>NC_083321.1:19381293-21909446 GCF_963455315.2 Globicephala melas | reverse complement strand
GCTTTAGTATGAGCTCCATTCATGTCCTAGTGGAAAATGTTAGAAAAATTTGGAAATGTCATTTTGAAACATTTACTATTGTCTTTGCCTGGTATTCTCTTCCTTGGTTCTCTGTACCTAGCCAAATCCTACTTATCCATTACTCAGTACACAGCAACCTTTTGAGTGCAAGACCTTGTCTTGGTAGTGACATTTAACAGAGCTTATCCAGCCACTCTTTGGCTTAGCATTGTTTGAGCTCAAATTCAAGCTCTGTTGCTTTCTAGTTTTCTGACCCTGAAAAAATCTTTAAGCATCATTTTTCTTACCTGTTAGATGGATATAATAATAGTACGTATTCCCTAGCGTTGGTAGAAGAATTAAACAACGTAGTGCATGATAAACCTGAAGTCCAGTATGTAGTGGATAGTGAGTATTCAAAACAGTTAGCTATTATTTTCCATCTCTGTATTTCTAGTACATCAGCATAGAAACTAGCATTTAGGAGATATCTAAGATGTTGGTTAAACTAATCCAGGGGCTGTGTTATCCTCTGGATCTCTGACAAATAGTTTTATCCCTCTCATCAATTTCCTTAAAGTAGAATCAAGAATTGGTACCTATGGCTTCCCCTAACATTTGTCATACATTGCCTAACCAGACCCGATTTCTGCCCTAGAGCTAGTTGACAGAATTTACGAAAATAAGGATTCTTTCAACATAAATTATTGTCAACATGAAAAAGTATATTGTTGAGAGAGCCTCTGCTTTTGGCTTGGATTTTGAATTGTCAGTACTTATTTATGGGATTGTGATGACACACCTCCTCAAAGCTGGTCTTTTTTCTCAGGCTAAATTGCCCACTATTAGTCTCTCTCCTGAGCATCTTACCTCTTAATCCTAGCATGCTCTGTTATCTTGTTGCCCTTGTTGATGGAAACATACCATTTTTCAATATTGCCTTGAAGCTGAGACGTTCAGTGGTGCACATGGATTTTAAGAGTCAGGAGGATATGTGCCATCTGCTGCCTTCTTTTGGGTTTGTTGCTGCTGAAGGGGAGCCCAGCATGTTTTCTTTTTGCCAATTATAAGGGAAGTGACTGGGGAGTCTTTAGAAAAGAATGAAGTTATCATTTCATGGGCATATGCTGTTCACACAGATAGGAAATCTACATTTTTCAAGCCATCACTTAAAGTACTGTGTTTCAATAAAGCAGAGATACTGAGATGGCGCCAGTCTTGTCAGAAGAAAGTATGACTTTTCTATCTAAGATGTTTACCTAAAAAAAGAAAAAAAACAGAAAGAAAACTGTAGGAAACGAATGAATCAACAGTGAGTACTCTGTAGTAAAAGTCCCTGTTTTTAACCTTCTGTTTATCAGTCAGTGTCTGGTTGCTGTAAGGTGTAGAGTTCTTTTTCTTTGTAGTCACAGGCTATGTGGGGAGATAGCTTCCCTTTTCAGTTGGATGATAGAAGGAGAGTTGCATCATATCAGAAGAATGATATTGGGTAATCAAATTTTTAAAAATGTGGACAGTCACATTAGGTAAACTAGTCTTCCCAGGTGCTGCTGCTAACTACTAGCTACAAGGCCACTCTCTCGTCCCCCTCACACCAGTGGTCCCAGAAACAGTCATAGGATTACCAAGACTCAGCCGTTCTTAGTTCCATACTTGTTTATGCCTTTATAGTTGTACTGTATTATGTAATTTAAGATCATATAAACCAACAGAATATGATTTTTAAGAACAGAGTTATTGCTTCTGTGAAAAACAAGCTGAATGACTTGAAAATCATCAATAAAGATGAGTTGATGAAAAATTAATAAAACTGTTGAGTTAGATGTAAGATCACTTAAAGAGATTAGAAAAAAATTAATAAAAATTTAAAAGAACGTCACTTTCCAGCAAGACACAGGCTGTCAGCATCTCAGGAGTGAGACAGAGGACATCTCTTAGAAGATAGAGATCCTGTATAGCCCTGTTTTCAAGCCGGCCTATTCTGTTCTCAGGAGAAGCAAGAAGAACTACAATCCTGCAGCCTGTGGAACAAAAACCACATTCACAGAAAGATAGACAAGATGAAAAGGCAGAGGGCTATGTACCAGATGAAGGAACAAGATAAAACCCCAGAAAAACAACTAAATGAACTGGAGATAGGCAATCTTCCAGGAAAAGAATTCAGAATAATGATAGTGAAGATAATCCAGGACTTCAGAAAAAGAATGGAGGAGAAGATCGAGAAGATGCAAGAAATGTTTAACAAAGACCTAGAAGAATTAAAGAACAAACAAAGAGAGATGAACAATACAATAACTGAAATGAAAACTACACTAGAAGGAATCAATAGCAGAATAACTGAGGCAGAAGAACGGATAAGTGACCTGGAAGACAGAATGGTGGAATTCACTGCTGCAGAACAGAATAAAGAAAAAAGAATGAAGGGAAATGAAGACAGCCTAAGAGACCTCTGGGACAACATTAAATGCAACAATATTTTCACATTATAGGGGTTGCAGAAGGAGAAGAGAGAGAGAAAGGACCTGAGAAAATATTTGAAGAGATTATAGTCAAAAACTTCCCTAACATGGGAAGGGAAATAGCCACCCAAGTCCAGGAAGCACAGAGAGTCCCATACAGGATAAACCCAAGGAGAAACACGCTGAGACACATAGTAATCAAATTGGCAAAAATTAAAGACAGAGAAAAATTATTGAAAGCAGCAAGGGAAAAAACAGCAAATAACATACAAGGGAACTCCCATAAGGTTAACAGCTGATTTCTCAGCAGAAACTCTACAAGCCATAAGGGAGTGGCATGATATACTTAAAGTGATGAAAGGGAAGAACCTACAACCAAGATTACTCTACCCAGGAAGAATCTCATTCAGGGGCTTCCCTGGTGGTGCAGTGGTTGAGAGTCCGCCTGCCGATGCAGGGGACACGGGGTCGTGCCCTGGTCTGGGAAGATCCCACATGCCGCGGAGCGGCTGGTCCCGTGAGCCATGGCCTCTAGGCCTGTGCGTCCGGAGCCTGTGCTCCGCAACGGGAGAGGCCGCAACAGTGAGAGGCCTGTGTACTGGAAAAAAAAAAAAAAAATCTCATTCAGATTTGATGGAGAAATCAAAAGCTTTACAGACAAGCAAAAGCTAAGAGAATTCAGCACCACCAAACCAGCTCTACAACAAATGCTAAAGGATTTCCCTAAGTAGGAAACACATTCACTATCATTATTCTGAATTCTTTTTCTGATAATTATCGATAATTATAAGGTAATGTGAATGGATTAAATGCTCCAACCAAAAGACACAGGCTTGCTGAATGGATACAAAAACAAGACCCATATATATGCTGTCTGCAAGAGACCCACTTCAGACCTAGGGACACAAACAGACTGAAAGTGAGTGAATGGAAAAAAATATTCCATGCAAATGGAAATCAAAAGACAGCTGGAGTAGCAATACTCATATCAGATAAAATAGACTTTAAAATAAAGAATGTTACAAGAGACAAGGTAGGACACTACATAATGATCAAGGGGTCAATCCAAGAAGATATAACAATTATAAATATATATGCACCCAACATAGGAGAACTTCAATACATAAGGCAACTGCTAACAGCTATAAAAGAGGAAATTGACAGTAACACAATAATAGTGTGAGACATTAACACCTCACTTACACCAATGGACAGAGCATCCAAACAGAAAATTGATAAGGAAACACAAACTTTAAATGACACAATAGACCTGATAGATTTAATTGATATTTATAGGACATTCCATCCAAAAACAGCAGATTACACTTTCTTCTCAAGTGTGCACAGAACATTCTCCAAGATAGATCACATCCTGGGTCACAAATAAAGCCTCAGTAAATTTAAGAAAATGGAAATCATATCAAGCATCTTTTCTGACCACAACGCTATAAGATTAGAAATCAATTAGAGGGAAAAAAAAGGTAAAAAACACAAAAACATGGAGGCTAAACAATATGTTACTAAATAACCAAGAGATCACTGAGGAAATCAAAAAATACCTAGAGACAAATTACAACGAAAAGACAATGATACAAAACCTATGGGTTGCAGCAAAAGCAGTTCTAAGTGGGAAGTTTATAGCAATACAAGCCTGCCTCAAGAAACAAGAAAAATCTCAAATAAACAATCTAACCTTACACCTAAAGGAACTAGAGAAAGAAGAACAAAAAAACCCCAAAGTTAGCAGAAAGAAAGAAATCATAAAGATCAGAGCAGAAATAAATGAAACAGAAACAAGGAAAACAATAGCAAAGAACAATAAAACTAAAAGCTGGTTCTTTGAGAAGATAAACAAAATTGATAAACCATTAGCCAGACTCATCAAGAAAAAGAGGGAGAGGACTCAAATCAATAAAATTAGAAATGAAAAAGGAGAAGTTACAACAGACACCGCAGAAATACAAAGCATCCTAAGAGACTACTACAAGCAACTCTGTGCCAATAAAATGGACAACCTGTAAGAAACGGACAAATTCTTAGAAAGGTATAACCTTCCAAGACTGGACCAGGAAGAAATAGAAAATATGAACAGACCAATCACAAGTAATGAAATTGAAACTGTGATTAAAAATCTTCCAACAAACAAAAGCCCAGGACCAGATGGCTTCACAGGCAAGTTCTATCAAACATTTAGAGAAGAGCTAACACCCATCCTCAAACTCTTCCAAAAAATTGCAGAGGAAGGAACACTCCCAAACTCATTCTATGAAGCCACCATCAACCTGATACCAAAACCAGACAAAGATACTACAAAAAAAGAAAATTACAGACCAATATCACTGATGAACATAGATGCAAAAATCCTCAACAAAGTACTAGCAAACAGAATCCAACAGCACATTAAAAGGATCATACACCATGATCAAGTGGGATTTATCCCAGGGATGCAAGGATTCTTCAATATACGCAAATCAATCAATGTGATACACCATATTAACAAATTGAAGAATAAAAACTGTATGATCACCTCAATAGATGCAGAAAAAGCTTTTGACAAAATTCAACACCCATTTATGATAAAAACTCTCCAGAACGTGGGCATAGAGGGAACTTACCTCAACATAATAAAGGCCATATACGACAAACCCACAGTAAACATCATTCTCAATGGTGGAAAACTGAAACCATTTCCTCTAAGATCAGGAACAAGACAAGGATGTCCACTCTCACCACTATTATTCAACATAGTTTTGGAAGCCCAACCATGGCAATCAGAGAAGAAAAAGAAATAAAAGGAATACAAATTGGAAAAGAATAAGTAAAACTATCACTGTTTGCAGATGACATGATATTACACATAGAGAATCCTGAAGACGTCTCCAGAGAACTACTAGAGCTAATAATGAATTTGATAAAGTTGTAGGATACAAAATTAATGCGCAGAAATCTCTTGCATTCCTATATACTAATGATGAAAAATCTGAAAGAGAAATTAAGGAAACAATCCCATTTACCATTGCAACAAAAAGAATAAAATACCTAGAAATAAACCTACCTAGGGAGAGAAAAGATCTGTATGCAGAAAACTATAAGACACTGATGAAAGAAATTAAAGATGATACCAACAGATGGAGAGATATACCATGTTCTTGGGTTGGAAGAATCAATATTGTGAAAATGACTATACTACCCAAAGCAATCTACAGATTCAATGCAATCCCTATCAAACTATCAATGGCATATTTCACAGAATTAGAACAAAAAATTTCACAATTGGTATGAAAACACAAAAGACCCTAAATAGCCAAATCAGTCTTGAGAAAGAAAAACGGAGCTGGAGGAATCAGGCTCTCAGATTTCAGACTATACTACAAAGCTACAGTAATCAAGACAATATGGTAGTGGCCCCAAAACAGAATTATAGATCAATGGAACAAGAAAGAAAGCCCAGAGATAAACCCACACATCTATGGTCAACTAATCTATGACAAAGGAGGCAAGGATATGCAATGGAGAAAAGACAGCCTCTTCAATAAGTGGTGCTGGGAAAACTGGACAGCTACATGTAAAAGAATGAAATTAGAACACTCCCTAACACCATACACAAAAATAAACTCAAAATGGATTAGAGACCTAAATGTAAGACCAGACACTATAAAACTCTTAGAGGAAAACATAGGAAGAACACTCTTTGACATAAATCACAGCAAGATCTTTTTTGGTCCACCTCCTACAGTAATGGAAATAATAAAAACAACAACAACAAATGGGACCGAATGAAACTTCAAAGCTTTTGCACAGCAAAGGAAACCATAAACAAGATGAAAAGACATCCCTCAGAATGGGAGAAGATATTTGCAAATGAATCAATGGACAAAGGATTAATCTCCAAAATATATAAACAGCTCATGCAGCTCAATATTAAGAAAACAAACAACCCAATCCAAAAATGGGCAGAAGACCTAAATAGATGTTTCTCTAGAGAAGACATACAGATGGCCAAGAAGCACATGAAAAGCTTCTCAACATCACTAATTATTAGAGAAATGCAAATCAAAACTACAATGAGGTACCACCTCACTCCAGTTAGAATGGGCATCATCAGAAAATCTACAAACAACAACTGCTAGAGAGGGTGTGGAGAAAAGGGAACCCTCTTGCACTGTTGGTGGGAATGTAAATTGATACAGCCACTACGGAGAACAGTATGGTGGTTCCTTAAAAAACTAAAAATGAATTACCATATGACCCAGCAATCCCACTACCGGGCATATACCCAGAGAAAACCATAGTTCAAAAAGACACATTCACCCCAATGATCATTGCCGCACTATTTACAATAGCCAGATCATAGAAGCAACCTAAATGCCCATCAACAGATGAATGGATAAAGAAGATGTGGTACACATATACAATGGAATTTTACTCAGCCATAAAATGGAATGAAATTGGGTCATTTGTAGAGACGTGGATGGATCTAGAGACTGTCATACAGAGTGAAGTAAGTCAGAAAGAGAAAAACAAATATCGAATATTAACACATATATGTGGAACCTAGAAAATGGTACAGATGAACCGGTTTGCAGGGCAGAAATTGAGACACAGCTGTGGAGAACAAATGTATGGACAGCAAGAGGGGAAAATGGTGGGGGGCTGGGTGTGGTGGTGTGATGATTTGGGAGATTGGGATTGACATGTATACACTGATGTACATGGATGGATGACTAATAAGAAAAAATTTTTTTAAATGACGCCATGCTTTGATTTCTTTGCAAGTGTCTTCAACCTCTTGCTTTACTTAAAAAAATCAAAACTGTAAGTCTTAGATGTTGCATTATGGTTATAGAAAGAAGACAGTGTAATCTGTGCCTCCATATATTGAAAGGAGCATCTTGACTCAGAATAGAAACATTGCAGAATGAATGTACTTTTATATGTTTTAAGTTAAAATAAAATGTCAAAGGTATGTATGTATATTTGGAGAGTTCTCATTACCCTACCTTTCCAAATAATTTACTATGAAGGTATCAACTAAGCCAGATAAGAGTGCTTTTACTCTGATCGCAATCCTAATGGGATTAAAGGTGCAGACATGACAAAAAGAGGTGTGCGTTGTCCTGGATGGAATGCTTCCATCCCAAGGCTTTAGTTTCCTTTTCTCTGAAATGAAAGGGTGGGGCTGAACAAACCTCTAAGTTTTTTCTAATTCTCATATTTTATATTTCTTCACTTCAAATTGGGAAAGTTTAATTTTTAAAATGGTGCCTGTTAGATAGCTCTGTCGTTCCCTGTATTTCTGTCAGCTACCTATTTTTAAGCATTGTATTGACCCTAGAATATTGATCTGATCTCTTGTTAAACATTAAAGAGACACTTGTCTGGAGGAGAAATCCAGAATTTAAATCCTTAAACACAGGCCATCACCTACAGTCCTCACTATGCAGCTAAGCTTATCCGTGGTGGGGCCTCCACGTAGCACCCCAGCCTGACTCTGCGTACTTCTAATACTGCCTTGGCTTGTTTTCCCCCAATCTAAAGTGCTGTTCGTGCCTCTGAGACTTCGCTCACCATTGCTTTCTCTGTCTAGGGTATTTTTCATCTCTTTTTTTTTCTGCAGGGTAACTCTTTCATGCCCCTAAAGACTCAGTTCTGGGGCTTTCTCCTTCATGGAATCTTACCTGATTTTCCCAGGTCAAGCGAGGTGCTCCCTCTGTGTCCTCTTTGGAGATCTAACTTTACTTCAAATTTTGTAATATTCCATTATTTATCTCCTCCACTAAACTAAGCTCCTTGCAGGAAAGGATAGAATGTTATTTATGTTTGTCCCAGCACTTGCACAGTTTCCAGCATGAGGAAGCTGTTCAAAAATATTCGATCAAATGTACTGTTGCAAACGTAGAAATTTAGAACTGGATATGAAAGGAAATATCCAGGCCACCTAGCTCAGGACCTTCATTTTACGTATGAAGAAAGAAACTGAGGCCCAGAGCAGTTCACAACTTTGTCCAATGTCTGTTGCCAGCACTGGAAGCTATGATTAGCCCTGCTGTGTCTTGGATTAGCCTCCCTCCCTGGGATCCCCAAACTCAAGTGCAACTAGCTCACAAATTCACAGGAAAATGTATTTATTGAACAAGAGATTAAAACTGGCATCATGAGAGAGGGTGTTGGAATGTTGCTACCCCAGCTCAGATTTCAGAAATGAACATAGGCTCAGGCCTAGTCAATAAACCTTTTTCCCAGTTATCTTAGTGTAAACATTTTTTTGCCTACATCACAAGCCATTATTGAGAGACATTTCTTGGTGTTTCTCTTCAGGGTCTCATCCGGTGATCTCCTCTTCTTATGGAGCTTGAATCCTTGTGATATAGAGCCAAGTATCACTTGGCCACCTTCATATGCATCAAAATCCTGCTGATATCGATTGCCAGGTAAGCTCAAGGTTACATTAAATTCAAAGATGATAACTCTGACTATCTAACTATGTCTCAATCCTAAATGGAAAATTTTAAAATGTTTTAGAAGAAGGGATCCAAGATATCACTGAGTAGAGAATTAATCATTATAAAAGCCCAGCTCAAAAGGAAATTAAAGGGGAAGAAGAAGAATGGGCAAGGTGAGTTTAAGGAACCCAGTCCTTAAAGGTAGGTGTCACTTAAGCTTGATGTACACAAAAGTTAGAGATAATTTATTATCCAAGCTGGGACACTTGTGAGAATGAAAAAGAGGTCTGTTGACAATGACACAAGCGTAAACCAGATGGCCCTGGCAAACAGGACATGATTACCCAAATAAAGCTTACTTCCATCCTGTGGTTTCATTGCTTCAGGAATGTTCTCCCAGACAAAACAAGCCCAGCAGTTGGGCTGAGACTGTCAGATGAGCTTCTGATCTAGTTTTTTCAACCTCTTCCCACTCTAGCCTGGTCCCGATGCTCCACTTCAACACAGACTCCATTCATCTACCTTCCTATTTGCCGGCTTCTCCTATTGGAAAGACACTTGCTTTCTTAGATCTCTGCTTCTTGGCTACACACGGCTTCATTCTTCTACTTGTTACATGGTTTCTGATCTTAGTGATTTTCAAACTATTTTTGGTATAATTCTAGATTTTAAGTGTTTAATAAACGCTTGATTTGCATTTCAGTTTTTGAAAATACATCGTAAATTCATCATTATTTACTTGTCACAGGGGTTGGGAAATGACCTGTGATTCTCTGGCTTGTTTCCATCTTCAATTAGAGCAACTATTTGCTTCCTCTTCTGGCAGCGCTCCTTATCAGGCAGCTGATGAATGCCCCCTGTCCGTGCTGCCACCCTGTTCCCAAACTCCTGAGTGTCAGGAGGAAGGGAGCCCAGCCCTGGGCCTGTGTCGCAGTTGGAAAAGGATCGGTGCCCATCATCTCCTGGGCCTTACTCAATGCTTCGGGGAAAGTAATTCTGCTTTCACTTGTTTTAAATATTCTGTTTGAAAAGATTTTCCCCATTAAATTTTCTTGAAGGCCATGACTCTAACTTGTACCTCAGAACCTGACTTTCTCTGGGTGCAGCTCCCAGGCTCCCATACCTGTGTCTGTGGTTGACAGCTTCTGGTATGGCCTCCAGTGATGCCTGTCTGCTGGTATTGACCTCTTAGACATTATGCACTCTTATGTATGATGTATGCCTTATGTATCCCCCTCCCCCTTGAGTATGTACTGGACCTAGTTACTTGCATTTAACACATAGAATAGTACAACAAATGTGATAGGATGTCCCCTCCGAGATTAGGTTACAAAAGCCTGTTACTTTCATCTTGCTAGCACTTTCTTTTCCTTTCACTTGCTCTCCTGGTGAAGCCAGCTCCTGTGGTGTAAACTACCCTATGTGGAGGTCTACATGCCATGAGGAACTGAAGTCCTCAGTTCAGTTCAACAGGCCCCAAGGGACTGAATCCTGCCAACAAGAACATGAGTGAGCAGAAGTGGACTCTTTCATCCCCATTTAAGCTTTGAGATGACTGACTGCAGCTGTTTGAGAACCCAGGGTCAGGGGAACCACCGAGGCCGTGCCCAGATGCTTAACCTGTAGAAACTATCAGAATAAAATGATGTTTTAAGCCACTAAGCTTTGGAGTAATTTGTTACATAGCAACACATAGCTAATAGTGTCCCATCCACAAGGTCAGTTTCAGCCACGACCTTGCTTCCTTATCTTTTGGGCTTGGGTGGTGGACTTAGTCACCAACTGTTGCACAGCTTAGTTAAGAGAACTAAGACTAAAACTCAGTCTTCTTCATCCTAGATCTAGGTTTGCTTCTTTCTCCCATTATTTACATGCAGAACCCTGCCAGTTTCATGAAACGCTCATTCAAGTATTTGAACTAATTCAAAATTACTGATTGAGAAAAAAACCCAACAAAACCCCCCCAAACTTTGCCCTTTTTCCTCCTGTGATGTACTACCTGTATCTCAGTCAGAAAACAAGCTAAGAGTTTTAATTTCCTTAGTGAAATACTAGTGATGCTATCTATGTTTTGGAACTTCCGAATCTCCTTTCAATCAGCAGCATTGGGCTTTTGCATGGAAGGACCTCAATGTGGATTTGACTGTCGCGCATTGCTTGACAAAAGCCCTGCTGAGATAGTCTGTATTACCATCTTAGAGACAGCTGAACCGTTTATTTTACCAGATTCTCTAGGCTTTATTGGTTTCAAAGTACACCAGCAGTTGGCCACGTACTGGAATTTATTACTCTGATTCTCTATAGAAATGTCTTGACAAAACTACGATTTAAAATTTTGAAATAAGGAATGATCGTGAATAGAACTATATCTATAAGATTTTGTAAAATCATTATCAATTACATCATCAGTTTTTGTTGTTCAATGTTCTTTTATTATGATTAATTCTTTTCGGCTCAAAGTGAGGAAATTGGAATATTCCCTCGGAGAACTGGGTACATGTCCTTTTAATAAACAATAAGAAACGTGTAACATTGCTTTGCCTATGAGGAAACACAGCTATTTTATGATCAATTATAGTAGCTATCCTTAGCCTAACTTTCCTGCTATATATTCTTTTTGGTTCCACATTTTATTACTTGGCAGTTGATTAATTTTCTTTTAATCTTTTTTTGTGGTTTTATTGTTTTGGTGCCTTCATATTTTAATCTGTGACATTTTTGGAAGTAGGTGGTGAAATGCTCTTTCTTTTTTTTTTAAATTTCTTTATTGAGTATAGTTGATTTATAATGTTGTGTTAATTTCTGCTGTACAGTGAAGTGATTTAGTTTTACATATATATACATTCTTTTTCATATGCTTTTCCATTGTGGTTTATCACAAGATATTGAATATAGTTCCCTGTGCTATACAGTAGGACCTTGTTGTTTATCCATTCTATATATAAGAGTTTGCATCTGATAATCCCAGTCTCTCAATTCATCCCTCCCCCACCCACCTCCCCCTTGGCAGCCACAAATTTGTTCTCTATGTCTGTCAGTATGTTTCTGTTTCATAGATAAGTTTATGAAATGGTCATTCTTAAATGCTTGAGAAAAAGTTTTATGAAATTAAACAAGGAATATTTATTTCATTCTTTTTCACTTGCACAGTTAAAACCTAGTCACAGAGACTGAAACATTTTCTGTTGGTAATTTTATAATTTAATACGTAGGTCTACCTTGTTTTCATCCAAATGTCAACGGGATACTGGTTCTGTGAGCAGAACTGCAGTTGGAAGTGAGCAAAGCGAGGCGGTGGCAGTACGAGGGAATCAAACTAGTACCCAGAGCAGTGGTGGGAGCAGCCGTTTCTGGGGGAAGCGTGTGTGCGGTTCTGAGCACTCTTGCTGCTGAGTGGGGCATCTTCAGGAGAGAAGCCTCATCTGTGGTCGCCACTGTTCCTGCTTGAGTAGCTCCTTATTCTGTTCCCCTCACCCTCTCAGCTAGTCTGTGAACTATCAAGTATCCTTTAACAAATATATTTTTTTTCTTTTGAAAACATTCTTTTAACACATTTTTTTCCCCTGTTTAAACCCACCACAACAGATTTTATTTTGTGCAACTATGAAACCTGACCAGCCAAGCTTATAAACATACATGGTCTAGGGGCTGGTTAAATAAAAATACCTGATGTGGGTCAGCATGAGTAGGGAGTAGTGAGGCAGAGGGCGGAGGAGAGTGCATGCCCCTCCAATTCAGCTTCTCCAAACATCCTCTTTACCAAAACTAACTTGGTTGCATCTGCTCTCTGAATTTGGCTTATGGGGCTACCAGTGTATGACTTTTGACCCTCCAGTTTAATGGAGTTGAAGTAATGAAAAAAATTTTTTGGACTGAATTTTTATAATTCCTTGCTTTGTCTTTTTTTAAGGTTGCATTTCCCACCTTTATCTTTTGCCATCTTAGCAACAGGACTTGTGGCTCTGTGGCTGCTCTTGAGTTTCTACAGGGTTAGCTTGTGCTGATTTTCCTTATGGTGAGGCCAGCTGAGATCCTAAGTAAGCAGAAGAGCACCATCTCTGACATCGCTGGCCAGTCGTAGCAGCACTTTTCTCTGGCAAATCCTTGTCCCCATGTCACAGAGAATGGGCTCTCAGGAAAACCCTGTTCTAAGTGGAGCTTAATGTCCCCAATAGTTCCTGACTTGCAACTTCTTTTAAAATAGCCACAAAACTGGAAACCTAGCTGACATTTCCAATCTAGGATACAGCAGAAATGGGAGTTCTGTTGCAAGTGATGTGCCTGAAAGTTACACCTGAAAGAGTGATTATCAGGGGGTCTGGCGGCCAGTTTTCAGAGTGGCAGGTGTCTGGGATGACGCTCAGGTGAAACTTGTCCTCTATTTCATACTCGTTCTCAAGACTGGGTTAGTGTTAGTCTTTTAAGGAGTGAAATTTAGCATCTAATGGTCTTCTCTGTGCGTCATCCAGAGAGACACAGTGCTTTAAGCCAACATTTTATCCGTGGTTTGAAAACTGTATTTGGATTGCATACTGTGTCGTGATTCATATGTATGTCGCCTCATTCCTTCTCGTTGGAACAGCACAGCTAGCGGCCTCATTAGCTCTAATAGACCTTTTAGCGCTCTCAGGGTTATGTGGTTTCCAAGTATTACAAACTCATTCATGTCACTCTAATTTAAACACGATGCTGTTGTTATTGCTGCATCTCTTTTATAAACTACCCCTCAGCTTCCTTTCCTATGTATCGGGTGAATGAGAAGTGGAAGATAGCATTCCAATCAACTTTGGAGCTAAAAAGTCTAGGTAATTGCATTTGACAAATGTTGAAACCTCAGCTCCCAAGTACTTGCAGCACTTTCCTTCCTGACACCAGCAATAATGGAAATGTCGTGGTGCTAATGAAGGATTTCTACCGTGGGCCCTTGAACATGGTCCAAATAGCCATCGTCAGGCATAAACCATTCAGATTTCTTGGTATTGCTTTACCCTTCAACTCAAGTCAGGCCTTTGTTTTTTTCAAGATGACAAAGATGTATTTATTCTAGACATAAGTCCTGAAATCTTTGAGAAAATACAAAAAAAAAGAGTGTGGAAATAAAATGAGATGATAATGGCTATGTGCATAGGAAAGTCATTTTAATCCTATGTGGTTGGCTTTTTTAGCTCCCACAGATACAAGGGGGAGAGATGACCATCTGGGGTATGTTTCTGAGCAGGGAAAGTGTTTCTTTGGAACTGTACCTTAGCAGAGTTGGGAGAAAGGTTAGAGATGACCTTTTCCAATGCCTTTGATTTGTAGGCAGGGCAGTGTGGTTTAGAAAATAGTAGTGACTTGTCTGGGAAGGTTGTGATTGTGACGAAGGAGGAAGTTGGTAGAGAAACAGATCCTCCATGAGAACAGAGCACCCAGCTTCTTGGAAGGGAGTAACAAATAAGTGAAAGTGAGTACCTTTAGTGAGGGATATTAATCACCAGTGGCAGAAATATAGCAGAATAATATTTTTTGAAATATTTCTTGATTTATTTTCCCTCCCTCCCTCCCTCCCTCCTTCCTTCCTTCCTTCCTTCCTTCCTTCCATTCTTTTGTTACTCTTGTATTTATCCCCTGCAGCTCTTGCCCCATTAATTCTAGGTCATGGTTTTCAACTGCCCCCCAGGGCACATTTACCAATATCTGAAGACATTTTCTGTTGTCACAATTGGGGAGATTGCTATTGGCATCTGTTGGGTAGAGATCAGAGAGGCTGCAATGCATAGGACACCCCTGACCCCACCCACAGCGAAAGATTTTCTGATCCAAAATGTCAATGGAGTTGAGATTGAGAAACCCTGTTTGCACTGTTGCTTATTGGGAAAAAAAAGAGGCCAAGGGATACTTGGAAGGAAGGAGGAAATATGATATGGGCACTTACCAGTGTCTTGTATAAGACACTGTCCATGAGACTCATGTCCTCTATGATGGAGAGCATGTCACTGCATAGGATATCTAGCTACATTCCTGAATCTACCAGGACCCCAGAAGGAGACATATGCAACCCTCAAATGCCATATGAGACAAGTTTAACAAAGGATCTCTTTACAAAGCTGCTGGCAGCGTTAACAGAAATGAACAAGGGACAGAGAAGTGTCTTGAAGACAGCAACAGTGATCTGAAGGGTGAAAAGCAGGGTGTGGTTATCGGAACCAGTGATATCTCTAGCTGTAGGAAGAACATTTGGTAGAGGAGGGGGTCACTGCCAACCTGTGGCCCAGCAGGGAGGAAACCAGGGATTACACACCCTGATCTTGATCTCCTCCTACCCTCAGATCTCTTGCTGGTAACTCCTTTTAATCAACCTAACTGGAAACCAGAAGGCAAAAGGGCTTTAGTTGATGAAGTCCATAGAGCTCAACCCCTTGGAACACAGAACAGGGTGGAGAGGGGTTCTGTAGGGGAAAATGGAGAATATCCAAAACAACTGTGTTTATGGATTTTCTTTGGGTCTGATAACATGGAATTTGGGCTCTGCCACACATAATATGTGTGACCTTGAGCATGTTACTTAACTCTTCTGTAACTTAGTTTCCTCTTCTGTATTTTGGTAGTAATAGCAGTATCTACCTCATGTAGTTTATTTTGAAGATTAGGGGCAATGGTGCATGCGAAGCCCTTGTAACATTACTAGACACATAGTAAGTTCTTGGCAGATGTTGGTGGTTAATTTTCCCGGTCATTTGTTCTCCCAAAGGACGAATAGCAGGGCTGTGATTTCAGGATGATGTGAAAAAGCATTTGCTCTTCACGTTTAAGGGTATGCCTTGCTCGGGGAGTCCTGAATGTGCGGAGAATTGGTTAAACTCTACTTTATAGTACCATTGATTTCACACTTAGTTAATTTTGCTTATGTCATAAATCTGCTTCCATATTCTTTAGAGGATGATTTTGAGAAATTTTGTTCCAGAAAAAAAAAGTAGTCACAATTACAGCAAAGTTTTTATTATCCAGTTGTAAGTTAAGTGATTCGTGTTAGGGTCTCATAGATGCTTTAATGTTCAATGATTGAATTGTGTGGCTTAAAAATTACTGGGCCCTTCCTCAAAACAAAAACTGGTCTGTACTGTTCGGTGTAGTGGATGTGTGGTGTGCCACCCAGGTCTCCCCTGCCCTCTTTCGGGATGGAGGTATCTATTTCCCCAGCTGTTGAAGTGTTGGTGATTGACAGCTTTTAATGACTTCCTTTCTGGGAATAATGATTTATAAAGGCTTGGATGCTTTGCCTCAACTTGAAACAATTTTAAGGGGTCATCCCAGCTCCTTAGCTCCCTGTGGGATCAACTGAAGCCTTTGTAGTGACTGCATACAGTTTGGCTTTTCCCCTTGCACAGTTTTGCTTTCCCTATATTCTCCAAGGTGTTGGTCTCATTAATATGTTCCAACAAACTTCCTGCATGCAAATCTCATTCCTGTAGTCTGTTTCCGGAGAAAATCTTACCTGCAACCTTTGGGGTGAAGAGTCTTTTTTTTATAAACCTTTGCACTGACCGTTGTGCCATCTGGAATGTTCATTAAGTGTTTATTGAGGTAAGCAGTAGCTTGAAAAGCTGACTCAATAGGACCTTGGGTTTAGGGTAATATGATTTTCACAAAGGTCACCATGTTAATTTCCAGGATTGATTTGGACGGTTGGGTTGGTTGTAGACATCCCCTTTTCTCCCTTACTGATCCATGTGTGTTCCACCAAAGCCACATTCTCTCTCAGAGAGGACCACTTTTCCAGATAAAGGAGAGCAAGTCTTTAATTTCATAGTGGTTAGGAAGAACTAACATTCTAAAGAACAATTTGACTTGGAATTTTTATTATGGAATTATATATTCCAATTAACCAGTGCATAGGCAGTAAAGTGATATTTTGTACCCTGCACAGTGAATCCTTGAGTTGGTGCCAGATTTTATAGCGTTAATGTTCTGTCTTAGTCTGCTCGGGCTGTTGTAATAAAATAACATCGTCTGGGTCGCTTATAAACAATGAACGTTTATTTCTCACAGTTCTGGAGGTTGGGAAGTCCAGGATCGTGGCATCAGCAGTCTTGGTGTTTAGCGAGGGCTTCCTGGTTCATAGATGGTCCCTTCTCTCTGGTCCCTAACATGGTGGAAGGGGCTAGGGAGCTCTGTGGGGTCTCTTTTATAAGGGCACTAAATCCCATTCAGAAGGGCTCCCCTCATGACCTAAGCACCACCCAAAGGTCCTACCTCCCGATACCATCACACTGGGCATTAGGATTTCAACGTATGAATTTTTGGGGGGAAACAACTTTCAGGCCGTAGCAGGTTTCCACTGAAGAATCGCCATTCTAAAGACCAACTTGACTTGGAATTTTATTATGGAATTATATATCCCAGTTAATCAGCACATAGGCAGTAAAGCTCCATTTTGTACCCTGCACAGTGAATCCTTAAGCTGGTGCCAGATTTTATAGTATTAATCTGTGCTTAGAGCTCCTTAGGCAGAAATGTCCACCAGAGTGATGCACAGGACAGTGGTGCTGTTGCCTCGTGGCCTGATGTGACTCATCAAGGCTTTTACTCTATCTTCACACTGCTTTAGGAGAGCTGTGCTTGGCATGTACTGCCATGATTAAGAGAAAATGTAGCTCCATTAGCAAAATCTACCTTAAGAAATGTCAGTGCCTTGGTAGCTTACAGACATTCGAGGCATTGGGTTGACTTTACCCAGTCAGGGGACACACTTCAGTTCTGTCAGCTGGTTGCAGTAGGTGTAACAGCAATGGCACTAACTTGATTATACTCATGGCTTTTATGAACATCTGCCATGCTTTCAGGGCAGTTTCCATTCATGTGCAAGTGGCTCAATCATGCTTTCTCATAGGGCTAAAAGCTAGTCATACTCTGATATTTACAGCATGGCCCCTGTGCCCAAATTCAAGCTTCTGGATCATATTCAATATTCAATTTGTATCATCCAGTTTTTAAAATTTAAGGCCTACAGCTGCAACTAAGTTAGGAGACAGTACAGTTGACTGTGGCAAAGTCTCATTCACAGTGGTATTTTCTTGGGGGTCCAGGCCTCAAAAGGGAATTCTTCTATGGACCCCTAACAGTATAGAGTCTCACTGGGTTGGCCTAAGAATTAAATGAGTGAAGAAATAGAAAGCACAAACTAAACTGTAAAGCACTGTGAACAGTGTTACAAGCCACATGCAAGTAGCCTCACCTAGTGAGGGATGACTGAGCTCTGCCTGCCAGGCTGAAGTATGTATGACACCTCCTGGTAGAGGAAGCAAAGACATGACTGCGATTCTAGGTTAAGTCATCCAAATAAAAAGAAGGGATCAGTGCAATATCTCTAAACACTTAGGGCATCTTCTCCTTTCCAATTTTGCTTTAAATTGGTATGCTGCCTCCTTTAAATTTGGGGGAAAATGTACATACAGAGACAGAAACATGCACATTTTTGAGACGACATATAATATGTTTGTTTTGAGATGGTAACTGGATCTAACTGGGATCAGGTTTGAGAGAAATAGTTACAAGGGAGGTTTGTAAGAGAAAAGAATACAATCAAACTCCAAGTATAGAGGACCCAAGCAAACTTGAATTGTCCCCATGGCTCTCAGAGGGACAGGTGGGTTCATACCCTGGAGGGTTTGACACATCAATTCAAATCTGTACACTGTGACTAACATGGACTGTTAGACGAGGGCACAGATGGATGTTTCAGTCAGTAGGAAAGACACATTCCCATTGAGAGCGAAAAGACTCACAGGAGTATAGCAGTTAAAAAAGTTAAATGTTCATCTAAAAATTGAACATGATACAAATTGCATAAAATAGATGAAGAAATGCATCATAGGCATACCTAAAATGAAATGCATATATTCAGTTATAAAACATTTGAGTCACATTTAAGGACTCTGTGGTCATGGCTGACCAAAGGAGACAGGGAAGGTATGGTCTGTTACTAGAGCTGATTCCCAGGCAGAATCAGAGCTTGAGGATCTTGACCAGTTTCAGGTGCTATCAGTAGAAATTCCAGTTGTGGGCAGAGTGCCATGTCCAGAGGGAGTACAATAAGGATAGTTTGTGGTCTAGGCAAGTAATGAGCACAGGTAGGAAAAGAGAGCAGGGGTCCAAGGAAATTTAATGAGGCAGTAATAGGAGGGTGGACCCTAGAGATGGTGAATTTAAGTTGGGTGTTTCTTGAAAGTCAGTTGGATTAAAAAGACCGTCCAGGGCTTATGTCACAAGGCAAGGCTTCACAAAACTCCAGAATATTGGCAAAGGCAAGCAAGTGCAACTTAGACTCCCAGTTCTGGAAGAAGTCTTGGAGAACCATGAACATTTTGAAAATAGAGACACTGCACCAGACTACGAAACTGACATCCAGATAGAAAACAGATTGTGAAGGATGGGGATATAATCACTCCCCAAATCACCAGGAGTATATTTTTTTACATACTCAGGCACCCTTTGAGCAAAGTTGCTATAGATATGCTTGCTAATGATTGCAGTAGGCTGTCCTAGCAACCAGCCAATTCCATCAGAATGGCTCATTTAGTGGCCCTTAAGTCACCAACTCAGCAGTATAAGCACAAATAATCTAGTTCTTACTATAACATTCACTCTTTAATCTTTTCCATTGGTCCTTGGGATGCCTGGAGTCTCATTTGGTTTGCATCTGTTTTCATTATTCTTGGAAGTATTGAGTCACTTTGCTCCATCAATAGCAGATTCTCTTTTAAAATTGGATCAATGTATTTAACGGGTTTTCAGAATGGGTACTTACAATCAATGTGCGTTATTTATCACAGAATTGCCTGTGTGCATATTTTTATCTTGAAATATTTTTTAAAAAGCAACACTCTAGGTATGCATATAGGTAATATGCATAGTAACCAGAAAATTAATAATTTATAAATTAAATATTACATTGAACTTGAAAAGAAACTCTTCTTCTCATCACTTATGATGTTCTCTTGTTGTTCTAAATGATGATGACTTAAAATAGATCAGTAATAAGAGAAATGAAGACATGTCTACATATTTATTTTGTATTATTTAATGATATATAATAATTGTCAGCAGAAATATATACAGTTTTACATGGAGGAGATCATAGAAATAAAAAGAGAAGATAGAAACCATATAGGAAAGGCTAGCGTTAATGACATTGTGCACTAAATTTGTTCATGAGCTTCCTGGCTGTCAAGTCAAAAAGGGAAAGACATCTCCCTCTGTGATGAAAGCATGCAGGCAGACTTTTTCCGGCACTGAAATTGAGATTATGTAGTGTGGTGGTTAAAATTGTGGTTTTTGGACTTAGTAGTAGTTTTGAGTTCTAATTCTCTCACTTATTAGTGTGGATGCCTGGGTTAATGATTTTAACATTCTGAGCCTCAGTGTCTTCATCAAAAAAAGTATACAGCAATACTTAGTCCTTAAGGTAGCTGAGAAGTTCAAATTAGAAAAGTGCATATAGAGTGCCTAAGGCAGTTCATGTCACATGGTAACTGCTTAATAACTGTTAGTCAAAAGACCACAACTTTTTTTTTTGCCATCTGTATTCTCTTTAATCTAAGCATTACTTTATTAATTTTAAGTACATAAAATGCGCTAATTTTAAATGTACAATTTTAAAAACATGTATATGTCAGTTAAAGTACCACTCACATCAAGATATTGAACATTTATTTTACGTATGAATGCCATGTTATTTACCACATAAAGCCTCTTAACTGTTACAATCTGTGCTGTATGTTTTATAAATATGTTATAGCTTGATCTGTCTAATAAAAATATTGCTCCCTACTTCTGTTCTGATGACTTATGGTTTCCATTATCTTTAAACTCTTTTATCCTTTGTTTTATACAAATGAGAGTATCCACAGGGCCATCCAAACCAGAAAATTCTCTGGCAGGTGAGATACTAGTTGACAGGAATATAGGAAAAGCCAAAGTATTTATTTAAAACAATAATGGAAACTTCATAGACTCAGAAAGGGTAATTCTTTTCCTCCTTGAATTTTTGTAAAGGTAAGATGAATTCAAAGTGGGTATTCAGGGCTTGTGATCATTAATAATTGTTGCCAGTGTGAAATGAATAAAGGAAACCTCACTTAAATTGGAGTCAGGAGGCTGGAAGTGGGAGCTCTCATAATCCACCACTCATTGCCGTCTGCAGACCCCAAACAGGAAGAAGTTTATTACTTTACTAGCCCAGCAAGAGAAAGGGAGATTTTCTCTTTGCCCAACAACAGTTCAGCCCATGAGAGACTGTCACAACTCAGCCAATGAAAAGCCACTAGAGTTCGAACTTCCAGTTTCGTCCAGTGGACTCCTTGTTTATAACAGCTCCCCTCAAATTTCCCTTTTCCTCTATGAAAAGTTGTTCCTCTCCCTTGTTTCTCCAGACTTGCATCATTTTTACTACAGCATGCTTGTCCTGAACTGCAATTCTCTGCTACTTTGAATAAACCTATTTTGCTGGCAAAATAACTGGCTGTTTTAGTTTTAGTGTCAACACTAGTTTTTCTTTGTATACGTGTTTCAACACTGTATAGAAATAAAAATATTTGCTATATTTGAGCTATTGCCAAAGTGTCATATTCTGAGAATAGCACTTGGGCTTATTCATTACTTAAAAGGACTAAACTGACAAATGTTTATAGTTGAGGGGTTAAAAAAATTTAAACGTATATCATCTCCAAGTTAGAAGTCAGAGGTATGCTTAATGCTTGAGAAGCTATTAGACTTCCTCTCATTGCCCCGGAGGGGCTGGAGCCTCAGATGGTGTGCTCATTGTACATGTGGCTGTAAATATTATGTTGGGTTGCCTGATGCGAAGAAGGATATTCCCAGGCTCCTTTTTCTGTATAATTCTGCCAGTAAAACCAGTCTGCAGCGAGTGACACCTCATGTCAGGTTTGGAAGGCAGAATAAGTATTCTAAGGCAGTTGAGGCCACGAAAGGTGGTCTTGTGTAATGTTTGAAGCACCTTTCCCCACGTCAGTGCCCAAACTGAGTCTCACCAGTGGTACTTCCCTGACCTTCAGTCGCTGAGCTCTTCCAGTGATCAGGTAAACCTTTAAAACCTGTATGTAAATCCTTTTGTAGAGTGAGGGGCGTCTGCTGTCCTGACCTAACCTTGACTGATTCACACACACTGAACACCTACTACATGATTTATTCTAAGCACTTTACAAAATTATTTCATGTAAGCCTCCCTACAGCCTGACTAATACTCTGCCATTTTACAGATGAGGAAATGGAAGCTCAGAGATAATCACAACCCCATTTAGCCTTCACCGGCATCTTTCCATACTTTCTGCTCCAACACTCTCACTATTGATTAAATATCCATATTCCTTTCTAAAACAGATACTTCTATTTGTATACTAGGTCCTATTCCCTTTAGCCCACCCAAGAATATCACTATAGCAATTCCTCTGTCTCCTCCATCATCAAGTATCTCCTTCAGTGGGTAATTCCCATTACTATTAAAAAATACGTTATTTCTTCCATATTAATCCTATTGCCCTTTCCAACTATCACCAATTTCTCAGTTTTCTTGAAGAGCAAATCAAAAATTCTCATTGTCTCCAATACCTCTCCTCCATTCTTTCTTTCTTTTTTTTTAACTTTTTATTTTATATTAGAGTATAGTTGATTAACAATGTTGTGTTAGTTTCAGGTATACAACAGAGTGATACAGTTATACATATACACGTATCTATTCTTTTTCAAATTCTTTTCCCATTTAAGTTGTTACAGAATATTGAGCAAAATTCCCTGTGCTATACAGTAAGTAGGTCCTTGTTGTTTCTCCATTTAATTAATTAATTAATTAATTAATTTTCCTCCATTCTTTCTTAAACCAATCCTACTTCTTGTCAAAGTCACCAATGACTTCTGACCCAGTGATCTCCTAAACCCAACGATCAGTTCTTAGCCCTCAACTCACTGACCTAACAGCAGCATTAGATTCAGTTGACCTTGCCCTGCTTGATCCAGTTTATTCACCTGGCTCCCAGGAGGCCAGCTCAATTTTCTCTTGCCTCACAGATTACTCCAACTCAGTCTCTACTGGTTTTGCCACTTCTTCCAAACCTACTGCAATTAGAATCCCTTAGAATTCCTTTTTTGTTTTTTTCTTTCTCTACTCTCACTCCCTTGGTGGTCTTATCCAGCCTCATGATTCATTATACCATTTATAAAACAATGTCTTCTGAATTTCTATCCCCTATCCAGATCTGTGTATTGAACTCCAGCCTACTGAACATCTCCGTGTGGATGTCTAGGAGAAATGCTAAGATAGCATGTGCAAAATTGAACCCTTATCTTTCCATTTAAGCCTGCTCCACTCAGTCTTTCCATCTCCATGGGTGGTAAATCCATCCTTCCTGTTGTTCAGTCAAAAATTTTGAGGTGATCCTTAACTTTCCTCTTTCTCTCTCACCCACTATACAGTCTTTCAGGAAATCTAGTTGTTACACCCTCAAAATATACCCAGAATTGGATTGTTTTTCACCATCTCTACTACCGCCACCTTGGTCCTCACTACCATCCTCTCTCACTGGATTACTACGATAAAATTTAACTGGTTTTCCTGTTTCCACCCTTAACCTATTCAACATAAGTCATACCGTGTCACTCCTCCACACGAGACCATGTGAGCGTTCTCCATTGACCTTATAATAGTCTACAAGCCCCTATATGAAACCACCCCTATTACTTATCTAATCTCTTTTATTCTGTTCCCTCTGAGTCTAACTACTTCAGCCTCTTTTCTATCAGGAATGCACCTCAGGGTTTTGCACTGGCTGTTCCTTTAGCTATAATGCTGTTTCAGTAGATAATTACATGGCTCATTCCCTCACCTCCTTCTGGTCATTGCTCAAATGTCACCTTCTCAGTAAGATCCACTCCGACTACCATATTTCAAACCACAACTCCTGATTCCCCTTACCTGAGCACTTTTCCTTTTTCTCCAAAGCACTTATCACTTTCTAACATAATATATAATTTATTATCCATTCCTTATCCTTCTCTCCCTCCAGATGTGAGCTACATGAGGGCAGGGGTTTTGTTTTTGCCTGTTTCCTTTACAAGTGTCCCAAGTTCTTCTAGAGGAATACCGATATATAATAATAATAATTAATAAATTTGTTGAATGCATAATGAAGGTTAAGCATTTTATCTAAGGTCATATCATTAACACAGGGCAGAGATAGGATTTGATCTCAGTAGAGTTAATTCCAAAGTCTGGACTCTTTGCTTTATGCCAAATTACACCCTAAAGATCTGCATCTTTAGAGCATGTTTTGTGGGTTTCTCATTCAATCTTTAACAGTGATTCTGGGAGAGTGACATTAGCAAGAAGGCAGAATAGTAGTTTTCTTCTTTCGTCCCCCCCGACAGAACATCAGTTTTCACAGTCACCTGTTGATGAGAGTAGCATTGTGGAAGTCCAGGAGTCCAGTGGAAAAGTTCCAGTACTCTGTTGGAGCAAAAAAGTCCAATATAGGTGCATTGAGCAGGGTAAAAAGAACAGTTTCACTTTAGCCATGTCATCCCTTTCATAAGGGGACACAGCTAAGTGCCAAGAGAGACCTCTTTGGCCCACGTTTTTTCCATAGGGGAAAGTGAGAGCATGTGACTGAGTGCCTGGCTTCCTCAGCTGTGTAGGGTACTGTACAAGAGGCCCAGTTTCTTGCCCAGTTCAGAGTACTGAGATTATCTGCATGCTTTAGGGGCTGGAAGAGGCTCTGAGCACAGCAGCCAGGGCTTGGAGCTCATTAAAAGGACATGGGTCCTACTAACTACTTTACAGATTACATCAGGAAGCCTGCCCCTGAGCCACTGGGAATGCCTCACCTCTGGACACACCACCGACACACAGCTGGCCCATGAGCACCCTGAATGTTCTGCACACCTCATCCACACATCATCCCATGGCCAGCTTCCTGTGTGCATCTCCGTGGTCTGTGAGTGTGAGCTTTTGCAGACAGCTAGTGAGCATGTACAGAAAGCTGACTTGATGCTGTGGGATTGGAAGAAAGCAACTTGAGCATTTCAAGGCCTCACCCTAGGGAAAGCAAACAAGAGGCTCTTACCACCTGTCCTGGTTTTGTGGGATCAAGAGAAGGCATAGAATCTTAAGAATTCCCCTCCACACCGGAAGAGGGAGCAAGAAGTGTGGATTGGGTGCATTCATAAAAAAGGTCTGAGGAAAAGTTAGAATCCCTAGGAAGGCTGACTGGTGAAAGTATTTCTCTCCTCAAGCCAGTCAGAAAGACTGGAGGAGGTGACTGCTTTTTAAATGTGAAGACAGTAATGAAAGACATCGAGGAACAGGAAAAATCAAGAAAACATGACACACCAAAGGAACACATTAACTTTGCAACAACTGACCCCAAAGAAATGGAGATCTATGAATTGCCTGAGAAAAAATTCAAAATAATTGTTTTAAGGAAACTTAGCAAGCTACAAGAGAACACAGATAAAAAACTCAATGAAGTCAAGAAAATAATACATGAACAAAATGAGAAGTTCAACAGAGAGATAGACATCATAAAGGACCAAACCAAAATTCTGGAGTTGAAGAATACATTGAATAAAATGAAAAATGCAATAGAGAGCATCAACACGAGATTGATCAAGCAGAAGTATCTGCGGAACTGAAGACAAGTCATTTGAAATTATACAGTCAGAGGAGGAAAAAGGAAAAAATGAAGAAAGCCTATAGGAATTATTGGAGACAATCAAAACAATTTATGTGTTATGAGAATTCTAGAAGGAGAAGAGGGAGAAACTGGTAGAAAGCTGAAATGGCTGAAAATTTCTCAATCTGGAGAGAGAGATATGAACATCCAGGTACATGAAGCTCATTGGTCCTCAAACTGGTTCAACCCAAAGAGGTCTTCACTGAGACACATTATAATCAAAAGTCAAAGAGAGAATTTTGAAAGCAGCAAGAGAAAAGAAATTCATCCCATAAAAGGGAACTCCCATAAGGTTATCAGCGGATTTCTCAGCCGAAACCTTGCAGGCCAGGAGAGAGTAGATTGATATATTCAAAATGCTGAAGGAAAAAACATGCAACTCCCAGCCAAGAATACTTTACCTGGTAAAACTGTCCTTCAGAAAAGAAGGTGAGATAAAGGCTTTCCCAAACAAACAGAAGTTGAGAGTTCATCACCACTAGATCTGCCTTACAAGAAAGGCTAAAGGAGTTCTTCAAGCTGAAGTAAAAGGATGCTAATTAGTAACATGGAAACATATGAAAGTATAAAACTCAGTGGAAAGGTAAATATATGGTTACATTCAGAATACTACTAAAATGGTAGTATGTAAATCATTTAACTCGAGTGTAAAGGTTAAAAGGTAAAAACATTAAAGTGAACTATAGCTACAATCATTTATGAATGAATACACGATATAAAAATGTATGGAAAAAGATATTCCATGTAAATGGAAACCAAAAGTGAGCAGCAGTAGCCATACTTCTATCAGAAAAATAGACTTTAACTCAAAAACTGTAACAAGGGACAAAGAAGGCCATATGTGGGGCTTCCCTGGTGGCGCAGTGGTTGAGAATCTGCCTGCTAATGTAGGGGACACGGGTTCGAGCCCTGGTCTGGGAGGATCCCACATGCCACGGAGCAACTAGGCCCGTGAGCCACAACTACTGAGCCTGCGCGTCTGGAGCCTGTGCTCCGCAACAAGAGAGGCCGCGACAGTGAGAGGCCCGCGCACCGCGATGAAGAGTGGCCCCCGCTTGCCACAACTAGAGAAAGCCCTTGCACAGAAACAAAGACCCAACACAGCAAAAATAAATTAATTAATAAACTCCTACCCCCAACATCTTCTTTAAAAAAAAAAAAGAAGGCCATATATGATACAGGGATTAATTAATCAAGAGGCTATAACAATTGTAAATATATACGCATGTAACATTAGAGCACTTAAATGTAGAAGTGCTTGATTGTGGTAATCATTTCACAATGTATATTTATATCAAATCATCGCATTGGACACTTTGAATATACACAATTTTATTTGTCAGTTGAACCTAAATAAATCTGGGAAAACATGAGGAAAAAAGACTGCTATTAAGGGGTTTGGTGTCTGGTCAACATGGGACTTCCGGTTGCCTCTTCTCAAAGTTACTTGGAATTTTGGACCTCAGGGGGGAACTGATAATGCTTTTCTTTTATTGGAATATCTACCCTGTGTAAACCAATAGCACTCTTCTCATAGTTCAGTCAGGCAGAAATAGAGAAGTTAGTCTCAATCTCGTTAAGTTAGAACTGGAGAAGATGAATTCAATCAGTAGCTAAAGGAGAGTTCATTTATATAGCATTGCTGGATTATTTTTTAGTCCCTTGATACAAGTTTGTAGTGTGATGATGTGTGTGGAGTTGATTAGTTTACAGGGTTTCCCCTACTGGACCCTGAGTGAGCATCTTGAGGGCTGAGACTACTTCTCATCTGCCTTTGTGTTTTCTTCTCGCCTGGGACTTCTGCAAGGCGTTTGCAATATAACAGTCAATCCATAATATCCATGGGTGATGCAGAAGAGGCACATCTCTCAGGCACCGGGTAATGGGGAGAATCCCGGTAGCATACGGCATGGAACCAAATGGCCCAGAGCCTGAGTTTGGCGTCAGAGGGCCTATGAGAGAGAGTAGACCCTCTACTGTTTACCAGCTGTCTGATCTTGAGCAAGTGATTTAACTCCTCTAAGCCTCAGTTTATGTATCTGAGTACCTGCCTTATAGGTATCTTTTTTAAAGTAATGACTAAAACTGACAATCCTTGTAAAGGGCTTACCGTAGTACCTGGCTCGTGCTATTTGCCTTGTAAATTTAACCCACTGTTCTGATCTTTCTGCAAACAAATCTGATAGCCCCTCCTCCTTGCTAATAACCTTCTTGAATTGTACTCCCCCCAATCCCAACTCTGCCCCTACCAAAGATATGTCCACGTCCTAATTCCTGGTACCTATGAATGTGACGTTATTTGGAAATAGGGTCTTTGCAGATGTAATTAACTTGAGGGTCTTGAGATGATATCATCCTGCATTTAGGGTAGGCCCTAAAATCCAATGACTAGTGTCCTTATGAGGAGAGAGGGGAGATGAGATACAGTGAAACAGGCCGTGTGAAGATAGAGGCAGAGGTTGAAGTTATGTTTGCCACAGGCCAGGAACACCAGGAACCACCAGAAGCTGGAAGAGGCAAGGAAGGGTTTTCCCCTCCCACCCCGCAAGGGATCATAGCCCTGCCAACACCTTGATTTCAGACTTCTGGCCTCCAGAATTGTAGAGAATAAATGTCTATTAAGCCACCAGGTTTGTGGAAGTTTGTTACGGCAGCCTTAAGAAGCTAATACACCTTCCCCATTACTTCCCTAGAATAAATTCTAACTCCTCAGCTCAGCATAGAAAGTATTATATAGTTGATTTTATCCTTGCCTGTATCTCTGGCTTCTTCTTCTGCCACATTCATTGCTCTCGTCGCTCTAGATCTGTCTTCCCACCTGCTGATCCTTCTACTTGAAATGCCACCCCTGCCTTGTGTTGATAACTCTTGGTCATTCATTAAAACCCAACTCAGGTGTCATTTCCTCTAGCTCCACCCTGCCTGACATGGTAGCCGCCAGTCACACATGACTACTGAGCACTTGAAATGTGGCTTGTGGGATGGAGGCACTGAATTCTTAATTGCAATTAATGTTAAAAACGGAAACACTGGAAATTTAAAAAAATTCCATGTTGATATGATATTTTAGGTATTGGATTAGACAAAAAATATTAAATTAATTTCACTTGTTTCTTTTTACCTTTCTTAACTGGGCTGTTAGAATCTTTACAATCACTCATGTGTTTATCTGCTTTCTGTTGGACAGCACTGGGTTTAGTGAGCCTCCTCTTCGTTCCTGCAGCGTTCAGTGCCCACGCACCACATTATAGGAAGTTATAGTTTCTGTATCAGCCTCCTCCATTAGGAAGTTGTAGATGGGGAGTCTGTGACTCATTTTCATACCCCTGTCTCCAGCCCAGTGCGCTGTACAGAGGAAGTACTCAATAAAGCTTGGTAGAAAAAGTATAGGTGAGATGCCCTTTTCCAGCGTTTCCTTATTAGCACTCCTCTAATAAAGCATCCCTTCCCTGAATGTTAGTTGTTGGCTTGGTGGTTGGCCTGGTGAGGTCGGACTACAAAGAGGGCGGTGAGCAGCTTTCTCTAACTTTGTGTCCCTGTTGTCTTGGGTTATAGAAAGTGCTCAAAACTAGTCTGGATTATGTGAATTTCTGTTGGATAAGTATTGCGGCTAAATATCTTTCCTTTCCTCTGACTTCAGTCAACCTGGATGAAATTTAAGCTGGCTGTGTTTAAGCCTGGCCTCTGGTGATGAAGAGCAGCCCTACGATAAGGCCATCTCCTCACTGATCCTTTTGGGCTCACTTTTGCCCTTGCACTTGTGGTCCCTCGTGGATTCTGAAGCAGCACATGGTGCTCTGGGGAGAGTCCTGCTGGTGTTCACCAGCCCTGCAATCTGCTCTCCGTATAAAAGCTTTTTTTTCAGTCTTGGACTGAGTTGGTGGTGAGGGTAGAGGCTATGTGGTGAGGAAGGAGCCTTCTCAGCTGACTTGGCCAAAGCCAGCCACTCATGCCTTAGTTTTACCTGCCTCTGCCAGGATGTTATACCTTAAACCTAACGAGATTGTCTTGATTTATGAGTCAACCCAACACCGAAGAGTGAAGACTTGCATTCATTCAGCAAACGTTTATCAATGTGGCTATGGTCCAGGAACTCTTGAGGCACCGGGAGGGCGTGGGGTTCGCCAGGTAAATGGGCCACCATCCATGTCCCTAGGTTGTCTGAAGTTAGTGGAGGAGGTAAGTCAGCAAGTCTGTGTGGCAGGTGCTGTGATAGATGGAAGCACAGAGGACTGGGGAAGCCCAAGCGCAGGGCACCCAGCGCAGGTCTAACTAAGCATCAGAATCAAGGGGTGACCTGAGTTTGAAAGTGGATTCTGGCTCTTATTAGCAGTGTAATTTACTTTTAGCTTAGTTTTTTTTTTTTGGCCTCACTGAAAGGCCTGTGGGATCCTAGTCCCCCCCCCAACCCCCCGACCAGGGATTGAACCTGGGCCCTCGGCAATGAAAGCACCGAGTCCCAGCCACTGGACCACCAGGTAATTCCCTAGCAGTGTAAATTTTAAAAACATTTTGAGACCCTAGTTTTCTTATCCACAATAACCAGTAATGTAATTCCCATCTGTCAGATTGTACTGAGCATTAAATGAAATGATTTGTGCAAAACATTTACTGTAGTGACTAACTCCAGTGTTCAATAAATGGTCATTTTATTATTATTATTTCCTTAGAACGGGCCACGCCTGTGATCCCTGCCTTCTGAGATGATGCCCCCACCTCCTTTCCCTGCTAGCATATGTTAACGGCTGTAGCCTTGGCGTTCACAAGAATAGTGCTGGGGGCTCAATGGCATCCAACACCAACCGGGTTTTGCAGCCACATTGGTTGACTTGCTTTTCCCACGTTGTCTTACAAAATTATGTCAAGCATCACTGCTTACGTGACTTCCCTTGCTTGGAATTCTCTTCTCCATCTATTTACGTCCTATGTGCCTCTGAGCTGAGGAAGCCTCTCCCTCCCGCTGTGGTCCACAGCAGCCTCCCCTCCCGCGAGCCCCTGCAGCAGCACATTCAGCTGATCCCACCACTTGGCAGCCTCTTTATCACAATTTCTTTTTTTTAAAATAAATTTATTTATTTTTTGTTTATTTATTTTTGGCGGTGCTGGGTCTTCGTTGCTGCACGTGGGTTTCCTCTAGTTGCGGCGAGCGGGGGCTACTCTTCGTTGCGGTGCTCGGGCTTCTTGTTGCAGTGGCTTCTCTTGTTGTGGAGCACGGGCTCTAGGCATGCGGGCTTCAGTAGTTGTGACACGTAGGCTCAGTAGTTGTGGCTTGTGGGCTCTAGAGTGCAGGCTCAGTAGTGGTGGCGCACGGGCTTAGTTACTCCGCGGCATGTGGGATCTTCCTGGACCAGGGCTTGAACCCGTGTCCCCTGCATTGACAGGCGGATTCTTAACCACTGCACTGCCAGGGAAGCCCCACAGTTTCTCTAATCCTGTGAAGTGACTTTGCTTTATACATGTTCTCTATTCCTATCATGGTTTTCAAAGACTAGGTAGTTAATAAATAGCTGTTGCTTGAGGGAGAATCCTGTACAGCTTCTGCGTGGCTCTGCCCTGTGTCAGTTGGGAAAAGTGTTGGCTGCAAGTGTCACTCCACCAACAGTGGACTAACCCAAAAGACACTTGTGTACCAGAGAAGAAGCCTGGAGTGAGACAGTCCTGGTGTTCATTCCTTAGCTCCATGATGTCAGCGTACTGAGTTGACATCTCACAGTTCTCTTGGCTTATCGTATTTCTCATGGTTACAGGATTTCTTCTGTAGCCCTAGAAACCTCTTCTGTATGCCGCTGTGTCCAGAGGATAAGACAGGAGGGTACCCGCATGTGTGTGTGTGACACGCACACAACACAAGGGGGTGGGAAGAGAGACACAGACAGACACATACACACACATACACACACACACACACACACACGGGGTGGGGGGGGAGAGAGAGAGAGAGAGAGAGAGAGAGAGGAGGGTCATTCTCCTTTCTTTTATGGGGGAGGAAAAAGCTATCTCAGAAATCCCCTTATGTCTATTTGCAGGAATAGGCTCCTTGGAACCCTTAGCTGCAAGAGAGGCTGTAAATACAAGTTCCTGCCTTTTTCAGTTTCTGTGGTAGGGGGAAAGCAAGGGGTGCTGGCAGTGGCTGTTAGGTAGCTAAATGACAGTGTCTTCCATGTGTCCTTAGCATGGAGGTGACATCAATTAGTACTGCTGACATCATGACATCTTGGGGAAGAGCTCACGGCAAGAAGCATCTGGTGGGAGAAACCAGTGAGCTTCTGGGAGTAGAACATGCAGCCAACTTCATTCTTTTGGGGGAAGCTTAGAAGTGTTAAGACTAAATGAAGTAAAATACCACTGTGGAATCCAGGTTAGGGAACGCAAGATTTGAGGAGAGGGACTAGTTCTGGGGAGAACTGTCTTCACAGGACTGGTCTGAGTTTAGGAACTTGGATCGTGTTCAGAATCTTTCAAAGCAAGATGTCAGAGCAAGATGTTGGAGTGGGAAGTGTCAGCAGATTGAGGATGGTGGGTGAAATGGTCCCTTGACTATTACCTTTGTCTTGTTTTCACAAAAACAGACCCTGTGACAAGGATTTGGGTGAAAATGGAGTTTTTGAGAGGTGACAGCAGGAAGACTGGGGCAGAAGTGAGAGGCGCAGGGGAAAAAGCTAATAAAGGGTGTATTCAGCCACTATGGGCAATGGAAACTCAATCCCACAGTGGATCCTCTGAGAGATTGTGTAGAACACAGCCCAGAGCTCTTTCGCCAATGAAGTGAGGAAACTGAAATATTTATCCACCAGTTTCTATCTCTCATTGGGGGGGGGCCAGTCCTTGGCACTTTTGGCCTGTCTTGCCCTGTGGGGCTGAACATGCTTCCTAGCCAGGGAATTCCACCTGGCAGCGAGTCACAGGATGTCACTGACGAGTATGGGAATTGATCACAGGTGGGATGTGGGAGGGGCTGAGATAATTTGAGTTGGGCACCAAAAGCTTCTGCTATAGGTGGCCTCCTCCTTGGAGGAGGATGGACAGGCCAACGGGCTCTATGAGAGTTTTGCTGATCTGAGAGGACACACGAGAGGAGGCGCCGTAGCCTAGCTATTGCAGGCACAGAACAAGTACTTCGGCGCCCCCTGAGGGTGGAGGGAAGTACAACCAGCTCCTGTCTCCTGAAAGACATTCTGAATGGATGGTGCTGTCCGGAGGCAGGTGTGGGTACATCTGGAACAGCTGGGTGAACCTGGGATGGAACAAGAGTTGCAAAATTCTCTTTGAAGGTTGGGCATCCATAACTTTGTCTTAAGAGTGGTGCAGGACACTTCCACATTGCTAGTCCCTCTTACTGAAACTGGCAAGCCCAGAATACCGCTTAGGACATGATTTATGAGACCAGGGTGGGCAAAAACCCAGATTTGGGTCAGCCACCCATGACATGAACTGGTGTGAAAAGATAAGAGGAGGGTGGGAATCAGACATTCTTCTGAGAATTTAAATTTGAAACTTGAAACACCTGTTAGTTTAAGTTGGTTGCTGCCAGAGTTAAAGCTGAAATGGAAGGAGAGGTCTAATAATCCATATATATTCATTTTTAATAAATTAACACCCTCCATTTTTAGGGTAATAGTCGGTCTCTGTTGCTTGTAATTAAAAGAGCATAACAGAAAAGATATGTGTGGATTAATCTTCCACTTAAATAGTTAATCAAGGGGGTATTTTGATTTCTTTACCTCGAAATCTTTTGACACAATTTGTTTTTAAACCAGAGAGTTTAAAAAAAGAATCAGTTGATTTGGGTAAATGGTATTTGTTTTACTTGTTTTATTCCCCTCTTTCTGCACCTAAGGATACTCAAGATTCATTTGATCTCTCCTTGAACTCTTAGAAACTGCTCCACCCGTCCACTCCTCCTGTTTTTAGTCTCTATGGGTCTCGAGACTGTATTTTAGGCAAGTTCTTTTAGGATGATATTTTTTGACTTTTCAGGGCAGTCGTGATTTCAAGTAGTCTGTCCTGTTGTTTCCATATACTATCAATGTCCCAGAAATGCCAATATTTTGGCATTTAAACTACATCTCTCAGACAGCCTAATTCCCAGAAGTGGAAAAAGTTCTTTGTTAGACTTTGTGTCCTGATTTTTGGTTTGGAAAATAAGGTCATCATTGTCTTATTACACTATTCTTTCAGGTCAGGACAACATTTTCAAGCTGTCACTATTTCTCCTTGAGCAGGTACAACCCATGCAGCCTTCATCATTGAAGGACCATATTATATGGAATAAGACATATGTTAAAATTTATTACTTTCATGCTCCTTTGGGATACTTATTTCTGGGGATCAGCACACCCTATGGAGTCTTCATTGAAGGATAATATGGAACATGGACATCAGTCCCATGGAGCCAGTCGACCTCCCTACCCCACCCCAGTGAGGACTGGTTAGGAGGAAGAAGCTGAGTTAAGAGAAATATACTATTTTAAGGACATGCAAACATGATTTTATCTCTTAAAAGCTTTTTGTATTGCTTTCTATGGTCCTTGGAGACAGAACAATTATTCTTACTAATTGAATAGTCAGAAAAAAAAGTATGATTATATTTCTGATAACTTCCTGCCCAGATGTGCCTTGAAATATTTCCAACTCCAGCAAATGTCCCAATACTCCATTCTTGTTCTCCTGTAGGTGGAGTAGAGAAAGGTCCTTGTGCTGACTGGGTGCCGAGAAATTTGTGTCTCAGCTCTGCCACTAACACTCATTGAGCAATCTGGGCAATTCACTCAAACTTTCTCAGCTTTGTGTTTTTCTTTTTTGAAAAATGAGGGAATAGGATATGTGGTCCCAAATACCTTCCTGCTCTTCAACACCCATTCCAGGTTCCTGAGGCCCTTAGTCTTGTTTCACTCTTGTTTTTGTTGTTTCTGATGTGATGTGGATGCTGCCTCTTACTCTCCTGACCCGTCACTTGTGATTTAGCTCATCCCAGAAAGTTTACAAGCTTAAAGGAAACCAGCAACTCTCAGGCTTCTAGATCACACAAATAGAAACATTAAGAAGTCATCCCCCTGGGCTTCCCTGGTGGCGCAGGGGTTAAGAATCCACCTGCCGATGCAGGGGACACGGGTTCGAGCCCTGGTCCAGGAAGACCCCACATACCACGGAGCAGCTAAGCCCGTGCGCCACAACTACTGAGCCTGGGCTCTAGAACCCACTAGCCACAACTACTGAAGCCTGTGCACCTAGAGCCTGGGGTCCACAACAAGAGAAGCCACCGCAATGAGAAGCCTGCACACCACAACGAAGAGTAGCCCCTGCTCACTGCAACTAGAGAAAGCCTGTGTGCAGCAACGAACACCTAATGCAGCCAAAAATAAAATAAATTAAATAAATAAATTAAAAAAGAAAAACAGAAGTCATCCTCTGTGCCAGCGCTTTGACGCCCTTGAAAGGCTAAGTTAATACTGGAAAGTTTAGGGAACTTCAGAATTGGAGGTGCCCATTTACTCACTGCCATGGGTCAGGCAGCTCAAGTTAATATCCACACTAATTGAACACATGAATCAGAGAAAATGATTTGTCCCAAGCATGTGTGTGCTTAAAAAAATGGGAATAATGAAAAACTAACATAAGACAAATAGAGCTGTAGGAATTTTGTAAATGAAAATTTCTGCCCGGAAGAAGAGTAAGAAATATATCAAGGAGCCTGAAGATCCCTAGCTGAGCTTCTCATTTTCCCCTGGCTGGGCTCTTTTTCTTTGCAGGTATCATTCAAGTATCATGAATAAAACCGTCTATGCTGGAAAGGCTCTGAAGCCCTAGAGAGAAAGGAAAAGCTGCAGGGTATACCTAGTCAGAAAAAAAGGGTGATGCTCTCTCCTAGGAATCCTTTATATTTAGACACTGGTGTGTGTGTGTACAGTGGCCTCATGTGCAAGCTGCTTTGCCTGGCTCTATACTCCTGCAGGGCATCTGAGGCCTCTGGCTCGGTTTCCTGGTTTCCTGGTATGTTATTGTGATTCTTTGTTTTTAATAAGAAGGGTGTGGTAGACAAGGAGTATCACTGCTCAGACCCTGTTTCAAAGAGGGTCTGGTTGCCCCAGCTGTTGGGATTGATATCTTCAACATCCTTCAGCTGTCAGCACTTTGGTGCCTCAGGTGCAAGGGGTACCCAAGGTCAGCCGCTTCACTCAACGTCAGTCCCCTTACCCGGTGTGGCCCACGTCCAGTGACTGTATGACACAGGGTGTAAGGTCTTGGCTCTCTCACCTCAACTTGGGACAACTCTGAAGGGCATTCTGGCTCCTCATCACCCTGAGGGCCAGGAGCACATTGGTAGGGATGGCCTTGCAGCCCAACTCTTCCCTTTGCTCAATCCAGCCTCCAGCCTCCCCCTTTCACAGGTGTTGGGCACTCCTTAATAAACATCTGCAAGCTAATCTCCAACGTAAAGCCCCTTCCTGGGAAACCCGACCTACGACAGAAGACAACAGTATATTTGTGAAATGCAAATCAGATCATGTTATTTGCTTGCTTAAAGTGTCTCAGGGATAAAGTCCAAATTCCTCAGTGGGGTTTAAAGGTCCTTTATGGACTGGGCCTTGCTCACCTTCTCAGCTCCATCTCTTGTTGCCGCCAAACTTGTACCCTGGACTCCACTCTGATTCCTTGAATGTCCCAAGCATTCTCATGCTGAGACTTTATAAATTATATTTATATATTTTTGGCCTCACTGTCACCTTCCTTGTTTCTCTGACAAACTTCTGCCTTTCCTTCAGGACACATCTTATGTTACAATAATGATTGTTCACATTCACTGAGTCCTTCAAATTTGCTAGGGACAGTATAAAGTGATTTTTGTGTATTACCCACCTAATCCCCAGGCACTGGTGGAGTAGGTACTGTCATCATTCCCATTTTGCTGATGAAAAAATAGAGGCAGAGAGTTTAAGAAGCCTTACTCAAAGTCACAAAATTGGTAAATAGTGGAGCTAGGACTCATATGGAGGTAGAGTGTGCCATTATCCATTATGCTAACCCACCTTGTGCACGCTTTGAGGGAAGTGGCTTTCTTTTAGTGATGCGCTAGGATCACACCTAGTAGACTGCCAGTGAATGTTTGTTGAGTGAATGAATAAATGTAAGAATGGCTTTCCTGCAGTCCTAGTCCCATTATGTTGAGTGAAGGAGGAGGAGCCTCCCTTCCTTACTGGGGGGAGTGGGGAGTGGCAGACAGTACAGTTACTGCTCCTGTGCCCATCTCTGGCAGCTTCCCATTAGCCTGTTTTGGCTAAGGCTCTGGCAGTGACCTTTCCCTCCTCAGATGCCCTCTGCTCCATCTGAGATCCGAACCTTCCCAGAGCCCCCTTCAGAAAGCGGCTTAGAGCTGGGAGGCCTGCGTATACGTTCTGCTTTGCCATGTTCTGACTCTGTGCTTTTGAATCTCAGTTTCTTAATTGCAAAGCAGAAGCAATCATAATTCACAGGCTCTTTAGAGAGTTAAATGAGATGGTGTAGGCGTCAGAGTTCTAAACACCAGCAAATATTATTTACTGTTAGAATGGTTTGCTTCAGGTGTCTTTCAGTTCCTTCCCAGGGTCATTCCAGGCAAAGCTCTCAATCCCATCCATCGCAGTCACCCTTCCTTCCCCTCCCAAGCCCCTTCTCATGTGGTTCCTGTTTCCTTCTCTCACCAGCTACCAAAGTAATTCATCCCCAGCACGTATATCCCCTGTGGTAAGAATCACACCTCCTCTGATCTAATGTTTCTGGACACTGACTAGCTGGTCTCTTCTTCCACGAATGATAAAATATCAGAATTTGAAAGTACAGACAAGATGAAGAAACTAGAGATGTGGAGTGACTTGCGCAAGCTCACAGAGTAAGCTGAAGGTCCAAGGTCCAGTTCCAAGGCCTCCTACTCCATTCTCTTTCCTATTCCTTTGGCTCTTATCTTCAGGCTTGCTTTTGCATTTTAAGCATTAAAGGGCTATGGAGGAGCTTACACGGTGCTTCCTCAGGTGGCTTTTCCTGATTCTGCATGTAGCCCAGGTGGCCTTTTACACGTTCCTGTGGTACCTGACACTTCCTCTTAACAGCACTCACATAACTGTAAGGATCTGTTGGGTGGCTGTTTCCCCCAGAGACTGTAAGCTCCATGAGTGCAGGGATTGGGTCTGTCCTGTTCACTATTTATCCCTTGTACCTAATACAGTTCTTGGCATCTGCAAAGTGATCAGTCCTATCTCTAAGAATATGATAAGTAGCCACTAAATAGCTGGCTGACCAACTGTGGAGCATGTGCTGCATTGGAAATCTTCTTGCGTCTTCTCTAGCTGGACCCCCTAGGAAGACCAAGACAGGGGGCTGAGCATTTATGTTCTCAGGCCCCAAAAGGTCTCCTCTTCCCTTCCCCTTGGGGCATTGAAGATCCAATTTTCTCATGTCCATTCCCAGTTGCATCCCTGAATTATTTCCTCTGTAACCCTCCTTGTCCTCTATTATCAGAGTCAGTAAGTGAAAGAAAGGGGCTTGGTCATCAGATGGCTTTGCAGTTCCCTTTCAGTCTTGAGAGTCCATGATTCTTGTCTTTCATTCATTCAACAAGTATTTATTGACTCTCCCATGTCCTGAGGACTACCTTAGGCACTGGGATACATTGGTGAACAAAACAGGTGCAAGCCCTTGCCTCATGGAGCTTACATTCTAATGGCGGGGGGGCTGGACAGTATGCACTCACATAGGTCGGATGGTGCTGTGCACTATGGACGTCCATAAGTGTGCAGTGGAAAGGAGGTTCTGGGAGAATGGGATGTTTTCGTTCTGTAACGTTAGGTGTCTGCAAGTCTTAGATGGAAAATCTTAAGTTGGTGACCCAGATTCTGCCTTAGGGAAGTTATGATAAAAACCCCACTTTTTACACCTCCCTGCACACCCCGCATGATTTTTGCTGTTTCCTTGAAAAGTGTTCACTCCTACGGGGGGGGGCTGATGCTGCTTTGGTGGGGCTGAGTCTCCAGAGCTGGAGATAACTGAGGATGAGCTATTGATTTCTAGGGGAAACACCTCCATAGGCTAATCTGGTGTCAAGGTGATTTATACTTTTCACTAACAGATAGAAGTTCAGGAGTCCCAGGGAATTCAATCACTTTAATACCATTAAAGCTATAAATAGCCTTTAAAGACATAGACTGTTGGTATCGAAATATCAGCCAAGTGATCTATAAAGGCTGTGTAAATTTACCACTTCCCTCGAGGAGTGACTCTGCTCATAGCCTGTGCAGCCTCTGTGGCTGCTTCTCCCATTCAAATTGTGCATCCTGTCCCAGGATTCTCTGTAGAACCCTTGCTCATCTTGAAGTCAGGACAGCCCCTATGAAACTCATCCCTTAGGAGGAGGAGGGCTCTGTCTGTGGTACCTTCATTAATTTCCATTATTTGCTCCTGAATTCATTTGTTCCTATGAAGAAGCCGTTACTGCAGTGTCAAGATCCATTTGTTTCAGCCATTTTCCTTATTATGTTAATTCTGCATATTATTAGGGTCAACTTCTCCTAATAGTTTCAATAGGTCTTGTGACCAAACATCTTCCAGGGAAAACTCACAAAAGCAAACACACAGGCCCATGTAACGTAACACGCCAGCGCCTGGGCTTGTTATGTCTGTCATTGTCTGTCCTATGCTGTACTTTGGGGATTCACAGATCTGAGATGATGGAAAACAATCTAGGAATATGCATCCTTTTGAGAGTAGTACTGCATCTCTTTCAGTTTTGAAACCCCAGTGTCTAGGACCTGTGCTCAGGATTTGAGAGGAATCATTTAAAAATAATATACACATGTGGAAATCTACCCGTCTGGGGTTTAGGCATGCCTGGGAATCTGGGATCTGGGGTGGATGAGGTGGGGGAAAGAGGGTGGAACATGAGGGCAGCTGATGGAGATCTGTTTGCTTGGGGAATATCCAGGGTGGGAACTTATCTTAAGGGGAGAAATAGCTGTGCGTGATGAATTTGACCCATTTGTATGGTTGTGGTCATTGGTGCCTATGGGGGTTGTGATTGTGAGTAGAATGTGGTGCTGTTCCCTCAGGTCTGTGCCCAGCTCAGTCGCATGGACTTGGAGCTGAGCTGGAGGAAGAGAGAGGAAAACCTGCAATGTTTCATTCATACTCTCTCCACTTTATGTTACACTCAGTAAGAGGGTCCAGGCAGTGCTGATTTTTCCCACCCTCCTGTGCCACAGACCACTTCTCAGTGTTGACTGTTCCAGAGTGTAAGTGATGCTGTCAGCTGGGAGAATACAGTACCTGAGGGGAGACAGAAATAGCAGTGGGGTGGCAGTGTGCCCAGAAAAAGCCCTGTGGTACTGACTTGATTTGCATGTGTACCTATAAATGGACCCCCAGAAATGCTCATGGGGTTTGGAGGTCTTTGTCGGAGGCTGAGGTTCTGCATGATCAGGCATCATCAAGGACAAGGACAGAGAAATTTTTATTATTACTGTTAATGTAATGTCACTTGGACCCCCAGGTTGTGGAAGTCTGTGTGTGTGTGTGTGTGTGTGTGTGTGTGTGTGCGCGCGCGCGTGTATGTGTGTGTTATTACTCAAACTCAAGGATACTCAGTTGGCACTCCAGATGTCCTTGAAGGTTGGAGGCTCTTTCCCAGATCCTCTGGTGCTTATTTGAAATATAGCTGGGGCAGCACATCTGGGTGACTTTCCAGTTGGTTTCCCAGAAGGAAAAAAACGGCTCAGAGCACTTGTTAGTCCAAAGGTTTGAATGCACCAGAGGCAAGATAATTAAGTGTCTCCAGGCAAGCGCAGAGAAGAGTAATTGAGAGAAGCCAAGTGAAGAATAATGGGGGAAGAGAGGGAAATGAAGGGTCATAACTCAAAAGAAGTTGGCTGGTCTTTGTTTAGATGATAGAAGAGCTGAGTTGATAACTAGAAAGGATGGGATGAGTTGTAGCCAAAGGAAATATCATGTGAACATTTGTCAGGATGCCCAAAGTGAGTGATTTATTAAACTGGGGGCACAGAAAGTGAGCCATCTAACATGTTAGGGATGAACACGCTCCTGGTGGTGAGCAGAGATCAGCAGGCCAAGGGTCTGGTTAAGAAAATACCTTTCTAGTCTCTGCTGCTTCTTTCACTGACAAAGTCAGAACAAGGCTGAGTTCTGAAGGCAGAACTGATACCATGATGATGAGACTGTGTCCTGCTGAGCCAGTGCCATCCAAAGATGTGAGCAGTTAAAAGGCTGAAAGCAAACAGAGCCAGGAGATTGATGTTCTTTGGCCTGGCAAGGTGTTGGGGACCAGCGGTCCACAGGGGGCCTCTTTGCTAAGAGCTTGGCTTCCCTTCTGCTTGTCAAGAGCAACTTATAGCTCAGGGGAGTTCGGAAGATTTCTTCTGCTCAGTCCTTCAACTTGAAGGTGTAGGCAGGCAGAAAGGAAATGCAATTTTCTGGAAATCAAAACTGCTTCTGGATGAATGACAATTCTATACTAGGATGATACCCTTCTGATATTGGACTACTGGCTCTGAGATTTCCACCATTCAGTCCAAGCGGACCCTGTATTAGATAATAAAAGTGAAGCTAAGGGGAAATGTATGATGATGCCTCCTGGTTAAAATAGCTGTCATGTACTCCCTCAGCACTGTCCGGACTCCAACAAATACGATACTTCACTCCTGTCTTTCTTCCTTTAGGCTTGTGGCATGGTGGCCAGCCATCCTGGATTGCCCAAGACTGAGGGGTTTCCCAGGCTGTGGGACATTCAGGGCTACAACCAAGAGAGACCCTGACAAACCGGCCATTGCCCACACTAGAGTGGGAGAGCCTCGTTAGCTACTCCCTGTGCTAAACGTTTTACCTGATTTATTTCATGCATCTCCTCTCCAGTGTCTGAGGCAGACTCTATTTGCATTTATTTCCATTTTATCAATGAGCATAGCCAGGCAAAAAGAGGTTAGCTGACTTGCCCAACAAAAGGTTAATGTCAGTTTTCTTTGGGTAGTGAGATTTTGAGTGAACTTTACTGTTTTTCTTTGTTCTCTATATTGTTTGAATTTATTAAATGAGCATGCATTATGCAATAATGATGAAAAACCCAATAGCCTATTTTCCTTGTGGAAAAGTAAGTAATTTACCAAAGTCATGTGTTTAATGAGCTGAGTCTGGAACCCTGCTCTGATGCATTCCCAAGCCCGTGCTCTTTACACAGGCAAGACTGGCTTAGACAATCAACTCCCTTGTAATAAGGTCCTTCTGGTTCTTTAGGACATCCTTATCCCCACTGACTAATCCCCACTGACTTAGAACCATCCTGTGCTGAATTCTCTGTAATGCAGAATGTTAGAACGACTTCATTGTTTAATAGCTTCTCAACTGGGCTGAGTGGTCTCTTCTGTGGTGAGCAGATTTCTTTTCAGCTGCAAGATGCCAGATATGAAAATCTTGTTCTTAGCATATTTAATTGGCACCCTGGGGCAAATGCTGATAAAGTTCTTCTATTTCTCATGAATATGAGAGAGTATATGGAAACCCAGTGGAGGGCTCCTAAATTTCTCTATTTTATAACCAGGGCTGTTCGTCCCCTGCTGTCTGGAGCATCTGTCCAGTTCCGGTTGCTGCCTCAGAGAGAAAGTGAGAGGAGGAAGGTCAGCTGACAGACCCTGCCAGGTGGGGGAGCTTTGAACCCAGCCCGGTTGGCATTCTCAGATTACTTAGTAAACAGTTGTCTTCTCAACAGTCCAAGTCTGCCTTGAATGTTCCAAATTAATTGGACTCCTGTTCATTTTAAAGAAAATTACTTTGCTGTTTCCCCTTATTAGCCTGACACATTTAAGAGCACTGGAAATTTCCTTGCAATTCCTCTTCTGCTCTGTCTCATACTCATTCATGGTTTGGTGGGAGGCATTTGGTAGAGCAACTGAGACTCTGGAATCAGATGGCCTGCATTCAGATGACAACTCTGTCCCCCTGTGAGCTGTGTGACCTTGGGTAATTCACTTCATTCCTCTAGGTGTAAATGATCTCATTTATAAAATGGGATAATGGGTCATGCTTACCTCATGGGATTGTTGTGAAGATTTAATAACATGATGTATGTATAATACCTGCTGCAGAATAAATGCTTAACGCCTATATCAGCCAGGATTTAACCAGGGCAGGCAGAAATCATGGGCAGGTTTGACTCCAGGGACATGGGGTCAGGAAGGGAGGATCACAAGCAGGCTGGAACTTCACCGGCATATGGTCTGAAGCCGCTGCCTACAGGCAGGATTTCTTCTCTCTAGTGAAAGCCTCAGTCCTGCTTTTAAATCCTTCCGAGTGACATACATAGACAGGCTCACTCAAGATACTGTCCTTCACTTAAAGTCAACTATTAGAGACTTTAAGTACTCCTGCAAAATCCCTTCACAGTAGCACCTAGATTAATGACTGGGTGAATAACAGGACTGCAGCCTAGCCAAGGTGTCACATTAAAAAGCCATCATCGGGCTTCCCTGGTGGCGCAGTGGTTGAGAGTCCGCCTGCCGATGCAGGGGACACAGGTTTGTGCCCCAGTCCGGGAAGATTCCACATGCCGCGGAGCGGCTGGGCCCGTGAGCCATGGCCGCCGAGCCTGCGCGTCCGGAGCCTGTGCTCCGCAACGGGAGAGACCACAACAGTGAGAGGCCCGCGTACCGCAAAAAAAAAAAAAAGCCATCATCAACGGTTAGCTGTTACTATCTGTATTAATTTCCTGTGGCTGCCACAAACTACCACAAATTTAGTGGCTTAAAACAACAGAAATTTATTCTTTCTTAGTCCTGGAAATCAGCAATCTGAAACCCATATTCACTGGGCAGAAATCAAGATGTCAGGAGGGCCATTCTCCCTCTGAAGGCTCTAGGGGAGAATCTGTTCCTTGCCTCTTTCAGCTTTTGGTGATTGCTGACATTCCTTGGCTTGTGGACACTTCAGTCAATTTCTGCTTCTGTGGTCATATTTGCTTTCTCCTCCTCTGTGTGCATTAAATATCCCTCTGCTTCTCTCTCATAAGGACATTTTGATTACATTTAGGGCCCACCTAAATAATAGAGTATTCCTTATATATATATATATTCTCTCCCTCTCTCTCTCTCTCTCTCTCTCTTTCTCTCTCTCTCTCTCTCTCTATATATATATATATAAAGAATTGGCTCATGTGATTATGGGGGATAAGTCTCACAGTCTGTCACCTGCAAGCTGGAGACCCAGGAAAGCAGTGTTGTAGTCCTAGTCCAATTCCAAAGGCCTGAGAACTAGGGGAACTGATGGTATAAGTCCTGGTCCAAGTGTGAGAGCAGGAGACCAATATCCCAGCTCAGTCGGTCAGGCAGAGAGTGAATTCTCCCTTCCTTCAGCGTTTTGTTCTCTTCAGGCCCTGAGCAATTTTTGATTGAATGATGCCTGCCCACAGGAGGGCAATGTACTTTGCTCAGTCCACTGATTCAAATACTGATCTCATCTAGATACACCCTCACAGACACACCCATAATGTTTAGCGGGATATCTGGGTACCCCATGGCCCAGTCAAATTGACATATTAAATGACCATGCCAGGGCCCCTGCCTTAAGGGAGCTGACTGGTAGCAAAGGAGGGACTGCAGGCGCATGAGTAGTATAATACAAAAAGGAGGGCCAAGGTGCCTCGGGATGGTTGTCTGTAATGTGTTGCAGGATTTTAGAGGAGGAGAGAATCACTCTCAATTGTGAAGATCTTGGAGGGTTTCCCGGAGAAGGGAACATTTGAATGAGACCTTAAAGGATGATTGTCAAAAGCAGTGGATCTCAAACTTGAGCATGCGTCAGAATCACCTGGAAAACTTATTAAAACACAGATTATTTATGAAAACCTCTAGAGCTGCATATTCGGTAGATCCTGAGTAGGCCTGAGAATATGCCTTTTTTTAGCAAGTTCCCTGGTGATGCTGATGCTGCTGGTCTGGGGACTGTGCTTTCAGAACCACTGTCTAGACATGTAAAGATGATGGTAGTAGGGGACAGGCCTAGCTCCTCTCCCAAACTAATTTAGCTCGCAATTCAGATGTCATTTTCTCAGAGAAACACTCCTCCTTTAGGATATAAGAAAATTTGTCGTTAATACCCTGCTGTTTTTCTTCATATTTACTTATCATGACCATCACAGGGGTGGTTGTCTGTCTCTCAACAGAGTAGAAACTCTCTTTTGTTCAGAGCATTTAGAACAGCACTTAGCACACGGTAGATGCTCAATAAATAAATATTTGTTCAGTGAAAGAATGAATGATCTCCCAGGTCCCATGTAGTTGAAAGTTCTTTACCTCTTCTTATTTTGTTCCTGCAGCACTAATCCAGTTACTTCATCCTGAGAACAATTTTTAAATAGAATTAAATCAGTCAAGTTGGCTATTTGAGAGGAGTTTTTCACTATTTCAACAAGATGTGCTGGTTGACACAGCCTATGCAGAACTGAAGATAATTTGGTGTTTCTTTAAGCAGTGGAGAAATGCCCGTAAAGTAATTAGGATGGCTTAAATTCATTTACTTCTTAATATTTCCATTTTTGAATAAATATTTCATGCATTGGTCTTCTGGGAGGCACAGAGCCAGAAAATTTCAGCAAGAGCATATGTATAAAATTTCTTTTTTTCCCTGCAGTAGCACATTTTGAAAGCTATCTCAACAGGTTATGACAAGTAGAACAGGAAAATATTATTTTAATATCCCTGGGTCAATTATTAGAATTACTGAAAAATATACTTAAATCACACTTTATCAGTGTGATCCACTTTGAGGAGGAGGGTGGGTGAGAAAGAACTAGACTGGTTTATCATAATTAAGTTTGTGCCCAAAATGACAAAACAAATCAAACGTGTTGGATACATCTGCCTTGTGGCCACTGGGTACAACTGTGAAGCGGGGGAATGGAGTCTGTCTAAATGTGCTTGCTGCTTTGTAGCCAGAGGTAAAATCTAAGGAGAATTTCAAGCAAAGTGCATCTCATGAGCTATGTTCTTAAAATTTCCCTTCAGAAACAGATGTCGCATAATAAGCAGTAATGAAAACCTTGAACCTGTGGAAGGACATTTTGAATAACTAGGAATTCATTTTAGTCATTGGGTCTGATTACATACAGGGCTCCACCCTTGTTCCTCTCCTTTTAGGCAGGACTTGGGAGGAAGGAATGAGGTCAGGGCAGGGGGCAACATGCTCTAAGTGGAATGGTACAGTGGTTTGCTTGGAACGGTCCCAGTTTTAGAACCAACTGTCTTGAATCCTGGAAAACCTCATTGTTCTAGGCAAACCCGGGTAACTGATCACCCTAGAAGAAGTCAGCTCCCTTATTGAGTAATGACACCCTGTTACTAGAGGCAGGAAAAAGAAATTGAATGGCCAGCTCCCTGCCTTGATAAAGAAGTGATTTCTGCGTGGGGTAAGTCAGTGTCTAGTGGGCTTTGGAGGCCAAATGCTGCACTCTTCTCATTTTATAAACAAACCATGCTCTAAAGAAGCTAAGTGACTAATTATGTTTATATAAAATAGTTTTTGCTTGTCTGATTTCCTATTATATTTTAACTTTAAAACAAAGATAGATGAACTTAGAGTTCTCATCCTCTCTAATAGATCTCTAGTTGACGATCTTTGTTTTTTAAGATCATTGCTATTTGACGAATATAAGTCACTCCTCTGTCAAAGAATTATAGTTAATTGGTGTTGTAGTCTCCAAATCCATACTAAGACTTTTCTCCTTTTGCTGGTAGGAGGATTATTTTAATTGTGTGTGTGTGTGTGTGTGTGTGCGCATGTTTGTGCATGTGTGTATGTGAGAGAGAAAACAAGTGCTATATTATAGTATTTTTTCAAAAATTTCTTCCAAATTTTTATAATTTATTATCTCTACTATTGATACTTCTCATTTGAAGCAAAAGCTAAGCACCTTTTTTCGTGGAGGACAATTCACCCGTTGCTCATCTGTCTGTTCTCCAGGTTATGGGTGATGTGTGGGCACAGAGGAGTTAGACTGTATCCTCATACCCATAGCCACAGGACAATAGGAAGGGGAGGTTTTGAGTGAGGTAAGTGGGAAGCAGCACAGCCTGGCTGGAAGATAAAGTTTACTTCTTCACACCATCCTAGCTAATGGCAGGTAAAGAACTGGATTCAATCTTGCCATTAGATTTAGACGAAATCTTGCATCTGCTCTAAAAAGGGTGAAACAGTTCCTTGGGAAGACCGTGTGTGTGAAGAAAGTATAAACCGCCTACACACTGTTAATTCTCCCCTTATTCTTTGCTTACAGATTCCTAATTTTTTTGGAGGCAGCAATGTGAGTAGTTTTAAATACTCCATTTCACAATCTCTCTTGCAGATTTCTAGCCTTGTAGCACAGTTCTGACCAATGCAGTACAGGCAGAAGAGCCTTTTGCCTTTCCCCATACTCCTTCTTCTCATTGAAAGGAGGTTATAATGCCTGGAGATGCAGCAGCCATACTGTGACTAGAGACATACATGATGAAAAGGTCAAGGGAATACCCCATCAGCCCTGGCATTGTTAACCTGGTGAACTAACACCTACTTTGAGAATTTTTGTTAAATGAGGTGACTTGGTTAAGCTTGTTAGTTGCTCCAGGGAGGATTTTTTGTTTCTTGCAAGTAATTGCTTCCTAACTGAGCAGGATAGCATGATATAATAGAGAGAATACTATAGTGGGAAGCCAGAAAACTGTTCTAATTTATTTTTTATTTTTTTCCCCTATGTAACTTATCTTAAGATATTCCCTTTAAGTCCTCAGATTCCTCCTTTTGTTGTGTGCCACACAATAAGACCTCTATAAACATGGCTAAATTTGTAAAATAATATAATGCAGACAGATGAGTCAGATGATCTTTGAGGTCTCTTTTAGGTCTAAGAGGTTAATCCAATTCCAATTCACTTATGAAAGAGAATTTGCTATTTCAAAGAAAATTGGCGTGTGTTCACATGTGTGTATGTGTACGTGTGTATGATGTTTAGAATTAAAAGGTAAAATAAGTTTTATATTTTAGATGCATGTATGCTTGTATATCTACACACATTTGAAAGCCTATGACATAATATTAGTAATTAATTTTCTTTGTTTAAGCCAGAGCTGATTATCTTGATCCTCCTTACTGTGTTTCTCTGGCACAAATGCTTGTCTTTGCTGTTTGCATTGCGTTCAGCTCTGGCAGCTCTTATGTATCCCGCCCTTCTACCCCAGACGTGAGTTAAGATTGATCAATGTTGATGAATTGCCTTGAGCTTCGCGTAGATCTGGGGTTATTGCAGCCTAAGGAAGGAGGGCCATGCTGCGTGACCAAAACAGACAAGTCTGTAATAAAATCTGTTCAATGTTTGTATTCCTTAAGCTGCACCTGTGAAAGGAGCCCAGTTCCTCCATCCTCCTGCCCTGTGACACCATGGAGTTGAAATACAATAACTGGAATGACTGTGCTTTGGGTCTGTATGATGTTATGGCTGTTGCCTAGACGGAGAAGCAGGCAGGGCTTTGTGAACTAGAGGTCATAAAATCCATCCATACCAGGGACAACCTTGATGTCTTCCAGGACTCTGGGCCTCTGTTCAGTATCATCACTTCCAGCCAATGGGAACTCTCGAGGGATGGCCTTTTTTCCTCCGTATTAATGGGCTGTTGAGGAAAGCAAGCCACCAATCAAGATAATTATCAGTGTGCTGCCAATAACTGAGTGAAGCTTTAAAGATATTTGTCAGTGTAGTTGTTTTGCAGTAGAAGAAAATAATGTTGATTGCCGTAGTTGCTCAAGCTGAGAAGTGAAATGACGGGTGATTTCAGTCTCCTACCCCCACCAACACTGCTCTTGAACTATGCTTCTTCTCCCTCCTCCTTCACCACCGCTTCACCCTCCTCTTCCTCTCCTGCCCATTTAATATTAGTATTTTTATGGGGTAGATGGCTTTCTTCCTCTGTGCTCTCTCGCATGGGCCGGCTACAAAGCTCATTTACCTCTGATTGCCTCTTTAGGGTTCCAGGTGGAACTTCTTTTGTCATCAGCCTCTGAAGGTAAGGTGATGGGGTGGCTAGGACAGTTACTTTAGAGGCATCTTTACCCTCGTGGTGAGACAAGATGGAAGTAAATGTGTGCAAAGAGGACTCTGCTTAATATTATCCTACATTATTGCACCTCTAGTTAGAGCCATTAGAAGAGAGCTTTGAAGTCAGGTCACTGGGGCCCATCCTTTTTCCTCCAATGATATATCTTTGTTTAAATGATTGTCTTGTCCAGTGTATGCATCTCTATGCCATTACTGAGGTGTGATGAACGTATTAGAGCAGCAAGCTTTATCAGAACTTCTTCTTTCATTTTAATGTTTTCTTTGTATTTCATGTCATTCTCTAAGCATATTTCAAGAATGCTGGACCTGAACCTCTATGAATCAAGTATGTTATATGATCCTGAAAGGCAATATTGACTAGAAGTTAAAGGCACAGGCTCAAAACAATTGTATATGCCTGACTACAGTGTCTGGCTCTGTCTCTTCCTAGTTGTCTGATTTAGGATAAGATATACAACCTGTCTGGGTCATAATTTTAAAATGGGGAGAACAGTTCCAATCTCCTGGGTAGTTTCTAAGGGTTAAAATGAGATAATATGGGAATGGCAGTTAACACAGGCCTTGACATAGAGTAAGAACTTAATAAATGATGTGTGTATTATGTGTGGGGTGTGTGTGTGTGTGTGTGTGTGTGTGTGTGTGTGTGTGTGTGTGTGTGTGTGTGTGTGTCCGGCCTTCCTCAGATCTACGAATAAATTGGAGGCTGGGTTACATACCAATACACCCATATAGCCTCATTAGCATTCTACAATTATATTCATTTTTGATAATCTGTAAGTATGTTTTCTTTTAAATTGAGGTATAGTCAATATACATTATATTAGTTTCAGGTGTATAACATAATGATTTGTATATATTGCAAAGTAAGTAGCACAATAAGTCTAGTTAACAATAAGTATGTTTATAAATGTTTATATATGTGTATATATAAACATGAATATGTATAGAGGAACATTATTTTTATTTGGCATCTGGTGTTGAGTTGCTGTGTGGTATAAATTTCCAACTTTAAATTGTCTCATATGCATTTAGTCATTTTTATTTTCTTTAGGCCATCCTTTGCAACAAGCTAGTTTAATTTTTTCTTCAGGGCATAAATGTGCTATATGCCAAAACCTTCATTAATTCCATAGCCTCTGCAAAGTAAGCCCGGCCTCCATAGCATGGTGTACTTCCTGTTTGGCCCTGACTCACAATTCTAAACTCATTACCTTCCATTTAGCCCTCTGCCACTAATTTCATGCTGTGTTTTAGCCTCTTTTAGTCCTCAAACACATCTTATACTTTAATATCTTCATGCCTTTGTATGAACTTTTTCCTCCATCCTGAACACCCACTATCTTTTTCTTGTGGGATTTGGGATCCCTAATCCTGCTTGAGATCCAGCTAAAGTGTCACTCCTTTCCCCACAAAAACTAGGGGTTTTTACTTCTGTACCTTTATTATAGCTCCTGTTTCATTGGATTGTAATTATTTTGTTACTGGAATTTCTCCTCCACTAGATTGAACTCATGTGCATCTGCAGTGCCAGACACAGAGCCAGGAACATGGTAGTGTTACCCAGCTCAAGCTTGCTCTGCTTGCTGCATGGCAGGCCAATAAATCGGGAGATGAGACAAGTTGTTGTGGCAAGGAATAATGACTTTAATCGGAAAGCTAGTGGACTGAGAAGATGGCAGACTAGTGTCTCAAAAAACCATCTTCCCTCAGTCCAATTTTGGGCTCCTTTTATACAGAGGAAGGGGAGCGGGGAGGGGCCCACTGCAGTGCAGACCAATGGCTGAGCGAGTCCACTAGTGGTTGCTGGTTGACAGTTGCTCACTCGCTAAACGTTGCTTGCTTGGGGGAGGGGTCCACTGTGACACTGACCAATGGCTGAGCGGGACTGCTATTGGTCACGCCTGCCCCGCCCCTATTACAGTAGGATGCTAGGACATATTTTTGCTGAGTGTTGCAATGAGTGTGTGTAAGCATAAAACAATAAATGTAATGTTCACATTAAAACAAAAACAAGCAACAAATTCTTCTGTCTTAAACAGATAATAAATAGATATAATTCACTGTTACCTTATTATTAAATAAATACTTTAGCATTTACTGTAAAAAGTATCTTGTAGACATTAGCAGTACTGTCAAGAGAACTTTATGCAATGATGGAAATATCTATGCTGTTCAATATGATAGCCATTAGCCACATGTGGCTATTGAACACTTGAAGTGTCTTGAGTGACTGAGGTATGGAATTTTAAATCTTACTTAATTTTTAATTAATTTAAATTTAAATTTGAATAACCACGTGTGGTTAATGCCTGCCGTATTGGACAGCAAAAGTCTATTGTACTTAGTGAAAAGTTCTCAGAGTTCATGTGTAGATTCAAGGCTTATTTTAAGGAGTCCTAGATTCAGGAAGTAAATTGATATCATCGACTTTAGGTGCCTGAAACACTAAACAACATCCGTCTGAACCTGCCAATTAGTCATTTTTATTTATATAAAATGTTAACATACTTTTAGAAATTAATCTCTTATGCTTGGTGTCATTAAATATTACCTAATAGGGACCAAATTAGGGAAGCAATGTTTGTGTTCATTCAAATAGAATTAACCTCTTTCTTTTTCTCCCTCAAGGTTGGTTTAAAGATGTTTGGCTTCTAAGCTCATACTAATAGGTAATTGCCGGTAGTTCTACAGAGAGCAACAATAAACGGCTGAATTGTGGTACCTGAAGGGTACTATCCAATAGTACAGAACTCCAAGGTACAATTTAATAAAGCATAGACTTAGTGTAATCTTTTATTCCATTGGGGTACCATTTGAGCCACTGAAGGAATAATTTCCTAAATTGCACCCTAGTGGTCTAAATGTTAATTCAGCTTCCAGAGATTTCTAGTTTAAAGTCAAGGAGTAGATTTTACATTATGAAATCCTGGTCTACAAATTTTATTTCTTTTAAACATCTAGATTAAGAAATCACAGCTTTCAAAATGAAAGTGCAAATTGATAAATGGAGGAGGAGTCAACTGACTGAATTGCATACTTTTTTTTCAGTTGCTAAGAATTCTTTGAAACTTGAAGCAAAGTTTTGTGGTCAGTTTTGGTGTTAACTGTCTCAGGAGATTAGTTATATATCTCTTTGTTGATTTTAATTTCATTGGTCTACTTTAATTTTTATTGCCCTGTTTTATAATGTGCTTGGTTTTGTAAGCTGTATCTGATCTGGTAGATGCCAGTTTTCCTCTCCACACTCAGATGTGCAGAGAAAATGCATTTCTTTTCTGACTTTATTGAATAATATCCCAGTTGAGGCCCACATTTTGGGTGGGATAAAGGAACTTTATTCATTTTTTATTTAGTCTAATCCAAAAATAATTAATAGCCCCATTAAATAAAAGTAGACTTTGAGGTCCTCATTTTTTCTGATTTTCACATGTCCTCTATTTCACTCTTCCCAGAAGCTACTTGGGTGTGTGAGTGTGGCTTATGTGGCCTTGAGGGGAGAGGTACTTATAATGTCATGGGGCCAAGTTATATATGCCCTTTCCACAGGGTGATAGCTGTGGAAAGGCTAAGAGGGCTGCTCTCTGAGGCTGGTGAATGTGCTGAAGCATGATAGGTCCCGTCTGTTGGAGAGAATGTTTTTCTCTACTCTTGATTTCCATGAAAAGTGATTTTCCCAAAGCAGACTTCTGTGGATCTTGCCCTACCCATTCCTTTCCTGCTAGCAGAGGTGGAGTGAGGTACCCGGTTGGAAGGCAACAGGTTTCTTCAATACTTGGAGAGGATCTGTCCGAGGTCCTGAGTGTGTTCTCTATTCTTCCCAGAAGCAGTGTCTAGGGCAGGTGGGTCTGCTTTGCAGATTCACACTCCTCTTGTGTGTGCTGTCTCAAGTCTGGACAAAATTCTGGGTAGGGTGTTATCAGGCCCATTTGGCTTTGACTTTCCTCCTCCTCCCCCTCCCCTCCCCCCTCCCCCCTCCCCCTCCTCCTCCTCCCCCTCCTCCTCCTCCTCCTTCTTCTGTTTGGGTTAAGGTCTAATTGAGACTATTTGCCCAGGCTTTAGACAGTGCAAGAACTGTACTCTCCCTGTTGCATTTATCAGCCAGATCTGAGGGTCCCTAGGAGGTATCTTTCGCTTTGGGATGGTAAGCTCCATTTTTACATTCTTTGGTTGACTTCTGTGACACTAGCTCCCCACCACCACACGCAGATATTGCTTGTGAATCTTAGAGAATTAGATGGCAGCTTTACAGAGATGAGTGAACTTTGTTAATACAAAATAAAATGAAGCCCCTACTGTGTTGGTATCAATCTCACTCGGCTGAGAAGAAAACATGAAAAATTATTACAGACCCAAAGCCCAACAGAAGAAAAATGTCATTAAAGAAAGTTTGTGTCTGAGATGCCTTACTCCTGAGAATTAGACTGGCATTGAAACAGAGCAGGCAGCCTCAGGAATGCCCAAATTTATGAATGCCATGAAAATATATACTTTGCATGTTGTTATCATCTGTTAAATGGGGGTGTTATAATACCTACTTGACAAAGTTGTTTCTGACATAGAGTGAAATCATATTGTACATAAGGATCACTTCAGCATGTGTGACTCAAATTTGTACGTCTCTAACACATATATGCATATATTTGCATATAATGCATATATTTGAATATTATAATATATGCATATTATTTGTTTGATTGTGAGTACAATGATTGAAACAATGATTGTTAAGTTCATAAACACCAGGAATTTGATTGCACCTTGCAGCATGTTCTTTTGTAAAGCAAGCAATTCTGTAATTTTAATAGTCAATTCCTGACTTTTAAAATTTTTGTGGTTTAGATAGGTTACTGCACTTCAATTTTCTTAAAAAAAATGACACCTATCTTCATTTTGCCTTTCCTGGGTACAATAAGTGTGGATGTGCTGTATTCTGTAGGGTTGGAAGAGACATAGTTTTCTTTAAAGAAACTCTGCTACTACCAGGCTTATTTCACTGAGAGAGAAAATTCAGTTTAGCAAATCATTGTTTGTTTTGCAACAGATGAAGAAAATGGTAGTGAAAAATGAACTGTCAGATTGGTGCTGGTCTGTTATGTCTTCTCAGCTCGCTCTGGTAAGCATTAATGAGCAGGGTGCAAAAATAGTTATTTTGAGGTACAATGTATGGTTGCTTTAGAAAAATATAGTCATCTACCTTCAGTTTCAGGCAAATCAAACCCTTGAGCTAAAACTGCATACTGATTTTCTGAATAGCCATATGTAATGCCAAGAGTTACTCTAATTAAAATTCTGCAACATGATGCAATGGGAGAAATGTTGAATTACCCATTTCTAATCTGTTCCCCTGCTGCCATTTCATCAAATATCTAAATGAATAATTAGTAATCAAAAATTCACCTTAGGGAGTATTTGTTGAGCACCTATAGGTGCTTGGAACTGTGAAGGATACAAAAGCTTTCAACAAAGTCTTTACCTCATAGAAAGTAATTGATAGGAAAACGACATTCTCACAAGAACAGTTAAGAAATGATATGAGTTTAAATTTAAGTGCCTAAGAAATTGGTAGAAACACTTTTAAGAGTTCAAAGGAAGTAGAGACTTCTGTGGGTCTAGGAAATTGAAGAAAACTGGACGGTGTAGAATGGTTAAGAGAGTAGAGGTTAGGACATGAGGATGAAATTCAGAGCAGGGGTGAGTGATAGAGAGCAGACATAGGGTTACAGTAGGCTAATTAGCTTGGCTGATGAAAAGAGTCTATGAGGCGAGTTATGATTATGAGGTAAAACTGAGCCAGCCAATGACTGTCAACATTAACAAGGTCAGGAAAGGTAAAGTTGGTTTCCTTCCACATGCATGTGTGAACCCCTGGAGAAAGCTAATAGCCATGTAGGCAGCCAGTATGGTCTGAGGACATGTGTGGGCATGAGTGTGTGTGAACAGTGCTGTGCAAGGTCTTCACTTAGGAACAAGGGGTGGAGTGTCCTGTTGTAGAGGTCAATTCTTGGGTTAAGTTTCTAGGAAATGTTAGGCCTAGGAGTAGGGATGGTGGAGATTGGCAAAAGAGAGCTAGGAAGGTTTACCCACAAGGTTTACCCACAACGTAGGGTCTGCCTAAGGTAAAGAGAAACCTCCCTAGGTGACTTTAGTTCTTTGCCAAGGAACAAAACCTAAAGACTCAGTTGTGGGAGGAGTGCTCTTATGGTTGCAGCCTAACTTATGTGGCCAGTTTCTCTACTGGCTCTTTTTGCTGAACTGTAATCATCTTGAGGTTGTCTGTCTCCAGCATAAGAAAGAGAAAAGAACAGGAAATAATAAGAAGAGAGATCTTCTTAGAACTTCAGAACTTCAGGTGCCAGGCCAATATGCTTCATATACCACTTTTTTTTTTTTTTTTTTTTGCGGTACGCGGGCCTCTCACTGTTGTGGCCTCTCCCGTTGCGGACCACAGGCTCCGGACACGCAGGCTCAGCGGCCATGGCTCACGGGCCCAGCCACTCCGTGGCACGTGGGATCTTCCCAGACCAGGGCACGAACCCGTGTCCCCTGCATCGGCAGACGGACTCTCAACCACTGCCCCACCAGGGAAGCCCACCACTTTTATAATGTAATTTTTCTGTTAACCACCCTAAAATAACTGCTTAATTCCAACTTTACTCTTTTATACTCCCCTCTAAGGATCAGAACCTACTTTGTCTGTCTACCTGTCTGTCTGTCTAACATCATCATCATATATCGATCACCATCATCTCATTGTGATTCCATCATTATCGATTTCCATTTTTTTACTTTAGTAAGGCTAGTCTCCTTACCAGCCATGACACCATAACCGTGTCTGTTTCCATGGACCCACTGTTGTTTCCCTAGCCTGGAAAGTGCCCAATTTTTGGCTTGGATTCAAATTCTACTTATTCTCCAAGAATTCATCTCAATATCCACCTGCTCCATGAATTTTCATCTCTGCATTTGAACCTGGAATGACCTCTGTATTTTCTGGACCATTAAAAAAGATTGAGAAACATACAGCACAGAATTAGAACGGACCAAACCACTGGAATGTTGAAGACTCTAGAACATGCCACGTTATAGTCTTTGTAATTGTACTTACAGTTCTATTTAAAAGGATCAGGACCATTAACCTGCGGAGGTCTAGCCTCTGTTTGATATATTTCTAGTAGCAGGGAAATGTCAGTCTATTCCATTTTGTTTCAGAAGGGTATTTACTGTTTTCCTGTCTTCCTGTTAGACTATATAGAAGCAGGGCAGAGAATATGCTTATATGTCTTTGTATTGATGATACATCACAAGGTTTTTGAGCAGCAGCTATCTTTCAGACATGGTACTAAGAGCTGGAAATCCTAAGATGAAAAAAACACAGTCCCTTACTTCAAGGTGCTCATTTCCTATGAAAGTGAGCCTGGCTCATAACAGGTGATCAATAAATATTTGTTGAAGAAGAGAAGAGAAAGAGGCAGTAAAACCAACTATTATTACTGACTCTTTAGAATATGGTTTCCTGGGTTAGATTGCCTGGCTTTGAGCCTTGGGTCTGACACTAGCTGTTTACTAAACTGCGTCTCAGTCTCCTCATTATAAAATAGAATATTAGATTTGAGTGAAATAAGGTACATAAAGTGCATTATATGGCATCTAGCACATAGGCTCTTCATAAATGTGATGGCAATGACAATAATGAATTGGAGTTATTGGATAGTGGCACGTGCAGAATGCTAGGAAAACAAAGAAGGGGGGCAGAGGAGGGTGAGAGGAAATGGTCAGGGAAGAGGTATGTGAAGGACAATTTGAGAATTCTGAGCTATGAGCTATGCTGAACGTATAGGGAAATGTATAATAGAGATTGAGCAAAAACAGATTTGACCTTTACAAACTGGAAGATGGTACCAAGTCTTCTTAAACTCAGAGATGCCATCAGCAATGTGACGTTATTCCAAGAATTCCAGGGCAAGTACTACCTTTTGAGACAATAATTGAAATAGTTTACCATATATGAGCTCTGTGTTCAGCATTTTTGTGAGAAATGTCTGAAAATATCTATAAATACGGTGGATGAACAGCTAAGAAAAGCACTGGGAAGTGCATCAGTTGTTCACCAGCACTTGTTCTTCTAGCACAGCATTAAATGAAAAGAGTCTGGTTGCTTTTGTCTATACTGATCTCCTGGACTTATTGGAAAAAATACCCTCAGAAGACAAATGCTAGAGGGCCAGATGGAGGCTATTCTATTTTCTATAGGGACATGTAGAGTTCTGCTGTGGATTTTACTTTCAGTTACTGGCGTAGAAGTTGTCATTTCTACATATTTCTGGGCAGTGTTAAATACCCTTATTTCTGGATATCTCATTTGCTGGCTATCAAACAAAGTGTTTATGAAAAGAGTAAATATTTTCATGTTTGTTTCATAGCTTTTGTTAGCTGAAGATGGATCGTTGTTATTTTAGTAAAGGCCTAGAGTGCTATCTAGCCACATTATCGTGTGTCCTTTTAAAATGGATACTCAGTCTCTTTAAAAGGATCTCAGAACAATGTAGATAGTGTGATCCCATTTTTTGTAATGTAATGTATGCATCCATAAATATTTGTAGTATATGTATGTATACATATGCTCACAGAAAAAGCAGCAGGGGACTCAAAGGTGTTAGCAGCCAGTCACCCCAAGAACTGTGAATAGGCAGAATAGATGGACTCTCTTTTTCATAATTCATATGATTTTGAATTGTATTAGGATAGGCTATCTGCTGGAACAAATAGACCAAATAGAGTTGATGGCTGAGAGCACAGAAGTTTAGTTTTCCTTTGGGTAACCAATCCAAGGCAGTCCCTGGACCTGGGGAAACGTAGGAAGGAGCTCTGCTTCACACAATTATTCAGGGATCAATTTTTGACATGCAGCTTACAAGATTTTCCCAGCGCTATCACATCCACTCCTCTGGGCATTGACAGCCAAGTGGCAGAAGGGAAATGAACATAGAAGATTATTCATTGAAGGTGTGGTGGTGGTGGTGGTGTGTGCGTGTGTGTGTGCGTGTGTAATGAGCCAGGCATGGAAAGAGTACTTCTGCTCACATTCAACTTGCTAGAGGTCAGTCATATGACCACATCTAATTGCAAGGAGGCTGGCGAATAGAATCCAGCTGTGTTGCCAGGAAGACGAACAGAACAAAGGTTCTGGTGAACAGCTAGCAGTTCCTACCCTCGTTAGGGTTTATAGTCACAAATATCCAGGTTCTCCCCTTTATCCACTTAGAGGACACACTTACCCTCTTCCTTCAGGGAGATAACTCAATGTTCCATCCAAATTCTGTATAAGATTCAAAGGCAAGGTTGCTGGGGGCTGTACAGTCTTCTCAGTCATATCCAGATGTGGTTCCTAGTGGCCTGTGTATTAAGAAGACAGGTTAGCTCTTCCACTCTCCAGTGACAAAACACACACACACACACACACACACACACACACACACACACACACATATATACTCTATACAGTGATGGAGCTGGGACAGGACAGCTACAGTGACAACTCCCATTCACATTCAGGAAAGGGAAGAATGGGAGTCACGCAGCAATCACTGATCAAGGCAATGATGAAACCCTCCTGGGCAAGCATTTTGAAGGCCCCCTTCCCTGGCAGTAGGGAAAGTTCCTTAAATAAATCCCAATTCTTCGCCCTTGGAGGAACTCCCTTGTCTACTGAATGACCCTGGTTCCTTGCTGTGGGTGCCTCTTCCTTGTATGTTATCCTCCATGGCCATAAATGGAATGAGAGTAGTGGGAGTGAGCCTTCCTCAGCTTGGTTCCTGCCTGAGCCAATATGGGCTCTAAGAGTTCTTTCAAGGCTTGAAGAGTCAAAGCTTTTTTAGGTTAGGCCCAGATCTCTTTGATAATATCATTTCTTCAAGTATTTAGCAGGCTTCTGATCTGTATGCTTCCAGTCACTTCCATGTGATAGTAACCATACCTCAAAGTCTTTCCCAAGACATCATTCCCAAACCTTTTCTACTTCCTTACTGACTAACTCAGCACTTCTCTCCCTCAACTTAATAGTGGCTCTCTGGCAGTCATTTGAAACTAAAAGCTGAGGTGGAAAGGAAACATCCTTAATATGACACTTGGCACAATGTTAAATACCTTTGTTTAACTAATATAAATTAATGGCCAAATGAATAGGACTTCAAGGCCTATTTTTAGTCTTATTTCCTATTGTTTGTGGTTCAGAAGCAGATAACTTTTTCAGTTCTTCAAAGTCTGATTTTTTTAGACTTTCTCTATTCTCTTTTATTTCTCCTTGAAAATCAACCAATTCTTTTTTAAGCTCATCTATTTCTTGCAGATCCTTTCTAAATGCAATGAGTAATGGTCGACATGCTCTAATATCTGTTTTCTAACCACTTCCCCACAGCTAAAAGCATGGAAGGCACTGGACCTGCCTTCCAAGATAGACATTTCACCAGATATCTCATTGCTGTATATTATGGGTCTCTATCTTTTGAGCCTATGTTAAAAAATTTCTCCACCATGTGCTCCTCGACCGCTAAGTCAATGCCACGTACATTAGGGTTGTGTTGGGGCAGTATGCTACTTTAAGGTATTCATTTCAGTATTTCCTCCTATTAAGGAGGTCTAATTTCTGTTACAAATAAATCTCAAGGTGTATAATAGCCCAAACACAGAAGTTTTTTTCTTGCTTAGATGAATAATCTAAGCTGGTTCTAGTGTAGCAGGAGGTGGGCTATGTTTGTGATGGTTATTCAGGGATCCAGGCTGATGGAGGCTCTGTCATCTTCAACACGTAACTTCCAAAGAGGCCCCAGGTATTGTCATCCATCAGCAAAAGAGGTAAGAGAGATACAGGAGAATTTCATGAGAGGTTTCAATGGGCCTGGCTGGCACTTTGCCATCTATTACTTAGTATACATTCCATTGGCTAAAACTTAGTCCCATGGTTGTCCTTCAAGAGAGGCTGGGAAATTTGGTCTGGCTGTGTGCCCAAGTAGAAGAAGAGAACATAGATTTTAGTGAGCAGCTAGCGTAAATTGCTTGAATTAAAAAAAAAATTGTAATTAAAAAGCCCTATAATGTAATTCCTTTTTTGCGTTCTGTTTGAGCAATTTTGTTACTTGGAATTTATTCTCGGAAAATAATTAGACAAGTGAATAATGACATCCATACAAGGTTATACTGCAAAATTGGTTATATGAGAGGGAAAACTGGAAATAGCCTAAGTGATAAATGCTCAGAGATTGGCTACTACATGGCCTTTAGGACAATGATGAGAGATCTGTATTCATTGATGTTAAAAGGTATTTATGTCATATTGAGTAAATAAAGGATGTTAAAGAATAACATGTATGATCTTTGTCTTGCATATTTTTGTATCTTTACGTGTTGAAGTTTGGAAGAATATCAAACTTTGGAAGAATATCAAGATGGTAGTAATGGTGATCCAAAAATTTCAGCTTTTTTCTCTTTTTCTTATCAGTATTGTATAAGGGTGGTATAGTGAATAAATCATTTTGATAATTACAAGATCAGTACAGCTGATATTTGTGTTAGAACAGCTCCTTTGTAGGGTTCTGCCTCTCACATCCTGATGCAGAGATACTCTCCTTGTGTTGTCAGAGCTGTTAGAAAAAGAGCCATTTGGTGTGGAATCCCCTGGATTGCTGTGTGTTTTCTTTATTCAAGTGATATCTAACTTCTCCTTCTGCCCCTTTGAATACCCAAAAGTAGTGAGGCCCTGTAAAAACACTTTCACGTAATGATCTTATTTAATCTCTACAATAATCCCAAGAAATAAGAGTGGTTATTTTTCTAATCAGGGATCTGATTCAGAAAGATGAAGTGACTTTGCTAATGTCATATCTGGTGAGAGCTGGAGCCCAGGCCTTGAACCTAGACCTTCTCCATGTAGACCTTGCCTCTCCTACCCTGGTCACTTTCAGCTGTGGCTACACCTCCAAATCGCCTGGGGCAATTCACCAACTCCTTGGTCTTAGCCCAGAATAAATAAAAAAATAGTATTTTTCTAAACTCTGTATATCACTGTAATATGCCATGAGTTTGAGAATATCCGTCTAATACCAGGCTGCCAAAGGGACTAAACTCACAGAGGCTGTGCTCTGGGGAGTTGGGGAGATGTTGTCCTGCTTCATTTTCAGTTGTGGGCTGTAGAGAAATACCAAGAGGTATAGTAGGTGTGGGTAGCCTTGCAGAGAAAGGGAGAGAATATGAACACTTGGGTCTTGTAGCAAAACAGAACAGAGAGAAAGAAAGAAAAAGAAAAAGCCAAGGTGCTCATTTGAGTCTGCGAAGTAGTGCCAGTGACTAAAGATCTCTTCCTGAAGATTCTGGACCAGACTGAGGCACATATGCAGGAAAGGTAAATTCATCTTTCCCTGCAGTGCCTTCCCTGTGCTGGTGCTTCTACCCCCTCCTCTATCACATTCCATATGCCCCACATCAGGGTTTTGGACATCAGTTTATTTTCTTGGCAGTTTGGTTTCCCCTAGTCATCTTTTTCTTTACTTGTATGTGAACGTGTTCTTAGGTAATTCACAAGGTGGGGAAAATTATACAAACCAATTTATATTAAGATACTATTGGCTGGTAGTAGCTTATTACTTTTTCCTTCTCATGAGTATTTGTAAATTAATAAGACTTACCACAAAGAAATGAATCTCTAAGATTGAACATGAAGAAAAGTGTAAACCTTCAGAGGCTACTTGGGATAGGGAAGCCATTATGAAGTTCATTGTATTATACTTGGCATGTTGCTGTATGTGTTTGGCTTCTCGTGGGGAGGGAACTGACTTAATCATTTATTCATTAAATATATATTGAGCATCACCTATGTGCCAGGCATGGTCTAGGTATGGGAGATACAGAAATGAGCAAAATAGATAAAAGTCCTTGCCCCTACAGAGCTTACATTCTAGTGGGAAGGACAGCTAATAAACAAAACAAATAAGCAAAATACATAGTGTGTTGGATAGTGATAAAAATGATGTAGAAAAATAAAGCAAGAGAGGGAAATAGGATCAAAGGAGGAAGGAGGTAAGGGCTCCGGTAACTAGAGACCTGGAAGTGAAAGAAGGCACCATGTCAATATCTGGCAGAACAGCATTCAAGGAAGAAGAAATAGTAAGTGCAAAGGCCCTGAGGTTGTGGTGTTCTGGTGGGTTCCAGAAACAGCAGGGGCCATTGTGGCTGGAGCGTAGTGAAAGAGGGAAAATAACAAAGGACGAGGTCAGAGATGACAGCAGGGACAGTTTTATGTAGGGCCTCATACAAATTCTGACTTTTACCTTGGGTGGGACAGGAGTCATTGGAAGTTACTGAGATGACTCTGGCTACTGGGTTGTGTATTGAATGAAGGGGCACAGGGGCAGATTTGGAGTGATCTGTCAGGAGGCTATAGCAGTGATCCTGGCAAGAGTTAATGGTGGCTTGGGCCAGGGTGCTGTGGAGGAGGTGGTGAGAAGTGGTGAATGCTGAATATTTTGGAGGTAGAGCCAATAATTACTTACTAATGAAGTAGATGTGTGGTTTGAGAGAGAGAGGTAGGAAGAGTGGTTGGTCATTTCTGGAAGGATGAAACTGACATAAAATAACACAAGGACTACAGTAACTGGTTCAGGGTTCAGGGAGTAGATGAGGAACTCATGTAACACTGTGTTGAGTTGGAGCCTGTTCCATTTGAGAGTCTGTTAGACTTTGAGGGAGAAATGATGAGAAAGCAGTTGGATATTGGACGTGTGACCTTGGGATTTCAGTGTAAAGTTTGGGCTGGAGATCAAAATGTGGAAAGGTATTTCGTCAAGAAATTGGAATAGATGCAAAGTAACAGGGTGCATGAGCACAGGCCCTGCAGCCGGACCACCTGGGCTGGACTCCTGGCAAATAATCTAACCTTCAGATCCTCAGTTTCCTCATCTGTAAAATGGAGATAATAATTATAGTGTCTAGTTTACGAACTTGCTGTGAGAATTAAGTTAGTAAATATATTTAAATTATGTAGATAAAGGCCGGCCTTCTAGGGAGTGCTAAAAATGTTCCCTATTATTATTGTCATTATTTATTTTATTGTGAGTTGCCTTTTGTTCGTATAGTTGTTAAGGCCTTTCCTATATTATCACACATCATCCTCCCAAGAACCATATAAGGGAGATAATATTATTTTCCTTATTAGAAATGAGGAAACTAAAGGCACTGGGAGGATAAATCACTTGCCCAAGGAGACCCACGCCTGTTTGATCCCAAGATCGGGCAGTTAATCATTTTTATAAATAGTAAAATTTAGTCTTGTGTGCAGGTCAAGACATTCGGAGATTAGAGTCATTAGCTCAGATGAATAGCCAAGCTAGAAACCCAATGGGTTTAAGCTCAAAATAATCCTGTGAACAAAGCAACAGGATAATTTGAAATGTCAATGTGACATTCTCTTCCACAGTAAATTAATAAGATGTGACTGGAGGCCTTTTTTGTCATGGCTGTAATAATCAGAAGCCATATTTTCTCTCCCCTCTAATCTCAGGCTACGACAATAGGCTATCAGTAGGAACATCCTTCAAATACCAGCAGAGTCTTTTTCATACACAAAGGTGACATATTGCCAGTATCCAATTTTATTCATTTCTGTTGGAAGAGGTGTTGGTTTAAATACTACTATGTGATGAAATAAGCAATGTAAAAACAGAGTCAGTTTTCTGTAATTAATTTGGTATTGATAGAAAACACTTGCCTTATCCCGTACTCTCTTTGTTGCTAAGGTGATGGTCAGCCAGGTGTTTTGAGTGCCTTTGAGGCCTGGGACAAAAGCTGTGAGCTCCCGGGTAGTATTTAAGCCGTCTGGTAAAATGCGCTGGGTCACCCTTGTGGTTTCTCCTCATATTTCAGATCCTTTCACTTTGTCCATTTCTTTAGTTACAGATTCTTGGTTCTCAGTCTTTACTATGGCTTTGGACACCTTTTCCATTTGATCTCAGTGCTGGGTCCTGAATTCCGTCTACAACATCCTGACAACTCTGTCCTGTAAATTATGACCAGCTCCCTACTTGCTACTTTCTGGTACTTATCTAGCAACTGGTACTTTACTAATTAAAATTCCATTCCCCCACTTGGCTAAGCAGGGGAGAACATCCCCATGGGTAAGGCGGGTTAGACCTTGTTGCCTTAACTCATGTTATGGCCGAAGAGAGGTCTCTCAGCTGAGACTATAGGTTTCCAAACTTGAGAGGTGCCCTTCTGATTTTGACAGCATGGATCCTTCCATACTCAAGACAAAGGTTCAGTTTTTCTTCGGAGGTGAGATTGCGAGAGAGGGCACCTTTAACCCAGGTGTTGGTGTAGAGTAAGGTCTTCAACACACATAAACATAGGAAAGACCAGATCTCATTGAAATGTGGCGTGGAGAATATTCTCTGTTCAGACCAGAAATCTAGACATTATCTACCTGTATTTCTCTCTTTGCCTTCTCACCCACATCCAAACCACCAGCCACTTCTGCTGGCTCTGCCTCCAAAATATATCTATCGTCTTCCCCCTTTTCTCCATCTCCTCTCCTGCCACCCTAGTCTGAGTCTCCATAATCTTGCACCTGCAGTCTGTGATAGCCTCCTAAGTGGTGTACCTAATTCTACTCTTGAGCTTCCACAGGTCATTCTCTATGGAATAGTTAAAAGAACTTGTAAATCATAAACCGTATTATATGACTCCCTCACTTTGAAACCACTGGCTTCCCACAAGGCTCTATATGACCTGGTCCCAGCCTATCTCACTGACCTCACCCAGCCCTGCTCCCCTTGGTCACCATGCTGAGCCACAGGATTTTGTTCTGCTTATTGAAAAGAACAAGCTTGTTGTAACCTCAGGGCCTTTGTACTTGCTGTTTTCTCTGCCAAGTTTGTTGCTATGGTCTTCCCAGCCTGGCTCCTTTACATAAAAATCTTAGTTGAAAGGTTCTCCCACTACTTTAAGTGGAGCCTATTTACTCCACTTAAAGTAGTTCTTTCCTGCCCCTCCATATGTCTGTTCATACGACAAATATTTATTGAGTGCCTGCTGTATTTCAGGCACTGTCCTAGGCACTAAGTATAAAGTAGTGAACTAGACAACTAGCAATTCCGCCTTCGTGTGTCTTATACTCTAATGTCCCATCAGGCTGTTTAATTTTCTTCATGGCACTTACCTCTCTCTGAATTACGTTGGTTTGCTTGTTTTTGTGGTTCTCTCTCTACCCCAATACCAAAAATATAGGGAAGGATAAGTCGTTTTTGTTTCTTTAGCCTCCCGGAGGTGATCAGTCTCAGGGAGGCTGAAGTTAGAAGGATCTGGAGACATTAAGAATCAAAGAGGGCACTCCCTTGCTTAGAACGTGTTTTTTTTTTTTTTTTTTTGCGGTGTGTGGGCCTCTCACTGTTGTGGCCTCTCCCGCTGCAGAGCACAGGCTCCGGATGCGCAGGCTCAGCGGCCATGGTTCACGGGTCCAGCCGCTCTGCGGCATGTGGGATCCTCCCGGACCGGGGCACGAACCCGTGTCCCCTGCATCGGCAGGTAGACTCTCAACCACTGCGCCACCAGGGAAGCCCACTTAGAACGTTTTTGAGCGTGGACACTCCAACACAGAATTCAAGAATGATACTTGTCAAAGACAGTTCATAGATGTTGTTGTTAATACAAATTGGAAACAACAGTGCCCCACCCCATTATCTCTTGGTGGTGTTCAGTTTTACTTCATTGGCTAGAATCTCTAGATGGTATTTTTCTCTAGATGTTTTTCTTGTGTATAAGAATTACAGGGTCATTTAGATTTTACTGAAACTCAGTTTGCAGTGATTCAGATTACTCAGTAATTCAGAATTACTCAGTAATTCAATAATTATGCCTCTAGAGATTTTGATTACTAGGTTTAAGCTGGGACCTAGGAGTCTGAGTTTTTAAGAAGCACCCCAGGTGCTGCTTTTTATAGAATACGTTGTAGAGCATAGTCTGATATTATAAGCCCTGACTTTGACTCTCTGAGTCCTGGGTGCCAAAGAATCTGCAATTGCAGGATCTCCTGAATTTAGGTGACTCTGCGTCCAGGTTTGTCTTGGATGGTCTTGGCATATACCTGTTTTCCTGTCATCATTATTCATAACGACACCTTTCACTGTCAAAAGTGTCACAGTTTTGATGAAGTATTATATGGTGACTCTGTGTGATGGTATCTTACCCAAGAAACTGTTATGCATAGCTTTCTTGTTGGGAGTAAAAAGAGAGTCCTGTATGAAAGGGATGGACTGGGAATCTGCCACGGAAATTTTTGAACTATATCCAAACTATAAGAAAGTAGTCCCTTGTATTTCAGGAATTCTTATTTCTTCTTCCTCTTCTTTGCAGTCCTCTGAGACTTACTACAGAAATGCATGTCTTTGTCTAGGCCTGTGCTATCCAACATTGTAGATGATGGCAGCATGGGGATATTTAAATTTTAATTTAAATTAATAATCAAATCAAATAAAAATTCAGTTTTATTTGTCTCACTAGCAACATTTCAAGTATTTACTAGCTATGGGTGGCTAGTGGCCACTATACTGGACGTATATTGGAGTGACAGGGCATTTCATCATTGTAGAAGGTTTCTAGTGGACAGTGCTGGTCTAGATTGAGGTTCCATGGTTTTTACCCGCTTGCATTTGTATCCAGCACTTTTCCAAATTATTATTTGAGAAGAGTCATAAAATTAAAAATAACATTTTTGGAAAATGTTTTGGAGTTTATCTAACACACTCTCTTAGTATAATTGGTGAATAAACAGGTTCAGAGAGATTAGATGACTGGCCAGTGTTACCTGGCTAGATCTTGGACAAAGTTAGCCAGATTCAGTATTCAGACTCGTTAAGTAACCATAACTAATTTATTGCTGTAAAATTGTCCATCTGCAAAATGGGAACAATCACAATAGCCCTTCCTCAGAGTGACATTGAAGTAGCCTCCACCACATGCAGACACCAGCTGCTGAGTCATTAAATGGTACATTGACTTTGCCAGGACACTGTGAACTATTTAGTATAATTCATTGTGAATGTGATAGGGAAACTGATTCAAAAAAACTAAATCAAAAAGCTGTCAGGGGCTTCCCTGGTGGTGCAGTGGTTGAGAGTCTGCCTGCCGATGCAGGGGACATGGGTTCGTGCCCTGGTCTGGGAAGATCCTATATGCCGCGGAGTGGCTGGGCCCGTGAGCCATGGCCGCTGAGCCTGCGCGTCCGGAGCCTGTGCTCCGCAACGGGAGAGGCCACAACAGTGAGAGGCCCGCGTACCGCAAAAAAAAAAAAAAAAAAAAGGCTGTCAGCATGTTTGGGTCCAAAGATGAATTATACATTATATTGTGTTATCAAGTTCACAGTAGGTTCCCCTAATGAGATGTTTCCCATTTTGGATGGTGTTGTAAAATGGCTAGCACTTCGGAGTCTTTGAAGAGTCCTTAAGTGTTGCTGTTCGCAGCACTTCAGATCTATTAGACATCTTCAAAGGATATTCTTGTCTGTCCGTTTGGCCTGATGTGATGAACTCCCTGGCCCTCTTCAGAAGAAAGAGCATCTAGTTCATCATTGTTTCCCTCTGTGGAACAGCTGCTCAATTCAGTGGTGGAGTCATTGCTTTGGTACATGTGTGTAGTGTATGAAGGATGATGTGCAAAGCCCTTATTTGACCACTGGTTTGGACTTTACTTCTTTTGGTGGATGTGTGAAGAGGAGAGTTGGAGCAGATGTCTACAGGCAGGAGAGTACTGAGTGGGTTCTGTGTGGGAACTCCAAGCTTGCTTATCATTCATTAAACAAATGTAAATGAGCATTTGGGAGACGCACTAATATAATTGAAAGAACCTAGAATACGACAGAACTGTCGTGGCATGGCCCAGAGAGCATAGGATTGAGAGTCAGAAGCCTTTAGTTAAATCCACTAATGACAAATGTGTAGTGATGGGCAAGTCATTCTTCCTCTCTCAGTCTTGGTCTTTTATCACAAAAGGGGATAATATTTCTCCTCTTCCTTTTTGTAGGGTTATTGGGAGAATTATATGAGAAATGGGTATGAAAATATCTGTTAAGTGCAATCCCTATGTAGAAACAAGTGACATTTATTCTTATTATTACTATTAATATTTGAATATACATTTATTGTTTATATCTTAAGGGCCTAGAACCACACTTGTAACCAAGTCTTGAGGTTGTGGCATATTCTTTTTGAGCTAAGCTAAAAAAAGAATTGTTTCAATACGTTGAGGACCTTGCTATCCAGGCTCTCTTTATCTTTTCTCTCCCTTTGGTCCTAAATATGGCTTAATTTTTGCAGCCTTACTAGAGAAGCAATGAATTAATACCTCTAAGAAATAAGGCATTATTTATTTTAAGGCACTCAAACAAGATTGGTTAGGAAATCAAGGAGCTCTTCAGAATGTTGGATGAGCGCTCAAGACTTCTTCATTCGGAAAGTGGAAGCTCATTTTAATGACTTATGGGTTGACTTTTTATTTTGTTTGCTTTCCTTTTTTAAAATTAAAATATAGTTGATTTACAATATTGTGTTAGTTTTAGGTGCACAGCATAGCAATCCATTATTATTATTATTATTTTGCGGTACGCGGGCCTCTCACTGTTGTGGCCTCTCCCATTGTGGAGCACAGGCTCCGGACGCGCAGGCTCAGCGGCCATGGCTCACGGGCCCAGCCGCTCCGCGGCATGTGGGATCTTCCCGGACCGGGGCATGAACCCATGTCCCCTGCGTCGGCAGGCGGACTCTCAACCACTGTGCCACCAGGGAATCCCACGATCCATTATTTTGCAGATTATAATCCATTATAGGTTATTATAAATTAATGGGCATAATTCCCTGTGCTATACAGTATATCCTTGTTGCTTATATTTTATATATAGTAGTTTGTATCTGTTAACCCCATACCCCTAATTTGTCCATCCCTACTTCCCCCTCCCCTTTGGTAACCACAAATTTTGTTTTCTATATCTGTGAGTCTGTTACTATTTTGCATATACATTCATTTGTATTATTTTTATATTCCACAAATAAGTAATATTATATAATATTTGTCTTTGATTTATTCCACTAATATTCTCTAGGTCCATCCACATTGCTACAGATGGCAGAAATTCATTCTTTTTAATGGCTGAGTAAAATATATATTTATATATGTATATATATATTTATAAAATGTAATATATATATATATATATACACACACATACATACCACATCTTCTTAATCCAGTCATCTGTTGCTGGGCACTTGGGTTGCTTCCATATGCTACCCACATCCTGTTAGATGGAATGGCGGGTATCAGTATCCTTAGAACTTACCTGCATCCTCTGAGTGATGCGGTGACTTGCCCAAGGTCAGACAGCTTATGTGAATGTCTGAGTCTCATGTATACATTTACTCTGTTAGATACTGAAACAGTCAAAGCACCAGCAGGGATAGGAGATACTGCTGAAAGCTAACAGTGTGCTGCCAAGAAGGCATGATTCTGCCCGCAGCAGAGATACTTGGCCAGACAGCACCCTTTGTGTGATGACACATTTGTCCTGTGTGTTTTGATGTTGTCTTGGGAGTTCTTGGACTGCTGTGTCACAGAATGGCATTTCATATGGCTTCCTGTAAAAATAGATGAGTGTTCAAATGGCAAAAAGCATCCAATAGGAATAAGGAGACCAGTGATTAAAAACAGGCTGAGGCCCCTGGAAATGCTGGTTTCAGGGATTCTGGGGTACAGAATGTCAAAACTATAGTGCAACTCTTAGAGAACTTACTTTTATCCAGCCGTGTAAATGACTATATTGGAAATGTCAGAAAAAAAGAAACTCTTTTTTTTGGAGGGGGCTATTAAAAAGGCAACATTAATAATAAAATTAGAAATGCATTAGCGCTATTGGATGAGGCGACAGCATCACTTTCTGGCATCAGAATAGTCTCTTATGCACACACGGGTAGAGCATTTGTCGGGTTTATGATCTCCTCCCATAAAATGCTTATTGCCTCTTGATTCCTATGCCATATATCACACAGTTCATAAATCGATGTACAAATCCTATAATATCAAATGTCTGTTCCGATCAGCCCTTCAGTCTTTTTAATATTTATATGATTTCCTTTGACAGAACTTGGTGACGTTTTTTCTGGGTTTTGGAGGCGGGAAGGGTGACGGGGTGGGTGCCCCAGAGAAACCTGTAAAGACTGACTGGCATATTTAGTAGCTACTGAGCAAAACAATTGGGTTATGCCTAACAGACACACCAGGATGAAACGTAACACTGTCACTGCTTTGGTCCTGACAGCTTCAGAGGAAGAGACTGAGAGCTATGCCAAAAAGTATTTTCGTGGGGATATTTGGATTGCAGGGACCTATGGACTGTGAAGTTGTGCTCCTCAAGGGTGAAAAAGAAATTTTTAAAAGCCGTTAGCTTGTGTCAATTTTTGTGTAACCAGATTGCCATGTATTTCACATCACGGTACACAGAATCACACAAGGCATGAATTGGAAGTCAGGCCAGAGGAAGTTCTCAGAGACATTTAATTGAGAGCTTTTGGAAGCCAAAGATGTGGAATTCTTCTTTAGACATAGGTTTTCTGTACAGTGCATGTGTTCCAGCTTTCATTCATTCATCCTTTCATGTAAAATTTACTGATAAATTTGTAATTTGAGGGAACCTGCAGTTATTAGTTTGTTAAGACAAATAAATGTCATTTCACAGGGATGCACCAATATGCAATATTCAGTATCCCATCTGCTCAGAGGAGCAAGAAATGAAGTCTTTTCCTCTGAGGATGCTCTCCTCAAGGTGGGTCCAAGAAGCCTGGGATGCTAACTGATTCCAGATGGTAAGTCCAAGTTCTGTCTGTCTCTCCAAAGGCCTGTTTTTCCACTGATGCCTGGTGCTTCATAAAAAGGCTGGCTCTTGCAAGGCCCAGCCCATAGGGATTGAGGGGAAGCTAAATTGTGACACAGCATAAAAGGGATTAGAAGAACAATCCTTCCTGAGTCCTGCTTAGATATGGGGGCCTCCTGCCAACACTGACTCAGTAGCACAGCACTTTCTCTAGCCAGATTTTTCGATTAGCTCAACACATTGCCTGAGGGTTATAAGTACACATGTTACTAGAATACATGGTTTGGGACAAGCTTTTTGGCAAATCCAGAAACAATATCTCCCCTCACACTTAAGGTGACTTTTATCTCAGGGGCTTGTTAGAGCTTTCCTACCGATAGGCCTTGATCAGGGACACCTTCTATCTTCCCTGCAAATATTTAGATGTTTCAATAACTTTGAACCTTGAAGAAAGTTCAAAAGGTCTTGACACTTTACTTCCTAGAAGGTCTTTTTGCTTTTATGCAAATTTGTACCCCCTCCACTTCAAGCTTTGTGTTTCAGTTAGTACGGGGGAAGGGTAAAAGCTCTATCTATCTACAGAGCTGGATTCTGCTCTTCCTTCAAAATTAAGGAACGAAGAACCCTGCTTCACTAGGCGCCCACCTGTATCTGTTGTGTGCTGGACATTCTGTTAGGGTCTAGGAGTTGGCACACTAAATAACGTTTTATTGGAACACAGTCTTTCCCACTCATTTGTTATTATTTATGGCTCCTGTCCCTTGGCTTCTGTTCCTGTATTTCCTCCATGCTAGAGCAAGCTTAGACCTTGGTAGGGGAGATAGGACTCTTGGCAGAGGTGCTTACACCTTGACAAGCTAATGCCACCCGTGCTGGATCCTAGGAGGAGCTGTGGACCACTGCAGCAGAGGGTGTCCAACCCTGGAGTCACCTTTGTGTTTTTGTTTATAAGAACTGAAACATCTATGGGATTTGGGGTGTAAGAGATTTGGTGAGATTAGAAGAATGGGAAGGTGGGGTGGATGACAGAAATAGTGGACATTGTAACAATGGCCAGGCACTGCTGAACCCCTGCACATTGGGCCCTTCCTGAGGTAAGAGAGAGGCTGTGGGGAGGGAGGAAGCCGTGAGGAATAAATTGCATTTTCATTCAGTGAGCTCAATCTTTGAAAATCCATGGAATGCCCATCTAGCATTGGTACCAACTATATTCATTTTACTAAAAATGAGAGCTAATGTTTAATGGGGCTCCTATGCTAGGCATCATGTATAGTGACTTATTTAAGTACTGGAGTAACAATCATAATCCCCATTTTATAGATGCAGAAACCGATGTTATTTGAAACAAGTATAACATAGGGTTCAAGCACATAAGTTGAAAGTCTTAAATTTGGCCTAATAAAATATGCAAGTCACCAAATATTTTCTGTGACTTAGCTGATTACAGAGCCATTGAATACAGAAAACATTTAGACATTATTATAAGAGCTAGAAAAAAAATTGAATATAATTGCTGTTACTTTAGCAGAAGCTGAGAAAGGATCCAGCACCGTAAACAACACATTGCTGATGGTAAGATGTTCACACGTAAGACTACTCGCGGGCTAATGATCATCAATTTAGAAGAGTTTGTGGTTTTCTGTCAAACTGTGTCTAACAGATGGAGGCTATATGACAGCTAGTGACAACCTCATCCAACAAAGGGTAGCATCAATAATTTATAATATTGGGAGAAATTATTGATCAGGTAAACAACTTCTGTTACAATTTATATCATTTGGTAACTGGTTCTATAAATATATATAGTTCAGTTTATGTAGAGACAAAATAGGAGCAGAAGTTTTCATTTTTGATTTATATATTTATTTATTTTTCTACACAGGTTGTTAAATATTTTAAGTAGTTTGACAGTATTTTATTTACCTAGTGCGTAAATCAAATAGTTAGGGAGACTAATGGATGTGAAAAATGTATCATAAACTGTGACACACTCATAAATTGTAATGGAAAGAGTTAATATATTATTTTACACATGCACATATATTTTTTAAAGGCAAGAATAAAATTGGTTTAGAAATATGCTATTGATTTAGCACTGGGACTGGGAGTGAATGTGTCTCCTGTATAAAATAAATGAATCTATGGGGTAGCTCAATTGTGTGTAGAAATGTACTGCCATTCAAGCAGTGTGGCACTGTGAAAACTGCGTGCATTGTGAAGTCATGAGAATCTGGGATTTGTCAGCCTTGAGGCTCATCTGTGCAGACTTGGGCCCTTTATGTAACTGTTCTGAGCCCCATTTTTCATTCTTGTGAGATGTGTATAAAACTTTTGCAACCTGGAGAGTTAGGAATATTATGCTCCTATCAGTACCCTCAACATATTGATAAATGTTATTATGAGTTTCTTTTGAACATCTCCCATTTCTCCTTTACACGCTTTCAAGGATTTGGTCTCTGGTTCTTTATTTAATTTCAATTATTACCCTAAATGCAAGGAACTTCTATTTTAAATTATAACTCATTTTTTAATTACAAAAGCAATATATAATCATATAGAAAACAGAAATCACCTAGAAGCAAAGAAGAACAAAAATAAACATTTCTATCATCCCTAGAGAGAACCATTATTCATTTTCCCAGTCTTTTTATGCATAAATATACCTTTAAAAATTATGCTCTACTCACTGTTTTGTAACCTGCTTTCTTCGGATATATAGTGAACATTTTTTCCATGTCATTAAATGCTCTACAACATTTAAATGACTGTATACTGTGAATATAAAAAGCCAGGGACTTTTTGACTTGCAAAACAAATCCTCAGTTTCTTCGGTTTTGTTTATTGGGTGGGTGGGTGGGAGAAGGTATGAATTGCTTTTAAAGTATTTTTTTTTGAATTTTATTTTTTAATACAGCAGGTTCTCATTAGTTATCCATTTTATACATATTAGTGTATATATGTCAATCCCAATCTCCCAATTCATCACACGACCATCCACACCCCTCCGTCGCTTCCCCCCTTGGTGTCCATATGTTTGTTCTCTACATCTGTGTCTCAATTTCTGCCTTGCAAACCAGTTCATCTGTACCATTTTTCTAGGTTCGACATATCTGCGTTAATATACGATATTTGTTTTTCTCTTTCTGACTTACTTCACTATGTATGACAGTCTCTAGATCCATCCACGTCTCTACAAATGACCCAATTTTGTTCCTTTTTATGGCTGAGTAATATTCCATTGTATATATGTACCACATCTTCTTTATCTATTCTTCTGTCGATGGGCATTTAGGTTGCTTCCATGACCTGGCTGTGGTAAATAGTGCTGCAATGAATATTGGGGTGCATATGTCTTTTTGATTTATGGTTTTCTCTGGGTATATAGCCAGTAGTGAGATTGCTGGGTCATATGGTAATCCTGTTTTTAGTTTTTTAAGGAACCTCCATACTGTTCTCCATAGTGGCTCTATCAATTTACATTCCCACCAACAGTACAAGAGGGTTCCCTTTTCTTCACACCCTCTCCAGCATTTGTTGTTTGTAGATTTTCCGATGATACCCATTCTAACTGGTGTGAGGTGATACCTCATTGTAGTTTTGATTTGCATTTCTCTAATAATTAGTGATGTTGAGCAGCTTTTCATGTGCTTCTTGGCCATCTGTTTGTCCTGTTTGGAGAAATGTCTATTTAGGTCTTCTACCCATTTTGGGATTGGGTTGTTTGTTTTTTTAATATTGAGCTGCATGAGCTGTTTATATATTTTGGAGATTAATCCTTTGTCCATTGATTGGTTTACAAATATTTTCTCCCATTCTCAGGGTTGTCTTTCCTCTTGTTTTTAGTTTCCTTTGCTTTGCAAAAGCTATTAAGTTTCATTAGGTCCCATTTGTTTATTTTTGTTTTTATTTCCATTACTCTAGGAGGTGGATCAAAAAAGATCTTGCTGTGATTTATGTCAAAGAGTGTTCTTCCTATGTTTTCCTCTAAGACTTTTATAGTGTCTGGTCTTATATTTAGGTCTCTAATCCATTTTGAGTTTATTTTTGTGTATGGTGTTAGGGAGTGTTCTAATTTCATTCCTTTACATGTAGCTGTCCAGTTTTCCCAGCACCACTTATTGAAGAGACTGTCTTTTCTCCGTTGTATATCCTTGCCTCCTTTGTCATATATTAGATGACCATAGGTGCGTAGGTTTATTCTGGGCTTTCTATCTTGTTCCATTGATCTATAATTCTGGTTTTGTACCAGTACCGTATTGTCTTGATTACTGTAGCTTTGTAGTGTAGTCTGAAGTCAGGGAGTCTGATTCCTCCCTACTCCCTTTTTTTCCCTCAAGACTGTTTTAGCTATTCAGGGTCTTTGTGTCTGCATACAAATTTTAAGATTTTTTGTTCTAGTTCTGTAAAAAATGCCATTGGTAATTTGATAGGGATTGCATTGAATCTGTAGATTGCTTTGGGTAGTAGAGTCATTTTCACAATATTGATTCTTCCAATCCAGGACATGGTATATCTCTCCATCTGTTGCTATCATCTTTAATTTCTTTCATTAATGTCTTATAGTTTTCTGCATACAGGTCTTTTTTTTCCCTAGGTAAGTTTATTCCTAGGTATTTTATTCTTTTTGTTGCAGTGGTACATGGGAGTGTTTCCTTAATTTCTCTTTCAGATTTTTCATCATTACTGTGTAGGAATGCAAGAGATTTCTGTACATTAATTTTGTATCCTGCAACTTTACCAAATTTATTGATTAGCTCTAGTAGTTCTCTGGTGGCATCTTTAGGATTCTCTATGTATAGTATCATGTCATCTGCAAAGAGTGACAGTTTTACTTCTTCTTTTCCAATATGTATTCCTTTTATTTCTTTTTCTTCTCTGATTGCCGTGGCTAGGACTTCCAAAACTATGTTGAATAATGGTGGTGAGAGTGGGCATCCTTGTCTTGTTCATGATCTTAGAGGAAATGGTTTCAGTTTTTCACCATTGAGAATGATGTTTGCTGTGAGTTTGTCATATATGGCCTTTATTATGTTGAGGTAGGTTCCCTCTATGCCCACTTTCTGGAGAGTTTTGGTCATAAATGGGTGTTGGATTTTGTCAAAAGCTTTTTCTGCATCTATTGAGATGATCATATGGTTTTTCTTCTTCAATTTGTTAATACGGTGTATCACACTGATCGATTTGGATGTGAAGAATCCTTGCATCCCTGGGATAAATCCCACTTGATCATGGTGTATGATCCTCTTAATGTGTTGTGAGATTCTGTTTGCTAGTATTTTTTTGAGGATTTTTGCATCTATATTCATGAGTGATATTGGTGTGTAATTTTCTTTTTTTGTAGTATCTCTGTTTGGTTTGGGTATCAGGGTGATGGTGGCCTCATAGAATGAGTTTGGGAGTGTTCCTTCCTCTGCAAGTTTTTGGAAGAGTCTGAGAAGGATGGGTGTTAGCTCTTCTCTAAATGTTTGATAGAATTCACCTGTGAAGCCATCTGGTACTGGACTTTTGTTTGTTGGAAGATTTTGAATCACAGTTTCAATTTCATTACTTGTGATTTGAAGGTTGTACCTTTCTGAGAATTTGTCCATTTCTTCCAGTCTGTCCATTTTATTGGCATAGAGTTGCTTGTAGTAGTCTCTTAGGATGCTTTGTATTTCTGCCGTGTCTGTTATAACTTCTCCTTTTTCATTTCAAATTATATTGATATGAGTCCTCTCACTCTTTTTCCTCATGAGTCTGTTTAATGGTTTGTCAAATTTATTTATCTTCTCAAAAACCAGCTTTTAGTTTGATTGGTCTTCACTATTGATTTCTTTGTTTCTATTTCATTTATTTCTGATCTGATCTTCATGATTTCTTTCCTTCTGCTAACCTTGGGTTTTGCTTGTTCTTCTTTCTCTAGTTCCTTTAGGTGTAAGGTTAGATTGTTTATTTGAGATTTTTCTTGTTTCTTGAGGTAGGATTGTATTGCTATAAACTTCCCACTTAGAACTGCTTTTGCTGCATCCCGTAGGTTTTTGATCATCGTGATTTCATTGTCATTTGTCTCTAGATATTTTTTGCTTTCCTCAGTGATCTCTTGGTTATTTAGTAATATATTGTTTATCCTCCATTGTTTGTGTTTTTTACGTTTTTTTCCCTGTAATTGATTTCTAATCTCATCGTGTTGTGATCAGAAAAGATGCTTGATATGATTTCAGTTTTCTTAAATTTACTGAGGCTTGATTTGTGACCCAGGATGTGATCTATCCTGGAGAATGTTCCATGAGCAATTGAGAAGAAAGTGTAATCTGCTGTTTTTGGATGGAATGTTGTATAAATATCAGTTAAATCTATCAGGTCTATTGTGTCATTTAAAGCTTGTGTTTCCTTATCAATTTTCTGCTTGGATGATCTGTCCATTGGTGTAAGTGAGGTGTTAATGTCTCACACTATTATTGTGTTACTGTAGATTTCCTCTTTTAAAGCTGTTAGCAGTTGCCTTATGTATTGAGGTGCTCCTATGTTGGGTGCGTATATATTTATTATTGTTATATCTTTTTCTTGGATTGATCCCTTGATCATTATGTAGTATCCTTCCTTGTCTCTCATAATAGTGTTTATTTTAAAGTCTATTTTGTCTCATAAGAGAATTGCTACTCCAGCTCTGTTTTGATTTCCATTTGCATGGAATATCTTTTTCCATCCCCTTACTTTCAGACTGTATGTCCCTAGGTCTGAAGTGGGTCTCTTGTAGACAGCATATATATGGGTCTTGTTTTTGTATCCATTCAGCAAGCCTGTGTCTTTTGGTTGGATCTTTTAATCCATTCATGTTTAAGGTAATTATAGATATGTATGTTCCTATTATCATTTTGTTAATTGTTTTGCGTTTGTTTTTGTAGGTCCTTTTCTTCTCTTGTGTTTCCCACTTAGAGAAGTTCCTTTAGCATTTGTTGTAGAGCTGGTTTGGTGGTGCTGAATTCTCTTAGATTTTGCTTGTCTGTAAAGCTTTTGATTTCTCCATGAAATCTGAATGAGATCCTTGCTGGGTAGAGTAATGTTTGTTGTAGGTTCTTCCTTTTCATCACTTTAAATATGTCAAGCCACTCCCTTCTGGCTTGTATAGTTTCTGCTGAGAAATCAGCTGTTAACCTTATGGGAGTTCCCTTGTATATTATTTGTCATTTTTCCCTTGTTGTTTTTAATAATTGTTCTTCGTCTTTTATGTTTGTCAGTTTGATTACTATGTGTCTTGGCATGTTTCTCCTTGGGTTTACCCTGCCCGGAACTCTCTGCAGTTTTTGGACTTGGGTGGTTATTTCCTTTCCCATGTTAGGGAAGTTTTTGACTCTAATCCCTTCAAATATTTTCTCAGGTCCTTTCTCTCTTCTCCTTCTGGGACCCCTATAATGTGAATGTTGTTGCATTTAATGTTGTCCCAGAAGTCTCTTAGGCTGTCTTCATTTCTTTTCATTCTTTTTTCTTTATTCTGTTCCGCAGCAGTGAATTCCACCATTCTGTCTTCCAGGTCACTTCTCCATTCTTCTGCCTCAGTTATTCTTCTATTGATTCCTTCTAGTGTAGTTTTCATTTCAGTTATTGTATTGTTCATCTTTGTTTGTTTGTTTTTTAATTTGTCTAGGTCTTTGTTAAACATTTCTTGTATCTTCTCGATCTTTGCCTCCATTCTTTTTCCAAGGCCCTGGATCATCTTCACTATAATTATTCTGAATTCTTTTTCTGGAAGGTTGCCTATCTCCACTTCATTTAGTTGTTTTTCTGGGGTTTTATCTTGTTTCTTCATCTGGTACATAGCCCTGTGCCTTTTCATCTTGTCTGTCTTTCTGTGAATGTGGTTTTTGTTCCACAGGCTGCAGGATTGTAGTTCTTCTTGTTTCTGCTGTCTGCCCTCTGGTGGATGAGGCTATCTAAGAGGCTTGTGTAAGTTTCCTGATGGGAGGGACTGGTGGTGGGTAGAGCTAGGTGTTGCTCTGGTGGGCAGAGCTCAGTAAAACTTTAATCTGTTTGTCTGCTGATGGGTGGGGCTGGATTCCCTCCCTGTTGGTTGTTTGGCCTGAGGCACCCAACACTGGAGCCTACCCGGGCTATTTGGTGGGGCTAATGGTGGACTCTTGTAGGGCTCACGCCAAGGAGTACTTCCCAGAACTCCTGCTGCCAGTGTCTTTGTCCTCACGGTGAGACACAGCCACCCCCTGCCTCTGCAGGAGACCCTCCAACACTAGCAGGTAGGTCTGGTTCAGTATCCCCTGGGGTCATTGCTACTTCCAGTGGGTCCCGATGCACACATTACTTTGTGTGTGCCCTCCAAGAGTGGAGTCTCCGTTTCCCCCAGTCCTGTTGAAGTCCTGCAATCAAATTCTGCTAGCCTTCAAAGTCTGATTCTCTAGGAATTCCTCCTCCTGTTGCCGGACCCCCAGGGTGGGTAGCCTGACGTGGGGCTCAGAACCTTCACTCCAGTGGGTGGGCTTCTGTGGTATAAGTGTTCTCAAGTTTGTGAGTCACCCACCCAGCAGTTATGGCATTTGATTTTATTGTGATTGCATCCCTTGTACCGTCTCATTGTGGCTTCTCCTTTGTCTTTGGATGTGGGGTATCTTTTTTGGTGAGTTCCAGTGTCTTCCTGTCGATGACTGTTCAGCAGTTAGTTGTGATTCTGGTGCTCTGGGAAGAGGGAGTTAAGGTATCTTTTTAAGAGATATTTGTTTTCCCCAATGAAGGTTCAGTAGTTTGAATGATGTGACTCAGTCCATACCTTGTGCATGACAGTGATAGGATTTAGTAAGATAACCCTCTCAGGGAGTTCATTGCCTGCCAAGATCCAGAACTGGAAGATTTACTGATGACAGAGAGTTTGCTATCAATAGGAGTCACATGAAAGTTATTCTCTGCAGGAATGCCTGCCTTTCACTCTGCATCAGCCGCCTCTGGTTGCCCGAAATATACAAACCAGCAAGTAACAAATGCTTTTGAGAAAGATACAGTTGCATTCAAATTGAAATTGGAGGGTGTTGATCAAAGAAGAAAGAAAGGCATTAAAAATTAATCATCCCAGGGCCATAAAGTCAGCTGGAAACCCTTAGCCATAAAAAAATTAAATGAAGAAGAAGATAATGTTTTAAGCAGAGATTTACATTTCCAGGAGAGAACCTGATAGTGGCAGCAGATGCGGAGCCTGCAAGATTTACAGGGGAAGCCCAAGTGTCTTGTTCCAGCAGAGGCTGCAAAAGCATAAAACAGTCATCAAATATAATATATTTATATTGTTTAGTATCATTGTTCAAAACCTTGGTTGTAAAAGGAAGTGGCACTTCTGACCGACAGAATATTGTATTCAGAACAGATTGAAGTGGAAAAATTGGAGGAACGGTAAAAAAGACACATCACTGCTGAGAGGAGCCCAGAGGAAATATTACAGAAATATTTAATATGCGGAAGTTGTAGGACTTCAAATAATATTTATCTACCTATCTTTATGTTTCAATACCAAAGCGTAAAATTGTGCCTGGGATTACATGTTTATTGGCAGGTTGTCTCTGGGTGGGCTTAATGAATGGTCAAGTCTTTGGACCCAAAAGGAAAGCTGAACCAGATTCATTAGTTTCTGAGCAAAGTTGGCACATATTTTAGAGTTTTCCTGACAAACTTAAAAATTGGGCCTGGAATGATACAGGTATAAAGACATTCTAACATTGGGGTTAAGAGAACTGGTTTTGGCAGCAAAGAGATCCTGCTTGAATCTTGGCTGTGCCACAGTGAAACCTTGGGGAAATTGCTTTTCTTTGAGCCTTGGTTTCCTCATCTTGCCCTCAGCTGAGGCAAATGGGAATGGCAATAATATATTCACTTCACAGGGTGGTAGTTTTGAGGATTAATTGTAATAGGAGATATTAAGCATTTAGCATAGGTCTGTGTACACAGCAAACCTTCAATAAATGCAGCTTCTTACTCTGTTCTTGTTTTGCTACATAATTACATGGAGGTTAGATGGTTGTGTGGCAACCTGTCTGAAGATAGCCTGGATGACTTGTGAAATCATAGCCTTGGAACTACAGGTTAGTGTTATCTTACAGTGTATCGAGATTCTGGTCTCTTTCTGTAAATCCCCGAAGATTTTAGGGGTCTCTTCTTGGTATTCTTGACTGCTTGTTACCCATTATAGAGGGTTTCTTGGTCTGAGGCATGGCGTTAATACCTTCTGATTTCTTTTAGATTCTGGCCAACTTTAGGGGCAGAGTATGCACCGGGCTAATCTTAGAAGGGCCTTCTCCCAGCTCAGCTTCCCTGGGTCTACCCGCAGAAATATCTTATGAATGGTTAGCAACCCTAGGAGGGAATGTTCCAGCTGTTGAGAGGAATTGACACTTATTTAGCTAATTTTTAAAGCTCATTAAAATTTATGGAGCTCTTGTTGATGCTGTCTCTGTGCCGCACTGTTGACCTTCAGTTAAAGGAAGCAGTTGAAATATTGCATCATATTCAGATTATTAATATGTCAAATGAAAATAATAAAAAATAATCTTTTGCAATCATTATAGTCCTTTCCTCCCAGCGTTCTTTCAGATGAACTGAGTTCATTTGCTTTTCCTCTGGGAAGCTGGCTCTTTGCACATCTGTGAGACTTGTCCTCTGACTCCCTTGCTCCTTCAGTCTTTCTGACTTCTGGGTCACCATCATCCATTCACTTTGCTAAATCAGAACCCTCAGCGTCATTCTACACTTTTTCTGCAAATAAGCGATCAGTGAATTCTATCAATTCTAGTTCCTGTAATGCATCTCTTTTCCATTATCACTACCACTGCCTTAGTTCAGGTTTCAGCATTTCTTGATACACTTTAATCCCTCGATTTAATATTCTTGATGAACTCCTCTAGCCAGTAATTTATGACTTTTAGAATATTCTTTCTAAAAGGCAAATACAGTGATGCCACTTCTTTGCTTAAAAATCATTCAGTGAGTCCAACTGGCTTCTATTTGGTGTACTTTCCCTCTCCCTTCCCTCTTTCTCTTAATTAGCCTGTGCTAGAATGATACAGAATTGCCTGCGGGTCTCCAACAGGACCTGCTTTTTCATGCCTTCATTCCCACTGCCTGAAATCTGACCCTTCCAGTCTCTCCTCTACTGAGAACCAAGGGAGGTGGCACATATGACACTTTCTCCAGGACCCACTCAGTGACTTTATTCTTCACCTTCCACCTTTCCCCTCATCTTCACTCAGTCATCCCGTGTCGACAAAACAGTGAATATGCTCTGAGATTACAGTGCTTATGCACTGCCCTGTGTTGGTTACCAGCTTATTTACCCCGCTACACTGTGCACTTCCTGAACATAGGAATGGTGTCTCTTTATGGCTGTTGTTAGGCCCTTAGACATTGCACGTAGTAGATGCTAAATAATACACGGTGGAAAAATTGGATGTGTGGATGGAGAAACCAGTGGGGACCCCTGTTGCTTTCCTCCGGTGTCTCTTCTCCCTCATGTTCTGACCCCAAGCTGCTCTGTGCTCTCGGGTATCTCCACTGCATACTCAGAGCTGAGCCTGTTTCAAGGCGGCCACCTCATCTTTCATGATGACTTTTCCCTCCCTCCTTAAAATCTGCCTTTTCTCTGTACTGATTTTAATAGCTGTTCGGAGCAAAACATTTGAATTTAAACTATTTTATTCTAAATTATGAATGACTCACCACCCCCATATTTTCTATTTTAAAAAATAATTCTTATTCCTACTCCTAGTTTGAAAAAGAAGGCATCAGTTCCTAGTGAGATTTCAACAAATGTATTAGGCCAGAGGATATAGCTTTGCTCTTTCAAATTACCCCCTTACTTTGAGTACACCTAGGCCAGCCTTGTTTCACAAAAGAAGAGCTTCGCTTTTATAAGATCGAGAAATAATATTGTTATTATAACAACAATAATAACTACCCTGTCATGAGTGCTTGTATGAGCCTGCTATGCTAAGTCCTTTATATAGGTAATCTCATTTAGTCCTCCCAGTTACCTTGAAAAATAGATCTCATTTTTCCCATTTTGTAGTTGAGGAAGCAGAGACACAGAGAAGTCAAATGACTTGCCCCAGGCCATACAATTAGTAAGTGGGGAGGCTGGGATTTGAACCCTGTCTTCAGAGGCCACTCAACCTATGCCTGCTCAGCCACCATGCCAGGTGAGCACAGTGACATTTCAGGGAAGCAGGTTCAAAGAGCAAAGGTGGCAACTGGAAGTGAGGACTTGAGGAGGAAATGAGAACAACTGATCGATTCTGAAGAGAATAATACTGATGATCAATAGGGATTCCTGTTTCTGGTACACCGGGTACTTTGCTCAGCACTTTCCGTACTTTATACGTATTCAGTCTTCCAAAAAACTCTTTAAAACATGAAGAGGAGAGAATTGAACTCAAAAAATTAAACTCGGAAAGTGACTCGCCTCTGTTGTTTGGTTAATATATATAATATATGAGGGATTTAATAAGAGTTCCAACAATGAACATTCTTATTTTATCAATTTCATTAATTAAAAAACCCCCTGCAACTCAGGGTAGTATTTATTTTAATATGGGCTTTGATATGTATATAGTTTGTCTCTATTATCAGAGCCATTGTACTTAGAAGTCTGCAATTTCAAGGGTCTTTCTAATTTAGGTTGTGCCATTTGTCTTGCTATCCCCCTGATCTTTCTGAAGGTGTTTATATTTCTCTTTAGAAGAGAAGTTCTAAGCGGTAATCCAGTAAACTGCCTGTAAGAAAGATCCTGGGACCTGTTGATGTGCATTTTTCCAGTTCTCTAAACATCCCCTTTATTGGTGTTAGACGGCTAGTTCCTCTCAGGCTCTATTACTTCTGACTTGTATCAGGGCTATGATATCTTTAAGGAATGAGGTCAATATTTCAAAGGCATAATTAACTGAGCACGCCTCCTCCTTCATTAGGAAGCTCATTTTTCCCTTGAGCCTCTCTCTTTCTCAGTGTGTCTGCAAAGCCCTTCTTCATTCTCCTTTAATTCCTTTTGTGAGCCCTATGTCACTGTTCTTTTTTTAAGGTTTCTGACTTTGTTCTCATTCTTTAACCTTCTTTAACCTCACAAATAGCATGAATTCTTCCACAATTTTTATTCTATCTTCAGTGGCACTTTATTCCTCGAGGGTCAAACTCACTGTGGCTCTAGCTGCTTGGCCTGGTGGGAATGCCCTCAGGTGTGCGGTAGACCAAGTTACACTTCGGTGGGGCTGCAATACCTCTGGTTAGCACAGGGGAAAAAGTGACCAGCTGGCAAGTTGAATAGGTTACTTTAAAAAAAATTAAAAAATTTATTCTGGTAAAATGCACATGAGATTTACCATCTTAACCATTTTTAAGTGTACAGCTCAGTAGTATTAAGTATATTAACACTCTTTACAATCTCTAGAACTCTTTTCATCTTGCAAAGCTAAAATTACCCCTTAAACAGCAATCTCTCACTCCCTTCTCTCCCCAGTCCTCAGAAACCACTTTCTGACTCTATGAATTTCACTACTCTAGGTACCTCATATAAGTGGAATCATAACAGTTTTTATCTTTTTGTGACTGGCTTGTTTAACTTATAATGTCCTCAGGTTTCTCCCATGGTGTAGCATGTGTTGGAATTTCTTTCCTTTTAATACTGAGTAATATTCCATTGTACGTATGTACCACATTTTAAAAATTCATTCATCCATGATGGACACTAGGATTGCTTCTATCTTTTAGCCATTGTGAGTAATGCTGGTATGAACAGGGGCGTATAAGCATCTCTTCAAGATTCTGCTTTAAATTCTCTTAGTTGTATACCCAGAAATGAAATTGCTGAATCATATGGTAATTTTATCTTGAATTTTTTGAGGAACCTCCATACTGTTTTCTATAGGGGCTGTATATCCTCACAAACACTTGTTATTTTCTTCCTTTTTTTTTTTTGGTAGTAACCATCCTAATGAGTGTGAGGTTGAATAGTTTATTTTAGGAGTTTGGGAGAAATTCAAGTTTAGTCTGTTTAGAATTCCCCAAGAAGGTGTTAATTTGAAAGAGGAAAGGTAGCAGTTCCTGGCAACAGGTGGGAAAACTGGTCTTGGATCAAGAGATTCTGACACAATATGAAGGAAGCGAATTCAGGACACAATATTGAAAGAAGAGACTGAGAACAACCTGTGAAAGTGTCGTTCTCACCCGACCACTGGTTACAGTTCACAACTAGACCTTGTTGCCCAGACGCAGACAACCTGAGCAGAAACCCAAGTAGATGGGGTGGGGCTTCAGCGGGAAGCCTGCCACCAGACAATTCTCACAGACACGGGATTGCTTTCACCTTCACTTTCAAATTAAGTATAAAAAACTGGGTTCAGGGCTTCCCTGGTGGCGCAGTGGTTGAGAGTCCACCTGCCGATACAGGGGACACGGGTTCGTGCCCCGGTCCGGAAGGATCCCGCATGCCGCGGAGTGGCTGGGCCCTTGAGCCATGGCCGCTGAGCCTGCGCGTCCGGAGCCTGTGCTCCGCAACGGGAGAGGCCACAACAGTGAGAGGCCCGCGTACCGCAAACAAACAAACAAACAAACTGGGTTCAATTAACATGCTTGTTTGATAGGAGCTGAGCTGTTTCTTGAGCCAAGGGGAAGTTTTCCCCTGGTGTGGAGAGGAGGGTCGCTGGAGTGTTGCTTCCAGAAATGACAACCAAAATTCAGAGTGTCCCTGTTCCCTGGGTCCCCTGACTTACAGATGGTGCAGGGAAAGTGGGGTAATGGAAATCTGTTGCAAAAAAGCGTATCCCAATTAGAAAAGAAAGGCCGAGAAGACTGATTGATATGATGGTACAAGAGAGAGCATGCAGGGTCAGAGTAAAAGACTGGCCAATGCCTTGCTGTGTCTTCCTTAAATACATGCCTCGAGGTTGCTCCCAACGTGAGCAGAGAAGATGGACTGTGGTGACATTATTTTTCCTGTCGGGGATGATCTGTGGATTTTTGTAGGTCTTTTATCTTTGCCTCCTGGCACAATTAGCCCTCACAAAGAGGCAAAAAACCAATAAATGCCTACGCTGGGCCAGCCGGTCATTTTCTAGGTGGTTTACATGTGTTAGTTCTCTTAATTTGATCCTGGAAACAACTCCACCAGGCAGGTCTTATTATTCCTATCTTATAGATTAGGAATCAGAGGCTCAGAAACTTTCAGTAAATTTCTCAAGAATTCACAGCTAAGTGGTGAGACTAGTATTTCATCCAGGGGTTATCTTATGCCAAAGCCAGGGTCTTTCCTAGCAATCAGCCACTGCTAAACTATACAGCTTAGGATATGCACCCTAAAGGCAACTGTGGGTAATATACTCTCCTCCTCACTATGACCTTGACCTTCTTCACTCTAGAATACCTGGTTATCGCCTGCAACTCTCCCATCCTTGCAGCTATGCCAACATTTTAATAGAATGACCCTCACTCGTATCATAGGCACGGCCTCTGAGTTACATCTTGTGTTGATTATTAAATCCCCCTCCTCCAAGTCCTTGGAGAACTAGCCTCACTAAAACCAACCTGAAGAATAATAACTTACTACTCTTGCTATATAGTTACTCATCTTAATCCTCATAACCACTTCCAGGGCCAGGCGGTATTATTATCCATATTATGTGTATGAGGCAATAGAGACATAGACATTAAGATGTTTGCTCAAGGTCCCTCCACTAGATGGTGGAGTCAGGAATCAAGGCAGGAATGCCACTCAGTGCCAAATGTTCTGAGCCTCACATTTCTATCTCTGCCCAAAGGACTGCTTGAGTGGGTTCTTACTCAGTAATACTTTCACTTGGTCCCCAGTTTATAGATGAAGCAATTGAAGATAAGAGAAGTCACATGGGAAATGGGGAGTTGGAACTCAGATTTTAATTGTCCTCAAACCCCTGAACGCTGTAGCAGGATTTGGAAGAATATCCATCCAAAGTCTTCTTAAAATGCATTAATTACTTAATTCTCCCATTTAGCAAGGGAAACCTCTGGGAAGGGTCTAAATGCTGGTCTCCAGCCCAGACACCCTCCCTGCTTTCCTCCATGATAACTCTTCGCTATGGAGGAGAAAAGAAAATTGGGGACAAGATGTGTATGGATTTTACATACTGTAACCCATGGCAGTGTTTAGTAGATGCGAGCAGGCTCTTGAGTCAGATCTGGGTTTGAACCCGGCTTTCTTGTTCAGCCTCATCTGTCATATGTCTGTCTCATAAGAGTGCTCTTAGGAGGACGGGATGCAAAGTGCTTGGCATGGTGTCCGAAGTTAAGAAAGGGCTCAGTGCACGGCAGCTGTAATGAGAACCTCGCTTCACCTGATCTGGGCTGAGAGGTGTAATTTTCCTGGAATAGGAGTTGCTGCAGGACTAAGTTCCATTTAATTTATTGCCACGAAGTTTGTGTTCTTTGGCCGTGAGTGTTTATAAATCACAAAGGGGCTATGAATACTCACGGGCTTATCCGAAATATCGTCAACTCTTCCCAAATATTCGTCTTTCCTTTACCTTGTTTTATTTTTTAATATCTTTATTGAAGTATAATTGCTTTACAAAGTTGTGTTAGTTTCTGCTGTATAAGGTAGTGAATCAGCTATACGTATACATATATCCCCATATCCCCTCCCTCTTGCGTCTCCCTCCCACCCTCCCTATCCCACCCCTCTAGGTGGTCACAAAGCACGGAGCTGATCTCCCTGTGCTATGTGGCTGCTTCCGACCAGCTATCTGTTTTACGTGTGGCAGTGTATATATGTCCATGCCACTCTCTCATTTCGTCCCAGCTTACCCTTCCCCCTCCCCGTGTCCTCAAGTCCATTATCTATGTCTGCATCTTTATTCCTGTCCTTCCCCTAGGTTTATCAGAAACATTTTTTTTTAGATTCCATATATATGTGTTAGCATATGGTATGTGTTTTTCTCCTTCTGACTTACTTCACTCTGTATGACAGACTCTAGGTCCATCCACCTCACTACAAATAACTCAATTTCATTTCTTTTTACGGCTGAGTAATATTCTGTTGTATATTTGTGCCACATCTTCTTTATCCATTCATCTGTTGATGGATACTTAGGTTGCTTCCATGTCCTGGCTATTGTAAATAGAGCTGCAATAAACATTGTGGTACATGACTCTTTTTGAATTATGGTTTTCTCAGGGTATATGCCCAGTAGTGGGATTGCTGGGTCATATGGTAGTTCTATTTTTAGTTCTTAAGGAACCTCCATACTGTTCTCCATAGTGACTGTATCAATTTGCATTCCCACAAACAGTGCAAGAGGGCTCCTTTTTCTCCACACCCTCTCCAGCATTTAATGTTTGTAGATTTTTTGATGATAGCCATTCTGAATGGTGTGAGGTGATACCTCATTGTAGTTTTGATTTGCATGTCTCTAATGATTAGTGATGTTGAGCATCCTTTCATGTGTTTGTTGGCAATCTGTATATCTTCTTTGGAGAAATGTCTATTTAGGTCTTCTGCCCATTTTTGGATTAGGTTGTTTGTTTTTTGATATTGAGCTGCATGAGCTGCTCATATATTTTGGAGATCAATCCTTTGTTAGTTGCTTCATTTGCAAATATTTTCTCCCATTCTGAGGGTTCTCTTTTCATCTTGTTTATGGTTTCCTTTGCTGTGCAAAAGCTTTTAAGTTTCATTAGGTCCCATTTGTTTATTATTTTTTTTTATTTCCATTTCTCTAGGAGGTGGGTCAAAAAGGATCTTGCTGTGATTTATGTCATAGAGTGTTCTGCCTATGTTTCCCTCTAAGAGTTTTATAGTGTCTGGCCTTACATTTAGGTCTTTAATCCATTTTGAGTTTATTTTTGTGTATGATGTTAGGGAGTGTTCTAATTTCATTCTTTTACATGTAGCTGTCCAGTTTTCCCAGCATGATTTATTGAAGAGGCTGTCTTTTCTCCGTTGTATATTCTTGTTTCCTTTATCAAAGATAAGTTGACCATATGTGTGTGAGTTTATCTCTGGGCTTTCTATCCTGTTCCATTGATCTATATTTCTGTTTTTGTGCCAGTACCATACCATCTTGCTTACTGTAGCTTTGTAGTATAGTCTGAAATCCAGGAGCCTGATTCCTTTGGCTCCATTTTCCTTTCTCAAGGTTGCTTTGGCTCTTTGGGGTCTTTTGTGTTTCCATACAAATTGTGAAACTTTTTGTTCTACTTCTGTGAAGAATGCCATTGGTAGTTTGATAGGGATTGCATTGAATCTGTAGATTGCGTTGGGTAGTATAGTCATTTTCACAGTGTTGATTCTTCCAGTCCAAGAACATGGTATATTTCTCCATCAGTTTGTATCATCTTTAACTTCTTTCATCAGTGTCTTATAATTTTCTGCATACAGGTCTTTTGTCTCCTTAGGTAGGTTTATTCCTAGTTATTTTATTCTTTTAGTTGCAGTGGTAAATGGGAATGTTTCCTTAATTTCTGTTTCAGATTTCTCACTGTTAGTGTGTAGGAATGCAAGAGATTTCTGTGCATTAATTTTGTATCCTGGTACTTAACCAAATCCATTTATTAGTTTTCTGGTAGCATCTTTAGGATTCTCTATGTATAGTATCATGTCATCTGCAAACAGTGACAGTTTTACTTCTTCTTTTCCAGTTTGTATTTCTTTTTCTTCTTTGATTTCTGTGGCTAAAACTTCCAAAACTATGTTGAGTAATAATGGTGAGAATGGGCAACCTTGTCTTGTTTCTGATCATGGTGGAAATGGTTTCAGTTTTTCACCATTGAGAATAATGTTGGCTGTGGGTTTGTCATATATGGCCTTTATTATGGTGAGGTAGGTTCCCTCTATGCCTACTTTCTGGAGGGTTTTTCTCATAAATGGGTGTTGAATTTTGTCAAAAGGTTTTCTGCTTCTATTGTGATGATCATATGGTTTTTATCCTTCAGTTTGTTAATATGGTGTATCACATTGATTGATTTGTATATATTGAAGAATCTGCATTCCTGGGATAAACCCCACTTGATCATGGTGTATGATCCTTTTAATGTGCTGTTGGATTCTGTCTGCTAGTATTTTGTTGAGGATTTTTGCATCTACGTTCATCAGTAATATTGGCCTGTAGTTTTTTTTTTTTTTTGTGACATCTTTGTCTGGTTTTGGTATCAGTGTGATGGTGGCCTCATAGAATGAGTCTGGGAGTGTTCCTCCCTCTGCTATATTTCGGAAGAGTTTGAGAAGGATAGGTGTTAGCTCTTCTCTAAATGTGTGCTAGAATTTGCCTGTGAAGGCATCTGGTCCTTGGCTTTTGTTTGTTGGAAGATTTTTAATCACAGTTTCAATTTCCGTGCTTGTGATTGGTCTGTTTATATTTTCTGTTTCTTCCTGGTTCAGTCTCGGAAGGTTGTACTTTACTAAGAATTTGTCCATTTCTTCCAGGTTGTCCATTTTTTTGGTATATAATTCCTTGTAGTAATCTCTCATGATCCTTTGTATTTCTGCAGTGTCAGTTGTTACTTCTTTTTCATTTCTAATTCTGTTGATTTAAGTCTTTTCTCTTTCTTTCTTGACGAGTCTGGCTAATGGTTTATCAGTTTTGTTTATCTTCTCAAAGAACCAGCTTTTAGTTTTATTGATCTTTGCTATCATTTCCTTCATTTCTTTTTTCATTTATTTCTGATCTGATTTTTATGATTTCTTTCCTTCTGCTAACTTTGGGTTTGTTTTTTTTTTTCTATTCTTCTTTCTCTAATTGCTTTAGGTATAGGATTAGGTTGTTTATTTGAGATGTTTCTTGTTTCTTGAGGTAGGATTGTATTGCTAAAACTTCCTCTTAGAACTGCTTTTGCTGCATCCCATAGGTTTTGGGTCATTGTGTTTTCATTGTCATTTGTTCCTAGGTATCTTTTGATTTCCTCTTTGATTTCTTCAGTGATCTCTTGGTTACTTAGTAGCATATTGTTTAGCCTCCATGTGTTTGTATTGTTTACAGTTTTTTCCCTGTAATTGATATCTAGTCTCATAGCATTGTTGTTGGAGAAGATACTTGGTACGAGTTCAGTTTTCTTAAATTTACCAAGGCTTGATTTGTGACCCAAGATATGATCTATCCTGGAGAATGTCCCATGGGCCCTTGAGAAGAAAGTGTATTCTGTTGTTCTTGAGTGGAATGTCCTATAAATATCAATTAAGTCCATCTTGTTTAATGTGTCATTTAAAGCTTGTGTGTCCTTATTTATTTTCATTTTGGATGATCTGTCCGTTGGTGAAAGTAGGGTGTTAAGGTCCCCTACTATTATTGTGTTACTGTCGATTTCCCCTTTCATGGTTGTTAGCATTTGCTTATGTATTGAGGTGCTCCTGTGTTGGGTGCATAAATATTTACAATTGTTATATCTTCTTCTTGGATTGATCCCTTGATCATTATGTAGTGTCCTTCTTTGTGTCTTGTAACATTCTTTATTTTAAAGTCTATTTTATCTGATATGGGTATTGCTACTCCAGCTTTCTTTTGATTTCCATTTGGATGGAATATTTTTTTCCATTCACTCACTTTCAGTCTGTATGTGTCCCTAGGTCTGAAGTGGGTCTCTTGTAGACAGCATATATATGGGTCTTGTTTTTGTATCCATTCAGCCAGTCTGTGTTTTGGTTGGAGCATTTAATCCATTTACATTTAAGATAATTATCGATATGTATGTTCCTATTACAATTTTCTTTATTGTTTTGGGTTTGTTTTTGTAATTCTTTTCCTTCTGTTGTGTTTCCCACTTAGAGAAGTTCCTTTAGCATTTGTTGTAAAGCTGGTTTTTTGGTGCTGAATTCTCCTAGCTTTTGCTTGTTTGTAAAGGTTTTAATTTCTCCATCGAATCTGAATGAGATCCTTGCTGGGTAGAGTAATCTTGGTTGTAGGTTTTTCCCTTTCATAACTTTAAATATGTCCTGCTGTTCCCTTCTGGCTTGCAGAGTTTATGCTGAAAGATCAGTTGTTAACCTTATGGGGATTCCCTTGTATGTTAATTGTTGCTTTTCCCTTGCTACTTTTTTTTTTTTTTTGGGGGGGGTACGTGGGCCTCTCACTGTTGTGGCCTCTCCCGTTGTGGAGCAGAGGCTCTGGATGCTCAGGCTCCGGACGCACAGGCTCAGCAGCCATGGCTCATGGGCCTAGCCACTCCATGGCATGTGGGATCTTCCCGGACCGGGACACGAACCCGTGTCCCCTGCATCGGCAGGCGGACTCTCAACCATTGCACCACCAGGGAAGCCCTCCCTTGCTACTTTTAATATTTTTTCTTTTATTTAATTTTTGATAGTTTGGTTAATATGTGTCTTGGTGTGTTTCTCCTTGGATTTATCCTGTATGGGACTCTCTGCTCTTCCTGCACTTGATTGACTATTTCCTTTCCCATATTAGGGACGTTTTCAAGTATAATCTCTTCAAATATTTTCTCAACCCTTTCTTTTTCTCTTCTTCTTCTGGGACCCCTACAATTTGAATGTTGGTGCGTTTAGTGTTGTCCCAGAGGTCTCTGAGACTGTCCTCAATTCTTTTCATTATTTTGCTTTATTCTGCTCTGCCGTAGTTATTTTCACTATTTTATCTTCCAGGTCACTTATCCATTCTTCTGCCTCAGTTATTCTGCTATTGATTCCTTCTAGAGAACTTTTAGTTTCATTTATTGTGTTGTTCATCATTGTTTGTTTGCTCTTTAGTTCTTCTAGGTCTTTGTTAAACATTTCTTGTATTTTCTCCATTCTATTTCCAAGATTTTGGGTCATCTTTACTATCATTACTCTGAATTCTTTTTCAGGTAGACTGCCTATTTCCTCTTCATTTGTTTGGTCTGGTGGGATTTTCCTTTGCTCCTTCATCTGCTTTGTATTTCTCTGTCTTTTCAATTTGCTTAAGTTACTGTGTTTGGGGTCTTCTTTTCACAGGCTGCAGGTTCCTAGTTCCTTTTGTTTTTGGTGTCTGCCCCCAGTGTGTAAGGTTGGTTCAGTGGGCTGTGTAGGCTTCCTGGTGGAGGGGACTGGTGCCTGTGCTCTGGTGGATAAGGCTGGACCTTGTCTTTCTGGTGGGCAGGACCGAATCTGGTGGTGTGTTTTGGGGTGTCTGTGACCTTATTATGATTTTAGGCAGCCTCTCTACTAATGGGTGGGGTTGTGTTCCTGTCTTGCTAGTTGTTTGGCATAGGGTGTCCGACACTGGAGCTTGCTGGTCATTGAGTGGAGCTGGGTCTTAGCGTTGAAATGGAGATCTCTGGGAGAGCTCTCGCCGATTGATATTACGTGGGGCCAGGAGGTCTCTGGTGGTCCATGTCCTGAACTCGGCTCTCCTGCCTCAAAGGCTCAGGCCTGACACCCAGCCGGAGCGCCAAGTCCTGTCAGCCACACAGCCAGGTAAGTGGAGAGTTTCTTGCCTTTTGGGAAGTCTGAGGTCTTCTGCCAGCATTCAGTAGTTGTTCTGTAGGAGTTGTTCCACATGTAGATGTATTTTTGATGTATTTGTGGGGTGGAAGTTGATCTCCATGTCTTACTCTTCTGCTGTCTTGAAGGTCCTCTCTGCCTTTTTTGTATTCTTCTCCTTCTTACCTTCCCATCTCAGTCAAAAGAGACAGAGTTTTCACTCTCAGCTGAAGAAGAAAAAATAAAAAACATAGGAAAGGAGTGGGAGAGAAAAGCATTTACCTAGAATGTCAAACAAGTGGAAAAGAATAGTAAAGAGATATGATTGCTTTTCTTCTTTTCTTTTTTGAACGATGTGGAAGAAATATCTCTTTATAAAATTTCAGAAACCAAAATCTGGAAATAAGCAAAAGAAACCATATACCATAATCCCACCATCCTAATGCATTTTAGCCAACCCCTTTCCAGTCTTTTTCCGTATGCCCCCCTTTTTCTGAAATGTCGATGTAAGGTGGAGAATAGCCATCTTTGTACTTTTAACATGTTGCTGAATTAAAAATAGATATACTAAAACCATGAAAAGACATGGAGTAAACTTAAATGAATGTTGCTAAGTGAAAGAAACCAGTCTGAAAAGACTTTTGTGTGATTTCAACTGAATGGCATTGTGGAAAATGCAAAACTGTGGAGATGGTAAAGTGATGAGTAGTTGCCAGGGACTTGAGGGTAGAGAGGGAGGGATGAATAGCTGAAGCACAGGGGAATTTTAGGGTAGTGACATTATTCTGTATCATATTCTAACAAATACATGACACTATACATTTGTCAAAATCCACAGAACTGTACAATACAAAGAGTGAACCCCAATGTAAACTGTGCACTTTATTTAATAATAATGTATCAATATTGGTTCATCGGTTGTAACAAAAGTGCAGCACTAATGCAGCTGTTGATAATAGGGAAGCTGTGTGTTGGGAATGTGGGAATTTTCTGTACTGCCTGCTCAGTATTTCTGCAAACCTGAAACTGCTCTAAAAGCAAAGACTATAAAGAAATAGATATATTAGAATTAAAAATTTTGAACATCTGTTGTTGCCCTTCAGAAATGGTCTTCTCAGATGTGATGTGCATGTTTTAAAGATACTGTCTTTGCTAGAAACATGTTGTAAGTCCTCACTGAAATATTTCTACAGAGATTAGGTGGGTGAGCAAGATGGAGGTACCATTTTAAAATTATGTTTGTATAATCACAGAAAGATTGGAGGAAATGAGATATGTTCACATGTGACTCATAAATTGGACGGGAAGGATTTCTTTATAGAGGCAAGCGTTAAGCAAATGTATTCTGGTTGGTGTATATGGGTAGCCTCCCAAGGGAACTCTTTGAAAGAGAATGGTGCTTCGGATCATGAAGTCTTGCATGAGAGAAAAAAATGAAAACACCATATTCATGTCTAGATTTTTTTCTTTCATGGGACATTGGACATTGGTGATATTTGACTATCCAGTCACAGTGGACATAGACCTTTGATCAATTCCTAGTTACCATTTTCCAGTTGTAGAATCTTGAGCAAGTCTGAACCCTAATTCTCTTCTCCTTAAAATGGGGAATATTATCTTGGAAAGTTTGTGTAGGATGCAAATTCTGTGCCTGGAACAAGCTATTCAGTACTGCTCAATCACGGTAAAAATTGTTACCAATAAAACGGTTTTTATTGAAAGAGCATCTGATTTTAGCATTCTCTTCTGAGGCTAATGTTAAAAACTAGAGTTAAACTTATAAAAAGAGCAATACTTATAAAAAGAGCAATATTTTGCAGCACAAAATGCGCATGTCAATGACATATTGTCTGACATGTTAATATCTATTATTTTTTAACCCATTTTCTTTTTTGTAACCATTAAGGTACAAATTTTATGACCTACTTTTTAAAAATTTGGGCTTATATAAGGTGATGTCTATAATAATGTCACTTCCACTTACTAGCATTCTGATATACTTTCCTGAGTGGGAGAGAAACTTGTATGCAGATGCCTGTGCATTGAGAATTGCCCATAACCTGCACCCTGTCTTAGCAATGCTGAGATCTGTAATTTGGTGCAGCCATGGTTGTGTTATTGTTACCAAACCCAGGTCCAACTGCTCACTGCTCAAAAGCCAATTCTCGAGAGGCAAGTGTTTGTAGGAAAGGAAATGTTGCTTTATTTCGGAGGCTGGCAACTGGGGGAGAGGATGGACTCCTGTCCGAGAACCAACTCCCGATTGCTGCTCAGGGGACAGGGTCGTTTAAAGGGGAGTTTCAGGGTTGTATTGGCAAAGGGAGGGAGCAGAACAGTCTAGTCAGTTCTTGACAGTCATGAAATCATGTAATGTGGTGGTCTGATCGGCGTCATCTTGGTTGTTTTAAGTACAGTTAATCTTTAGTTCCAGGGTTTATTCCCATTTCTTTGAGGCCAGTTCTCAGAATTGTGTGAAGTGGAGTAGCTTATGTCATGGCTTCAACTTGCTCATCTTGTAGTCATCCCCCTCCACCTGGTGTGGACTTCAGTATCTGCAAAACAGCTCACAGGATATGGCTCAGAATATTATCTGTAGCCCTTAAGGCGGCACTAAAGGTCCTTGGCTATGCTTAATGACTAAACTATTATTATTTGGTCTCCTTTGACGGTTTTCCTTTGTTTCTGCATTTTCTCACTTCTCTGAGTAAACTTATTCTTTGGCTAAAGTTTTTCCACAGACAAAAGGCAGGCTGAGGACATGGGGAGGTAAGGACCATCGGGTCCTGCTCCGTTTCATTATGTGAATGTGGTTTGTCATCTGTTTCATGAAGCAAAAGACTGAGAATCAATGTCTTGGCTTAGTCCACATGTTGGCATGTCATTCCTATGACCCTTCAAAGGAAGACTCAGCTGCTACTGCAATTCCTGGGGGCAGCTGTTGGAATCCATTTTGTTTTTCCGGAGAGTATAATTTTGCCTTCACATATACATCTTTGAGCAAATGGTAATACATCGAAGAGGACTGATGCAGTATTCTGCTAATTGCTGAAGCCCTTGGTTGACACTTTAGGAATAAAAAGGGGGGGTAAAAAACCCAAATAAAACTTAGGAGAGGATAGAAATTAATTTTAGTAACAATCTATGCCAATTCCAAGCCTGGCTCTTGTAACTAACCATCAAGTTAATTTAATTCCTCAAATCCCATTGCTCTAACGAAATGTTGTTTAAATCAATTCATTCTTTCATTAGGCTGCCTAAGAGCACCATGGAGTGATGAGAAATTACTGAGATGGCATTCATGTTTCAAAAATCCCTCAGTTTCACTTCATTTTCCATCCTGACATGGGACTAATGTTCTGCATTTGCATGCTAAAATAATATTTTTAATTGTAAAAGTGGTGTTGTTAAATTACCTTCAAATGAGTTTATTTTATATGGTTCATTAAAGTTTTTGAAATCATTCCCTGCATGATTGCATCTCTTCTCTGCTTTGATGTATTACATCTCTCACCAAAGACACTGGTGCTGAGAGAAAAGCCTTTTCTTGCAAGACTCACATCTCACAATCTGGCCGGTTTTGAAGTGAGAGCAGTAAAAGCGTCAAGCGATCACAGAGTGGCCGAGGCGTCATCCCTGGCACTGCAGCTGAGAGACTCGGGTAAGAGGGGAGGGTGGGTGGCCGTGTTCACCAATAATGGAAGGTCAAAGCCACAGAGATCTCAAAAGGTTTGTGTCAACTCAGAAGATGAAAAGTGGCTCCCCCTGGGGAGCTAGTTTGGTTCTGAAATTTAAGTACATCTCACAGATTCTGTATGTTTGCTTTCATTTTAACTTTTCTCTCTGATAGCACCTTTCCTCTTCATTATTTCTCCTCTCGTGGTGTCTTCTAGAACAGTGGCCCTCAACTATTTTATCTTAAGCCTCAACGATGACTTTGCCAAAGTAGGGTTTTTTTTTTTTAACATCTTTATTGGAGTATAATTGCTTTACAATGGTGTGTTTCTGCTTTATAACAAAGTGAATCAGCTATACATATACATACGTCCCCATATCTTTTAGAAATAAATAGCATGATTTTTCTGAGATTGTCATTTGTATGTTTATGAGAGTTTCTTTATCACATTATTTATTTTTAGTAGGTTTCGGGGAATACAAAATTGGCAATATATTGTTGGAGTGAATTTGATTGTGATTCCTCAGTTCTTGGTATGAAATCCTAATTATCCATCCAGGCCCACTACTTTCTCCAGCGGTGGAGCCACTGAGCAAGAAGGCTTTACCCAGCGAGGTAGACCACGTGGAGAGGAAATGAGGACAGCCAGCTCTATGCTGTATGTCAGCACTTCGCAGCTTATAGATCAGTACCTGGTGCTGAGTGTATCTCTTAGCATCCTTGCTTGTCAAATAAAATCCAAACTCTGCTTAATGACGCCAATCATCTAACCCTGCGTAGAAGCAGCGTTTCCATTTCTGTTTGAACACAATTCCAGCTTCCCCCCCTCTTAACATCTATTATTGAAAATGCTGTCTATCTTTATGATGACCTTTAAAGGCACCATATTACTATTATGCATTTACAGTTTGTTTTAAAACGTTTTGAGCAATGACAACAGCACAATATTCAATGCATTTGCAGAAGCCAGCGTCAAGAACAGAAATCCTGCTTCCTCAAGTTAGCCACTGATTCCTAAGCCTTGCCCTTTAATCTTTGGCCAACATTAACTTTTTCTTGAACTTGAAGCACTCATAGTGCATCAGACTATATTTATTCAGCCCCTGCCATGCGTAAGACACTATAATAGGAACGGGGAGGAATACAAAAAAGTAAAATTGGAGAGGAAATGAAAGCCACTAACCAATTTATCTTTGTTAATTACTCTGCTGTGAATCAATATTTCACATGCATTATCTCATGATAGGCTTGTAGGATAGATATGATCATCCTCAACTTATAGGTAAGGAGGCTGTAGATTCTAATTTTAGCCCTCAAGGAACTTACAATCCGATGGGAAAATAAGTTACATACACGTGGTAAAATAACAATATAAAGCCCTATGTAAGGAATATCAAATGAGTATTTCCAACATAACTACCACAGTTGTTGAAAAGAGGGGTCATTAATTTGGGACGGGCTAATTAGGAAAATCTTTGATACTCCTGTGGGGTGGGGATGCGGATTCATTCATTCTATAAGCATTTGGGGAATGCCCACCATGGTCCTTTTCTAAGAATTTGAAGTCTGCGGTTAGGGACTGATATATAACTGGGAGCATCAAGGAGAGAGTGACTCTGTGACTGGACATGGGTTTTAAATCAAAGAGGAAATTTAATAAATATGAAGCACTTTGATACTCCATGGCTTATTTGGGTGGTTTTTATATTTTTCTTCTCTTCTGGTGGCACTTTTGTTCACTTTAAAGAACTCACTAAGAGTTATGGAAGAGCTTACATTTTTGATGTTTCTCCTCCATCAGCTCTTGCTTTTACTCTGACATTGGATAGAAACAGTCTATTTCATTCCCCAGGATTCAGGACAGTTGATTTTATACATTTCAATTTGGCTAATAACACAGTATATTCAAATTTTCAAATTCACTTCCACACTAATTCTCCTACCTGTTTTTTCAGGTGGATGTTTTTAGCATTGATAAAAGCAGTCAGGGCTGAAAATTGACTGATACTTGAGTCTTGACGTAGAATCTGAATTTCTTCGGTTATTGTATGGTGAAAATTGGGATATTTAGTTCAAACTACGATACAAAAGGGTTCCATTGCTTTATTAGAAGTGATGTCTTCTACTGAAACTATTCATTGAAATGACACAACAAATCACACACAGGTTCCAGACAGCCCAATATTTTGTTGCTGATCGAGAAGTATATTAGGAAAATCTTTATAACAAAGTGAGTCAGTTATACATATACATATGTTCCCATATCTCTTCCCTCTTGCGTCTCCCTCCCTCCCACCCTCCCTATCCCACCCCTCCAGGCAGTCACAAAGCACCCAGCCGATGTCCCTGTGCCATGCGGCTGCTTCCCACTAGCTATCTACCTTACGTTTGTTAGTGTATATATGTTATAAAGCAGAAACTAACACACCATTGTAAAGCAATTATACCCCAATAAAGATGTTAAAAAAAAAAAGAAGTATATTAGGAAAATCTTATGTTTCTGTGACATCAGAGGTTAGCAATTTTCTCTGAATACTTAAAAGTTCCTTAAAACCTTGTTGATAGAGCTACCAAATAGAAGTTTGGCCACACCCCTTAGGAACCTATATTTGTTCACCTGTATATACTGGAATGACACCAAAGAACTGAATTATAAGCTAGAAAATCTGGATGTTTGTTCTGGATTTACTTACCAGTTACTAACTCTGTGGCCTTGGAAAATCACACAAAGTCTCACGGTCTCAGTTTCTTCATTGGCAAAGTAGAGTAATACTATCTACTTAGGGTGGCTGTGAGGCTCAAATTCATGTCTTTTGAGCATTCTAAAGTATTTTTAAAATATAAAATATTTTTGTTATGTATCAATCCCAGCTGACTTTAATTGTACTTTCATTTCTTCCTTAGGGGCCCTTCCTCAAATTAAAAAATATATCGTTCTCCAATAAAAAGGACCAGAGCTCCTTGGAGAAATGGCTGATTTTAGGACTGGAGTAGGAAATATACAAGATCTGCTTGGAGCATCTTCTAGTGCTAGAAAGTAAAGAAGTGCTCAAAGCAACAACAGCAACAAAAAGTCCCACAACGATGGGAATATGTCAAAGAGACACACACAGGAGCCAACTGAAAGAGCACCCAGTGGCCAAAGCTGGGGCAATTTGACCCACAAAATAAACATATTAGTGTTGGATTATAACTCAAAGGATAAAATAAATGTGAGTCCACACTAATATAAATAAATGATTGAATAAATAAATAAAAGGGGCAGAGAATAGGCAAACTTCCTATATAGAAGAATTCCAAATATCAATAACTTACATAGGTATTCTGCCATGAGGAGGTGGAGCATTATTCCATGCTCCTAAAGTGTGGGCTGCCTATAGTGACAGCGTGCAAAGGGGAAAAGAATTAGCAACTTTTGGTGGAGGACCCTGACTAACACTACTTCAAGCCAGGTAATAGAGGAAAAATTGCATTGATAATATATACCTTTAAAATGACGTGATGAGCATGGCACTCCACCTCTGTGATCTTCTTCCTGAAATGTCCTAACCCACTCTGATCATGAGAAAAACATTAGAAAAATCGCAGTTGAAGGACAGTCTATAAAATATCTTGACTCCTCAAAACTGTCAAGGTCATCAAAAATAAGGAACGTGAGAAATTATCACAGCAAAGAGAAGCCTGAGGACGTGACAACTAAGTGAAAAGTGATTTCCTAAATAGCGTCCTAGAACAGAAAAAGGAGATTAGCGGGGAAAAGCTGAAGAAATTTGCATAAAATATCCATTCTATTTAACAATGTTATTAATATTTATTCATTAATTATAACAAATCTACCACACTAACTTCAGATGTTAGTAATATGGAAAACTGGGTGCAGGCTATATGGGAACTCTCTTACTAAATTCACTATAATTTTATAAATCTGAAACAGTTCTAAATAAAAAGAAAAATTCAAGGACTCTTTGGAAAGTGTTTTACATGTCTGGATAGAGAAACTTCTACCATAATTAAAAGGGAGATTTCTTTCATTTTAAATAAGTTGGATTTCTTTCAAGCCTAGTGATCTGTTTTTCATTACTGAACTATACATTTTATTTTATTTTATTATTATTATTTTTTTTGCGGTACGCGGGCCTCTCACTGTTGTGGCCTCTCCCGTTGCGGAGCACAGGCTCCGGACGCACAGGCTCAGCGGCCATGACTCACGGGCCCAGCCACTCTGCGGCATGTGGGATCTTCCCAGACCGGGGCACGAACCCGTGTCCCCTGCATCGGCAGGCGGACTCTCAACCACTGCGCCACCAGGGAAGCCCTGAACTATACATTTTAAATAGTGAATTATTACTAATAAAATGTTCAGTGGAGCATAATTTCAATATAAAATGAAACACTGGTTTTCATCAGGAAGGAAGAAAAAATTAATCATTATAAGATAAATACCCCTTTTAGTTCTGCAGAGCATTACTACTACTTTTAAGTTAGATAAAATAAATTTTGCAACATTAACAAAAAAACAGTGGAAAAATCCCATGTCCCTGTATTTTGTTTTTATGGCTTTGCTGATCCTCACTCTCTCTGAGATGTCCAAGTTTTTTGAGTATTCCAGTGACCTTTCTCTTTAGCTTTCATCTTTTGTAGAACAAAGGATGCTAACTTTCTCAATTCTTACCTCTGTAGAAGCCCCATCATTTCTTTATTCATTGCTCAAATTAAAGTTTGAAGTAAAATCAGAGTCTAGTACGTTCAAAGCCATGGTCAAATACTAGATTTCTCATCCTTTTTCCTTTATCTGATTGCTTTGCTTGAATCTTAGCTAACAACAATGCAGAGATGCATTTGGAATCCCAGGTCCTTTCTCTGCAATCCTGGAGAGGCACCCAGCAGATAAAGTTGTTGACAGAGCAGTTACATAGTCTGGATTTCATGCAAGCTTCCACAAAGGTGCTGCTTTGAATCGAACTATCCAGCATGAATTGGTAAGATAGCACCAGGAGATCAGGGGGGTCTCCCAGTCCGGTAAGAGTTCAGTTCAACATAGAAACTCACCAATTACTTTGATGGTTTGGGAAGGGGAAGAGAAGGAGAATTTTACATTTCTATTCATTATTAATGGACTCTCAGAAGAAGCAAGAGCATCATAAAAGAGAAAGTAGACACACCATTTGTGTACTCAGACATTCAACCGAGATTGGCCAAAGTAAGATGGGTCACAGGGTACAAGAGAGTTTCTTGTCTTGAATCCTGGTTCAGGAGGACCCAAACTGGAAATGGCTGAATATAGGGCTACCTTGCAAAAAAATGAACCTGTCTAAAGAGGCTATTTTCTTACCTGACTTTAGCTATTGACTACACAAAAGAAAGTGGTATAGGATTGTGCTTTTATCTCAGTGACATGTGTGTGGTTGGATGGAGAGCTCACCTGGAAAGAAATATTCAAATCCACTTTCACTCAACCAGTTTAATTCTGGGCTGAATTTATGTAGTGACAATGGATTTTGAGCCCAGTCCCCTGCAGGATGGCCTACATTTTAACACAGAGAGAACCGATGAGTATAATTGATATTCGTAGTTCCCAGGCCACTGGAGAGCAGTCATACATTGGTTTGAGCCAGGAAAGCCTTCTGTTGGGTCATGTTATTGCGTATAAGCCAGATGCAGGCTAACTTTTCGTTCTTTTGATAATTTTAACAAGAAAAAAATGTTCTACAGGTGTTTGTCTCTGCGTGGCCAATGATTATTCCTAGTTTGCAAAAGGCTGTTTATCTAAGCTTAGCTGTCTAGATAAATTCTCCTGAGATTTCCTAATTGTTTCTAGCTTCTGACCTCCCTGCTTGGATTGCTCCTGCTTTGGACTGGTTTTGAGGACCTTTGGAGATGAAGATTCCACGTCTCTTTGTTAATCTTTTCCACTATTTCCTACCAGATGAGGGGAGGGTTGGTATCTGCTGGAAGAGGAATCAAGGACACGTCCAACATGGGCCAACAAAGATCAGGGTCTACTTTCAATCCAGAGTTTGGAGCCTGGAAAGTAGTTTGTGGAGAGTGGAGTCAGTGTGTTGAGTCATGAAAGAGTCACTGGGAAGAGAATCTTAAGAATATGGTCACTAAGAGGAAGAGAGCCTGTGAAGTGGGAAACAGAACAGAATGATAGAAAGCAAGGCTGGGCAGGGGTCTAGCTAAATTCTAGTCAGAGAATGTTAGAGTGGACACACAGATGGTTCTAACTCTTGGCAACCAGGGTTGGATCTGCGAGCTCTGGACCAGGGCTGTTGACTCTACCACTTCTAATTCTAATTCCGTGTGCACTGGTTGAAACTTTGATAGCTGCCAGATGTTATCCTAACTTCCTATATTTAGTCTCTGAAACAACCCTTTGAGTTTGCGCTGCTGTTATCATCCCCATTTTACAGATAGGAAGACTGAAGCTCAGCAAATTCAAGTAGCCTATCTGAAGTCTCACAGCTGTAAAGCAGCTGAGCCAGGGTTCAAGGAGGAGAGTGGGAGAGAGGGGAGAAGTTACAATCGTGAGATTGCAACTTGAAAGGACGAAACTTTGGTTCCCATGTACCCTTTCCTTAGGAAGTAAATCTGTTAGTTTGAGGGTGTTTCAGAGGTTTCATCACATAGCATTGTAAATACTCCATGCGAAAGGCAGAATTTTAGTCCAAATGAACCCTCCCCCCCACCCCCACCCCTACCCCTGGTGTTACTTCTGTGAATATGTTAAGTTACGTGCCACAGGGGCTTTGTAGATGTAAATCAGATTAGTAGTCAGCTGACTTTAAAATAGCCATTCATCTTGGGTTATCCTGGGGAGCCGAATGTAATCACATGAGGCTTTTGAAGCAGAGATCTTTCTCAGGATAGTAGTGGAAGGGGAATTCAGAGATTTGAAATATGAGGATCCCATGTCCTATTGTTGCCTTGGACCTGAAGGGACCCATGTGTCAAGGCTCTGCAAGGCACTGAATTCTATTCAAAACCTGAATAAGCTTGGAAGTGGAATTTTCCTTGGAGCCTCCAGGAATAACTGGAGGGCTATTCCTGACCACCCTCCTTCACTACTCTACTGATAGTTTAGGCTTCTCTGTTATATGCTCTCAGAGCAACATGTACTTTTCTGTACTTATTTGCAGAATTATTTGTTCCATATTTTTTCTTTCCACTAGATCGTCTGCTTTAGGACAGTCCTCATTTCTGTATCGCTTACTCCAGTACAACACCTGTCACAGAGTAGTTTGGCTTTAAATATCTGTTGAATGAATCAAAGAGTATTCCTTTTGACTCATTCTCTGTTTGGAAATATCAAAGGGGTCAACCCAAGTAAAGGTCAATAGAAAAAAATGTTAAATGTACCTCTTCCTGACACCCAACTTTAATGCCATTTCCCAAAGTGCCAACCTTCTACTAATATTCAAACTAAAGAAATGACCAAGGACAGGAACCTAAAATGGGAACTGTTGACAATAAGAAAAGAATAGCTAGGACTCATAGCTCCTGTTTCTGTTTCTTTAAATGCGTTTCAGACTTGTTTCCAAAGAGCAGCCGCCCAGAGGAAGAATGTGCCGGCTATCTGATGCCCACATAATTGTTCATTTCCAAGCAGACGGCCTTTGCTCTAAACATTAAGTTTTTTTCCTTTTATTTGTTTTCCCCCTTTTGTTTAAGTAAAAGTAATTACGTTTGCATTAGATTAAGCACCGGCTTATTTTTGTGCAAAACAATGGAGAGTTTTTCCCCTTTTCACTCTGTATTCACTATGTCATCTTGACAGTCGCGCTGAGGAGTCATCTTGCAGACTTGGAGCTATGTCCTGGGACACATCTGCTTGCCCTTTGCAGAAGGACAAGGGGGCAGGTAGGAAGGGATATGAAAAGAAGAGACTGGAGTGACCAGTTGACTCGGATTAGCAAAATCAAAAGTAGTGTAAGAATGCTTTTGGTTCCGCTTTCCTGGGAGGTTCCATGAAGAGCTAAGTTTCTTCAATAGTTAGTTAATGCAGTAAATAAGTAATTAAATTGTTTGTGACCCCAGTCATTCATTTCTGTTTCTTGTGTGCTTTGTGGCCAGTGGGCCTCCAAAGTGTTCCTCAGATCCCTAAGTTCCCTCTCTCCACATAGTTTTCTTGGGTAGATTCTTGGACAAGATTTTCTCACTACCTTGAGACACCACAGTAAGTTGAGAAGCCTGGGGAGCTTCTATAGGGGGACTGGGAGGGGTAAATGCTGGGGAGAGGGTAGGGCTCCCTGAAGCCTCTGAAGAGGGAGAGCAACGACCTTCTGGGTCAGCAATGACGGGGGAGCTCTGACATTAGGAATCTAATGATAATCGGAACATGTGAACAGAACCTTCCCTTGCACTGTGGAAGGCGCACCTCTCATTTTTCTCAGGGGGCTTACAGATAGTTCTGAGCTACTGGGTCTGGTCCGAATGACTAGATTTATTAGTACAGGAAGTTTTCTTTGGGGACGAGACTTTCGTTGGAACTCTCCCCAAATTTCACTGCTACTCTTGTCTTCTCTGTACCTGGGAAACTGTGTGGGTCATGTGGAGATAGAAACTCAGAGAAGGTAGGGGTAGACTTCATGCTCTGCCGTTTACTGGTTGTGGGAACATCAGCACATTATTGAGTGCAGCAGGCTGCAGTTTCTTTACTAGTAACTGGGTGCGATAATGTTCACTTCTGATGATAGTTGTGAAGAAAAAAAAGATGAGATAATGTGGAAAGAACATCAACACAGTTCCTGGTATATAATAATCTTTCCAAAAAGAGTGGCCAGAAAATCCCGCAGACCATGTCTTTGGTGGATTATGTCAGTAGCTAAGAGAGCACCGCTATTTCCACTGACTTCTTAGGACTCTACAGTTTAATCCTGAGCTTTACTGTTTAACCTATCATTTTATCCTCAGACTTGTCCTTTAAAGTAGGAACATAATTTGTTTTTCTTTCTTGGTTAACCTAGAGTTTTGTCCTTCAAACTGTCTCCCCCAGTGGGACCAGCCTTAGGCCGCACAGTCCCGTTTCCATATTTCCTCGTTAACAGGTGTCACCTACCAATTGGCGCTTGCCAGCTACCTCTACAAGGATCAAATTATGAACCGCTGCAGCTGCTGACCTTCACAACCGCCTGAAAGGAGTTCAGGGTGGAGATCAGGAATGAGACACTCTGTGCTCTGGGAAAAACTGGCAGAACATGTCTTCAGATAGTTAGATATTTTCAGGAGACGATTTTATGAGCCCAATTCTTGCATCGTCTCATATCTATTGTAGAAAAGCACTAAAATCCTTTATGGTGACGTCTGCTCCTCATGACTCACAGTAACGTTCACGAGACTAGCAGAAACCTTCCACAAAAAATATGTGTTTGGGGACTTCCCTGGTGGCACAGTGGTTAAGAATCTCCCTGCCAATGCAGGGTACATGGGTTCGAGCCCTGGTCCGGGAAGATCCTGCATACCACTGAGCAGCTAAGCCTGCGAGCCACAACTACTGAGCCTGCGAGCCACAACTACTGAGCCTGTGTGCCACAACTACTGAAGCCCTCACACCTAGAGTCTGTGCTCCACAACAAGAGAAGCCACTGCAATGAGAGGCCCGTGCACCGCAACGAAGAGTAGCTTCTGTTTGCCGCAACTAGAGAAAAGCCTGCGTGCAACAACGAAGACACAATGCAGCCAAAAGTAAATTAAAAAAAAAAAATATGTGCTTGATTGTGTGTACTCCCTCTTCACCAAAATCACATATATAGAGACCTTCGCCCCCCACCTCTCTGGAGCAGTTTCTTGGAGCTAGAAGAGAAAGAACTTAGAATGAATTTTTTTGAACACCTATTCTTGGCTGACAGCCTACAGATGAGATCTTGTTTGATCCTCACGCAGCCCCTGTGAGGAAGGTTTTACTAATATCCCCATATTGGAGATGTGAACATGGTGGTTGGGAAGGTTTAAGCCACGGTGTCTGACACAAAAGCACTTGTTCTTTTAATGAAACCGACTCTCTCTCCCTATGTTTTGAGGGGCAAGAAGATGGATTCTGAAAGTGGGACAGAGTAGAATCTGTGCATCCTTAATGCCTGGGAGCATAAGAAAATTATCCCTTTCCATTCAGGAAAATAGACTTCCTGCAATGCTCAAAGAACTTACCTTCTCTCCCTGAAATGATTAATCCTTAGCCCTTGAGGGGTGATGAAAAGGGTCCTACAGAGGACAATGTGTGTGAGGGCTCCTGTGTTGAAGGGCTCAGCTCCACTGGCTTTGGATTCTCCATGACAAAGCACAGACCTGTGAATTATAGGTATTGTTCCTTGATCCCTGACAAAAACCTCCAGTTTCTCTTATGTAACTGCAGAAAACCCTGTGTTTAGTAAAGTATCGTGTGTCCCTTAGCCATGTGTTACATTCAGAAACAAGGGTTTGGTATGCAGAGTCTGAGTAATGGCCTGAAATTAGACCATTTCTCTTTGCTGACAACATCCCATTAAGCATTCAAACCCATACTCAGCCATTGTTCAGGACATATTCACAGTCCTTTGCGGGGGGTGTTAGTTACAAGACATTGAGTTATGAAGGGAATCTGGGCTCCCAAAAGCCACAGCAGATTGACATACTTGACAAGTTAGTTCTAAAATTACCTTTTGTTCAGTATAAGTCAACATAATTCAGTTAGGCTTTGTATCTTTTTTTTTTTTTCCCTCTCACTGTATAAAACTAAACCTCAGCGTTGTTTCATAGCATCCTGCTATTCCTCTAATTATTTTTTGGATTACTTAGCAAAACCTCCCACTAATCACCATGCTGATTCCTCATGGGTCTTGTGAGTGTAAATATTTACTGTAAAGTTGGCTGGGGCAATGTGGATAAGCACAGTAGCCACACCTCGAAGAGGACCTCTGATGGTGTGGGATGGGTGTGGCGGGTCATACACAGTTGTAAACAATAGTATCTCTCTCGTAAGCACTTCCAGTCCAATTTACCAAAAAAGTATTTCTGTAAAAGAAACCTAATGTCATAGGACAGAGCCTGCAATCTTCCTGGGAGGTGTGGCGCTTTGACGGGTTTATTCACTTTGAATCCACAGTCTGGCACATACTATGTAGTCCGTACATAGGCAACCAATCAATAAATAAATGAATGGTACAGTAGGCACATGAGAGACATAGACATCATGGCATAAAAAAAAATCACAGGCTTTAGAGCAAAGGGGAGAGAATTCTGGCTTCATTATTGTGTAATTCGGGGCTAGCCATTGATTATGTTTTCTCATATGTGAAATGGGTAAGAATAAGCATTTCCTTTTTTGTGTGTGATGATTTAATGAGAAAATGTCTGAAAAGAACCCAGAATGAGTAAATGTGTATATGTATGTATTTATTTCCTCCCTTGTGCTAAAAAGGATTTGAGGTGACATACAAAAACATCCAAGTTATTAGGATTACGTATAAAAGTGGAGGAGAAAATATGAGTAAAGGGAAATCAAACATGGGGAAAACTTAAATATAATTAAGGGTGAATGTAATGCATAAATAGCAGGGTATATATGTATTTCTACAGTGTCTAGACAATAACCACAAGTTTGTCTCAGAGCTTTCTAGTAAATAAAACAAAGAAGTTAACATGATAAGATACGTAATTCACATTCTTAGTCAAATAAAAACAAAATAACACTTCAGAAGACTGGTCCTAAGGAAAAAATAGAGGTTTGTTGTGAACTACATTCTCAATAACAGACTTCAGTGGGCTATTTCTTTTTTTGTTTTTTAATTAATTTTGATTGGAGTGTAGTTGATTTATAATGTTGTGTTAGTTTCTGCTGTACAGAAAAGCGAATCAGTTATACATATCCATATATCCGCTCTTTTTAGATTCTTTTCCCATATAGGTCATTGTAGGGTATTGAGTAGAGTTCCCTGTGCTATACAGCAGGTTCTTATTAGTTATCTATTTTATATATAGTAGTGTGTATATGTCAATCCCAATCTCCCAATTTATCCCTCTCCCCCTTTCCCCTTTGGTAACCACAAGTTTGTTTTCTACATCTATGACTCTATTTCTGCTTTGTAAGTAAGTTCATTTGTACCATTTTTTTAGAGTCCACATATAAGCAATATCGTATGATATTTGTCTTTCTCTGTCTGACTTAACTTCACTCAGTATGACAATCTCTAGGTCCGTCCATGTCGGTGCAAATCTTTTTGATGGCTGAGTAATATTCCGTTGTGTATATGTACCACATCTTCTTTATCCATTCATCCATCGATGGACATTTAAGTTGCTTCCATGTCCTGGCTATTGTAAACAGTGCTGCAATGAACATTGGGGTGCATGTATCTTTTCAAATTATGGCTTTGTCTGGATATTACAGGAGTAGGCTATTTCTTATGGTGCATGTCAATGTGGGATCCAGTAAAATTATGCCTTATTATGGGAAAAGGAGGGCATTAAAAACCTACAGTCTAAAATTTAGATTTCTGATGGTAATACTTATTCCTACGGTAAATTTAATTTATTCTTTTATTTCATTTTAGGAAGGCTATATAAAAAGAAGTCAAAGATAAAAGAAATGACCAAACTGATGGTCAATCAGAAATACTTTGTTACAGAGTTTATAAATAGGGATATTTTTAAGTAGGAGTTTTGGAGAAAAAAAATTGCTTACTTGATATCAATTACAATGATTATGATTTAGAGATATTTTTAATAACTCACTTTTTACTTGCTATATTTGTCATATATTTTACTTCTACATAAGTTACAAATGCCACAAAATATTGTCATTATTATTGCCTTAAGCAGTCAATAATCTTTTATGTTCCCCTATATTTACCTTTTCTGATGCGGTTTATCCTTTCTTGAACTTCCATGATTTCATCTGCATTTTTTTTCTTTTAGCTTGAGGAAATTCCTTTAGTATTTCCTACAGTAGAAGTCTGTTGCAGTAAATTCTCTCATGTCTATTTGAGAATATCATTCTTTTGCCTTTTTTAAAAAAATTACTTTTACAGGTATGGAATTCTAGTGTTAGCAGTATTTTTTTGTTGTTGTTTGTTTGTTTTGTTTTGTTTTGGCATTTTAAGAACGCCATTACAATTTCTTATGGCAAACATGGTTTCTGCTGAGAAGTCAATTGTCATTTTAGTTGTTGCTTTGCTGAGGAAAATGTTTTTTACTTCCTTCTGGCTGGCTGATTTTAAGATTTTTCTCTTCTTCTTCTTCTTTTTATTGTGTGGTTGGTTTGTTTGTTTTCAACAGTTAGACTCATGTGCCCAGGCATCATTCATCCTGCTTCTGATTCACTGAACTTCTTCATCTGTGCATTAACGTCTTTCATCAGATTTCAAAATTTCTTGATCACTAATTTTTCATATAATGCTCTGTCTTGGTGTCCTTGTCTTTTATTTCTTGGAATCTAACTATGTGTATATTAGATCTTTTCATGTATTACATGTTGCATGATTTTTTTCTATTAATTTTTTTTTTTACTCTTGTGCTTTAGTTTGGATTATTAATACTATCATTCACTGTGTCTCATCTAGCCTGTTCTAGACCTGTATGTATTAGTTATCATTCTCCAGAGAAAAGAAGATTCTTTTTCTATATAGGGTTGACCCTTGAACAATGCGGGGGTTGGGGTGCTGACCCTCTTACTCAGTCAGAAGTGTGCATATAACTTACAGTTGGCTCTCCGCATACATTGTTCCTCCGTATATCTTCAGTTCCTCCATATCCATGGTTCCACATCTCCACATCCGTGGAGTACTGTAGTATTTGCTATTGAAAAAAATCCTCATGTAAATGGATGCACAGTTCTTTCTCTAAATATATATGGTGGGAGAGGGAGGGAGAGAAGAAGAGACAGACACATTTATTATAAGGAATTGGCTTATACTGTTACGGAGGCTAACAAATCCCAAGATCTGCAGTTGGCAGGCTGGAGGTCCAAGAAAGCTGATGGAAAGTTCCAGGAAATCTAGGAAATTTCCAGTCCAAATGCTGGCAAGCCTGATATCTAGGAAGGGCCAATATTTCAGTTTGAGTCCAAAGGCACGGAAAATATGATGTCCCAGCTCAAGACAGTTCCCTCTTACCCACCTGAGGGCCAACCTTTTTGTTCTATTCAGATCTTCAACCGATTGGATTGCTCACATTAGGGTGGGAAATCTGCTTTACTCAATCTTCTGATTCAAATGTTAATTTCATCCAGAAACACCCTCACAAACATACCCAGAATAATGTTTGACCAAATATCTGGGCATCCGTGGCCCAATCAAAATGACATCATCACACCCATCTAATGAGTTTTCAATTTGATTTATATTTTTCACAATAGAAGGAAGGAACAGCAAAGGAAGATCCCAATCTACTCCTCTTACAGATGTTTTAAAAGGTAGGATTTGCCCCTTGTAAAACTGAGTAGTTTATTGAGGACATGCCCCTAGAAAGAAGGCCATCCTTATTCTTCAGAAGTGACCAACAGAAAACTTCTGACTGCCTGGTTAATAGTAAGTGCTCAATAATTGTTGGTTCCCTTGAAATTTCTTAAAGAATTTAGCATATACTTGGTGTATAATAGGTAGCAAATACAAATACTCTTTTCCTTCCATACCACTTACTAGACATGTGACCCTGGGCAAGTTACTTCTCTGTGTTTTTAAAAGCCAAGGTACACTGACATAAGAGTAATACTAATTGTTGGGTTGTTGTGACAATTAAATGTGTTAATATATGCAAAATGCTTAGACTAATGCCTAGAACAGAGAAAATATTAAATAGCTGTTGTGTGTACTGTTACTGCTGTTACTATTGTTATAATCATTCTCTGCCATAGTCAATGCATTTTCTAGAAGTTGTAGTGGGATAACTAGAATATCAGAGACATGGTTCTATTTTCCTGCTATTTTCTGTATGTCTACCATTCCTACATGTAAAAATGAGGAGTTTTCCGTAGATGGCCACATTCTCTTCCAGTTTGACCGTTTTCTGATTTTTATAAGCTCAGGTGAGCTCAGCTTATAGAGTTGACTGTCAGTGATTCAGGGATGGTTGAGGATTATGTAGTAAATCAGGCATTAGGCATATTAACAGCATTGGTGACACTCCTTATCCATCCCTAGGCCTTGATACAAACTCCCATTAAGAGAATGTCAGAAAAAGTGGACTTAAGGAGCAATATGTACCAATTAGGACTGGATATATAATCACTTTGGAGGCACAGAAAAAGAAATGTTTTGCTATATCATGGAATAATAACCACCGGCTTTCATTGAGGGCTTAATGGGCATTACATCAGTGAACCTTTTAGTAGCTCTTTGAAGTAAGCAATATTATTAACACTGTTTTACAGAGGAGGAAATTAAAAGGCTCTGACAGCTTGAATTGCACAGTGATGTGGACCAATAGGTGGCAGTACTGGGAGTTGAATCTAGGTCCAGTTAACTCCAAAGTCCAACTGGTGAGTCCATAGGGTGTGCTATTTCCTGAACTATGGCTATGGTCAGATCATCTCCCAGCTGTGCCTGAAACTATTCAATAATACTTTTTAAGTTCTAACTTTGTGTATCCCTTCAAAGGAAATACCTTCTGATTCCATTACCTTTCTCTTATTCTCAGCCAGTCATTATCTGCTTCTCATACCTGAGAGAACCTGAATGCACCAGCAGAGCCACATTTAATGGAAAACCTTTCAGGACCATTACCCAGCCAGTTTCTGTGGGAACAAATGCCAGCCCAATATTAGGCTCATTTTCAGTTCTATTAAATTTCTAACAAATTGTCATTTTACAAGAAGCATTTCATCCTGACATAATAGACTTATCTGTTTTCTCCTCATTCCTTCAAAGACTGTAGATGTTGTTTGTGTGGGCCAGTCTTTTACAGATACCAGTTCATACCAAGAGAAACATTACTGAAATATTACAGACTTGAACATGATGTGGACTGGACTATTTACACATACTCTGGATGTCATACAATTCTGAGGTAAACCATTTTGTGAAGGCTTCAATCATTTTAATAACTAATAGGCTTTAATAATTTTAATTAATTATTAATTATGTATTAATAATTTAAACACATAATTTTAATAATTATGGCTTTCTTTTATATAGTGGTTTGGGCTGCCAAAATGATAAATCCCTGTTTTAAGGAACTACTTCTTGAACATTTTCCTTATATGCAAGAAAGGATAATTTGACAATAGAATATTTGGGAAAGATTCAGAGATATATTTTCCATTCACTTGCCATTTCTTGAATGCTGTAATCTAGCTATATATATAGGGACTTCATCTTGCTGCATTGTTGATTGTTTCATGGAGGACGTGCTTTTTTTTACTGAAGTATAGTTGATTTACAATGTTGTGTTAGTTTCAGGTGTACAGCAAAGTGATTAGTTATATATATATTTTTTTAAAGATTCTTTTCCCTTATAGGTTATTAAAAAATATTGAATATAATTTTTTAAGGCAGACCGCCACCATTTAGAAAGCTGTGTGGTGAAAGCGAAGAAACTCTGGGTTTTAAATAGGCAAATCTAGGTTGTAGATACCATTTAGTCTCTGAACAGTTGAAGTTGGGTAAGTCACTTCATCTGTAAAAGGATGGAGTGGAATTAAATGCTTTTAGGTCCCTTCTTGCTGGAATATATCTAATTGTAGGCAGGTAAATTTTTGCTCCATCCATTTTCAAGAGATGTTCAGACTTTTTACTTTGGTCATTGATGTGTAGGTGCTGTTGTGAAAAAATTTATGAACAGCTGAGTCTACCATGTCAGCATTTTTCAGAAGGAAAATAAGTAATACTCCTTTCTGTGCTTTCTGGGTTCAAAAACAATTAAGAGATGAACTAATTATAAAATAGGATTCCATACCTGTGCCTAAAAAATCTTGCCAAAACACTCTGTACTTTACACTCCCACCCATCCTGCAGTCTCTAACTTGGGCTATCCCGACTAAGGAAAAGTTTAGGTCTAGGGCTTCCCTGGTGGCACAGTGGTTGAGAATCTGCCTGGCAATGTCGGGGACACGGGTTCGAGCCCTGGTCTGGAAAGATCCCACATGCTGCGGAGCAACTAGTCCCGTGAGCCACAACTACTGAGCCTGCGCGTCTGGAGCCCATGCTCCTCAACAAGAGAGGCTGCGACAGTGAGAGGCCCACACACCGCAATGAAGAGTGGCCCCTGCTCGCCGCAACTAGAGAAAGCCCTCGCACAGAAACGAAGACCCAACACAGCCAAAAATAAATAAATAAAAATTAAAAAAAAAAAAGTTTAGGTCTACAGATCAGACATAATTGTCCTGGATTGTTGCCTCATATTAGTCAGGGATTGAGAATGAAAAACAGAAAAAAAAAAAAAGCATCTCCAAGGCATGCAAACCTTTAAAAGATTGGTTCTACCTAACAGAGAAATGTGGACCATTGGCAAGCACACGTCATGAAAAGTTTTTGAGCAGTGGAGTGATGTGTTCGATGTGAAAATTAAAAATTGATTGAAATGGGGGAGGTCCCAGAGCAGGGAAGACACTAAAGTTGTTATTGCAAGGTAATAAGGACTTCTGCTTGGTGGTGTCAGTGGGAGCAGAAACTATATGAGGTGAAAAAAGGAGGACTGATCAGGAGGAAATGGCACCTGACTGAACATGGAGAGAAGAGTCAGAAGCGCTTGAGATTTAAAACATGTTGCTTGGAAAGTGATGGTACCGTTAACATTTCGGAGTCAGATGTAAGCATTTTAAGTTTACTTTGTTGGTGGGCCATCCAGCTGGAACCATGAAGAAGTATGCTGGAGTTTTGAGCTGGAGATGTAGATCTTTAAGGTCATTCATTAGAGAGGTTAATTGAAGGCATGATCGTATGAGATCGTGAAACTGAGAGCAATGAAGAGAAGAAGGATGAAGACATGGTCTCAGACATGTCTGCCATGAGGGGATGAAACAGAAGACTAGGGGTGAATGGAGGAGGCTATTTGAGTGTCCTGGACATTTTAGGAGGGAAGAAATTTACAGAGGGAATGCTAAGCTGTGCCAAATGCTGTACAGAGGTAGTAGGTGAAGAGAAATCACCAGTGGTGACTTTTGAGAGGGCAGCATCAATGTTGGAGAAGTTTAGAGGCCAGTTTTCAAGGGCAAAGAACGGAGTGCATGATGCATGGGAAGTGGAGTCCACATTCTTCATTTGGAAACTTGGAGTCATAAAAAGAGAGACTGTTATCCTGAAAGGAAAACACTGTTGAAGAAAAAAAAATGTTTCATGTGAAGAGAATTAATTACATTTGCACTTGTATGCTGTTATTTTTTTCTGTGCTTCATAATTTTCTTTTGCAGAGTTACCTCTATTTTGGCCTCTGCCCACGTGCTGTGGCAGTAGGTAATTCCCTCTTCTCTCTTTGCTTCTACTCCAGGATCTCCATGTGGCTCAGACCTAGTCCCTTAGAGCATTCTGTCTTTTGACCAAAGGTACTGGTTCAGAGAGAAGCACATGACTCCAGCTGGGAGATTTTTCTGCAGCTAGGACTTTTTCTGCAGTCATTAGGAAAGAGTATTTTTTTTTTCCCTCTGATATTGGTAGTACAAAGGACAATGAGAATGTCTGAAAAGGAAAGACTGAGAAGCAATCAGAACACAAACATACACATACAGAGAAGAGAGAGAGAGGGAGAGAGAGAGATTAACTATTGAGACTTTGTATTTTTGGATCCGACTGTAACTCTGAATTTAAACCAATAGCAGTGAAAGAGTATGCAAAGGAGAAATTCAGAGTGAAGAATAAAAGACCAAAAGTCTGGTGAAAGAGGGGGTCTATTGATGAAATAAAGTCTGTGGGGAGCTTTAGGAGATGAAGTGGAGAGATTTGCCTTTGAGAAAAGTTGCATCATTGTTCCCTCTGATGCTGAAGAAAGAGAAAATGATAGTAGTAGAGATACAGAGAAATGTTGATGGTGGGGAGAAGCAGAGTTGACGAAATTGGGATTAAATGGCTAAGATCACCTTTATACAATAGGAAAAAAGGTCATATTACATAATTTACTTGTTACATTGATTTTTTTCATAAACTGTTATGAGAAGTTGCCTTCATAAAGATGTTATATTACTGATTGGGTTTTATAGTTGATTGAATATAAATAGAATAGGGAGATACGAAAAGTAGTAGAAGATATGGAAACTCCTTGAAATGTGTCTCTCACACACGTACACACCCCTTATGGACATGGATGTACTGTCCTTATTCCTTCCTTGTGAATATTTACAATGTACTAGCCACAGGGATTACAGTTTTGAATAAGGTAGATATGGTCTCTGCCATCACAGTGGTGAAAAAATGATGAAAGGATTAAGAGGGGACTAAATATTTCAGGAGTTTGAAGTCTTGTGTCTATTTTACCTACTGCAGAAGTTTTTACAGGAATATTATTTATTGATAAGTTGTCAAAACAGAATCAGCTTTGCTTATTTTTATTGAAATTGGAAAGTTGATTATGTCCAAGAAGCTTGACAATTTATGTGGACAAACCTTTGGAGAGAAGTCAGTCTTTTAAAATAGCATGCTCAGCTAGACTGCATCTAGTTTCTTTCATTTAATTGAATATCAATAAATATATTTCAGCATATACCGTCTCTCTTGCTACCTTCTCTCCACTGGACAAGTGTTTATTACAGAAAAGCCTTTGTGTGTGTGTGTGTGTGTGTATGTGTGTGTGTGTGTGTGTGTGTGTGTGTGTGTGTGTGTGTGTGAGAGAGAGAGAGAGAGAGAGAGAGAGAGAGGAGAGAGAGAGAGAGAGAGAAAGGGAATTCAATTATTTGCAATTATTTCTCTATCTTCCTGAAAGGTTTTGGCACAGGAGAACTGTTCAGTGTGTGCGGTGAGTTGGAAGGGACATTAGTCCCTGTAGAGGTTACACAAAGTAATGCGCCAAGCTACAAACTAGCAGTGGGAATATAATGCAGAATTCAGAGGAAAATATTTCATGTCCATTGCCCCATCGTGTTAAAGAATCTACCACTCCCTGTAGAGTTTAAATTTCAACCATGGCTGGCATTACAGGTTATACAAGCATTGCCAATACATTCAATCTAGTCTGCTTATATAAAATCTAAAACTAGTCCATTCAGAACTTTAGTTCAGTTCAAGCAAAGTTTCACTGTCTCTTGACCTTTGAATCCCAATGGTTGGTTGGCTGTATTGTTTATTTCCTCCCCAAGTGATTTTTCAAGTCACAGTCATACCCAAGGCTTTACCCCCATTTGCTTACCATTAAATTCACCTGTTCTGGTTTTAGTAGTTGGAGAAAATAAAGTTGGCATGGAGTTACCTTCTCACTCATCTGTCATTTTATTTATATTTCTGCCTTGACTAAAGAGAAAAAAGATAGAAAAAAAAGAGAACTGGATCCAATATTTTGTAAATTGTGTCAAATCTCTTTGTAAACTCAGCAACTAATGTCCATACTCATAGGCTAATGCCTTTTCCAAATAGTCACTGCCTTTTGTCTGTCAGTAGAAAGCCAACATTGCTCAGTAGAAAGAATGCTTAAATTGGAGAAAAGAAACTTGGCTTTAGTTTCATCTACTACAATTATAATATGCATAGCTTTGACTTTTCATTTAACCTTTCTGAACCTTTTAATTTTATAAAACAAGATTAATAATGTGAACATATTCCATACAGATAGCCTTTAGAGTCAAATGAGAGAAATTATATCTGAATACTTTGTACATTTGTATAGTGCTGTGAAAATGAAAATAATGACCATAGAGATAAATTCCCATACAATTTGTTTTGCATATTTGTCATTTTAGATTTTAGAGTGATATTGCTCAATATGGAAATAAATAAGCATCAGTATTATATTAGAAAGAAAAATTCTATTTTTTCTCTCTCATCAAGTACAGCCCATCATTTTGTCCATCAGTGAAATGATTCTTTTAAGACTTATGGTCCTTCCATGCATTGTACACATTCATAGTATAGGTCTGCTATTAACCACAAGAAGTCTTAAAATTCAAGTAGATTCAGAGTGAACTATTCAAAAAATATTTTTATAAGCCGTTCTATTCTTTTCTTTATTGTCTCAATTAGAGAGTTGATATTTATCAATAGAAAAAGATTCCAACTGGCTCCATGTTTATCTGATAGTTTAAAAAATCTTTCTCTTTTCCCAGCTAATTTAATTATAATTCTTTTGCCACACCTCAAATTACTTGATCAAGAGTGTTTCATGTCTCTTTGATAGTACTTTAGTGTTTACTTTCTGGGATGTAAAATTTAAGTGACCTAAGATCTTCAAAAATACAATCTTGAGTATAAATTTTGTGAGTATTGAAAAAAAAGAATGGTTAGAGACTATCTTGTGTTAAAATAGTGGTGAGTATGAAAGATTATACATCCTAAGAAAGCTAACATCAGAATACTCCTCTGATGCTGCTCATGAGGGGATGTGGGTTGACTTGGCGACGGTCAAGCATGAAAGACAATATAAGTCTATCTCCATGGGGTTCCACTGGGCATCACATGGCCTCAAAATCTCAGGTTCCTTGAGTTGACTAGTCTCTGATTTTGCTCTGTTACCACAATACTCTAAAGTGGAAGTAGATGGGGTTTAATGAGGAGTTGAGAGGTAGAGGGCTTTGCAACTAATAAACATGCATTAAAATTCCACTTTCAGTAACCCTCACATTTTAATGCTTTTACAATCATAACTATGTTTTTATGTACAAATGGGTGAGAAGCATATATGGTGGGCTTCACTTTAAGAAATCTCACCAAAAAGGCTAAATTTAGAAAGACTAATTATACTTAGTGTTGGTAATGAAGTAAAACACCTGGCACTCTCATATACTGCTGGTGAGAGCGTAACCTGCTAAAATCACATTCAAAACTCTTTGCCAGTAGCTAATCAAGTTTAACGTTCATATACTCTATAACCAAGCACTTCCACTTCTAGGGTTATACCCAACAGAAATGCATACATATGTGCACCAAAAGATATGTATAAGAATATTCATGTTAACATTATTATTAATAGCACCAAACTAGAGATCCAAATGTTCATCAACAGTAGAATGGCTACATAGATTGTGATATATTCATCTAATGATACAGAATATATCATGATGCATGATAATGATGAATAATGTTGTTGCTATATGCTACAACATGATGACTATCACAAACGTGACGTCGAGTGAAAGAAGCTAGATGCAAAAACAAATCATGAATGAGTCCTTTATATTTCAAAAGCAGACAAAACTACTTGTCTCTGATGATAGAAGTCAGAAGTAATTACTTTTGGTGAAGAGGGAAGGTTAGTACTGGAGAGGAGCAGTAGGGGCCTTCTGGGATGCTGTACTATTTCATCTCTTGCTCTAGGTGACAGTTACACAAACATGTTAACTTTGTGATAATTGACTTCTTTCTCATGGCTGAATAATATTCCATTCATCTACCATTGGACACTTAGGTTGTTTCCATATCTTGGCTATTGTGAATAATGCTGCAATGAGTATGGGAGTGCAGAAATCTCTTTGAGATACTGATTTCACTTCCTTTGGATATATATCCAGTCATGGGATTGCTGGACCATACAATAATTCTATTTTTAATTTTTTGAGGTACCTCCAAACTGTTTTCCACAGTGACTGTACCAGTTTACATTCTTACCAACACACAGCATTTTTAAGGAAACCACTTGTGTATACATCTTAGAAAAATGAAGATGTAAACCAAGAATCATGCAGATTTAGGATCTAGGAAGAAAGAATGGTTTGGGAAAATAATAAAGGGAAGTTAAGCCTGGTAATCATGCAGAAAACTTATAAAAGTCCAAGTAGAGTAAAAAAACAAAAACTCCAAGTGGGTATTTAAGAGATTTGATATTATCCCAGAGAAATGGAAGAACTTAGGAATTCAATAAAGGTAAACAATGCAAGAAAATAATAAAGGTTGATAGAAACATCAAGATAAATAAGAGGCAGCATAAGAAAGAAAATATAACCAGAGAATACTTCTTGGCTCTACCATGAACAATATTTACACAGAATAGTAATATAAACCCTGTTTATTACTGTCTGAATCTCAAGACTTCAATTTGGTTTCAGAGCAGACTTCAAATATTAGTAACTTTGCAATGTAAAAATACAATTACGATTACAGAAGCTTGGAGGCAGAAATGTGCCTCGGAGGCAGAGGAGTGAAAAGACTGGTGGGGACATGGACACTTGCTAATTGGATTATCCGGTCCACGGAGGGTTAATTTAAATAATCAGTTCCACTTCAACCCTTGGTGAAATTCCTTTTAAGAAGTTCACATTCATTTTCCTGCCTTAAGCAATAGAACGTTGTTAAAAATGGACTCTGATGGCAGGATGTTATAGGACATTGTGCAGTTGCAAAAAGGGTAGAATATTGAGACAGATAATCAACAATCCCAAAACATTGTAAGAACACTTTTGCAGGGCTGCTAGCTGCACACACAAGACTTTCGGGGTTTTTTGTTTGTTTTATTGTCTTGGGGTTTTTTGGTGATTAGACTTTCTCTGAAACAGAGTAACAAGCAAAATACTCCAGTGCACTGAGACCCATGGTTACGTGGATTCCTATAAATCAGGATTTTCCTCCACCTTTAAGAGAGATATCTATTGAATAGGCTTCTGCTGTATCTGACACCGAACTGCCAGCTTGGATTTAGAGATGGAAGTTTAAAAAATGCCATAAAGCAGCTCTAGCTTTTAGTGCCAACTATAGAGATCAGTATCATTTGTACACCACAACAGGAGCATTTGTTAAGAAATCACTCTGCCTCTGACTCTCAGGGAGAGAATAAAGCTTCACACTTTGTGTTTATATGGCCATTCTCTCCACTGATAGCAGTGAGCCCTGGTGAAGTCCAAGTGAGCTGTGTTCTCTACGTGTGTTATGTTTGTAACTTGGGAGTGCGAGGCTGGTTCTCACCCCCTCTTCAAATTTATTGATATTGACTGACTCACTTTGGAGCTAAGGAGCCTTTTTGGAAAGTAATAATTCAAACAAGGTTGACACCTGGAATGCAGATCCACGCAGGCATGACTCATTGACTGAAGGACGCCTGAAGGAAGCCAAATTGCCATGGTGGACTGTAGGGCCAGTGGGAAAGAATCAACCCTGAGTGAAAGTAAGCTGAACTTAGCCACAGGGCCTGAGGGTTGGAGGAAAATAGTGGTACTGGGTAAACTATGGTGACTGTAACTCAACCATTTGCAAACTTTTAGTGGAGTAAGTTGTATATGTTGAATAACAAATAAGTGCTCCTAATTTATCCTCCTTATCACTCCCTAAGCGTGATAATGTTTGCTTATTCAACTTCTTTCTGCTTTTGCTAGACTTGTTTTTGTTTTTGTAATTGCTTTGTTTTTATTTATTTAATTTATTTTTTATTGAAGTAGAGTTGATTTACAATGTTTCAGATGTACAGCAAAGTGACTCAGTTATGCATACATATATTCGTTTTCAGATTCTTTTCCATTATGCATTATTACAAAATATTGAGTATAGTTCTCTGTGCTATACAGTAGGTCCATGTTTATTTTATATATAGTAGTATGTATATGTTAATCCCAAACTCCTAATGTATCCTTCCCCTCCTTTTCCCCTTTGGTAACCATAGTCTATTTCTGTTTTGTAAAGAGGTTCATTTGTATCATTTTTTTTTTAGATTCCACATATAAGTGATATCACATGATGTTTGTCTTTGTCTGTCTAGCTTATTTCACTTAGTATGATAATCTCCAGATCCATCCATGTTGCTGCAAATGGCATTATTTCATCGTTTTTTATGGCTGAGTAATATTCCATTGTATATATGTACCACATCTTCCTTATCCATTCATCTGTCGATGGACATTTAGGTTGCTTCCATCAGACTTATTCTTGAGATTTGTGATTTAGAATCTTGCGAATAGATAGAAATGCATGGTTGGCTAGACAGGGAGACTGTTGTTGTGTTTAAGATGGGTGGTTTTAGATATGACAAAACTGTAGTATATGCGGTATAGGAAGGTGATGTTAAGGGCAAGAGAGTGTCCAGATTTTGTTGGACTGGTATCATCTTTGAGAGAAAGAATACAAAATTATAAAAACAAAATTAGGTGTGAAATTGAATGTACATTTGAAAAGAGAAAATAAATCACAATAAATTGCAAATATTAAAGAGCTGTCAAATATCACAAATATCATTAAGTGCATAATAATTTAATTATTGTATACATTTTCGATATGTTTGTGTCCCGCCCCACCCCCCAACTTCATATGTTGAAGCCTTAACACTCCCAATGTGATGGTATTTGGAGATGGAGCCTTTGGGAGGTAATTAGGGTTAAATGAGGTAATGAGGGTAGAGTCCTCATAGTGGGATTGGTGCCCTTTAAGAAGAGACACCAGAGAAGCTCATGATCATTCCCCAGCATGTGCGCAAAGAATAGGTCATGTGAGCACACAGTGAGATGGCAGCGTCTACAAGCCATTGTCAGAACCTTGATCTTGGAATTCCCAGACTCCAGAACTTTGGGAAATAAATTGCTGTTGTTTAGCCACCTAGCCTATGGTGTTTTGTTGTGGCAGTGAGTGGACTAAGACGTAATATGATTTTTCAGGTATACTTTTTGACTGCATACATTGAGCATTTCTTCACGTGAAAACATGATTTTTGTAATACTTTGTCTTAACATGGTTGATTGAAGTTTGTATTTTATTAGTAGTAGTAGTGATGCATATATATGACTTACCTCACAGCTTCGCTCACCGTTTATAAGTTTGTGCCCTAAAAATAAAGGAATTCTGATAAATTCTATTTTCCATGCTTCCAACCAAAAAGGAAAGAAATAAAGTATGGTACTTTTATAATTGCAAATACCACATTATTAAATATTTCCCTGAAAGGAGAGGACTTCCCTGTTTCCTCTGCTTACAGCTTTACATTTTTGATGATTTGAAGAATTTTCCACAGACTAGGTACTGGCTTTCCCATTTCAAACCTGGTTTCTCATCCACTACATACATAGTTCTGGTGCCAGGGGCTATAGGACAGATTCACTTTTCAATACCACCTCTGCCCCTGTACATTTGTGTTTATAGTGCTGAGTGAGTTGGCACAGTGCACAGTGGGAATATTCCTGAAAGCCATTCCAACCCGGGAAAGCTAGCGATAGCTGTAAGTCACATAAATACACTCCACTCAGACTAAGTATATCTTAAATTTAACTCTTCCTTAGGTTCCCAAAATGTAGTTAGTGCATTGCCACCCAACATGAGAGTGAATGTGACAGAAAGAAGTCAGAATGCAAAGAGACAATGATCTTATTTTCACTTAAAATATACTTTTACAAATTTTACAAAAACATTTGATTACATGAACGCATTGCTTGAGTCCCCCCTTTCTTTATGGATCTTCTGTCTATTGTCTTCATCATTGAAAATGAGGTTTCAAACTCTTCATCTAAGTTTATTGAATTGTCTATTTGTCTCTTCAGTTCTGTCAGGTTTTGCTTCATGAATTTTGTGTCTCTGTTCTTAGGTGCATATATGTTGTGTTTTCCTGATGGAATTACCCTTTTATGATTATAAAATTTCTCCTTATCGTTAATAATTTTTTGTTTTAAAATCTATTTTGTCTGATATTAGTGTGGCCACTCCAGCTCAGATACTTGTCAGAGAAAGTGACAGTTGTTGGTTTGATATTGCATTTTATGCAATGTCATTTTTACTTATATATCAAAAAGGTATCATGGTGGGAAGAGGCAGAAATGGCACTTTATATTAGAGAAATGAACATTGTATCATTAGGAATGACAAACTTTCATTTTTGTTTCTTGTTTGAATTTCCGTGAGAGTATGATATTTAGATAGCTGTGTGATGCACCAATTGCTGACATGAAATACAAAAAAAATCAGAGTTGTACTTTGGAATTTCTTTGAGTTTTGGGGTGAGGGAAGAGGCAATATAGTTTGGGTTTTTTGTTATCTGGAATTCAGTTTCATTAACATCATGAGAACTTGTTTGTAGCTAAGAATAACTTGTCTAAAGTTTCATCACTATCCAGTAAGTTACCAAGCTAGACATCTGGAGTTGTCCACAGTTCTTCTTGTTTTCCCGTGTCCCACTTCAGTACAGATATGTCTTCAGCTCTGAAGTCTTGCCTCATTTATCACTGTTTTCCATACCACCTAACCCTCCTACAGCCCCTATATCTCCTCTGAATCCTTGGAACAGTTTTTATACTCCTTTTATAGCACTTCTCACATACTGTGGCTCTCTTCTTATATATCTGACTCTTCAATTACATTAGATGGTAAACTCTGAGAATAAGGGTTATATATTATTTAACTTTGTGTTTTCCATGCCTGGTATATGGTACATGGTACATGCTTAATAGATGTTTAGACCTCTTGAAAATGTGAACTTGAGCATCCAGTATACTGAACCAGCTAGTACTAGAGGGTTTACTTAGAAAGTAAAAAAGGGAAAAATAGGAGTACTTGCCAGATGTTCATTATTATGAATGTCAGCTTACAACTTAGGGGAAAATGGATTATGTAATATATTAAATCATGTATATTTAATATTTAATGATTAAAATAATCTATATTCATGAAAACAGTAATTGGCATATGTTCCCTTTGGCTCTTGTGTTCTGCTTGATGAAATTATAGATATTTAACATACTGCCAGGTTTTATTTTATAAATGGCTCTATACCAAATATAGTTTTAAAAACACCTACATTCATGCAAACAACAGCATAAGAGCCCATTAATAACTGCAGTTTTTTAGAAGCTGTTTTGTTGAAATTGGCTTACATTTAATCCATCAGAAAAATGAATCCCTCCAAACTAGGATCGTTTCTATCCCCAGAGTTATTGTATTTGCCAAGTGTCCAGGAATGTTGATAGGTCAAAACAGTTGATTTGTTTAAAAGTCTTGAGTTATTTATACTAAACTGCAAAGATTATTCTCATACTTGAAATAGATATAGAACCCTAGAATCTTGAATTTGAAGGTAACTTCCGAATCAACATAACCTAATTTCCATATTTTACAGATGAAGAAATTGAAGCCCTAAGAATGGAAATGATTTCTCAACTATATTTCTTAAGTTCCAGCCCACTGCTCTTTCCCCCATATCTTTCAGCTTCATACAAAGCATTTGAAGAAAAACTTCATCACAACACTGACAAAAATCCTACTTGTCTATTTTGCAGACACTGACAAATTGATCCCAAGATTGGTATGGAAATGCAAGGGACCCAAATAGCCAAAACAATCTTGAAAGAGAAGAACAAACACACTTCCCAATCTCAAAACTTACTGCAAAGCTAAGTAGTTATGACAGTGTGTGGCATAGGATGGACATGGGTATCAATGGAATAGAACTGAGAATCCAGAAATTAACTCTTACATTTATGGTCAATTGATTTTCAAGAGTGCCGACATAATTCAATGGGTAATGATAGTCTTCCTAAAAATTTGTGCTAAGAAAACTACATAACCACATACAAAAGGATTTGGATTCCTACCTCACATCATATACAAAAATTAACTCAAAATGGGTAATAGACCTAAATGTAAGAGCTAAAACTATAAAACTCTTAGAAGGAAACATGGGTATAAATCTTTGTGACCTTGGGCTAGGCAATGGTTTTTCAGATATGAAACCAAAATCACAAGCAACAAAAGAAAAAGATAGATAAAACAGACATCATTAAAATAAATAACATTGTGTTTCAAAGGCCAACATCAGAAAAGTGAAAAGACAATCCTCAGAATGGGAGAAAATATTTGCAAGTTGTATATCTGGTATGGGATTTGTATTCAGATTATATAAAGTATCTTATGTCTCAACAATTAAAAGACAAATAACCTAATTAAAAATGAGCAAAGCATTTGAATAGACATTCCTCCAAAGAATATATATGAATGACTAAAAAGCATATGAAAAGATCCTCAACATCATTAATCATCAGGGGAATACAAATCAAAACCATATACCCCAGAAATTCCACTCACTGATAAACACTCAAGAGAAATAAAAATCCACGTCCACACAAAAGCTCATACCAAATTGTTCGTCATAGTATCATTCACAATATCCAAGACGTAGAAACAACCCAAATATCCATCAACCCATAAATGGATGAATAAAATGTAATATATTCATACAAAGGAATGCTGTTTGGCAGTAAAAAGGAGTGAAGTATTGCTATGTGCTACAACATAGATGGACTTTGAGGACATTATGCTAAGTGAAAGGAATCAGTCACAAAAGACTGTGTATTGTATGAATCTATTTATATGAAATGTCCAGAATAGGCAAATGCATACAGACAAAAAGTAGATTATTAGTTACCAGTGACAGGGTGACGGGGGAAGCAAAGTGACTGAGTAGATACGAGCTTTCTTTGTGGTGTGATAAAATGGGCTAAAATTAGGTAGTGGTGATAATTGCATAGTTTGTGAATATGCTAAAAACCACTGAATTTTACACTTTAAAAGGCTGCATTTTATGGTGTGTGACTTATAACTCGATAAAGGTGTTATAAAAGAAACTTCTATTAGGCAAGGACTGTTAGTAACTCCATTTTATAGATTAGAAAATGTAGGCAGTTGCCTAAAAGTCAAATTGATACTGAGTAATGAGGCCAGGATTTGAGTCCAGGTAATCTGACCCCAGGTCTTTCATCCTAAACTTGGCTTTATTCCTGCTTTAATAAGGCAAATAAGGGATATATTATTGCTCTAATGGAGTCATGGTTCTTTTGCCACTAGGATACGTTTGGTGAATGATACTCAACGATGTAAAATCAACTGACTTATCTGACATGGCCTGAATTAGTTGATTCCTCTTGCACTCCTATAGTTAAATCAGCTTAGAAAGAAATGCATTTTTTAAGGTTACAAGAGTAACACTTCTTTAGGTGATACCATCTCTTCCTCAAGCTGGCATATGTATATAGACACAGCCTAAAAAGTGTTTTGTTACACATCAAAAACACCTGTATGATTAAATATACAGAGCTAGATATATAAAGTGAATTTTTTGTGCTTTATAGTTGAAGAATGGATTTTGCTGATCCATGAATGATTTGATATCATTTGCTCGTGACTGAATAGAATTGGCCATTTGTCGAAATTTGCACTCCACACAGATTAGCTAATTGGAGAGATTTCTTTGTACCACTTCTATTATCTTTCTATTTTTCATGCTCTTTTCCAAAGAATCACTTCATACATCCTTATTTCTCTCTGATATTACAAATGAAGGCTTTTTCATAAGCTGGGGTTGCGGCACTCTCAGCTCTCCAGAGCACAGAGAGGCACCAGGAAGGATGTAAAACAAAAAGTCTTTAAGTGTTTTTGCATTGATATTCTTGCAAAGGACTAAAAGCCCTTTCCAGAGCCTTACTCTGATGTAATAAGTTTGGTTATTTGGTTTTCTAGTTCACATAAAATCAGAATCAGCAAGTTAGAAGTTTTAGGGAGACTGGCAGGGGGACAAATATTGATCAGCAGGAAGGGACAAACTAATAAAGCAGAAATTCTAGCAGAGGCCGTAAATCCTGCCAATAATGTCATAGTTGCTAAGTGCCCCTATATCCTAAGTCAAGTGCAAGACCTCCTATCAGGCCTTGCTAGGTGACTGTGAAACAAGTTCATTCAGCAGCAGCCCAGCATCCTTATAGAGAGCATCTACGATTTGAGGAGGGCAGGACCTTGAGAGAGAGGATTTCTTGGGAGAGGGATGTCGCTGCCTTATGCTTCTCCCTACCCAGTGCAGGAGGAAAGGGAGAGGCCTCTATTTCACCTTCAACCAAATGAGAGAGGCTCCAGAGCTTGCTATTTATCTCTTGAAGTAGAGACTTTAATATCTATGATGATGGAAATATTCCTCGGTCATTATGGTGACCACTAGCCACATGTGTCCATTGAGCACTTGAAATAAGGCTAGGGTAGGTGAGGGACTCAGTTTTAATTCTGTTTAGGTTTTGTAAATCTATATACTAAATTCAAATAGCCATATATGGCTATGGAATACTTTATTGGGCAGTACTGTATTATTGTACAGTAATACAGTAGTAATTGTATTACTATTGTAGCAACAGTAGTAGCTAATACATATTGATAATTTGCTAGGTACCAAATACTGCACTAAGCACTTTCTAGTATCTTTAAGATCCTCCCTGTAGCCACTTGATTTTATCCATCTTGATTTTATTCAGGAGAAAACCAAAGCATAGAGAGGTTACATAAGGGACAGATTAGAGTAGAACCTAGAGGATTTGATTCTAGAACCTTTGGTTTTAATCACTGCACTCTTTTTTGTGGACATGCCTCTTTAATTTTACCCCCCCCCATTCATACTTTTATTAATGAGTCACAGTAGCAAAGATCATCTCTGGAGACTTCATTTATACCTTTATACCATATCTTCTTTTAGTTATATACACTTCTAATCTTTCACAACCACTTTGGTATATATACATGTTTTGTTTTTATACAGCACCTCTGAGACAGGATAATTCCATTTGTCTTATTTTCTAATAATCTTTGTTGAATAGTAAGTGGAGTCTTCAATGATGAAAAGATTTTTGTCCTTGAGATATATGTTTGGGAGGTCCCTAAGTGCCCTCATATATCTGATATTCAGAAACCTGAGGACACATTATCACCTCTACCTTGGAAAAACCTCATTTGGTGCATAATGAGAGTGAAGCTCAGGGGCTTTTTGACATGGTTTTCTGTGCAGAAGGTGCTTTCCTCTTTGATTCATGCATAAACTGTGGAGTTCACTTGTATTTTTTATTTTCCAAATGGGATAATTATATAAGAAGAAAGATTTGTGCTTTAATATTTATATTCTAGTTGCATCGGAAGCCTCTACTGATTCTATATAAACAGGAATACCCAATGACTGGAGAATGAATATTCATGGACAGTCTCTGACAAAATCTTATAGAATGGTAGCCATTCCCCAGCAAAAATGAGTATGTACCATGTGCAAGGCTCTGTACGCACGTCATCTTTTTAATACTCTCTACTTAAATATCATTAGCCCACTTACAGGTGAGGAAACTGAGGTGCAGAAAAATAAAGTCGTTTATCCAGGGTCATACTGGAACCATACTGGACTCATGTAGAGTCCTAGCTAAACCTGGGTTAATTTGATTCTAAAACTGTCTGCAGGAAGAGTAGTATGTTTGAGCAGTACATTCCAACTCTGGCTGCACACTGGCACACCTTCTGCAGGGAACTTTAAAAAATCCCAGTGCTGGGCTTCCCTGGTGGTGCAGTGGTTGAGAGTCCGCCTGCTGATGCAGGGGACACGGGTTCGTGCCCCGGTCCGGGAGGATCCCACATGCCGCGGAGCGGCTGGGCCCATGAGCCATGGCTGCTGAGCCTGCGTGTCTGGTGCCTGTGCTCCGCAACGGGAGAGGCCACAACAATGAGAGGCCCGCGTACTGCCCAAAAAAAAAAAAAATCCCGGTGCCCAGGCTATACTCCAGAGCAATTAAATCAGAATCTTCCAAGGGGTAGGACCTAGACATCATTACAGTGTAAAGTTCTTCATGTGATTCCAACACGCATCTGAGGAGGTTAGCCATGCTGAAAGCCATGCAGCTGCTTCCTATGTGCTTCCTATCAGCCGGGGTTGCAATGCCCTTTAAAATTCAATGGTGTATGGATAGATAGACCTGCTGCATTTTTGTAAGGTGTTTGTAAATTTTTTGGAAAAAATAATAACAGTTGGTATCGGATTTTCAGATCACAAAACTGAATCTAATTTCTGTTTTGAGCCTCACCCGCATTCTCTTTGGCATAAGGAAATATGAGTCACTTCTAGGTAATCAAGTCGTATCAGTCAAATCAGGACTTAAATTTGGTCAATTTAAGACTTGAAATCAGTCATTTCAACGTTTCCGCTCACCCCTTCTTTCTCTCCCAGATTCTGGTGGGCTGGCACAGCCTCGGCATGAGAGATGAAGCAGGAAGTATCTGGCCTGTGGCCATCCTCTGTCCTCCATCCGTGTAAGCTGGGGTTTAGCCACCTGATCTTTGGGTGTTGGCCTCTAATCCTGTGCATGGCTACCATCTTCGGGGCTCCATGCTGTATTTGTAAATGTTGATCAACATTTGTTGATGTTCTCTCTCATCAAGACTGTAGGATCCTATCAGTCTGCCAGTCCCTCTTGTCCCCTGCTGAGCTTTTTGAGACATTGGAAATGCCACGTGTTCTCTCCCGCAGGGGGAGTCAGTCTGTATCCAGCTCACAAGGGCTGCTTGTGTGAATCTTTTCCCGTCTTGTGTTCAGTAGCATTCCCTTGGTAGCTTGAAATTAGCCTTGGGAAGTCTTTACAACATTTGAAAACTCTCTGTATTAGTTTCCTATTGATTCTGTAACAAAGTACAACAAGTGAAGTGGTGTAAAACAACACAAATGTATTCTTTTTTCTGACATTATCTCTCTCTCTCCTGGATAATCCAGGATCATCATCTCCAGGTCCTTGAATTAATCACATCTGCAATGTTCCTTTTGCCATCTAAGGTAACATTTTCAAAGGTTCTGGGGATTAGGGCATCACCTTTGGAGGGCTATCATTCTGTCTACCAGCCCCTAAAATCAGAGATTTTTATTTTAAAGAGAGCTAGTTGGTAACTATTTATCAGCACACACACTCCCTATGACCCTTTGGGAGGCTTATGGGGAAAGACCCTAATCCTTCTCATGGTAGACATGCTGCACTACCATGTTGACATCAGTGCTCCCATACCTTCTGCTGTATAGGGACATTTGTAAGGTTTCTGCCTCTGGAAAGTGGGCCATAACTACGATCTCATTCCCAAGCTTCTCTGGGCGTCCTATCGAGACCCAGGCTGGAGGCTGCCAGGTGCAGTAACACCACCCTGTTGCTTAAGCTGTCACTTCTCTCTAGTTTTCCCTCCTTCTTTAGCCATTGAAATTTACCTTGTTTTGGAAGGGAAAACCTGCTTTTATGTTATTATACATTCATCTTAAAGCCATGCTTATCAAACAAACTTTTTACATCTTCTAGGTCTTAGTTCCTAATAGCTAAAGGCAAGCTTTTAGAATTCAACAAACCTTTTCTCTCTCACAAAGCCAGCTTCTCACAAATCAAAAACACCTTTCTTTTAAGATTCCACTTATTTCCAAGTTTCAAAGCCCTATTTTGAACCTCAAAGCCAATAAATGCTGTTTTGCCATCCCTCTAAAGCAATGACAGCCACTGAATAAAGAATGGGTGGAGGGTCTCCAGGCAACTAGAATATAATACGACGGTTTTTATCTTTCGACATGGCTAACAATGTGGTAAGATATGTATCAAAATGCCAAGCAGGTGGACCAGATAACACATGCTGTTGAAGTTTAGAGGATGGACAGGTTGGTGGGGGATGCCTGGTCAAAGGTACCTTGATGGTATGGGAAGGACTGAGCTTGGCCAGGGTGGATGGTTTGGGTTCAAGCAGGAAAAGAATCAGAGGGTCAGGAAGGGGCAGGTGTGCACAAGGGACCAGGAGTCCTTCATCTGTCTGCTGGGGGCATTTATGTGGGAGAGCACCAGGGAAATGGAATAGCTGAGGCTTTGAATGGCAGGCTGAAGATTAGGACCACATTTCTAGTCCCGGGGCAGTGGCTCCATGGACATGCTGCGAGCTGTTGATCACCTGAGTGGAGGGGTGTGGCTACAGCTTATCCTTCTAAACCCAAAGCCCATCCGAGCTCTACAGCAGCGCATGGCATCTTGGTAGAGCACCCTTGACATGTCACCGAGCCTTTGTCCATACATCACAGACACCTCCCAAAGCAGTCCTGGGAAGCATGTATGCTACTGCCTCCACCACATGTGGGAAAAACAGACCTTAGCATATCTTGAAATTCTCTTATAAGCAGTTTACATTTGGTGTTCGCTACTTAGTTATTGGCTCAGTTTGGGGAAGGACAGAGAATATATGTATGAGCATGTGTGTGTGGTATGTGCGTGTGTGAGATGTATGTACGTGTGGTATGCATGTATACACAAGGTGGGGCATGTGTGTGTATATGTGATGTGTGGTGTGCTTGTGTGATGTATATATGTGTGTGGGGGGATGTATGTGTGTATGGTGTGGTACGTTCCCTCTGTATGTGCCCACGATGCATGGAGTGTGTGGGGTAGGTGCATGTGTATACAGAGTGTGTGTATGTGGCATGTGGTGAGTGTGTGGTGTGTGAGACTTGTGGGGTACGTGTGCCTGGGGAGCGGGGTGTGTGTGTGTGTGGTGTGTGACTGTGGGTGAGATACGTGTGTGTTGGGAGTGGTCTGCACCTAGTATAAGCATGGATGATGTGTGGTACATATGTGTGGTCTGTGGTTTGGGGAGTGTGTGTGTGTGCGTGTGTGTGTGCGCGCACACATGTGGACTTGTGCTGTGGTATTTAAGAGCCCAGCTCTGGAGCCAGACTGCCTGAATTAATGACTGGCTCCACCACATGGGCGAATGACTTAACTGCTTTGTGCTTTCATTTCCTGATCTCTAGAAAGAGGGTAGTAAGAGTGCCTGCCTCCAAGTGATGTTGTGAGTTACCACACACAAGACATTGACACAGTGCCAAGCACATAGATGACCCTCAATAAATATTAGCTGCTGTTTCGTCCCCTCACAGATCCTCAGGTTTTCAGGTGCAGTTTAGAGGTCTCTCTGCCTTTTCTGCTGGTGGATGGTCCTTTGGAAGCAGCAAGCAGTCACAGTTTGTTATAGAACCGTTAGGTCCAAGCTAACAGAGAGAATTTTTCTTCTTCACGTCCTCGCTGACCTTCAGCATCACTGCTCATCTTTGAACTCACTGTAGATTCTGACAACACACAAAATCCTGCGCTGCTTGGTTTTTCAGAAACCTGTCTGGGCTGAAGAAGAATAGAGGCAGCCCTCCACCACGCTCAACTAGGAAGAAAAGAAAAACAAGTATGTTACAAGGACACGGGGTGGGTGGCTGTCAGATATTAACCACAACTACGACCTCCACGGCTCCTTAAAAGGAGCGTGTGTTCGGTAAGATGCAATATGTTTGCTGCTCATGGAACTTGTATTCTGAAGAGAAAAATGCCCGTGAAAACTCCTCTAGAATGAGTGGTGATGCCTCTGGCTGATGGTTCAAAGACTGACATTTCTGTGGGGGCAGTAAGGAGCCAGGGGATGAGGAAAAGTCATTTTCCCTCATTTTTATCGGATCCAGAGTGGTTTCTAGGGCATGGGCAAAGAGAGTCCACCTGGAGGGCACTGTACAAATATCAGGACCATCTTGTCCAGACTAGCAATTAGAGAGGAGGAAATGAATCATAATTTAATTGAAAAAGTAAGTCCATCAAATTTGTGTTACTGGACAAATGCATGAAGAAGTATATATAATATATGTGTGTGTATCTCTTGATTATCATAGTCACCTCTAGTCCTCCTCTATCCCCTAACCAGCTTTATTTTGTTAACTCCCTTCCCCTCTAGACTATAAGGTTGACAGGGACAGAAATTTCGCTTCTGTTCCTCATGGCTGTAGCTCCAGTTACTGGAACAGTCCAGGCACATTGCAGGTACTTTGTACTTAGGTGTTGAGTAAATAAATGAAAAAAAAAGAAAGAAAACCACTTAACTGTCCAGTGAGAGGGTTTGGTAAATACAATAAGCCACCTCTATTGAGCGGAAAACAATGGAACCACTGAAAGTGATAAGGCAGATTTAAATCCTTATTTATTAACCTGGAAATACAAACATTTTCTATTTAGTGAAAATAATTAGGGTGCAGAACAGTTTATGTGTATGTGTCTTTTGTATGTATGTGTTTATAGTTATGTGTCTGTATGTATTTTTTTTAAACATCTTTATTGGGGTATAATTGCTTTACAATGGTGTGTTAGTTTCTGCTTTATAACAAAGTGAATCAGTTATACATATACATATGTTCCCATATCTCTTCCCTCTTTTTTTTGAAAAATTTTATCCTGTTTATTTATTCATTCTTGGCGCCTGGACAGGGACATGAACCCTGGGCCCTCAGATTAAAAGTCTGATGCTCTCCCAGCTGAGCTACCCAGGCATCTCTTCCCTCTTGCGTCTCCCTCCTTCCCACCCCCACAATCCCACCCCTCCAGGCGGTCACAAAGCACCGAGCTGATCTCCCTGTGCTATGCGGCTGCTTCCCACTAGCTATCTACCTTACGTTTGGTAGTGTATATATGTCCATGCCTCTCTCTCGCTTCGTCACAGCTCACCCTTCCCCCTCCCCATAACCTCAAGTCCGTTCTCTAGTAGGTCTGTGTCTTTATTCCTGCCTTACCCCTAGGTTCTTCATGACATTTTTTTTTTCTTAAATTCCATATATATGTGTTAGCATACGGTATTTGTCTTTTTCTTTCTGACTTACTTCACTCTGTATAACAGACTCTAGGTCTATCCACCTCATTACAAATAGCTCAATTTCGTTTCTTTTTACGGCTGAGTAATATTCCATTGTATATATGTGCCACATCTTCTTTATCCATTCATCCGATGATGGGCACTTAGGTTGTTTCCATCTCCAGGCCACTGTAAATAGAGCTGCAATGAACATTTTGGTACATGACTCTTGTTGAATTTTGGTTTTCTCAGGGTATATGCCCAGTAGTGGGATTGCTGGTAGTTCTATTTGTAGTTTTTTAAGGAACCTCCATACTGTTCTCCATAGCGGCTGTACCAATTCACATTCCCACCAGCAGTGCAAGAGTGTTCCCTTTTCTCCACACCCTCTCCAGCATTTATTGTTTCTAGATTTTTGGATGATGGCCATTCTGACTGGTGTGAGGTGATATCTCATTGTAGTTTTGATTTGCATTTCTCTAATGATTAATGATGCTGAGCATTCTTTCATGTGTTTGCTGGTCAATCTGTATATCTTTTTTGGAGAAATGTCTATTTAGGTCTTCTGCCCAGTTTTGGATTGGGTTGTTTGTTTTTTTGTTATTGAGCTTCATGAGCTGCTTGTAAATTTTGGAAATTAATCCTTTGTCAGTTGCTTCATTTGCAAATATTTTCTCCCATTCTGAGGGTTGTCTTTTGGTCTTGTTTATCGTTTCCTTTGCTGTGCAAAAGCTTTGAAGTTTCATTAGGTCCCATTTGTTTATTTTTGTTTTTATTTCCATTTCTCTAGGAGGTGGGTCAAAAAGGATCTTGCTGTGATTTATGTCATAGAGTGTTCTGCCTATGTTTTCCTCTAAGAGTTTGATAGTTTCTGCCTTACATTTAGGTCTTTAATGCATTTTGAGCTTATTTTTGTGTATGGTATTAGGGAGTGATCTAATCTCATACTTTTACATGTAGCTGTCCAGTTTTCCCAGCACCACTTATTGAAGAGGCTGTCCTTTCTCCACTGTACATTCCTGCCTCGTTTATCAAAGATAAAGTGACCATATGTGCGTGGGTTTATCTCTGGGCTTTCTATCCTGTTCCATTGATCTATCTTTCTGTTTTTGTGCCAGTACCATACTGTCTTGATTACTGTAGCTTTGTAGTAGGGTCGGAAGTCAGGGAGCCTGACTCCTCAAGCTCCGTATTTTGTTCTCAAGATTGCTTTGGCTATTCGGGGTCTTTTGTGTTTCCATACAAAATTGTGAAATTTTTTGTTCTAGTTCTGTGAAAAATGCCAGTGGTAGTTTGATAGGGATTGCATTGAATCTGTAGATTGCTTTGGGTAGTAGAGTCATTTTCACAATGTTGATTCTTCCAATCCAAGAACATGGTATATCTCTCCATCTATTTGTATCATCTTTAATTTCTTTCATCAGTGTCTTATAATTTTCTGCATACAGGTCTTTTGTCTCCTTAGGTAGGTTTATTCCTAGATGTTTTCTTCTTTTTGTTGCAATGGTAAATGGGAGTGTTTTCTTGATTTCACTTTCAGATTTTTCATCATTAGTATATAGGAATGCCAGAGATTTCTGTGCATTAATTTTGTATCCTGCCACTTTACCAAATTCATTGATTAGCTCTAGTAATTTTCTGGTAGCATCTTTAGGATTCTCTATGTATAGTATCATGTCATCTGCAAACAGTGACAGCTTTACTTCTTCTTTTCTGATTTGGATTCCTTTTATTTCCTTTTCTTCTCTGATTGCTGTGGCTGAAACTTCCAAAACTATGTTGAATAAGAGTGATGAGAGTGGGCAACCATGTCCTGCTCCTGATCTTAGTGGAAATGCTTTCAGTTTTTCACCATTGAGGATGATGTTGGCTGTGGGCTTGTCATATATGGCCTTTATTATGTTGAGGAAAGTTCCCTCTATGCCTACTTTCTGCAGGGTTTTTATCATAAATGAGTGTTGAATTTTGTCAAAAGCTTTCTCTGCATCTATAGAGATGATCATATGGTTTTTCTCCTTCAATTTGTTAATATGGTTTATCACATTGATAGATTTGAGTATATTGAATAATCCTTGCATTCCTGGAATAAACCCCACTTGATCATGGTGTATGATCCTTTTAATGTGCTATTGGATTCTGTCTGCTAGTATTTTGTTGAGGATTTTTGCATCTATGTTCATCAGTGATATTGGCCTGTAGTTTTCTTTCGTTGTGACATCCTTGTCTGGTTTTGGTATCAAGGTGATGGTGGCCTCGTAGAAGGAATTTGGGAGTGTTCCTCCCTCTGCTATATTTTGGAAGAGTTTGAGACGGATAGGTGTTAGCTCTTCTCTAAATGTTTGATAGCATTCGCCTGTGAAGCCATCTGGTTCTGCGCTTTTGTTTGTTGGAAGATTTTTAATCACAGTTTCAATTTCAGTTCTTTTTGATTGGTCTGTTCATATTTCCTATTTCTTCCTGATTCAGTATTGGCAGGTTGTGCATTTCTAAGAATTTGTCCATGTCTTCCAGGTTTTCCATTTTATTGGCATAGAGTTGCTTGTAGTAATCTCTCATGATCTTCTGTATTTCTGCAGTGTCAGTTGTTACTTCTCCTTTTTCGTTTGTAATTCTATTGATTTGAGTCTTCTCCCTTTTTTTCTTGATGAGTCTGGCTAATGGTTTATCTATTTTTGTTTATCTTCTCAAAAAACCAGCTTTTAGTTTTATTGATCTTTGCTATTGTTTCCTTCATTTCTTTTTCATTTATTTCTGATCTGATTTTTATGATTTCTTTCCTTCTGCTAATTTTGGGGTTTCTTTGTTCTTCTTTCTCTAATTGCTTTAGGTGCAAGGTTAGGTTGTTTATTCGCGATGTTTCCTATTTCTTAAGATGGGCTTGTATTGCTATAAACTTCCCTCTTAGAACTGCTTTTGCTGCATCCCATAGGTTTTGGATCGTCGTGTCTCCATTGTCATTTGTTTCTAGGTTTTTTTTAATTTCCTCTTTGATTTCTTCAGTGATCACTTCGTTATTAAGTAGTGTATTGTTTATCCTCCACGTGTTTGTATTTTTTACAGATCTTTTCCTGTAATTGATATCTAGTCTTATAGCGTTGTGGTGGTAAAAGACACTTGGTACGATTTCAATTTTCTTAAATTTACCAAGGCTTGATTTGTGACCCAAGATATGATCTATCCTGGAGAATGTTCCATGAGCACTTGAGAAAAATGTGTATTGTGTTGTTTTTGGATTGAGTGTCCTATAAATATCAATTAACTCCATCTTGTCTAGTGTATCATTTAAAGCTTGTCTTTCCTTATTTATTTTCATTTTGGATTATCTGTCCATGGGTGAAAGTGGGGTGTTAAAGTCCCCTACTATGAATGTGTTACTGTCGATTTCCCCTTTTATGGCTGTTAGTATTTGCCTTATGTATTGAGGTGTGCCTATGTTGGGTGCATAAATATTTACAATTGTTACATCTTCTTCTTGGATCGATCCCTTGATCATAATGTAGTGTCCTCTTTGTCTCTTGTAATAGTCTTTGTTTTAAAGTCTATTTTGTCTGATATGAGAATTGCTACTCCAGCTTTCTTTTGGTTTTCATTTGCATGGAATATCTTTTTCCATCCCCTTACTTTCAGTCTGTATGTGTCTCTAGGTCTGAAGTGGGTCTCTTGTAGACAGCATATATATGGGTCTTGTTTTTGTATCCATTCAACCAATCTGTGTCTTTTGGTGGGAGCATTTAATCCATTTACATTTAAGGTAATTATTGATATGTATGTTCCTATTCCCATTTTCTAAATTGTTTTGGGTTTGTTATTGTGGGTTTTTTCCTTCTCTTGTGTTTCTTGCCTAGAGAAGTTCCTTTAGCATTTGTTGTAAGGTTGGTTTGGTGGTGCTGAACTGTCTCAGCTTTTGCTTGTCTGTAAAGGTTTTAATTTCTCCATCAAATCTGAATGAGATCCTAGCTGGGTAGAGTAATCTTGGTTGCAGGTTTTTCTCCTTCATCACTTTAAATATGTCTTGCCACTCCCTTCTGGCTTGCAGAGTTTCTCCTGAAAGATCAGCTGTTAACCTTATGGGAATTCCCTTGTGTGTTATTTTTCCCTTGTTGCTTTTAATATGCTTTCTTTGTATTTAATTTTTGACAGTATGATTAATATGTGTCTTGGCCTATTTCTCCTTGGATTTATCCTGTATGGGGCTCTCTGTGCTTCCTGGACTTGATTAACTATTTCATTTCCCATGTTAGGGAAGTTTTCAACTATAATCTCTTCAAATATTTTCTCAGTCCCTTTCTTTTTCTCTTCTTCTTCTGGAACCCCTATAATTCGAATGTTGGTGCGTTTAATGTTGTCCCAGAGGTCTCTGAGACTGTCCTCAGTTCTTTTCATTCTTTTTTCTCTATTCTGCTCTGTAGTAGTTATTTCCACTATTTTATCTTCCAGGTCACTTATCCGTTATTCTGCCTCAGTTATTCTGCTATTGATCCCATCTAGAGTATTTTTCATTTATGGTGTTGTTCATCGTTGTTTGTTTCATCTTTAGTTTTTCTGGGTCCTTGTTAAATATTTCTTGCATTTTTTCTATTCTATTTCCAAGATTTTGGATCATATTTACTATCATTTTTCTGAATTCTTTTTCAGGTAGACTGCCGATTTCCTCTTCATTTGTTAGGTCTGGTGGATTTTTATCTTGCTCCTTCATCTGCTGTGTGTTTTTCTGTCGTCTCATTTTGCTTATCTTACTGTGTTTGGGGTCTCCTTTTTGCAGGCTGCAGGTTCGTAGTTCCCGTTGTTTTTGGTGTCTGTCCCCAGTGGCTAAGGTTGGTTCAGTGGGTTGTGTAGGCTTCCTGGTGGAGGGGACTAGTGCCTGTGTTCTGGTGGATGAGGCTGTATCTTGTCTCTCTGGTGGGCAGGTCCACGTCTGGTGGTGTGTTTTGGGGTGTCTGTGGACTTATTATGATTTTAGGCAACCTCTCTTCTAATGTGTGGGGTTGTGTTCCTGTTTTGCTAGTTTGGCATAGGGTGTCCAGCACTGTATCTTGCTGGTCGTTGAGTGAAGCTGGGTGCTGGCGTTGAGATGGAGATCTCTCGGAGATTTTTGCCGTTTGATATTATATGGAGCTGGGAGGTCTCTTGTGAACCAGTGTCCTGAAGTTGTCTCTCCCACTCAGAGGCACAGCACTGACTCCTGACTGCAGCACCAAGAGCCTTTCATCCACACGGCTCAGGATAAAAGGGAGGAAAAGTAGAGAGAAAGAATTAGTAGAAGTAGGAAGAAAGAAAGAAAGGAAGGAAGGAAGAAAGAAAGAAAAGAAGGAAAGAAGGAAAGAAAGAAAGGAGGGAGGGAGGGAGGGAGGGACGGTGGGAGGAAGGAAGGAAAGAAGGAAGGAGGGAAGGAAGGAAAAAAGAAAGAAAGAAGATAAAGTAAAATAAAATAAAGTAAATTATAATAAAGTTATTAAATTAAAAAATATTAAGAAACAAAAATCAAAAAAAACTCAAAAAACGGACGGATAGAACCTTAGGACAAATGGTGGAAGCAAAGCTATACAGACAAAATCTCACACAGAAGCATACACATACACACTCACAAAGAGGAAAAGGGGGAAAAATCATAAATCTTGCTCTCAAAGTCCACCTCCTCAATTTGGGATGATTCGTTGTCTATTCATGTATTCCACAGACGCAGGGTACATCAAGTTGATTGTGGAGATTTAATACGCAGTTCCTGAGGCTGCTGGAGAGATTTCCCTGTCTCTTCTTTGTTCTCACAGCTCCCTGGGGCTCAGCTTTGGATTTGGCCCGGCCTCTGCGTGTAGGTCGCCTGAGGGCGCCTGTTTTTCGCTCAGACAGGACGGGGTTAAAGGAGCCGCTGATTCGGGGGCTCTGGCTCATTTAGGCCGGGGGGGAGGGAGGGGCACAGAGTGTGGGGCGGGCCTGCGGCGGCAGACGCCGGCGTGACGTTGCACCAGCCTGAGGCGCGCCGTGCGTGCTCCCGGGGAAGCTGTTCCTGTTCCCGAGACCCTGGCCTGGCGGGCTGCACAGGCTCCCGGGAAGGGGGGTGTGGAGAGTGACCTGTGCTCGTACACAGGCTTCTTGGCGGCGGCAGCAGCAGCCTTAGCGTCTCCTGCACGTCTCTGGGGTCCGCGCTTTTAGCCGCGGCTCGCGCCCGTCTCTGGAGCTCCTTTAAGCAGTGCTCTTAATCCCCTCTCCTCGTGCACCAGGAAACAAAGAGGTAAGAACAAGTCTCTTGCCTCTTCGGCAGGTGCAGACTTTTCCCCGGACTCCCTCCCAGCTAGCCGTGGTGCACTAACCCCTTCAGGCTGTGTTCACGCCGCCAACCCCAGTCCTCTCCCTGCGCTCCGACCGAAGCCTGAGCCTCAGCTCGCAGCCCCGCCCGCCCCGGCGGGTGAGCAGACAAGCCTCTCGGGCTGGTAAGTGCTGGTCGGCACCGACCCTCTGTGCGGGAATCTCGCCGCTTTGCCCTCCGCACCCCTGTTGTTGTGCTCTCCTCCGCGGGTCCGAAGCTCCCCCCTCCGCCACCCGCAGTCTCCGCCCGCGAAGGGGCTTCTAGTGTTTGGAAACCTTTCCTCCTTCACAGCTCCCTCCCACTGGTGCAGGTTCCGTCCCTATCCTTTTGTCTCTGTTTATTTTTTTCTTTTGCCTTACCCAGGTACGTGGGGAGTTTCTTGCCTTTTGGGAGGTCTGAGGTCTTCTGCCAGCGTTCAGTAGGTGTTCTGTAGGACTTGTTCCACGTGTAGATGTATTTCTGGTGTATCTGTGGGGAGAAAGGTGATCTCCGGTCTTACTCTTCCGTCATCCTCCCCTCGTCCCTGTATGTATTGTTGTATGAATATATTTGCTTAGAAAAATCTTAGAATATATATCAGTGATAATCTCTATGTAGGATGATGATGGGAGGTTTTTATTTCTTACTTTTGCCTTTTTGTATTGTCTGAAAAATATAGAAGCACAAACTGCTTTAAAAATCAGAAAAGTAAAGAGCATTTTCTTTAAAATAGACTGTTTTGAACTTCCAAAAACCTTCAGAGCCTATCCTGGCTCTAATTTGTTCCAGCTGCTGAGGGCAACAGAAACTTGGCACTAGAGATTTGAGAAAGATCCAGATAACTTCTTCTGCTTGATTAGTATGGAGTTGAGCTTTTTGGAGCTTCAGAAGGAAAAGAAGTAAAATTCTAGCTCCTGGCATAAAGTAGGCCCTCAACAGCTCCTTAGTAGAATGGCTAAATTTGGGAACTTGGAAATTTGGCTTGTTTTCTGCTGAAGCAGTACCTGTTGGCTCCAGGTCAAGGGGTTTGATCTTTGGTTCTTTGGAGAATCATAGAAATTCCCCCAGGTTCAAGGTCTTATATATGCCATCAAATGTGTGTGCTCAAAGTCCCATGCTTCTAGGTTGGGTATGAATTAATGAGAATGACCTAGTCAGGGAAATTGATTCTTCTGAATGTGAGAACCAGCGAATGTATTTCACGATGGAATTAGACTGAGTTCCAAATGACAAAGTTTTTGACTGTTGACCTGAAACTAAAACCATTGCTACCCACTCTGCCTTCTGAGTCTTCATAGGGTTTGGAAATTTAAAAATCTAATAAAGGCCACAATCATTTTAGGCCTCAGGACAGTGGGCTACGTAGCTTAACAAAGAGGTGTTCAAATAACCACTAACATTACTTTTGCTCTTTCTATGCGCCAGGCACTAGGCGAAGTTCCTTACCTGCATTTCTTCGTTTAATCCTTCTGGCCATACTTTCTGATATGGCTGCCATTACTAGCTCCATTTTAGAGGATGATGTACTTGTGATTTAGGGAAGGTTAGTACACTGCTTGAAGTCACGCTTGTGGACATTAAATGACACAACTGGGACACACAGACAGCTCTCTCCTACTCCAGAGACTGTTCTCTTAAACCACAATTCTAGACTGTTTTTCTGTCTTGTATAATTCATCAATCACACCATTAAGCGAACCACCTACTCTGTGCACTTTCCTGGTCCCTTCTGGTTGTTGGGTGACCTTATGTGTCATCGTTCAAGGTGAATTGATTTGGGATCATTCCAGAAAGGTTTGGAGAAATTTTGGAGGTGTTTGTTAACAGCAGCGGATATCTTACAGTAAGATTACATTAGGCCTGCTTGGTCACGTTACCAGCGTTGTTTCGCATCTCAAACTTAGCCTGTTCAAGTTTAAACTTTTTAGGCAGTACTGGAAACTATAGAACCTCATCTGGGGGTTGTGGGAAATGCTGGTTTTAATTAGCAATATTAGATTCAGTTGGAAGAATACCTTCTTTGTTGACCTGAAGTAACTGTAAAGGCAGCAGGTTCATTTGATTTCACTTAATTGATTCCATATTTAAGAGGAAAGTAGGTTTATAGTTATCAACATATATCTGATTAGCTAGAATCTTACACAGCTTCTTCATAAATTCATTATTATTTAGGACAGCAAGAGGTAAGTTGTTTGCATTAGCCTGCCCATGTAATGATGCTAAAATAGAACAATTAACTTTCCAACATAAAATATCAGGGAGCGAACACAGGCACCCAAATATAAGGGATTAATCATTTAAGTATTGGAAAAGGGACATGGAGACCAGTTAATTGCCAGGATCTGAAAGTCAGCAGTCTAATCCGATTATATAAATGGAGCAGTGGTGTTCATTTTCAGTGTCCTTTTGGGCTAATAATTAAATGGTGGATTTAGAAATTAACTACTGGGTAGTGGACTGCTTATCCAGAAAACACTGCCTTCCTTCACTAGCTGTGCCCAGCGTTTGGAAATTCCATGGCCTTACTCGTTTTTGACTTGGGCATGGAGGAAGTGAGAAGAAATATACCCCACGAACAACAAATAGCTTCCTTCCTCTGCCGTCTCTCTGACATAACAGTCAAAATGAGAGAATATTTCTCCTGGAGGACAGTGCTATATTGCCACTTGACTTGTAATAATCGTCAGGAGAAGAGCACCGAGGGAAATGAAAACTAAACCTCAGCAGTCCTGCTTCAGTTGTGGAGGCAAATGCGTGGGTAAACCTGAGTATCTGGTGGTATGGAAAAACCCTTCCCTGCCTGCGTCAGCCTGCAACTACCTCCACCTCCTGCAGCTCCCAGAGGAAACACTGTTTTAGCAGTGCACCCAGAACACCTCTTCCAGTGTCATCTTGACTTATTACATTCCTAAGCCTGTTTTCCCTAGATGACTGTAAGAGCCGGAGTGTTGTATGTTCTGCTAGTATTTTGGCTGTGTGACTCTCTGTGTGTTGTCGGGGGGTGTCACCCAGATGCCAGCCGGGTCTGAGGTCCATCACAGGCAGGCAGGGAGAATGCCCTGATCTCATTCTAGCTAGATATGCTCCTTCTCTCTATTAGAGGTCATCTTAGAGGTCCCTCATGTACAACCTCTAACTTCGTAGCACCTGTCTGTAAATCTGTTACATTATTTATTTGAATCATCCTTGAATATTGCTGAGTGCCTAATATAGGTCCTGAAACATACTAGCTGCTCAGAAAGTACTGTAGAATACAGAATTAAGTGAATAAATGCATGAAGGGAAATACAACGTTCTGTCTTCTTGGTAGGTACTGGACAAAGTGAATCAGAAAGATTTTGTGTTGAAATCAGCAATATCAGCTTAGAGACATTCAGATTCAATTAAGATTCAGATTCAGTTAACTACTTTTTTTTTTTTTTTTTTTTGCGGTACGCGGGCCTCTCACTGTTGTGGCCTCTCCCGCTGAGGAGCACAGGCTCCGGACGCACAGGCTCAGTGGCCATGGCTCATGGGCCCAGCTGCTCCGCGGCATGTGGGATCTTCCCGCACCGGGGCACGAACCCATGTCCCCTGTATCGGTAGGTGGACTCCCAACCATTGCGCCACCATGGAAGCCCAGTTAACTACTTTTTTAAATTAGTTTTTTCACCCTTTTAATTTTTTTCGAAAGTAGAACATGCATGTAGTAATAAACTCAGATAATGAAAGTGAACATATTTCATGCTCACATTTGTATGGGGTCCCGATCGATGAGGACATTCTCTCAGCCACTTGTTAGTACTGCCTTTCTGAAGTGTAATTTACTTGAATGTGCTTAGTACATTTACACATTATAAATGCTGCCTCTCTCCACTCGCTGGCTGATAGCTCTACATTGGGAGATATTGTAGAAGAAAGTTTTATGTATCTTTACATTTCTGGCAAGTTGAGCACAATCCCTATAAACATCTATAGAACAGGTGTTTAATATTTCTTAGTTGAACAGAACAGATAAACACATTGCACTCAAAGTATTTGGAGCTTCATATATAACTTCAAGGTGAGTTTTTGCAAGTTAAAAGAGACATGAAGAACTGACAACATTCAGTGTGTTAAGTGAATTAATGAGGGTGGAATTTCAGGCATAAGTAATGGAGATATTTTAGGCTGAGTGGAATCCTTTATCATGCTAGATAAACACCTTTTTTTTTGTGCTTAAAGGCTGCCTCTGACTTCTGTTAAAGCCTATTGTGTGTGTTTCTAAAAGGCAAACTTGATAGGGGTAAAGAGCATGAGCTTTGAAGTCAAATAAACCTGGATTGAATCCCCACTATACCATTGACTTGCTTGTTACTACTGGACAGCTTTTTTAAGCATCTAGAGTCACAGCATTACAAGAATGGAACATACGGTTACTATGGAAATTAGAGATAATGAGACTTACATGGTATAGTGTAGTCACTCAATGACTATTGCTATTTTAATAATTGTTTTAATTTTAGAGAGCTATGTACCCATGCAATATTTCCTAATGTTTGTTGATATCTAAGGGATTCTAATGAGACTGACATATTTCTGCCTTATGACATCCCAAATGTCTTGGGCTGCCATAACAAAATACCACAGAGTAGGTGGCTTAAACAATAGAAATTTATTTTCTCACAGTTGTGGAGCCTGGAAGCCTGAGATTAGGGTGCCAAAGTGGTCAGGTTCTGGTGAGAGCTCTCTTTCTGGCTTGGAGAATGGGCAACTTCTCATGTGTTCTTACATGGTAGAGAGAGAGGGAGGGAGTGAGCTCTTCATTGTCTCATAAGGGCACTAATACCATTTTGAGGGCCCCACCCTCCTGACCTGTCTAAAGCTAATTATCTCCCAAAGGCCCCATTTCTAAATGCCATTACATTTGGGGGGGTTAAGGCTTTAACATGTGAATTCTGGGGGACACAGTTCAGTCCACAGTAACCCAAAAGAGGCCCTATCACAAATTGATCGACCTGGAAGTTTTTCTTTCTAGTAATGGGTTAGTTTGAATTGGGAGCGGTGGGTTTGGGGAAAGGGTTTTGCAGCTCAATGGGCTATGATCTGGTTTGATGGCCACCTCCAAATACAACTATAGGTTTGTCATTTGAATTTTAAATTTCCTTCCATTAAAGTGAGAAGAGGGCAAGAGTGGCTGTTGGCAAGGTGCACAAGCTCAGTGAAGTTCTTGGGCTTTCATCTAAGTCAGTGTATCTATTATTCTCTTGCAAAATACTTGACCAGGAGTGTGGAGAGAAGAGGGTTGGAAACGAAATGATGGTATTTGGGTGGAGGATGATGACATATAATATGCTGAGATATGGGGTACATGATTAGATAGAGAGTAAGTGAAGGCAGAACATGGAAATCCACACTCCTCTGCCTCTAGCATTTCTGGGTACTGTGAAGATTATCTAATTATAGGCCCAGTGCCTTAATAATCTCAAAATTTACCATTAGGTATCATTAGCTTTGAAATCTAGCCTCTATCTCTTCTCTGCTGCATGACCTTGGGCAAGTCAAAGAACCTCACCAAGCCTCGGTTTTCTCATTTCTAATAATGCAGTTTAAGGACCCAAGTTTCTTACACATAGTAGGTACTCAATTAGGGTTTATGACTTTGAAAATGAATTTGTTTACCTCTTCATCACTGAAGAGCAAGTGGCAGATATTGTTCATGACTATATGAGCCCAAACTGACATGCTGGACCTCAATTCTGCAAAGGTAAGATTGCTTTATAAACGTAAATAAAAGTTACTCCAATAACTCAGGTCCTCAGTCTTATCTGAAACTCTTGGAGCCAGATGTATTTAGGGATTTTGAAATTTTCAGATATCATAAAGGTAATACAGTATATATACTGCATGTACCACCCCCAATGGGATCTGGAGAAACACCCAGAATCAAACACATTAATAATTCTTTAGTGAAATATGTGAATATTTATATTAAGCGGGATATGCAGAGCCTATAAATAGTCTCACATCAGTTCAGGTCAGGTTTTGCCACAAAAAGAAGTTCAGTTTAGGTTAGGTTTTGCTGCCAAATGTATAAAAAGGTTTGATTTTAGTTTTAAAATTGCAGATAAGGGACTGAGGATCTGTGTTGTTAAAATAACTTTTGATATTACTTTTATGAAGTAATATTGACTTTTCAGAGTTGAAGTCTTTGCCACATAACTTGGTCATAGGTGTTAGATTATGAAAATAAAATGTGAATGCTGCCTTCCCAGTGAGAAATGCAAATCTCAGGCCATTCAAATATCTAGGCAATCATAGTTTCACAGACTCGTGACTATCATATGATGAATATCCAGGCAGAAATCTTTACTGAATGTACAAAGAGCATACATTGCCAGGCCTGGGATCTTATCATGGGTAATTCACTACTATTTGGCTGACAGATCTCACAACATAGCTGCCTTTGGATAATGCTCCTAGCAGAGAAAGCAATTTGAAAATTAATCACTTAGCTCTCATTTAGTCTTTAAGAAATCGCACCCAGGCTATCACAAAGGAGTACATTTGACCCAGAGTCCTGTGCAAATAAGAAAACATGCTGTTTGCTTACTCTTTTCAAGACAAAAAATTTGATAAGGTGACGTCCACCGTAAGGCAGACCAAGCAGTGCATATCTGTGATACTAGCAAAGAGACTGAGACCCTTTGATTTTTTCTCTGAGCCCTTTTCTGCATCACAGTTTTCCCTCGGATGACCTTCATCTGTAGTTATTAAACGTACCTGCCCATCACAATCACCAGGAAAAAAAAAATGTCAGACTTCCAGTGTATCATCCTAGGAGATTCAGCAGAGGTAGAGTCCTGAAAATCCTTTGTTTGTTTATTTTTTCTAATGTGCAGCTAAATTTGGTGACTAGAGTTCAACTTTTGGATTGTATTGACCTTTCAGGTCACAGCATTAGAAATCTTGTTTGGGAAGAGAAAGCCGAGGTACACAGTAATTAACTGAAGATTCCCTAGAAGCAATGCATTTAAAATTTTTAATGTAATTTTGACAATTGGATACAAAAGATTTATTGGATCCAAAGACTTCTTTTTATCCATGTTACAAAATATCATTACCAGCTGTGTAAGTTGGGAGCCCAGTGGGAGGAAGAAGTCCATGGAGAATTCACTATTGAATTTCGTTCCTGTCATTTGTTCTGGCCTCAAAGAGTGAAATTCATCTATGAGGTTCTTTAGGGAAACATGTAAGAGGGGGGTTTAACATAGCCACACTCCATACACTCCCAGGTTGGTGTACAGCAGGGGCTACAAACTTACCAGGTTTATAGGTGCTAATTAGGCAACTTAAATGTATGAACTGCTGGGCCAGATGGGGAACCTGCCAAATTCTTCCAAAGTTGGGCAAAACCCCCTTAATCTCCAGCCAGTTATGGCCAGTTGGAACTATGGACCCAGTATTGTGGACTTTTTTTAATTTTAAAGAGAAAATGTGGGTCATTATGTGAAATCTTCCAATTTTTAAATGGACACAATTCAAGAACTCTATGAACTAGGTATTATTATTATCTCCAGTTTACAGGTAAGGAAACATATTCAGGGAATGTGATAATTTAAATTATGTAACAAATATTCCGTCTCCACTCTCCAATTAGAGACAGTGTACATTTCCCTGACCCATTGGCGTTGGCCTTGGCCATTTGATTTGCTCTGGCCCAAGAATGTTAGCAAAAGTGACAACATGCCAGTTGTGAGCCAAGGCCAAAAGAAGTCTGGCATATGTGTACTTCTGCCATTCCTGAAAGAGCAGGCTCCTACTAGCCTGCTGGTCTATGGAAGATGAGAGTCACATGGAGACAATGTGATTCCCACTTGCAACTTGACGCTGAGCCCAGACCCACCTGGTCTAGATCAGTCAACACCTCAGTAACTCTCAGAGACATGAGCAAGAAGAGGTGACAGTTGTTTACACGTTATCATTTTGATTATAAGTAACTTATGGGGAGTTTACAACTTGCCTATGGTTACAAACCAGTCATTGGTTTAGTGAGGATTTGAAACTGGGTCTTCTAAATCTAAAGCCTATAATTGCTAGCATTCTTCATTTACTGATACCTTAGCCCACTGAAAATATACTGTTTAATAATGCTTGTTCAGGTTCATGGTCCTAAGATATCAAATTGCCTTGAAATGACTTGAAATAAAATCACCCTTGGGAACATTTCATTGTTCTTTAATTTTATTTAACTTCTGATTCTTTGAAACTGGTGATTGCCATTTGATTATGTAGACAAGTTTTGATTGGTAGAAAATACTTTGGAATTGTTGTGATGGGTTTTGGTCTTCCTTCTTAAAATTATACATACACACACATATATTATCCATGTACACACAGACACACACACAGACACATACATATATATGATACTTCCTCACTTCCTCCCAGTCTTGAGTGAGCATACAGTGTTCCTCCAGCTGGATATTCCCCTTTCCAACCTCTTCATCTGGCCCAGGACATTTAAGGTCCCTTTATTTTACCCAAGTGTATTAGTTTCCTACAGCTGCCAGAACAAAGCACCACAAACTGAGTGACTTGAAACAACAGAAACTTATTGTCTCACAGTTTTGGAGGCTGAAAGTTGAAATGAAGGCGTTGGCAGGGCCATATTGGGAAAATCCTTCCTTGCCTCTTCCTAGTTTCTGATGGTTTGCTGGCAGTCTTTGGCATTCCTTGGCTTACAGCTTTGCAACTCCAGTCTCTGCTGTGATTGTCACATGATATTCACCCTGTGTGTCTCTGTGTCTTCGTTAGGGGCTCACTGGATCCAGTATGGCCTCATCTTAACTAATTACATATGCAATGATCTGCTTTCCAAGTACGGTCATATTCTTAGTTGGAGGGGTTAGGACTTCAACATATATATATTTTTGGGGATGGGGAAGGTCACAGTTCAACCCATAACATCCATCCTTGGCCAGGATTTAGGAGGAGAGCTGACAGGCTTGGGGATTCTGTTCACATAGTGCTCAAATGGCCATGCCTGTATCTCCTAGGGCCCCCAGGCCCACAGCTTCTGTGGCCTTCATCCTCTGGGCTTTGCATAATTCCAGGAGAGAAATTGTCTTCAGTAGTTGGTACTTTCTCAGGGAGCTCTCAATTCATTTTTCTCTGAGCAATATTTTTTCCTGCTCACTGAGTGAATATCTTTGCCCCCAGGTGGCAAGCCTTTTTCATTACTTGGAAAATCCCTCAAACTCCAAATCAAAAAGAACCACAAGTTAACCATATTTCTATCTATTTTCCCCACATAAACACACACACACACACACACACACACACACACACACACACACACAGCGTTAGGGAATACAGCTGAAATATGCTGGGCTGACTGTTTTCTACATTGATTGATGTTAATGCTAGTTGATGCAGGGAGATAGACTGAAACCTGGTTTCCTCTCCTCTGGTTCCTCTTTGCTGTGTGCCAAACTTGCTTCTCCTGCCCTATGTTTGGCTGATTGAACTTCCGGTCTCACATGCCTTCCAGTGAGTCTGAAAGAAGAGTCCTGGGGAGTTGTGGCTAGGTCATTCCTTTGTATGCGTGGTGGATTGGTTCCGGGAGCCCCTACAGATACCAAAATATGAGGATGCTCAAGTCCCCTATATAAAGGGGTGGAGAACAGTAGGGCCTCCATATCCATGAATTCTGCATCTGGGGATCCATCCGTGGTTGGTTGACTTCCCAGATATGGAACCCGCATATACAAAGGACCAACTGTACTTGGAAAGGGAGTGGTGCTATTTGCTCCCTGTTCACATGACAAGTAGTTCTGGACACAGCAAAGGCTGCTAAGAAATAGGACTTGGAGGAGTCAGGCATGGATGATAGTGGTATACAAAATAGCACTTTCAACTCCTTTAAAACATGTTTCTAGGTATTATCTCATATTCTGTACCTTCTCTCTGTTTTGTCCACTGGCTTCTGCTGTGCCTAAGCTTCCTCCCATTTTGAGACCAATTTTCTCTTCTCTCTCCAGCTTCTACACTTGGTCCCAGACTGTCTACTTTTCTTGACATGGTGGTTCATTCTTGACCTTTTGTATCAACCTCCTTTCCCCAGACTCCAAAACTATTATATCTCATTCTGACCCTCCTGTTCTGAGTGATAGGAAAAAGTATTGGATTTTAGTGAGAATTAGTACTTCCCAGCTTGTTCCATATATAAGGAAGGAACTGCTTTTATTTTCAGAAAAAGTTGCCCACCTTCACAGAAGGGGCATAATGCACTGATTTATTTATAATACAAATGGTGTAGCACATATAGGAGGCTTCTGCAATAAAGTCCTGACTACTTGGGGACCCTCAAGCTAAGGATTGGGAGTCACAGGTCCAAAGACTTACGTGGTTCTTTCTTTAGGCAGCCAGTTACTGTCTGGTCTTCCTCTGAGTCAGTGTGACACCTGAAAAACAGGAATAAAAAGGATTCATTCATTCATTCATTCACCTATGCATTCATCCTTTGATCAAACTTTTAATGAGCACTTCACTGCATGTTATTGAAGTAATTGCTGGGGATGTAAATATGGATATGTTGTAGTCCCTACACTGAAGGGCTTAGACTCTGGTGAGGGAAACAGGGGTATAAAAACTTTAAACTCATTAGAAATGTATATCAGTAATTATCAAATTTTATGGCAGATCAAAAGAGAATATAACACACAGTGGTCCGGACATCCTCAGTTTAAATCCTGGCTCCTCTTCCAGCTCTCCTGCCTGAGGCTATTTTCCTAACTTCTCTGAGCCTCAGTTTCCTAATATGTAACATATGGACATGGGTGGATTCAGGTGTTATAGGGTCTGAAACCTAAGCAGCTTTGGAAATCATCATTAGGAAAAATAATACCAAATTATGAATATAAAATTATGTGCAGAAGTGAACATTATTTAAAATGATAAATCATAACTTATACATTTAAAAATTAAAAAAGGATGACAAATGCTGTCACTATCATGAAATTCAAAATATACAATCTTATTACTATTAATAATATGCATCTGCCTAATATATCTCTGTAATAAGTATTTTTGCATATATTTTGGCTGCATATTTTTGATCACTTCTTTATATGACAACAATTTTATAACAATTTCCATAGTTAGAAAATATCACATCTTCCTTACAGCATGTTTGTCAAATTAAAAAATATATATATTGATAATTTAGAAGTTCTTAAGTTTCACAATTCATTCTTGCTAATATCAAATGTCTACATTCCTCTCTCAGGTGGTGCTTCTTGCTCTATGGCACTTTCTGGGGTAAATCCAACCCTTTAATTCTGCTAGGAGTTGTCTGCAAGGCCACGCCCAGCAGCTGGGGAAATTGGACCAGAAGATGGTCTACTTTGCCACCCCTGGTTCCTCCCTGCCTTAATCTGTTCAGGCTGCTGTAACAAAGTACCATAGACTGGGTGGCTTATAAACTACAGAAATGTATTTCTCACAGTTCTGGTGGTTGGAAGTCTGAGATCAGGGTGTCAGCATGGCTGGGTTGTGGTGAGGGCTCTCTTTGGGGCTGCAGACTGCTGACTCCTCATTTCCACTCATATCCTTATATGGTGGAAAGAGAGCTGGCTAGCTCTCTAGTCTCTTCTTATAGGGCACTAATCCCATTCATGAGGGCTCCACCCCTATGACCTAATTACCTCCCAAAGGCCTTACCTCCAAATACCATCACATTGGAGGTTAGGATTTCAGTGTATAAATTTTGGGGGACACAAACAGTCCATTGTACTTCTTTAATCCATGGATCTTGGGATATGTTGTCACTTGGCCATGAGTTGTGGGTCCTAGTGGCTCACTCCTAGCAGAAGCAGAGAAGCATTTATTTTCAAAGGACAAAGGGATGTCTACATGACCTCAAAAAAAGAGGTTTTTTAGCACAGATTTTTTGAAAAGGAAGCTACCTCTAATTTTTAAATCTTTGGTAGAGGTGTTAGTGGGATTTTTTTAAATATTGAGAAACAGTAACCCACTCAGATAAGTTAAATTTAAAAGGAGGCGATTGAAAGGCTACAACGAATAGTGGCAGAGAAACAATATTAGGGAATGCAGAGAATTTAGGAATGAAGAACAGCTGGGGTCCATGGAGACTAACTTGGAAATCGAGGCTTCTCCTGTCTCCTGTCTCTCCTGAGCCTGTCTGTCTCATGGGTGCCTTCATTTTATACACCTGTTCATTTCCTGTTTCTCTCAGCAGGCTGGCTTTCCCTGATTTTCTACTCACTGCATAACTGTTGGCAGCCATGGAGGTGGCCATGAATTTCCATGGCACAGACTCAGCCTTCACCTTCTACAACTTCTCAGAGCCCTGTGTCCACCACTAAGAGAGAATGGATCTGATTGGCTTAGCCTAACTTCAAGATGGTTCTTTGTGTGTCAGAGGTCCATGTCTTGACCAATTAACTACAATTAAAGGGAGAAAGTTCTTGTGATAGGAAGCACAGCCATTTGGGCGCCCCTTCAGCATGGGCTGGGCATGAGCTGAAGTTTCCAAAAAGAGAATATGGGCAGGGCATTTATTATGCATTAGACACTGATTCAGAGAAAAATGGGTTAAATTAAATAAAAAAGAGGTGTGAACATATACAGTGTACATTTATCTGTGCTTCTCTAGTAGAGGTTTATTGCAGTGGGCAGGAGAGAACTCTAAACAATATGTCATGCTCACTCTTTTTGGATCATTGACTTTAAATATGGATAATTGAAAATATCATTTGGAGAATTAGCATGGAGAGCATAAAGTCTAGCTGTTTATGGCCATAACCTCTCAGGTGTGCATAGTTACCCCCTTCTGGATACTTTGACCAAAATATTTAAGAAGCACTGAGTACATACTTATGCCCTGCCTTTTTCTAGAAGAGATTTGAGATGGAAACAAACTTTGTTTTCAAAAATCACATTAGCAAATTTGTGAAATTGATTCAGTTTCTCTTTGAAGACTCTCCTTACTTATTCAATATTCATTCATTCATTCAATAAAATAAATACATATTGAGTAACTACTGTCTGTCAATAATGACAAGACCACTGTATGGACCTGGCATTATGGAGTTTACAGAGAGGTGAGGGAGACTAAAAATAAACATGTTAACAAATAAAGTATGCTTGACTGAGATAAGTTCTCAGGAAGGAATCAGAGTGCTGGGACAGAGAGTAACAATGGATGGAACAGCATCAGAGAGGATGACCTGCAAAGGTCCTCAGAAGGTGACCTGTGAGGTAGACCTGAACAGTGGGGCTCTGGAAACCCAGGGAGGAGCTCTCCAGGGAAATGGAGTAACATGTGCTTGGGCCTGAAGCAGGGAATTGCTGGCATGTTTAAGGAACTGAAAGTTGGGTAGTATAATTGGAGATAAGTGAGAGAGAATGTAAGGGTATGAGGATGAAGAGGTAGACGGGACTTAGAAGCAGTGAGTTTGGGTTTTATTGCAAGTATAATGGGAAGTTATCAAAGGTTGAATAAGAGAATGATTTTGTTTGGTTTATTTATTTTTAAAGATCACTCTGGTCAAGTGGAGGTTCAGTTGGGAGGTTATTTGTGCACAATGATGATGGTGAGAAGAGGTGGACATCTCACAGAATGGGAAATTGAGGTTATTTGAGAAACGAATCCACTTTCTCGGTGGTGGCATCAATCAGTGCAGATGTATGCTTTTCTCCATCAAACGTCAGTGTGTTCAGATACAGACATAGAGATTGTGGATAGTAGGGTTTAACATGCAAGTCTAGAATTTTTTCTGGAAATATGACTGAAGGAAAGGAATGAAAACAGTATGAGTGATTATATTATTGTAATAGAGTGATTATAATGATAAAGCATATATTCACAGTTGAATAAGGAGGAAAGTTAAGAGTTGGAAGAGACTGGTTACGAGAATGTACCAGGATCAATAAGACTGAGGAATTGTTCAGTGTGGGTATTTGAGCAAGTGAGCTGAAAAGGCTAGGATGTTAGTGTCAATAAGAGGTGTGTCTAAAATCAAGATGTGACCCTGAGGAACAAGGAAGATAAGAGAAAAACTGAGAAGGATGCTTGGCAAGCACTGTTCATGGGGACAGCTCAGTCCATCAGGGAGACGAAGGGAGCAAACTGAGAAGAACTAGTGGGTGTAGGGATCTTTGTTGATCAGAGGTGGGCTATCTCCAAGGGCACCATGGGTGTGGGAGAGAGGAAAAGAGTGAGGTTGAACCTAGTTAGGGGAAGTACAGAGCAGTAAAGGGAAGGAGAGTCTGGTGATAGTGGACGATCATCCAGCCTTGTGCTTCTGGGAGAGATTGAGGTAAACAGTGCAAGCCTGTTGGATTGATCCGGATGCTCTCCTTGGACAGGTTTGGCATTGGGCCTGGCTCTGAGATCCAGGATTCCTTTCCTGGTGGTGTGGTGGGTTCCAGGGTGACACTTGTGAAGCTCTGGCTACAGACAGGAGGCAGGCCACTGGGGACACATACAAGTGAGGGCATCAAAGACCAAAGACCTTGTTCTAGAAGACTCCTGGTACTTCCTTATAATTACTCAACCTCAGGACAGTGGTACTAAGTAGATTTTGATTCGCATTTTCCAGAAGCTGAAACTACAGCTCAGACAAGTTAAAAGATTTGGCCAAGATGAGACAGTAAGGATGGAGAGAGGATTTTAAACCCAGGTCGTTGCAAACCCCCGGCCTGAGTTCTTTCCATTATCACACCATCACAGGCACTGTACCTACTGTAGTAGGAACCAGAGAGAGATGCGGGAGCTTCCTCTGAGTCTGGCTGGGAAGAATTCCTTCATTGCTTGGCTGTCATTCTCATGAGATTTTGAGCTTCTCGATGGCAGAGACTGTCACCTTTGTGTCCCTAGCTTCTAGCACAGTGCCTGGCACATTGTAGGTGCTCAATAATGTTAATGAATGAACAAATTAATGAATTTTCTTTTTTCCCCTCCTCCTTTTCTTCTCTTCCCTTCTCTCCTTCCTCTGTAGCAGGTCAGTTAGCTCAAGGGCAGCTTTATGGGCCCACAGCCATGATTTCCTAGACTTTGCCTCAAAGCTTCTGATCAAATTGCTGAATCTAGCTGAGATATCCCTCACCAATAAAAGAAAAGCTGTGCTTTTTCTCTCTGCACTGTGGTGTGGAATACTCAGAATTATTAGAACATTCATTACTGAGCCTGAGGAGTGCAGTGTGTGTGTGTGTGTGTGTGTGTGTGTGTAAGTGTGCACAGGCTCATGTGTGTAAATTATGAATGCATGGTCTATGTTTGCCACTTTACCCTAAGACTCCAGAATGGATGAAGCCAACATTAGCAGATGGATTTCTCTAAGGATTATTAATATAAATAGCAGTCAGTCCTGTGTGCTTTTGCTTCCGTACTCTGATGCCCCTCCCACGTGCATTTTCTTTGGGGCAGTATCGAATACTCTGTTACTCTTGTGTACACATCCTCTTATACCTTAAGGTGGCAGCAGCAATCAAATGGTATTTATAGAAAATTAACTGAAAGGGTGAGGAAGTGGGAAAAAGAGAAAACGAATTCTTTCTGAAATGTTCTATAATCCTCCATTTTCTGCTCAGCAGAATTATATTCATAGCGAGATAATTCATTATTAAGAGTTTATTTCAGCCCAGACTGTGTGTGTCAGTAGACTAGGACTAGTTTCTCGAAGTGGGTGGCTGGAAATAAGTTCCTTATCTGGTCGTTAAAATCGGTTATTCAGGGTTTCTTTATGATAATTATTAATTCTGCCAGTGGCTTTTGCATGTTGATTAAATTTTGGTGCCTGATGTATAATATTAGGATTCAGTTGTTTGGTACCATTGTCATAGTAGCAGTAGTGCGTATGTGTGGGTATGTTGGCCTGAAAAATTCTCAAGTCTTTGCAGTGCCCAATACTTATTTTAAAATAAGTATTTAAAAATTCTTAGTAATTTTTTTTAGATTTTTAGTTATTTTATTAAAGTATAGTTACTGTACAATATTATGTTACAGGTGTACAATATAGTGATTCACAATTTTTAAAGGTTGTACCCCATTTATAGTTATTATAAAATATTGGCTATATTCCCCACGTTGTACAATATATCCTTGTAGCTTATTTTATACCTTATAATTTGTACCTCTTAATCCCCTACCTGTATGCTGCTCTCCCAACCCCCCACTGGTAACCATTGGTTTGTTCTCTGTATCTGAGTCTGCTTCTTTTTTGTTATATTCACTAGTTTGTTGTATTTTTTTAGATTCCACATATAAGTGATATCATACAGTATTTGTCTTTGATTTACTTCACCTAGCATATAGATTTTTCGCTTCTGTTAATTCAAAACATATGCGAACACTATCTTTGCTGAGAACCCTATTTAGTTGGGAAATCTAATTTCTAACTGTAATCATTCTAATAACCTTCAAAGGGTAACAGTAATGACAAGGAATATTACACTCTGAGGAGTTCAGATCCTCTTCCTTCCTTTCGCAAGCATCCAAAGAAAATGCTTCAAGTAAATGTTGATAGTTTGGGAGTTTAGTTACAAGTCAGTGAGAGACATACTTTGTAGTCTTGTGAAGATTTCTATGTGCTGATTTGGAAAAGTCTCAAGGTATATTATTAGGCTAGAAAAAGGTGAAAATAGTATATTTAGTAGTCCCACCTGTAAATAAAATAGATATATAAAATAAATGCTGTTTTATGGTTTTCTATTTCCTTTTCCTTTTTTTAATAGAGGGCCACAAGAAAGTGTTAGTATCTGACTCTGGAGAATTGGACTAAGATGTACAGGGAGAACTTTTGTTTTTCAATTTATACTTTCCAGTTAGCTCTGTTTCAGGTTTTACCATATACAAGTTTTAAACAGAATAAACCATTTAATTAGTAGCCAAAGGGGTTGATCACACTGAGTGGGGCTGAGGAGGCAGGTGCAAGTGGCTTTAAAGCCAACAGAAGTCTGGTAGCTGTTGAAGCAGTTTTAGTTGTGGACTTTGGCACAACTGATATCACTGTGAAGTGGCACCTTCAGCCCTAAAAATTCTTAATAATTTTGAGACTTTGGTAAAATAATAATATTAATAAAATACTAGCAGCTACTATTTATTGTCTACCATCTTCCTAACACAGTCTCAAGCTACCTGTGTTTAACATGTGTTGCCTGTTTTTATTTTAATTAATAAACTATTTTTAATAGCAGTTTTAGGTTCATAGCAAAATTGAGCAGAAAATACAGAGAGGTCCCACATACCCCCTATACCCCCAAATGCAAACAACTTCCCCCATTACTGACATTCCTCACAGCAGCAGCACATTGATTGCAATCCATGAACCTGCACTGACCCATTATTATCACCCGAAGTCCGTGGTTTACATTAGGATTCCCTCTTGGTGGTGTACATTCTGTGGGTTTAGACAAATGTATAATGACATGTATCTACCATTGCAGTATCATACAGAATAGTTGCACTGCTCTAAAAAAACCCCATACATCCGCTTCCCTGACTCCTGGCAGTCACTGATCTTTTTACTGTCTCCATAGTTTTGCCTTTTGCCAGAATGTCATAACGTTGGAATCTTACAGTATATAGCCTTTCAGGTTGGCTATTTTCACTTAGTAATAATGCATTTAAGGTCTCTCTGTGTTTTTTCATGGCTTGATAGCTCATTTCTTCTTAGCTCTGCATAGTATTGCATTGTATGATGTACCACAGTTTATCTATTCACCTACTGAAGTAGATCTTTGTTGCTTCCAAGTGTTGGCAATTTTGAATAAAGCTGCATCGTCCATGTGTAAGTTTCTTGTGTGGACCTGAGTTTTCAGTACCTTGGGTAAATACCTCGGGGTGCAATTACTGGATGGTACGGGGTACGGTAAGAGTTATGTTTAGTAACCACTAAACTGTGTTCCGAAGTGGCTGTACCATTTTGCACATTTGCATTCCCACCAGCAGTGAATGAGAGTTCCTGTGGTTTCACACCTTTGCCAGCATTTGGTGGTGTCAGTGTTCTGGATTTTGGCCATTCTCATAGGTGTGCAGTGGCATCTCATTGTTTTTATTTGCAGTTCTCTAATAACATATGATGCGGAGCATCTTTTCATATACTTATTTCGCATCTGTATCTCTTCTTTGGTGAAATGTCTGTTTAGGTCTTTTGAACCCACTTTTTATGTGGGTTGTTTGTCTTCTCACTGTGTTTTAATATTTTGGATAACAGTCCTTTGTCAGATGTGTGTTTTGCAAATATATTCCACCAGCATGGCTTATTTTCTCATTCTCTTAACATTGTCGTTCAGAGAGCAGAAATTTTTAATTTTAGTGAAGTCCAGCTTGTCAAGTATTTCTTTCATGTATTGTGTCTTTGCTATCATATCTACAAAGTCATTGCCATGCTGAAAGTCATCTATGATTTCTCCTTTGTTATCTTCTATGATATTTTACATTTAGGTCTGTGATCAGTTTTGAGTTAGTTTTTGTGAAGGTTTAAGGTCTGTGTCTAAATTATTATTATTTTGTGCTTGCTGATGACCAGTGGTCCCAGCATCATTTGTTGAATCTTTTGCCTACTTTTATATTCCCCGCAAACCCAAGCAAGAGTTACTGCCTTTACCTCCATATTAAAGACAAATAAAGCAAAGGGCGAAGGTTCACAGAGCTAATAAATAGTAAAGCTGGGGGTGGGAACCCAGGTGTTTCTCACTTCAAACTCCTCCTATTTTGCCCTTCAATAAAATGTTTTTGTGAGCCTGACCAGGAAGTAGGGTTCTTAAATTAATATGTCATCACAGTTTAACAAAATGCATACAGTGATTTTAAGCCTAGGGATTATTTCTGACAAATCAAACCTAAGGAGAAAAATAAATTTTTGAAAATATGTTAGATAACTTTCTCTCATTATCCAACTATACATCAAACAAGTATTTGTGTATGAAACGATGTGTTAGCTGTATTGGATGCAACACTGAATAAGATACAATCGTATCTCCCATAGGAAATTTAAATATTGTGATAAATGTGTAAACAAAAGTCTACGTTGACTACAAAGGAAGAAGTGATTTATTTTGCTTCACAGAAGAGAGGCTTCTTGCAATAAGCTACAGAATTATTCACAATTATTCTTTTGAGAAAAAAATAATATGCCTTCTCTCCATTACCACTCCACCCTCATGTAAAACATTAAAGGTAGCTTTGGTAATAAGACAGAAGTCGACGAGGTGGAGCAGGAAGTCTTGTTCTGTTGATCTCACTCTGCTAAGTATGACTGTGGACAAATTCTCAAGCACATGAGACTCATAAAACCTGGAATGGGAGTTGGGGTGGAAGATGATTCTGGGAGGTGGTGAGGGAATGGTTAATTATCATAAAGTTATGTAAGATGGGCATGTAAATACCACCGTAAAGCAGAATCACAGTCAGGAGAATTGGAACTCAAAGTCAGAGAATGGTTTCATTCATTCAGTCATGATTTGGTAATTACCAAATCTATGCCAGTTCTGCAGTATGCTTGCGCACTAGGATTATCTAAATGCCTGTCTATTAAGGAAATGAGTGTTTCCAGAAATTCTCTAGGTTTGAATATGGAGGACAGCATCATGTGGACCTAGTCTTAAGTAAATACTCGTGTCAGGGCGAGGGGGAACAGAATGCCTGTTAGATCACTAAATACGCAATTCATGGCACAGAAATACTGTCAACTCTGGGACGAAGATGATTCTTTCATTTAGGTAAACTGAAGGGTCCTTATTAGCATAGGCCCAATGTGGAGGGTGAGAAGAATTGAGGGTTTATGGGGGAGGTGGAGGTATTTATTTCCCCTGGAATGGGAAGGAGGCACAGAGCTCCTCCGTTCATGCACTCATTCATTTGTTTATCGAACTCCTGTGTGGCACTGACTATATGCAAGCACTTTATAAATAGTAACTCACGTATCTTAGTAACAATCTTGTGAGGTAGGAATTATGATTAAACCTATTTTACAGGTAAGGAAACTGAGCCCCAGAGATACTGAGTAACTTGTCCAAGGTCATACAGGTCACAGATGCTTTTTTTCCCCTGACAACCAAACTTACACTGAGATAGCAAGTGGTGAACACATTCTAGTTTTATGCAGACAATTGATTTTTGAATCACCATTCCCAGGACAGGGAAGACTTCATGGACCTAAGCATCTGCTTCCCCCACCTAAGCTTGGCATGGAGCAATTAGCACCTTTTTCCCTCTGTGGCATCAGAAAATGCCCTGAGAACACAGACATCTTGTGTTATCAGAGGTCTCAAAGCTGGAATGGAACACCACCAAATCCAAACTCATAACAGCTTCTGCTGTCTGTCATATCACTGAGATGTTTTTCACAGCTAAAATCACACCAATGCGCCTCTAACGGTCCTGAGCTCACTATGACTGCAGACCTTGCAGCAGCTCATGTACTCCACACAGACATTATCTCATAACCTGGCTCAGACTCAGATATGGAAAGTGGCCAATAAAGATATTAAAAGGGATTGGCTTAGAGAAAGCACAGCTAATCACTGTCCTGCTGGATGAGGGTGATGCAAGGGCCCAGGCCTTTCCTTCTATTTTTAAATCAGGAGTCTGAGCAGTAAATCCCACATCTCCCTGAATTCACTGCACTGGTCCACAGAGAAGCATGGGACGTGGCCTAGAGTGGCAGCTGAAAGAATTGCTCAAGCAGATTGTCCCTTTCTCTGCCACTCGGGTATAGATGGTTTAAAACCACTAATGGTTGCACAACTCTGTAAATATACTAAAAAGCACTGGATTGTACACTTTAAATGGATGAATTGCATGGCGTGGGTATTCTTAGTAAAGCTGTAAAGAATCAATTGCAAATGTTTATCTGTTAATGTTGATCTGTAATGAAATTTTATGTATTTCATCTTTGAATATGTTCTTTCACACAGATAGGTATTGCCAAATACAGATATCAGTCCACGAAAAACAAAAACAAAAATTTACACTGTTATGAAGGGCATTTCAGCTGCAGGGCTACGGTGGTTGGCATAATAGTGAACTTCCTGCGTCTCCGGGGCTTCCTGAACCTCTGGCTGGTGCTTTTCTGCCCCTCACCGCTCACAACCAGTGATAATTTTGAATGAAATGTCATGTCGAAGTTGTTGATAACTGTTAACCTTCTCCAGGAGGTAATTGAAATGTCCCTCTATTTGCACTGGAGACTTTGTATTTATGAAACAGTTTGCTGAGTTACGTATCATTGAAGATATGTATTTTGAAAAGAGCTTTCCCAGCTGGCTTTGTGGCTCTTGTGTTTTGTTTCGACTGGAGGATGAATGAGCATCTGGATTAAATGTGCTTTATAAAGGGTATTAGTTACATGGCGGCACTTTTTTGCACTTGTAATTTTTCAACTTGACTTCCCTGTCATTTGGCATTTGGATTTTTATATATAGTAAAGCCCCCTTTAGCTGAAGTTTTAGCAACCCTTAGGTGTAGAGACTAATAAACAGATGAGAAAGTATGTGGCACATCAGTTGGGACCAAACAGTTATGCCATCTGTACCTGGTCCAGTTTATTTTCCTCTCCGTATTTGCTCAGCCCCACCTGTCACCTGGGTCTTGGCTACTTGTTAGAGGGAGAGCCCTGGCCACTGCTGCTATAGTTTCCTCATCTTCCAGCACCCCTCGATATCTTACAGGGTGAGAACGAGGCTCCAGCACAATCTCTGCCATGGCAAGGATGACGTAAACGTTGACACCTTGGATGAATTGACTGGACCCCAGAAGATACGGTGCCTTCCACCACTTCTGGTCTCGGATAAAACCCAAATGTTGGGGCATGAGAATTGGCCTTGGGCAGTCAGTTTACACAACCTGAAATATGAAGCAAACCTTGACAGGAACAAGCTGGCAGATAGATTCTGTGCCCTTCATACCCCTTCAGGTTGTTTCCATGCACAGTGGCTCCATTCAGCCTCTCAGAGATGCCTGACATGACTGAGAAGTTGGCTGTGATTTCCTGGTGAAGACCAGTTAAGCCACGTGCCACCTTGTGATTGATTTTCTGCATTTCTGCGTCACTTCCCTTTTCCCTCAGACTTGCTGCTCTTAGATTGCCCCTCCTAGTAAAGCATTCCTATGTAGCTTTAAGCTATTGTTTTCCTGTTTTCTAGAGAACCTGGCCCAGACAGCAGGGTAAGAGGGACTCCCTTCTCAGATTTTCAATGATAATGGTGGTAAACACTAAAGATAAAGGAAAATAAAGAGGGTAGTTTAGGGTGAATAGGAAGTATGCCAAAAAGCAACTGGGGGATGTTAGTTCCTTTTGAGAAAAATGGGATAAGGTGGATTCACAGGAGCAAAGCTTTGTCACAGTTCTTCTAGGGTAAAAGAGGGGAAGAAGGTTATTTTAGACAGTGTAATTAATAATTCTTTATGAAACAAAAAAGCCCCACAAATATCTCATCAGCTTAGCACAATGTAGATTTTTTTCACTCAAAATTGTATATGGTTTTGGTGGTTCTTCTGCATCTTGTAGGTAGGCAGTCTGGAATACTTGGTCCCCAAGATTTCTGGGGCTGGGGCAGAGCACTAGAGCTGGAACTAGAGGTAAAACAAGAGCAGAAGAGCGAGAGGGAGAGAGAAAGTGAGAGAAACACATCAACTCTTAACTGGCTTAGCCCAGAAGGGACATACGTCCCTTCTCTTCATAATTCATTGACCAGAACTAATCATATCGCCACAGCCTAACTGCTAGGGAGGCTGGGAAATGTAGGGGAACAAATAGATTTTTGTTGAGCACAGACTGTCCCATGTCAAGTTTTATCAAGAGAAATTAATGGAGAGGTGAGACCAGATGGGACAGGGTAAGAGATTCTTACCAGAATAATGCAAAGAAGATCTTCAAGAAATGTCAAAGTGGGTACGAAGAGCTAGAATACAAGACCTGAGACAAATGTCTGTTTAGAAATAGAGGACACAAAGGGGGAAGGAAAAGACTTCCAAAGGAGGATTAGGTAAATACTTGGAGCAGAGATGAGAGAAAGGACAGACAGTTGGGAGCAAGCCTCTGACAGATAAAAGGATGAAGCCACAGAGGAAGCAGTTCTGCCACTTCCCAGTGAGACATAGCAAGACACACTGGAGAAGACATCAGGCGAGCTGGCCACAAAATAAGACAGGACAAGGTGTGATATAACACTCCTTAAAATAAAGAGTGTTGAATTCTTCACTCACAGATCCACTCACTGTGGTCAGCACAAAACAGTGAACATGTGATGATGTCCAGTTCCTCAGGTAAGCTCTAGCCTCCATTTCTGTGAGGTCTCTCAAGTTGAGCTCTGAAAGGTCATGACTATGGAGATTCATTTAAGAGTGTTTCAGGTGCAGCTGTCCAAAGTGCTGTGAGTCACGTGAGGCTCCTCAGATGTACTTCACATCCCAAGAAAGGAGGAGCTGGGCTGCTGATCGCAAAGCAGCCATTCACCCACCAGGATAGGGCTGTTGTGAGGATTAAATCCAGTGCCTGGCACATTCTAAGTGATCCGTACATGTTGCCTATTGTTTGACTAACTTTATGCGGTTTCTGTTTTAGAGATTAGGAAGCTGAAGCAGAGAAAATTTAAGAGACTTGTCTGTGAAATTATAGCTGACAAAAGCATATAGTAGCAGATGGCCATCAGGTAGTCTAGAACAGCGGTCCCCAACTTTTTTGGCACCAGGGACCAGTTTCCTGGAAGACAGTTTTTCCACGGACGGGGTTAGTGGGGGGATGGTTCAGGCGGTAACGCGAGCGATGGGGAGCGATGGGGAGCAGCAGATGAAGCTTCGCTCGCTTGTCCGCCGCTCACCTCCTGCCGTGCGGCCCGGTTCTGGGACCCCTGGTCTAGAAGGTCAGAGGTTGGTGTCATTAAAGACCTCCTTGATGAAATTACGTTTGAACAGAGAAATGAAGGATAAGAAGTTAACCAGGCAAGGAAGGTGAGGAGGATAAAAGAGGGGAATCCAGGTAGAGGAGACAGCATGCAAAAATGCCTGAAGTGAGGAATGAGCTTTAGCCAAGCTGGGTAGAGGATGATGCGGTCAAGAGCTCTATGAAGGAGAAGAGTGGTCCCAGATGAAACTGGAGAGGAAGACAGGCTTAGGCAGAGTCTTATAGGTCATGCTAGGACAGTGAACCCCATCCCAAGAGCGATGGTAGTCCACTAAAGTGCTTCAAGCAGATTAGTGGCATACAGATATGTGTTTTATAAAGATCACTCTAGCTGTTATATGGCGAAAGGATTGGGAAGGAGGGCAGGTGAGAATAGAGAGAACTAGAAGAAACTACTGTAGTAGTTCTGGGGATAAACGATGGAGAATTAGATTGGGATAGCAGTAGAGACAGAGAAAAGCTGAGGATTTATTTTGAAGGTAGAATCAGCTGGAGTCTAGGGATAAGGCAGAAAAAATTATCCTGATGTCCAGGTTTATGGCATGAGCAGCAATGTGAGTAGAGTTACCCTTTACTTAGATGTAGGGTATAGTCTACATTGTTGGTTGAAGTTTTTTAAACTTATTTAAATGAAATAATTTTAGATTTAGAAGAATTTCAAAGGTAGTACAGGGAGTTCCCATATACACTTTACCAGCTTGCTCTACATAACCATGGTACATTTATCAAAACTGAGAAATTAACACTGGAATAATCCACCAACTAAGCTACAGACCTTACTGAGATGTCATCAGTTTTCCCACAGATGTGCTACTTCTAATCCAAGATCCATTCCAGGACATTTAGTTGTTATGTCTCGGTTTCCTACAGTCTGTGACACTTCTCAGTGTCATGAGCTTGACACTATCGAAGAATACTGGTGAGGTATTTTGTAGAACATCCCTCGGTGTGGTTTTGTCTGATCTTTTTTTCATGATTAGGCTGGGGTTATGGAATCTGGCAAGAATATCACAGAGATCATGTGCCCTTCTCAACCCAGCACATCAGAGGATACGTGATATCAACATGGCTTATTAGGTCACTTGGTTGAAGAGGTGTATGCCAGGTTTCTCTACTTTAGAGTTATCATTTTTCCCTTTCCATACTCCATTCATTCGAAGGAATCACTAAGTTCACAATAAGTTCACACTCAGGGAAAGGGGAGTTAAGCTCCATCTTATGTAAGGAAGATTATCAAATTGTGGACATATGTTAAACCACCATAATAAATAAGTATTTGAGGGGAGGTACTCTTAAGCCATGCAGATATCCTATTTATCTTTAAAGTTTCTCATCCATTAGAGGATTTTGCCCGCAGCAATTATCATTGTGGTGTTCTAATGGTAACTGTCTGTTTCTTTAATTCCTTCTACATCTATCATTTGGAATGATAGTGTTTAAAAGTTACATATTCATATTTGTTCAACCAGCTAGTGTCTCATTTACTTAATTTATTTTATTAACAAGAATAAGAGATTCTTTAATGAGGAGTAGTGTCTGCTAACTTAACACTATGTATATTCAGCTTTTCTATTCATTGGAAATGGTGTTGCTTAGGAGGGAATGTAGTTTTAAAAATATATAGTTCATTTATTTTGACGTTATTTTGAGTCTATTTATTGTTTAAAACTAGAATGAACAAGATAAATAATTCCTCAATTCTAGACCATAGTTAATAAAACAGCATTCTTCTCAATCCTGTATTTCCAGTAGAATAAATGCTAGGCTGGTAATTAGATTAATAAAAAAAATATGAAGTTCTTATCTAGTATAAAGCATTAAGAACACTTCCACAAACTACTATTAATTCTAAAAATGTGTAGGTAATATATGGAATAATTCAGAAAAATATAAATAAGAACATCTTTGAAGTTCATATTTCTGCCATTCAAAGATAATTCTTTTAGTGTCTTGGTGATATTCCTTCTTAATTTTAAAATACTCATAGACATGGTATATGGATTTATATTTATATAAATGAATAAAAGTTTAAAAAAAATTTTACATATTGTTAACATAATATGTGTTTTCCTTTTCCTTAACATAATATGTGTTTTCTGTTTCACTGAGCACTCTTAAAAAAAGATTTAAAATAATTGACTAGTAATTCATCATATGGTTCATAATTTGTTTAACTGTTCTCCTGTGATCGCCAGTTTAGCTTGTATCCCGTGTTTTACTGGCATAAAAATTCTGTACTGAGCTTTTTAGGTCTATGTCTTCATATACAGTTTGGTGATTGTCTTAGCAAGGAGACAGTAGTGTGGTGGCGAAGAGCTCAGTCTTTGCAGCTGCATTACCTGGTTTTGTGTCCGTCTGTGTCACTTAATAACTGTATAACCTTTAGAAGATTCCTTAACTTGTCTGTGTTTAAATCTTCTCCCCTATAAATTGTGAATAAGTACAACACCTACCTTACAGGGTTGTTACGAAGATTTAATAAAGGCTATATGAAAACGCAATATGAAACACACTCAGAAAAGTGCTTAGAACTTGCCGAGCACTGTGTTAAATAAATAAAAGAAAAAATCAGTGTTATATGTCCTATAAATAGTAGAATTGCCCTGTAAAACCATCTGGATATGGTATTCTAAAATACTGATTTAATTTTTAATAGTTATTAAAATCTTTATACAATTTTTCAAGGTTACACTCCATTTACAGTTATTACAAAATATTGACTATATTCCCCATGTAGTGCAATATAAACACCGAGTAGTTTATACCTCCCATTCCTCCACCCCTATATTTCCCCTAACTCCCCTCTCCCCACTGGTAACCACTAGTTTGTTCCCTATAATATCTGTGAGTCTGCTTCTTTTTTGTTATATTCACTTGTTTGGTTTACTTTTTAGATTCCACATATACGTGATGTCATACAGTATTTGTCTTTCTCTGTATGACTTATTTCACTTAGCGTAATGCCCTCCAGGTTCATCCATGTTGCTGCAAATGGCAAAATTTCATTCTTTTTTATGGTTGAGTAGTATTCCGTTGTACGTATATTACCATATCATCTTTATCCATTCATCTGTTGATGGACACTTAGGTTGCTTCTGTATTTTGGCAATTGTGAATAATGCTGCTATGAACGTTGAGGTACATGTATTTTTTTCGAATTAGTGTTTTTGTTTTTTTCTTTTTTTTTTCTGGATATATACCCAGGAGTGGAATTGCTGGGTCATATGGTCATTCTATTTTTAGCTCTTGAGAAACCTCCGGACTGTTTTCCACAGTGGCTGCACCAGTTTACATTCCCACCAACAGTGTATGAGGGTTCCCTTTTCTCCATATCCTCGCCAACATTTGTTATTTGTGTTCTTTTTGATGATAGCCATTTTGACAGGTGTGAGGTGATATTTCATTGTGGGTTTTGATTTACATGTCCCTGATGATTAGCAGTGTTGAGCATCTTTATATGTGCCTGTTGGCCATCTGCATTTCCTCTTTGAAAAACGTCTATTCAGTTCTTCTGCCCATTTTTTAATGAGGTTGTTTGGTTTTTTTTTGGTGTTGAGTTGTATAAGCTGTTTATATATGTTGGATATTAATGGTTATAGGGCTATTTGTGTTTTCTAGTTCTTCTTAAATCACTTTTTGAAATTATATTTTCAAGGACTTTGTCTATTTCATGAAACAGTTTAAACATTTTAAATTTATTAGAATATAGCTATTTAGATAATTCTCATTCTAGTGTTCTGTGCTCTCTTTGAATTTCTATATACTTTTGTATGTCTGCTTGTTTTTGCCTCATCATATTTTCTCTTGACAAGTGTTGCTAGAGATTTATTCATTATTTGAAATTTATTTATCTCTATTTTATTTAACAGCTTTACTAAGGTATAATTCATATACAAAAAACTACACATATTCGGCATATACAACTTCAATGAATTTGGACGTATACATACACACGCATGAACCATCACCACAACTAAGGTAAGAAGCATATCCATCACTGCCAGAAGTTTCCTTGTGCCTGTTCGTTTTCGTTTTTGTTTTTGTGGTAGGAACACTTAACATGTGATCTGTCCTCCTGATACATTTTTTTAAGTGCACAATACAGTATTGTTAACTATGGTCATAGGGTTATTTGTGTTTTCTAGTTGTACAATGTGTTGTACATTGGATCCCTAGAACTTATTCATCTTGTGGTCTTGCATAACTGGAACTATATCCATTGAAACATAGCCCGCCATTTCTCTCTCCCCCAGCCCCTAGCCCCAACCACCATTCTACTCTCTGCTTCTATGAGTTTGTTTATTTTAGATATTCATGTAAGTGAAGTCATGCACTGTTTGTCCTTCTGTGATGGACTTATTTCCATGAACACAGTGTGATCCAGATTCATCCATGTTGTGTCATATGGCAGGATTTCCTTCTTTTTTAAGACTGAATAACATTCCATTAAAGCATACCATAGTTTTTCCGTTCATCCATCGATGGACACTTAGGTTATTTCCATATTTGGCTATTTTGAATAATACTGCAAAGAACATGGGAGTGCCAATATCTCTTCAAGATCCTGGTTTGAATTCTTATAGATATATACCTAGAAATGAAATTGCTGGATTGTATGTTAGCTCTGTTTTAATTCTTTTGAGGAATCTCCATACTATTTTCCATAGCTGTTGCACAATATTGCATTCTCACCAACAGTGTACAAGTATTCCAGTTTCTCCACATCCTCACCAACACTTGTTATCTTTTTTTTTTATAATAGCCATCCTCATAGGTGTGAAGTGGTATCTTAATGTCATTTTGATTTGCACTTCCCCTATGGTTAGTGTTGTTCAGCATCTTTTCATATCTTGTTGGCCATTTGTATGTCTTTGGAGAAATATCTGTTCAACTCCTTTGCCCATTTTTAAATTAGATTATTTTATTTTATTGCTATTTAGTTGTATGAGTTCCTAATATATTTTGGATATTAACCCCTTATCAGTTATATGGTTTGCAGATATTTCCTTTCATTCTGAAGGTTGCCTTTTCATTCTTTAAAATTTTTTTCCAGCTTTATTGAGATTTCATTGATATATAGCATTGTATAAGTTTAAGGTGTACAAAGTGATGATTTGTTTTATATATATATATATATATATATATGTATTGAGAATTATTGCCATATAAGGTTAGTTAACATATCCATTACCTCACAGAATTACAATTTTTTGTGTGTATGGTAAGAAATTTTAAGGTTTACTCTCTTAGTAACTTTCAAGTACACAGTACAGTATTATGTTAATTATATATTATATTAACTGTGGTCACCATACTACACATTATATCTCCAGAACTTATTCATTCTATAACTGAAAGTTTGTACTCTTTGACCACCTTCATCCATTTCCTCTATTCCCCTGCCCTTGGCAGCCACCAGTCTACTCTGTTTTTTGAGTTTAGTTTTTTAGATTATACATATAAGTGAGATCTTACAGTATTTGCCTTTCTCTATCTGACTTATTTAGCTTAGCATAGTGCCTTTGATGTCCATTCGTGTTGTGGCACATGACAGAATTTCCTTCTCTTTTATGGCTGAATGATATACCATTGTGTGTGTGTGTGTGTGTGTGTGTGTGTGTGTGTGTAGATAGATAGATACGTAGATCTTCTAAAAATCCATTCGTCTGTCAGTGGACACCATGTCTTGGCTATTATAAATAATGCAGCAATGAACATGGGGAGGTAGATGTCTCTTTGAGATAGTGATTTCATTTCCTTCATATATACACCTAGAAGTGGAATTGATAGATCATATGGTAGTTCTATTTTTAAGTTTTTGAATTGCCTCTTTACTGTTTTCCATGGTGGCTGCACCAGTTTATATTCCCACCAACAATGCACAAGTGTTCTCTTTTCTCCACACCCTCACCAGTACTTATTCTCTCTTATCTTTTTGATAACAGCCTTTCTAACAGGTGTGAGGTAATATCTAATTGTGGTTTTGATTTGCAATTACCCCAGGATTAGTGATGTTGAGCACCTTTTCATGTACTATTGGCCATTTGTATTGGAAACATATCTATTCAGGTTCTCTGCCCATTTTTAAATTGGATTATTTGTTTTTTTGCCATTGAGTTGTATGAGTTCCCTATATACTTTGTATATTAATATCTTATTAGATATACGGTTTGCAAATATTTTCTCTCATTTCACAGATTACTTTTTCATTTTGTTGATGATTTCCTTTGCTGTGCAGAAGCTTTTTAGTTTGATGTAGTACAACTTGTTTAGTTTTTCTTTTATTGCTTGCACTTTTGGTGTCATAACCAAAAAATCATTGCCAAGACCAGTGTCAAGGAGCTTCTTCCCTATGTTTTCATCTAGGAGTTTTATGGTTTTAGGTTTTACATTTAAGTCTTTAATTCATTTTCAGTCAATTTTTGTGAGTGATGTGTAAGATAGGGGTTCAGGTTCATTCTTTTGCATGTGAATATCCAGTTTTCTCAACACCATTTGTTGAAGAGACTATTCCTTTCCCATTGGCTCCCTTGTCAAATATTAGTTGACCATGTATGCGTGGGTTCATTTCTGAGGTCCCTATTCTGTTCCATTGGCCTATGTGCCTGTTTATATGGAGTACTACCATACTGTTTTGATTACTTTAGGTTTATAGTATAGTTTAAAATCAGTGTAGTGTGATGCTTCTAGCTTTATACTTTTTTCTCAAGATTGCTTTGAATATTCAGTCTTATGTGGTTCCATATGAATTTAGGATTGCTTTTTCTATTTATGTAAAAAATGCCATTGGAATCCTGGTAGAGATTGCATTAACTCTGTAGATTGCTTCAGGTGGAATGGATGTCTTAATAATATTAATTCTTCCAATCCATGAACAAGTGATATCTTTTCATTTACTTGTGTCTTCTTCAATTTCTTTTATTAAAGCCTTCTACTTTTCAGAGTATTAATCTTTTACCTCCTTGTTTAAATTTATTCCTAAGTATTTTGCTGTTTTTGGTGCTATTGTAATGAGGATTCTTTATTTATTTTTCATATAGTTTGTTGTTAGTGTATAGAAATGTAACTGGTTTTTCTATCTTGTTTTTTGTATCCCGTAACTTTACTGGATTTGTTAATTAATTCTAACTGTTTCTTGGTCATGTCTTTAGGGTTTTCTATATATAAGATCATGTTCTTTGCAAACAGACAGTTTACTTCTTCCTTTCTGACTTAGATGCCTTTAATTTTATTTTTTTATTGCCTGATTGCTCTGGCTAGGATCTCAGGTACTATGTAATAGGACTGGTGAGAGTGGGCACGTTTGTCTTGTTCCTGATCTTAGAGGGAGTTCTCAACCTTTCACCATTGAGGATGATGTTAGCTGTGGGCTTGTCATATAGACTTTTATTATGTTGGGATGTGTTCCTTCTATATTCAATGTATTGAGAGATTTATTATGAAAATATGTTGAATTTGGGGAGATTGGTTCAAGATGGCAGAGTAGGAGGATGTGTGCTCACTTCCTCTCGTGAGAGCACCAGAATCACAACTAACTGCTGAACAAACATCGACAGGAAGACACTGGAACTCACCAAAAAAGATATCTCGCATCCAAAGACAAAGGAGAAGCCATAATGAGATGGTAAAAGGGGTGCAATCACAATAAAATCAAATCCCATAGCCACTGGGTGGATGACACAAACTGGAGAACAACTATACCACAGAAGTACACCCACTGGAGTAAAGGTTCTGAGCCCCACATCAGGCTTCCCAACCTGGGGGTTTGGCAATGGGAAGAGGAATTCCTAGAGAATCAGACTTTGAAGGCTAGCAGGACTTGATTGCAGGACTTCAACAGGACTGGGGGAAACAGAGACTCCACCTTTGGAGGGCACACACAAAGTAGTGTGTGCATCAGGACCGGGAGGAAGGAGCAGTGACCCCATAGGAGACTGAACCAGACCTACCTGCTAGTGTTGGAGGGTCTCCTGCAGAGGTGGGGGGTGGCTCTGGCTCACAGTGGGGACAAGGACACTGGCAGCAGAAGTCCTGGGAAGTACTCCTTGGCATGAGCCTTCCTGGAGTCATTTGGTGGGGCTAATGGTGGGCCATTAGCCCAACCAAAGAGCCTGTAGCCTCCAGTGCTGGGTCACCTCAGGCCAAACAACCAACATGGAGGGAACTCAGCCCGACCCGTCAATAGACAGGTGGATTAAAATTTTACTGAGCTCTGCCTACCAGAGCAACACCCAGCTCTACCCACCACCAGTCCCTCCCATCAGGAAGCTTGTACAAGTCTCTTAGATAGCCTCATCCACAAGAGAGCAGACAGCAGAAACAAAAAGAACTACAATCCTGCAGCCTGTGGAATGAAAACCACATTCACAGAAAGACAGACAAAATGAAAAAGCAGGGGACTATGTACCAGATGAAGGAACAAGATAAAACCCCAGAAAAACAACTAAATGAAGTGGAGATAGGCAACGTTCCAGAAAAAGAATTCAGAATAATGATAGTGAAGGTGATCCAGGACCTCAGAAAAAGAATGGAGGCAAAGATCAAAGATGCAAGAAATGTTTAACAAAGACCTAGAAGCATTAAAGAACAAACAAAGAGAGATGAACAATACAATAACTGAAATGAAAAATACACTAGAAGCAATCAATAGCAGAATAACTGAAGCAGAAGAACGGATAAGTGACCTGCAAGGCAGAATGGTAGAATTCACTGCTGTGGAACAGAATAAAGAAAAAAGAATGAAAAGAAATGAAGATAGCCTAAGAGACCTCTGGGACAACGTTAAATGCACCAACATTCACATTATAGGGGTCCCAGAAGGAGAAGAGAGAGAGAAAGAACCCGAGAAAATATTTGAAGAGATTATAGTCAAAAACTTCCCTAACATGGGAAAGGAAATAACCACCCAAGTCCAGGAAGTGCAGAGAATCCCAGGCAGGGTAAACCCAAGGAGAAACATGCCGAGACACATAGTAATCAAATTGACAAAAATTAAAGATGAAGAAAAATTATTGAAAGCAACAAGGGAAAAATGACAAATAATATACAAGGGAACTCTCATAAGGTTAACAGCTGATTTCTCAGCAGAAACTCTACAAGCCAGAAGGGAGTGGCATGATATATTTAAAGTGATGAAAGGGAAGAACCTACAACCAAGATTACTCTACCTGGCAAGGATCTCATTCACATTCGATGGAGAAATCAAAAACTTTACAGACAAGCAAGAGCTAAGTGAATTCAGCACCACCAAACCAGTTTACAACAAATGCTAAAGGAACTTCTCTACTGGGAAACATAAGAGAAGAAAAGGACCTACAAAAACAAACCCAAAACAGTTAAGAAAATGGTAATAGGAACATACATATCAATAATTCCCTTAAATGTGAATGGATTAAATGCTCCAACCAGGGACTTCCTTGGTGGTGCAGTGGTTAAGAATCCGCCTGCCAATGTAGGTGACATGGGTTTGAGCCCTGGTCTGGGAAGATCCCAAATGCCTCGAAGCAACTAAGCCCCTGAGCCACAACTACTCAGACAGCACTCTAGGGCCTGTGAGCCACAACTACTGAGCCTGTGTGCTGCAACTACTGAAGCCTGTGTGCCTAGAGCCTGTGCTCCACAACAAGAGAAGCCACTGCAATGAGAATAATACCTATATGAATGTAGGTATTATTTTTAATGTATCCAATTCTCCATTAAAATAATCTTTCCAAGAAAGTCTAGTATGCAACATGACAAAATTGTACTGCTCTTGTCCAGTTTTGAATTAAGACTATGGTGGGAGCGGTGAGAGAAGAGCCATTTGCCTTTATCATTGGGACTTCCAGATAAAATATCCTGCAAGATGCAAAAGGTATCTTGAGACATAGTAATTACCAGGATTCAATTACTAAGGATTTTTACAAAACAAAAGATATGTTATGATGTTATGTCTACTGTTTCTTTTGATCTTTCTGTATTGATTTCACAGATGGGCCTACTGTAATTTCTTATGGTGGAACTTTAATGATTCACTTTGTTGTTGGGTCTGTCTGTAAGACCAATAAGTTATGTTATATGTCTAGGAGAATTTGAGGTCTAGTTGCTGGTCTTGTTTCTCCTGCCCATGCCTCTCAAATGTGCTCAGTTAATTAAATATATGGATACTCTCTTCTTTTCCTTTCTAATTTTTCTGTCGTACTATAATTTAATGCTTAGCATTTGTACTATGGGTCACATTTTCCAACCATTTCTTAACTGCTTTTTCATGTATTCCTTTCAGGAATTTGATAAGTTGGTATAGAAATCATTCTAAGATCTGAACCAGAAAACTAACGAAATCTCCTCCCTCCCCATCTTTAGATGGTCTAATGTAGTGGTTCTCAGTTGATATACTGGGTTATCCTGGCGTTCTATGAATTGGTCCTTCCTTTATCCTTCAGTGTTTTTATACTCCTAATTTTATCAAGCCTTCGGTGTCTTCTAAGAAGTCCTAGTTAATGACAAAGCACTTACTAAGAGACAAAACAACAGTGAAAAAATGGAAACAAATGAAAACAACCTATTATCCTTACTTCTAAGTCTTTATTTTAGCTATTTTTTTAATATAGTATGCTCATGGTTATAATTTATATTTTTGTCCTGGTAAAATTGTCCCTAGTTGTGTGATATAAGTGAAGTCATTTATGAGTACTCTGAGTTTTCCCAGGCCTTTGTTTATATATGGATTACGTAGGGATAATAATCTAAAGTTCACTGACTCAAGTCCATAACGGCTCACATGGCACCTGCTGTTCAAGTCACTGTGCTCACATCAGTCTGGCAGTTCTGGTCTCCAGGCAGCATAGGATACGTAATTCTTTTTTTGCTCTGATACCCAAATTTGATGTACTCTCTCTGGAGGTTGCTTGATCATGACCAAGGCTGCCATTGCTCATGGTATATGTATGAAAATTCCAGTATCTATACAAAGGATTCTGTGTCCTAGTGCTCTGTATGCCACCAAATGTCATTATTTATTTTTTGCCCCTAACTGGAGAAACATCTTCTTCTCTATCTCTTCGTCTGCCTTCAAATAGAATAATTTATCTCTGAAGTCACACTGAACCCCTCAGGAGAATGTTCCTACAGTTTTTGCTGTAGGCTCGGAAATGAGTCCAGAGACTTGAGTGGCAGAAGAAGAAATGCTTTCTTCTCTATTTTCCCCTCCATCATTATATCAGCATCTCTTTCACATGGGTCTTTCCTCCCTTAAAATTCCCTTCTGGATGGGACAGATACTATTCCTAGTGCTTAAGGCTGTGAGTGCTGGTGCTGGACTTCCTGGGTTCACATTTCTGCTTTACCACCTACTAGCTTTGCGACTTCAGACAACTTACTTCATCCCTAACTATATAATAATATGATACCATGTGGCATATTCAAAATGAACAGAGTTAGGAAGAGCCCTGCGTAATAGTGGGGTGTTTGGAACATGTTAGGTACTGAATTAGTGTGAATGCTTTTCCTCTCTTATCTTTTTCCTTGGAAGTCTTTTGAAATATGGGAGGAGGTATAAGTTCACATAATTTAAGTCAGTGTTATCCAGGTTATCAATATGATATTGGGCATAAAATTATTAAATAATAATTTATTTTTATTATAGTTTTCATTTTACTCTATGCATATCGTGTGCCAGGCACTCTTCTGAGTCACATATATTAACACATTCAATTCTCATATTAATTCAATGAAATAGATATGGCTATTATCCCAATTTTATAGAAGAGAAGATGAGAAAATAGCAATGCTAGGCAATTTGCCAAAGCCACATAGTGATGGGGCCAGAATTTGAACACAAGGATTTTGACGCTGGAGCTCAACTTATAACCACTAAATGGTACTTGGGGTACACAGGATAGATATGCACTAGTAAAGTGCTTTGGGGCATGTGCTTTCCAGCTGTGAATTCAAGGAGAAAGCAAATATTCTGATCAAAAAAGTTTAACAAATTTCCCCCAATTTGCCACAACATGTAGGATGTTGTTCACAGGTGGAATTTGAAATTTTGCAAACATGGACCCCAGGGCTGGAGTTAGAATAGTGGTTTCTTGTCTTCAAATATGAGGATACTCAAAGTTCTCAAACTTCATATACCTTCCTGGCATAATGATACTTTTAGTAAACATCCTCTGAGAAAATACGTATCAGAATGGCACCAAATAGCATATGTGTATTATTGATTCAGTCTATCATGGACAGTGCTGAGAGCACATGTAAATTTTTGGACCCTTGTCATCACTCTGTACCCTCTTAGAAAAGAGTTATGGAGAAATAATAAGCTACAATATCAGACAGATATTCTCATGAACTAGGTAGGGTAGCATCTAGGATTTTTCTGTGTATATTGGAAAGAAGCAAAACTCATTTGCTGTTGTTGTTTTCTGAACGTATTCCAAAAAGATTCGGAAGTATAAATGAAACAAGTACATAAGCAAAAGCTATGTGCTTAAAGAAAACAAGATTCCTGAAAGAAGAAAGTATACCTGTACAAATAAGATGTGGGCTATCTGGAAAATGCAGACACCCCACTGAACACATTGGAGACTCTTAGAGACATTACAACTCTTTTCCCATTTCTTAATGAGGCAGGAGCTAGAGAATGATCTCAGAACTGACTGTATAGTTTCTAAATGTTAACACATTAAACTGAAAAATATTCCCATTTCAAATTGTGTATACAGCAATTCCCAGCTAATTTCCTTGCTGACTCATTCAGTCTAGAGTCAAAGAACTTAAATGTGACTTTTAAAAAGTTTCTTTATCCTTCAAAATGCTTATACCACTTTCCAGAAGTTCTATGTCTATTAATTTATCCTTAGAAGATAATCAGGGGCTTCCCTGGTGGCGCAGTGGTTGAGAATCTGCCTGCTAATGCAGGTGACACGGGTTCGAGCCCTGGTCTGGGAGGATCCCACATGCCGCGGAGCAACTAGGCCAGTGAGCCACAACTACTGAGCCTGCGCATCCAGAGCCTGTGTTCCGCAACGAGAGAGGCCGCGATAGTGAGAGGCCCGCACACCGCTATGAAGAGTGGCCCCCGCTTGCCACAACTGGAGAAAGCCCTCACACAGAAACGAAGACCCAACACAGCAAAAATAAATAAAATAAATTAATAAACTCCTACCCCCAACATCTAAAAAAAAAAAAAGAATAGTGTTTAAAAAAAAAGAGAAAATAATCAGAGTTATGTGTAAATATATTTGTGTAAGTATATTATAACAGCATTATTTGTAATAAGCAATCTTTGGAAACACCTGAATGTTTATCAATGGAAGATTAATTACTAAGTTATAATATCCTTATGATACAGTATTATCCTGGTGCTTTGCCTGGGGTCCATAGAAAAGAGATACTGAGACCAGGTTCAAGTGCTAATCCTTATTGAAAGGTGTACTTCGAGGGCAGCAAGCCTGAGGCAAAAAGGAGTGAGGCAAAGAAGGATAAGAAGCAAATGCAAAGTGACTTTCCTGCATTAGCCATGGCTTGCCTTCAGATTTGAGAAAGAATTTCTCTCTTGACCCCAATCAGTCTCCCTTTTACCCATGGTCAAAGGTCATTAGTCAGGGAGTTAACTTTCCTGAACTTCTGGGTTGTGTCCTTGACTCTTTCTTCAGACTCCATGAACTGCGTGTGCTTTATACAAGTTTGGAAATGGTGGGAGGAGCCAGAGACACTGGGCATGTAGCTGGTTGGTCCCCATAGAGTCATTTACCAGTGCAGTGGTTGAGACTGAGCCGGGCATTAAGGGTCAGGGGACAGTTGGGGCTGAGATAATTTGGGGGCACATAAGACATGAACATTAACACAGACATAATGGAAAACAGATTGACACATTCACAATATAGGTAAAAAAAACAAAAAAGCTATCCTGTATGCAATTCAATATTGTTTTTATAACTCTACACACACGCAGATGGAGAGAGAAGGGAGAGAATACTAAAAAGACAAACAACAGATCCTCATTATGCAATTATCTTTAGAAGATGGGTTCCCAACTAAACTTTGGAGATTTTTTTTCTTCCATTGGGATTTTCTGTGCTTTTCATGGTTTCTGTGTTGAACACGACTTGCTTTTTGTTATAAAAATAAATCATAGATGTGAGCAGAGATTTATCTATAAGGTTGTTCAATGTGTACTGTTAGCTATAATAATAAGAAAATATAATGCTATTTATAAAAACAAAATGAAAATATAGAGATTCAGTGAAGTCTTTTATATCATGAGAACATATCTTGATATTTTAATACCCTGAAGCCTGTATAATTGTTTAAAAATATTCAGTGACATGAAAAGTATTTAGAATATGCTGTTTAATGAAAAAAAGCAAGTTACAAAATAATATGTTTGATGTAATCAATATTTAAATAATACATTTGACTGCACAAAAAAATAAATCTTGGGGAGTCATTCCCAGATAGGAAAATAAAATATCATAAAATTGTAATTTATTCTCAAATTACACATCATTAATGCAATTTCATTCAGAATCTCAATTGTTTTTCAAACTGGAAAACACCATTTTAAAATTCGTATGAAAGAATAAATATGCAAAATATGATATGTTAAGTTTTTGCATAATTTCTAAAATCAAAATAGTCTAATGGTTGGATAAGAACAGAAGAATAGATCATTGGAACAGGGAAGGGAACCTGGGAATAGATCTAAACAGGATGAGGCCTTAATATATGACAAGGATGCCTTTTAAATTCAGTCCAAAATGATAGAACAATGTTGGATTTCTACCTTATAGCTTATTTAATATATATTCCAGATTAATTAAAGAATCAAATGTAAAAAGTAAAACAATAAAATCATTCAACACTTTAGGAAAAAATGTTTTTATAAACTTAGGGTGGGAGAGATATTCTGAATGAGCTGGGAAACCCAGAACTACACAGAAAAGGATTGGCAAATTTGAATATATATTAATAAAAATTTCCTTATTAGAAAACAACATAAGAAAGAATTGAGACCATTTATAGGCTGGAGGAAATATTCCAATATTTGTAACAAACAAGGAGTTAATATTTCTAATGTCCAGATAATTCCTACAAATATCTGAGAAAAAAAAGAGAAAGAAAGTAATATGGACAAACAACTCATGAAAAAGAAAATGAAAACTGAGGAGTAAACATATGAAAAGATACTTAGACGTGTTGCAAAACAGAACCATACAATGCAGAAGCAACTTTTAAACTGTCAAAATAGGCAAAGGAAAAGGATAGAATGTATTCTATCTAAAACTCCCGCAAGAAGTTTTATTACAGTGTTGTTTGAAGGGGCAAAAAAAACAAAACAAACCAAACCAACACAAACAAGCCCTATAGATAACCTGAAATGCATTAGTATGAGAATTTAAAAGAGAGATTATAATATGGCACGTCCAGACTAAGGAATATTATGAGGCTGTTACAAAGAATGAGTTAGATTTTGTTGCATAGGCTTTGAGAAACAAGAAAAAAGTGGATGTTTCAGAAGCTTCAGAGTAAAATCATACCTCTGCACATTATCTAAGATCCAGAAAAATCTTTTTAAATTGGTGACTTAAAAGAGGACAAGACAGGGACTTCCCTGGTGGTACAGTGGTTAAGAATCTGCCTGCCAGTGCAGGGAACATGGGTTTGAGACCTGGTCCGGGAAGATCCCATGTGCCGTGGAGCAACTAAGCCCATGTGTCACATCTACTGAGCCTGCGCTCTAGAGCCTGCAAGCCACAACTACTGAGCCCGCATGCCACAGCTACTGAAGCCCATGTGCCTAGAGTCCGTGCTCTGCAACGAGAGAAGCCACCACAAATGTGAAGCCGACGCACTGCAACAAAGAGTAGCCCCCGCTGGCTGCAACTAGAGAAAGCCCACGTGCAGCAATAACAACCCAATGCAGCCATAAATAAATAAGTTTATTTAAAAAAAATGTCATTGGTGTTGAGGTTGAGAAATTTGGCTCTAGATAAAAGTGGAATTAGATTAAACAAAAAAGAGGACAATCTATAAAAAGATAAAAGGTAATAACGTGAGCTGATAAAAAGGAGATGTATTATATAAGTAAGAATTGTAAAAAGAATTAATAATAAAATGGCAGAGTTAGAATTGACCCCGATGCAGCAAACAGCGGAAGACCAGATTATTGACTCAGTTGATAAAATTGAAAAGTGCTCCCACAATGTGGAAGTCAATGAAAGAGAATAAAAATGCCTTAATAAATAATTGGTGTTCCACATATAGAGGAAAGAACAAGTGAATGGGAAAATACTTAAAGGGATCATATTACACATTTTTTTAATTTAAAGAAAAAAATAACTGTGCATGTGGATGTAAAATAGCTCACTATCTTCCAGTCAAAATTGTGAAAAGAAATTGACCTTTAAATACATGATACTAAACATTTAAATCTTTAATGATAAAGAATACTGCTGTAACCAGCCATCCAGAAAAAAAAAAAGTTACCTAGAAAAGAATAATACACAATATAGTCTCTATAGTGAAGACATAGTTAATCAAATAATCGCAACTAAAAGTAATTTTTAACTGATACGTGATGTTATAGTGCCAAACAGGAGGAATTGAACTAGTTAGAGAGTTCATGAAAAGTGTTGGGCTGAACTCACTGGAGTAACAAGTACAAAGGCCCTGGGCTGAAAGATTATCATGTGGCCAGAATGGAAAGGAGATAAAATAATGAGGGAAAAAAACCAACAAAAAACAGCATTAAGCTTCATCATGGACTACAACTATAAATAGCCAGGAAATTAAATATTTCATTTATTTATTTATTTATTTATTTAAACATCTTCATTGGAGTATAATTGCTTTACACTGTTGTGTTAGTTTCTGCTGCATAACAAAGTGAATCAGCTATATGTGTATATATATTCCCATATCCCCTCCCTCTTGCGTCTCCCTCCCATCCTTCCTATCCCACCCCTCTAGGTGGTCACAAAGCACCAAGCTGATCTCCCTGTGCTATGTGGCTGCTTCCCACTAGCTATCTGTTTTACGTTTGGTAGTGTATATATGTCCATGCCACTCTCTCACTTCGTCCCAGCTTACCCTTCCCGCTCCCCGTGTCCTCAAGTCCATTCTCTACGTCTGCATCTTTATTCCTGTCCTGCTCCTAGGTTTATCAGAAGCTTTTTTTTTTTTAGATTCCATATATATGTGTTAGCATATGGGATTTAAACATTTTTACAACTGATTTTATGTATACACACTATTTGTTAAGAAATTTGCAAGTCTTTATACATTTGATGAATTTTTAGGATAATGAAATTTCTCAAACTTGATTCAAGGAAGGGTCAAAACTCTGAATAGATCAATAACCCTAAAAGGAAGAAGAGAGTTTAAGAACCTCCCCAAAGATGACAGTCTCAAACAATTGCATAGACAAGTTCATGGTCATTGAAGGACAAAAATTTAAACCATTTTAGAACACAGAAAAATGAGGAAGACTTCAAACAACGTATTTTATGAAAGAAGCCTAGCACTAAACCAGAACCTAACAAAAACAGCAAAACAAAGGACAGTCTCACTTAGGATGCTGCAGTAAAAATTCTAAAGAAAAGACTCGGCACAAATTACATCCACTTATATGTATATATATTTCTACATTTATTTGTTTATTTATTTATTTTTGGCTGCATTGGGTCTTCATTGCTGCGCACGGGCTTCCTCTAGTTGCAGCGAGTAGTGGGGGCTACTCTTCCTTGTGGTGCACAGGCTTCTCACTGCGGTGGCTTCTCTTATTGTGGAGCATGGGCTCTAGGCACGTGGGCTTCAGTAGGTGTGGCACACGAGCTCAGTAGTTGTGGCTCGCAGACTCAGTAGTTGTGGCTCACGGGTTCTAGAGTGCAGGCTCAGTAGTTGTGGTGCTCGGGCTTAGTTGCTCCATGGCATGTGGGATCTTCCCGGACCAGGGCTCGAACCCATGTCCCCTGCATTGGCAGGTGGATTCTTAACCACTGCGCCACCAGGGAAGTCCCATCCACTTATCTTTTAAAGGAATGTATTTACTAAAAGAACAGTACAGAGCAATGAAGTCAGTCACATCTGGGAATACAAAGAAGGTTAGATATCCTGGAATTTGTTAGTATAATTAATTTCATTTCAAGTGTGAAAAAATAATCTTTCCTCAGTTTCTGAGTTATTTCCCCATTTCACCCTCTTCTCATTCTCTTAGCCTTCCAGGAGTATCTCCTCACTCTTTAGTTCCAAAAGATGCAGCACTTGTTCTTTTCACCTCTAATTTATTAAAGGATATTATTCTTAGATCTATTTCTCTTCACTTATTCACTTCATGACATAATACTTCCTTCTCTTGAGTTTCACAAGTTACATTTCTGCAGGAAAAAAGGGGGGGGAATGGGTATTGGGAGACAGCAGTTTCTGTCACAGTCCTTTGATGTGCCATGTGATGCCAAAATGAGGACACTACCCAAGCACAGTGGTGACACAAAAGAGGGATGGGCCAGGGTCTGCTAAGCCAGAGGGTGAGTATGCAGCAGGTAAGTGAGGGGATGCTTCAACTGCAGGTTAAAAAATGTGGGGACGTTGCTGGGAAAGACATTAGAGATGCAGGAAACACGTGAAATGGCGCAACCATTTGTTTGTTTCTTTGTTTGGTCATGCTGTGCAGCATGTGGGATCTTAGTTCCAGACCAGGGATCGAACCCGCGGCCACTGCTGTGAAAGCACAGATTCTTAACCAACCACTGGACCGCCAAGGAAGTCCTGGTGCAACCATTTGGATTTAGAGATGAATCACTGAAATGTGGCAGTGAAGTGAAGTGAGAGGGAGAAGGGTAAAGGGTTTTAGTTAAGGGACATGGGAAACATGAAGCCTTGTGTAGGTTTAGATGAAGGAAGGAGCAGAGACGAAGCTGTTGATGATGTAACAGTGGGGGCCCAGGATAGCGTGGGAGAGTTTGGGAGGTGTTTGCACCCTGGGAATTAAGAATGCCTCTTCTGCTCCAAGAGATGCACTAGACTGAGGTCAGTGACAGAAATGCCCGTCAGTACTTTATTTTCTTTTAAAATCTGATAAAGTACTGGGCACGGTTTAAACTTTAAAAAGTAGTAGAATCTTGCAGTGACTCTGGGTTGCGGGCTGTGAGTATTGCTTATCCTGTCTGTTAAGAGATAGCTAGAAAACAGAGCATTTGTGTTTGCCCCAGTAGATCATGCTTTCCTTTTCTTGTGATTGTACTTTAATGAGAAAATTAGTTCGCGTGTCATACCAGCTGTCTGATGGATCAAAATGCGAATGTTCCTGTTATTTAAAATACCCAAGATATCAGATGCATTAAAAAGTGATAAGCAGCAGATATTCATTTTGGAGGCTGTTAAGCAGTGCAGTCCACAACCTCTCTTTTAAAGGTAGAAAACACCAGGAATAATGCCATTTCTGCTTCTTCTTCTTCCCAGTACTTTTCGAACTTTTCTACCCTAAGGAGGAGGATAAGGCTCTTTTTTTTTTTTTTTTTAAATTCATGACGGCAACAGTGCTAGTGCAAATACTTGTTTAGATAACACAGGCATTTGAACCTGGCAATTGAATTATCCCCGAATAAGTCTCCTAACACTAATCAACCTTGGATAGATGGGAAATCAAACAGTTTAATGCTTGAGGGGGAAACATGAGGATTTATATCCAACTACAGCACTTTAGTTCTGTTAATACTTTATCCAGAAAGAGTTCTTAGCAAACCCCGTCTCCTCCCTCTGCCCCTTATCTCCTGGGTCTAGTTATATTCCAAAAACATCAGCAAGAGGTAAGCTATGTATAAAGGCCTAAAGCCATATGTTACAAGGTTGTGCTAACTTGTGCCCCATGAATTCAGAAGGATTAGTAAGAACACACTGCATACATGATAAGAATTTTTGTAAAGAAGAGCTGATAATCTGCTACTAACTTATTTTTAGGAACCATCGTATAATTCATGTGGCTTTTGCTTATTGTTCATTGAATTACAGAGTAAAGAATACCTGTACATCAGATACACACTGAAACCAAAGAGAGGGTAAAAAAAGGAATCTTTCCGTTTTTGTCCCAATACCAGCAGTTATATTTGAATTCTAAAAAGACGGAGAATTTGCAAAAAAAGATTAAAATAAATATGGTTGGAATTATAAAACCAGTAGAGATCTCAGTTTGTAGACAAACTGGGCAAGGATGCAAGCACATGGAGGACAAATCATCTGCTGTTTCTTTGAGATGGTAATATTTTGCAATGAGCAAATAGCTATGGTATTCAGCATTGACTGAGGGAATTGCTGTTTTACTGCGGTAATGAATTATTTAGGCTGGGGAGGATTCAGGTATGTGAGTCGCATCTGCCGTGGCATGGACTTCATCAGCCTGGCTCAGAAGCTTCCTGTTTTTTAAGGGGATTTCAGGAAAAGGCTTTTGGCCAGGGATGCTCTCCTTCTTTTTACTTGTCGCTGGGCACATGGTCATATCAAGTAGTGGGAGAAGGTATCCACCAGCAAGTGTGATTTCTGGAAGGGAAGCTTAGGAATTCTCCTCGTCCATTGAAAAATAAAGTAATAAATTTCTCTCTCATCAGATTGTTGTTGAAGCTGCAGTTCCATCCCTGGCTTTATGCCTTGGCTTGGGGCAATTTTTCATGAATTAAAAAGAGATCTTCAGGAGAAGGTATCAGTCTTTTAAACATTGTTGTGCAAATTCTCATTGAATTATATCCCCAAAGTAGCTGTTAGTAGGAAGAAGGAATAGAAGGAATTCGGAGGAACTGAGTTGGCTGGGGCAAAGGAAACTTTATAGAAAAGGAAGACGAGGTAGAACAACCACAATAATAACTTCTATTTATTATTTACCAAGCATTGTTCTGGTTGCTTTTTGCATATTATTTCATTTAATCCTCACTAAATCCTGACTATAAGCAATTTTTATAACTGTATTATAGGTGAGGCAATATAGGCTCATATAAATTAAGTAACATGCCCAAATTCAGTCAACAAAATGATGGAACTGAAATCTGGTCTGGGGTTGACCACTCCCGTACATGGACAAGGAGCCATTATGCTGTCCAGCAAATTCGACAAGATCCATGTCTGTTGGGATCTGCCATCTTTTCCTTGACCATCCTCTATCTAGTGTCATTAGAATCTCAGGAATTCCCTGGCGGTCCAGTGGTTCGGACTCCATGCTCTCACTACCGAGGGCCAGGGTTCAATCCCTGGTGGGAGAACTAAGATCCTACAAGCTGTGTGGCACGGCCCCCCCAAAAAAAATCAGGATCTCTGCCCAGATCATCAAGGACCAAGAATAAGAACATCTTCAGCCCTACTCACAGTTCTATTGCTAGCTAAGTGTATGACCTTGAGTAAGTGACTCCAATGCTTTCGTCCTATTTCTTCAACTGTACAATCAGAGTGGGATGGGATCGATGGTTCTTAACTTTTTTGAGAGTCGTAGACCCTCCAATAATGACCCACTTTTCCCAGGTAAATAAACTTTCACACAAATTTTTTTTCCATAATTTCACATTCTTAGGGACTTCCTAAAAGTTGTGTGAGGCTAAGCATCCCTAGATTAGATAGTCTATTATTCTTTGATGAGGACTGCTGATTTAGACTTTTCACCTGCCTGGATATCCCTCTTAGGGATAAGAGGTAGTGGCAGTGATGGGTTAAGTAAAATGTCAAAGGATAAGGAAAATGTGAACCTAATATAATTAAACAAAAGCTAAATGTGTACATTTCTATAAGATAGTATTTTATGGACTATTTTTATCAAGAATAGTATTAATTCTTTACCATTGAGGGATGCTTATAAATGAGTAAATTACATCATCATTTAATGCTCAGTTTTCTCCAGTTCCTCTATTTTTTTGCAATAATGGTGATTAATAATAATGATGATGATAAAAGCTATCACATTGAACACATACATCTAAGCATTGTGCTAAACATTTTGCATGCATTATCTTACCTTTGCAAGGATTCTATAAGATTCTATTATCACTATTTTAAAGATGAAAATAGAGGCTCAAAGGAGCTGGAAATGTATAGATGTATTTTTTAAAGATATATGTATCTTCAGTTTCTATTGCATTTTGGCTTCTGTAATTAATTATGGTTCTAAATAAGCACATCATTGAACTAAAATTTGTTGTCAAGTGAAAAGACATCGTATATCATTTGAGATTATTTTTGGCTTTAGCTAGTAGTAAACTCAATTTGGAGTGAATTAACCAATACTTTATGAGTCTACTGCTCCTGAATAAACCCCAGAAACTTCATGAGAATGCCACCCCCCCAAAAAAAATGATTATATTTGTTATCTTTAAGGGGAAAATCGTCTGAAAACTCGAATCGGGGGTTTCCTTCACACTCAGGATTTTGCATTTGGAAGCTTATCGGTTCAGGCTAAATTCTTCCAAATGTACTTTCTTGAGACAGCAGTTCTTCACCTCCATCCTTTTACTTTGCCACTGATGTGCTGGTGCTTTTTAGGAATCACTTCCAGGTCAGCTTCTGAGGGAACTCATCTAAGACCCTATTTAGGCTCTGAGCTAGTTTCTCAAATGCAATTTTATGATCATTTCAGTACAGAAAACACATAAAGGCAGAGCTGTGGCTGAGAGGGGTGATGGATTGATGTGGAGCTTCTTAGGGAGTAGAACCCACCCACTCAGACTTCCTTTCCCTTTTCCTCCATCCCCAAATATCTCAGTGGAATACAGAGCTTCTTGGGAAAAGTTTGAAAACCTTTAGGATAAATGTTTTTTTTTTAATTTAAAAAATTATCTCATTCTGTCACTGATTTCTTCTACCAAACATTGCATGCTAATTTACCATTCAGCACATATAATAGCAGTACATTTATTTACTCTTTCTGTGAATATAGTATTTCCAAAAATCCCTCTCTGAGGCGACCAACACAATTTCCCAAATGCAGTTATAACTTGTTACTATTCCATATGCTCTTTGTTCCATAACTAGTTCAATTGCACATTAATGAGAATCAACTCAGTTAACCTTGATTCCCTGAATTAAGAGGTTGTATAAATCCTAGCTGAAGTCAATGCTGACTGAACTTTTTTTCCTAGAGTGTGACTTTTCATATAATAAACTTAGTTAATGGATACACATAACAGTAACTTATCTTGGAGTGTGACAGGCAAATTTTCTGGGGAAAAAAAATCAATTTCCCTCTTTCAGTATTTCTTTTAACAAGGTTGAAAAATCATATATCTTAACACAGAATGTTCCCGAGCTCTGTGATTAACATGCAAAGCTGTTTCTTAACAGCTCTCTCTCACTTTTGAAATGACATTGAGAGCTTAGAGGCGCTTGTTCTTAATTTTTAAACCTACTGATTTCATTGTGTATGACACAAAGCAGAACATCTTTGCCATAGTTACTGTATAACAGTTATTTTTCACAAAGTTGTAATTTTCCTAAAATTAGCTGGACTGCCTCAATTATGTAAATTGAATCCTGAGACTTTAATCAGTGTATTTGCAGGGGCACACTAGACTTGTATAGGGAAATATCAGGGGGAAAAAAAATCTCTAAACCATTTTGGCCTCACCAAAGGAGGCCAGAAAAACGTGATTCACTGTTGGTGGTCACAGTCTCTTGTGGACAGTTGGTTGGTTGGTTGGGTCCTCTCTCTGCATTGTGCAATTGAGGACGATCTACTCAAAGCATTTCAGATAGAAACCTGCAGTTAGAAGGAAGATCCAAGAGTTAAAGGCTCCGGATGACCTTGCCGCTACATTTTGACAAGGCTAGCCTGCATCTTCACTCTTTTTCTCTCATTTTTTTGTTGTTTATTTTTTAAATTTAATTTTACTTATTTTTTCATACAGCAGGTTCTTATTAGTTATCTATTTTATATATATTTGTGTATATATGTCAATCCCAATCTCCTCGTTCATTCCACCACACCCGCCCCCCCATTCCCCCCTTGGTGTCCATATGTTTGTTCTCTACGTCTGTGTCTCTACTTGTGTCTGCCTTTCAAACCTTGTACCATTTTTCTAGATTCCACATATATGCATTAATATATATTTGTTTTTCTCTTTCTGAATTACTTCACTCTGTATGACAGTCTCTAGGTCCATCCACGTCTCTACAAATGACCCAGTTTCATTCCTTTTTATGGCTGAGTAATATTCCATTGTATATATGTACCACATCTTCTTTATCCATTCGTCTGTTGATGGGCATTTAGGTTGCTTCCATGACCTGGCTAATGTAAATAGTGCTGCAATGAACATTGGGGTGCATGTGCCTTTTTGAATTATGGTTTTCCCTTGATACAATGTTCTCTCTTTTCCCACATGATGCCTTGTTCTTCTTATCTACTGCTGGGTACCAAACTACCCTCAATTTTAGTGGTTTCAACAATACTTTGTTAGTATCTCTTATGGTTCTGTGGGTTGAATAGACTTGCTTAACCTTTCATGGGATTACAGTCAGAGGACAGCTGGGGCTGGGATCTTCTGCAGGCTGGCAGCCAAGATGGCTTCTCCACTCACATATCAGGTGCGTCAGCTCCCCTCTACATGACCTCTGTCTCCAGAAAACTAGCCTGGACTTCTTTTATGGTACCTCAGGACCCCAAGAGGAAAAAAAGGGAAGCCACCATACTCAATTGCTTAAAGTATTTGAGGGTCAGTCCACATTCAAGGGAAGGGATGTAGACTCCATGTGTTAATGGAGGAGAAAGTCAAAGATTATGAAGACATCTTTCATTTGCCATACCTTTCACTGAGTTTGGTCTCTGATAAGTTTTGCTTTCTTCTCTAGTCCCTCCGTCCCTTTCATCCTTCCTCCCCCCTCCTCCCTTATTCTCGATATTGCTAATTCTGCTTTTAAATGAAATCAACAGTAAAGTATCACAATATTTTTCTTTCTCTTGGTTCTTAGTTGGTATAGTTGGCAGTTGATGAATATTAAATTCTTTTATATAACAAAATGCATCCATAATAAAAGTGGGAAAGGGACTGAGACCTTTGAGTCCTAACATTTTTAGGTAGTAAAGAACTTGTGAGGTGTCTCCCAGATGACGTTAGAGCTCCCAAACAGATCTTGTGATTTCCCCTTGGAAAAATATTTCCTTTCTGCTATTAAAAAGCTGACATTGAACAGAATCTTCCTCTAGTGACTAGATAAACTTCACATGGCCAAGTTTTGTGTTCCTGCACTGTATAAAGTTAAAGAATAAGCACCCACATTCTTTTCTTTCCCACATCAAAAGAAATCTTTGCGATAATGACCTTACCTTGAATCTCTCACAAATCTATTAAAAGAAGACCCAGTAGGGCTTCCCTGGTGGCGCAGTGGTTGAGAGTCTGCCAGCCGATGCAGGGGACACAGGTTTGTGCCCCGGTCCGGGAGGATCCCACATGCCGCGGAGAGGCTGGGCCCGTGAGCCATGGCCGCTGAGCCTGCGTGTCTGGAGCCTGTGCTCCGCAATGGGAGAGGCCACAACAGTGAGAGGCCCATGTACAGCAAAAACAAAACAAAACAAAATAAAACAAAACAAACAAAAAAAAGACCCAGTAGATCTTCAACTACTTATAACCTTTATAAACCACACACATGCACCTCTAATTTTATGGCCAATGGTAGTGAATGTTTATAATAACAAAATAGGCAAATAGTAGTAGTAACTCTGAGCGTCTACCTGTCCCACATTGGGAGGGCATGACCTAGTCTTTCTAATTCTGTTAATGTCTGGTGAAAATTTTTGATAATAATGCTGGAGTTAGCTGAAGTTGTAAGAAAGCAGGGGTTCAGAGAATCTTTTGATTACCTGGTTCAGCCTCTTCAATTTAGGTAATTGAAATGGCATCTTCAAGTTTAGGGTGTCATTTTTTTCTTTTTCCTAGTGGATTTGGGAAAGAACAGCAAATGAATGGAAAAATACTTAGCAGATGAGAAACAACTTTTAAATCATTCTGGTTACAGTTCTGTTTAGGAACAAGTTAGACATTGGAAATCAGGCAATAAATAGTTTAACGACAGAAAATCAGTTTTATATTGATGTCTGATGAGACCCTGGAAAATTTAATTCTTCTTGGTTGCTGGATTCTTTCATGAATTAATTAGTATCCATAACGCTGAAGACTATTGGGATTTAGAAACAGACTTTTAATATTTTTTGCCTGTTCTTAAACTTTTCAGAAAAACTAGCAAGCTGGGGTGTGATTTCTGTTTTCTTATATGTTTCATATTTTACTCTTTATATAGTTTTACCTTTCAGGGCATTGGACTTCTAGAAAAAGTTCAGTCAGTAGCATCTATGATAGATTAACAATGGGTGCAAATTATTTTACTTCTCCTTCTACTGAAAGAGGGCATTTCTCCTCTTAAATCTGGGCTTGCCTTAGGGATTTGCTTGATCATAGAATGCTGTAGAGGAATATTCTGGGACTTCTTAGGCTGGTTGATAAGAACTCTTGCAGCTTCCATCTGGGCCTCTTTGAGCGCTTGCTTTTGAAATTCAGCTGTCATGCTGTGAGGAAGCCCAATCAGCCCCAGGGAGTGGCCCCTGGCCAACAGCCCCAGATGAACTCCCAGCTGATACCCCCACCAACTTGACAGCCATGTAAGTGAGCCATCTTGAAAACATATCCCCCAGACCGGTTGGGCTGCTGATGCTTCACGGGATCGTGATGAGCCCACCTTGCTAAACTCTACCCAACTTGTAAATTTATGAGCCAAAAACATGATTGTTTTTATTTTTAAGCCGCCAAATTCTAGAGTGATTTGTTATACAGCAATAGGTTACAAAATAGCATGTATCTCCTGGACTGATTTCTGAATCAATAGAAAAGTAAGACAAAGGAGTCAAGAGAATGGAAAACCAAGCTATTTTCTGGTTTTCAATAGTAGTCAGGTTGGAGGATTTGTCTTAGTTTGAGCTAAAGTTAGTTTGCTGAGACCTACACTGCATTTCTGATTTTGCCCACCTGAAGCAAAGTTGAATTTTGGGGACAGTCCAGGTGAAGAAGGGAGGAGAAAGAGACTAAGTCCTCCATACTCAAGCCATTTAATAGATCAGATTCACTCATGAGAGAAACATAGACTAATGACTATCACCACCAATCAGTCACACCACACTTGTACAGAGAAATAAGAGTGTTCTAAGAGTTTAGTAGTATTTTGGGATAATTCCTTCTCATGAAAACCAGAGAACCGTGTTAAACTATACTCCCCTTTTCCACTGAGTAGGAATTAGGAGCAGCTGTTTAGACAGAATTTGTTCCGAATCCTGACTCAGCAACTTAATAGGAACCTATCCTCAGGCAAGTGACTTAATCTCTCTAAGACTCAGTTTCCTCATCTGTAAAATGGGGATAGTAATAGCACCTAACGTAATGTGTCTAATACATAGTAAGGATTCAAAAGAATGTTACTGTTGTTTTCTATAGTAAGAAGCTAGTAAAGATATTTGTGCTTAAAATATTAGGCATGTGGAATCCTAAAAGGAAAATTGAAAGAAAAATACCACAGGCCTAGCCAAGTGGTTATGATTATTTATTTGCATTTCTGACAGCATACTTTTCAATATTAAAGACTGTGATCCCAACGTAGTCAAGGCTACCTTCCAGGAATGATGGGTATGATGGGGAAATGGGATATTTGTATAGGTGTACATCTCCATACAGAAAGATAGCTGAGGCTCCTTGTCCCAGATTTGTCGCCATAAGGAGTCTCACTCCTGCCACCTTCCCAGCAAAGCACAGTCCTCGTGATGCCTGTGGCCCCCTCCAATCCCAGGTGTCTGGCCAGGTACAGGGAACCAGGCTGTGGCTCAAAGGTTGTGCCCAGGCCACAACGGGGTAATGCTCTGTGCAAGCTGGGGCCACAAATCTAGAACCTTCCAGGAGTCTGAAAGGCAGGTGTGGCCCTGGGGGATTCCAGGGAGGCACCCTGGACCCCCGTTCCACCTCTGCCAGGGTCCAAGGTCACAGCCAGCCGGACAGGCAGTTGCCAAGTGTGGGAAATTCATCCCAGGAGAGCATCGCACCTGTTTCCTGAGCCTTTCCCATGGAGAACAGCCTTGAAGCATTTGGGCAGCAAATTGGACAATGGACCTTTGGCCTGAGGTGCTGGGACACCTCAGGCCAAAAACCAACTGGGTAGGAACAGAGCCCCACCCATTAGCAGACAGGTTGCCTAAAGACTTCCTGAGTCCACAACCACTACTAGACATGCCCCCTGTCATGGCCCTGCCCACCAGAGGATATGGTATATTTATAAAATGGAATATTACTCAGCCATCATAAAGAATAAAATAATGCCATTTGCAGCAACATGGATGGACCTAGAGATTATTATACTAAGTGAAGTAACCCAGGCAAAGACAAATTTCATATGATATCGCTTATATGTGGAATCTAAAAAAAATGATACAAAAGAACTTATTTACAAAACAGAAATAGACCCACAGACGTAGAAAGCAAACTATGATTACCAAAGGGAAAGGGGTGGGGACGGATAAATTAGGAGTTTGGGATTAACATATACACACTACTGTATATAAAATAGATAACCGACAAGGGCCTACTATATAACACAGAGAACTATACTCAATATTTTGTAATAACCTATAAGGGAAAAGAATCTGAAAAAGAATATATACATATATACATATACATATATATGTATGTATATGTATATATACACGTATTACTGAACCCCTTTGCTGTACACTTGGAACTAACACAACATTATAAATCAACTATACTTCAATAAAAAAATAAAATTAATTCAAAGGAAAAAAGATAATCATGAAGAATCAAACGCTTCCTGGCCAGCTTTATTCCTGTGATCAGTCTCATTTCTAAAACCTCATTATAAGTCAAGGATCACAGCCACATTTCTCAGTTTGATTTTCAAACTGAAATCATGGGTAATGAGTCAAATACATTTCACCTGCTCTCACTAAGCAAGCTCATTTTAAGACTTAGGCATCCTCCAAGCTGCACAGAGCCTAAACAGTAAGATGTTTTCTGGAGCTGTTCTCCAGGAACTTGGAGTCAGCTGTGTCTCATTTGGGCTGAGCCGATGAAACGGGAGAACCACCGACCCCACAACTGGGCCTGCGCACTTATCCGCTGGTGACTTTGTGAACCTGTGGAGCCTGTAGCCTAGTTACACCTGTGCAGAGGGACAATTCCGATACCTTTTCGCACTTTTCCCCACGCCGCCCACACGGCCCAGGCCTCAGAACGCTGTGCCTCTTTATTCCTGATCCCATAAATACCCCAAGCCCCTGCCTTCTGGAGGCAGACTTGAGGTTCGTGCGTGCGTACCCCACCTCTCAGGGTCAGGTGCATGCCCCCTTGGGGTCACGTGCACTCTGGTTCTGGAGCACATGCAGACGTTTTGGCACTATGTTAAATATTTGGGGGTTTTGAACTCAAGGACAGAGAGCTGCTCCCTGAAGCCAGGGAAGCTGTAGCCAGAGTTGCAGTTCCCACCAAGATGACTGCGGACGCTCCTGGGAATGGTTGGCTTCTGCCACATCTGGATCCCTAACTTTGGACTCATAGCAAAACCCTTTGAATGAAGCTTTTAAAGGAGGAGACCGTGACGCTGTAGACTGAAATCTTGGAGGATAAACATCCAGAAGACCGGCTCCATCCTTGATGGACTGGATCTTATGAGAAATAGATTTTTAGAGGTTTTAAGAGGGAAACGGGAACCGTGCTGCACAAAAACCAGGACCAAGGTCATCTAATTCTGGGCTGGTTCCAGACCCTGACACTGAGTTCTCCCAGGGGCCAGGTGAATCCAGACAGATCGTAAGTTGCTTTTCAGAAGCTGCGAGAAAGAAATCAAGGTGAGTGGGCTTGGTAAAGTCAAACTCTTCAGAAGGCAATTTCAGTAACTTCCTAGAATGATCTTTTCCTTTGTCAGTCCTTTGTTTCTAACCCCCCAGGCTTGCAAGGACAACTTGGTGTCTAGATTTATCCTACTTTGGCAAAAGTAGGTAATCTCTCTAGCAGTGGGTCTGTCATCTGAAACCTCTTTCTGTACTTGATCATGCTGACCCTTGGTTGTGCTGGCCAGTTTTTTGACCATCCCTAACCTCACTGACTTCAGATGTAACCTATCAGTTAGGCTGATCACCTGTCCTCTGTCCTTCCCTTGACTAAGCTGAAACTTTGTTCTCTCCCTGTCATCGGATCCTCAGATTTAAAACAAATACCCCTGGTGTTTACCCCTGTCAAGGTTCTATTTGGTCAGAATATTGGAAAGTCCATCCTTTCCCAGCCTACGTCTCTTCCATATTTAATATGTAAGTTTTTCAGCCAAATGGATAATGATAGACACCAAAACACGTAAAAATGTGGGACACAATTCCTGCTTGACCATGTCCTCGATAAAACCTCTAAAAATCCTAAATGTTGACAATGTCTGGCATTCTGTGTGCCCCCAAGAGTATATCTTTGGGGTTTGTTACCAATCTTGGGTCTATGAGTGCCTTGACAGCTGGCACATAGGTGGTATTTGTTTATTGGGATAAAATGTGAACTTGAAACCAGAAATAAGAAAATACCCTCAAACGAGTGCTAGCCAGTTTCATTCCAAGCCCTTGTTGAGTCTACACCCCTTATCAGCAGGAAGTAGCTGGAGCCATCCTTGCCCCTCTCCCTCCAGATTGAGGAATGATCAAAAGATGGGGGGACTGAACCCATGGGTTAAACCCATTCCATTTGCCCTCACTAATCAAGGTTGTAAAGACTTGCATGTCCTCCAAGCAGCACGGAGACTAAACAATAAGACATTTGCCCGAGTTGTTCTCTGGGAACTTGGAGTCACAGTTGCGTCTAGTTTGGGGTGAGCCGGTGACACTGGATAGGACCATCAACCCCTCAACTGGGAGAGGGCAGCTGTGGGCAAACACAGAGCCAGGGAGCTGACTAGGGGACGATTCCAGACTGCGCATCATAGATGATGACTCTCCCAGGGATGCTGCAACTTTTTCTCGACCACACAAACACTTTAGAAATAAAAGCCACTAATCTTCCAGTCAATCAGGCATCCCAGCAGCTGAGGAGATTAAGTATCCAATTTATAATCCTGGACATTTGTGAGCACTAGGGTCTCCCTGGATATCTAATCAATAAGTGGATAACAAATTGGTTTAGACTTGCTGCCGTCACTCTTGCGTGGACAAGAAACAGAAGTTAGCATGGGAATTGGCGGGGGGAGGGGGAGAGGAGTGTGAGTGCATGTCCTTCTTGCATATAATAAGTAGGCTATTATTTCTAGAGAAACTGATCTATAAAATATTGTGACCAAAGTTATGTGATAGTACCAGTTTAGAATAAAAATCCAGGCCCCGATCACTGTGCCATTGATAACGTCAGCAGGGAAGAAGAATTAGCAAATTAATAAATGGCACTTTTATTTACACCTCAGACAAATGCATATATTATTGGAATGTATATTGTACCAAGACATCAATAGCATTAAAAATGAAATATAATCTAGCTTTCATAGGTATTGTGAATTCTATAAGACTTACCTTTAACAGCAGAGAGAGCCCTCACATGAACTTGTTTTTTATTTATTCAAATGTATTTACTGCATTCTTACAATGGATCAGACCTGGTACTAGGTGCTTTCTTATAGGCATCAGTGACAGATATAATATATGACTTAGGATACTAAAATTTAGTCTTTAAAATTGAAGGTAATTCAGGAACTTGGTAAATATTCTTCTTGTACACATAATTACCAATTTTTTTAATCTTAAAGGGTTACAACAATAACAGAATCATTATGAAGGGTTAATTGCTGTGTCTCATGTTTCAGCTTTCTAATAATGTACTCAATTTTGATATTTAAAAAGAGTCAAATTATTTCCAGGAAATACGTCCTTCAGAAATCCCCAAGGATTCCAAGGGGTCTTACATATGTAAGCTGCATATGCTGCTTCTTTTTTTTTTAATGGAACTCAATTTCTTTTAGGTTTTTATTTTGTTTATTCTTTTTTTTGAATTTTATTTATTTTTTTCATACAGCAGGTTCTTATTAGTTATCCATTTTATACATATTAGTGTATATATGTCAATCCCAATCTCCCAATTCATCACACCACCACTCCCCCCACACCGCCATTTTTCCCCCTTGGTGTCCATACATTTGTTCTCTACATCTGTGTCTCTATTTCTGCCCTACAAACTGGTTCATCTGTACCATTTTTCTAGGCTCCACATATATGCGTTAATATATGATATTTTTCTTTCTGACTTACTTCACTCTGTATGACAGTCTCCAGATCCATCCATGTCTCTACAAATGACCCAATTTTGTTCCTTTTTATGGCTGAGTAATATTCCATTGTATATATATGTACCACATCTTCATTATCCATTTGTCTGTTGATGGGCATTTAGGTTGCTTCCATGACCTGGCTATTGTAAATAGTGCTGCAATGAACATTGGGGTGCATGTGTCTTTTTGAATTATGGTTTTCTCAGGGTATATACCCAGTAGTGGGATTGCTGGATCATATGGTAATTCTATTTTTAGTTTTTTAAGGAACCTCCATGCTGTTCTCCATAGTGGCTCTATCAATTTACATTCCCACCAACAGTGCAGGTGGGTTCCCTTTTCTCCACACCCTCTCCAGCATTTGTTGTTTGTAGATTTTCTGATGATGCCCATTCTAACTGGTGTGAGGTGATACCTCATTGTAGCTTTGATTTACATTTCTCTAATAATTAGTGATGTTGAGCAGCTTTTCATGTGCCTCTTGGTCGTCTGTATATCTTCTTTGGAGAAATGTCTGTTTAGGTCTTCTGCCCATTTTTGGATTGGGTTGTTTGTTTTTTTAATATTGAGCTGCATGAGCTGTTTATATATTTCGGAGATTAATCCTTTGTCCATTGATTTGTTTGCAATTAATTAATTAATTATCTTTGGCTGCATTGGATCTTCTTTGCTGTGCTTGGGCCTCCTCTAGTTGTGGCAAGCGGGGGCTACTCTTTGTTGTGGTGTGCAGGCTTCTCATTGCGGTAGCTTCTCTTGTTGTGGAGCACAGGCTCTAGGTGCACGGGCTTCAGTAGTTGTGGTGCACAGGCTTAGTTGCTCCGCGGCATGTGGGATCTTCCTGGACCAGGGCTCGAACCCGTGTCCCCTGCATTGGCAGGCGGATTCTTAACCGCTGTGCCACCAGGGAAGCCCCTGCATATGCTTCTAATGTCAACAATTTATGCATTCAAAAAGAGTTCCACAATACGATGGAGAGCACAGTTGTCCTGTGTATATATTCAGAGCGATTGCTACAACTGATATCTAACATTCATTGAGTGCTTATAGAAGGCCAGGGCCTACTATATACACTTTTCTCAAATGTATTCATTTTGGTCTCACAAAACTCTGTGAAGTAGGTACAGCTGTTACTCATATTTTACAGCAAGGAAAGGTGAAGTAACTTGCCTAAGAGGCTGAATCAGTTCAAACCCGGACACTCTGGGAGTTGCACCTGACTTCCTAAGCAGTGCACTCTTCAGTGTGTAACATGGTGCCTGCTGTGATAATTGATGCTGCTGCCTTTTTTCTGCCTAGTTAATTGATAGTCTGCTAGTTGTGGTCCACCATCCATACTGTTTCTGTTCTCGTTTGACTCGCCCATTTCTGGGTTGCTCAAGGCTTCAGCTTATACTGCTGCCAATGTCCTCTTTGCCATAGGGGAAACCCTTCCTTTTTCTTTTTTTTTTTTGTTTTGCGGTACGCGGGCCTCTCACTGTTGTGGCCTCTCCCGTTGCGGAGCACAGGCTCCGGACACGCAGGCTCAGCGGCCATGGCTCACGGGCCCAGCCGCTCCGCGGCATGTGGGATCTTCCCGGACCGGGGCACGAACCCGTGTCCCCTGCATCGGCAGGTGGACTCTCAACCACTGCGCCACCAGGGAAGCCCAGGGAAACCCTTTCTTAATCTTGGGTCCAGGTTTTACAATGGTGTTCACAGCAGAACTACTTGGTTCCCAGGGATTCAGTAATTTCACTGATGTGTTACATCATAGGGTAGGGAGAGATGGGGAGGGGTATCAGGAAGCATTGCCCAAGAGAAGGAGACAAGCATAGCCCGGATTTGAACCTGGAAGCCCAGCCCTTCACCCTAACATTCAAGCCTTGTTGCTGAATCTGGTTAATTAATTCAAGCAGACTTCTTAATTACTCAATGATTTTGTCTCAGGAGCTCACACCTTGGTCTATTCCCCAGGTATAGATACATTTTAGGGTGTTTTTGCCTGCCATGGGGCTATGGGGACACTTTTAAATGAGAGATGTGGCTAGTCCTAGAAGTGTTTGTAGGTATTTTGTGATTCAGAAGACCTTTCGGGGAGGACTGTACAACTTCATATAATTGCCTGTTCAAGGCCTGCCATAAAATAAATTATATACGGTTGCTAAGGAAACCAATGACAAAATATTAAAGAGCACATTTATGAAATGGCAATGTGTGTGCCTTTTTATGAAGACATTAAATATTAATATCTAGGAGCAAGTCTGATGAGTATCATAATTTCAAAATCATTATGAACATAAATGATGTTTCAAAATGTAGAAAAACTACAGAAGGATGTGAAAACATCTGATTTCCATGGTGACAAAGTCGCAGGAACCACTAATACAACTGTGGTTTGTTGACTACATTTGTAATTGAAGAAAATGCTCAGTCTCACTTACAGGTTACTGAAGATAACATTGAAGTTCAACATACCCTGAATTTTTATCATGTCCCTCTTTAGGGGACAGCATGTACCAAAGCCTCACAAAGCTTTGCTAGAGGGTGGAAGTAGGCCCTTCTGTGACTTGGCAGAAGAGAAGGAAGATCATGGACTGATAGAGGCAGACTTTGGTAGAAGATTCTTGAGTCCTTATTAGAAAGAACAATGGACTGGGAATTTTAAGCTTTGATTCTAGCTTCAGTTCTGTCACTAACCATCTGGGTTATTTTGGGCAACGAAGTTTACTTCTTTAGGTCTCAGATCTCATCAAAAATATAGGGCATTTGGACCAGGTAATCTCTCAGGAACTATTCTGATTTCACATTCTATTATACTAAGAATCTTTTTTTTCCCCACTTGGTTCCATGTTACCCATATTTATTCCATTATGATATTAAACGAGAACAGGAAAATGTCATATCGTTTGCCGAACTGTTTCCTCAGGATATCTTGCACTTGAGAATTTCCTTTTCCTTTTCCTTCAGGAATAAGAACATCACCTGAAACAAATGTTCCTTTCGTTGAATGAAAATATTTGTCAGCTAAAGGAGACTTTGCACAAACCTAAGAGAAAAGTAAACTTAGATGTAAAGGAAGCTATTTCCTCTCCTTCATTGGTTAGTTTTTTATTATTTGAATTTCAAGAGATTGTTTTCTCATAGCCTTACTTCCCCTTTGAAGAATTCTGCACTGAAACCATAACTAATAATAAAGAGTAAAATGGAAATGAACTAAACAAAATTACCTTGCTGCTTTCCTTCTCCTTTTTATGAAAAGGCTGAGGAAATATTTCTGGGTGATACCCAAGCAATGGATGGTCCAAGTTGAGGCATTTAAAGCCATAGGAAGATTGGAGGATTTAACCATGTTGAAACCCATATAGCAGTTGGCCAGTTGGGTTCTTGGGCTGTCCCTTGTGTAAGTGTGGCTCTCCATGAGCATGAAAGATAAGTTAAAATGATGAGTACAAATGTGAACAATCTAGCTCAATTCCTGGCACAGATAGAGGATGAGAAAGGGGCAGGAAACTGGAAACGCCATGAGAATTTTTGCTACTTCTTTGTGTAGGCCTCAAGGAATTTTGGTTTTCTTGGGTCCCTACGGAATATGCTGCTTTAGTCCCACTATGATCCAAAATAAGTCTCCACTAGGAAAAATTACCTTTAGTCTCATTACACTCTCTCTAGAGCCAGGTCATTGCTCCAGAAAGCATGCAGAGTCCATAGGAAACACTTTCAGATTCATTCCTGCAAACCTAAAATCTTCCTTCCTCAAAGCTGCCATCATCTTCATACCCCTCACATTTCCCTTTCCTTCCGGTCCTCTAACAAGACAACTGAAAGGTAAATCCAGGTCACTAGGTACTTGTATATACTAGAAACATGATAACTGAAAAGGTAACTTTGAGTTTCTGATCCAGGACTTCTGGTTTCTGGCCTGGCAGGTGTGTAAAGAGCTTGGGAGTCGTCACTCTGTTCTAACAAGTGAAAAGCTGAATGAACTGAAAAATCAACAACTCTTCTTAGATCTTTCAGAGTTGTGAGGTCACAGGACAAGCCAGTGCCCCCTAAAATTGAAGAGACAGAGAGGTAATACAGAGGATTGTAACTTACCAGGTAAGAAGCCCAAGGGCAGAAACTTCCTCAGGAACTAGTATGGGGTAGGAAAACCTAAGCTATAATTGACAAATTGCTGGAGGCTCAGTGTGGACAAGTTTGAGAGTTAAGAACTCTATGAGGGATAGAGGAGTCCCCACACTTCTGTGAGTTTTACTGCTAGGAGCTGTACTAGTATTTCATAGTAAATATTGAAGGAAAATTCCCTCATCCTTTTGGTAGGGGGAGAGGAAAAGGAACCATTTTGAAATATGCCAGAGAATTCTGTTCTTCTTAACAAGGCCTGCCCTTAAGAGAAACTATTCTACCAGAAACCTAACCTATTGGGGTTCTATCAGAGCCTAACTGACCTGGGGGAAGAAATTTCCCATCCCCCACTTTGTCATCCTGTCCCACCTAATAGGGGAGGTGAAATTGAGAAGTACTTGTAAAGTTCACAGCCCCAGGGTTCAAAGACAGACCTAATTATAGGACTATAGAATGTTTCCCCTCCCCCCCATACCTGCTGCTGCCGCATAATTAAAGCTCTATTTACTGGAATTTTTTTTTTTAATCCATTCTGTCATGTCCTCCTTTCAACAAAAAATTATAAGGCGTACTAAAAGGCAAAAAACACAGTTTGGAGAAACAGAGCAAGCATCGGAACCAGATTCAGACATGACAGGAATGTTGAGTTCTCAGACTGGGAATTTAAAACAACTATGATTAATATGTTAAAGGCTCTAATGGAAAAAATAGACAAAATGCAAGAACAGGTAGATAATGTAAGTAGAGATATGGAAATTCTAAGAAGCAAAAAGAAATGCTATAGATCAAAAACAATGAAATAGAAATGAAAATGCATTTGATGGACTCCGTAGTAGACTGGTCATGGCTTAGGAAAGAATCTCTCTGCTTGAAGATATGTCAATAGAAACTTTCAAATATTTTTAGTTGCTTTTTAGCAAAGAAAAAAATGACTGGAAAAAGTGGAACAGAATATCCAAGAAAGTTACAACTATAAAAGGTGTAACATAGGTAATGGAAATACCAGAAGGAGAAGAAAAAGAAAAGAAGAAATGAAATATTTGAAGTAATAATGACTGAAAATGTCCCCCAAATTAATGTTAGACACCAAGCCACAGATTCTGGAATCTCAGAGAACACCGAGCAGGATAAATGCCAAATAAAAACAAATAACAACAATAAAAACAAACCTCAACATATTATACCCAGGTATACCATATTCAAATGTAGAAAATCAAAGATAAAGACCTTGAAAGAAGCTGGGGTTGCAGGGAGGCGGGGGGCACCTTATCTACAGAGAAGTGAAGATAAGAATTACATGTAACTTCTTCTTAGAAAACACGTAAGCAAAAAGAGGGTGGTGTGACATATTTAAAATATTTAGAGGAAAGAGATATAAATGCACTTCCTGAACGTTCTATTTAAGGGTGTGCAAACTTGAATTTTGTATTGGAGGTAGTTTATAGCAATAAGGACTCTGGAGTTAGAACTGGGTTTGAATTCTGCTTTGCAGTACATGATTACAAAAATGGCAATGATTGTTCTTGCTTTCGTAGACCTGTGCTCTTTGCAATATGATTTTTTAGCCCTTTGCTTCTGTTTTCCAACCCCTGAATGTGAGTTGGCATTGTGACTTGCTTTGACTAACAAAGTGATAGAAAGCATGGTGTGTCATTTCCAACCATAGCCCTCAAGAGGCCTTGTACATATCTGTATGTTCTCTAGAGACTCTGCTTCTGTCATGTAAACAGAGCTGAGTCAACTCAGTTGTTCCAGCTGAGTTACAGAGATGAAAGAGCCCAGTCAAAATCAGCAAAACTGCCTGCCTGACCCACAGCTGACCTCAGATGCATGAGGAATCCCAGGAAGGACAGAGGAATTGCCCAGTCAAATCAAGCCAAAGTGTCAATTTGAAAAATGTGAGCTAAACTTACTATGATTCTTTTAAGCAAGTAAGTTTTGTGGTTTGTTACACAGCATTACTGTGGTAGTAACTATCTGATACAGTCTTGGATTTTTACCAAATGTGTCCTTGCAGAACATACTGATCTCAAAATCTAGGTTCCTTCTTCTTTTAATTGGAGTTAATATTAAGACGAATCTCACAGGGTTATTGTGAGATTACGTGACTGGATATATGTAAATGGCACGAAGAAGGAGCTCAAGATGAGCTAGTTATTACTATTTTCTTTCCGATTATGAATGAACCATCATCAGCAAGGCTTCCATGAGGGGCCTTTTGCTCCTCCTGATTGATGCTTTGGGTCTTAGCTCCGTTTTGTGGAACAAATATATCCCAAACTTTTGCTTTCCCAGAACACAGTGCAGGAAGCAGTCAGGAACTCGGCTCTGTTATTTTTCAGCTTTGTGGACCTGGGTAACTTAATTTCTCTAGGCTAGTAATAATTACAGTTTCTTCACTTGTAAAACAAGGCTAGTAATAATACCTGCTTCCTTTACTTGTTATGAACATTATTAAATGATGCTTCTAAAGTGCTTGAAGCTGTGCTTGACACACAGGAAGCACTCAGAGTACTTGGACATTATCATCACCATCATTATTATTGAGATTTCAGCGTCTCCTAGAGATTAGCCGAATCCCAGGCTTGCAACATGTGACATTCTGCAAGAGTTTCTGCATTAAGCAGAAAAGCATTAGGCGTAGTCCATAGGTCAGTGGCCATTCATTGGAGTTCAGCCATCTGGCAGGAAGCTGGCAGATGCTCTGGTCTTTACACACTGTCACAGTGAGCAACTGGTCCAGAAATAACACACTATAAAGATTCTGAAGGGAGCCAGGAAACAAGAAAAGGGAACAACTCACAGCACTAAACACATGGCATTGGCTAATGTGGATATGGATTTGGGTTTAGCCTCTGAATAAAGAACTAAAAGCCAAAAAATACAGTTGCTAAAGGGGCAAGGCTGGTTGGAGGGAGCTGGACCAAGAGTCCACCTAAGCCGAAGGGTTTGAACCTTTCGATGGATTTAGATGGATTGTAACACTGTCTGAAAACTCCACTGACATATCCTTAAAAGGACACACATATACTTAGTGGTATAAAACGTAAGAAAGGGATTTTGTATGGTGTTAAGAATAGCGGGCTTCCGAGTCTAACAGAATCGGGATTGATTTCTGTCACTCTCATTTAACGGCTGTGTGACCTTAGACAAGAGTCTCCGTCTCTCTGAGTTTCAGTTTCCTCATATATAAAATCAAGATAATAATTCCTCTCTCATAGAGCTAATGAAGGGATTAAATCACATAACTATGTAAAAAGCTTACCAGTGTCTGGCACCTAATAAATGGTATGTGTTACTGTTATTATATAAATTAAGCACCATTTGGCAAAATCTTTGTATTGCCACAATCTCCTACTTGGGTTAACATTTTCTGTTGTCTCTTATTCCCTGGTTTGGCCTTTCAGTTCTGTGCACCCCACAGAACCTGTAACATCTGCCCTTCTGATACCCAACTTAATGACTTTGACATCACACAACTCATTGATTACCTCCTGGGCTTATTTTGACATTGGGCATCTACATCACTTTTACTTGCTTGTTTGTTTTAATTTCATTATGAAATATATTTCTTACTAACAAGACTTGAAGGTCAAAATGACTCCTTGATCCATGGACTGAAGAACGGATATCATTTGAGTGTTCACTGGAGAGCATTTTTAATATTTTTAAGAACTTTTCCTTTGCATTTACAACTTGGCTAAAGGTTTGGTGCAAGAGGCCCAGCTTTCAGCCTATCTTGGCTTTTAACACGCCTTTCTCACTAAGCTTAATCATTTCTAGCTTTTGATTTAAAGTGAGAGATGTGAGAATCTTCCACTCACTTGGAGAGTGAGAGGTCACTGTAGGGTTATTAATGGGCTTAATTTCAATATTGTGTCTCAGGGAATAGGGAGGTCTGAGGAGAAGGAGAGAGATGGAGGAATTGCCAGTCAGTGGAGCAGTCAGAGCACACACACATCATTTAGCCATTAAGCTTACCATCTTATATGGGCATGGTTCGTGGTGTCTCAAAACAATTACAATGGTAACATCAAAGGTCACAGATCCCCATAACAAATACAGTAATAATGAGAAAGTTTGAAATATTGTGAGAATTACCAAAATGTGACACAGAAACACTAAGTGAGCAAATGCTGTTGGAAAAAATGGCACTGATTGAATATTCAGTGCAGGGTTGTGACGAACAATTCGGTTTGTGACAAACGCGATATCTGCGAAGTGCAGTAAAGTACAGTAAAATAAGGTATGCCTGTAAGGGCAAGTTAGAAAAAGGCGTTTCTCAGGGGTGATTATGCAAAGAAAGACATTTTTTCTATACAGCTGACTTGATTTCCATCTCTCCTTCTCTTCCACTCTGCTACACTTATCTCTTGAAACTGTATTGTCAGAGTTTGGGTGAATTAAGCCATGTTTTCAGGTTCAATTCCATTAGCTCCAGTTTTCTTTTCTTAGTGGTGGGTGCCAGGCAGTCTCTTAAGAATTGTTGATAGATCAAGAAAGAGTCCTTTTTAGAACCAAGAAAGCAATGTACCATTGACATCCACCGTGAACCATCAGTGTCACCTTTCTATACAAAGATAGTACTCCTGCAACCAGGCCCACCCATCTTCATTTTCAGAGCAACAACAAACTTCACTCAGTATCAGAGATAATCACTTTAAGGTTTTGGAACTGTAACGCACAAACTCAGAAATAATGATGATTCTCATACACATAAAAATAGATGGACTAGGTGTAAAGTATTGCTTTCTTTTCACTTCAAGTACAACTTTCCTTCCCTGACTGTCCAAGAGTAGTGCCTCTGCAGAGTGGTCTGGGGATTTATGTGTTTTTACACTGTGTTTCTCTCTTATGTATTTCTCTTGCTATCTTTCTGGGAAATTTGGAAATTATGAAACTTGGTTCCTTAGGGTGTTCATAGACAGATACAATGATAACTAACGATGTGCACTGCTTCATATTAAAATGCATCATTTCTTTGCTTCTCACTGAGGGTGGTTTCTTACGGGATATGCAAATACCAAGACAGATCACCATAACAAAGTGATATCAAATGCATAGCTGAGAGAGTTTCTGTGAAATAAATGAAGGTGGTCACTAGCCCACTGTCACTCAGGCCCTCCAAGTCTTTCTCCTCCACCCCAGATATGGTGGATGACTTGGGGTGAACACATCTGCATGCCTGTTGGATCAGTGACATAGCCTCTTTGGGCTTCAGTTTTTTTAGCTATAAAATGAGGATATCAGTATTTTTCTTTTAGAGGGTAGTTTTGAAGAGAAAATGAGATAATCCGTGTTAAATAATGAATATACAGATCATATTCACCTAATAAATGATAGCTATTGTCACTACTATTCATTTACCTTGTGGTTGATTGATATATAATTGTAAGGTGACCGACTTTGGTTAGGGAGGCGATGTGTAACCTCACAGCAGATTGGAATTATACGGTTTAGCTGGAGGTTGAGTTGTTACTTACCAGGGGGACTAGTAAGGGAAACGGCAAGCCCCCAAAAATCATTTTAGAAGGGAATGCTTGATATCCAGCATTCAGTTCAGATATTTCTAGGTAATTCGTATGAACTGTTCCATCGTAAACATATTGTACAGCTGCTTGTAAAATCTACAGCTTTTATCTTCTTGAAAGCACAATTTTAATTCTCAAAAGCTTAACTTGACAGTAATGACCAAGTAGGTAACATTTGCACACTACTATAATCTGGAGAGTGCCTTTTCCCCAAGGTAATTTTAGATATTTTGCTTGAAAAGGAAACTGGGACATAAATTCACAATATTGCCATGTGTTGGTTCATAGCATCCACTCACATAATAGCAATCACATTCTTGCACAACTTTTTTTTTTTCCTAAAAAGCAGACGAGGTCTTTGGGAAATAAAATCCAGTCTCTGCCCTCAAGGAATTTACAGTCATGTGGATGGACAGAGGTACAAATAAAGATTGCCATGTAATAGGAGTTATACTATAATCAAGTTCTTGTACAGATATAAATAGGAAGAAGGAAAAAAGCCTTTGACACAGCTAAGAGTTATGCCATAGCAGCATAAAATTATATATTTTGACCCAGAAAGAATTTTGGAAAATATCAAATCCAATTAGAGCAAGCATCATTTAAAACCATGGCTAAAACCTCAGCAACTTAGCGGGAGAATTCTATGAGAAAAGAGGTATCCTTACTGTGCCTCTTTGCTTTTCCCAGTTTCAGAGTAATAAAGGGCTTCTGCTTTCAAGAGAGGGAAAAAGACTGACCATACAGCTACCACCAGGGCCCAGGTGAGCTTGCAGGACTCAGAGGGATCAGAATTCATTGGTGACATCTTGGTAGAGAGACAGAACACCAGGGGCTCCAGAAGACAACCGGACTCATTTAAAATAAGCCACCCCATGAATGGTGAATAAAATGAACTGCCCTTCCCTTTCTTTCTGTGAATTGTTGTTCGTTTATTACTTTTTTACTCATTGATTTATGGTCTTTGGTTCACATTTCTGGTTCATCTCCCGGACTTCAGATTTATGTCTCCTTTCTGTAGTGGCTCTTGATGGTTCCCCGTGGAATCATCATCATCACAATGAATAATTGAGGGCATGCCTATGCCCATCTCAAACCCTCACACACTCCATCCAGAGCAGATTTTATCACCAGCTTCTAAGAGAAAAACACTAAGTGACTTGCTGAAAGTCTCACAGCAAAGAGGTGGCAGAGCAGATATTTGAACCCAGCTATATCTGACTCTCTGATTTATGGTTTTTTCCTCCCTCCTCACAGTAGTACTTCTACATAAATGACTCTGGGTGCCACCTCTGCTGGCCCCAGACTGCTGTGTCTGATACTAATTAATTGCACTCTCTTGATGACTCAGTGTATTCCGCAGTCTGTTTGTGCCAGGAATTCAGACAGGAATGCTCCATGTACTCCGGTGAGAATTGCAAAGAGAGTCCAGTACACAAGGAAAGTCTTAAATAAATGTGAAGGCAACTTAGACAAAATCAGAATTCCTCTCTTATTTTTGCCCTAACCTGTGAGACAATGACGTATCAACCTGTTCTTTGGAAATAAAACAATCCACTTCCCATAAGCCTCGTTGGGCAAAGCCTCACCTTCTCCCGGGGGCTCTCCCAGTTAAGTGCTGGGCAAGGCCGGTTCTGTGTCATTTGCCAAATACGAAAGGTAGCCTCTGGAAGGACGTTTCCTGCTCCAGCCTCCGCTCCTGCAGCTGTGGTATTTGTTGTCACCATTGATCACTGCCTACTCAGAAAGAACAGGTCACGCGATGAGCACTGCGAGCTGGAGGCGGTAATACGAGATTGTTGAGCCAGAGTCGGCTTGGTTTATGTCTAGGCTGAACGTGTAAACTGTCTCCCTTTGTCGGATATGGTGATCTCAGAGCGTAGCGCTGAATGGGGCGTGCCATGCATCAAACAAATGAATAAATAAATCCAAACAGTGATTGAATTTCTGCATTGATGATTGACATTCCTTGCAAAGAAAAAGAATGAACATTCAGCAGGGATAAACAGAGTAGTCCGGGGTAAGGTAGCATTCTAGTGTGCTTTGTGATACTAGAGGGCTAGCTGGTGGTAAGGCAGATGAGGGTAACTGGAGTACGGAAAAGTCCCCCAGCACGTCTATTCCGCGGAGAAGCAAAGACTGAAGAGAGCAGATGTTTTCCAAGTAAGATTCTTGTCCCACTTTTTCCAGGTAATTTTTCACTTGCCTGGGAGACAGTCGAGTGCAGTGATTAAGAAGACAGGTTCTGGAGACGTGGGGACCTCGGTTTACAGAGCATTTCGTTTTCTAGCTGTATAGCCTTAGGCAGGCTTGTTCCTCCTCATTAAGATTGTGGTAATAATCTCATTCGGGTTGTCATAAGGACTAAATTGGTTTGTTTTTGTTATTTACTCCTGGCCAACACCCTCCAGTGGGAACTCATAGGTGGTTTCCTTTCAGGGCATATATAGCTGACTCAGCCGCCAACACTCCAAGACTCCAGTTCCTCTAGGTCTTCTGACATTCATTCCTACGTTATACACAGAGTACAATAAAAGAACTTTCCAAAGTTAGCCTTTCCCCCAGATGTTTGTGAATAAGGACTGATGATATTGGTTGCCTGCATAGTGACTCACTTAATGGTAGAAAGCATACAGGGCTTCCTTAACTAATAAGACCTTTTTGCTGACAGTTACTTACACTGCCACTCTTCTAAGCTGTTCGAAGGCTTACTCTCACCTCTTTGATCGGTAGGTCATTTCTGGATCTCTCCTTTATTGCTGAAGGGTGCTGGCTAATTTTTCTCTCTGAATTATCTACTGTGTGTAATGAATACCCAGCAATACTAAGATCCTTGGGGCTGTGGCTGTCTCCATGCATCTCATACCTTCTTGTACTTGGACGCTTCTCAACCCCTTTGAGGACATATTTGTCCCAGCTCAATTCTCCAGTCTTAGAGATCTTAGAACATGGATAGATTTCAGAGAATTTATATAAAGTTGTGCATGTGTGTATACATGTGTCTTTATGTACATAGTTTATCAGATTCTCAAGTTGTCGTCTGCCCTCCAAAACATTGAGACCCATCCAGAGTAGCTGGTGTTTAGTATCCTACAGCAATCATGGGGGCACAGATCTTGGAAGAGCTAGCTCTTGATTCTCTTCTAATGTGGGTCTGTGGAAGCACACCTTTATAAAATCTCATTTCTCCTGCTTCCCTTCCCTTCCCTTCCCTTCCCTTCCCTTCCCTTCCCTTCCCTTCCCTTCCCTTCCCTTCCCTTCCCTTCCCTTCCCTTCCCTTCCCACCTGCTCTCCCCACCCACTCAGGGCAAGTGTCATCTCTGGACTCAGTTCCTCCCCTGGGGATGCTGCAATGCCTAGCTAGCCCCTTCATCCTCCTTACCTTCTCTACCAAATAGTATCCCTCCTCTTTCTCAAAACACTGTTTTAAAAATCACCCCCTTTATATTCCTCTAGTGTAAAGCCGATGTCACTGTCTCTGATTGTGTCCCCAGCATCTAGTGCAGACCACATAGTAGGTGATTGCAAATGTTTAGTGAGTATCTGCAGTTATCCCCCCTCAGTCTACAACTTCTGGAGCAGTGGCTCCATGTCTTCTCCCTCCTTCTTATTTTCAAAGACTCCGTGCAAAGAAGAGAGTGTGTTATACTTTTCCTTCTGCTCTGATGGTTGACCATATAACTTTTTAATCCCAGAGACGTTTTTGGTGGAAGAAGTGAAATCGTGTATATAGAGTGCTTAGCTTGGTGCCTAGCACACAGTGGGGATAAATAACTGATGACTAATATTGACAGTAGTACTCTGTAGTTCATGTCTCAGTGAAACTTAGTGTTTGTAACTCTTTTGTGTTTAGTGAGAGGAGTATTCCTGTCTTCGCTGTGCTCTGTTGATGTGGAGAGAAGTTTCCACACCATATTCTGCAGCAAGTGGGCAGGTAACAGCTCCTGGCTCAGGCTGTGGAATGCACAGGCATGCACACTGCAATGAAGTGTGGCATTGTCAGATGATGGGACCCTCAGGCTGTCTGCTGTCCGGTACTAGCAGTGGGGAGGAAGCAACAGCTGCTTCTGATGCTTCCGGTAATTATGATGGAGGATGATTCAATTCCATGTAGGATCCAGGACCCGAAGGAAACAATCTGGGCTAAGTTAGCATGTGCCTAATGAAATTGTTTAGCTTGGGCTGCGACCTTACCTACCACAAGCTGTGATCTACTGTGTTCTAACAAAGCAGTTCTGGGAGATCATGCTGTTTGGGAAGGGGAAATGATCAGTAAAGTTCACTCCTTGCATCCGGCCTTCCAAATTTGTACTATGACCCAAGTGACTTGTAGGTTAGATTGGAAAGTAGCTTTGCTTTCTATGGCCAGAGGAACTTCTGTCTTTAAATGGGAGAGCATCACTTCTCTAAGGTGCCCTCCCCAGATCAGCAGGCACTTTCTCCAAGGCTGCTGAGGCTACTTCTTTAATGATTTCCCATTGCTCTATATTGCTTCTGGCAGCCACCCACGGAAAATGAATCAGGTATATTCTCACATGGGTTTCAATTAGATGCTCAATTTATAAACATGCCGCAGCGTGGTTGTCAGTGATGGGAATCTCACACGGTGTTAAGCAACTGGATTCTGGGTTTCAAAGTCTATTTATGTATCTCCTGCTACAGGACATCCTGCCCCTTCTTTTCAAGCAGGAAATGGGTTGAGGCATTTGATCCCGGGGCACCAAATGATGGTGCAGGTGGTTATAAGGTCACCTTTATTTAAGCTCTCTCTATGCTTTACTAGTGAAGGAATGCTGGAAGCTTGTAGGAATGGGGTATGGAGGTATTTTGGATTTTGTGAACTCACATATGTCAGAATGAGAGGTGACGACAGTCACCATGACTTGGTAAGTCTAGCCTAGCCACCTCCCTCAAAGACTCCTTCTTAGAGTGGGTGTGGGTTCCAGTGCATCTTGTCTGTCTATCATCTTTGGCCTTCTGACCCATGCTGGGTAGCATTCCCGTGCAGATGTCTCATCATTATGGAATATGAGCTTAGATGCTTGGTGAAGGTAAGTACTAAAACCAAACTGATTGACTAATAGCCTGACTTTGTGCCTGGATTTTTTTTTTTTTTTTATTGCTACATGAATTGTATTGGCTGGAGTGGAGAGGATGACTGATTCCCTGTTGATTTAGTAGAATTGATATTTAAAAAAACAAACAATTAAAAAAACAAGCAAACAAAATGAATGAATTTCTCTTTCAGAGTAAATTGTCTGCTTGTTGGACTGCATTTGATTAAATCATCTGGTGGTTCTGGCATCATGTAGACAGCACGCCATAATCTTACGTGTCAACCTAATGGACATTGAAATAAATCGATGAAACAGCTGTTTCCAATGAAGTAAACATTGAAGTGTTATGTAAATAGCAGTTCCTACACAACAACAGGTGATTTTTTTTTTTTTTTCCTTGTCTTCAGAAGAGACTGAGGAGTGAGGCTATAGGAAGTCATCTTTAACTAAGATTTGATGCGTCTCTCTGGGAAGTGTCCTCAGTGGAGGCACAGACCAAGTTTGTTAACCACTACCAGTTGAATACTACAGTGAGCTCATTGCAGCATATTTGCCTCTGGTGGGAAGGGAAAGGATAAGAAAGAAATGAGCCCGCTCAGGCCTGCCCTTGGCATTTTGGGACTCAGGGTAGGAGTGCAAACGGAGATCTACAGGACATAGGTCTTTAAAAGTTATAAATCAGACTTACAAACGTTTACATAAAATATGCTCTGTCCTTTTCTTGACAAATATAACTTTATATTATCCTGGAAGGCCAGGTTCAAGTTTAAAATTCTTGCATTTATCATAATCCTATGCTGATGGTGTAAATACCCCAGGCCCTAGCCCATTGCTTTGATGTCTCTTTCCATCTTCAGACAGATACCCCAGCTTGCATATCCAAGCTTCACTTACACCCCTTAAAGTACTGCCCCAGCCAAACATCATTGGGTGTGCACATTGTTGGTGTAGCTGGGCCTGGGGAGGTTGGATCCAGGACTCAAGACTTTTTGGATATGGAATTATGAAGTCCTGGATAACTAGAACATGGTCTAGAAGAGAGAACATGGGCTTTTAGTGGTCAGGTCGTCTTGGCATGTGGAGTGAGACTTGGCTGGAAAAGGGTCGTACTGTCTAAAAACAGTAGTGAATTTGTCTCAACTATAAAGTTGCTTAATTTGTATCTCTGCTTTAGCTTTTATTCTGTATTGGTGTATTGCTGAGTCTGTTCATATTCTGTTGGTTGATTAGCTCTTAGCCGCCTGGAACTTTATTCAGCATCCTTGGATTTTCTCACAACTACAGAATATGGCACTCCTCATATGCTCACAAAACAGGGCAAATAGTATTTTAAAAGCAGAAGCTTAGACTCATGCTGTCTCATTTACAAGCTATGTGACATCAGGCTATTTAGTTAACCTCTTAGAATCTTATAATGGGAGTACTAACCCTTGGTTCATAAGGAGAAAGTGAGAAAAGATATAGTGAATGCCATGTAACAGACATGCAGTAATAGTTAATAGTAATATTAGTTGTTACTTTTGTTTTGGTATTTTAGTTACTTGTTAGGAATGAGGACTAAGGCACTAGACAGTCTGAACTTGAATCCTTGCTTATTTTGTGACACTGTGCAACCAAAGGCACATTATTGAACCTATATGTGCCTGTGTTTCTTCATTCATAAATTGGAGATAATAATTGATTTTACTTTATAAGATTATTGTATTAGAGCTCTCCAGAGAAACAGAACTAATAGGATATATATATATGTATATATATAAATATATATATATATAAGAGGAGATTTATTATAGCAATTGACTCGCATGGTTATGGAGACCAAGAAGTCCCATGCTCTGAGATCTGCCAGTTGCAAGCTGGAGCACCAGGAAAGCCAGTGGTGTAATTCAGTCCAAGTCCAAAGTCCTGAAAATTGGGGAGTTGATGGTGTAGGTAAATCCCAGTCTGAGTCCAAAAGCCCAAGAACCAGGTGTGCCAATGTCTAAGGGCAAGAGAAAATCAATGTCTTAGCTCAATCAGAGAGGGGGATTTGCTCTTCCTCCATCTTTTTGCTCTATTTAGATTGAATGATGCCCACATTGGTGAAAGTGATCTTCTTTACTCAGTCTGTGATTCAAGTGCTAATCCCTTCTGCAGCAACTTTCACAGACACACCTAGAAATAATGTTTCACCAGCCATCTGGGAATCCCTCAGCCAATCAAACTGACACATAAAATTAACCTTCACAGTTGTTAAGATTAAATGATGTAATACATGAGAAGTGATTAGGTATATGTGTGCAATATTACTCAGTATTATCATGTCCTACCTCTCAAGCTTTGAAGTTGACCTTAAGTTTTGGGTTTGATGGGAGGAATGTTGCTATGGAATGAGCAGCTCTCTTATAGGTCTTATTACTCTCTTATGAGTCAGAACACTTCAAGCATCTTTCCTACTCAAGGCTTTTTTTTTTAATCAAATCTTGCTAAGTCAGCAGTTTTTACCCCTATGCCGAAGAAGCAGCATAGCAGAGTTTAGGGTAAAGACAAAGACGGGTGAGCATTTTGTGGAGATGGAGCAGTTATATAGCAGCTACAACATCTATTTTGATGAACTTGCTGTCACTTCATTTTATTCAAACATCTATTTACTTTTATCTGAGGATGAATTTGTTTTTACCTTAGGCGTTCAGCAACATTTTTCCAAGGATACAGAAGCAGGAGTGTGTGAATTCTCTTCCTTGATAGCCATATCTGAAATGTTAAATTATGCTAAATGCATAGGTTGTCCTGTATAAGAAAATTTGTTTTTACCGTAGTAGTGGGTGAAGATATAGATTAATTTGTTCAGCTCAGCACTTTTACTCAGGAAGTCCTTGAGAATAAGGGCACAGGGTGTTTTGCTTGGCCTGAGCAGATTGGTCTGAATCCACTGAAGAGAGCCCAGCTATATAGCCCAGCCAGAGTGGAAAGCATCCAATAAGCACAGCCTTCTTTATCTAAAGCTATAACCCAACAACGTAAGCCAAATAACAATAAACTAATTTGGAACACAGTGGAAGATTTTTTCCTTGACTTTTTTAATGTTTCAAATGTTTCTTCTATATCTTGAGTCAATGGAAGAACACAGGAGTTAAGTGAATGAGTGGACCATAGCAAATATTTTCAGAATGGAGATATAATTGTGGTACTTATTTTTAAAAAACACAAGATGTTCTATTTCCTAGTTTGCCTACAGAATATGGAATTCTGTAACTTTATTTAAAAATAAGAACTACCTAATAATATTAAGGTGGAAAGACTGAATCCTAGGAGGAGAGCTTAGCTTGTTCAAAATCACACAACTGATTGATAATAGAAAGGGAATGAATTTCAAGGTGCTGTGACCTTAATTTTCTTTTAATTTCAGTCCAGTGTTTTTAATATTCAAAACCCATTTTGTAAGGCATTAAGTTTAATGTAGGCATTCTCAGGGTAATAAGTATCTTGGAAATGAATAAGCCCTTATTAAATAAACTGATGGGTTAACATTTTGGTAGTGACTCTCACAGATATCCTGTGGGTTAGGGGTGGGAATCAGTGGTCAGATTTCAAAGGAGGCATATAGACTTGATCTGTACTTTCTGCAGAAGGGCCATTTTTGACTTGAGGAAAGCCAACCTAAACAAGTAACTTTCGAGGCTTAGAAGTAATCTGGAGAACTAATATAGGTCTGATCAATGGAGCTCTCCACTGTCTTTTTAATTAAAAAAAATTTTCTAATAACCAAAGCATTTATAAAAACTCAGTAATGGGGCTAGTCAACCATTCAAAAGCCCTCTGGGGCTTAAAATTAATTAAAAAAATAATGGTATGCAGATAAGCTTCTAATTACCAGTTTAAAATGGCTTCTTTTTAGGCTATTCGAAAAAAGCCCTTTAAACTGTGCTCATGATTCAAAATAACACATAGCCTGGAGGCAACCCTACAGGTTTGTGTCTTTCTGACTTTTCTGCTCTGGGGAAATGCTGGGAAATGTTGAGAAGCATCTTACCTCTTGGAAATACCTTTTGGATTAGGGTAGTTTTCAAAAAAATAGATTCATCCCCTGGATAAAAGTCAGGGTGTTGTGAGACGGACAAAGATATTTCTCCATTGGAAGGTGTATGATCATATCTAACTTAATGTTATGAAATCATAGTACCATTAGCACCATAATAAGATGTTAAAATACATTCTAACTAAGACATGTGGCCATTGATGACCCAAAACAATCACCATTCAGTGGTCAGTGAGCACAGTTTTGTTCTTTCTGTAATTCCAGTACAAATTCGGAGGCAGCCAAAAAAAGTAAAATAGTCTTCACTATTTTGGATAACATGAAAAGAAGGCAGATGGGTTTTAATCATAGATTCTAAAAAGGATTAGGTTTTTTGGATGATCGGTACAAAAATAAATGGTACAGTTTAAATTATGGCCATAAATGTCTTCAAATTCTTAAAGGGAACAGCTAATCAGATTTCTAGCTAATTAGTTAATGATATTCTGTGTGGCCACCATTTCTGTGTCTGGATTACACAACCATATGTAATCATGGCAAGAAATCATAATTATGGAGACCTTAGAAATGACACCTATTACCACATACTTGGTGCCTAGAATCTTTTTTTACAGATTCTCCTACTGGTGTTAACCATGCTTCTGTTGAATTCCTCCAGGGAAGGGGAACGTGATGCAACATGAGCCTCACAGTTCCATTTCTGCTCCAACACTTGGTTTTGAACTTCTTTCCTGAAACTGACCGGAGTACAAGTTCTCTGTAGCATCTCCCATCCCATATGAAAATATATAAGAATGGAGCCACTTTGGTAAGAGGGTATCTAGAGTCCTACTAATTGAATACCCACTCTGGAAATCCCTTTGGAAACCACGCTTTTAGATTCCAGAGCAACAGTTTTCAATGTGGATCATATTTCCCTCCTGGGGACATTTGGCAAAGTCTGCAGATATTTGGAATTTCTCACCCCTGGCATCTCATGGGTCAGGGATGATGCTAAACATCTTATAATGCATAGGACAACAAAAATCTATCCAGCCCGTAATATCAATATTGCCAAGGTTGAGAAACCCTGCTGTAGAGTAATGCAAGATAAGTCTAAGCCCTCTTCTGCATGAGACACATTTTGATGTGTGAAGACAGTTACGTGTAATCTCTTAGCCTTTTCTTGCTCAGACTACACGTTGGTAATTAGTTTCAAAGTGGTAATTAGTTTGTAATTACGCTTGTAATTAGCTCAGTTGTTGTTCTCGGTGCAGTCCTCAGAGTCCCTCCTTGGGACTCTCTTTAATTTCTCAAGATCTTGTTCGTAATTACGTGTTCAGAATTGCAAAAAATTCCATAGGTGCTCTTATTGAGTTTAGCATAAGACCTAGTACATAGCGATGCTCAGAAAATAATTATTAAAGGATACAGCAAATCAAAGAATAAGAGTGGGAAAATGAAGAGCCTCGAAATTCCCTAATAGGGTCATTTTGTTAATGAAGATTATAAAGAAAAATCAAACGCTTTCTTCATAAGCATTCCTTTAAAATCTTGACAGCCATTAAGGATGACTTGCAGTACTGTAAAGCTCCAGTTGGGGGAGCCCAGTCACTAATTCAAAGACTGGGAGGAAATAGATCTTAGATTTAACTACAGATTTCCTGGGGGGAAAGAAACTATTTTCTCTTTTTGATTTGTTTATATGTATGATACATGGACAGTGTATAATAGTGCCACTTTGATCTTATGGTCTAAGAAAAACGTAAAGTCCCGAATGAGAACCATGTATCACACAGCCTTAGAAAACGTGTAGTTTCTTTTTCAGGCTGTTCCAATGGGAAACTCAACCCCATCCACCTTAATGGTGGCAGAGTCCATTTAATTAGAATGCGCCTATCTAGAAGCAGTTTTTAACTTTCTGATTGTGTTCCCTTTGAGTACTAGGACAAACAAAGGCAGATTTTGGAAAGGAGCAGAGAGATATGGTGGGACAGTAAGAGAGAAAAAGTGCCCCCTTATTTTTTCTGGATCAGTTTTCTGAATTCTGTCCTGTGTGAGACAGTCGCACAGCGGGTAAATTCACAGAATACCATGTATGGGGGAGGATGCGTGCAACGTGAGAGCCCTCCCTCCACACAGGCATTCCTACTCAATCTCTCTGATCAGCCAGCAAATGCAGTTCCTTCACATTCTCAGGATCACTTCCTGTCTTCAGGAGCAAGGTCTGTTTCATATTCCGGTCCATTCTGAGCCAGTCGAGGAGGCAAGTAGGAGGAGATTACAGGCACATCAGGGCCACGTCTTGCTATGGGCCATCCCCAGGTGGGCAGTGGCTCTGCTTCCGTTCTCCCCACAAACTTCCGTTGCAGTGAATGGCCTGCCTTGAAGCTTCCTCTGCCGTCCTTGCCTATGCGATGTCTGTTCATCCCTTTTTCCTGTCTGACCTCAGTGCTCTACAAGCCACTTGCCTGCTGCTCTGTTAATGACGGAGATGGTTTAATGTTGGCAACCGGATGTGGCCGCCTTTCCTGTTCCTAATCAAAATTAACAGACCAGCATTATGATTGGGGCTGATCACTGTCCCACATTAGAAACTTGCACGTGAATTTATTCAGCTTCTGTACATTTTCATTCTCCAGAGACACATGGGCCACCGTTAGCAATTTTTCTGAAGAAGGTATGACCTAGTAGGAAGAATATGGAATTTTGAATCAGAGAAACCTGGATTGCAGGCTTGTCTTCTGAGCTCTAGATGCTGTATTTTAAAAATAAATTAATAAGTATACCTACGTATTTTTCTGAAGAAGTAATGCACACAGTCACTTTATAAATTATGAAATGGCAAATGCATATTTATTTCATGAGGCAAGTTGATCATGTTCAAGATATACCAGTTCAATCCTAGTATGCCACTATTAGAAATTAAAGTTGTTAAATCATACTGAATAATTTCCAGGGAAATAGCCTACAGGTTAATTAGAGACAGATGGGGTAATGGAGTGACCTCATATGGAACCATAATAAAAAGCAAATGGGAATTGGAGTTAACAGGAGGTTACATACGGGAAACCAAAGGAAATGTCACTCCCGAAGGGAACAGAGATAGAGATTGTTTTGCAAAAGAAAAGTCTCACCAACTAAGCTCAAAAGAACAGGGTACTAGGTTTTATCTTTATGTAGCAAATTAAGGTTAATAGGGTATGCAAAGACTGTAGTTGAACTGTTTACATGGCTGAATTAAGCAAGATGCAAAGAAAAAAAGCTGAGTTTTTGAAATTTAGGTAACAGGTGGCAGGGAGGAGTGGTTTCTTGGGTCTGTCTTGCTTTTTCCACTAGACGTCAGGCAAATTGATTAACCTATCCAAGCTTTTGTTTCCTAATTTGTAAAGTTGGTGCATGAGATGGTGTCTGATAATCCGACCAGTTATGATATAAATTCTCTTAACTTATGAGACTTTTTTATTATTTAGAATATTCCCCCTCTTTGTCCATGGTATTGATTTCTTTTTCACTTACGTTAAAAAAGAAAAAGTATTTCTACTGCTCTTATATTACAATTTTATATAAAATGTGATAGAGTTGTAGATCTTCAAGGTCTACAAGTCTAAGGTTCTAGACTTGGCAATGTCCATGTTCAAATAACAGTGTGGTGTGGGGCAGCTTCACCCTGTCCTGGTTTGAAGTGAGGAAGAATCTCAAACTGGTTCTGATCAGTCCCAGCCAAGTGCAGGTGCTGGATGCTTTGTTGTTCACACTGCTCATTCTAAGAATTCAGAGTTCCTATGTGTGTTTTACAGGCTTAGAATAGCTCAGGCCATGGAAGAGGGCATTGTAAGTATAGATTTTTTTGCAGGCCAAACAAAATTTTGCGTCTTAGTTGGAGGAGGTCATGGAGAGGATGTAACCTCCTGCTGACCGGCGAGCTGGACCCAGGTGATAGGAGGCTCCTTATCCCCTTCCCTGTCCTTGGAATGTACGTTCTGTCCTCTGTTCCCACCCTAAAGAAGCTGTTTCAAGGATGCGGCCTTGAGAGAGTAATGTGTTGTTGAGACCATCTGGACTGTGTATGTGACTGAACCCCGTTAAGACCTCTATATAAACTTTTAAGATTCTTTTAGGCCAGGGCAGAGATCTACTCATCTTGCGACTGCCCAAGGCAAGCCTCCTATGTAAATCCCCCTCCTTATTAGATCTGCTGCCTGCCAATCTGAAGCCAATAATAGTTGACCACCACTTCTGCTGGGCTGTTGCTGTTGATGAGAGACTCATCCTTTGGGAGAGAAAAGGAACACCACCAGTATAGGGAGAACTAACCCAGGCTAAGTGGGCATTCACTGGAACGACAGAGAGTGGCCTGCGGGTGTTGCCTTGGTCATCATAAGGCTCAGCAGAGATCAGTAGGAGATCCTACACTTGCCCCTCCACGTCATCCCTCCTCTCGTCCTCCTGGCTGTCTCCCTAGGGCTCTCCCTTTCTCTGCTCCTGGACAGAGCTGTCTTAGTTTTCCCATTTGGGTGGGGTCCTTTAGCTTTTCATCTGTGTTTCTTCTGATCTGTTCCTTGTGAATAAATTTTATGCTCTGCTTCTTTAGGGCTTTCTTTTTGGACACAAAATCCCTTTTCAGCTTTTTTTTTTTTTTAACATTTCAGTTCTCACTTAAATGCTTTGGCTTTCAAGAGTATTGTCTTTGAAACAGGCTTCAAGTGACTATTTTGGAAGTCAGATACTGAATAGTGACACTTTCTCTCGCTCGGCTTTCCCCCTCTCACAATCCTCATTCTTCCCGAGGCAAAGGATGTCTCTGCTGAATTGCAGGTAGTATAAAAAAAGAACAGCACGTTGACAGATTTTAAAGCCTTATTTCACAACTTAGCTACAAGGCCGCTCACACAGACATGTAATTCCCTGATTCTGACAGGTAATTTTTAAGGTCCTACTGTGTGTCAAGCAAGTTAAAGAATATTAAGTGAATGAGACACAGGATCTGTTCTCAGGGAAATATATAATAATGATAAAATCCAAGAACTTAGAGAAATTGCTGTTTTTCACTTTCTGTTCTGTTCTTCATGCTCACCTCTGGTGATGGAAGAGTAATTCTGGAAAAGCTGACTCTGAAGCAAATGAATGAACGTGTTATATTTAAGTGAGCCTGGGATTACCTTTTATTTAAATGAACCCTGTAGTAAATCTTAGAAACATAAACAGTCAACCACTAACTTGTTTTATAAATTAATTTTAATTTTTGTCCATACATTAGCTTTGCTTAAGGCAAATATATTTGTATGTCTAGTGTGCTCTCTCTCTCTGTAAATATAACATATAAATATTTATAGGGTATATTAAATCATATTTTATCATAGTTTTTCCTTAGAGAGTTAGAATTACGTTATCATTTTTATTTCTGGGAACAGAAATTAAGCTCATGCATTTATTTAAAAATAATTTAGTGACTGTATTACTTTTGCTCACAGTGATGGCAAATTGTTTCACTGAAGGTATACATTAGCCATCTAATCTTTGAAATTTTATAAAAAATAGGTTTATCCAAATTTATTTTTAGCTTTGAAAGTCTCACTACCTCCATGAATACTATATTTTTATATGGTTGGATTGGTAAATCAGTTCAATCCTGGATGTGGACATAGTCCCAGAATATAGTCTCAGTTCCTTCCCAGATAATTTAATCATTTAGCAGATTCAGGAGTTTCTTAAGTGCCATTAGATGAACAGATGTGTATTTTTGCCTGGAGAAATAAGAAGTATACAAAGGTGTGACTAGTAACATATTTCAGCCTGTAGTTTTCAAATTAAATCATTATCGTGAGTTCAGTGATGTTCCATGTTAGAAATTAACATAAAAGTGGAGATACACAAAACGAAATATTTATTGTTTAAGAAATATTTGTTGAATACAAATGTTGTACCATGGGCTATGATAGAGGGAATTCAATGATGGATGAAAGAATGCACATTATTCTCATCTGAAATAAATATTTGTTGAACATATGTTGAAAAGTATAATCAACCAAAAGAATATTTTTGCAACATTATCCATTTTAAATCTTGACTTCTCTCTTTGTGGTTCAGTCTCTTCTAGCCACCAGATTATCAAGTGACTACTTTTAGATTCATATTGCTTTGCTGACTGAGACTTACAATGTGAGTGAGCTGAACTGGAGTCTGAATGAATAAGAATTTATTGATCTAATATTAGTGTCTGTTCTATGTCATGCACATTGAGAAAAGAGGACATTTAGTCTTTATTTAAAAGTTTTTAGGTGTTTTTTTTTTTTAGGTGATTTTTTTATATTTATTCTCCAGATAGAGATATAATTGACATATAACATTGTATTAGTTTTAGGTGTACAACATAATGATTTGATATATGTACATATTGGGAAATGATTACCACAATGAGTTTAGTTAACATCCATCACCACGCATAGTTACAATTCTTTTCTTGTGTTGAGAACTTTTAAGATCTACTCTCTCATCGACATTTAACTATACGATACAGCATTGTTAACTATAGTCACCATAATGTACATTACATCCCTAGGATTTATTTATCTTATAACTGGAAGTCTATACTTTTTAACCACCTTCACCAATTTCACCTACCACTTACCCCCTGCCTCTGGTAAAAACCAGTCTATTCTCTGTAACCTATGAGTTTGTTTTTTTAAAGATTCAACATATAAGTCAGATAATACAGTATTTGTCTTTCTCTGTCTGACTTACTTCAGTTAGCATAATATCCTCAATGTTCACCTGTGTTGTTGCAAATGGCAGGATTTCCTTCATATTTATGCTGAATAATATTCTATTATGTATATATATATGTATGTGATAGATCATACATGTGAGATATATATAAAAATAAATATATATGTATAACATTTTTTTTATCCATTAATTTGTCGGTGGACACTTAGATTGTTTCCATGTCTTCACTATTGTAAATAATGCTGCAATAAACACGGGGGTGCAAGTATCTTTTCGAGAAGGTGATTTTGTTTCCTTTAGATGAATACCCAAAAGTGGAGCTGCTGGATCATATGGTAGTTCTAGGCTTAAGTTTTTGAAGGACCTCCATACTGTTTCCCATAGTGGCTGCACCAGTTTACATTCTCACCAACAGTGCACAGTTGTTACCTTCTGTCCACATCCTCACCAACACGAATCTCTTATCTTTTTGTTAATAGCCATCTTAACAGGTATGAGGTGATATCACGGTTTTGATTTCTGTTTCCCTGATGATTAGTGATGTTGAGCACCTTTTCATGCACCTGTTGACCATTTGTATGTTGTCTTTGGAAAAATGTCTATTCAGTTCCTTTGCTCATTTTTAAAATTGGATTGATTTTTGTTATTGAGTTGTATGACTTCTTTATATATATTTTGGATATTAATCCCTTAGATATATGATTAGCAAATATTTTCTCCCTTTCTGTTTTGTTTTCCCATTGCCTTTTCATTTTGTTGATGGCTTCTTATGCTTTCAGAAACTTTTTGTAATTTGATGTATAGCTCCACTTGTAGATTTTCTCTCTTGTTGCCTTTGCTTTTGGTGTCAAATTCAGCAAATTATTGCCAAGACTGACATGAAGGAGCTTACTCCCTATGTTTTCTTTTAGGAGTTCTGTGGTTTGAGGTCTTATATTTCAGTTCATAATCTATTTTGAGTTGATTTTTCTGTATGGTGTTAGAAGGGGTTCAATTTCATTCTTTTGCATGTGGCTCTCCAGTTTTTCCAACCTCATTTATTGAAGACACTATTCTTTCCCCATTGTATATTCTTGGCTCCTTTGTCATAAATTAATTGACCATATATGCATGGGTTCATTTCTGATCTTTCTATTCTGTTCCATTGATCTATATGTCTGTTTTTTATGCCAATACCATGCTGTTTTGATTACTATAACATTGCAATATAATTTGAAAGCAGGATGTGTGATGCCTCCAGCTTTGTTTTTCTTTCTCAAGATTGCTTTGGCTACTTGGGGTCTTTTGTGGTTCTGTACAAACTTAAGTTCTTTTTTTCCTAAATCTGTGAAAAATGCCCTTGGAAAATTATTGCATGTCATTTGCAAATGACAGTAGAATTTTTAAAAATAAGGATATATTTTCCCCTGCCTTCTTTTAGACAGTAATAGAAAATAATGTACTCTACCTGCCTTTGAGAAATTAAGAGTTTAGTAGGAAAGAAATGTGCTGCTTGAGCATGACAATAAATTAAATATTTTCACATTCTTGAAAGTAAACTTTCTGTTAAAGTATAATATACATAAGGGAAAATGTATAAACTATAATGATATTTTAATAAGGTTGTTTATTATATATTTTTATTTTCTTTTTGGCTTATGTAGATCTGAAGCAATGACCTTTTCATTCCTGATATTAATAATTTATGTGTTTTATTAGTCTTGTTAACACTTAATCATTTTTACTAGGTTTTACATAGAACCATAGTTGGCTTTGTTAATTTATTATATATTCTTTTATTTCTCTCAATTTTCATTCATATATTTTGAATCTGTTATTCTTCTATTTGTTGCATATACTTTTTGCCGTTATTATCTTCATGGTGGCTTGATTCTTTTGCCATTGTGAACATCCTTTCCCACCCTCCACCCCATTGCCTTTATCTCTAGAAATGATTCTTGCCTTATAAACTACTTTGTTTGGTATTAGTTTTGCTGCATGAACTATCTTCTGGGTGGAGATGTCTGTTGTATCTCCTTCTACCCTAATTCTTTTCTGTGTTCTTATATTTAGGGTGTGATTTTGCGAACCATTTTCTTAATGCAGTCTGCCAATCTTTGCCTTTTAACTAGAGAATTTTGTTTTCTTATGTGTAATGCAGTCACTAACATATTTTGGTTTTTATGTTAATATTTAATATCTGTTTTCTATTTGTCTCTCCCACTTTAAGTTTTTTCTTTCCATTCTTGTCTCCTTGTGGACTAATCAGATGTTTTAAATTCCATATTCTCCCTTCATTAACTTACTAGTTGTAAAGTCTTTAACATATTTAGTGGCTACATTAGAGCATGCATCTTGACTTATGTAGTCAAATATAAATTAGTAATTTTTCCTTTTCCCAGCAATGCTGGAACCTCAGTTCCATTTAATCACATTTACTCCCTCATGCTTTTTGTGTTATTAACTGTAATTGAGTTTCAGTAATTGGTGTGCTAAGTTACATGTCTCCCACACCATACTTACAAGTACAAGTGATTCATTAGTCCCAAGATTGAAATATGACATTTATTCCCGATAAACTTCATCTTGTTAGAGCCCTCATAATGCTGATTCTACTTAGGTTCTTTACTATTCCCACAGATTTTAATGGTGTAATACTTTTGAGAATGTCTTTATTTGAATTTGTTAGAAGAGTTAGTCTAAACATGTCTTCCTTGCATGTATTTGGACAATCCTAACTTCAAATTGGCCAGAATGTTGCTCTTAATTTTAAAGAAAATCAGCTTGGAAGAGCAGCAGTTGTTAAAAGTAACTTTATCATTCTGATAGGAATAATAAGCTCTTTTTCTCTTCTTATACACTCATCATGGAAATTTGGAAGTGGTCAAAATATTATGGATAGTAACCATTAGAAAGGTTTTACCATAGATTAATTATAATCCATGACTGAGGTGTTTCTTTGTAGAAAATTTAATTAGAAAGAAAGAAGGAAAATTCATAGCTATTTGTTGCCTTTTTCAATATACTCTGACTTCTTTTCAGAAGTGAAAATAATGCTACTAATGAAGATATTTGTTGCTGTATCAGTCATCTATTGCCTCAATAATAGTGTGTTTTGCATGATCACCCCAAATCATTTATTTTGCTCACAAGTCTGGAGGGTGGCAATTTAGTCTGGCATTGGCTTGGCTGTTCTTTGAATCTGGGCTGGGATTACTTGCCCACCTGGCATCAACTGGCTATTGATCTAGGATAGTTTTGGCTGTGATGATTGGAGCTATTCATGACTGGAGCAAGCTAGCTCAAGTTTGTGTTCGTTGCAATCACAGAGAAGCAGTGGAACAAACTAAAACACTCAAGCATTTTTCCAAGCCCCTGTTTGATTCACATTTGCTTGTTGACATGGCTGAGCCAGAGTCAAGGGGTGGGGCAGAACATCTCACTCAAAGTAGGAGAGCATTGCAAAGTTATATGGCAAAGTGTATGAATAAAAGATGGGTGAAAAATGGGGGCTATTAATCTATTTAATGGCCAGAATGATAAATACTATAGTTAATAAGGAAAGAAAGTTGGGGGTCACAAACTGTATCTTTGCACATTTGGGTAGAATAAAATATAGGAAATTATTGAGAGCCTTATTATTTTGGTTTCCAAGTGTTCAGATTTTAGGGGTTTATGATTTGATTGAGAATGGTTTGATTGGCCTGGTTTAATTTTTTTAAGTTAGAGTTATAGACTATTCATGCTCATTAATTTTCCTTTGCTCTAAAGATTGTGACATTTGTTTTGAATTACAAACCAGTCTTGATTAGGTAAGGGAATAAACACATCATAATCAGCTTAGGTAGTACATCCCATAAATATATTTGGTTCATATATTTTACTAGGGGCATTGGCAGCTTATGTTTAATTATTTATAGTAAGACTTCATAATACTCTAATAGATGTCTGGCCATATATTTGAGAGGAGGAACAACATTTTTCCTTGGTTTTATTTTATTTATTTTAAATTTTAATTTTATATTGGAGTATAGATGATTAACAATGTTGTGATAGTTCTAGGTGCACAGCAAAGCAACTCAGCAATACATATACATGTATCCATTCTCCTCCAGACTCCCCTCCCATTCAGGCTGCCACATAACATTGAGCAGAGTTCCCTGTGCTATACAGTACGTCCTTGTTGGTTATCCTTTTTAAATATAGCAGTGTGTAAATGTCAATCCCAAACTCCCTAACTGTCCCTTCCCTCCACCCTTCCCCCCCTGTAACCATAAGTTCATTCTCTAAGCCTTTGAGTCCGTTTCTGTTTTGTATATATGTTCATTTGTATCATTACTCTTTAGATTCTGCATATAAGTGATATCATATGATATTTCTCTTTCTCTGTCTGACTTACTTCGCTCAGTATGACAATCTCTAAGTCCATCCATGTTACTGCAAATGGCATTATGTCATTCTTTTTTATGGCTGAGTAATATTCCATTGTATATATGTACCACATCTTCTTTATCCATTCCTCTGTTGATGCACATTTAGGTTGCTTCCATGTCTTGTCTATTGTGAACAGTGCTGCAGTGAACATTGGGGTGCATGTATCCTTTTGGACCCTGTTTTTCTCCAGATATATGCCCAGGAGTGGGATTGCAGGGTCATATGGTAGCTCATTTTTAGTTTTCTAAGGAACCTCCATACTGTTCTCCATAGTGGCTGCACCAATTTACATTCCCACCAACAGTGTAGGAGGGTTCCCTTCTCTGCACACCCTGTGCAGAATTTATTGTTTGTGGATTTTTCGATGATAACCATTTTGACTGGTGTGAAGTGATATCTCATTGTAGTTTTGATTTGCATTTCTCTAATCATTAGTGATGTTGAACATCTTTTCATGTGCCTATTGGCCATCCATATGTCTTCCTTGGAAAAATGTCTGTTTAGGTATTCTGCCCATTTTTTATTGGGTTATTTGATGATATTAAGCCGTTTGAGCTGTTTGTAAATTTTGGAGACTAATCCCTTGTCGGTTGCATGATTTGCAAATATTTTCTCCCAGTCTGTGGGTTGTCTTTTCATTTTGTTTATGGTTTCCTTTGCTGTGCAAGAGCTTTTGAGTTTAATTAGGTCCCGTTTGTTTATTTTTGTTCTTATTTCCATTACTCTGGGAGGTGGATCGGAAAAGATATTGCTGTGATTTATGTCAGAGAGTGTTCTGCCTATGTTTTCCTCTAGGAGTTTTATAGTGTCCTGTCTCACATTTAGTTCTTTAATCCATCTTGAGCTTATTTTTTGTATGGTGTTAAAGAGTGATCTAATTTCATTTTTTTAACATGTAGCTGTCCAGTTTTCCCAGCAGTATTTGTTGAAGAGACTGTCTTTCCACCATTGTATAGTCTTGCCTTCTTTGTCATAGATTTATTGACCATAGGTGTGTGGGTTTATTTCTGGGCTTTCTATCTTGTTCCATTGATCTATAGTTCTATTTTTGTGTCAGTACCATACTGTTTTGATGACTGTAGCTTTGTAGTATAGTCTGAAGTCAGGGAGCCTGATTCCTCCAGTTCCACTTTTCTTTCTTAATACTGTTCTGGCTATTCGGGGTCTTTTATGTCTCCATAAAAATGTTAAGATTTTTTTGTTCTAGTTCTATGAAAAATGCCATTGGTAATTTGATAGGGATTGCATTGAATCTGTAGATTGCCTAGGGTAGTATAGTCATTTCAATAATATTTATTCTTCCAATCCAAGAACATGGTATTTCTTTCCATCTGTTTCTGTCTTCTTCGATTTGTTTCATCAGCATCTTATAGTTTTCAGAGTACAGGTCTTTTGCCTCCTTAGGTAGGTTTATTCCTAGGTATTTTATTCTTTTTGATGCAATGGTAAATGGGATTGTCTCTTGAATTTCTCTTTCTGGTCTTTCATTGTTAGTGTATAGAAATGCAACAGATTTGTGTGTATTAATTTTGTAGCCTGAACTTTACCAGATTCATTGATGAGCTCTAGTAGTTTTCTGGTAGCGTCTTTAGGATTCTCTATGTGTAGTATCATGTCATCTGCAGACAGTGACAGTTTTACTTCTTCTTTTCCAATTTGAATTCCTTTTATTTCTTTTTCTTCTCTGATTGCCATAGCTAGGACTTCCAAAACTATGTTGAATAAAAGTGGTGAGAGTGGGCATCCTTGTCTTGTTCCTGATCTTAGAAGAAATGCTTTCAGCTTTTCACTGTTGAGTATGATGCTAGCTGTAGGTTTGTCATATATGGCTTTTATTATGTTGAGGTAGGTTCCCTCTATGCCCACTTTCTAGAGAGTTTCTGTCATAAATAAGTGTTGAATTTTGTGAAAAGCTTTTTCTGCATCTATTGAGATGATCATACGGTTTTTATTCTTCAATTTGTTGATGTGGTGTATCACACTGATTTGCGGATATTGAAAAATCCTTGCATCCCTGTGATAAATCCCACTTGATCATGGTGTATGATCCTTTTAATGTATTGTTCGATTTGAATTGCTAGTATTTTGTTGAGGATTTTTGCATCTATGTTCATCAGTGATATTGGCCTGTAATTTTCTTTTTTAGTGGTATCTTTGGTTTTGGTATCAGGGTGATGGTGGCCTCATAGAATGAGTTTGAGAGTTTTCCTTCTTCTGCAATTTTTTGGAACAGTTTCAGAAGGACAGGTGTTAGCTCTTCTCTAAATATGTAATAGGACTTGCCTGTGAAGTCATCGGGTCCTGGACTTTTGTTTGTTGGGAGTTTTTAATTACAGCTTCAATTTCAGTGCTTGTGATTTGTTTGTTCATATTTTCTGTTTCTTCCTGGTTCAGTCTTGGGAGTCTGTACCTTTCTCAGAATTTGTCCATTTCTTCTAGGTTGTCCATTTTATTGGCATACGGTTGCATATAGTAGTCTCTTATGATCCTTCATATTTCTGTGGTGTCAGTTGTAACTACTCCTTTTTCATTTCTAACTTTATTGATTTGAGTCCTCTCCCTTTTTTTCTTGATGAGTCTGGCTAAAGATTTATCACGTTTGTCTATCTTTTCAAAGAACCAGCTTTTAGTTTCATTGATCTTTACTATTGTCTTCTTTGTTTCATTTATTTCTGCTCTGAACTTTATGATTTCTTTACTTCTACTAACTTTCAGTTTTGTTTAGGTGTAAGGTTAGGTTGTTTATTTGAGATTTTTCTTGTTTCCTGAGGTAAGTTTGTATTGCTATAAACTTCCCTCTTAGAACTGCTTTTGTTGTATCCCATAGGTTTTGGATTGTTGTGCTTTCATTTTCATTTGTCTCTAGATATTTTTTGATTTTGTCTTTGATTTCTTCAGTGATCCATTGGTTGTTTAGAAGCATATTGTTTAGCCTCCACGTGTTTGTGTTTTTTATAGTTTTTTTCTTGTAGTTTATTTCTAATCTCATAGCATTATGGTCAGAAAAGATGCTTGATATGATTTTAGTTTTCTTAAATTTACCAAGGCTTGCTTTGTGGCCCAGGATGTGCTCAATCCTGGAGAATGTTCTGTGTCCACTTGAGAAGAATGTGTATTCTTCTGTTTTTGGATGGAGTGCTCTACAAATATCAATTAAGTCCATCTGGTCTAATGTATCATTTAAGGCCTGTGTTTGCTTATTGATTTTCTGTCTGGATGATCTGTCGATTGACTAAAGTGGGGTGTTAAAGTCCCCCACTATTATTGTGTTACTGTTGATTTCTCCCTTTATGGCTGATAGTATTTGCCTTATATATTGAGGTGCTTCCTTGGTTTTCAATCAGAGACTTCCTGTGATACTACTGGTTTTGTGGGAATGTGGTGAAAATTTTACTTTCTACATTTTAGGGGAGAGTTTGGTACTTAAAAACAGATTCTAAAATTTCTTTATGTTTCTAGAAAAATGAGAGTTAGTTACTTTCAGAGTCTTGGTTCTACTATTCTTTTAAAGGTACCTATAAGAACATAAGAATTGTTATACTTAGGTCTTTTTGTTAAAGAAGTATATACAAGTAGAAAAAAAATGTATGTATACAAATAGGAAAAAAATCAAGGTAGGCAAACTAAGATATTAATGGTACTTATCTTTGGAAAATAATATCAGGGATAATTTTAAGTTCCTTTTAGTGATATTTTTCAAATTTTCTAAAAATAAATATTGATTATTTCATCAGAATTAAAAATTGATTAAAATTTCATTTAAGGTGTTATGTGTCATTGCCTTCAAAATTTAGAACCATTGCTGAGTTTTTCATTCTACATCAATATATATGTATTTAGCTGATAAATATACTTTCTATAAAATTACCTACATTCATACTGGCAGTCTGTCATGCTCACGTACATACTTGGTGCCCCAGAAGAACTGAATTACTTGGATTTCTCTGAACTTCCCTTTCTGCCTTGTCCCTTTAGAGTCAAGGTTAGCTCAGGCTAACTCCTTTTTATCGTTCAGGTCTTAGCATAAGTATTGCTCACCTATGTAAGCCTCTTCTGATCCCCTAGACAAATTGCCCTCCCTAGCACTTATCAAAATTATAATTAATTGTTTATGTAATTAAGTAACTTCATACTAGTTGGTCTTCCTTCTAGATTGTAAGCTACATAATAGTAGGATCCTGTTTAATTGTATTCACTATTGTATATGATACAATATTTCTCTGCAATTAGCACAGCGCCTGAAACATAGAAGTGCTAAAGAAATGTCTTTTGAGTAAATGGATCAATGTTGGAAAGATGGATAGAAAGATAGTTGGCTAGATAGAAGGGTGGATTGAATCTACTCTTTCTAGAGAACCTAGCCAAATACCTTCAACCTAGGGTGCTCCCTTCTCTGTCTTCCCTGGCACACTTGGCTGCTCCTCTACCTAGGTGTGTGTTGCATCTTCATTCACTTGTTCAATAGTTATTTATTGAACACTTACTAAGTTTCAAGCATTGTATTATTGCTGTACTTTAAATGGTAAAGAAGATGTATTAGTTGCTATCCTGGGGCTTATATTCTGACAGAGATGATTAAAAAAGTAAATAAACAAGTCCATAGGGTAATTTCAAATAATAATAAGTGCTAAAAAGAAAACTAAATGGACACAGGAGTGCAAATATCTTTTCAAGATCCTGATTTCAATACTTTTGTATAAATACCTAGAAGTGGGATTGCTGGATCATGTGGTAGTTCTAGTTTTAATTTTTTGGAGATGCTCCACAATGTTTTCCTTAGTGGCTGTTTACTGTAGTGTTATTCACAATAGTCAAGAGGTGGAAATAACCCAAATTCCATTGATGAATGAATGAATAAGAAGATGTGGTATATACAATGGAATATTATTCAGCTTTAAAAAAGGAAATCCTGTCATGTGCTACAACATGGATGAACCTTCAGGATATTATGGTAAGTGAAATAAGCCAGTCACAGAAAGACAAATATTACATGATTCCACTTATGTGAGGTAAATAAGTTAGTCAAACTCATAGAAGCACAGAGTTGAATGTTGGTTGCCAAGGTTTGGGGGTAGGGAGAAATGGGGAATTGTTGAATGGATATAGAGTTTCAGTCATGCAAGATAAAAAGGTTCTGGAGATTTACTGTACAATAATCTGCATATAGTAACAACATGGTACTGTATGCTTAAAACTTTGTTAGGGTAGATCTCACGTTATATATTTTTTACTATAATAAAAAGGTTAAATGGAGTAATGTGAGAGTGACTGAGTGGGTGAGGGTGTTGTGTCTTCTTTAGAATGATGGTCAGAAAAAAACCTCTTTGAAGTGAAGACAATGAGCTGATGCCAGAATGCTGAGAAGAAATCATGAAAACGTCAGAATGTTCTAGACCACAGCTGTCCTATAGAAATATAGTGTGAGCCACATAAGTAATTTTAATTTTTCTAGTAGCCACATTAAAAAAGAAACAGATAAAATTAATTTTAATAGTGTATTTTATAGAACCCAGTATTTCCACAATATTATTTCATCCCATAACTGTCTTAAATTATTCGTGGTGCATTTACATTATTCTTTTGTACAAAGTCTTCAAAATCGAGTGTTCATTTCACACTTAAAACACATCTCAATGTACAGTAGCCACATTTCAAGTACTCAATAACCACGTGTGGCTATGGAATACCCTACTGGATAGTGCAGGTATAGACAGAGAAGACAGCAGGGGCAAATGGCTTCTACTAGGGTTGGATTTGGAGAGTTGAGAAAAAGAAGACAGTCCAGAATGGCTGGAGAAAAGGGCAATACATGTCAATCATGTCAGGCTCTAACAGGTTGCAAGCACCTCCTTGACCACAGGATTCTTTCTTTTCATTCCACAGCTCAAGATATAAAGTAGGTGACACCTAAGTATTTGATGAATAAGTGAATTGAAGAGATGATTAAATACAGGAGAAATGGCTTGTTGAGCAAAAAAGAATTTTTTTCCATTTATGTTTACTCTCTTAAAAGCTTTTGAACATTAGACTCTGGTACATGCTAGTTTCTTTCAGCCTATCTGTTTATGCCAGGTTTTGCAAACTCCTTCTGAATGTATCATCATTGTTAAAGAAATAATTGCCAATTTGGAGTAAACATTTATTGAACAGCCTTAAATAATTATCCTGTGAGGTATGTTTTGGAATTATCATCCATGTTGTGTGCAATGTTTTATGAAATAATTGCTAGCTAGTACAATGCCTCTTTGAAATAACTGTCTGTTTAGTGCAATATTGTCACCCAGCAATTGTTTATGCTTTGTGGTTTTCAGTTGCCTGGAATCTTCTTTTGTGTGATATTTCATTAAAGATTTTCTATTCTGCATAATGGGAAGATGAGCTGCTAGAGCTCTTAATTACTAGGTATAGCTGTATAGCTTATTGAGTAATGGAAACACACAAAGAATTGTATTCTTAAGCACACAAGTTGCCCTCACTCATTGCTCAGTTGAAGATGGACAAACACAGGCTTGAGTCTATTAATACTGTTTTGTGCTGTTCATTAAATGTTCATTTCTGGTATTTGTGTCATCAAACTAAAAATATAGAAGCATAGGCTCTTTTCTTTTTATTGTGTTTTAGATCAAATTCTCTGGAAACAGAGAGCTTGGGGTGTAAGATGTTTATCTGAGATCAGTCTCTGTAGAAGAAAGCAAGAGAGGACAGGTCTGGGTAGAATGAAGGAGTTGAACGCTGATGCAGACCAGTAGTACCTCAGTCAACCTGGCAGGGAGCTCTGGGGTGAGCATTGCTTGTCAGAGCTGTCCCCCATCAAGCTGAAATGGGGGGCCTTTACACCCCAACCTTGCACAGTTGCCAGATGCAGGCTGCTCAAGGAAAGGCTTGACCTTGGGCCGGGAGGCTGCAGCTGAGGCAGACCTTGAAGAAGGTGACAGCTGGAGCCTACAGTCCTCACAGCTGGTCAGCACGTCCTTCCTTGAAGGGCAGTCTGGGTGGCACAGCTCACTGTTTGCCACATGCTACTAAACCCAACAGTACCAATTTTTCACTGTCATTAAAATTTTATCCCATTTTTAGTTTTACATTCAATTTATTTAGCCTAATGCCTTCATGCCTAGCTTTATTTTATGTTTGTGTACATTTACACAACACTGTAACATAATATAGGTCAAGGCTGGAGAAGGAGTCAGTGGCAATTTCTTTTAAAAAGACTCTTTACATTATTTGAGTATGAGTAACACTGATTTTTTTCTGCCAGAGTAATACATTTGCTTTGTAAAAAAAGTTACAGAAATAGATAAATTGAGATATGAAAGGTTCCCATAGCATTCTTGAGTAAGACAATTCCCCCCGCAAAATTTGCTTTGTTACCAAAGAAGTTAAGTTGAATAGGATGCAGGGAAACCAAGAAATCCATGTGTTGACTACATTAGTCAAAGTAGTTAGGTAGGTTTTTACATAGACATTTGATGTGTATGAGACACACAGCATATTGATGTGGCTTATTTATCTCCAGGAGGAATTCTTTACTTGGGAAAGGATACAGAAATAATGAATGATAGGTTAGATAGGTAGATAGATAGATAAGATAGATCAATGATATATATAGGCAGACAGATGGATTGATGGATGTCACATCCATAGAGAAATTCCCTCAGAGTATGGGGTCTTTTACCCTATGGTAAACTTCAGTGAGATAGCGCTTGCATCAAATTAGATGGATGGATAGATGATGGATGGATGGATAGGTAGGTAGGTAGGTAGGTAGGTAGATAGAGAGATAGATAGATAGGTAGATAGGTAGATAGTAGATTGATAAAAATTATTGGGCACACTTCATTTCAGGCACTAAGTGCCTCGTGTATGAAGACATTTCACCCCCTCAACTGTCCTATGAAATGGTTGTTATTATAATCCTCCCTTTACAGTTGAGGAAACTGAGGCACATACATTGATGTTAAGATATTTGCCCAAAGAAATGCAGCAAATAAGTATGCAGACATGAGTTTCAAATCAAGGAAATTTCCTTTGGAAAACTACCTTCTATATATTCTGTGTTTCTAAACATTCAGGCAATCTGGCTGATTAGAGATTTAACAAGGAGCAGTTTATTTTCATCATTACCTAGGATATGTCCCTGGTGCCTCTGAGCCACCTATCAGGGAATTGCTAAGTGACACATTATCCCATAATTGCACTCTTTTATTAGGCCAAACCTTCCCAGAGTCAGTGGCACTTGGTTGCTTTTGTTAGCTGAAGTTGAGGGGTTATTGGGCTCCTATGGAACAAAGCTAAAGTTTTTCTTTGGCAGTATAAAAGGGATAGCGTGACATCCACTCCACAACCACCTGGTTATTTCTAAGTCCCTAAAATTTTGTCACAAATCAGTGAAGGCTCTGTAAGATGCCTCCAGCGCTAGATTATTCATCATTTACATTTGCAAGCCTCTTCACTTCTCTGAGAATTGGTGCCGCCTTTGTAAAAACTGAGTTAAGTTACTCTCTACTTGCCTAGCTGAGTTGTTGGATCAGGGTTCTAAAGCGCTTTGTAAACTCTGAACATTTTAACTAGGCAATCTAAAAAGATATTTTAACAATAAATATGCTATGGTCTTATTCTTGCTTCCTTGTATACTATTTGTAATCTCCTTTATTAATTCAGCTGGCCCGTCATTTCGTTTTTACCATCTGCCTAATGAGTCCCAGGTACGCAGGAACATGCAGTGGAAATCAAGGCATGCTCTTGTTCTCAGGTGCATAAACACCGCAAATACAATACAGTGTGACAAATGCTATGATGGCTTAAACTGGCGTTTCTTAATATCGGCCCTACTGACATTTCAGACAGACAGTTCTTTGTTGTGGGAGCTCTCCTGCACATTGTATGATGTTTAGCAGCATCCCTGGCTTCTACCCACTAGATGCCAGTAGCAACCTTCCCCCGGGTTGTGACAACCAAAAATGCCTGTAGGCGTTGCCACATGTCCTCTGAGGGGAGGGGCAAAATTGCACCCCATTGAGAACCATTGGGTTAAACAAAGGGTGCCTTGACTTTCTGCAAGATGTGATGTCTAAGCTGAGATCTTCGCCATAAGCAGGAGTTAGCCAGTTGAAGAGAGTAGGTAAAGGGGAGAGTGTATACATTAATCCCAGAGGCAATATCCTAAAAGCCAAAACATTAGGAAATAACTTGTTTTCTTTTGTACCTGACAGCTAGTGAATCTGAATGGTCATTAAACTGTTTTCCTGCATTCAAAAATTTACCTAGTCTTTTTGTGCTAAGAAGATTGGAGCTTCATGTAGATTGGAATACTATCAAATATGGTCTTTCCTACTTAGTATATTTACAAAAGAAGAGTTTAAAGAATTGAGGAGGACAAAATGAGTAGAGGGAATCGCTATGATTTCCCAACAATTAGAACAATTGGAGTTACCTCATATGCTAGAATAAGTGAGGATTCTATAAGCATGAATAAAATTCATGCTTATTATGATGACAGAAGTGTAGAAAATTTTTCAGGCATAAGAATTCTTATGAAATTTCTCCTTCTATGCTAAAAGTAGGGCAGAATTCTCCAGAATGAGGTAACCTAGAAACTTAGGACTGTTCATTTTATAATTATATATGTTCTTTTCATGAACTGACAGCTCAGATATAGATTTCTGGAACTAGATCATAGCACAGGACGGTCTGAAGCTGTACTTTGAAGCACAGAACACTAAAGCTTGCAGAGAAGCTGGAGATTGTATTGTCTAAATCCGAAGAGGTCAGATGTCTGTGTAAGCTCAGATGACCACACAGTGGCAGTGTTTGGACTTTATTTTTGACTTCCAGCCCATTTCTGCCATGCATCTTGGTATCTTTTCCATTTTCCAGGAACTCACGTTTTACTGTATCCAATGAGAAGTGTTTGTATGGGACCAATCAAATCCTGGACAGAGTGTTTAGGGGATGTTTGTGTCATCCTACAAAACCCAGTGCTTCATACAAAGCTATTCTTTAAAGTAGATGTTTGCTGGTTCTTCAATTTTTTTTTTCTTTTTTACTCACACTTTATTTCTTTTCTTTTTTTTTTTAACATATTTATTGGAGTATAATTGCTTTACAATGGTGTGTTAGTTTCTGCTTTATAACAAAGTGAATCAGCTATACATATACATATATCCCCATATCCCCTCCCTCTTGCATCTCCCTCCCACCCTCCCTATCCCACCCCTCTAGGTGGTCACAAACCACCTAGCTGATCTCCCTGTGCTATGCGGCTGCTTCCCACTAGCTATCTGTTTTACATGTGGTAGTGTATATATGTCCATGCCACGCTGTCACTTTCTCCCATCTTACCCTTCCCCCTCCCTGTGTCCTCAAGTCCATTTTCTAGTAGGTCTGCGTCTTTATTCCCGTCTTGCCCCTAGGTTCTTCATGACCATTTTTTTTTTTTTAGATTCCATTTATATATATTAGAATATGGTATTTGTTTTTCTCTTTCTGACACACTTCACTCTGTATGACAGACTCTAGGACCATCCAGCTCACTACAGATAACTCAATTTCGTTTCTTTTTATGGCTGAGTAATATCCCATTGTATATATGTGCCACATCTTCTTTATCCATTCATCTGTCCATGGACGCTTAGGTTGCTTCCATGTCCTGGCTATTGTACATAGAGCTGCAACGAGCATTGTGGTACATGACTCGTTTTGAATTATGGTTTTCTCAGGGTATATGCCCAGTAGTGGGATTGCTGGGTCGTATGGTAGTTCCATTTTTAGTTTTTTAAGGAACCTCCGTACTGTTCTCCGTAGTGGTTGTATCAATTTACATTCCCACCAACAGTGCAAGAGGGTTCCCTTTTCTCCGCACCCTGTCCAGCATTTATTGTTTGTAGATGTTTTGGTGATGGCCATTCTGACGGGTGTGAGGTGATACCTCATTGTAGTTTTCATTTGCGTTTCTCTAATGATTACCGATGTTGAGCATCCTTTCATGTGTTTCTTGGCAATCTGTATATCTTCTTTGGAGAAATCTCTATTTAGGACTTCTGCCCATTTTTGGATTGGGTTGTTTGTCTTTTTGATATTGAGCTGCATGAGCTGCTTGTATATTTTGGAGATTAATACTTTGTCAGTTGCGTCGTTTGCAAATATATTCTCCCATTCTGAGGGTTTTTTCGTCTTGTTTATAGTTTCCTTTGCTGTGCAAAAGCTTTTAAGTTTCATTAGGTCCCATTTGTTTATTATTGTTTTTATTTCAGTTTCTCTAGGAGGTAGGTCAGAAAGGCTCTTGCTGTGATTTATGTCACAGAGTGTTCTGCCTATGTTTTCCTCTAAGAGTTTATAGTGATTGGGCTTACATTTAGGTCTTTAATCCATTTTGAGCTTATTTTTGTGTATGGTGTTAGGGAGTGTTCTAATTTCATTCTTTTACATGTAGCTGTCCAGTTTTCCCAGCACCACTTATTGAAGAGGCTGTCTTTTCTCCATTGTATACTCTTGCCTCCTTTATCAAAGGTAAGGTGACCATATGTGCGTGGGTTTATCTCTGGGCTTTCTATCTTGTTCCACTGATCTATATTTATGTTTTTGTGCCAGTACCATATTGTCTTGATTACTGTAGATTTGTAGTATAGTCTGAAGTCAGGGAGCCTGATTCCTCCAGCACTGTTGTTCTTTCTCCAGATTGCTTTGGCTATTCAGGGTCTTTTGTGTTTCCATACAAATTGTGAAATTTTTTATTCTGTTTCTGTGAAAAATGCCATTGGTAGTTTGATGGGGATTGCACTGAATCTGTAGATTGCTTTGGGTAGTAGAGTCATTTTCACAATGTTGATTCTTCCAATCCAAGAACATGGTATATCTCTCCATCTATTTATATCATCTTCAATTTCTTTCATCAGTGTCTTATAGTTTTCTGCATACAGGTCTTTTGTCTCCTTAGGTAGGTTTATTCCTAGGTATTTTATTCTTTTTGTGGCAATGGTAAATGGGAGTTTTTTTATAATTGCACTGTCAGATTTTTCATCATTAGTGTATAGGAATGCAAGAGATTTCTGTGCATTAATTTTGTATCCTGCTACTTTACCAAATTCATCGATTAGCTCTAGTAGTTTTCTGGTAGCATCTTTAGGATTCTCTATGTATAGTAACATGTCACCTGCAAACAGTGACAGCTTTACTTCTTCTTTTCCGATTTGGATTTCTTTTATTTCTGTTTCTTCTCTGATTGCTGTGGCTAAACCTTTCAAAACTATGTTGAAGAATAGTGGTGAGAGTGGGCAACCTTGTCTTGTTCCTGATCTTAGCAGAAATGGTTTCAGTTTTTCACCATTGGGAATGATGTTCGCTGTGGGTTTGTCATATATGGCCTTTATCATGTTGAGGTAAGTTCCCTCTATGCCTACTTTCTGGAGGGTTTTCATAAATTGGTGTTGAATTTTGTCAAAAGCTTTTTCTGCATCTATTGAGATTATCATATGGTTTTTCTCCTTCAATTTGTTAATATGGTGTATCACATTGATTGATTTGCGTATATTGAAGAATCCTTGCATTCCTGGGATAAACCCCACTTGATCATGGTGTATGATCCTTTTAATGTGCTGTTGGATTCTGTTTGCTAGTATTTTGTTGAGGATTTTTGCGTCTGTGTTCATCAGTGATATTGGCCTGTAGTTTTCTTTCTTTGTGACATCTTTGTCTGGTTTTGGTATCAGGGTGATGGTGGCCTCATAGAATGAGTTTAGGAGTGTTCCTCCCTCTGCTATATTTTGGAAGAGTTTGAGAAGGATACGTGTGAAGCTTCTCTAAATGTTTGATAGAATTCACCTGTGAAGCCATCTGGTCCTGGGCTTTTTTTTACTGGAAGATTTTTAATCACGGTTTCAATTTCAGTGCTTGTGATTGGTATGTTCATATTTTCTATTTCTTCCTGGTTCAGTCTCAGAAGGTTGTGCGTTTCTAAGAATTTGTCCATTTCTTCCAGGTTGTCCAGTTTATTGGCATATAGCTGCTTGTAGTAATCTCTCATGATCCTTTGTATTTCTGCAGTGTCAGTTGTTACTTCTCCTTTTTCATTTGTAATTCTATTGATTTGAGTCTTCTCCCTTTTTTTCTTGATGAGTCTGGCTAATGGTTTATCAATTTTGTTTATATTCTCAAAGAACCAGCTTTTAGTTTTATTGATCTTTGCTATCGTTTCCTTCATTGCTTTTTAATTTATTTCTGATCTGATCTTTATGATTTCTTTCCTTCTGTTAACTTTGGGGTTTTTTTGTTCTTCTTTCTCTAGTTGCTTTAGGTGTAAGGTTAGGTTGTTTATTTGAGATGTTTCTTATTTCTTGAGGTAGGATTGTATTGATATAAACCTCCTTCTTAGAACTGCTTTTGCTGCATCCCATAGGTTTTGGGTCGTCGTGTCTTCATTGTCATTTGTTTCTAGGTATTTTTCGATTTCTTCTTTGATTACTTCAGTGATCTATTGGTTGTTAAGTAGTGTACTGGTTAGCCTCCATGTGTTTGTATTTTTTACAGACTTTTTCCTGTAATTGATATCTTGTCTCATAGCGTTGTGGTCAGAAAAGATACTTGATACGATTCCAATTACCTTAAATTTACCAAGGCTTCATTTGTGACCCAAGATATGATCTATCCTGGAGAATGTTCCATGAACACTTGAGAAGAAAGTGTATTCTTTTGTTTTTGAATGGAATGTCCTATAAATATCAATTAACTCCATCTTGTCTAGTGTATCATATAAAGCTTGTCTTTCCTTATCTATTTTCTTTTTGGATGATCTGTCCATTGGTGAAAGTGGGGTGTTAAAGTCCCCTACTATGATTGTGTTAATGTCAGTTTCCCCTTTTATGGCTGTTAGTATTTGCCTTATGTATTGAGGTGCTCCTATGTTGGGTGCATAAATATTTACAATTGTTATATCTTCTTCTTGGATTGATACCTTGATCATTATGTAGTGTCCTTCTTTGTCTCTTGTAATAGTCTTTGTTTTAAAGTTTATTTTGTCTGATATGAGAATTGCTACTCCAGCTTTCTTTTGATTTCTATTTGCGTGGAATATCTTTTCCCATCCCCTCACTTTCAGTCCGTATGTGTCTCTAGGTCTGAAGTGGGTCTCTTGTAGACAGCATATATACAGGTATTGTCTTTGTATCCCTTCAGCCAATCTATGTCTTTTGTTTGGAGCATTTACTCCATTTACCTTTAAGGTAATTATCAATATGTATGTTCCTATTAGCATTTTCTTAATTGTTTTGCGTTTGTTATGGTAGGTCTTTTCCTTCTCTTGTGTTTCCTGCCTAGAGAAGTTCCTTTAGCATTTGTTGTAAAGCTGGTTTGGTGGGCCTGAATTCTCTTAGCTTTTGCTTGTCTGTAAAGGTTTTAATTTCTCCATCAAATCTGAATGAGGTCCTTGCTGGATAGGGTAACCTTGGTTGTAGGTTTTTCTCCTTCATCACTTTAAATATGTCCTGCCACTCCCTTCTGGCTTGCAGAGTTTCTGCTGAAAGATCAGCTTATGGGGATTCCCTTGTGTGTTATTTGTTGTTTTTCCATTGCTGCTTTTAATGCTTTTTCTTTGTATTTAATTTTTGATAGTTTGATTAATATGTGTCTTGGCGTGTTTCTCCTTGGATTTATCCTGTATGGGCCTCTCAGTGCTTCCTGGACTTGATTAACTATTTCCTTTCCCATATTAGGGAAGTTTTCAACTATAACCTCTTCAAATATTTTCTCAGTCCCTTTCTTTTTCTCTTCTTCTTCTGGGACCCCTATAATTCGAATGTTGGTGCATTTAATATTGTCCCAGAGGTCTCTGAGACTGTCCTCAATTCTTTTCTTTCTTTATTCTGCTCTGCAGTAGTTATTTCCACTATTTTATCTTCTAGGTCACTTATCCGTTCTTCTGCCTCAGTTATTCTGCTATTGATCCCATCTAGAGTATTTTCAATTTCATTTATTGTGTTGTTCATCATTGTTTGTTTGCTCTTTAGTTCTTCTAGGTCCTTGTTAGACGTTTCTTATATTTTCTCCATTCTATTTCCAAGATTTTAGATCATCTTTACTATCATTATTCCGCCTATTTCCTCTTCATTTGTTAGGTCTGGTGGGTTTTTACCTTGCTTCTTCATCTGCTGTGTGTTTCTCTGTCTTCTCATTTTTCTTAACTCACTGTGTTTGGGGTCTCCTTTTTGCAGGCTGCAGGTTTGTAGTTCCCGTTGTTTTTGGTGTCTACCCCAAGTGGCTAAGTTTGGTTCAGTGAGTTGTGTAGGCTTCCTGGATGTAGGGGACGAGTGTCTGTGTTCTGGTGGATGAGGCTGGATCTTGTCTTTCTGGTGGGCAGGTCCATGTCTGGTGGTGTGTTTTGGGGTGTCTGTGTACTTATTATGATTTTAGGCAGCCTCTCTGCTAATGGGTGGTGTTGTGTTCCTGTCTCGCTAGTTATTTGGCATGGGGTGTCCAGCACTGTAGCTTGCTGATCGTTGAGTGGAGCTGGGTCTTAGAATTGAGATGGAGATCTCTGGGAGATTTTTGCCATTTTATATTACATGGAGCTGGGAGGTCTGTGGTGGACCAATGTCCTGAACTTGGCTCTCCTACCTCAGAGGCACAGCCCTGACACTGGGCCAGAGCCCCAAGAGCCTGTTATGCACACAAGAAAGGGAGAAAGAAAGGAAGGAAGGAAGAAAGGAAAAGATAAAATAAAGTTATTAAAATAAAAAATAATTAGTAAAAAAAATGTTTAAAGTAATAAAGAAAAGAAAGAAAGAAGAGAGCAACCAAACCAAATAACAAATTCTCCAATGATAAGAAGTACTGGGGCTTCCCTGGTGGCGCAGTGGTTGAGAGTCCACCTGCCGACGCAGGGAACACGGGTTCGTGCCTCGGTCCAGGAGGATCCCGCGTGCCGTGGAGTGGCTGGGCCTGTGAGCCATGGCCGCTGAGCCTGCGCGTCCAGAGCCTGTGCTCCGCAACGGGAGAGGCCGCAACAGTGAGAGACCCGCATACCACACACACACACACAAAGACGTGCTAAAAACTATACTAAAAAAAAAAATAAATAAAACCGGACAGACAGAACCGTAGGACAAATGGTAAAAGCAAAGCTATACAGACAAAATCACACACAGAAGCAGACATATACACACTCAGAAAAAAGAGAAAAAGGGGAAAAAATATATATATCACTGCTCCCAAAGTCCACCTCCTCAATTTGGGATGATTCGTTGTCTATTCAGGTATTCCACAGATGCAGGGTACATCAAGTTGATTGTGGAGCTTTAATCCGCTGCTCCTGAGGCTGCTGGGAGAGATTTCCCTTTCTCTTCTTTGTTCTCACAGCTCCCGGGGCTCAGCTTCGGATTTGGCCCCGCCTCTGTGTGTAGGTCGCTGGAGGATGTCTGTTCTTCGCTCAGACAGGACGGGGTTAAAGGAGCAGCTGATTCCGGGGCTCTGGCTCACTCAGGCCGGGGGGAGGGAGGGGCACGGAGTGCGGGGCAAGCCTGCGGCGGCAGAGGCTGGCCGGACGTTGCACCAACCTGAGGCGCGCTGTGCGTTCTCCCGGGGAAGTTGTCCCTGGATCCTGGGACCCTGGCAGTGGCGGGCTGCACAGGCTCCCGGGAGGGAGGTGTGGATATTGACCTCTGCTTGCACACAGGCTTCTTGTTGGCTGCAGCAGCAGCCTTAGCCTCTCATGCCCATCTCTGGTGCTTGTGCTGATAGCCGCGGCTCACGCCCATCTCTGGAGCTCCTTTAAACGGCGCTCTGAATCCCCTCTCCTAGCACACCATGAAACGAAGAGGAAAGAAAAATCTCTTGCCTCTTCAGCAGCTCCAGACCTTTTCCCGGACTCCCTCCTGGCTAGCCGTGGCGCACTAGCTCCCTTTAGGCTGTGTTCACGCCACCAACCCCAGTCCTCTCCCTGGGATACGACCTCCGACCTCCGAAGCCCGAGCCTCAGCTCCCAGCCCCGCCCGTCCCGGCAGGTGAGCAAACAATCCTCTCGGGCTGGTGAGTGCTGGTCGGCACCGATCCTCTGTGCGGGAATCTCACTTTGCCCTCTGCACCCCTGTTGCTGTGCTCTCCTCCGTGGCTCCGAAGCTTCCCCACTCCGCCAACCACAGTCTCCACCCTCGAAGGGCCTTCCTAGTGTGTGGAAACCTTTCCTCCTTCACAGCTGCCTCCCAGAGGTGCAGGTCCCATCCCTATTCTTTTGCGTCAGTTTTTTCTTTTGTCCTACCCAGGTACGTGGGGAGTTTCTTGCCTTTTGGGGAGTCTGAGGTCTTCTGCCAGCGTCAGTAAGTGTTCTGTAGGAGCTGTTCCACGTGTACATGTATTTCTGATGTATTTGTGGGGAGGAGGGTGATCTCTGCGTCTTGCTCTTCTGCCATCTTGAATCCCCTCCCCCCTAATATTTTTTTTAAGGTTAGTTATCTTATACCTTATAAACCTTATTTACTTGGTTATCTTATGTAATGTCTTATTACACTTATTTATCCTGAGATGGCAAGGTTTCTGGGTTGGTACTAGAAAGACACCCGAGTCAGAAATTTAACAAGCTTAAATCTCTTTTTCCTTACCTCCATTTTCTGATCAGTTCCTCTTGTTTTCATTTGTTTTGTTTTTTTCTGGTTTTAGGGAAACCAGGCCTCAGATAGAAATGTCACATTTACTTTGCTTACATCTATCTAGCTAGCTTTTTCTGGTTTTGCACATGAAGTTAAACGAAGTAGTAATTCTTAAAATCTTGGACTCATCGGTTAGAAGTCTTTTAAGGGGGTTTCCTCCCAATGATTTCTCCTGAGACATACTAATATAAGGCGATAAAGAATTCATATCTTCTCGTGTCAATTTACTTCAAGGTTTATAAAACTTTGACTTTTAGAAAGGACTTACTGCTTATTGTGCTGAAGCCTGTTTCCCTGTATCTTTGACTTTGGTTTAATTCTTCCCCTTGGGCAATAAGGAGAACACTTCTAATCCCCTTCCATATGACAATGTACAGTAAAGTTATAGAAGCATAATATTGAAAGTTATAGAGGCAAGCAGGAACACTTCTGAATTTTTCCCCAACTTCACTTCATTGCTAGGAATTTAAGTGTAATGAGTATAATATTTTGAAAAGATGGAAGTATCTTTCATTCCTCATTCCTCCTGCCCAGCTTTATCCATGAATGGGTTATTACTGCAACCACATCCTGATAAATGAATAGTAATCAGGGCCTCCTACCCCTCAGGGATGAATGTCAGGGTTATTCCACTAGTCAAACAACTTAGACCAGCACAAAGGTTAGCCAGAAATGGAAAGAATCCCACACGGATGTAGAAGAGGGAGATGTTGGATATAAATTAAGGCCTCAGAATTAAATGCAGCAGAGGAGACTGTAGTTCATATCACTAACTCTCCTACTATCAGTTTTTCTCTAGAAACTATGGCCAACTACCATCTTGAAGAAACCAGGAGAGGATAAGATGTGAGCCCATTTGAGTGTTGGAAGAGGTAGATTGTAGTGGTTTCTGTTGGTTCTCTACTCAGATCTTTCAGATTGTTTCCACCATTTTGCAGACCCCTCCCTCAGCATGGCTGAGCTTTTGTCTCCAATGTCTCATGTCTGCAATATTTCTTTGAAGTACTGTCATTGAAAAATAGAAGCTGTTTATCACAATGCTTGGAGCAGAATTATTATTCAGTAAATGTTAACTGTCATTCCTACTCTTCTCCTTCCCAAATAGTTTTGGAAGCCTTGACACAAAGAAAATAATTTGAAAGGTCTGCATGCTTCCATATTTTCTTTCATGGAAAAATGAAGATCTCTTTATAGGTTAGTGTTCCCTTCTCTAGAAGAGGCTGGACCAGCAGAAAACATTTAAATAGGAATTGGAGACCTGGATCCCTGTCCTTGCTCCCACCTACTATGGGCCACATATTCCATATGTGTAAAACAAGACGTAGCCTAAAACAGATTCAAGGTCCCAGCTGAAATATTACCTCCTCAAAGACCTCTATCCAAGTATCCCACCTACCATGAAGTAACTTTTCAGCTGTTTATTTCCTTAATTGCACTTATCCAGCCTATAATTATCTTGTTTGCATCTGTCTCCCCTCAGTCAGCATGTAATCTTGATGACAGCATGGATCACATCTGCCTTTTTGAGCTCCTTCATCTCCAATGTCTAGCAGCATACCTGGTCCATGGTAGTTTTTCAATACCTATTTATAAAAGGAGTAAAGAAAGAGTGAGATTAAGATTTGAAGTTATTCTAGTTATCAATTGAATTGAAAAAAGCCACCCCCAATTTAGCAGGGGAACCAGCCATTTTGTTATGCCCACAGATTCTGTGGGTCAGGAATTTAAATAGGGTACAGTGATGACAGATTGTCTTTCTTCTGTGAAGTTTTGAGATCCAGTTGGGATGACTCAGAGACTGGGAGTGGCTCAAAAGCTGGGGTCTGGAATCATTCAGAGACATCTTTACTCACATGTCTGGCAGGTGGTATGGGCTATTGGCTGAGATCTAAGAGGCAGCTACAAAAGTTTGCTTAGTTTCAAGGGGAGGGGCTCTAGACCTTGCCACTAGATGTTGAGTGTCAAGGTCACATTGTCAGAAGAGGCTGTGGGATGGGAGATGTTATTGGAGCCATTTTTGGTAAATACAGTCTTCCACAGATACGTATATAACTTGATTCAATTGTTCCAGACTCTAATCTCTTATGAGAATTTAAGAAATAAACATCTGAGTTAGAGTCCTTATTTCATTTTTTTTTAATATTTATTTATTTGGTTGCTCTGGGTCTTAGTTGTGGCAGGCAGGCTCCTTAGTTGTGGCTCGCCTGGCTTCTTAGTTGTAGCACGTGGGCTCCTTAGTTATGGTATGAGAACTGTTAGTTGTGGCATGTGAACTCTTAGTTGCAGCTTGCATGTGGGATCCAGTTCCCTGACCAGGTATCGAACCCAGGCCCCCTGCACTGGGAGTGTGGAGTCTTAACCACTGCACCACCAGGGAAGTCCCAGGAGAGTCCTTATTTCTTCCCCAGCATCCTGTGAACCTCAGACCCATACACATAATTTAGAAAAGTCTTATTTGCAGGAGAAAATTAACTTTCCCAGATAAACATTCCAGAATGGATGACTCTGTGTTATTGCAGTTACCTGCATTCCTAAGTGGTTTAAGACTATATTAAAAGAAAAGAAAATTTCTGTTTAAATATTAGTGAACATTACCATCTAGATGGTTATATTTCCTTCTGAAAGAAAATCCTAGAGAGTTCCTGCTCACTTGTAGTTGTGCTTTTTGTGGGAGCCACACTGGATGCACAGTGATGTTTACTTGGTGAGTTGCGGGACCCATCATGTTCCCCTCCTACCTTTCTGTTAATGCAGTTCAGTCTCAAGTACCTGAAAATTAATCCAACCCAAACCCTCAAAATATGGGTTTGGCTCTAAATGATATCATGGATTTAGTGGTTGTTTGTAGTTTTAAGCACAGAGTTTTGTTATCCCCTTGCCTCCCTCCAAATCAGGGAGACTCTGTAAGCTTCCATCTCTTTATTTTCTATATATGTATAATTATGGAGAATGGTAGTTATTCTTCAGAACATCATTCCCCAATATACTAATAAAATCCTGACTCATCAACCAAAATAAAAAGGTTATCCTATTTTCTTTAGAAAATAAAAAAATAGTACTCATTCAATGAATGAGTTATCCAGTGTTTTATATACTAATGAAGTTTACAGTACTTTTCATAATGATTGAAAAGAAAGGAGACTTTGATTGCCCTGAGTGAAACAATAATCAGAAGATGTCATACTCAAAATCCTCCATATTCTCAGTACTTGCATTAACGTTTTACTGAAATACCTCATTCATTAATAGGTAGCTATCAAGTGATACATAGATCATGTTTCCAAGGCTTTGCAAATTATAAGATGGAGTTGTTTGAGAAAATACTTGCTTTTCCAGTGGTGGGGATAGATTTGTCCTATTCTGATTCATCCATGATCTTTTGTGATTGGCTTCTTTTTGGGGGCAAATATTTGATTTTCCATTTCTCTTATTTGTCTTTGAGAGTTTCACTAACCCTGAGGGAAAGAAAAAACATCTCATGTTGCCAAACTTTGAAAGGTCAGAGATGTACAGGCTGTCTGAGGGAGAGTGTAAAAGCCATTAGCAGCCTGATATCTCATTTGGTGGCTAACAATCTGAGAGGAATCCCGAATGGCCTCTGTCCACGTTAATCCCCTAGAAGTAAAGGATCTTAACGAGAGCAGAATAATGTTATCAATTTCTTCTGTCCTCATTAAATTCCAAAGGCTGTAATTTGGAGGCCTCCTTGGTTTTTATGCCAACCAGTATGAAAGAGATATAGCATGTAGAAAGGAACAAAGTAGTAAAATTAAACCAAAATAGAGTATAGAGTGGCTTATTCGTATATATGTGTATATATATGTATATATAATTTTCAATTTACAAAGTCTTAATATACAAAACCTCACTTTAATTTATCTTCGCATTTATGTGTCACCAGTGTCCCGCAGGAAGCCCGCAGGTAGAAGGCCCCCACCTTTTCTCTTACTCTCTCTCTTCTATCTGAGTTTTCTTCCCAGTTCTCTCCCTATATATGAATTAACTATTTACTTTTCAGGACCTAGTTCAAGCCGTATATCCTTTATGTAACCCAGAGGCTCCTTCCCTTCATCTGAGACCCTCCCCATCTTACTGGCCATACTGCCTATTTGATATTTAATATATAGGACAAGTACAAGACACTGAAGACAATATCTTTATATGTCTCATTGTCACAACATGTATTCATTTATTCACTCATTTATCTATGCATGAATTAAAGAAACATTCCAAGGGTACACATTCTGTATCTGGTACTGTGCCAGGTGCTGGAGATGCAAGTATGAATGAAATCCTATTTACAGTTGACTAGGGCATGGGAATAAGCACAGCCAGATATAGGTGTTAGGATAGAAATGTAAACAGGACACATTGGGTATACAAAGCAGGACCTAATCAATACTACCTGGGAAGAAGAGAGACCTAAAAGGTGAGCCTCTAAGGAGACACAAGAAGATGTTTATTAGGTGGTAGAGAATGGAGAGAAGTAAGGAGGAAAGGGAGTGATAACAGGGAGAGGAATTCCAAGAGGGTTTAAACATAAGAAAGGCTCTGGTGCAGACATGTGTTCATGGAAGGCCAAGTAGTTTTGAATAGAGAAATCTGTGGATTGTGAAATGGGATAGGAGTCAGGTGAACTAAGAATAAGGTCGGACGGGGGGTAAATTGTGGAAGGCTTTGTTCAATATGGAGAGAAACTTGGGCATAATCTGTAGGTCAGTAGGTGGCTGTTGTGGTTTTCTGTGTCAGATTTGTGTTTTCTAAGATCACTCTGGCAGCAGTGCGGAGGATGGATTGTAAAGAATCAGGAGTGGAGGCAGGAAGAACAGTTAGGGGAATCTCGTCATCGTCCAATGAAAGACAGCTAGACTATGAACTAAAGGAGATGGAGATTGAAGAACAGCTATGATAAATTATGAGAAAATAAAATCTTTGGGACTTTTAACTTCTTAGCGGTAGATATTGCATCATTTTCTACACAGCCTTAAACACTTATTAAGCTGTATTGTTAATACTGTACTTGCTAAATAGAACTGAACTTTATACTGGTATAAGAAAAGCTGTTAAGAGACTTGAATAATTTCTGATGTCCCCTAGTAATTTAAAGGCAGATTTTGTTCTACAGCTGAGATTATGTGTTTTATGAATTTTGGGCCTGGGAAACTGAGAAATTAGAGAATTTTCATGTGGACACCATACTTCAGGAGTTAAAATTTAAGCTACTAAATTTTCATAACAAATTTATTTCAAGTTTTAGATTGATACTTAACAGGGTTATTTTATGTTGAGGACCCCAAATAATCCTAAACCAACAGATTTGTATTAATTGTTCCTAGAAATCATAGGTCAATAACATTTTGATTCTTCCTGGACCGGGTGACTATGTAATTGAATGAGAATGAAACTCCCAGATTAATGGAAAGACTGATCTTCTCGCTTCAGGGGAAAATTCCTTGATACTGGTAGAATTTAAAAAGGCCTGAAGCCATTATGACCTCCTCCCATTCTCCCTATATTAAAGGTGATCCTTACGGTGATTTTTGGTACTCACTAGTTTTTCTGGTACTAACTATCAAAGTATACCTTGATCTTTCTTTTGGAAGAGCAAATACCTTTGAGATAGGAGTATAAAAAATCAGTTGCATATGATTTTGAAATTCATGATTGGAAATATTTCCAGTGTCTTCTACCAAGCCATAATAGATTCACTGCCTTTCTTCCCATTTGGGAAAAAGGTCTGGCCACTGAACTGATAACCCCAAGCATTGATGGAGCAGTGTAATAGATTTCACAAGTGGCACCATTTCTGTAATGTCTTTTGCAATGTGACTTGACAGATACTCTCATCAAAGGGTAGAACCTAGTTGCTCACTCCCCAAAATTGATCTGGTCTTATGAATTATTTGGTCAATAGAATGTCAGTGAAATTATATTTCAGGTCTGAACCTAGATCTCAAGAGGCTTATTGGGCTTCTATTTTTTTTTTTTTTGGATCCCTGGCTCTGCATGAAGTCAAGCCTGGGCTCCCCTTTTAATGACTAGAGTCCATCTGGAGGAGAGACATCGCAGGTAAAGCCATTCTAGATTAGCCAGACCCCAGACAATATGCCAGCCAACCAGACTCATGGGTAATCCAGACAGATTTGGCCCACAACAGCAGAAACATGCAGCCAACTCATAGGCTTGTGAGCATAAAAAATGTTTATGATTGTAGACTGAGCTTTTGTGGTTGTGTTACACAGCACTATCATGGCAAGAGATAACTGATACACATAGGACGTACATATAGGGCAGAGATGAGATCAAACCATTTATGGGTCAGTGGCCAAGACTTGTATCAGAGTCCTCTAGATAAATAGAAATAGCAAGTCAGTCCCAAAGATAGAGGTGTCTGGTCCACTAAGTTGAAGAGATTCAGATCAAACCAATACAACAAGTGGTATATTTCCCTGTAGAGAAGTTATTCTGACAGAGTCTGAAACCATAGTGAAGGAGACTAATAGCCAAGACAGCTGATTTGGGCATCAGTTAGTGTTTCAATTTTGCCATTTACTGGCAGTTACAGCTGCAGCTAATATTTATCAAGCGTTTTCAATGTGCCAAGATAATCTTACTTAATTCAGTGGTCACAAAATTCCTTTTCAGTAGAAACCATTATTATCTTCTCCTTACTAATGAGGGACTAAGGTTTAGAGAGGTTAAGAAATATCATGTCATATCATATATTATATATCATATCATATCATATCATGTAGCTAGTAACTGGGAGAGTCAGGACACAAACCCAGGTTTCTGCCCCCAAACCACTCTTATCTTAGGGTCTATCTAAGCTTCATTTTACTCGAGTATAGAATGGGGATGATAATGCTTACTTTCAAGGTTTGGGGCAAATGTTAAATAAGATAATGAATAGAGGCATTCAGTCTTTAGTGCTATTATAAATTTAATTATGATGTTATCCTCTGAGCTCCAGACATATTTGGCAGGCTGCATCTCTGTTTTGGAAACTTTGCAACTGGCTTAATTGTCATGGAGTCTGGAAGTCATTCTTTTTATTGCAAAGAGATTTTGGTCATCTTTTTCTTTGCAGAGAGAGCCCCTTTCCATCCTGACCTATAATCTGGCAGACTGGTCAGAGGTGATTCTTCCTTTTTCTCATGCATCCTGTAGGAAGGCCTGGATGGAGACAAGGATTCTCTGTTAAAAGCGAGATTAGTGATCTCCTCTAGTGATGGGAATTGCCAGGATTTAAAAGGAAGTGTTAAGGAAAAATTAACACATGATAAAATGGGAAGCCTGTTATACTGAAAGCAAGTTTTCTCCTGTGTATATTGGAACATATTCCTACAGGCTTCTTTACGTATGATTATTATCTCTACTGTAAGTCTCTTGTGATTGAAAAAATTAAGCAGTACATTCTTGTAGGAGACATTCAATTCCACAAGACTGGGAGTTAGGGATATTCATAGTTTGATCAGGCAGAGTGGATATATATTCATAGAACGTTAGAGTGGGAGGGGCAATACTAGTCATCGGATGGGCACATATGGGGACACCTCCGTCAGGTGATCTTTCAACCACTGCTTGAATGCTGCAGTGACTGAAAACTCAGCATCTCCTGAGGACGGCTATTGTATTTGTGGGGAACTCTAATGAGTCACAGTCTCCCTTTTTGTAACTTTCACTCACTGAGCTCTAGTTTTCTGGATTAGGAAATACACCAGACTAGTCTCAGGATTGAACTTTCTGGGTCTTTATAATGGATACACTTGAGTAATTTAATTCCTCTCCTATTTGTCTGAAAACTGCTTGCCCATTAGTTCCCCAAGAGGAGTGGTAGCCATTTATTAAGAGACAATACCCACTGGTCATAATCAAAAGACCAGGGCTGGATGCCTGATGCTAGGTGGGCTATCAGAGTCACTTTGGAATGGGGACTTTAAGTGTTATTTACAGCATAAATCCCATGAGACATTTAAAAAATTCTTTGTCAACCTTTAAGTGTCAGGATTTTTACGTAATATAAACTTCCAGAATTTTAGCTGCTCTTGAAAAATAAGAAGATCTGACAACACTGGGCAAGCATTTCCACATCCTGACAATTGGCTGTAGCTGAGTTAAGTGCTACCCCTCTGCGTGGATCTTACACTCCCCAGCTTTCTGTAGAGCCCCCAAACCATATTTGCATTACTCATTAATGTCACTAGCTTGAGCACTTTGAGAATCCAAGTTTGCATCAATTTCCTGCTTTGAGTGCATTTCTGTACGTGCAACCAAGAGAGCCTTAAGCAAACTTTCCATAATTCAGTGGTTATAACTCTGGCTGGATATTAGCAATCATCTGGCCAACTTTCAAAAACAGATCTTGGACCAGACTCCATAATTATGAAGTAAGAACCTTTATACTCTCATTCTCATCTGGAATCTCTGGATTCTCTTATGGCTGGAATATTGTGATCTTAAAATGAAACAAAACAAAGCAAAACAAAACAAAACAAAACAAAAGAAACAACCAAACCTCTCCAGATAATAGCCATGGTTAATAACTACTGATGTAACTGAAGATAGAAAACATGGAATGTATCACCAATTTTTTTTCTGATGCACAAAATTCATGCCAATAGGCCAGCTTTCTCCAAGCTAAGCATCTCTGGCTGCTACCTGGAAGGGAATGTTTTAAGATGCTTTCAGGTAAGAGCTACCAAATGCTGGATGCTTTTGGAGCCTGTGCTCCTGTGCAATCACACTTGCACGTGATTTTGCTCACTTGATCTATACTGAGCACTTGGAAGATAGAAAGATGGGATGACAAGTGAGGAGATGCAAGTAGCCAACAATCCTAAGGTGCATTCTGCTGGGATTCACCTGAGGAAAAGTGATGAGGAATCTTAGGACATATTCAAGGATCAGCCAGCATTGTAATGGCTTAACTCAGCCTAGCTGAGAATTAGGCCTAGACTTAGAGCCACATTCTTGCTGAGCCCCCTCTTACTGACTTATGGGTTGTAGTTTCAAAGACAGTAATGAAACTCTTCTCACGAAGCCAGCTTTAAGTACTCTCCTCATTCTGCTAATTAAACAGCGCCTACTGTGCCAGTTTCAGTAGTAAATAATTTCTGGTCCTACGTCTTGTTGTCAAGAATTCGTGGCCTGAGAAGTTTCTGCTCATCCTACAAGACCTTTTGTTTCTTTAAATAATGCTTATTTTCTTGACATTCACACTACTGTCTTATGCCCCTACTTTCTCCAGACTCACCCAATTGCTTGAACATATAATTTATTCAGCATTTCATTTAGTTTGAACCCCATCCACAGCTTTATCTGAGATTTTTTAAATGATCCAAATGTAAACAGTGTCATGATGATAATATGTAACACTTATTAAAAGCTTACTCTATGCCAGACATTGCTCCACTGTAATCCTTACAGAGAGTCTACGATGATGATGGGATAATTATAGATAAAGTAGCTGAGTCACAGAGAGGTTGCCAGGCTTCAAGCCTTTCTATGATTTTCTGTTGCTTTTAGGTTAATGTTCAGTATTCTTAACACAGCCTTTCAGACCTTTGATATGACCTATTCATTCTCCTCTGTCCCTCACTTATCATTCAAACGTCTTATTTGGGGCATTATGATGATTTTTCCCTCTTTCTCTTTCAGGTCTTCACATAGTTTTCCTCTGCCAGAAACTCCTAGTTCATTCCGTATCCTCACTAGCTTGGCTAAATCATACTCACTATTCAAATCTCAAATTAAAATTACTTTTCTCAGCAAGGAAACCCTGGCCCCCATATTAGTGTTCTATCGAGTGTGTTTTTCACATCACCTGTATTGATATCACTTGGGGGTGTGTATTAAAATTTAGCTTTCAGGGCTTCTCTCCAGACCTATTGAGTAAGAAGGTAGGGGCTAGGCATCTACATTTTGAGCAAATGCCCCTGGCATTTGTTATGAGCTGTGAAGTTGGAGAATCACTTCCATAGACTAAGTTAATTTCCTTGGTTAGTTGTTGCCATAGTACAACTGTGGCATAGTACCCTGTCCTTCCCCTTTCCAGATAAGCATCACATTCAGTTTATGTTTATTATTTATGTTCACTATGAGATTAAGAGGCCTATATCTGCAGTGTTCATTTCTGTATATCTAAATGTAGTCCATTACTTGGCCTATCATTTTGTTTATTAAGTAGAAATTGTTTTTTCTCCTTTCAGTAAATTTTACGTAGCATCTGTCTTCCATTTTGTGGATAAATAGTAAATCCTTAGAATTCAAGGTTGAATAATGTATAGTCTTCGGGCTTAACGAACTCACAGTCTCATAGGAGAGACAAGGAAAAAATATAATATTTGATTTTGTTGTAATACTTGATTTTGTTTTTTGTAAGAGCTCTCTCTCTCCTTCTCTCTCTCTCTCCTTCTCTCTGTCTCTATCTCCCTCTCCCTATCTCTTTCTCTCTCTCTCCCTCTCTCCCTCTCCCATTGTAGTTAGCAAATATAATGAAGGAGGTAAGGACTCTATAGGTACAGGAAAGAAGAGACCTAATCCAGGCTAGAAGGAGCAATCTGAGAAGGCTTCCTAGAGGAGGTGACACACAAGTTTAGTCTTTAAAAAGTAGATAATTGAAGAAGAGGTGTGCAGAAGGTATTTTAAGCAGAGAAACATGAGACAGCATAGTATGCATTTCGGTATCTGGGAGTAGTTGGGTGCAGCTCATTGTAGGGTCTCAGGGACAATAAGAACCAGGTCTAAGGATTCTGAGTTTTACTGTGATAGCCAATGAGACATTCTGAAGACGGAAATATGTGGTTAGCTCTGGTCTGTAGAAGTTTGCAATGAAGGGCATATTTCTATTTCACCTCTCTATTATTATGAAATAAAATTTTGGTTCTGAGTGATTAAATTGAGATAAATTGTTTATTTGTGTACGCATACATTTATTCACTCATTCAACACATTCATTGAACACATGCTACACAGTAGGCACATCCCCATATTTTATTTAACACTCACAACGTTCCTGTTAATTAGATGGCATTTTTTTCCATTTTGATATTGGAGCTCAGTGAGGTTTAATTACTTGCTTAAGACACAGAAATATTTAGTAAAAAATGGGTATTCTAATCCTGACCTCCTTGCAGATTTTGTTCTGCTTTTGCTTGGTTCAGCAGTACTTAGAATTCACTTATTCAGTCATTGAATATTCATTGACTCCTATTATGTGCTAGGGGCTCAGCGTATAGCATTGGGTGCAAAAGAAAAAAAAATTCTGCTCTTTTGACGTTTAGAGTCTACTCGGTATCTAGAAACTCTTGCTAGAGAAGTGATTCCTATTGACCCAGCTATCTCTTCTCAACTGTAGGGCTGAAGGAGTCTTGAGGGTGGTAAGTGGTAACAGGGAGAGCCAGTCTCTCTCCTGTATCCAACATGTTTTTCCAAGGACATTCATGAAAGGTAAATACTAGCCCTGGGAGAAAAAGGTTGAAAGGATACCTGAGGCTTCACTTTGATACAAAGAGAATAGAGGGGAGAAGATTATATGATGATAATAAAATCTGTTAACTACTAAGTGTTTATTGTTAAAGCCAGGTCTCTTGATATTTGGTAGAAGAATCTTTAAAGGGCCCAAAGAAACAAATCTTTGCTAAGTGCTGCTGGCAGATCACCAATCATTTCAGGAAGAGTTAAGCCTTCTTCTTTCTAAGAATAGCCAACATCCTGTTTGCAGATTGTCCATAGTGAATTTTTAGCCAGATTCCTGCTTCCCCTCTGTGAAAGGGGTACCTCTCCAACCTCAGTTTACTCATCTGTATAATCTGTATAACCCATCCAATGTTCCAACCTCCTTGACTTGTTTCAAGGATCAATTAAGATAATGTATATGAAAATGTTTTTAGTCCTTGTCTCATGTTTTTGAAGATAGGTGAAGGACAGAAAGGAAGGATTAGGGATTGTTTCACTTAGATTAAATACGTATAGGGAAAAATTGACCCAGCATCTCAGAAAGGACCAAAACCAGATTGTATCTCTAACCTTGATAGTATGAATCTGTGGGCCTTTTTCCTAGATTGTTTCAACTAGTTTGTTTAAAGTGACTCAGCTACTAACATCTATCAGTCTCTGACTCTCCTCTATTTAGAATTTCTGAATTCAGGGGAGCCAGAATCTGATTAGTTTAGCTTGAAACTGAATATCACCCTGGTTCCATCCACCAAGTTCAGAGAGTCACAGGGTGTTGGAGTTTAGCATGGTTGCTCGTAGCTCACATCTTTGAATAGAGGAAGTCATTTGAAACCAGATACAATCCCAAGGATATTCACTGTAATAGAAAGAAAGCAGGAAACAGGAATTATGACAGAGGGTTCAGGAAGGGGGCCAAGCTACAAAGAACACCTCTTCCATCAGCAGTTATACCTGATGATGGGAGATCCTTTGCTTTGCCAGCTGAGATTCATAACATGCAGTCTTTTACAGAATTAATGGTCAGCATGTAGATGCACTTTTAATCAAACTTCTTTCTATAAAATGCTTGCCAGGGGTGAGATAAAAAGAGAAAGTGCAACAACTGCCTGCTCAGCATAACAGATTGCCTCAAATATGCTGAGAAGAATTGAATCGTCACAGTATAAAAACCATGATGGGTTTAAAATACAGATTTTGTTTATCTTTGATATTGCAGTTTCATGGAAGTCTTTAAAAATAACTTAGAAGCTTATATGAAAATGTCCTGCTGTCAAGAAGGGAAATGCACTCCTAGGATGGTATGTTAGTTACCAGTGCAGGTTCTGGAACCAGGACTATGTTTAAGTTCTGTCTCTTTAAGGTATTAAGTGTGTGACCTTTCGTTAAGTGTCCTACCACTGCAAGATTCATATTGTCATCCGTGCAATGAGGTCGATAATACTGTGTAGGAGGGTCCTGAGGATAAAATGTAATGGCATAGAGCGTTTAGTATAAGGCCAGGCATGTAGTGAAGGCTTACTAAATGGCAGCCATTATTGTTGTTTTATTATCATCATTATTGTTTTCTAAGTCTACGATTTTAAATGTACAGAATGTCAGAACCTCTAATAGAAGTCAGAATTTGTTGTAATAGCTTTATGGAACACCATCAACAATGAGAATAAATGAGCTACATTTCTTTTCTTACAATAAATTTATTTATTTATTTATTTTTGGCTGCGTTGGGTCTTCGTTGCTGAGTGTGGGCTTTCTCTAGTTGCGGCGAGCGGGGGCCTACTCTTCATTACAGTGCGCGGGCTTCTCATTGCAGTGGCTTCTCTCGTTGTGGAGCGCGGGCTTCTAGGTGCGCGGGCATCAGTAGTTGTAGCACGCGGGCTTCAGTAGTTGTGGCATGTGGGCTTAAGTAGTTGTGGCTCGCGGGCTCTAGAGCGCAGGCTCAGTAGTTGTGCCCCACTGGCTTAGTTGCTCCTATGCATGTGGGATCTTCCCGGACCAGGGCTCGAACCCGTGTCCCCTGCATTAGCAGGCAGATTCTTTTTGGTTTTTTTTGCGGTACGCGGGCCTCTCACTGTTGTGGCCTCTCCCGTTGCGGAGCACAGGCTCTGGAAGTGCAGGCTCAGCGGCCATGGCTCACGGGCCCGGCCGCTCTGTGGCATGTGGGATCTTCCCGGACCGGGGCACGAACCCGTGTCTCCTGCACCGGCAGGCGGACTCTCAACCACTGCGCCACCAGGGAATCCCAGCAGGCGGATTCTTAACCACCACCAGGGAAGTCCCTAAATGAGCTACATTTCCATGTATAAACATAGATAAATCTTAAAAACATAATGTTGAGTGGAAAAGCATGTTTCAAAACATAGATTCAGAATGATATAATTTATATACAATTTTAAACATACAAATTTATAATTTTTATGAACACATTTTGTATCAGACATTGTTATTTGCCTACCCAATATTTTATTTTCTCCTTCTTGGTTACTAAGGTATTCTATTTTGCTCAGAGGGGTGGTGCAGCCATTTTTTCACTTTTTTTTTCACAATCACAAACAGCTCTGTAATTATCTTCTCTGTTGTTGTCTCCCTCTGAAAATGCATGCATGTTTCTTTAGGGTAAAAGAAGGAGAAGTGCTGAGTCACACATTATATTCTTCTTCAACTTTACTGGCAATTTCCAAATTACTTTCTATAATTATACTGCCATTTATACAAGAACACATTATATGTGTTCTTGCTTTGCATCATCTTTGTCAACATTGGTGTCAACAGACTTTTTTTCTTTTCCAGTGTAATGGGTAGTATTAGTGAATAGTATCACCATGTTTTTATTTTAATATTTAATGTTTTCTTCAAAAATATTAAGCACATATCAAGTTATAGGTTTTAAAGATCCATTATTAGGAATATATCTAATAATGACATATATTTAGACATTAGAACATGTCTCTAGCATTTTATAGTAAAATTTAGTATCTTTGCCTCCTAGTTTGGAACTGTAATGATTTTCAATCTTTGACTTTTTAAGACTGTTTTCTTTAGAACAAGTTCTGGTTCACAGTAAAATTGAGAGAAAGATAGATATTTCCCATAAGCTCCTCCCCTCATACATGCACAGCCTCCTCCACTATCAACATCCCCCTCCATAATGAACCTACACTGCCACATCACTATCACCGAAATTCCATGGTTTACATCAGGGTTCACTCTTGGAGCTGTACATTCTATGGGTTTGGGCAAGTGTAGAATGACATTTATCCATCATTAAAGTATCATACAGAGTATTTTCACTGCCCTAAAAATCCTCTTTGATCTGCCTGTTCGTCCCTCCTTCCACCCCATCCCTTGGAACCACTGAGTTTTGTACTTTCTCCATAATTTTTCCTTTTCTGGGTGGTACCTGTCTGTATTCCCAGCTACGTGAGAAGTTGAGACAGAAGGACTTCTTGAGCCTATGAGTTCTGGGCTATAGTGCACGATGCTGATTGGGTATCCACACTAATTTCTGTATGAACATGTGACCTCCCAGACTGGAGGACTACCATGTTGCCTAAGAAAAGATTAACTGGCCCAGGTCAGAAATACAGCAGGTCAAAACTCGCTTGCTAATTGCCATCTTTTTAAAAATTTGAGTTTTCGTATTTATTAGTCAGATGGAGTACCTTTTTATAATTTGGCAATTTTAGCTTTCCTTTTTGTTAACTTACTGAATCATATCCTTTATCCATCTTCCTATTATTTTTTACAGATTTAAAAAAATTTTTAGTATATTTCAGAGACTCTTTGCTTTTGATTATTAGTATTGTAAACATCTTCTCCCCATCCACTTCAGTTTAATAGTCTTATGATGTTTTTATACAGATATTTTTGAATTCCAAAGTAGTAAATTTATTGTATTTTTTTTCTTAAGGATTGCAATTTTTTTTTTGTATCTTTATTAAAGAGGTCCTTTTCTACTCTAGATCTAAATATGTCCTTCTAAAAGTCACATTTCAAATTTGAGTTCTTAACTAATGTGGAATTTACTTTGTATATGGCAGAAGGTAGGAAACATGATGTTATTTTCGTACATTTGAATAATCGCTTGCTCAGCACCGTGGATTCTGTGTTTCCTCCTCTGTTCCATTGTTCTGTTTACCTGTCCCTGGCCCAGCAGTACACTGACCTTAATTTCTGTGGCTCCATAATGACTCCTGATTGCTGAGAAGGCAAGCTACCTATATCAATCTTCCCTAGGAGTGTTTTGTCTATCATCATTTTCTTTTCCATGAGAATTTTAGAAACCTTTGTCATTTCCGTGAGGAATTGTGCAGGCGTTTTGATTTTATTTCCTTTGAATTTATAGATTAATTTGTCAAGAATCAATATATCTTCATGATTTTGCGTTTTTCAGCCTGTGTGGCGTATCTCTCTAGTTATTTAGATCTTATTTTATGTTTTTTAATAGAGCTTATACATATATTTCTGCAAAGATCTTAAAATACCTTTTGTTAGATGCTAGGTATTTTATAGTTTTCTTTGTTACAATAAATGACATTTTAAAGTTATACATTTCTAGTTATTGGTGTATAGGAATGCTATTGACTTTTGTGCACTGAATTTATATTCAGCAATCTTACTTCTTTTGGATTTTCTATGTAGACAATTGTGACCTGGGATAAATGTCAGTTTCATTTCTTCCTTTCCAAACATATGTTTTCTTCATTTTTTCTTTCTTTTTTTTTTTTTTTTTTGCGGTACACGGGCCTCTCACTGTTGTGGCCTTTCCCGTTGCGGAGCACAGGCTCCAGATGTGCAGGCTCAGAGGCCATGGCTCACGGGCCCAGCCGCTCCGTGGCATGTGGGATCTTCCCGGACTGGGGCACGAACCCGTGTCCCCTGCATCGGCAGGCGGACTCTCAACCACTGTGCCACCAGGGAAGCCCTCTTCATTTTTTCTTGTGGTGCTATATTGGTCAGTACCTCAAGTACTACACAGTAGACATCTTTTTATGGCTCCTGATACAAAAGTGAAGACTTCTCAAGATGTTACCCATTCCTTGCTAGATTGCTTTGCTGTACTTGTCGACTGCATGTCGTACTGTTCCCTCTTGGTGGATCCCATCTCCCAGGATGAAGGCAGGGGCACATTAAACCAAACCTCCTGGATTTCTCAGAACTCCTACTTAAAGCATCAGGAGAGAACATCTTTTTCCCCAGTCCAGCATTCCCGACTTCAAGATTTCTTCTCCAGCAGTAATGCTAAGGAAGACCAGATAAATCAAATGGATAGATACCTACGTGATATAGCACTAAATACCAACTCTGCAAAAGCTGGTGGAGGAGCAGCCCCTGCAAGCCCCTGAGTAATCACAAGCTCGTATTCCCCTTCTTAGAGTCATTCCTTGCCTTCAGCACAAACTGTGATGCTGTCATTGGCACAGCCTAGTATATCTTCATCCCTGAAGGCTTGGGGTGAAGTTAGTAGCACATGAGCTGAAAAGGAGAGAGATGTGGGGAGCTGTTCCTGAACAAAGGTAAGCAGGCAGGTATGAAGAGGTCCACTTTATGCTCTTTCAGCTCCCACCCCTATCCTGACACACTCTTGTATTAATGCTGCCCTGTTGCCTCTGTCAGGAAACTACAGAGAATATTTCTCCTCTGCCTTCTCATCCATCCTGGCTTCAATTTGACATAACTGGCAATATAAACTGACAGTTTAGATCTGCATTGTCCTACACAGTCTAGGATTGTAATACTACAAACGTAACCCCCCCCCCCATTTTGTTTGACTTTTATGCACATCGTTTTTCATGGAAGATATCAAATATTTGATTTTTATTCCATATTGCCTCCTCACTTTCTAAAACCTAGCAACAATGGAATTAAACTTTCAGGACCTACTTTGTACCTAATCTAAATCCATCCCTGATAACAGCAGAAGGATTGGACTCAAGGTTAGCTTTAGGTCATTTGATGTAAAACACTCTCTGATAAAGTTCCTAATTTCTTTGTTTATGCCACTTATTGTATTATTATCTTTATCAGTTCCAGGGGATCATATAGTAAACCTTTAACCAATTGGAAGCCAGCTAACCAGAACTTTTAATTACTAAGTTCTACTTTGGAAAATAACAAGAAAATAGACTGATATAAGAAGTTGGGTTTACAAAAGACATCTACAGGAATACCTTGAATATTGGAAAAAGATCACTATTCTATGGTTAATATATCAAAAATTATATATCTGAATCACAAAAAGTAAAGATGGTATGATATGTCTCTATCTAAGGATAATTAGCCTTATCCTCATCATAACTAGTATTTTTATATTCTTCTACTAAGACTGGAAAAGAAGCTAATTTTTAAAAATTTGCAGTGTTTAATGTAAAAAAATAAAACTCAGACACCTTAGTCAATGAGTCCTGCATTAGCCATGGAATTCAATAAACTAGTACCAATGTCCTCATACATGCCAATTTGTAGCAGTTTTATGGTATTCTGAAAATCGTGCTTGTAATAAAATGTGTGAAATTAAACCAAGAGTGACAGTGCATTATGTTCACTGACTGAAATTTAAATAGGGACCTCAGCTGTCCCAGTGATCACTTTATTCTCACAGAGATTTTTACAGCTTTATAAGTTCAGAACCATTATTATTTTGGAGGAAAATCAATAATATTTCTAAAAGCTTATATTCAGTCTATTTCAGTGCTAATGTGTCCTGTTCCTTTACCATCTTAAACCTCTGTCAGAGTGCCTATTTTGATCGCTCACTCATTTAAATCTTAATCCTTGGGATTTGATCTGTGTCTCTGATCACAGGAAGGATTTTTATTTTATTTTATTAGCAAAAAGAAAAAAAATCAAGATTAAAGCAGTGCTTGGGGTGAGTCTGTATAAAATCCCCACCAGTGAATTTAAATCCTTGAAGGCCTTTTGTTTAACTGATGGGGCACTTCTCAAACGTAGGATATTTTGAGTCTGCCTTTAAGTACCATTTATTAATCAAAATCTATCAAATAGAATATAATGGCCCCAAAGCCATAACTCTGTGTTCTTTAGGCAAATCTGTACTTTAGATTTAACCAAAAGGAATATCTAATAAGCAACTTTCTGTATTTAAAGGTTTTTTTTTCCCTTCTATGTATAATTGGCTCTTTTTTCTTTTTAATTCTCACATTTCTTATTACCATATTAAATTAAATAATGCCACGAACGTTAAAGTCTTCAGCACCTTCTGTGTTATCTTGCCACAGAACTGGATTTTCGTTTCCTGCTACTGAGCCTGACTTTTGTGAAGCAATCAGAGTTTGCTCTCTAAGATCTTCTGGAACCTGTTTTTCTAGGTCCCCACTTCCAGCCACCCACAGAAACTTCTGATAACAGAGTTGTTCGCAGGGATGAAAACCAAGAGTTGAAAGGGGCATTTGTAACACTTAGGTCACCTTAACCTGATTAACAGAAACAGATGGAATCCAATCTTACAAATTTCTTCCTTGCAAAAAACTACATTCATTCTGGCGCGGGAAGGAAAGGTCAATTGAGATTTTGGAGTTGTTGTTTCATGTACATTTCAAGTCAGGGGACTATCTTGAACTGCAAAGGCTTCTTCTGTACAAAGAATTATGGTTTTTCTACCCCCATATGTTTAGAACGTATTTTATCTGGAAGAAATTTTATAGTTAAATAATTCTGCTTTGTCATATCTTCAACATATCTGTGAACAATCTTAATGGGAAGATGTGTGGAGAGAAAAAGAAGCACCTTATTCTTCATGGCTTCTAAAAGGGGCTTTGAGAGCCTGTGCCAGACCCTTGGATATAAAGTCTTCATGGAATCTGTATGGTAGGTAGGTGGTAGATTATAAATACAATTCCTTGGAAACAACCAAGTCTGAGCACTGTCAGTACTTCCCATTTCAGCAAAATGACAGATTCACGCAGCCTATATTAGACTTTCTCCCCTCCCTCCTACATATCTGTATCTTGACAGATATAGATATAGATTATATATATAATGCTGCAATCTAGATACTTATGTTAAAATCTATTTTTAGCATAGATAAATAAGATGTTAAAAATCTATTCAGGGGCTTCCCTGGTGGTGCAGTGGTTGAGAGTCCGCCTGCCGATGTAGGGGACACGGGTTCGTGCCCCGGCCCGGGAAGATCCCACATGCCGCCGAGCGGCTGGGCCCGTGAGCCATGGCCGCTGAGCCTGCGCGTCTGGAGCCTGTGCTCTGCAACGGGAGAGGCCACAACAGTGAGAGGCCCGCGTACCGCAAAAGAAAAAAAATCTATTCAGAATTTCCATTCCTGCTGAACCTCCCTGTAACAACCACAACACATTTTCCGAGTTTTGCATGTAACAGCTCTCAGGGTTTCCAGTGGATACTCTCCAGCTCCTGATGTTTGTATCGGTAGATTCCATTAGACGGTTTTGATGAGAATAACTTGGGCTTAGTTTGCTGTCTGTTACATAAAATTTTCTCTGTGTAATTTCTCTGAAATAAAAAAATATTGATAGTTCTCACACTTGCTTATTTCAAGAGGGGGCGAAACTGTCCTGTAAAATTAGTGTATGTGCTGCTGCAGTGGTGGCCTCAGAGGTCTACTTCCAGCTCTGAAAAGTGCAGACTATAGCTAACATCTGTCACTCATGGCATTTGTTCCCAAGGAGCAGTGCAGGAGTGCCCAGGTGACCCTAAATTATAATCAGTGATGCTTTAAGCTGTAGGACAAGGGGCAGCAGTAGGGGTCATATTTGGATTCACGCAGATGGACGGAAGCTGGAGAATCTGCAGCACTGTCAGTTACAGCAGGAGAGAATAAAGGCCGATGTGATGCCTGATGAATTTCAGAGTATGCGTGACTCAGGTATTATTGGGTGACAGTCAGTGTTAACAAGCCACCCCTACTCACCCTGGGCACCTCTTTTTCTCTTGTGATTTCCTCCCTTTTGTCATGTGTCTCCAAGTGTTTGTTAGGCATTTATTTCACCCAGCTGAGAATAATCAGGATAAAGATGTTTCTGACAATTGTTTTAAACAGTAGGACCCTTAAATTAAGTAGTTCACACTGTTTTAAGCTTTACAACAGAACTATCTGGCTTTATAATGCTTCCCTTTTATGAGGGGGCTTGGAAGATATAAGGTTAGTGAGATACAGATCTAGCATCAAAACACATAAAAGAATACTGATAGATAGAAGAGATATAAAAATACCTTGAACCAGGTAGGATCTTTAAGAGAGGTAAGAAAAATTTTTTATGGAAGTTCAGAAAATAACTTATTTCCAGCTAGGAAAAAAAACAATGAAAGCTCCAAGGATGAGGTGTTATGTAGTCTGAATCTTGAAGGGTGAGTCATATCTCTATAATTGAAGATAATAGGGTGACTATAAAGATATTCCAATTAGAGAGAACAGTCTAAGCAAATTATAAAAGCAGGAAAACATGGGGTATGCTTTGAAAAACTAGTGTCATCTGAGTATAACACAAAGCAAAACTGTAAATAATCTGTAATTATTCTATATACCATATATTACGGTGTGGTGAAGAGGTCACTAAATCTGGAGTCACAAGAAATTGTTCAAGGTGCGGTATTTCCACTTATTAGTTAGAGTCAAGGTTAATTTTGGTGAGTTCTACTTTTTCCAGAAAGACATTAGAATCTATATTTAAAATTACCCTAGTTAAATATTTTTTAGTTAAAATATTCTATGATTAGAAAATTGTAGCAATAATTAATGGGGTACTAGTGAACTAGGAATAAAGTAGAGAAGGAGTATATGGAAAATTATAAAGGTAGAATAAATATGATATTATCCCTGATAACATTTGTGGAAAGTGTTGAAAGAAATAACAGAAATGATTGTAGCTTAGAGATTGACAAATTTTAGTGAATGATGCAATATTAATAGCAACAGAAGAAAAGGTAGGAGGAAAATTGAATGAGAATTGTCAGACTTGTTTTTTTGAGTAGAGACTATGTCTTCAGCTTTTTATCTTTAGATCCTAGTAGCGCCTAAATCCATGCTATGCTCTCATTATGTGTTTTATTCTACCATTTCTAGTGTCAAAGAATATTGTTCTATTGGTTTGTACAATTCAGTGCATGGTTAGGGTAAGCACTTTCTTGTTTTAATAACATACGTGTGACTACAAGGGCAATGTTGAATCACTGACAAACTTGAAACATACAGAGGAGTATTAAGGAGAAAAGAATAAACACAATTTCACAAGCCAGAAATAACAGCAGCTAAACTTGTAGTGTATAACTTTACCTTTGCATTTATAAGCTCATATGCTTTCTTCTAAGACCTCTGGCAAGGCCATTATCTAGAAATATATTTTGGGAGGGAGGATGTTCTTTAAGTCAAGCCTAAGTAGTGTCAATACTGTTTTCATTACAGGATAAACACTGACAATATTCTCCTTCTAGGATTTTAACTTCAGAAGGATTCTTTAGTTCAGGTGCAAAGGAAAACCAGAAAGCTGTGTTTTCCAAGATGTTATTAGACATCAGCTATTTTCTCCACGTTACTTTAGTTGCCATTCTTATATATAAGATGTGGTAATAGGCCAGTGACACTGCCTCCATTAACTACAGTTGGTTCCGAGACCCAGCAGGGCTCATGGGATAATACCCAATACCTAAATGAACTAGGCAGATTGAATTTGCAAGTTACTTTTGCAATGTTTGTTGTCTGTTCCATGTTTTGAAAAGCCAGGGAAGATAAGTCAAAGTTGCAGCAGCGAGTAATAGAACCAGACAGTGATACTACTGTCCATATCCTGTCCAGTACGTGTTCAGTGATTACACTAGGCCACATAAGATCCGGAGACTCAGTGTTTCAGTTCATCAGTGACTTATTTGATGGGAGATTTGGGAGGGATTGTCACAGCAGCTTAAAATTATGTAGGGTTTAAGAGTACAGTTTCTAGATGTTGGTGAAAGAATACAAACTTAGGATGAATAAGTTCTGGGGATCCAATGTACAGCATAGTGATTAAGTTAATAATACCATATTATATACTTGAAAGTTGCTCAGAAAGTAGATCTTAAATATGCTCACCACACACAAAAAAAGAAATGGTAATTATGTGATATGATGCAGGTGTTAGCCAAAGCTATGGTGGTAATCATTTTGCAATATATAAGTTTATCAAATAAACATGCTGTACACCTTAAGCTTACACAATGTAATATGTCAATCATGTCTCAATAAGCCTGGGGGGTAAAAAGTTTTTCCCGCACAGTTTCTAGGGTGAGACCGCCTGAGTTGGAATCCCTGCTCTGACATTTAATTATGTAATTTTGTGCAAATTACCCTCTATTTTCTTGGCGGCAGGGGTAAAATTAGGATAATAATGGTACCTTTTTCATATGACTGTGTGAGGATAAACTCAGATAAGGCAGGTAAAAGGCCTAACCACATCAGACACATACACATTTTCAACAAGTTTTAGCAACTCCTTTAATTATTCAGAACACTATGTCCGTGGAAGGTATATAACCACATGAGAAAATTAATTAATAATCAGTGCAAATGAGATGAAAAATCTAAAAAGTATTATTCTTTCTGCTTTCCATAGTTGGCTAATTGTGCTCTTTAAGGTAGCTGTGGGAAGGATTTAAAACCAGGACCCTTGGGAAAGGACTGATAAAATTGGAATTATTTTACCTGATAAAGAGGAAGTTGAATATCTTTTAAACCATAGGTTGGAATCCTGCCTCTGCTGTTTACGTGATGTAACATTGACAAAACACTCAATAGTCTGATCTCAGCTGCCCCACCTTCTATGCCTTAGAGAGCTAATGTGGGATAAAGTAGGATATACATGTAAAAGAGCTTGGTTAACTCTAAACACATCATACAGAAATACAGAGTAGCCACTGAACTTAATTACTAAAGACTATTTGCCTAAATAAACACAATCATGGAATCTTTTAGTCAGAGGGACTTGGAAGTTTGTCAGTCTAACCATCCTTCCAAAGCTTGAATCCAGTCTGCAACTTTGCTTCCCTTCCCCAAGTGGTCATTTGTCTATTAATTGAATTGGGTCAACCAATGTAATTTTTAGCACCCACCATGTTCTAGGCAATGTACTAATCATTAGGTAAAATTATATTTATTTATTAGTACTTGGCCTTACTTTTTCAGGAAGGATTTAAAGTATCAATAACTTAAAACCCAATTAAACATATAATTATTTGCTTTGACTTTAATACCTCTTATGATAAGGCATTCATTAAATCTAGAGATAACCTATTCCATCTTTGAACTTTTGTGATGATTAAGATGGTCTTCTTCACCTCTTCCTGTAACTTGTAAGTATTAATACTGTTGCTACCACTTGGGGTCATACTAAGTGTGTTGAAGCTCTCTTGTGCATCTCAATCTTTCAGTCCTTTAATACTTGAAGACAGCTCTTCTGTTACTTGAGTTTCTTTTCTCTAAACTATCTCTGTTCCTTAAATGTTTTCATAAAATGAGGTCAGGTCTTTTCACAGTCCTGGTGGCCATTTTCTAAACTGGCCGTTTGCCTTCCTAGAGCATCTCTGTTCTGTAAAGCCCCTCCTGAATACCGTGCCATGTAATCTAGCCCACTCCTTCTCTAAGCCTTTTACAGTTTATTTTTCTCTAGTTCCATATAAACATCTATTTCTGCAAAGCCTTCTCCATCCTGACTTTAAAACATGGTACGCATACAACAACTTTCCTATAAAATTCCCATGACTTCTGTTTTCCAGTTAAGTCATCATTGTTGATCAGAATTTAGTCCGGAATACAGTTTCCCTAGTAACTATTTTCTTGAACAGAAATTGTCTCTAAGGAAAATCAGGAAATTAGCAGATACGCAGATTTTTCATCAGCAATGAAGAGAAAATAAATATCCCAAAAATGGATTGTTGGTGGAGGGGCATATTTATAACTTTGAGGATAATTTAAGAGAGACTAGTATTATGGTTTCCAATAAAATGAATCTAACTCCCTCTATCAGCCAAAGAACATAAAGCCATGAGAATACGAGAGATTTAATGCAATGAGTGGTTTACATGTATTTTCTTCATAGAAGATATGAAAATTATTTAATGGCTTTGTGGATTCCAGACTATTTAGATGCTGCCCTCCCTGGAAGCTTCATTTATTTGTGATAGATTTGAGTGTTATCAGTATTTCAAACAATAGCTAAATGGAGCAAGAATAAAAAATATTTTTTTCTTCTATTAATCACTATTTCCATTGCAAAAAGTTCAGTTGAATAAAATAAAAAGCTATTTAAAAATTTTAAATAAGGGCTTTGGTTTTAGTTCCAACATGTAAGGAGCTAGAAGTCATTGCTCTCATCCTTCCTACCAGAAAAAGGTGGACAAACTGAAAATCAACCACTTTTGTGGACTCATTAGAGAATGGAGGTTGCAGAGCACTCCACCACCCAGAAACCTAAAGAAACCCATGAATCCAGAGAGTCATAGCTGAGATCTGATTCCCTGGGGCGGAAGCTGCCAACCAGAAACTGATAGAAACATATAAGTAATATTTTTGAGGAGTTGCTGGAGGCTGAGTGTGGACTCACAGGACAGGGGGAAACTCCTGGGCCCTCAGTATTGGAAGGGGGCACACTTTGATGGCTTTCTCAAGGAACCCCACGAGGATCTCATGGTGAATCTGAGAAAGATCCCTTAGTCGCTCTGGCAGGGGAAGGGGAAGATGAACCATTTTGAAATAATCCCAGAGCTTTTTCCACAACAAAGACCTAGTCCTCAAGGGAAACACTTGACCAGAGTATTATGGCATTTAGGGTAAGAGCCGTGTTCCTCCTCCGTCTCCTCTAGCCTCCTTGTCTCACCTAAGAGTGTCAGGGGGAAGCTGTGTTGTTTCAAGTTATAAAAGTATTCTAAAACATTTCAATCACATGCTGAAGCTTAGAACATAAACTCAAACACATAAATAAAAACTATATTTAAGGTAGATTTTTGTTCTATTTTATGGTCAGTTTAAGGAACAAGAAAGAGGGAAGTGTAAAAGGGAAGGAAAAGTTACAAGGTGTTATAGAGAGATAACATAAGGATAGAACGAGAGGCAGAGTGACACAGAGATAGAAGCGAGGAGGAGAGCACTGTGGCTCGTTTTGTGGGCTCTTATTGTCGACAGAAAAATAGTTAATCAATCTAAGAAAGAAATGGAAAATTTTATTCCAGCCCAATTTGAGGATTATAACCTGGGAAGAGCATCTCAGAAAGCTCTGAGAACTGTTCAGCCCGCTAGAAATTGACACAGCTTATGTAAGTTTCTTGAGACAGAGGGCTGTACATCAAATGACATATTATTGACAGTTTATATAATCCAGATCTAAGAGTCATCATGGTGGGTCATGTGACCCCTTACAAGATCAGGAAGGCACGTTACCTTTTAAGGAGTTGTCTTGGTGCTAGGAGAACGTTGCTCTTTATGGTTGAGCAGGGGTTCCCGCTGAAGGGGGAGGTCTGGTCGATGCATAAGGCAGATACACAGTGCACAGTGGGGAAGAGAGGAGGCCAAAGGGCAGAGAAGAATTTTTATGTTTAAATTTTTCTTGTCATAAAATATGAATTTTATTTCACAAAATGTAATATGGGACAGGTTAAATTCTTAGTCTAAATTTTTTGATCTGTAGAATGGGTAAAATAATGCCTACGTCAAGGTGTTATTAGGAAAAGTAATTATCTAATGTTTTTAAGGTGCTGGTCATGGTGTTAGGCATATAGAAAGTTTTAACTAAGTAGTAGCTATTACTGTTAAACAATCACATACAGAGAAAAATAAAAAGTCATTTGGAAAGAGAGCAAAACCTTCATTGCCTAACACCTGCAGTTTTGTAGCTGTTTTGAATTTTGTGTCAATAGTCTTTTAAACTTGGGTTACCTTTCTTTCAATGCCAGGCATAAATTAGATTATCAGCTCTTAAGAGTTATCCTGAAAGTGAGGATAAAAGAGCATGCATGTCTCATTGCCAGGAGATCAGAACAACTTTTCCCATGTTTAACTCATGGATACTACCTGGCAATTTAGTATAAAAACCAATCTGTATGTTTTCAAATGAGTAATTCACATTTTTATTGTATTAGCTAATTTGATCAATGATTTTTGGCAGTGTTAAGAGAAATTTAATTGTGTTCAGTTTTTACTACGTACTTCTGTAAGAAAGTTAAATTAAGCAAAAGTACCAGAATACAATATTGAATTTGCACTTCAGATTGAACTTCTAGTTGCAGAATTTATAGGATAGAACCCGAGGGTAACAAAGAAGAAGAAAGAAATGCCACTGAGCTCTCTCCTTCCTGCCCAGGCACACAGAGGCAACAGCCTTGGGCACTGGGTATGTCAGCAGTATTTCTGCAGAAACTTCAGTTAACAGCTACCCCAAGAGTCTGACTCTGTTATAAATATGACCCCTGGGTCAAAAAGTAAAGGTCACAAATCGCTTACTTCTTCTGGCATAGAAAGACCTGGCAGAAGGGAGATAAGGCCCCGAGAAGCATATATTCTTAACGTGTAAAGCAACCTGCACCTTTGCGATTATCAGGTATGTTTTGATGGCAGGTGGAAATTTACTAAAGGAAATGTGGACATTTTTATTGAAAACAGGCTATGTAGTTTTAAAGTAAAACTTTTTTCACCTTCTCCCTTGGTTCATTTGGCAATTAAATCCGTATTCTCACGCTGTGAGACTGGGAGAGTCCATCTATTAAATTAACTGGACAATTTGGCAACTCCCTAGTTTAGTCCATCATAGTCAAGAAGGTTGCCTACCTCTGTTGAATAGCTTGAGTGGAGCCCTTTAAAAATTCTTTAAAAAAAATGGAAATAATTCAAACCTTCAACCATAATGCAGTGGATGAGCATTCTGTTTTGCTCAGTTGATGAAATACAACGTATGCTTTTAAAAGTATAAAATTTCCACATTCATGCTCATTATAAGTCTAAGGATCAGGGTACAAAAGTGTGTATATGTATGATTTTACTTAATAAAAAGCCTTTTTAAAACAAACATTCAAAAATTTGCATGGAAAAACAACTGGAAGGATAGACACCAAAATGCTGACCTTTTTGATAATGGGGATATGGGTTTTTCACCCTTTCCTCCACTTTTTTGAATTTTGCCAAATTTCTATTATGTACCTATAAAGTTTCTAAAAGGAAAAAAAATGCTTCTTAAAAATTGTGGTTTGACAAATATTAATTGAATGCACAGGGGTGCCAGCAGGCCCTGTGCTGAGGTCCAGGGAGGAATGAGACACAGGTCCTATCCTGGAGGGGCTCACAGTCTGAGGAGAAAGCAGAAAGTTAAACAAATAATAACAACATTGTGAATGGAATGCATTAATAAAACATATGCCATTTCATCTCTGGACAGAGATGGTCCAGAGAAAGGAGTGATCAACTGGGAGAGAAGGAGAGATCAGGAAAGCTGTTTCCTTATTGTCTTATCAGTTTAATTGAGCAACACATGTTGAGTACTTAGTATGTGCCAGGTCTCTTTTCTGAAGAATGTACATCAAGTAAGAGGGAACGAGGGATGGTGTCAAGTGCTGCTGATCCATGTGGAGGCCACGGGGGATTTGACTCAGCACTTCTAGTGCAGCCATGGGGTGAAAACTGAAATAAACTGGGCTGAAGAGTGAATGGGAGAGTAATCACTGGAAGAGCAAGTATAGGCATTTCCCTTCAAATGTCAAAGAGATATTTCCTTCAGTGCTTCCTGAAGTGTTGCTAAGAAATGGTGCAGTAGCTTGTGAGGTACAGAGAAACTTAAGGCAGGAGCCATTACAGTACCATGTTTGTATACAGATGGGAATAATCCAGTAGACTGTGAAAATCTGATGATAAAGGAGAGACCAGGAGAACTGCTGGAGAGATGTCCTTGAGTGAGTGAGTGAATGAGTGAGTGAGGGCTTGTACATAAGTGGAGGCATCAACTTTAAATAGGAGCATGGATGGTTCACCTGTGGGGTTGGGTCGGGGGATAAGCTGTGGGAGTCCTGATGCTGGCAGGTGCTTAGATGTAGTGGTGGGAGTATGTGAAAATGTTGTCCTGATGGATTCCATTTTTTCCAGTCTAGTGGGAAGCAAGGGTATCAGCTGAGAATGATGCTGAGAGAGGAGTTGTTGAGGGTTTGAAGAGGGAGGAGAATGTATTAAATAGGAGAGTGAGAGAGTGATTGGACTATGTAAAAATTGTGTACAGTTGTCCCTGGGTATCTGTGGGGGACTGGTTCCAGGACTCCCGTGGATGCCAAAATCCACGGACGCTCAAGCTCAAGTCCCTTACGTATTTGCACGTAACCTTCACATCCTTCTGTAAACTTTAAATCATCTCTAGATTACTTATAATACCTAATACAAGATAAACACTGTGCAAATAGTTGTAAATACAACGTATAGTATGTTATGTAAAGAGTTGCCGGTGCCCAGCAGTAATTCAAGTTTTGCTTTTTGGAACTTTCTGGATGAATGGACCTAGCGATGATCCTACTAAGTGAAGGAAGTCAAAAGGAGAAAGACAAAAATGCCAGTGATATCACTTATATGTGGAATCTAAAATACGATACAAATAAACCTATCTATGAAACAGAAACAGACTCACAGACATAGAGAACAGACTTGTAGTTGTCAAGGGGGAGGTGGGGGGCAGGAGGGAAGGATTGGGAGTTCGTGATTAGCAGATGCAAATTATTATATGGAGGATGGATAAACAACAAGGTCCTACTTATAGCACAGAGAACTATATTCAATATCCTGTGATAAACCATAATGGAAAAGAATATGAAAAAGAATGTATATATGTATAACTGAATAACTTTGCTGTATGTACATCAGAAATTAGCAACCTTGTATATCAACTATACTTCAATAGAATTTTTTTTAAATTATTAATGTGGAACTTCCTGGAATTAAAAAAAATTTTTTTTTTTTTTTTTTTTTGTCTTCGGTTGGTTGCGAAACCCGTAGACACGGAGGACCAACTGTAATTACCTGGCAGCATCAAGTGCCCTGCTGGAGTTCACTGTCACTAAGGTAAAGCAAAACCAACGTGTGGGGTGGAGTGCTTCACCAGCCTTACTTCAACAGGCTAGTTCAACTGCATGGCTGTGGTTAGGGAGTAGGCAGGGATTAATCGAGGTTGTTGCTTTGCCAAGAATTTGTGCTGAAATGAGAGGGGCAAAGGGATTGAAGGTGCATGCCAAGAGAATGATTAGTCATCACACTGAAACTGACGAGGAGCTAGAGGACGTCAACTTGGCAGTTCACGCTACCTCACAGGCTAGTGAGGAAGGTCGACAGGTACATTCACGCATCCCGTGTGTGTGTGTGTGTGTGTGTGTGTGTGTGTGTGTGTGTGTGTGTGTGCGCGTCCACACGAGGGTGTAGATGTCCTCATGTGCAGATGAGCAGGAGAGAAAGCGAGATAGTGACAGATTTCTTACTCTATGGTTACTAACCTTTACTAATCTTCAAACCAGTCTCATCTTCTGAGCCCTACTTTTTGGAGACTGTGATGGCATTGCTGGTGCTTGAGCTACATCCCTCTGTGTCATTTCAGGCGGGGAGGAAGCAGACCCAGGGCTCCTTTAGGAAACACGGATAGTTATCGCTCAGCTGGCTTAGGTGATAACCACACGCTGGTCAAAGTAGAATATAAATCACCCTTTCAGCTCAATAAAATTTTTCTGGGGCATCTAAGGTTAGTTTATTTTTCCTAATTGCGTTGAATAGGCAGTTTTGTTTTGCAAGAAGTCTAATTTCAAATAAAAAAAATATACATTTCTTATAAGATATCAAAATCTAAAGCCTTAGAGAAAATTCAGGACATCTTATCTTTTCTCCAAATTATTTCGAGGCCTTTCATACCTTAAATTATCTATACTTGAATTAACACCTAATTCTAAAGAAGAAAAAAACAAGCGCACAGACAGTGTAAGCGCGCGCACACACACACACACACAGACACACACACACACACACACACACACACATACACACACACACACGATTTGCCTTTATCTTGTACTCCTATTTACTTCTGCTCCAGGCCCTGGATGGGTTTGTTGAAACATTGTATTAAGCTGGGTGATAACAAAGTTCACAGAACTATTTTTACTTGTGAATAAATAGAGAATTTCTATTGCAAAGATAGTTTTTTTTTTTTTTAGTAAAAAAGAAAATTATTTTAGAGGCATTCTACAACATACTTGATAATTGATGTTTGATTTAGTAGTACCCAAGAATTTCTGTAATTTTATGATAGGTAATGTAATTATTAAAAGTAATAGTTCTGTTGAGTAATTATTAAAACAAGTAATTTCAAGTGAGTATTATTTCTCTATTAGAAATACATATAGGCCATTTAGCACTTTACAGGATATCAAGTATAAATCACCTCGGCTTTTCCTGGCTCCCAGGCTTCCACTGGAGTCCAGAAGGAGTTCCCAAGTTCTGTGTATTCATGATAAGATTATCCCTCCCTCTACTTGACCATTAGCAGAAGTGGCATCTCAGATCTCAACCTCTCTCATCTCAACCCACTGCCAATGCCCTAACATTCATAGCCTTGATGAGACCACCTATTATGAGTCTATTAGAACTAATCCCATCACATCTTTAACATTAGCTCTTACGAGAACACCAGATAGCATTTACATTTTAAATTCAATGTCCAAACATCATTCCTTGTTTCATCTGAACAGTCTGCAGTTTTGAATGCATTCAACCATTTATTACTTCTTAGAATATTTTCTTCACTTGGACTCCAGGATGCTACATTTTCCTTCATTTGCTTCAACTGTTTTTTCTTTCTTAGCCTTCTTTATAGGTTCATCATTCATGTCTCAAACCTGGGAGCAATAAAGTGCCCCAGGGCTCATCCCTCAGTGATCTCATCCAGTCTCATGGTTTTAAATAGCTAATGGCTCTCAAATGTATTTCTTCAGCTCCTTCAAATCAAGACATATATATCCAACTACCTACTTGGTATATTCACTTGGGTTTCTAATAGGCTTCTCAAACTTAGCATGTCTAGAAACCAATCTCTGAACCTTTTTATCTATTCAGTTCCTCCCTCAATTTTGCTACAGCCCCCCATTATTCAATCAAATATAAATGCTAATCTAGTGTTGCTGTGAAGGTATTTTGTAGATGTGATTAAAGTCCATAATCAAAGATAAGTAAGGAAGGCTGTCCTAGATGAACTGAGTGGGCCCGATCCAATCATTTGGACAACTTTAAAAGTATTGAGGCTTCCTTGATAAAGAAATTCCATCTGTGGATAGCATTCCCTGCCTGACAGTTCCATTGGCCAAGTGAAAGTTGGAGTGGAGATTTCATTTAGGGAGTGTGGAATAGAACTTGTGGCCCATCTATAGAATGCCTGGAATGGCCTTTGGAGTTTAGATTTTATTCTGTAAGAAATAGGAAATTAGTGATAGTTTGTAAGCTGTGAACTACTGGATCAAAATAAAATTTTAGAGCATATCGCTTACAGGATAGATTGGGGGAGAAATCATTTTCAAGTACAGAAATCAGGTACTCTGTTATTATACTAGTTCAGAAGTAAGAGAATGAGTCCTGATATCCTAGTGAGAATACAAGATGGAATTAAAAGGATATATTTAACAGTGATTTCAAAGGAAGAACTGAAAGGACTTTAAAATAGATTGCATAGTATGCATGTTTTGTGGTGTGTGTGTGTGCCTGTGTGTAGTGTGGGAATGATGAAGGTAAATTTTGTATAATGTGTGTGTGTAGTTATAGAGTTGATAAGATAAAAGAGAAAGGAAAGATGACACTATAATTTTTTATGTTGCATAACTGAGAGAAGATAGTATTTCCAATAACAGAAACAAAGGAGAGAAAAAATTATATCCCATTTCAGATTAATATCTAACACTCATTATGAAAACGTACTACGTGTCAGGTGCTGTTCTAAGCATATGTTATGTAGTACCTTATTTAATTTGTACATAAATCTGATGGTAGGAGCCATTCTTCTTATTTTAATAGATAAAAAGATGAAAAAGAAACTGAGGCACAGAGAGACTAAGAAACATATAGTTGTGGTCAATGGAAACATTTGAGGGGAAATAGTTTAGGTATGGGATGAATTTTTTAGAAGGAAGAGACATGAAGGAGGTACACATATTCAAGTTATGTTTTAATTTATTCATAGGGATTTCTGAAGTTGGCATCCTGGATTGAGGCCCTGGGTATGAAAATGAAGTCATTGAACTAATTCCTTTTTAAGCACTAGGGTCCAGACCAAGATAAAGAAAGGAGCATGGCTCTGGCCAAGTTCAGTTGACGTTTTTAATTATAATATTATTGATCTTTTGTAAGAAAGCCTTGGGGAAGAAGCAAAGTTAAAATTAATCATCTTGAACATTAAAATCAATGAGCAAAAACGTGAAAACTTTTAGTAATAACACAGAACTCACCTTCTTTTTGCCTAATTCGCTACGTACTCACAGGTTAAAAAAGAAACCTTTTAGACATAGGCCCAATTATTTATACATTTTAAACTTACAGGTCATTTTATATGTGTACCATAAAAATATTTGTAGCAATGCTCAGTTACGAGCCTTAAATTATTGACCTTCCTGTGAGTGGATGATTTGGAATTTTAGAGTTGTGAGGTTTCCCCAAGTGTGTTTTATGAAATCTAATTTAGTAAGTGTTCCATATATCTCTTAACAGTGCTGTGGTCAAATAAGTAGGGAAATGATGGCTTACACAGACTTAAGGTGCTTTCATTACTGCAGCGTGTCTCGGAACCATTAATACGCTAGTGTAAATTGTGAATCAGTGAATCAGAGACCAACTATGCAGTATTTCCAAAACTGATTTCTCCACCGAGATCTTTTTTATGAATGTCATCCTAATGAACTTGTGTTAAACTAATAATATTTTGGGAAAGACTGATAAAACTTTCCTAAAATGTAAGAATATATATTATAATTATTTACATGTGTATAATATATATCTTATAATAACATATGTCTTATACAATAGTATGTTATATAATATTCACTCTTTAATATATAATGTATAATCCTCTTTGAATATATAATAATAATGACATTGTTTATGTGTATAATGAATATTATTATATTATGCATATAAAGTATAGAAAATATAGAAGATTATAAAGATAGTAAAAAATGGGCTTCCCTGGTGGCGCAGTGGTTGAGAGTCCGCCTGCCGATGCAGGGGACATGGGTTCGTGCCCCGGTCCAGGAAGATCCCACATGCCGTGGAGCGGCTAGGCCTGTGAGCCATGGCTGCTGAGGCTGCGCGTCTGGAGCCTGTGCTCCGCAATGGGTAAGGCCATAAAAAAAGTCTCTAATCTTCCCACCTAAAGGTGATTACTATTATCATTTTACATATTTCTTTTCTTGTTGAGATTATACTGTGTATGCATACTTTTTTTTCCATTCTTTTTTCCACTTAACATTAGAATGACTTTCTTATTCCATCAAAACAGATCTCAAATATATGGATAAATTTTGACTTATTCTCATCTTTGGAGGTTTGCCAGCAGGTACAGTGGAGAGGAGACTGGGTGTTATTATTAGAAGACCCAAGTTCAATTTCAATCTTTGCTGCTAATTAACTGCATGACCATGACCTAGTCATTTAACATATTTGGGTCATAGTTTTTTCTCATTTGTTCCTTGGGGTAATTGTCCCAGATGATTGCTAAGGTCACAACCAGCTGCTAAATTCTATCATTCTATGATTTCCCATATTATATCAGACTACAGGGGTTCTGAATTACCCGGTATTAGAAGGTTATTAGCTTTTTGTGACCTCTTTGCATAGTACTGTGGCTGTATCTTATATGATAACTTGTAATCATCTACCCACCAATATTAATTAGAAGAAAGGTACTATTGCCTATGAACTTTTGTATATTCCGCCATGAATTGAAAAAAGCAGGAAATTTTCCATTATCTGAAGAATATCAGTTTATGCATTCAGCTTAAAAAAATCTTAATCTCAGAATTGAGAGGTGTCTTATTAATAAAATAATCTTCTCTTTGCTCTTATAGTGTAAAGGGTAATTGGTTACACATATAAATTTTCCCTGAAAAGATGGGCAAGATGTAGATGTGTTTGAGATGATTTAGAACATGCTGTTTTGTGCCAGACTTTTGACTGATCCTATTTAGCAGATGAAGAGACTGGTATTTAGGAAAATTAAAAACCCTGCCCTCTTTGTCCAGGCCCTCCTTCCCCCGTGACCCTGACCCCTAAAAAAAGACTTGCTTATGGGCTTCCCTGGTGGCACAGTGGTTGAGGGTCCGCCTGCCGATGCAGGGGACACGGGTTCGTGCCCTGGTCTGGGAGGATCCCACATGCCGCGGAGTGGCTGGGCCCATGAGCCATGGCCGCTGAGCCTGCATGTCCGGAGCCTGTGCTCCGCAGCGGGAGAGGCCACACAGTGAGGGGCCCGTGTACAGCAAAAAAAAAAAAAAAAAGACTTGGTTTTATTCGTGTCAATCAGAATTTTTATTTTTTGGCAGTCAATCGTGCTGCCTCAAATCATTATTTCTCTTTAAGCGACCAAAAAAAAAAGTTGTTTTTTTCAGGATGCTTTTTCATATGCTTATATAACCTTCCTGTTGTTCAAACTGGATCAGTAGGCCATTTCATTAATTAAATTAAGTGTCCTGTAGGACTAATCATTATTTTCTTAATTTGCAGTATCTTCCAGATATCCCCTGTGAGAATTGGGTTGGCCCAAAAGTTCATTAGGGTTTTTCCATAAGATGTAACAGAAAAACCCAAACGAACTTTTGGGCCAACCCAATATATACATAAAGTAAGATGCTGGGTGATGGTCAGATGGGAATCTGGTGATTCTTTTTCCTTCATTGACTTAGGACCCTGGCCCTCCCCCTGCCCCATCTTGGGAGGCTTTCTCTTTAAAAAGATTGGCAGCTTGGGCTAGAGGGTGTAGAAAATTACATATATTTAAGTACAATTTCAAATTTTTTAAGTACAATTAATAAATTAATTAATTTATGGCTGCATTAGGTTTTTGTTGCTGCACACAGGCTTTCTCTAGTTGCGGCGAGTGGGGGCTACTCTTCATTGCGGTGCGCAGGCTTCTCACTGCGGTGGCTTCTCGTTGCAGAGCATGGACTCTAGATGCACGGGCTTCAGTAGTTGTGGCCCATGGGCTCTAGAACACAGGTTCAGTAGTTTTGGTGCACAGGCTTAGTTGTTCTGTGGCATGTGGGATCTTCCTGGACCAGGGCTCAAACCCGTGTCCCCTGCATTGCCAGGCAGATTCTTAACCACTGCGCCATCAGGGAAGCCCTGTGACCTTGATTTTTAGTCAGAGTTAAACGTTTGGAATTTATTTAACAGTTTCTGAACATTCCTGAAAGGCAAAGATGCAAGGTTAAGAGAGAGTTAGTGCAGAGGTCAGTGTGTTCTGCTGTGAACAGTGGATGTGCTGCAATGAAGGTGCTCTTTTATGAATAGAAAGGGCACCCCACCTACACTCTCCTCAAACAACCCTTTCTATTTAAACGACTACTTCTTTGCTTCCTGGCCATGTTCGTGATGTATAATGTTTTCTTTATGCTGCTTTTTCTGAATGTCAATAAGGGACCGAGCAAGGGAGGAGGTTTAAAAAGGAGTGATTTAAAAACAATTCTATCCTGTTCCATTTATTTAAAGAATTATGTTTCCACTGTAGATAAATCACTATCTTTTGAATTACATGCCACATCATATTACCTAAAGTGATTACCTAAAAGTGATAACCTGAAACAAATATGATAGATAAATCATTACTCACGTATAAAATCTTGTACAAAATAAAGCGCTACTGTCCCCATAGAAAAATAGGTAAATTACATGAGTAGATAGTTCAAAGAGAATGAAACCCATATGGCCAATATACATATAAAAATGTTTAATGTTAATATTATTCAAATAAATTCAACTTAAAACAAAAAAAAATGCCATTTTCGTTAATCAGTTGATGATCATAGATAGGCAGTGCTGGTGAAGTTGACCCCCAAGAGGGAGTCAAATGGTTATAGATTTTCTGGATTTGGCAAATGTGTATTAACTGTCTTAAAATTTCATACTATTTGACCCTGTAATTTCAATTCTAGGAATTTTAAAAGAGCAGAGGAAAAGCTTATAAATAATAGTGCATTTATATTTTTAAAGTATTGAAAACATCTTGTGTGCCCAACATAGGGATATGATTAAATAAATTATACTACTTCCATCATTTAAAGTTTTATATACTCATTAAAGAATCATGTTCTAAAGAACACTTAAATATGTGTAGAAATGTTCATGATATGATGCTGAATAAGAAATATAAAACTGTATATTCAGTATTTTCTTAAATAAATATATAGGGCTTCCCTGGTGGCGCAATGGTTGAGAGTCCACCGATGCAGGGGACATGGGTTCCTGCTCCGGTCCGGGAAGATCCCACATGCCGCCGAGCGGCTAGGCCTGTGAGCCATGGCCGCTGAGCCTGCGCGTCCGGAGCCTGTGCTCTGCAATGGGAGAGGCCACAATAGTGAAAGGCCCACGTACCAAAAAAAAAAAATATATATATATATATATATATATATATATATATATATTTCCCCCCCCCGCCCTAACCATATGCCTTCTAGGGCACAGTTCAGGGTGGGTAAGAATGGGTTTAGTGGGAAGTGGGGCAAGTAGAAAATAACCTGCACATGGATTTATAAACTCCAAAATTCTAGATAATAAGCTCCTATTAATAACAGTCTTAGGACTTAAGCTTCACGTGAGTAGGGATCACGTTACGTAATTAGCGCGACCCAGTGCAAAATTAAAATACAAGGCCCCTTGATCCACAATTGTTAAGCATTTCTGGAGGGTGGCAGCAGGACGTTACATCAAATATAGGGCCTTTCTGAGCTTCCAAATGCCAGCCCTGTGTGACTGCCCTGATCGCATGTCCTAGAACCTGTCCCTGGTAGGGAACACATTATATTCCCCCTCTAGTATAATGCAAGGAACTCTAAAAGTTGACATATTTGACTTGATGTTCCTGAAATGTATGTCTTTTTTTAAACTAAGGACCACTGTTAAAGTACGTGCTTTCTACCTGACCTGTATGATTGATTATTTAGAGCTAAATGCATATTTCCACACATGTCTTCATTAAATTGTGTTAGCTGGCATCTACCCCCAACCTATCAAATTCCTTTTAGCATTCAATTTTGTCATCTAAGATCTCCTTTTATCATTGTCCCCAATGTACTATTACAGATAATACAGTTGGAAACTACAGAAACTGTCATAAAGTCTTGTGTTTAAAGTTTCAATTTAGTCAATTAAAACATGTCAGACAACCTTCTTCTTAATATTTTAGGCAGCTGGAGGCATTTATTCTTAGTCATTGTTCTAAATAGCTGAGAATAGGGGATTTGCCTGAAGGATCGTTAGCCTGGTCTGTTTCTAGATATTTAAAGTTCTGAGTTACATGTACCTGTAGGTGGGTTCATTAAGATTTGGGGGCACCATGTCTGAAAGTTATAAATATACCTTCAGTTATGCCCTTAATTTGATTTGATACAGCAAACCAGGGATGTTTCAGTTGTATCAGATCACTAGCTAGATGATTTCAGGGGTGGAGTTTAGAATTAGAGTATTTTATTTCCCTTGAGATGGCCATGAAAGCTGTTACCATACTATGCAATGCAGTTAATTCTAGGACTCCCCTGTGCTGTCTGCATTTGTGCCTTCATGTTCTCTTAAACTGGGATCAAGAGAGAGAAACAAAAAAAAAATATTTTTCAACCAACTACTGCCTTTTAGAGATAAGGAAACTGACCTGGAGAGGCAATTTGAATTTCGTATAATTTTCATGTATCACAAAATGTTATTTTACTTTTGCTTTTTTTTCCACTATAGAAATCTTAAAACCGTTCTCAGCTAGCAAGCCATACAGAACCAGATGGTGTGCTGGGTTTGGTCCTTAGGCTATAGTTTGCTGACCTCTGTCATGAAGCATCCTTAAAAATAAGTAGTTGAATGAAAGAATAAGTGAGAAATGGACGGCTAAATGAAAAAGTGAATGAAATGAATGTAATTAATATATAACCTGGATAGTGAATGGGTCATTATTCAAAAATTAAACTTTAATCGTGGCAGACCTAGTTAAGTTTTACTTAATTAATATCCTAATTCTAAAATCATTAAAGCTAAAGATAGCATTTTAAGTAAAGTTCATTTTGCATTATAAAAATAATGTCTAATTATTATAGAAAATTAGGAACATTTAGGAGAGCAGAAAGACTATTCAGAGATGGCACATTAATTTCCAATGTACTCTCTTTTATTCTTCATATATATGTATACATATAATAATTTTATATAACTGTGATCATACTATGCCTATCTTACACCTACTTTATTTTTTTAACATAACAATCTCCATTTTATTATAAGATTTTTCTTAAACATCATTTTACATGATGGCTTTAATTTTAATACCATTCTATTATGTGATGACTTCTGTAGGCATGAATTGTTTCTCTTATTTATATTAAGTATGTAATTATTTTAAAAATTAAAATTTAGCTCCATTTTCCTGCTTGCTGATCAGAGCACAGGTATACGTCAAAATCTTTATGGTTCTAAATTGCTTTAGAACCTCATTCCCTTGAGTCTCTCCTGTTTCCTTTTTTTCCCTTTTGGTCCTGTTCTTCTGTTCCACCCTTACTCTGGGCTAATTTACTCCCACATGCATGGGATCTAAGAAGCGTCAAGCCCTGCTCTGACTGCTCAATACTGCACTGTTGTACTGGCCTGTGTGGCCCATACCTGCAGCAGTGGCCCCTGTTCCAAAATCACCCCTCTCTACTTTTTGCCTCCAGTCCACTTAGAAATGTGTTCCATTGATAACTTGATTTAAGCTAGTTGATAGGAGAAAACCCTTTGATGGAACAAGCGTTTTTATGAGTGTGTTCCAAGATGCTGCAAGGAAACAGCACTCTCATGAATCTTCCCTAAGCCACCGGCACCCAAACTGCAAGGCTGCTCACATGAAAGTTCTACATAAAGGCTCAGCTGCAAGCTCGGGATCCCTCTCCAGGATCGTGAACCATGATGTGTCTGGCTGTGCTTGCCTAAGCACAATTCTCCATGCGATACTGAAGAAGATGGGGAAATCACTTGATTCCTGCACCTGCCAGATACCTGTTAGTTCCAGTTTGCAGCAAATGATGTCTTCCCAAGCCCTTCATTGTACAGTGACACCCAGCATGGGTCACTCTCTACTTTGCTTGAGAGTCCTTTTGACCGAAGGGTAGGGCCAACTGCTCTACTAGAAATCCGTTCGTGCAAAATGTCCTCTGACTTGTCTTTCGTCCTGCCTAGCCCTGCGTGTTCCAGTCAATGCAGACCAATGTTTCCTCCTGTCTTCTTGGCCCTTTTGGGTTCCATGCTCCCTCTTCCCCCTCTAGGCTGGGTTTGGCTGATGTCATTTTACTGCTCTGGGACACAGAACTGTCTTAGGCTGCCTAAGCACCTCTCTGCAGAGATAGACTTACTATGCAAACTATACATTTTGTCTACAGGATTGCGCCTTCCAGGGTGAGGCTTAGAGTCCCTCTTTCCAGAAACCACCAATGTCTGTACTGTCATCAATTTATTTTTCTTTTTTTCCCCTCTCTTTCCCCCAGTCCAGAAAATCATGCTTTTTGAGTGGGTGGAGGGAAGGTTTTAGGCACTGCTTTTGCTACTGTTATTTCCCCCAAAATCATTTGTCTCTGCCTCCAGTCCTGTCTTTCCCCTAAGGACTTAGACTTTTGGAAACCAGCTGTAGGATGGCAGCTATTTTCTCTGCTTTCCTCATCCCACCCTAAGGCACTGCACACAGAAAAGAACAGCGGCTTTAATTGGAGCAGTGCAGGAGTGGGCAGAAGAAAGCCAAGCATATGGAGAAAAAGATACTGGTTCATATCTCCAAAATATTATCTTCCTACATTTGTTTAACATTAACTTTGTTTCCCTAACTTATTACTATCCTTAACCTATTAAAAATAAACGAACACCTTCCACCAGCTGTGAAACACGTTATAAGCTGGCTACTTCAGAGCGTTATGCTTTTCAAAGCACTCATATTTGTAATCTCATTTCAGGTTTTTTCCTCTAACAGAAATCTAAGAGGTGTTATCTGTTTCCTTAATTTCTTCCCAGTGACCCGGGGAAGGTAAATAACAAAAGGGTCAGAAACAGCAAAGGTTGAAGTTTAATTAGTTATCACAGCTCAGGAAGCTCTGACACAACAACTATTAATTAATCAATGCATATCGATTGGGCATTGCCGTGCGCCAGGTGCTGTAATAGCCACACACCCGTTTATACCAGAGCTTTCATCATAGTTAGCAAATCTTGGAATAGAAAGATCCTATTCTCACAAGGCAATTTTTATTTTTCTCTGAGGATTTCTTGATTCTACTTCTCATTTTCCATCGTGGATCATGAGTATTTTAGAACAGCGCTATCCAGTATAGCTTTCTGTGATGATGGAAATGTTCTGTCTGTGCTGTCCAGTATGTGAGCCGCTAGTTACATGTGGCTGTTGAGCACTTAGAATGTATCCAGGGCAGCTGAGGGGCTGGATTTTTGTTTGTGTGTCACTTTAATTGAATTCAATTTAAATTTTCCCTAGCCTTATTGAAATATAATTGACAAAAGTTATTCAAAGTGTACAACATGTTGTTTTGATACACATATACACTGTGAAATGATTACATCAAGCTAATTAACATATTTGTCACCTCACATAGCTACCATTTGTGTATGTGTGTGTGTGTGTATGAATATTTAAGATCTACTCTCTTAGCAAATTTCAAGTTACAGTACAGTATTACTAACTATAGGCACCACGTTGACCATTATATCTCCAGAACTTATTCATCCTGCATAACTGAAACTCGGCGTGCTTTGACGAACATCTCTCCATTCCCCTCCCCAAATCCACGGCACCCATTACTCTCCTCTCGGCTGCTATGAATTCTACTTTTTTTAGATTCCACACGTAAGTGGAATCATGCAGTGTTTATCTTTCTGTGACTGGCTTATTTCACTTAGCATAATGTCCTCCAAGTTCAGCCATGTTGTTACAGATTTACAGATGACAAAATGTTCTTTTTTTTTAAGACTGAATGATATTCCTCTGTATATATAGATATCTATATCTATATCACATTTTATTTAGATATAGATAACTATATCTCAATCACATTTTCTTTATCCATTCATCCATAGACTGACACTTATGTTATTTCCATATCCTCGCTATTGTGAATAATGCGGCAGTGAATATGGGTGTTCAGATATCTCTTCAATATATTAATTTCATTTCATTTGGTTGTATACCCAGAAGTGGGGTTGCTGGATCATATGGTAGTTCTATTTTCAATCTTTTGAGGAGGCTTTATTCTGGTTTTCATAATGACGGTACCAATTTACATAGCCACTAACAGTATTAAAAAGTTCTCTTTGGGCTTCCCTGGTGGCGCAGTGGTTGAGAGTCCGCCTGCCGATGCAGGGGACACGGGTTTGTGCCCCGGTCTGGGAAGATCCCACATGCCGCGGAGCGGCTGGGCCCGTGAGCCATGGCCGCTGAGCCTGAGCGTCCGGAGCCTGTGCCCCGCAACGGGAGAGGGCACAACAGTGAGAGGCCCGCGTACCGCAAAAAAAAAAAACAAAAAAAAAGTTCTCTTTTCTGCACACCCTCACCAACCTTGTTTCTTGTCTGTTTGATAATAGCAATTCTAACAGATGTGAGTGATCTCTCATTGTGGTTTTGCTTTGCATTTCCCTGATGATTTGTGATGTTGAGTACCTTTTCATGTATCTCTTAGCCACTTTCATGTCTTTGGAAAATGTCTATTCGTGTAATCTGCCTATTTTTAAATTCAGTTGTCGGGGTTTTTTTTTCCTTTTGAGTTCTATGAGTTCTTTATATATTTTGGATATCAACTCAGATATATCAGAGTTGATATATCAGATATATGATTTTCAGATAGTTTCTTCAATTCCATAGTTTGCCTTTTCATTTTGTTGATGGTTTCTTTGTTATACAGAGATTTTTAGTTTGATGTAGTCCCACTGTTTATTTTTGCTTTTATTGCCTTTGCCTTTAGTGTTGTAACCAAAAGAATCATTGCCAACACTACCTTCAAGGACCTTAACTCCTATATTTTCTTCTAGGAGTTTTATGGCTTCAAGTCTTAAAATCAAATCGTTAATCCATTTTTAGCTGATTTTTCTGTATGGTGTGAGACAGTGGTCCAGTTCAGTTCTTTTGCATGTGCCTGTCCATGTTTCCCAACCCCCTTTATTGAAGAGATTATCCTTTTCACATTGTATATTCTTAGCTACTATGATATAAATTAATTGACTGTATATGCTGGGGTTTATTTCTGTCCCATTGATCTGTGTGTCTATTTTTATCCCAATACAATACTATTTGGTTACTATATAGATTTGCAGATAGATTCGCAGGAAGTGTAATGCCTCCAGCTATGTTTGCTTTGATTATTTGAGATGTTTTGTGGTTCCATATGAAATTTAGGGTTTTTTGTACTATATTTGTGAAAAATACCTTGGAATTTTGATAGGGATTGCACTGAATCTGTAGATTGTTTTGGGTAGTATGGACAATATTAATTCTTCCAATTCATGAGCACAGAATTTCTTTCCATTTATTTGTATCTTCTTCAATTTCTTTTATCAGTGTCTTATACTTTTCAATGTACAAGTCTTTCATTTTCTTTGTTAAATTTATTCATAAATTTTTTTGATACAGTTGTACATTGGATTATTTTCTTAATTTGTCTTTCTGATAGCTTGTTATTAGTGTATAGGAACACAACTTGAAATTTGTATATTGATTTTGTAATCTGCCATTTTACTCCATTTATTAGTTCTAATAGTTTTTTTGTGGAGTGTTTAGGGTTTTCTATATATAATATAATGTCATCTGCAATAGAGATAGTTTCTCTTCTTCCTTTCTGATTTGGATGTCTTTTATTTATTTTTTGCCTATTTCCCTGGCTAGGACTTCCACTACTATGTTGAACTGAAGTGGAGAGAGTGAGCATTCTCTCTTGTTCCTGATCTTAGAGGAAAAGTTTTTGGCTTCTAACCACTGAATGTTATGTTGGCCATGGGCTTGTTATATATACCATTTGTTATGTTGAGATACATTCTCTCTATACCCAGACTGTTGAGAGTTTTTATCATGAAGGGCTGTTGAAGTTTTGTCAGCTCCTTTTTCTGCATCTATTTAGATGATTGTATGATTTGTACCTTCATTTTGTTAATATGGTATATCATGTTAATTGATTGTGGATGTTGAACCATCCTTGCATCCCTGGAATAAACCTCATTTGATCATGGTGTATGATCCTTTTAATGTATTGTTGACTTAAGTTTGCTAATACTATGATAATGATTTTTGCAACTATGTTCATCAGGAATATTTGCCTATGTTGCCTAGGTTATGTTGTCCTTGTCTGGTTTTGGTGTCAGGGTAATGCTAGCTTTGTAAAGTGAATTTGGAAGTGTTCCTTCCTCTTCTATTTTTTGGAAGAATTTGAGAAAGATTATATTAATTCTTTGAATGTTTGGTAGAATTTGTCAGTGAAGTCCTAACTTTTGTTTGTTAGGAGGCTTTGATTACTGATTCAATCTCCTTACTAGTAATTGTTCTCTTCAAAATTTCCATCTCTTCATGAATAAGTCTTGGTATGTTATATGTCTCTATGTGAACCATTTCTTAGTTCATTCTAGCCTTGTGGGTCTCATGGGTGCAAGCCTCATTGGCTTTCAGAGCTAGATGTTTTGGGGTCCCATCTCTCAGGTGGAAGTCTTAAAAGTCAAGGCTAATATATGGGGTCCAACCCTTCACTCTTCAAGGAGAAGCTGGGTGTTATGGGTTCCCTCCTCGTTGTGTGATGCTGGGGTGCTGGGGGGCGTTTATGGCAAGATTGTGTCTCAGCCTCTCCTGTTTCAGTATGTTTTTCTCATTTGCTTGATGTGTACAAGTTGCTCAGCTAGTTTCTGGATGTCTTTCAGAGGGAATTGTTCTGTATGTAACTGTAGACTTGGTGTGTCTATGCGAGGGGGGAGTTCAGGAATTTCCTATGTAGCCATCTTGAACTGGTATTGCCTGATTTTTGTATGTGGTGTGAGAGCACAGTCCAGTTTAACTCTTCTGCATGTGTATATCTGGTTTTCTCACAATTTATAGAAGATATTATCGTTTCCCTATTGTGTATTCTTGGCATCTTTGTTGAAAAATCAGTTGATCTTATATGCATGTATTTATTTCTTGACTCTATATTCTGCTTCATTGGTCTATATGTGTGTTTTTATGCTGATGTCATACTGTTTTGATTACTATATACTGTATTAATATATTTTAAGATCAGGCAATGTGTTGCCTCCAGTTTTGTTCCTCTTTCTCAAGATTGCCTTGGCTATTAGATGTCTTGGACAGTTCTATGTAAATTTTAGGATGTGAAAAATTCCACTGGGGTTTTGATAGGGTTTGCATTGAACCTATAGAAAGCTTTTCGTTGAACATCAGGAACAAGACAAGTATGCCACTTCTAGTCAGTATAATAGTGGAAATCCCATCCAGAACAATTAGGCAAGAAAAATAATTTAAAGGAATTCAAATCAGAAAGGAAGAAGTAAAATTGTCTCTGCAGATGACATGATCATATATATATATGATATATTTATATATATGTAAAACCCTAAAGACTCCATCAAAAGTTAGAACTAATAAACAGATTTAGTAAAGTTGAAAGAAGAAAATCAACATACCCAAATCAGTAACGTTTCTATGTACTAAGTACAAAGTATCTGAAAGAGAAATTAAGAGATCCCACTCACAATAGCATCAATAACAATAAAATGGGAATAAATTTAACCAAGGAGGTGAAAGACCTATACATGGAAACTATAAAATATTTATTACAAAATTGAAGAAGATACAAAAAAATGGAAAGGTAGCCTATGTTCATGGATTGGAAGAATTCATATTTTTAAAATGCCAATTCTACCCTAAACAATAAATTTGAATTTAATTTTAAATAATCACATGTGATTCATGGTTACCATATGGGACACATAATTTAGCATCTTTTCCTGAGACTTACCAAAGTAACAGATTAACTCATCTTTCATCAGATTTCTGCTGCTTTTAGAATTTCTTGGTTTTGAGAAGTAGAAACCAACACTGGATAATTTATGCAACAAGAAATATGTCAGAAAGAAACAGTGGGATAATTACATTGAAAAGGGGTAGTGCTTGGGCTTGTAAAACGGTGAAAGGTCAGAATAATTCCAGAAAGCTAGGGAGGCGTTCTCTCAGCAGCATCTCATAGCTATAACAGTCTGCTGCGGATAAATACGTTTCTTTTTTTCTTGCTTTATTTGCATGAGGCTCAAGATTACAGAATAGTATGCTTCATTGACTAAGTGAATGTGCTTTTCCTGTGCGGTGAGGAGAAAAATCAGGTTTTTCTCACTACTGCAAGGAAAACAAGGCACCTGTATCAGGCACCTGCATTTCCCATTCTACCTACTCTGTACCCAGTGAGGTAGACAGAGTTTCTCTTAGGGAAATTTTGGTATTACTAGAAAGATGAACAAATGTTTGGTACCTCTCAGACTGACAAATGTCTCTTGAGGAGAGATCTTGAGGATTATTAAGACAGTTTCATCAAGATGAATAAAAGTATCTCATCGAGGAAATCAATTTCATAGCCACTTGCCGTCTGTGTGCTCCTTACACATCCATTGTACTTCCACATTCCGTGAAGTATTGAGCACTTCTCATTCTTTCCTGAGTTCATGAAGACTATTTCATATCAGTTTCCCCTTTCTTCTTGCTTTTCATTACTAGCTCTATTGTTGATCTTCTCTTCTTTTTTCTCTTTTCTTCTGACCAGTCTTGCAATATTCTTTGCCACTAAGTCATTGATAAAGGCTGCAACAATCCAGTTTTTAAATAAAATTTATAAGAGTATGGCATTAGAAAGCCTCAAAATTAACATAAATGGTGAAATGTAGCTCCAAATATAAAAAAGCAAGTGTTAGGTCAAGGTCTGAAAACAAGGGAGAAACTCTGCCACTTTTTTACTTCTTGACTGTAAGCAACCCTCGTGGTGTCTTTGTGTCTCTGTTTTCTCTGTAAAACATGCGTAGCGGGCATACAATTGTGTGTGGCAGAAGGATGTATGTAAAGATGCTTATTATTATTCCTATTATAAAAAACTGGAAATAAAAGTTCATAAATAAGGATATTGTTAATTAAAAATGGCACGCCCACATCATGTAGGCATAGAAAGTTCTGTATAGAATGTTGTGGAAAGACAGACATAAAGTAATCAAGTGAAAAGAAAATCTGGTTTACTTATTAACTCCATTGTTTATTCATTCATATATTGAATGTAGCTGGGAGGCACTAAAGCTACAGTAGTGAAAAAAACAATTCTGTTCTTATAGCTTATGCCCTCCTGAAGGAAACACAATAAAATAAATTAAAACAAAACTATAATATATTAAATAGTGAAACATGCTAAGGAGAAATAAAATGAAGTGTGGAATAGGCTGTAACACATAGCAGCTGTTGAGATTTTGGATATGGTAGCCAGAGAAAGCTTCCTTGTGATAGTGACTAGTGAATAGAGAGGTATTCTTGGAGGAGGGAACAAGGACAAAGGCTGTCAGGTGGGCTTGTGCCTCATGTGTTGGAGGGACATAAAGGAGGCTTTGAGACTAGAGTGGAGTGAGGGAAGAGCAGCAGATGAGGGTGTAGAAGTAATGGGGAGGGCACTGTGTCATATAGGGTCTTGTAGCTCCTGAGCAGGACTTTTTGGCTTTTACTTTGAGATGTGAAGCCACTTGGGAATTTTGAGCAAAAAGAGTGGCAGGCTCTGCTTTACATTATAATAGACTCTCTTTTATTGCTGTACTGAAAACTGTCTGAAGGCTGTAAGGGATGTAGCTGAACAGGATTTGAGAATCTACTGAAATAATTCAGGTAAGATACAATGGTAGTTTACACCAGAGTTGGTGGCATGGGGATGACTTCTGAGCATATATTGAAAGTAGACTCAATATGATTTGATGATAGACCAGTGTGGGTGTGAGAAGAGTCAAGCATAGCCTAAAAAGTTTTTTTTTGATCTAATCACAGGAAAGGTAGAGTTCCCTTATATGAAAATAAGGATGCCTGAAGGAAGAAGTTGCTGAGAAGTAAGTATAGTATAGTCTTATTTTTAAATAATGTACATGTGCTTACACACATATGTTATGAAAATTCATAGCAAAATGACATATGCCACCTTGACTGAAGTAGTTACTTCTAGGGGGTATATTATGGAGAGGTGAGGATGGACTGTTATTATTTTGTTCTGTATCCTAACATTTTGATAGAATTGTTTACCACCCCCTTGTGTTTATCCATTTCTTTGCAAACAGTAGAAGAACACCCCACTTAACTTCGAGTTCTTGGGTAAATCAGTTTTGAACAGGATATGCAAAGCCTTCAGAGTTATGTGATTGTAGATTGTAGGCATTTCCGTGATTTATAAAATACACTATGGGCATAGCTTTCAGCCCACTTCTTGGTTGTGGAAACTGAACAAAATATGGACTCATGAAATATTTGTGCTAGTCACTTATTGTATTTAAAAACATGCTATCTTCCTGATTCTTCCTAAGATGTTACTGTGAACTGAAGGACAAACCATAAGCCAAGGTTTAATTCGCTGGTGAGCTACCCGCACAGGGCTTGGCAATGTTGAAGGCTCAGTCAGTCCTCTGCAGGTCAGTGGGGCTCGCTCTGAGAACATTTCAGCAACAGATATCTGACTTCTGTCTTCTCTGTGAGAGTGAGCAGAGCTTCCTAGCGATGTCCAATACGTCCTGCTCGACTAGAATTAATAGACTCAGGTTCTCGCCACTGACTTGCTCTGTGACCTTAGGCAAGTCATCTGAACTCACTTGCTCTTTCTTAATTGGGAAAGAAAATGAAGAAATGAATATCAGTTGCCTGCCTCATGGATAACTTATGGGGAATCAGAGGTACAGTAATCCCTTAATTAACAGATTACTTGGAAAGAGGCACTTTGATACATATATTTAAAAACATCTAACTTGAAAATCAGAGTTATCTGCATTTACAGCATGACAACGACAATACACTTGCATAATTCTCTTTGTCCTTGCAAGGGGTAAATAGGGTTTACTTTTGACATCAAAGTAATGCTTAAATAAGGGCATGAAACCAACATTTAGAAGGCACTAAAGAATAAAATAATGATATAAAGAGGAGTGTCATTCATTACTTTCACAGTTCAAAGATTTTTAACTTGTTAAGATCAGGTTTCTCTTCCCAGATGCCGGGGCTTTCCTGCTATTACTCTGCAAGGTGTATAGGTGCCAAATCATTTTCTTGGGATGACAGGTGTGAAGGGGAAATCAGAACAAAATCTGCCGCAAACATACCTCACTCTGGCTGGGTTATCAACAAGTGAGATGCTGAAAGCTGATGGGGAGATACCTGTAACAGGCTCTAGACTCATGTGGTTGGAAGTTTGTCCTTGAGTAAAAGTGGAGGGAGGGGCTCGGTAAGCAGTGACTGAGCACAGAGAGGGAGCAGGTACTAAAGCGATGCTGCTCACAGCGACCTCTCACTAGGTCTTTGTTAGTGGGTCTTCTGCCTCTCGGGTCCAACTTCTGCCGAACTCCCATACTCCTCACCAAACCTCTCTGTTGGTGGAGAAAACTGCTCCACGTCTCTCCATGTATCAGAAGTGCCCTATCACTCCTCTTAAACTCTGTACTCTTCTTGTTCTTTCACAAAAGCCCTCATTTGATTTGATAAGTGGAAGAGTTTGGGGGAAGTACCCCCACTGTCTATATGGCTGGTGACAGTGGAAGGTGAAGAGGAAATTTAGGATGTTGGCCTTAAGAAGCTGTTTCCTCCCCTTTGATATTCTTTAAGAGATGTAGTAAAGATTTGAACTGATGGCCACTTTGGAAAGCTGGTTGGTATTCTGGTTGGACGCTACTGCTGGCCCAGATCCTAATTCTGGACTGAAAGACTTATTTTCCCAGTTGCTGGAAGGGACGGTGGTGGGTATCCCCCAGCCCTCAATGCTTTCCAGGAGTTGCCATCAGGTAAAGAGAGACTTGTCCCACAATGTCACTCCTCCTTCCTGGGGAAAGCCTGAGCCTAATGGCTGGTCAGTGGGGGGTATACAATGGCTGAGCACCATTTCTCAAGTTTTGCCTTATTTTGCTCAATCTTGCTTCCTTCTTGTCTTCCATGGGTTTTGACTTTGCAAGCCCTCCCTAATCAACTTCCTGCGTGTAAATCTCTGTTGCAGAGTCTGTTTTATGGAGAAACCGATGTGCAACATCTACTCAAGTTGAAGAGAAGTATGTTTATGTTCCAGCAAATTTAATACTTTAATACTTTGTAATCTTAAAGATATTCCTTAGAGAAACTTGTATGTATTTGCATAAGGATCACGTATGAGAATGTTCGTAGCAGTGTGATTGGTAAGAGCCCCATACTGGAAAAACCTAAATAAATCTAAATATCCATCAGTATTATATGTGTGCAATATATGAATATTGCACATGTATTATTTGAGTAAATATGAGTAAATCATGGTAGAATCAGACAATCAAATGCAGACACAAATAATAAAAGTGAAAATGAATGACCTGTAGTTTTACATGCCATACCATGAATGAATCATACATACCTCCGTATATCTATGCATCTATATCTGAAGGAAAGAAGCAAAGCACTGAAGAATATATGTAATAAATAAATAGATAGCTAGATAAATATGTACATGTGTGCAATTCCTCATAGGCAAAATATAAACTGTTCTTTTACGAATGTATACATAGGTTTAAAGCCATAAAGAAAAGTAACTGATTAGCATAAATTTCAGGATAGTGGTTATTTTTAGAGGAAAAAAGTTATAATCAATTTAGAACACAACAGGGGCTTCTGAAGAGTGAATATTTCTATTTCTATACTGAGATACTTTTGACTACCTTTGATTGTGGGACTATACTTTTAAAATGTGACTCTGTTTAAGGAAGGACTGTGAGTCCCAAATCTAACTGGGTTGCATGCCTTTAAGAGATTTTCTGAAACCCATCTATTTTGATGGGTATATCCCTAGGAAAATCAATGGATCAAGACCTCCCCCAGTATAAACCACCCTGAAACTAATTTTTCTTTAGTCCTAGACAGTCTCTTCAAGAAATAAAGCCTTGAGTCTTAAATATAAAGCTTGTTCATGCTATCAAATATAAGTGGAAATGTTTTGTTCAAAACATTGGCTTCGATTGGCTTTTAACTAAGTGTAGTTTTAAATGTATGTATCACTTAGGCCTAGGTGACCCTGCCCCATAGTGTGTGGCTGTCCTTACTGTCCCCAGGAGGTCCAGGTTCTAAATGTGGCTCTCCCTGATCAGAGTCATGATTGTGCTCTTACTGCCTTATAGTGAGAGGACAGATGGCTGACTCAAACAGCTCAAGGCTACAGAACACACAGCTGGTCTGTGCTTCTTTGGTTGCACCTGTGAGACCCACTGACCGACGTCTCGTTCCTCCCCAGGTGAACAAAGAAAGACCTTTCAGGCTATTGAAAAATTTCAGTCCTATGACCTCCTTTCCCCACCCTCAATGATCATCAGATGTTACCTTGAATCATGAGAGATCATGACCTTTAACTGCTCTCTTTTCATTCATTCATTCTCTTTCATTTATTCATTTAACATATTTATCAAGTGCCTACTATGTCTTGGGCATTGTTCTTAGAAGTAGGAGTCCATAGACGAGAGGAAAAATACAGACAAAAATTCCTGCCTCCATGGAGCTTATATTGTTGTAAGGATCCTTCACGTTATTCCCCCTGCATCTGAGGAGGACAGAAGGCAGCACTGAAGCTTACTTTCTGCGTCTATGTGAAAAGGCAATTTTACATAGAAACAAAGAAATAAAGGGGAAAAAAACTAAAGACCAAACCTCTTCCTGGTTCCACACCTAAACTTAGATAATTAGTTCCTAAATGGATAAATAAATGATTCCTATGTCTTCTATGCTATTGCTAATTTCACTTATAAAGTTTCTGGCAGAAAGCAGCATGATCAGGCCATAAAAGCTCACAATTAATAAGATGGTCAAGTCATAGTATCTGGATATTAACAACCTGTTTTGAGCCGCCTTCTATTCTTAATATCACAGTGAGTTTCGAAATGTTTCTCAACTTCTCTATGCCTTAGAAATTTGGAGTCTCCAGTGTTCAGCACATAGACTTGCTCTGACGAATAAAGAAATCTTGGATTTAAAATGCCTGGTGCCCAAGGGAGATCAGCTCAGTGCTGTGTGACCACCTAGAGAGGTGGGATAGGGAGGGTGGGAGTGAGATGCAAGAGGGAGAGGATATGGGGATATATGTATACATATAGCTGATTCACTTTGTTATACAGCAGAAACTGTATATTGTAAAGTTTACAATATACAGTAATATGTGTGTAAAGACAACATTGTAAAGCAATTATACCCCAGTAAAGATGTTAAAAAAAAAATGCCTGGTGCCCAGAGCACACACTATTCATAACCTCACCAGACTCCATTTTATGCATTCCCACTCCAAACAGGGTCCCCATGAATTCCCCAGCAGTGCTCTTTTGATAAATTTGACATCTATTTCCAGGGTCAGAATTTGGCCCTGGATAGTTTAAGCTACTCAGAGCATCTCATTTTTGTAGGTAAAAATATTGATTTAAAGATGGCATTTAACTCAGTTTTGGACAATGAGACTCAATGGGACAGTAGGAGAGGAAGAATAGAGTTCAGTCTTTGGAGATGTTGTTGAATCATGGGACCAAATACTCTCTCATTTGTCCCAGCTTACCCTTCCCCCTACCCGGGTCCTCAAGTCCATTCTCTACGTCTGTGTCTATATTCCTGTCCTGCCCCTAGGTTCTTCAGAACCTCTTTTTTTTTTTTTTTTTAGTTTCCATATATATGTGTTAGCCTACGGTATTTGTTTCTCTCTTTCTGACTTACTTCACTCTGTATGACAGATTCTAGGTCCATCCACCTCACTACAAATAACTCAGTTTCGTTCCTTTTTATGGCTGAGTAATATTCCATTGTATATATGTGCCACATCTTCTTTATCCATTCATCTGTTGTTGGACACCTAGGTTGCTTCCATACCCTGGCTCTTGTAAATAGAGCTACAATGAACATTGTGGTACATGACTCTTTTTTTTTTTTTTTTTTTTTGCGGTAAGTGGGCCTCTCACTGTTGTGGCCTCTCCTGTTGCGGAACACAGGCTCCAGACGCGCAGGCTCAGCAGCCATGGCTCACGGGCCTAGCCGCTCTGCGGCATAGGGGATCTTCCCGGACCGGGGCACGAACCCGTGTCCCCTGCATCGGCAGGTGGACTCTCAACCACTGCGCCATGAGGGAAGCCCCATGACTCTTTTTGAATTATGGTTTTCTCAGGGTATATGCCCAGTAGTGGGATTGCTGGGTCATATGGTAGTTCGACTTTTAGTTTTTTAAGGAACCTCCATACTGTTCTCCAGAGTGGCGGTATCAATTAACATTCCCACCAACAGTGCAAGAGGGTTCCCTTTTCTCCACACCCTCTCCAGCATTTATTGTTTGTAGATTTTTTGATGATGGCCATTCTGACCAGTGTGAGGTGATACCTCATTGTAGTTCTGATTTGCATTTCTCTATTGATGAGTGATGTTGAGCATTCTTTCATGTGTTTGTTGGCAATCTGTATATCTTCTTTGGAGAAATGTCTATTTAGGTCTTCTGCCCATTTTTGTAATGGGTTGTTTGTTTTTTTGATATTGAGCTGCATGAGCTGCTTGTAAATTTTGGAGATTAATCCTTTGTCAGTTGCTTCATTTGCAAATATTTTTTTCCATTCTGAGGGTGGTCTTTTCATCTTGTTTATAGTTTCCTTTGCTGTGCAAAAGCTTTTAAGTTTCATTAGGTGCCATTTGTTTATTTTTGTTTTTATTTCCATTTCTCTAGGAGGTGGGACAAAAGGGATCTTGCTGTGATTTATGTCATAGAGTGTTCTGCCTATGTATTCCTCTAAGAGTTTGATAGTGTCTCACATTACATTTAGGTCTTTAATCCATTTTATTTTTGGGTATGGTGTTAGGGAGTGTTCTAATTTCATTCTTTTACATGCAGCTGTCCAGTTTTCCCAGCACCACTTATTGAAGAGGCTGTCTTTTCTCCATTATATATTCTTGCCTCCTTTATCAAAAATAAGGTGAACATATGTGCATGAGTTTATCTCTGGGCTTTCTATCCTTGTTCCATTGATCTATATTTCTGTTTTTGTGCCAGTACCATACTGTCTTGATTACTGTAGTTTTGTAGTATAGTCTGAAGTCAGGGAGCCTGTTTCCTCCAGCTGTGTTTTTCTGTCAAAGATTGCTTTGGCTATTCAGGGTCTTTTGCGTCTCCATACAAATTGTGAAATTTTTTGTTCTAGTTCTGTAAAAAATGCCATTGGTACTTTGATAGGGATTGCACTGAATCTGTAGATTGCTTTGGGTAGTACAGTCATTTTCATAATGTTGATTCTTCCAATCCAAGAACATGGTATATCTCTCCATCTATTTGTATCATCTTTAATTTCTTTCATCATTGTCTTATAGTTTTCTGCATACAGGTCTTTTGTCTCCTTAGGTAGGTTTATTCCTGGGTATTTTATTCTTTTTGTTGCAATTGTAAATGGGAGTGTTTCCTTAATTTCTCTTTCAGAATTTTCATCATTAATGTATAGGAACGCAAGAGATTTCTATGCATTAATTTTGTATCCTGCTACTTTACCAAATTCATTGATTAGCTCTAGTAGTTTTCTGGTAGCATCTTTAGGATTCTCTATGTATAGTATCTAGTCATCTGAAAACAGTGACAACTTTACTTCTTCTTTTATGATTTGGATTCCTTTTATTTCTTTTTATTCTCTGATTGCTGTGGCTAAAACTTCCAAACCTATGTTGAATAATAGTGGTGAGAGTGGACAACCTTGTCTTGTTCCTGATCTTAGTGGAAATGGTTTCAGTTTTTCACCATTGAAAATGATGTTTGCTGTGGTTTGTCATATATGCCCTTTATTATGTTGAGGTAAGTTCCCTCTATGCCTACCTCCTGGAGAGTTTTTATCATAAATGGGTGTTGAATTTTGTCAAAAGCTTTTTCTGCATCTATTGAGATTATCATATGGTTTTTCTCCTTCAATTTATTAATATGGTGTATCACATTGATACATTTGCATATACTGAAGAATCCTTGCATTCCTGGGATAAACCCCACTTGATCATGGTATATGATCCTTTTAATGTGCTGTTGGATTCTGTTTGCTAGTATTTTGTTGAGGAGTTTTTCATCTATGTTCATCAGTGATATTGGCCTGTAGGTTTCATTCTTTGTGACATCTTTGTCTGGTTTTGCTATCAGTGTGATGGGAGCCTCATAGAATGAGTTTGTGAGTGTTCTTCCCTCTGCTGTATTTTGGAAGAGTTTAAGAAGGATAGGTGTTAGCTCTTCTGTAACTGTTTGATAGAATTTGCCTGTGAAGCTATCTGGTCCTGGGCTTTTGTTTGTTGGAATATTTTTAATCACAGTCTCAATTTCAGTGCTTGTGATTGGTCTGTTTATATTTTCTATTTCTTCCTGGTTCAGTCTCAGAAGGTTGTGCTTTCTAGAAATTTGTTCATTTCTTCCAGGTTGTCCATTTTATTTGCATATAGTTGTTTGTGTTAATCTCTCATGACCCTTTGTAATTCTCCAGTGTCAGTTGTTACTTCTCCTTTTTCATTTCTAATTCTATTGATTTGAGTCTTCTCCCTTTTTTCTTGATGAATCCGGCTAATGGTTTATCAGTTTTCTTTATCTTCTCAAAGAACCTGCTTTTAGTTTTATTGATCTTTGCTATTGTTTCCTTCCTTCTTTTTCATTTATTTCTGATTTGATCTTTATGATTTCCTTCCTTCTGCTAACTTTGGGGGTTTTCTGTTCTTCTTTCTCTAATTGCTTTAGGTGCAAGGTTAGGTTGTTTATTTGAGATGTTTCTTGTTTCTTGAGGTAGGATTGTATTGCTGTAAACTTCCCTCTTAGAACTGCTTTTGCTGCATCCCATAGGTTTTGCGTCATCGTGTTTCCATTGTCATTTGTTTCTATGTATTTTTTGATTTCCTCTTTGATTTCTTCAGTGATCTCTTGGTTATTAAGTAGCATATTGTTTAGCCTCCATGTGTTTGTACTTTTTACAGATCTTTTCCTGTAATTGATATCTAGTCTCATAGCATTGTGGTCGGAATAGATACTTGATACGATTTCAATTTTCTTAAATTTACCAAGGCTTCATTTGTGATGGAAGATATGATCTCTCCTGGAGAATGTTCCATGAGCATTTGAGAAAAATGTGTATTCTGTTGTTTTTGGATGGAATGTCCTATAAATATCAATTAAGCCCATCTTGTTTAATGTATCATTTAAAGCTTGTGTTTCCTTATTTATTTTCATTTTGGATGATCTGTCCATTGGTGAAAGTGGGGTGTTAAAGTCCTCTACTATGATTGTGTTACTGTCGATTTCCCCTTTTATGGCTGTTAGCATTTGCCTTATGAATTTAGGTGCTCCTATGTTGGGTGCATAAATATTTACAATTGTTGTATCTTCTTCTTGGATTAATCCCTTTATCATTATGTAGTGTCCTTCTTTTTCTCTTGTAATAATCCTTCTTTTAAAGTCTATTTTGTCTGATATGAGAATTGCTACTCCAGCTTTGTTTTGATTTCCATTTGCATGGAATATCTTTTTCCATTCCCTCACTTTCAGTGTGTATGTGTCCCTAGGTCTGAAGTGGGTCTCTTGTAGACAGCATATATATGGGTCTTGTTTTTGTATCCATTCAGCTAGTCTATGTCTTTTGGTTGGAGCATTCAATCCACTTACATTTAAGGTAATTATCAGTATGTATGTTCCTATTACCGTTTTCTTAATTGTTTTGGGTTTGTTATTGTAGGTCTTTTCCTTCTCTTGTGTTTCCTGCCTAGAGAAGTTCCTTTAGCATTTGTTGTAAAGCTGGTTTGGTGGTGCTGAATTCTCTTAGCTTTTGCTTGTTTGTAAAGGTTTTAATTTCTCCGTCGACTCTGAATGAGATCCTTTCTGGGTAGAGTAACCTTGGTTGTAGGTTTTTCCCTTTCATCACTTTAAATATGTCCTGCCATTCCCTTCTGGCTTGCAGAGTTTATGCTGAAAGATCAGTTGTTAACCTTACAGGGATTCCCTTGTATGTTACTTGTTTTTCCCTTGCTGCCTTTAATATTTTTTCTTTGTACTTAATTTTTGATAGTTTAATTAATATGCGTGTTTTCCTTGGATTTATCCTTTGTGGGACTCTCTGCACTTCCTGGAGTTGATTAACTATTTCCTTTCCCATATTAGGGAAGTTTTGAACTATAATCTCTTCAAATATTTTCTCAGTCCCTTTCTTTTTCTCTTCTTCTTCTGGGACCCCTATAATTCGAATGTTGGTGGGTTTAATATTGTCCCAGAGGTCTCTGAGACTGTCCTCAATTCTTTTCATTCTTTTTTCTTTATTCTGCTCTGCAGTAGTTATTTCCACTGTTTTATCTTCCAGGTCACTTATCTGTTCTTCTGCCTCAGTTATTCTGCTATTGATCCCATCTAGAGAATTTTGAATTTTATTTATTGTGTTGTTCATCATTGTTTTCTTCTAGGTGCTTGTTAAACATTTCTTGCATTTTCTCCATTTATTTCCAAGATTTTGAATCATCTTTACTATCATTACTCTGGATTCTTTTTCAGGTAGACTGCCTATTTCCTCTTCATTTGTTAGGTCTGGTGTGTTTTTGCCTTGCTCCTTCATCTGCTGTGTGTTTCTCTGTCTTCTTATTTTGCTTAACTTACTGTGTTTGGGGTCTCCTTTTCGCAGGCTGCATGTTCATAGATCCTGTTGTTTTGGTGACTGCCTCCAGTGGCTAAGGTTGCTTCAGAGTGTTGTGTAGGCTTCCTTTTGGAGGGGACCAGTGCCTGTGTTCTGGTGGATGAGGCTGGATATTGTTTTTCCGGTGGGCAGGACCCCATCCAGTGGTGTGTTTTGGGGTGTCTGTGACCTTATTATCATTTTAGGCAGCCTCTCTGCTAATGGGTGGGGTTGTGCTCCTGTCTTGCTACTTGTTTGGCATAGGGTGTCAGCACTGTAGCACTGCTCATTGAGTGGAACTGGGTATTAGCGTTGAGACGGAGATATCTGGGAGTGCTTTCACTGTTTGATATTATATGGAGCCAGGAGGCCTCTGGTGGAACAATGTCCTGAACTCAGCTCTCCCACCTTAGAGGCACACAGGCCTTACATCTGGCTGGAGCACCAAAACCCTGTCAGCGAAAAAAGGAAGGAAAGAAAGAAAATAATAAAATAAAATAAAATAATTAAAATAAATAATTATTGAAAATTAAAAAGTAATTAAAAAAGGAAAAAAAAAGAAAGGAGAGCAACCGAACCAAAAAACAAATCCACCATTGACAACAAGCGCTAGAAACTATACTAAACAACGACAAAAAAAAAACAAGCAAAAAAAACCAAAAGTGGACAGACAGAACCCTAGGACAAATGTAAAAGCAAAGCTATACAAAATCATACAAAATAGTACACACATACACACTCACAGAAAGCAAAAAAGGAAAAAAAATATATATCATTGCTCCCAAAGTCTCCCTCCTCAGTTTGGGATGATTCGTTGTCTATTCAGGTATTCCACAGAGGCAGGGTACATCAAGTTGATTGTGGAGCTTTAATCCGCTCCTCCTGAGGCTGCACAGAGAAATTTCCCTTTCTTTTCTTTGTTCTCACAGCTCCTGGGGTTCAGTTTTGGATTTGGACCCGCCTCTGTGTGTAGGTCGCCTGAGGGCATCTGTTCTTCGCTCAGACAGGGTGGGGTTAAAGGAGCAGCTGATTCAGGGTCTCTGGCTCACTCAGGCCGGGGGCAGGGAGGGGTATGGATGTAGGGCGAGCCTGCGGCCGGCAGAGGCCGACGTGATGTTGCACCAGCCTGAGGCACGCCGTGCGTTCTCCCGGGGAAGTTGTCCCTGGATCCCAGGACCCTGGCAGTGGCGGGCTACGCAGGCTTCTGGGAGGTGAGGTGTGGAGAGTGACCTGTGCTCGCACGCAGGCTTCTTGGCGGCGGCGGCAGCAGCAGCCTTAGCGTCTCATGCCCGTCTCTGAGGTCCGCGCTTTTAGCCGCAGCTCGCGCCCGTCTCTGGAGCTCGTTTAGGCGGCGCTCTGTATCCCCTCTCCTTGAACACCCCGAAACAATGGTCTCTTGCCTCTTCGGCAGCTCCAGACTTTTTCCGGACTCCCTCCCGGCTAGCTGTGGTGCACTAACCCCCCTCAGGCTGTGTTCACGCTGCCAGCCCCAGTCCTCTCCCTGGGATCCGACCTCCGAAGCCCGATCCTCAGCTCCCAGCCCCACCCGCCCGGCGGGTGAGCAGACAAGCTTCTCGGGCTGGTGAGTGCCATTCGGTACCAATCCTCTGGGTGAGAATTTCGCCGCTTTGCCCTCCGCACCCCTGTTGCTGCGCTCTCCTCCGCGGCTCCGAAGCTTCCCCCTCCGCCACCCGCAGTCTCCGCCCGCAAAGGGGCTTCTAGTGTGTGGAAACCTTTCCTCCTTCACAGCTGCCTCCCAGAGGTGCAGGTCCGGTCCCTATTCTTTTGTGTCTGTTTTTTCTTTTTTCTTTTGCCCTACCCAGGTATGTGGGGAGTTTCTTGTCTTTTGGGAGGTCTGAGGTCTTCCTCCAGTGTTCAGTAGGTGTTCTGTAGGAGTTTTTCCACATGTAGATGTGTTTCTGATGTATTTGTGGGGAGGAAGTTCTTGTCTTGAAGCTCGGCTATTACAACTAAATAGTTTTTTAAATGTATGTATCACTTGTGCCTGTGTGACCCTGCCCCATTGTGTGTGGCTGTCCTTAATTTCAGTTTTTGTTATATCCAATTTAAAAAATTCTGAATCTCTAAATACATAATAACTATTCATTAAGTGTAAGAATTAAATTTTTAGTCATATGGCAAAAAGTTTTGAATTTAACTGAGAAAATTATCTAAAATACCAATCAATGAATTTTTAATATATGATAGCATATGGCCTATAAAATTTCACTAACAGCTTTAATTTCTCTTCTGGAATGGAATACTAAAAAGAGAACATCTGGAAGGAAATACAGGGATGTACATTCTTTAATTTACCATACGAATTAAAAATTAACATATCTAAGTTTCATTTTAGTAATATTCAACTCCCTTGCCTACATACTTCCCTGCTGCGTTTTATTTCACTACTGCTCGCTCTTTCTTGCCCCTGGAAAATGCCTCTAAATCCCTGAAACTGTCAGTTTCTACAAGCGTGTAATTTTATTTTAGCTAAATTCTAAACACCCGTAACAGGTTAATTTGACATGGGAGCTGTAAAAGAGTCTTATCTACAGTGACACAACTGCTACCACCCTAATATCTATTAAGTAGCACAGGATTGTAGTGTAACAGCTCTGAAATTGCTTGTGACACCTGCGTGAATACCAAATTCGTTATGTTCAGACTTATTACAAAATGCACTTTCTGAATTTTAAATGATTAAGACTCTTACAAATTAATAGCTACCGAGTGAGTTTACTTTCTGAAGGTACATATATTATTGAAAGATCACAGTTCAGCTAAATGTAGGCAACAGTGCAAGTAATATGGCCACTTAATAGGAAGTGTCATTTAGAGCAATATTCCTAATTCTGAAAGTTTTCAAATGGCATTATTTTAAGAAAGATACACCCCCACTTTAAGTGCAATGTGTCGTTCTCCCCTTCTCCCTAGAGATGAAGAAAAAAATAAAGAAGGAAGAAAGTGATAAACGTTCATATTATGCAGAATTTGCCTTTTTGAAATCCCATTCCCCACTGCACTAGCTGGGATTTTATAGAGATATAAATCACAAAGAAATAAGAAGCCAGTAATGAGATAGAAGTATATTGAAATATGGATGCAAATTCTTACCACCTGCTGAGCAAAAGTAGTCTGCAGAGATTGTCCTGGAAACCACAATGCCATTAGCATCTTGTAAGCTCTAAATTTGCAGCAGAAGAATAGAGGAATTATGTCTGCTCTGAAATGCCAAAGGCTGCTCTGATTTATCTCTCAGCAGAATGTTTCAGTAACATCTACATAAATATTTTAACAGGAATTTAATTTTCATTTTAGTCGCACAATAAATCTTTTTATTACACACCATCATTTTGTCCTAAATGAGTTGCCTTTTTCATGCGATTTGTGTTTGTTCGCTTTTGTGTGTTTGATAAATACAATTTTAATACACAAAGGAACAATGGTTTTATTTACACAAGAGTCTTGCCACAGGCTGTTTAATTTTAACCATGAATTCTATTTATTTTAATTTATAATACATCTACCCATTGGCTTATATATAACTTCAGCATCTGTTCTTAGTCCTTCAGGGCGTTAGGAAAATAGGGGCAGTGAGAGGAAGTGGAGTTCAGGTAATGCTACAAGTGGATATTCTGATTGGATATGGGTTTAGATGCATTGATGGTAAAGGTACACACAGTTCTCTATTCACCATCTTATTGTCGGTGCGTTTCATCAAGTGGAATGTGACAATTGTGTGCAGTGTGGGTCTAATGGAATCTCATTTGTTTCATGTGTCACACTGGTTTCTTGACTGTGGTGTCATTTTAAACACTAAAAGTGATGGTAAATCCTTTTGAAGACTCCCAGAAGGACGAGAGGTATTGCTTTTCATACACTTGTTGAAGAAACTTATAGCACTAAACAGACCCTAGGGATGCAGAGTGGATGTTTATCCTGGAACCAATCCCTCAAACCAGTTTGACAGTTGTGGTCAAGATATTAAATTTGCCACTTGCAAATGGGTCAACCAACTGGTGTTTTAGACAGCCATAACTGTAATCTCTGCCTGTATCATCACCCTTTCAGTTTTGTTTGAAAATATTTTATGCTGTAACTTTTTAATTTAAACATTTAGACAGGTTTGAATTTAATTTTTAGTATAAGGTGACTAAAAAAGCATAATCCAATTATTAAACCGCCAAATCCTTGCGTCTCCACCAAAGCTTGTTGAAGTTGAAACTGAGTGTGGATGAGCAGGATAAAAAATAGATCCGTATTTTTTGGAACAAGTAATATATGAAGAGTTTAAGACACATGACTTTTTTTCAGCATTCCTATCTCTATATGAAGGAGAGGTAAATTTTTTTTCTGATTATTCTTTGTTTAAAATGCAAATGGCAGAACGCAGGCTAACCACAGCCAGAGATCTAATTTTTTAGGCCATTTTTTTATTCCTGAGCAAATGATCATAAATTGAAAATTTCTTTTCATCGAAGACCCCACATAACATTTTCCCAAACATTGGCTCTTTCATTTTTTTGTTTGTCTTAGTAGTGTATTGTATGGTCTGAGATCCAACAAATATCTTTGTTCTCATCTGTATAATAAACATGAGTGTCTCCCTGAAAAAACATAGTGACAACAGAGCAATGAAACTGTGCCTAGTTTTTAATGAATGGGCGTTGGATAAGGAAAATTGATTAGTTCAGACTTACTGGTACACTTATTACTCACAGATGGGCCCCTGTGACTTTTTCAGTTTCTTCATCTCTTACTCTATTGTTTGAAAATTCTGCAAAAAATGTGTATTTTTGTAGACTTTCATTTATACACAATTGATTAATACACTCAATACTGTACAATTGATTAATACACTCAGTATTGTTTATATTGTGAATTCCTTTTATTAGCTCTGTCTTAATGTTTTCATCTTTCCATTTTGCATATGAATCCTAGTTGTGTATTGAGGACCATTTTGAATGCTGCCTTTGATCACTTATCCATTTACACATGTACCCATTCATTCATTGCTTATTATGAACTATGCAGAGTTCTAGACAGTAAGGATACTGCACTAAAAGAGGGAGCATCCCTCTCTTCAACTTCCTGAAACATCTCTCTTTTTTAATATCTCATAATACACTATAAGTTCTTCGATACCATAATCTGTTATTTGATTTATCTTTGTATCTCTATTTCCTAGACGTGCCTTGTACATACTAATCACTTGAAAATGTTTACTGAAAGAGTAAATTACCTTGCATTCCTTATGAGGAAGTATTCAATAGTTTGCTAAGCACAAATAATCTTAGCCCCAACCTTTTTCTTGCTTTGTTCAAATTAATAAAATATAAATGTGGTTTGATTACACACAGGTTTGTTTTTGTTTTTGTTTTGCAGTACGCGGGCCTCTCACTGTTGTGGTCTCTCCCGTTGCGGAGCACAGGCTCCGGATGCGCAGGCTCCGGATGCGCAGGCTCAGCGGCCATGGCTCACGGGCCCAGCCGCTCCGCGGCATGTGGGTTCTTCCCGGACCGGGGTGCGAACCCGTGTCCCCTGCATCGGCAGGCGGACTCTCAACCACTGCGCCACCAGGGAAGCCCATTTTTTTTTCTTTTTAATTATTTTTTAAAACATCTTTATTGGAGTATGATTGCTTTACAATGGTGTGTTAGTTTCTGCACACAGGTTTTAACTGTAAGTGTATAGTATGGTGTACTGACTAATAGATATGGTTTCGAGTCCTGAATCCACCATTTATTAGCACTGTGACATTGTGCCTCAGTTTCCCTGTTGTTAAATTACAGTTAGTGATAGCTAAGTAACTGAGCCTGTTATTATTCAAATGGAATGGGGTAAGGTCCACAAAGCCTGAGCCTAATGCCCAGTACATACTTAATTCTCAGAAATTCTTAGTACTGCTATTATTTTTATTAGCTGCTGTTATTATTGCTGTTAGTATAACTTTCAGAGGTTTTGACTTATATTCAAGCCCCTCTCTTGCCAACTCCCATGAAGAAGTAAGATTATCTGTTTTTGCAAGTTACAATGTTATAAGCTTTCCTTGCCATCCAGGGAATACAAAGACAAATATCTTTAACTATTTAAGTTATTTTATGGCACCTGGCATCCTGGTTACAACACAATTTGTCAGGTTTAATATTCACTGCAGTGTTCGGGCGGCCACATGATTCTGCAATGAAAATAAGGTGAACAGCTTTCTGTGTGATCCTATTCCCTATGATGTTCTTCTATACTGGAAAATAATCAGAAAATATTTCATCTTTCACTTTTGTTAAATCTGAGAAAACTGCCTTTTCTGTTCTGATTACCAAATCTCCTGTTTGTCATTTCTTTTCCAGAGAGTTAAAAGGATGTAGCTTTTTATTTTTTTTTAAATTTTCTTCTACTTATTTTTTTATACAGCAGGTTCTTACTAGTCATCGATTTTATACACATCAGTGTATACATGTCAATCCCAATCTCCCAATTAATTACACCACCACCACCACCACCCGATGCTTTCCCCCCTTGGTGTCCATATGTTTTTTCTCTACTTCTGTGTCTCAGTTTCTGCCCTGCAAACTGGTTCATCTGTACCATTTCCTAGGTTCCCCATATATGCGTTAATATACGATATTTGTTTTTCTCTTTCTGACTTCCTTCGCTCTGTATGACAGTCTCCAGATTCATCCACGTCTCTACAAATGACCCACTTTCGTTCCTTTTTATGGCTGAGTACTATTCCATTGTATGTATGTACCACATCTTTATCCATTCGTCTGTGGATGGGCATTTAGGTTGCTTCCATGACCTGGCTATTGTAAATAGTGCTGCAATGAATATTGGGGTGCATGTGTCTTTTTGAATTATGGTTTTCTTTGGGTATATGCCCAGTAGTGGGATTGCTGGGTCATATGGTAATTCTATTTTTAGTTTTTTAGTGAACCTCCATACTGTTCTCCATAGTGGCTGTATCAATTTACATTCCCACCAACAGTGTAAGAGGGTTCCCTTTTCTCCACACCCTGTCCAGCACTTGTTGTTTGTAGATTTTCTGATCATGCCCATTCTAAATGGTGTGAGGTGATACCTCACTGTAGTTTTGATTTGCATTTCTCTGATAATTAGTGATGTCGAGCAGCTTTTCGTGCGCTTCTTGGCCATCTGTATGTCTTCTTTGGAGAAATATCTATTTAGGTCTTCTGCCCAGTTTTTGATTGGGTCGTTTGTTTTTTTAATATTGAGCTGCATGAGCTGTTTATATATTTTAGAGATTAATCCTTTGTCCGTTGATTCATTTGCAAATATTTTTTCCCATTCTGAGCGTTGTCATTTCGTCTTGTTTGTAGCTTCCTTTGTTTTACAAAAGCTTTTAAGTTTCATTAGGTCCCATTTGTTTATTTTTGTTTTTATTTCCATTACTCTAGGAAGTGGATCAAAAAAGATCTTGCTGTGATTTATGTCAAAGAATGTTCTTCCTGTGTTTTCCTCTAAGAGTGTTACAGTGTCGGGTCTTACATTTAGGTCTCTAATCCATTTTGAGTTTATTTTTGGGTATGGTGTTAGGGAGTGTTCTAATTTCATTCTTTTACATGTAGCTGTCCAGTTTTCCCAGCACCACTTATTGAAGAGACTGTCTTTTCTCCATTGTATATCCTTGCCTCCTTTGTCATAGATTAATTGACCATAGGTGCGTGGGTTTATCTCTGAGCTTTGTATCCTGTTCCATTGATCTATATTTCTGTTTTTGTGCCAGCACCATATTATCTTGATTACTGTAGCATTGTAGTATAGGCTGAAGTCAGGGAGTCTGATTCCGCCAGCTCCAATTTTTATTCCCTCAAGACTGCTTTGGCTCTTCGGGGTCTTTTGTGTATCCATACAAATTTTAAGATTTTTTGTTCTAGTTCTGTAAAAAATGACACTGGTAATTTGATAGGGATTGCACTGAATATGTAGATTGCTTTGGATAGTATAGTCATTTTCAGAATATTCATTCTTCCAGTCCAAGAACATGATATATCTCTCCATCTGTTGGTATCATCTTTAATTTCTTTCATCAATGTCTTATAGTTTTCTGCATACAGGTCTTTTGTTTCCCTAGGTAGGTTTATTCCTAGGTATTTTATTCTTTTTGCTGCAATGGTAAATGGGGGTGTTTCCTTAATTTCTTTTTAACATTTTTCATCATTAGTGTATAGGAATGCCAGAGATTTCTGTGCATTAATTTTGTATCCTGCTACTTTACCAAATTCATTGATTAGCTCTAGTAATTTTCTGGTAGCATTTTTAGGATTCTCTATGTATAATATCATGTCATCTGCAAACAGTGACAGCTTTACTTCTTCTTTTCCAATTTGGATTCCTTTTATTTCTTTTTCTTCTCTGATTGCTGTGGCTAAAACTTCCAAACTATGTTGAATAATAGTGGTGAGAGTGGGCAACCTTGTCTTGTTCCTGATCTTAGTGGAAATGGTTTCAGTTTTTCACCATTGAAAACGATGTTTGCTGTGGTTTGTCGTATATGGCCTTTATTTATTACGTTGAGGTAGGTACCCTCTATGCCCACTTTCTGGAGAGTTTTTGTCATAAATGGGTGTTGAATTTTGTCAAAAGCTTTTTCTGCATCTATTGAGATGATCATATGGTTTTTATTCTTCAATTTGTTAATATGGTGTATCACATTGATTGATTTGCAAATATTGAAGAATCCGTGCCTCCCTGGGATACGATCCTTTTAATGTGTTGTTGGATTCTGTTTGCTAGTATTTTGTTGAGGATTTTTGCATCTATATTCATCAGTGATATATGTCTGTAATTTTCTTTTTTTGTAGTATCTTCGTCTGGTTTTGGTATCAGTGTGATGGTGGCCTCATAGAATGAGTTTGGGAGTGTTCCTTCCTTTGCAGTTTTTTGGAAGAGTTTGAGAAGGATGGGTGTTAGCTCTTCTCTAAATGTTTGGTAGAATTCACCTGTGAAGCCATCTGGTCCTGGACTTTTGTTTGTTGGAAGATTTTGAATCACAGTTTCAATTTCATTACATGTCACTGGTCTGTTCATACTTTCAATTCCTTCCTGGTTCAGTCTTGGAAGCTTATACCTTTCTAAGAATTTGTCCGTTTCTTCCAGTTTGTCCATTTTATTGGCATAGAGTTGCTTGTAGTAGTCTCTTAGGATGCTTTGTATTTCTGCAGTGTCTGTTGTAACTTCTTTTTCATTTCTAATTTTATTGATTTGTGTTCTCTCCCTCTTTTTCTTGATGAGTCTGGCTAATGGTTTATCAATTTTGTTTATCTTCTCAAAGAACCAGCTTTTAGTTTTATTGATCTTTGCTATTGATTTCTTTGTTTCTATTTCATTTATGTCTGCTCTGATCTTTATGATTTCTTTCCTTCTGCTAACTTTGGGTTTTGTTTGTTCTTCTTTCTCTAGTTCCTTTAGGTGTAAGGTTAGATTTTTTATTTGAGATTTTTCTTGTTTCTTGAGGTAGGCTTGTATAGCGATAAACTTCCCTCTTAGAACTGCTTTTACTGCATCCTATAGGTTTTGGATCATTGTGTTTTCATTGTCATTTGTCTCTAGTTATTTTTTGATTTACTCTTTGACTTCTTCAGTGATCTCTTGGTTATTTAGTAACGTATTGTTTAACCTCTATGTGTTTGTGTTTTTTACATTTTTTTTTCTGTAATTGATTTCTAATCTCATAACATTGTGGTCAGAAAAGATGCTTGATATTTCAGTTTTCTTAAATTTACTGAGGCTTGATTTGTGACCCAAGATGTGATCTATCCTAGAGAATGTTCCATGCACACTTGAGAAGAAAATGTAATCTGCTCTTTTTCGTTGGAATGTCCTATAAATATCAAATAAATCTCTTTTGTCTATTGTGTCATTTAAAGCTTCTGTTTCCTTATTAATTTTTTGTTGGATGATCTTTCCATTGGTGTAAGTGAGGTGTTAAAGTTCCCCACTATTATTGTGTTACTGTCAATTTCCTCTTTTATAGCTGTTAGCAGTTGCCTTCTGTATTAAGGTGCTCCTATGTTGGCTGCATATATATTTATAATTGTTATATCTTTTTCTTGGATTGATCCTTGATCATTCCATAGTGTCCTTCCTTGTCACTTGTAACGTTCTTTATTTTAAAGTCTATTTTATCTGATATGGGTGTTGCTATTCCAGATTTCTTTTGATTTCCATTTGCATGGAATATCTTTTTCCATCCTCTCACTTTCAGTCTGTATTTTTCCCAGGTCTGCAGTGGGTTTCTTGTAGACAACATATATATGGGTCTTGTTTTTGTATCCATTCAGCAAGCCTGTGTCTTTTGGTTGGAGCATTTAATCTGTTCATGTTTAAGGTAATTATCGATATGTATGTTCCTATTACCATTTTCTTAATTGTTTTGGGTTTGTTTCTGTAGGTCCTTTTCTTCTCTTGTGTTTCCCACTTAGAGAAGTTCCTTTAGCATTTGTTGTAGAGCTGGTTTGTTGCTGCTGAATTCTCTTAGCTTTTGCTTGTCTGTAAAGCTTTTGATTTCTCCATCAAATCTGAATGAGATTCTTGCTGGGTAGAGTCATCTTGGTTGTAGGTTCTTCCCTTTCATCACTTTAAGTATATCATGCCACTCCCTTCTGGCTTGTAGAGTTTCTGCTGAGAAATCAGCTGTTAACCTTATGGGCCTTCCCTTGTATGTTGTCATTTTTCCCTTGTTGCTTTCAATAATTTTTCTTTGTCTTTAATTTTTCCTAATATGATTACTGTGTGTCTTGGTGTGTTTCTCCTTGGGTTTATCCTGTATGGGACTCTCTGTGCTTCCTGGACTTGGGTGGCTGTTTCCTTTCCCATGTTAGGGAAGTTTTCGACTATAATCACATCAAATATTTTCTCGGGTCCTTCCTCTCTCTTCTCCTTCTGGGACCCCTATAATGCAAATGTTGTTGTGTTTAATGTTGTCCCAGAGGTCTCTTAGGCTGTCTGCATTTCTTTTCATTCTTTTTTCCTTTATTCTGTTCCACAGCAGTGAATTCCACCATTCGGTCTTCCAGGTGACTTACTCATTTTTCTGTTTCAGTTATTATGCTATTGATTCTTTCTAGTGTAGTTTTCATTTCAGTTTTTGTGTTGTTCATCTCTGTTTGTTTGTTCTGTAATTCTTCTAGATCTTTGTTAAACATTTCTTGCATCTTCTCGATCTTTGCCTTCATTCTTTTTGTGAGGTCCTGGATTATCTTCACTATCATTATTCTGAATTCTTTTCCTGGAAGGTTGCCTATCTTCACTTCATTTAGTTGTTTTTCTGGGGTTTTATCTTGTTCCTTCATCTGGTACGTAGCCCTCTGCCTTTTCATGTTGTCTCTCTTTCTGTGAATGTGGTTTTTTTCCCATGGGCTGCAGAATTGTAGTTCTTCTTGCTTCTGCTGTCTGTCCTCTGGTGGATGAGGCTATCTAAGAGGCTTGTGCAAGTGTCCTGATGGGAGGGACCGGTGGTGGGTAGAGCTGGCTGTTGCTTTGGTGGGCAGAGGTCATTAAAACTTTAATCCACTTGTCTGCTGATGGGTGGGGCTTGGTTCCCTCCCTGTTGGCTGTTTGGCCTGAGTTGACCCAACACTGGAGCCTACCCGGGCTCTTTGGTGGGGCTAATGGCAGACTCTGGGAGTGGTCACGCCAAGGAGTACTTCCCAGAACTTCTGCTGCCAGTGTCCTTGTCCTCACGGTGAGACACAGTCACCCCCCGCCTCTGCAGGAGACCCTCCAACACTAGCAGGTAGGTCTGGTTCAGCCTCCTATGGGGTCACTGCTCCTTCCCCTGGGTCCCGATGCACACATTACTTTGTGTGTGCCCTCTAAGAGTGGAGTCTCTGTTTCCCCCAGTCCTGTCGAAGTCCTGCAATCAAATTCCACTAGCCTTCAAAGTCTGATTCTCTAAGAATTCCTCCTCCCATTGCTGGACCCCCAGGTTGGGAAGCCTGACGTGGGGCTCAGAACCTTCACTCCAGTGGGTGGACTTCTGTGGTATAAGTGTTCTCAAGTTTGTGAGTCACCCACCCAGCAGTTATGGGATTTGATTTTATTGTGTTTGCACACCTCCTACCATCTCATTGTGGCTTCTCCTTTGTCTTTGGATGTGGGGTATCTTTTTTGGTGAGTTCCAGTGTCTTCCTGTTGATGATTGTTTAGCAGTTAGTTGTGATTCCGGTGTTCTTGCAAGTGGGAGTGAGAGCACACCCTTCTACTCTGCCATCTTGAACCAATTATCAAGGATGTAGCTTTTTAACAAGGAGAAAACTGAATTGAGCTCCAAACAGATATTTCTGAAGAAAGGTAGCTGGAAAAGGTAATAATAGTGTTAAGAGTTTCTTAAATGAAAAGTATGATGGAAGTATGAAAGTGTTGGCCAACCTCTACCCTCAGCTCTCTGATGCAGTTAAGTGAGATTGAAAACAAACATTTCCTGCCCTTAATTTAAGGAAATGTTAGTATGTGTTGTTTTCATTCACTCTCTTTGGGTTGTGGTCTGAGATCAGGTAAAGCCAGGGGAAGAAGACGTTTGTGACAGAGCAATATTGACTGTTGAGACCTTGGTTTCCAGAGACGGTGTTTTTAGCTTTTGGCTTCCATTCTTTACATCACTTTTAAAATATAAAGATAAAACTTTGGTTCATTGATATTTGAAAGGATTGGACTTCATGAAATCTGTTTTGGTCTACTATGAATTTCAATTTACCTGTGATCCAGGGTCCGGATGACAAAAATGGATCTCATCATTTAGAACACAGTTTCTCAACCTTGGCACTACAGAAATTTGGGGCTGTATAATCCTTTGATCTGGGGGACTGAGCTGTGTATTGTTGGATGTATAGCATCATCCATGGTCTCTATCCAACCAGATGCCAGTAGCACCTCCTCAAAGTGGTGACAGCCAAAAATGTCTCTAGACCCTGTCACATATCCCCTGGGTGGGAAGGGGAGCATAATCATATTCTATACGCTGGGCTTGGGGCTTTACATTCAGTCCTTAAAATAACCCTAAGAAGTAGGCATTACTGCTTTCAGTTTTACAGATGAAGAAATGGAGATCCAGAGAGCTTAAGTGATTTCCCTACAGTTATGTGGATAGTAAATGATCAGCTTTTTCTTCTTTACTATGTTGTCCTTTCTGATCCTTCTGTTGACATAGAGAGAGAGCTTCTGCATCTTACATTTACAGTTGTAAAAATGGACAAATTATGGTAGGAAGAGGTACAAGTAAGTTTCAGATAGTCCTGGTTCAGGATATAGAAAGAAAAAAAAGATATAATGGCCATTATGAAGTATAAGATGCAAATGAGTATGAAGACTCCACAATGTTATCACTAATTGATGCTTTGGTTATCTTGGGGCACTACATTTGGTAATCATTCGTTGCAAGATATCAGATTTCCTTTGCTAAGTAGTTCTGGCATCACACAGATTGAAAAGACCCAGGAGAGGGAATATAGGCAATATTTCATAATAATTTAAAAAAGAGTATAATCTATGAAAGTATTGAATCACTATGCTGTATACCTGAAACTAAGATAATATTGTAAATCAACTATACTCTAATAAAAAGCATCTATACAAAACATTTATATATCAAATAAAATATCAGTCAAACACCGAAAAAAAAAAGACATAGAAGGGAGAACCAAATACAATGTGGAATCTTGGTTAGGTTCCGGAGCAGAAAAAGACATTAGTAGAAAGTTGATGATATCTGTAGTTTATTTCATAGAATTGCTCCAATGCTAATTCTTAGTTTTGATCATTGTGTGATGGTTATGAAAGAGGTTAACATTAACAAAAGCTTGGTGAAGGGTATATGGGAACTCTCTGTACTATTTTTGCAACTTTTCTGTACATATAACATTTAAAATTTTTTAAATGTTTAAAATACAGAAAATAAAATGTATTAATAATGAAAACAAATTGTGTCAAACTGTATCAAGAAGCAGGAGATCCGAGTTCCTACTGCTCTTCTGCAGCTCTCTACTAGCATTATTACCTTGAGCAAACAGTTAAAATCTATAAATTTTAGGTGTTTCAACTCTGAAAACAGGTGATAATATCTAACCAATTCAAAGTCATGGTGCTGGGTCAGATAACCTTGTAAGGTTGCTCCGATAAATAATTGCATGCCTGTGTACGTATGTTTGTATGTACGTATCTATCAATCAATCATATATATCTAACTGTCTGTCTCTATATATCCATCAAAAACACACGCACATACACTCACAGAGATTTCTGTTAACATTCAAATCAAACTTTAACTTTGGTTTTTAACTATAGAGTGTAAAATGAATATTTAAGAACCACGAGAATGAGTTTCACTGGCCAAAAGGATGTCGCATTACATTATTCAGCCATCACACTAGTGCGGGTTTCTTAGGCAGATAAAAGATAATAGGAGGTTGTGCTCATAATGAGGGTGAGACTTCCTACCTAATGTTCTAGAACTGCTATTAAGAAATGCAAGTGTGTCACTGCTCAGTTCTGCCAAGATATTTTCCCTGTAACTTCCCTTGTAAGAAACTTAGAGTAAAATGAACTTTATTTGAAAAGTTTAGGATTCCTGTCTCAGCACATCATTTATCCCAAGATATCCCAGCATCTACTCCCAAAGTCCACATAAGAGGTGTTGGCATTTAGTCAACACTTCCTATGAGGTCAGTCCAACAATGGATGTATTGTATAGATCAATGCATTTAATGTCTGAAGGAGGTTTTAATCATAAAAAGACAGGTTTTAGGTATCTGTATAAAAGTGGATGTTGATTTTAAATAGTAGTGAGCCCATCCAGATCTTCTAACAAAGTTCCTTGGGAACGCTGTCACTAAGAACTTACCAAGTATTGCATGTCACCATATTGCAAAATCATTTAAAAGCTGTATATTTTTGGATTGTGGCCAATATACTTATTTTAATTTGATTGACTGCAAGGAGATAACCCAGATACAGATGGAAAATAAACAGGGCTTCTTTTTCAACAGCAGAGGAATAGATTTCCATGCAAATTGGCAGTTGGTGATGCCAAGTGCAGCTGTAGCCTTGATAGTGTAGGCAGTAAGGATTTTTACATTCCATAAAAATATTCCTTTTGGCTGTGGCTTTTAAGATTCTGAGCAGTTTCATATCGATGAAGTAAGCTGTTTCTCCACTCTGTCCTACAAGGCAAATATAAGAAATGATGCCTGTGTTGGAATAGTCATATTTTACTCCTTAATTTACCATTAGAGTTCCCGAGTTTATATATTATTTATTTTCCTTGGCCCTGGCATTTTTTTTCCCCTTAGCTTTGAAAAGACTTAATTTTTTCTTATGGTCGTTATGCTTCTTCCATCCTTCTGTAAATGTCTTCATGGTGTGATTCTAATGTTGTTCCTTTAGTTGAAGTCAGAATTGATATTTTACTGTTTATAAGGTATCAGAGACAAATAATATCAAACTAACTTACTTAGTATTACTTTAAGAGGAGAGCACCCCCGAAAGAGCTTATAAGTAAAAAAACAAACAAACTGAATCTATAATCCTCTTCCCCAACCCTAAACCAATTTCCAGTCATTTTCTCTTTGAAATATAAATTGAGAATGCAGAGCTTTCTAAGAATCTTTACAGGAGCCCTCCATCTACCCCATACCTGTTTCTGGCTTTCAGTACTACTAATAGAACTTCAATCTTCTTTGACAGTAATGAGACCAAGGTGTTATCCTGTATTTCCCAAACAGTCGTCTGGGTGAGAAAGGTTTCTTAGAGAACACCTTAAGTAAGTGTCTTTTAAAGCATTTGGAGATAATCCAAAACAAGGGCAGGAATCTCCAAAAGGAAGTAGCCACAAAGAACAAAGAGGATCTCAAAATCATTGATGCAATCATTGAGATGCCCAGTAAAATGACATCTTACAGCTTCCTGATGTGGTTGCTATGGTAAGAACCAGGTCTGGGCCACATCCCTGTGGATAGTGGGAAGCCTTGCCAGAGAGCAGGAGTTATTTCTGATGTCATTCATCTTGGGAAGAGGCACATCCTGCAACAGAAAATACAGATTTGGAAGGAAAGTCTCAAACAGGAAAGAGAAGGAGTGCTTTGAGAGCAATCCTTTCTTGGATTTGGACTCTAAGGATTTATTGTATGTTCAAGAATGGGCTCTGGTGGTGGGGGAAAGATGGTCTCTGCCATATAGAGTTTGCTCTCAGCTGGACCTCATGAGAGTGGGCTGGGCTGAGTGGGCTCCTGGGGGAAGGACCATCTTGTTGTCAGATCAGTTAGGTATATTTGCCTTTCTGGAATTGTCTCCATTAGCCTAAATCATTAGTAAAGTCTGGTTTAAATGCAAAAGCTCAGCCAACTATGATATTGGGATTTAGGTAAAGGATCAGTTAATGCAGGGGAAGGTAAAAACAGGAGATAACAGTCTTGTCCCTAGGCAAGAGTAGGGACTGTAAGATCTAACTGCCCCTTGCCATCTGAAGATCTTCTCTAAATTGCCATCCTTGGAGGATAAGGATTTGATTCTGTCCAAGGTAGCTATAGGTTTTTTCAAGAATTATAAACTCTTAGTACTAAAAATGAAATAGTTTAAACAGCAGTTTGTACCATCTGAGTTCTTTCTCAATATACCCTGAGAGGACTTTTTTTTTTCTCTGTGTGATGAATTAGGACCCAAATTCATCAGCTCCTCTCAATTATTTATATTTCATTCTCTCTTCTAGTTCTTTAATTTCTTGTTAGGATAGGTGATGCATTAGGTTCTTGGATCGTAGGTAGAGATTAGCCTAATAAGGGTAATTAAAGTTGTTCTTTCATTCTCAAGTTTCATTCAGAGACCTAATCTGGTATCTTGTCTCTGCTCTCTCCTTTTCTGTTTATATTGGAAAACAATAAGCCAAAAATAAAATAAAGATGGATTTAATCGTTCACTAATATTTTTCTCATTTTTATTCTTTGTCTTCTGATATCCAAAAAGCAACTGAGAGAGACCAATCTTAGTACCATTAATAATTACATGTAATTTAACATTTTGCAGTGGTGTGTTAGAACTGACTGGCCCATAAGGGCTGGCTGATAAATATTCAGGAATTTCATGAGCTGGCTGTTAAACTATTAATAAGTTGAAATTGGCCATGGGAGAAGTGTTTCCATCAGCATGGAAACTGGAAATTACTGTAAATCAGAGATCCTCCCCTTCCGTTTTTCCAGTGAGCTGATCTACCAACATAACACCAGATTGGATTATTGGCATCATAAATGTGAGAAAAAATTACTTTATTATACTTTTAAGTGGATTAATTTTCAAGAGTACGTGATTGTTAGAGGAAAATCTCAACTTTTTAATGTAAGGAATGTAAGGAAAAGATGTTTGTTTTTAATTTTTCCATGTTTTTTTTTGAAATGCATCTCTGAGAAGAAAGGGGTTACCTCCAAAAACAATGAAAAAGGAGCAAGACGAGGGCATAATAGGGCTAAATTCTGAAAAAAAATTCTATATTTGTCCCTAAAAATGAATTCCTGCATGATGTTTATTATATGAGCAGATGTCCTATTCAGGCACTGAAGTTTAAAACTAGCCCCAGGGAATGAGCCTTATAGGACTAGTTAGCTTGCATCCTACCTTCCTGGAGGTAACAGGCCAGAAATTCTCTGGCATTGGCTCTATTGATTACCCCTACTAATAAAAGCTACTGGCCGCTGTTTCAGAAAGCTGGTCAATTAACCAAGTTCTTTTGTATTAACAAACTCTTTGATTTAACAAACTCTGAGCCTTATTGGATTCCTAAAAAAAATATATATATATTTTACATTTCTTCTCTCAAGTCTTCATTTTGAGCCAAGAGAATAGAAAGAGGTGGGTGGTGCGGTGGGCTGGTAGAGAAAGAGCTGACCATGTGACTGGGATTGGTGAGCAGTCTTTCATATTTGCAGTTCACCTATTATCAGCAGTGGGCTCTGCGCTTGTTTCCTATTGCTGCTATAGGAAATTACCACAAACTTGGTAGCATTAAATAACCAACATTGATTCTCTTAATCTGCAGGTCAGAAGTTCAAGATGAGTTTCACTGGGTCACAGTCAAGGTGTCAGCAAGACTGTGCTCCCTCCAGAGGCTCTAGGGGAGAATCAATTTCCTTGTCTTTTCTAGCATCTAGAGCTGCAAGTTGGCTCATGGTCCTTTCCTCTATCTTCAAATCCATCCACATAACATCTTGCTTCACTTATCACATGCGTTCTATCTTTCTGGTCAATCTCCCTCTGCCTCGCCCTTAAAAGGACACATGTGATTACATTTAGAACCCACCCAGATAATCCAGGAAACTCTCCCCATCTCAAGATTCTCAACTTAATCACATTTGCAAAGTCTCTTTTCATATATAAGGTAGCATTTGAAGGTTCCAGGGCTTAGGACCTAGATAGATTTGGAAATCAGTATTCAGCCTGCCACAGGCCTTTCAGAGGATGAACAGATAGCATGATATGCCCCCTCGGGGAACTTTGGGGTGGGTGGGAATTGCTCATGAAACTGCCCCATCTGGGAAGTCTAGTTTGCCTTAAAATTCTATCTTTGGTTTCTTTAAACCTCATCTGCCTACCTATCCTACCTGCAGAGCACAGGAGCCAAGAACATTTCCTATACTAAGCCATGCATTAAAACCACAGTGAATCCAGACATACTTTACCTTCCCCACGTGAAACAATACTGGGACCAGGCAGGAAAAACATCTCAGCTGCTTCCTGCAGGAAGTACTTGCACCTGGAAGATAAGAACTTGAATGAAGTAGAAGAATTTACTTAAGAGCACTCACTCAGGGACCTCACCTGGATGTGCTCATCAGTCCCAAGTATTAAGTCATCAACTCTGCCCAAGCCCAGCACTTTCCTCCCTGAACAATTCACCTAAAATCATTACTTCTTTTTCCAAATGTGCCTTTTTAAAAATTGAAGTGAAATTCACATAACATACAGTTAACCATTTTAATGTGAACAATTCAGTGGCATTTAGTACATTCACGATATTGTGCAACCACCACCACCTAGTTCCAAAATGTTTTCATCACCACAAAGGAAACCCCATCTGTTAATCAGTTACTCCATCACTATCCCTATATCCCTGTCCTCTGGCAACCACCAATCTGTTTTCTGTATTTACAGATTTACCTATTTTGGATAAATGGAGTTGTAAAATCCATTTGTCTCCAGCTTCTTTCACATTGCACATTTTTGAGATTCTTCCACATTGTAGCACATATGAGTTCTTCATTCCTTTCTATGGCTGAATGATATTCTACTTTATGTATATATCACAGTTTATCCATGAACATTTGGGTTGTTTCTACCTTTTGACTATTGTGAATAGCACTGCTGTGAACATGCATGTACATGTATTTGCTTGAGAACCTGTTTTCAGTTCTTTGGGGTGTATAATTAGGAGTGAATTTTTAATTAGGAGTGAATTTTTAATTAGTCTGTAATTAGACTGAATATTTATGTCCTCCCAAGATTCATGTTGAGATCCAGTCTCCAATGTGATGGTATTTGGAGATGGGGCTTTTGGGAGGTAATTAGATCATGATGGCAGAGTCATCATTGAATGGGATTAGTGCCCTTAGAAAAGAGGCCCCAGAGAGGTCCCTTGTTCCTTCAACCATTTGAGGACATAAACCTCTAAATGTATGGGAATCTGTAATACTAGTCCCTAAGAGTTCTCGTTCTCAAAGTCATCTACACTCAACTTCCAGCAGTTTGTCAAAATTACCATTTAAGTGTTCCTGTCAGTGTATAGCTCTGGCTTAAAGTTTATGCACACTGTATGTTTACAGAATCTATGTTTCTCTGTATTTGCCTGTCTCTCCAGATATTGGGGTTCAGTTTTCTGTATGACCTCAATTCTCTGATGAGTCCAAGAAAATTTGTTGAATTTTGGTTTGTGCAATCATTTCTTGTGTTAAGGTTGAGAGTGACAACTTCCGGGTTCTTTACATGTTAGAGCTAAAACCCCTCGGAATTTTTATTTCAACAGTAACTTATAGGTGTATATTTAGGTTATTTATAATTCTTCACTTTCAAAAGACATTGACAATCCTATTATATTTCTCTATTCCTTCATTTGCCAGTTCTTTACAATGAAAATTTTGTATCCTTTCTTGCCTGCTCAAACTTTCAACATTTTGTATCTCATCCTTATTTTCAGCTAATGACCTTTGCTTCACTTTCACTGAGAAAAACTGAAGCAATTGGAAAAGAACTTTCATAAGTTTTCATCATCACTTTGAATCAACTGCCTGTAATGGAACATATTTTGTTCTTACTATCATAGATAAAATCCTCATCCTTTCTTCTATGGCTAACCTATCTGTTTCCTGCCAGTCCTTTTACTTTCTTGCTTAGTCAAGAACATCACACAGGAAATTCCTTCATCATCTCTCCTAAGTAATCAGTTTTCTCTGTCTTTAAGATCATTTCCATCAGTACAGAAGCAGCTGATTTTTTTCCACTTTATAAAACAATAAGACACTCCTCCAATCAAAACTACTACCTGTTCCCGCTCCTACCCTCATTCTTTGCTGTCTTTTAGGACAAACTCCTTGAAAACATTTTCTACTTTCTCTCCTCCCATTCTTTCTAAAACACACTCAAAGCTGGCATTTGCTTCCACCATTCCACTAAAACAGCTCTTGTCCCTGCACAAATGATGGGGTGAATTATTTGTTCACGATTCTTTCTTTTTTCTCGTCCATTTTCATGGGTCAGTTCACCCCACCGATATTTGTCTTGGCTAGGGGCTTACTTTGGTCAATGGAATGTGGAAGGAAAGAGTGAGTGTACCAGTTTTGAGCCAAGGCAAGCTTCCACCAGACCTTTTGAACTTACCTGCATCATGAGGAAGGCATACCCTTGATAGCTATAGCTTCTTGTACATGGCTTATGAGAATGATTTTGTTTCTTAATCTTCTCCATGTGTGCTAGCAGTAGTCCCGTACCCACTCTCTCAAGAGTGGAGTATCCTCTACCTACTCATACCTAAAGACTGAGGTTTAACCATACCCACTGTCTAGTCACAGGGATTTGAATCCTGTAATAGTTTACTTGGTATCTATATATAACAATAGACTTGTCTCTATGATATAACCATATAATTTCATATGTTAGATTTTCTTAGAGCTTATTTAGAATCACATTTTGAATATGACATGAAGATATGTAAAATTTCTACCTTTAATTATTTATTTATTTATTTATTTTGCGGTACACGGGCTTCTCACTGTTGTGGCCTCTCCCATTGCGGAGCACAGGCTCCGGACGCGCAGGCTCACGGGCCCAGCTGCTCCGCGGCATGTGGGATCCTCCCGGACCAGGGCACGAACCCGTGTCCCCTGCATCGGCAGGAGGACTCTCAACCACTGTGCCACCAGGGAAGCCCTACCTTTAATTTTAAAAGTTTCCTTTTCCTTGCAAGAAAGAAAAAGGTGACCTTTTTGATTACATATATTTCTTTTCATATTGGTTTAATAAAAATTCAAATTATTTGGTTCATCTGACATATTTCCTGTGATTTGTTAGGTAATAAATTAACCAAAAACTATTCTTCATTAAGCAACGTAAGAGAGAATATCAGAGACACTGAAGTTTCTCTTGGATAGGATAGTAAATTCTGGGCAGAGTTTTGGATGACAAGTGGTCAAGTCCTAATTCTTTCATTGATAAGCTATGTGACTTTAGGGTGATCAGGTAAACACCTTGCCTTGGTTTCCTTAAATATAAAAAAGTGATTTAACTGTAGATTCTCTTAAACTCTGAAGTTTTATCAATAGGAAAAGAACTTTGCCTTAAAACAGATATGGACACATAACTGAACTGCCCAGAATGCAAAGGATATTAGGAAGTTTATAGAGTGAGAAAAATTAACACTTCACAACGTGAAGAGAGGAAAGAAATGGCATCAAATGAGATAGTTACTGTAAAAAGAGTCCATTGAAACAAGAACATATGGAGGGTAATGTCTGCCATATTCAAATTAGTGCCAGGATTTGTGGTTTGTTGGATGCTTTTCCATGGACTTTAGAAGGAAAAGGAATACAGCTGTGCAAACTCCCCTCTTCACCTTGGCTGAGGAGCTCTCCAAGAGGGCAGATGGTCCTGAGTTTCAAGCCATGAATCATTGTCAGGGGATCTCCTCAAGCTGCCACAAGCAAGAAGAGTTGACAAACCTCAATGGATAATATTTTTATTACTATAGATGTCAAGTCACATCCATGTCTTTGCTGCTGGGATCAGGTTTATTATTAATAAAGCTACAACTTTGAAACAAAATAGCAAGAGCCAGCAGATTGCATCTATCTCATGTCTAATGGATGTTTCAAGACCTTAGCGTTCCTGCCTTTAATATTCATCATGAAGAAAGAGACGAGCCATTTCTTTCCCTTTATTTTTTTGTCTGATTTCAAAGCAGACTGATGGATAAATATTTTATATGTTTTGGTGCCTTAACTAGCTAATTTTTGAAAGCCATTGTTACTAATATTATTTCATTGGTTGTAGTGTGTGATTTAAATTTGTTACTTATAATGTAGGTAGATAAGTGAGAGTTTCATTTTGACCTGGATGATAATATATTTAATTCTAATGCTGTGCTTCTTATTGGTTATATGCTATTTGGAGGAACCATGGTGAGTTAACTTGACTTCATTAGGAAATCTTGGATCAGTGGATTTTTCATCTAAGGTAGAACTAAATCAAATTGGCTCTTTCTGTTAAAACTCTGATATACTTTTGTTGTGTTGATTAGACTATATTTCAGTTACTTTAGTTACTTTAGCTAAAGTTACATTCAGTAGCTGTAGCTGAAATTTTACCTAGAATGTTTTGGCTACTTTCTATAGAATGTAATGATTAGAATATGCTCCAATGATCATTTTTAACATTTTCCATTGCAAAATATCTTGGACCATTAAGTTTCAAGACTAGAAATCTAATAGAGGACAAAAGTGGTCCAATGTACAGGGTTTTTCATAATGTGGAAAAGTTAATATTTGATGGATTCCAAGTATCTGCAGTGAAAGAGAGAAGGGCTGTTTCAGAAAGCACACCCACTTTTTACTTCTGCAGAATTTAGTCGGAAATAACTTCATGATGAGCGCTTTGAGGAGCATTACTTTTTCTGACATGAACGGTGGAGTGGTCAGGTGCAAAGAGCAGGGGATTTGAGTGAGCCAGACCTTTAAGCTATGTGAACAGTTACAGATGTCTCTGAAGCACTTTCCTCAACTATAAAATGGAGAGAATAATATGTACATCAGTAGTTTGCAGTGTTATTGTGAGAAAGAAAGTCAGGAAGCTAGAATCCTGAAATTTTATCTGGCATGTGGTGGGCACTCTATAGTAGCCATTGTTAGTGTTTTCTCATTGTACTGATAGCTAACTCAACCCTCATCATTTTAATGCCTACGTAATGTACCCAAGAAAAAGATAATGCAAATGTTGAACATGAAAGATGAAAGCAAAGCAAAGAGAATCAGAGTTGAAGTAGTTAGAAAACAGGTTTCTTGAGCTGGCTCTGTCACTATTGAATTTTATGACCCTGAGACCCTAATTTTATGACTTACCCTTGCCATACCTCAGTGTTATGTGTAAAATGAGGAAATGAAATGAAATTAGGTATCTGAACTGTGCTCTGGAGAGCACTGATACTGATCATTATTCCTAGAATTAAAAGTTCCATGTTAAAACAAATTTAGAAAAAAAATCTCTGGCTATATTAGAATCCTCTTGGAAATTTACCTTGCTAATTAGCATATTAAAACATAGTTTTGGTAAAGAAATAGGTTGTTCTTGGTATAACCCAATTTCCCATGCATTTGACAAGAGTATCCCTTATTCATGGAAAAAAAAGTCTTTCTGAGCCCTTTCATGTAATTTAATTTGGAAATGGTGTGCAGGATGTTTCCTGTGGTCCCTTATAATTCTAATATTTTGTGACTCTGTAAGTAATTTCCCTGAAGGAGCATGGTGGAGGTGGTTTAAAAAGAGTATAACTTTAAAAAATTCATTTTATATGGAAAAATAATTTCTCACTAGACCATCAGAGGAACATGTTTGTGAGTTAAGGCTAGGTTTATGAGTGAAATTTTTAACAGGTTTACATAAATGACATGGATTTACAGAGGCAAGTGTTCTAACTATCCATTCGTGTTTTAATTTTCCTTCAGCCTGTGAATTCAATTGACCTCAGTAGCATTTGCCAATTGATTGCACATTCTCAACTCTTACAAAAATTATTTCTTAAAAAATAATGCAGACATAGAAGCCCGCACAGTACCATAGTATATATGGACATAAAACATATGGAATGTACGTGCTCCTGCTAGAGGGTTTAAATTTATTCACTGTGATGACACCATTGCTTTTCCCTAATTTATACCACATGTTCCTTCTTTATTTAGCTTTTAATTCTGTAAAGAGTGTGGGGATATAAATTGGATGAAGGATGTGAAATATAAGCCATCCCAATCATGGGTATGTGGCATCCTCAATTTGCTAGAATCATTTTTACCTGTCAGTTTTTCAAATAATGGTAGGAATCTCCCGTTGGGCCCACAGATTCAGTGCATTTGTGGAAGAAGTTTTATGTGATCTCTTGCTGCTTCCTCCAGAATGAGGATATTTCTGTGAGGAAGATAGGAGTTATCACTGCCGAGACAGGCACAGGTTTCCCACAGCTTCTGTGACTCCTGGAAATTCACCGGCTGGGTGTAGCCGTTATTCCTTCCTGATAATGTAAGGTATCTGGTATAGGGAAGTCATAACTACCGTCAGGTTGTGGGTTGCCTTTGCGTGTATACTAATGGCCACCCTCTCCCACAAGCCCCGGTATTCTTGGTGTCAGTACAGTAGGGAAAAGGGAAGTGACCAGCTGTGGACTGCTCTCTGCGGCACCTCCTTCTCGTCACCTGCATCCAATTGGTTATTCATCTCCTTCAATTATGCCTCATAACAATTTCTCAAATGTTTCCCTGGGCTTGACTCTTGGCTCTACCAGTTACAAGCTGTGAGACTTTGTTCAGTTTTCTTAACCTCCTTAGACTGCATTTCCTCATCTATAAAATGCACACGTTGAAGATGTAAACTTTAGGGGAAGAGGAGTACAATTGACGAAGAAAAATCAGTGAGATCATTTATTTGAATGCTTTGTGTGGAGTTCGGCATATAAGGAATACTAAGGAGATACTTGCTGTTTTATTATTTTTGTTCTTAGTTTAGGTTTTCATTGTAGTTTGGCTCTTAACTCGTCTCTCTGACTCACAGTCTCTTCTTCATATCTCCAGTCCCATCATCCACTAAACTTCCAGAATGATCTTTGGAAATTGCAGATCAAACTATAAAAGAAATCTGCTATTTGAAACCCTGTAATGGTTCCCAATTCCTTGTAGGGTGGAGTCTAGACTATAGCATGACAGAGCATGTCCTCCGGGCCCTCTTGTTCAACACCAAGCTCCAGCTAACCTCCTCACGGTTACACCCTGGTACTTCCATATTTTTACACATGCTTTTTCCTCTAACTTGAATGTGTTAAACTTGAATATTCTACATCTGCCCTTCATACTGCCACACGCTGTCCTTCAGGACCCAGCTGTTGGATCACTTAGTAGCATTCATCCTTCCTCTGTGCCAGGACTAACCTCTTTTATCATAGTGCTTCCTGCACTGTATTACAGTTATGTGGGTTCATCTCCTTCCCTCTCTCCTGTGCTCTCAGAGGAAAGGCAGTGATTCTTATTCTCCTCTCTGTTTCAGTGTCAGAGATGATACCTGATAGATGTTTGTTGAATGACTGACTGAATGGGAGTTATTATGGAACACAGTGTGCTTTCCCTCCTAATCTCTGAAACAATATTAATGCACCCAAAGCACTTCACATTTGGCAGACAGTAGGTACTCAGAAAATAACTTTGAATTAAATAATTTGTTTATACACTTACTTATGATCTGCAAAGTAGAAAGGAATTAGAATCACTTAACCAAAAGTACCAGACATGGTAATATTACTGAGTTAAATACAAAAGGCTTGAAAATAGAATAAAGTCACTTTCTATTATCATTTGAGTTCTACTAGTTTCCCACATTTTCTCTGACTTTTTTTTAGATATCATAATTTAGGGTCATAATTCATAATTACTTAAATATGTGAAGTGTACTTGCCATTCTTTGAAAAGGTTAATGCTATCATAAGATGTGTAAATCTTCCTTTATGAAAAAGATGACAAGCAAAATTATGATCCAAGTCAAGGTTTTATAAAACATTGACTTGAATATGCTTTTGCTTTTTTTTAAGTAATTTTAGTTTAATCCCTCATTCGAGACTCAGTCCTTACTTATGTACGATGATAAACTGATGATATGTTTGAGTCATTGATGAATGGACCGATGGAAATAAGGTCAAATATAGAATTTTCTTCCCTTTAGAATTACTGAATATTTTACACTCCATATTACTGTTTTACAGACTTTCAGTGACTAGATAAATAAGGCCCTAGGTTATACATTTATGAAGATATTAATAAATGAGCAGAGATGTGTCCAAATTGCCTAGAGAAAAAGGATATAAATGGAGACATAACCATAGGAAATATAGAAACAAAGAAACCTGCCCAATCCCAGTGAGCACTGGTGGCAAAAGAACGACATCAGCGTTGATCAAGTCTCAGGTTTTGGCTTGGTCTGAATGGAGCCAAAACCTAAGCTTAAAAGCAGAAAAAATTCTTTTTTTCTGGGTATTTTGCCATAATATTCCCAAATGTGTTGTATTTTCCAAAATTCAGCTCTGCCGTTTACGCACCCAACTTCTAAGACTGGACTTTTCTCCCCGTGCCACTCTTTTCCATATGATCTTTCGAGGCTCTTTAAGCCTGAGACTGTCAGTAATAGCAACACTTTGTGGAGCCAACTGGAGCCTCTGGGCTCTTCTGGTTAATGTAACACTGTGTTCTTGAAGCACTGGATGGCAGAAACTGCTGGTCTCAGCAAAGGTTGGCACAGGCAAAGCTAGAAGATTATCAGGATGGTTTTGTGGAATCCATCAGTATGACATTTGCTACCCTTTGCTACCATTTACAGAGAATGGCAGAGAATGCCTGAGTAACGGAACACAGGAATGGCAAACAACTCAGGTGAAGGAACATTTAAATGAGAGTATAGAGTGTTGGAGGAAGCTTGGGCTTTGGAGTCAGATACCCTCTGGATCAGGCTCTCAGGCTTTGGCCAAAGGTACTAAGCATCCTGAGTTTCCATTTACTCTCTCCTTTATGAAATAAGGGTAAGATGCTATAACAGATACTTTCAGGGCTTCCCCTAGATATCCTATATCCCTGTAATTGTGACTGATGGGTGCAAGAATGTGGAAGGCCAGCTCCTTTGTTCTCAGGGGCATACACCTGAAGTGTAACTTATTCTCCTGAGTTCCCCTATGGGTCTGAGGGACTTGGCCTGAGATCGTGCCTATGGTTGGTTTCTTCATATCCATGTCCTGCTTTATCTCCTCCCTTCCTGGTTTCTGAGAGCAATTCCTTACTAAATTATTTGCATGCAAATTGTCATCTCAACGTCTGCTTCTGGGAACCCAGTTTAAGCAGATGTCTACTTTGAAAGTTCCTGGTGTGGATTAGAGATAACAGGTGTAGGTTGCCTGCTAGAATATAAAGGGAAAAATAAATACTAATGATTATTACTCTCTATTGAGTCTTACCCATTTTTAAATTTCTTCTTGTGTTTTCATTCTGCCTATCTCTATGCATATTCACCTTTTAGAGATTAAAGTCCTAAAATCCTCAATTGCATATACTTTTTAGGCTAGAAAAGTGATTTCCATAGCAAACCCTATGAGTGATTATATTTTCCTGTGCTGATGACTCTCTAGTAGTGTGAGTCCTCTTGCTGATCAACATGCAGTTGAGTCAGCTGAGGTTGTTAAATTATTGCTTCAACTCACTGGCTATGTTCCACGGTGGCCAGTGGTTAAGAATGTAGGCTTTCAAGTCAGATGGAGCTGAATATGAATTTGGACACTTTCCTTAAAATGTGAGATATCTCTCAACGTTTTCAGATTTTAATCAAATGAGAACTTGAGCAATGCCTGAACAGTTTTGTTGTTGTTTACTTTTACTACTACTGTATTTTAGTTCCATTCTAATATCCCAATAGCTTATTGCATTCTCATTTTGATGAGATTCTTACAAATAGGCTGCTATTCCACTATGGAAATTCATTTTCTGTCCAATGTGCTTAGTGACCTTCTACCAAAGGAAAGAATTTTTGTAGCTAATAGATACTTTTTGGGGTCCCTCTGGTCTTGTTTATTGAGTGACTATATTATAGGGGAGGAAAAATAATTTTCTCTCTGCCCCTTGGACTTCTTGTCTGAGAACCTTGAAATAAAAGACACATTTATAAGAGAAAAACAAACAGGTTTATTAACATGTATACCTCATGTATACATGGGAGATATCCGGGTTAAAATGAGTAGCTCAAAGTGGTAGCTTAGAACTGCAGCTTACATAGCATTTTAACAAAGAACAATAAGTTTGTGGAAAAATGACAGGACAAAGGAAAGCAGCTTTAGGCTTCCAAGGGTGGAGATAAAGGCAAGTCAGTAAAGTTTGTTATGTAGATTCCTCTTGTGCCATCTCCAGGCTGATGGGATCTAAAGTTGTCTCCATTGGTTAACTTTTGTTCTTCCTGAAGGAGAGGGGAGGAGGGACACCATTGTTAACTTATGTTCTGCTTTTAGGCAAATGGGGGAGGCAGGGAGATTTCCTTGTATCTGCTTCTCCTCAATTGCTTTTAGCTCAAAATAATCCTATGCCAAATTGGAAAATTTGGGGATGGTGTATTCTGCTACTGTTCAGGGTTTTTGTTTTTTTTTTTAATTTTTATTGGAGTATAGTTGATTTACAGTGTTGTGTTAGTTTCAGGTGTACAGCAAAGTGAATCAATTATACATATATCTATCCACTCTTTTTTTAGATTCTTTTCCCATATAGGCCATTACAGAGTACTGAGTAGAGTTCCCTGTGCTATACTGTAGGTTCTTATTAGTTACCTATTTTATATACAGTAGTGTGTATATATCAATTCCAATCTCCCAATTCATCCCTCCCCCCCTGCCCGCCCCTTATCCCCTGGTAACCATAAGTTTGTTTTCTACATCTGTGACTCTACTTCTGTTTTGTAAATCAGTTCATTTGTACCATTTTTTTTTTTTTAGTTTCCGCATATAAGTGATACCATATGATATTTGTCTTTCTGTGTCTGACTTACTTCACTCAGTATGAGAATCTCTAGGTCCATCTATGTTGCTGCAAATGACATTATTTTGTTCTTTTTTATGGCTGAATAGTATTCCATTGTATATATGTACCACATCTTCTTTATCCATTCCTCTGCTTTTGGACATTTAGGTTGCTTCCTTGCCCTGGCTATTGTAAATAGTGCTGCAGTGAACAATGGGGTGCATGTATCTTTTCAAATTATGGTTTTCTGCAGGTATATGCGATACCTAGAGACAAATGATAATGAAAACACGATGATCCAAAACCTATGGCATGCAGCAAAAGCGGTTCTAAGAGGGAAGTTTATAGCAATACAGTCCTATCTCAAGAAACAAGACAAATCTCAAATAAACAACCTAACCTTACACCTAAAGCAACTAGAGAAAGAAGAACAAACAAAACCTAAAGTTAGCAGAAGGAAAGAAATCATAACTATCAGAGCAGAAATAAATGAAATAGAGATGAAGAAAACAACAGCAAAGATCAATGAAACTAAAAGCTGGTTCTTTGAGAGGATAAACAAAATTGATAAACCTTTAGCTGGACTCATCAAGAAAAAAAGGGAGAGGACTCAAATTAATAAAATTAGAAATGAAAAGGAAGTTACAACTGACACCACAGAAATACAAAGGATCATAAGAGACTACTTATATGTCAATAAAATGGACAGCCTGGAAGAAACGGACAAATTCTTAGAAAGGTACAAACTTCCAAGATTCAACCAGGAAGAAAGAGAAAATATGAACAGACCAATCCCAAGTAATGAAATTGAAACTGTGATTCAAAATCTTCCAACAAACAAAAGTCCCGGACCAGATGGCTTCACAGGTGAATTCTACCAAACATTTAGAGAAGAGCTAACACCCATCCTTCTCAAACTCTTCAAAAAATTGCAGAGGAAGGAACACTCCCAAACTCTACGAGGCCACCATCACCCTGATACCAAAACCCGACAAAGATATGACACACACACACAAAAATTACAAGCCAATATCACTGATGAACATAGAGGAAAAATCGTCAACAAAATACTAGCAAACAGAATCCAACAACACATTAAAAGGATCATACACCATGAACAAGTGGAATTTATCCCAGGGATGCAGGGATTCTTTAATAGACACAAAACAATCAATGTGATACACCATATTAACAAACTGAGGAATAAAAACCATATGATCATCTCAATAGACACAGAAAAAGTGTTTGACGAAATTCAACACCCATATATGATAAAAACTCTCCAGCAAGTGGGCATAGAGGGAACCTACCTCAACATAGTACAGGCCATATACAACAAACATCATACACAATGGTGAAAAATTGAAAGCATTTCCTCTAAGATCAGGAACAAAGTAAGGGTGTGCATTCTCTCCACTGTTATTCAACATAGGTTTGGAAGTCCTAGCCACGGTAATCAGGGAAGAAAAAGAAACAAAAGGAATCCAAATTGGAAAAGAAGAAGTAAAGCTGTCACTGTTTGCAGATGACATGATACTACACATAGAAAATCCTAAAGATGCTACCAGAAAACTACTAGAGCTCATCAATGAATTTGGCAAAGTTGCAGGATACAAAATTAATACACAGAAATCTCTTGCATTCCTATACACTAACAACAAAAATCAGAAAGAGAAATTAAGGAAACAATCCCGTTTACTATCGCAACAAGAAGAATAAAATACCTAGGAATAATGCTACCCTTCAGTTTTAAGGGAAACAATGCCAATGAATGTTGATAAGATTCTCTGGAAAATGTTAAGACCATGATAAATAATTTTCTTTACAGAACAGTTTAGATTAAGTCCTCCTTAAAGGCAGAAAGTTTACCTAAAATAACTTGCATAACTTTTTCTTGTTCTGTTATTCTAAATTTATTGTAGTGACCTTTCCAGTAAGCCCAAGGTAGGGACACTCAATTTTCTTTATATTTTTATTATTTTAATATTGCCTCTAATTACCTCTCTTAATTTAAAAACAGACCAATTACAAAATAATAAAGATGGAATAGCTGCCATTTTCCTCAAAATATGAGCTTATAATTCAATTCACACATTTCCTTGGGAAAATCTGTTACATATATGATTTCTATCTGCCTCTAGGCATTCAGCTTTTTCTTTTTTTCCCCCCACAACGAGGGAAAGTGCTCCTTGGGCTAGATTCCTGGGTATAACAGGACCACAGGTTAGAATGCTTTTAAATACGTATCCCCCTGGACCTCTGGTTGAATACACCCACTGAACTATCAGCAGGGACCTGATTAGCTGAGATTTCTGGAGACTTTTCTAGAGTATTTCTTTCTTACATGTTTCCTCTGCAGGGGACTAACAAATGGATCAGAGACAGACAGTCATTAACTCTTGTGAATTTCTTTTGGCACTTAACATTTCAATGTGTCTTCCTTTCCTATGAATTATGCTTGCGTTATGGTGAAGATCTTCAGAGGCAGTAGGTTGTCTGGAAATATATATGTGTGTGTGTGCTTGTGTGCATGTTTATATATGTGTATATGTTTATATATGTATATACAACATTTATGCATATATGATTCTTGTTTTGCTATTCTAAATTTATATATATATTTATAATTTGCTTGATGATTACTTAAATGCAGTACAGCCTCCCAAAGCTTGTTTACTACACTGAATTTTAGGAAGAGGGAGGAGGAAACCAGTCAACTTAGAAATTACTTAGTATTGTTGGGCAACTCTGCCTATTTAACATGATTGTTTTGAGGATTCAATTCTTAGATATTGGTGGCATCTTTACTGGGCAAATTTTTATATGTTAGATGACTGAACAATGCAGATGAAGGTTCATGCTTTTGTGAAAATTAGATTCTAGTGATGAGGGAGAAAAATAAATAATAAAATTGCTTTTGTAAAATATTGCCGTGTAACTAACTACCCCAAAATAATGCCATAGCTGAAAAATGACATTCAATAAGATTAGTGATGGTGTAGATATAGAGAAACTTAATCACTCATATGTCACTAGTGGGAATGTAAAATGAGGCTGTCACTTTGGAAAACAGTTTAGAAGTTTCTTAAAAAGTTAAGCATAAATTATCACACAGTGCAGCAGTTCCACTTGTTGGTATCTACCCGAGGGAAGTGAAAACACATGTCCACAGGGAAGACTCGGATATGAATGTTCAGAGCAACATTATTCATAATAGCCAAAAAGGGGAAGTAATCCAAATGTCCATGAACTGCTGAAAGTATAAATGAAATGTGGTATATCTATACAATGGAATGTTACTCAGCATTGAAAAGGAAGGAAGAGCTGATGCATGCTAAAATATAGATGAATTTCAAAAGCATTCATCTAAGTAAAGAAGCTAAATGCAAAACCACCCCTTGGCTTTACCTATTCAGGCAAGTAGAAATATGTTAATAAGGATGGGTCACCTTCTAGTAAAATATTACTTACCCCCAAGCACTGTACTCTATCTTTAACCTTGCAGTCTTCCTCATCAACTGAGCTTTTGACTAATTTAACTGGACTCTAAGCAAGCTCAGAAAATATTAAATTCCTAGGCAGAGATATGACCAGTGACAGATGGAACCACTGGTGATGGTCATGTCCTTATGTTTTTGTTTATCTTTGTGCCCATCTATTAATCATCCCTGATAAAGGTGTTGTGATATCTTTAGCCAGATAAAGAAAGATCATTGGATGGAGGTACTGATATTGAGAAATTGAATCAATTAGAAATCTGGAATTACTATCATGAGAGACTCAGCAGCACAGTAATGATTAATGCAACTGTCTACTAATATGAGGCCATACTAGACTCCATCAGATCATCTGAATCAATAGGGAAGGATGACAAGGATCTTATGTAGTTGTTATCAAGTGGCTTTCCTATACAGTCACATCCTTGGAAATGTTAATTCTTCTTTAGTTGGTAAATCTAATTATTTTTTGAAAGAATATAGGTTTGGTGCCATACCACTCTGTTTACAAACATTCCAGATGCATGTTTTGTGGTGTGAAAAGTTAGAAATAATGATAATTATTTATCTCTTCAAGTAAAACATTTTAAAATAAAACATTTTGATTTTGAATTTTATATATATTTCAAATATGCAGAAAAATTCAGAAAATATCATAACAGATACCCATGTACCCAACATCCAAAAATTTTTAAATGTTAACATTTTACTGTATTGCTTCAGATATTTTTTAGTTTATAAATAAGTAAACTATTTTGGATACTTTTAAGGTCCCACCTACCTTATCATTTTCGCTCCTGTCCAGAGGAAACCTTTCCCGAATTTGGTGTGTATCTTTTCCATGAATATCTTTGAACTCAAAACAAATGTAGATATTCATAATCAATACTGCTTTTCATGTCTTCAGATTTTATACTAATGATATCACATTGTATACCACAGGAAGGTAATATAATAGTAATTTGATTAAAAAATGATAGAAGGCTAGATAAAGCTTCATTGGAGCTAAAGAATGTTAGAAATACCCACTGGCTAAATGCTGATACTGAGAGAAAGCTACGTGACTAAATTTGGGTAAAATAGTCATTATCCTGGTACTGTAAAAATGGCATGATGGCACAGGACTCACTTTCAAGCAGAACTTCATTACAAATGAAAAATATCTGAAGCATCTAAATCCAAAATCTAGAATTTCAGATACTGATATTCATCTCTATTAATCCAGCCAGTAAGTTCTGCCACTGCGGGACTATTCCATCAACTACATACTCAAGAATGATATAACACACCCTTCTCTCTTTGGACCAGAGACTGAGTAGGCCTTTACAGAATACAAAATAAATTAAAACTAAAATATATATGTGATTGCTTTAAAAGAAGGTATACTGTGAATGTTATTGTGTGTTAAAATCAGAGTTAAAAATTCTTACCATTCTGCTAGAAAATGTAAGATTTGCTAGGGATTCAGTGGTTTAGTCATTCATATAGTATAAGTCATAGAGAAGTGCTGGAACATAGCAGGTATTTGGTAATTCTTGAATATGTACATTTGCAACTTGCCTTACATGCTTAGCGTTATGTTCTTTTAAGTTTCTATGTTTTAACATGTAGATCAGCTTCATTGTTTTTAACCATAATATAAGACAAACACACACACACACACACACACTCACATATATACATACCCACAGTTTTTCTATTTCTCTGAGAGACAAGTTGTTTTCAGTTTTTTCTTATTACTAACCATGCTGCAGTAACATCTAAGGACATGACACTTTGTATACATGGGCACAGTTTCTCTGGGACAGAAATCTAGCAGAACTGTTGATCTGTAAGCACATATATCTTCATTTTTACCAAGTATTACCAAAATGTTTTCTAAAGAGAGGTACCAATTCCCACCAGCCATATATCTTTATACATTTTTGGTATCTTTAGACCAATAGATCAATCACTTTGGTCAATTTGATAGCTATGAAAGGTGTTTCATCTTTAATTTGCATTTCCTGAATCAATCATGCATTTAAATGTGTTGTCAAGTTTATTGGTTGTGTTTCCTTATATATTTTTGCATTTTTCTATTGTGCCTTTGTCTTTATTTTACTAAAGACCAAGTAGTAGCAGTAGTAGTAGTAGTTTTGTGGAAATATTTTATGTATTCTTACTTCTAAGATTTATGTGCAATATACATTTTAGCTATTTTCTCAAAGTCTTTGGCTTGTCTTTTTATTTTTCAGTGAGATCTTTTGTCATACAGCGGTTTTAAATTTTGATGCAGTCAGAATTATCAGTTTTTTCCATTATGATTTACATTTTCTCCTTTATTCTAAAGATTTTATAGTTTTGCTCTTGTATTTAGGTCTTTACCTGCAATTTATTTTTGTTAATAATATGAGAGAATGTTTATTTCTGTAAACATATGAATAGCTGTTTTTTGCAGCTTCATTTATTATAGGGGCTGTTCTTTACCATTTTTTCTTTTTTTGTAGTGTGATCGCATTAACTGAGTCTCCATATAGATGGGCCTCTATTTTATTCCATTTGTTAGATGATCTCTCCCTATGTTGGCACAATTTTATTTGTATCACTGAATATTTATAGTCAATCTATTATCCTGTTTGTTATTATTGTTGTTGTTAAAAATTGCCTTGGTTAATTTTCACTCTACTTCCATGTGAATTACCTTTATGCTATGCTATGTCAAGCTATTTTACTGAGAATTTTATTATGATTTTTGTTAAAATCGTATTGCATATACAATATTTTTAAGAGAATTAGCATTCATCTCTGAATCTGATGTAGCTCTCTATATACTTAGACAATCTTTTCTGACATTAAACAACAAATTTTACTCCATAGAGGTATTCCACATTTATAAGATTTATTCTTAGATACTTTATGTATTTTTTGATGCTATAATGTGCTTCTTTTTTTTTTTTTTTTTTTTGGTGGTACGCGGGCCTCTCACTGTTGTGGCCTCTCCCGCTGCGGAGCAGAGGCTCCGGACGCGCAGGCTCAGCGGCCACGGCTCACGGGCCCTGCCGCTCCGCGGCATGTGAGATCCTCCCGGACCGGGGCACGAACCCGTGTCCCCTGCATCAGCAGGCGGACTCTCAACCACTGCGCCACCAGGGAAGCCCTATAATGTGCTTCTTTTTAAAGTTACATTTTCTGATTGTTGCAAATCTTTGAGTTGGACAGTTAACCGGTTAATGGCTAATTAAGAATTAGAGCCTAGACCTCCTTTCTCGTATTACTTTCTCTAACACATTAGGAATCTCCTTTCAAGGAAGAGTTCTTGGCCCTTTGACATTATGGAGGGATTGTGTCTTATGTGCTTATAAGAGGACATAGTGGATGGTGAGGCGGATACTGAATGGATTGTAGGTATTTTAAGGGAAAATGGAGGAAGCACAATCAATTGGTTAGGTATTGAGAAGACTCCATGGCTGACAACTTCTTCGAAGCAGCCAATTGAAATAAATTTTGTGGCGCAGGCTATTCGTAGCATGTATAAGTGAGTTTTGAATCTTCTCCATCAATCAACAACGGTTGTTAGTAAAAGACAGCAATTTTATTGCCTACTGTGCGTTTGTGGGAAGTATTTGAAGCCCATCTAAAAGAATACTAACAGTTGCCAGGATGCTTGAACATGATCTTCCATGGTAAGAAATATCAGTGAAAATAATACATACTTCACTCATTCACTAGGTCTGCTTAAGGTCAGAATATAGCCTACACTTCTTCAAGGTCAATCTGAGTTACTAAGTTCTCTATGAGACTTCCTGAGTTTTCACTATGTTGAACTTATTCTCTTTTTTCACTGAGCTCCTAAGGTACTGTCTTGGTTCCTTTATTACAATTTTTACTTTGTCTGTGTCCCTTCACTTGATTTTAAACTCAGTGGTAATAGATTTACTTTTGCTGCTCAGATCAGTACTTTAGACAGACGTGGCACTCAGTAATGCTTGAATTAAAGTGAAAGGAATGGAATATTTATTTCTTTAGAAAAGATATTGGGGTCACATCAGAGTAAACTTAGGTTTCTATAATGTTTAGTTAGCTTTAAAGGGCTCTGGAAAAGGGAAGTTGAACTGAGCAACTCGATTCTCAGTTAGCTGCTCATGAAATATTTTGTGTCTCTGTGGGGAGCAGGGAATCTGTTCAATCAAAAATTAAATTGGGATGCTGAGTAATCAAATGCTACTGATTCAGAAACTGAGAACCAGGCATTTTTACAATACTTCGAGTTGTAGAATATATCAAGGGGTCCTTATCTGCTCTCTGAGTTTTCAAAGCTTGGTTCTATGCATCAGTAGCAATTCTCTGATAATGTTAATTCAGTTCACTAGAGAGTTCATCCATTTTTTAAATTAATTAGCTATTAGCCATTTTGTACTTGCTGAAACCCAGGCTGAGATGCTCATTATTGTCTGTCATATGCCAGATAATGAAATTCATGGGACCCCAAAATAACTCAATCATTTGGAATTCTAAACTGCCTACCTTCCTAAACAGATTATTACACACACACAGATGTCTCCCTAGCACTACTCTCTAGGTTTGAAAGTAAAATCTCTTCGGGTGGGAAGAGATGGAGCTGATCTGTGAATTTTTCCTAGGAATTAGCTACTGGCCTGGTTTAAAACTTATGTTAAGGCATCACACACACACACACACGCACACACGCACACACACACACACACACGATGGACATAACTATAGATACATTCAAATTAATGTAATGTAGTATGATGCATCTCTGGAAAGAGGTTTTTCACCATTGAGTTTAAAGTTAATATGATGTGATTGTAAACTTCAGTGGTTGGGTTTGCAAAATTCCTTCCATGTGGAATTCTACAGTATATTTCCAGCGTGCAATAGGCTCATGCAAGGTGTTTATTGGTGTCTGCTCATTCTCTGAAGCTCTATACAGTCCACAATTTACCTTTCCTTTCATTAAGTTCCTCTCACCATTTTGTAGATAATTACCAATCCCATAAATATCTAGAGCAATATACCTATGACAACAAACGGAATTCATTACATAGTTTGTAGATGCAGACAAATTTAATTGACTTCTAAAAACTTCTCTAAAAATCACTGACAATGGGCTCCATGTTATGCTGAATATTGGAGAAACAAAGATGAAAAAAAGACTCTTGGCTTACGCCCTCATAGAGCTCATTAATTCCATACATACTGTGTTTTCCAGCAGGATCAGCCTCTTTTGTGGGATTGGTTAAATCAACTTAATTATTTTCTTCCCGAGCTTATGACCAACTCCAAGCCAGACCAGGAAGTCTTTACATTTCTATTGAAGTGACTGTTGGTAAACTTATTGAGTACTTCAGAGAGCTTATCCAGGAATGAACCAGAAGATGGGCTCAGAGCCCAGTTATTCCCAGGTGAAAGCTGTAGCCATTTTAATAATAGTCATGAGAGCGTTAGTTCCACTTGAACCTCCTGTCCTTCCTGCGTGAACCTGCCGGTAACATTGTCTTGAAAGGATGTTCCTTAGTGCTGGAGCAGTTACTCAGGCTGTATCAGGCTACTGGGGAAAGCAATCATGCACCAGTACTGCATTCATTGGTTTCCCTTTATGTTTCATATTAAAAGGCCAGTGACTAAAAACCTGGATTTTTTTTTTCTTTTTCTTATTGCTGTGAGGCTGAACAACTAGAAGCTGTATAACTGCCATCCATGGAAACCCAAGTATTTTTTCAAGCCAGAGAAATACCAGAAAATATCTGTTGTATTGAAAGGCACTGATCAATGTATTTTCAATTCATCAGGTTATAGCTTGACTAAAGAACGAAAGAAATTAGAAAAGCCTAATTACTAAAATGTAAATTATTTCTTTTTTCTAATTATGCATACTGTTCAGGCAAGACAAATGACCCTTCAGTATTTTAAACATTTCTGATGTTATTATTAAAATTATTTATTATAGTTACCCAGCATTGGAAGTGAGGCAAGCTTTAAATTAGACATCTTGATTATAAATGGAGTTGTTTCACTAATGCATAAAATTCAGCATAGAATACAAGGCATAAAGATGTAAATGCTGAGTTATTTTACAACTCCAATTAAAACGTAAATAAGGCACAGTGAAATAACAAAATCATTAAGTTAAATTCATTCATGACTTCAAAACCTGTGTTATAACATTAGGAAAAGATTTATACTGTAGCAATGATTACATATTATTGAATAGGTTATCCTCTTCTCCTAAATGTCATTACCATAATTTTCTTTTACATGATATTCAGCACTCAAGCTACATCAGTTTTTTTTCACACCCAGCCTTGAGAGAATGTTTGATCATTTCTGATGGATTAGACTGAGTAAAAAGGGGATAAATTCTCCAGAAATCTTGCTTGTTTATATTTCCTTGAATATACTGCTGAATTGAGGTATTAGCACCTTTATGTAATATTAGCTTCTTGATCTAAGCAGTAGGTGCTGTGGTCTGAATATTTGTGTTCCCCCAGAATTCACACCCAAATCTTAATGGCATTTGGGAGGCCTCATGACTGGGATTAACACTCTTACAAAAGAGATGCCACAGAGCTCCCTAGCCCCTTCCACCATGTGAGGATACAATGAGAAGTCTGCAACCTGGAAGAAGGCCCTAATCCTATCATGTTTGCACCCTCAACTCAGATATCCAGCCTCCAGAACTGTGACAAATAAATTTCTGTTGTTTATAAGCTACCCAGTCTGTGGTATCTTGTTATAGCTGCTCAAATAGATTGATACCTGGTAACCATGTATTAATAATTCATTAGTATATACCACAACTTGCTCCAAAATATACTTGTTTCCTAGCAATAGTGAAGTATTAAAAACACGTAAAGCAAATGGAAACTTAAAATTTAAAGGGGGATTTCCCTGGTGGCGCAACACAGGTTCGTGCCCCGTTCCGGGAGGATCCCACATGCCGCGGAGTGGCTGGGCCGGTGAGCCATGGCCGCTGAGCCTGCGCGTCCGGAGCCTCTGCTCCGCAGCGGGAGAGGCCACAAGGGTGAGAGGCCCACATACCGCAAAAAAAAAAAAAAAAAAAAAAAAAAATTTAAAGGAAGATTAGGGCTCTATAAACAAGAATTCTTGTACAACATGAAGTCTTTGCCAACAAATTAATAGGAGCTGGAGAAATGTGAATTAGTGAATATTTTCTATGAGCCTTCTATAAAAACTAAGTTCATAAATCTAGTCTTTAACTCAACAAAGTCTTTAAAAATGCTTTTGAGTAAAAATTCAAGATAGTAAAGGCAACAAAAGTTATTATCTCATGAGTCAGTCTAACATAGGGATGTGACATGAAGAACCTAGATGAGTGAGCAGCTATTATGTTCTTTAGAATATGTCAAGTGAGCTCTTTGCAAATGCTGGGCTGTCGTAAATTCTTGGCTGGCTCCTCTCAGGAATGCCACAGTATTGATAATCTGTGTAGTCAGTTAAGGTGCCATCCATATGCTTCATATGTGTGGCATGCAGGCAAAAGCCTGACATTATCATCAGAAAATTCAGAACCTGGCTCATGCTCTGATCTTGACAGAGGACCATTCAGCTCCTACTTGGAAGGACTGCCAGGGTGTCAGTGGGTAGAATTTTTTTTTCCAAAAAACAATTTTGAATTTACTCAGGCATTTGGCTAAGGACTCTGAGATCCTAGATACCTATGTCATTTGCTTGGAGGAAGAAGTTTTCACCTGAATAAAATACTAAGGGTAGTCCTTAACTAATTGGTTCCCAAGCCTCTAAAAGAGCCTCAGTTATACAATATATGTTATCTTCTTTTGATGAGGACTTCAGCCTGGTGCCTATGCCAGGATGTGTTAGCTGCAAATCATAGCCTTAAAGAACTGAATAATTAGATTTCTTAGATAAAGGCATTTAGAACTCAATATTTCTGATGAACCTTCTTATTTTAACTTTGATTTTTATATATACTTTTTTTTCTTTCTTGGAAGCATGTTGTATAATTAACTTAATAAATCATTAAAATATACTTGCTGAATCATTTCCACTGAAGCAGTGCACTGCCACAGTTAAAAGGGCTGCTCTGGAATCAGATTTCCTGGTTTTGATTCCTACTCTGTCACACACTTGCTTTGTGAGCCTGGGTGGGTTAATTTGAGTTATCTGTGCCTTTATTTTCTTCCCTGTAAAATGTTAATAGTAATACTTGTTCTACTGGGGGAATTAAATAAGTGAATGCATGCAAAATCTTATATTTTGCACATACTAAGCGTTCTATAATTATGAACTATTAAATATTAGCTAGTTGATGCTGTTTTTCTTTCAGAGCCCAGGTCTGTTATAAGTTCTCTTATTAATTCAGGCCCCCCTCTGTTTGTTATAACAAAGCCATGTCAGCAGAGTAGCAAAAGATGGTTCCCGTTGCAGTAAGAGCAAAATCCTCATCAATAGTGGTGAAGAGCTACACCAAGTTAAACTGCAATTCTCCTGTAGTGGCTCTTGAGACAATGTCTGGGTGTAAAAGAGTGTGAACAGCAGCTCTGTGCGAATCTTCAGTATGGTCGACCGAATAGTCTGTACTCCTCCTTCCAAGCACCTGGCTAGATTGTGCCTCCTCACTACCTTGAACTTAGGCATGGCCGTGAGATGTGCCCCTGTACAGTGCATAGGTCATTTAGGTCTTGTTCTCCTCCTCCACCATGTTCCTGCAATGTTTGCAGTGAGAAAACCTCCATCAGCCTGTTTCATAGAGTAAGGGAAACATTGAACAAAGCTAGGACTTTGTCCTTAAGAAAAACTAGGGTTTCATTAAAAGATCTAAAATAATTAGCAATGCTTCAGGGTGTAAAATGGATTCCCCGCCCACCCCACCCCCCCCACCCCCCCGCCATGAGGAAAGGCAGGAAAATGTTTAGCAGAAGGCAATTCTTATATTTTGGGAATGCTGAAAAAGATATAATAATGATAGGAGTGGAATGAAATAGAAGAAAAAGAATCCAGAAGATACCATAGAGAGAGAATTGAAAATGATATGATGACTCCACCAATAAAAATGGAGAACATAGAAGGAAGAGCTGACTGTGGGGAAAAGAAGGGTTCAGTGTGAGAAATACTGAGTTTTTAGATACTATTGAAACATCCGAATCAAGATGTCCTGTAGTCATTTGGAAATAACAGAAAATGATCAAAGTGACAGAATGAAAAATAGAAATGTAGCATGTAATGATGTTTGTGGAGGATATTCAAGAAGGGTGTGATCAAATGTAAAAAAAAAAAAAAGAGGGAGAGAGAGAAAGGGAGAGAGAGGAGGAATGATGAGATTTGAAATTAAGGGCTATTTAATTTGGTTGTTCGGCCTCATAGTTTTATATGGTTCAGGAGACTTAACATACATTCATCTCAATTCTAAATTAAAAGCTCTGCTGCCATCCAAATTTCTAATGCAAATGTCTCCAGGTGTTTTGGGTGGTTCTTCTGAACAATTAATTCTGAAAAATACTGGTTAATTGAGAGTGCTACTTTTATTTCAGATTTTTGAGCTTTTGCTATATTGCTAGTATTATCTGTATTTTTTTTTCTTGCCTCTGCTAACAGCTAACTGGTAAAATCTGCAATATTTTACATTGTGTGGTGTTTTTTGTAACTTTTATGTATTTCCATTTCCTATATGCACAGTGCATTTGGGGGCAGCCAGTGCATCTCAAAAATAGTCATTTTGTTGAAAGCTGGGTCTGAGAATAACTCTATCTTCCTTCAGAGATAATTTCAATTTAGATGAAATACCTTCCCTTGGGAGAAATCTGGCAGATGCATTGTCTGCTTAGTTTGTATTGGTTGGTATGTGTAAAGGAGCAACACTGCCAGCTGACCACTCACATTCAGAATCACTTCTGGAGTTTTAGTGGACACTTCTTGATGCTATTTTAATCTGGTCTTTCAGGTAACATTGGGTTCAGAAGTTATTTGGGAATGATTAAGCACTTAGAGAAGATCATAGATTTTTTTTTTATATCAAGATTTTACAACCTAAACCAGTTTTTAAAAATCACATTCCAAGGGATAATTAAAATTATGTTATATCATGTCTTATCCTGAGATTTAAGTTTGTTCAATAGATTCAGTTAATTTTATTACTAATGTTATTTTCTCCACTAACACAAAGGCTCAACGTACTACAACATATGTAATCACCATTAGAAACAAACCAAAATTAGTTGGTGAACTTGAAGAAAAATCACTTAAAAATAAAACAAGGAGGGAAAAGAGTAGAAGAGAGGGTAGTGAGTTATTTTTATAAAAGGATTATTGTTTGAAGGAGATGGGTGAGTAGATAACTGGGTAGCCAATACCAGTAGGTTTCTTTGTTTTGTTTGTTTGTCTATTTATTTGGTTTGTTTTGTTTTTAACAGATATTGATAATCTAAGTTCTTTCCATATAGGAACATCTATTTTAACAGAGGAAATGTGAATGGAAATGAGTCAGGTGATACTTCATAGGAAATAAGGTTTACAAGAAGAAGGCTAAGAAAAATTTAAGACAGTCAGATCAACTCAATACAATTCAGTGGCATCTTTTTTCCCCCGGGCTACAGAACTATAGAGCTAATGAAGAAATTGTGTTGATGTAGGAATGCTTGAGAGTTATTCACTTATTACTGCCTTGTCCATGAAAACACTTCTTTTTAAAAGAGATTTCAGGCACTACAGACCAAGGCTCTTCATTTCAGCCTTTTAAAAATGATGAGGAGGTTTAATTAAGAAACATTAGCATGATTATTTAAAAATCCAACACTGTAATCCTCACAGTAAACAATCTGATAAAGTTAAACCACATGGTAGTTCCTGAACCTTGTGATTTTTCTAACCTTTGGGAGTTTTTAGGAAAGAAAAGGTTAATGAAATTGTGGATAATAATTTTTTAACAATTTTCTTTCTCCTTTCTTATTGTTTTGTTCAACTCTTGATGAGGTCTCCCATCAATGAGTTAGTATGGAAATAAATAACAGTGAAAAAGCAACATCTTGTCAAACATTAAAACCCATTAATCTCCCAGAAAGGAGTGTGCTCTGTTTGAACGGAGGAAGGATAATGGAAAGATGCTCTGTGTTGAGCAAGCAACTAAGTGCTGCTTGATGTAGTTATTAATAACTTTAAAGAAGAAGATGCTGGGGCTTCCCTGGTGGTGCAATGGTTAAGAATCCGCCTGCCAATGCAGGGGACACGGATTCAGGCCCTGGTCCGGGAAGATCCCACATGCCGCGGAGCAACTAAGCCTGTGCACCACAACTACTGAGTCTGCACTCTAGAGCCTGCGAGCCACAACTACTGAACCCATGTGCCACAACTACTGAAGCCCGCACACCTAGAACTTGTGCTCCACAACAAGAGAAGCCCTCACTCGCCGCAAATAGAGAAAAGCCTGTGCGCAGCAATGAAGACCTAATGCAGCCAAAAATAAGTAAAAAAAAAAAAAAAAAAAAAAGATGCTGGACTCTAACAGCCTCTGTAAAGAACTGAGACCTGGGCTTTTGGAAATTCAATCCATGATTTTCAGTATGAACTTTTGCCAGCTCATCCGTATTTTCCTCTTTTTAGAAAGAAAACTTCCTTATTCATATCTGGTTGTCTTGATTTTAATTGCTACACCATTATTGCTTCTAGAGGATTGCTGTCCACTTCTTTTTGATATAAAGGGGCTTAGACATCATATAAAATATTATATCTGTTATTAGGTGCGGGACTTTTGAGTGATCACTTTCCTGTGGTAGGATTTTTGCAAGAGCTCTGTAAACAAAACATATTTTGAGGGGGAAAAAAAGTGGGCAGGGATAAAGTGTAAGGTTCTTTTTCATTAATCTAACACACATGCACACACAATTCTTTAATATGCTTTTGTTGTCATGGGAATAGGTTGGTGTAACTAAACTAGAAATAAGAATATCATAGAAGAACTTCTTTCAATTATGGAACAGTCGAATGAAAACGAACACAAAATAACTTCATCCAGGTGATGTTTGATTTCATTGAGTGTTTCAAATGTTGCTCTAGGTCATCAGAGAAGATCAATTAAGAGCTTATGTCACTAGGGTTCTGTCTACAATGTTGCCATCAAGGTTAAGTGCGTGAATCTTTCAACAACCAGTTGTAGCCATCATTTTATTGGAGCAAGCTGATGCATGTCGGTGTGTGTGTATGTTTGTGAGGGAGGTGGCGGAGACAGGCAAGAGCGGGTGTGGAAATTTTTAGGCCTGAGGTGAGAGGAGAGTGGGCAGGCTGAAACCGAAAAGTCATAGGGTTGTGTTTGTGAAGCTACAAATCGGGGTCCAAAGGGGCTCTTCAAAGAGAAAGGAGCCCATAGCTGGTGGCCTGCTATGCGCTAGGAAAACAGGAGCTGAATGGCTAGGTGGTAGAAAGTCCTGGCCAGCTTCTGGAGATGCTGGGAAGACAGCTCTGATTCAGGGCCTCAGAGACTGGACAGTCAAGAAAGGCATAGGTGCCATATGAGTATATTGAGTGTGTATGGAACATCTGAAATACTGATTTCCCCCTTGCAATGAGGACTTTAGCAATACTTTCATATATTAACTTCCATATTTTGAAATACTAGCCCAGCAGATATTAGATCTCTCTGGTTCACGATGGTCTGGTACCTGGTAAATCTCTCCCTTATTTCCTGCCTCTCATTTCCCTTCAGTACACTCCAGGGCAAATTGTACTCCTTTCTGTCTCTCAGTGTCCTCGGTGTGTTGCTCACAGGCCTTTGCAATGGCTACTTCACTTGCTTATGGTCTCTTGCTCAAGTATCTTTCCTGATGATTCCTTCAAAATAGCATGTCCCTCTTTGTTTCAGGTTCCTACCTAGTTTTGACCATAATATGAACTCTATGAGAGTAGAGTTTTGTTCTCTACTGAATCCCCAGCAGCTCAAACAGCACTTGGCTCCTAACTAGGCACTCAGAAACATCTGACGACATGAAAATTGTTACATATTATTACTCTCTTTGGATTAAAGATAAGAAGGCTTCATCAGTATATATCCAGTAAGATGTAGCTATTTCTTTAGTGACCCCCAAGGAAGTAACAAAGACACATGTCCATGCACAAAGCAGCATTTGTTCACAGCCCTGCTAATTTTACTCTCTCAAACCTACTTAAGCAACTTCTAGCAGTGGCACAACTTCAACAAATCCTTGGAATACGCTTTCTTCTTCTGCACTTTTGGTATTTGCCAGTCATCTCTCCTTCAGCATTCTACCAGTCCATGACCTTGAAATCATTATTGCCCTAACTTTGGCAGATGCTAGCTCATTGCCATCTCTCTGCTCCACAGGCAACCTGACTTTGTGAAGTTTTAAATGAGGAAGTTTGTAAGGAACATAATTTAAATTACAAAGCCCCTAATTTGGTACAGTATGTAGAAGAAAATGAAAGTCTTTCTAAACTTTGTAGGGCTGACCACAGCTGAAAATGTTTGGCCTTCTTCAAAGAATACCCAGTTCCTGTCATTTGATTGCACTAGCATAATTGAGTTTCTAGAACACTTGCAGTGCTGTTTGGAAGCCCAGGGGTAAGAAGCAGATGGGGGAGTCAATAGGGTAAGAACAGGAGAGTGGGGAAAGAGCAGTCACCACCTACCAACTTGACTGTAGCCGGTATCTGCCACTGAGCACTTGAACATGTTCCCTACCCTGTGTAGCATGGCTACTTAAAAACAAATTCCTCTGTCAGCTTTCTGATCAGACCTACAATCTGTAGGGCTGGGGAACTGCCATAGAGCCATTTATTTTCTCAACTGTGTTTATGGACTCAAAAGAGGATTTGATTCCCAAGGCTTACCTCCTTATGAGAATTATATCTACTTTACAGACCTGCAGTGAAAGCAGACTGCTTAGTCTCGAATAATTATTGGAAATGGTCTCTTCTTATTAGAGTGGGCAAATAACTTATTGTCCAAAGTAGGAGGTTTCTGAAAATAAAGGGGGAATACTAAAAATAATATAATTATATATGTATATGTATATATATATACATATATGTATATAGAATGTTGCATATCACTCATTTTTTTCCAGTTTAATTGAGAAATAATTGACATACATCACTGCATTAATTTAAGGCATACAACATGGTGGTTTGATTTACATATATTGTGAAATGATTATCATAGGAGCTTCAGCTAACATCCTTTTCATATATTTAGATACAATTTTAAAAAAGAAGAAAAGAATAAAGGAAAAAATTTTCTTTTTGTGGTGAGAACTCTTAGGATTTATTCTCTTAACAATTTTCTTATATATTTTATGGCAGTGCTAGCTATAGTCATCACGTCATACATTACATTCCTAGTACTTATTTATCTTATAACTGGAACTTTGTCCCTTTTGACCACCTTCCTCTAATTTCTCCTCCCCACAACCTCCACCTCTGATAATCACAGTTCTGAAAGACAACAAAAATACTAACTCAAAAAGATATCTGCATCCCCATGTTCTTAGCAGCATTATTTGTAGTAGCCAAGAAATGGAAACACCTAAGTGTCTATCAATGAATGAGTGGATAAAGAAGTTGTAGTCTGTACTTACAATGGAATATTATTTAACCATAAAAAAACAAGGAAATCCTACCATTTGTGACATGAATGGACCTTGAAGGCATTATGCTAAGTGAAAAAAGTCAGACAGACATATCTACTCACTAACAAATTGGTATTTTTATATTAGTAGATGTGAAAATAAAATATAAAGTAACATATTGACATATATTGAAGCAAAATAAAGTTTTCTTATTAATGACCTGAACATAAAAATAAATAATAATTTTTTATAGTATGTGTTCATGCACTTTAATCACATTTTCAGTAATGTATGTTTCTAATATATATTGGAATTTTTCTAAAGAATAAATTAGTATTTTTCTAAATTTTTCTAAATTTTTCTAAAATTTTCTAAATTTTTCTAAAGAATAAATTAGTATTTTTCTAAAGAATAAATTTCTTTTAATACAATCATTTTAAAAATTAAGTTGACTGTAATCATCTTCCAGTTGCATTTTTATCATTAATATATTTGATGTTGATATGTTTAATTGATTTGTCATCTAATATGCCTGGTAAAATAAGATCAAATTCTGCTAAATGGAAAATGGTCTCACTAAACTTTTGTTTTATTTTGAAATGTGGAAATGTAGCTTCACAAATATTTTATAGATGCTGTCTTTCTTTACTCCATTTCAAGTATCTTGCTTGGAAAAATATTTTTAAAGTAAAATATAGAATTGTCAATTTCAATTCCATGCTGATTCAGAATGTAAATTCTTTCAACCAAAGTAGAATCTCTATGCAAATATTTCCCTCAAATTTAAAATATTCCAAAGTTTAATTATGGAATTAAAAAATTAAATTTGTACAGTTTCCAAAGTTATTAATATTCCTCTTTTTACTTTGAGATAAATTTAAATATCTTCCTGTTAGGAAGCAACCTTGATTTTCAATATTTACGATTTGTTAAAGCTTCAAAAGCTATTGTGTGTGTGTGTGTGTGTGTGTGTGTTTCACTTCTTAAATACTTTGATTAAAGATATACAAGTGATTTTCAACAAAAGGCAACCTAAATTTAGAGAACTCTTCTATAAAATATTTCACCCTACATATGACATTTAGACCAATTTCAAAAGTAGTTATAAGAGGATCATACACCATGACCAAGTGGGGTTTATCCCTGGACAGTTCAACGTACACAAATCAAGTAATATAATAGAACACATTAACAAGATAAAGGATAAAAATCACATGATCATCTCAATAGATGCAGAAAGAGCATTTGACAAAATTCAATACCCTTTCATGATAAAAACTCAAAACATAATAGGCCATGTATGAGAAGCCCGCAGCTAACATTATACTCAACAGTGAAAAACTGAAAGCTTTTCCACTAAGATCAGGAAAAAGGCAAGGAAGTTTATTCTCACCACTTTTGTTCAACAAGAACTAGAAGTCCTGGCCAGAGCAATTAGGCAATAAGAAGAAATAACAAGCAAATCAGAAAGGAGGATGTAAAATTATCTTGTTTGCAGGTGAAATTATGTAAACAATTTCATTTACACTAGCATCAAATAGGATAAAATACATAGGAATGAATTTAATCAAGGAGGTGAAAGACTTGTACGTTGAAAACTACATAGCATTGATAAAAGAAATTAAAAAAGACATAAATAAATGGAAAGACATCCTGTGTTCATAGATTGGAAGGTTGTCTTCTAATTTAATATTGCAAAAATGTCCATAGTACCCAAAGCTTTCTACAGATTCAATGTAATCCCTGTAAAAATTCCAGTGGTATTTTACAGAAATAGCAAGAGCAATCCTAAAATTCCTATGGAAGCACAATAAACCCTGAATAGCCCAAACAATCCTGAGAAAGAACAAAATTGGAAACATCACACTTCCCAAGTTCAAAATGTATTACAAAGCTATAGAAATCAAAACAGGGAACAAATAGAGAACCCAAAAATAAATCCATGCATGTAAGATCAACTGATCTTTGATAAGGGTGACAAAAATACACAACAGGGAGAGCTAGTCTCTTCAACAAATGGTTTTGGGAAAACTGGATATTCACATGTAAAAGAATGAATTTGGACCCTTTTATCATCCACAAAAATTGACTCAAAATGTATTAAAGAAATAAAAGTAAGGCTTGAAACTAAAAATTCTAGAAGAAAACAGGAAAAATGGCTTTGTAACATTGATCTAGGCAATTATTTCTTGGATATGACACCAAAAGCACAAGCAGCAAAAGTGAAAGTAGATAAGTCAAACTACAATAATCTAAATGCTTCTATACAGCAGAGTAAAAAAGAAGCCTACAGAATGGGAGAAAATATCTGGAAATCATATATCTGATAAGGGGTTAATATCCAAACTATATAAGGCACTCCTAAAATCCAATAGCAATAATAATAATTTGATTTTTAAAATGGGCAAAAGACTTGAAGAGACATTTCTCCAAATAAGGCATACAAATGGCCAATTGTTACATGAAAAGATGCTTAATATCACTAATTATCAGGGAAATGCAAATCAAAGCCACAATCAGATATCACGTCACATCTGTTAGAACAGCTATTATCAAAAAACCAAAAAACCCAAAGATAAGAAGTGCTGGCTCAGATGTGGAGAAATTGAAACCCTTATACACTGTTGGTAGACATGTATAATGGTACAGCCACTATAGAAAACAGTATGGACATACCTTTAAAAATTAAAAATAAATCCCCCCAGAAAATTAAAACTAGAACTACCATATGATCCAGCAATTCCACCTTGGAATATATAGCCAAAAGAATTTAAATCAATATCTTGAAGACATATTTGCCCTTCCATGTTCATTCATGATATACAGTATTCACAATAGCTAAGATTTGGAGACAACCTAAGTGTCCATCAATGGATGAATGGATAAAAAAATAATAAAGAATGTTATTCAGCTCTAGAAAAGAAGGAAATCCTGCTTAATATGACAACATGGGTGAACCTGGAGGACATTATTCTTGTGAAATTAGACAATCACAGAGGAACAAACACCAAATGATTCTATTTATTGAGGTATCTAAACTAGTCAAACTCATAGAAGCAGAGAGTAGGAGAGTAGTTGCCTGGGGCTGGAGGGAGGAAGGAATGGACGGTTGCTGTTCAATGGGTGTAAAATTTCAGTAATGCAAAATGATTAAGTTCTAGAGATCTGCTGTATAACATTGTGCCTATAGTTAAGACTACTTAACTTAAAAATTTGTGCACTTAAAAATTTGTTAAGAGGGTAGATCTCATGTTAGAGTTCTCTGTTCTTACCGAAAGAAAAAAAATCAATTAAAAAGTGGTGCTGGGGCTTCCCTGGTGGCGCAGTGGTTGAGAGTCCGCCTGCTGATGCAGGGGACACGGGTTCGTGCCCTGGTGCGGGAGGATCCCACATGCTGCGGAGCGGCTGGGCCCGTGAGCCATGGCCGCTGACCCTGCGCGTCCTGAGCCTGTGCTTCACAGAAGGAGAGGCCACAACAGTGAGAGGCCCGCGTACCGCAGAAAAAAAAAAAAGTGGTGCTGAGGGCTTCCCTGGTGGCGCATTGGTTGAGAGTCCGCCCCGCCTGCCGATGCAGGGCACACGGGTTCATGCCCTGGTCCTGGAAGATCCCACATGCCGCAGAGCGGCTAGGCCTGTGAGCCGTGGCTGCTGACCCTGCGCGTCCGGAGCCTATGCAAAAAAAAAAAAAAAAAAAAAAGTAGTGCTGAGCAGTCAGGAGATTTCTGCTCCCTCACAAAATTTTATATTTCATCTACTCTAAAAGCTTATGCATAAAATATTTATAAATTTTGGACTATAGCTTCTATTTAAATTTGTACAATATCATAGCTTGTGCAAAAACTGTCTTGAATTAGACATGTATCATAATCAATTCCAAATACATTTCTTCTTTTGTAGATTTCTTAAGGTATTGGATAGCTGCTACTGCATATAGCAAATCACCCAAACACTTCACAGCAACAACATTATTATGCTTATGGATTCTCTATGTCAAGAATTAGGACAGGGTGTGGCAGGGATGGTTTGTCTCTGTTCCAAAATGTCCAGGGACTCCGCTAGGAGACCTGAAAGTTTGAGGTAACTCAACAGCTGGGGGTTGGAATTATCTGGAAGAGTCTTCATTCACGTATCTAGTGGATGAAGCTGACTGTCAAGTGTGACCTCAGTTGAGCTGTTGCTTAGAACATCTACATGTCATTAAGTTGTCTTCTTGAAAGAGCTTATTTGGATTTCCTTACTGTACGGCAGCTAGATGACAAGAGCAGCCTCGAGAGAGAGCTAAGCAGGAATGCACGGCATTTTGATCATGAGGATTTGGAAGTCACATAATGAAACCTGCCATACTCTAATGGAGCATTAACAAATGTTTGCCCAAATTTAAGGCAGGGGACATAGACTCCAGCCACTTCATATAAGGAGTGTCAAGTGCACATAAGAAGAGTACGTATGGGATGAAGATATTTTTTCAGTTGTTGTTCTGTAGAAACTTTAATTGGTCACACTTAAATTTGTTAAAACACTGTTTTTGTCTAGACACTGCTCCAGCAGAATTTGTGTTTATATTACAAAAATAGTTTTATCTTCAATGTTAAACTTTTTAGCTACATTTTAAAAATCAACAAGAGCAGATCTTTCACCTGCAACAGAATGGATTTTTACAAAGTGAATTTACTGCTAATGGAGCTAGTAACAGCAATCGATCCACTTTTCATCTGCGTATAAAAAAATCTTAGAATTGAAAATTAGCAAAATGAATTTAAACAAAGACTTATTTGATTTAAATGAAAAGCCACGCATCACAAGGTGACATGTAGCACCTTCTGAGGCTGCCTACTTTAAATTGTTGCCTTGAGCACATTTTTCTTAAAATTACTATTAACTTTTAAGATATATGCTGATGTTTCGTCTGTAGATTCGTGTCTTCATGTTTAGATGGGGTCAGTGAAATCACTGTTCTTCCTGTGATGGAGAGTAAATGTTGGTGGACATTTTGTGCTAGCTAAGCAAGTCATTATCAAATTTCTCAAAGAATGAAATCTAGTCTTTAATTTTTCACTTGAAAAGTATTTTTTTAGCTCATTGCTTCTTTTTTATTTTATAATATGTTTTATTTTGTAATATGAAGTTTGTACCCCTTAATCTCCTTTAGCTATTTCAACCAACCAGCCACCCTCTCCCCTCTGGGGGCCACCAGCTTGTTCTTTGAATCTTTGAGTCTGTTTCTGTTTTGTTTGCTCATTTGTTTTGTTTTTTAGATTCTGCATATGAATGTGATTAAATGGTATTTGTCTTCCTTCATCTGAATTATTTCACTTAGCATAACACCGTCAAGGTCCATCCATGTTGCAAATGGCAGGATTTCATTTCTTTTTATGGATAAATAGTATTCCAGTGTTTATATATACCACTTCTTTATCCATTCATTTATCAATGGACATTTAGGTTGCTTCCACATCTTGGCAGTTGTATATAATTTTGCAGAGAACATAGGAGTACATATATACATTTGAATTCGGTTTTTTTGTTTGTTTTTCTTGGACAAATACCAAGAAGTGGAATTTCTGGATTGTGCGGTAGTCCTATTTTTAATTTTTTGAGGAAGCTTCATAATGTTTTCCATAGTGGCTACACCAAAACCACAATGAGGTATCACCTCACATTTGTCAGAATGGCGATTATCAACAGCTTATTGCTTCTTGAAAGGGCTTACTGTAAACTCAGAAAACATTGTCAAACAAAATAGTCTTTGATTTATAATGTTTAATGCTACATGACAGAACAACTGTAAAAAGGGTATCTATAGTTGGACTGGTCATCCTGTATTTCCAGCACATACTCCATGTGTGTCTAACCTATAATTTCTCATGTTTCCCACTTACGCCCCTGGCTTGTCCAAGCAAGAATAACTGTCTGGTGTACCAAATTCCTAGCAGGGATGTCAAATACTTTTTCCACCACCACCTGACTCTTACTGCTTGTATCTTAACACACTTTATCAGTGAGTGCTTAGTATGGTCTCCTTGAAGGGAATGTTCAATTCTATCAGGAAAGGGTTTGGGAAAGAGAGATATGTTATCTTGTCTCTTTTCATATTTAACCATATGTTAAAGTGAAAACTATGTTTGCCGTACTGCAAGTACAAAATTAAGGTTTACTGTAATCATCCTCATTTATTTTAATGTAATTATTTTAATAATAATTCAATAAATTGAAAAATGCTACTACACAAAAATTAATCTGGATGGGATGCTATGACAATATGAATATATCAGGAATGAACCATGACAAAATTTATGGTCATCATACTTTTTATCCAGATTGGACTTCTCTGGGGCATTTTTAAAATTCTACTGCTCTCCAAATATTGTTGGGTTGAGCAATAGTAAACTTGAGATGTTTTTACAATTCATTAGCTATGCTGTCACAGGAAACTTATTTGTGCTCTAAATCTGTGTCCTCCTATTTAAAATGAAGTTAATAATATCTAACTCACAGGAACATTATGAGGATTAAACTGAAAAAGCCTTAAAAGAGCCTGACACAAAATAAATCACTCAGATAATGATATTTTCTTAGCTAGTATATTATTAATATCAACAATATTGATTATAATATATAATGTTTACAATTATTGTTTTCATACCTTTGAAGAAGTTGGTGTCATTATTTTTCTACCAAGAACTATATCATGGAGGAAATATTGAAATAAACACTGTTATATGTTTTTTGAGGGTGAAGTTGAATTTTTAGAGGACAACTTGGCAATGCAAATCAACATCCTTAGACCTCTTCATAGTATTTGATTCTATAATTGTCACATTTCTTGGTATTTATTCAAAAGTAACAAGTCTGGATATGTCAGAAAACGTAGCTGCAAAGTTGTTCATTGTACTGCTGTTAGGCAGCAAGAAATTGGAAGCAACCTAAGTGTCCAAATATAAAGTCTTGATTTAATAAATTATGGCACAAACATATAGTATAGTAGTGTGAAGTCATTAAAAGAACTGTGATTGAAATTTAATGACATGCCAATATATTCACATCCTCTTCATTAAAATAACAGCCTATAAAACTATGTATTATTAATTCCCAACTCTGTTTTATGATATTTTAACTCAGACACACAAACACACACACAGAAGATTGAATTCCTTAACCAAGTTGCTAACAGTGATTCTCTCTAAATAGTAAAATTACAAGTTGTCTCATTTCAGGTGTTTTCACTTGCACATAACCACAAAACCAATTCAGAGTAGCTTGAAAATAAAAGTAGTGTATTGTCTCCTGAAATAGAAAACCTCAGAGGAGAGTGGCTTTCTGGCATAATTGCATCAGGGGGCCAAGTTCTGCTCCTCTGAGATTCCCCCACCTCTGCCTCTTCTGCTGTGTGTATCCTCATCTGAGTATGGTTTGTTTCACGAAGCACAACGGCACCGGTGGTTCTAGGCCACACATCTGCGCAACAAGCAAGCCATTTTAGCTTAGCCCTGAACATAAAAAGTAGTTTTTTCATCTGATTTGACAAACCAGAGACCAACACTGTGGTCAGAGGAGCCCTCAGAACCGAGTGGGTTGAGTTGATTGGATATTGTTGCCCATTCCTGGACCAGTCGAGATGGCAAAAGAAGCATCATGCTGCTCTGTTTACTTCAGAGACAACCGTGGAGGAGGAATGAGGTCAATCCCATGCAAATTCTGTGGTTGCTACACACTGGGGAAGAGATGGGTTAGGTACTAATGGAGGCAACACAACATCTCTTTCCATTAAGTACATTTTCTAGACATGAATATACATTCAATTAGTTATAGTAAAAAGATTGTAAATGGTAACTGTGAAATCTCCATTATGTAGACCTAAATTAACAGAACCCTCAATGACTGAATTAGTCTCATTATCATTATTGTTAATATTTAAGTTTTGGAAGAAAGTGACATATAATAAGACAACCACCAAAAAGCACAATTTTCAGGTTACAGCTCTGGGATGAGAACTGATCATGCATAATCTTCTGTACCTTTTTCATCTCTGGTCACAAATAATAACTTGGGGTTCCAAATGAGAACCATTTCATTCAAGTGAGTGCAATTGCATTTTTCTTCAAATTATTTATCCAGGCCAAAAACGAGTATTAGTCTTTTTAAGAAACAGCCTCACTGGTGAGTGTTGAAACTGAATGTGTGTGTTCAATAAAAGCAACTGAAAATCAATCACCTGGAAAAACTCATTCTGAAAGTCTTCAGGTTAGTTGAGATGTAATTTTATATGGATCTCTGAATGTTTTGTCACCATGGTTCTCCCCTAAGTCTGATATACTCCCCAAGTGGGCAGTGATCTCAGTAGGAACAAATAAAGGAACCTCATGGACTAGGGGCAGAAAATGGGGTTCTAGGTGCAATTACCCTACTCATCTACAGTATATCTTAGGCAAGTCATTTAAGAACTGTGGCCCGCTATTTCTGTGGTTTTAATTTCAGATGATTGAGCTAAATGACACCTGAGTTCCCTTCCAGTTCTAAATGGGGGGATTTTATATAGGCTTGCTCTGGACAAGTGACAGAATCATGTTTCTCTTCACATTGTGACCCTGCCCCAGAGATCAAAGTAGGAGTAAAATAAAGCTTTATCTTTATAACATGGCATTTTATCACAGTGCCTCATTCATTTTTCACTGCTGTATTTTGGAGCCTATTTGCAAAGGGATGTTAAAAAATGAAACAAAACACATTGCCTTGTGCACTTGATGTTCGTAAGGCCGTTACAGTTTTCACTTCTGTGATCTTACCCTCTGCATTAGTGGGGATTTTTTTCCCCCCTTTTTTCCTTCTTTTGTGAACATCAGGTGGAGAGCATTGAATTAGTCACACACCTCAGCTCAAGACCCAAAGTCATCAGTGGTCCATTCAAAGCCTGATTCTTGTTTTCTTTTCCCAATTATTCATATTTAACACCTTATATCAGTCCTGTTCCCTTCCCCTCAAACATTCTTTTATGTTTACTAGATATTTTATTTTTATGTGCCCTGACAAAATGCATTATTGTTGTATTGCATATAATTTACAGAAAGGAATTGTGTCGATCTCATTTTGTTTCTTGTTTTTTAAATTCAGCATTATGTTTTTAATATTTGTTCATCTTGCTGTGTGTACTCTGATCTATTATACTTTGTGACTGCATAGTCATCCAGTATATTTTACCTACCGTTTTCCTAGAGGAAACCCAGGTGCCTCCTCTTCCTTGCCACCACATGTGATGTTGCAGTGAATATCCTCTACTTACTTCTTTATGCACCTGTGAGAATTTTAGTGGGAGAGATCATCAGGGGCAGAATTGCTGGGTCCTATGATATATAGAGATTTAATTTGCCTAAGTCATTCTGGATTGCTGTGCACTATGGCTGTGCAAAAGCATGCACTCTGGATTTTTGTTGTTCTGCATTATGTCTGTGAGATTTATTCATTGTGCCGTGTAGCAGGAATGAGTTCCTTTTCATTGATGTATAATATTCTAATGTTCAAAAGTCATATATCTATTCTAGAGGTGATAACATTTGGGTTGTTGCCAGACTGGGCTGTTATGATTAACACTGCTCTAAATATTTTAAAAATATATTTTAATTTCTTTTGATTATATCAGCAGAAGTAAAATTGCTAGGTCCTTAATTATATATACAATTAGCTTTAGTGGATACTACAAACAGTTTTCCAAAATTTTGTACCAATTTACACTCCCATAAGAAAGGGAGGAGAGTTCCAGGTGTTCCAGATCCTTGGGAATCCTTTCAATTTTAGACATTCTGATAGTTGTGTAGGTGTTTCTCATCATGGCTTTTATTTGTCCTTCCTTGATGAGTAAGATGCCAAAAGCCTTTTCATTAGCCATGTGGTTAATAAGTACATATTAAGCACATGGATACCCTCTTTTTTATGAAGTGCCTTCTCCAGTCTCTTTCCCAGTTTTTTTGTTAATTAATTTGTAGAATTCTGTATGTGTTCTGATTACAGGTCATTTATCAGAAATGTGTTCCAAGCATAGTCTTTTAAGTATGTGGCTGGCATTTTTCATGATGTTAGTAGTGTCTTTTGATTAACAGAACTTATTTTCACTGAAGCCAATTTATCAACTCTTTAATAGTGGTTGTTATGTTCTGTTCAAGAAATCCTTGCCTATCCCAAGGCCACAATGATATTCTACTATTTTTTTCCTGGACGTGTTATTGTTTTACTTTTCATATTTAGGTATCGGTGTTATGACGTGATTTCTTTTGTGTTATGGTTCCTCCTCATAGGGTGTGAAACTCAAAGGACTTAAGCTATGTTTATTACTTCAAGATGGAGTCACAGCGGCCAATGTGAACTTCCATACCGGTTTTCTTTTTTTTTTTTTTTTTTTTTTTTGCGGTACGCGGGCCTCTCACTGTTGTGGCCTCTCCCGTTGCGGAGCACAGACTCCGGATGAGCAGGCTCAGCGGGCACGGCTTACGGGTCCAGCTGCTCCGCGGCATGTGGGATCTTCCCGGACCGGGACACAAACCCGTGTCCCCTGCATCAGCAGGCGGACTCTCAACCACTGCGCCACCAGGGAAGCCCCATACTAGTTGTTTTCAAACATTAGGCACAGGACTACAAGTGTTTTAGTGTGATAAAATAAGTGTTACTTTAGATTAGGAATTTGTTTGGTAATGTCCACAGAAAGATTTCACTTGAACTGAAGGAACAACAAGATCCCCTGGGCAAAACCCTTACACCCTACTGGCAGATTCCTTAAAATGAGACCACTGAGCCCAGCAACTCAAAGCCTCTTCACTGGAGGACCCGACCCAACTCCAGGCTGCTGAGAGCTGTTTCAGATGGACGCTGCCTGAGGCTCTGTTGGAGCAGAAGGTGACTGACTTCCTACTCATAGTTGTTGGGAGAACCGCTGCTGGATGGGAGATCACCATTCAACGCCGTTCAGTGCCTCCTTCCCACTCCTTGAAGTGGTTTGTTACCCCTTTTTCTATTTTCACTACTTAAACTAACCTGCGTTGTGTGCTAATTATGTGCAATAAACAGAGTGATTCATGAATCAAATATTGGCTACACTTTGTATATATATCTGCAATCCTGTGATCCTTACCTGGCCTCAGCACTGGGCCCTGCAATAGTCTGGTTCATCTTAACTAATTTTGGGGTGTGTGTGAGGCAAGATCAAGGTTTTTTATTTGTACAAGTATTCAATTGATAACATTCAGATGATTCTTGCAAAGTAGGAAACCATGTAAAGAAAAATTGTGTTCAAAAGGAACTGAGCTCCCACCTCATCATTTTCTAGCTGTTGAATTTTAGTTACTGCCTTCTCTGTTATCACCTTTCTCTATAAATCAAGGACATAGGACTAGATAACCTCGGTGGAATTTCTGACCTCTGAAATCCTATAGCTATGCTACAGTATTGGGGACTAGAAAATTAAAACCATGTGCTACAGTTTTAGTGGATACACAGTTTTTACCTTCTCCTAATCCCACTCATCACTCCCCAAATATGTTTTCTCTCTCCTCTCTATAATATCCCTCAACCTTGCCAAATATATGTAAGGTAAGGAAAAACAATTTTCCCTTTGCCCTTCCAAGTTCTTGGCTGAGATTCCTGTAATAAAAGACAGATTCATATGAGAAAAACAGACAAGTTTATTAATATGTATACCTCGTGTATACATGGGAGACATCCAGGGAAAAGTGAGTAACTCAACGTGGTGGCTCAGAATTCTGGCCTATATAGCACCTTTAACAAAGAACAATAAATTTGCGGAGAATGACAGGACAAAGGAAAGCAATTTAGGGCTTCCAAAGACAGAGATAAAGACTAGTTAGTAGTTTGTTATGTAGATTGCTTTGGTGATTTCTCCAGGCTAATAGGATCTAAAGTTGTCTCCAAAGATTAACCATTGTTCTTCCTGGTAGAGCTGGGAGGAGGGATACCATGTAAATTTATGTTCTGCTTTTAGGCAAATGGGGGGGACAGAGAGCTTGCCCTGTGTACTTGCTTCTTCTCAGCTGCCTTTAGCTCAAAATAATCCTTATGATGAAGTGGCATATTTTAGAGTGGCATAATCTGCTACCCTTCATTTGTTTCAATAATTTTTATTTATTTCTTTGCAAATCAAAAGGCAGCTATGATTACTATTCCAAATCTTCTGATAAATACTCAAGATCTGTGGTTTTTTTTAAAAGATTGCTTTATTTTCCCTGGCTTTTATTTCTAAATGCCTTTAAGTTTTCCTCTTTATCACTAGTTTTCAACAATTTGATTTTGCTTTTTCTTAGCATCGTCTTCTTCGTGTTTTCTTTTTAGGTTTTGTTGATGTTCTTCAAAATATTTGTTTCTATTTTTTCAGTTTTTTTTTAATGTCTTTCCTCTCTTCTCTTTCTGACACTCCAATTGCCTGTATGTTGGAAAGCTTGATATTGTCCATTAGGTCACTGATGCTCTTTTAGTCTATTTTCTCCCCATGTTTTATTTTGGAAAAGGTTTCTAATTGCAGTGTCTTCAAGTATACACTGATTTTTCTCTTTTGCCATATCTAATCTGTGGTTAATCTCATCCATTATATTTTTCATTTCATATATTGTATTTTTTGTCTCTAGATGTTGCAGGTGGGTCTTTCAAAAGTATTTCCCATTTCTCTCATCATACTTCTGTTTCTCTCTATCTTCTAAAACATATGGAGCACATTTATAAAAGCAGTTTGAACATCCTTATCTAATAATTTCATTTTCTCTGTCTCTGTGTCTATTGACTCATATTTCTCCTGGTATGGGTTATAATAACCTGCTTTTCTGTATGCATCCCAATTTTTTCACTCTATGCTAGACACTGAATTTTCCATTGTTGAACGTTTGAATTGTGTTTTTTCTTTTCAATAGTATTTGACTTCTGTCCTGGCAGAAATTAAGTTACTTGAGCTCGGTTTGATCTTTCTGAGACTTTAAAGTTCTTTTAGGGTAGGTCCAGACTAGTTTTCAGTCTAAGACTAATTGTGAACTCCAAAAATAAGGCACTGACTTCTGAGGACTCTACCTGATGCCACCTGTAATAATAACCCTTTGCCCTCTGGCTTGGGAGAAGTAACAGTTATTTACACAGTGAACTCTGAAAATTGTTTTGCCCATTTCTTTCCAGTGGTTCATTTCCTAGCCTCAGCTGGTTTCATCTCACATATGTACAGATCAGTACTCAGCTGAAGACTTGTGGAGACTCTCTATGTAGCTGTAAAGTTCTCTGGGAAGTTCTCTCTTTTCTGGTACACTGCCTGTTCATTCTAGTTCCAGCAACATCCATAAACACTCAGCTCTGTCTCCTCTATACAGTGAGACCTCTGGGTTTTGTTTGGGTTCTGTCTCTCTGCATTACAGCCTTCAGGCCATACAATAACCTGAAACAATTGTAGAACTCATTTTTCTTTTCCCAAGTATCATAGTCACTTATGCCCATTGTCCAACGTCTGAGAGCAGTTGATGAGTATTTTTTGTCCAGTTTTCTATTTGTTTAAGGATGTAGGGTAAATACATTTTCTGTAACATGGCCATGTTACAACTATATATATATATATATATATATATATATATATATATATATATATATATATATATATATAGTTGCCTCTTTCCTGTTTTCTCTTTCAGAATTGTTTTGGTATCATTTTTAAGATTATGCTAAATTTCTACAGTCACGTTTTCTCCAGAATTGCCCTTTTTAATATGCTCACCATGGTGGTAAGGGCATTCACTTCTTATTGACAAAGTAGATTTGGTTAACTCTCTGAAATGTGCTAATCTTGGGAACCCAGAAGCTAAGATCAATATTACTAGATTTCTCTTTACTTGTGTCAGAGAAGTGTAGCTTTGGTTTTGTAGCTAAAAGGGGGAAAAATGTAATGATATTACATATATAATGAAAGCAAAGCTTGAGGAAATATAGGCTATTTTATAGATTTTGCAGTAAATCTCACAGGCTAAAAAAGAATCACAAGACAGAAAGCATTCACCCATTTTTTGTCTTTACGAGTATAACAAGTATTTAAACTTAGATTTGGGCACTCTCAACTATAAACCTACTATTTTCTTTACCTGTTTACAAGAAAAAACAAACCCAGTCCTCATCTGTACAGTATCAGTTTTCAAATTAACAAAAATAACAGCACTCTCTGAACTATTCTATTCAGTAATTTATAGAGGAGAAAATATTTTGGGTGTTAAATTTTTCATACCACACTGAACGAGGAAGCAATTAGGTAATACCTGTAGTGGTTTATTTTATATTCAGAAAAAGTGTCCAAGACATTTAAGGTAGATGGAAATATTTTGCTGAAGTTAATTGCCATTTGAAAAATTTATAATCTATGGAATTAAGTTCAAAGGGAAGCTGCTGTGTGGGATTTTGGCAATTTTGAGTTTAAAAAAAGACATCACATTGGATTATTTACTTTTGTTCCTTCCCTTTGGTTTCCTGAGCATTCAGGTTTGCTGCCAGGGTACTGAAAAAATTAACAGTAATGTTATTTTAAACATAACTCATAATACCAAAATAACATGAATTTAGAAGAGCATTTAACTTGGACATATACATTTGTCTAATTATTCTGCCAAATATCTGCATATTTACTCATAACCCATGTCTTTTCTTTAAATTGAAGTATAGTTGATTTACAATGTTGTGTTAATTTCTGCTGTACAGCAAAGTGATTCAGTTATACACATATATACATTTTTTAAATATTCTTTTGCATTATGGTTTATCTCAGGATATTGAATATAGTTCCCTGTGCTATACAGTAGGACCTTGTTTATCCATCTTATATATAATAGCTTGCATTGGCTAACACCAAACTCCCACTCCATCCCTCCCCCACCCCCTTGGCAACTACAAATCTGTTTTCTATGTCTGTGAGTCTGTTTCTTCTTCACAGATAGGTTCATTTGTATTATATTTTAGATTCCACATGTAAGTGATATATGGTATTTGTCTTTCTCTTTCTGACTTACTTCACTTAGTATGATAATCTCTAGTTCCATCCACATTGCTACAAATGGTGTTATTTCATTCTTTTTTATAGCTGAGTAGTATTCCATTGTATATATGTACCACATCTTCTTTATCCATTCATCTGTTGATGAACGTTTAGTTTGTTTCCATGTCTTGGCTCTTGTGAATAGTGCTTCTATGAACATAGGGGTGCATGTATCGTTTTGTATTGTAGTTTTGTCTGGATATATCCCCAGGAGTGGGATTGCTGGATCACATGGTAATTTTATTTTTAGTTTTTTGAGGAGCCTCCACACTGTCTTGCACAGTGACTGTACCAACTTGCATTCCCACCAACAGTGTAGGAGGTTTCCCTTTTCTCCACATCCTCTCCAGCATTTATTATTTATAGAGTTTTAAATGATGGCCATTCTGATCAGTGTGAGGTGGTATTTCACTCTAGTTTTGATTTACATTTCTCTAAGAATTAGTGATGTTGAGCATCTTTTCACAGTCTATTGGTCATCTGTATGTCTTCTTTGGAGAAATGTCTGTTTAGGTCTTCTGCCCATTTTTCAATTGTGGTGTTTGTTTTTTTGTTGTTGAGTTGGTAACCCATGTCTTTATAACACGCATAGTTATTTTAAAAGGACTGAGTGGAGGGAGGGAGGATTGGTGATCACGAGAAATGTGAAGAGATTTAATTTCTGCCCTGGTTTGAAAACAACAGCAACAATAACAAAGTTTAGAGTAGATAAGTTTGACAATTTAAGACACTACCTTTAAATTTAATATTTTCTCCACATCTAGATTTACTTCTTTTATTATGTGACTTGATAATCACTAAAGTAGTTTAGCAGATGTTTCAGGAAAGTCTTTGTACTGGGAATTAGGAATAAATAAATGTAGTTTGAATTAAGCACTAAGCATAAATGATTAGGCATAAATTCTTCAAGTTTATCCTTAAGTTACTCAGAGCCCAAGGAAGTGGAGCCTTGAGAGCCAACATTTTTTAAAGTGTTCTACAAAACGAAACAAAACCAAAAAGAATTAGCCTTGGATGATTAAATTCACATTGAGTCAATTTGGGACAGGGTGGTGTGGGTGGAGGGGCATTCAAGAGCATTCGCCCTGTATATTTGAGTAAGTAGATTTTTATAAAACACTAGAGGCTAACGAATATTTATCAAGCATCTCCTATGAGAACAGTGGTGAACAAAATTGAATTTCTGTCATCATGAGGTTATGTTCTAGGGGAGAAAAATAGACAGTACAATTCAAGAAAATAAAGATTTCAGTTATTTTCACTGCTAAAAGGAAAAACATAAGAAGGTAATATGGTAGAGTAATTGGCTGGTGGGAGGGTTCTGCTTAATGTGGTTAGGTTTGATCTCTCTGAGGTTCCATCTGAGTTGGGACCAAATTGATGAGAAGGCAGTCATGCAGAAATGTGGACAGAGAGAATTTTCAGTGGAAGGAGCAGCAAGTGTAAGGGCCTGGAGGCAGCATCATAAGGGACAGTAGATATGAAGTTGAAGATGTAGACTGGGTCCAGGTTAGAGCAAACCATTTAGGCTGTAGTAAGTAAGGGGTTTAAAAAATTTTAATCTAAATAAAATGAGGTACTACTGGTGAGGTTTAGGCAAGGCAGTGACATGGTCTGCTAAGAGGTTATTCTGGCTGCTCTTGGTGGATAGCCTGTAAGAATCAGGGAAAAAGTAGGAGACTTGCGGAAGGTAATGGAAAATGGTCATTGGACTAAGCAGGGTATTAGTAAACTGTGGTCAGATTTGAGGTGTATTTTAGAAGTAAATAGACACTAAAAATTTTGATGGACAAATATGAAGAATTTAGGAAATAGGTTTTACCTGAACATTGGGTGATTAATCTGGATGAAAAAAGCTTGAAAATTTTTTATTTTATCATTTATTTATTTATTTATGTACAAAGAATCAATTTTACAGATTCGTTTAGAGCATGGTAAGTTTGAGTTAGTAATGGAAATGTGGAGAAGGCAGTCACTTATAAATCTGGTTTTAGAGGAAAGCTCTGGGTTGGCAAATTAAATCTGACAGCCATCAGTGTATTTGTGATATTTAAGGTGACAGGACTGATGGCATCTAGTTTGAAAATATAGAGAGAAAAGAGAAAAATTCCGAGGACAGAATTCTGTGGCAGCCCAACATTTATTTGTAGGGCTGGTGGAGGAAGAGAAACCAGCAAAGGAGACTGAAAAGCGTTCTGCAAAGATGTAGGAAGATGTCTCAGATATTTTTCCTTCCCTTAATAATGTCTCAATTTGTAAATTTTGAGTTCCATTCACAATCACTAATACTGCTGAATTCTTTTGTCAAAAATGATTTTCTTCCCTTTCCCTCCCTCTCAGAGTGTACATTTAAGGACATATAACCTATTGTCAGAAGACTTAAGTTGCTATAAACTAAAAGCACTGACTTCAACTTTCCAATCCAGTTATTTCTTTTTTTTTTTTTTTTTTGGCGGTACGCGGGCCTCTCGCTGTTGTGGCCTCTCCTTTTGCGGAGCACAGGCGCCGGACGCACAGGCTCAGCGGCCATGGATCACGGGCCCAGCCTCTTCTTAGCATGTGGGATCTTCCCTGACCGGGGCACGAACCCGTGTCCCCTGCATCGGCAGGCGGACTCCCAACCACTGCGCCACCAGGGAAGCCCCAGTTATTTCTTACCTTGTAAATGCAGAAAGAATATTGAAGGAAGTCCCTTCTCTCCTTCTCTCTGTGGTAGATTGTTTGCAGAAAGGCCCTGGTTTTCCCCTTCCTCAATTCATGTTCTTAATATCTGACCTGCAACTCCTCTCATCAAGGTATGGAATCTCTTATCCTTCCTTTGAATATGGGCTAACCTTATGACTTGCTTTGGTCAATAAAATGTGGTGAAAATCATATTATCCTAATTATGTGTATAGGCCATGAGAGGTCTTTGAATTCTCTTCTCTTTCTCTTTGAATTATGCCCAGTCACCATGTTATCAAATCCTGTCTAGGCTGGTGCAGGACAAAAGACCATGTGGAACACAGATGAGCCATCTGAGTTGAAGACATCTTAGACCAACCAGCCTCCAGCTGACCCTATACCAGATAGTAGATACATGAATGAGTACAGCTGGGATTGGGAGAACCACCTACCTGAACCCCATCCAAGTTGCTAAGTCACAAAATCATGAGCTAAATATAAGTTGTTGTTTTAGCTATTAATATGGGGTTGGTTTGTTACACAGTGATAGCAAACTGATACATTTTGCATTCATTCTTATAGTACCTGATAAAGATAGAGGAGTGCAATGGCACTGGTTTCAACTGAACCTTCGGAATGTGACGTGGCAAAACTCTTGGGATCTGACTAGATTATGTTCTAATATTCACACAAAATTGCCAGAGTCAGTACGGTATCCTGTCAGGAGTCTTGTGGGCTGTGAGAAAGAAACTTGGGTTCTAGCCTTGTCTTGGACATTCATTTCACTAAAAGGTACTTTGAATAGATCACTTCATTTCACTGGTTCTCTTTTGCCACATATTTAAAGTGAGAGGTTAGTATGAGTTTCTACATATTTCCTTTCAACTTTACTATGGAACTCTCCTTAGGATTGATACAAACTCAAGAATTTGCTAGATTTGATACAATGGAAGAATCGACATTATTCTATTGTTTAAGCTTTGGTGGTCTTTCATGACCCTGACATGATCACATATTTTACTTCCAAATTTTTAGCTCAATTTAACCAATCACTCAATTTATTCATGTCTATATCATTGGCCACCTACACAGAAAGCCATTTGACTATATGACAAGTTATATATAGACAAGCTATGGGTCTTAAAAGAGGCCTCTCTCCTAAATTAACAAGGCCAATGTTTGGTATGAATATTGCTAAAATCTAAACTGGCACACCCGCCCCCCAATCTCTTCTGCTCAGCTATCAGAGACATCCTTTGGGACTACAATTTTATCTCCCCAAATTCTCTGTTTTATTAAAGTTTGTCCCTTGAAAACAGAAACACACAAGTTAGTGGCAACCTTAGATTGTTTAGCATATCCTGAGCTTTCACACAGGCTTTCCCTGGTGTGAGGTTTCAGATTTGCTGAGAGTATTCATCCCCGCTGGCCTTAGGGCAGGCAGGCTGAGCCTGAGCAACTGGGACCTGCAGGATGATCACCTCCCACCATTTATATCCTCATCTTTACCCACTGTGCTGTACAAAAACTATCTCCTGTGTGTTCCATGAAATAGAAACTTTGGAGAAACCCTACCTTAGCGTATTAGAGTCATTGGAATATATTTCATCATATGACCTGCTCCTCCCTAACAGAGTATCTTAAATCTATGAAGATGGTCTTTTTTTGATGGCTTTCCTTATGTTTTTCTTTGACCAAACATGGTCCTCCCTTTCTTCCTTCAAATTTCACTTATCTTTCAGAACTTATATCAAGTCCCAATCCTTCAGTGAAATTTTCCCAATTAGTTTTGCCTACACTTCATTGTCCGGTCTCTTAACCTGAACTCTTCCTGTTTGCCTAACACAGTGGCAGTTTTTTAATAATAGAAACCACCATATCTTCAACTCACACAGAATTATGCTAATTGAGTATTTTCTCATAGTGTACATCACAGGGCTGGTCACATAGTAACATCTTAATTAAATACATATTTACTGGCTAATAAAGCATAGAATCCATCTCTGATGAAAATAGAAAATTATATTCAAAAGGTTAAAATGGGTAAAGGGAGGAAAGAAGTTTCTCAAGCAAGCTGTGATTCTTTAGAAGGCAGATGTGAATGAGAGACATAGAGATGAATACCAAGAAGTAAATTGAATATACCAAGCAATCAGTGACTAAAACATAGAAGATTAAGCACATCAAAAAACCAACTCGTTATGAAATTTCAAGTGTGCATAAGCATTCTCTGTAAGGATTTATAGTTCTTTGAAGTATCTGTGGTCTTTGCACCAAGTATGTCACAGGTAGTTCTTTGACTGTTGTCTCAAGGATATGTATTATTTCCACAATTCAATAAGACTATATACTGTATTGTATTTATTGGGTATCTACTCTGAGTCAGACTATAATAGTCAAAGTACAATCATAAGATATAAGTATTGATATCCATAAAAGTCTATCTACCAGAATGTTCATGGAGCACTATTTTACATAATAAAAATAATATAAGTACCCAGTACTGAGGGAAATAAAAATAATATAATGTTTAATAATAATAAAAACCACGTTTGGTATAAATTATATTATACTACTTATTAATTAATATATAAATATAAATGTATTAGTATGCTATATTAAATAAAATAAATAGCAATATATGAATATTCAGAAAAGAAAAATATTTTGTAGAATATTTAATCATACTCTTCATTATTAAATCCTCTTCATACTCTTATTATTAAATTGAGAAATTTAATGTATCAGTTTGACTCTCGTTTATTCTAAAGGCAAAGGCAAGATATTATTTCAACGCTGTTTTATGACAAAGATTTTTTATAGATTGGACAACCAGAGAAAACCAAAAAAACAGAAGTGAGATAAATTTTGGCATCTTGAAAGAGAACACTTTTCCTCCTTCAGAATATTTTTTTCCTTTTTAAAAATCCACTATAAGGCAAGGCATTTCTCAAGATTAACACATTGTCAGACATTAATCTCCTTTTTTGTGTGTGTGAGAGAAAGAAAAAGTGATATCTGGGGTTACATTTCTATAAGGAAATGATGCCCAGTCATAAAATGACAAGCAATATTAACAGAGCATTATACTTCCTCATCTATAGATGACCTTTAAAGAGAATAGTAGTTATTATCTCACAATATTCCTTCATTTATTAGCTGTCCCTTTCCTGAGTTCCCTTGCTATTATATAGCAGGAATATAGATGCATGGAATAAAAAAATAGAGAAACACGATTTAACCATTATAATGGCTCAAGGCTCTCAAGTTTAATTCAGTTTTTTTCCCATTATATGAAGGGGGTTGAAGCTGATGTTAACTGCTAGACCAGGCAGTTTAGGAGGGAAATCGAGGCACCTTTATCTCTGGCCATTAAATTAGTCATAAAGGGCATTTTATTTTTCAGACTTGGTGGAAGTTCATTAAAGTGATTGGATAGGCTTGTAGGTTTGCATTATGAGATATTATTGTTGGGGAAGTCATCTAGGGCATAAATAAAATGACTGATTTGTACAGTAATAAATAATAAGACAGTCCCATTATTTCTCCTATTCATCTAAATCTCCACTATCAAATATTAAAAAGAAAAAAGAAAAAAGACTATCAAGATGGCTGATGAATTGAGCTTCCAAAAAAGAAAAAAAAAAAAAAATCTTGTCATGTGAGCTTGAATAGAAGTCCAGAAATGAACCGGTCTAAATCTCTAAATGGAAGAAAAATATAATTTACGTGCAAGTTCTCACACTCTAGAGGATGCAGAGATAAGATTTTAACTTCTCATTTACTCTGAACCTTTCTCCATTAGGATTAAAGAAGTTTCAGATCACTCTCCGATATAATTAGTGACTTTTTCACTTTCCTTTTTTCTTTAAACTTCTTTCTGTCTCTAATTGCTTTTAAATATTATTTTTGTTTTATTATTCCTGAAGGACAGCTATTTTCAGGGAAGCAGTGATACTAGAAAGATACTGCCAAAGAAATGGGGAAACTGCAATTTTATGTTCATCTCAATGGGAGTTTGAAAAATTACCTTATATTTAGTGTAAATAGACAAAATTTGATCTGAACACCTTTGCAGAGAAAGTGTGGTGAAACACTGAGCATTTTTTTCTCATAATTTTATCTCACAAGGTAGCTTAGTCCTCCTAGTTTTGAGAACACTAGGAAAAAGTGGGAAAGTATGGATTATGTACTATGTGCAAGTCATTTTATTTGAAGTTTTCTCTAAATCACTGTGATGATGAGTAAGTTGACTCAGACACTCAAGTACATGTTCTAGTTACAGAGCTAATAAACTGGGAACTGGGGTTTGAACTCAAGTCTGTAGAATCACAGGCATATTCCATCCCCATCCCTGACCATAACATAAGCCTTAAATCCTTATTAAGCATCTCTCATTATCTTCTATTACCTCTTTTAGTTTTGATCAAGTTAAAGATTTTCATTTCTTTTCTAATTTAATTGAAGCACTTCTCAAGCCAGAGGTAGGTTTTCTTGTGAAGCTAATGTAAGGTCCTGGCTTCATTGCAATGTGACATGGCAATTTAGAAATAACTAAAACATTCCAAAAAGAAAAGGGCTGCCTAGGATAATATCAAAGAAATTTTAAACATAGATTTTATATTAATTATTTTTAAAAATTCAAAATGTAATCAGATCCTACCCTATTATAACTCTGCAGTGAATGTATCTTGTTTTTTTGTTTTTTTTTAACTTTTCAAGAGGATTTTCTTCTTGAGGGTAGTATAAGTTCAATAATTTATATAAATATTTTCTCAAGAGTTGCTTTCCTGTACCAAGGATTCTTGACTACAGGAAAAAAAAATTATTCTTAGTTCAGTGGCAAAGCGAGTCCTAATGAAGAGACTCCAAAATTAAACAGAGAAATTCTCTTTACAGAGAAGGTGGCCAGGCAGCCCAGAATCCATCTGGCCAGATATGTTCCTCTAGAAGACAGAGAGACTGTTCTTCAGTACCGCTTAATTCTCCAAAGTTACAGTTATCTCCTTTCTGATGATGGAGAGTACAGCTGGGAATATTGGCATAAATATTTAACCTGCTTGTATTACTAGCCACAGAAGCAACCTTTTTGCTGCTCTTAAGAGACATTACTTGGTTTAATTGCCCTTTTTGCTCTTGAGATGATGTTGACATCTAAACCCAAGAGTGGAGTGCTCCCTTCTGCCTCATCCTGCCTCTGTAAAACAATTTCATCATATGTTTACATGATTCAGCGGGGCTAGCCTCATGAGTAGTCTTCAAGCCTCTCTTTTCTTGACTGATCAAATTGATGACCAGTCTGCAGAACCATGCTTGGAATATTGTTCTATTAAGTATATCCAAAAGAAAAGCTGAAATACATATCCTAAAGATTATACAATATGAATCTTCAGTAAGAGAAGAGAACTAAGATTTGTTTTCACTTACTATACACCATGCAGGATGCTAAAGTCTCTACCATATTATTGTCTTGAATATTTATATTTATAAATATTACATATAATTTATAAATAATATACATTTATAACGGGGAGAAAAATTTATCTACCATACTGCATGATTATTATTAATCATGCAGTATGGTAGATAAATTTTTCTCCTCATGTTATACCTCAAAAACTGAGACACAGAAAGGGAAACAAATTTTGTCCTAGTTCCAAGTGCTGTTAAATGGCAGAAGAACTTTCCAAAGCAATTTCTAATAACTAAAAGCTACTCTCCTGGGATTCACAGGAGATACACATTTTCCTAAATCATCAGTGGAGCATGGCCAGAATTCTGTCCATCACTCTGAGCAGTTCATCAACAACAGTCATCCCTGACATTTTGCAAAGGCATTTTCTTTGAGAACATAGATCCCTAGTATACAATTTATTTGTTCTCACTCTGTCTACCTTGTGAACTATCTAACGCCGTTGTCTTCAAAGTATATAAAGGAACCACCAACATTACCATGCCCTGACAACTTACTAGAAATGCAAATTCTTGGACCCCACAGGTATGCTGAATTAAAAACTCTGAATGTAGGGTCCAGCAATTTGTATTTTAACAGGCCCTCCAGGGGATTCTGATACACATGAAATTTGAGAACCACTGACCTAATTGTTAACTTACTCAGCTGCCTAAATTCTGAATCTCTTAATGAGAATTTTTTTTCCCTAACACTGTAGTCAAACAAGTAATATTCCATAGGGCTTGGGATTGAGTTTTTCTACTATCCCTATAGAATGGATTAGAGATCAGAAAGTTTCCCTTGAAAAAGTGGAGAGGGAACTTGTAAAAATGTGTCTTAAAATCTTGTATATCTAAAAAAGAGCCCCATCCATGGCAATCTGTCTTTCTCTCACATATCTGGGTTTTTAAACCGAGTGAACACAGATTCAAATGTCTGTATTGAGATAGTAAAAGGCAGACAAGCAATACTGTCAAGAGAAATCATATTATTCTTGTAACAACAACTATACAGTAGCAAGAAAGAAAAAAACAAAAGGCTACGGACCAGAAATGCCATAGAACAAAACACACTCTGGATAGAATTTGACACATTAGTTCATTTCCATCTTGTTATGATTTAGAAAAATGCATTGTTTCTTCCATTGACTCAACAAATATTTGCTGAGTTTCTACTGCTTGCCAAGCCTTGTGCTGGGCAGAGTGGAAAAGACAGACGAAGACACAGCTCAGAATTGCTTAGGAAAGAAAGGCATCAAACCAAACCATTCCACTAAAACTACTTACTTAAAATTGCACCAAGTGCTTCTGAAGAGTATAGCGTGTTTTGAAATTGTATAACTAATCGTATAACTTGGGCTTCTAGACCTGGTTTGAGCTCTTAAGTTAAAATTTGGAAGATGAGTAGGAGTTGGCCAAGTGAAGAACAAAGAAATAGTGTTCAGGCCTGAGAACATCACAAGCCAAAGAGTTGGTGTATTGAAAGGAGCTCGGAGGGAGACTTCAACTGGATCAATATTTTATCTCCCTAAAGATATCTGAAGCCAATGTAACAGAATGTCAGTCTTCTAAAATTTTCATTGGTGAGTAAAAGGGCATATGTCATTTTTGTCCTGTAACTTTCATTTGGTGTGTAATTATTTCTATTGTTTGAAAAGGAAAATAAAGTATGGAATAGCTTCCAAGGTGAGGAATATGAATATAGTTGTCCTGATAATAGAGGCTTTGCAGTAGGGTTTAGTAGTCTACAGACATGAGTACCTCATGGTTTTACTTGGAATGAATGGAAATGATTTGAAGCAATACAGAGCCTCTAGGCTTGCCTGGCATCCATCTTATTTAAATGAATGCCTGGTTAAATGAATGGTTTTTTTGTTTTTTCCTAAAATTGAGGCATGTTAAAACCAACTGGAATCTCTGAGGGATTTGAATGTTGGATGGCTCTACTTAGTCTTATCTCAAAAGATCTTATGCTTACCTGTATTCGAAGCTATTTAATCATTATTTCAGGAAAAGAAAGCATAAATTTCTAGACAGAGCCTTTTATCATGGTCAGCAGGTTCGTGACCTCCTTTGTTTAGCAGAGTCCAAGTGATCGTTTGGATGATTCTATGACTTCTGAATGGATAAGAAAGACAACAGTTGCCCCGGACAATTTTATTTTATTTTTTAATAGTATTAGTTTTTTAACATCTTTATTGGAGTATAATTGCTTTACATTGTTGTGTTAGTTGCTGCTGTATAACAGAGTGAATCAGCTATACTATACGTATACATCTATCCCCATATCCCCTCCCTTTTGCGTCTCCCTCCCACCCTCCCTGACAATTTTAATTTGAGCTTCAAACTCCATCAAGGACATGAAATCACTCTGCAACCCCTACCCACCCCTCCACCCCCAGGGATGTGCCTCTGAATACTTTATTTACTTCTGCACCCGCCATACCTAGACTCATGGTGATAATAAATAGCTGTTGTTTGTGAATGTAAGTACTCAACTAATGCAACATGGTGTTACTGCCACTCGCCTCTTCTTGATGACATTGTCCCCATTTGAAAGATAAATGGTTATTTTATAGATATCAGTGTATTTGTGATACAAGGGGGTTTTCAGATCTAAAATTCTTCATTACTGAATTATCACAAAGCTTGAAACTCCAGCATTTAATCCTTAAAAGAGGCAGGCACAATGTAAAGATTTTTGTCTCAAACTTTCCTGAGACCGAGGGTAGTTCTAGCCAGGCCGAAAGCAGTAATGAATAATCTAACCTCCAGCCACTCATTGCTACTCATTGCAAAAGAGTTTATTCTACCAGTGATTCTAATGTGGGGTCATTAACAGACTTGATATGCAAATAAAACTGATTATTTTCTTTAAGTCGGAATCCCATCCTGGAATAGCGGAGCCCTTAGCAGACATAGAAAAGACCACAGAGAATTTTATAATCCTGTCATCTCACTTTTTCATATATCATTACTCATGTACCTCACGTGTAGTTCCTAACTATTATCTCCTTCATGATATTTATGTCCAGATTAGCATCTAGAATACACAAATCTTCGTAAGAGGATTCTTCATAAAACCCAAGTCATTTAAGTTGTTAGTACATAGCAGAGAATCCATTAAAGGACTGGTCGTATAAACTGTTGTACTCATTGTGCTCGGGAGGGTGTGCAGCATTAGGAATGGCTCAGAGGATTTGAGCCTGATACCCTTGACACAATTTGTCCACAAGAGAAATTAGTGGAGGAAGGGCTTCATTTTAGAGAGGTTTAATTTGAGGGAATGGTGTGATAACCAAAGAGGGAGGACTAGAGATTACAGTTTTGGTGTCACCCACCAAGGGTCATTGCTAAAAGCATGAAAGTGAATGAGGGCTCCAAGGGTGTGAGAGTTGGGATGAAGGCAGTCTCCTGGTAGTCAGGCACATGGCCTTTGCAGTCAGTCTGTTGTATGGCTTGGAGCATATATTCTAACCTGTGTCATCCTTTTTTTGCCTCTTTGAAATGGACCTAACAGGAAAATAATGGTCAAATATAATAATGTATCAATCAGGTATCTACATCACTTATCACACTACCTCATTCTTCATAAGTGAAGAATAAATGTTATATATTATAAAATGAAGGAAAGTACCTATTAAATGCCTACCAGGTCCTGGGAGCTTGGGATAAATCAGTAAACAAGACCGTTACTGTTGCTGTACATACGGAACTAAGAAGAGTCAAATGGAAGGGATGATGACTGAATCTTGGCAAATTCTTAGAAAAGGTAGCATTTTAAAATATTGTTCTAGATATCTCTCTGTTGATGCCCTGAATATCTTCTTGGCTCTCACCTCCCTCAACTCTGAAGCAGTTCAACTCTGTGGGTACCTATGACTCTCTGTGCCTCAGAACTCTTCTGGCCGAAGGGAGCATGCTGGGCCACACAAATGACAAGCCAGGAATGCCAGACAGTTAATGCCCAAGTGAGCATCATTTAGCCCATGACAGGTGGGGAGTAGTGGATAAATAAGCCAGCTTCCTTGCTTCTCGTTTTGGTTAATTATAAGATGTGTTCTACTTTGTCTCCCAAATTTCTACAGTGGGGTTGAGCTTCATTTACCCAAAGCCTGATGGTTTGATAATGCAGTCTTTTTTTTTTTTTTTTTTTTGCGGTACGCAGGCTTCTCACTGTTGTGGCCTCTCCCGTTGCAGAGCACAGGCTCCGGACGCGCAGGCTCAGCGGCCATGGCTTACGGGCCCAGCCGCTCCGCGGCATGTGGGATCTTCCCGGACCGGGGCATGAACCCGTGTCCCCTGCATTGGCAGGTGGACTCCCAACCACTGCGCCACCAGGGAAGTCCACTTCAGTTGATTTTAAGACGCAGAATTAATCACATTCACTTGATTTATATCTCATAAAAGCCATACAACCCAGTAGTTTTACATTATTTTGCGGATTATACAACTGTGGTTGCCATAGTAAGCAACTTGCTAAAGTTACTATTATTCGTAAGTGGTAAGTGGTTGTTGGAACCCCATTTAGAATACAGTTCCCATACTCTTTCCATTACATTAAGTCGCTTAACTTTGAACTTTAAAGGCAAACATCCTGTTAGAAACCAAAATACAACGGAGTAAATTTGAAGCTCTAATTGGCTTTATTCAAAGATTCATGAATCAGGCAGCATCCCATCTAACAACTAGAAGAGTGTTCAGAGGGGTAGTACAAAATGGAAGGTTTTTATAGGAAGAAGGAGGGTGGGGCAAGAAGGTATTAACAAAAGGAAAGAAAGAATTATTTTTAAGCCAAGACATCATCTTTTGCTGGGAAAAGGGGACTTGACAAAGGTTTTATTATGCTGATTGCCCCTTCTTCCTCTGGGGGATGGAGAAGACCCTCAGGACAGATTATTTAACTGGTGCTTGACCAGAAATTTCCAGACTGATTGATTAAGATTACATTTTTGGGAGAGGCTGAAGCTGCAATTAAATCAGGTGTTAAATTCTAGGTTTTGTATTTTGGGCTTTGGCCCGAATGACACCATTTTGGGCCTGTGGTTTTCTTTCTAACAATCCTATGAAGAGTCAATTAAATAAGTAAATAATCTTACTGTGTGTAGCCTTTTGCTTAAGATTCTGTTGTTGTGTTTGACGTGACTGAAAGTAAGTAGTATATGCATTTTAAAATAATCCTCTTTAAGGCATCATTTTTTAGCAGCAAGTGACCGTGTGTGTCTGTGTGTGTGTGTGTGTGTGTGTGTGTAGATATAGGTATTGTAGGGAAGGAAAAGTAATTTTCCCTGTATTCGTCGTAGAGTTTAGTTGAGACCCCATTGATAAAAGACAGATTAACAAGAGAAAAAACAACAGAAGTTAACATGTGTACCTCATATAACATAGGAGATACCCAGGGAAAAAATGAATCACTCCCCAAGTTGGCTTAGAATTCAGGCTTAAATACCATCTTAATAGGGAAAAGGGAGGGTGATGCAGGCCTTTTAAGGGAGAGTAAATGAGTTTTAGGAAAGATGAATGGGCCCTTAGAAGAGCAGATGAGAGGTATGATAGTTTGTGACAAAGTTTTTTTGGGGTGTCGTGTCAATTTTTCCTCTCCTCTTCTCTCCTACGATAGGAATCAATCTTTCTTGGTTGATGAAACTCTCAGGGAGGGGATTTAAACAATTGAGTGCCTTTTGAAGGACTATCCTTTGGTAGATAAGGACAGTTCAGAGAAAGCCTCTTCCTGTATTTGCTGTTTTTCCAGTGCCACAGTTTGAAATATTCAGTACACCACACCGAAGTGGCATATTTCAAGGTAGCATATTCTGCTGCCCTTCAATTTCTCTCTCTCTCTCTCTCTCTCCCCCTCTCCCTCTCTCTCAATCTATCTGTCTAACGGTATATATCTATCTATTGAGATGTGCCAGTTTTTTGCTAGGATGTTTTAGACATAGCTATATAGCTATTTTCTAGCCTAATTTTCTTGTTAGCTTAAAGGTCTGTTAATTGTCACTGCAAGCATGTAGCCCATTAATTTAAATCTCATTTAAGCGCATCATGTTTTTCTACAGATAGCTCTGAGATGATATTTTATATATATATATATATATATATATAAATATAATTTTTTTTTTTTTCCTGTAACCACTACAGTGTAACTCCACTAGCTTGCTTTTTCTGATGTGTCTCAGCTCAGGTTTGGCCCCGCTGAGTCTGAGCCACACTCCACAGGAGGAGTCTAACACAGAACGTTGGTGCTGCCTTCTAATGATTTCATTTCAATTACAAAGCACTGGCTTATGGCTCCATTTATAACTCCAGTTTTAGCAAGTGCTTTTTGTTACTAAGAAAGACTTTTTTTAAAGGACATAATAAAAAGGATGACTATGTTAACAAAAACCTGGGAAACATGTATTAGTCAACTTGGAGATGTGATACTCATGTGTCCTTCTGCCACTCACTTGTAAAGTGAGCTCTATTCTGGGCTTCAGGTTGCCAGATAGAGAGAGGCAGCTCTATTCTGGGCTTCAGGTTGCCAGATAGAGAGAGGCAGCATGGAGTAATGAGAGTGCAGGGTCTTTCCAGTGAAATGGATTTAAATTCAAATACTGACTCTATCTATAATTTTATATATATATGTAATAACTGGCACTTTGGGCACATAGTGGGGATTCAAAAATGTTTACTGATGTCCTGTTTTATAACTTAAGCGTTACAAGCCTCAGTTTCTTCATCTGTAGGTTGGGGATAATACCTACTTCATAGAGTTGTTGTGAGCATTAAACAAACCCACATCTGAAAATGTTAGAGCAATGCCTGGAATTAAGTAGATAATTAGATACTGGACACATACTGATCTATAATTCCATGTGAACATCTACTTAGAGCTTGTTTATTTATCCACCCTCCTCTTAACCCCTGCATAGATTCATCGACTACTCTTTCTTTACAGTTATTGTCCCAAGCGCATGCTGTATTCACTCATGTCTCCACACTTTTGTTTATGATGTGTCTCCATCAAGATGTCTTTTTTTTTCTACGCCTTTTGGCTATTTAAATCTTACTCATCATTCCAGAACAATTTCAAATGTCACTTTTTTCATGAAGTCTTCCGCAATGATTCCCATGTTCTCTTTCTCTGATCTGTTTCACTTATTATAAGTGTCATTTAATTAAGGACATTATTATATTTTATCATCTTTCTCATTCTAGGTCTATTTCTTGTATTTAAATCTCTCTCCTCAGAAGGATTACTGACTCTCTTGGGAACATGACCATGTAATAACATTTTATTTTCTTTAGAGTGATTTCTAAAAACATGTGATATTTGTTCAAACAGTACAATATTATTTAATTCATATGTAAATATACTTCTACCTATTTCCCTGTTTCTATTCTCTCTTCAATCTAACATCTTTCCCCAGGGCATTGTTGCAAGGCTCATTCTAAGCACTACTCTTGTCAATGTCATCTTTCCTATTCATAAACTTCTGATGATTCCCAGTAACATTCAGAGTAAACATCAAATTTTGAGGCCAACTGTGGAGAACAGTATGAAGGTTCCTTTAAAAACTAAAAATAGAATTACAATATGATCCATCAATCCCACTACTGGGCATATACCCAGAGAAAACCATAATTCAAAAAGACACATGCACCCCAATGTTCATTGCAGCACTATTTACAATAGCCAGGTCATGGAAGCAACCTAAATGCCCATCGACAGACGAATGGATAAAGAAGATGTGGTAATATATACAATGGAATACTACTCAGCCATAAAAAGGAATGAAATTGAGTCATTTGTTGAGACGTGGATGGATCTAGAGACTATCATACAGAGTGAAGTAAGTCAGAAAGAGAAAAACAAATATCGTATATTAACGCATGTGTGTGGAACCTAGAAAAATGGTACAGATGAACCGGTTTGCAGGGCAGAAGTTGAGACACAAATGTAGAGAACAAATGTATGGACACCAAGGGGGGAAAACCGCGGTGGGGTGAGGATGGTGGTGTGCTGAATTGGGCGATTGGGGTTGACATATATACACTGATGTGTATAAAATTGATGACTAATAAGAACCTGCAGTATAAACAAACAAGCAAACAAAAAACAACTAATACTAAACTTTCTTAGGGTTATTTATATGGAAATATGTTAATATAAATGTTTCAGACATTAAAAAAAAACCGTTGAGGCCAGACATTAAAAATATCCTACAACCTTGACCTTATCTATCTCTCTCTGTCCTGTTTAAATTACTGCTTTCCTAGGCAGTGGTGTTTTTCTAGCTCAACTAAATGCATTTCTTACTTATGTGCCTTTGTTTATGTGCCAACTACCTGCATATGATTTCTTCTCCCCGTTTTACAATGATCTAAATCTCATCTTTCTTACTATGAAGCCTTGCCATTACTGCTCCTGCCTATATGATCTTTCTTAATGCCTGTGAGAGTTTTGATGACTTTACAACTCATTTGACACTTAGGATCATTACCACCATCATCTTATTACTAAGAAAATATTCATTGAGTACTGATTTGTGCCAGAAACTGACAAATACTTTGGGTTGTCTCATTTAATTGTATTTCCCATCCTGTACCTACCTTGACTCTAGGATTCTTAAAGTCAGGGGTCCTATTTTGTGTTCTCATAATTATCAAGTGTTGAACATGTCTTATATTCTCAATTGTGTATTACTGTTGTCATTGGTGATCATATATTCATATTAACTTAATAGATATTTATTAATTGAAAACATTTATGATCCCCCCCTCTCCAAGTGATAAGCTCATTCATGTGTAGTAAGTTTATAAAATACCTTAAGGAAAACTAAGTTATAGTCATTGAAATTCTTATCTTAAAGTTAATTCCTTCATATATGCATGTATTCAGCAAATATAGTATATTTGGTATCTACTATGTGTAGTAGTTACATGTTAAGGAAGCAACAGTGACTAGGATCAGACAGGAATATATGTATAAGTAGTTACCAGTAGTTAGAATACCAGTTTGTAATGATGGTCAACTGAGACAGGTTAAAAATTCAAAGGAAGTGTGACCCAGTAGATTTGAATGGAAATAGTGTTTCTGAACCAAGCTTGGGTATGCTCACTTGCACACAGTAAAGCCAAACTACTGACACCAGGTTGTGGTGAAGGAAAGTGCAGCATTTATTGTAAGACAACAGACAAGAAGTCCTGGGCAGGTAGTGCTCAAAAAACCCTAATTCCCTAATGGTTTTCCAGGAAGGATTTATATAGGCAAAATTTGGGGGAGGTCTGCAGGGTGTGTGACCTTCCTCTGATTGGTTGATGGTGAGGTAACTGGGTGGTGTTCCAGGAATCTCAATCATCAGTCTTCTGGCTCCAACCAGTCTGGGGTCCACATGCTTGTGTTCAGCCTGAAGTTACCATCCTCCACCTGGGTGGGGACATTAGTTCCCATAGAAGAGCTCAGAGATGTGTATCAGATTGTTATGTATATCCCTTCACGAGGAACAGGACGCTGCCCCATCACTGCACTATTGTTTCTTGATTGCTTTTCCTTTGTTTCTGTATTCCCTCACTTCTCTGATTACTAGCTGTTTGAATCTGCCCTTTGGAACTCAGGGAAGGTCTAGGAGGCTGAAACCTTTTTCCTACAAGCAAGAAATGGGAGACACAGAAAGGCTTTTGTACTTGGGAGGGCCCCATAGGGTTCTTCTTGGTTTCCAAGCAGAAGGAGAATTAGCTTTGGAAGACTTTCTGAAACTGAGGCTATGTGAGCAGAAATATGGAATACAAAATCATTTAGGACAAGAAGGTAGTTTAGATTAAAACCCATAAAGGCAGGAAATCTCGACAGGGCATGAGACAAAGAAGTGACAGGGCATGATGGAAGAAACCAGAATATGTCACCCCAAAATATGCTACTTTGACATAAAATTATTTTGAACTAAAGGCACTTAAAAAAATAGCAGGTATAAGAAGTGCTCTCTGACCATTCCCTTTTTCTTCCTGAAAGCAGGAGCCAAAACCTCCATATTGAAGACATGTGAGGAAAATCCAATTGTTCTAATTGTTGGGAAATCATAGTGATTCCCTCTACTTATTTTGTCCTCCTCAATTCTTTAAACTCTTCTTTTGTAAATATACTAAGTAGGAAAGACCATATTTGATAGTATTCCAATCTACATGAAGCTCCAATCTTCTTAGCACAAAAAGACTAGGTAAATTTTTGAATGCAGGAAAACAGTTTAATGACCATTCAGATTCACTAGCTGTCAGGTACAAAAGAAAACAAGTTATTTCCTAATGTTCTGGCTTTTAGGATATTGCCTCTGGGATTAATGTATACACTCTCCCCTTTACCTACTCTCTTCAACTGGCTAACTCCTGCTTATGGCGAAGATCTCAGCTTAGACATCACATCTTGCAGAAAGTCAAGGCACCCTTTGTTTAACCCAATGGTTCTCAACGGGGTGCAATTTTGCCCCTCCCCTCAGAGGCCATGTGGCAACGCCTACAGGCATTTTTGGTTGTCACAACCCGGGGGAAGGTTGCTACTGGCATCTACTGGGTAGAAGCCAGGGATGCTGCTAAACATCATACAATGTGCAGGAGAGCTCCCACAACAAAGAACTGTCTGTCTGAAATGTCACTAGGGCCGATATTAAGAAACGCCAGTTTAAGCCATCATAGCATTTGTCACACTGTATTGTATTTGCGGTGTTTATGCACCTGAGAACAAGAGCATGCCTTGATTTCCACTGCATGTTCCTGCGTACCTGGGACTCATATTAAGAATCTCATCATTTTAGTTTGCTTTTTGTATTGTGTCCTGAAGTGAGACCTAAATTTTATCTCTCAATTTCTCTGATTCCTGCATCATTCCACAAGACTGAAGTGGTTTCATATATCCAGAATTTGATTTAAAAGATAGTAGTAACCTTGATCAGTATATAAACAAATGAGCTATATATTAAAGACTGTAAAAACTTCATCTAAGGCCTAGAGGAATAGAAAATGGAATGGAAATAAAATAAAGCTTTGATACGGCTTACAGTGACCTAAATTAGCAAAATCACCAACTTTGCAGACACAGGGATGAAACCTAAAATATTAGTGACGAAAATGAACTTGATGCAACTTAAATATGTAAAATCAACTTATATATAATTTTTCCTAGACAAATAATTATGTAAGGACTACAAAACTTTGAAGTTAAAAACTTATGCCTCCCTCCTTTCCTTTTTCTGAAAGTGACTTAAATTCTCCAAACTTAATGTGGCCACATGCTGCGTAATTATCTTTAAATCAGTATTCAGCCTAGTTGGTCTCTCTTTTAAATGCAAATGAAAGTCCAGAGTTAAAGGTCTTTTTTTTTTTAACCTTCCTTCCAACAGTAGTCCATGTTTATGGTCACTGTCCTTCTGGACAAGAAAGTAAAGACAAGATTGGGTTCTAGGGCTTCCCTGGTGGCGCAGTGGTTGAGAGTCCGCCTGCCGATGCAGGGGACACGGGTTCGTGCCCCGGTCCGGGAAGATCCCACATGCTGCGGAGCAGCTGGACCCGTGAGCCATGGCTGCTGAGCCTGTGCATCCGGAGCCTGTGCTCCGCAACGGGAGAGGCCACAACAGTGAGAAGCCCGCGTACTGCAAAAAAAAAAAAAAAAAAAAAAAAGATTGGGTTCTAGGAATCTGTAGAAAGGGAGCTGTGGGAATGCACTCAGACCCTCAGCGTTGGAATAATGATTATTTTAAAGTGGAAACATTTGAGCTTAGAAGATTCAGAAAGAAATCTTATCTGACTAAAGCAGAACCTCTCAAAAATACAACTACCATTAACCCCCCTCCAAGGGATTTTCCTGTGAATTCAGCTGCCTTGGAAATAAACTGTCCATTTCCATTAGTAACCCAAAACACCAACAGAATCTTCCATACTCTCCCTTTGGAGTTCTGAAGACGCTCTTTTGTTAAGTTGATCTATATAAACCTTTAGTTAGGACTATTCCACAAGTTACTCATAGCAAACAGCTCCTTGTGCATGTGTACATAAACCTTGTCTTTCCTCCTGTTAATCTGTCTATGTCATTTAATTTGCAGAGCCCAACTACTGGACCCAAGTTGAAAGAGGAATAAGGTTTTCCTCCCAGTAGAGTTGTTTATATGCGTTGGCTTTATTGTTGTTTATATGCTTTGTGCAACAATGAGATTGTAATTCTGCCTACAATAAATTATCTTCACTATGTCTGCAAAGATATCTACATTTTATTTACAATATTAATTATAGATCACCAAAATTGAAAGGTACCATTCCTTTCCTTGTGTGAAAGAAATGAGACCTTGATGGTTTTAAGGGATTTGCTTGATGATGCATGGCTGGTTTAGAAAAGTTGGAATGTACACTGAGTTCTTCTAAATCTGAGACAAGCATAACTAATGTTTCAATTCAGCCAATCAAATTAGACTTGGATTGGGGGACAGGGACAGAGGGATGTGCTGAGAATAGGAGGCTTCCTCAGTAGAGCACTGTTTTCATTTCAACAACGAAGGCAGAGACTTAGACTTCCCACCCTCATTGATGATAAATTTCTGAAACCAAAAGAAATACATGGACTTCATTAATAGAAATGGCACTATATTACTGACTTTCAGACCTCAGGGTACCTAGAGTGGTCCCAGAATACAGGTTAATTTGGGGAATAGGAGGTATAGTGGGGGAAAAAAAAATGGAACCCAATTTAATTTGAAATTTGTACCAATTTTTAAAATATTTTGCATGAATTACTTATGATGGCTTCTGGGGAGAATTTTTATTCACTTATTGCTTTCCACTTTATTAGAGCAACACAATTTAAATAAGCCCATGAAGCTAATCTAGCCAGTTTCCCAGTGACTGAATGCGTGTAATTCATCATGCTACCCGCGTTTATGATGTTTGTCAGCATGATGAGCCGTGTAAGAGTAATTGCCATATCAATTTTATTTATCCAGCCCCAGTTTATTTGACCCTTTCCACATAAATCCTTGTATTTACAGTCCCTTCAAAAAGGACAACTAAAATATACTTCTGCACTGAGTAAAACTAATGGCCCCTAGTGTGTCTTAGAGATCTGTGGCCCATCTCTTTCCCTCTAATAATGTATTAAGATGTGATTGCAGGTTCTTTCATTTCTTTCCCCCCACTAAAACATTTTATTTAATTTCCCTAAGACAAAGCTGGCATGTTTGAAAGGAGGAATAGACTAAATGCCAAGTAGAATTCTGATGTGAGTTTTATGGAAAAGGGTATATAGAAATCTGTGTGCGAACAGATTGGCTACAAAATATACCAAGCATCCCAATAACACTCCACATCAGTGCCGTCACTTTTTCATGGTTGCTAAATCAATGGTTTTTGGCATCTTAACGACTGGTTCTGTTCAGGGATTTTGTTTGACAATGTTATCAATTCAACCATTAAGAGTATCAAATACACCGGATCAAATGTTTTTCTAATTTTTTTCTTCCTTTGGATTTTATGTTAAATTCATATTTGTCTTCACAATTGGACTAATTTGCTTTCTGAAAGAAACTCATTGTTATCTTATAAGCTCTCTTCATATTACCAAAGCAAAAGAATACGAAGTTAGTACTAACATTAAAAAAAAAGTGTTAAAGCTAAGTGAATGCAATTGTTTTGTTCTTATTAGATATTTCTTCTCCTTGCAAAAAATCTACCAGCAAACAGAAGAGGTATTTTCTCTCTTCTCCTTTTCCCTCAGATATTCAAAGTATTATAGGATATTAAGGAACGAGATGGCCATCTTTTCTAATATGTTGATCAGGCACTGAAAAAAAGAATAACCTTTTTATCATCTGTAATCATCAGCTCCTCAGAATTAGGAAAGTAATGGAAAGAGTGCTAAATAGATTGTCAGTGGAGGTGTTGGTAATTCAGCAGTTTTCTGTATACTTATTGATGGTATCATTTTAACCAATAGATGGTTGCTGCTGTACGCTTTACCAAAGTAAGGATGGGCATAGGAGGAGGTTACTGGACTCTTCAGAATGTCTTGCCTGTCAGGAAACAGGACCACTGAACTCATAATGTTGCACCTATTTTTCTCCTCGCCTCCCTTTGATTGTGTAGGGGAGGAAAAACAATTTTCCCTCTACCCTTCTGAGTTCTTGTAATAGAAGACAGATTAACAAGAGAAAAACAAGTTTATTGACATACGTATCTCTTGTATACTTGGGAGCTATCCAGGGGAAAATGAGTAACTCAATGCAGTGGCTTAAAACTCTGCCTTATCTTCAACAAAAAGCAATATATTTGTGGACAAATGACAGAACAAAGGAAAGCAGTTTTAAGCTTGTAAGGGCAACCAACTATGGGAAGGTAAACTAATGGTAGATGAAGGGTTAGTAAAGTTTGTTATGTAGATTCCTCTGGTGTTTTCTCCAAGCTGATAGGGGCTAAAGTTGTCCCTAGTGATTATCTTTTGTTCTTCCTCATAGAGAAGGGAGGAGGGACACCTTTGAACATTTATTTTTGCTGTCAGGCAAATAAGGGGAAGTCAGGGAGCTTTTCTTGTATCTGCTTCTTCTCAATTGCCTTCAGCTCAAAGTAATCCTAATGCCAAAGTGGCCTATTTTGGGGTGACATATTCTGCTATTCTTCAATTGATACCAGGACATGGACAAATATCTCCCCACCTCAGACAGGCATGAATATGCTTGTCACAGATCTCTGATGGACTTTTATCAGATCTATAACCTATGTCTTCCCTTAATGCATGTTCTTTGTTGAGTTTTTTAAATGACTTTCAGAGTAGGTGATATATACATGGACTTCCAGCAATATCTCTGATTTTTAAGAAATTCAACTTCCCATTTGGCAATATATATGCAGTAGGCCAGATTATTATTACAAAACATTTGCTGCCTCTTCCTGGGGAAGGGTTATGTTGCCCTACCCCACTGCTGTCAGGCTCGGTTAACACAATGTGAGTGACAGCTTTTATCACCAGCGTGTGTGTGTCAGATTCTGCCACAATAACCTGTAATGTTCCAACGAGAGCCTGCTCTGTCAGTATCAGTCCTAGAGTTAAGATGCCCCAAGAGGGACATAAAGTTTAAAAGAGGAGTGAACCTTTGTGTTGCAAGCTATTGAGATTTAGGGATATTTGTTACCGTAGCATAACCTAGTTTATGCTGATACACAGTACTTGATGGAGATCTAGAAGTAAAGACGAGAAGTAAAGGCAAATTGTTATTTGACAATGACTGCTATATTCCAGGCAACTTGCAGAAGCCAATTCAATAAGTTATCATTAGGGGGACTGCTCAAAGTACTATGCATAATCAAAACTGGAGTAAAGTGTATTTGGGGTCCAGAATAAACATTTTCACTTTTCCAGGTCTCTAAGTTCAGCCAAAGCTTTGCTTTCCCCGAAGGTAAAGTACTCTGTTTGCTTTATGGTTTTCCAGTTATTCCTTTTTATTCTGTTCCAAAGCCTATGGACCTCTTACTCTAGAGCAGTTTCAGTCATTTGAGTATAATAGAGGGAAGAAAAGCAAAATGTATTTCCTCCGCATAGTGTGTCTAGTGTTCTCAGACAAGGTTAGGAGCGCAGGTACCAAGATTCCTAAATACAAAAAATACTTAACCAGATATACAAAGGAGGCAACCACCAAGTTTGCAACCACATATCAGCGAACTGTGGGTAAAGCTTTCAGTGGTATGATTCGAGACGAGGTTTTCCTGCTCATATCAACGGGAACATATTCATTAGGATATTGATTCGTAGTCAGTCCCAAGAAGCTTCAGGTGTGATTGAAGCCAGGCCAAAGTTAGCAGAAACACTTGGGTGTGCTCGTGTAATGACTTGTATTAGCTTTGTAACGACCCAGGGCAACATGTATAGCCCTGGTCAGGGTTACACATTTTGTCTCAGTGGGACCAGTTCAGTAGTGTGGTTCTTGATTACAGAAGGAACCTTGATGACAAATGTCAGAGACCCACCCTCATGAAGTTCGACTAAAAGAATTTATTGACCATTTAATAGGAATTTTAAATGGTGACATCAGGGCTTCCCTGGTGGCGCAGTGGTTGAGAGTCCGCCTGCTGATGCAGGGGACATGGGTTCGTGCCCCGGTCCGGGAAGATGCCACATGCCGCAGAGCGGCTGGGCCCGTGAGCCATGGCCACTGAGCCTGCGCGTCCGGAGCCTGTGCTCCGCAACAGGAGCGGCCACAACAGTGAGAGGCCCGCATACCGCAAAAAAAAAAAAAAAAAAAAAAAAAATGGTGACATCATTTCACAAAACATTCAAGGGTGATGTTTCAGTAATGGCTCGATTCAGGAGTTTACAAGTCATCAGCAATCATGCTAATGGTCTTATTTATGTGCTGGTTTTCTTCTCAAACAAGCTCTCACCGTACGGTAGCAAAGATGGTCAGTGCAGACTCTAAACTTGAATCAACCATATAGTTTGAGATTCCAGAGAAGACAATATCCCTTCTACAAAATAGGTAAAGTCATGATAGAGCCTCTGACTGAGTCATCTTGGGTCTAATTGTTGTTCTTGAGGATGCAGTGCTCTGATAATCCAGGTTGGCATCACATGCCGTATGTGTAACAGTTGGAGATGGGAGAGTCTCAGCCAAATGATATGGAATGGGTTTCCCACAAGAAAAAGGCTTTTGTTACAAGAAGAAGGGAAAAAATATGTTAGGAAGACAAAAACGGTGGCTTGATCAGAACACTACTTATGTCTCCTTTCGTTGAGCAGTCTGGTGGCCAGATGGAAACTGATACTTTGATTTGCAGTTTGTCTCTGCTCTGGAGTTCAAGTCTTCACTAATAGCATGAGAAGTCTAATCACTTAAGCATGGGCATAGTTGAATATCATCTTCTCGAATATCACAACCTGTTGATAAAGCAAAACTGAGTTTACTGCTTTTCTTGGTAAAAGAAAACTCAACTTCCAAACCTTTGGCAGTGTCTCAGAGGGGAGAATGAAGGGTTGTAATTTATTGATAACTAGAAGCTAAGGTGTATCTTTCAGTGTCAGCAGTGGAGGGATGAGGGGGCTTAATTAGAATTTGGTAAGAACAACGGTATAACAGCTTAGAACTGGTAGAAATTTCAAGGCAAGGATTTTAAGGCTAGACATTCAGAAGACTCTTAGGGCATAGCTGTCTATTTATGCATTCTGTTGAGAGTTGATAGATACTTCAGGATGTCTCTATAATGAGCAATCAAATTATTTGCCTGGGTAGAGACTTATAGAATAGTAAAGTTATGCTAATGAAAGCAATGGAATTATAAGGCCATGTTAATATAGACAGTTAACTCTGTGAGAGGAGAAAATTCTGTTTCTCAGTATTCAAGCTGCATGTGGGAATATGTTGTTTTAATTCTCAACATCTTTTGGCCTAAAAAAATGATGACCTGGTATAATTATATAAAAATAATTTAAAAATCATTCAAAATGGTAAACGTTCATTTAATATGATAATAATAAATTAACTTATTTAACATATATTAAAATGTAAATAAAATAAGATGATGACAAATTAAAAGAGAAACAAAGGTAAAATTTCTTTTAAAAACTTGAATAAATATGTTCTATCACCATTCTCCCAGCTATTTTCAATGAAGATGATTTTCATATTCAAGTTAATATTTAAATCTGTATATCCTTTATTATTGAGAAGATGTATTTTGAACTCACTTAGATTTTCCTCCTTGTTTTTGGAGAGGCCTCTGTCTGCTTATTGCTCTTATCTTTCTGGAGCAGCTCCTACCCTGGAGCTCTATTCCTTGGTATTATTGAGAATACCCTCCTTCAGGTTTTTCTTTCTGGCGTTCCTGTGCTCCTGGCATGGAGGCGTAAGCCTAGCTCTCCTCTTTCCTATTATTTTCCTCTGCTCCACTCACTTGCATGTAATATGCCTTGATTTAGGTAACCTGAATTACCCAATGTGGATTTTAAAGGGTCTAATAATTTAGGGCCACAACTATTTTTGATACATCGTATTGATCTCTGTGGGTATTCTATATTTTGGAACTCTTAGAATAGGATTCAGTTGATGAGTAGATAGAAAATGCTCTATAAATGTGAATTGCAGCACAGATTTTCAGAGAATGGAAGCATAACTATTGCGTAAAATACACAAAACCATAGTGTAAATAGAGGTAACTTCGTTGGGAATAAATTGCTTCCTATGATATTTTGCCTGTCTCTTCTGTTAAATGAGCCATCCTCATTCTCATCTCTCTATATTTTTTCCTCTCCTTTGCCCTGCATTTCTTAGCCTCCAGTCCTTCTACTTGGGCTTAACTGTTGGTATCTCCACACTGCCATGACAGCAAGAGGTCAAAACAGACAAGGAATGGGGCACTTTCTTCCTCGGGTCTATTGTCCCTCATTGATATTTCAGCTATAACAGAAGCATTGACATTCAGTGAGCCACCAGGAAGGTTCTGGCCCTTTCCTGTGTCTGAGGAGCGCTGCCATCTCCCCTCCCAGAGCAGTTAGCTAAGTCTGGAACAAAACACTTCTCTTCACACCGAAGTAAATAACACTGCAACTTTTGACCCGTAAGTGGGAAAAGTCATTATCTACCCTTTGTGAGAGAAAGCGTTCTGTCATGCAGGAAGTCACCAAGGAAAGCTTGAGCAATCCAGACTCCAAGTGTCATTCACAGTGTATTTATTGCCTGAGTGGGGTTTCCCCTTCTCTGGGTAAATGCACGAGCACACACGTGCCCCCAGATTCGGAGCGAGAGCAAGAGGGAGAAAGAAAGAAAGAGGGAGAGAGAGAGAGAAAGGAAAACCCACCACCTCTTGCTTGAAAGGATATTCTGCAAAACAAAGCAACAAGATTGTATCTATCAGAAAAGCGCCTGTCAAAGCAAAATGGAATTCTATCAAAGTTGAACAGGTGGAGAGGACTTTATTCACGACCGTTGCAACAGAAGAGAGAGGCCAGACCCATATGAGCTCAACTCTGCTGAAGCAAAATGCTGGACAGTTTTTAAGAGATGAGGTGAAGGGGATCATAGGCCATCTGTGTTTGCTAATTGGCCTTATCCATAGAAAACCAAACTTTCTCTTATCTTCACGACAGGAGGTAGTTACAACTCAGAACCAGAGACCCACTCTGCTATGGAGACTGGGAGCTATGAGTGCTGTCTTCATTGATGATTATATTTCAAAGAGATGATTTCTGCATCCTTGAGAGAAGCATTTTCAGAATTGTAAAACTGGCAAGAGGCTCAGAGAAGATTTACATAAATTTCAAAAGAGCACAGAAAGAATTTAAAGTTTTCTAAAGTAAGTACTCCAAGAAGAGGGAGGTCAAGGGCTTAGTGGCAAGAAGAAGCTTGTCTAAAGTTTGGTCAGGCTAAAAGATTAGGGCCACCTTGGTCACATTCTTGGAGGGAACCTCTTACATCCATCTGCAAGTTTTTTCATGGGAAGAGATGTCATCTGCCTTGCCATCATGAATGTGATATGGTGAAGTTAACATATATGGAGTAGGCTAATGTCTATGAGGGTTGAGTTGAAGCTAATGGGGTACTCCTGCCACCAATTCATCCTTTGTGACCATTTTGCTGATACCTTGAATCTCCTCTTTTAGCCGTTCGTTCTCTGGGGTTAATCCTCACTTTTACCTTGGGGTTCTCTTCTTACATGTAGACATGTGTTTGATTATACATGTAGTATATCTATGTATTTATTCTATATGATATATATTCATGAATGAATGAGTTTATTTATATCCTCTGTGAAAGAAAATCAAGAATGACCTCTTAGATTCTAGCACTTAGAGCATAAAGAAGTTTAAAGGAGCACAGGAAGAAAAGGAAATAACATTTTTTGTATTTTTCTCAAAAATCAGGCACAGTCTTAACCTCTCTACTGCTGCCTAATTCAAACATTACAACAATCCTATGGTGTGAATATCACGGTCCTTCTTTAAAATATAAATGAACCCACAGACTTGCGGTCACTTAACAAGGCCATGCAGCTAGTAAGTGGTGGAGCTGAGATTCTTACACAGGCTGTGATAAAGAGTCTGCTGCCTCATTTTTGAAGTGTGACCGCTGGCAGCTTTGAGGCACCACCCCTCTGCGTTTCCCTTTTGACACACATCTGAGCAAATCAGTATAAAAGGGGAATCAAATCATACAAACCCCTGGCCACAAGCAGGGCACCCCTGGTTCCACACCCTCACACAATAAATACCAAAGCCACTTGCCTTTCCCTTCTCTCAAGCTGCTCCTGACCAGTTTGGGTACCTGCCCTGCTCTACTCAAAATAAATCCCACTATCTGAGGAATAAATCTTTTTATACTCTCTTGGTGATGTATGATGTCATCAATCTTGACATTTGAATCAGTTTGGGGTGTGGGGTTAATCCTTCCCTCTGCAGGCAGGGCAACCACGGAACAAAGGCAGTGGAGCCACTGTAGACACACAGGAGCACTTCACACTGCAGTGGCCAAGATCCCACCTGTGCTCTAGCCACACAGCCCATCCTATGCCATAAATAATGCTCAGGTGAAAAATGTGGGGAAAAAAATCTCACTTGAAATAGAACCTGTGTAAACGTAATTTGCACTGATTTTGTATGTTTGAACTTGGGCTCAGCTTCCTTTCCATGTGCTTTTGGTTCTTCCAATTATAAATTATCATGTGAGATAATGTGAACCAAAATAAGCTTTATTGCAATAAAGGCCCATTTAAACAGGTTAAGGCCTATTTCTCTGTTCTATTTTTTTTTGTTGTTGTTATGAATATAGTGAATTTTGAAAAAAATTATAGAGGGCCTATTACTGAGCTAGAAGACAAATGCTATGTTGCAGTAGCAAAGGCAGAGCGTCTCGTGCATCTTCTGAACGATTTAGGTAAAGAATTGTCCCTGTGGGTAGTGAACATCTATTTTATTTAGCTTTCCCTTCCCCAGTCCTCTGATAACTGACCTGATTTTCCTCTGAGGAAGTTATTCTGTATGTTTCAACAGAGCGAAGTCCTTTAACTTCATAAAATCTGCCCCAGACACAGGGTGCACATAGAGCCCAGGCTTGAACTATACAAATACTGGATCCTCCTGAACCTTGTGGTGGGTTTAGAAATGGGTGCAAGGTTCAGTTCAGGCCAACCAGACTCTTCCCTGGGAATCTTCCGCCAGAACCTTGAAAATAATAGTGTCTTTTACTGGGGTGGCCAGGCTTGTAGGACGTGATGAAAGGGCTGTCATAAGTGATTGTTCTTACCACCTGCAGGTAAATTCCCTGAGATAGAAAAAGACACAGGGCTCTAAGATATAATTTCTGAAGCCAGTTACCTTTGGAAATTTCAGTTAACATAAGCCAATGAATCCCTCTTTTCCTTCTAAGCTATTGAGCTGAGTTTCTGTTGCTTATTTATACTACTGCATATATGTAACTATATTGTGCTGTGAAAGAAGTACTAGGTAAAGTGATCGAATAACTTATTGTGTAAATCAGGACACTTTTGAAAGTAAAAGTGGACATTATTCATACTTACTCATGGCAACAGATCATACTGGAACTGTCCCAGGCCAACCAAAACATATGTTAACTCCAATAGCTAGGGTTTTACTATACCATATCGCATATTTTCTAAACGTTATAGTAGCTTCCTCTTAAGGTCAAGTTCCTCTATGTCTTTAGATTTTTACAATATATACTTTATGTGTAAGAAAACAGCTTGTAAATATAACTGCCACTGAACTCACCTCTTTCTGCTTTAGTATATCATTGTTTAAGAGTGGGTATGGAACAAAGTCAATGTAGGTTTATGAGAAAGCTATATCTATCTTTTGTGACTTTAGGACCATTTATTGACTAAATTTAGAGTAATAAATATTACTACAACTAAGGAAACTAATCATTTGATTACTTTTCTGAAAATCTGTATAATCTCCTGTCCATTCCAGGACGCCAAGATTCTCAGTGAGGTCAGGAGCAAGCAGCGAGAGCCCTTTCCCTCTCTCAGTGCTTGACTGAGAGCAAAGGTTATTTAAGTGAATTGAACTTTCCACATATTGCTGCCTTGTAAATATCGGTGTATCAGGTTATTGGATGGTGATGGAATAAACATTGGTGTAGCCATCAGGATTCACCAGCAAGGTCTCCCACCTAAGACACCTTATGTAAGCCCCTAGGAGATTTCAGTCTTCCAATCAGTAAAATGAGGAGTTCAGATGAGAGAGAATTTAGAGTTCTAAAATTACATACTCAGAATTCACAGAGACTTCATCTCAGGAAATTAGGTTGCTTGGAAAGTTGTTTTGAGAAGTGTGGTAGGCTGAATATGGGATATCTGTCTATCCACAATTATCAAGGCTATCCATGACCTAATCCTTGGAAACTGTGAATGTTATCTTATATGGCAAAAAGGACTTTGCATATGTGATTAAGTTAAAAATCTTAAAAACAAAAATTCAGATGGGGAGATTATTCTGAATTACCTGGGTGGGTATTAAATGTATTGTATTCTTATGACAGACAGGCAGATTTAACTACAGAAGAGGAGAAGGGTATGGGACCACACTGCTGGCTTTTGCTAACTAAAATTTTAGAAAAGGAGACTTGACTGAAAAAAAAAAGTGTTTATTTTGGGGGTTGTTAGGACTGAAGCCTGAGAGACATAGATTCAAGAAGCACTTGAATTACGTCCCATGGGACTACAAGATGGGGGAGGCTTATATGGGCAAAAAATGGCAAGGTTACAGTTAGCTACATGAGTTGTATATCAGGAATTATAATTGGAGCTTGCAAGAAGGAAGAGCGTTTGTTAAGTATGGATTGGGTGAGGTTTGAAATGGTTGCATAGTTACAAGGGGAGACCTTGAGACCACAAGGTTGCATCTGGCAGGTGTTGTTGTAGATATGGCCGGTGGTGTCCCTAGGATGTGGTACAATGCAAAGGAAGTTCAAGTTCTCAGTGGTGCAGAGGCTTGTCTGAGACCAGATCCTCAGTGGCTGCCGGACTCCATTTTGTATGCCTGTAGTGAGATTACTCCATCATAATTTAAACTTGTCAACCTTTTGAAGGTGGAGGAAAGGACCATAAGGCAAGAGATGCAAGGAATGTAGCTCTAGAGGCTTGAAAAGGCAATGAAAGAGATTCTTTTCTGAAGCTTCAGAAGGAATGCAGCCCTGCCAATATTTTGATTTTAGACATCTGACCAGAACTAGAAGAGAATAAATTTGTATTACTTTAACCCACTAAGTTGGTGGTAGTTTGTTACCGCAGCATAGGTAAATAATTCAAGAAGGATGATGAAGGCTTGTTGACCTCAGCAGGGATGTGGACCAGGATATATTTTAGATAATCCGTTCTGAATGGAAGTGAGTGATGGTGTTTGCTTTATTGTCCCCCAGCTGGAGTTTCTGGCTTCAAAGACTCTAAATCTGAATATGTAAAAGTGGCTTTGTAATAAACTGGTATTTCCTGTTTCTATCTGAATTTTGTCCTCTAATGTGGCGCTTCCTGTACGTGCTGATAGGTTGCTTCTCACCTTTCCCCATAAGTTATCATTACAGACTCCAGTTAGAGGCTTAGGGTGCCCATGCGAATGACTAACTTTCAACATTTTTCTCATTCAATTGGAGTTTATTACAGTGGCTTCTAACATGTGACATGTATCAGAATAATTGGTAAGAAGTTTATAAAGTCCATGCCTAGATCTCAGCCCCATGTTTTATCCAACAATAATCAGTATCAAAGCTACAAAGAACAAAGAGTTTTATTTGGGGTCTTAAGAATTGCAATCCGGGAGACACGGATTCAGGTAAACCCAAAAAAGTGTTTGGGGAAGAGAAAGAACCAGGGGCTTGTAAGACAAAAGCCACAAGGTTGTTAAAGTTGCCACGTAAGAATTATGATTGACTCTGATGCAAGTCAGGGATTATTTGTCCGTAAAGAATCATGAGTTGGGCTTCCCTGGTGGCGCAGTGGTTGAGAGTCCTCCTGCTGATGCAGGGGACACGGGTTCGTGCCCCAGTCCAGGAGGATCCCACATGCCGCGGAGTGGCTGGGCTCGTGAGCCATGGCCGCTGAGCCTGCGCATCCGGAGCCTGTGCTCCGCAACGGGAGAGGCCACAACAGTGAGAGGCCCGCGTACCGCAAAAAAAAAAAAAAAAAATCATGAGTTATTTTAGGATAAGGGTTGGATAAGTGTCTTGAGTAGGACAGTAAGTGGTCAAAAGGTCAGATTCCATACGGGCTGAGATGTGGATTAAGTCACTCTTCCTCTGCGGTCTCGGCTCAGAGAACTCTCTTAGCAATAGTGATTCCATTTTGATTTTCCTTTCGCAGTACCCAAATTTCCTTAAGTGTTTATTTTTATATTCCACCACAGGGATTATAAAATACACAAAAAGTTGAAAACAACTGATTTACCAAATCACTGCCATTGACGTGTATAACTAGAAACTCTCCCCAAATATTGCTTCTTGTGTAACAGATTTAACATGCTTGTGGTTCTAACTCTGTTATAATAGCCATGTTCCTGTTCTGCTAAATATAGGTAAAGCCATGCCAAAAAGGCTCAGATATTTTCTTTGAAACTGCATTAAATAATGCTAAATATGAGATTCATGACTAAAATGCTATTTCAGGAAATTGCCAGTCTGTCTTAGGCTGGATGGCATCTCATCAAATTCGATGTAATCTGTTTGCTGACTGGAGAGAGAGAAAATATTGCTGCTCTATCGCAATTTACACAAACATTAAATTGAATCATATGAAATTACTGTTTTTGTAAGTCAAAAATATTTGAATGCTGGCAATTCCATATGGTTTAAACTATTAAATGAATGTATTAGTAAACAGACTCAAATCCAACAAGCTAAATTACTCTAGTACCTTTTTAAAAATGAAATGTATTATGTAGATAAATAGTAGTATAGCTTCCAGGTTATTGAAAATAATCAAGCAGGTAAAAGATAAGTTGAAGTTAAAACTTTGTGTATTATTGTCTTTGTTGATTTTCTTCAACCTTCCTCAGACATAAATTTGTTTTATTCTCTACAGTGAATTTGTACATATTAAGTAAATGTGTTATATAAATGAATAACAATCACAAATCATGAATTTTGTGTGTCTATTTAAAATCTTGTAATATGATATATACTGTAAATGAGTTTATTGTATATATTATAAGGGTTGGGCCATGTGTAGCTGCAGCATAATAGAAATATCCTTGGAACGAGAATAAAAGTCTTTCTTGGGTTAGAGGCCAGATCTACCACATCTACCACTTGCTTTAAAAAGTGGGGTAGGGCTTCCCTGGTGGTGCAGTGGTTGAGAGACTGCCTGCCGATGCAGGGGACATGGGTTCATGCCCCAGTCCAGGAGGATCCCACATACCGCGGAGCGGCTGGGCCCATGAGCCATGGCTGCTGAGCCTGCGCATCCGGAGCCTGTGCTCCGCAACGGGAGAGACCACAACAGTGAGAGGCCCGCGTACCGCAAAAAAAAAAAAAAAAAAAAAAAGGGGGGAAAATATTAATACTGACCACCTAAAATTGTTGTAAGGTTCAAATGAGATAATGTATATGTAAGTATCTGTAAATCATTAAACGCTGTAAAATATCATGGTATTCGAAATAATACATGCTGAGGATTCACCATCTGTGCATGAACAGACTAACATTTCTAGAACACTAACTGGGTACTTTTTTTTTTTTAATTCACAAACAGAACTAGTCTATGCATTGAGAAATGTTTACTATTTCTTAAAAAAATAGATAGCTAATAAGTATGAAAGATTAATGTGAAAAAACAAGTCTATTAACAAAATAAATAGCAATGTAAAAATGATTAACAGTGACATTTCAAAAAGAATAGTTGTTTTTCATTTAAAGAATGATTACAATCTTTACTCCTCACTTTTGCCCAAACTTCTTTGTATTGGGGAGTATAAAGTATTTTTCATTCAGGTATTCTCATAAGAATGTTTTGTTGTTGTTGTTTTCTCCAAATGAGCTAATGAACCAGATGATGTCAGGAGGTAAAACACACACTAAGGTTATGGCTTCTATATCAAGGATATTACAAATAGTACATGTCCACTGCGTCTATATCAAGGGTATTACAAATAGTACGTGTCCACTGCTTCTATATTAAGGGTATTACAAATAGTATATGTCCACTGCACAATTACTATTACCTTTTTATTTGCATTACACTTTAAGAGCATTTCAGTGTCATTAAAAATTATTCTGTGAGTGTGATTAGTGAGATAGAAAGTGATAAACTTTCATATTTTTACTTAATTTACTTCTGTATTATTTCTTTCATTAGCATTTCTCCTTTAAGAGAGGAACAAACACATGAATAGGTATTTTCAATATTTTTGGTCATTGCCTGGAAATAGAAACAGTCCAGAGAACTATGAGAATGCTTTGAGGGTTCAAGGATTCTGGGAGGGCTGTTGAGGCTTCTTAGAGAAGAGGGCGTGTAAGCCGAGCCTTGAATAATGAATAGATTTACCCATGGAAGAGTGAGGGGCGTGGATCTTTGAGTGTCGGGATGGCAGATGGGAAGGGGAGAGAAAGATGTGCAGGGAAGAGGAAACAGCATGGACAAAGCCGCAAAGGCATGCACCACATGGTGTGGAACTAGAATTATAATCACTTTAGTAATTTTAGAATATAAACATTTAAGAGCAGGAATGCAAGAACCCTTCCTAACGATGGATAATCCTATGTCCATGGTTCCTTCCAGGTGGAAGAACTTACGTTGATGTGACACATTTATCTTTCCACCACCACCTGATATCTCTCTAGGGTTGTATAGGGGTGATTTATTTAAGTTTGGAAAGAGAAATTAGAAATGTATAGCCCTGCTCCCTTCTCTCTATTCTTGGTTTAGAGCCAGGTCAACTGCAGGGCATTATCTGTTCTCCTATGTTTTTCTGCATGTCTGTTCGCAGACATAGATCTTGTCTCTAAGCCAAGGCTGGCGGGGTGGGGTGTTGAGTGGCAGGAAGTAGGATGTAGTTTTAAAGGGATTGACTTAAGTTAAGATTATTAGAAAGTGTATTAGGCTATAAATTTTCAGAAATAATTGGGGAGAAGAATTTGGGGGAGCAAAATATATACTGTAGAGGTTTTAGGCCAAGTCCCCTAGATTTGGGTCTTGGACATTATTATTTGGGGAATTAGTCTTTGTGGAAGCTTGCATTAGTCAGCAAGACTTGTTTTTACAGTCATGCAGTTGACTTATAATTCTTGCAGGCTGGGAAAGGGACTTTGATTTTTGTCTTAAGGGATTTTAACCTTGATAGCTGGTCAGACTATAACTTAAAAAAATTATTTTGTTGAAGTATAGCTGACGTACAATATTATATGTTGTAAGTGTACAATATTGTGATTCACAATTTTAAAGTTTATACTCCATTTATAGTTATTATAAAATATACTGCCTGTGTTGCACTGTATATCCTTGTAGCTTATTTTACACATAATAGTTCGTACCTTTTTTTTTTGCGGTACGCGGGCCTCTCGCTGTTGTGGTCTCTCCCGTTGCGGAGCACAGGCTCCGGATGCGCAGGCTCAGCGGCCATGGCTCACGGGCCCAGCCGCTCCACGGCATGTGGGATCTTCCTGGACCGGGGCACGAACCCGTTTCCCCTGCATCGGCAGGTGGACTCTCAACCACTGTGCCTCCAGGGAAGCCCAGTATCTCTAATTTTTATGTGGGTTTATAGACCTTTTTAAATAGTTAAAATTTAAATTGAAAGCAGAAGTCTGAAAAAAATCTAAATATACACTTGATTTTTCATTATATTTTTCATTCTAGAATGTTTTTCTTAAAAGATGGTTCATTAAAAATTGCTTAGATAAATAGGATAATGATAAAATATATATGTAAGGTAACAGAATAGTAATTCAGTGGACACCTTTGTACTTACCATTCAGTTTATGAAATAGAAGTTTACCATTACCTTTAATACCTCAATAAGTTTCTGGTCTGTGTATAATTTTTGCCTTTTGTTAAAATGTGATCACATGTTCATCCTTAGATAAACAAAATATCTAGCCTTAATCTACTGATTAACAAAGCCAGCTCTGCCAAAGGTCAAGTGTTTATTTATGGTGTAGAGAAGTGGGATGATTGGTCTTGACCCTCTACTGTGTGCCATTGGTCAATTTGTCTTTTCCTATTCTATTGTCACAGTTTTAGTTATTACGGTTTTGGAATCTTAACACAAATTCATGATATTTTAATGTTCATTTTTTGTTTCTTTTCCTCCACATCCTGGTAGAATGTCTCAATTTTGCCTTTTATTTCACTGAATCTATTTTCTAAAGGTCAGTTCCGCTTTCTTTAGCATCCGATACATACTCTGACTCAGCTATGGAAATTTTAAATTTTCTGGCAATTTTTTTAAGTCTCACCTTGTTATTATATCCTGTAATTTCCTTGTAAAGAGATGGCTTCCATGGCATATAAACACGAATATCTACTAAGAAAAAGAAAGAAAGTGATTTTAATACAAAGAAGATTAAAACATCACTCTTCCTAAATAAACAAAGATGTGGATGTATTCTGTTTAGAGTGCCCTGCCAAACATCTGCCAATATTTTCTGATTCCAGGGATAAATCCTTATTAGGGAGTCTGTATTCCTAATACGAAATCATTTGGGTGATATATCAGATAGGCTATGAACCAATCTACCCCAAAACTTAAAGGCGTAAAACACAACACTTATTAGGCTGTCTATTACGGGTCAAAAATTTGAGCTGGGCTTAGCAGGATGATCTTCTTTCTTGCCTGAGCCTACTCATTAGGTTGCCATTCGCGCCAGGTGAGCTAAGGGTTGGCTAGTTCAGCACAGTTTTACGTGGACAACTCATCTCTGCTCCATCTGGTCTCTCATCACCCTCAGGCTAGCTTGGGCTTGTTCGTGAGACAGCAGAGCAAATTTCCAGGAGAAAGCAGAAGTGCGCTAGGACTCTTGAACACAGCATTGCTCTACTGCATCCCATGGATCTAAGCAAGTAGCAAGACCAGCCAGATTCAAAAGGAGGGAAAGAAGACTCTACCTCTTCATGGCAGGCAGGCAAAGTCACCTTGCAAAGGGCAGGATACAGAGAGGAGTCCAGGATTGTGGCTATTTTTTTGCATTCTATCACAGGGAATGTTCTGTTTCTCGAGTATTGATGTACATTTTAAATCGGTTCCGTGTTGTTGTTGATTTCTCTATGTTTATTTTCTAGCTAGGAAAGGTCTAGTCAAAGCTGTTGGGCATATTTTAAAAGGGTATTTAAATTGCCCTTCTCTCTGTTCTCAGCCTACCTGCTCAACAGCCTAACTGAACCTACATTTCTTCACAATATTCTCCCCTTGAGAAGCCTGGTTTTCTTGTGTGGTGAATTTTTTTCTAATCTTCTTGCTAATATTTTGCTAAGAAGTTGAGAAAGCCTGCATTAGGGATGACTAGCCATTTTAACTGGGGCACTTAGCTTGTTATTAAGATAGCTATTTCTCATTCCAGGTCAGCAGGTTGTAGGTTATATTCATTTGCTCTCACAATGACTGCCAGAATACCGTGTTTTGACTACTGCTTACTAGAACTTAATTTCCTGGTGAATTACCTTACGAGCAAAACCCGGATTTCTTGAGTTCAATTTCTTACAAGATAATTCATCTTTGTCCCACGCTCCTTGCTACCTGACTGAGACCTGATATTGTTTCTGAGCTGGCAGTGTTTGAATTGGTTCTTGTTTCCCCTTTTGAACCTACATCCATCAGGCTGTTAGTATAGACATCCACATTTACATAACTAATGGCAATCCTGCTTGGTGTCATTTCAGTTTGTACTATGACTCGAGATCTCTTTTACACACTGGTGACCTTCCAAATTTCACTTCTGTTAATTTGATCTGCAGATCCTTCAAATTCAAACTGCAGGATTCCTGCCTGTTCAGGGAAATGCTCTCAAGACTCTTGTCTATACCAGTTTCTGCTAATTATTATTTTTTATTTTGCTTTTATTCATGACCTCAGCTGTTCATTTACTCTCTTATTGATTTAACAACCTTTAATATGTAGGCATCCTTACGGCCTCACTCCTTTTTATTTACCATGGAAGCTATGAAAACTCGTGCTGATTGTATCAGAAAACTCTGCTGTGTTTCCTAAGAGGGTGCTGGGGCCCACACTGAACCACCGAATTGTCTGTTTTGATGGAACTGACTCATTCTTTAAGGTAAACTTCCATTCCTTTTAGTGAGATAAGTAGATTTTGCTTATTTTTTAAAAATTAATTAATTGAACTACTGGTTGTTTGGATGGATTGACTTGTGTTTTGGGTTTAGGATTTAAGTCTCTGGTTTCCCATTTTATCAATAATAATCAGAAATGTCTAGGTAGCAGTCATCACGAGGAGCTCGGTGGGTTTTATTTAACATTTAGGAATTCATTACTTTCTCTCATTAGCATTCTTATGCCCCCGTGAAATGCGCTGCTGTTTAGGCACAGGGTGTTGAACAGGACTCCAGCGTCAGGCTACTGATTCTGTTCCTTTCTACCTGGCTGTTGAGCCTCAGTTTCTTCATCTGTAAACCTTGAGTAATATCCATTCACAGAGTCATGGGGGATGTAGCAGATGCAGAGCACCGATAACTGTCTGGTAGAGGGGAAACACTCACTAAATTCTGGCTATCTTCCCTATTTTCATCCTATAAATGGTGTAAAATGGATGGAAAGTCAGGAAAAGATGTCCATTTTGACCTCACCAAGAACCATTTCTTTCTGGGACTCCTCTGAATCCCCTTGGACTGTTTGGCTTTGCTCCAGGCTGCTGGGTTTCACTCTTCTGACTCGTTTAGGATTTTGCTGTTGGTGGCAGAAACATTGCAGAACCCCCTGCTGTTTGGGAACTATGAGCAATAGGGTTTGTAGCAAGGGCATCAAAAGGTGAAAACCACTGCCAGGCCAGGTAGAGGTGCCAGGCCCTGGGCTTTGCTCTGGGGACTGCAGCCCTTCTGCCTCCTACACCAGGGAAAAGTGTGTTTCCACCCCTCATAGTAAAGCAGATAAACTCAATAGCCCTCAGAGAAGGCTGCTCCCAGCATCCCTAAATACAAGAAAATCATGATTTCTTGGGGAACAGTACCAGGAAAAGTAATAAAGGAATAAACAGAAGACAAAAATCTCCTGTTTTGATGGAATTGTTATAGCCTAAATTTGCTGATGAGCACATCTTATTAAGAGGAGCATGGAGTAGTGGAAATGACACAAAACGAAACATTTAAAGGAAATAGACCATGCAAGTAGCCACTCAGTGCACTCCCTTCTTTGAGACTGAATCTCTATACCTGTAAAATTAGGTGCTGATTTATGATCTCTCAATTCTTATTGCTCTGACATTCCTTGACTCTAAAGCACAAGAATGTGTTTGTGTTACGGCAGGAGGTCTCTCTGGAAAGGCTTTAGATCAATGGTGGAACCCATTCAGCATCACCGTTGGCAGAAACCATGATGAGTATGATTTAGCCTGCTTCCCAGAGCTCCTGCAAAAGATGTTCAGTCAAATTCCTGGGGCATCTGAACCAGTGCCTGGCCTTAGGTTTAGCCTTCTTCCAGAGCTGCTAAGTGGTACCTTTGTGACCTGTGTTAATCATGAGTTTGGCACTTCGGGAAGCATATTAGCTCACTGATACCTCTGTACCAAGACCAGGTTTGCTTTGTGAGAATAAATGGACATGGGAAAGAAATATATTCTTCATTTCATGCAAGTGTATGGATCACTGTCTGCCACATAAGTATGGAAGATATCAAGATCAAATTGTGTCCCTGAAGCATCAATCAGTCAACCCATCAATCAGTCAATCAATGTATGTGTATGTGTGTGCATATGAAGAATTCTAAGTACATAATTAGACAATATGGTAGATATTAGACCAGCTCCGTGTCAGCAGCATGCCTAAGGAATTCGACATTCAGTCCTACTCCGTGGGATATAAACCAAAATAAGCTGACACTTACCCTGTGCATACACTCTAAAAATACAGGGTTTTTTTTTTTTGTTGTTGTTAGCATAAGAGTGGCCTAGAATTTCTCTCTAGATCCAAGAAGACACGACTTTCTTAGAAGGAGATAGAGCTTCTGATAGGATTATATTAACTTTAAAAACACAGGGCAACCTCTTAAGAAATGCCACAGGGAAAATCTGTTTCAGATGAGGAGTTGACACTACAGATTCGCAGAGGAAAATTGCCTTCATCTAAGTTGCTGTATGGTTACCACTCTCCCAACACACACACACACACACAAGCTCAAACACAAATGAACATGCATACACATGCATGTAAATGTACACATATGTTCACATACATACTTGCTTAATTTGCATCATTGTATAGCAGCCAAAACCAGGCTTTGGCAGTAGACAGACTTAAATTGAAATTCTATGACCTTGATTTGGTTAGTCTCTTGGTAAATCCAGAATGTCAATAGTATTTACATGATAGAGTTGTTAGAGTGCTATGTAAGATATCACATTGTATTAGGGTTCTTCAGAGAAACAGAACCAATGGGATGTGTGTATGTGGGGGGAGAGAGAGAGAGAGAGAGAGAGAGATTAATTTAAAGGAATTATCTCACGTGATTGTGGAGTCTTGGCAAGAACAAAATCCACAGGGTAGGCTGACGGGCTGGAGACCAAAACAAGAGGTATACAGTTTGAGACTAAAGGCAGTTCGCTGGCAGAATTCTATCTTGCCCAGGGGGTTCAGTCTTGGTTCTATTAAATTTTCAACTAATTAGATGAGGCCCACTCACCTTAGGGAGGGTAATCTTACCAGAAGTCTACTGATTTGAATGTTAGGTTTCATATAAAAAAATACCTTCACAGGTACATCCAGAACGATACTTGACCAGATATTATGGGCACTGTGGCCAAGTTGACACATAGATTAACCATCATGTACATGTGAATAACTGCTTAACAGTGTGCCTGACACATAGTAAATACTCATGAAGTGTTAGCCATTACTTTAGGTTGTCACAAAAGGGCTTCATTTGACAGCAATTTTGTCTCAGACTGTATAGGACTACCAGAAGAATCAGAACCAAAAGATGTAACTTGAATTAGAATTGTTAAACTCCTTGAACTCATAGATTAGAGTTTTTTCAGGCTTGGCCTGCAGCGTTATAGCAGACTGAGCAGGATAAATTGGAGTTTGGGGTTCCCTTCCTGTCTTTCTGCTACTAATTACTCTCTCCAAAGGTTTTTAGATGTAATTGGATGTCAGTTTTCTCTTTCACTTGAACCTTCTCTTGCAGTTTTGGACTTCGGTCTCTTCCAAACAGGCTAAAAGGTTGGTTTTTTTGTTTGTTTTTTTAAATATGATTGCACTCACTCAAAAATATCAAAAGATAAGGTAATTAGCCAAAGTGATGATTACATCTTAATACTCTTGGAAATTACCTTGAAAATATGTAGATAACAATTATATCCCTGTATTTTTCACTTCTGTTGAATCGGATCAACAAGAGCAAAAATAACCATTGAAAATTGTTGATCTTGTAATTTGAGCTTTTTGAAGGTAACGTTCAGTAACCTGTTCAGCTAATCAGATCACCGAAGCGGACATCTATTTCTAAGGCAGCTGCTAAAAGTAAGAAATTAATTATTGAAAAGCTTATCTTGGGCTCTTTTCATCATTGTGCGGTACATCTCTATATTATTAGCTTTTTGGTAAAGAATGATGAAAGTGACTATTTTTTCAGAAGATTTGATATCGACCCCCCAAAAAAAAAAGCATTCCAAGGCCTTCTTATCAAGTGTCTGTACAACCATAGAGCAAATCAAATTCACCATTTTTACTGTACTCTTAGCATAGCAAGATCTAAATCACTTTATTTAAAAGAAAATTATCAGAACCTTTACATAATAAAGACTTTGTTGATGTGTAGACTTGACGTGAAAGGAAAAAATATGGCCAAATGGTATATATTCTGTGGATAATGCTTTACATATGTGGATGATGGTCTTCAGGATGAGTGAGCAGTTCAAGCTTAAAATTAGCCCTCGAATGGAATTAAAGAAAAAAAAATTAGGTAATTTCTCATGGGTAATGAATAGCTACAACACATGGCAGAGTAATCACAAATAACACGTTTCACATGCAGGACAAATTCTTAATTGTGCCACTCTTAGATCTTTTGGAAAGATGTGGCAGTGTGGAACTTTACCAGCTCCTGTTCAATCTGCCCACTGGGTAACCTGCTTGGGCCTGATGGAATCTCCTACTCAAGGGAGAACCAGCTCAGAGAACTATTACGATGAAGATCCCATGGGCTCTAAGAATGGGGTAAGCAATGTTTTTATGTAGAGCTGCTAAAAATGGAGTGAGCCAGAGGATATAAGGATGCTTGAGGAAGAGAGTTGGGGTGACCAGCTCAAAGAAGCCTTATTCAGGTGGGGTGGGTGTGGCCAAGTAGCAGAAAATACTTTCCAGGGAAGTTAAGATTGAGGGAAATAATTTTCCAGGTGGCTAGGTAGCATTGCATAGAATGATATAAGGGTTGGAGAGTTCTGGATCTAAAGTATTTTGGGTGCCAGTGTTGTGAAATTGACAGGTTGCAGGGATGAAGTGTGCAGTGTCCGATCAGACACAGTGAGAACCTAATCTTACTTTAATTTATACTTACAACTTTAAAGACCATCAATAATTCATGGTTTTCATCATCATATAATCCAGAGAGACACTAAATTTTTTATAGTTTCCCTAGTTCAAAGGCAGAAGAAGTAATGAGTCCATTTGACTTTTTAAACAATGTGAAACTATAACACATTCCATAATTCATTTTTTTAATGTGTAGTTTCATATATATGTGAAGGTATGTAGTTTCATATAAGTGAATATATATTCTATTCATATAAAATGATATATGAATATAATATATATAAGATACAAATATATTTCAATATGTAGTTTCATATATATATTTCAGGTAAATACTTGTTCTGATGTTTTGCTTGCTTTTTCTTCTTTGGGAACACGAATTATACATATGTTGAACCTTCTCTTTCTACCTATTATATTTGGTATTTTCTCAAAGTATTTAATATTTAAATTTATATTTTTATTTAAAAAGTTTTTTGTCAGCTTCTATTTCCCTTGAAACACTTGTTTGTGTGTGTGTGTGTGTGTGTGTTCATTTTGGTTTAGACTTCATTTTTTTAAAAAATCTGTTTTTTATTGATTTCTAAAACCCATTTTTGAATTTTACTGTTTATCATTTATGTTGTACTTCCATATTTTGTATGGTTTTTCTTTATATATTTCTATATATTTGGAAATATTGGGTTGCAATTTTCATCAATTTCTAGGCAGATCTTGCTGGCATGATTTAATTGTAGGGATGTTATTCTAATCCTTATTCTCTTTTGTTATAATACCTTTTAAAAATATTTCACTGCAGATATTTCTGTTGATTATTTTTTAATTACATTCTTTTATCCTGTTTCCTTTAGAAGGGAGAAGTTGGTCATAAATGCTCTTTTAACCTCTTCTGTTATTTTGTGAAGTCTTAAACCATATTCTCATACTTGAGAGATTTCCTTATTATTTTCTCCACTTTTATTTGGACATTCTGTCTTTCTTCTTCTATTGCCTCGGTTTTGTTCAATTTCAAATCAATTTCCAAAAAGTTTCTCTGTGGCTGCTGTTTGTCCCGGGGCCTCTGGCAGATTGGTTTAGAGAATTCTTAATACCCAGATGGCTTCAGTCCTTCAGACTTTACCACAGACTCCTTCTACTCACCTGTGAGCATGGAGAACCACTCCTTAGTTCAGAAGGTTGGCCCACTATTGAGACTCTACTGATAATTTTAAGGTTTTCTGATACTTTGGTTCATCAGACTCAGTTTCTTCCCTGTTTCCTCCCACATGGATGTTGATACCATGCAGGCATTACAGTTGGTGATGTTTTTTGCCCCTTCATATTATTGAGTCATGGGGATACTTTGCTCCTTGTCTTTAATGTAATTTTTTATGGGTTTTTGGTTTTGTTTTCCTAGTTGCTTTGATTTTATGATGAGGTTCCAGGAGATTAAAAAACTATACCACCACTGCTATTTTCTCAGTGTTGACTGAATATATCAATATCTTATGCAAATAGTGTTCTGCAGAACACTTATTGGGAAATAATAATGTCAGTTACTTCAAACTTATTTTTCAAAGTGATCTTTCCAAGCTCTTTATTTTCTTGGTGAAGACTTCCCCAACTACCCTAATTGCTTTCTGGGAGTTAAGAGGCCATTACAGAAGAGAGTTTAGAAAATAGATCTGTATTTGGATCTTGGTTTTACTCTTTACAAAATGTGTAAGGTTGGGCCACTGTTTGAGCTGTGCCTCATGAAGTAATAAAATGAGATTATTTCCCTCAAGTTTCTGGCATAAGGTGTGGAATGTACAAGATATTCAACATATTTTATATTGTCTCTTTCATGTTGTACTCTTTCCTTTCAATATTATTATGATTGCTTTCATACCTGAGTTAGATTGGATGCCTATGAGGGCAGAAAATGTATCTGTCTTATTCTTTGCTCTATTCTCATAGACTTACATAGACTGGAACACAGCACTCAGAATATATTGAACAAATTAACCGAACTTGTAATTATTTTGTAATCTTTCTTCTCTTATACTAAAAATAACAGCTTATATTTAATGAGTGCATATTAGGTTGCTAGAGCTGTTCTTAACATGTTGTGTGTAGTTTCTTATTTCAATGTCACAATGCACCTACAAGGTAGGTACTGTTATCATCTGTACTAGATAGCTGAAGAAATTGGGACCCAGAGAAGTTGAGAAACTCACCTTAAATTAATAAATTGCCTAAGCATGTGGTTAAATAGTGAACTCTTTAGATGCAAGGTGTGTGTCTTATTATATTTTGTATATACAGTGCCTAAGTTAGAATATGCCTGAATCCTTGCATAAATGTCTGAGTGGATCAATTAGTGGAATACAGTTCCATTACAATAGAATATATTGGCTGGGTCTTAATGATTTTTTTAAAATTAATTAATGAATTTTTATTTTTTGGCTGCGTTGGGCCTTTGTTGCTGTGCACGGGCTTTCTCTAGTTGCGGCAAGCGGGGGCTACTCTTCGTCGTGGTGCGTGGACTTCTCCTTGCGGTGGCTTCTCCTGTTGTGGAGCATGGGCTCTAGGCACGTGGGCTCAGTAGTTGTGGCATGCGGGCTCAGTAGTTGTGGCTCGTGTGCTCTAGAGTGCAGGCTCAGTAGTTGTGGTGCATGGGCTTAGTTGCTCCGCAGCATGTGAGATCTTCCCGGACCAGGGATCGAACCCATGTCTCCTGCATTGGCAGGCGGATTCTTAATCACTACACCACCAGGGAAGCCCAATGATTCTTAATATTCTTAATGCATCAGATTATGATTTTCTCATGATATTGCTATGAATAGTTAGAATTTTTACCTGAAGGTTATAACGTGATGCCTATTTGATATAACTTTGGGTAAACTGAGCAGGTACTAAGCCACTTTTAAAATTGCAGTGTTGAAAATTGCATAATCTTTATTATGAATTACTAAGCCCTACCTCATTAAAACTACTAAAGTATAGTAATGATAATGAGAGTCATATCCTGCATTTCTGTGCTGTTTTGTACTCTGCATTGTTCAAAGGAGCAGAAACTTACAATAAGATGAATGACATAACACAGTGGTAATCTTATATAGGAAACAAGGTACAATTAGCTCAAACTTGTATAACGTGGTACTAAATGGGGCATAGCCGAATACGTCGTGCAAGTATTTAATATGAGGAAAATTTACTCTGTGGAAACTGTGGGCATTAAAAACTAATATTTCTGATTAAAATTTCCTCTCCCTTTTGTACCCCCAGCCAGCTAGTACTCAGCCAAGTAGAGGTGTTAGAGAGAAACAAAAAGGGGTGGGGAAGGTTTGTGCACAAGATTTAATCATAGACAAAAGTACATTTAAACTTCTTTGAAATTTCTTTTGTGTGTTATTTTCTGATGTTTTCAAAATAAAACAAGTGACAGGTATTGTGGGTGTTGTGGAGATGGAATTTAATGTTAGAAAGGAAATAAAATATATGCAGTGAATAACCAGCCTGCTAAATACAGGCCTTGGAACTCAAGAGTTGTACTGTAGTGTATGTGATTTTTCTATAGAGTTATTTGTCTAATCCCCATAGGTCAAATCTGTGACCTTCGTCCCTAAACTGATTAGGTAGTAATTAGATATAAAAAATAGTGAGATTTGAGATTAAACTGAAATAAAATTTCACTCATTTGCATGCTTGGTCTCTTTAAATAATCCATGCTAATTTCTCCATGGTATAATGGTTATTTATTTTTTTGCCTCCCCAGCATCCATTTCTCTCTAGGACCATGGTCTTCCTTTTGGATGTCTCCCTTTCTTCATTAACCCATTTGTTTAGGTGGAATTAACCTCACTCTACTTCCAGGAGTTGACAATGATTTAGTCTACACCATTTGATGTACTCCCTCCTTTTAACCTAACCAATTGCTGTATACAAATCAGCCAATGAGTTGTGAGATGTATGTTGAATCTTTTGAGAAAGAGGAGCTTCCTCTCTTCCCTTAGGTGCTAAGAGGTTAGGATTTGAGGTTGAGAACTTCTATAGTCATTTTTCTACCCTGAAGCAAGAGTGGGGACAGCTGTGTTGAGCCTGGTTTTGTTAAAGGGGAAAGTTTGTAGAGCCTGAAGGCAGAAGAGAGAATCAGAGAGAAACCAGGCTCCTAGCTAATGTAATTAGAGCACCTAGATTTTGTGAGCCAATAAATTCTCTTTTTTCAGTTGAGACTTTTACTTGCAACACAGAGTCCTTCATGATAGTTACGGGCAGTATGAAGGAATATCATATACAATGACCAGGAAACCAGGGAGAATCAACCTCAGTGGAGATAATGTTTTAGGTGAAAATCATCTTGATATTTTAAATTCTGATTGGTTAACTCACAAGGATGTAAGTTGAAGTAGCATAGTGTGTAGATGCCTACACATCACAGAAGGAAAGAGTAGTGGTATACTCTGCATTGAATGAAGTAACACAAAGCCTTAAGTTTGCAAGCCATTCTTCCCTTTGTTTGAGTATAGACACATTTTGTGAGTAGTAACATGTCTGTGTAAAGACGTGATGTGTCTCTTTAAAATAGATGGGATAAGAATAATAGAATCTCTGGCTAATGGTTTTTCAGTGCCTAAGAAAGTTTGGCTGCAAGTAAAAGAAATCAAACTCAAAACAGCTTTGTTATCTTATATAATAAATTAAGTGGTTCCAGGTTTAATTTATTCAAAGACTTGGTTATATGATCAGGGACCCAGGTGCTTTTCATTTTTTCTCTCTGCCAACTTTACAATGTTGGTTTGTTTTCTTAGGTTAGCTTCTCTCGTGGCCCTAAGATGGCTTGTTGCAATTCCAAGCATCTTGTGCAGATAATTTCATCCAGAGATAGGAATAGAAGTCTCTCTTTATATATCTCTATTTAAAAGTAAACAAAACTATAGGCTCTCAGCAGAATCACATTCATGGTTCAGAATGGTGTCACATACCTTATTTATAAACCAATCACCAGCAAGAGAAAATAAATTATCTTGATTGGCATAGACAGATGCACGTTTATTCCCCATGCTGGCGAGAAACTTCTTCCCTCATCAGTGGCCATATGGAAAGGAACTGCTCTTTAAAGACCTGGTTCTGCCTGCAAGGAACAAGGCGAGGCAGAGATAATAGATTTGTTTCTATCACAGGGTTTTGGCCTACTTGGTAAAAATCATTTGAATCTAATTTCTCTCTGGTTCTGTGGCAACAGCCTCAGTTCAATTTTCTTTGATAACTGCCTATCACTTGCTGCTGAAATTGAAAAGAAGCATGCTTCTTGTGACAGTTTTGTTATACATTTGTATTGTCCCAGAAAGCACAGGAGTACAATCTTTCCAGAGCATATATTGCTTTAATCCAATCACATTCTAACTGTCCCTTTTGTCTGGATTGATAGTAATGAGGGAAGAGGTTCAGCCATACTAATCATCATAAACCAATTAATTAGCAAATTCCATTTTGCAACTGACCCAACAATTCCCTTATCTTCCCCTCCCCCTTTGATAAATGGGACGGTTATTTGAATATATTGACTTAATCTTTTTTCTTTCTTTCTTTCTTTCTTTTTTTCTGAATCATTGTACCTCCTTTGCTAGGCAGGACTCACGAAGAGATATAACTTAGAAAGTAGTCAGAATTGCTTAGGAAAGATCTGCACTAACACTTTAAAAACACTGAACATGAATGTATCTAAATAAAATATGATTTAATTCTACTCTACATATTGATATTTCTTGTCCTTGGCAGGAAGACTGGCAATGTTCCCCAAGATAATTTTAAAGTGATGAGATTACAAACCCTATTAAATATATACTTGTCCTTGGCATTCTTATGGCCATCATATATTACAGTAGAGATATTTCTCAAATAAATGTAGTTAAGATCAGATTTCTGTCAATATGTATGTACTTAAAACAAGGTTGACCTGGCATCCTGGCTGCAGATTTTGCTGATGTACCTGAAATAATCATATCTACTTGTTTATATAAGATTTAAATTTGATTAGAAAGCACCCGATGTTATTCTTTCAAATGTGCTGGCTTATATCCCAGGTTCTTTCAGAGTAGTATATAAATGGCAGTGAGCGGGCCTTAGTTTAGTCAACTGGTTAGGCTTGTTGAGTCTGGAGGGTCAAGGGATGTGGCTAGAGACTGAATATTTTTGTTGCCCAAAATTCACATGATGAAACCTAATTCCCACTGTGATCGTATTTGCAGGTGCGGCCTATAGGAGGTGATGAGGTCATGAGGGCGGAGCCCTCGTGAGTGGAGCTAGCGTCCTTATAAAAGAGATGCCTCCATGCTCTGTTGCTCCTTCTGCCACGGATGGAAACAGCAGTGAGAAGACAGCCAGCTGTCTCGGAGCCAGGAAGAGTGATCACACTAGACGCCTAGTCCACCCTGTTGCCTTGACCTTGGGCTGCCCAGCCTCCAGAACTGTGAGAACTAATTGTTTGTTATTTAAGGCAGCCAGTCTATGGTATTTTTGTTATAGCAGCTAGAACAGATTAAATCTTTCACTTGAGCAACTCATCTGTTCACAGGAACTAGGGCTACCTGTTGCTAGTAGATGTTGGCCAAAGGAAAAATATCTGCATTTGAAAGGCTTTACTACTTTATGTCTTCTTTCTTCTTTTCAGTGACCCTCGATGCCCAAATTTACCCTTTTTAGATCTCATTATCTCCAGTAGTTCTTCCCAAACTTTGATGTGTACTTGAAGCACTTGGAGATCGTGTTAAAACAATTTTAATTCAGTGGGTCCGAATGCGTTCCAACCTGAGAGTTTGCATTTCTAACAAGCTCCCAGGTGATGTTGATCATGCTGTTCGATGAACCACACTTTGAGTGGCGTGATCTAACACCCCTGTACCCTTCCTTTTTCATATTGAAAAGAGAAGGGTAACTTTCTTATGGAAGTTCCACATCCCACTCCCTCAGAACTTTGCTAAATGACTAATAGTTATGTAGGCATTAGAGGTGGGACTGTGCTTATGTTCAATTAATGCTTTTGAGTCCTTGAAGTTTCCTTTACTTACATTCAGTAGTGATTTATGATATGGTTACGGAGAGTTGTTTTTGCCCCAGTAAAGGTCTGCTGCTGCTTAAGGTTTGTTCATACTCTATTTTCTCTTGTCCCCAGAGAAGAATCATGTGAACAACACAATAAGAAAAAAGGATATTATAAACAGATGTAGACATAGTATGTCGTAGTAACTTTTAACCCTATCGCCACATTGCAATGCTCCAGAGAACTCAAAAAATAGAACAGCTAGATAAAATATAGGATGCCCAGTTTACTTTGAATTTCAGACAATGACTTTTTTTTAGTATTAGTAAGTCCTATGCAATATTTGGGACATACTGTATAATCTTGATAATGATTAGTTGAAATGAATTGATTATATTAATGGCTAAAAATCATTTTGTCTGACTCAATCTAAATGATCTAGCCAAGGCTAGAATTTAGGCTGTTTTAAACATGTCATCAATTGGCTGTCATGTGTGAACCCTACACTTTTAAGGAGCATGTTTCCACCTCCTCAAGGCGAGTAAATGGGTTTGACAATAATTTCTTCTACCTCTTCTCTAGTTGTTTGCAACTTAATTGACTTGTGGCTGAAACCAATTGTTAGTTCTGACCAATTGTCAGTTGAGGCAGTGATAGAATATAAAATCCTACTAAGATTTGCTACATCAAAATATCTTAAGTTGGGCTATGGCCTACATTCCCAAAATACAGAGAATTCAAGTATTTGGGGGGAAACTCCTTATGGTGTTTTGAAAAACCCTGAAAAATCATCTACTTGTCCTAGATTTCTTTCCTCCAGAAACTTCTATAGGTATCAAGAATCTGTGTGGGATTGTTATGCTGGGAAGAAAAACTTTTCCTCTATCAATGTAGGTCTTGTGGTTGGCGTCCTATGAATTAACAGACAATGGACAGATTAATAGGAGAAAAGTTGAATACCAACGTGGGACTACTCAGTAGTGAGTAACTCGAAATAGACAGAGTTAAGGGTTTATGTATCAGCTTAACAAAAGGGGTGGTGGTAACTAGGACTTCATTGGGGAAATATGGAAAGCTCTATGGGGCCTTTTCATCTTGTTGCTAGTGAACAGTCTCCTTAGCTGGAAGCTCTCCTGTAGTGGAGGGGGGTTTATGGCAGCTAACCCTACACCTCTCCTGCTGAGGATCAATCTCCCAAATAGGAAACTCGGGCTAGGCTGGGGGTGACAGTAAGGGCAGCTGTATTTTCAGGATTCTCTGCTTTAGTAGATATGGGAAGTTCCCATAAAATTTCTTTCTGCTGATCCCTTCAGTGACCTTACATTATGAGCATAGTACACTCTTAGGATGACCACAAAAGAATATTTCAGGTAACAGATCTTAATTAAAAAAGAATTCCAGAAGTTAGATATTATGTAGTGTCCAAAACACTGTGTGGGAGGTAACTTTAGGGATGATGTAAGGGACAAAGAAAAGGATGGGAGAAAATGCCATTTTCTCCCTTAACTTTCAGGGTGTATTTATGAGGCTTTAAGGATGTATAGCAGGTGTGAGGGACTAGATAATCAATGCATTCTGAATGAAAACCAGATGGTACTAAATGGACCCTTGCAGCTGTACCCTATTTCATTTCTATCTCCAACCATCCATGGCTTTCAGCAAGCACAATTTATGAAATTAAGTAGATCTAACACAGAATTATTGCAGCTATGATTTAAGTTTGTATGAAGATGCCTCCTAATTACAAGAGTCCTTGGGTATTAAGGAAGGTCTGAGGCAAGAAGCAGTAGGAAGAGACATTTGGATATAAAATTTAACTGGAAAGAAATATCTCTCCATTTAAAATGTGGTTTATTTATTCCTTCTTTATTGCCTTGCACTAAACTCTTAGGAGAAGCTTTGGCAATAATTACAAAACAATACATATTCTTACCCTACATCTGTACTATCATAAAAAGATCCTTTGTTTACAATGTAAAGTAATATTTTCACATAAACACTATCTTTTCTAGCAGCGTATCCAATAATGTTTTAGCATATTTGTAGAAGTACACAGGAGATAAAGGAATGTTCTAAACAGGTAAGGACAGCTTGGTGGAATTGTAAAAGTTGACTTTAGCCTTATTCACCTTGGTAGGAAAAGAGGGAAAAGAAATCTCCTTCTCCCTGTTATCTGATTGCACTACCATAGGCTGTTTTGATCTTCATTTTATAAAAGTCAGATTTAAGTGGGACATATAGACTAGATGAGAAATATTTTATTAAAAAATTATGAAAAGGTTAAAATTTGAATTGTAAATCATTGGAAAACTATCAAATTACTGACAGTATTTTGGATCATGTATTAAGATGTTTACTCTTGAAGGTAGGGTATGTTCTAGCCCTAAGAACTCTTTGTATACATCATGTATTATCTGTTGGGGGTTTGATCTTTGAGTAATATAATCCTGCAAGTGTAATCTTTTTTTTTTACCTGAGTAATTAATTTGTTCTCGTTAACCTACTCCATACCCCCCAATTTGACCAGATTTTCTTAGTATTTTATTGAGACAAGGTTTTTTTTTTTTTCTTTCCAGATTTATACCACTTTGGGGGTATGATGCCTCTTTAGACTTAGATTTTTGTTTAACTCTATCATTTACATTGTATTTACAACTATTTACATAGCTTTATATTGTATTGGATATTAAAAGTAAGTACAGGGATCTAATAGACAGCATAGGGAACATAGTCAATAATATTGTAATAACTGTATGGTGACAGATGGTAACTAGACTTACCATGGTGATCATTTTGTAGTATATAAAAATATTAAATCACTAGGTTGTATACCTGAAATTAATATACAGTTGACCTTGAACAACACGGGTTTGAACTGCACAGGTCCACTTATACACGAAGTTTTTTCAATAAATATACAGTCAGCCCTCTATATTCATGGGTTTTGCATCCTGGGATTCAGCCTACCATGGATGGAAATTTCCTTGAGCATCTGAGAATTCTAGTATATGGGGGACTTTTGAACCAATCCCCAGCAGATACTGAGGGATGACTGTAAATCAATTATAGTGCAATAGAAATAAAGTACAGGAGGATTGTGTAGGTTATGCAAATACTATGCCATTTTAGATTAGGGACTTGAGCATCCACAGATGTTGGTATCTGCAGCAGGTTGAGGAGGTGGGGTGCAGAATAAATCCCCTGCAGATACTGAGGGATGACTGTATAGCCTGATGCTGTGATTCAGGGAGTTTTTCAAACAGAGGCCCATTTTAAAGATTCTGATTGAATTGGGTTAGGGTACCAATTAACCTGAGAATCAGGACTATTAAAAGCTCCTCAGGTGAGTCTAATAGTGTGGCCAAAATTGAGAATCTAATAGATGATTAAGAACCCAGGCTCTTGGCAATCCGCATAACTGTTCTCTCCCTGATTTCCTCTTCTGTAAAATGGGGAAAACAATAGAGCCCATTCCATAGGCTATGAAAGGATTAAGTGAGGTGATATATGTAAAGCACTCAGATCTTTGTCTCGCGCACGAGTGCTAGATATCTGTTGGCCTTGTTGTTTGGTAGATTACAAATCAATTGTTATAATAGCTAATCTTTATTAAACATTTGTGCTACACATCATTCTAAGTGTTTAATTATTGTTTCATTGAACCTTTCCCACCATGTGAGGGAGATACTGTTGTTATTCCCTTTTTACAGATGAAGAAACTGAGGCACAGAACTTTCAGTAATTCTCCCAAGGCCTAAAATTCCCAAGGATTTTCCAAAGATTAAATCTCACGTGGTCTGAATTAATAGTAAGAACCATAAATCAAATTACAAAATAAAATGTGCTCTGCTAAGTACTAGACAGTTAAATATTTCAAATGCAATAACATAAATGATTTAATATCAAAACAGCTCCTGAGTGCACCAAACAATTACCAAATCTGTATATAAACACCTTATCTCCCTTCTATTTCTTGCCTTGATATAAGAATTTTCAGACTACTACTGGCTTTTGACAAACATTTTATTTCCAGACAGTTGACTCTATGTACTTACCATATTTCCACCACTTTCTCTTCCTTCTATTATATTACTAGAGATATGTGCATGAAAATATTCAGCTCATATGAAATCTTATTTATTTCTTACCTTTCTCTTACCTATCTTCTGGGGACATAATGATTTCTACAGATGTGAAATTCCAAACAGGGCAATTTCTTCAAGTTGATAACAATACAAAAAACATTTGCAATAAAGTTTTTCCGCAAATGTTCATCCTCATGTTGAAAGAAAGGATAGTTTCATGGCGTTGTTACTGAACTGGTCATATGGAACGCCTCTTGTGCCCTAGCCCAGCTGAGGCCCTGTGCCTTGGCCGGTAAAGTTCGTTTTCCCATCTGGATTCATATAACCAATAACAAAGTCAATACTGAGGCGCCAAGAGCACAGTCTTTATTCAATGGCCAAAGAATGGGGAAACAGGAGCATAGTTCGCAAATCAACTTCTCACTGAGGGGATGATTAAGGCAAGATTTTAAGGGCAAGGTTAATGAGGGGGAGGCATATGCATTGATTTCCTGGGAATAGTTTTCCTGCAACCGGGGCGCCACCTCTTTTCTGCCCTTGTATGGGCCTTTGGCATCTGGATCAGAAGTGGGCTGAACCATCATGGTTGGAGGAGGGGCAGGGGAGATCTTAATATTCCAATGAGATGGTAATGAGCTGCCCGGCAACTTTGTCCCACTTTTGGAGCTGAACCAGCTTGCACCAGTTTCCTTGTGGTTAGACTCTCTCATTCCGTGCTGTGAACACGACTAGAGGATATGGTTAGTTGTGGTTTTCTGTAAGTTCACCTGGAGGGAGGGGCAGGGATATGGTTCTGAGGCAACAGAGTAGACGAGATGTTTGTCAAATTTTCTAGTGAATATGCTATTACAACTGCTATAGGCTTATTTTCCAGGGTCTAAATAATTTATTTAAATTTTCCTGTGTTTCAGTTATAGGGAGAGCCTTCATTTCAGATTGAGTTTAGAGTGTTTTCTTGTGACCTTTTAGCTTATTGGTTGTATCTCTAGCTAACAGTCTCCTTTCCATAGCTGTAATGACTCATGACAATTTCACTCTTCTTTGGCCTTCGGTGATCACACTTCCAAAGTCCCTGTTTCAACAAATTTAAAGGATATTTAAAGCTTTCTGGTGCTCTTTGGGTTAGAGTTGGTCCTTGAATGTTGTACTTTTGACTTCGGTACACTTGGCACATCCGTATTCTTTATTGAAACTCTTTTTGGCTCTGATTTGACTTTTATATATTGGCTCATGCAGGATGGCACCAACTGTGGAATCAGTTGTTCAGTTTCAGCTGTGTTGCTTAAACTTTATTTGCGTTTATTGCATCTTGTCTTTGCTTTATTAAAATGGGAGGGAATGGAAAAAAATCAAACAGCTAATATTAATGGTAGTATGATAGAAATAAAGAATGAAAACATTTGGCATCATGATTGTGGTAGATTTTAGCCTCAGTCGTATTCAATTATGAAAAAAACAAAATTAAAGAAACTCTCTGAAATGCTGGAAATCTATCATGAATAAGCAAGAAAAGTTTATAGGGATTGCATACCGCTCTTTATTCCATATGGCACAGAGCCCTTCCTACCTGCTTCTAATCATGCAATTTCTTTGGACATTTGCACTTTTGGTATGTACACATTTTCAGGAAAAAAACAACAGCTAGAATGGAGTTCAGCTCTTAATTAAAGTTTATTGACTTTAGTTGACTGTTGCCATAAGCTGTCTGTAAGAAAAAGCCTTAGAATTTATTATGCAGAACAACTCAATGGGTATTTATTAACCAACAACTATGTGTCCAAAACCAGGATCTCCAGGCTCCAAAGTGTGAATGGACAGTTAAGAGTGGCCAGGTAGGGCTTCCCTGGTGGTGCAGCGATTGGGAGTCTGCCTGCCAATGCAGGGGACATGGGTTCAAGCCCTGGTCCAGGAAGATCCCACATGCCGCAGAGCAACTAGGCCTGTGCACCACAACTACTGAGCCTGCGCTCTAGAGCCCGTGAGCCACAGCTACTGAAGCCTGCATGCCTAGAGCCCGTGCTCCACAACAAGAGAAGTCACAGCAATGAGAAGCCTGTCAACACAACTAGAGAAAGCCTGCGCGCAGCGACGAAGACCCAATGCAGCCAAAAATAAATAAATTAAATAAATTAAAAAAAGAAAACAGTGCCAGGTAGTTTATTATTGGACATTCTAGATCAGGGATCTCTTTCTCAAAGCTGTCACTTCAATACCCTTTGCTACCATTCCACACTGCCTTTCAGTCGTTTGTTCTAGTGAGGATGCTACAGGGAGGACAAATATTTCCCATGCTGAAACAAATGCTATCATTTTCTCTCAATCTTTCTACAGTACTTGGGAAACAAAAAACTAGAAATATTTCCACCAAACTACAAACTGATTTCATATGTCACTAAAGCTTTCTGCCTTTTTCCATCAAGATGACATAGGATGATAAGAGAATTCTAGCCATATACAAAATCACAAAGCAACAAATTATCAAAAATCGCACTGCTGTTAATATTTTTATATCCTTCCAGATATATCTATTTGTATGCATATAGAAACAGATGTGTGTAGAGATAGGTATATATAGATATATTTTTTAAATTAAGTTTTTTCACTTGAATTTGGCAGAGAGAAGCATTTGAAATGGAAAAAAAACTAATGAACCTTAGATTTTTTCCTTCCAAAAAAAGATTCATTCCTGTAAGTTTTCTATATGAATAAGAAAAGAATATTAATTGGTTGGGATCTCTGTGATCTTTAGCATCAGTGTATACTCTGAAGGAAAGGTGATTAGCGTTCTTACACTTTTACTTCTCCACCTCACGTCATCCTAGTTTGTGTTAGTTATAATATTTAAACTGTTAGAATTTATAAAATTTACCGTCTGTTCTGCAACCACAATTCCCCAGATGTTCAGTCATAGCAAAACATTTACTAGATTTAATGGTCACCACCACCCCTATTATGCATTTTCATTATTTTTATTGATCGCCTGGTTTGCTGGATTCCATCCTTTTTTTTTTCTAAAAGAATTCATGGGTACTATATTTCTAGCGTTCTAGAATGTTTGAGATGTCTGTCTGTTGTCTTTATATTTGAATGACACCTTGAATGGGTAGAATATTCCTGAGTGAGATTTTTTTCTCCTTTCAGAAATGTGTCCATAACAACTTTATTTTCTGTCATTGAATGTGGTTGTAGGGAAGTCTGAGGCCAGTCTGATTTCTCTTGTTAGTGATTTGCTTCCCTTGCCTGTATACTTAGAGAAATTTGTCCTTTATTCATGAAGTTTGATGACTTAACCTGGTCTATTTCCCAGTGTTGCTCGCTACTAACATTTTGCTGCTGTTGTTGTTATCACATGCTCTGATGAGGTGCTCACTAAATTCTTGATCTCGGGAAATTTCCTGTAATATATACACACATAGGTATTTATCCCCAATTTATATCATCTTTTTTCTAATTGCTTTAATCTGTATCATTTTTCTCTGCATACATGTTCGGCCTTTTATCTATAACGTTAATTACACTTTCAGACACCCCAGTCTCTAAAATTTTTTTTCTTGTTTATTCTGTGATAGGCTTACTTTAAACATTTCCTTAGCTTTGCTGTCTGACTTTTTGTGTAATTCTGTGGTTAAAGTCAAGTCATCTTTGATCTCTTTTTATTTTTTAAAATTTATTTTTAAATTTATTTTATTTTTGGCTGCGTTGTGTCTTCATTGCTGCACACAGGCTTTTCTCTAGTTGCAGCGAGCGGGACCTACTCTTCATTGCGGTGCTCGGGCTTCTCATTGCAGTGGAGTCTCTTGTAGTGGGGCACAGGCTCTAGACGTGCAGGCTTCAGTAGTTGTGGTGTGTGGGCTCAGTAGTTGTGGCTCACGGGCTTTAGAGCACAGGCTCAGTAGTTGTGGTGATGGGCTTAGTTGCTCCATGGCATGTGGGATCTTCCTGGACCAGGGGTTGAACCCGTGTCCCCTGCATTGGCAGGTGGATTGTTAATGACTGCGCCACAGGGAAGCCCCCGATCTCTTTTTAAACTTTGTAAAAATCTTCATCTCATTCTTTTAAAGTTCGTCTAGAATTTTAAGCATTGCTTAAATTTACTTCCTTTCCTTGGGCTATGTTTTTCCTCAACTGTCTTTCTCCATATTTTGTTCATTATATTTCCCTTTCTCCTTTCTTTCCTCCTATCTCCCTTCTTTCATTTTTCCCTTCTCCTCCTTATTCTTATCTTTTTTCGAGTTCTTTATTTTATTTTTTTGCAGTGCATGGGCCTCTCACCGCTGTGGCCTCTACTGTTGCAGAGCACGGGCTCCGGACGCGCAGGCTCAGCGGCCACAGCTCACGGGCCCAGCTGCTCCGCAGCATGTGGGATCTTCCTGGACTGGGGCACAAACCCGTGTCCCCTGCATCAGCAGGCGGACTCTCAACCACTGCGCCACCAGGGAAGCCCTCGAGTTCTTTTTTGTAATTGAAGTATTGTTGATTTACAGTATTAGTTTCAAGTGTACAACATAATGAATTGAAACTTTTATAGATTATATTCCATTTAAAGTTATTATAAAATATTGGTTATATTCCCTGTACTATACATTACATCCCTTATTTTATACCTACTAGTCTTATCTCTTAATCCCCTCCCCCATCTTGCCCCTCCCCCACCCCTCTTCCCACTGGTAACCACTTGTTTGTTTTCTGTATCTGTTTGTTTTTGTTATATTCATTTTTTTTTTAAATTTAGACCCCATATATAAGTGAAAACATGCATATTTGTCTTTCTCTGTCTGACTTCACTAAGAGTAATACCCTCCATGTCCATCCATGTTTTTTTATGGCTGAGTAATAGTCCATCCTGTGTATGTGTGTGTGTTTACACAGATATAGGTGTGTATGTATATATATATATATATATATATATATAATTATACACCAAATCTTTTTTAGCCATTCATCTCTTAATGGACACTTAGGCTACTTCCGTATCTTGGCTATTGTAAATACTACTATTATAAACATTGGGGTGTATGTATCTTTTTGAATTATTGTTTTCATTCTCTTCAAATATATACCCAGGAGTGGAATTGCTGGGTCATATGGTAGTTCTATTTTTAGTTCTTTGAGAAACCTCTATGCTGTTTTCCATAGTGGCTGCACCAATTTACATTGCCACCAGCAGTGCACCAGGGTAGTCTTTACTCTGCATCCTCATCAACACTTCTTACTTCTTGTCTTTTTAATAATAGCCATTCTGATGGGTGTGAGGTGATATCTCACTGCGGTTTTGATTTGCATTTCCCTGATGATTAGTGATGTTGAACATATTTTCGTGTGCCTGTTGGCCAACTGTATGTCATTTGGAAAAACGTCTATTCAGATCTTCTGCTCAAAGTGGATTAAAGACACAAGTCTGAGACCAGAAACCACAAAACTGCTAGAAGAAAACATAAGCAGTACACTCTGACATAAATAAGTCTTAGCAGTATTTTTTTGGCTCTGTCTCCTCAGGCAAGGGAAACAAAAGCAAAAATAAATAAATGGGACCTAATATAAAAGCTTTTCCAGAGCAAAGGAAACCATCAACAAAACGGACAACCTACTGAATAGGAGAAGATATTTGCAAATGATATGTCTGATAAGGGGTTAATATCCAAAATATATAAAGAGCTCATCCAACTCAATAAAAAAAAAAAAACCTGATTAAAAATGTGCAGAAGACTTTGTTCTTTCTCTTTTTTACTCCCTCCCTCACCAACCCTTACCAAACTCCATTTCTCATCTCTGCATCCAGGTCTACTATGTTTGTATGATTGTCATGTTCTGTCTTATCAAGCTTTACCATGGATATCTCCAGATCTTCAGTTTTCCCTGATGTAGTCTGGGTAAATTTACCATAATTGCTTTCTACCTTTTTTAAGGATCAGTTTGTCTTTGGCCCACTGAATGTGCTTGCCCGTGTGCTTTCTCTCATATACATATGAGAGATACTATATATTTCCTATTAGTTGTATTTCTCCAGAGAACCCTGACTTAAGACAGATGTATAACATTAAAGCTTAGGCATTAACTAAGTACATTTCTATTCTCTAGGATACTTTGTCTTAATCTTTGGTAATGGGTTCCTTAAGACTATGACTATTTTCTACTATTTTTCCCTCTACTGTACCTGATGCAGCATTGGAGCCTCTAAGAAAAGAGATGTAAATTCGAAAAGATTATTAAAAAAAAAACTGATGTTCTTAGAAGTATTCCCTTTGTTTTTATTCTAGATTTTTAAAGGAGTGGGCCCGTATGATAAGAGAAACCTTTTTTAAAGGTAAGAGAAACCTTTTTTAAATTTTTTTCCTCTCTACCTTCAAGCAAATTTTATCAATGCTGATATTTTAGTCTTGAAGGATTATTAGGAATATGTTTTCAAAAGCTGAGTAGTGCTTTCCTTATAGAGGAAATAGCATGTGTGAAATCAGTGGTAAAATAGAGCCAGTTGTGACGAGGCCAAGAGAAATAATTCTTAGACTGGATTGGCAGCCACTTGCACCTGAATCTCCCAGAGTGAATGTTAAAAATGCAAATTTGGGGGCCCTATTTTAGACCTATGCAGTCATAATAGCAGAGCATGCTGCCTAGGGTTTTACATAAAAACAAAGGAGATTCACATGAGAGTAGGTATTACTCAGTTGCTCAAGTTTGGGAGCAATTGCATTAGAATTCTGAGATTGTATAGAGTAATTTGGAAGGAGCTTGATTATGAAGAGCTCAGTTTGCCATGGTAAAGAATGTTCAACTTGTCCTGTGGACTATGGAAATCCACGGAGGGGTCTCAACAGATAAGAGATTCTCATCAAATTTGCCTTTTGAAAAGCAGGATGTGCAGACAAGGGCTGGAGGGTTCTCTCATAAGGCTTTTGGTACTTTGATGTTTTTGTTTCCTTCTATTTTATTTTAAAAATACGTATAATGTTAAAATATGTATTATATATTTTTTATAAACCTTGTCAAGTTATCCTAATTTCAAGTGGTGCAACAGACATGGGACAAGAGATAAGTAGGCTTGAATAGGTGAGGAGCAGAGAGCAGAATCTCAGGCAAGACAAAGAATCATCAAAGATAGTTTCTAAACTAGTTTAACATCCCGACTGCAATGAGAGAAGATCCATCTTATATGTGAAGAAATATTTTGGGAATGGTATATGTGAAAAAGAAAGTCAGAAGTTACAGACTGGGAACAAACGGTTGCCAAATTAAAGTCAAGAAATCTTCTGAAACTTAGTACCAAACACGAGCAGGGGATTATAGGAAAAAAGAAGAAAAAACCTTATTGGATCCCACATACCTAGTGTTACTTTTGCTAATGAGCAGTTGATCTAATTCCTTCAAATGCTACTTGTATTTGTTTCTCTGCAAGCTGAAGAAGAGTTCATCAAAGCTCTAGCAGGAATAGTCTTGGGGGCAATCAAGCTAGCAAAGGATGAACACTCCTTTGCAAGGAGTTATCAAGTTAGTGTGTCTGTGAGATAATAAGACAAGATGTAAAAACCATGCTTTTCACCCTCATCTAAACAAAATGTGTTGCTATCACATTAATTATGTACTTGTATTCTTGACGGAGAGGGCATGTCAGGAAAGAGTGTGTTTGGATTAGTAATAACCATTCATAATCCACTTGAACCTATCTTCATAAAGTTAACTACGTCTTTAGATGTCAAATGCAATTCTTTTCTTTTTCTACAACCAAAAGTCAGCTTACTTCTCTAGGCTATTAGCTCTAGCACAATCAGTGCCACTGATTGGATGGGATTTCTTTGTATTTCCTCTCCCTAAGAAACAGTTGATTAATTGTTGGTATGATCTATTTTCTGTTATTTTTCTAAATCATCTTAGAAATCTCTTTTGCCAAATATTTAGGTATTGCAGGATTTACTAAATTTACAGAGATAGTCTCCTAACAGTAAAACACTTGAATCAGCAATTCAAATAGTAAACCATATTTATCAGGTATGCTTGAAAAATCTAACTTCCAGCTATAGTCAAAATTTAGCAACTAACTCCAGACATTAATGTACAAAAGAAAGTTATCAGTGACAGTAAAGAAAGAAATACATGAGCTTGAAGGTTGGAAACTAAAACTAAATCTAAAAACGTGTGGTGTTTGTGAAATTTCTTTATCGTAGAAGGGAGCTCTCTAGGTAGTTGCAATTTGAAAACTGACATTTCACCTTATACAGAAGAATTATAGTAGAGCTAACTCCAAAAATTCTTGGGAGAAAGAATGGAAAATGGCACAAAATTATGTGCATGTTCATTACTTTGAGTATTTTGAATTGAATATAAAAATGACAAAATAGATTGTAAGTAATAAAGCAGTCAAATATAGCAGTGACTTTTTTGACAAAGAAACAATTTCAGCACTAGAAGCATATTTATTAAAAATATATGCTACATTTGGAAGTAGAGTGAAATGTGGAGAATGCTTCCCTGTGTGAGCTGGTGAAGTCTAATTCATATCGAGTCCCCATCTTCCTTCACGTTGCACTGAACTGGTAGAGATGTATTCCCAGTCCCAATGTAGCTTACACTTAACACACTCCATAACTGAGTCTTGATTCGTTTCTTTGTAGGATTACTTATAAATGCAGAGGGACTCAGTCATTTTGTGGAAACCTAAACAAGAAACCATGCATCCGATTGAATTAAGCAAAATGTGCAATGGCAAGAAAATTAAGTAGAAGAGTTAAACAAAAAATGGATAGAACATTTTATTAATGCTGTGCATGCACTCTGGGTTTAGGTCATTGTACAAATGACAAACTTAATGAGTAACACCATAAACGTATGAGAAAATAGAATAATTGGCTGCTGGAAGATAGCTTTCCCTGGTATATATCCACATCTTTGGGCTTAAAATTGAATTTTTCTAAGAAAGACTGCATTTTGAAGTGAAAGCAACATCTTTATCATCCAATGCATGAGATGTTGCATTCACTGTGTGAAATTCTATGTGTCTGTTGGAGGTCAAGACTGGCACTCTATGCGCATAAGTTTGAGCAATCAGTCTTGAGAACAATGCCTCTTTTCTGTGATTCCTGCCATCTGCTTTCAGTGGTAAGGTGTTCTGCAACTTTCTTCCATTCTCACCAACCTGAGAAGAAAATAAGGCTTTAAGGTAACACTTCCTGCTCCTTCTTAACCAGTCTACTTAAAGCCACAGATGGAATGAGTATCTTTTTACTTGTTCATTTAGCATATGTTTATCGATGTACCATGGATGATGTTCTGTGCTGGGAACTAGGGTCACTGACATGAAAGGCTGCCTCAAGTTCTCACAGGATCTAAGAGCACGAAGGAAGCTCATGGAACCAGCTTCAACCTGGACTGCAGGTGTGGTCACCTTTGTTGAGGCCAAGTGATGATGCAGCCATTTGACTTTATTTTGCTTTTGTTTGTTCCTTGAATACAGCTTTATCTAATCCCATTTTTGTGGAATCACTCTTTAAGGCTAAGTTGGAGTCACTAGAAAGTATAAGACTGCCCAGACCCTACACAAAAGATAAAATGCACCATGTGAGGAGTCAGATAATACAAGTCACAGGAATGCATGTAAAGCTATCTGACCTGGTGCAGTTCTGATGGAGACATTCCATTCTTTTTCTATTATTTATTTTACTAGGCAATCAGCATTGCATGTTTAGCTGAATTAATTCATATTTTTCAGGTAAACAAAAGCCAATATAGTCCTAAGCATAATTGAATAATTGTATTAGATTCTTTTTCCAGTAAAAAAAAAAAAAAACAACACACACAAAACTGGACATCACAATAAGGTAATTCTTTTCAGATGTTGACCAATAGGCCACAAAGAAATGTGAACCTTGAGAGAAGGCAAGTGCTGGATGAGAGCACCACATTTTCTTGTTCTCTCCTTGGGGACATTTTCTAGCACTGTCCAATATGGTACCCACTAACCATATGTGATAATTAAAGTTAAAATTAATTAAAATTAAAATTATAAATCCAGTTCTTCAAACAGGTCACATTGCTAGTGCTCAATAACTATATGGGTAGTAGTTTCCATATTGAACAGTGTAGATATAGAATATTTTCATCACAGAAAGTTCTTTTGGGCAGTAGTATTCTAGCCATTGACACAGGGAGTTGAAGTCTAAGCAGAACACAGGATTCACTTTTAAAGTGCAAGGTAGTAAGTTCTAGGGTAGTATTTGTCGAGCATTGTACAGAAAGAAGAGAGCTGGGTAGAGAGGGACCCCCAGATGTATGCATGAGGGAGAATTGCTCGAGGACTGGGCTGTGCTGAACATACACAGAGCAAGACTCCATGAAGAATGTGAACAGAGACACCAGAGGTCCTACAGTGCTGGGAGACCTTAGAATTATATCCCAACCAGGTTCTTGGTGAGAACCTCAGGCATTCAGTTGAGGCTATAGAAAATCACCACTTTGAGAGTAAGGACCACAGTCTACAGTAGGGGCTATGCTCTCAGGACTAAGGACATAATCAATATAGATCCATATTAATAAAGAATAAAAAAATCTGACATGCTAAACACTTTAGGTGTGAAGGGTAGTGATGTTTGCAACTCACTTTGAAAAGCATCAAAATGTATGAATAGATGAATATATGTAATCAAATGAACACAGCAAAGTGATGACAATTGTAGAATCTCGAAGGTGGTTTATGAGTTTTCTTTGTGTAATTCTTAAGCTTTGTATATGTGAAATTTCCATAATTGCTGAGGAAAGACAAAAGCATGAAAGGATGAAAATGATTTGCTAGGAATGTAGCTGTCTGACTGAAACACAATACGGTCTGAATGAAGACCATTATGACCCAGATGCCCCCAATGTATTATCCATATTACCAAGTATACAATAAAAACTGGTAAGCATGTGAAGAAGCAGGAAAATATGACAAACAGTCATCAATATAGATAGACCATCTGATGGGATTAGAAAACTAGGAATCTGCAAAACCCACTGTAAGTGTGTTTAAGGAATTCAAGGAAAAGAAACTAGAAAAAACAAAATCTCTATTAGTATTAGTAGGGGAATGAGTAAACAGATTGTGGTATATTCATAGAATAGCACTACATGTAACAAAAAGGATAAACTACTGACAGACGTTCTTGAGACTTCTCTGTGGGGTTATATTGGGGAGAAGGGTTATTCAAACAGGAGCACATAATGTGTGAATCCATTTATATTAAAATTGTGAACAGGCAAAAGTAAGCCATTGTGATGATAAAAACAATGCTTTTCTTTGGAGGGTAGAGATTGAGAGGAAGGGCTATGAGGGAACTTTCTGGGATGATGAAATATTCCACATGCTCTTTGCAGAATTATTGGTTATGTAGGTTTATACATTTGTCAGAACCATCAAATTGTGCACTTAATATTTGTGATTGTCACTATATGTAAATTCTGTCATAAAGTGAAACCACATATGCATGTATATGCTAATAATGTCAGGTAGAAAAATTGATTTTTTCTTGATTTATTTAGATAATCTTTTCAATATTCAAATTCAATGGCATTTCTTATCTAGTATTTCTCTTTAAATATGCTACATTATAACCGACAAAGTGATCTATGCAAGGAGATCCATATTGATATAACAGTGATGTTGACATTACTGTACCCTTACTATATGCCTATGGAAAGTACTAATAACATTACATGCATTATATCCTTTAGTCCCTTCCAACTTTATAAAATATATTCTCATCTTACAGATTAAGAGACTGAGGTAAAGATGTTGTTCAGCATCACACAGCTAATAAAACAATGATGCTGATATGAAATCCCCAGTTTTCTGATCCTCAAACCCATACTCTTAACCTAGTAATTTCATGTTTTCATTTTTTATATGTACCCCTTCAATGAGGCTGAATTTACTTTGTATGGAATGAAGTGAGGATTTTATATTTCTGTAGGAGAACTAGATTTTTCATCCAACTTTCACATCCTGTTGATTTTTTACACACTGAGGACCCCAGGTGACTTCCTTTTTTCTTGGTAGCAGGACTACAACTAGTGTCTACACTGAGTGAAGACAACATAATAAAAATTCAGTTAAAGGTTGGTTATAGTAATAATGATATAAAACTATCAATAACAGGCTTTTGGGTAGTGGTAGGCATGCACATTTACTCAGAAGCTATTTTTCTGTTTTTAAGAGCTATCTCAATGTGATGGGATCTGCACATTTTATTATTATACGATTCCATTAGATGAAATTATGGTCAAATAAAACTGCTATGTCTTGTTTTCTTAATTGGAGGTCAATTTTCTTTAAGTATTTTAGTACTTAGGAAAGATAAGTTCTTTTGCTTATGTGGCCATAATCTTTTGCTCTGGCCATAAATCTTTTCTCTTTCCTTCAGTTTTCTCTAAAAAGTTATTGTATTTGTAACTGGAATACCTTTGGGTGATAAATTAGTCTCAACTTCTTACCTTTTTCCAAGATTCTGACAGAAAGTGAATGTTTCTAAAGATGTGCTTCAAGCTCTTTGAGACTTAGTTCATCTAGAAAATGTCCTAAGTAGAACATGCAGCTGTGGGTAAACACGGTCTACCAATCTGACTTTCTTCCACTAGTCACACAATCTTGGTATATACAAAGTAGCTAAATATTTGCTTAAAAATCAAATGCTTAAGCTGTGGGAGCATCTGTAAAGAGTAGGAAGATTCTGAAAATTTTTCTCAAGGAAACCTTTTCTCAAATTCTGTACCTTTTTCCTGATATTACGTTGAGAAAATTATTTTATCTTTTGGAGGCTTAATTTCTTTATTTGAGAAATGGGAACCAGCATTACAGGGTTTTGTCAGGATTAAATCACATAAAATATGTGACATATTTGATGGCAAATGAATGTTACCATACATTAAAATATGCCATGATGTTTTATTACTAAAGAAGCAGAAGGAACAGTGTTTAAGAATATGAATTTCAATCTGGAAACAGGCAATAAACAAGTTATGTTTATCAAAAGCTAATGACAACTTCTTCATGTAATAAGTGTCAAATTCTCGCTTTAGCTGTCAGAACTCACTGTACTTTACTCGCACTCTATGTATCTACCTTTTTTCCCCGTACCCAAAGAGACTCCAGCTGTCTACCATTCTGTTCAAACCTGAAGTTTTCCCCAGGTTTCTTTTATTCATTCATTTACTCAAAATGACTAATTAACTCATTGACTTATTCATCCATCTGGTCATCAAAGCATCTGTTATATATAATCCAGCAACTCCACTAAGCAATATGGATAAAAACAGTGAAAAAGATAAAACCAATTCCTGTTTTTATGGAACTTACACTACTAAGAATGAAAAGAGATAGCTTGACTGTATTTAATTATCTAAGTATTTGCCATGAGGGAGAAATTCAGGATGTTATGAGTACAAACACCAAAGGGAATTTGTGTACTATCAGGACTGGCTACAGAACTTGCAGAGACCTATGCAAAATGAAAATGCAGGGCACCTTGTTCAAAAACCAATAAGAATTTGAGGGTAGTGACAGACCAAGCATAGGACTCTTGGCAGCTACACAGGTTGCATGTCCATGAAACCAGCTCTGCATACTATGGAGGAGCAAGGAAGGATTTCTTGAGGCGGTGTTTATTTTACTGGAGATGTGAAGGATGAGTGTGTGTTAAGTAGACAATCTTAGACTTGCGTTGTCATTTGCTATTCCCTTTGGGGCCTAATGTATTATTTCCTCAAGAGCCATCAGCCTCTTGTGTTTATACCAAGGAATGATGCAACCCTTTCAGTCTTGGTTAGGATGTTGGTGGAAGAGGGATACAGTTATCTCTTGCCAGGTTAGTTTCATCTCCCATATGAATCAAAAAGCAAAAATTAAGGCCAGAACTTTATGACTCATAATTTTTAAAAATCAAAATGTATAAATAATCCTTAGTCATTCTTAGGTATTTATGGGAGGACCCTGGGCTAGGAATTTGGAGACCTGGGTTCTTGTCTTGAATCTGCCTCTGACAAGGTATTCTTCAGATCATAGCTTCCTAATCTGGGAAAAAAGAAATATTTAAGTTTCCTATCAGTTTGAAGCTTTAAACTACTGACAATAGCATTTTCTAATTTTGTTAAAAAATACAGTAGTTCATTTTATCTTGGTCTACTTTTTTGGAACATAAAGTCACAATGTTGGCTGAATCACTGACAGCATAAGTACAGCAATAGCTATCAAAGGCCGCCTTCCACACGCCATCTCTTTTCTTAAACAACCACATTAAATCCCTAAAGTGACCAGTGCTATTCCATTCTTCTGTTAGTTAAAGGTCACCTCTACTAGCAACCAATTTTTGTACTTCCCTAGGGTAGCTGCTTAAGACTACATTCATTGTCCATATTAACTTCTCTACTTCACCTGTTAAATATCAAGGTAATTAAAGATTTATAGAGACATTGAGTCACTTTATTCTCAAGAAGACATTTTTTTAGACCAAGAACTTTCAGACAGTATAGTTTCAGAAAGGTGAAACTAAAACACTTTGATTTCTGAAAACTTTCTTCCTTGTTAAGTTTATTAATGCATTTGGACAATTTTAATATGATATACATTTTCTATTAACCTCGATAGTTTATGCTGTGATAACAAAGAATCCCCAAATCTCAGACTTAAAACAACAAAAGGTTTATTTCCTTTAAAGTCCCCTGTAGATGCTCTGTGGTGACCTACATGGGAAGGAAATCCAAGGAAGAGGGGATATATGTATACATGTGGCTGATTCACTTTGCTCTACAGCAGAAACTAACAAAACACTGTAAAGCAACTATACTCCAATAAAAAAATAAAGTCCCCTGTAGGTATGGACAAATGTCCTCCATGACATCGCTCAGCAGTACAGACTAACAGAATCTCTACCCACTATGTAGCTGTACCATCTAGATAATGGGAATTCCTTGATATAGCAGAGAGAAAAAGCACTTGAGGGTCTCTTGCTGAAATTATTTGACCTGAAAGCAACACACATTATATTTGCTTATAAGCCATTGATTAGAAATAGATGTACAGTCCAGTCTGAATGCTTAGGTTTGGGGAAATGTAATCTTCTATGTGTTCAGAAGAAGTAGTAAACCTTAAGTCTCTCTAACATTTCCATACAATAAGAGGCTATTTATCAAAGAAAAGTCTGTTTTGTTATTTTAGAAGTAAGTTTAGACTAAAGTATTTTAACCAAGATGGATTCCAGCATTTGAGACGAACAAGGACACACACATCAGTACTTCCAACTCTTAATTTGGTGTCTTTGGTTTAAGATCATGGTGTCTAATTTAGTTGTCATTATATGTGTATGTTTTTCTATTTTTGTATTGCCATTATTTCTTCTTCATTATCTCAATGTTGATTGATTTCCTACTGTTTGTCAAGAGACCATAATTAAAGCATTATCCTGTTCTTCAAGGAGCTTACAATAATCTTTGAACATCAATTAGGCCCATAAATAAACATACTTCTCAAAATCACACATCCTAAAGGAGTCATATTCAGTTGTAGCCATACACAAATTGGCTTTTTGATAGCACGTCTTAAAATTTTTAGTTAGGCACAAATTATACTTTCCACACTTTACAGTATATGAATATATCATCTCAGATGAATATTTGCCAAGATATTAGAGCTAATTCAGAGATCTTGAATGAGAAAATAAGCTATTAGCATTATGCATAGGCAACTCTGCAACCCAGAGCCAAGAACAAGTAGGATAGTTTTATATCAGGGCAAAATTTCACAACTAGATATAATTCTGCCAATACTAAATGTGGTATCTAAAGCACATGAGGTACTTTTTGATTAGCAGTATAGAATCCTATCTCTTTAGGAAATCAGAAATATGGAATACAAGCTGTTTAGGGATTTGCGTGCAAACACATCTTTGCATTATTCAGTTTATTATTGCTTGAAATCTTACCTAAGCCAGCTGTAACTTGAAATAGGCTGTCTATGGGATGTATTAATGCACTTCCTCTCTGTTTGTTCTTTTATTGTGTATCTTTGTAATAGCTACGCTGGAGCAGGCACTTTTATAGGCATTCAATAGGCAATTGGAAATACAATTCCTAACTTTCTCGAACTTTCTGTCTATTGGAGGAAATAAAAATTTATAACATAGCATAGAAAGTTCTATGCTAGAGGTAGTAGAGGCTGCTGCAGAAGCTCAGAACAGGGAAACTTCTTCATGGAGAACAGGATGTGGGTGTGTATACTTACGTGTGTGCATATGTGTAAGAGATGGTCATGGAATGCATATAACTCAGCCAAATTAATGCGGGGAAAGAGAGAACAAGAGGTTCTTCCACAGGTTTTTTCCACAAGAAAAAACAACATGTGAGAGGCCTTGATGCATGAAAGAGTAGGACATGGTCAAAAACTGAGAGAAATTCAGTGAATATTGTAGAATGTGAAGGGAGGATTGCAAGATGGGAACATAGAAACAGAGGCAAGATCACAAAGGCTTTTTTTTTTTTAATATCTTTATTGGAGTATAATTGCTTTACAATGGTATGGTAGTTTCTGCTTTATAACAAAGTGAATCAGTTATACATATACATATGTTCCCATATCTCTTCCCTCTTGCGTCTCCCTCCCTCCCACCCTCCCTATCCCACCCCTCCAGGCGGTCACAAAGCACCGAGCTGATCTCCCTGTGCTATGCGGCTGCTTCCCGCTAGCTAGCTATCTACCTTACGTTTGGTAGTGTATATATGTCCATGCCTCTCTCTCCCTTTGTCACAGCTTACCCTTCCCCCTCCCCATATCCTCAAGTCCATTCTCTAGTAGGTCTGTGTCTTTATTCCCATCTTACCCCTAGGTTCTTCATAACCTTTTTTTTTCTTAAATTCCATATATATGTGTTAGCATACGGTATTTGTCTTTCTCTTTCTGACTTATTTCACTCTGTATGACAGACTCTAGGTCTATCCATCTCATTATAAATTGCTCAATTTCATTTCTTTTTGTGACTGAGTAATATTCCATTGTATATATGTGCCACATCTTCTTTATCCATTCTTCTGATGATGGACACTTAGGTTGTTTCCATCTCTGGGCTATTGTAAATAGAGCTGCAATGAACATTTTGGTACATGACTCTTTTTGAATTATGGTTTTCTCAGGGTATATGCCCAGTAGTGGGATTGCTGGGTCATATGGTAGTTCTATTTGTAGTTTTTTAACGAACCTCCATGCTGTTCTCCATAGTGGCTGTACCAATTCACATTCCCACCAGCAGTGCAAGAGTGTTCCCTTTTCTCCACACCCTCTCCAGCATTTATTGTTTCTAGACTTTTTGATGATGGCCATTCTGACTGGTGTGAGATGATATCTCATTGTAGTTTTGATTTGCATTTCTTTAATGATTAATGATGTTGAGCATTCTTTCATGTGTTTGTTGGCAGTCTGTATATCATCTTTGGAGAAACGTCTGTTTAGGTCTTCTGCCCATTTTTGGATTGGGTTGTTTGTTTTTTGTTATTGAGCTGCATGAGCTGCTTGTAAATTTCCGAGATTAATCCTTTGTCAGTTGCTTCATTTGAAAATATTTTCTCCCATTCTGAGGGTTGTCTTTTGGTCTTGTTTATGGTTTCCTTTGCTGTGCAAAAGATTTGAAGTTTCATTAGGTCCCATTTGTTTATTTTTGTTTTTATTTCCATTTCTCTAGGAGGTGGGTTAAAAAGGATCTTGCTGTGATTTATGTCATAGAGTGTTCTGCCTGTGTTTTCCTCTAAGAGTTTGATAGTTTCTGGCCTTACATTTAGGTCTTTAATCCATTTTGAGCTTATTTTTGTGTATGGTGTTAGGGAGTGATCTAATCTCATACTTTTACATGTACCTGTCCAGTTTTCCCAGCACCACTTATTGAAGAGGCTGTCCTTTCTCCACTGTACATTCCTGCCTCCTTTATCAAAGATAAGGTGACCATATGTGCGTGGGTTTATCTCTGGGCTTTCTATCCTGTTCCATTGATCTTTCTGTTTTTGTGCCAGTACCATACTGTCTTGATTACTGTAGCTTTGTAGTATAGTTTGAAGTCCGGGAGCCTGATTCCTCCAGCTCCGTTTTTTGTTCTCAAAATTGCTTTGGCTATTCGGGGTCTTTTGTGTTTCCATACAAAATTGTGAAAATTTTTGTTCTAGTTCTGTGAAAAATGCCAGTGGTAGTATGATAGGGATTGCATTGAATCTGTAGCTTGCTTTGGGTAGTAGAGTCACAAAGGCTTTTTAAAGTCATTTGAACCTAAATCCAAAAGGCAGTGGCTCTGAAAGTCACTGGAAAAGTGTTTGAAGGAGTAGGGTTATGTAATCAGATTCGTGTTTTGGAAACATTCTGGGTATGGTGGATTGGAGAAGAGAAGAGTGAAGGAAAGGAGATCAGTTGAAACACATTAGTGCAGAAGAAGAACGATTACCCTGCACTGGAGTAGAGGTTACAAGGAGACCTTCAGGAGACAGAATGAGCTGGACTTAGTGATTGATTTTCTGCAGGGGTAGAGGGAAAGAAAAGCAGAATTTAAGAATTGCTCCCAGGGTCCTAACATGGGCAGCTAGGTAAATGGTAATGAAGCTTACCCATATGAGGGCAATGGGAGTATATGGGGATATGAGGAAGGATGGGTAAATATAATAAGCTTAGTTTTGAACAAATGGAGCTGGAGGTGCTTCTCATAGCCAAATGTCCAGAGGCTCAGTGAGGAAGGTTTGGCAACACCATATGATTTGGTAATCTTCAGGATGGTTCTAAATCATACCTATTCCCAATTAAAAGAATTTCTTGTTCTTAGTTGTTTTGCATTTTTAGTGAAAATTTCAATTCTCATTTAATATTTTTAAAATATTAAATGTAAACATTGTATCTCTGTTTAGAAAAACAAATCAGCAATCATAATAAATCTACAACCAGTAAAAACACATAAGTTTTGAGTATAGCTTATTGAGATATTTCTCAGTATTGGTATTCAGAAATACCTTAAACTGATAAGTGTTGTTTCAGGGTGATGTTGTCTTTTAGATTTCCTAAAAAGAACTCATTAAGGTGGTGATAACATGACCCCATTATAACTGATCTGATAGAAAGTAAAACAATTTATCTAAGAACGACAAACTCTTCTGCTTTGGTAATGTAAAATGTTTTATTATTTTAGTTATTTAAATGAGCTTGATACTTGATGTCTCTTACGTAAAAAAAAAAAAATTCTGAACAAATATTACAATAGGCTGTTAATATTATAGTATTACAGTGATATTTAAAGGTCAATCATAGAAATTTTGTAGGAAAATCATAATATCTTTTGCTTAAACAGAGAAACCTAGGAACAATGCCATAATAAATACAATAAAACAGGCAAATGAGAATACTTTAAGCTTCCTTAATAGTCACTGTCATAATAAAATGTGAATCTTATATTATGGAGGTGGTAATATGGTAGCCTTGTATACTGTACACAAGACCAAATACATCTTGGGTCAAAAAGAAGCAGCCACAGTGGAGGAAGGGAGAAGAAATGTATCGTTATTTAGTGATCTAATCTAACTGGACATTTAAATATACTCAAAAGATATATTTGAACAACTGGCTTTATACAGAGGTTTATCTAGTTATGTAACTTATATTTGTAGGAGTTATCTATTCCATTGGCTTTTGTTCATTTTATTTAAGAAACGTCTTTACACATTAATGTATTAATCCAAGTCCATCTTGGATCCATGGAAAAGTACAGAAGTGAAACATTGTCAGAATCAAGGTCTCACAGTTCCAGAATTCTCCAGCAGCTGCTGTGGCATTCGCTGAGAACACAGCATCTCAAATAATTTGCCCTTTGATCTTCTTGACCTTCTCAGTATGTTTAGTTTCGATGGTAAAAGTACTACATTTTGTAAAGCAACATTTGTGTTGATGGCTATATTGAAATTAAATTCATCGTGACTCTAAAATCTGCCTTAGCTGGATGGATAGGTCCTGGTTGGTTTTCAAACTCAAGGTGGAATTTTTATTCTTCTTTCATGACAATAAGTAAAATTTGCATGAGTCGAATGCATTTTTTGTTCACTTTATGATGAAAAGAGTAGCTCACAAATTAACATATTCAGTGTGTTCCTTTTAAATATTAGGTTCTTTCAATCAGTAACTGCAAGCCCAAACTGACTATTTTATAGCACATGACAAGACCCTTGTAATACAAATGAGCTTTGAGGGCTGGTTGGAGAATGGAGAGAAATGTTTATGTACATTATTTAATAGTCTTGGCTTATTTTAGAAGGTTTTGTGATAACTGCACTGTTATTGGTAAAATAAAAGAGACTGATTCAAATATCCTGTATAAATTAAATTCTTCTGTATAAATAAACTATGTCAAAAATAAGACTTAAATAACAACTATTTAATTGCTAATGATTCTTTGAATCAGCAATCTGATCAGGGTAACTCTTTTCCCATTCTGTCCTGCTGTGCCTACCCATGTAGCTGCAGTCATCTGGCAGATTGCTGAGAGGTTGATGGATCTAGGATGATCTCACTCACCTGTGCAGGTACTGATGCTAGTTGTTGGCCCTAATGACATTAATGGCAGAACTTTCTTTGCCTAATCTGTGCTTCATCACATGGTGAATGTTAGGGTTCCTTAGGAGCAGCAAAACAGGGCTAGCCCCAATGTGTAAGTTTTTTCAAGCCTCTGTGATTGAGTCACTTTTTAAAAAAATCTTCCATATGACAAAACAAGTCAAGGAATGGAGAAACAGACTCCACTTTTTTACTTGGAAGAGCTTCAAGGTGATATTGCAAAAGGGCACATATACTGGATGGGAAGAGTTTGCAGCCATTTTCGTACTCAACCGCAGTCCCTACTAGGACCTAGCATCTCAGCATGTGTGAGTCCAGTTTTTACCCATCTTTATCAACACTAGGTAGTGTTAATTTTCTTTTTTTTTATTATTTTTTATTTTTAAATATATATATATTTTTAAACTTTAAAAAAATTTTTGGCTGTGATGGGTCTTCATTGCTGCGCGTGGGCAGTGAGCGGGGGCTACTCTTCGTTGCGGTGTGCAGGCTTCTCATTGCGGTGGTTTCTCTTGTTGTGGAGCACGGGCTGTAGGCACGCAGGCTTCAGTAGGTGTGGAGCACGGGCTGTAGAGCGCAGGCTCAGCAGTTGTGGCGCGTGGGCTTAGTTGCTCTGCGGCATGTGGGATCTTCCAAGGACCAGGACTCGAACCCATGTCCCCTGCGTTGGCAGGCAGATTCTTAATGACTGCGCCACCAGGGAAGCCCGGTAGTGTTAATATCCAATGTTAGTCAATTGAGTGGCAGTTTAGTCATATTTCATGGTGGTTTTAATTTGCACTTCTCGGATAAGTACTATTGTTGGGAATCTTTTATATGTTTATTGACCATTTGGATGTTCTCTTTGAATTCTCTAAATTCAAGGTCTTTTTCTCATTTCTGTGTTGAGCAGACAAGCTTTTAATTTTTTGGTTTCTCTCTCTCTGACTCTGTCTCTCTCTCTCTCTCTCTCTCTCTCACACACACACACACACACACACACACACACTTTAGATGCATTGCAACTACTATATTCAACCAATTTGTGTCTTGCTTATTAACTCTCCTGTTGCCTTTTATTTTATCCATAGTTATCCATCTGACACAGTACCATTTATTGGACAGGTATCCTTTTGTCATTGACTTACAATGTGTCTCTGTTGTGGTGTGTGTGTGTGTGTCTGTGTACTTTGATAAATAAATTAAAATACTTTAAAATGGCAAAAACAGATGCTTTGAATAGGTTATAAGATTTGCCCATTCTGTGTGCTCTTTCTCCTTTTCCAGCTCAATGTTTAACAATCCATGACTCACACTTTATGCAATACTGGACTATATGCGATTTCTCTTCATACTCCCCAGCTCATACCATAGTTCACAATTACCCCCAATCCTATAATCTCCTCTGCCCATCTGTCCCCAATTCTAGTCTCTCTTTCCCCCCCTCTACCTCGAACCACTATTATCAGTTTGGTATAAATCTTTATTTTCTAGAGCTGCCATACAAAGTACCCACTTTGTGGGTGACTTAAAACAGGAAAAATCTATTGCCTCACAATTCCAGAGGTTGGAAGTCCAAAATTAAGGTGTCAGAGCCATGCTCCCTCTGAAATTTGTAGGGGAGAATCCTTCCTTGCCTCTACCTAACTTCTGGTGTTTGCTGGCAATCTTTGGCACTCCTTGGCTTGTAGGTGTATCGCTCCAATCCTGTCTTCAAATCATGTTCTCTCTGTGTCTGTATCTCTTTGCATGGCATTCTTTTTATGACACCAGTCATATTGGATTAGGGGCCCACTCCACCCACATAAGACCTTAACTAATTACATCTGCAGAGACCCTATGTCTAAATAAAATCACATTCTGCGGTGTGGGGCTTTAGGACTTCAACATATGCTTTCATGGCGGACACAACTCAACCCATAACAATATCCTTCAAGATTTTCTCTCATCCTTTATCAAGAATTGATTAAATGACTAAAAAGAAAAATATAAAACATAATGACAACAGTATATGTTTATTATTTGGGGGAAAGGAAGATTCTTTTGAATAAGAAAAAAGCCATTATGAAAAAGGTTGATAAATTTATTCAAAATCAAAACTTCTGTATGAAAGAGAAACTCTGTAACATGTGTAACAGATAGAGTATGTTCATTTCCAGGAAAAGACTTCCAACAATTTAATACAAATTAAGGCAAACAGAAGAGAAATGGGCAAGAAAGATGAAATATCTGTTCACAGGGAAATACAAATGGTTAAGACAATGTGCTTTCTCTCTAGTGTTTACTTGTGTAGTCTCTTCCCTGGGCAGGCCTGTCCATCTCCCTGCTTTTACCCCTCCCTTGCTCCAACACCTACAAGCAATTCTCACTCTGTCTCGCTAACTATTATATCTTTTTATCATCTCAGGGACAGCTTCCCGAACTTCTCTCACCCCCACCCCATCCTCTATCCCAGGGATGCCCTGTGCACGTCTCTATCATTGTGCTTTTCTTGTAGTAACATGGTATCTTTGTCTTCCTTCTTAGATTCCTAATGCCCTGAGAGCAAGGGTCATGTGTATTTCATACTTTAATGATCAGAACAGACCTTAAACATGAATGAACCCAGATGACATTATGCTAAGTGAACTAAGTTAGACATAGAGAAACAAACATTGTGTGATTTCTCTTTCATATTGAATCTAAAAAAGCAGAACTCAGAACCGGAGAGTAGAATGGCTGTTGCCAGGGGCTGGAGGAGGTAGGAAGTGAAGAGATGTTAGTCAAAGGATACAAACTTTCATTTATAAGATGAATAAGTTTTGGGGATGTAATATACAATATGGTGACTATAATTAATAATACTGTATTGTGTACTTGAAATTTGCTTAGAGAGTAGATCTTAAGTATTCTCACCACACACACACACACACACACACACACACTCACAATGTTATCTGAGGTGATTTGTTAATTAACTTGATTGTGATAGTCACTTCAGAACATTTGCATATCATAAATCATCACATCATATACCTAAAATATATACAATTTTTGTTTGTTAATTATACCACAATTAAGCTGGAAATTAAAAAAAAATGAAGTACATGAATCAAGCAGGCAAAAAAACCCAGAACGTAAATTCTTTGCTATAACTGTTTTGCCTTAATAAATACATTGTCCACTGTGTTACTGAAAGTCTCATGTAGGGAATAAATACATTTACTTAAATTTTGGTGCCAGAATAATGTACAGAAGTCATTTCATTGGACAGAGAACTGGAGCACCTAACTAACTTCTTACTTCCCCTCATTTGCCAAGAAGTTCTGCATGTAATGCTGCATGAAATAGTTACCAACTTATTCCAGGCAAGATATATTTCTTAGGGACTTTCTAAAGGAAGTGTTTAAAAATATTTCTTAATATGTGTCTTCCTTTTTACATTCAATTTAGAGTGGAGTGTAATTATAAACAAATAATTATAATCAAATGTTCTACAGTTCCACAGCTTCCTACATTCTGGATTTTTTTTTCTTCTGAAAATAGGTATGAGATAGAATTGATGTTCTTATCAGGGTTCTACAATTCATTTTGGCTAGCAAGTGTATTTTAGTATCAAAAGAGCAAAATTAGAACATCAAATGTGATTTATTAATTTTTCAAGTAAAGAGAAGAATAACAAAGCAAATGTGTAAAATTTTTAGCTCTTTTCACCGAATTAAGATGAAAAACATCTGATTAACTCCTTGTTCTGTACCCAAAAAGGAATGATTTACAGACATCTATTTCTGCTCTGAAATTCTTTCTCTCCTCTTCCGAGTTCAGCATCCTAGCCTGGACGAAGTTGGGCATTGTCTCCTAGTGCCCACATAGGTGTGAAATAGACTTGTCAAAAGACAGTCAATGCCTTTTGAAGTCATATTAGCATCATGCAATGTTTATTCCTTTATCTCTGTAAACAAAGTAAGTTCCATTGTGAGACCCCTGGGAAATTAAGTTGCTTTGAACATTTTCTAATACTTAATATTGAAGGAACACCTACCTAAAGAGATTTCTTTGTCATGGTGTTTCAAAAGGACTACTGATACTCAAGGAAACACTACCAAATATCACTCATTCCAAAAGAATTGAAGAAATGAATATGTCCTATCCTAGTGTGCACCAAGCCATAAAATACTGAGGCATATGATTCATCAGGGTCATGTGATAGTCACTGCTCCCATGATTGACAGTTGCTGCACCAATTGCAGTATAAGAATTTCCTTCTTGGAAGGACTGTTGGTTGTTGTCGGATTTTTTTTCTCGTATCTAGGAAAAAAGAATGAACACTTCTTCCCTTTTCATCACTAAACTTCTTAATTTCAAGAACTCATTCCAGCTAAGGTATCCAGCTAGGCTACATTGGATGATAAGGCTTACACTAATTCATCTGAAACACCTTGATAAACAATCGTTAATGATGGATGAAGCGAATTTAGTTTTTACCTGACACCAGGCGCAAATTTTCAGGCTGTTAATAAGTGCTACACAAGCTAAACTTCAGTTGGATACAACCAGGAAAATAATGTTGGTATATATAAAAGAGCCAACATTTTCCTGGAGACATATTATAGAAAAAGAAATCCTTTTTTTTTTTTTCGGTACGTGGGACTCTCACTGTTGAGGCCTCTCCCGTTGCGGAGCACAGGCTCCGGACGCGCAGGCTCAGCAGCCACGGCTCACGGGCCTAGCACTCAGTGGCATGTGGGACCTTCCCAGATCGGGGCACGAACCCGTATCCCCTGCATCGGCAGGCGGACTCTCAACCACTGCGCCACGAGGGAAGCCCAAAAATCCTCTTAATTTGATCGTTGTATCTGACCTAATCTCTCATTAATTTGCACCAAAGAAGCAATGAATTTGTGAAAATAAAACTGCTTGGTATGGGATTTTAAGAAAACAATCTTGTATTATTCTACTACTACTATAACGCAAAATAGACTAACAAAATATTATCAAGTATGTGTCTTTTTAGAGATCCTGTTTTAATCAAATGAAGCATTTGTAGTTAATGTATGAAATGCTTGTAAGGGACGAGAAAACTAGTAAGATAAGTATCCTATCTCATCACTTTTGTCCTCTTATTCTGTTCAGTAAAAGCCTTTATTAAGAAGAATGCAAGATAAACCTCACCTAAAGCAGTCCTAAATTATCCTTTTGAGTCTCAAGGTTTGAAAAGGTTGACTAAAAACAACAACAAAGAGAGTTTTTGCTAGCATTGCAGTTTAAGTACAGAGAAACAAATGTAGTGACCATAGGAGCCATGTAATTGCTACTGATCGACCTTAAAACCTTTATAGTTTTTGGTAAATTAAGGAAATTCAGAAACTGTGATGAATTACATAGTAATTGGGAAGAAGAAACAATAGTTTAGCAGTTTTTTGAAGTAGGAAGTAGATTGCCAACAAGCACCACTGTGGTCTCCGGCTTATTAAGTAATAAAAAGAAGATGTTCTCAGCTGTGCAACAAGTAGAGCTATGAGAGATGCAGAACTGAGTAATGATATCTACCACTTATTGGTTAACTTCCATGGATGAAGCATACATAACATATATTGTATTTTCCCTAATATCGTATATGGAACAATTTTCCCTTTACATTACTGTTGAGAAAGGTGAGATTCACAGAAGTTGATTTTATGGCTAGTGAAGTTTGTTTTTGTTTTTTCCATGGTCACCAAAGTTTGCAGTGATCCATGTGGGTAATTAAACACAAGTAGGGTGAAAACAAAGCCCAAGTTGCTTTCATCACACCACTTGCACTTCCTGCTTTCAAAAAAAAAGTGTATCCTTGAGTCACTAGTTGTGTTCTCATAGGGCTGGAGTGGCAGCTTGGGAATCTTGTAGAGAAGGATCAGAGATTGAATGAGAAGTTGGAAAAGATGATTACAGGAGACTTCTTCAAGCATTGATTAAGGGGGAAAAAAACCCTCAACTGGAGAGACCTATGAGGGTAAATGGGCCACTGGATGCCACTCAAAACAGAACATAATAAGCTACCTAATTTGTCAGCTTTTTTTCTTTCTTTTTTTTTTTTTTTTTGCGGTACGCGGGCCTCTCACTGTTGTGGCCTCTCCCGTTGCGGAGCACAGACTCCGTACGCGCAGGCCCAGCAACCATGGCTCACAGGCCCAGCCGCTCTGCGGCATGTGGGACCTTCCCGGACCGGGGCACGAACCCGTGTTCCCCGCATCGGCAGGCGGACTCCCAACCACTGTGCCACCAGGGAAGCCCATGTCAGCTTATTTATCTTAAAACTAGGTCTTATTGAATATATCATTTTTGTTTTTCTAACACACAATGGCAATACCTTAACTGATCTCTATATTTAAGCTTTTACTAAGCCAACATGCCAGTTCATTATAGAATCTGTTTTTCTACCAATAAGTGTTTGCCCTGAACACAAAATCACCAACAAGGAAACAGAAGCAAACAATAGATAACCAATTTAGCATTTCAAATATTTCCAGTATTTAAACAGGGAAATGGACCTATGTGCCTATAAGAAATAGACAAAATTTCAGAGATTTATGCCAAATAGTTTTCTTTGGCTTTTCTTGTTAATAAAAAGTGAAAGGGAGATCTGCTTTTCCTCTTTCTTTGAACTAATGGTGATACTTTTCCAGAATTTTTCTCTTGAAAATTTAGAAAATGACTTTTTAGTTAATATTTCAAATTGGGCCTTAAGCATTTTACAAAGAGTATCCCACTATTCATGATTCCAGTTTAATAAAGGGAAGATATGTATTTTAAGAGTATCAAATTAAATATATATGTGTGTATGTATTTATGTACACACTCAACTAACTACCATAAAAATGATATTTTCTTTTATGTGACTATTACAGATCCTGGCCACCAAGATTATTAGTTTTATTTGTTTCCAATTTCAATCTAAGTTCACAATTTTCTTTATAGAAATAATTACATAAACACATGCTTCCTAAAAATCTGAGATTCCTCAAATAAGAACAAGTGGATAAAAGCTGAATTTAAGAGCGTATAAAAGGTAAGGTCATTTCCAATGAATGCAAGAAAGATCCAGTCTTTCACTGAGTTTATTCTAGCGTAGTGGGACTGAAAATTACAAAATTACATAAGAGACGAGCAGATTATATAAGATGATAAGCACTACAGAAAAGATAAAAGGTAGAACAAGAGGAGGTAGGAAGCTTTTGAGCCGTGAGAAACAGAAATGGATCAACTGCAGTTTAGAGACTGGAAGCAGCACAACTGCAAAGATGGAATTTTTATCAACTGAGATGATGAAAGGTACAAATACAATACCTTTTTCAGGAAAGAGAAGATCAAAATTTCAGTTTTGGACATGTAACATTTGAAGTGCCTATCAGACATGTACATGGAGATGTGAAGTCACCAGTTGGTTTTATGAGATTGTAGATGAGATGGTCTTTCTAATTTTATCCCAGAAACAAACCCTGAGACAAGAATTCAAGTGCACTTTTATTTGGGGAGATGAACCCAGGAAACACTAGAATGGAAGTGAGGAAGTGAGAGTGGGAAGGGAAGAGGGCCAATAAAGTATACAGCATGTATTTCAGAATACCCAACCTAAAGATGAGAAAGCCGGGCCTTTATATGCCAACTCCTGTCTGTAATTGGTTGAGGCAGTTCTGACCTGCTATATGTGCAAACAGAACAGGGTCAGAGGCTAGAGAAATTTCTTTCTTTGGTGAACAGATACAGATTTAGGCAGTTGAAGCTCTTGGAATATCTTAAAATAGTAAGGCCTGAGTCGATATGGTTGCAGTGGAGACATCATCTTATTCAGAGAGGGGATAAATCTGGGAGCTCTCAGCAATTAGGAAGCATTAAATGCCATGAGACGGGGTTAGATCCACAAAGTAAGGTGTAAAAATGGAGATAAAGACAAGGACTGGTATAGGAGGTATCTCAACATTAAGCGACCAGGTGGAAGAGAAAGGACATCACATGAATCCAGACAGGAATGATCAGTGAGACAGGAAGGAAACCAAGAGAATATTATGGTGTCTTGGAAGCAAAATGAATGAAATATATTGAGAGAGAGTTATTAGCTGCATCCCATAATGCTGACAGGTCAAAAGATGGAAAAAAGACTGGGATTTTACATTGGATTTTGTAACATGAAAGTCATTAGGGACCTTCACAAAGCAACGTCAGGTGATGGTTGAAGTCATACCGAATAGGTTTTTAGAAAGATTGGGAGAAAGGAGTGGGGAGAGGGAGGAAAGGGGGAGAGGGAGACTGGCCGACGCATTTGAGGGTGTTGATTGCAGTGAAGAGAAAAGAAATGAGGCAGTAGGTGGTAGGATTATAGGATTGTAGGAAGGCATTTATAGTGCCTGGCTACACTCAGTAATGTTCGGTGAATATATATTAGAATAAGTGATGAATTAAGTAAAGACCCCTGTGCTTTCAGGAATACAAAGAAGCCATGTGGACTCTCATTCCTCCTGAGACACCCCCTCCCTTGGCACAGTGAAGTTAAAGTTGGCTGTGTATCAATGACCTTTGAGGGATCCTTGAGTGTACAGTCTCTCAGAGCTCAGAGATGAGGGGTAGAAAGGTACTAGGAATGGAGGCATGAGCATCTTGGAGATTCCTGTAGAGGCTGGAAGAGACCACTATGGATACATGCCAGTGTTGGGACACTGAGGATGGAGGCCCGGTGACGGGAGAGTGGGCCAACAGATGAGTCAATGAGGCAGTTGTCTCTGTAAGAAAGGGTAGGTACAAGGCATTGGTTTGGGGGCTGAAGAAGATCTATAGCTTGGTACCTAACAGAGGTGTCTCCATTGCCAAGCTTAGGGACGGGTGCTCTGTTGTGTCATCATGGAGAGCCAAGACCCTTGATGCCCAAATCTGCACACTGGCCATATCTGGCTAAGGGAAAGGCTGGCCTTTCCCTTTAATGAAGTATAGTAGACGAATCAGAAAAGCTCACCACGTGGAAGCCAGGAGTGAAGGAAGAGAATTGCAAATTTCAAAATGGAGTACTTTGGCTTTTACAGTCTGGCCAGGATGAGAGATCAGAATAAGCCTTGCAAAAGGAAGTGAGGGTGAGTGGAAAAGGGGCGATCTTATTGTGTAGTCACATCCTGCTGTGTTCTTCCATCTATTCTTAGAGTAATAAAAGAGCTTGAGGACAAGGAGACCTGGTTCTAGTGTTTTTAGTCTTCACCTCGATTCTTATGTGGCCTTTGGGGAAGTCATACAACTTCTTTGTTGCTATAACATAGAGAAGAGGAAAGGGAGAGGGAGGAAGAGAGTTTTCTTCTTTTTTTAATATGAGATATATAACAACATGCTTATACGATGATGGAAATGATCTCATGAAGGTGAAAGTTATTGTTCATTTTTTTTTTTTTTGCGGTACACGGGCCTCTCACTGTTGTGGCCTCTCCCGTTGCGGAGCACAGGCTCCGGACGCGCAGGCTCAGCGGCCACGGCTCACGGGCCCAGCCGCTCCGCGGCATGTGGGATCTTCCCAGACCGGGGCACGAACCCGTGTCCCCTGCATCGGCAGGCAGACTCTCAACCACTGCGCCACCAGGGAAGCCCCTATTGTTCATTTTAATATATGCTGCAAAGTAACTGGCATAAGAGGCAATTTTAGAAAATTTTATTAGACTCTTTTTTGAACTAAACATTTTTATTATCAAATCAAGTTACTTAAACCTTAATTTCCCCCTTTTCCATCCTGCCTGCCTTGCTCCCTCCCTCCCTCCCCTGTCTCTTTCTTTCTGTAATATTATATTCAGTGCATACGATGAGGCAGGACCTTTAGTAAGGACTGCTGCGTAAAAGAACAACTATGCCATTTCTTTAAGGAGTTTGAAGTTCTTTAAGAACAGGAAGCAAGCAAACAACTGAAATGAGTGATTTGTGGTCTGAAAGCCAGAGGATGAAAAACAAGTCCATTCAGAGTACAGGGACTATAGAATTTCTTCCTAGAGGACATTACTTTTTAAACAATAATATTTAACACTAGATGGGAATTACTATTGATCACCTGTCAAACCAGATTTCTTTCTGCAGTGTTTCTGGATAAATGGAACATAGCTAATATGGGTTTTGCTTCGAAGCATCTGCTAATCTCCCATTGTAATTTGTATCCAACCTTAATGAGATGTGATTTGAATGACCTCAGTTTGCAAAAGACGAAATTATCATCTTCCTGTGCAGCCTTGACTATAATGCCATGCTCTCAGGATATGAAAAGGCATATTCCACAGAGTAGCATTTTAAGTAAAAGCATCAAATTATAACCAAACAACTTCCAGAGAAGTCAGGCAAGAGACTGCACCAAGAGTCAATTAAAGAAATCCTTGAAACCCCTAGGTACTTTCAAAAATTTCCCAAACAGCCCTTTTGTGGAATGGGGATGATCTAAATGACTATTGTTTCACACTCAATTTATTGTGCATAGTTTATTGGCATTCCATACCAATTAGATTCCAAAAATGCTTGTGTGCAGCCTGGGAGAGGTATAAACTAAGTGCAGGCTTATTGTACTGTATGGTAATTGGAGCTTTGCACCTCACACAGGCCACATCATGGATGTGCCTATTCTCTAAAAGCTTGCATTTTGAATAGACCTCCCATTCTTTTTAGAGGTGGCATGGACATGTACTTTATTATTCTCAGATATGAAATATGTGGTTTCAAAAAGTAGTAGGTTCAGAGAAAGAGAGGCTTTTTAAAAAAAATCTCAATTGCGTGGGGACGACACGTTGGTGATCTAGAAGGCTTGTGGTCATAGCGCAGATCCTAACTATTGAATAGTTTTCAGTTCCCGATTGTAATGATATGGCCAGGAAATTAGCGTGTTGTATTAGTTTGTGGCATATTTGCCTTCAAGTCAAATGCTAATAATCTATCCAGCTGGTGCCTTAACTAAAATAACTATGTAAGTTCTAATAAGTACTTTTATTAAAAGTAATATTGTATTATTATATCAAAGCGCATAAACTTTTTGAGAGATAGGTGTTTGCTCATTTTGCTTAGTGCTCCTTACTATTGTTTTCCCAATGCCTAGTACAATTTTGAATAGTGGAAAGAGTAGAAATTTTGCCTTGTTTTTAGTCTTTGAATAAAGGCTTTCAATGATTTGCCTTTTCTTTTTTTTTTTTTGCGGTACGCGGGCCTCTCACTGTTGTGGTCTGTCCTGTTGCGGAGCACAGGCTCCGGACGCGCAGGCTCAGCGGCCATGGCTCACGGGCCCAGCCGCTCCGCGGCATGTGGGATCTTCCCGGACCGGGGCATGAACCCGTGTCTCCTGCATCGGCAGGCAGACTCGCAACCACTGCACCACCTGGGAAGCCCCAGTGATTTGCCTTCAAGTGTAAGTTAGCTTTAGGTTTTTCATAGATATCCTTCATCAATTTAAGGACATTTCCTTCTATTACTACTTCATTGAGAACTGTCTTCATGAATAGGTGTTGAATGGTTTCAAATGCTTTTACTCTATCTGTTGAAATGATTATATGGTTTTTCTGCCTTATTCTATTAATATGGAAATGATATTGGTTTCCAATCAATAGAGGAACCTTGTATTGCTGGAATAAGCTCTACATGGTTATTATGTATTACTCTTTGTACGAATTTCTGGATTCACTTGCTATAGTTTGTTAAGGATTTTGTGTGTATGTTTATGAGGGATATTGGTATGCAGTTTTCTATTCATATAACGTATTTATGTATTTGCCAAGTTTTGATATCACAGATTTAGGAGAAAACTAGCCTCCATTTTCCAAGGCTTTTTGTGTTATGGATATTTTGTCTTCCTTAAATAGTCAACAAAATTCACTGCTAAAGACACTTAAGCCTGAAGATTTTTTTGTGTGTGAAAAATTTTAATAACAAATTTAAATTCTTTAAGAAATATAGGGACCCTTGGATTTTCTGTTTCTTCTTGGGTCAGTTTTGGTAACTTGGTTTTTCAGAGCATTTGTACATTTCCATGTATGTTGTCAAATTAATTGACGTGAAGTTGTTCACATTATTCTCTTATATTCTTTTAATGTCTGTAGGATCAGTAGACAATAAATATTTGTTGAAATTTGAATAAAAGAATAAACCACAGAAATTTACCCAACTGTTTTCTAACTCAACCACTGACTTTTAAACTTTTTTTTTTTAAGTAAAAGAAAACTCATTTGACTGGACAGAAAACTTCCTCAGAAACTTTAAAATAGGTTAGAAAGGGGACTATCAATGTGGATAAAAGGCAGATAACTTGAGAAAACATGAGCTCCTTCAGCTTCCTCCCCTCCTCACCCTATCCCAATCCTCCTCCTGTGACAACCCATATATGAAAACTTAGGAGTTCAGTTGAGTACATTTTCATTTACCTAAGTACATTTTCATTTACATAAGTCATTGAACTACAAATAAATGCAGAATGAAATTTTATTCATCTTCACATTCCTGACAGTACTAAGTGTAGTGCTTTTCATGTACTTTTTTTTTTTTTTTTAAACTTTATTTATTTTTTTCTTTTGGCGGTAGGCGGGCCTCTCACTGCTGTGGCCTCTCCCGTTGCTGAGCACAGTCTCCGGACGCGCAGGCTCAGCGGCCATGGCTCACGGGCCCAGCCGCTCCGCGGCATGTGGGATCCTCCCGGACGGGGGCACAAGCCCGTGTCCCCTGCATCAGCAGGCGGACTCTCAACCACTGCGCCACCAGGGAAGCCCATGTACTTTTTTTTGTGTGTGTGGTCCGCGGGCCTCTCACTGTTGTGGCCTCTCCCGTTGCGGAGCACAGGCTCTGGACGCGCAGGCTCAGCGGCCATGGCTCACCTGGGGCATGAACCTGTGCCCCCTGCATCAGCAGGCAGACTCTCAACCACTGCGCCACGAGGGAAGCCCATCATGTACTTTCAGTATGTTTCATTAATGACTAAATTGAGACAGGTGTCTTTGACCCATGTCAAAGAAGTAAAAATAATTTATGAAATAAGCCATCCTTTGTGGCATACATAATATCTAAGTTAGTTTCCTTGTGTAATTTCCAGTGTTTAAAGAGAGCCCAGTGTGGTGAGTCTACTTTGATATTTATATCTGTATGAAGAATATTGGATGGAGTAGAATATTTATGCCTTGAGGTATGACCTATATCCATGCTAATTTCCAGACTGTAAAACCAAGCCGTAATTAGACAAGCAGGGGGGCTATTAGGGTTTCTCTTTCTTCTCATAAATTTCTGATGTAATCAGTTTGTTTATTGAATGGGAACCCAGAGTTTGCTGCATTATTAATATCCCGTCTCATGCTTTGTATCTCAGCATGAACCTTCTTTCCTTTAGACATATGACAATGACTGAAGAAAATGCTCCCAGTTGTAACAAACAAGATATTTTACGCTTACCTTTCAGCATGGTTACAAGTTTGGCCGTGTTCTTTAAAAGAGTTCATAAAGATATTTCCGGCTCTAAAAGATACTTTCATTTTCATGAGGACTATCAGCTTTCCTTTAAGTTCTCTTCATCCTCTATGACAAAGAATTATTCTTTTTGAGCTCTAAAACCGGAGTCAAAGATCCCCCAAATTTATTCATCTTTTTTTTCTTTTGATTCTATTTTCAAAATGAAAGGTAAAGTGAGATTTTCAAGTATTCTGCAGGTTAACATAAATAGGCAGTTTCAGACGACAAAACATGTGTAGTAAATATGTGAGAGAGAGGTCCCTTCTACCTATTCTATGCTTTTGACATGTTAGCTCTATTTTAATTCAAGTATATCTGAGAGACCACCTTGCTGATTCAACTTTTAAAAACTAAGCTCCAGAAAAAAATGTTGGCTGATTTCCTCATCCTTTTAAACCATTTCCTCCCAGAATACTAAATGTGAGGGAAGAATTAAAAGAGCCAGACAAGGCAATTTTTGTAGCAGGCTTTTACTAGATCAGTAGAAACAAAATTTCACACCAAGTTCTGTAAGCAATGACAGAGTAGAGTCATTAAAGAACTTAATCAGTGTTATTAATTCATGATTGACCTTATAATTAATGTAAATACGATTATAGTGGTAGAAATACTATTTGCTAACGTGTCTCGTCTATCCCTAAAAAACTTCCCTGATCTTCCCTTTCCATTCTATTCCTTCTTTGCTTCCTGTCCCTCTGGTTTTCTCTTTCCCTAATTCTACTCCCACCCCATTTTAGGAAATAGATATGAATTACTGGAAAGGAATCCAGGTTCTTCAGAAATGCCAAGACTTTTGTCTTTGGAGAGCAGAATCTTTATATAACTGGTCAATACCATGGTACCGGAAGCCTGAAGCTATGTTATATTGGCTTTACTTTAGCTATTTATCACGATTCTGCAATATTCTCCCAAATCATATGAGTCTTTTCCAAAGAAAATCTGGGGGACCAGAGGAATGCTACCTGTACTTAGCCTGTATCAGTAAGTGTCATCTGCACTACTGATACAAACTCTTCAAACTCTGGGTGGATTCAAACTCTTCTCTGATTTCTCTTCCCCTAAGACACGAATCTCCTTAAAGGATGTTTCTCACTGCAGAGCCTCTGTTTCTGCCAGGTAGGCAGCAGTCTGACCCTGACAGCTCCTAATGAAGAGGTTTGTATATTTCTTCACTGATTTGTACCGATGTGATCTAGTCCCACAATCAGTTTTTCTTCTCTTTAAGAAAAACATTCCTGACCTTGACAGTAAATAGTCAGCCAGCAAGGGTTGTATAGGGAGATATTTATGTGGGAAAGGAGGCACAGATATTTGTGGATGGGAGATATGGTGAGGGTATGTAAAGCACCTGACTAGATTTATCAAGCAGATGAACCTCATAATATTTTTTCCTAAAATTAAGAAGTAAAACATTTTTCTCATGGTGAAAGTTTATGTTTAATAATTGTCAACAGGCTGTAAGATGGCCCCAATTTCCTTCACATCCTGTTATTCCTGACCCATGTAATCCCCTCCCCTTGAGTGGAGGTGGGAGCTGTGACTTGATTCTAAGCCATAGAATATGGCAGAAGTGATGAGATTGCACTTCTGGGATTACATTATGCAAGACTGTAACTTCTGTCCCACTAGCAGACTCTCTCTCTGTCTCTCAGCTGCTCAGTCTGATGAAGCAGACTGTCATGGTGAGATGCTCTATGGAGAGGTCCACATGGCAAAGAGCTGAGGGTAGCCTCTGGCTGTTGGCTCACAAAGAAGTTAGGCCCTCAATCCAGCAGTCCTGATTGACCTGAATTCTGACAACAACCACACGGTCTTGGAAGTAAATCCTTCCCCGATTATCCTTTCAGATGAGACCCTAGTCCTAGCTTATGCCTTGATTTCAGCCTCGCTACAGACTGAATCAGAGGACTTGGTTAAGTCATTCCTGAACTCCTGACCTACAGAAAATGTAAGACAATAAATGTAGGTTGCTCTAAGCCACTAAATTTGTGGTATTTGTTTAATGTCAAATTCCACTTGTTCATCGCTGATATATAGGAAAGTGATTGGCTTTTGTATATTAACCTGTTTCCTGCAAACTTTCTATAATTACTAATTAGTCTCAGAAAATGTTTTGTTTATTCCTTTGCATTTTCTACATGGATAATCTTGTCACTTGTGAACAGATAATTATATTTCTTCCCTACCAATTTGTATGTATTTTATTTCCTTTTCTTGTCATGTTGCAATAATTAAGACTTCCGGTATCATGTTGAAAAGATGTGTGAGAGTGAACATCCTTGCTTTATTCCTGATCTTAACTGAAAAGCTTTAAGAAGCTCCCTTTCTATTTATAATTTGCTGAGAGCTTTTTATTATGAATGAGTGTTGAATTTTGTCAAATGCTTTCTCGCCGTCTATTGATATGATCATGAGATTTTTCTTCTTTAGCCTGCTCATGTGATGGAGTACATTAACTGATTTTTGAATATGAAGCCAGGCTTGCATACCTGGGATGAATACCACTTCGGTCAAGGTGTAATTTTTTTTTATACACAGAATTGATTTGCTTATATTTTGTTGAGGCATTTTGCATGTATGTTCATGAGAGATACTGGTCTATAGTTTTTTTTGAAATGTTTTGTCTGGTTTTGGTATTAGAGTAGTGCTGGCCTCATAGAATGAGTAAAAAGTTTTCCCTCTGATATCTCCAACTATAATCGTGGATTCATCTGTTTCTCCCAGCAGTTTTATCAGTTTTTGCCTGTGTTTTTAGGAGCTCTGTTTTAGGCACATACACTTTAGGGATTGTTTTGTTATGTTTCCTTGGAGAATTTACCCCTTCCTCATTGTAGAATGCTCCTCTTTATCCCTGCCTTTTTGTTTGTTTGCTTCTTTGCTTTTAAGTCTGCTCTGCCTGAAATTAATATAGCTACTCCTACTTTCTTTTGATTAGTGTTAGAATGGTATATATTTTTCCATCTTCTTACTTTTGACCTTATATGTATCTCTTTGACTTTCTTATGCATAATATATAGTTGGGTCTTGTTTTTTGATCAACTGTGACAATTTGTTTTTTATTTTGTGTATTTAGACCATTAGAGTTTTAAAAGACTATTGACACAATGGGGTTAATATCTAGCAAATTTGTTAGTACTTTTTATTCATTCCCCTTATTCTTTGTTCCTATTTTTATCTTCCATTACTTTTTAGTTTTGTGGTTTCAACAGGGCAATATAAATAAAGAGAGTGTGTCTTTTAGTAAGCCTGTGCCTCTTGACTGTAAACTTCAGAGGGCTTCCCTGTCTCCTTCTCCTTCCCCCCAGTTAGGATAGGATGGCTACAGTGGCATGGAGTTGAGCATTTCCCTTTCCCCATGTGTAAGTCTAGAGTGGGCTAGAGTGGAGTGTTCTCCTTCCCTTAGGTAGGTTAGGCTCTGAAAAAGCCCCAATAGTTCAGGCTCTGATAAAATAATTCCTCTTGAGGGAGACCTTGTTAAGAAGAGGGGAATGCTTTGGTGTCTTTCATTTGGTGTTTTTTCCTCCCCTGCTGGAAGCATGACAAGATTTTCCTCCAGTATTCACTATGAGAACCTGGTCACGCTCCAGGAGGTAAAAGTCACGCAAGTGTGAGGGTCCCCTGTGACTGGGTCCCCTTGTCGTTTTTAACTCAGACTTGTCCATACTAAGCTTCTAGGAGTGTCAGTTACAGTTGTTTCCTACCGCAGCACTAGTCCTCAGGGGGTTTTGCTTATGGGGTTTGCTCATGTGATTCTCTATTCACATTTCTCTCTCTCCAGTTTGGGGGTGCAGCTCTTTGCCCTGTGACCTCATTTCTGATATACCTAAGAATTGTTGTTATCATTTTGTTCAGCTTTTTCTTTATCATTAGGACATAATAGCAACTGCCAAGTGTCCTTACATGTCAGAGTAGAAAACTGAGGGAGGGGCACTTTCCCAAAGATGTGGAGTAGGGGAAGGAATCTAATGACTGTTTCCAAGACAGCTTTCATTCAGCGCCCTTTAAGTTAGCCCCCTCTCACTTCCATTTCAAGGGTATCTTACGTGCTGACGTGCCTGAGCCTCTAGAGCGTTCTTTGATAAAAATTGATTTGCTTGTCAGCTTTCCCCACCAAAGATCTAGGATTTGGCTCTCAGCCTACAAAATCAGTTACCACACATCCATCTACTTTCCAGCTTCCATGTTTTGTGGATAGTGTCTTCTTTCTTCTTCTCTCAGTCCTGTGTCTTTAAAAATTCTCTTCAGTGTAAATTTAATAAAGGTTCAGGAAGAAGCAAGTTAAATGGGTATATGCAATCTGCCATTTTAACTGATTCCTTGAGATCCCTTGGAAGAATTCCTCAAGTCTGTTGTCAGTGAAAACGGAACAGTTGCTCACAATTCTCTCCACAGGCTTTTCCCTTGTGTTTGGGAGAGATTTACTAAATTGCCCATCATACCCTCTTCTCTTGGTGAAATATAATAATAAAAATCTTCTTAAGATTTTCAAGGGTGGTTCCTTGAATCATCTTTGTAAACCATCAACTAAAAATTTTTATAGTTCTCAGATGCCCATCAGTGAATGGATGGAGTAAAAAGATGCATATACATGCAATGGAATATTATTCAGCCATGAGAAAGGAGGAAAATCCTGCCACTTGCAACAACATGGATGGACCTCGAGCACATTATGCTGAGCGAGTTAAGCCAGACAGAGAAAGACAAGTACTCTATGATATCACTTATATGTAGAATCTTAAAAAAAAAAAGAGTAAAATGGTGGTTACCAAGGGATGGGGGTTGGAGAGATAAAAATTGATGGTGTTTAAGGGTACAAACTTGTAACAAGTGCTTAAGTAGCCATAGAGATTTAATGTACAGGTTATTGAACATAAACAATAGCCTTGTACTTTAAGTATGTAATGTGATAAATACCATCACAATGGCAACCATATTACAATATATAAACACATCAGACTAAGAAGACATACACTTAAACTTCCACAATATTACATGTCAAATTTATCCAGTTAAAAGAAACCCAAACCTTTGTATGAAGGAGTTCTTCCAAGGGAAATGGAAAAAATAAGGACATACAAATAGAACTTTAAAATCTTTAATGTACCAGATGGGTAAACGTTATAAGCATGAACTTCAGGTCAGGATTTTATTGCCATGTAATCCTTTAATATTTCCTTAGAGTTAGGGATTTGAAAGGCAAACCTGTAAAGATAATGAAGTTAAGGAAGCCGCCTCTTTTTGAGTCCTTCCAGTGATCCAGAAATCTGAAGATTTCTCCTCTGTTCTGTAGTTTCACCTCTTCTCTTCTGTCTGTGTCTTTGGGTCCATGTATTTCTAGGACTGCATGTTCATACAGACAGAGAGAGAGAGAGAGAGGAGGAGAAAGAGAGAGAGGTCTTAATTTGGAACAAACTCAAAAGTCTGTACCTGAGATCCTTTGTGATTGATGAATATGACGCTCAGACAGATGGCTGCTATAATAGAACCTAAGTTGAGGAAAGGGGGGGTGGTCCCTCTGAAAACAGTGAAAGGACCACATGGGTGTATTTCCTGATATGAGCCTTTGTTTCTTACTTTGAGAAGGATTGAGGATAGAGTCTACTCAGTGATGAAGGACTTAAAAACTTTCAGAGCAGGAAAAAATAAATCCTGGCACCAAATGCTTTATAATAGCCATGTTGGGGGATAAAGGTGACAGTGGGGATGAGGATGAAGAGAAGTTTAGGATTAGGGCAAAGTAACTTCAATTCTTAATTTTAAATACACTCTAAAGTAAATACAGTTATTGGTTATATTATTTTTCAAATATAGAAGAAATCTGTTTTTCCTAGCACTATAGCAGTCCCTTTGAGGATAATGATTGTATTTTTGTCACGGTGATTACGTGCCATGAAAACAAGACATTCATCCATGAAACTTCTGAAAAATAAAGTTAGGTAATATGTGAATGAACAAAAATGAGGCAGTAACAGATGTAAGTATTATAGAAGTCAAAGAGTTGAGATGTAAGGAATTTGTGATAATTGGGGCCATCTCCAGGGAGATGTGAGATTTAAGAGATGCCTTTAAGAGTCAATGGCCTGGGAGGAAAGTCCAGATCAGCAGGTAATGAGAGCTAGATACAAGGATGCAGGTGAGTAAGAGGGGCCAGTGGAAGAGTGACTTTTAAAAAACATGCACAGTTTTATGGTGCACCTTTAATAACAAATAAATGTTGGTGGGGATATTCTAAGTTTCCTGAAACAAACAAAACAACAAACACAACAACTAAATTATGAGTTTGAGCATGTCCAATTCCATCACTCATTGAAGACAGACTGTAGGTCACTCACTCTCCAGTGACCAGCAAAACGTCTCTTCCATAGATGGTTGTCAGAAAAAAAAAACTGTAATAAAATAAAATAGGAGGAACTGATCCCTGCTTAGCACTTAGCATTGTAAGTGCTCACAAGCTATGTGTCAAGTAATTAGAGTAATCAAGATACAGTCACTGACTTTAATTAAACTTTACAGCACTGAGTGAGGAGTAATAAATTTATGGGAAATAAAAGTGGACGGGATTTAGGGCCAGTCTGAATTGCATATTGATTCAGAGGATAGTAAAATGTACGCGTATGGACACATCAGTAATTAACTAGTGTAAATCCTTTCCAATAAGTCTTCTCTCTCAACACATACTCACAAAAAATATAGGGAAAAGATGCCCAAACATCTTATTAGTTTCAGTCATGAAACTAGACATCTGGGAACTTCTGAAGAGCTGCAGGTAAAGCACTGCACGGCCATGCTTAACGTAATGAAGAATGAACATATTAGTTTTTACTTAAAATTAGAACCAGAAGTCTAAATCCTGGAAATAAAGGGTCAAGCAGACCGAGGATGTTTCTCGTTTATCCTTTTAAAAAAATCCCTTGAAAAAGAAACTAAGAGCTTTGTTCTAAGAGAATTGAGTTGTCTACTCATTCATTCACCAACCATTTATAGAGTGTCTGTTACGTGCTAAGCCTAGGAAACCACTAGGGAAATACGAAGTTCTTATTCTCATGACACAGAGTCTAATGGAGGAACAGAGAGGAAAAAACAAATCTTGTGTAAACTGTGTTTAGTACTGAGATGGAGAAAAAGAAAGATGTGTTTGCATGTGGGGGGCAGGGAGATGCTTACTTATGATAATGAGGGAAGACCCTTTAGAAAAATAACCTTTAGAAAGATACTTAAAGGTTAAGAACTTGGCAACTAAAAGAACAGGGGACTGGTAGAAGGAGGGAGTAGAGAGGAGAGTATTCCAGGTAGAGGGAACAACATGTGAGAATGTCCTGCTATAGGAAAGAGCATGGCATATGAGTCACTTAACAGGATGCTATAGGTTTGTAGTGATGTAGGCAAGAAGAGAGAGAAAATGAAGTGGAGAGAGAGGAAGCCTGCAAAGCCTTGATCAAGGATATGGATTTTAATGAATATATAATAGAAGACAATAAAATATTCCAGTCAAAGAAGTGACATTCATTCATTCATTCAGCAGATATTTATTGAGAGCCTTGATCTACATCTGGATGGATAGGTTCTAGGTCTTTGGCATATGCTAGTGAGATAACTCACACACACATTCTAACTTAGGTTAGACATGCGCTTATATCCTAGTTTGTGTATGGGGGGTGAAGACAGACAATAGCAGGCATGGTAAATCATTAAATTTTATCATGTATCAGAAAGACTGAATTCTATCGATAAAATACATTTCAGAGCCAAATAAGGAAGGTCAAGATGCCAGAGGCAGGGAGATGTGGAAATAACCTACAATTTTAAATAGAACAATCAGGGCGTGCTTTGTTGATTAGGTTATGATTTTAAAAGATTACTTTCCTTCAACTATTTGGATTTTTGTTTTAGGCTATGACACTGAACTAATGGAAACACATTTTGCTGTCCTTGACACTACACAAACTCTGCCTTTTTATCAAGATTTTATGTAAATGTGATTGTATGTAACTGGGACCATTGCTTTACAGACACTCAGCATCCTGTTGGATTTTGCACTGCTGTGTTCCATTGACCGAGCCAGTGTTATGGTTCTGTATTTGTGTTTGGTTCTTGCCTCACCGTTTGAATGTGACAAGAATTTGAAATATATGCTTTCAGTACCTTTGTAGGAAAAAAGTTTTGTTTTTGTAGACTAGGTCTCAAAAAATTGGCTAATTCAGGGAAATAGTAGCAACGGGGGAAGTCAATTGTTTGGACATTTCAGTATCTTTTATTACTCTAGATTGGCTGTGTAGTCGTGAATTCAAGCCTGATTAAGAAACAGCAAGACTGCTCTGAAGAAACTTTAAGCTAGAAATAGTTCCCTAAATTTGGATCAGTTCCTATCTTGAAGTCAGTGTCTGGTTAAGAACTTAATTTTCCATATTATTTGGTTCCTCCTTCCCAAGTTCATGTGCTTATTATGACTTTTACAATATAGAAATTATTCCTTGGATCTATTTTAAATATTTGTGTTGTCATGGTATTAGAGATATTTGAAGTGAAATTCTCGCTGATAGGATTTATCCATTTAAGCCTAGCTTGAATTTTAAGTCAATAAGTGGCAAACATTCTTTATTAATTAATTCATTCACTCATTCAACAGTCATTTATTGAATTTCCATTATTAGATAAGTTCAGGGCTAGGTGATCAGGAATAGAGATAAAAAGACAAAATCCTTTACTTTAGGAGGCCTACTCCAAGGAAGAAATAGAAATTCTTTTCTTCTAGAGATCGCTTTCCATTGATCATGTGAAACCCAATGCATTCCGAAATTTTTAAAATGATGAATGAAGGAAAAAAGAAAGAAAATATATGTGACTGAAGCAGGGAGGAGGGAGGCAAGATCAACTCCAGGGTCAATGCTCTTGGTTAGACAAGTTTTACTCTATATAAGCATGCTCAACTAATAGTGTGACTGTGGGCTGAAATCCAGTTCATGCTCCACTAATGGAGTGCTACACTTTGACCCACTTTTGCTTCCCTTGCGAGAAAGGGTGCCTTTTTCTAATCTTCAAAAAGTTCTGAAAGGTTAGTGGTGACCATGATCAGCTCTCACGTTTGATAATATTGATGGCTAATATTTATAGCCTTAACATGTGACAGGCAACATGCTTCATGCATAATCCCTCATCTATTTTATCTGAACAACCCAATGAGGGAGACACTCTACTGTCCCTGTTTTGCAGACAAGAAAACCGTGGCTTATAGAGAATGTAACTTGCCTAAGGATAACCGGCTGGTAGAGGCCGATTTGAAGCTAGGCTGTTTATCTCCAGAAGTCACATATTTTAACCACCGCGTTGAAGCATAATAAGCACAAATACGCATAAACACACTAACTTGAATTTGATTATCATTTGCAGTAAAGAGTCTTTATGCAACATCTGTAGACTAGCAGAGGATTCAAATGGCCAGGAATCTTGTATTTGGAATTCAGGAATACTGAGCAGGGATAAATTGCTGTTGTGGAATTCTTGGTTACACTGCTCTATTAATTTAATAGCAGACTCTGACTTTATTACAGTAAATAACATATTCATGAAAATGTTTAAACACTCATGAATGAAGAGAAGAGGCATTAGAAATGCACTCTGCTGGCATAACTAACAAAGTAGTGAAATCAGTTCTCTGCATTAGGGAATTCTGGGGAGGTGATCTGCACGTGCAGTCTCAGACTCTTTCCGTCTGTTTTGTGTTGGGCATTCAAGCCTGCCTTCCATTACCATAGAGGCCAACTAAAGAGAGCTATCTATTTGCGAGAGGAAAATCAGCAGCCTCTCAGTGGAATCAAGCAATTACAAAGTAATGTAGGCCTTCACAAAGAAAAAGTTTGTTCTGGATTGGTTTAGGCTAATCCACACAGGGAAATGTTGAGCAGTCCTTCATTCCTGTTGCATGAGCGAGACAACTGCATCCTGAGCAGGGAACTGAAAATGCAAATGTTTTATGAATGTCAGGTAAGGCCTGATGGGCTCTGCAGATAATTTTGTTTGCGATTCTAATTTCATAGGCTTCAGATCATCTGCTCTAGTGAAGGATAGCTCCTGGGTGTTCCTGACATCAGAATTTTGGGCACTTATACCAATAAGTTAAAAGATACAATAGGGGGTTATTTTCAGAAATGAAACATTATTTTTAGTTAATTATTAACTCCTTTTGGAGGTCTTTGAACAGGAGCCATGATGTTAGTGCGGCTTTAGGTGCACAATGCTTTCTATGTGGCAGTGAACATTGAGGTTGTTGTAACGATGTGGACCATAAGAACCCAGGTGATAACAGTGGTAATGAGAGGGGGGAAGACAGATGGGAGAGAAATAATATCACACATTGACAGGACTTGACTACACTTAATTGAATATAAGAGGCAGTGGAGAAAAAAGAGCTGGTCATTTTCTGCTGCATACATTCACTTATTTAAGAAGTAGGTATTTAGGACCTATTAAGTCTCGGGCACAGGGCAGTGCTGAGTATACAATGATGAAAATATAAAACCCTTGCTCACGTGATGGTTATCTAGGTAGAGATACACAGAGTACCCAGGACTAAGTCTATGATGGAGACATCTGACTGAGTCATGCAAATAAAGGAAGGCTTGCTTCAATAAGTAAGTCATATACGAGCTGAGGTGTTAAATATGAGACAGGGGTTAACTTGGTGAATAACGGGAAGAAGATTGTTTTAGGCTGGGAGAAGTCCCAGTATCAGGAGAGAGGATGACGTAGATGAGGAACTGAGAGGCCAGTGTAGAAAATGACAAAAGAATATAGGCATGGGTGGAAAGAAATTAGGTTTAAGAAATAGGTGGAGGCTGGTGGCAGTCATTAATACTCAAATATCCCAGTTATCCAACTTAACATGTATAATTTTGCATTTTCCTGCTGTCCTGAAATGAGATAGGGAAACTACTTCATAAATCAAAATAGTACAAGATAATATTGAGAAATGCTTTGGAAGACAGTGAGATTAAAATTCAGCCTTGTGGCAAGAATCAAATCAAGCCATTACACCCATGGTGAAAACTTTCAAATGGATTAAAATTCCTCTGAGCAGAGGTTCAGCTGAGAATGTAACCTCTAGAAAATCCTTCCAATTCAAGAAAAGTGGCTCAGAGAAAAGGAACCAAGGGTGTTGTTCTTCCAGCTAAATTAAAGCCTGATAGCTGCAAAATAATTTCTGTTAAAAGACTCTGTGTGAGAGAAAGAGAGAGAAAGAGGCAGTGAGAGGAAGAGGAAGATGAGGCGAGGGAAGGGGAAGAGGAGGTGGAGGGGGGAGAGGGGAGGGGGGAGGGAGAGAGGGGAGTGGGGGGAGAGAGATGGAAAAAAAAAAAAAGAAAACCCAAGAGGTTTATTGAGTAGCTCTGTTTACAATAGCCAGGTCATGGAAGCAACCTAAATGCCCATCAACAGATGAATGGCTAAAGAAGATGTGGTACATATATACAATGGAATAGTACTCAGCCATAAAAAGGAATGAAATTGGGTCATTTGTTGAGATGTGAATGGATCTGGAGACTGTCATACAGAGTGTAGTCAGTCAGAAAGAAAAAAACAAATATCGTATATTAACGCATATATGAGGAACCTAGAAAGATGGTACAGATGAACCGGTTTGCAGGGCAGAAATAGAGACACAGATGTAGAGGACAAACATATGGACACCAAGGGGGGAAAGCGGCAGGGGGTGGGGATGGTGGTGTGATGAATTGGGCAATTGGGATTGACATGTATACACTGATGTGGATAAAATGGATGACTAATAAGACCCTGCTGTATGAAAAAAATAAAATTCAAAAATTAAAAGAAAAACACTACGGAATTTACTGGAATCAAAGAGGTGAAAGTTTTGAGCTGCACTACCAAACAGTCTGAACAACAACAACAGCGACAACTACAAAAAAAACAAAAGCAAAGAGCCTGTTACTGTTGGTCCTACCTTTTATGGAAAGGAAGCAGGCTGGAAAATACCTCAGTGGCCAGGGTGAGCTTCTATTCTAATTCCTTCCAATGTGAAACTTAATGAAAAATAGAAGTTCCCAGAGGCAGAGTCAAGGACAACAAAGAATTGTAGCCTGGGCAGCTTTTCTCAATTAACAACATTTGTGTTTAATCAAGGATCATTTCTATCATAGGGTAAGTGTCCTGGCAATATCTGACCAGCAGATTTCACAGTTGCTACAAAGCAGTGATTTGTGTATGGCTCGTAGTCTTCTGCCTTCTGAATGGAATTGTTTGCTGTGATTATCCTGTCCCAGTCTTGCCACTGCATTTTTGGGTATGTGTGGGTCAAATAACATATTTCAGTTCATAGGTCTTTGTACCAAAAGGACCCATGTCCAAACACAATGAGAGACTACTGGACGAGAGTCAAAGATATTGGAGTTTGAGGTGGATGCAGTGATTGTATGGGACTTGGGTTTTCTTCTCTGGGGAAGAAGGATGATAACAGATGTAGGAAAGAGAATGAACTGAATATTTGACGATTCAGAGTGGACTGCAGAAACTGTTGGTCCTGTCCATCAAATATTTCCACTTCTCCTGATCACATGGTGTGATTATATTTCTTCACTTCATGAAGTTAAGTCTGACCGTATATTTGATGTACACTGGTTAATGAAATGGGAGTCATTCACCATACCCTCCTTTGAAATAACCAGCACAGCTTCAGATGTTTCCTTCAGAAAGGATTATGTGAAACCTCAGCCAGCCCACAGTGGATGTATAGTAGGAGGGAGAAAAAAATCACTTTTTAAAAATAATTTAAGCCTGAGAGATTGATAGGATGTTTATTACTGCAGGATTACCTAGATTATCCTGGCTGATACAGGGCTACATTATATAGTTTAAGCAGAAAGGGAGTAAATGCAGGAAATGGTCAGAAAGGTGTGGGAAGACCTGGAGTAACAAATGGGAGAATATTGTTGACCAAAGACCAAGAAGCTGCAACTGCCCTTTAAAGGAAACCATGAGGGGGCACTTTGAGCAAAATTACCACCAATGATGCTACTTGGAAATATACTGTTACTGCTGAGTAGGAATACAGAAGTCTGTCCTACTACTGAATTTCCTGAAACTTCCACTGATACAGCTGGAAGCTGTTATGTGCCATTGTAGACAATTTCCCTGCTGATACTGTAGCTGCTGTCTTAATTGCCCCCATAATTAGAATAAAATGGCCCCTCCTTTTTTGTCACCTTCTATTCTCCTTTCAGCGCATCTCATTAGACGAATCCAACAAAAACCTGGATGGTTGGGGGAGTCTGGTATGCAGTTTGTAGGTATTTAGCCCTGGTGATGCAAAAGCATATATATAGAGAATGGGAAACTGAAAGCCAGTGGGCACTTTTGGGCACAAAGGTACTGTGATCCCATTTCAACTTAATGGAGATCACCACTCTCTTAATTTTCCTTCTGATCTTGGGTGGCCTTGGCCTGCAGTGGCTTGAAGCAGGATTTCGGTTCCCTGGCCAGAGACTGAAGTCAGGCTGCAGCGGTTAGAGCACCGAATCCTAGCCACTAGACCACCAGGGACCAGTGGCCAGTGACAAGGCCCTGGCTTGTTGGCTTTGTAGTAGTAAATTTTCACAAAGAGACGGAAAGTAGTGAAACAAGTAGAGTGTTTATTAGGAGGAAAGAGTACGTGTGGATAGACACATGGGTCGGCTCAGAGAAAGAGCTGCGCCCTCGTGGTTGTTTGAATCACTTATATGGGGCATTGCTTCCGGGTTTCCTTTGGCCAATCGCCTTGCTTTGCCTGGTTTCGAGTCCGTATTTGGTTTATCTCAGGGTCCTCCCAATGTATGCATGTGCATCTCTTAGCCAAGATGGATTCTAGTGAAGAGACCTTTGGGTAGGTTGACATCACTCCCCTTTTGACCTCCAAGGCGCCTCTCTGCGCATGTATAGTCGGGAAGGACTCCTTGACCTCGAAAATGAGAGTACGTGGTCTCTTTTATCTGGGCAGGGCTCAGCCTCTGTTATTATTCTCCTGCTATTTTCTTCATCTTGGAGTATTTATCACCAGGAGACAAACTCCAGCTGCTCAGCCTGGGGCCCATCTATCTCCTGCCTCATTCCTACTTCATCAGCTGTTTCTCCTCAGTTCTCTTTGCTTCTTCCTTCTCATCATCCTGATATCCAGTTATTGTAGTGTGCAAGGCTCAGACCTCAGATCTATATTCTTCTTTTTATACATTTATTCTCAAGGGTATCCTCTCTAATCTCATGATATAAGTCTGTAGACTGACCATGTTTTATCTTCGGTTCCAAACCCTCCTCCAAACTCCAGACTTCTACATCTAATCAGCCACTTGAACAGTTCTCAAGACAGACTAACTGGTATTTAAAACTTAGCACATACCAAAACAGATCTCTTGATTTTTCCTTTTCCCCTACCACCACCCCCCAAAACAAACAGCAGTAGCAACTTAATAACTGGTAGTGTCATCTTCCCAGTTGTTGAGACCATACCTGATGGTAATTTCTGAGCCCTCTATTTCCCTAACACTGTACACGTCATGTATCCAGCACAACTTGTCTGCTTCATCTTCAAGATAAATTAAACATATGTCTCCCTTGACTTCTCCATCATGACCATTCTAGTCGCAAGTATCATTTTTTTCTGGATTACTTCAGTAGATCCATAACTGGCTTTTTTCTTTCACTCTTAATATCCCCTACAGAGTCCTGTGCCACACAGCAGCTGGAATAACCTTCCAAAAATTTAACGAGGTTAAGTAAATTTTCTGATCAAATTCCTTCGAAGGATCCCCATCTCACTCAAAATAAGTTCCTATGATTGTAATGTGGTCTAGAAAGCCCTGCATCTTCTGTCCCTTTGCCACCATTCCTGCTCTGATTTAATGTCTTACCAGTAACTCTCTATCACTCAGGATGTTTCAACAAATTACTTTCTTGCTGATCTTCAATGTAATAAGCACATTCAGTGCTTTTGTACATATTCTTTCCTCTCCCTGGAATGCTCTTCCCTCAGGTGTCTTGTTCCATCAATTTCATTAGGTATCTGCTCAAAATCACCTTATTAGAGAAGCTTTTCCTGACTATTGTACCAAAAAAGCTTTTCTCGATATGTTCTGTTTCCTTCCCCTGATTTATTTCATACCACTTACCACTCCTCTCCTTTTTCTGTATAACTCTTTGTTTATATAACTCTATATCTTTGTCTATTGCTTGTCTCCTGCCACTAAAACATTTAGCTTCGTGACAGCAGGTACTTGGTTTTATTCACTGATATCTCCCAGTGTTTAGAACAGTGCCTGGCCCTGGGTTGGTATTCACCACGTATTGTTGAATGAGTAAATGGATGGATGGATGAATAAACAAATGCAGTATGAAAAAATGGACTGGACTGGAGAGATTCCAGTGTGCTTACAACTTGGGATGGGAAATTGTTGATGTGTGATGGTAGCTTGGACGAGGGTGGTGGTGGTATAGTGGAGGGAGGGCAGCAGATGCTCTCAAGGGGTATTTATAGAATAACAGACAGCATTTCTTGGTCAGTTAAATGTAGGTGGCGAGGAAGAATTCAATGTTAAGGATACTACCTAGATTTCTGGCTTGTGCACTGGATTAATGATGGCACTATTCTCTGAAAAGAAGGAATAGAAGGGAAACTGATTTTAAGGAAAAAATCATGAATTCAGTTTTGAATGTTTAACTATATGCATCCAGACCCAACTTTCTGAGGAGCGATTGCCTGAATAATTCAAATCCCTAGATTCATCTCACAACACTTATAATGAAGAAGATATTTACGTTGCTGATCTCTAGGGTTTTTAATGAAAGTATGAATAATTACTAGAGGGGGTAAGGACTAGAGTTCCTTACCCCCACTATAGGAACTATATTTCTTCTTGTCACCCAAGGTGCCTTCCTCTCTCAAGTCTGCTGCAAGGAAGTATTGATATCTAAAACAATTCACTTACACCATAATGTGAATTTGAGTCCATGAAGCATCATTATGAAGTCAGCCTCATTTCTGACTGTGTAATAGAAGTCTCCACCCCTGTCCCCACTTAAAGAGATTTCAAGCAAGAGTAAGCAGGCAGGCCAGATTACTGCAGGAATAGTAACCTATCTGTTATACACGATATTATATAGATCAAATGATAATCTAGACCTTTTTTTTTTTTTACATAGGATAAATTCTGGGTTCATTTGATAATGTCAGAAAGTTGAGTAGCTAAAACATTTTAGCCTCATTTCCATTTGCCAAATAAATGTATCCTCAGCCCCAAGAATTTCAAGCCAGAATAGGCAGGTAGGTAAAATCATTATAGGAATAAAGACCTATCTACTATCCATGAGATTTTATCGATCTTCAGGGTAATTTAAACCCATTTTTTAAAAAATGGGATAAATCCTAGGTTTATTTTAATAATCTCAGCTATGTAAATGGCTGGTTGCCTGGGAGATATATTATAGCTTCTGTAGGCATGTCAAGAAAAGAAATTGCTTAGCAATAAAAACTTGAAAAGGATGAGCACTGATATAGTGAAGCTTTTATGATAAATCTACCTTTGCAATGTCTTTCTGAAATAAGGAGTTGCATCCCAAAAGAGGTATTTATGCTGCATATGAAAACCACCACTGATTAAAATAGCAGAGTAGAGAAAATTGAGTTATTTAAATGTTAATTATGCCCCAAATAAAAAAGTGTTCACATGACAAAAAAGGAAAGAGTTCTTTTTTCCCCCACTTTAAGCCCATCTTTTTTTTTTTAACTGCCAATAACAGCTCAATTTATTTTTATTTATTTATTTTTTTAAACATCTTTATTGGGGTATAATTGCTTTACAATGGTGTGTTAGTTTCTGCTTTATAACAAAGTGAATCAGTTATACATATACATATGTTCCCATATCTCTTCCCTCTTCTGTCGCCCTCCCTCGCACCCTCCCTATCCCACCCCTCCAGGCAGTCACAAAGCACCCAGCTGATCTCCCTGTGCTATGCGGCTACTTCCCACTAGCTATCTACCTTACCTTTGGTTGTGTATATATGTCCACACCTCTCTCTCGCTTTGTCACAGCTCAACCTACCCCCTCCCCATATCCTCAAGTCCATTCTCTAGTAGGTCTGTGTCTTTATTCCTGTCTCACCCCTAGGTTCTTCATGACATTTTTTTCCCCTTAAATTCCATATTTATGTGTTAGCATACGGTATTTGTCTTTCTCTTTCTGACATACTTCACTCTGTATGACAGACTCTCGGTCTATCCACCTCATTACAAATAGCTCAATTTTGTTTCTTTTTATGGCTGAGTAATACTCCATTGTATATATGTGACAAATCTTCTTCATCCATTCATCCGATGATGGGCACTTAGGTTGTTTCCATCTCTGGGCTATTGTAAATAGAGCTGCAATGAACATTTTGGTACATGATTCTTTTTGAATTATGGTTTTCTCAGGGTATATGCCCAGTAGTGGGATTGCTGGGTCATATGGTAGTTCTATTTGTAGTTTTTTAAGGAACCTCCATACTGTTCTCCATAGTGGCTGTACCAACTCACATTCCCACCAGCAGTGTAAGAGTGTTCCCTTTTCTCCACACCCTCTTCAGCATTTATTGTTTCTAGATTTTTTTGATGATGGCCATTCTGACTGGTGTGAGATGATATCTCATTGTAGTTTTGATTTGCATTTCTCTAATGATTAATGATGTTGAGCTTTCTTTCATGTGTTTGTTGGCAGTCTGTATGTCTTCTTTGGAGAAATGTCTATTTAGGTCTTCTGCCATTTTTGGATTGGGCTGATTGTTTTATTATTATTGAGCTGCTTGTAAATTTTGTAAATTAATCCTTTGTCAGTTGCTTCATTTGCAAATATTTTCTCCCATTCTGAGGGTTGTCTTTTGGTCTTGTTTATGGTTTCCTTTGCTGTGCAAAAGATTTGAAGTTTCATTAGGTCCCATTTTTGTTTTTATTTCCATTTCTCTAGGAGGTGGGTCAGACAGGATCTTGCTGTGATTTATGTCATAGAGTGTTCTGCCTATGTTTTCCTCTAACAGTTTGATAGCTTCTGGCCTTACATTTAGGTCTTTAATCCATTTTGAGCTTATTTTTGTGTATGGTGTTAGGGAGTGATCTAATCTCATACTTTTACATGTACCTGTCCAGTTTTCCCAGCACCACTTATTGAAGAGGCTGTCCTTTCTCCACTGTACATTCCTGCCTCCTTTATCAAAGATAAGGTGACCATATGTGTGTGGGTTTATCTCTGGGCTTTCTGTCCTGTTCCATTGATCTATCCTTCTGTTTTTGTGCCACTACCATACTGTCTTGATTACTGTACCTTTGTAGTATAGTCTGAAGTCAGGGAGCTTGATTCCGCCAGCTCCGATTTTCGTTCTCAAGATTGCTTTGGCTATTCGGGGTCTTTTGTGTTTCCATACAAATTGTGAAATTTTTTGTTCTAGTTGTGTGAAAAATGCCAGTGGTACTTTGATAGGGATTGCATTGAATCTGTAGATTGCTTTGGATAGTAGAGTCATTTTCACCATGTTGATTCTTCCAATCCAAGAACATGGTATATCTCTCCATCTATTTGTATCATCTTTAGTTTCTTTCATCAATGTCTTATAATTTTCTGCATACAGGTCTTTTGTCTCCTTAGGTAGGTTTATTCCTAGATATTTTATTCTTTTTGTTGCAATGGTAAATGGGAGTGTTTTCTTGATTTCACGTTCAGATTTTTCATCATTAGTGTATAGGAATGCAAGAGATTTCTGTGCATTAATTTTGTATCCTGCTACGTTACCAAATTCATTGATTAGCTCTAGTAGTTTTCTGGTAGCATCTTTAGGATTCTCTATGTATAGGATCATGTCATCTGCAAACAGTGACAGCTTTACTTCTTCTTTTCTGATTTGGATTCCTTTTATTTTCTTTTCTTCTCTGATTGCTGTGGCTAAAACTTCCAAAACTATGTTGAATAAGAGTGGTGAGAGTGGGCAACCTTGTCTTGTTCCTGATCTTAGTGGAAATGCTTTCAGTTTTTCACCATTGAGGATGATGTTGGCTGTGGGCTTGTCATATATGGCCTTTATTATGTTGAGGAAAGTTCCCTCTATGCCTACTTTCTGCAGGGTTTTTATCATAAGTGGGTGTTGAATTTTGTCGAAAGCTTTCTCTGCATCTATTGAGATGATCATATGGTTTTTCTCCTTCAATTTGTTAATATGGTTTATCACATTGATAGATTTGCGTATACTGAAGAATCCTTGCATTCCTGGAATAAACCCCACTTGATCATGGTGTATGATCCTTTTAATGTGCTGCTGGATTCTGTTTGCTAGTATTTTGTTGAGGATTATTGCATCTATGTTCATCAGTGATATTGGCCTGTAGTTTTCTTTCTTTGTGACATCCTTATCTGGTTTTGGTATCAAGGTGATGGTGCCCTCGTAGAAGGAATTTGGGAGTGTTCCTCCCTCTGCTATATTTTGGAAGAGTTTGAGAAGGATAGGTGTTAGCTCTTCTCTAAATGTTTGATAGAATTCGCCTGTGAAGCCATCTGGTCTTGGGCTTTTGTTTGTTGGAAGATTTTTAATCACAGTTTCAATTTCAGTGCTTGTGATTGGTCTGTTCATATTTTCTATTTCTTCCTGATTCGGTCTTGGCAGGTTGTGCATTTCTAAGAATTTGTCCATGTCTCCCAGGTTGTCCATTTTATTGGTATAGAGTTGCTTGTAGTAATCTCTCATGATCTTTTGTATTTCTGCAGTGTCAGTTGTTACTTCCCCTTTTTCATTTCTAATTCTATTGATTTGAGTCTTCTCCCTTTTTTTCTTGATGAGTCTGGCTAGTGATTTATCTGTTTTGTTTAAATTCTCAAAGAACCAGCTTTTAGTTTTATTGATGTTTGCTGTAGTTTCCTTCATTTCTTTTTCATTTATTTCTGATTTGATCATTATGATTTCTTTCCTTCTGCTAACTTTGGGGTATTTTTGTTTTTCTTTCTCTAATTGCTTTAGGTGCAAGTTTAGGTTGTTTATTCGAGATGTTTCCTGTTTCTTAAGGTGGGCTTGTATTGCTATAAACTTCCCTCTTAGAACTGCTTTTGTTGCATCCCATAGGTTTTGGGTCGTCGTGTCTCCACTGTTATTTCTTTCTAGGTATTTTTAAATTTCCTCTTTGATTTCTTCAGTGATCACTTCGTTATTAAGTAGTGTATTGTTTAGCTTCCATGTGTTTCTATTTTTTACAGATCTTTTCCTGTAATTGATATCTAGTCTCATAGCGCTGTGGTCGGAAAAGATACTTGATACAATTTCAATTTTCTTTAATTTACCAAGGCTTGATTTGTGACCCAAGATATGATCTATCCTGGAGAATGTTCCATGAGCACTTGAGAAAAATGTGTATTCTGTTGTTTTTGAATGGAGTGTCCTATAAATATCAATTAAGTCCATCTTGTTTAATGTATCATTTAAAGCTTGTATTTCCTTATTTATTTTCATTTTGGATGATCTGTCCGTTGGTGAAAGTGGGGTGTTAAAGTCCCCTACTATGAATGTGTTACTGTCGATTTCCCCTTTTATGGCTGTTAGTATTTGCCTTATGTATGGAGGTGCTCCTATGTTGGGTGCATAAATATTTACAATTGTTATATCTTCTTCTTGGATCAATCCCTTGATCATTATGTAGTGTCCTTCTTTGTCTCTTCTAATAGTCTACTTTAAAGTCTATTTTGTCTGATACGAGAATTGCTCCTCTGGCTTTCTTTTGGTTTCCATTTGCATGGAATATCTTTTTCCATCCCCTTACTTTCAGTCTGTATGTGTCTCTAGGTCTGAAGTGGGTCTCTTGTAGACAGCATATATATGGGTCTTGTTTTTGTATTCATTCAGCCAATCTGTGTCTTTTGGTGGGAGCATTTAGTCCATTTACATTTAAGGTAATTATCGATATGTATGTTCCTATTCCCATTTTCTAAGTTGTTTTGGGTTCGTTATTATGGGTCTTTTCCTTCTCTTGTGTTTCTTGCCTAGAGAAGTTCCTTTAGCATTTGTTGTAAAGCTGGTTTGGTGGTGCTGAACTCTCTCAACTTTTGCTTGTCTGTAAAGGTTTTAATTTCTCCATCAAATCTGAATGAGATCCTTGCTGGGTAGAGTCATCTTGGTTGCAGGTTTTTCTCCTTCATCACTTTAAATATGTCCTGCTACACCCTTCTGGCTTGCAGAGTTTCTGCTGAAAGATGAGCTGTTAACCTTATGGGGATTCCCTTGTGTGTTATTTGTTGTTTTTCCCTTGCTGCTTTTAATATGCTTTCTTTGTATTTAATTTTTGACAGTTTGATTAATATGTGTCTTGGCGTATTTCTCCTTGGATTTATCCTGTATGGGACTCTCTGTGCTTCCTGGACTTGATTAACTATTTCCTTTCCCATATTAGGGAAGTTTTCATCTATAATCTCTTGAAATATTTTCTCAGTCCCTTTCTTTTTCTCTTCTTCTTCTGGAACCCCTATAATTTGAATGTTGGTGCATTTAATGTTGTCCCAGAGGTCTCTGAGACTGTCCTCAATTCTTTTCATTCTTTTTTCTTTATTCTGCTCTGTAGTAGTTATTTCCACTATTTTATCTTCCAGGTCACTTATCCGTTCTTCTGCCTCAGTTATTCTGCTATTGATCCCATCTAGAGTATTTTTCATTTCATTTATTGTGTTGTTCATTGTTGTTTGTTTCACCTTTAGTTCTTCTAGGTCCTTGTTCAATGTTTCTTGCTTTTTGTCTATTCTATTTCCAAGATTTTGGATCATCTTTACTATCATTATTCTGAATTCTTTTTCAGGTAGACTGCCTATTTCTTCTTCATTTGTTAGGTCTGGTAGGTTTTTATCTTGCTCTTTCATCTGCTGTGTGTTTTTCTGTCTTCTCATTTTGCTTATCTTACTGTGTTTGGGCTCTCCTTTTTGCAGGCTGCAGGTTCATAGTTCCCGTTGTCTTTGGTGTCGGTCCCCAGTGGCTAAGGTTGGTTCAGTGGGTTGTGTAGGCTTCCTGGTGGAGGGGACTAGTGCCTGTGTTCTGGTGGATGAGGCTGGATCTTGTCTCTCTAGTGGGCAGGTCCACGTCTGGTGGTGTGTTTTGGGGTGTCTGTGGACTTATTATGATTTTAGGCAGCCTCTCTGCTAATGGGTGGGGTTTTGTTCCTGTTTTGCTAGTTGTTTAGCATAGGGTGTCCACCACTGTAGCTTGCTGGTCGTTGAGTGAAGTTGGGTGCTGGTGTTGAGATGGAGATCTCTGGGATATTTTCACCATTTGATATTATGTGGAGCTGGGAGGTCTCCTGTTGACCAGTGTCCTGAAGTTGGGTCTCCCACCTCAGAGGCACAGCACTGATTCCTGGCTGCAGCACCAAGAGCCTTCCATGTACACGGAGTCAACCAAAATTTTTGGAGCAGCTGCTAGATGCCTGGCCCTGTTTGGCATTCAGCAGTGATCAAGCCAGGAAGAGTCCAGCTTTCATGAAGCATGTAGTGGGGAGGAGAGACGGGTGCAACTTGGGTGAGGGATTTCATCTTGCTGGGCCTCTGTTTTCTCATTGGCCTGCCGTCCGCACGACTGTCACGGCTTCGGCCGCCGGGGCCCGTCCAGAGCTGGCAGCCTCAGTGAGGCCGCCCTCCCCTCGGGCTCTGGGCCAGTTCCGTGACGGCGGAGGGAAGAGACCCCGAGCTGCGGGAGTTCCAGCTCTCAAGCCCAAGTATTTATTAATGTATTTATTTAGCATCTATCCATTTGACAAGTTTGAGGCTGATGCTATGGGAAATACTGAACCTGAATGTACTAGGTTTGCTACAATTGAGAGCCTCTTAGTTTATTACATGATAGGAAATATTTCAATAATTCAGGTGTCTTGGTAGGAAATTCTCAGATGTGTTCCTCCTGGGCATGTGTTATGGGCTAAACTGTATATCCCCCAAAGACGTGTTAGAGTTCTAAGCCCCACTACCTCAGAAAGTGAGCTTATTTGGAAGTAGGGTTATTGCTAATGTAGTTAATATGATGTCATGTAGGTATATGGTAGGCCTTCCACCCAGTAAGACTGGTGCTCTTGGAGGAGGTGAGACACAAAGACAGAGAACACAGGGAGAAGATGACCATGTGATGATGGAGGCAGAGACTGGAGTGAGGCATCCAGAGTCAAGGAGTGTCACGTATTGCTGGCAATACCAGAACCTAAGAGAAAAGCATGGAACAGCGGCCACCCTAGACCTTTCAGAGGAAACACAGCCCTGATGACACCTTGTTCTCAATTTCTAGCCTCCAGAACTGTGAGATATTAACTTTTGTTGTTTTTAGCTTTCCCAGCTAGTGGTTCTTTGTTACAGCCGCCTTAGGAAACTAATTCAGAATGGCTGACCACGCATGGGGCAAACAAGATATAAAGCGGTTTAGAGATAAGAAGTTAGACAAGAAGTGCCATGGAGAAAACTTATAGGACAACTGGTCACCACCTATTGTCAAGTTAGATGGATTCTACACCCCTATAGACCAATCACTGCAGAACACAGTGCATTTCACTCTGTGGGCTACTGAACACAAACCGACTTGTTAAGTCATCAGTCACTCTCAAATGTATAGTAATGGAAGCAAAAGACAACATGTTATTTACTCAGAAAATGCTCTCTTGAAATTGAACAATGGGAAAGTCAAATAACAGCTTACGTGTTCCTGCTTCCCAGTCTTCTGCTTGATTTCTCATTCTTATGTGACTGTACCACTAAGAGCCTCATGGATACCATCAATGGCTGTAACATGGCTGAAGGGAAAATGCCCAACTATGAAATAGGAAGGGAAAAAAAAACCCCTAAAAGCACTGGCACAAAACAAGCTCCACTGGAATTTATGTTTCAGCGATTACCAAATCTATATTCACGACTCTACTTACACAGTCTAAAACCAACTGGGAGAAAAATGAAATATGCCATAAACCATAGGAATGCTTTGTCTCTGTAACGTCAGGTATCTGAGTATTTGATGGTATCTACTGCATTTTTTGTATTCTTCACTAAGTTAAATTGGCAACACTGAATCAAGTCCTGAAAAGTAAATTCAAACCTGGAATTCTAAATGCGTAACAGGATTGCTTAGAGAACTCTACATATATGCACACACCATATATAAAGCGGCTAGTATAGGGCAACATTATATATATTGAACAATGATACTGAATATAGACACTGAATGTATATCTATATCTATGTATAGATACAGATGTATATTATGTATCTTAATGCCAGCCACACTAGATTACAACTTCTGTCTGTGCTTTCTGGTCTTGCCTTGTAGAGTTTCTCCCTGCAAATGTACAGTAAGTATTCAGATAAAGATTCAGTGTGACTCTTGTACAGATTTTTTGAGTTCTTTATGTATCTCCATTTCCTCTGCTACCCTGTTCTTCAAATACTTTGGGCTTTTTCTCCTCAACTTAGTGAGACCACCATCCTTTGCTTGGTACAGCCTGCCTATGCCTTCGTCAAGAAACTGTCTTTAGGTAGAAAGCTCAGGCAATCTGAATTCTCCATTGGTTTTGTTCTTACAGGGATCACGGTTCTGCTCTGCCTGATGTCCAAAGACTGAACATTGTCATTTTGTATATTTTATTCAGTGTCCTAGTTATTCATGGTGAGAGAGCAAATCCCCACCAATTATTCCTTTGTTTCCAGAAGTAGAATTCCATAAGCTACTTACTTACATAAGATGTATTCAACCTCTTTTAAACTTCCTTAAAATACAAATTTTATGTTCCTTTACAATCTCCAAATTATTAGATCTTTTATGCTCAATGGCTCTTTTTTATTATCTTTATCCTTTTTTGTTTCATTTTTATTCTTAAAAGTCTGGCTCACATTAAAAACAACAGCCTACTAATGTGTTTGTTGGGGCTTACTGCTGGTTCATACCTGGCTACCCAATGGGTCTCTTGAGTGTGATGGCTGCAATTCCCTGATGGTATCTGAGAATTTGGCAATAAGACTACTTCTAAATGACACTCACACTATAATTAAGGAGAGCATTATTCTGTGACAAGATCCACACCAGCAGTTTATTTCTTCCAAGTCAGCTTTTCTCCATTTCTTTAGGGAGTATTTCTCATGTTTTGGCCTGAGGATAAACACTCTGCTGCCTACTCAAAATTTCAGAAGTAGTAGGAGGGTTATTTAAGCAGCAATCCTGTAAGATAATAATAATAATAATAATTGGAATAATTGAGTAAAGGAATAATAATTATTATATTTAAATATATTATTTAATACTAATGCAAATTAAACAATAATTAATAAAAATAATTTTGTAAATATATTATTTAATAATTATTATTGAATTATTCCTTTTTATTTCTACCCAATCTCCATTCCTACTCTGGAAACTTGATAGCTTTGAGGTTAGAGACTCATTTGCTATCACCAGAATAAATGGCTCCCAAGTCCACTGAAAAGTTCTCCTTTGTGTTGTAGGCTGTATAATTCCTTCACTATATACTTTATTTCCTCTGGGAGTAATTTGAAATCTTTTGACTGCTAAAGTCTGCTCCCTCATTTTTAATACCACTGTAGATTGACTAAGTTATTATTTTTTATCTTTCTTTTCATTTTATAAGGATTTAACAAGGGTAGACATAAACAGATATTCGCAATCTACTCTCTTTTGTACATGCCCAAGGTTTGTTTTGTGTTTTTTTTGAGGTCTTTTTGCCTTTTAAAAATTCCTTATCTCTTCTTTCATACAATGATACAAAAATATTTGTCTTACTTTCTAGCCAGCAATCTTGAGACTAAATCTAAAGATACAATATATATGAAAGTGTCTGTAATTGTGAACAACTGAGTAAATATTTGGGCACAATGCTCCTGTTAAGCACATTTTTTAAAAGGAAGGAAAAATAAACAAAGCATGATCCTCTACAGAGTTTGACAAGAAATTGTCATTTGTATTATCTTTCATTGGTAGGTATCAAATTTGTGAGGCTTGGGCTCAGTGAGTTTGGGTGGTGTTTTGTGCAACTACACACACAGAGCTCACAAACCGTGCAGGCTGGTCTTTAATCCATGCCATTAACACAGTCACTTTGGGCATTCACTTGTGAGTGACTGACTGCCATAATGAAAATTCTGGAATGTCTGGAAAGACTCCACTCCCTTTTGCTTTCTGATGGTCTCTTGAATATGACTGCACCATTTGTGGCAACATTCTCATGTGGACCTGGCATAGGAGGTAACTCTCCCTATAAATATAAGAAATGGGGAGTCCCCTCTGTTTAAAAGTGAAGGTAGTTTAGCCTCTAAGGAAAATAATTCACTACTTAAATGAGAATAAGTAAAAGAGTACCTTTTACTCAGTTCTCTTTTATTTGAGTAGGTAAAAGGTAAGGAAAAGTTTCCAGCCTTCGGACTATGTTTCCTTCCAGTTACTGTCATGATTTCCAGCCATCAAAAAGCACTAAATAGATCTTACATGCTCTGTAATTTTATGAGCCATCCAAAAATCATCATTACCAGTGAAACAAGTTACCTTTCTTTTTTTTTTTTCTCCACAACCCAGCTCCAGAATTCAATTTCATGTAGAATGTTTCAAAACTCTGTGAACCTTTAGCCCAGAATTCATGTTGGAAGTGATAATTTCTGATAACTTGTGTACTCATTATTTTCAAACTTCCATGCTTTTGCTGATTTTATATTAATTGCCAGAAATACTGCTATAAGCTATATCTACATCATCCTTGAGATTCTTGCCCACTTTTACATGTTAAAATTGTTCACTCCCATCCATACGGCTTTTGAAAAATTTCAAGCTTGGAGAGTTATAGAAAGGATACTTATTAATAAGAAAACATCCTCCAAATTTCACGTTCTTCCACCCAGTACTATTTATTTTTCCCATCTTAGAATATTACTGAAGAGTTTCAAATTAAAATAATACGTATTTCTTATAAAATTTATTGCCAGGAAAACAAATGCTTTATCGTTTCTACATCTCAAGGAAATGAATTAAAAGTTAGTTCCCAAAAGGAAAGTGAGCCCAGTTGGTAGCTCAATTGGTAGTTCTCTCCTCACCCAATATGAGCAATGCTGATCAAAAATTTTACCCACACTATGTTGAGAAATATATATTCCCTTGTTACTAAGCAGATAAATCTATATACACACATACGTATAAAAAATTAAACATGTTCATGAAACAAACTCACCTTTATAACATACGTTGTATCCTATTTTTGTCTATCACATTTTAAAACATGATGTTTGTGACCCATATCATTACCAGTGACCTAGCATCTCAAGACCCTTTGTAATGATAACAAATTGCCATTGTGTCAGCAAGGGTTAGAAAATTCTCACCCTTCATTTTGGCCACTAGAGTGTGAATACGGGGTTTGGTCTGTTCTAATTAGATCTTTCCAAGAAGGGGATATTGAACCTTTATATTGTTAAATTTGAAATAGTATATATTTATAGAATTGTGTAATATGAATAACAATGATTTATCGTGATAATACCTGTACAAACAATACCAAGGATAAGAAACAGTAACATGGAGATTTTTAAAATTTTTTATTTTATACTGGAGTATAATTGATTAAACATGTGTTAGTTTCAGGTGTACAGCACCTATTCTTTTTCAAATTTTTTCCCATTTAGGTTATTACAGAGTATTGAGCAGAGGTCCCTTAGAAGTCCTCCCATCCCTGCACAACCAATATCTCCTCCATTTTCTCCAAAGCTAAATGCTATCTTCATTATTCTGACATTATTTTTATTTGTTGCTACCTAAGCATTTACCTTTAAATACGATAATTAGATTTTACCCTTTAAAATTTTATCTTACTGAGTATTGATATGTATTCTTTCATGTTTTCTTTTGTTCACCATTATTTTTATAAGAGCCATCTTTTTTTTTTTTTTAAGATGTTGGGGGTAGGAGTTTAGTAATTTATTTATTTATTTTTGCTGTGTTGGGTCTTCATTTCTGTGCGAGGGCTTTCTCTAGTTGTGGCAAGCGGGGGCCACTCTTCATCGCGGTGCGTGGGCCTCTGACTATCGCGGCCTCTCTTGTTGTGGAGCACAGGCTCCAGATGCGCAGGCTCAGTAGTTGTGGCTCACGGGCCTAGTTGCTCTGCAGCATGTGGGATCCTCCCAGACCAGGGCTCGAACCCGTGTCCCCTGCATTAGCAGGCAGATTCTCAACCACTGCGCCACCAGGGAGGCCCTAAGATCCACCTTTGATGTTGCATGTAGCTATAGATCATTCATTGTCCTTGCTGTATCATGTTCTATACCCACAATTTACTTTTCTATTAATAATTACAGGACATTTATATTGTTTCTAGTTTGGTGCTATTACAATTAATAGTAGTATGATTATTCTACATGACTCTTGATGTATATGTGTCACACGTCTGAAGTGTATACACCTAGCAGTGGAATTGCTTGATCGTAAGGTTTGTTTATGTTCAACACTAGTGGAAAATGAGAGTTTCCCAAAGCAATTGTTTCAGCTATTTGCCCATCTGGAATGTATGAAAATTCCAGTTGACATACATTCTCACCAACACTTAGTATGAGCAGAGTTTTTATTTTTAGTCAAATTGTTTCGTGTGTATATTAATCTCATTTTGGATTTAATTTCCTTTCACTGATGACTAATGAAGCTGAGCATCTTTTCCTATATTTTAAAGCCATTTGCAAATTGTTTTATCAAATTCCTGTTCAAGTCTTTTGACCTTTTTTAACTGGGCTGTCTGTACTTCTGTAATTGATTTGTGAGAGTACTTTATAGATTTTAGTTATGTCTCAATACCTTGTCCCACCGCCTTTTTACTATTAATAGAAAAATTAGTTTTAAAGCAAATATTTATCTTTCCCTTTATGTTCAATAATTTTTGTGTCCTTTTCAAGACAATATATCTCTCTTTGATCACAACCCTCTCCATCCTTTATGGAGGTACCACTGGCTGCCGTGGTAATTATATCCCTGCTTTTGAAAAAAAAGGTATATATACTTAAAATATCTGTATGTACCCCTACATAATTTTTAAAACTTTACTCGTGTTGTATATTATGTGAAGTGTCATACTTGATATATTCTTTTTTATGTATTGCTTATTTTGATCAATATTTTATGTATAGTTGTCCATATATTTCAATTGATCAACTCCTGCCCCCATGACCAGCGCCTAGAAGACAGTGGCCTGCAGGGGGACCAGGGACCAGCTCTTCATGCAGGAAAAAGCCCAGCAGCTCCTGGGCTGCCTGAAGCCCAGCCACACATCTCATACCCTCATCTTGTCTTAGGGGCTTGGCAGTCACGAGCCCATTCTCATGTTTACAGGGGGCTGGGGGACCAAGTCTAGGCTGTGAATTTGAGAATCACACAAAGATGACTGCCTGCAGGGAGCCTTCTGCCGCCAGCCCCTCCCCAGACTGCTCAGGTGGAGACAGAGCAGGGCCACCCACCGTCCTGTCTCTGAGTCTGTCTGCAGCTGCGGGCGGTTCCTGGTGCTAACAGAACAAAGTGCCACCTCTGAGCTGGCCTGGCCCACCCCCCAGTGCCACAGGGAGCCCCGTTAGCTTCTCCCAAGCCCTGGTCAGGCCTGGTCTCATCTCAGACGCCTGCTCAGGACAGGGATGTGGCCAGCATGCTCCTCCCTTCAACCTGTTGGTACATTTTCTTTTTTCTTTTTTACATCTTTATTGGAGTATAATTGCTTTACAATGGTGTGTTAGTTTCTGCTTTATAACAAAGTGAATCAGTTATACATATACATATGTTCCCATATGTCTTCGCTCTTGCGTCTCCCTCCCTCCCACCCTCTCTACCCCACCCCTCCAGGCGGGCACAAAGCACCGAGCTGATCTCCCTGTGCTATGCGGCTGCTTCCCACTAGCTATCTACCTTACGTTTGGTAGTGTGTATATGTCCATGCCTCTCTCGCACTTTGTCACAGCTTACCCTTCCCACTCACCATATCCTCAAGCCCATGCTCTAATAGGTCTGTGTCTTTATTCCTGTCTTACCCCTAGATTCTTCATGACATTTGTTTCCCTCAAATTCCATATATATGTGTTAGCATACGGTATTTGTCTCTCTTTCTGACTTACTTTACTCTGTATGACAGACTCTAGGTCTATCCACCTCATTACAAATTGCTCAATTTCGTTTCTTTTCATGGCTCAGTAATATTCCATTCTATATATGTGCCACATCTTCTTTATCCATTCATCCGATGATGGACACTTAGGTTGTTTCCATCTCCGGGCTATTGTAAATAGAGCTGCAATGAACATTTTGGTACATGACTCTTTTTGAATTTTGGTTTTCTCAGGGTATATGCCCAGTACTGGGATTGCTGGGCTGTATGGTAGTTCTATTTTTAGTTTTTTAACGAACCTCCATACTGTTCTCCATAGTGGCTGTACCGATTCACATTCCCACCAGCAGTGCAAGAGTGTTCCCTTTTCTCCACACCCTCTCCAGCATTTATTGTTTCTAGATTTTTTGATGATGGCCATTCTGACTGGTGTGAGATGATATCTCATTGTAGTTTTGATTTGCATTTCTTTAATGATTAATGATGTTGAGCATTCTTTCATGTGTTTGTTGGCAGTCTGTATATCTTCTTTGGAAAAATGTCTATTTAGGTCTTCTGCCCATTTTTGGATTGGGTTGTTTTTTCTTATTGAGCTGCATGAACTGCTTGTAAATTTCCGAGATTAATCCTTTGTCAGTTGCTTCATTTGCAAATATTTTCTCCCATTCTGAGGGTTGTCTTTTGGTCTTGTTTATGGTTTCCTTTGCTGTGCAAAAGCTTTGAAGTTTCGTTAGGTCCCATTTGTTTATTTTTGTTTTTATTTCCATTTCTCTAGGAGGTGGGTTAAAAAGGATCTTGCTGTGATTTATGTCATAGTGTTCTGCCTGTGTTTTCCTCTAAGAGTTTGATAGTTTCTGGCCTTACATTTAGGTCTTTAATCCATTTTGAGCTTATTTTTGTGTATGGTGTTAGGGAGTGATCTAATCTCATACTTTTACATGTACCTGTCCAGTTTTCCCAGCACCACTTATTGAAGAGGCTGTCCTTTCTCCACTGTACATTCCTGCCTCCTTTATCAAAGATAAGGTGACCGTATGTGCGTGGGTTTATCTCTGGGCTTTCTATCCTGTTCCATTGATCTATATTTCTGTTTTTGTACCAGTACCATACTGTCTTGATTACTCTACCTTTGTAGTATAGTCTGAAGTCAGGGAGCCTGATTCCTCCAGCTCCGTTTTTCGTTCTCAAGATTGCTTTGGCTCTTCGGGGTCTTTTGTGTTTCCATACAAATTATAAATTTTTTTGTTCTAGTTGTGTGAAAAATGCCAGTGGTAGTTTGATAGGGATTGCATTGAATCTGTAGATTACTTTGGGTAGTAGAGTCATTTTCACAATGTTGATTCTTCCAATCCAAGAACATGGTATATCTCTCCATCTATTTGTATCATCTTTAATTTCTTTCATCAGTGTCTTATAATTTTCTGCATACAGGTCTTTTGTCTCCTTAGTTAGGTTTATTCCTAGATATTTTATTCTTTTTGTTGCAATGGTAAATGGGAGTGTTTTCTTGATTTCACTTTCAGATTTTTCATCATTAGTGTATAGGAATGCCAGAGATTTCTGTGCATTAATTTTGTATCCTGCTACTTTACCAAATTCATGGATTAGCTCTAGTAGTTTTCTGGTAGCATCTTTAGGATTCTCTATGTATAGTATCATGTCATCTGCAAACAGTGACAGCTTTACTTCTTCTTTTCCGACTTGGATTCCTTTTATTTCCTTTTCTTCTCTGATTGCTGTGGCTAAAACTTCCAGAGATATGTTGAATAAGAGTGGTGAGAGTGGGCAAACTTGTCTTGTTCCTGATCTTAGTGGAAAAACCCCAAAGTTAGCAGAAGGAAAAAAGGAAAAAGAAATGAAGGAAACGATAGCAAAGATCAATAAAACTAAAAGCTGGTTCTTTGAGAAGATAAATAAAATTGATAAACCATTAGCCAGACTCATCAAGAAAAAAAGGGAGAAGACTCAAATCAACGGTACATTTTCTTGAAAGAATGAAAGTCGTCTTTCTCCTGTGGTGGGGGCAATATTTATTTTTATATATATATATATATATATATACACACACACACACACACACATATACATATATATATGTATATGTATATATATATATGTGTGTGTGTGTGTATATATATATATGTATATATATAGTTGTCCATATATTTCCATTGATCAATGGTATTCCACCACAGATATATAATTTCTTATTTTTACTTACAGATAAATAGGTCTGTTTCTGGGATCTCTATAATTTGTTTTCTTGGCCTGTTTTGTCTCTTTTTGCATCAATATCACACCATATTAATTCTTTTAATTTACAATAATACGTACTGTTACCTGGTAATGCATGTTCTCCAAGTTTGTTCTTCTACTTCAGTATTATCTTGACTATTTATGCGCCTTTGCATTTTCATATAAATACATTAAATATAATGTATTTAGTCTTTTAATTCATGAATATTGTACACTGCTTCATTTATTTCCATCTTTTAAAATTGGTTTTATAATGTTTTGTTTTGTGATGATGCCTTGCTTTTAATTAATTTTTCCCTAGGAATTTGATATTACCTGTGATATCTCAATTGTCTCATAGAGCAGTTTAAATTATATAATTACTTATAGCTAGTATATGGAAACAAAATGGATATTTGTCTATTGACCTTATATTCAATAAGCTTGCTAAATTTATTTGTTGGTTCCAATAGGTTTTCTCTACATATTTTTGTTTTATTTTTCTATGTACACGTTCATGTCATCTGTATTGGTAGAAGTTTTAGGTCTTCCTTTCCAATCCTTATGCCTTTTATTGTTTTGTTCTTTCTTGAATCACTGCTGTAGCTAAAATTAATGTTGAAATGTGGATTGCAAACACCCTTGTCTGTTATTGACATCTGGAGGAAGGTAATATTTTACCATTAAATGTGATGTCTGCTATAGTTGTTTGTAAATACCTTTATCAGATTCACATTGGGAAGTTCACTTGTACTCCTAGCTATAACTCATATTGACAGAAAGTAATTCACATATTTATTTTTAAAAATCCATTTTTACATACTTTATCTTTTAACTATAGCATTAAGTCCATTTTCATTTCATGTAATTTGAAATATCTGACATATTCATGATTTTTGTTTATCCTACCTGTTTTTTTTTTTTTTTTATTTCTAGCTTTATTTTGGGTTCATATTTCTAGTGGCTATAGAAATCCCAGCACACTACTCTAAGCCATCTGTAGCCCTGGGAAGTGGTCTGCATCAGCTTCTGTGGCTCTTCTTTCACGTGAGTGAGAGTCGTGTTACAGTCCCTGCTTTCAAACACTGAGCTGACCTCTGGCTATCTCACATGGATTACCTAGTTTCTGTTGCCCCATGGACCAAACTCCCAGTTTCCTCCACCTGATTCTGAACGTAGAGGCCAGTATGTACACGGTGTAAGCTTTGCTCACACTTGGTTTCTTTTGCCTTTTGATACATATAAATGTTTATGATGTTTTTGTCCCCATCTTTTACATTCTTTCAATATTTTATTAATCATTTCTCTATCTTTGTATTTGGAGAAGAGGGTGGCTTACAACATACAATTTCAATTCTTAACTGGCATTTCTCACTCAGTTTCTACTGTCTGGATTTGCAGCAGCAGTCCAGACTAGAGATGATGATGGCTTAGACTAAAGTGGTGGCAGTGGACAGAACCATCTTGATTTGAGATATCTATTTTGTATCAAATTTTATAAAAGTTTGTGATTGAATGTGAGTGGTGAGATACCTAGGAGTTGTAAAAATATGTCTTCCTTTTTGAGCAACTGAATAGATTTAGTATCATTATTGAAGTAGGAGAAATTGGAAGAAAGACTTTGCTTTAAGGGGGCTACAGTTCATATTTCACTTCTGGACATGTTGAGATAAAGTATCTGTGGGACACAGAAGTGGACATATCCAGCAGGTATTGGAAACATGAGAGGCTCAGTAGAAAAACCTAGTCTAGCAACAAAGTTGGGAGCTGTCAGCGTATAAATGGTACCCAAAACCATTCTCTCCAGTTGGTATTTCTGGCTCCAGTCCATTTGATTGAGTTTGCAGAGTCAGTCAAATGTATGTACTAATTCTGACCCTGTTAACTGAGCTCCCCACCTTCTGCACACAGGTCTTACAGCCACCTCCTCCATTTCACACGATTCCTGAGCTTTCTTTTACTTAGCTATTCTTAACATTTAAAGGGTAAAGGACTTTAGAATGGCTCATAACTAAATCCAGTGAACACTGGTTGACTTATGAAGAAATGGGTATAGGACAGAACAGAGGGGGTTATCCAGATAAATATTAGCCTGGAATTTTGTCTGATTCATTGTGTCTTCCAACAGCACCTGAGCTATCATTTCACATGCATATTTTTCTTTTAAATAGACAAAGTTTATGTAAAACCTTCTTTCATAATTTAAAGCTTTTTCAGAAATCAGATCTGTCATAAATATAAAGCCATATTCTCAAGAATGCAATGACTTAATTTGTGAAAATGAATAAACTAAAACTTCATTTACTGATTCTGAAGAGGCTTAAAATAAGATATACTATTCTGTGTCTCCTTATATTCAGATCCTTATTAGTGAAAACTGACAAAATTCATCTAATCAAATGGTAGGTCAGTTTTCATAGCAATATTTAAGACATAGAGTTATACTCAGAACTCTAGAAAAAATTTCAGAATGTATGATTTTGAATTCCGTCGTTACTAGTGCAATCATATTGTCAATGTGTGATAGGCAAAATGATGTGGAACTCTGTAGTTATCCTATAAGTATTGGGTTGGCCAAAAGGTTCGTTCGGGTTTTTCCATACTACGTCATGGAAAAACTCGAACGAACCTTTTGACCAACCCAATGTATTTGACACTTTCAGCAGCCCTCCCCCAAAACAGAAAAGAGAACGAAGAATCAGAAAAAGAAGATTTGTACCAGAATAGAAACACTAGTATTTGAGGAAAAAATGCATCTGATTCCAGATAGATGAATAAAATCTTTGATTCATAACAGTGTAGTGCTTCAAACACAAGACTCCTCTGTTACCTACACTACAAGGTACAATAATTATTCCCAAATAAATCTGAATTAGAAAAGTGAAAAATAAGGAGACTTTCTGTTTTAAAACAACGTCATGAAAAAAACCAAAAGTATCTTAATAGGAAACTTAACAGGCAAAGTCTTATCAGGTTGATTTCCTGACCTGACTTTCTGTCTCTGATATGAAGAGCTGCTCCTCGGCTCACTGGGGCTGCACCTCATTGCCTTCTGCTGAGTCTTTGCTACCAAAAGTGAAGTAATTAAGAGAATTTATTTAGTAAGTGCCATTATAATGAACAATCAGCCTCTGGATGCTGTGTTTTAAAAATTCAATAAGCTGACTTTTACTGCACTATTTTAACTCTGTTAATTAAAATAAGTGCCATTTGAGGGAAATGACAGGTGGTTGATGGAGGTAACTGGCTTTCTGTTCTTCCCTCTCCCATTCCTACCCTGGCCTATGTGAAGGCGAGATGGGCCAGAGTTGTAATAGGGATGCAGGCTACTTAATAAATGTTGAATTACATTCAGCCCTGTTCATTAACTTAGGAGGTATTGTCAGCCAGTTAATAGAACATTAATTAAAAAGCATATTATTCAATGAGGTGAGGATCATTTTCATGTGGGAGGTTTCTGCCTATCTTTGAAGCCCAGCTAATTATCATCATTTCATAAAAGACCAAACCTTTGTGTCATTTAATAAAATATGTCTAATGACAGCAGTATGTCTAAAGGAACAATAGTGGAGGGGTGGCAACCAAATTGGCAATGTGGCTGGAAGTTAAAGAATGAAAGTATTTAAGTGAACTTTAAAGCTCTAAGTAAAAGAAGAAATGTGCAAGCTGAAACTATTTTCTGTTATTTTTATAGAAAATGTGCCTATAAATACTAGGCAGTTTTTGCCTTTGACTAGTAGAACAATTCTTCCTTTACATTTATTTCCCAAGACATTCTATTTTACTATATTTGTGCTTTCAGAAATTCAACAAAAATGCTGCTTTCTAGATATTTTTAAAGTTTATGATACTGAAAGGAAAATACATTTCAATAAAGTTTTAAATATATTTTACATGCCTACTAAGGGAAGGACTAAATTTTAATTTTGTTCCCAAAATTGTGCAACTTGTTGCAGAAATAGAACAAGATCCTCTATCCTGTGGTGACCTACACTCTTGAAATTTTGGAAAATATACACTTCATTAGAGGTGTACTAAATTAATAGCAATTTTGACAACTTAATTTTTAAGGAAAGTTTGCTTTTAGTAGTTCATCACTGTTCAAAGTACTATACAATTAGTAGCCATGGTAAAAATAATGCTAAATTTTAGCTGTACGTATAGCTGTACGTATAAGATAGTTATTATGCTTAATATGTACCAACACTGTCTCAGTGCTTTATAATCATTGCCTCATTCAGCATTTCCAATGTCCCCATTATACAGATTAGAGAACTGAGGCAAGCTCATCCAAGGTCACAGAGATGGTACATGTCCCAGCCTGGATTCAAATCAGGCCTGTCTTCACCCCAAGCATACACTTTGAACCACCACACTCCACTGATTTAAGAAAAAAAAAAAACAATAAAACTGAAAAATTTTTACAAAGGAAAAACTTTTGTAGCTACTATCTAACCAGTTATTGCTGTCTTTGTATTCCAAAAATTGGTCATGGTGTGAAATGATGAAATACGTTTTTATAAGAAAGTGGAAACATGAGTATGAGAGGAAAAATATTCTAGAGTCAGATATAAAAATCTTAGTGCCAGATTGTCAAGCGGAAATATATTTTTTGAAAGACAGAAGAAAAAAAATACCAAAAATGCAACTGACTGTTTCTCTACAAATAACCCAGAGATATAAGTTCATCACATACAAGTACTAGTATGTAAAGTTCATGTCTTGTGAATTTAAGAGCTCCAGAGCTCTGCGTATTCCCAGATGCGCTCACCCTTCTGTCCTCTCTGGCACTTACAGCCTCATCACCACCATCTGCTCTGATGACGTGAGGACAACTACCAGCCTGCCCTCCATCCCTGTCTACAGCAGTCTCAGGTGCCCATGTCATCCCACACCCCCAGATTTTCATATTGTTCCATACATTTCCTGTTATCACCCATAGCAAAATCCTTTGTATCATCAAGCTCTTGTCTGTTTCCTGCACCTTCTTTCTCTCATGGGACTCTCTCTCCTAAGGATACTGTTTCCCTTGCAGCTCTCTTAAGACATGATTATTGGTCTGCAAAACTCCTTATTCCTGGAATTAGGGTAAGTGTCCTTTGGGTCTTCATTGCTGTTTTCAGATTCTCCCTCCTCCCCAAACCCTCTAGTTTTTAATCTCATAATCTTATGTCCTCAGAGATTTCTAACAACTACCTTACTCACTACAGTCACCTTTAGACCTTTGGATTACTCAAATTCATTCTTTACAGATTTTCATTCCAGGCTCACGGTCACTCTCTCCAATACTATTGCAGTATTAATTTGGGTGACTTCAGTATCCATGTAGATGACCCTTCCAATACCATGGCTTACCGGATCTTTAATTTTCTTTCTCCTGATGATCTTGTGCCACCCCCCCACCTTCGCTATTCATTTCTGTGGCTATAAACTAGGCTTATCATTGACAACCTCAGTTCCTCTACAATCTTAATTTCAATCTCAGTTTCAACCACCTCATCTCAGACCACCACATCCTGCCTCTCCCACTTCACTCCTTCAAGAACCTTAATTCCAACATTTCTTTAACTGAATCAGGACTTACAATCTATTACTGCTCTCTACTTTTCACTTTTCCTTCCATGACACTCTTATTTTTAAACCAGTTTCCATCCATCCTCCACCATCATCATCACACCCTTGTCCCTCTCACCTTTCATCACATTTAACCTGAAAGATTCCAACGCTAATGAAAATCCCTACGTACATGTACCTGATTGTTACATCAATCAAGCGGCTGATCATTGCAGAGGAAAAACCCACACACGTGCTGACAGGTTTCATTTTAAATTTATGACACTAACCACCAATTTTCCCTTAGTGTAGCCATGTAATTGTTATATGTCCCTGCTTCATTCACTCCTCCATTCTAGATAACTATTTTATTCTTTCTTCTCTGTCCTCAAACCTCCAAATTTTCCTACATTCTCCTCCTTCTAAACTTATGATTTGCCTTTGTACTTCACTAAAAAAAAAAATTAAAAAGCCATTTTTCTGCTCCCACTATCACATCTATGTACCTCGCTGCATCTGTGACCAAAATTCTTACGTTTCCCTCATTCCCCGAAGTGGGCTCTCTGTGTTCCTAAGGCAGCCTCTTTACTTGAACACTTTTTTCTTTCCTTTTTCAACTATTCAAGGCCATGGATCCAATAATAAATCTGTTCCTCGTGTGATCAATTTTCTCTTTCAACTGGAAAACAGAAGTATAGTTTCTACACAAGCTGTGGTTTCTGCTACCAAAATGTATATATTTTTATAAATACTGAGACAAAAATAAAAACCCAAAGTACCTTTTGCCTACACACTGCATTTGAGTTACCACTCCACTGCCCTGTGCTCGCTGAGAACAAAACAACACAGAGTTGAACATAATTACTGTTTCCAAGTCCTATCCTCTCTTTCTCTCTTGAACCTACTTCAAGCTGGCTTTTGCTACTACTATTCCAATGATATGGCTCTTGTCAATATAACCAACGAATTCTTTGATTAATTCCCAGATCTATCGGCAGCACTGGACACAGTTGATCCCTCCCTTCTTCTCCTTGACAAACCTTCTTCACCTTCACACACCTTCTTCAGGGCTGCTCTAATCCCCTTCTTTCCTTCTACCTCATTGACCCTGCTTTCCATCTCCACTGCCAGATCCTCATTCATAGTTCTGTGCTCTCAATGTTGAGTTGCTCCATCTCCTACAGTCCTATGGCTTTAAATAACATCTGTTGGCTTTCATTTCTGAAATCAATGTTTTCCGTCTGAGCACCTAAGCTAAACTCTAGATTTGAATAATTAAATTCCGAGTCGATGGCTCCATCTAACTGCCCTCTCATACTTAACGTGTTCAAAACTACTCTTCTCATTCCCCCACCAATCTCAGTAAATGGCACTGCCACCTGTCCAGTTACTCAGGCCAAAATATTTGAAGTAGCATTTGAAGTAACTAAATACACTATATTTACTATAAAAGCAAGTCCCATGGGTCTACCTTCAGTAACCACAATCAGAATATCTCCCTTCCTTTCTTCACCACTAACATTTTTGTCTCAGCCACCGCCATCTCTCAGCTGAATTAATACAGTGGCTCCAACTGGCTGTCCTGATTCTGCCATTTCTCTTCTCTAGTCAACCCAGCAGCCAGGATGATATTTGCAAAATGTAAGTCAGCTCATTTCATCTCTAAGCTCAAACCACCTCCCACCTCTTGGTTTCTTATATCATTCACTGAATAAACTAAAGTCCTTACGTGGCTTACTGAGCCCAATATGACCTGGCCCTATGCTACCTCTTGATTTCTTCTCATTCCACATTCCTTCTTGATCAGTCCACGTCAGTCCCACTGAAATCCCCCATAATCTTCAAATGGGCACATAGGTTCATACCTTAGGGTCTTTGTACCTGCTGTTCTCTTGGCTTGAAATGATTTTTTTCCCCCATATAATCTCAGGACTTTATCTCGCACCTCCTTCAGGTATTTGCTCAAATATCTTCACATCAGTGAAGCATTTCCTCAACATCTTATTTAAAATTACAATCCTCTTGCCATATCACTCTCTATCTGCTTTATTTGTTGCACTTCACCAGTTCACTATTTGATAAACCTTGTATTTTATCTTTTAAAAAACTGTTGGTCTCCCTTCTATTAGAATTTATAATTCATGAATCAAGTATCTTTCTTTTGTTAACTGTTGTATTCCCAGTACCTAAAACAATGCCTGATAGACAGAAGTTTAGTAAGTATTCATTTAGTAAATATGATGGTACCAGTCAGTTCAAAATTCCTTTCTGGGACTATCACCAACAGTACAGATGAGAGGTGGGAGTAGAAAGACACTGAGAAGAGAAATGTTCTATCTCTCGGTAATGTTACCTAGAGAGTGAAATGAGTGCCTAGACACAAAAACACAGTTTTGTGGAGCTGTGCTTTAACAGCACAGAAATGAAATAAAAATTTGAATTTTCAATGAAATTTCAAAAGAAAAAAATTCGAATGAATTTTCAAAAGAAATCTTTTTACAAACTAGTTTTGGGCCAGCAGCAGTGTTTCCCCAAAAGTATTCTATTTGAAAATATTTGAAAATATTATAGGAACTTTTACCAGGCGTTAACTACGAGAGGGATTCTATAGTACACAGCCTTGAGAAAAACTGATAGGTAAATATCTATAACCATGTGATAGTTACTGTGATTATATATACATATATATGCTATGGAAAATATAAAAATATATATTATATATATGCTATGGAAGAGCATGAGTTTTAAAAAAAGATAGCATTCCACAGGGAGGTATGGCAGAACATATTCTAAAATATTTACTTTTTCCTCTTACCAGGTCCTTCCCTACCAGCCCCTCCCTGAAAGGAGGATTATCTTTCCTTCCCCACTGATGTTACATTTGGCCACACGACTTGCTTTGTACAGAGAAATATGAGTGGAAGTCGTGTGTTCCACTTCTCAGCAGAAGACTTAGGAGCCATCCTATGGTTCAGCCATCTCTGTTTTAACTGTTCCATGAGACTGTCATGAACCAGACAAGAAAAAGAGGTATTTATTCCTTCAGTGTTCGTCTTAGATGTTCAAGCTGAGCCACAGCTTGCATACAACTGACCCATGATAGACACAAACATGAACACAAAATTTTAAAGTTTTGGGGGGAGTGATCAAGATGGTAGAGTAGTAGGACATGATGCTTACTTCCTCCCACAAATACATCAAAAATACATCTACATGTGGAACAATTCTCATAGAATATCTACTGAATGGTGGCAGAAGACCTCAGACCTCTGAAAGGGCAAGAAAATCTCCATGCAACTGGGTAGAACAAAAGGAAAAAGAAAAGAAAAAAAAAGAAACAGGACAAAGGACTTAGGATAGGACCTGCATCCATGGGAGGAAGCTGTGAAAGAGGAAAAGTTCCTGCATCCTGGGAAGTCCCCTCACCAGCAGAGAGAACAGCTGGGACAGAGGGGAAGTTTGGGAGCCTCGGTGGAGAATACAGCAACTGGTTTGAAGCAGCTAGAACGGAGGAAGACCTGCACAGAAGGTCAGTGCCACTGCTCTGCACTCCCCAGCCTGAGACACACGTCTACCGGTACAGGCGGGAGCTGGGTGCAGAAGCTCAGGCTTTGGAGATCAGACGCGGGGAGAAGACTGGTGTGGGCTCCATGGAAACAGCCTGAAGGGGCTGGAATCTGGTGCACCTGTGCCTGAGGGTGTACACAGAGGAAGCCTGGGCCACCTTAGAGGCCAGGCTCCATTGTGTGAGCAGTGCACAAGGAGAGGGGCGGGGCAGGACCCGCTTTTACAGCCTTTTTCCCTCAGCGAGCTCTCAGGCTGCAGAATACCACTGACACAAGCTCCAGGAATGGTCCCGCACCACCGCCCCTGCCCACTGGGCTTCAGGAGCCACTGTGAGCCACCCAGGAGCGGTTGCAAGCTGCTGTCACTGCCCCCCACCCCCCCAGACTACAGGAGCAGTCTCAAGCCACCACCACTCCCATCACATGCTCTGGGGGTGCATGTAAGCTGCCACCACTGCCGAGAACCCCAGGACCAGCCACTGCATCTGCACACCCTCTATCAAGGGGATAACAGCCAGCACATGCTGAGGTAAGAGGCAACAGGCATCCATACTAAAAAGATCCTTCACACCAAAACTATTAAGCCCACATAAGCTACACAGGGATGCTTCCACATATAAATAGACCTCCAAGACCACAGTAGATAATTGCTTCTCCTAAGCGCACAGAATAAGAGAAATATAAGTAAAATGAAATAGCAGAGGAACAATTCCCGGTTAAAAGACCAACAGAATTCCCCTGGAAGAACAAACAATGAAACAGACCTCTGCAGTCTAACAGACACCAATTTCAAAAAGGAGATAATGAAAATATTGAATGAATTATGAAAGGCTGTCAGCAGAACAGCAGAGTACTGTAAAAAGGAACTAGAAACTGCAGAGGAACCAAGAAAAATTAGAAAACTCATTTGCCAAGATGAAAACTGAACTAAAGGCAATGAATAGCAGAATAAATATTGCAGAATGAGTAAGTGACCTGGAAGATAGAATGATGGACATCACTTAATCAGGACAGCAGACAGAAAGGAAAATGAAAAAAAAAAAAAAATGAAAGCAATATAAGAGACCTATGGGGTAATAAAAAGCATGCCAATCTACACATAATAGGGATTCCTGCAGGGGAAGAAAGAGAAAAGGGGATCAAAAATGCATTTGAAGAAATTATGGCTTAAAACTTCCCAAACCTAAAAAAGGAAGCATATCAAGGTACAGGAAGCACAGAGGGTCCCGGACAATGTAAACCCAAACAGACCTACACCAAAAAATAATATAATAAAAATAGCAAAAGTTAAAGACAGGATTCTAAAGGCAGCAAGAGAAAAAGAAAGAGTTAATTACAAGGGGACTCCCCCATAGGCTATCAGCTGATTTCTGTACAGAAACAATGCAGGCCAGAAGGGAGTGGCAAGATATATTCAAGTCCTGAAAGGGAAAAATCTTCAGCCTAGGATACTCTACCCAGCAAGATTATCATTTACAATAATATAAGGAGAGAGGGAGAATTTCTCAGACAAGCAAAAACTAAAATACAGCAATACAAAACCTGCCCTAAAGGCAATAGTGAAGGGTCTTCTCTAAATAGAAAAGAATATATAGGAAAGAGAAAATCACAATGGTCAAGCAAATCACCTAAATAAGGCAGTACAAATGAAATTTCTGTCAAAGTGATAACCACAACAAACAGCAAAAGAATGAACATGAAGATGTAAAAGAGGACATCAAAATCATAAAATGTGGGGGAGGAGAATAACAAAATGTAGATTTTTTTTCATTTCCTAGAATGTGTATGAGGCTGTATGACTACCAGTCTAAGGCAAGGAGATATAGGATGGGGTTAACATACTTGAAAAACAGGATAACTACATATCAAAAACATAGAATAGATTCACAAAAACCAAGAAGAAGAGGACATAACTGTAATACAAGAGAAAATCATCAAACCACAAAAGGAAAAACAAAAAGGGACAAAGAAGAAATATAAAATGGGAAAACAAGGTTAAAATGGCAATAAATACTACTATCTATCATGAAACAGGAGGGAAGTGGGGGCAGGGTACAACCTTTAAAAGAATGACATAGGACAAGACAAACTGTTTAGAACCAAATAGGTCCAAGATGGCAGACTTCCACTAGAGTCAACTTCCACTAGACCTTGAGCCTCAGTATACGCTCATTGTAATACATCAGCAAGCTAAATGACACGCCCACAGGTGCCATGACTGTTCCAAGTCTGACCATAAAGGTCAAAAAGTGGGTGGTGGCCCAGTTCCTGGAAATCCCCACCCCTTCCCCAAAATAGCTGGAATATTCTTCCCACTCATTAGCCTATGAAATTATCCACCCCTATAAAAACTAACAACCCCATACCCTGGGGCCACTCTTGCCTTCTGAGATGGTCCACACTCTGTGGAGTGTGTTTCTCCCTAAATAATCTACTTCTTACCTATCAAAAAAAAAAATTACCTTAAATGTCAGTGGACTAAATGCTCCAATCAAAAGACACAGAGTGGCAGACTGGATTAAAAAACAAGAGCCTACAATATGCTGCCTACAAGAGACCCACTTTAGGGCAAAGGACACACATAGATTGAAAGTGAGGGGATGGAAAAAGATATTTCATGCAAATGAAAATGACAAGAAAGCATTTGCCCTAAAGTGGGTCTCTTGTAGGCAGCATATTGTAGGCTCTTGTTTTTTAATCCAGTCTGCCACTCTGAAAGCAAGGGCTGCAATAGTCATGTCAGACAAAATAGACTTTAAAACAAAGGCCATAAAGATAAAGGAGGACACTATATAATAATAAAAGGTTGAATATAAGAGGAAGATTTTACACTCAACAACATATATGCACCTAATATAGGAGCTCCCAAATACATAAAACCAATACTAACAGACAAAATGGGAGAAATTGACAGGAATACAATAATAATAGGAGACTTTAACACCCCACTCACATCAATGGACAGATCTTCTGGACAGAAAATCAGTAAGACAACAGAGATCCTAATAGAACAGTTAGACTTAATTGCTATTTTCAGAACATTACATACAAAAAGGAAGAAAAAAACCAAAACCAGAATACACATTGTTTTCAAGCGCACATGGAACATTATCTAGGGTTGATCACATACGAGGGGGGCACAAAACAAGCCTCAACAAATTTAACGGTACAGAAATTATCTCAAGCATCTTTTCTGACCACAGTGTGAAACTAGAAATCAACCACGGAAAAAGAAATGAGAAAAGAATGATTACATGGAGACTAAACAACATGCTTCTAAAAAACAAAGGGTCAACAAAGAAATCAAAGAGGAAAATAAAATATACCTTGAGAGAAATGACAATGAAAACAAAACCATACAAAAATCTATAGGATGCAGCAAAAGCAGCTCTTAGAGGGAAGTTCATAATGATACAGGCCTTCCTCAAAAAAAGAAAAAAATCTCAAACAACCTAACCTACCACTTAAATTATAGGGGGGTGCTGGGAAGATGGCGGAAGAGTAAGACACAGAGATCACCTTCCTCCCCACAGATACACCAGAAATACATCTACATGTGGAACAACTCCTACAGAACACCTACTGAATGCTGGCAGAAGACCTCAGACCTCCCAAAAGGCAAGAAACTCCCCATGTACCTGGGTAGGGCAAAAGAAAAAACAGAGACAAAAGAATGGGGACAGCACCTGCACCAGTGGGAGGGAGCTGTGAAGGAGGAAAGGTTTCCACACACTAGGAAGCCCCTTCGCGGGTGGAGACTGTGGGAGGTGGAGCTTTGGAGCTGTGGAAGAGAGCACAGCAACGGGAGTGCAGAGGGCAAAGCGGGGAGATTCCCGCACAGAGGATTGGTGCAGACTGGCACCCACCAGCCCGAGAGGCTTGTCTGCTCACCCACCAGGGCGGTGAGCTGAGGCCCGTGCTCACAGGCGGAGCTGCGAGCTGAGGCCCGTGCTTTGGTCGGAGCGCAGGGAGAGGACTGGGGTTGGCTGCGTGAACACAGCCTGAAGGGATTAGTGCACCACGGCTAGCCGGGAGGGAGTCCGGGAAAAGGTCTGGAGCTGCCAAAAAGGCAAGCGACTTTTTCTTCCCTCTTTGTTTCCTGGTGCGCGAGGAGAGGGGTTTAAGAACTCTGCTTAAAGGAGCTCCAGAGACGGGTGCGAGCCGCGGCTATCACCGTGGACCCAGAGATGGGCACGAGCCGCGGCTAGAAGTGCGAACCCCAGAGACGGGCGTGAGCTGCGGCTAAAAGCGTGAACCCCAGGGATGGGCGCGAGCCACGGCTAAAAGCTCGAACCCCAGGGACGGGCGCGAGCCGTGGCTAAAAGCACGGACCCCAGAGACAGGCGGGAGACGCTAAGGCTACTGCTGCCACCACCAAGGGGCCTGTGTGCGAACACAGGTCACTATCCACACCCCTCTTCCGGGGAACCTGTGCAGCCTGCCACTGCCAGGTTTCCAGGATCCAGGGACAACTTCCCCGGGAGAACGCACGGCGTGCCTCAGGCTGGTGCAACGTCACGCTGGCCTCTGCTGCCGCAGGCCCGCCCCGCCTGCCGTGCCCCTCCCTCCCCCCGGCCTGAGTGCGCCAGAGCCCCCGAATCAGAGGCTCCTTTAACCCCGTCCTGTCTGAGCAAAAAACAGACGCCCTCCAGCGACCTACACGCAGAGGCAGGGCCAAATCCAAAGCTGAGCCCTGTGAGCAGTGAGAACAAAGAAGAGAAAGGGAAATCTCTCCCAGCAGCCTCAGGAGCAGCAGATTAAATCCCCACAATCAACTTGATGTACCCTGCGTCTGTGGAATACATGAATAGACAACGAATCATCCCAAATTGAGGAGGTGGACTTCGAGAGCAAGATCTATGATTTTTTCCTCTTTTCCTCTTTTTGTGAATGTGTATGTGTATGCTTCTGTGTGAGATCTTGTCTGAATAGCTGTGCTTCCACCATTTGTCCTAGGGTTCTATCCGTCCATTGTTTTTTTAAATTTTTTTCTTAATAATTAATTTTAATTTTAATAACTTTATTATACTTTACCTTCTTTTTTTCTTTCTTCCTTCCTTCCTTTCTTTCCTTCCCTCCCTTAGACAACGAATCATCCCAAATTGAGGAGGTGGACTTTGAGAGCAAGATTTATGATTTTTTCCCCTTTACCTCTTTTTGTGAGGGTGTATATGTATGTTTCTGTGTAAGATTTTGTCTGTATAGCTTTGCTTCCACCATTAGTCCTAAGGTTCTATTCGTCCCTTTATTTCTAAATAATTAATTTTTAATTAAATAACTTTATTATACTTTATTTTTTTTTACTGTATCTTCTTTCTTTTTTCCTTCCCTCCTTCCCTCCTTTCTTCCTCCCTTTCTTTCTTCCTTTCTTCCTTACTTCCCTCCTTCCTTCCTTCCTTCCTACTTCTAACTAATTCTCTCTACTTTTTCTCCCTTTTATTCTGAGCTGTGTGTACGAAAGGCTCTTGGGGCTCCAGCCAGGAGTCAGTGCTCTGCCTCTGAGGTGGGAGAGACAACTTCAGGACACTGGTCCACAAGAGACATCCCAGCTCCACATAATATCAAACAGCGAAAATCTCCCAGAGATCTCCATCATAACACCAGCACCCAGCTTCACTCAACGACCAGCAAGCTACAGTGCTGGACAGCCTATGCCAAACAACTAGCAAAACAGGAACACAACCCCACCCATTAGCAGAGAGGCTACCTAAAATCATAATAAGTCCACAGACACCCCAAAACACACCACCAGACGTGGACCTGCCCACCAGAGAGACAAGATCCAGCCTCATCCACCAGAACACGGGCACTAGTCCCCTCCACCAGGAAGCCTACACAACCCACTGAACCAACCTTAGCCACTGGAGACAGACATCAAAAACAACGGGAACTACGAACCTGCAGCCTTCAAAACAGAGAGCCCAAACACAGTAAGATAAGCAAAATGAGAAGACAGAAAAACACACAGCAGATGAAGGAGCAAGATAAAAACCCACCAGACCTAACAAATGAAGAGGAAATAGGCAGTCTACCTGAAAAAGAATTCAGAATAATGATAGTAAAGATGATCCAAAATCTTGGAAACAGAATGGAGAAAATATAAGAAACGTCTAACAAGGACCTAGAAGAACTAAAGATGAAACAAGCAATGATGAACAACACAATAAATGAAATTAAAAGTACTCTAGATGGGATCAATAGCAGAATAACTGAGGCAGAAGAAAGGATAAGTGACCTGGAAGATAAAATAGTGGAAATAACTACTGCAGAGCAGAATAAAGAAAAAAGAATGAAAAGAACTGAGGACAGTCTCAGAGACGTCTGGGACAACATTAAACGCACCAACATTCGAATTATAGGGGTTCCAGAAGAAGAAGAGACAAAGAAAGGGACTAAGAAAATATTTCAAGAGATTATAGTTGAAAACTTCCCTAATATGGGAAAGGAAATAGTTAATCAAGTCCAGGAAGCACAGAGAGTCCCACACAGGATAAATCCAAGGAGAAATACGCCAAGACACATATTAATCAAACTGTCAAAAATTAAATACAAAGAAAGCATATTAAAAGCAGCAAAGGAAAAACAACAAATAACACACAAGGGAATCCCCATAAGGTTAACAGCTGATATCTCAGCAGAAACTCTGCAAGCCAGAAGAGAGTGGCAGGACATACTGAAAGAGATGAAGGAGAAAAACGTGCAACCAAGATGACTCTACCCAGCAAGGATCTCATTCAGATTTGATGGAGAAATTAAAAACTTTACAGACAAGCAAAAGCTGAGAGAGTTCAGCACCACCAAACCAGCTTTATAACAAATGCTAAAGGAACTTCTCTAGGCAAGAAACACAAGAGAAGGAAAAAACCTATAATAATGAACCTAAAACAATTTAGAAAATGGGAATAGGAACATACATATCGATAATTACCTTAAATGTAAATGGACTAAATGCTCCCACCAAAAGACAGATGGCTGAATGGATACAAAAAGAAGACCCATATATATGCTGTCTACAAGAGACCCACTTCAGACCTAGAGACACATACAGACTGAAAGTAAGGGGATGGAAAAAGATATTCCATGCAAATGGAAACCAAAAGAAAGCTGGAGTAGCAGTTCTCCTATCAGACAAAATAGACTTTAAAATAAAGACTATTAGAAGAGACAAAGAAGGACACTACATAATGATCAAGGGATCGATCCAAGAAGAAGATATAACAACTGTTAATATTTATGCACCCAACATAGGAGCACTCAATATATAAGGCAAATACTAACAGCCATAAAAGGGGAAATCGACAGTAACACATTCATAGTAGGGGACTTTAACACCCCACTTTCACCAATGGACAGATCATCCAAAATGAAAATAAATAAGGAAACACAAGCTTTAAATGATACATTAAACAAGATGGACTTAATTGATATTTATAGGACATTCCATCCAAAAACAACAGAATACATATTTTTCTCAAGTGCTCATTGAACATTCTCCAGGATAGACAATATCTTGGGTCACAAATCAAGCCTTGGTAAATTAAAGAAAATTGAAATTGTATCAAGTATCTTTTCTGACCACAACGCCATGAGACTAGATATCAATTACAGGAAAAGATCTGTAAAAAATACAAACACATGGAGGCTAAACAATACACTACTTAACGAAGTGATCACTGAAGAAGTCAAAGAGGAAATAAAAAAAAATACCTAGAAACAAATGACAATGGAGACACAACGACCAAAAACCTATGGGATGCAGCAAAAGCAGTTCTAAGAGGGAAGTTTATAGCAATACAAGCCCACCTTAAGAAGCAGGAAACATCTCGAATAAACAACCTAACCTTGCACCTAAAGCAATTAGAGAAAGAAGAACAAAAAAAAACCCCAAAGTTGGCAGAAGGAAAGAAATCTTAAAAATCAGATCAGAAATAAATGAAAAAGAAATGAAGGAAACTATAGCAAAGATCAATAAAACTAAAAGCTGGTTCTTTGAGAAGATAAACAAAATAGATAAACCATTAGCCAGACTCATCAAGAAAAAAAGGGAGAAGACTCAAATCAATAGAATTAGAAATGAAAAAGGAGAAGTAATAACTGACACTGCAGAAATACAAAAGATCATGAGAGATTACTACAAGCAACTCTATACCAATAAAATGGACAATCTGGAAGAAATGGACAAATTCTTAGAAATGCACAACCTGCCAAGACTGAATCAGGAAGAAATAGAAAATATGAACAGACCTATCACAAGCACTGAAATTGAAACTGTGATTAAAAATCTTCCAATAAACAAAAGCCCAAGACCAGATGGCTTCACAGGCGAATTCTATCAAACATTTAGAGAAGAGCTAACACCTATCCTTCTCAAACTCTTCCAAAAGATAGCAGAGGGAGGAACACTCCCAAATTCCTTCTACGAGGCCACCATCACCTTGATACGAAAACCAGATAAGGATGTCACAAAGAAAGAAAACTACAGGCCAATATCACTGATGAACATAGATGCAAAAATCCTCAACAAAATACTAGCAAACAGAATCCAGCAGCACATTAAAAGGATCATACGCCATGATCAAGTGGGGTTTATTCCAGGAATGCAAGGATTCTTCAGTATACGCAAATCTATCAATGTGATAAACCATATTAACAAATTGAAGGAGAAAAACCATATGATCATCTCAATAGATGCAGAGAAAGCTTTTGACAAAATTCAACACCCATTTATGATAAAAACCCTGCAGAAAGTAGGCACAGAGGGAACTTTCCTCAACATAATAAAGGCCATATATGACAAGCCCACAGCCAACATCATCCTCAATGGTGAACAATTGAAAGCATTTCCACTAAGATCAGGAAAAAGACAAGGTTGCCCACTCTCACCACTCTTATTCAACATAGTTCTGGAAGTGTTAGCCACAGCAATCAGAGAAGAAAAGGAAATAAAAGGAAACCAAATCAGAAAAGAAGAAGTAAAGCCGTCACTGTTTGCAGATGACATGATACTATACATAGAGAATCCTAAAAATGCTACCAGAAAACTACTAGAGCTAATCAATGAATTTGGTAAAGTAGCAGGATACAAAATTAATGCACAGAAATCTCTCGCATTCCTATATACTAATGATGAAAAATCTGAAAGTGAAATCAAGAAAACACTCCCATTTACTACTGCAACAAAAAGAATAAAATATCTAGGAATAAACCTACCTAAGGACACAAAAGAACTGTATGCAGAAAATTATAAGACACTGATGAAAGAAATTAAAGATGATACAAATAGATGGAGAGATATACCATGTTCTTGGATTGGAAGAATCAACATTGTGAAAATGACTCTACTACCCAAAGTAATCTACAGATTCAATGCAATCCCTATCAAACTACCACTGGCATTTTTCACAGAATTAGAACAAAAAATTTCACAATTTGTATGGAAACACAAAAGACCCAGAATAGCCAAAGCAATCTTGAGAACGAAAAAAGGAGCTGGAGGAATCAGGCTCCCTGACTTCAGACTATACTAAAAAGCTACAGTAAGCAAGACAGTATGGTACTGGCACAAAAACAGATAGATCAATGGAACAGGATAGAAAGCCCAGAGATAAACCCACACACATATGGACACCTTGTCTTTGATAAAGGTGGCAGGATGTACAGTGGAGAAAGGACAGCCTCTTCAATAAGTGGTGCTGGGAAAACTGGACAGGTACATGTAAAAGTATGATATTAGATCACTCCCTAACACCATACACAAAAATAAGCTCAAAATGGATTAAAGACCTAAATGTAAGGCCAGAAACTATCAAACTCTTAGAGGAAAACATAGGCAGAACACTCTATGACATAAATCACAGCAAGATCCTGTCTGACCCACCTCCTAGAGAAATGGAAATAAAAACAAAAATAAACAAATGGGACCTAATGAAACTTCAAAGCTTTTGCACAGCAAAGGAAACCATAAACAAGACCAAAAGACAACCTTCAGAATGGGAGAAAATATTTGCAAATGAAGCAACTGACAAAGGATTAATCTCCAAAGTTTATAAGCAGCTCATGCAGCTCAATCACAAAAAAACAAACAACCCAATCCAAAAATGGGCAGAAGACCTAAATAGACATTTCTCCAAAGAAGATATACAGACTGCCAACAAACACATGAAAGAATACTCAACATCATTAAATCATTAGAGAAATGCAAATCAAAACTCACGCCAGTCAGAATGGCCATCATCAAAAAATCTAGAAATAATAAATGCTGGAGAGGATGTGGAGAAAATGGAACACTCTTGCACTGTTGGTGGGAATGTGAATTGGTACAGCCACTATGGAGAACAGTATGGAGGTTCCTTAAAAAAACTACAAATAGAACTACCATATGACCCAGCAATCCCACTACTGGGCATATACCCTGAGAAAACCATAATTCAAAAAGAGTCATGTACCAAAATGTTCATTGCAGCTCTATTTACAGTGGCCTGGAGATGGAAACAACCTAAGTGTCCATCATCGGATGAATGGATAAAGAAGGTGTGGCACATATATACAATGGAATATTACTCAGCCATAAAAAGAAACGAAATTGAGCTATTTGTAATGAGGTGGATAGACCTAGAGTCTGTCATACAGAGTGAAGTAAGTCAGAAAGAGAAAGACAAGTACCGTATGCTGACATATATATATGGAATTTAAGAAAAAAAAATGTCATGAAGAGCCTAGTGGTAAGACAGGAATAAAGACACAGTCCTACTGGAGAATGGACTTGAGGATATGGGGAGGGGCAAGGGTGAGCTGTGACAGGGCGAGAGGCATGGACATATATACACTAACAAACGTAAGGTAGATAGCTAGTGGGAAGCAGCCACATGGCACAGGGATATCGGCTCGGTACTTTGTGACCGCCTGGAGGGGTGGGATAGGGAGGATGGGAAAGAGGGAGACACGAGAGGGAAGAGATATGGGAACATATGTATATGTATAACTGATTCACTTTGTTATAAAGCAGAAACTAACACACCATTGTAAAGCAATTATACCCCAATAAAGATGTTAAAAAAATTATACAAAGATGAACAAACAAAACCTAAAGTCAGCAGAAGGAAGGAAATAATAAAGATCAGAGAGGAAATAAAATAGAGATTTAAAAAATCGAAAAATATCAATAAAATCAAGAGCTGGTTCTTTGACAGGGTAAACAAGATTGACAAACCTCTGGCCAGGCTCACCAAGAAGAGAGAACCCAAATAAACAAAATAAGAAATGAAAAATGAGACATAAAAACTGATACCGCAGAAATACAAAAAGCCATAAGGGAATGGTATGCACAATTATATGCCAACAAATTTGGCAACAAAGAAGAAATGGATAATTTTCTAGAAACATACAGCCCACCAAAGTTGAATCAACAAGAAATAGATAATTTGAACAGACCGATTACTAGGGGTGAAATAGAATCTGTAATTTAAAAATGACCTACCGACAAAAGTCCAGGACCATATGGCTTCACAGGCAAATTCTACCAAACATACAAAGAAGAACTTATACCAATGCTTCTCAAACTTTTCCAAGAACTGAAGAGGAGGGAACACTCCCGAAGACATTCTATGAAGCCACCATCATCCTGATACTAAAACTAGGAAAAGACACCATCAAAAAAGAGAATCACAAGCCAATATCTTTGATGAATATAGATGCAAAAATTCTCAACAAAATATTAGCAAACCAAATCCAACACATAAAAAAAATCATATGCCATAACCATGTGGGATTCATCCCAAGTTCACAAGGATGGTTCAACATACACAAATCAATCAATGTGATACACCACATAGACAAAAGACAAAAACCACATGATCATCTCAATAGACACAGAGAAAAGCATTTGACAAAATTCAACATCCACTCATGATAAAAACTCTTACCAAAGTGAGTACAGAGGGAACATATCTCAACATAATAAAAGCCATTTATGACAAACCCACAGCCAACATAATACTCAACAGTGAAAAGCTTAAAAGTGTTCCTGCTAAAATCTGGAACAAGACAAGGATGCCCACTCTTACCACTTCTACATAGTATTGGAAGTCCTAGTGACAGCAATCAGACAAGAAGAAAAAAAATAAAAGGTATCCAAATTGGAAGCGAAGATGTAACACTGTCATTATATGCAGATGACATGATACTCTATATAGAAAGCCCTAAAGACTCCACACAAAAACTACTAGAACTGATCAATGAATTCAGCAAGGTAGAAGGATACAAGATTAACATACAGAAATCTGTTGCATTTCTTTACACTAACTACGAAATATCAGAAAGGGATATGTAAAAGAAAATACCTTTCAAAATCACACCCCCCAAAATAAAATACTTAGGAATATTTTATTCCAAGGAAGTGAAAGACTTATACACTAAGAACTATAAAACATTAATAAAGGAAATTTACTAATGATTCAAAGAAATGGAACGGTATCCCATGCTCTTGGATTGGAAGAATTAATATTGTTAAAATGGCCATACTACCCAAAGCAATCTACAGATTTAATGTAATCCCTATCAAATTACCCATGACTTTTTTCACAGGACAAATGGTCCTAAAATTTATATGGAACCACAGAAGACCCAGAATTGCCAAAGCAATTCTGAAGAAAAAGAACAAAGCAGGAGGCATAACCCTCCCAGGCTTCAGACAATACTACAAAGCTACAGTAATGAAAACAGCATGGTATTGGCACAAAAATAGACATATCGATCAATGGAACAGAATAGAGAGCCCAGAAATAAACCCACACACCTACGGTCAATTAATTTTTGCCAAAGGAGGCAAGAATATACAATGGGAAAGACAGTCTCTTCAACAAATGGTGTTAGGAAAGATGGACAGCTGCATGTAAATCAATGAAGTTACAACACACCCTCTCACCATACACAAAAATAAACTCAAAATGGCTTAAAGACTTAAACCTAAGAGATGACACCATAAAACTCCTAGAAGAGATCATAGGCAAAACATCCTCTGACATAAATTGTACCAATGTTTTCTTAGCTCAGTCTCCTAAGGCAATAGAAATAAAAACAAACACATGGGACCTAATCAAACTGACAAGCTTTTGTACAGCAAAGGAAACCATAAACAAACAAACAAAAAGACAACCTATGGAATAGCAGAAAATATTTGCAAATGATGTGACCAAAAGAGCTTAATTTCCAAAATATACAAATAGCTCATACAATTCAACAGCAAAAAACCAAACAACCCAATCGAAAAAAGGGCAGAAAACCTAAATAGACACTTCTCCAAAGAAGAAATACAAATGGCCAAGGGGCACATGAAAAGATGCTCAACATTGCTAATTATTAGAGAAATGCAAGTCAAAACTACAATGAGGTACCACCTCACACCTGTCAGAATGGCTACCATTAAAAACTCTACAAATAACAAATGCTGGAGAGGGTGTGGAGAAAAGGGAACCCTCCTACATTGTTGGTGGGAATGTAAGTTGGTACAGCTACTTATGGTAAACATAATGGAGGTTCCTCAGAAAACTAAAAATAGAATCACCATATGCCCCAGCAATCCCACTCCTGGGCATATATCCAGACAAAACTCTAATTCAAAAAGATACATGTACTCCTGTGTTCACAGCAGCACTATTCACAATAGCCAAGACATGGAAACAACCTAAATGTCCATTGACAACTGAATGGATAAAGAAGATGTGGTACATATATACAATGGATATTACTCAGCCATACTAAAGAACAAAATAATGCCATTTGCAGCAACATGGATGCAATTAGAGATTATCATACTAAGTGAAGTAAGCCAGAAAGAGGAAGACATACCATCTGATATCACTTTTATGTGGAATCTAAAATATGACACGAATGAACCCATCTATGAAACAGAAACAGGCCCACAGACATAGAGAACAGACTTGTGATTGCCAAGGGAGAGGGGGTTGGGGAAGGGATGGAGTGGGAGGTCCGGGTTAGCAGATGTAAGCTTTTATATATGGAATGGATAAACAACAAGGTCCTACTGTATAGCACAGGTAACTATATTCAGTATCCTATGATAAACCATAATGGAAAATTATTTAAAAAATGAATGTATATGTGTGTATAACTGAATCACTTTGCTGTACAGCAGAAATTAACACACTGTAAATCAACTGTACTTCAATTAATATATATATATATATATATATATATATATATATAAAAGTTTTGTTATAAGCCTCTACGATTTGGGGTCATTTGCTGCCTGTGGAATACATAGCCTAAGCTGACCAATACAAGAAAATTTTGAGACAGATTTACATTTTAGATGAGATTTGATGTGTAAGGTGTTCACCACGTAGGCCTAGAGTAGAGGAAAGAAGAACTGGAATGCCAGGTACAGAGTGCAGATTTGCAAATGTCTGGAGGCAGAAAAACAGTGGTGATTTTGAGGAACTGCAAGTACTTTGGCATGTCTGAGGTTGACACATACACACAAAACAGCTTTGAAAAATGGGCCAGGATTATATATCATGGTCAATCTTTTATATTATGTTGTCTTCAGACTTTATCATATAGACCTTAAGAATTTTAAGCAGTGAGGGTAGTGAAAATGGTTTTGTCATTTAAAAAAAGATCGTGCTAGCCCCAGGATAGGTAATGGATTGGGATTTAGTGAGAGACTATTTGGGAAACACATATCAATTCAATATTAGGAAAACTTGTATCATGACAGTAGTGATGGAGATGAAAGATAAATTGTAGTGGTATTTTGGTGGTAGAACAATAAGACTTAACGAGTTATTAGAACCAAGAGGAACAAGTAGGGAAAAGAAATAGAGGAGCAGAAGGAAAGTGATTATGTATGTTGAAGAACTCTAAAAGGTTGTATCCATCTTTACAAAGGTTAAGAAAATATTTCTACTACACTATTAAAGAGGAAGCATGGGGGTAGGGCAGGGTAGAGTGAAATGTGAATTTCTTCTTTAGATGAGGCTGTTTGATGGCAGATGGAGGGAATGTGTTGGCCGAGTGGCAGTGTATAACTGAGTCAAATTCATAGGTCTACAATTCCTTGTTCGTATTGTTAGCAACTGAAAAGTACTTTTTCACACTAGGCTGTACCTAAAAACACAATGCAAGATGACCAACACTTTTACTAACTTAACCTCATTATCCAGTAAATCAGTTCCTCTGCATGGCTGGAAACACGGTAACCACCATCAGTGGGACTGTAGTCTGCCTTGGATAACTGGGTTGTTTTAGGCATGTAGACAAATGCAGCACCTTTGAATTAAATACTTTCATATACTACGCAATTCTTTCTTAAAAGAGAATTTGTGGCAGAAAATAATCAGGAGAAAACTTAAATTGATGCAATAAACTTCTTCTCCCAATGTTTGTTACGAAAGACACTGTGTTAATGCTTATGGAGTATCCAAAGTTGTTTTGCTATTTATTATCAAATTTTGGAAGGGTCACCCACTTCTCTGGACCTCATACTTTAATCATCACGATTGTTGGTAGCAGAAAAATTTCAGTTCCTTTAGGTCAGGGTCTTTGTTTTGGACACTGAAGCATCACCAACAGCAAAATAGTACTTGACACTTAGTAGATGCTCAATGAATATGTGTTGAATGAAGGAATAAAACTATTATAAAATTATGAAGTATTTGGGTATGCAATATTTGCATTGGAATTCATTTTTGCATTTAAATGTAAGAAGATGGGACTATTTGGAAGAATTTAAGATATACCTTAAGGAGTGAGCATTTCCAAGGAAAGTTGATACATTATATTATTACATCTTTTTTTGTCATAAATTGGAGTAACAGCAGAAATTTTCAAGAATGGAGGAGAAATCAGAACTTCTGGCTGTGCTTTTACTGTACGTACTTTTAAACTACAGAGATTGAGATGAATTTATATCAGCCAACTGAAGGAAAAATGCTTTGCTTTGTTGATAAATAAGGAGTAAGATATGGATTTGTCTTTAACATGATGCATGCCTGAGAGGGATATCCAAATGGTGGTTGCAGGCTGTTGGATGGAGTCTTTTATATGTACTAGTTAGAACCAAGAAAGGCTAAGAGAGCTCAAAAGCTACTTGACTTGATGTTTAACTTTGAAAAGGGAATTTACCAACAGAGAAATCACAGGAGACATGAAGAGAGAAGGTCAGAGTTAGTTGGGGTATGTAATGGAGGAGAAATGGGGAAAAAGGGAAAAGGTGCTTTTTTAAAGAAATGAACTAATAGTGTGATAAATTCAGGGGAAACTGGAGCAAGAACTGGGCAGCAAATAATATGGGGGACAATGAGCGTAAAGAACTGGGGTTTTCTCCTTCTGTCTAGAGAAAAATTCCTAACTTGGCAGTCACATACACTAGTCAATTGCATCGATTCATATCTTCTCTCCTCCCGTAATCCTCTTTTGCTTTTCAAGCTCTACCCTACTCCACAGTTAAAGACTGTTTCACTTTTCATTCCAACTACTACTTCTGTTCTCAGCAGATACTTTATTATTGCTCCCTGGGATGGAATCAACTTTTTTACCATCTCTTCTCTGAGCCACATTTGGTGACTAGTTTCTGCGGTTGTTTTAATAGTACTCTTCTATGCCCATAGTTTTTTCTAATAAAACATACAAACTCAGGAATTAATTCAAACAAGGACATTCTCATAACATGAATACACTTGGCCTTGTTTGTACCCTCGTTCTTCAGCTAACACCTGGGAGAATTTGATCAGATTGGGTAACCTCCCCTGTGTAGGCTGCTGCCATGGCTTCTGGCACTTTATATTTCTGTGTTCCTCTGGGTATAGATCAGATTCTTTACCTAATTATCTGAATGTGGTTTTTGCGGTTTAAACCATCTGATGTGTTAGTTTAAGCTGTGGAGGTCATGTTACTCACATTATTCATCCCACACACAAATAAACTTTTTTCCCCTCCTGCCAAAGTCAAAATCAGGTCAAGTTGTGCGATATGAACAGGTGTGGAAAAAATCACAATGTACGTCTTCCTTCTTATTTTGGATTTAGAGGTTCTACAGCAGAGAGGCTATAAAAGTACATGAAGATTTATTTATGTGGAAGTATCTTGACTCCTGCAATATGAACTTTGGGGATCTACTTCTTGTTGGCAACTAAAATATGAAAAATCAAACTGAAGTCACTCTGAGTTAACTTTGAAAGAGAAATGTATAAGTACCTCAACCTCACAGGGTTATTTTGGGTGTTAAATGTAAGATGTATAGAACAAAATGGACTGTTCAACATATGACAGTAAAACAAAAAACCCAACCATGAAGCTTGAAGACGTTTGTATAATGAAGAGTTCTTTGGTGACAGAGGTAGATTCTGTAGATATGAATCCCTGCTAAGTCAAACCTGGAATTCAGAATTTGGGTTTCCTGCTAAATGTTGACCTTTTGGGGTACCTGCATATCTATTAGTGTGGATAAGCATGCGTTTTGTTTGTTTTTCTTGTTCTGGCTTTGTTGTGATTGTGGTTATTTTGTAGTTATTTTTTTTTCTGACCAAGAGCAGATATAAATAAATATATGTATAAATAATAATAATGTGTATGTGTGTGTATATTTATATATATGGAGGGGGGGGGAGGACAGAGAATTATACACAAGACAGAAGAGAGCAGGAGGGTGGAAATACATACCTTGTTCCCCTTACCTGGACCCAGGAATAATTGTTCAGTACCTCCAAAAAGAAGAAAAAAGTCAGAAACTAAACAGGTCAGTCTCATAGAGGACTTTGTGAGAACCGAAAGAAAAACAGTGCTGGTTTAGCACCCTGGGAAGCACCAGGAGTCACCACCCCAGGCAGAGCACTGCTTTTCTAGGCAATTAGCTAGGGTAGCTGACTCAGCAGAACCCTGGCAGGAAACTGCAGCTACTCAAGGAGCACTGAAATGCCCGATGGGTACAGCAGATCTCCAATGGAGACCTGGCAGGACAACATAATCCCCAGATGGCATAGATATATACTGATCACATGTGCAATATCCCTTGGGGACTATAGGGAATATTTGAGAGCACAGTTATTACAGAGTTTGGCACTTTGGGTGAGAAGATGAGGTCCAGAGCTGAACTAGAGCAATTTGCATTGCCCTTCTAGCTATACAACCCCATGGAAAATCTTCAGTGACAAGTACTAAATTTCTGTCACTTGCTTTACCCAAAGGCCATCACTAAAAAAAAGCATTACCAACAAGTGTCATGTTAGGCAGTCCCTACAAGAACACTGAATTCTGATATATCACTACAGGCACATCTGCATAAATGTACAGGTTCATATGGAACTAACATTTCACAGGAACTCCACAGCTTGAGAACTAGAAAGAGCCTTTAGGTAATTCAATCCAGGTGATTTTCACATATATTTGAGCTGTGGAACTTTTTATCAAAAATGCTTTTCTGTTCAACATACGTTTACTGAGCACACATGCGTGTGTAAATATAAACATGAATAAGATGGTGCTTATCTCAGAAATGTTTCTGTTTGCTAGAGGAATCTCTCCTCTTTTACACATGCACACCCCACAAATTTACAAATATGAAGGAGTGATATAATGGGCAGAGGGGAAAGGGTGGGAAAGGATGGGGAACAAGTGGGAAAACAGGAGAAGGGGAGGTTTCACGGGAACAAACATATTTCTTGACCTGGGGTTTGAGGAATGGGGAAAATTTTCGAAGGCAAAAATTGTTAAATAAGTCATTCATGGCATAAGGATAGATGAGCAAAGGCACTGGCTTAAAATATGAGGGACTGTGGGAAATTATTTGGGGTGCAACATTACGGACCTGAAGTCTGACTTTATTTTCAGGACAGTGTGGGTCCATTTTGAGAAGGATATTGATAATGAAAGCTGTGCTTTGAGGAGGCTGTTCCAGCATCTGAAGATGCCCTTCCCCTGGTAAGGGCGGGGGAGTAGGGGAAGGGACAGCGTGTGACTGGAGCCTCACCCAACTGCTCTCTCCCCACAAACCTGCAGTGACCCTTGAGGTGACTACAAAAACTAAAAGCCTCCACAGACAGGACTGAAAACCTTTTGATGAGTGTCTCTCCCGCTTTTTTACAACTAAATAAACAGGATTGGAGTTCATGAATGATTTGCATAAGATCATATAATCATCAGCTGCTGGGCATTGCTCCCCAACCCTCAGCTATAGATTTCAGATAGCTGAAAACTGCTTCAAGACATATTTCTCCTGGTTTACTTCATCCCTTCAGGATCTGATTTTCCTGGAAACAGTCTCAGTCTTTCATGAAAATACCAGTCCTGTAGGTCAGAGTTCATAGACAAGGAGACTGGCAGACTACTGGTTACTGCAGTGTCTATACATGCTTGACCATTATTATATTAATTGTCATTGTTATTATTTGTAAGGATGGAGGCTGTGTGTTTTCAGAATGATAAAGGGTCTTGACATCTAATTCTTTTTAAGATCCAGAGGTTGGAAATGTATAGTTGAGGAGACATTTGGATTTTAACAACTCCTTTTAGAATAAAGTATTCGGTAATATCCTATCTATACCCAAGGTAAGTGCAAAATTACACTATGATGTAGCTTTGTAAGTAAGCTGCATTCTCTTAAAGATCAGATGGGCACTGCGCACACCCACCTGAGAGACAATCCATGAAACAGCAACTTCTAGAGTCCCTGGCAATGAAATTACAGGATCCTGTCCTGATTGAGGTCAGAAATGTATGGGAGAAGCTGATACAATTGAAAAGAACCCTGATTTTGCTGGCTATTACTTTAGCCTCGGAGGGGAGAAAAAGGTTTTTGCTTGATCCTATTAGGGTCCATGGCTGGGTACGAAAATAAACTGACAGACTACCAGGAGAAAACCATACATGTTTATTTAAATAAGTTCTATGGGACAAGGATCCTTCATAAGGAAATGAAGAACCAAAGAGACAGACTTTGTATTTTTGTGCTAGGTTTGACGAGGAGTGGATAGTCATGGAAGAATATGATAGGTTAAGGAGTATTAGGTCATTGTAATAAACTGGGGGAACCTTAGAAAGACTTATTTGTTAGGATTCTTCTTTTATGTCCCTACTCCCTTCCTCTGGGTATAGGGAGGGTCCCTCTCACATGAGGATTTTATGATCCATTTCAGAGAAATAGGGTAAGGGGGGGATAGGAGAACAAAGAGACCTTTCTGCTTCTACCATTTCCCCAAACTCCTTCAGCTTAAGACATTCAATATGACAAGCTGCGCTATTTTGGGGTTGTATATCCTGAGCCCCAACTGCCTCTTCATTCTTCGAGTCTCCTCCCTCTGTGTTGCCCAGTTGGGACTACTGCTATAACTCCTAGGGAGTATTCTGGTGCTTAACTGGGAAGGCAGTGGAAGTATTCTTTACACCATGGACATATTAAAGGGCTTACTGGATGGATTGAATTTAACAGTGGTTAATAGCTGGATAGGAAAAAAGTCTCAGTAGGTTCACTGTAATTAAATGCATTAGGAAAAACTGTAAACTAGGTATCCACTTGGTGCATGGCTAAGGGACACAAGTGGTTATTAGATCATCGTTAATTTCCATCCCTCACCGAGATCCTAAGAGTCTACCTTGGGCTTTTAGTGACTCACTATTAGTTCTTCAACTCTCCTGTCCTTTACCCTGCTATGCCTGCTCCCCCAACCCAGAAACCTACTTAAGTCGACTTTTCAACATAGTTTCCCTCCTGGCTAGCAGACGTGTTTAGACAATTAAATGAAACCTACCCCTGCAAAAGTATCCTCTAAAGAAGATACTGACAATTTAAAAGTTTTAGTAATTAAGACTGTTTTAAGATCCGAAGGAATAATTCCTAAAGGGCACTTTGGGTACTGTGGAAGAGGGAGGAAGGGGTTTTGAGGGGACTTCATGGCATACCTCATCCCGCATGTAGCCATCTTCCTGTCTAGAAGGTTAACTGTACAGCGGAGAATGAAACTGAGCCATGATTTCTTTTCGGTGCGTTGCCTCGTTACATATTTTTCCCTTAGGCTGAGTCTTCAATTTTATGCAGAGCCAGGTGTTTTCCAGCGGGTTGAAGTAACAAATCAACCCATTTGAGCTTTTGAAAATACTAATTTGCCTTCGGATATCTTTAATCCAGCTGTATATATCCCCCTTTCACAGCATTTCTGAATTTAAACACTATCCAAAACAACATGTGGCAGTTTCTCTAATTACTTATGATTAACAAAAAAAGCCAAGTCGGCCCCTCAAGGCATCAACACTTTGCCATTTTCCTGGAGAAATGAATGCTGCAGAGCAAAGCAGCTTGAAAATGAACGCGTGGCACAACACAGGACAGCAGTGCAGGATCGCATTTCTTTCCCGCACTGTATTTCAGAAATGTTTCACACAACAGGAAAAGGGGGGAACAAACAGCAGATGGAATCAGTTATAACAGCCATTGAAAACAATGGTGCAAAGACATTTCTGGGCGGTAAAAACCTCATCAAAATTGTCAGTCACTGAGTCTGTGGCAGAGTGAATGAGAGAATAGATGAAGAGCAGAAATAAAAATAGAGCTGTTTTGATATGGACCCTAGAAAATGACAGAAACATGGTTGAAAAAATTGAGAAGGGTGTGTCAACTGTTAGAAGTACCATGTGGAGTTTCTCCTTAACAAAAAACCATAGTAGAGAAACACATTTATTTTGAAAACCTATGGTAATATTTTTTCAGGTCTTTCCTTAAGAAGTGATTTGTAATTTGTTTTCCCCTTAATGAGTAATTTATTCTTACTGAATTTGGGGGAAAATATTTCTCCTACTTGGTGGAAAGAAATTTACCCTATTTGTCTATCAAAAGCTGAAGGTACAGAAGTGAATGCCAAAAATCAGCCTGGCAGCTGACTCAGGGCAAAATGTAGCAAAAGGCTTAAAGTGGATAATTAGCAGTTTTATAATTCCTGGAATAAGGACTCTTGGTATATTTTACTGTATAATTTTTCCAAGTTCAGCAAGGTTGCTCTTGTAATTCTAGAAATGATCTCTACTGACCAGCAAGTCATTCCCCTTACCTTTGAATAGACCTGGTTTCTTTAACATTTGCCACACTCCCCAATCACTTAGTAAAATTCTATTCTTGCATCTACAAAGGACCACACTCCATCTTCAAGGTGCATAAGGGTTTATGGGGTACCCAGGGGAAGAAATACCCCGTGAAACTCTGTTCTCTAAAATATTATTTATTTGCCTTGCAAATACTTCCATGGTCATCATAAGTGATGCGCTGTCATAAACTTGTCTTGTCAGAGACGAGAATCTTTGACATGTTTAGCGACATTTCATAGGATTAAAGGAAACAAAGCTTAGAGAGTTCTCATAGCATAGCCTCATAAATGATAAGGATAAATAGAAATGCCATCAGTAGCAGCTATAGAGGACGTTGAGCTGTATGACTTAGGCACTGTAATGGCTTCCTTGCTTTTGTGCAATGTTTATATCCTTTTTTTTGAACAGGGGGGTTGAGCCCCCAAAGTGAAATAAATGTGACACAGGAAATGGTGTGGATTAAAATCTGACAAGTATCAAAGAACGCTGATTGAGGTGAAGAGGAGCCTCAGGCAAAGTGTAAATACTGCTAAGAACTTTAAGACCAAACAAAATAAACTTAACCGTTCTTAAGTTACAAAGTGAAGCAGACAGAACATCTAAGATCTGAAAGAAACTCATTAAAGTAGCACTTAAAGTTAACTTTGAGTCAGGGCAAGTGTAAAGATTAAATTTTTTCTGCAAACAGAGTATACTCTGCAATAAGGAAGTGACCAATCCGAACATGGATGCCTTGAGACAAGTATGGAATAGGACCACTGTCCATTCTGGTGTGGGATACGGCAGAGGATCACACTTGGAAGAAAAGGATCTCCATGGAGACCAGAAGTTTTCCTTTCACCATCCTGAATGCGAGACTATTACCTGGGCCGTATTGAATTGTGCTTGTGGCACGTTCAAATATAGAACTAACTGTAGAATTGGTTTCTTTTATTGAGTCGGTTGAGCAGTTTTTAAACATCCCTTGCAGGCTTCAAAAAGCCCTTAATTATTCATTATGTTATGGTACTAGTGTACCTAATATGAATAATGTTACCTGACATTTATTTTGCACTTATTTGGCATCACTTCAGGCACCCTGCAATCGTCAACTTTTACTCCTCACGGAAACCTTTTTGGGATATGATTAGCCTTGTTTTAAAGATGGGAAAACTCAGGTACAAAGAATGTAAGAAATTTTGCTCAGTAGCAGAGAGAGAATCTGAGCGCCCGCAGTGGCTGCTAGATTTTACTGTCGGAACGTCTACGCTGTAGTGCCTCAAGGTGTGTAGTGATCTGATGGGTTGTCCCTTTTATTCTCACTCTTTTTAATTCTTTCTCCCTTTCTTATTGCTCCCTCAGTATACTTAACTCCTTTTCAGAAATCTGCTGGTTCTGAAAAGCATTATGACTAGAAACAGCTGGGCTGGTACACATGTCATTCTCTTCAAGCCAGGATCTTCTCTCATGACTGGTTAAGAACACTTTTCTCTAAAATGTGATAAATGTACCAGGTGGGATAAATGAACATGATTTTAGTGGCAATGGAGTAATTTTTAAATTTAGTTTCATATTTATCTTAATGTGTATTAGAAACATATAACCAGCACATACATACCTTTTGAATTCACTGACACTATTACCGAAGATGAGACATCATAGTATTAAACGTAAACAAAGAAAAATGCTTAAGTAATATTTGTACCAATGGTGCAGAGACATTGCAAAATAAGTGTACGTGTTACAAGAAATGACTAAAAAGTAGAAAAGGCCTAACTTAACCTTTGGTCCCATGTTCATTCCAGTGTGTCCCTCCCTCATTACCAGGACCACTTACCTTTAGACATCTCTTGTCCTGACTCTCAGCTGGCTGTCAAACAACTCCCACAAAGGTGCTAAGGGTTAAGCACTGCTGTCTAAAAGCATCTGTTTTTATACCTCACATTCTTGCAAAAAGGATTTAGAGTAGCTTAAGATAAAAACCGAAAACACAAGACAGAAACAGCTAAAGACCACACACACACACACACACACACACACACACACACACACACACACACACACACACAAGTACGTGTCAAACTACCATTGGTTAATTAATTTTCCAGATTCTGTTCGTGATCCCTTCTCCTTATACTTTAAGCCTATGCTCTTAGAACTCCATGATTTTGCTATTCCTCTTGCCAGGAATTTCCTTGTCCACCTACTAAGACTTAAATTTTAGATTTCGGCTCAAATCTTGCTTCCTCTGGTTCCCTTGGCCAAGATTAAATTCTTCTTCCTTCATGCTTGCATACCTTTCTACCTATAGCCATCATAAAAATCAACACACTGCACTGCAATAATCTGTGTGTGTCCCTTCCTCCCCTGTGAGGATCCTGAAAGCAAGAGGGAAGAGATATGGGAACATATGTATATGTATAACTGATTCACTTTGTTATGAAGCAGAAACTAACACACCACTGTAAAACAATTATACTCCAATAAAAATGTAAAAAAAAAAAAACATGCTCTATTAGGAGCTTCTGCAGTCTGCCACATTGGGGGAAATAGTGATAATAACTAACTTATTGTACAAAATTTTTAATATATTAACTTACTTAATATTTCCAGTGACCTCAAAATGTATGTTCCAGTATAATCCCCATGTTATACTGAGGCACTGTGATTATCTAAATTGCTGAAGTTTGAGACATAAGAAAATGGCACAGTTTAGATTTTTAAATCTAAACAAACACTAGGGTCAACTTGCTTAATTCTACTTTGACCCTCAATAACTATAATGACAGAATTGTTAAAGAGTCCTGTAATAACATTTAAAGAAGTGACTCATAGTTAAAAAACTTAATATACAATAAAAATTGACCATGATATTTGAGGGGCCACGAGCCTATTTCCCAAGCCAGGGAGTAAAATGAAGATGTTTCTCTTTGAAGACAGGCCCAGAAACTGGTCACTGCCATGTACCTTTCAGTAGATGGGTGACAGAAAAGATTTTCTTTGGAACTTTAAATCTCTTCCTACCCCATCCCTACTTTAGGGCGATGATTTCCATTGAACATCAAAGACTTGAGAGAACTGCAAAGGAGGTATTCAGAAGAGCTGAGAAAATTATGCCATGAAATTAAAGAGGTGAGCAGGAATTGAAACGAACTGTACAACTAGAGCAGCAAGGAACTGTATTTTCAGGGGGAAATGAAGAACGGAGACTGTAATGAGAGCGGAGAAAGGACCCTAAGTTCTTAATAGAAAATGAAGATATACCAGTCAGGACATTATAGGTTATATGCTAATAGCAAACAACCCCCATATCTCGGTATCCTAATAAAAGTTTATTTCTCTCTCCTGTCCAAAGTGGGTGGACAGGGTGTTCTACTCATTATGGTCACTTAGGATTCAGGCCAACAGAAAGGCCTAATATCAAAGGGGGCAGGGAATTTGGGGGAGTGGAATAATATCAATTGCCCAGGAGGTGGATGGCAAGAAACATCTGGTGAATAGCACTAATTACTACTCCAGGAGTTAATGATAGTTTCTAGTCCCTGGGGTTTCTGTGTGTATTTAATGAGATCATGCTTAGAGAGTACCAGTCACATAGCAAGTGTTAGCTATTAATGACAGTAATAAGCAGACCTATTTTCTCACAAGTTTTTTTTTTCCCCTAACGAGGAAAAATATAATAGAACACATTATACACAGCATGTCAAATTGGCACTCAGGCCGATCAAATTTAATTTGTGATTGGAAGTATTATCCCTAGGCCTTTTAACACAATTATAAATTGACTCTTGGCCACTGAGGACAAAGTTTTTTAAAGGCCTAAAGAATATCATAATAAATGTACCATATTTGCTAGGTTTAAGGTACTTTTTACTTCTTAACATTTGAATATTTCTTAGTCTGTGTTGTATTTTATAATCAATAGAATATAAATACAATACACCTTTTCCATTTAAAAATTTTTGTTCCTGAAAACCTGCTAATAAATGATTGGTATATCTTAAAAATTTTGGTGTTCTTGAACTAAGAAAAAAAAGAGTTGAAAAAATGAGTTAATGTCAAAAGAAATGAAGTAGCTTTCACTACAATGCTCCTTATGAAATGATAAGCCCATGCAGGATTTGGACTTCAGATGTGTAACTATGTGCGTTCGATCATTCTTTCCCTTCTTGTTATTATACCAAGTTTCTTTGCTTCACAAGAAATGTGATGCAAAAATGGTTATTTTTGCCATACTGAGAAATGTCTCCCAGTGGAATTTTTTTAAAAGGTAGCTATTGTGTTCTGAATCATCAGCTGACAGCAGCAAAGAAACTTAGAGTGCAGCAAAGAAACAGCTTCCTCTCACTGGTGTGCAAAAGGGAAACAGCAGGGATTTCCACATGCAGTGTCAGTCTAAGTAAATGAAAACTGTTATAAAATTGTATCTGTGACCAAGACATCCATTAATGGATTCGGGCACACCTCAACTACAGAAGGCAGCTGCCTTATATAGCAGCAGGGTTCACCAGCTACAACAGAATCAGTAACAGCAGTAATTTATGAATTACATCAAATTAAAACTGCAAACCTTGTGGCTGACTTAGAAGCTTCTTTAACATGCCCTAAGCCTAAGTTTTCTCACTGGTAGTTGATTGAGGAAACACTGAAGGGGCTGGCTTGTCCAAAGAAAATCCAAATGCATAACAATTGACTGTGCTAGGGGAGCACACCTAACCTGGAAGATACCAAAGCAACTGCTCTGCTCTGTGGGTAAGATGAAGGCCAGGCAGCTCCACATCATGGTGGGTTAGTGAACAGGGAGACATCGCCAGCACTTTTGTCTGTGACTTTCCTGTTGCCTCACTGGGAAAGAAACTTTTCGGACCATTTAAGTCTTAACCTAGGACAATGAATCTCAAATGTTGTTGTGCAAAACATTAGTCTGGGGAATTTATTAAATTTCCTAGGCCCTACCCTTGGACATTCCAATTCACTGGCACTAAAGTTGAGTCTCACGTAGGAAGTAAGTGAGCTCTTCTGTGATGAACAAGGTCCCCCAATCAGATTTATTGGTTCTTCAGCAGGAAATCAACTGTGAAGCTAACTAAAATTACTCTTGTTTTTGCTCCACCCTTAGAAGGTCACAAGACTCAGTGGCCATAGGCATTTGTGTTTAAAAAAAATGCAAAGATGATTCTGATGCATACTTTATAAGGGATGGTTATAAATTAACAATCCATATTATAGAACCAAGTTATATAATTCATGAAAGATCATGGGTTACGTGACATGAATCATCATAGAACAAATCAGAAGACCAGCTAGTATTACTGAAGCTCTGCTATTTAACTCTTTCTTGGTTTGTAGTGTAGTGTCATAATTAACAGCCCTAGTTTTAGGGAAACAGATTGCCTGGGTTTGAACGCTGGCCCAATTATTTTCTAGATATGTGAAACTGAGCAGGAAACTTCTGCTTTATTTTCCTTATGTATAAAGTGGATAACATAGGGTCATTGTATTAAGAGTGTCAACCAAGAAAAATAATTAGAACACACCTATCACAGAGCAGATGTTCAATGATTCTTAGCTGTTGATACTACTATGTGACAGACACTTGATTGTGTCATTGAATTCTTAACAATTTAATAATGTAGAAACTGGAGATCAGTCAAGATGGTGGAGTAGAAAGACCCTGAGCTCACCTCCTCTCATGAGCACACCAAAATCACAATGATTTGCAGAACAGCCATTGATGAAAAAGACCAGAACCTATCAGAAAAGATCTTTACAAACAAAAACAACAAAGGGACCACAAAGAGATGGGTAGGAGGGGTGGACTCACGATATAATCAGGTTTCAGGTGGGCCACCCGCAAACTGCAGAATAATTATATTGCAGAGGTTCTCACACAGGAATGAGAGTTCTGAGCCCTACACTGGGCTCCCTGGCTTGGTGGTCCTGCACCAGGAAGACAAGCACCCAGGGTATTTGGCTTTCAAGGCCAGTGGGGCTTAATTTCTGGGGGAAATAGAGACTGCACTCTTAAAGGGCACACAAAAAATCTCACACTCTCCAGGACCCAGGACAAAAGAAATAACTTGATAGGAGACTGGGCCAAACCTACATCTTGGAGAGTCTCCTAGAGAGGTGTGTATGGGGGTGGGGGGGGGCTGTGGCTCGCTCTGGGAACACAGACACTGGCAGCAGCCATTCTGGGGAGCTTATTCAACCACATGGACAATGGTGCTGGAGGCTGCCATTGTGGAATTCTCCTTCTAGCTCATTAGTGCCTAGACCTGGTCCTACCCAACAACCTGTAGGCACCAGTTTGGGGACGCTTCAAGCCAAGCAACTAACTGGGCAGGGATGTAGCCCCACCATCAGCAGCAGACAGGCTGCTAAGACCTCCTGAGCCCACAGCTTTGTCTAGACACAGCCCTGCCCACCAGAGGGCCAGGACCCAGCTCCATCCACCAGTGGAGAGGAACGGGCTCTGCCCTCCACAAAACCTCCTCTAGCCTCTGGACCAGCTTCACCCATAAGGGGGCTGATGCCAGATGCAAGAAAACCACACTCCCACAGTTTGAGGACCCAGCCTGTGCACAGCAGGCCAGACACTGCCCTGGGACCAACTGGCTCACAGCCTTGCCCACTTGCAGGCCAACACAAGCTTCAGGACACCCCGGACCTCTGTACCACCTGTGTCAAGAACAACCCCCGCCCCCCCCCCCCCCCCAGCAATCTGACAGCTCTGGGATGCCCAGGTCCTGCAGCCAGACTCCAGGTGCCAGCTCTGCCTGCAGTAGTCTGGCACCAACCACCCCAGGACCTGGATTCACCCAACAGTGGGCAGGCAACAGCCCCAGAGTCTTCTGGACCCAACTCTGCCCAAACAATGAGCCAGCACTAGTCCCAGAGCCTCCAGGGGTTCTGCAGTAATCTGCACCCTGGCTAGGCCTTACCAACCAACAGCCGGCAGCCTCTGCACAAGGCAGGTTCTGGCAACCAACCGGACCAGGGTCCAACCAAGTCTACCAGACTGTACACATAGTCAGCCTACCGCAACAGAAGGACGCACTCAGCCCTCACAGGGGTAACACCTAGAGCATATAGCTTGGGTTAGGAGAGGGCAGTACACTGCTGGGACACATAAGATATCTCTTATAAAAAGCACTTCTTCAAGTGGAGAAACATAACTAACCTATCACATATATAAAAATAAAAATAGCAACTTAGGCAAAATGAGGTGAAAGAGGAACATGTTTCAGACGAGGAATGAAATAAAACCCCAGAAGAACAACTAAGTGAAATGGAGACAGACAATCTACCCAAGAAAGAGCTTGGGGTAATGATCATAAAGATGATCAAAGAACTCGTGACCACCTAGAAGGGTGGGAGGGGAGAGGGAGAGAGAAGCAAGAGGAAGGAGATATGGAGATGTATGTATATGTATAGCTGATTCACTTTGTTATAAAGCAGAAAATAACACACCACTGTAAAGCAATTATATTCCAATAAAGATGTTAAAATTTTTTTTTTTTTAAATAAAAGAAAGGATAGCTAAACAGATAGCAGAATCACACCGTCAAGCCTAATACTGGTCCACTTTGGCATTATTAACCCTGGGAAATGCATCACTACTTTGAAAAAATAGAGAAGACATATTTATTAAAGTCTAAAAATAAACTCTTAAGAAGTGACCACTTAAAAAAGTTAAAAAAAAAAAAGAACTCAGAAGAATAGATGCACAGATCGAGAAGTCAGAATTTTTTAACAGAGAGTTAGAAAATATAAAGAACAGCCAAACAGAGATGAAGAATACAATAACTGAAATAAAAAATATACTAGAAGGAATCAACAGTGTACGAAAAGATACAGAGAAATGGATCAGTGAGCTGGGAGACAGAGTAGTGGAAATCACTGACACTGAAAATAAAAGAAAAAAGAATAAAAAGAAATGAGGACAATTTAAGAGACGTCTTAAATTGATCAAGTGCACTAATATTTGCATTACATGGTCTCAGAAGGAGAATAGAGAGAAAGGGACTGAGAACATATTAGAAGAGATAATAGCTGAAAACTTCCCTAACATGGGAAAGGAAACTTTCACCCAAGTCCAGGAAGCACAGAGTCCCATACAGGATTAACCCAAGGAGGAGCACAACAAGATACACTGAAATTAAAATGATGAAAATTAAAGATAAAGAGAGAGTATTAAATGCAGCAAGTGAAAAGCAACAACTAACATACAAGGGAACTCCCATAAGGCTATTAGCTGATTTTTCAACAGAAACTCTGCAGGCCAGAAGGGAGTAGCATGATATGTTTAAAGTCATAATAGGGAAAAACCTACAACCAAGAATACTCTACCCATCAATGCTCTCATTCAGATTTTATAGAGAAATCAAAAGCTTTACAGATAAGCAAAAGATAAAAGAGCTCAGCACCACAAACCAGTTTTATAACAAGTGTTAAAGGAACTTCTCTAAGTGAAAAAGAAAAGGCCACAACTAGAAATAAGAAAATTATGAAATGAAAAAGCTCACCAGTAAAGGCAAACATATAGTAAACATAGGAAAACATCCACACACAAAGCTAGTAGGAGGGTTAAAGTAAAAGTAGTGAAATCATCTATATCCACAATCAGCAGCTAAGGGATACAAAAAGCAATTCAATGTAAAATATGAGAGCAAAAGCAGTAATCATGAGGAGAGGAGAGTATGAATGGAGGGTTTTTAAAATGCATTTGGAATTAAGGGATCAGCAACTTAAAACTACCACATTTATATACAGAGTGCTATGTAAAACCTCATGGTAATGACAAACCAAAAATCTATGATATACCCACAAAAAAGAAAAAGGAATCCAAACATAAAACTAAATAATAAAATAAGAATGGAAAAGACCTACAAAAACAAGCCCAAAACAATTAACAAAATGGCAACAGGAACATACATATCTATAATTACCTTAAATGGAGATGGACTAAGTGCTACAATCAAAAGACAGAGTGGCTGAATAGATACAAAAACAAGACCCATATATATGCTGTCTACAAGAGATTCACTTCAGATCTAAAGACACAAAAAGACTGGAAGTGAGAGAATGGAAAAAGGTATTCTACACAAATGGAAATCAAAAGAAAGCTGGAGTAGCAATACTTATATCACACAAAATAGACTTAAAAATAAATACTGTTATAAGAGACAAAGAAGAACCCTATTAAATGATAAAGAGATCATTCGAAGAAGGTATAATAATTGTAAATGTGCACCTAACACAGAAGCACCTCAATATATAAGGCAAATACTAACAGCCATAAAAGGAGAAACTGACAGTAACAGAATAACAGTTGCAGACCCTTAACACCCCATTTACATCAATGGACAGATAATTCAGACAGAAAATCAATAAGGAAACACAGGCCTTACATGACACATTAAATCAAAAAGACTTAATTGACATATATAGAGCATTCTATCTGAAAACAGCAGAATACACATTCTTTTCAAGTGTACATGGAACATTCTCCAGGAAAGACCACATGCTAGGCCACAAAGGAAGCCTCAGTAAATTTATGAAAATTGAAATCATATCAAGCACCTTTTCCAAACACAATGCTATAAGACTAGAAATCAACTACATGAAAAAACTGCAAAAAACACAAACACATGGACGCTAAAAATATTCTACTAAACAAACAAGGGGTCCCTAAGAAATCAAATAGAAAATAAGAAAATACCAAGAGACAAATGAAAACAAAAACATGACAATACAAAATCTATGGGATGCAGCAAAAGAAGTTCTAAGAGGGGAGTTTATAGAGATGCACGCTAACCTCTGGAAACAAGAAAAATCTCAAACAACCTAACCTTACACCTAAAGGAACCAGAGAAAGAAGAAACAAAACACAAAGTTAGAAGGAAAGAGATCATAAATATCATAGCAGAAATAGAGACTAAAAAAATAGAAAAGATCAATGAAAGTGAAAAGATAAACAAAACTTATAAACCTTTAGCCAGACTAATCAAGAAAATATGGAAGAGGGTTCATATCTATAAAATCAGAAATGAAAAAGGAGAAATTACAACCCACACCAAAGAAACACAAAAGATCATAACAGACTACTATGAACAACTATACGCCAATAAAATGGACAACCTAGAAACAATGGACAAATTCTTAGTAATGTACAATCTCCCAAGACAAAATTAGGAAGAAATAGATAATATGAACAGATCAATTACCAGTAATGAAATTGAAACAATAATTAAATAATTTCCAACAAACAAAGGTCCAGGAGCAGATGGCTTCACAGGTGAATTCTACCAAACATTTAGACAAGAATAAAAGACATATCCTTCTCAAACTATCTGAAAAAACTGCTGAGGAAGGAAGACTTCTGAACTCTTTCTATGAGGCCAGCATCACCCTGATACCAAAACCAGTCAAGGTTATCACAAAAGAAGAAAATTACAGGCCAATATCACTGATGAACATAGATGCAAAAATCCTCAACAAAAGATTAGCAAACAAATCCAACAATACATTTAAAATGATCATACACCATGATCAAGTGGGAAATACCAACCAGGAGTGTAAGGATTTTTCAATATCTGCTAAGCAATCAATGTGATAGACCACCTTAACAAACTGAAGAGTAAAAACCATCTGATTCATTTGTCAATGGACACTTAGGCTGCTTCCATGTCCTGACTATTGTAAATAGTGCTGCAATGAATATTGTGGTACATGTCTCTTTTTGAATTATGGTTTTCATAATTCAAAAAGAGACATGCCCAGTAGTGGGACTGCTGGATCATATGGTAGTTGTATTTTTAATTTTTTAAGGAATCTCCATAGTGGCTGTATCAATTTATATGCAAAGAAATATGACTCAGCCATAAAAAGAAACAAAATCGAGTTATTTGTAGTGAGGTGGATGGACCTAGAGTCTGTCACACAGAGTGAAGTAAGTCAGAAAGAGAAAAACAAATACCGTATGCTAACACATATATATGGAATCTAAAAAAAAAAAATTGTTCTGATGAACCTAGGGTCAGGACAGGAATAAAGATGCAGACATAGAGAATGGACTTGAGGATATGGGGAGGGGGAAGGGTAAGCTGGGACGAAGTGAGAGAGTAGCATTGACATATATACAATACCAAATGTAAAATAGCTAGTGGGAAGCAGCTGCACAGCACAGGGAGATCAGCTCAGTGCTTTGTGACTACCTAGAGGGGTGGGATAGGGAAGGTGGGAGGGAGGTACAAAAGGAAGGGGATATGGGGATATATGTATGCATATAGATGATTCACTTTGTTATACAGCAGAAACTAAAACAATATTGTAAAGCAATTATACTCCAATGAAGATGTAGAGGGGTGGGTTAGGGAGGGTGGGAGGGAGACACAAGAGGGAGGAGATATGGGGATATATGTGTATGTATAGCTGATTCACTTTGTTATAAAGCAGAAACTAACACACCATTGTGAGGCAATTATACTCCAATAAAGATGTTAAAAAAAAACATATGATTATCTCAGTAGATGCAGAAAAAGCTTTTGATAAAATTCAGCATCCATTCATGATAAAAACTCTCCAGGAGTGAACATACCTTAACATAATAAAGGCCATATGTGACAAACCCACAGCTTACAGCCTATTCAATGGTCAGAAGCTGAAAGCATTTCCTCTAAGATCAGGAAAAATACAAGGATGCCCACTCTCACCACTTTTGTTTGACAGTATTTGAAGCCCTAGCCAAAGCCTTCAGAAAAGAAAAAGAATTAAAAGGAATCCAAACTGGGAAGGAAGAAGTAAAACTGTCACTGTCTGCAGATGACATGATGCTATACATAGAAAATCCTAAGGACGCCACCAGAAAACTACTGGAGCTCAATGAATTTGGCATAGTTGTAGGATATAAAATTAATATACAGAAATCTTTTGCATTTCTCAACACTAAATATGAAGTATCATGAAGAGAAATTAAGGAAACAATCCCATTTACCATCACATCAAAAAGAGTGAAAGACCTAGGAATAAACCTAACTAAGGAGGAAAAATACCTGTACTCAGAAAATAATAAGACACTGATGAAAGAAACTGAAGATTACACAGGTAGAAAGATATACCATATTCTTGGATCAGAGGAATTAATATTGTTAAAATGACCATACTACCCAAGGCAAACTACAAATTCAATGCAATCCCTATCAAAATACCAATAGCATTTTTCACAGAACTGGAACAAATAATTTGAAAATTTGTATGGAAATGCAAATGACCACGAATAGCCAAAACACTCTTAAGAAAGAAGAACAGAGATGAAGGAATCAGACTCCCTGACTTCAGACTATACTAAAGAGCTACAGTAATAAAAACAGTACGGTACTGGGCCCAAAGCAGACACATAGATAAACTGAGCAGAATAGGGAGCCCAGAAATAAAACCCACACACTTATGGTCAATCAATCTATAGTGAAAGAGGCAAGAATATACAATGGAGAAAAGACAGTCTCTTCAGTAAGTGATGATGGGAAAACTGGACAGCTACATGTAAAAGAATGAAAGGAAAACAGTTTCCAACACCGTATACAAAAATAAACTCAAAATGGATTAAAGACCTAAAAGTAAGACTGGAAACCATAAAACTCCTAGAGGAAACCATAGGCAGAACACTCTGACATAAATTGTAGCAATCTTTCATTGGATCTGTCTCCTAAAGCAAAGGAAATAAAAGCTAAAATAAACAAATGGGACGTAATTAAACTTAAAATCTTTTGCACAGCAAAGGAAACCACTGACTAAATGAAAAGGCAACCTACTGAATAGGAGAAAATACTTGCAAATGACATAAATGATAAGGGGTTAATATCCAAAGTATATAAACAGCTCACACAACTCAACATCAAAAAAACAAACAACCCAATTGACAATGGGCAGACACTTGAATAGACATTTTTTCAAAGATGACATGCAGCTGGCCAACATGCACATGAAAAGATGCTCAACATCGATATCATCAGGGAAATGGAAATCAAGACCACAATGAAATATCACCTCACACCTGTCAGAATGTCTGTCATCAAAATGAACACAAATAACAAATGTTGGCAAGGATGTGGAGAAAAAGGAACTCTCATACACTGCGGGTGGGAAGGTAAATCGGTGCAGCCACTGTGGAAAACAGTATGGCAGTTTCTCAAAAAACTAAAAATAGAAATATCATATGACCCAGCAATTTCACTCCTGGATATACACCTGAAAAAAACCCACTAATTAAAAAAGATACAGGCACCCCAATATTCATAGAAGCATTATTTACAATTGCCAAGACATGGAAGCCACCTACGTGTCTATCAACAGATGAATGGACAAAGAAGATGTGGTATATATGTACAATGGTATACTACTCAGCCATAAGAAAGAATGAAATTTTGCCATTTGCAACAACATGGATGGACTTGGAGGGTATTGTGCTAAGTGAAATAAGTCAGACAAAGACAAATACTGTATGATATCACTTACATGTGGAATCTAAAAAATACAACAAACTAGTGAATATAACAAAAAAGAAGCAGACTCACAGATATAGAGAACAAACTAGTGGTTACCAGTGAGGGGGCAATATAGGGGTGGGGGAGTGGGAGGTACAAACTATTATGCATAAAATAAGCTACAAAGCTATACTGTATAACACAGGAAATATAGCCAATGTTTCATAATCACTATAATTGTAAATATAACCTTTAAAAATTGTAAATGTACTTTGTAAATGTGTTTTTCTTTTTTTATTAAAGTGTAGTTGATGTACAATATAGTGATATTGTACATCAACTATACTTCAATAAAAAAAGAAAAACAATGCAGAAAGTACATTTCAATTTCCTCATCTCATTTCCTCATCTCCCTTTCACAGATGAGGAAACTGAAACACAGAGATCACCAATCCAAAATCACAATATGAGTTCCACACACTTAGCTACTACACTAATGTAGAGCTGAAGAGAATTATAGGGTTTCTTAAATCTACCCCACATTTTTCTCAACGTCCTTCGATGGGCTGGTGGCAGTGTGGGCAATGGTTGACAGTAGAAGGTGACTGCATGTGGTTTTGGGGTAAGACCGAGGAGGCTCCTCTAGTATCTACTTGTAGTGTGATTGTGGGCAAGTCACTTAGTATTTCTGTGACTCAGTATTTAAATAACCAACATTATCAGGATACTAATATTTGCTCCATGAGTATTTTCTGTGGAATAAATGGCAATGTGTGAATTTCCTAGTAGGTACTCAATAAATATTCATTGACTTCTGATTCTCACTGGCAGGATTAGAAAAAAATCGTTCATTATGTACATAGTTCTACACTAGGTGAAGTAGATAATATAAAAATAAAAGATGATGAACACACTTATAAAATATAATATCAAACACAGTTCCTGCTTTAAGCTCATCATTTTGCACTGATAAGCACATGGGTAGACTCCTGGTACCTCTAATACTTCATGTGAAACTATGTCCCCAAAATGGACAACTGGATCAGTGCCAGGCTACTGACACAACTGGAGCCAATCAGATTCTCTACCCTAGAATTTGGAGTCAGATTAAAGGTATGGATTTTGAGACTATATTAATTATAAAATTTGGGCTAGCCACATACACAGAAAAGCTTACAAATCAGATCGACCGATAAAAGCAAAATGAGGTAGAAGAGATCAAGATGGTGGAGTAGAAGGACACGGAGCTCATCTCCCCTGACAAACACATCAAAAATATATCTACATGTGGAACAATTCTCACCGAAAACCAACTGAAAACTGTTAGAAGGTTTCTTATACAACCAAAGCTGTAAGAAAGATCTCCATGTAACTGGGTAAGAACAACAACAATAAAAAAAAGTCATTGGGACAGGACTAGTGCCCCTGGGAGGAAGCTGAGAAAGAGGAAATGTTCCCGCCTGTGCCCTGGGAACTCCCTTTGCCAGTTGGGAGACCTGTGGTGCAGATAGGTAGCTGAAGAGGCCTGGTCTCCCTTGTGTGAATGTGATGGTTTGGTGGCAATCAGAGAGGAGAGATAACAGTGCTGATGGCTGCCAGGCTGCTGCATTTCACAGCCCAAAACATGCTGGGAGGGGCTGCTGGTACATGTAGAGGCTAGATGCTGAAACTTGGACTTCAGCGGACAGATCCTGGGAAAGGACTCAGTCTAGCTGTACAGGGATAGCACAAAGGGCTTAGAGTGTGGTCCAGGCCACCATTGTTAGCATATGCAGGGAAAGGCATAGGTCTTCGATAGGATCCCCAGTATCAGCGCAGGCAGGATAGGGTGTGGGTCCACAGTAGGAGCCACATTGACAGCTGCACATGACAGTGTGTGGCTCTGCTAGTGGGCGACTTTGTGAGCAAGCACATGGCAGAGGGCAGGGCTGACATCACTGAAGCCTGTTATCAATGCTCTCAGAGTGGGGGCAGGTCCAGCAGCAGTGGACCCATCGGTGTGTGCAGGTGGCATCACACAATGGCACATTCCCAGCAGACTGCCTCTAGGGAGGAGTACACAGTGGGTTTATCTCCCAGTGGGAGTGCTCCAGTCCCACATACTTCACACCAGAGCCTAAAGCCAGACATGGGGTGGACAGGCGCTGGGAGAGTCCTACCATAGAGGCAGCCCAACTTTTAGGTGGCGGCACAACCTCCTCGATTCCTGAATCCATAACATCACTACCCACAGTGCCAAGCTAACACTAGGTCTGGGAGGAACACAACAAAGAATGGGATGCAAACTTGGGCTACTTCCGAACAAAATGGAGGATGCCTGCATGGATGGCACATAGGTTCACTGTGACCACATGGGCCTCGCTTGCTTCAGCACTCACTTCCTTGGGGATAGAGAACACACTTAAGGGCAACAGAGCCTTACTGAATTGGAACCTCAGAGTTTTTACTTCAAGAACTGAGGAGCAGACCCTGCCCCTGACAGAGCTGTGACAGCCACAGAACAAAGAGGAGACCCCACCCAACATCCAGTGCAGGCTCTGGTCACCACAACATAAACCACACCTCCTCATCAAGGGGATAATGGCCAGTACACTCTGAGGAAAGACGTGGCAGGCATCCATACCAAAATCAGCTCTCTCACCAAAAATACTGGGCTCTCACAGTGATGTTCCCACATAAAAACAGCCCTTCAAGACCACAGTAGATAACTGATTCTCCTAAATTCAAAGAGACAGAGAAATTTAAAATGAAAAAGTAGAGGAACTACTCCCAATTAAAAGAAAAAGGGAAATCCCCTGAAAGAACAAACAATGAAATAGACCTCTTCAGTCTACTAGATGCCAAGTTCAAAAAAGAGGTAATAAAAATGTTAAAAGCATTATGAAAGTTTATGGATATACCATTTTAACAAAGATCTAGAAACTATAAAGAGGAACCAATCAAAATTAGACAACTCAACTGCTGAGATAAAAACTGAGCTAAAAGCAGTGAATAGCAGACAAAACAATGCAGAACAAATAAGTAATCTGGAAGATAGAATAATGGAAGTCACTCAGTCGAAACAGCAGACAGAAAGACAAAAGAAAAAGATGAAAGCAACATATGAGATGTACAGGATAATATAAAATTAGCCTATGCGTAAGAAAAGTTCCAGAAGGAGAAGAAAGAAAAAAGGAAATCGAAAATGTATTCGAGGAAATTATGGCTGAAAACTTCCCAAACCTAAAGAAGGAAACATATATCCAGGTACAGGAAGCACAGAGGGTCTCAAACAAGATGAACCCAAACAGACTCACACCAAAACATATAACAATTACAATGACAAAAGGTAAAGATAAAGAGAGGATTCTAAAGGTGAGAAGATAAAACAAAGTCAGTTACAAGGGAACCCCCATAAGGGATTATAGCCATAAGGCTATCAGCTGATTTTTCTACAGAAACTTTGCAGGCCAGAAGGGAGTGGCATGATATATTTAAAATCCTGAAAGGGAAAAACCTACAACCTAGAATACTCTATCCAGCAAGATTATAATTTAGAATAGGAGAAAATAATAATTTCTCAGACAAGCAAAAACTAAAAGAATACAATGATACTAAAGCTAACCTAAAAGAAATATTGAAAGATCTTCTCTAAATAGAAAGAAGAATCTATAGGAAAGGGGAAAACACAATAGGAGAGGCAAATATATAAAAGTATTGAAGATCGCTTAAATAAGCTAGTATATAGATTAAAAACAAATTTTTTGTACAAGCAATTGTAACTACAATTAACAACAAAAGGATAAACATAAAGATGCAAAATAGGACATCAAAACCACAAAATGTGGGGGAGCAAAGTAAAAAATGTAGATCGTTTAGAGTGTGTTTGAACTTATACAACTATTCGTCTAAAGTAAATAGGTATAGTTATGGGTAAACATACTTGAAAACCAGGGTAACCACAAATCAAAAACACAACAGATTCACAAAAACCAAAAATAAAGGAACTCAAGCATAATACAAAAGAAAACTATCAAACTACAAAAGGAAAAACAAAAAGAAGGAACAAAGAAGAACTAGAAAATCAACTGGAAAACAAGGCTTAAAATGGCAATAAATACATACTTATTAATAATTACTTTAAAAGTTAATGGACTAAATGTTCTGATCAAAAGAAACAGAGTGACAGGTTGGATAAAAAAGCAAGAACCTATAATATGCTGCCTACAAGAGACTCGCTGTAGTGCAAAAGACACACACAGATTGAAAGTGAGGGAAGGGAAAAAGATATTTCAGGCAAATGGAAATGACAAGAGAGCAGTGGTAGCAATACTCATATCAGACAAAAGAGGTGTTAAAACAAAGTTCATAAAGAAAGATAAAGAAGGAAACCATATAATAAAGGGATCAATACAAGAAGAGGACATTATACTCATTAACATATATGCACCCAATATAGGAGCACCTAAATATATACAAACATACAAACATACATAAAGGAAAAAATTAACAGTAATATATTAATAGTAGGAGACTTTAACACCCCAGTAACGTCAGTGGACAGATCTTCCAGACAGAAAATTAATAAGTCAACAGATCCTAAATGGCACAATGGAATACTTGAACTTAATTGATACCTGCAGGACAAAACATCCAAAAACCCCCAAGAATACACAGTCTTTTCAAGCATGCATGGAACATTCTTTAGGATAGGCCGCATACTAGGACACAAAACAAGCTTCAGCAAATTTAAAAGGACAGACTTATTTCAAGCATCCTTTCTGACCACCCTATTATGAAACTAGAAATCAATCACAGAAAGAAAAATGGGGTAAAAAACGACTACACAGAGACTAAACAACATGCTACTGAAAAAACAATGGGTAAGTGATGAAATCAAAGAGAAACACAGAAACTACCTCAAGACTAATGACAATGAAAAGCACAACGTTAGATCTACATGTGGAACAACTCCTACAGAACACCTACTGAACACTGGCAGAAGACCTCAGACCTCCCAAAAGGCAAGAAATCCCCCACGTACCTGGGTAGGGAAAAAGAAAAAAGAATAAACAGAGACAAAAGGATAGGGATGGAACCTGCACCAGTGGGAGGGAGCTGTGAAGGAGGAAAGGTTTCCACACACTAGAAAGCCCCTTGCCGTGGGTGGCGGAGGGGGAAGCTCCGGAGCCGCAGAAGAGAGCACAGCAACAGGGGTGCGGAGAGCAAAGCGAAGAGATTCCCGCACAGAGGATTGGTGCTGACCAGCACTCACCAGCCCGAGAGGCTTGTCTGCTCCCTCGCTGGGGTGGGCGGGGCTGGGAGCTGAGGCTCGGGCTTCGGTCGCAGTGCAGGGAGAGGACTGGGGTTGGCGGCGTAAACACAGCCTGCAGGGGGTTAGTGTGCCACGGCTGGCTGGGAGGGAGTCTGGGGAAAAGTCTGGAGCTGCCGAAGAGGCAAGAGACTTTTGTTTCCTGGTGCGCGAGGAGAGGGGATTAACAGCGCTGTTTAAAGGAGCTCCAGAGATGGGCGCGAACCGCGGTTAAAAGCGCGGACCCCAGAGACAGGCATGAGACGCTAAGGCTGCTGCTGCCGCCACCAAGAAGCCTGTGTGCGAGCACAGGTCACTCTCCACACCGCCCTTCCGGGGAGCCTGTGCAGCCCGCCACTGCCAGGGTCCCGTGATCCAGGGACAACACCCCGGGAGAATGCATGGCATGCCTCAGGCTGGTGCAATGTCACGCCAGCCTCTGCCACCACAGGTTCGCCCCGCACTCCGTGCCACTCCCTACCCCCGGCCTGAGTAAGCCAGAGCCCCCGAATCAGCGGCTCCTTTAACCCCGTCCTGTCTGAGTGAAGACCAGACGCCCTCCGGCGATCTACATGCAAAGGCGGGGCCAAATCCAAAGCTGAGCCCTTGGGAGCTGTGAGAACAAAGAAGAGAAAGGGAAATCTCTCCCAGCAGCCTCAGAAACAGCAGATTAAAACTCCACAATCAACTTGATGTACCCTGCATCTGTGGAATACATGAATAGACAAGGAATCATCCCAAATTAAGGAGCCATGTGGATGAAAGGCTCTTGGTGCTGCAGCCAGGAGTTAGTGCTGTGCCTGTGAGGTGGGAGAGCCAACTTCAGGACACTGGTCCACAAGAGACCTCTCAGCTCCACATAATATCAAATGGCGAAAAACTCCCAGAGATCTCCATCTCAACACCAGCACCCAACTTCACTCAATGACCAGCAAGCTACAGTGCTGGACATCCTATGCCAAACAACTAGCAAGACAGGAACAGGGCCCGATAATTAACAGAGAGGCTGCCCAAAATCATAAGTCCACAGACACCCCAAAACATACCACCAGACGTGGACCTGCCCACCAGAAAGACAAGATCCAGCCTCATCCACCAGAACACAGGCACTAGTCCCCTCCACCAGGAAGCCTACACAACCCACTGAACCAACCTTAGCCACTGTGGACAGACACCAAAAACAAAGAGAACTACGAACCTGCAGCCTGCAAAAAGGAGAGCCCAAACACAGTAAGATAAGCAAAATGAGAAGACAGAAAAACACACAGCAGATGAAGGAGCAAGATAAAAACCCACCAGACCTAACAAATGAAGAGGAAATAGGCAGTCAAAGAATTCAGAATAATGATAGTAAAGATGATCCAAAATCTTGGAAATAGAATGGACAAAATGCAGGAGACATTTAACAAAGACCTAGAAGAACTAAAGATGAAACAAACAATGATGAACAACACAATAAATGAAATGAAAAATATTCTAGATGGGATCAATAGCAGAATAACTGAGGCAGAAGAACAGATAAGTGGCCTGGAAGGTAAAATACTGGAAATAACTACTGCAGAGCAGAATAAAGAAAAAAGAATGAAAAGAACTGAGGACAGTCTCAGAGACCTCTGGGACAACATTAAACGCACCAACATTCAAATTATAGGGGTTCCAGAAGAAGAAGAGACAAAGAAAGGGACTGAGAAAATATTTCAAGAGATTATAGTTGAAAACTTCCCTAATATGGGAAAAGAAATAGTTAATCAAGTCCAGGAAGCACAGACAGTCCCATACAGGATAAATCCAAGGAGAAATACGCCAAGACACATATTAATCAAACTGTCAAAAATTAAATACAAAGAAAACATATTAAAAGCAGCAAGGGAAAAACAACAAATAACACACAAGGGAATCCCCATAAGGTTAACAGCTGATCTCTTAGCAGAAACTCTGCAAGCCAGAAGGGAGTGGCAGGACATATTTAAAGTGATGAAGGAGAAAAACCTGCAACCAAGATGACTCTACCCAGCAAGGATCTCATTCAGATTGGATGGAGAAATTAAAACCTTTACAGACAAGCAAAAGCTGAGAGAGTTCAGCACCACCAAACCAGCTCTACAACTGCTAAAGTAACTTCTCTAGGCAAGAAACACAAGAGAAGGAAAGACCTACAATAAGGAATCCAAAACAATTAAGAAAATGGGAATAGGAACATACATATTGATAATTACCTTAAATGTAAATGTACTAAATTCTCCCACCAAAAGACACAGATTGGCTGAATGGATACAAAAACAAGACCCATATATATGCTGTCTACAAGAGACCCACTTCAGACCTAGAGACACATACAGACTGAAAGTAAGGGGATGGAAAAAGATATTTCATGCAAATGGAAACCAAAACAAAGCTGGAGTAGCAATTCTCATATCAGACAAAATAGACTTTAAAATAAAGACTATTAGAAGAGACAAAGAAGGACACTACATTATGATCAAGGGATCGATCCAAGAAGAAGATATAACAATTGTAAGTATTTATGCACCCAACATAGGAGCACTTCAATACATAAGGCAAATACTAACAGCCATAAAAGGGGAAATCGACAGTAACACATTCATAGTTGGGGACTTTAACACCCCACTTTCACCCATGGACAGATCATTCAAAATGAAAATAAATAAGGAAACACAAGCTTTAAATGATACATTAAACAAGATGGACTTAATTGATATTTACAGGACATTCCATCCAAAAACAACAGAATACTCATTTTTCTCTAGTGCTCATGGAAAATTCTCAAGGATAGATCATATCTTGGGTCACAAATCAAGCCTGGGCAAATTTAAGAAAATTGAAATTGTATCAAGTACCTTTTCCGACCACAACGCTATGAGACTAGACATCAATTACAGGAAAAGATCTGTAAAAAATACAAACACATGGAGGCTAAACAATACACTACTTAATAACGAAGTGATCACTGAAGAAATCGAAGAGGAAATAAAAAAAATACCTAGAAACAAATGACAATGGAGACACGACGATGCAAAATCTATGGGATGCAGCAAAAGCAGTTCTAAGAGGGAAGTTTATAGCAACACAATCCTACCTTAAGAAACAGGAAACATCTCGAATAAACAACCTAACCTTGTACCTAAAGCAGTCAGAGAAAGAAGAACAAAAAAATCCCAAAGTTAGCAGAAGGAAAGAAATCATAAAAATCAGATCAGAAATAAATGAAAAAGAAATGAAGGAAACTACAGCAAACATCAATAAAACTAAAAGCTGGTTCTTTGAGAAGATAAACAAAATTGATAAACCATTAGCCAGACTCATCAAGAAAAAAAGGGAGAAGACTCAAATCAATAGAATTAGAAATGAAAAAGGAGAAGTAACAACTGACACTGCAGAAATACAAAAGATCATGAGAGATTACTACAAGCGACTCTATGCCAATAAAATGGACAACCTGGGAGAAATGGACAAATTCTTAGAAAGGCACAACCTGCCAAGACTGAATCAGGAAGAAATAGAAAATATGAACAGACCTATCACAAGCACTGAAATTGAAACTGTGATTAAAAATCTTCCAACAAACAAAAGCCCAGGACCAGATGGCTTCACAGGCGAATTCTATCAAACATTTAGAGAAGAGCTAACATCTATCCTTCTCAAACTCTTCCAAAATATAGCAGAGGAAGAAACACTCCCACATTCCTTCGACGAGGCCACCATCAGCTTGATACCAAAACCAGACAAGGATGTCACAAAGAAAGAAAACTACAGGCCAATATCACTGATGAACATAGATGCAAAAATCCTCAACAAAATACTAGCAAACGGAATCCAACAGCGCATTAAATGGATCATACACCATGATCAAGTGAGGTTTATTCCAGGAATGCAAGGATTCTTCAATATACGCAAATCAATCAACGTGATACACCATATTAACAAATTGAAGGAGAAAAACCATATTATCATCTCTATAGATGCAGAGAAAGCTTTCGACAAAATTCAACACCCATTTATGATAGAAACCCTGCAGAAAGTAGGCATAGAGGGAACTTTCCTCAACATAATAAAGGCCATATATGACAAGCCCACAGCCAACATCATCCTCAATGGTGAAAAACTGAAAGCATTTCCACTAAGATCAGGAACAAGACAAGGTTGCCCACTCTCACCACTCTTATTCAACATAGTTTTGGAAGTGTTAGCCACAGCAATCAGAGAAGAAAAGGAAATAAAAGGAATCCAAATCGGAAAAGAAGAAGTAAAGCTTTCACTATTTGCAGATGACATGATACTATACATAGAGAACCCTAAAAATGCTACCAGAAAACTACTAGAGCTAATCAATGAACTTGGTAAAGTAGCAGGATACAAAATTAATGCACAGAAATCTCTGGCATTCCTATACACTAATGATGAAAAATCTGAAAGTGAAATCAAGAAAACACTCCCATTTACCATTGCAACAAAAAGAATAAAATATCTAGGAATAAACCTACCTAAGGAGACAAAAGACCTGTATGCAGAAAATTATAAGACACTGATGAAAGAAATTAAAGATGATACAAATAGATGGAGAGATATACCATGTTCTTGGATTGGTAGAATCAACTCTGTGAAAATGACTCTACTACCCAAAGCAATCTACAGATTCAATGCAATCCCTATCAAACTACCATTGGCATTTTTCACAAAACTGGAACAAAAAATTTCACCATTTGTATGGAAACACAAAAGACTCCGAATAGCCAAAGCAATCTTGAGAACGAAAATCAGAGCTGGAGGAATCAGGCTCTTGACTTCAGACTATACTACAAAGCTACGGTAATGAAGAGGGTATGGTACTGGCACAAAACCAGAAAGATAGATCAATGGAACAGGATAGAAAGCCCAGAGATAAACCCACGCACATATGGTCAGCTTATCATTGATAAAGGAGGCAGGAATGTACAGTGGAGAAAGGACAGCCTCTTCAATAAGTGATGCTGGGAAAACTGGACAGGTACATGTAAAAGTATGAGATTAGACCTCTCCCTAACACCATACACAAAAATAAGCTCAAAATGGATTAAAGACCTAAATGTAAGGCCAGAAACTATCAAACTCTTAGAGGAAAACATAGGCAGGACACTCTATGACATAAATCACAGCAAGATCCTTTTTGACCCACCTCCTAGAGAAATGGAAATAAAAACAAAAATAAACAAATGGGACCTAACGAAACTTCTAAGGTTTTGCGCAGCAAAGAAACCATAAACAAGAGCAAAATACAACCCTCAGAATGGGAGAAAATATTTGCAAATGAAGCAACTGACAAAGGATTAATCTCCAAAATTTATAAGCAGCTCATGCAGCTTAGTAACAAAAACAAACAAACAACCCAATCCAAAAATGGGCAGAAGACCTAAATAGACATTTCTCCAAAGAAGATATACAGACTGCCAACAAACACATGAAAGAATGCTCAACATCCTAATCATTAGAGAAATGCAAAGCAAAACTACAATGAAATATCATCTCACACCGGTCAGAATGGCCATCATCAAAAAATCTAGAAACAATAAATGCTGGAGAGGGTGTGGAGAAAAGGGATCCCTCTTGCACTGTTGGTGGGAATGTAAATTGATACAGCCACTGTGGAGAACAGTATGGAGGTTCCTCAAAAAACTACAAATAGCACTACCATATGACCCAGCAATCCCACTACTGGGCATGTACCCTGAGAAAACCATAATTCAAAAAGAGTCATGTACCAAAATGTTCATTGCAGCTCTATTTACGATAGCCCGGAGATGGAAACAACCTAAGTGTCCATCATCAGATGAATGGATAGAGAAGATGTGGCACATATATACAATGGAATATTACTCAGCCATAAAAAGAAACGAAATTGAGCTATTTGTAATGAGGTGGATAGAACCAGAGTCTGTCATACAGAGTGAAGTAAGTCAGAAAGAGAGAGACAAATACCATATGCTAACACATATATATGGAATTTAAGAAAAAAACATGTCATGAAGAACCTAGGGGTAAAACAGTAATAAAGACACAGACGTACTAGAGAATGGACTTGAGGATATGGGGAGGGGGAAGGGTAAGCTGTGCCAAAGCGAGAGAGAGGCATGGACATATATACATTACCAGACGTAAGGTAGATAGCTAGTGGGAAGCAGCCGCATAGCACAGGGAGATCAGCTCTGTGCTTTGTGACCGCCTGGAGGGGTGGGATAGGGAGGGTGGGAGACGCAAGTGGGAAGAGATATGGGAACATATGTATATATATTACTGATCCATTTTGTTGTAAAGCAGAAACTAACACACCATTGTAAAGCAATTATACTCCAATAAAGATGTTTTAAAAAAAAGCACAACCTTAAAAATTATCTATGGGATGCAGCAAAGCAGTTCTAAGCGGGAAGTTCACAGCGATATAGGCTTTCCTCAAGTAATAAGAAAAATCTCAAATAAACAACCTAACCTACCACCTAAAAGAATTAGAAAAAGAACAAACAAAACCTAAAGTCAGCAGAAGGAAGGAAATAATAAAGATCAGAGAGGAAATAAGTAAAATACAGATCAAAATAACAACATAAAAGATCAATAAAACCAAGAGGTAGTTTTTTGAAAGGATAAACAAAATTGACAAACCTCTAAGCAGGTTCACCAACAAAAGAGAGAGGATCCAATAAACAAAATAAGAAATGAAAGAGGAGAAATAACAACTGATACTGCGGAAATACAAAAAAATCAGAAATACAATGAACAGTTTACATGCTAACAAACTGGGCAACGTAGAGGAAATGGACAAGTTTCCAGAAACATATAACCTGCTAAAATTGAGTCAAGAAGCAGCAGATAATTTGAACACACAAATCACTAGAATTGAAATAGAATTTGTAATTTAAGAAACAAAACAAACAAACAAAAAACACCCTGCAAATAAAAGTCCAGGACTGGAAGTCTTCACTGGGGAATTCTACCAAACATACAAAGAACTTATACCTATCTTTCCCAAACTGTTCCATAAGATTGAAGAGGCAGGCACACTCCCAGAATCTTTACAAGAAGCCACCATCACCTTGATACCAAAACCAGACAAAGGTACTACAAAAAAGAAAATTACAGGCCAATATCTTTAGTGAATATAAATGAAAAATTCTCAACAAAAATTTAACCAACCGAATCCAACAATACACAAAAAGGATCACACACCATGATCAAGTTGGATTTATTCCTAGGTCTCAAGGATGGTTGAACATATGCAAAATCAATGGGATGCATCACATTAATGAAAGAAAAGACCAAAACCCACATGATCATCTCAACAGATGCAGAAAAAGCATTTGATAAAATTCAACATCCATTCAAGTAAAAACTCTCACCAAAGTGGGTAAAGAGGGAACATATCTCAACATAATAAAAGCCATTTATGACAAACCCACAGCCAACATAATACTCAATGGTAAAAAGGTTAAAAGCCTTCCTGCCAAGTTCTGGAACAAGACAAGTATGCCCACTCTCACCACTTCTATTCGACATAGTATTGGAAGTCCTAGTGACAGCAATGAGACAAGAAGAAAAAAATAAAAGTATCCAAAGTGGAAGGGAACATGCAACATTGTCATTATATGCAGATGATATGATACACTATATAGAAAACCCTTAAGACTCCACATAAAAACTATCCAAACTAATAAATGAACTCAGCAAGGCAGTAGGATACAAGATTAACATACAGAAATCTGTTGCATTTCTTTATACCAACAATGAAATATCAGAAAGTAAAAAAAAAAAAAAAAAGTCCCACTTAAAATCACATTAAAAAAATAACCAAGGAGGTGAAAGACCTACACATTGAGAAGTATAAAACATTTATAGAGGAAACTGAAGAAGATTCAAAGAAATAGAAAGATATGTCATACTCTTCAATTAAAAGAATTACTATTGTTAAAATGGCCATACTACCCAAAGCAATCTACAGATTTAATGGGATCCCTGTCAAATTACTAATGACATTTTTCACAGAACCAGAACAAATAATCCTAAAATTCATATGGAACCATAAAAGACCCAGAATTGCCAAAGTAATTCTGAAGAAAAAGAACAAAGCAGGAAGCATAATCCTCCCAGATTCAGACAATACTACAAAGCTAGAGTCATCAAAACAGTGTGGTATTAGTACAAAAAGACATATGGATCAATGGAACAGAATAGAGATCCCAGAAAGAAATCCACATATCTATGGTCAATTAATCTTTGATAAAGGATGCAAGAACACAGAATGGAGAAAAGACAGTCTCTTCAGGAAGTGGTGCTGGGAAAGCTGGAGAGCCACATACAAATGGATGAAGTTACAACATTTCCTCACACCATACACAAAAATAAACTCAAAATGGTTCAAAGACTTAAATATAAGACCTGATACCATAAAACTCCTAGAAAGAACATAGGCAAAATGATCTCTGACATAAATTGTAGCAATATTTTCTTAGATCAGTCTCCAAAAGGCAGAAGAAATAAAAGCAAAAATAAACAAATGGTACCTACTCAAATTTAAAAGATTTAGCACAGTAAAGGAGACTGTCAACAAAACTGAAAGATAACCTAAAGACTGGAGAAAATATTTGCCAATGATGTGACTGACAATGGATTAATTTTCAAAATATACAAACAGCTCATACAACTCAATATCGAAAAACAAAAAACCCAATCAAAAATGGGCAGAAGAGGACTTCCCTGGTGGTCCAGTGGTTAAGAATCCATCTTGCAATGCAGAGGATGCCAGTTCAATCCCTGGTCAGGGAACTCAGATCCCACATACCATGGGGCAACTAAGCCTGTGCACCGCAACTACTGAGCCCACATGCCACAACTAGAGAGCCCGTGTGCCACAACTACAGAGCCCACGTGCTCTGGAGCCCATGGGTCACAACTAGAGAGCCTGCATGCCACAACTAGAGAGAAGCCCATGTGCCGCAATGAAAGATCCAGCATGCCACAACTAAGACCCGATGCAGCCAAAACATTTAAAAAAAAACAAGAACTAAATAGACATTTCTCCATAGAAAATATACAGATGGCCAACAGGCACAAGAAAAGATACTTAACACTGCTAATTGTTAGAGAAATACATATTAAAACTACGATGAGGTATTACCTCACACTGGTCAAAATGGCTGTCATCAAAAAGTACAAATAATATATGCTGGAGAAGTTGTGGAGAAAAAGGAATCCTCCTACATTGCTGGTGGGAATGTAAATTGGTGCAACCACTATGGAAAACAGTATGGAGTTTCCTTAAAAATCTAAAAATAGAGTTACCATATGATCCAGCAATCCCACTCCTGGGCATAAATCTGGAAAAGATGAAAACTCTAATTCAAAATGATACATGTACTCCAATGTTCATAGCATCACTATTTACAATAGCCAAGAAATAGAACAACCTAAGTGCCTGTTGACAGATGACTGGATAAAGAAGATGCGGTTATATATACACGATGGAATATTACTCTGCCATAAAAAAGAGTGAAATATTGTCATTTGCAGCAACATGGATGGACCTAGAGAATATTATACTAAGTGAAATAACTCAGAGAGACAAATATTATATATCACTTATATGTGGACTGTAAAATATAATACAAATGAATCTATTTACAAAACAGAAATAGACTCACACACATAGAAAATAAAATTATGGTTACCAAAGGGGAAAGGGAGGGGGGAATAAATTAGGAATATGTATTAACAGATACACACTACTATATATAAAATAGATAAGCAAAAAGGATTTATTGTATAATGCAGGGAACAATATTCAGTATCTTTTAATAACCTATACTGGAAAATAATCTGAAAAATATAATTGAATCACTTTGTTGCACGCCTGAAACTAACATAACATTGTAAATCAACTACATTTGAATTAAAAAAATGAGGTAGACAGACAGAAAGAAGCAGGCTGAGAAGCCATTTGTCAGTAGAGAGAGACAATTTTAAAATAACTGTTTAGGTTCCTGACAGCTTACTGTTTGCTCTTCCCACCTGTCTTGAGACCTAGTTGATTATCTTTTACTTGGATTGTCTGAGTTTGCAGAATGTCTTTTCAACAACTTTCATTTTATACCTGAACTAGTTTAAATGAGTTTCTATACTTTGACACAAAATAACCTTGACTAAGACACTGAGGTAGGAAAAAGAGGAAGAAACTAATACCTGTTAAACACTTCATTTAATCCTAAAACAGCCATGAAATATAGGCATTATTATCCACATCTTAGTGGCAAAGAAACTGAGATTGAGAACATAGAACTTGCTTAAGGTCGAATTTTTATATATGATAGAAACGTAAGTCTTTTGACACCATATTCCATTTTCATCACCACCTTACTATACAGAAAGTATCCTTATACCACATAATGATGTGCTAATATGAATAATTCAAGGTCATCTGGGGGAACTGAGAGGGGGCAAAGCTCATTGTATGTAAAAATGGTCTAATAGGGATATTATTATACAATAAAGAATATTTTATAATATGAGGTTTCTAATTAAAGAAAAATTCTAAAAATACAAATAAACTCACTTAACAAGTATATGAAGATAGTCTAGACATTTAGAATGAAAAGTTCCTGGTCTCCACGTTGTCCCCAGCAAATTTTGCTTTGCTTACTTTTCCTGTGAGGAATATTAAAACTTGAAGATTTAACTATATATTTTGGCAACTTAAAAGTCCTTTAGGGCCTTCCCTGGTGGCGCAGTGGTTGAGAGTCTGCCTGCCGATGCAGGGGACACGGGTTCGTGCCCCGGTCCAGGAAGATCCCACATGCTGCAAAGCGGCTGGGCCTGTGAGCCACGGCCGCTGAACCTGTGCGTCCGGAGCCTGTGCTCTGCAACAGGAGAGGCCACAACAGTAAGAGGCCCACATACGGCAAAAAAAAAAAAAGTCCTTTACATTTTCTTTTTAAATTTATTTATTTTATTTATTTATTTTTGGCTGTGTTGGGTCTTCATTTCTGTGCACAGGCTTTCTCTAGTTGCGGCAAGAGGGGGCTACTCTTCGTTGCAGTGCGTGGGCTTCTCATTGAAGTGGCTTCTCTCGTTGTGGAGCATGGGCTCTAAGCACGCGGGCTTCAGTAGTTGCAGCACGTGGGCTCAGTAGTTGTGGCTCACGGGCTCTAGAGCACAGGCTCAGTAGTTGTGGCACACGGGCTTAGTTGTTCCGCGGCACGTGGGATCTTCCTGGACCAGGGATCGAACCCACGTCCCCTGCACTGGCAGGTGGATTCTCAACCACTGCGCAACAGAGAGGCCCTTCTTTTCTTTTTAAAAGATAAATAATTACAAAATGCTATCTAGTTTTTGTTTTTGTTTTGGGGTGTGTGTGTGTGTGTATGTTTAAGTTAGAAGATATTTCTTTAAAACAAGCTGTTTTGCACTCTGGAATTGTAGGTTGATTCAAAATATTTACTGCCATGTAATAGTAATGAACATTTTCCTGTGAGAACATATTGCTCATCCTCTAGAAGAGAGGTTTAAATATAATGCATAACACACACTGTTAGGGTGTTAGCATGATCAGGAGAGAACACAAGATCAAAAATAAAACAGAGTCTAGTCTCAATCTTCATTCTACTACTCAATAACTGAATTTAGACAAAGAACCTGAGGTTCAGTTTTTATCTGTACAATACAGAAGAAATACAACTAGGAATTGTTCTTACATCACTGGATGTATTAATCGCCTAATAGATAATTCAGATAAAGTAGCTGCTATGCAATGCCTGCTAGATGATGTAATGGCTAAGTATCCAGGGCTTGCAGCCAGAATAACTGGATTCAAACCCTAGCTCTGCTACTTACTAAAATGTGAGACCTTGAGCAAGCTATGTAACCTTGCTAGCTATATAACCTTGACTTCCTGAAATGCAGGTAATCTTAAAACCAACATTCAATGTTGTTTTGAAGATTAACTGATTACATCCATGAAGGGCATTTAAAATAATGCCTAGCACATAGTAAGTACTCAATAGATAAAGGCTATTTTTATTAAAACAGTGTATTTGCAATCTTCATTGCAAATGAACTTAGATACGTATCTGGTGCCATACTGGAGCCTACAGATATGATGACGTCTATGTGACATAATGATTCACTTAGCAGAAGCAGGGGAGTGAAGAGAGGAGAAGGATTTTAAAGGATAAAGACTGTGGTAGAACTAAGAGAACGTGTAGGTCAGCCCTTGCAAATGGAAAGCAACAAGCAGAGGAAGACGATGTTTGAGTAGAAGGAGATGCCAAGTATATTAAAAGCTGTTGTTGATGTTAACTTCTGCAAGGGTATGTTGAATCTCTAGCGATGGTATTCCTCAGATTATCACAAGAATGACCCCTGCCCTGATGCTCTGCTGCCCTTCTAGAACATAAAGAATAAAGTTTTAGGTGAGCAGACAGATCAACTTATCTCTAAATATCATTACCTCTACTTACCTTAAAAGCAAAAAGAGGAAACTACTTGGAAAATACTGAATGTGAAATACAGCCAAATTATAGAAAATTACTGGGGGCTTCCCTGGTGGCGCAATGGTTGAGATTCCGCCTGCTGATGCAGGGGACACGGGTTCGTGCCCCGGTCCGGGAGGATCCCACATGCCGCGGAGCGGCTAGGCCCGTGAGCCATGGCCGCTGAGCCTGCGCGTCCAGAGCCTGTGCTCCACAACAGGAGAGGCCACGACAGTGATAGGCCCGCATACCGCAAAAAAAAAAAAAAAAAAAGATGATTACTTAGTTTACATTTCTTTTCAAAGTTGGTCATATTTCCAAAACATGGTGAGAAAATTATCTCAGCTTCTACGAGGTAGTGGGAAATAGATAATCGAGGAGACTCAGGCAGATAAAACAAAGAACAACAAATAATTGGGGAAAAATGTATTTTCCCCAATGTACGAAAAATGTAATTTTTCATCATGAGGTGGAGTGATGTAGTAGAAAAAACAAATTGAAGAGAGATAGCTCAGGTTCAAATTTTGGGTAACCTAACTCAAATTACCTCAGCTTTCTGATCTGCAGTTTCTTCACCTGCAAACTGTGGATTTAAGTACATATAAAATGTGGATTTAAGTATATCAGAGAGTAGATATATGGTTAAATAAATTAATATGTATAAAGTACTGAGCCTATTGCCTGAAACACAGGAGGTTTTAAATACACTAGCTTCTTTCATCCCTCTCAAAGGCATTAGACACTGAAATATTAAATGAAGGCAAAGAAAAATCTCATTAACTGAAAGAGGGAAAATATCAATCTCTCTCTGGTCTCAGGAGTCTATCTTCACGTCCCTGACTCGATACCATGAAGCAGCCCTGCGAGTCTGCTCATGTCAGGATAAGAGACAGTGGTGTCTGTGGTGCTTGGCTGTGATATATGTCTGCCAGCTTGGATTGCCAAGGTCTCTGTCAGCTCTGGCGTGGCAGCTAAAAGAAGCCTTTTCTTCTCACCTGAGTTCTTTCAACACATTTGCTATGGAGAAAAATTCTCCTTTTCCACCACTTGACTAAAGGTTTCTTATTTGCCTTAACTCGTTATTCACATTTCCATAATGTTGGATAATCGCAAACCACATAAAAACATTTTGATGTGCAGCCATATATATATGGTAATCTCACTGAATGACATTTGCTCAGCAGCACTGCATTGCTGTTGATGAATAATACATGGTATTACATTTTATACATGGAGGAAGAGGAATTAGAAATCGGGAAAGAAAAAGCTCTCTTCAGTTATTCCAATCACTCCTTGCTATGATGTGCTGCTGAGTGTCACACGTTTTAAAATGAACATACAAAATGTACGAATTTTGTATTTATTTCAGATTATTGTACAAAATGTAATCACAAAAATGCCAAGATAGACTGTAGGGTATCTCTTGACACATGGATATAATGATGAGAATAGTTATTAGGCAGCACATCTGCTTATCCTCATACATGAATGGAAGACACGTAGCATAAACGTCATCACTTTTCATTGCAGTACCTATGGCAGCATCACTAACTGACCATGAAATGCTTTTGACTGAATCCAGAGGTGGAAAAATGCCATCTTAACACAGTGCCCAGGCAGTCCCTACCAAACGCTGTTGGCAAAGTAAAACTTCTTTGCTATAACTGACCCACAAATTTGGAGGCTGTGGAGGAGTGCAGGAGCCTGCAGCTCTGGCTGAGGTCAGACAGCAACAGTCTGACCGCACTGGAAATTTCTTCAGTGTCAAAACAGTATACAGACTTTTAAAATCCAGTGAGATATTATCCATATCTCCTCATTCTGTCATATTGTGATCAATTTCCCAATGGTTCTCTTCTGTCACCTAATTTAGTTAACGACTTTATAGAGTGCCCATAATATTAGGTATGTCAGTCAAACACCTGCCCTGCCAACCTCCCCTTCAAAACCTACAAATTAAGTTTATTTCTGCATTAAATGATTCATGGCAGTAGGTTCCTGTTTGGGATGCCATACTAAACTTCTCAAGATGCTGAGATCTTAACTTGTAGGTACGTCTATGGAAATTTGTACCAGAGTAAATTACTGTGTGTTTAAATCAACTCTCACAATTGATTATTACATTAAATCATTCTCTAGAGTCTAGGAAGAGTTAAACATGCACATATGGGCAGAAGTTTGGAGGCGGGAGTTGGTAAGAGAAAGACAAAGACTGGTGTCAATAGTTGAGCAGATGAAATCATTTTTGCCTTTGCTCTGAATACTTTGCAAATATATCCCTCTAGAAAAAGGCAAAACAAGACTTTGGGAACTTCAATCTTACATAATTTGGGGGACATCTCCAAGAAAAAAGACCAAAAAATTACAAATTCACAGTTAGGTATAGAGCTTTAGAAGGGGCACATGCAAGTAAAGAGACCTGAAACTTAAGCATCATTAACTTCATGGTCGATCTGGTAAACCAGAAACAAAAATAGATTCTAGTAAACTAGAAACAAAAATAGTAATTTGCACAAATATGTGTAATAGAGTGAGAGGTGGGACCTTTATAGTCATCCTGGGGATTTGACGACTGCCCCCAAGTTTGAGTAAATTATGGAGACTGTTCCTACATTTTAACAAGTGTGGCTACAGACATCTCTGTTGGGCTAATAGAAGAGGAGACCAAATTCACTTTACAGAAAATATCCATCTTCTACATATACATGAGTAAAACAGAAGAGTATTCCACAGAGACTTCCTTGAAGAGAATATGTGAAAGACAGAGTTTTTGTGCACTTCCTTCCCTTCCAATAAGTGAAGAGCTGTGTTTTACCTTGTCTCAAGCCAAGTGACTGGGGCAAATGGAAAACATTCATAGAGATAAGACGAGAGTGAGAGAGTGAAAGAGAGATTCTCCTGTAGGCTCAGTAGCTGAGACTGTCATATGGATAGGACTCTGGGCGTCGAGGTGAGAGTAACATGGGGGAAGAGACCAAGAAGTTTGAATGAAGTCAGCCATATAGTGCATTACCATGTCAGAATGGTTTAGAGTGAAGGCTCCTAAAATCCTTCAATGTACATCCGATAAAAGACCCAACATTTGGATCTCTGACTCAGCAATCACCAGAGGACTATAGCCAGCATTAACCAAGTAAAAGGACTGTGCTAATTTCTTTCTCATCCTTTCTCTCCTCTCCCTTACCTCACAAAGTCTGCGGAGTGGAGAGCAACCATGCCAAAAGCCTTCTTTCCCCTTGCTGGTTCCCAAACATTTGGTCAATCTTGAACAGGGGTAGGGAGAAAATGCTTGAATTGTGTGAGAGGTGGGTTTTGATTTAGATTATACTAGATATTTTTATCCTGAAAATGACACTCTTCTAAAACCTAGAAGTTATCAGAAAAGCAATCTATCTGTTAAAAATATCCAGGGAGAGGGGATGGAGATCTCACAGAGGATATCTGAAGGCCCTGGTGGTAGGAAAACAAAATTATTTTCTGACTGTATCCTACCAAGTTTAGGGTGTTTATTAAACCTGTTAGACATCCTTATTTACTTTTATTAAATGTTTTGCCACATAGCATTCAATTGTGTCCAATTTTCTTCTCCACTGGAGCTATGTTCTATTGTTAGCCTGCTATGATGAAAATTCATTATTTTAATACAGCCATATAAGAGCTATATTTGAAGTAAAATACATGAACTTTTAGAGTGTTTTATTCACTAGGTGAAACAAATCCTCTAAAAAGCCCTCCACAAAAGCACTGAAGAATTACATTAAGAAATAATTAAATTTGCTGATGACACCAAGTTTTAATCCATTCCCTCACCCTGGCTGGTGCAAAGTTTGTCATTTCACTGGAATTATACTGCTGTGCACCACCAGATGTTACAAGCATACCTTTGGGTAGTTTTATTACGCATAAAAGCTTGTGTAGAAAGGGATTATGTTAACAAAGACTGTTTCATGACAAAGATCCAAAAAATGTCATTTACTACTGTTTATTGCTCTTGTATATGAGCAGTGCTAAAGAAATATAGCCATTTGTTAGTTGATATATCTGACTCTTCATTGATTCAAGGAAACCCAGTTACTTAACACTGTGGTATTCTATATTCTTCAAATTTTAATTTTATTTATTTTATTTATTTATTTTTTGTGGTACGCGGGCCTCTCACTGCCATGGCCTCTCCAGTTGCGGAGCACGGGCTCCAGACGCGCAGGCTCAGCGGCCATGGCCCAGGGGCCCAGCCGCTCCGCGGCACGCGGGATCCTCCCGGACCGGGGCACGAACCCACGTCCCCTGCATCGGCAGGCGGGCTCCCAACCACTGCGCCACCAGGGAAGCCCTAGGTTTAATTTTTTAAACGTAAAAAGTTACATAGAATTTATTTCAGTAGTAAACATTACCCTTCAGGGCCATGAATTCTGTGTGCACTTAAATATTCCAAGGTGAGATTTTTATCACTACCATTAAAAAAATTAACATAAAATTTTACCTTATGAGGTATTAGGATGATTATGAATATAAAGATGATGTTGACCTGCTCACAGTGCTTTAACTGATACTTTTATGAGCCCTTTATTGGTTAAAATTTCACTTGTGTATATTATTTCACTTTATCCTCATGACAATTTGATCTATAACTAGTTGGTCAGAGACACCATAAACTTGAGATTCGACATTCAGAGAGGTTAGATAAATTTCTAAGACCATGTAAGTTAGAACCAGAAAACGGTAGAGCCATTTCTAATTCTAAACCTCATGAGCTCCTAAAACTGAATCCCACGCTCACTCCCTTTCACCATCACAAATATACCTGCCCTTAAGGAACTTGGTCTAAACAAGGGATATTAAACAAGAACATATTTATCCTCAAGGCCAGCTACTAACTAAAGGTTATTGAGATCTGTACAAAGAGAATATCTGGGTAACTACTGGTGATTCCTGGTAGTAGAGATGAGGAAAAGTTTAGTTGCATTTAAAATAAGCCTTGGGCTTCCCTGGTGGCGCAGTGGTTGAGAGTCCACCTGCCGATGCAGGGGACACGGGTTCGTGCCCCGTCTGGGAAGATCCCACATGCCGCGGAGTGGCTGGGCCCGTGAGCCATGGCCGCTGGGCCTGCGCATCTGGAGCCCGTGCTCCGCAACTGGAGAGGCCACGACAGTGAGAGGCCCGCGTACTGGAAAAAAATAAAAATAAAAATAATAAAAAAATAAAATAAAATAAAATAAGCCTTGAAGGATATTTTAATTCCTTAAAAGTGGAAGATCAACTACTAACATTTTCCTGCCATAGAATAGTAGGTGGAGGCTGAGCAACCCTGTTTTCCAAGTTGAGGATAAAAAATGCGAGCCGTGGAGTGCTTACGTAGCTGGAATTTGCAGGGCATACATTGTAAAAGAGAGAGCTGTACAGAGGGAACGCTTCAGAAGTCTGTGTGGTCATTCATTGTGGATCCTTGGCCAAGAGCTGGGCTGCACACGTGCAAGGTGAGATTCTCTGAGGCCCAGCAGAGATTCCCTGCTGTGAGGCTGAAAGCTGAATGATACCAGAAGTTGTGCAGTGCTGGGACTGTAGGTTGTGTAGTTCTGAGAGACACTGGCCTTCCAGTCCAACCATAATGGAAAGACCATGCTGAGCACCTTGTGTATACAATGTTAAGTCCTAGAAAGGTCACACCACAGTGGTGAGGATGCCTTACTACAGTGAGGAACTTCTCTACGGCCAAGTTCTGAATGGCAATAAATCTACCCTAACAAAGGATATAACTAAGCCTGGAAGGACCAAAAAGACCTGTCAGCAATTTAACTGCCTGCTAAAAGTCAAAATACTTTTTAAAAGGTGGCATAAGTTAGGCTCCCTTCAATATATGACACAATGTGAAGATTACGTTTTTTAAAAATTCATGGATAGTCAAAAATTATGAAAACATGATCCACTTCCAATTTTTTTAAAAAGGTGATAAACACAAATGTTGGTATTAGCATACAAAGAGTTTAAAAGCAGTTATTATTAATACGTTTTAAAACAAAGGAAAAAAGTAATTGGTGATAAAGAGTAAACAAATGGCAAATCTCAGAATAGTAACAGAAGCTATATAAAGAACCAAATAGAAATTCTAGAATTGCAAAATACAATATCTGAAAATAAATTACAGAATAAACTTAGAACCAGAGTCAGGAAATGAAAGGGACATTAGACTTGAGACATTCAATGGAAATTATTCAGTCTGAAGAATACAGGGGAAAATGTTGGAAAAATGAACTAACAAAACATTAACTCAGTGACTTGTAGTTAATCTCAAACAATGTAACCTAATGTAATTTAAGTCCCAGTAGGAGATGAGAGAGGGGATGGTCAATGAGAATATTTGAAACATAATTGCCAAAACTTTCCTAAATTCATAAGAAACATCAATTTATATACCAAGAATTGTTGATTTCCAATCTCAAGAAGGTTAAATATATAAAAAAAAAAATGACATGGTACACCATACCTAAGTATGCTGAAAACTGAAGATAAAGAGAAAATGTTAAAATCAGGCAGAGAAAAAGAAACATTAGATATAGAACAACAAGATTATGAAGGATTGATGACTTCTCATTGGAAACAAGGCAGGCAAAGGAAAATGGATCAACATATTTAAAGTTCTGGATGTAAAACAGTGCTGAATGGTCAACCTAAAATTCTGAAAGTAATGACAATATCCCTTAAAAAGACAGAAAAAAAGGTATTTCAGATAATGACAGCTGAGAAAAACTGTCAGCAGCACACTTGAATTTCAGGAAATGAGGAACTTTTGAGATTGAAGAGAAATTACAGCAGATGGAAACTTAGATCTTCCATAAGGAATGAAAAACAGAGGAAATGGTAAATATGTAGATAAATATACATTTTTTCTTTTAATTTTTCTAAAGATGATTAAAACAAAACGTATAACATTATATTGCTAGATTTCATAAGCAGATGTAAAATATATGAAAACAATAACACTAAGGATGGGAGATAAATGGAATTTCACTACTGTTTTGACATTTTACTTGTAATTTTATAATACTGAACCTAGGTAAACTTGGGTAACATGCATATCATTACCCCTAGGAAAACTAATAAAATTATAATTTAAAGAAATATGGCTAAAAAGTCTATAAAGAAGATAGAATAATAAAACGTATTTGATCAACTCCAAAGCTGTCAGGAAAGGAGAAGAAAGCCAAAAGCAGATAGTATCACTAAAGGACACATTGCAAATAACTGAATTAAACCAACCTATACAATTAATTATATTAAATATAAATGTACTAAACATTGTAATTTAAAAGCAGAGATGGTCAGACTGGATAAAAAAGACCCAACTATTTTGTGGTATCAAGAGCAAGCACTTTACATACAAAGATAGAAGTAGGCTGAATGTAAAAGGATGGAACTACACACTAGAAAAACACTAAGCATAAGAAATGGTATGGTTATATTAATATCAGACAAAGTTGACTTAAAATAAAAAAGATAAATAGGAACAACTCAGAATCATAAAATAACTAATTCATCAAGAAGATATATAAATCCTAAATGTCTATGAATCTAATAACAGAACTATAAGACACATTAAGAAAACAAAACTAGATAGAAAAATAGACAAATGCACATTCATAGTTGCATAGTTAACACCCTATTTTCAGTAATGGGTAGACAACTGAGACAAAGGTATCAATAGCGATATATAGATATAGAAGTAGTGATGGGATATATAGTGACATAGAAGAACTGAACATGCAATTACATAACTTGATTACATTTAATTTATAAAACATTAAACCTAATAATTGTAAAATGCATGCTCTTTTCAAGTGTACATGCAGTGTATACCAAGATGGACCATATACTGGGCCATAACATCAGTTAAAATATAGTGCAGAGGTATCTGGTCTGCCTGGATAATTCCATGCACACCACATTAGTCCACTATATAAATATATCAGGTTGATCAGACTAAGCAAAAAGTGGCAAGTGTGCTGGATGTCTTGGTAAGGCATGTACAATCTTTAGGAAAGAAGATAAACTCTATGAAGATTCAAGAGCTTACCACATCAGTGAATTTTTCTAAATGCCCAGTGGTATGGTGCATACTAGGATATCTCTCCAAAGGGGCACCTTTTACCTGCCTACAAAGTAGGGTCTAAATTCACAAGTAAGCAAAATGACCTGGCCAGTTGACATTAACTAGTTTCTTCATTGGTCACCTCGGTGCTGGGATAGTGGGCACATGGGAGGAGGAGCCATGATGGCAAGAATGGATGCTATACATAGGCTCAATAACATGGGCTCCAAGGCTGAGGTGGCTATTGCTGCTGCCATATGTCCAACTGCCGTCGACCAAAACCTACACTGGGTTCCCAATATTGCACCATCTTTTAAGGGATGGTCATTTAATTGCTTCAGAAAGGACAGTAATTCACCTTGAATGGAATCAACACGTATTCTGGGATTGAGTTTTTCTTTCCTCCTTACAGGGTTTTAGCCAGTACCATTCCCAAGGATTTACTGTTTGGTTCGCATATGGGATTACACGTAAAACTGCATTATACTAAGGGAAACATTTTATAGCTACTTTAGTTATCTATGGTGGCATAAAAATGCACCCAAATTTAGTGGCTTAAAAAAATAAACGTGTATTTATTACACAGTTTTTTTGGGTCAGGAGTCTGGGAGTTGCTTAGCTAGATTGTTATAGTAGCTAAGGTTGTACTCAACATGTCATCTGAGGCTTTAGTCATCTGAAGGATTAATTGCATGTGGAGATCTATTTCCATGATGTCTCACTCACGTACCTGGTCAGTAAGCACTGGTTTTTGTAGGGATCTCAATTCCTTGTGACATGGAACCTGTATAAGGTTGTCTGGACTTCTTTGGACGCTGATAAGTGCTTCTGCCTGAGCAAATGATCTATTAGGGAGCAAGGTGGAAGGAGCATGTTAGTGGAATAGCTCTGGAAGTCACATAGTATCATTTCCACAACATCCTATTGGTTATATTGGTTAACTCCATTCAGTGTGAGAGAAGACTATAGAAGAGGATGAATACATGGAAGTAAAACTCAACAGGTACCATCTTGGAGGTTGGCCTTCATAAGAACCAGTAATGGTGAGGCAGTGGGTACAAGACTCTACTTTTCTTTGGGGGGTAGGGCGGAGAATTTTAATACGTTTTCCAAATTAAATGAAAGGACAAGACCATACTGTAGATACAAACTTCAGACAATTTTATGATTCTAAGACAATTTAGAATCATAAAATGTGAGGTGGACTAGTGAAATTCCATGTTTGGATTAGGAAAATTTTACAGTAATAATGTAGGTGCTTCCTTTTCTAAAACTAAAAAAAAGAAAAGCTATTGCATAAATTAAAGCATGTGGTCAAGGGATTCACTGGTCTTATCACTTACAATACTCCACAGAAGTACAGATTCACACTGATAGAGTGATGGAATGGTCTTTTGAAGGCAAAGATGAGGTTCCCACTTTGAGATGTTATGCTACAAGAATGATGCTCCATCCAACCAGGATGCAATGGCCTTATATGATGCTGTTTCCCAAACAAGTAGAATACCTGGGTTCAGTAGTCAAAGTATAGTAGTAGTAGCCCTACTTGTCATCATTCTCAGTGACCTGTTCGGGGAATCTGTACTTCATGTTTCCATGAATCTAGCCTCTATGGGTCCAGACTCTCTTTGTTACAATGACTTTTTCCTCTGAATTGCTCTGGTCAAAAAATCAATTCACTCTATGTATGGTTCTATTTCTAGTCTCTCAACTCCAATCAATTGACCATGTGTTTATCCTTCCACCAATACCATCATATCCTGATAACTGTGGCTTATAGAGTAAAACTTGAAATCAAGTAGTGTAACTTGTAACTTTTTCTTCCCAAAGAAAAAAAGGCTATTCTAGATCCAATGCATTTTTATGCACATTTTTATAATCAACTTGTCATTTTCATGAGAAATCTATTTCGATTTTACTAGAATTGCACTGAATCTACGGATGAACTTGGAGAAAATGGACATCCAACTTAGCTTGGGTTCTGTGTGATATGGGTTCTGACACACTGATATTTACACCTATGAGATTTATTGGTGAGTCCTCTTGAGAACAATTCTTCAGGGGCAGAGATGCAGGTCTGGGCAACAGAACAGGTTGACCCATGATACATCTCCTACAGAGGCCACAGTCAATTGCTTTGAGAGCTCTGGAACGGGACCATATATTCAGAATTTGCTTGTGATAGTCACCACATCATACTAAGTCCACATTGTTGCCAAACAGACACTGATGAAGTTGTCAGAAAAAATAAATACAAAAGAAAATATAAAACAAATTAAAGTTAATACTGAGCAGATATTTGTAACTACAAATATTTTTAAAATCCTAGCTTCCACACTGGTAAGACAATAAGCTAGCTGTGAAGGAATAAGCATTATTTAACCAGGTTTGTGAAGCATATGTTTCTCAAGCCTCTATTTCTTCTGTTTCTTTTTTCCAGACATCAATTCTCCTTTTAGTAATTTAAGAATTGACTAGAGACAATTAAGCTTGCAGCTGTTTATAAGAACTTGCATCTTGATTTTCAATGTAAAAAACTTATGTCATTTTATTTTCTCAAATTCCAAGAGAATAAAACATACTGTTACTGTTCCAAACTGGATTACAATGTGTCAAGTTCAACGGTTTAGAAGGAATTTATTGAGGAGGTGATCACATAGTGTGTTTTATGATTTGCTACAAATTCTGTGGTCACAACATATTAGGGTAAAGTGCTTACTGAGCATTATTAAAAGTTTGATATTGTCACTTTGCCCATTGTTATAGAATCTGGTAGATAGAATGGTAATTCCCCAGAGAGCGATCTATCCCAAGGACTGCATCACTGCTGATTTATTTCCATTTAAGATGGTGTTGGTTGTACCCAGGGCCTGCTTATTTTCAATTATCGCTGTTGGAGGGAGACATCTTCTCTGCTCCCTGTAACTGGAAAATAACCTGTCACTTGGCATATCCCATTCTTAAATTCTGAACTCAGATATCATATCGTTCATGAAGATGTCACTTTATTTCTATTCCTCCAGTCCTTTTCTCTTCTGAATTCCAATATATTTATTTGTAGATGACTTTATTCCCTACAAACTGATTGCAGGCATCATATGCTAGGAATGTTGTTTTCTAATTAGTATCCTCCACGGTGTCTAGGAAAATACCATACATGAGACATTTAGTGACTCAATGAATTAATCTTATCCAAGGTAGGTAAACAGAGATAGTATATAAAAAAAAGAAAAAGAAATGTAAATTGGTTTATTAGAGTACAGTTTTTTCTATCCAAACAATATGTCAAAAATATTTGGGGTTAATACTTTTAAATTGAATTAAGGTATTAAAGTTGATTATAAATATGTGAAACAGGTGGCAGAGAACTTTGGTTACTAAAGACTGCAGAAGCTGAAATTCGTATTTTATGTAATAACAAATCCAGTATGTATTTCAATTACCAAAACAGCATACAATGCTGTTTATCACAATATGTTCACAATGCTGTTTATCACAATATGTTCAGATGTACTCTAATCAAATGAAGTAAATCGCTCGGTTAAAATATTTTCAGATATCTGAAATGCAACATTAGCCAATAGTTTACAGGCAAAGATCTGTCTATAGCCATTTTGTTAAATGCCTAAGAACTGTTAGGTCTTCTCCAATTGGAAGACGTTTTCTGGAAGCCCAGACCTCTAGCAGTAGCTGTGCCGTCCACATTTGGAGCTTGGGGACCCTGACCCTCCTTCTTAGCCTCAGGTCTCACTGAATTCTGGAAACTATTCTGTCCACTTGCCCCTTCAGTCCTCAGCATAAAACTAATACAGGTTAGTCTCCTTTCAAAAGTTCATTTCTAATGGAAAGCTGGGTCTCCTACTTCTGCCACCTACTTAAGCATCTGTAACCTGCTCCTACACTAACCTGTCTATAGTGGCTCTTCTATCAGAGATCATTGTCAACCTACTCAGATGTTAAATGAAGCCATGAATTTTTCCTTGTCCACTTGGATGTTATTAGCCCTACTCCTCTTTCATGGAACTATCTCCTTCCCTATTTCCCATGAATTTGTTCATCTTCATTCTACCCTTTTCACCGATACCTCCATACACATCACATCCTCTTGTTACTTTCTCCCCTCCCACTGCATAGTTCTGGCTATATCCAAAGTCACATTTTCAATACTATTTCAGCTTGAGTTATAACCTCATGGGAATGACTTCTAAATACTTACCATTACTAACTTTTAAACTTTGGCTTGCACTTTTGTCTGGTTGCTGGCTATCTATTTTTGATGCCATAAAAATCACTTCACCTACATCCTTAAGGCAAAATGATCTCACTGCAGCATCTCACAGCAGAACACAAACTTCAGCCCTTTTCTGACTGCCTAAGTTTAACACAGTTTCGTGCAGATGTTGAAAAATTAAAGACCATGGGTCAAATCCAGGCTGCCACCTGTTTGTATACAGCACGTAAGCAAACAATTTGTTAGACTTCAAACAGCTGATAAAACGGAGGGGAGAATAATATTTCATGATGTAAAAATTTTATGAAATTAAAATTGTCTATAAACAGCACTTTATTGGAATACAGCCGTGCTTATTTGTTTATATGTTGTCTATAGCTCCTTCTGTCCTATAATGACAGTAGTTGCAACAGACACAATATGGGTTGCAAAGCTTATTTACATCTGGCCCTTTTGAGAAAAAGTCAGCAGACTCCTGGTTTAATGCATGAAGCCTGAGTTTAAGAGTAGACGGACAGAGCTACATATAAATCTTAGAAAATCTTTTCACTAAATGAAATCTCAGAGAAAGTTACTTAGCACTAATGAGCCTTTGTTTTCTTATCTGTAAATCAGAAGTACCGATAGTCACTTCCTTCTATAAGGCTTATTTCATCTCAAGCCTGAGACTATTACCATAGACTTTTAATTATTTTCTCAGTTTCTTCTTCCTAATAGGTGTGGTGAAGCAATGGCAGACAAAATATATTTTAATATGGTATCATCTCAGAAATATTTCATAATACCTCTGTTGTTCAAGCCTGCTTCAGATTCAAGTGAAACAATCTAACCTTGAATTAATTTAACCAAGTAAACATATTAAACAACTGTATTTAATTTTAGAATTTGCTTTTTTCTTTTTATACACATAGTACATATAAGCATATATGGTATAAAATATCTATATAAAGTGTATTACACATATGGTGTTATAAAAATGGCTCCTTTAAAGTGATGTTGGAAAAACTGCCTTACCACCTTATAGTACTTACAAAAATAGAATCCAGTTTTATTTAAAGGCCTAAGTGCGAAAGTTACAACTCCCTGACAATAGAAAAACGTAGGAAAACCTCTATGACCTCCAGCCTCGTAATTTATGAAACAATTTTATTCTAACTCTCTACAACATCAGGTCATTGGCAACACGGAAGCCCCTTTTTGTTCCTCCAACAGTTTTTAGGGCACGGTAATTTTGTTTTCCTTGAAGTTGTTTTAAGACGCAACACTTTTTATGACAAGCCATAAGTACCCAATTATCTAAGATGAAGATTATATTTTAATTAATCCTCTATTTAAAAAAAACTTTGCACTCCCTTAAACTTCAAAGTATCTTTTGTTTTATTTTGTTAGTTTTTCTATATTCCTCAACCCCTTGACTATCTGTGCTGGGCTACACCCTGCAGGCCTGCAAGCCCTGTAGCTGCCCAGCCTCGAGACAGAAGAAAGAGCAGAGAGACAGCGACAGAGACATCAACAGCTTATTGGACATGGGATATTACATATCCAAACCCAAGGTTCTGGAGCGACAGCTCACCGTGGGCAGCAGAGGACAGGCAGGACACAGTAGCAATCTTTGCTACTTGGGGGAGAAGGAGGCTATCATTTATAGGGGGAATTGATTTCAGGTTGGCTCATCAGTTACCAGGGAAACAAGCAGCTGGGCCAAGCAGGTACGTGGTTACTAATTAAGCCCCATAATTAAGAGGAGTCATGTGAGTGAAGCAGACACTGGTTGAGCAGGGAATGTACAGAGAGTAAGAGAACAACCATCTCAAGTGGCATATATACTGATATCTCTATACATGCTGATCTCTCTAAATTATATATATGCACATAGTATACATAAATATACCTATAAGTAATAGATGCATATATTGGACACATATTACGGATTCCTTATAGTAGCAAGAAGCAATCAATTAGATTTATAATTCACAACATGGATAGATCCTAACACAACATTTTTTGAATTAAAAAAAGACCCCTCCCCCTCCCCCTCCCTCTCCCTCTCTCTCTCTCTCTATATATATATACACACACATATCACTCAGTATATACGAGTTGATAACTTGATAACTCACTCTCTTGGTCCTCAAAGTCTACAGTCAAATAAGGGGAAATGGGAGTAAAAAACCAAAGCAAAATTAATGTATGTGTGTGTATCTAGCATATACAGTACATATGAGGATAGCAATAGGTTCATATTCGTAGGTACTATGGATCACAACCAAAAGGAAGTTTTAAGTACTCTGTAAAAGAGCTACAGATCATAAGACAAACTTCTGCCACGATGTTATGGTAGAAATTAACATAAATATGGAGCTTACATAGTTCACATCCAGTACCTAACTTGTATAGCCTAAGGTTAGTGCTAAGTGTTCCCCTATCATTTTATCAGTATAAATTCTAACAAGGACTATGGTGTGCATGCATTCAAAGGATACAGAATTATTCTTTGGAAAATTTGGCTAAGGTAATGAGATTTCAGGAAAAAATATTTAACCTTTAATTGCTTAGGTATTTATTTATAGGTTACTTAGGTTTTCTTTTTATTACTGTGCTTACCTTTTTCCCTTTAATTTCATTTTAAGAAATGACCACTCTGCCCCTCCCCAAGGCTATTTCCACCTGTGCCCGTTTTAATTAAATCTATTATTGACTCAACTTGCATTTGTGTTATATAATTTCTCTTGTGTAATTGGAAATTGTTTTATTCAATAATTATCAAAGGGATGATTCAGAGATGCTGGCTTTACTGAAATGTGTGTGGAGGGGTGTTTCATGTAAAGCAGAGCAATCTTTTTATTTCAGGCTCCTTTCATTATATTAAGTTCCAGGAGCTGTTATTTAAACGAAGTTGAAAGAGAACCTATTTACTGGCTGGCAATCATAGACTGAGCATTTGGAGTTCTTGTGGTTTGATCTCACTGTGTATTATTTGAATAGAATGCATCAAGTGAAATATGGGGAAGTGCAAGATAAATAATTGGCAAACATAAAGGTAAAATACAAAGATGCTGTCTGCATATTTTGCCTTTGCATCATGGTCCTGATATACTACAAATGTATTCAAGCATGTGTTCAAAGTATTCAGTAGTTCACAAATAATTTAGTGAGTCAGAATTAAAGCAATGTTCCCCTCCAAAGTACTCTTGCTGACTTCATAAGGGAAAATTTCAATGTTGATAAATATAGAACTTTTAATAATAAAGTGTTGTTTCAACTATATATCTTTGGATTATATGCATTTTCTTGATGAATGTAACCAATACTTTTCTGTGCATTATGAAGTGAAGAGTGGGGGTGGGTAATAGTATTAAAATCCTTTTATGTTTTACAAAGTTCTATTATATACATTTACCAATAATCTTATGTGGGTGTCTGGGCAGGTATTATTACTCTTCTGACTCCAGTTAAAATTTCTTGCATACATTACACTGCCATTCTTTTGCTTTTTGAAAATATAACCAAATAAATTTGCAATTATTGGAGTTATCAAACAGTTTGTAAATATAGGCCCATGTGAACCTCTAGTTTGTGATTAAATATATTTCAAAGGGAAAACTGAACAAATTATGCTACTTGGCAGCCAAATCTATTTGTTGAAAAAATGGGTTATACAGAATGCTCAGGTGAACATTTCTGATATTAACACAGTTGCTGATTATACAAGGTCTATCTGACAAGGAAAATAACTCTTGTCATATTCTAAGATGCTGGGTGGGAAGATCAGTTGTCATATAGGCGTTCCCACAAAGAAACTTCCTGGATAAAGAATATGAAAGGAAAGAGAAGAGATATTATGTTAGTGGGTTCTTTAAAGTTAGTATATAAGAGCTGGAATACATTCTCCTTCAGAAATCAAACTAAAGTTTTCCAAGAGAGTGTGGCAAGAACGCCACTTTCTTAGGGCATTTAAAGAGGTCAAAGAGGCAAGATGATATTGATAGAGATGGGGAGGGGTGAGAGACAGTGGACTTGTGTCTGGGGACATCTTATGGAGTAGGTGCTTTCGAGTCAGGTTGACCTAGGTTTAAATCCTGGACCCATTACTTTTCAGTGATATGAATATAATAGCAAGATCAAACCAAACATAAAATTCCAAGTGATAGGCCAGAGCAATATGAAGTTTGCAAAGGAAATATTTGAAAACAAGTGCATGATTCTAGAAAGCCCCCCAAGGACATAAAAACATTGAAAGAAAGGCCTGAGAGAGGATATGTGAGGGTTCCATCTTTGGAGAGAGTTATATGTGTGCTGTGACTCCCACCCCAAAGCAGAGGGACGAGGGTGCCTGTGGCCAACCTCAGTTCTAATGAGAAGGGCTTCCATGGGATCCCGTGTAGAGCCCGGTGTTTTCTATAATTGTAGGGGAGTAACACAGTGAACTCTTTTGAGGAATATAAAGGCTATAGCTCTCATATCAGCTTGAGCCAACAAGGTGGGGACAGGAAGGAGAGAGGGGGCAAAAGGAGAAAGTGGGGGTGGAGAGAGATAGCCACTTGTACGTTGAGCCACAGAAACACTTAGTGATGCCAGAACAAGGAGGTGGAAATGGTTCATCAGTACCAGGTGTCTGTGATTTGAACAGAGCCAGTCTGAAGTTGTAGACAAGCAGGACCCTGCGGGGCCTTCCCCCAACAGACTCCCCTCCCCCATGGCCTCTGCCTGCCTCTTCTTTGTAGGAAAACTTTAGCCTCCTAGGCCTTCCCGAAGTTCCAAAGAATGAATTTAATAAGAGAAGTAATAAAATGCAGAAACAAGGGAAAACAGTCAAGGAAGGCAAAATAATGACAGTTTAGTCATAAAACAAAATCAAGGACCTTTAGTTCCTTCTCAAAGACTATAGATAATATTCTGAGCCACATGCTTTGAGCCGTTTTGCTGATACTGAAATCCCCACCAGGTGAAAGAAGTTACGCTGCCCACAAGCAGGTAGATCCCAGACCGGTTGGAACCAGCAGGTTGACAATGTTGACTCCCAGTTACCTCATCACCAACCAATCAGAAGAATGTCCAGGAGCTGATCACACACCCCACAACCCCCAACCCCTCCCGCACCCCGTCTTTAAGAACCTTTCCCTGAAGGCCATCAGGGAATTTGGGCCTTTTAAGCACTAGCTGCCTGGACTCTTTGCTTGATGCCCTGCAATAAACACTGCAACTTTCTTTCCTCACAACCTGGTGTCAGTACATTGGCTTTACTCTGGGCAGGTGAGCAGAACCGAGTTTAGTTCAGTAACAAAGCCATTTTAAACACTGATCAAAAGAACACCTAAAAAAACCAAAAAACAAAAAATACCTGGAGGGGTGATGGAACCCACCCCCTGCCCCCAGCTGTGTAGAGCAGAATGGGGATGGGTGGATCCTGAATAAACCGCAAAGGTGATCAGAGGCGAAAACATGTGCTCTGAGCATTTGTCAAGGTGAACGGATTTCAAGCCTCCCCACAGCAATGCCTAATTTAACAAGAACTATATTTTACTCTTATCTGTTCTCCCCAACATAGCCCATCTTGTACCTCTGTCGGAAACCAGAAACCTCAGTTTTCTCGTATTTTGAAAGCCCTATGTGTATATAGCACAGTGGATTACCGGTTACTCTTCACAGTGGTGCAGGAGGTGAGCAGAGCGTGCTGGAAGCGGCAGACACAGGCAACTTCGTGGGAGAGACTGCGGGTGGCGGCACTCAAGGCGGTCGCTGGAGCCTAAGAGCACGCGCATGCGCCTGGGGGCACGCAGCTCAGGTATCGCGAGGCTCACGCTGCGCAGCCGCACTCCTTCGTGTTTAGCCGAGCTGCGGAGAGGCGGCAACCCACAGCTGCTCCGGCTGTTTGCACGGACTCGTGGAGCTGCTCACAGCCACCGCCTGCCTGCGGGGACGAAAGACAAACTCTTTGCAGGATTCTGTGGTACTGGCTGGGTCCTGTCGAGTCACATATTTACTGGTCTTGAGCAAAATGGAGACCAGTTTTTACATTAAGCTGATGCACCTCCCTGGAGGCCCCACCTTGATCTTCCAGACGAACACGTACAAGCTGGTGGATGCTGTGGTTTCCTCGCTGTACCCGTGTGCTTGAGTGGCAGTTTGCCCATCCTTCCCTTCTGGTGCTGAGCAGCCTTGGCCCCCATGATGTGCACGTGAAGCTCATGGCCACCGTGTACCAGAACCTGTTTTTCCATCTATGTGCACAAGGCGAACGTGAACGCCGTCAAGCGCCAAATTCTCATCAACTACGGTCCCTACTCCCAGGAGCTGGAATCCCGCTATTATAGCATGAAAGTTGTTGTGGGAGCATGTTGCGGAATGATGAAGCTTCTCAGGAGATGAGCTCCCTGCAGGACATGGGTGAGTTCTGGCCATAGGCGTGCGCCTTTGAGGCAGAGCTGGATTGCCAGCGCAGTGTTACCGAGCTGCCCCAGGCGGCTGCCCGGCGCTACCAGTACTGGGCCTCGCATAACCTGCAGCACATTAGGACCCAGGAGGGTGTTGGGGAGGGGAACATGCTGTCCTGCAGTTTCCTTCACAAGACTTTGGGCGAACTGCAGGCCACCCTCGTAGCCAAGAAGGAGAAGCTGCAGCTCAAGGCCCAGAGGGAGGACAGGCAGGCCCAGAACTTCCAGAACAAGTAGGAGCAGTGAGAGACCCGTTAGAAGAAAATCCTGGGGGCATGAAGAGGGCACGGGCAGAGGCTAGTGGAGACTGTGATGCTGAGGACCCCGGGGGAACCCCTGGAAGCAGAGGGAGCCAGCCAGCAGGAGGAGGGGCAAGGTGAAACCCAGTATTCCCGTCAGGCGGTGGGCAAGGAGCCTGACACCAGTCCCGAAGGTGCACAGACAGCCCGCCGGGCCCTCAGGCTATAAGTAACCGTGAAGGAGCTGAGGGCACACCGAGGCAGGGGCCTACATGGTGACTGGAGGCTTCCAAAGACCACTACTAAGAGCATTTTTACTCTTGTGAGTTGTTTTTTTTAATTGGTGTCTTTTTATCTCAGTTTGGTGATGACGTACTTTCCAGTGGGAGGTAAAATGACAGATATATAGGCAAAGTTAACTTTTCTACAAACTCTACAGCTCCAAAAGTTTGATTAGATTCAAAATGATTTCAGCAAAACCTTATTATAAACTTAGACATTGTTCGGTTGGCTGTTGTCTCCCATTCTCTTCTTTAAACAAGGTTCTTAAGGATGGGTGGAGGACAGTGGGAAGAGAAAGGTGGAAAGGATGCCACGGCCAGGTGGAAACAAATGTAACCCATTTGGGGGCACACAGAGGTCAATCCTGGGTCCTAATGGCCCACTCTTTTCCCAGTAAATTCTCCTGGGACAAATAAAAAAGACAACTTCCTAGGAGATTCTAACCATGGAATAACACTATGGGTATTTAAGTTATCAACCCTCACTAAATGGCTCCTGAAGGCAACTGGATTGAAAAAGTTTTAAATCCTGTAGCCAAAACGAGGATCTATGTCAAACAGCAGCTTGTTTCTCGTTCCCATAGCATTTCATGGCATTGAGTTTTTGGATCATATGTAGTGTTTTATGGAAGGGTTTTATTGTTGTTACAAAGTAAATATGAAATATAATAGAAAACTCAGGTTGCAGACAGTTAAACTGTGTAATAAGGCAATTTATAGGGAAGGAGATAAATAGCTATGGGAAGACTGGGTCTGTAAAACATTTCTAGGATGCCATGATTGTTAGTAGGGATAAATTCCTTTTCTCTTAAGAGAGTAGTATTGTGTGTAGAGATCTTAAAATATCTGTGAGGCTCCGTAAGGGAGAGAGATTATATTAAGTTTAATGGTGAAACAGAAATAGAAAAATAGTAGTAAATCAGTAAAGAATTTAGATAGAAAGGTATTGAATTTATTTTCCATTTAATTTTCACGCACGTACTTGTGTGATCTGTAAACATGTTATCCATTTGAAATGGAAAGTGCCTTTTTTTGTTTTGTTTTGATTTTTTTTAATGAGCATTAAGAGATGTGAGGATTTTGATGTAGTCAATTACAATTAGAAAATTGATTGTGATGCTCTGTGTTTTAGCTGATGTTGAGTCAAATCACCTAAAGTCTTGTTCAATTATAGTGTTTAAATACTAAAAGGAGTTACTGTTTATCATTCATTCACCCATTTATTAGACAAATATTTATTGAGAGCCTACTATGTACTTGGCAGTGTTGTAGGTCCTAAAAATACAGCCATACAATAAATATTCAGAGGACCTCCCTTCATGATGCTTATATTCTAGAAGGGACAAAAACTACAAGCAGCTAGAAAATTAATGTATATTATTCAGTAGTAAGAATAAAGTTAGTGGGGCTTCCCTGGTGGCGCAGTGGTTGGGAGTCCTCCTGACGATGCAGGGGACACGGGTTCGTGCCCCGGTCCGGGAGGATCCCGTGTGCCGCGGAGTGGCTGGGCCCGTGAGCCATGGCCGCTGAGCCTGTGCGTCCGGAGCCTGTGCTCCACAGCGGGAGAGGCTGCAGCAGTGAGAGGCCCGCGTACCGCAAAAAAAAAAAATAATAAAGTTAGTTAAAGGGACATACAGTGACAGAGTTTGCTATGTTAGAGGACTCAGGAAAGGCATCCTTGAGGGTGTGTCATTTGTCTTGAGTGAAGTGAGGGAATAAGTTATTTGACTATCTATGTGAAGAATATTTCAAAAAGGAAGACGGGGGGGCACATACTTTAAGTTGCAATATATTCTCTGAGTTTGAGAAATTGTAAGATCAGGTTGATCAGTAATCAAGGAGAATATTGGTAGGAATGAGGCCAGAGAGGTAGAGGGGAGCCAGATAATATAGGGATTTGTAGGAGACTACTGAAGGATTTTAGAGCAGGAGAGTGACATAATCTGATTTACATTTTAGAAATATTTTCTGTGTGAACAATCGTTAATAGCAGGAAAAAAGCAGAAGTGGAGAGACCAATTCAATAGCTATTTTAGTTGTACGGGAGAGAATGTTGTTCCCATGGGCTAGGGAGATTGCCTGGGAAGAGGTGAAAAGTGGTCATATTTCAGATATATTCTGAAGTGTCAAAAACTTTTGATAAGTTCTTATATATAATATCTAATTTAATCTTCAAAATAACTGTATGAGGAAAACAGATATTGTCATCACCTCCATTTCTAGAGGAGGAGTCTGTGGGTGAAAGATATCAAGTAACTTTCTCAATGTCCTTGCATTGGTAAATGATAGAATTAAACATGATTAAACCTGGATTTGGCCATCTCCATTACTTGAGATTTTGCCCATAACATTACATTGCCTTTTTTTTTTTTTAAACCTAATCCATAAAGTAGAACATGACAGGACAACAGTAGAAAAATGGCCTCAAATGTTAGGCATAGTTGCAGTGAAATGGAACTCATTTGTTGTATTGTTTACTTTGTTGCTGTCAAAGATGGATTCCCTGCACCACCTTTGAATAAAACCTTTAATCCCAGAACTGGAAAAGGAAAGATACTAGGAATTGCAGATAGTAGGCCTGTAGATAGAGGAGGAAAAGGAATGTCACATCCTTCCTGCCCCCAACAATCCACCATGAGAACAAGGACAAATTATGTTTTATTTATTTATTCTTTTTTAGGCTGAAGAATTTATTTTCTCAGCAAATTATCTGAATTAATGATCAATTTGTAAGGTAAATGAACCAAATTTAACAATGGTTTCTGTCAACAAACTTTTAAAATATTTTATAATTTAAACAAATGTACAGTTGTACAACCTTCACCATAATGCAGACTTAGAGCATTCCACTTCAGAGTTAATCCACACTCCCACACTCAACTCTAGGAAGCCACTAGTTTTCTTTCATTACCTATAAATCTACCTTTTCTAAATTATTCATATAAATAAAATCATGCATTGTAGTTTTTTTATGTTTGGCTCCTATCTCTTAGCCTACTGTTGTTGAGGTTATCCAAGTTGTAGTGTGAATTGGTAGTTCATTCCTTTTTATGGCTGAGTAATATTCCATAATATGGGTGTACCACATTACTCATTTGTCAGTTGATGGACAATTGGGTTGTTCCTAATTTTGGACAGTTAGGACTAATGATGCGTGAACATTCATACACGTGTTTTTATGTGGACCTGTGTTTTCATTTTTCTTGGATAGATTTCTACAAGTGACATTGCTGAGTTGTATGGTAAATAACTGTTTAATTTTTTAAGAAACATTTTCCAAAGTGTCTGTACCACTTTTATCTTCCCACTAGCAGTGCATGATGGTTCTAATTTTTCAGTATCTTCTCTGACAGTATTGTCTGACATTTTGATTAGAGCCATTCTAATGGGTGTGTAGTTGTGTCTCTTTATGAACTTAGCATTTTCCTACTGATTAATAATGTGAGCATATTTCAAGTGCTTATTAGCCGTTCATATATCTTTTTTTGCTAAATGTTCAAATGTTTCACTGATTTTTAAGTTGGGTTGTCTTATTGAGTTGTAAGGATTATATATTATGCATACAAATCTTTATTATTAGATATATGATTTTCAAATATTTTTCTCCTAGTTTATGGCTTGACTTTTCATTTTCATAATGATATTTTTTGAAACACAAAAAATAATTTTGATGAGGTTTAGTTTATCAATTAATTATTTTATGGATCATGTTTAAAGTCTAAGAATATTTTGCCAAACTCAAGATCATAATGATATTCTGTTATTTTCTATAAGTTTTGTAGTTTAATTCTTACATTTAGGTCTATGAGATTACTTGATCCATTAACATGGTTATTTTCCCATTTATTTAGAACTTCCTAGATTTCTTTCAACAATGCTTTGTAGTTTTAAGTATAAGGTGCACTTCTTTGAATAATAAGTGTATTCCTAGGTATTTTATTCTTTGCTCTTACTGTAAATGAAATTGTTTTCTTAATTTCATTTTTGTATTGTTCACTGCTAGTATATGGAAATACAGTTGGTTTAAATATGTTTGTCTTGTATCTTGCAATCTTGATGAACTCCTTAATTAATTCTAACAGTATTTTAGTGACTTCCATAGGATTTTCTATATAGAAAATCATGTCATCTGCAAATAAGATAATTTTTCTATATCTTTTTCTTGTTACATAGCCATGGCAAGAATATCCAGTACAAGGTTGAACAGATGTTGCAAGAATGCACATAGTTGAGTCATTCCTCATCTTTGGAGGAAAGCATTCATTTTCACCATTAAGGGTTATGTTAGGTGTGGATATTTCATAAGGGTGTAGCCCTCATGATGAGATTAGTGCCTCTATAAGAAGAAAGCTATTTCTTTCTGTTTTCCATCATGTCAGAATACAATGAGAAGGATGCCATCTACAAACCTGGAAAAGGGCTCTCACTAGGAACCAAATCAACCAGCACCTTGATTTTGGACTTCCCAGCCTACAGAACTGTAATAAATTTCTGTTGTTTAAGCCACCTAGTCTATGATATCTTGTCAGAGCACCCTGAACCAACTAAGACAGTTGTGGTATATAATATACTTTTTCGTGGTATATATATATATAATTTTGTGATATATATATATGCATATATAATTTTTCCTTCTTGTTTTGGTAATTTGCATTTCTTGAATTTTTCAAACAAAAAGCAATGAGTTCCATTGATTTTCTCAATTGTTTATGTACTTTTTATTTCATTGATGTCTCTACTAATATATTTTATTTCCTTCTGTTTGTTTTATTTGTTTAGTTTGCTCATGGTTATCTAGGTTCTTAAGGTGGAAGCTCAGGTTATCATTTTGAGATCTCTTTTTCTGATATTGGTCATATAGATATAAATTTCCCTCTAAGCACTGTTTCAGGTACATTGCATAAATCATATGTTGTATTTTCCGTTTCATTCATTTCAGAATATGTTCTATTTTGCCTGTGATGTCTTTTTTGATCAATGAGTTATTTGGAATGGTGTTTTTAAAATTAATAATATTGGGATTTTTCATATTTTTTGTTGTTGTTGATTTCTAATGTATTTCCATTGTGGTCAGATCACATACTATGTATGAGTTCCTTACTTTTAAATGTATTATGACTTGTTTTATTGCCTAGCATATGATCTGATCTATTCTGGAGAATGATGCATGTAAAGAATGTGGATTCCACTGTTGTTGGGTAGAAATTACTATAGCTCTTTGTTAGGTTGATACTGTTCAAGTCTTGTATATAGTTCAGGACTTTTTTGATTAGTTCTACCAATTATTGAGAGCAGTGTATCAAACTTTCTCACTCATTTCTCTGTTCAGTTTTGTTCATTTTTTGTTTCATATATTTTGGGCCTGTAAGTTACATATATGTTTATAATTATTGCATCTTCCTGATGCATTGACCCTTTTATCATTATCAAATTCGTTGTTTGTCTCTAATAATATTGTTTGCCTTAAAGTGTACTTTGTCTTATATTGATATAGCATTCCAGCTGGCTTAACGCTTACTGTTTGCATGATAAATCTTTTCATATCCAGTCTAATTTCGTCTTAGTCTAAGGTAGATATATATAACAGCTTGTAGTTGGTTTTGGTTTTTTATTTGTTTACAGCCTGAGAGTCTTTGCCTATTGATTGGGGTATTTAGACCATTTGCACTCAAAGTAATTATTGGTATGGTTGGATTTATCTTTGTCATTTGTAATTTGTTTTCTAGGTGTTCGATCACTTATTGTATCTCACTGTTTCTCCCTGACTGCACTTTTTGGTGATGAATTAGTATTTTTTAATGTACCATTTTCACTCTGTTGATTTTTAAGTGCATTTTTGCATTTTTGGTTGTTTTCCAAGTGGTTGTTTTAAGAATTATAGTATGCTTATTAATTTGTCACAAGGTACTTCATATTAATACTAACTCAGTTTTGGTTAAAGTATCAAATTTTGTTCCAGTATACTTTTATTCCTTCTCCCTTTCCTTTTGCTGTTATGGTTATGTATGTTATATTGATATGTATCAGGAACCCAAACAATAGATTGTTATAATTATCACTTTATATAGGTTTTTGCTTTATATAAAAGTTAAGAAAGAAGGGAAAATATATTTATATAAATCTATAGAAAATGGATTTGGATTTATATTGTTTGTATTAACTCATATATTTGCAACTTCCCATGATCCTGTGAATTTCAGTTGCAATCTAGTGTCATTTTTTTGTCAGCCTGGAGAAATTCCATTACTATCTCTGGTAAGGTACTTCTGCTAGCAATAAATTTTCTCAGTTTTTATTTAACATTTATTTTTGTATAATTATTTTGCAATGTATAGAACTTTCTATTATCCTACTTAGGTCTGTTGAGTTTCTTGGTTGTGTAGATTTTTGTTTTCATCAAATTTGGAAGTTTTTAGTTATTATTTTATCAAATATTTTGTCAGCTTCTTCTTTTTATTCCTGTTAACAGTAATCAGTCTCAGTTAGGATTATGCTTGTCTTCTAACCACATTATATCAAGCTAGTAGACATATGTTGACCTCCCCCATTCACCTGCCTCTGAGAAGTCACATCTCTGCTGTGTTGCTGGGCATGGGTGATACCTGTCACTACAATTAAAGTTAGCCCATTTTGCCCACTGCAGAGAATCTTATAGTCCTTGTGACTTGACCCATCCTGGCAGAACTGCCATGGTGAGCTGGGGTGGGGGTGGGGAAAAGATGGGAGGCCAGGCCAGAATGCATAGATCTCCACTTTTCTTACTCAACGTCCAGCAGTTTTGAAACCATAAATACTTTTCAGATTGATTCTGCCTTTGGGTGATTTTTGAGAAGTGGAATTGTTTTCTTGGTTTTTGTTTTGTTGTGTTTTTGGTCTGTTTGTTTGGCTTTTCAGTTGTTTTTGAGGAGAGGATTTGCCATTCTTTTCAATCAGCCATAGCCATAATTCCTGCCACTCTTAAACAACTTTGTTTTGACTGATGAATGAATTGGGTTAGAGTTTGGGCCTGTAGATCGAAACAATTTCCCACCAAACTGCATGACACACTGCTTTCTGATGTGGAGGGGCTATTAATTAGGACACTTTGAGATGAAAAGTTGATTTCTTCCTCAATTCTTTGTTCAAATACGATGCAAAGCTTTTTAAAAATATCAAAAAAGTCAAAGCTTGCACCACAGACTGTGGAGGCATAGATTGTGAGAAAATTTGCCATTTAGGAGATTTTAAAATTTATCTTTGAAGTATATTAGTTCAAAAAGTTATTTACTGTTTTTTGTTTTGTTTTGTTTTCCTTTCCATCTCTTGCAAGAAAGGAGATTCATGCCAGGCCACATCGTACTTTCAGCTGTTTAAAACTTTCCGGTGTTTTCTTGCTGCCCCATCAGGGGATATCATTTGCTAAAGCAATTCAGTTATCATGCTCTTTATTTTACTCAAACCCTGTGAGAACTCAGAAGTGTGCTAAATTGGGAAATTTGATGAAGGAAGAATATCTTAGAGATAATCATCTTGCTTCAACAAAATGCCTCTTTATTTTAATGGGGCAGGATAAAAACGAACATGCATTTTAAATGCCCTCACCCATGTCACTAATTGCACCATAAGTTGCTTAAAAGAAACAATTACTACAATTCTGGTTGACTCAAGTATTTCACTAAACTTGGCAAGGCTTCCTCTTTCAACTAGAGTATTATGATTATGAAGCAGTAACAAAAAACAAGTTATTTCTGTCTGAAAATTTATAAGAGAACTAAAGAAAAAATATTTACAGTAAGTAATTATACCCTTAAAGTATTTGCATTTATATGTTTCATTTTTATTTAAATAGAAGTCAATTTTTGTAGCTTTCTATGACAGAAACTGATACTTATACCCCAATATCAATTTTTATCACCCTCCTTTTAATAATAGTATTACCTCCATTTTACCTGGGTTTATACCTGCTCAATTATAGGCTACATTTTCCTATCTACATTGTATATAGGAGTGATCATGAACCTCAGCCTCAGCCTCAGAGAGGTTAATTGACATGCCAAATGTCACAAAGTAGTTTCTTGTGGAACTGGGACATGAAACCATATATTCAACACTAATAAACACTTTTGATGCTAAAATAATCTAAACTTTGGGGATATGTTAACTCAAAATTAGCCACAGTTTCCTTCTACTATGGATTTCATTCTTCTTAACAGACAACAGTTATATTATTCACATTAATAGTTTTTCTTTTTTGATCTTTAGGAACAAAATGAAAACTATTCTCAGTGGAGAGAGTTTATTCATATTCATTTTAAACCTAATCATGTTTAGATAATGTAATAATAATGAACTAAAAACGGTCAAAGAGGGCTCACTATTCAAATGGTTATAGAATTTCCATCAATCATAAGATAAAATACCAGACAATGAAGATGCAACTGCAGTATAATAAGTCATTCTAAATGCTGTGCATGCAATAGAATCAACAGACCATTAGTTCAGTTTTATCCACAAAAGAAAGGAAGAAAATTAAGAGATCATAATCTTCTGGTCAACCTCTGAAGCAGAGAAGATGTTGACTTTAGGTTGCATGTGGCCCATTTAAAATGATCCAATATCAGGGATCCATATGAAAGCAGACATTTTTATTTGGAAGTAATTTAGCCATTTTATTATTTTTGTTATTGTGAGTTTAGGTTTCTAGCCCTGTCCTCTACCTCCTCATACTTTAGAATGGAGGGAGCTGTTTTGGTGGATGAGGAATGATGAGTTAGAAGATACAGAAGCAGAGGTTTCTTTATTGACTGTTGACTAGCTTAGTCAAGTTCAGTGAAGTAGCTGAGTCGAATCTTTTTACTATACCCGGTTGGGTTCCTTTACCTGAAAATGAGAATAGTTTCATATTTCATCAATTCTAAGACCTATTTTCGTTTCCAATTTTATCCTCTTTTAAATTGGAACGCATATAACAATAAATAGCATCTTATAAGTGACAGCATGTTTTCATTCTTAGTTGTACTTAAGATGGTGGTGCATCTTTTAGTTGATGGTGCCATTGATTTGATTAGATCACTTTGGATCTTGTAGAGAAAATCTAGAAAAAAGTTAAAAGCGGGATGCCATTTTAAGACATCAGAAATATTAGAGATATTGAAATTACTTCAGCTTTTTTAAAAAGTGCCTAAACAATTGCTTAAAAGCAAGGGTGATTGGAAGGGGAATGAAGTTCTTTCTCATCTTTCATAGCAGAGTCACTTGATATAGTTTCAGCTTAATTAAACTTGTAAAGTGTAGTTAAAAATGAATTATTTCAACCTCAATATTTCTCATGGTTTTTAATTAAATTTTGTATTGAATTATTTTAGCAATCCCTTTACTGTTAAGAAATAATTCTTTAAATTTAGTAACTATTTTAGTTTAGCTATAAGCCAACATTTTTGTTAAATATATTAATTTTCATTGAATAATCTCAATATTTTATTTTTAAAATATAAGGAATATGAATCCATGTTTAATAATGTCTTTATAAATAACCATCTTGTGATTCATCCTATCTATCTATACTGATAGAATGACTGACAAGATCACAAGATATGTATAATGTCTCAGTATCCTGAATGAAGTGCCCTGAATGTTGATAATTGTTATTTCTCAGTGGCAGGATTTGGGGTGATTTTATACCTTCTTCTTTATCCCTCTATTATTTTTTTAAAACTAAGAACATATCTATTTATAAATCCAGAAATGACAATAAAATTAAATAAACTTCTGTATGTACACATATCTAACTAAATCCTGTCCGTCACCCACATACCCCACTACACTTTTTGCAATCTGCTTCTATCTTGTGTGGCTATACTCTTGAATTCTGCTGGTTGTAGCTGCATTTTGCAGTTATTCCTTCATCGGTCTTGTGTAGTTCATCCCAAGATGTGGACAGCTATCTTACATTGTGTTCTTTAATAAACTACCCCTAAAGAGCAATTGAAAATGCCTTTGTAAAAAAATCTAGCATTGGCTTATCAACTAGAAAGTCAGTTTTGCATAGTGGTTAAGATGATGTCCATTGAGGTCACGTAACCATTAGGGCACTGCCAATTACAAAGTACGTGACCTTGAGCAAGCTACCTAACATCTCTCAAGACAGATTTTTCATTTCTAAAATACTGACTTAATGAACATACGAAGCTCAGAGAGTTATTGTAAAGATTACATTGTAAAACATTTGCAAAGGGCTTCCCTGGTGGCTCAGTGGTTGAGAGTCCGCCTGCCGATGCAGGGGACACGGGTTCGTGCCCCGGTCTGGGAAGATCCCACATGCCGCGGAGTGGCTGGGCCCGTGAGCCATGGCTGCTGAGCCTGCGCGTCCGGAGCCTGTGCTCCGCAACCGGAGAGGCCACAACAGTGAGAGGCCCGCGTACCGCAAAAAAAAAAAAAAAACCAAAAAAACAAACATTTGCAAAGCACTTGGCATAATGACACACATGTAGAGCTTAGTCAGCAAAAGCCACACAAATAATCAGTTGCCACTGTCCTGAGTTCTGCAAAGGAGCTGTACTGGACAATGTGGGAGCACATGGCAGAAGGTCCAGACTATCAGGGGGGTCAGCGATGTTTCTAGTACGCTGTGAAGAATCCATCCGCACCAGCATTTCCACAGATTATCTAGAGTTGTAGGAGACCTCTGTGAGATTCTGATGATGGTGAGGAAAAATAATTTCAATAATTAGAAATTGGTTTTCTGTTATTATTTTTAAAAATTCGGGAGATGTCATGTAAGTCTATAGGAATCACTTGCCTGAGAGTAGCTCATTAGGTAATGAGAGGTCAAGGAATCTTACCCATATCGTAACTTATGATAACTTTAAGCTTAAAAGTGTTTTTCTCCTTTTTTAAAAAAATTTTTAACAAGAGGTAAAGGAAGTTGAAAGAAAACTGAGATATACCCTGGAAAGTGGAGTTCATTACTCAAAGGAAAAGGATTACCCCCAAAAAAATCCCAAACCAACCAAACACCACCACACACAGCTAAAGATATTGGCATTTTCAAATACATATCCTGATGGCTTTTCAGTTATCAGTGAGTTTAATTGTTCTGACTCAGACACCTGCGTTTGATATATTTTCATAACTATGCCTTAAATATTACAGACAGCTTCCCAACAACTGACATATTAGGAGATATACTGACAGTTGTATTGATAACACTAAATGGATCCTGCCCAGCCCATTGCTAAAATGCCTGCTGCTTCTTCTTGCTGGAAAAAATATCTTCACTCTGCATATTCTACAGAGGGTCAGAATAGTATTTGAGAGGTGGTGCAGCTACCTTCCTTGAAGACTGTCTGGGAATGGCTGTAAGGTGGACACAGCAAACACAGCATTCAAGCTTTGGGATGATTGTTTCAAGCACCATGCTTTAGAAAGTCTAAACTGACTGTTGCAAAGCATTGACTTAGGAAGTGAAGCAGTTGGGGAAAGGTAGTGAAATGAAAAAAAGAGCTGCTTCAACAATTTGAAAAACCTCGAAGTCCTTTCCAGCAAAGCACCAATAAATCTACAGGGCAAACAGAATTACTCCAGCACCTTCACAGACATGTTCCCAAAGCTACATTTTACTTTGTTTGTTTTTGTTTTCAATCTTTAATCATAGCTTTCACATAACTTCCTGGATAGACATATGTTGGGGGAAATGAGGGACCATAGTGGTCACTGCTCAGTGCTCTTACATAAGTAACTACACCTGGAATGATACCCATTTCTTGCAATCCCCACCCCCCAGGTTGGTAGGTACAACAACTGAGCATATGTATTTGAGGTTTTCAAAGCTAAGTTGATAAATCTAATAAATATGTTGAAAGCAAAAAGTCATCAAGAGTCAGTTTATATCCATCCTCTACCCGCCCCCGATGAGACAATTGCTATAATTGCTTCTCTTGCAGAACGTTATCTAAGTGCCAAGTTATGCAGGGAATGAAGCGTTACCTAGCAATATGGCCAACTTTCAATTATCCATGGCAATGGGAGTCAGGGATAGTAGAGATAATTAAAATTCACAGACTGTCTTTAAACTTAAGTTTAATCACTTACATCCTGCTCCCCTTGCACGAAGCACACTAGAAGCGCTACCTGGAGATGATATCTTTTGATTCAGGTTTTATCTCTTTCCATGTTCCTTGTCCTCCAAACAGGGGAAACAACAGAAAGCCTTATTTCGTCTTTATATCTTCAGGGCCTAATAAAAAATTTGGATCATAGTGGATGTTCAAAAAATATTGAACTGTTAGAATGGAATGGAATGGAAGGAAAGGATCTTTGCTATTCCTGAACTGGAAACTGGATGTGAGCCTTACTTATTTTTGCAGGCGAGACCAACCTGACTTTTATAGTATCCAAAGAATACAACTAGCTTTCCCTTTAAAGTTATTATACTTACACCCATACATTCATTCATTTATTCATTCACAGATGTTTATTAAATGTTTAAAATGTGCCAGTCTTTGTGTTTGAGTACTGGATATTTAGCAGAAAAAAGATAAATAAGATTCCTTCCTTCATGGAGCTTAGAATTCTAGTTGGAGGAGTCAGATTAAAAAAAAGCAAATAAAAAAAAAATGTTAGTGGCATGCATTAGTGTTATGAGGAAAATGCATGGAGACAAATACAATGTAATTTGTGTCATGAGAGGCACTAATATAGCAAGATTAGGAATTCCTGTCTGTTGGAAGATAGACCCTGCCATGCAAGGGGTCAGAGAAAGAGAGTTCCAGGTAACAAACTCTTAAGCAGAGAAAGAATTTTGAATCTGGGGAGCAATGTCAGGTAGTGTCAACTCTCAACTCTTACATCACTCCTCCAAACTGGGATCAATTGTGAGCCAAAAAGTACTCTCTTTCCTCAGTTTCAAATAGGAAGCTTTAAAATCCTAATTCCTAGGTCAAAAGAACTGATTTGTCACCATATTTAGGCCATAAATCCATTTGAGACTCTAATTAAATGTGTGACTCTTCTGTCAACTTGTAATATACACACACAAAACACATCCTGTGTGTGTTTTAAATAATGATGGACTTCAACGAAAACAGATCATTTTGTCATTGGAAGTTCAGAATACTTTATTCAGTCATTTATTGAAGGCTGCTTTGTGTTGGGTACTGCTCTACATACTGAGGTTGAACACAGAAAAGACCTAGTTCTCATGGAGCTCTGTCTAGGGCATAATTTTTAGGTGGCTTTACAAATGCCTGTGACCTTGTTTTCTGCCGTCACTGCTTTTTTGGGCCACACATTCTTGTAATTGCCCACTGCCAGGAACATGCTAATATGTCCACATAATCTCAGTTTTCTAGGTCTGAGTGTCTCCTCCCAGTTGATGGTTTACTCACCACCAATAGGTTCAGTATGTATTTTTCCTTAATAATTTTTAAGAAATAATTGAGATATAATAAATTGCACATATAGAACATGTACAATTTGATAAGTTTTATCATATGTATGCAACTGTAGAGCCATCACCACAATCAAGATAATATATTCATCATCCCTCAAGTTTACTGCTGCCCCTTTGTAACCTCTTCCTCCTCTCATATCTCCCATCAGGCAACTACTGCTCTGTTTCCTGTCAGTACAGATTAGTTTGCATTTCCTAGAATATATTAATAGACTCTTAGAATATTACTCTTTTTTTGGTGTAGCTTCTTTCGCTCAACATAATTATTTTGAGGTACCTCAATATTGTTTAATGTATCAATAGATTGTTCATTTTTTATTACTGAAATATAATTCACATACTATAAAATTCACCCCTTTAAAGTACATAATTCAATGATTTTTAGTATATTCAAAAGATCAACGCAACTGTCTAATTCCAGAACAATTTCATCTCCCCTGAAAGAAATCCCATACCCGTTAGCAGTCAGTCCCATTTCCTCTTCCCCCAAATCCCGGGAACCACTAATATGCTTTCTGTTTCTGTGAGTTTGCTTATTCTGGACATTTCACGTAAATGGATCATGTAATATGGGGTCCTCTGTGGCTTCCTTCACTTAGCATAATGTTTTCAAGCTTCATCCTTGTAGCATGTATCAGTGTTTCTTTTTCATGGCTGAATCCCACTGTATGGATATATTACATTTTGTTTATCCATTCTTCACTTGATGGGCACTAGGGTTGTTTTCACTTTGGGGCTCTTATGAATAGTGCTGCTATGAACATTTTGTGTGAAAATACGTTTTCCGTTTTCCTGGGTATATACCTAGGAGTGGAATTGCTGGGTCATAAGGTAACTCTGTGTTTAACTTTTGAGGAGCTGCTGAGCTATTTTCCAGGTGGCTGCAGCATTTCACATTCCCATCAGTGATGCATAAGAGTTTCAATTTCTCCACATCCTTGCCAAAACTTGTTATTGTCTGTCTTTTTGATTATAGCCATCTTAGTGGATGTGAAGTGGTATCTTGTTGATTTTACTTGCATTTCCCTAATGACCAATGATGTTAAGCATTTTTCCATGCGCTTATTGGCCATTTATGTATTCTTTGCAAAAATGTATATTCAAATCCTTTGTCCATTTTTAATTGAGTTATTATTAGTTTTTATTTTGGAGTTCTTTATATATTTTGTATACAAATCAGATATATGATTTGAAAATATTTTCTCCCATTCTTTTGTACTTCCACTTTTTTTTTTTTTTGCGGTACGTGGGCCTCTCACTGTTGTGGCCTCTCCCGTTGCGGAGCACAGGCTCTGGACGCGCAAGCTCAGCGGCCATGGCTGACAGGCCTAGCCACTCCGCGGCATGTGGGATCTTCCTGGACCGGGGCACGAACCCGTGTCCCCTGCATCGGCAGGCGGACTCTCAACCACTGTGCCACCAGGGAAGCCCTGTACTTCCACTTTTGATAGTGGCCTTTGAAACAAAAAAGTTTTTAAATGTGATGCAATCCAATTTATGTACTTTTTTCCTTGGTTGCTTGTGTTTTAGGTGCCATTTCTAAGAAACCATTGCCTAATTCCTGGTCACGAACATTTATGTCTGTTTTCTTTCAAGAGTTTTAAAGTTTTATCTCTTACATTTAGCTTTTTGATTAAATTCAAATTCATTTTGACTATGTTGGGAGGAAGATGTCCAACTTAATTCATTTGGAAGTGGATATCCAGTTGTCCTAGCATCATTTGTTGAAAAGACTATTCTTTCCCCATTAATTTGTCATGGTGCCCTTGTGAAAAATAATTTAACATAAATGTATGGGGTTATTTCTGGAATCTCAATTCTATTCCATTGATCTATATGCCTATTCTTTTGAGAGTACCCTAGTTTTGGTAATGGAGAATAAACATGGGATTTTGACCAATAGGTTGGTACAGTAGATAAAACAAATGGAGCAGCAGGAAAGGTATTAAACAAATGAATGGCAATTCAGAGTCTACAAAAACATTCTTCATTAAGGAAATACAGCACATTATTGGCTGAGAGAAAAGGGAAAGATATGAGAGTATTTGAGGTCTAATTCTGTTTACAATTTTATTTTAATATAAAATTCCAACTTTTGATGTCTAAAATTGTAACATGCTTCAAAAAAAGACATGTTAAATGTCAAAGTCATTCCTGGACCTTTCACTTACTCATGGATTATAGGTTGAACACCTTAGTTACAATCTGATAGGCAAGCACAGAGATGCTTTCATCCCTGGAATTAATCAGCTCTTCAGACATAATGAATTGTATTCCATTTCCACATCCCACAGATCAAGATAAAATGATGATGAAGAAACACTAATTTGTTTACAGTAGTGCTCTGTTGAGGAGGACATGGCAGGGGATGGCAAGAAGCAGCAGCATCTGAAATTTTATGCATGCTCTCTTAACAATTTTTTTTAATTTTGAAATTGAGCATGATAATTAAGTTCATGGGAGCTGGCTAAGATTGGGCAGCCAATTCACAGGTGTGGGAAACATCTGAGTCAACCCCTACCACTGGTGAGGGTGCCAAAGCGAACACCTGGCTGTGCATAGGAGTTGCTTTGTCTGCCAAAATCATTGCCGTGAAATGATCGGCAGAATGAACAGCGATCCAAAGACTGAGCACAACTGAACACTGAATGGAAAGAGGACCCTGAGGATAAGAAATCCAAGGTAGGGAGCTAAAGGTTGGAGCAAATGCTGGTTAAATGCAGCAAGCAGAGTAACTTTTTCCATTATTGTTAGGACTTTTAGCACTAAGACTGGAGAATCATTGCTACTTTATCAGAACAACATTCCAAACTCTTGTGACAACACAGTGCTCTGTGTTTAATATTAGAGTAGGAAGAAATCTTAAGATCATTTAGATTAAATGGATTGTCTGATATTTGAATATCCCTATAGCCAGGAACTAAACTAACCTTGATGTACAGCAGTGAATATACTGTGCTTACCTTCAGAGAACCCATAATGCTGAAAAACGATTGGATTATAGCACATTTCTGATATTAACAATAAATGTGTTACAGTCATATACACATTCTGTTTTAAAGGGCCAATATAGTTAGCAAAGTTACATTAGGAATGAATGCTGAGCTGGGCCTCTGCTAAGGATAGTATCAATTGTGAAGGACAGAGAATTTCAGGTAGAAGGCAGGGGGGCATCTGGTAGCATGGCATGTTCAGGCAACTACATGGAGATATTCCTTTTATGGGCATATCACCTTTCCATAGTTTTTTTTTAAGTCCTGCCTCGCTTCTGGCAGATCTTCCTATGTAACCTGAATAGGGCCAAGTTCCTAGAATTTCTAATGTGTAGCCGTATTTAGATCACTCCCTAGTCTAATAGTGCTCAGTTTGTAGAATTAAACTTAGTGACTATGGTAGATTGTATTTTTTATTAAAAATTCTTCCTTTCCTCTCTGCCCTTGCAGTGGTTCACTATGAGTGGAATATACTCCTCCATCCCATATATTGGGCTTGACCTGTGGCTTGAACTGACCAATGGGATTTGGAAGGAAATGATAGGGTACCATTTCTGAGCCATGTCCTTGAGCAGGTTGCCACTTATCTCTCTCAAGCTTTTCTGATCCATCGTGAGATCAAAAAATCTGCCATACCATAAGTGTGAAATAAAATGTTGTTATGAGCCATTGAGATTTTGGGGTTGTTTTTTAAGCAGCAATATTAGAGCAAAAGCTAATAAAGCAACCATGCTCATTGTTAAAAAACTACAACAAACTGGTTATTGTTGCTTCAAATGAAGAATATGAATTTGAGTTTTTGAAGCAACCTAATACTGTAAATATTTACATGTACCTATAGGATTAAAAACCAAATAAAATGAAAACATTTAAAAGGTGGAGTAAATGCTGCAAAATAAGGTCATGATATAATCTTGTGGGATAGACTTTCAGTGCAATATGGTGGTAATGTGGAAGACTAAAGTTAAAAAGGTAAATAAAATTAACAGGATGATGAACTCACATTATATTGGGCTTTGTAATAAAATGTTTTTGGTGATATGTGACAGAAGCCTAATTCACAATAATTTTCCTAACTACACAATATGAAATTTGAACTTCTCTTTACCTTCAACAGCACTCATATTGCTACTCTGCTTTATTTTCTTTTCCTTAGCATATATCAGTACCTAACACAATTTAAATAAATAATTACTTACATATCTTGTTCACCGTTTCTCTCTCCATTAGAGTGTGAGTTCCATTAAGTCAGGGCTTGATCTCTTTTGTTTGTAATTGTATTGCCATTATCTAAAAAGTGGCCTTGCAAATCATAAGCACTGAATAAATATTATGGGGAAAAAAGAATAAACGTCTTGAGTAAAAAGGAAATTATTACCTGTTTAGCTAAAAAGGATGCAGTTCACCTAATCGAAGAAATAATTACAAAGAAATAAATTCCTCAGTGGGAAGAATAGGAAAATTATTAATGCCTCTAGAATACCCTCTCTTTGTCCATTTTTCAACACTGCATATCCCTGCTTCTTAGTTGTGTGTGTGTATGTATGTGTTTATGTGCACGTGTTGGCCTTGTTTGCTTCTATATAGGTGGTCTTCCTCCATGCAACTGGGAAAGATGGCCACCGGCAGCTTCAGAAATATATCATCCCATAGCAACTTCACAGGGAAAGAGAATGCCTGTATTGTATTGTCTTAAATAATTGCAGATCAGCAGAAAGACCTAATTAACAAGTGTGGAAATAAATGGTGTATCATGGCTAATAGATCTGTCATAGAAGAGGCAGTTCTAACCTAGTCTGAGGAATGGGGATATGGGTAATATACCAGGTGGATGCCGTTGTTTATAGTAGCCACAAGGAGTTAAACTCCTCCTGAGGATAATGTGAAAATTGAGCAAGAGGCAGACAGCAGGGGTCTCTCAACAGCCATAGCTTGAACAAGAATATCTATTCAGATCAAGATCTAGAGATAGAAGAAGCCATGATAAAATTCAAGGTGAAATCAAGGAAGCCAGGAATCCACAGAAGAGAAGCAATTGGAAGGTCAATCTTGCACAGATGCTCATGTAATTGCTGTAATTCTGATTCATCTTTTAGAAGCTGCAAGTCAGGACCTGTTGAGAGGCAGCTGAATCAGACATAGACTTCCCCTCTATCCATTGGTCTGAGGCAGTATTTAGGTAGCCATCTCTATCACATAACCTCAGTTCAAATAATTTTTTTTTTTTTACTTTTCAGCTCCTTGAACTCCCAGTAAATATGTCATTTTCTTGATGGATTTGATTCAGTTGATTGTCTTTGGATGTCAGCTAAGGCCACATCCAAGGTCCCACCACAGTCATCAGCATTACCATTTGATACCTATTAACTGATTGATCATTCTTGGGACCTGTTTCCACAACCTCTGTTTCCCAGCCACCAAAGAAAGAGCCCATTTGAGAAATTGGTTCCTTTTCACTCTGGTTCACCATGTCACTTTAACCAACAGCAGGAACCGTCAATTTAAGCATATGAGTCACCTATAATATCTAGTCAATTTTAATTCAGCAATACTTAAATATTCTTCCTTTGTAAAATTTAGAGCTTGTTATTTTTTCCTGGTGGCAAACAAAAATGAACATAATCTGGGCAAAAATAATTGTCGTAAAGAGTTTTGAGGGTATACTGTGACCTACACTGGTAGAAATGTTTCATCTATTGAAATCACCTCAACTGTTTCAAGACGTTAGTTTGTGGGGCTCTTATTAGCCATATTCCTTTATGTTTCATGTTAAATACCACCTAATAGATGCTGGTGATTAGGCTCTAAAACATTTGCATGCATCAGTTAGTTAATAAACTTTTAGGGAATGAATCAATTTTTCCAAAATAGATGGTTTTTATAGTTATAGTCTACTTAGGAGGCAGAACTTTCTCCTGGTTTGCAGGATTTTAAAAAATCTCTCATTAGTTAATTTTTTTCAGAAAACAAAACAAAATAGCAACCTAAAATTCTTTCTGTTTTTCCCCTCATAAAATGGGGAAGTCTGAGTTAAACATTTTTCTCTGACGCTGAGTAGAGATAGTGTATAACAACGTTACAACCTAGATTCTGTGGTCCCTTGAGAGAAAGCTCTGCCTGGCCAGTTTTAACATGAAGGTTGTAGGCTGCAGGTGATTTTGTTAACTGTTTTAAATACTAATTAACTGTGTAAAGTTGGTAGGCCTGTTGTCTCACCAGTATACTGAGTGTGCTCCTATGCCCTGACCTTACATTCATGATGCGGTTGGATTTTGGTCGGTAGTAGCTCCAAATCTAAATTTTCTAGAGACCTCGGCAAAGATATTTGTAGTTATTCCCACATTCTTTGTACCTGGAATCTAATACCTAGATTATCAAGATCATGCGTAGCAGGTTCTGTTTCTGATTTTATTTAATTTTTTCTCCTTTTCTTTAGATTCTCAGAGTATTCTACAAATACTAAGTCCATGCTTTTTTGCTGGAAGTTTGGCTTTAGGTGCTTCTCATTCTTTTTCTGTTTCATAGTGCTAGCTGTTAAGAGTATGTTACAAAATAGTGAGCCTAATGGGGCAAAGTATGAACTTGATCACTGCTGTCCTGGATTAGACAGCATGTGAAGGATTTGTAAATCCTCTCAAATCCACACCTTGGGGTATATGACTTTGTTGACTTAGTTGCAGGGAGGAGCTCTGGAAGAGCTAGAATATAGACAGACTTAGGGTTATAGAGACAGACCATGTTTAACATGGCCTGGAGACTGGCTGTGAAAACCCTCTTGTGTGCCCAGGTACACACACGTCTGGGAGGCCAGAGAAACGTTGCACATCAAGACTGACCCTGATAGGACTCTGCCCACCGGAACATGAGCCTTTTGGATTAGCCATTCTTCCTCCAATGAGGAAACGTCAGCAAATGTCAGAAAAAAGGACAAATCAGAATACCAAGAGTTTTCAGCCTAAAGACTATCACACTATAGGAGATAAGAGGAAATATCCTGAATTTTTCAGGGGAATTTCTTTGCTGTGTTGAATCTTTCTATTTGTGTATATTGATGAGTAAGACTTGGTATAGAACTTAATGTAGATAAAAGTAAGCATGAGTTTGAGATTACCTAATTTAAAATGAACGTATCCTATCCCTGTCTAAAAGTAAAATCCATAATATTGGATACTGATATTTGAGATAGCTGTATTGATTTTTGAGCTATAAAAGGTAATACTCTTGCATTCTTAATTAGCATAAAGTACATGTGTGCAACAACTCTTTAAAAACCCTTGCCTAAATTAGTATTCCCTGGCAGTTTATTCAAAGTAAATCCCACAAACATCTGCACATTTGATGACAATTTTTTTGTCACCACCCTTAGTGAAATCAGAAGTAGAAAATTAAGGGGTTGCATCCCTTACCATATTTCACTGTGCCTCCAATAATTCTTTTTTTTTTTTTTTTTGTGGTATGTGGGCCTCTCACTGTTGTGGCCTCTCCCGTTGCGGAGCACAGGCTCCAGACGCGCAGGCTTAGCGGCCATGGCTCACGGGCCCAGCCGCTCCGCGGCATGTGGGATCTTCCCGGACCAGGGCACGAACCCGTGTCCCCTGCATCAGCAGGCGGACTCTCAACCACTGCACCACCAGGGAAGCCCAATAATTCATTTCTTATAGAGCTGTAATTTTAGGTTTGAGATACAACTACAGACAAACATACTCAAATGCAGTAGCTGTTTATTTCTATATTTGGTGGGAATCACATATCCAAGAACCTTCATAAGCTATGGATCGTCTCCCTAAAAAAATATACATTACACATCACATGCATATAGAAAATTTAGCATACATTGTACAGAGGTTTACGGGTAATCTCACTCATATTTATTAGTTTTATAGTTACTAATTGGAGAGAAATTATCACTCTATGAGTTATGTGAATGGTTATTGCAGTGAAAAGAAATAATCATTTTTTCTGAGTCTTATCCATTTAAAAGACAGCGTTTGCTTCTCTCTGCTTCTTTCTATGTAATATATTTTGAAAACAGAAAGAGTTATGACCTGGAATAAATGTCTTGCAATAATTATGTAGATTTAAGATGAAGGTAGTGGTGTCCAAAGGTTCAGATGCAGTGCTTTGTACTGTTTGATATCTGTACTATCTTGTGGGCACTTTACAGTTATTGCAATCTATGCAACAACTATGTTGTTGAAGACTAAGTTATTTCTTAGTCTTAGGTGACTTTCACTAATACTCATACAAGAAAAAGTTCCCCAAATATCATATAATATTTAGAAAGCTACATACATATATATATTGCAAAATACATACGTAACCCATATATAATACATATAACCGTATCACATATCTCATGTATCTCTGAGTTTCGTAACCATCCCTGATAGATATGTGATATGTATGTGTGTGTTTGTGTGTGTATACGATGTATATATGAGCTATCTATCTATCTAGGTCTGTGTATTTACAGAAAGAGACCATGTATTTAAAATCTTCCTATACAGCTTTCCAGAAAAGGAGGCAAACACAATATAACCTAATCCAACAAATTGAGGAATTTTTGTATGTTCTTGTCTATGGCAGCAAGGAAGGTACTTCATTGGCAGTTCTTCTCAATAGTGTATCAAAACATTAAATGCATATGAAATGACATGCTACAAGCCGATTTCACATATTGCCACTACTTTTCCACAGCTGAGCTCTAGTCTCCCTTATTTACATCTTCCCCAAACCAAACCTTCCCAGCCTCAATCTTGTGGAAATGGTTGCAGGAAGTCCTGACTGTACTGAGGCTGAGCAACATGTAGGAGCCTTTCCACGCACCATATAGATAAGAGTTAACATGGACAAAAGTAGGGATCAGTGGGCTTCATTCCGTGCATACGGTTGGGGGGGACTTACTTCAGGAAGTTGCACTAAAGCTGAATTTGTCATTGCAGAAATGAAAACAGTCACCTTTATTTTTATTTGGGGCATTTCCTCACAGGGAAAAAACAAACCCAAGTTGTTAGTATGTCCATCCTTCTGATAAAGTTATTAATGATCATATTTGTTTTTATCCTTTCTTTTGTTGGACTGAGCTGCTCCAAAAATCAATCCAATGTTGATTTGAGGAACAAGCCCTCAATGACTTCTGAACCTGTTGTCCATAGTTTGCCACTTTCCTTTGACACAATATATCCACAGTGGAGGAGCCACTTGAAGTTCAGTTTTCTCCCCTTTCCACATCAAATTTTAGGCCAAATATCCTGTTAGCATTTGCGGATGAGGAGGTATAATTCTGTAGTAGATCCGAGCATTTTTTAAGGTCCATTTATGTGCTAGGTGCTGTATGAGGCATTTCAAATATGTTTTCTTATTTAATTTTTAACATGTCCTTACAGAGTAAATGTGCTAACAGTATTTTACAGATGAGAAAACTGATGTTCAGGAAGACAAAGCAGTTTTCCCAAAGTTACACAAATAATAAGTGGCAGAACCAGAATTTGGACTTGGGTTTTCAGGTCTTTTACTTCCCAAAGGCAATACTCAGAGGACTTGGAATCAAGGCAACATGGCTGCAGGTCTAGCTCTGACTTTGGGGCCTAGTTCTATAATTAGAGTTTCTGCCTCATAGGTAGAGAAAGTCACCATATTTCACCCTATTTCCGACCAGGTAGGTGCTTGAACACATGTCTCAGTAACATACTCAGATTTTAAAATGCCTGCCCTTGCTTCTAGAATTTTCCTTCTTCATGCACTTACTAGAAGATGAGCTATCTATCTACCTTCCTGCTGGCATAGATCTCTTAATAGTGATCAGTCGTAAGCCCTCTATTGCCAGGACACCAGCACCAGGTTGTCTCTTGCTGGACATCCCCAATTTCAATAATTAACCCGGATACCTAGATTACTACTTACTGTCAGCCATAGCATTCTATGACATTACAGAATTTCCAGTTGTCTGACCTTGCCAGTGTTCATAAGGTTATAGAGATTTCTTGTTTGTATAACCAATGAGATAAACTAAGGGGGTGAGCAGAATTTGGGGAAAAAAACTTTATACACCCTTCACTGTTAGATTGAGTATTAAGTGTCTGGACTTCTGCTTATAAATTTTCTTTTATTTTTTATCTTAGAGATTTTAAAGATTATCTCTAACTGCAGGACTGGTTTATATGCTCTATATAACTCTAATATAACATTTGGTTTTGAAAAAAATCTTAAGTTTTCACATTGTCCTTTCCTGTGATGAATTATTAACAGTAACATTTTATTTTGTTTTGCTTTTTGAAAGGATCATACTTTGTTGAGTGAGTTGGAGTCCCTAAAGGGACTGGTATTACTTCAGTAGTGCTCAGGAAGCATTTATTTAATAGTGTATACTCAAGATAGCCACTGGATTTCACTCAAACCGACCCATGTCAGTTAGTAGTGGCTGCCTGTTTCACTGGGTTTCAGAGGAATTGAAGTCTCTTCAAGCTCTATGGGGGAAAATAAGTGTCGTGATTAGTAAGTGATGTCCATCGTGGAAATGGAAGGGGTAGGGGTGGCAGTATCATGACCTTGGATTTGCTCAGTCAGCACTATCTTCTACTTGCCTTCGCAGACTTGTTCCCTTTGCTTAGTGTGTGCTTTCTTCTCTTCTTTGGTGCATTGACTTGGTCACAGCTTCTAGCCTCTCTGATCTTTATCTGACTGTGTTTAATCCATATATATCCATGGGTACATTAGTTATAGCACCAACTTGAGAATTCTGAGATAATTGTTTTGTCTACACTGAGAAAAACCCTATTTTCATCCATATCAGATTCATCTATCACGCGTATCCTCAGGACTTAACAAATTGAATTGGCTGCATCCAGCACCCGCCTTATTTATTTACTTATTTACTTATTTATTTACTTATTTATTTATTTCCAGGACCTTTCTATAGGCTAGTCTCAAGTAGAGTCCAAATCAGGCCCTTTTGTGGGACTCTTCCTCTGTTGGGTCCATCTCATTATCAGGGAAATGGTGTCTCTGTTGTAATCTCTGTTGGTTCTCTGCTATCTTTGGATGTTAGGGTTGGTTTGGGAGGTTCTAATCAGAGCTCTGCTAATCTGTGAATGTATGCTAATATTTTAACTTGTCTGAACTTCTAAACTATTTTAAAAATGGCAATAATAACAATAACTGTCACATAGATTTGTGATAAGTCGTAACTGATGCATGTAACATACTTAGCACATTAAGCATTCATTAATGATTTATAAGTGTGATTTTTACTACTGAATCAATTGAGTCTAAGGGCTAGACTGAAATTTCTGTAATGCAATTGATTACAAAACCAAAAGGTAGATAACTGCAAATGTATATTGTGAAGCATACTTTATTCAATCAATTTATTTATATATTCAACTTTTAGGATATTTTATAAATGAAGCCAGTGAACCTAACTTCTGAGTCTTCATGTAACTAATTCTGTCAAAGGCCTTTTTTTCCCTGCAATATGTAACATTTAGTTAGTAAAAGTTCTGTACTGTTTTCTAGGTCTCAACTCAGCATCTGAACATTATTATTCCTTCAGCATCTCTTCTCTGCTAGGCATCCAATACGTGCCAGCTCTCTTCCTCATAACAACTTTATAAGAGAGGTTCTATTAACCTCCACATTACAGATGAGGGAACTGAGTTTCAGAGCTGTGAAAGTAATGCATGGTTAGAAAAGGACTTTGGATTGATTTGGCTTTGGCTTAAAACCTTGCATTCAGCTACACCAAAATTTAAACTAGAGGTCTTCCAATGAGACGGTTCTGCTCAGGTAGTCACTCATTAATACAACTGGTGCGCATATGATCATTGTGAGAAAATCATTTTGAAGCATAGCAAGTTTATTTAAAGTTCAACGTATTGACTCTCCTATCACATTCTCATTAGCAAAAATTAATGTCATTATAATTGATATGAGTTCTTCAAGGCACACTGCAGGAGTTTAGCTCATGTGTGTGAAGCCAGATTATGGCTGTACAACAAGCAAGTGACTGGACTTACCCCAAGATAATTGTGTTTTGCTGTAATAACTGCTCAGTTAACTTAAAATCGACAGAAAACAGACAACCACCCTCTAAAACAAACATATAACAGCATGAACAAAGGGACAAGATACCCTCAGAATTAAGTGTAAGCAACAAATTAAATTACTAGAATGTTTTGGGAGACGAATTTAAATATAGTGTTTGGGTTAATATTGTCCCCATTTAATAGGAAAAAGCTGATATAGTACATAAACATTATAAATCAGGGTTTTCAGTGAAGTTAAATATATGTTTATATGGGTGTATGTGCATGTGTATCTACCTACATACTTTAAAATTTTTTTTTAATTTACCATCTTAACTATTTTTTAAAATTTTATTTTGTTTTATTTTTAGGCCGTACCGTGTGGCATGTGAAATCTTAGTTCACCAACCACGGATTGAATCCATATCCCCTGCATTGGAAGCGTGGAGTCTTAACCACTGGACCACCAGGTAAGTCCCCTATCCATATACTTTTAAAAATTAAATCTGTGTTATAGGTGTGTGGGTATGTATACACATCTACACATATCCACACTTAACTTTCTGTCCTAAATATCAGTTTTTATGGTGAGGCCATCACCTCACCCAGTTATCTCCCAGTTCATTCTTGAGAGAATTAATCCATGACTGGAGGACAACAATCATAATGACTCAAACAGCTTTGGACAACGAACGCACTGGAATTGGAAATTGAAAAAGTCAAAGGCGCTCTATTAATTGTAATTAGGAGGAAGGGATGGTATCAGCAGATGCTGCATTGCGCTAACAGAATTCAAGCCAGTCCAATTATTGGTGGCACATTACACCTTTAAGCAAATTACAGGGCTTATTGCAAGAAATTTGGAAAGTTGCTCAAAGCAAATCTGTTATTCATTTGGCTTTTCTGGCATGAGCATCAGGCTGGTGAAGCTGACTCTGCAACTACAGAAGATACTTTTTGCCAATTATAGATAATCTCTCATAATTGAAATGGAATTAATAACTCATCTTAGCCAAGTGTTGGGTTATTTAACTGGTTGCTGTGAAGAGGAACTGCTTTGAAATCCAAAGCACTGTCTTTAAGTTAACAAGTTATTATTGTCACATATTGGGCATTTTTTACTCCTTTCAGTGGGTTTTAATACAAGATGTAGACGACATCACCTTCTTTCATATCCCCAAATTTTTGACAAATGAACCCCCAAATTGCCAATTACGATTAGTATCCTTGATCATTTTAGTCCCTACAATATTATTTTAGCATTAGGGAAGTTGTTAAAGGTAAGTGTGAGTTTGACCAAATTAATGATAATAAAAGTTTAAAATTCCTTAGTTTAAATAATCCTTTAGTATTATTTCATTTATTCGTCACAACCCTAAAATGATTATTAATTTCACTTTAAAAATGAAATTGAAGTTTAGAGAAGTTGGATGCCTTGCCCAACTTAAAAACTGAAAGAGTGGATATTTAAATACTGAGACTAGTGTGTGTTCTTAATCATTACACTATCCTGCTTTTTCTAAAGAGTCTAACTAGCTAAAATAATATGAAAAAGCTAATATTATATATACATAAATATTTGTTTAATGCAACTGACATTCATTCAGTATCTCAGTTGTGCTAGACATAGGTACAACAAAGAGTACAATGGTTTAAAGAATTGCCTATCCTTTAAAGAGCACAGACAAGAGATAACACAAGTCCAACTATAACTACAGTCCTGAATGCCAGGTGTAAGATACAGCAAAAGCACAGTGAGATTTCAGAAGTGAGAGCCAATACTCTTAGTCATAAGTCCATGTAAAAGCTGTAATAAAAAAGGAAAATCCAGAGACAGTGTGTAGCGTAAAGCACCTGGGCTTGGATTTTTTGCTTTTGTTTTTTAGTAATATAAGTGCCTTTCATTGATGAAATTTTTCTGACATTTTGTTGTTACTGTTAAACAAAGCACTTGGTTTTCCTCTCAGGGTATTGCCACCTGATTGCTACTCTCATTACCAATTGTATTGATTACAGTTGTTAAAGGGAAGCTGACTATGAATGTCTTTCCGTTAGCAAGTGATGGATGAATGCTTCTATAGCACCTAATGAGATGCAGTAAATTCCGTTGCTTTGCTTTGATTTCTTCTTGTAATGTAGCCACAGTAGATTTGTTCATTGTATGGGTAAACAAGCTCTATCAGGAATGGTTCCCCTTGAACTGAAATGTAGTTTTAGAATTCTCTTAAATGGAATTCTTGATTTGCATGTTTAGTGACCTGTATTAGTTGACTGAAAGAGTAAGGTCACATCAAAGTTGGCGTCCAGTTTTCTTCCTATAGCTGGAACTGGACTCCCTCCATACAGTGTGATTGGAAGGTTACTAGAAGACATTTCTACCCCAAAATATCCCCAGGCTCTTACAGCTGCTGAAATTCTTCAACAACATTCACCCACATGAATTAATAAGCATTGCCTTTGAATATAACCTCTTTTAAAATGTGGGATTTTCTGAGAAGCCTCTAAACTGAGATTCATCTGATTCAGATTCACCGATCTCTTTAATATTCTAGTGAACACTGTGAGGCAGGAAGAGATAGAGAAAGTATAGATCATATATGTCATCAAATAATATATAGATAATGCATTATCAATATAATATTTAACAATTTATTACATAATTAAGATAATAATTACATATATAATATACAGCATGATTCCTGTCACCCTCTTAATGTACTTTTATTCTGTAGAATCTCATAATGATTAGTAAATAATTTTTCAACTCCATTAAATTCTATTGAATTCAACCAATATGTGATCTCAGTATAATGTGATATATAAAACAAAATAGAACCACGGCTGTAAAATGAGAATTAATTCCAGATGGGGTGGGATATGGCAATTTCAGAAGGAAGAAATGACACGGAATATTAAAGAGAGAAGGTGAAATTTGAATTTGGGCCTTGAGAAATGATCACAACAGGAGCCAGAGTTTACTGGGGATTCCCTGAAAGCTAATCAGATAAGAGATTGAATCAGTAGTACTAGGATTCCATTGAATTGCTCTGAATCCCAATTCTAAAATTAGTCACATATTATAAAACTCATTAGTTATCTTCTGTGTAATTCCGTGTAACTAGTTCCTTCATTAGTCCTTTTGAAACCTGGTAAAGGGATAAATCCAAGCCTGATTATCCTTGAATTTTCCCTTTTTCCTCTATATTTTGTCAGTGGGAATAATGGCATGAATATCAGGTAATACAAATATAGTTTAGACCTAACTGGCTAGTTCACTAGAGCAGGCATTTATTATAAGAGAGAAAACATTTTAGATCAACTGTAAAATATTCTGTGATAATGGAAATGTTCTATAATCTACATTACCCAATATGGTAACCGCTGGCCGCATGTAGCTGTTGAGCACTTGAAATATGGCTGGTGTGAATGAGGAACTGAATTTTAAATTATATTTCATTTCAGTTTATTTACATTCAAGCAGCCACATGTGGTTAATGGCTACCCTATTGGACAGTGCAGTTCTAGGTAGTGTGAACAGTAGGCACAGAGGAAAGGAGTCATGTATTTGGAAATCAGATAGTAAGCGCATAGATGAAGGCTGTAATGTGTCTGAAGATGAGGCTGGATAATAGAGTTTCCAATAGCAAGCCAAGTTATAAGTTTGGCCAGAGATGTTGAAGCCTGACAGTGTTACATGATGGAATCTCTTTTAGGATAATGTTCTTGGCATATGAAAGAATGATACAAGGTAGGGGACAGGGAGTAGATATGGGACAAAGAAACAATTTTAATATTATGAAATCATAACTTAGAATAGTTACAGTAGGAATAGAGTAAAATAGTTAAAGAAATACTCTGAAAGTGGAATTGACACTACTTGTGACTGATTGGTGTGTGTGTGTGTGTGTGTGTGTGTGTGTGTGTGTGTGTGTGTGTTGGTGAGGAGGGGAAAGAGTATAATCATGAAGACGTTTAGTGGATTACTAGCTAGATAATTCATAGGTGATGATAATGTGGAAGCAGGAGGGAAACCCAGTTTGAGAGAACATATCTGTTAGCTATTAAAATAATGCTGCATAACAATCAGCAGGCAACTCAGTGGCTTAAAACACCCATTTGTCAGCGCTCAGAAGTTTACTGATTGAGTATCCTTTGGCTAGGCATTTTTTAGCAACAAGGAATGATGATATTACTTAGGGACACTTACCTGATGTTCAGAAATTTTTGGTCTAATTAAAGAAATTCTACCCTTGATTTAATGCCTCTGATACTTATATCTCAACCTCTATCTGGCAAGTCTGAAGATATACTAATAGAAAATCAAGGGGAGAAGAGCAGAAATACAAAGTACTTTTAAAGCCTCTGTTTGTGACAGGTTTGCTAATGGCCTGATGGCCAAAGCAACGCATGTGGCCAAACCCAGAGTCTCTGTAGGAGGGCACCAAAAAGAACATGAGTAGAGAAAGACATGATGACCTGGAGCCGTAGACAAAATTACTTTTTCACAGTCTTCCTCTGACCAGTTAATTATGTTTTTTCTACATACACATACCTTTTATGCATATCCATTCCCCTTCAGTGATCCATGCAATCATTGATCATTATATTGGACTCAGAGTCTAGGAACTCATGATTTACATGAATCCAGATATAGTTTGGTTTCTCATGATCAGAGATCTGTGAACTAAAAAGACAAGTTATCTACCCTCTTGATTCCCTACATGCTCGTAACATGATGAAATAAGGACAAGATAACTGCCACAGGTCATTTCATTTAAAAAGTGGAAGGATGGGAGATACATAGCAGTGACTGCTTATAAAGATTATGGGATCAAGATGGAACCATATTACAAATTCCCACTTCCCCAGGTTTGGTAGAGGGGTAAGTTTTTGTTTCTTGATTAGACCTGGTTTTTGCTCCTTGGGAAGTGGTTCCCAAGACCACTGTGCTTTTTAAGTAAATGAAGCCTGTTGCATTTTGACTTTCTTCCAAAAAAAGAGTTTCTCTAAGCTTTGATTATTACTTTTTATTTTCCCGTATTAAATCATACTGTTAAGATGTGTATTAGATTCTGTTGTGTGGTAGAGCTGGCTCATGCTGACCTGAATTATTGTTTCTCTTGTTTCTGTGCTGTTTACACTGGCCATAGGATGAGAGGCATGTTTCTTTTTTAGCAGAAAGGGTTGCAGGCATTTAAAAATGGTCGTTTGTCTCACCGAGGTGGCACGGACAAGCCTGGAGTGGTTTTCTTGTCCATTGTGAAAGTCTTAAGGGATGTTTGCCGAATTGTAATGAAATTATGTTGCAAAGAAAGGAGAGTATCAAGAGATATTTGTATATGAAATAGGTCAAGTGAGAGAAATACACATACACACATACATATGTTTCTTCTTTTTTTGTGAGGAGTTTCATTTACTCTTTAACAATTACAATAGGAAACTTGTGTGGTTGGGGGAAATGAAAGCTAAGCTGTTTTGGACATGATTTTGATAGAAAAGAAGTTGAAGAAAAAGGAAGCCTGACAATGTCAATATATTGAGTGAGGGCCATTTTAAAATTAAGTCTTAAAAAAGCACACTTTACAAGAAAGCAAAGAAGCCCTCTTTTAAAATATTATAAGGAGAAATTCATCATAGATAACTCAAGTGCACAACTCAGGTTGCCTAATGTAAAATGCTTTATAGGCCTGTTTGTAGAATCTTTTCTATGGACTTAGTTTGGTTTGTATCTCTGTATCTACTATTGGAAATTGTGAATTTAGATGCACCCATTCAAGAAACACTTTTAAGAGAATCTCTATCCCAGAACATAATAAACTACCTTTACCTTGGTGTCTAATGAAAGGATCAATATTCAAATAGTAATTGACCAAGTTAAATCATCAGCATTAACAAGTAAATATATGAGATAAATACATATTTTCTATGATTCTCAGGCTATTTACATTAATGCTTTTTGCATCCATTTCTTTTTATGTTTGTTTTTCATTTTTACCTTTTGTCTATTCGTATATAGTGTCACTAGTAAATAAAACTTATAACAGGGACTGTCCTGAATCTCCATTGATTAGATTGAGGAGATGAAACATAGCCTTTACTCCTTTCAGTACAGGAACTGGTAGAGCAAGGCAGAGGTTGTTTTTGCTGGACACTATCCATGGAGAGAGGAGCAAGGTGTGGTAACTGCCTCCCATATTAGATATTTCTGTGTTTCCCATGCATTTTCCTTTCCCGTGTTAATCACAAGCCTTGGAAAACTGAGTTTCTCAAGTCCAGAAAGGAGAACCTTCCTTGAGTTTTATCTCAGGCCAGAGCAAGCCTTAAGAGCTTGACACTTGTGCCTATTCCTAGCGCAGCAGTCTCAGAGAGGAATCTCAAGCCAATCTGTAGCCAGACTCATTGAAGAATGAGTCCAAAGAAACTGAGATAGTCCTGCAAGCTCTTGGCTATGTTATCACATTTAAAAATCATAGTTGGGGACTTCCCTGGTGGTGCAGTGGTTAAATCCACCTGCCAATGTAGGAGACACAGGTTTGATCCCTGGTCTGGGAAGATCCCACATGCTGCGGAGCAACTAAGCCCGTGCGCCACTACTGAGCCTGTGCTCTAGAGCCCACAAGCCACAACTACTGAGCTCCTGCAGCACAACTACTGAAGCCCACACAGTCTAGGGCCTTCATGCCGCAAATATTGAGCCTGTGTGCTGCAACTGCTGAAGCCGGTGCGCCTAAAGCCCATGCTCTGCAACAAGAGAAGCCACCACAATGAGAAGCCTGTGCACTGCAACGAAGAGTAGCCCCTGCTTGCTGCAACTAGAGAAAGCCTGCATGCAACAACAAAGACCCAACACAGCCAAAAAAAAAAAGGTCCACATCAAAAAAAACCCCCAAAAAAACTCATAGTTGGATATGTGTGGTACATATATACAATGGAATACTACTCAGCCATAAAAAAGAATAAAACAATGCCATTTGCAGCAACATGGATGGATCTAGAGATTGTCATACTAAGTGAAGTAAGTCAGAAAGAGAAAGATAAATACTGTATGATTTCACTTATATGTGGAATCTAAAATATGACACAAATAAATTTATTTATGAAACAGAAACAGACTCACAGAAATAGAGAACAGACTTGTGGTTGCCAAGGGGGAGGTGAGGGAGGGATGGGTTGGGAGTTTGGGGTTAGCAGATACAAACTAGTATATATAGAGTAGATAAACAGCAAGGTCCTACTATATAGCACAGGGAACTATATTCAGTATTTATGAATAATGGAAAAGAATATAGAAAAGAATGTATATATATATGTAAAATTGAATCACTTTGCTGTACAGCAGAAATTGATACAACATGGTAAATCAGCTATTTGTCAATTAAAAAAAAAAACTCTATCCTAAAAAAAAAAGAACAAAATAATAGTTGGAAGAGAGAAAAGATAGTGCCAGAGAAGGTTCTGTCATTAAGTAGCGGTATGGTGGGTTAAAAATGGCCACACATTCTTTGCAGCTCCTTCCATCAAGAGTAGAAGTTTCCTCCTCCACTTCTAGAATCTATACTGAAATTTGCTAAGAGAGGAGATCTTAAGTGCTCTCACCACACACACACAAAAGAAGGTAACTATGTGAGGCACTGGATATGTAAATTAGCTTGATTGTAGTAATCATTTCACAATGTATATAGATCATGCTTTACACCTTAAATATATACAATATTTATTCGTCAGTTATACCTACTTAAAGCTGGAAAAAAAGAAAACAACAACTGGATAATGATAGAACTGGCCAAGAGCTCCTATGATCAGGCTCCACGGTTCATGCTCTTAAGTGCCACACTGCACTGCCTTTCAGCAAGATTGCCTGAAAACGTTAGAGGGATTTGTCATCATCTGAAATGCCTTTGAGTAGGCCTTGTGAAGACTTCTGAGCCGATAGAGGACACAGCGGTCTCATTATATTACAGTCATGCTGTGTATGAGAAAATGAGAGAGACATTTTTCATTAAATCTCTGATGTGATTGCATTTGCTACTTAAATTGCAATCTGAAAATGAAAGAGCATGTTTTTAGTCATGAAAATCACACCAAAAACTGATGTGGAAGGGAGGATTGCTAAGCAATGAATGGCAATAGGGGGCTGATTCAGTAATGGCATAATTTGTGTTTGCCTGCCTGAGCTCTCTCTCTTAGGCTTCCTGGAATATACTAGATATGAGCCCATTAATCAGTTACATTTATAAAAAAATTTACACCACTTATTCTTGTTTCCAAATAATTCATAGCCATGGTACAAGTGATATCCCATAGTGATGTCTAGTAGTGTGTACATTTTGTCAAATGTGACGAGAGCTTTAAAAATAACTAAAACATACCATGAAAGTAAATTAATAGAACCCACATCGTGATCCTGGATTCTTGATTGACTTTTACCATCTTTATTTGCTCACTCACCACAGGGGAAAGAGCCTGCTGTCACTGTGAAATTAACAATGTTCAACTCTATTAAATGAAACTTGAAGAGTTATGGATTCTGAAGGTTACACTAGTACCATTTTATGACTAAGACCTTATAATTCATTTTCTTGGAAATTATAATAATCTCAAATTTGCATTTAAGCAATCTTTTGATATGAGTTTTTTTTTTCTTTTTTTCGCCTCTAGACTATAAGATTAGGTCATAATTTTATCCGAAATGTAAAAATCCAATGGTAGTCTTTCATATTCTACAATTTGGAACTTATTGTAGTTCAGGATTAATGATTTTTTTTCATGTTTACATTGACAGCAGGTGGAAAGACAAACAGTGTTTCCAGGACTGAATTCTAGCCCCAGCTATGTCTGCCTTTTTTGGAGAAGATGTTCTTTGCAAAATCTCTTGGTGCTCCAAAATCAGGAAACAATAATATATAACTTTCGAAAATGAATAAGGTGTCCAAGGAGAATAGTTCTACTTTTGAATAGAAGTAGATGTAAAAAAATGTAATAATAACAGCTGACATTTATTGAATGCTTGCTGTGTGCCGGGCATAGTTCAAAACGCTTTACATACTCCATCTGATCTGTTCAGCAATCTGCCGTAGTGTTGATGGGTATGGGAAGTCTACTCTAGACCCCTTACTCTTTTTTTAAAAAAATTATTTTATTGAAGTGTAGTTGATTTACAGTGTTAGATCCTTTCCTCTTGAGATTTCACTACTTCTTACCATCCTGAAGGAAGAGAGTAGCTTAGCTGTAATGGCCCTTACAATTGTAATTTGATCCACAGGCACTGACAAGGAGAAAAAAAAATCTGTCTTTCTATTTAACAGACTTGAAGAGAATTTATTGGGACTGGGTTGTTAGTGGGAAAAGCCTAATCTCTAGTATCCCTGATGTTCTGATGCATGGATGCTGGGTTTAAGTATGATATGTGTTTATTCTATTCTTTCTTTAGTTTTATTCATTAACTTTCGTAAAGAAAAATACAATCATAAAAATGGTAATAACTTATGCTCTTATTATAGTAGTAAGAAATTAGAAATGATTTTTAAATGGAGGAATCATTATATACAATAATTAAAAATAAAGAAATTTTACTTAGAAATAAAGGCTGCTTACAGTGCCAAAAATACTTACTGTAAATATTAAGGGGAAGACTAAAATGTAAACTGAATATGAACATTTAACTATATAAAATTACTTTTGTATGACATTAATAGGGGTGACATGGAAAATTAGAATATATTTTTTAAGGTATTTGGAGTTTGGATAAATTTAATTCTTGGAGAATTTACTTGCAAATATCAAAGTAAAAATTTGAAGGGAGAATTATTTCAAAAACTCACAGTAACATCCTGTGCATGAATTTTTTCATTTCTGCATTTACTAAAAATAAAGTAAATTGCTTCTAACCAAAACATAATTTTGAGTGAATAATACACAGTGGTATGATTCATTTAAATCAAAAGTTTTATTTTTAATGTGTCACTTCCCATACGTAGTTCATTCTTCAAAGAAAGCATCATTGGAGCTTCCAAGGTGGTTAACACTGGATGGAATAACAGCTATTTCCTTAGAATACTTTTAGGTTAAATTGGAACTTGCACTGCTCAAGGTACAATATAATCCAGAAAATCGTATTTCTTAGTAAAAGTGTCTAGTTAGTCAGAATTGCTCCAGGATATAATAGGTGATTTCCCCAGTCAATCCAGAACTTTACATCTTGGTTAGCTGTATCACTCTGTGGTTTGCTCTATAATTGTAGAGTTATACCTCTTAAAAGGTACATACATTTTACGAGAAAGTGTGGTATTCCTCTAGGAAAACAAACTAGAACAAATATCAGTATTCTGGCACAATTATGAAGCAAAGGAATATTTTCTTTTTAAATCCAGAAAAGAAAACCACTTAGAGCTGCTGTTCAAACAACACTGTAGGGAGTGGCTCATTTGGGACAGTAAACAGCCTGTGTCTCCAGCACCTCCACCCACTGCAATTATGACACATTTAGAAATCAGCAGAGACTTTAAAAAGCCAGAGTTACACAATGCCTTATATATCTGTAGTTGCAAAAATGCTGCCAGGATATTTGAGCCTTCAGCAAACTTACCCTTCATTCCACAAGGTGGGGTTGCTTCAGTATGAAACAAGAGAGCAGGAGACTCAGAGACATGCTCTTACCTATTTCCAAAGTGAGAAAATGTTACTATTATTTTGCCATTAAAGGGGAAGAAAAGACAGAATTTTAGGAATGTATAAGAGAAAAGTTCTTGGTGCGCTTTAATTTGTTTGTTCTTTTATCTGAAAAAGGGCTTTATCCAAACAGATTTGAAATAAAGATTATTCTGTTGTTTATTCAATAATTAAATGACATGATTAATTAAGTAATTTGTTAATTCAACAAATATTTATTGATTGCTTCCTATGTACCAGGCAGCGTTCCATGGCCTGAATATAGGGAACGGAACAAATCACAGCTAGAAGAAACTGTCACAAACAAATCACAGCTAAATAGAAAAAAACTATCACAGTAAAACTGTTCATGGAGCTCATCTTCTATCAGGGCTGTGGAGGGGCTTGCTGAGTTGAAGATGGAACACACAAACCAAATACATAAGTTGGTCATGTAGCATTTTAGGTGATAATACATTCTATGTAGAAAATTTAAAAAGGATGGAGGATGTCCAGGGCTGGGAGTAGAGTATTGTTACAATTAAGTGATTTGGTCTATAAAGAGTTCCCCGAAGAGGTGGCACAACTTGCTGATGGATCAGATGTGGAAGTAAAAGAAATAAAGAACGAATGACTCCCAGAGGCTTGAAAGCGCATACTTGAGAGGCAAGTGCTGGTTGGAAAAGGAAAGCTTGCTTTTACTCAGGAGTCTGGCAACCTGGGGAGAAGGCAGACTCATGTCCCAGAACCAACTCTGGAAGATTCTGCTCAACCATGAAAGTTTTTAAAGGGAAAAAGGGGAAGTGATCTCAGTTCATCATTGAAGTAGCAGGTCAGACTCTTTGCCATCCCTCACTTCGTGCAGTCTTGTCGATTCCTTGTGATCTTTCTTCAGGTCCTCTCTTGTTTATACCATCTGCTCACAAGATTACTGAAGGGGAAGCTAGGGAAATGATCTAGTCTTCTGTTAATTACTTTTTCTTCATTTTTACTTCTTTAATGAAAGAAAAGAATCAAAAGGTTAGGTGAGGCTTGTGTGACCACAGATTTGAACAATGTGCTTGGGCCAGAGGATAGTTAAGCATGGGGGCATCTGTTGTGAAGGTCAATTAAATGATGAGACAGAAGGCTTCCTGCAGAGAGCTGCTTCCTACAAAGAGATGCTTACACATCCCCACTGCCAAACATCATTCCATTTCTGTGGAATTGTGGGAGAAGGTCCGTCTTCTGTAACTTCTTCACGCTGACAGAGGGCACCATATTCTTAGAGTGGAAGATGTCAACATGGGTCTGTAGCATCTCTTGGCTGACAATTTTAGTTGCCCGCTTACATATATGGACAGAACAAGCCACAATTATTTTGATGCCCACAAAGATATAGATTACTGTGAGCAGTCGTGTTGATCCCATTCTCCTAAGGCCAGTTCTTGGAATTGTGCTATCCATAGATTCAGTACTGCTCAAGATGGAGCAGTTTATGTCATGGCTACAGTCTGGTCATCGTGCAGTTAGCTTTTCCCCTCTGATGGCAGTTATAGTATCTGTAAAACAACTTAGGCATGTGCATCAGACTGAAAGATTCTGTGACTCTGTTGTCCTAATCATCAAGTGCTTGAGCCTGCTCTTTTGTGACCCAGTGGAGGCCTGGGAGACTTTTGTTTTTCTACACACAAGAGGCAGGGGACATAGAGGGGGCTTTGTGCTTGGGGGGAGGGGTAGTGCGCAGGGTTCTGCTTGGTTTTAAGACCTTATAACTTATTATATTGTCAGATTTTTTTTCCAGTCCATAAAAGATGCTCTCAGAAGCTTAGGTTTTGGCCTTTCTATATCTGGTTTGGGGCCATTATAGACTACCGAGATAGCTCATGCATACTTGAGGTCATGGAACATTCGATATAGTCCCATTCTTGGCACTTATTTAGCTGAGTGACTTTGAGGTAGTTGCTTTTCCAGAAAATGATGGATTGAAGTGGATGGCCATGGTGACAGCTGATCAGAGGTCCATGTGTTGCCCTGCATTTCCCATCCTCCTTTGCTATTACATGAAGCTTTATGAGTGATGGCCAATGGAATGTAGGTGGGGGAGATATAAACATTTCAGATTAAAAGAGGATTTTAATACATACAAATAACCAGTCTGTGACAATAAAGCATCATTATAGATTAATTAGCAGCAGTTTTTTTTTCCTTTCAATACATAAATAATGGTGCTTCCTGCTATCAGTGGTATCTTAAGATTCTGTGAAATGCAAGTAGTATTTTCCTATCAATCTGACAGTCCTTAACTTATTCTCACAGAAAATTTGGCTTTGTGTACTTACATAGATTTGCAATTCTTACAATATAAAGTTAGGAAACCATCGTTCTTAAAGTGGAAACAAGTTTCCTTTTCTTTATCGTGAAAATTTTCAAATGAAGAGAGAAAGAAAACTCAATTTTATTGAATATTTTTGTCTAATTGGGCTTGGTGTTTTCATACTAATTACCTAATATAATTTTCACAACAATTTAGAAGCAGTAGGTAGCTATGATTCTGTTCATTTTGCATGGGCAGTGAGACTGAAAAGATTACAAATCTTCTTCAAAGTCAGTGAGCAACTAGGAAGTATGGAGCAAAGATCTAGCTGTTACCCAATTAGTTGTGAGGCCCCTCTCTTGGGGCCCTAGCAGAACTGAAGCCCCCCTGACTCAGTCAGGGAGTTCTTTCCTGCTCAGATTCGCGCTGCCAATGATGCAGCTAAGTTTGGTGCATATCAAGTCAGGAGTTTTTCAATGGCCAGAGAATGGAGAAGGGGGGCTCATACTCTAAAGGCATCTTCTCCCAGAAGGGAGGCAAAGTGGGGAACTTTTAAGGGGCAAGAGGCAGGTGTATCATCAGAAACTGGGGAAAAGGCAGAGATTTCCAGGAACAGCTGGCACATGTGCAATTTCTCAGGCTCCCTTTCACCGGTCACAAATTGTGCCTAGCAGAGTACAAATCTCCCCTTTGGGCAGAGAGCATGGTAATGAAGCAAAGGTAACTTTTGGGCACCTCTAGCGGGTGCAGGGATGTTGACCACTGTATATCTCTCAAAGCATGTATCTCTCAAAGTACACCTGTGAAACATCTCTGCCAAACACCAGGTACTTTTGAAACAAACACAGAGATAAATCAGGGCAAATGTCCTTCAGTTCTCAGGGGTTGGTATGGAAACACAGAGATAAATCAAGGCAGGTGGTGACCTTTAGCCCACTTCCCCCCTATCGTGGATCTGGCCTTTTCAGTCTGGTTTATTGTGGGCCTTTGTGGCATCCTGTTGATAAAACACAATTAACCTGCATGGTTGAAACCAGGTTCTGACCCTGGGGCCTGGGCTGCATAACATGAGTGACATAGCCTTGGTCTTTTGTCACTAAAGCTTATTTCCCAAAAATAATAAATAAAAGAGATTCATTGAGTAGGTTTTTATGAAAGAAATAACTCACTATTAAAGAGCACAGACGTGGGAGCCTGAGAGCTTCAATATATATCTCAGCCCTTCTCTTTGGCAGTTTTGTGACATGGGGCAAGTTCTTTAACTAATGTGTGCTTTGATTTCCTCATCTGTAAAATGTAGAAAATACTAGTATCTAGCACATGGAGATGTTTTAAGTATAAAAGAATACACACACACACATATATAAATGCTTAGATCATGTAATTATTGATATATTCTGTTACTGTTATTTGCATTCTTGATACCAGAATTTGCAATCATAATCTCTGTCTGTTCTAAAATGCTTTACCAAGTACCTTATGACAGAAGAATACCTCAAACAACCAAAGTTCTGATGAAAAAGGAGAGAAGTACTGCTGTGTAGACTGCAATTCCACAGCAGGAAAACATTTGGAAAGAGTGTCTGGTAAGGGTCGGAATAAGAAAGAAGAAACGAGTCAGTAGAATGAGCAACTGATTCTACTTGTTTCTCTATCTCTCAGACTTGTTTCTCCTCATTTCTTGATCAAGACTGGGAAAGATTCCCATGAGGACTGATCTTGCTGCAAACTGGACAGCATCTCTGAGAACTCAGTTCTATACTTGAAATGGAAATATCAACCAGCACTCAGAAACTGATGTAAAGAGTTTCTGGTGTGGCTATGACAGTAGCAGAGGCAGCAATAAAAATGAGATAGCACACTGAAGCACCAACTTGATCCGTGGTCTGTAGGCCAAGAATAGCAAGAATTTTCCATAATACTGCTCTCTTACCTTCTTCTAACATTGCTTTCACCACTGATTATTTTCACAAATGAAATTGATTCTGCTACTGAAACTGACAAAGGTCCACGTGTTTCTAAATTGAAGAGATTGGAAAGACACAGATTGAGTGGTGGTGAAAGTGGTTCAATTAACTTGTCTATTTAAGTACCTATTATGCGACTTGGTTATTTTAGTACCTACTACATGAACCAGATCTTGAAATATTGAAGAAAATAGTGCCTCAAAAACAGAACAAGATGCTACACAATGATAATATGAAACACAATAAAATAAGTGCTAAAACTTTTATTTCCTTGTGGTGTGGTTCAGAGGGACGAATATCATATCTGGTTTATGGAATCACGTGAGATATTATGGAGAAGATGTGTTTGAAAGGGGTCTTGAAGAATGACGCAGTCTAGATAGAAGGTACTGAGCTCCTTCCTAATCATCACCTTGGTACTTATGGATTTCTTGGGATGGAAGTTGTAACAGCTGGCTTGCAGGATCATTGGAAAATTCATGTTTAAATATCATAGGTGTAGACAGGGTAACGTTTTGAGTGAAGCTCAGATGATTCATTTTTACAAAGATTTTTATTTGTTAAGATCTTTTCCACATTGCGACATATTTTCTTAGACGTTTCTTATTAAGGCTTTGCTTTCTTACATGTATCACAATACTCAGCAGCTGCATATTATCAAGAGAAAGGGTGAACCTGCAACTGAAAGCTTTGTTTACAGTTTGAAGTTCGAATTCCCCTGGGGCCATAATTACTAACCTCATTAGCCCTGGATTACTATTTTAAAGCCCTCTTCAAGGTTAGGAAACTCTGACGTTTTGTCAGTAATGATATTGATCAATCACATAAATATAATTTCCAATGTCCAGTATCAATATTTAAAACCTTCTTAGAAAAATACAGGGAAATAAAAGAATCCAACTCTATGAATATACACAGATTAGAATGAAAAGACTTGAAACCGTCTTTAGATTTAAAAAAAAAGAAATAGTGTGAGTCATCACCAGACAGGATGAAAGCCAGATCTTAGAGAGTGCTATAAACACAAAGCAAACAGACTAATGTGAAATGAGGGTAAAACAACATTGAAATATTCATTGACCACAGACTTCTCTTTTAGCTGTGTGTCTCCTTTAATGCCCTCTCATGGATGTTTTTCTGAACATGAAGTTGGGTTCAGGAAGCCACCTGCGTGGAAAAATACGATGTGGAGCTAGAACTGCTGATCTAAATCTCTACTGAGAAATCAAAATGAGAAATACAGATGTGAAATTGAGATGACCTGGGACCCTTTACTGGAGTGCTTGCACCTAGACAAATGTTTCAGAATACAAAGAAACTATAAGGGACTAAAAATACCTGCATGCATGCACAGTTGGGGAAGATTGTGAACAATAAGATACAAAAATGCTACAAACCAATGACCACTTCTGAGGTGCTGGGAGAAAAAGCAGGATACCGCACATGATCCCTGCACACACCACCACCAAGGGGGTGGGCAGGCTACCGAAGCCATCCCTCCAGCCTGACCCATCGATCTGCTCCTACCCTCACCCCATTTAAGGAATCAGCCTGCCCTCAGAGAGCAAGCAAGAGAGCCTATTACTTGTTCTAGCTCCCTGGTGCTGCAGCACGAGTCCTCAATAAAGCCTTGCCTGAACTCCTTGTCTGGCCTCTTACCAATTTCTATTGATTAAAGTGTCCAAGGACCTGGTTCAGTAACAAAATCATCCACACAGAGACGACAGTACAGCTATGGGAGTGATTGGCCTAAAAGAGAGAGGTTATGTTGTTTAGAGCAATGGTTATCTACCCTAAGGATTTCCAGAGTCCTCCAGTGGATATTTTAAAAACACAGATCATAGGCTGTATACTAGATATCTTGGATCAGAATCTTGGGGAAAGGGGTGTTACTAAGGAATCTACGAATTAAAAAAATTATCTCCGGGTACACATGTGTACCCGGAGATAATACCTATCCGTGCATAATGTACATGCATTATGTACACATGAAGATAATACGTCTCCATGCATTTACGTATGCATAAGTAAAATTTTTAAAATTATTGAGGAAAGGTCCTAGAAAAATATCCGCAAGTTCAAAACAGAAGCCATTTTTCTTTTCCAATATATTAAAATTTTTTTCTGTGCCTTATAGCTTATGCATTATAGAATCATAGGAAAGTTGAATTAGAAGCGCTTTTGTGCCTGCAGTATTAATTAATGAGTCCTTTCACTTGTGCCAAAGAATTAATTGTTTATAGAAGTATTTTCCTCATTCTCTTTTACCAAGTATATATTAACAGTGATCTCCACAACAACTAAAGGGAATTAACCAGAGTTTCTCACGAAATTTATAAACAAATAACTTAATATGGAATCTTGCTTATTATTAACATCTACCCCCCCCAGGAACTAATCATTCAAAAGGATGTTATTAAGAATTGGAAATCTTTTTAATAAATGGAGAATGTTTTGGTTACTTCAAATGGGTAGTACTGTAATGCTTTTATTGTAGCTGGGTTTTTTTCTTCTGATTGTGGGAGAACATTTGACTGAATGATACTGCTTTGAATCCATATGACATGCTCTTATTTATTAAACTTCTGTCTTAAAAGAATTTGATAAAGTCAAGTTTCTTCCTCATGCATTCCGAACCTACAGGTACTCCCTTTCTCTCAATCATAAATGGTTTTGCTCAGGTGAAAGAAAGACGCACTTGCTTTTCTACTCTCAGATGCCACAATCTAGGTTCCTGATGAAGTGTCCAGGTGTGCATGCTCTTTCTGACCTTACCATCCACTAAGGTAATGACCATGCCTTTGATAGAATCCTGGATTCTGAAGGATTGTTCTGTAGACCAAATGAAGCATGGCTTTCTACTAAACTCTAAGGAAATAGTGCCCATCCGCAAATGCATTCGAAGTTACATATCTTGATATTTTACTCCTTTTGTATGCCCATCATTTGCCCTTTTGCTTTAAGAAATTTTCAAGATGTAGTTTTCATCACCCTGGAGAAACATAAAATTACCTTCATGCTACAGTATCAGCTCAGCTTGTTTCATTTGTAATCCTGCTGTAAGATACAGACTCACACTCAGTTCTAAAGATTGCAAGTCAGGAAGGGAAGGAGGGAGGGGCAGCAGTGAGAGGAAGTTTGTACGTGCACAGGAGAAAGAAGCAAGAGCCTGAAATATATGATTTATGTGATTGTACAAAAAAAGTTAGAAATCAGAAACTTAACAGATCTAAACAAGCATAGGTACAATGGAGACGAAGAATTTCCAAAGCAAAGGGCTGATAAGACTATAGAACAGAATGGATAAGAAAACTATATACCTGAACAAGTGATAACATTTATCTTGGTATCCATGAAAATATGTGGAATTACTCTCAACTCAACAGGATTTGCCTTAGTGCTTTATTTTTATTTTTCTATTCATATATTATATAAAGCTTTTTAAAAAGAGGAGAAAAACAGCCTAAAAGCATATAATGATGTAAAAATGTATGTTGGAAATTCTGCCAATGCACCGTCAAGACATTGAAAAACAAGTTGAAGGTTGTTTTTTAAAATTTATTCTTTTAGCAACTGCTTATTGAGTTCTTATTTTGTGCTGGGCACTGTTCTAGGTGCCGTGTGGCAGTCAAGGTAGGCGTAGTCACTATTTTCATGGCATTTACATTCTGGAGGAAAAAAACAGATAAGAAGCAGGTAATTTCCATAAGGTCTGATGAGTGTTAGGACAAGAAACATACAGGGTGCCAAAGGAACTCATAGCAGTGTTGGAGAAAACCAACCGTTCTATCAAGGTGATAAAATCGGGGGGGGGGATACTGGGTAGAAGGGAAAACACATCCAAAGTTCTGGGACCTAAGAAAAATTGTAGTTCCAGAGGGTGATGGGAATTGAGAACAGATGTCAAGTGGGGTACCTGTTCCAGAAGCTCTAGAGATGCTGCTGGAGATTGAGAAATGAATCACAAGCAGGTGAAACAGAGGCAGGGCCCTGGTAGAGATGGGCCGACTACTGGAAAGCCACTGAAGGACTTTAAGCAGAAGAGCGAGTTGATTAGATTTCCTTAAAATGTGCTCTATGCTGTGATGGAGGCATTGGAGTGAGGCAGATGGAGGTGTGAGGAGATGAGTTAGGAGACTGGTAAAGTGGATGAAGTGAGAGAGTGTGTGGCTTAGACCAAGTAGGAATCAGTAGGATGGAGGTCTAACTACCACGCCCCGCTCCACTAGTCTGAGAAACTTATAAGTGTCTGGAGGCCTCATTTTGGAGGTGATTTACGAACTGAAATTGGTAAAAACTAGTGTGTATTTACTACTTAGCAAGTCTTCTGTAGGTAGTCTCCCAAATCTCTTCAGAATATATGGGTACGAAATATTCTTGCTTCCCACATTTGAGTTCTCAGCCAGAAATGAAGAGGGAGAACTCACTTTAACATAATAAGCACAGGTTGCCTGCTCTGGTTACTATTGTTGCTTGTATAAGACCTTCATTTAAGTACCTCCCAGTGGACATAAGAAAGTAAAAGTAGCTGAAGTAGACAATATTCCCCAAATGTGGCTGTATAATATTTCCCATTCCTTGTGCTCTTTTGAACTTTACCACTCTGTCATCCAGAAGTGGTCCCTAATTACACTCTCCTTGGATCTGGGCTGGCTTACAAGATGACTTCTAAGACCTGGTCAGACAAAACAATACAATTTCTGTTTTGTTATCTGGGAAACTTACCTTTGGAGCCCTGAGCCATGATATAAGGACTATCTTTTTTTTTTTTTTTTTTTTTTTGCGGTATGCGGGCCTCTCACTGTTGTGGCCTCTCCTTCTGTGAAGCACAGGCTCAGGACGCGCAGGCTCAGCGGCCATGGCCCACGGGCCCAGCCGCTCCGTGGCATGTGGGATCCTCCCGGACCGGGGCACGAACCCATGTCCCCTGCATCGGCAGGCGGACACTCAACCACTGCGCCACCAGGGAAGCCCTATAAGGACTATCTTGAGGGTACCACACTCTGAGGAAATTCAAGTCTCATGAAGAGGCCACTGGAAGTGTCCCAGCTTTGGTCCCAGCTAACAGCCAGCATCAACCATCAGACATGTTTACATAACACCAGACCCCTATGTTTGAGTCACCTTAGCGTTTGCATCTTTCTCACTTCAGATATGGGACAGATACAACTTGTTCCTGCTATACTCTCTATTCATTACAGATATGAAGAATCCATGAACTTAATTGTTTAAAAATGTCATTATTTTGGGGTGGTATGTTACACAGCAGTAGTAACTAGAACAGTAATGTGATTCCCAAACATTGTATTTACAGAGGAAGTTAATATCCACCAATAATATTTAAATGGAACTTGTTGTCTTATGGTAACTATTTAAAAAATACAATGTTGAAGAATATCAAGTCCATTGGTTTTCCTGTTTATGTAATTGGGTCAAGATGAGATAAGAAATCTAGGAGAAAGAGATATTATTGGCATTAAATAAATTTATTTGAAGTTAGCCTTTTCAAAGAAACAGGAAAACCTCCCTGCTTCCTAGAATTTCTTTATAAGACTGTGATTAATTTTTAGGCTTTAAAAATTTGTTTTGCTGGACTTTGCATCAAAGAGGGAAAAGATGATCAAACAGTAGATAGCCAACGGATACTTTTATAATGCTGTGAAAGATAAAGAATAAATAAGTTATAGGATCTGAGAGACTCCCAGAATTTTTCATTATAAAGTTCAGTTGGTTAATTTCTCATCTCTTTTTACTTTCTAGATTTTAGAGGAGCATAATTATGTGTGTGTCGTGTGGAGAGTTAATCAAAAGGAAGGAAAGCAGAAGCTCACATAATTTTAACAATCCAAATGGCATCATTTCCCCTGTGGGTCTCTTTAGACCATCTAATATTCAGTGTGCCCCCTTCCATGACACTGTAGGGTCTGCAGCTTCAAGTTATTTAGTACTGTTTATAATCATCAGGCTTGTGTTGTGTCCCTGTCTCACTGCATGGAGATTTACAAGCAGAAGGCAGGATAAGCCGAAGTTATGCATATGAATTCGGAAATGATAGATGAAGCTGGGTTTCTTCTTTTTTACGAAGGAATGAAGTACATTTGAGCAGAGGAAAGAAAGTGGAGAGGTTGCTTGTGTTTCTTGTCACTCATCTCTATTGTGCAAGATTATGTAATGATTTAAATACTATGCAGATTTTACAAAGCATATGCATGTCAAATATGCAAATTTAGTTCATTGGAAGCTTTACAGAATCCTGTTAGTCTGATGTAAATATAGTGTTGATGAAAGAGTGCCAACATGGATAATGAAAGAGTATTTCTCTACAGAACCATGTGTTCAATTGACCATTTAATAAATATTCCTCTTTATACTGCTGTAATGCAATGGTGATAATCTACGTTGCTTTGCCAGATCTCTACTTTTGGAAGATGTTTTATTCAAAATGATGGAAAATTTGTTTAAAACAATAATTAAAAATTGCCTCATTAAATACACCAAAAACTATGGGAATCCAGTTGTTCTCATAACTCTTATTCTTTCAAGAAATATTTTGAGAAATCAAGGAATATGGTAAGCACTACAATGGGTAAAAAAGCAGTCTGACGTTGTCCTTGACCTCATGATTATTTTAATAAAGATTAGGAAGTGTGATGGGTGTTAATAGCCATAAAACAAGGAAACAGAAGAGTAGATGCCCTCCACAGCTTTCTAATCTTCTTTCTTCTACTCTCAGGTCACTTCAGTTCATTTCACATACAACAGAAAGATCTTAAAGCAGAAGTGATAATGTCTCACCCTATTGGGACCCCTTTCAATGGCTTCCCACCTCATTCAGAGTAAAATCCAAGTCTGACAGAACCTTCAACACCCTGTGTAATCTGGCCTCTGGCTGCTTTTCCTGACCTCATTTCAGGCCACTCTTTTCCTCATTCTTTTCTCTTCAGCAGCACTAGGTTCTTGTTCCTTAAATACATCAACCATAGTGTTGCCTCAGCCTTTAATACATTTCCCTCAAGTTTCCCCATAGCAACGTGCTGTCTTAATTCACGTCTCTGTGCATTACCCTTGGAAGGGGATTGTGTGGGCCAGACAAAATCACATTGTCTCATGCCTCAGATGCTTTTCTTCATCCCGAATTAATGGAGTCAGTTTAAAATGAATATCTAGCAGAAAGGAAGTCACAAAAGTTAGTAGAGGAACGTGGGATTAGTTAGTCCTACCACTTTGGAAGTCCGAGTAGTATAGGTGTAGTGGGATGGATCCAGGCATCTGAATTTCAGTTCTTTCTTGGCACTAGGGATTGGAGCTCCTTCTGCTAGTGAAGAGTGCTTTCTAGAGAACAGGATGTAAAGCCTCAAGGCCTTGCCTAGTGACCCAGTTGTAGGGGGATATGTTTTATATATACATATATTGAGAGAAAGAGGGAGAGAAAGAGAGACACATGGACAGACAGACATAAAGTTCTCAATCTGTTCAGTTGATCTTATTGCCTCAGTAATATCGAATGGAAATTATGTGTGTGTATATATATATATATATATATATGTATATTTTTTTTTTTTTTTTTTTTTTTGCAGTACGCGGGCCTCTCACTGTTGTGGCCTCTCCCGTTGCGGAGCACAGGCTCCCGACGCGCAGGCTCAGCGGCCATGGCTCACGGGCCCAGCCACTCCACAGCATGTGGGATCTTCCAGGACTGGGGCACGAACCCGTGTCCCCTGCATCGGCAGGCAGACTCTCAACCACTGCGCCACCAGGGAAGCCCGGAAATTATGTATATTTTTTTCTGCATAAAATCATCGTTCATTGAATAAGTACTTGATGAGCACCCACTGTACCATTTAAGCATTGGTAAACTATTGCGTGATGAGTCCATATGAGTGGGGGTGAACTCAATTAAAATGCCCTGAGTGCTTGCTTTGAGTTTGGGGCTTATTCTTTTAACATTACAGCCATTATTCATGTGTCAAAACTAAGCAGTTACTATTGGCGTAGCACAGCTCAGAGAAAGTAAAATCCTTAAAGCCAAAAGAAAAGAAATAAGTTCATGGAAAACCATTACTGGTTTACAAGAGAGAGTAAAATAAGCATTCAGGAGATGATATTAATTACGATGACTATAAAAATGGTGGCGATGGTGATGATGATAATTACCACATATTGAGTCTTTATTATGTCCTGTGTACTTTTAAACACAAATTGCTTAATTCTCAAACAAGTATGATATAGGCATTCTCATGATCCCCACCTTACTGATGAGAAACAGAGAAGCACAGAAAAGTTAAGTAACTTCACCAAAATTGCAGGGCCAATGATGGACATAGCCAGGACTGGAATTAAGGAAATCTCTCTCCAGATTCTAGAAATTCTGACAGATTTATTCTGGATTATTAAATGGTTAATACATTTATGAGGTTAAGTGAAATTGGAATATACAGCATACATTTTTAGTAGAAATATTTACCCATGACTGTGTTATTTATTTCCCAGAGTTTAACTAGGGCATCTCTTAATTATGAGTGTGACTAATTTTATAGAGAATCGTGGTGAGGAGAAAAGTTGAAGGAGGAGAAATGATTGGCTGACCTGTGTGTCATTTCCATTTCCCATGAATTTCTGAACTCTTAGGAAAAGAATTCTTGTTTGAACTAGCTGATTTTGAGTGAGTCGGTCTTTGGGAACTGATCCTAAAAGACAGTGTCCATCATTCCCGGAGACAGAGAGACTGATTCCATTTGACATATTTCTGGCATGTTCTGAATCCTCATGTTTGTCAAGATGTTGAAAGACATCAAAGTAGTTCTCAAATATTCAAACCTGGGCCTGGGGGAGACTCTGAGTCTCACAAGTTGAAAATAAATAAATAGTGTCAAGTGTTCATCCCTCAAATCTTCCCTCTAAATTGGCATGTCAGATACACGGGAGACGGTGGACCCTTTGTGTCGGTTTCCAGTAATAGGAAGGAAGGAGCATTTCAGGCATGCAGCACTTGGCAGCAGAGAGGGAGAGGGGAGCCGCTGCACAGATCGGTGTCAAGACTAAAGGAAAGCAAGGCAGTGCCAGCAAAATAATCACATTTTTGTGAATTTGTCCAGTTTGCACTTTCCTTACTACAGTTGCTTTCAACTTGAAGTTACAGCAGGTATTTCACAAAACAAGAGTAAAAAGTGTTGACAGTGATTCCCAAACAATTTACCAGTACAAAGTTCTCTGAATGATTTTATTTTTAAAACATATTATTGAATTTTCACTTTGTGAATGATCCAAATACCACAAAGACATGTAGACTAAAGCACAGAGCACACATACACTACCATCTCCAGTCATACTCTTCGAAGTGACAGTATATTTGCAGTTTTGAGTTTATCCTTGAAGTTTTTTTCCCCTACATTTTGCATACCTATGCACGTGCATATACACATAAAGAACGACAGTTTTGTGAACACTTTTTAAAAAATTTAACAGTGTGTCTTAGACATCTTTCCATGTCATCATTCTTTTAAAAGGCAGATGGAGTTTCAAGATAAGTATGTAGCATACTTTAACTGATTACATATTAACGAATATTTAATTTGTTTTTAATTTTTTTGTTCATGCTTTTGTTCTTAAACACGATGCTATAGAAGCTTCACTTCTGGCCATGTTTGGGTAAATGGTTTCAAACTTATTCTCTTGCCATAAGCAACTATAAAATGCAAAAAGTATACGAGACAATTCTGTTCAGGCATTAGACCACAGGCAATGCAAGACAGTGATCCTTGGGAGGTGATCCCTACATGTTCCCGGCCTTAATACTTGAGGACACTTTCCAGAATACCGTGTAGTGGGCTAAATCCCAGAAGAGCAAGGAGGTCTTGCTGCACGGAGAAATTCTAGGCTGCCAAAGCAGCTGAAATTTGGAAGGAAGGGAAGTTTACAGGAAGAAGCTGTGCAGAGAAGCAGGGCCCAGATGTTTGATGGGTTCTCTGAGGGTCACTGACCAAGTGCCGAGCTAGTAGACACAGGACACCCCTCCAAGAGGCCTGGCGGAGAGCAGCTGCTGTAGAGCTGAGGGCTGAGCAGTGATGTTAAAGGTGGGGAAGTGTGGGCTGGGGGCCATGGGAATTCCACCCAAGCCACCGTGGGGAGCCTTGCTGACTGAGCACCACAGACATCAGTTACGACCCCAGAAAGGACACGTCGCCTTATCAGTAAAAACCACACTACTGACTAAACGCCAAGAATAAAAACAAATTAGACTAGCACTAACAAAATGTAAAACCAAGACCATCTGTCAGTAATTTTGTTCTGACAGGAAAATCAAAAGTCAACATCCTCTAAAGGAAAACAACATAATCCAGACTCCTCATGTTGTATCATCCACAATATTCAGCATTAAAAAAATGTTGTTTTTCAAAACATGTAAAGAAGTAAGGAGAAAAGGGAACACTCTTGCACTGCTCGTGGGAATGTGAATTGGTTCAGCCACTATGGAGAACAGTATGGAGGTTCCTTAAAAAACTACAAATAGAACTACCATATGACCCAGCAATCCCACTACTGGGCACATACCCTGAGAAAACCAAAATTCAAAAAGAGTCATGTACCAAAATGTTCATTGCAGCTCTATTTACAATAGCCCGGAGGTGGAAACAACCTAAGTGCCCATCATCGGATGAATGGATAAAGAAGATGTGGCGCATATATACAATGGAATATTACTCAGCCATAAAAAGAAACGAAATTGAGCTATTTGTAATGAGGTGGATAGACCTAGAGTCTGTCATACAGAGTGAAGTAAGTCAGAAAGAAAAAGACAAATACCGTATGCTAACACATATATATGGAATTTAAGAAAAAAAATGTCATGAAGAACCTAGGGGTAAAGCAGGAATAAAGACACAGACCTCCTAGAGAAGGGACTTGAGGTTATGGGGAGGGGGAAGGGTAAGCTGTGACAGGGCGAGAGAGAGTCATGGGCATATACACACTAACAAACGTAGTAAGGTAGATAGCTAGTGGGAAGCAGCCGCAAAGCACAGGGATATTGGCTCGGTGCTTTGTGACAGCCTGGAGGGGTGGGATAGGGAGGGTGGGAGGGAGGGAGACGCAAGAGGGAAGACATATGGGAACATATGTTTATGTATGACTGATTCACTTTGTTATAAAGCAGAAACTAACACACCATTGTAAAGCAATTATACCCCAATAAAGATGTTAAAAAAAAAAAAAAAAGAAGTAAGAAAGTTTCATGCATTGTCAAAAAAAAGTGTTCAATATAAACAGGCCCTGAGATGACCCAGCTGTTGCAATGATCAGATGTGGACTTTAAAACAGATACTACCAATATGTTCAAGGACTTGCAGAAACAGATGTACACAATAAGTGAATAGATAGGAAATTTTAGCAAAGACATGGAAACTGTAAAAAAAGAAGTTTTTAGTACTGAAGTAAAAAATCAGTAGAAATTACCCAGACTGTAGAATAGAGAGCAGAAACTTGGGGACAATAAATGAACAATGCTGTGTGGAACAATATAATGTTATCTAGCATACATGTAATTGGAATTCTAGCCTGAGAGTGGAGAGAGAGGGGACAGAAAGAAAATGACATAATGCCCGCAGGTGTCCCAAAGTTATTGAAAATATCGACCCTCAGAGACAAAAGTATCAGAAAAATCCCAAGCGGGATAAATACAAAGAAGAGAAAATCACACGTGGGGTGAAATATGTAACAATAAAATACTTTTAAAATATTCAACTCTGTCAAAATATTTTAATACTTCTCTAACTTCAGTGGAACTATGAATAAATCCTTTGATTCTACTCATTTTGCAGAGGTATCTGTGGGAAACAATTCACTCTGTGTAAGGAGACAACATACTTCTGTAAAATACACTTTTTTTTTTTTTTTTTTTTGCGGTACACGGGCCTCTCACTGCTGCGGCCTCACCCGTTGCGGAGCACAGGCTCCGGACGCTCAGGCCCAGCAGCCATGGCTCATGGGCCCAGCCGCTCCTGACTGGGGCACGAACCCGCGTCCCCTGCACCGGCAGACGGCAGGCGGACTCCCAACCACTGCACCACCAGGGAAACCCGTAAAATACACTTTTGTAGGTTGTATGTCAAGAGGTCTGAGTGATTCCAAGTCTATTAAGGGTTGTTCTTTGCTGGGCAGTTGAAAAAAAAAAACCTGATGTTAAGAATATCTGGCTGGTAACTGAAAGTCATGCCTTGTGAATAAAAAACACCATAGACAGAGAAATACAAATCTAGCGGTTTTAAATATGAGTGCCAAAGAAATACACCAAACCTGTTAAAAATGTTAAAACAAGTTTAGTTTTTCAAATGACATTATTTTTGAGCTCTAAAGTGGAAAGGTAGCCAAATAATTTTGCAGTTGCAGTGATATAATTGTGGAAAGTTGTTCACTCATTTGCACATCAAGCATTGTGCATCCTACAGTCGCTTTTTCGTTCTCCTTCTGAAATTCCTAATACATATATGCTGGGCCTTTAGATCGTCACAGGTGGAAAATAACCACTTTTTAAATGGTATCATGTTTTTATTTTCTGTGCTCCATTTTAGTATCTTGAGACACCGAATTCAGTGTAATAATTGTTTCTTTAGCTTTGTGTAATCTGTTCTTTAACTTATACACTGAGCTTTTATTGCCAATTACTCTATTTTACGTTTATAGCAATTTTATTTGATTCCTTTGTAAAAATGTACCTGTTCTGGTTAATACTATTTGGTTACTTGATTTTGTTTTCTATTCCTTATTTTATGTCTTTAGTTATTTTAAACATATTTTTAAATAGATTCTTTCAAGGTACTCTATTATTTTAAGTACTTTTCCTGAATGTTTGCATTATTTACTATCACTTATGAAAGTTCATTTTTTCATGTGGTTTGTAATTATTTTCTTTTGAGCTCACAGCTGCTGAGAGTTTTATCCTTTCTGGGAGTCCCATGAGCCTTTGGCTATGAAAGTGTTTCTGTAGGAACAGCTTCTTATTTCAGTCAGATCAATAGAAGTTTCGATGGTTTGATACCAGATATTGTCAATTTCTCAGCAATATTTTCTCTCACTTCATAGTGTGAATTTGTACCTCACGTCCACATGCAACATTTGACTGTTTTTATCTGAGGTCTAGAAAAAGCAAAGCTTGTGGAAGAGGGCCAACATGCTCTATTATTTTAAAGGAGTAAAATTAGAGTAGGAGTGTGGGAGAAGGGGAGTGAAGAAGAGTCAACGCGAAGATGTTCTGTCGGTCTGGCCACTGCTAAGTGTGATGGATAACTTCATCCTTGGGATCATGCCTCGGAGCAGCCTTATAAGTCGCCTATCAGTGGTGTCCTGGAAAGTGTGTCTATGGCAGGGCAAGGAGGGAGAGAGTTCATTAGAAAGGAGAAAAGACTTGTCTGCTGGATCCACTGGATTCTATTTCCCATTGGTTGAAAGGTTCAACACATGGGTGTGAACTTACTTGCCCTTCAAAGTTGCATATGCTTGAGTGCCCAGGAGGATTCTACAGCCCCCTATTCCTCATGTTTAACAAGGAAAACCCAGGAAAGAGGCAGCATGCAGGCAGGTGAGAGAGGTATTGTGTGGTTAGGAGGTGAGGCTCAGTTAGGTTCTGTCCTGATGGTCAGGAGCTACCAGGTGTACAAATGCCTTGATCATTTTGACGCTTAAGATTATCTCGATAGCCTGAGTTCTGGACCTTAGGAAGAGTGCAAATAATCATAAAGCCTGATCAAAAGGCATTTGTGTGATTCTGGGGATTATGTAATGCAATCTAGTATCTTATGGTTTCATTCCCCTGTCAAGTACATTTTTCTTTTCCTTTTCTCTTGATAGCTGATAATCTTCCTCAGTGATACATGGGTGGGTATACACATGTCTAGTTCTTTTATTTTGGTAAAAATGGTAGCTTTTTTATGCCCCAGTTTTCATTAATACATAATTTTAGGTGTTATCTCACCGTTTCTAACAGGCACATGCCCTGGCTCTAAGGATAATGTCACTTAGGCATTTTGGATACTTTTAAAGTATCCATTATGGATACCTAAAAAGTCATCTTAAGGAGAATACATGTATAATTTAGACAATGTTACTTATTTAAGAAAGATTTTTATCTTGCTTTCCATATTTAAAAGTTTTGCAATTTTCCTTCATGTGAGTCTCATTGCAGCTACACCAGCTTCAGTTTTGTGACAGAATTGGAATGCTTCCACAACTATATAAATGCTTCCACAATGTTTAGCTTCCAACATTGTGGACTGAAAAAGTATGATTTCCTCTTGTCATTAGCATAGATACAAGTACATTTTATAAGTTTTTAAAGTGTGAATCAGCTAAATTATTATTAAAATATTTAGAATAGTATAGTTGATGGGGAAATATGACCAACATTTTAGTAATTATTTCTTTGGAAATAATTGGCAAATTATTTTTGCCATGTGATGGCAGAGATTATAACTAGGAGATAGCTAGAAAAGAAAAGTGGTAATTTATCCTAAAGCTAAGGCTAAAAACAAAGGAGGAGTAGATTGATTGACCTTCAAATAAGAATAATAAAGTGATTTACTAGCTAATTACTTGTTCCTGTCCCTCACATCAGGATTGGCTCTGTAAGCATTGTAGTTCATCAAAGTTTTTTTGTATTTTTTTCTCCTTATTTAATCACATGGCTGACTTTGCAGGGAGAAGTTCTTCCATCGGTAGTCTGGGGTAAATAAGCAATTATGATGAATAAATACCAGATTATTGCGCTTTACAGAGACAGCTGCCTTTGGAGAAGTTAGGGATGGATACGTTTAGGCAGTAAAGGACTTAAAAAATCTGTAAACAGCAATTAAAAAATAAGAAAATAATATTTCCTGACTAGAGAATTGTGACATTTGAGAATGCATACCTAAATTAAAAGCCTTAAAAGAATAATTGAATGCAACTAAATCTTGTTTGGCTTAGTACATATGGCTAGGGTTTGTCTCACTTGTGTAGATGTTTGGAAGTTGAGATGAAGCTTTCCTATTTCACCCCTTCTTTCTTGCTCCTCTTGCCAAAGTCTCAACAGAATCTTTCAGCATCAAGTTCTATGTTTAATCCCATGGGAATGGGGGAAAAGTCAGTTTGTTTTATGATTTAGTTGGCTGGACTTGAAAATTTGCTCAATAGCTTTTAATTATATATATATATATATATATATATATTTTTTTTTTTCCCTCCACCACGTGGGACCCCCACCACTTGCGTCCCCTCCCGCTGTGGAGCACAGGCTCCGGATGCGCAGGCTCAGTGGCCATGGCTCACGGGCCCAGCCGCCCCGCTGCACGCGGGACCCTCCCGGACCGGGGCACGAACCCGCGCCCCCCGCATCGGCAGGCGAACCCCCAACCACTGTGCCACCAGGGAAGCACCTGCTTTTAATTTAAAAAAGGAGAGAGAGAGAGCACGCGAGCGAGCGAGCGACACAGAGAGAGAGACACAGAGAGAGATTCAGAGAGGGAGAAGCAGGCAACCAAGAATATTCAACCTGACAGAATTCATATAGCATTCTATGATAAGAAATAGATGATCTTTGTGGAACTATATTTATGGACAAGAATTTTGTCCAAACTATATTTATGGACAAGAATAAGAATTAACTCTAAAACTGTCTGCATTGAGCCAGCAACCTCACTTCTGTCCTGATACCTGCACAAATGATTTCTCAGCAGTGTTGAATGTACTCTCCTGAACTATATGCTTAAAAATGATTAAGCTGCCAAATTTTATGTTATATGTATTTTACCACAACTAAAAATTTTAAAAGCATCATCACACATTTGTTCTGCAGCTTTTGAGGGTCAGAAATGCAGAAGCAATTTAGCTGCTGTTTCTGCCTTTGGGTCTGTCAGGAGTTGGCAGTCAAACTATCTACTCAGACTGCCGTTGTTCAAGAGCTTGACCTGGGCTGAAGGATGCATTTTCAAGATGACTCACTCATGAGGCTATGGGCAGGAGACCTCAGTTTCTTGCTGACTCTTGGTCGAGGACTCAGTTTCTCCCTGCTTGTCCTTTCCATAGGCCTTTTCACATAGCATGACACTGACTCCCTCCAGAGCAAGGGATTCAGGAGTGAGGCAGGACAGGGTCTATATAACCTGGCCTCAGGAGTGCTATACCATCACTTTAGCTGTATCCTGTTGCTGCAACCGACCAAACCTAATATATTAAGAATATGAGAGGCGACAGCACAAGGGTAAGAATATCAGGAAATAGTCACCTGGGAGGCTGGCTATGACACAATACAAAACTGACTTGTGTTTCTTTGTGTGATGACATATATATTGGACTAAGTTACCCATCAAAATATTTCTAGAACTACATAAACTGCAAAAAGTTATGTTTGAGGTTAGTAGAAAACAACAAGGAGCCCAGGACTTGAGAGGCCAGGATACCTGAAAGACAGGGGATGCTTTGCACTGGGACCTACTTTTACCTGCTTTCTTTCCTCAGAGGATTTGCTGATTTGTGGCACTGAGCACAGAGGACAAGCAAGAAGCAGTTTTCCTGGGATGGGGAGAAGAAAATTGGAATTCAGGGCTACATGCTCAACCAAGAGCCTAGACATGTCCAATATTATAGCTTTAGGCATTGGAGCAGACAGTCAGAACTGAGGATGCTGTCCTGAGTTACATACACTCTATTATCAGGACATACAGCCTTTCTCTTTTCCTAATTCGCTTCTTTCCCTCTGGCATGTGATGAATATGGTTTGGATACATTTTTGTATCAGATGAGAAATTTATGAGAATTAATTTTGTGATTAGAAGGAAGAAGCACATAAATTTTACAGGGAAGTCAAACCCCGAATACTACTCCATCATCCTCATCCCCCTCTTTGATTGTTGGGTTGGCCTATTCTGTGTACTGTGTTGGAGAGCTCATAAGGGGAGTGCTTGATACATACAAGATTAAGGTAGTTCTGGTCCACATACCATCTTGTTAATATAAACAAAGTAAGTCTTCAGCTTATTTTATCAAGGCAACAGTAATGCATGGGTTTTCACCAGATTTTGGAAAGTATATTTGATGTTATTATTAATATTCTACATGTCATGGTTGATGTGAAATTCACTCTAGGGCTTCCCTGGTGGCACAGTGGTTGAGAGTCCGCCTGCCGATGCAGGGGACACGGGTTCGTGCCCCGGTCCGGGAGGATCCCACATGCCGCGGAGCAGCTGGGCCTGTGAGCCATGGCCACTGAGCCTGCGCGTCCAGAGCCTGTGCTCCGCAACGGGAGAGGCCACAACTGTGAGAGACCCACGTACCGCAAAAAAAAAAAAAAAAAAATTCACTTTGGTGGACCCTTGTGACACTTCAGAAGATTGCTGTTTCTACTTATATAGTTGTATGCACACTCAGATATACATATAATAATAATACACTTACATATAAATATACATAAAATAATTTTATAATTCTATAATATTATATAATTATAATTCTATAATATTATATTCTATAATATAATTATATATGTAGGTAGGTTTGTTTGTTTCTTTAATGTGTTTACTATGGGCAGGCACTGCCAGCATTTTACAGACATCACATCACTTAATCTCTAGAAACATTCCTGTGAGGTAAATATTTCACTCAAAGTCAGGTTTAACTGCTGTTAACACATAGGAAAATACATAGAATTTTCTCTAACATACTAGTTCTGGGTAAGTGGCCCATGTCAGCAAATGTTTTCACTCTGCATGGGTGTGTAGGGACCGAATTCCTTCCTTTTTTTTCTTTTTTTTTTTTCGTTTAAGTTACTGTCCTCATTTATGTAGAAAGGCAGATGCCTTAAAATTCAGGTCTTGGATAGATCAAAGGAAAGGTGCAAAGTGCAAAAAGAACAAGGAGGAAGACTACTTACAATCTTACAGACCTAGGCCTAGAAGTGGCACTTATCACTTTTGCTATCCCAATGGGGAGAGCATAGCTAAATAGTAACATCTGAATGCTGTGGGGTCTGGGAATGTAGTTTGTGGAAAACCAGCAATCTTTTCTAGGGTAGGTGGGATAAAGATGCTAGTTGTTTCCCAATATATTATTCTTTTTTACTACAGTGAAAGAATCCTTACTTTTTGGCTGCACATATGTACATCTAGAATGGATACTGTATTTTCCAGCCTCCCTTGCAGCTAGGTATGGCCACATATATAATTCTGGCCAACAGGACATAAGTCCTTTGTGCCATACATCTGCTTTTTTTTAGAGTCAACATCCGTGTACTCTTTACCTCTCCATCTTTATTCCTTCCTTCCTCCTTGTCCCTACATCAAAATGCTACCTCCCTGAATTAGGAGATAGAGGCCATGAAGGACAGAATAACAAGACAGAAGGATTCTGGTCCCTTCATACAAATAACCACCATATCAATCATGGTCTACTTGCTCAGATTTTGATATGAGAGGCAATAAACTTCAGTCTTGCTTAACCTTTGTTACTTTTAGGATTTCTGTCACTAGCAGCTAAATATAATCCTAACTGATACAATTGACATTGTTATCCTTATCCTATGACAAATGTATGCCCAGAGAGGTAAATAATCTTTATTTAGGATACAAACCTAAGGTGGTTTTGCTCCAAGTTCAGTGCTTTCCCCCAGCATCATTAAGCCAATACAAAAATGAAACCAATTCACAATCTCTTTTATTAACAATGGGAATATACATGCATCCTTTGAGGGGAGAATCTTAGAAAGTTGTTTAGTCAAATCACTGTGTGCTGAACCAGCTTTTTATATCAGTGCGTCAAAACAGTGTTAGCTTTCCTGTCCTTAGCAAGACTTATCCAGGTAGCTCTTTATAAAAGCTCTGGAATTCTGAGCCTCAAAGGAAGAGATAAAGAAGAAAGTAAAATTTGTTGAGCTAAATGAAACACCAGATAAAAGCAAACAGAGAAATGCCATCAGTTCAGAGAATAAAGTGTGTTTATTCTCATGTTTGTCTTGAATGCCTTAGAATAGAAGGATGCAAATCGAGTCTCTGCTCCCTTTATTTTCCTTTGTTGACAACAGATGTTGGGAACATTAAATCAGTTAGAGTTCTTGTGGGGAGTAGGTTAGCTGATTGTTCCTAGTGATTGACCTCCTTGAGTTGCAGGGAATGGGCTGATGAGATGATCTAGTCTTTTGACCTTGGGGTTGTCATATTGATGGTGTCATGGAGTTTGCATTGGTTATGAGTTGCTGACCGAACCTGATTTTTTTTCCCCCTTAAGAACTAGGGTTACGCAGTTAGTGAGGAAAAAAATGAAAGCTTAAACTGCAATAAAGGCCTTTTCTTCTAATAATGACATTAATATTCTTAATGTGTTCTGAAATGCACATTAGCCATGTAGTTACTGATTAAGCCATCATGTTGTGTTATAAAAATATTCTTTTATAAAATAGATAATATGACTGGGATTCACTTTGGCAGTGTGGAAAGAACATGGAAGGATGAAGATATGAGTTCTAGACTTAGCTATGTGACTAACTCACAGGGTGATCCTGGAGAAGGAAGTAACTTGAACTTTTTGAATCTCATTTTCCACATCTATAAAATAAGAGCTAAACAATCTCTAAGGGATCTTTCAACTGTAAAATTAAAAGGAGAAAATCTGGGATTCTCTTATCTCAATTTTAATATAAACCCTTTATCGTGCTAATTTCTGGGAACAGGAATAACTACCAGTAGAACTCTATTTATCAGTATTTTACCATATGGAGTTATTTTTGTTGGAAGGGACATGATTTGATAACCTAGTTTTTTCAATTTCTATAACACTGAACTATGTAATAAACACAATGGATTATCACAATATCTGCTAAGAGTTTTCTGCCCTTTTTCAGAAATTGAAGATAATTATTTGCTTGTACCTTGACTGTCATATAATTCTGTGTCAACAGTAAGAATAATTAGTCCCTAGTTTTTTAAGTGGATTATGTTTTAAACATGCATTTTTAAACATTCCCCTATGGTAGTTATGTGGTGAACCGATGGCTGTTATTTTAGAAACAAAGCCATATTGACATGGTAGTGAAATAGCAACATTGTTATTTGTATATAGGACTTTTACAGCTTCTAGGGATACAGTTTTGTTTTGTGATTGCTCTTCTTCCTGATTCTGTAAACAAAGATGGAGAATAGAAATACCCTCAAAATCTTCCAGGACTCTATAGAAACTAATGCTATGAATCTCAGTTTATTATTATTAATCATTATATGCTAATTTACACAAACAGGTAGGTAGATAGATAGATAGATAGATTGTCAAATGTATCGAAAATTACTTGAGTTTAATTTAACCAAAACAAATGTCCCCACCACCCAGTTTATAAACATCTGTATTTTATTTGTTTTAGGTCTCTTTTTTTCTTTATTTTAACCTTACTAATAAAGGTGAAGCCTCCCTTAAACTCCTTGGGTATCTCATTTCCCTCATTATCTCCCAAATATAAACCCCATCCTAAAATGTTAGGAATTACTCAACACCTACAAGCAATATAAACACTATAATTTAAATTTTTTTTTCATTAAGATTATCTTTCTGGATGCATCCTTCTAATTATTATTATTTTTGTGGATAAAGTCCAGGGATGCTGCTAAACATACTCTACTCCATAGTACAGTCCCCACAACAAAGAGTACTTGAGTAATCAGGACTAAAATACTCCCCAATACTACTAAAGTTGAAAAACCCTGATTAGCCAAACTAAGTATTTTTATTTTATTGTATTATATGAATTGAGTTGAAGTCTTAAATAAGTATAGTTGGGAAAAGTAGGCATTTCACATCATCTTGCTTCTCTCAGATTGAGAAGCACGGTGCCTCTAACTTGTGAAGAAAAAAAGTATATGATAAAGTTATTGATGAGCACCTCTCCATATATACCTTGGAGAACATTCTAAACTTTCAGTTTGGAGTGCTTTCTTTCCCCACTCTCTTGCTTTTAGCAAGAAAGTTGCGGTTTCATATTTAACTTTCTGTAAGTATCTATTTTAACTTAATTGTCAAAATTTGTTAATCTCTTAACAGCCAGAAATAATATGTGTTCTTTTATAGTAGTAACTATGTTTTTTTCTTTTCCTCATTTGTGTCAACATCTGCATGTGTGAGGAACTAAATCTTAATTTAGAGAAACGCTGGTTAGTTTCACTACTCAAACAGAGTTCTAAACAATTTTTATACTTTATTTAGGTATAATTTAAATACCATAAAAGTCACCCATTTAAAGTGTACAGTTCAGTGATTTTTTAGTAAGTTTACCAAGTTGTACAGTCATCACCATAATCCAGTTTTAGGATATTTTCATTATCCTTATAAGATCACTCATATCTATTTACAGTTAATCTCTATCCATTCTTTCCCCCAACCCCTATTAGGCAGCTGCTAATCTATTTTCTGTCTCCATGGATTTACTTTACATAGTATTAGAAATCCTCTGTTCAGTTCTTCCTTATCACAAGAATATTTTAGGACACGTGTAAAGAGAACATCACAAGTTGTCATCCTTGAAGAAACTAGAGGAGTTCTAAATTCAGTTGCAACAATTTTCCTATTTCAAATTTTTCTTAGGACAAATAATGTAGAATTTTGTTCTGTTATTGAAGGTACTGAATTACAGACAAGGAATTAAAGGAAATTTTTTGAGACATAATATTCTGCTAATAAATTTTTAGCGATAAATTATTTTTTTATAAAACCCATGTACAATTTACATACAAAGTGCAGAGATTTTGTTTTAAAGGCAGGTGCTTTTAGATTTCTATGACTATGTATGCGTGTTTCTTGTTTTGGAACCTCATATAAATGATGTTATATAATATTTGATATTATGACAGGTTTATTTGACTCAATATAATTTCATTGTTTATAATTTGATACAGATTTATATAATTTTAATATTTATGTTTGCATTCATCTACAGTTTTATATGTATTCGGTTTTTTGTTTCTTTTTGTTGTTAAGTAGCATGGATGAATTCTTAATTATTTTAAGTTTTAATTAATTTAAATTTACATTTCAATAGCCAGTATGGCTCTAGGTACTATATTTGTCTGCAGCTCTAAAGATTACAGTAGGGCTTCCCTGGTGGTGTAGTGGTTGAGAGTCCGCCTGCCGATGCAGGGGACGCGGGGTCGTGCCCCGGTCCGGGAGGATCCCGCATGCCGCGGAGCGGCTGGGCCCGTGAGCCATGGCCGCTGAGCCTGCACGTCTGGAGACTGTGCTCCGCGGCGGGAGAGGCCACAGCAGTGAGAGGCCCACATACTGCAAAAATAAAAAATAAAATGAAAAAATAAAGATTACAGTAAACATCTTCAAGCTATCATAGTTCACCCTCAAATAATATTGTAGTGTATCATAAACATTCTGCATGCTACAGTAGTTTGAATCCATTTACTATCTGCCACCATTTGACTTTTCTCATATGTTATGAATCTGATAGTAAGATTTTGATTCTCTTTACTTCATGTTGTCAATAGTCATATGTATACACACACATGCACACACACACAAGCATATGTGTACAATAAAACAAGATCTTTCATATCCACCCATATACTCTCTCTTTCTAGTGCTCTTCATTTCTTACTTCAGGGACAATGTTGTATCTGGTGTTATTTCCCTCAGTCTGAAGAACTTCTTGGATTTATTGTAGTGCGGATATGTTTAAGATAATTCTCTTAGTTTTAGGTTATCTGAAAATGTCATTTTTCTTATATTGAAAGTATAAATGGTGGTTTTAGCATTCTAGGTTGGCAAGTTTTTTTTTCCTTTTTAGCACTTTAATGATGTTCCATTGTCTTCTTGTCTTCATTTTTTTCTGTGTGAATCAAGCTATGGTTCTGTATTAGTAATCTACTGCATAATAATATTACTGTAAATTTAGTGGCTTAAGACAACACAGATTTTTCTCTCGAAGTTTCTGTGAGTTAGGAGTCCTGGCAGGGTTTAGGATCCTGTGCTTTAGCATCTCTCAGAACCGCCATCAAGGTGTTTGCGCCAATTGAGGTCTCAACTGATGTTCAACTGGGGACGAATCCACTTCCAAGCTCCTGAGGTGGTTGGAAGCCTTCAGTTCCTTGTACACCATCGGACTGAGGGCCTCAGGCTTTTGCTGGCTGTTGGCTGGATACTGCTGTCGGTTTCTTGGTATGTGATCTTCTCAACATGCCTGCCTCTTTCTCTAAAAGTCTCCTAGCAGTACAAATGAAATTGGGTCATTTGTAGAACAAACGTATGGATACCAAGGGGGAAAGGGGTAGGGTGGGAGGAGTTGCTAGACTGGGATTGACACATATACATTATTGATACGGTGTATAAAATAAACAACTGATGGGAACATATTGTAAAGCACAGGGAACTCTACCTAATGCACTGCGGTAACCTAAATGGGATGGAAGTCCAAAAGGGAGGGGATATCTGTATGCGTATGGCTGATGCATTTTGTTGTGCAGTGAAGGCTAACACAGCATTGTAATACAACCATAATCCAATAAAAATTAATTTAAAAATAAATTAAAAAAAATAACTGGTCAAAAAAAAAGTCCCCTAGCAATACAAACATTGTAATCTCATGTAACCTAATCACGCAATCTAATAACACACTCATGTTCACATATATCCTGTTGTGTTTTTCACAGTCTGTTGGCTAGAAGCAAGTTACAGACCCTGCCCACACTCAAGGGGAGGGGATTACTGTGTGAATAAGACATGGGAATCATGGCCATCACCTGAAAGTCTGTTCACTACATATCTTCCTTTTGCTGTTTCCGTGTGTATAATGTGTTTTTACCACTGTATAACCTCTAGGTTTTTCCTCATTTTTTGTTTTTCTCAGCAATTTGACTCTGTGTCTTTATTCTGGTTGGAGTTAGTTGAGCTAGTGAGCTAATGAGATGTGTGGACTGTAGTCTTTCATTAATTTAGGAAAATTTTCAGTCATTATCTTTCAAGTACTTCTACTGTAATTTTTCTCTTCTTTTTTGACTACAAGTCACATTCTCTTGCTTTTACATGCCTTGAATTGTTTGTCATATGCCCCCTAGTATGTATTTAAGAATGGTAGAGACAAAAGTAAATAATATTTATCTCTGGAAATGAGCACATTCCTCCTCTGTCAGGCCATAATTTGTGCTCTGGTTGGGTCTGGGTTATGTTATAGCATTATTTAGGCTTGATTGATCACTGGCTTCAGATGTTATGAGGGCAGCATCTAGACTTACCCTCTTCAATCCAGACTCTGGTTTTCTGAGCTTGATGGATTTATCTTCACACCTTTTCGATGCCCTCAGACTTTAGAAGGCCTGCAGTGTACTTCATGAGACCTGAGTTCCTCAGAGGGTTTTCTCTCAGGTTTCTGGCCACACCCACAGTTTTTGGCAGCTCCTTCCTTGCTCTTATGAAGGCCTGGAGTGCTGTGGAGGGATTCCTCTTAGCTCTTTTCTTCTGTCCTCAAACTGAAGCATATTCCCCACACGTACATGGTAAAGACTCGTATGAAGCAGTTGACCACTGGCTGTGGATTCACAGTGAGCGAGGCCCTGGTGATCTGCTTCATCATTCCGGCCCCATGTGGTCATTAAAATTTTGTGGACAGTCCAGTGTTTTTTCCTTGCCTTCATTGGTGGTAGGTTTCTCCTCCTTTTGCCTCTCCTGTCATCGGTGCTAAGATCAGCCCTGTGTCTAGGAAGGGCCTCTCACTTTGTAGAATTTAGCTTATCAAGATTCTTTGTATCTCCCACTCTCTGATTGTTTTAAATAACTATGATGTATCTTATCAGGATTTTTCTCTTGTTTCTTTTTTTCATGTTAAGCAGAAGTTGAAATACCGTAAACTAATTTTTGATATGAGACCAAGGTTTTTCAACCTCAGCATTTTGAGTGTAATAAATGTTTGCTGTGGCAAGCTGTCTGGATAATATCTGCATCCCTAGCCTCTACACACTGCATGCCACTGGATCCCCTTATCACAGTTGTGACAAACAAAAATATCTCCAGACATTGCCAAATAACCCCTGAGGTGCAGACTCACCTTTGGTTGAGAATCTGTGAATTAAGCATATGATACATAAATTCTTCTCAATAGATGTGTCAAATAAAAAAATATATACATACTTATGGAAGTATTGACATAGTGGATAGTGCATGGGCTTAGAAATCATTCAATAGTAAATTACAATTCCAGTTCCCACCTTTCAAAGCTGTGTGATATACAAGTGACCTAATCTTTCTATACCTCAGTTTCCTCATCTTTAAAATGTTTTAATAATACCTATTTTATAAAGATGTGTATTCTTCTGGCAAAATTTTTAAGTGCACAGTAAAATTCTTCACCAAAGGAAAAGTTCAGAAAATTCTTGTCTCTGTAGTGTGTATCTTCATATTAGGATTTCTAGAAGTTTGGTAACAGTCAGAGAAGGAAAAGCAGTAAAGTAGACAGCCTCAGGAGAGAAAGACAAAGCCTCAAATAAATGGACATAAAAAGTAAAACTACTGAGACATATAATAATCCTATGAGGTAGAGAGTCTCATTTTTAGGGGTTAGTTGCCAGTGGTACTCTTCACTACATTTACAAATAGATTTAGCTCCCTGTAATCTCACTTGTAAGTTGTGGAATCTCTTTTTTCATTTCGTTTTCAAACTAAGTTTTTTTTTTAAAAGTTTTATTTTTCCGTTTATATTATAATGAGAGGAACTTAATACTCGTGAGCATATTCGCTTGCAACCTCTAGTTGACACTCCAAAATGTAGCCCTGTCACCCTTCTTACAGAAATTAGGATTTCCTCATTCAAAAGTTCTTGAAAGTTGCACTGAAAAGATCAATGAATTCCATTGGCCAAAGGCCTTTTCTCAAAATAGATTCTCTGACTTCGGTCTTCTTGGATTCTACCTAGGAAAAATACACCAAATCACCAAACCAAATGACTTATTTAGGTTTTATCAACTTGGTCAACTCAATATTTTTGCACATCAGTTTTCTCATCTATGAATAGTGTTTTGTCTCTCCAGGGCCACCTAGCTTTAACAGTATGAAACAGTAAATGACATAACATCATTTACAGCTTTTTACCTGACTCAGTAACCTCTAGAGTTTCTGGTTTGAATGCTGTTGCCACAATACACCATCAAAGAATAATTTAATGGAATTTTAGCAGTTTCTATTATTGCTTCATATTAAATTGATTAAGTATGAAGTTCCAATTATTGTCCAGCTGTTTCACAGAGTAGCATATTGGGATATTATGTATAAAAGAGTTACACTGGCACATTATTTCTGTATCACTTGCCCCCCCAAAATCAAAATTATGTTAACCCCTTCTTATCCTCTAATATCCTCATTTGTTTATATCTATTTCTAGCAACTCTGTTGAAAGAGTTATTAATATCCTTTGGTTTCTTTGCCAATTATCTCATTCTAAATAGGTTTCATACCCAGCACTCTCCGATGCATACTCTGCATGACTGATTGTCTCTGTGCTGCCAAACAGCTGATCATATTGACCATGTTGCCATATCATATCAATGACCTTATCTTTTTTGACTTCTCTTAAGTATTCAAAATAGATGATGATTTCCTCCATTGAAGTCAGGAGATTCAAAGCTGGAAGGAATAGTTTAAGAGGGAGAGAAAATAATGGTGTCATAAAAGCAATCCTAAGGAGCAAGAAGGACACATCAGCCTGTCCCTTCTTAGCCTCATTGGTGCGAGAGAATCATCCCTTGTACCATTGGAACAAGGTGGTACACAGGAAACATGTTCAACTCAAGTGGTGGAGGAAACATCCACCACTTGGGCTGGCTGTGGGTCCATCAGGGAAGACTCACGTTTCAATTTGTACTGGATGGTGAACTGAAGGTCTGAGAAGTAGTTAAGGATATAGTATAAGATGACATAATTAGGCATAAGTGAATATATCACCTGGAAGACATTTAAATAAGTCATTTAAAAATTCATGCTTCAATGTCTCAACCTATAAACTTACAAAACATAGAAAATGGAATCATAATTGCTTACATCTTTTCCTCATGGGGTTATTGTTGAGGTGGGAGAGAAACACTCGAGCTAATGGACATAAATTTATTTTGTAAATTTTAAAACATTATACAATTATAGATATTATCATTAATACTGATTTTTTACTAATTTATTTAATCAAAGCTATAGATCATTGGCTCCTTGATTTTTGAATTCTGTCAGCCAGGATGTATGCATGCATGTGTGTGTGTATGTATGTGTATGTGTGTGTGTGTGTGTGTGTGTGTGTGTGTATTAATTTGCTACTGACATATGTTTGCTAAATCATTACTTTTCAACTGGTAAAGATTTACTTAACATCATCTTTCCTACAATTTTTGAAAAGCAAAAGAAAAATGGTGAGAAGGACTGAAAGGACAGTTTTAAAACTGAATATATTAGCGTTATGAAAAACTCCTTACATTTTCATATTTTTCATCATTCATCTCAAATAAATGAAATCTTCATCATAGAGTATGAAACCAAAAATCAGTGTTTAGGAACTACTTCTTTAGATGCTGCCTTTAAAGATGTATAAAACTTTTACTGCTTAGAGAGTAATATCACAGGATATGATTTTGTAAATTCAGAAAACACTGAAACATTAAAATATGACCCTAGTCATGACCTCTTAAATGCCTCATGCACTGACCTTTGAATACAGCCCTACTGTATGATTACCATTTTAAATACTGATTTATTTGGCCGGTTGAAGTGTGAAAATATTCAGAAAATTAACACACATAGTTCTGCTTCTGTAGTAAGTAATAAAAAGAGAAAATCTGCTCAGATTCTACCTGAATCTGTTTACATTTGGCTCTGCATCTGAGCTGCCCAGGAAATTATGAGCTTTTGGAAGAACAGGACCATATCTCAGTCTTTTCTGTTTTCCATAATAACAACTGAAACAGTGTTTTTGTTTTAGTATTTTTTTTTCATGAAGCCACTGATAAGCTTTTTGGAAGCCAAAGTAACATTTAGGATCAAGTTCAGATAATTTAAAATAGTATAGTAAGCTGAATTATGGCTCCCAGATATGTCTACATTTCTACTCCCTGGAATCTGTTAGTGTTATTTATATGGCAAAAGGGAATTTGCAGATGTGATTAAATTAAGGTTCTTGAGATGGGAAGAGTGTCCTGGATTTTCCTGGTGGGCTCAATGTCATCACAATTGTCCTCATAAGAGAAGTCAGAGGAGAAGGTGATGTGATGATGGAAGCAGTGATTGCTGTGATGCAATTTGAAGACAGAGGAAGGGGCGAGGAGTCAAGGAATACAGGTAGCCACTAGCAGATAAAATAGACAAGAAAAAGGATTCTCCCCTGAAAGCCTCTGGGAGGAATCAGTCCTGCAAACACTGTGATTTTAACTCAGTGAAAATTGTTTTAGACTTCTGACCTCCAGAACAGTAAGAGAATAAATTTGTGTTAAGTCACTAAGTTTGCTGTAGTTTGTTATTGCAGCAATAGGAAACTTGTGCAGATAGTAAGCAGTATTCAAGTCCTTTCAAAAAGAAAGCCTAGGCTACTTGCAGATGATGCTACTATTTAATGCTCTTGCATTCTTTTTTGCACACAAAGCATTAGAGAACACTGAAAAACTGGCCTTGCAACCTAAGTGTCCATTAACAGATGGATGGATAAGGAAGATGTGGTATACACACACACACACACACACACACACACACAGGAATACTACTCAGCCATAAGAAAGAATGGAATTTTGCGATTTGCAGCAACATGGATGTACTTGGAGGGTATTATGCTAAGTGAAGTAAGTCAGACAGAGAAAGACAAGTACTGTATGATATCACTCATATGTGGAATCTAAAAAAATACAACAAACTAATGAATATAACAAAAAAGAAGCAGACACACAGATATACAGAACAAACTAGTAGTTTACCAGTGGGGAAGGGGAAAGGAATAGGGGTAGGGAATTCGAGGTACAAACTATTAGGCATAAAAGAAGCTATATATTGTTCAACACAGGGGGAATATAGCCAATATTTTATAACTGTAAATGCAGTGTAACCTTTAAAAATCATGAATCACTATATTGTACAACTGCAACATATAATTTTGAATATCAAGTATACTTCAATAAAAAAAAAAAAAGCCAGCCTTGGCCATAGGACCATGTCTCAGGGAATAATAATAACAGTTGTTTTCCTATTCACCTTCTTGGTTTATTATTCCTTTCAATTTCTGGGGCAGAGGCATTGTATCCAATGAATGGTTTAAGTGTATAAGATACGCTTAAATGTACTAAATGGATTTATAATATAACATACTTATAAAAGGCCTACTACATGGTTAACAGCTGTTATTTTCTGTTATGATTATTTTGTATTTTCTTAATATGTGAGGTTTATTATCTCTTTATATACTGATCAACAGTTTGAGATTACTTTTCCATGAATAAGCTAATAGACTCCTAATAAATATTAGAACTATTATTTTTTATAATCATATTGTCCTTTAATTCAGTTTTATTCCACTTTGCTATGATTATTATTATTACTATTATTTTTTGTGTGTGTGGTACGCGAGCCTCTCACTGTTGTGGCCTCTCCTTTTTTTGCGGTATAAGGGCCTCTCACTGTTGTGGCCTCTCCCGTTGCGGAGCACAGGCTCCGGACGCGCAGGCTCAGCGGCCATGGCTCACGGGCCCAGCCGCTCCGCGGCATGTGGGATCTTCCCGGACCGGGGCACGGACCCGTGTCCCCTTCATCGGCAGGCGGACTCTCAACCGCTGCGCCACCAGGGAAGCCCTGCTATGATTATTTTTTATCATGAATAAGTATTGGATATTATCAAGTGCTTTTTAGTACCTATTAAGGTGATCATAGTTTGTCTCCATAAATTCCATTATGGTGGTTAAATACATTTTTATATTCTTAAAAAATATGTCATATTTACATTCTTGGAATAAACCCCAGTTGGCTGTAATGTTTTTATAAATTGCTTAATTTAATTAGCTCATGATTTGCTTAGAATTTTGTATCAATATTCATAAATAAGTTTGGGTTTAATTTTCCTTTCTCAAACTGTATTTGCCTAGATTTAGTATCAGGGTTATACTAGTCTCATTAAATAAATTTAAATGTATTTTTTCTTTTTCTTTTTTATAAAATAAACATTACCTGTTCCGTGAGAGTTTGAAAAAATTCATTTTAAAACCTTGTGGTTGTAGTGTGTATTTCACAGATTTTATGTATAGATATAAGGGAAGGTATAGATATATAGAGAGATAGATGATTGATTGATTGATTGATTGATTTACTTATTACAGTAGTAATTGGAAAACTACAGCATGCCAGACAAATCTGACCCTATTTTTGTAAATAGTAGTTTATTGGAATATAGCCATGCTCATTTACTTATATGTTGTCTGTGTTTTCGTACTACGATGGCAGTGTCGAGTAATGGCAACAGAGTCTGTAGACCCAAAATGTTCCAAATATATTTACTGTGTGTCTTTTTACAGAAAGTTTGTCTACTCCTGGATTACAGAATCAATATATTTCAAAGTTATTTGTTTATTGAAAATTTCTATTTAGTATCGAGTCAATTTAACAATGTATATATTTTCTTGACGATTTTTCATTACACCTAACTTTTCATTAAATATGTAATGAATATCTTCTAAGTGCCAGATGCTTTTCTAGGCAGTGTAGTTTTAACAGTGGACAAAACAAAAAGAAAACTTTGCCCTTGTGGACTTCATATTCTAGAATGGAATAGAGACAATTAAAATATACTCATAAATATATACAGTAGCTTCGGGTAACGATCAGTGTTAGGGAGAACACAATGGAAGGACATAAAATGATATTTTCAATAATATGTTTAGGAAAAGTCTATTTGAGGAAGTTACATTTGAACAAAGACATGAAACAAAAGGAATAAATCTTTGATTACCTTGGGGAAGAACGATACAGGGAGAGGAAACTTCAAATGCAGAGGTCCTGATGTCGAAGCATACTGGTTGTATTTACTGTGTGGGAAGAACAGCAAGGAAATTAGTGTGGCTGGAACAGAGTGACTGAGATACAGAATATTAGAAGAGGTGAAGTCAGAGAGTAATCAAGGGGCCATGGTCAAGATTCATATTTGTCTGTGTACAGTGGGATGCTGTTGGTAAGTTTTGAGCAGGGTTGCGACACAACATGACAGTTGTTTTTAAATGAACCACCATGTGTGGAGAACATACCTTTGAAGGAAGCAGTCATAGCAAGGAGACCAGTTAAGAGGTTATTATAATTGTCCAGATGAGAGAAGATGGTGGTTGGACTAGGGGGCTAGAAAGAATTACACAAATTTTCATTTGGGATATATCTCAAAAATGACATTTACTGATGGAATAGGTGTGAATTGTGAAACAGAGAGGGATCAGGATCCTGACAACATTTTTGTCCTAAAAACCTGGGTGATTTTAATGACAGTTATTGCAGTAGGGAATACTAGAAGAGAACCGAATTTAAGGTTGGGGTGAGGGATTGTGAATCTTGTTCAAACATGTATCGATAAATTTTATGACGCTTATTTAATGTCCAAATGAATACATAGGATGAATAATAAAGTAGAAAATCTGGAGTCCAGGGAAGCAGTCTGGGCTGGAATCTTGAGAGTCATCAGGTTATACATTATACTGAGAGTCAACACACTGCCTCTGATCATTTGTGGAGCATAGCTGGATAAGAGAAGCAGCCCAAGCCTGACTTCTGTAGTATCAAGAGGAGAAGGAGGAACCATAAACAGATACAGAGAAGGAGTAAGGCAAGAGGAGAAATAGAAATATGTCTTGTCTTAGAGCAAAGGAAAAAAATAATTTCAAAAAGGAAATAGTGATTGACTCTGTCAAATGCTCTTGAGACATCTGGATGAGGACTGAAAATGAACATTGAATTTGGCACTTTGGAGGTCATTGTTGTCTATGATGGCAGAAGTTTGTGACGTGAAGTGCACAAAATGCTGTTGGAGTAGGCTCAAGGAGAATGCTAGGTGAAGAAATGTAGCAGTGCATTTTCCTATAATTTTAACATCTCAGTTGTATCTGTACTTCCTTCCCCACCTTTTAAAAAATAAATGTATTCAATATTTCTTTTTTAATCTGTCTTTCCATAGGTGTTCTGTGTTGTATTCTCTAAGAATCAGTGTTTGTTTTGGTATGTCTAATTAATAGGATGTTTATGTGTAACAATGTATGTTCTCACCTTTTGTATGATTTTCACTCGACAGACATTGGAGTATGGGAGCAGAGGTTAGGGAAATTCCTTATTGCTGTAACAATCGACTTCAGGAGGTTGACTCCTTTTCTACCCACACGTGTACAGCACCTATTATACAAAAATGACCCATCAGTAAGGCTGGAGCTGATACTTGCCTTGGTTTTGATTTTTTTTACCCTTTTCCTGAAATATCTCATATAATTGGAAGTTTTTAATGAGTAAATTTATCATCTATCCATGACACTCTTCTATAATTATTTAATACGAATTCTTCTCCTGAAGAAGCATGGATTTATCATTGTTATATTTAAGATATAGGAGTTAGTTTACATGTGATCAAAAATATTCTACAACAGTCTCTATACTTGTACTAAAATTTCTTAGTGATTAAGATTGGATAATATGAAAATATTATAAGAGAAATAATGTAGACTTTGTCCTCTCTGTATAGTAATAGAATACATTCTTCTTAACTAGTACATCTTTTGATTGAAGGAAAAAAACACAAAAAATCACAACAACTAAAACAAAGAAAGAGAGAGCTTTCTGATTCTGCCCATGAAGAATTAACTGCTACAGGAACTGTTATCTCATTAAAACAAAACAAATAAATCAGAAACCCTATAACATCACACCACATGTATGCAATATCTGTTTCCTGATATTAGACAACCAGCCATCAGGATTTAATTCTTGAAAAAAAAAGAAATAAACATGATGAGTCCTATGATTATAAAGTTTATTTCCGGGAGTCATTTCCAGGCTGCAGGTGTGGGGTCGCAAATGGAGCTCAGTAGTCTTTCTTAAATGAGGAGACAGGAATAGGAATCTGGGGAGACCACGAAACAGCTAGCGTTTGCAGAGCAGAATAAAGGAGAAAAAGAAACTGTGCATAGAGCAAGCTCAAGAGATTTTTGGATGGACCGCTTGGGTTGACTTTTTTCTTCTTTTCTGAAAACACTGGTAGAACTGAATTGCTGAGCAATTCGTTTAGCGTCCTGTAGAGCCCTTGAGTACAAAAAAAAATTCAATAGAACTGACTCTTTGGAGTTTGCATAGCTTATATTTAGAGTGTGTTAAATTCACCGTGGAATCACCTCCACTGTATTGTAGTCTTGTTACATAAGAGAAACCCATGAAAAGTATCACTATGTATTGTGAACCATCACTCCAGAAGAATACCTATCATATTGTCCAATGACATTTTCGTTACCTTTAGATAATTTCTTTGAGAATTTGGAAACCATAGGATCAGTTTCTCTCTCTGAAAATTGATATACTCTTTCTTATCAAATAATAAGAAATATGTAATCCCTTTTAATTCTCTTTTTTCCTCTCTTTTCAATATGCTTGGATCAGAACCTTTCCCGTAGTGAACCCAGAAGTTCACTTCTGTGGGGACCCAGAAGTCCTCAAACTGTATCAAGAGGGTACCATGCAGATGGTTATCCTCTGCTTCAACTGTCATTTTCTCCATGGAAATTAATTTTTCACCTAGGAGTCTTTTGGGGAAAAACAAAATTGTGTTTGTATTAAAACATTAGAAACCACTGACTGAAATTTAGCTCCAAGTTAAGCCCATTTTCTTAGGTTTTTGGCTAAAGTAGTAGTTAGAAGTAATATAACCTGATTCAGGATATGAATTACATCTTCATCCCTTAGTCTCTGTGACCTCTGACAATTTAGTTAACATTTGCATGATCTGGTTTTCCCCTTGCAAATGAGAATAATACCTGCTTCCTAAAGTTGTTGTAAGGCAGTAATGAGATTAGGTGCTTGGCACTCAGCAAGGATTCTGTACACAGTAGCTTTTTGTATAAATTTGGCCGGTGGTTCTCAACCTTGCCTGCAGATTAGGGTCATCTGGGGAGCTTGTAAAAAATTAATGCCTGCCTTGAAAAAAAAAATTAATGCCTGTGCCCACTCCTTCAGAAATTATTTTGTAATTGGTCTGGGGTGCAGCCTGGGGAATGGGAGTTTTAAAACTTTCCAGGTGATTTTCTTTTGTAGCCAAGTTTAAGAACCACTAAATTAGGCACACTGTAAATTGGGTACTCTGGGTCTATAGGTCAAAAAGGAAATTCACTGGAAGGATATGATGTGGCTCACAGAGTTGAAATAAAACAGAGTACTACTTTTGGGTAGACTGGGTGATCCAGGTTCCTGAGCTTAATGACTGTCTCTTCAGGGGATGTCAGCTCTGGGATGTTTTTAAAAAATATCTGTCACTGAATTTCAGTGTTCAGATTTCCAAACTTGAAAGTAGAGAGCATAGTTGAACGGCTTGGGCCATTTGCTCTCTCCTTGGCCAGTCAAAAATAGAATACTTTGATTGATAGACTCAGAAAACACATTGATGGTGAGTTAATTCCTTAAAAGGGACTAGGAGGTGCTTTTACAAGAACAAAATGAGATGGATGCTAGGCAGTCAGAATAAGTAAGTCAATACATACATACATACACACACACAATGCTATTATCACTGACATAACAACCTTTCCTCTTTCTTAAGAGTTTTTAATTCTGTAACTGCACATTTTAATTCTATAACTGCACATCTTAAGAGTTTTTAATTCTATAACTGCATTTTATTGGTTACTAGTTCACAGCTCTTGGGAATAGTCCAGGTAGAATCCAAGGAATGGTCTTGCATTATAAATAGGTGCTAATAAGTGAAGCAGTGAATGTCATGAGAGTGGCTGTCCAGGATCTCAGGAACTGCACAGATTCTCTGTTCTGATTGCTGCTATTCTCGGTGCATAAATGATAGATAATCTGGATTATAATCCCTGTTTCTATGGCAATTGAGTTTGGACATCCATGATTCACCTCTGGTAGAATCTGTGTCCTGAGGAATTGATACAATGTGGTATTAGTATGATGCTTTAGGAATCTTGAAAGGGCAACATTTTATAAAACAAAGGCACACAAACTGTAGCAAGTGAACCAAAGCCTCAGTAACCATGATGTAAACCTCTTGTAGCAGATATACAGGGGCAGAAAAAGAAAAAAGGACAATAATGATGGCTGGATTTATCCACAGAGATGGGGCAGACTTGAAATAAGTTTTCAGATTCTTAAAAGATAAAAACAAAGTGGTGGCCAATATTTTTAAGGCCTGGCTAAAGAGTGAAGTCATAATACCCTTAGAGATAAAAGTAAAATTAAAGCAGAAACTAACACACCATTGTAAAGCAGTTATACTCCAATAAAGATGTTAAAAAAAATTAAAGTTAAAAGGAACTCTAAATATCTACAAAAAGTTTCCTGACTTTGGCGTTATTTAATCAAAATAAATAAAGCTGACAAAATCAAACTCTGACTGAGAAATCAGTTTGGGAATATTTCTTGTACATGTTATGCTGTGGTTACCTAAAAGAAACAGAAACACTCTGAGTGCAATGCAGCTAGGCATTAAGCCAGGTAATATTTTCATCTTTCATACCACATGGTAATTTAGCACTTGTAATTACCAACATGCAGGATACTCTTAGTAATAAGGAAAATAGATGCTCTTTTGCATGAGAAGAAATTAAATAGTCTCAGTTTTATAATCATAGATTTTAGTTCACAAAAATTCTTTTCAAAGATAAAAGTCCTGTAGATTAGAAACAATTTAAATATATGTGGTATATATTTAGAATGATAACAGAGAAGAATCAGTCATGTTTGGAATACTTTCAGTTTTGTATGCAGGGGTGACTAAAGTTAAGAGACCAGAAAGCATGGGGTTGGGAGGATTTCTAGTTTGGAAAAAAATTGGTTCTGAATCAAATTTGAGGCCAACTGAATATGTGTAGTTCAAGCTCTACACAGGCATAAGCACACAGCACTGTGTAACACACCTGCAATGGGTCTCATCCAACATGAAGCCCATTGGAGTTCTCAGTATAAAAACTTGTTGCCTCCCTTCTCCCATGCTCAGAGGTCCATCCTCTCGTTCTGAGCAATAAACACATACATTAGCTTCCTGAACTTCTCTTTCAGTTTTGGATTTTGTGTGTGTGTGTGTGTGTGTGTGTGTGTGTGTGTATTTTTCCATAAACTTAAAAAACTTAAAAATAATTTGTATTCTAATTACAATGGCATCCAACCTATACATTAACTTTAGGAGATTTTACTTTCAATAATTTATTTTTAAATCCAAACAAAAATGTTTGGGTGCCAACATGAAAATACCTGATATTATGTTAAGCAGAGGGAAAAAAATGAAAATGGAAAACTGAAATGCAGTCTCCACTTTTCTGGGCTCATATTAACAATATAGTTAAGTTATGGTGCAGAGAATACTGAAACAAGCATGTTATTGAACAAGGAAAGGCTGCATAGAGAATATGAGACTCTGTAGATTAAGGGGAAGCAAACATTTTCTGTAAAGGGTCTTTTGGTCACAGCTAAGCAACTCTGCTATTGTAGTATGCAAAGAGTCATCAACAATACAAAACCAAATGGTCATAGCTATGTTCCAATAAATCTTTTTTTACAAAACTTCGGTTGAGTGATAGTTTGTCTCCCTGGCCATACTTTGCTGACTCTTGATCTAGATCTTGAAGAATCAGATGGAATTAAACAGCTGGAGAAGCATATAAATGTCATGTCAGGAGAGGGAACAGAAAAGTTAAAGCACAAAGCAATGTGATGTGTTCTGGGAGTGACAGACAACTTTAAGTGTTCACTCCCATGTTATATAGGTAGAGAAGAAATTAATACATTGTTCTACTTAATCAATGCAACAGTTCTCTTACTGATGAGACAAGTTTATTTTTAAGTGGAGAAACCAAGATTCAAAGTTTCAAGCACAGGCTTAACTTCAGAATCCTGCTATTTGCACTATACTTGCTTCTTTTAGTCTGAGGAAATACATACTTGTTAAATACCAAGCACTTAGGAACTACAGGTTCCACCTTTGACATGGGAATTACATTTAGTGGCTCCAAAAGTAATTAGCATGTATGGTGAGCTCTATTAGCTTAGAATGTCGGGGAATAAAAAATGAATTTACCATTGTAATGCATGGTTAATACCATGCAATTAATCTGTCCTGAAACACCAGTTAATTGTGAATTAAAGGTTGCCAAACAGACTGAGTTTGAGCTAGATTCACTTTTTAATTTTCTTTTTCTCAACATTGTAGGTGAGATTCTGCTTTCGTTCCCTAACCATTGGCTCCAAGTGGAAATGTATCTATTTCCTTTAACACTTTCCTTCTGTATACCACACAAACATATGTTCTTGTTGGAGGCTCAATTAATTACAAGAGAAACTGCGAAGCACCTTCTGTGCTCCTTCTAGAAATGTAAAATGCTATCAATCATTTTTGCCCATTGCCTTGGGAAAATCAGTGACATGGTATTAGGACTAAAAAGATTGCAAAGTTATCGGGCCTCTGTATTAAAAATTTGAAACGATACATGCACCTCAGTGTTCATTACAGCTCAGTTTACAATAGCCAAGGCATAGAAGCAACCTAAATGTCCATCGACAGATGAATGGATAAAGAAGATGTGGTACATATGTAGTATGGAATATTACTCAGCCATTAAAAAGAATGAAATGATCCATTTGCAGCAACATGGATGGACCTGGAGATTATCATACTAAGTGAAGTAAGTCAGAGAAAGACAAATATCATATGATATCGCTTATATGTGGAATCTAAATATATATATATATATATATATATATATATATATAGAAATGAACTTATTTACAAAACAAAAACAGACTCACAGACTTAGAGAATGAACTTATGGTTAACAGCGAGGAAGGATGGGGAGGGAGGGATAGATCGGGAGTTTGGGATTGACATGTACACACTGCTATACTTAAAATAGATAACCAACAACGATCTACTGTATAGCACAGGGAACACTGCTCAATATTCTGTAATAACCTAAATGGAAAAGAATTTGAAAAAGAATAGATACATGTATACGTATAACTGATCACTTTGCTGTATACCTGAAACTAACACAATATTGTTAATCGACTATGCTCCAATAATAAAAATTTAAAATAAATGAATAAAAGTAAATAGGCAAAATCACCATCAGGGGCTTTCAAAGTGTAGGCATTGTAAAGATACAAAATGGGATCAAGGAATGACTTCTAAATATTTGTCATTCATATGTTTAAACATTTCATAAGATCAGTTATCCACATCAAAAGTGAAATCTGGAGACTGGTTATACTTCATTAGGTCCATTGACTGTGATGACAACATCTTAATATAAATTTTTCACATATGAGCGCTCAAGAAGAGAATTAAACTCTTTACAGAAAAAAGATGAAAAAGAAAAAATAATAGACTCCGTGGTTTCCAGGCTTGTGATCATTAATGATCCACATATCTTTTGTGCTATTCAATCACCTCTAATTAGTCTGGATGTTATAAAAAATACATTCCTCACCATTGATCTTTCCATCCTGTTAAGAGCCTCCCCTTCACTCAGGATGATAGAGCTAGAAAGGACGTAGAAGATTGGTTCATTCCATACCTTCATTTTGCAGAGAGGGAAACTGACGTACCAAGAGGAGGTCACATAGCTAGTTAATAGCAGAGCACAAACTACTGAGTCCTAACTTAGTGGTCTTTACACTTCAACACATTTCTTTGCTCTTCTTTCTTGGAAGAGTATGCTGAACCTGGATATGCATGGCTCTAGAATGCAAGTTTGATTTCATAACGGTGTTAATGTTTTTCTTAATTTATAATTTATTTTTACTAAATTAACCTACTTTAATTTAGTCTTAATAGTATTTGATATTTTCCCTTCTCACCCTCACTCCTCTACCAAAGACATTACCTTCCAAGCTTTAGAAATGAGATTCCATGCTCTTGTTAAGTCACTACTTTGTATCATCAAATTAGTTATGGGATGGACATTACATGTATAGCATCAATATTTTGACTTTGATAAAACAGTTCATGTCTAGGTATTTCATTGAAAATTGAGTCTATAGCCTAAATCAAATACATACAATGATTTTGTATCCTTTGCCTGGTCAGCAACCTCCAGTTGGCTACAGAAATGAGTCTATACTTATAAAATTCATAAGACACTCTGACTTACCTTTCCAGTTTTTTCCTCCTCTACCTCTCTTCCCACCAATACCTACTCACTCCTTTTCTAGCTTTGTTCAAGCTGATTTCCCAATTTACCTTATTCTTCTCAGTCTCTTCTCTACGCATTTTGCGTTGCTCAAGAGCAAAACTTGGGCTTCCCTGGTGGCACAGTGGTTGAGAGTCCGCCTGCCGATGCAGGGGATACGGGTTCGCGCCCCGGTCCGGGAAGATCCCACATGCCGCGGAGCAGCTGGGCCCGTGAGCCATGGCCGCTGAGCCTGCGCGTCTGGAGCCTGTGCTCCGCAACGGGAGAGGCCACAACAGTGAGAGGCCTGCGTACCGCAAAAACAAAAAAAAAACAAAAAGAACAAAACTTTCTTTGTCTGATCAACCACCTATGATCTCTCCTAGCTCTTTGCCCCTTCAAAACTAAAATTATAATTTATCCAGAGTTTTTTTCAATGTGATGTTAGTACTGAGATTCACTTTCTAGCAGCTATAGCTGATTAGGCCTTTGAGTAATGTAGATTTGGGGTCATCACAGGGGACATGATGAGAATGTTTGTTCCCTCACCATGGTGTCCCTGTTTGGTGCTAACTCACAGAGGAATGCTTCCATGAAAAGTGGTTAGAATTGTCAATATTATAATATAGTATCAATATTCTGCTCCCGCTATTACAGTGTATTATATTCAGTCTCTTTTCTATTGCATTCCCTCTGTATACATATTCAGAACAGATCAAACAACAAGGAGAACAAAAGAAAGAGGGGGTGTTCTGTTGTTTTTCTTCCAGGATTATATCCAATAGGACAGCTGGTGCTTGGACTAGATTCCTTAAAATCCTAGGAATCAGACAGCTAGAAATACCTGGAAGGTCTGTCCACCCCTCTCTAGAGGTCTTAGGCAGTAATTGACCAGTATGGTAATATAATGTTGAATTAGGTAATTCTGTGACAGTTTGTAGTCCGGAACCCTATTGGTCCATTATAGGATTAGGCTGGAACTGTATTCCCAGGGACATGCTTGATATGGCTGCCTTGCTTGGCATTGTTTCATTGCTGTGGGGTTCCCTACTTTCTCTTTAATAGGTCACTTGTCTGACTGTCTGCTTTGGGGAAACTAGCCTGAAGTATTCCCTTTCTGATATCTGACCCCCCAAATCATCTAGTTTCTAGGCATTTCCAGGCAAACCAGACTTCTCAGTAATAATGTCCCTATAATATTTAAGCCCCTGTGTATTTTTGTAATGCCCAAAGTTCTGAGGCATACTGATTTATGAAGGAAGAATTACATCTTTACAGGACTTTGAAATTCAGGAAAATATGAAACAGTTCGAACCGGATGGCAAATCGAATGATTCCTGCTTTCCAGGGTTTTTACCCGAGGCCTCAACTCTGAAAAAAATAGGTAAAAAGTGCTCACGTATTCTGAGGAGAAGTAAAGCATACATCTTTTCACAGTTTGTGAAGACATAGCCATACTGGACTAGCCGTTATTACCTCAACAGGGTCAACAGGTATGGGAGAGGCTGGAAATTCACTGAATGAGAGATCTCTTTGTAGTGAATTCATAGGAATAAAATGCACTGTGGAAGTTCCCTCCTTTGTCCACGAGGCAGGTGATGAACATAGGGAAAAGGACAGCCAAAGAATATGTTGGAGAGCCTAGGAGGTGGCTTTTCACAAGAGAAGGCGTTTTACTATAATGAGGGAAGTTTTCTGAATTACAGGGACTCACAGCCTCCACAGGGTTGTTCCCTGAACACAGATTGATAGAGTCTGGGGTGATGGAGATTTGAGGGGTCTGGTTAGTACCTGACTCTACCCTGGGGAAGTCTGGTGGAGGGACGCTCTCTGGAGCTCTTCTCCTGTGCTAGGCAGGAGGCTGCAGTAGGACCAGCCACACTCGCACTGCTTGGCCAGGCCAGGGTGCATGAATGTCCCCGTTGACAGAGTGGGCGCTGCAGAAAGTAGCTGAGCTTGCATCACCTGGGAAGATCCCCACACAGGATGGCCTCTGGCTGTGTTCACTGAGGGGCACAGCTGGGAGGCAGTAGCCCAGGGGAAGCTGTAAGAAATGTGTGGGGATTTCCATTGCCTGCATCAAGGAATAGTGCCAAGAGCATGTCTCTCAGTGGGAAGATCCCAGAGGAAGGCTCCAAAAGTAACTCGCTAGGCATGAAAGAGGGCATTTGACAGCCAAAACAGACCTCTAGTGGCACTTGCTAATTAAAGAAAATTTTAAACTTTCCCTTTAACCCTCTTTCCCCGCCCCTGAATTTGAAGAGCTACCAGAACAAAAGAAGTTGGAGAAAGGAGAGAGAAAGAATAGACAATACCCACCTACCCCACTTTTGGTCAGGTGTGAACTTGTTGGGCAGGAAATGCCTTCAACTGAAGGAAAGAGTAAAAATAATCTTATTTTTAATCATTTTAAATACAAGATATAATACCTGAAAATTATGGGATTTCTGTCACTAGAAAGCTAACAACTCTATCCAAGTAATTGTCCAGAAAGGAGCAAAGTATATCTGACAAAATACATTTGAGGGCAGAGGTGGAAAAAGACTAAGGTTGTTATCTGATCATATGTGATCACGTTGAGCTCCTTAACAAGCCATTTACAATCCCTAATGTTGATTCTCTTTACCCAAGTACCTAGGACAAAAAACAAATGATACTCTATTTTTACTTTCCGAGACCATGTCATCTAAAAGTAGAAAAAATGATGAGAGGAAAGTTACCTTGAAAAAGGGCAGTTTTAAAGTCACCAATAGGACACCAGTGTTAAAGATGGTGGAGATGTTAAAATCCTATTTCTTTCACCTGGTCATTAAGTTATCGTCTAATTCCTCCCAGCTGAAGAGTCTTCAAGAAAGCTGACTCAAGCTACAGTTAATTGCTTGTTTGTTGTATTTCCTCTAAGTTGTAAAACATCTGAAATGCATAATCAAGCTTTCACAGAGCAAGTCCTCTACAAATATGTGTTGGGTTGGGTTGAGTTGAGTAACACACACGGTGGCTAACATTTGGGGTCCAGTATCAAAAGTGCTCCATTCATCTACTGGTATACCTGCTGTTATGGAATTATATGCTTTGGGGTTGAACTAAAAGCTTTGTTCCAAACATTTGCAGATGTTCTAGCACAGAGTAAGGATGTAGGTTCTTGCATTTAGACATGAGCAGACAGACCACTGTCAGTCCAAGCAACATAATAGATCTGATGCTGTAAAATTCATTCTGCTTCCATAAAAACTACCATAAATGCTGCTTTGCACTGACATATTAGACTTGTGAATCAGAAACAACCACAGTCCAAAGATGAGTAAAAGCCAGTGCTCATAATTTTAAAATATGCATCTGTAACTCTATCCAGTAATAAATATAAAAACGTACGTCACTTTTGTAGTTGCCGTGGGACAGAATCATGCCAGAACTTCACATGAGTTATCTCACTGAATTTTCAAGGAACAGATATAGTAACCCTGGGGTTGCATGTCACCAAGGCAACAACCAGACAGAGGTCTGTTGTTGCTTCTTCCTTGATTCCAGTTCAGTGCTTTCCAGCTAGCTACATATTCACCACTCACCTATTTCACGCACTGGACCTAGTTCTACATTTTTCTCTTAAACATGTGGTTCCTGTGGGCATTTTCTTTTTCACCCAGGAGGGTGTTTATTGGGAGAAACATTCCACTGCAGCCAGTGGTTATGTCAGTCTTCCTCCCTAACATATAGGAACATACAGCTTTAGCCCCGCCCAAATGACAGCATGGTCACCACCCATGGGACAGCACGAGACACTCTTCTCACATCATGAGTAACCTGCCCCAGATGTCAGCATTCTCTCTTATCTTCCATGTAGAGGTATAGCTGCAAGGGATGTTGTTTTCTTTCTCCTCATTCTTTATATATCTTGAGAATTCCATGTGGGTGCGAACATATGTGCATACACATGCACGCACGCACGCATGCACAGACACACATTTTTTCCTGTTCTCACAGTCAAGCTTCCTTCTCTTCTCAACACTAAGTATGGTTCTGTTAATTCATCCTATAATCAACTCTAAAACAGTTGCGATGATATCTCTGCCAATCTTTTAAAACATTGATTATTTTTTCCTTTTGGAATAAAAAAAGAGAATTGAACTTTTTGTTTTGTGAAAGGTCAGATGAATAGGTTTTCAATATTATCAATTCTTTTGCATTCAGCCTTTCATCTGCAGACATCTACCGAGTACATACCAAGAGTCAGGCATGGGGATACACAGCTGAACAGGTAAAGTCCTTGCCAATAGGGAGCCTATTTTTTGGTGGATAGGAAAGATTTTAAATAAGTAATTGTATCAAAATTTAGTTAGTTTATGATATGGTAAGTACAGGCTACCCAGAAGCACCTTTTTATTAGTACAAGGTGCCAGTCATTAAATGCCATAGAATAGTTAAAATATATGAACAAATGCTACTTTACTTCTTTGCCTGGAATGAGCTGGATGGTTCCTTTTTGATAGATTTTATCTTCAATATCAAATTTTCAGGAGAGATCTTCCCTATAAAAAAATGCTGTCACCTAGTCATTTTATTCCTCTACCATATTTTTAATTCTCTGCATAGCTTCTTGCTTATTTATTTATTTACTTATTATGTATATTTCTGTCTTAGTGTTTGCCACTGTATTCTCAGAGCATGGGTCAGTAGTAGGCAAATGATAATTGTTCAACTAATATTTGTAGATTAATTGAATAATAATGATATATAAATGTGTCTCCTTGAATATAAATATGGGTAGTGATTTCTAAAATTACCACTGCTGGTTCAGCAATATGGTTTTCATAACCTTGAAAAACTATAGCTACACGTGATTCAAGGTTATAGGCCACCTCTGTATTTTTGCCTACGGAGCACCCATTCAGCCTTATTTTAGTAATATCACCCTGTTTTTCCTTGGGTAATAACATCTTTAAAGTCTCAAGTTTAGTTTTTTTCACTGGGTCTGGCTTACCCAGACTCTAGTGATATGAGCACTTACCCAGATGTGGCCAATCAGAGCATCACAGAATTTGGGACTTCTGTTGAAACTCTCAGAAAGTGAAATTCCCCTTTCCACCTAAATTGGGTCCATTAGAATAAAGCTACTGTGGGCCACCATGAGAGGAGAACCAGACTGAGAATGTGAAGCGAACATGTAGGAAAGCAGAAGTACAATACAACTTCCAGATACAAGCTTTTTAGTACCTAGATTCAGCTCTGTCTAAACTAGAATTCCCCTGCAGATTTTAAATAGGATGTGTGTCACTTGCAAATGAAAGAGTCCTTGCTGATAAGCTATCATTTTGATGACTGGTAAGTCTTAATACTTATGGACTTCAGCTTCCATCTATTTGCTAAGTAACATCCTCACCATGTATTCTAAGTTTTTTCCTCACAGCTTTCGTGTACTTACTTCTGCTCCCTCACAACTTACACCTAAACATGATCTTTCATGTCTAACATCATTCCTCAGCACAGCTTTTCAGCATCAAGTCTCCTGCTAATTGCCTCTTGCTCCTACTATTTATAAGCTCAGTTTCACAAAAGAGGGACTCTGGTTGGCATAGCTGTTTGTTCCTTAGAAGGGCTGTAGATTAGGTATATACCTTATAGTTGGATGCGTTTGGGTGAGGTGACCAACCTTTGCCTGTATACTAAAGGGAGGGACAAAATACAGTTATATATGATGTGGTATAAAATTTGTCTACCTAAAGGGATATTGGAGAGAAAGAGTTGCTTATAAATAAGTATGGTAGTAGGCAATGCCATATTCAGTGATTACACTGGTACATGGATGTAACATAGTAGGTGCTCAATTAATGATTATTTCTTATGGTTGTCTGTGCTTATCACAAGGAAAGAATCTTTAGCCAGTACAGGAAAGTATACACATAACATAATCAAGGTGGTGGTGCAAAGATTTCCTTGCTGCTCCTCACTTGAGCTGATGCATTATTCAAGATGAATAGCCAAGGGGTGGCCACTGTTTTTCACCCAGATACTTCTTACTCTCAGCCCCAAAGTCTCTGTTTTTCTTCTACTAGTAGACTGCAAGGGAGTTAAAAGAAGCCATCGTTTTACTAATGGAAAACTATGTTTGCCAGACTTTCCTCCTGTGAAAATACTGCTTATGAAGAACTCCTGCATGTATCAGCTCATCTGATTTAATATTTCAAACTTTTGAGGCAGGTATTAACTTCCTTGTTTAATAGATGAAGAAACTGGGCTTTATAGAATTTCTGTGATTTTTAAGGCTGTATCTTACAGTGTGGTTAATGCTACTCTTTCTGTTTTCTTGATTTCCTCCTTTTTGGAAGCATAAGCTAAGCAAAATCTCGTTACCCAGGTCAGAGATTCTAGGCATGGTCCTTCTTTTTTAGTTTGTTACCCATAATACATAACCGATGAGTGATGTTGATATAGTTTCTCTAGGATGCCATTATTTTAAAAAAAATCACAGTTTATTTTAATATGCAAATATTTCAATGCAGTAGGAATTATAAAGTCAGAAAATTTCACAGCCCAGAGGATATTTTTTGTTACTTATCAATAAATCATTATAAAATGAGTTGATCCTCTAGAATATATTTCTGTTCTAAATTATACGAATTTAAGAATATGTTATGCAGCTAAAGGTAAAAGGAGGCTAATTTATAACGCAAATGCCAAGTAGACACGTCAACCTTCTCCTGTAAAATGAACTTATGTCTCCTTATATTTATTGGTGATAGCCATACTTTGCTGTGGAATTGAATCACATAATAGACGTCAATCATTTATTCTTCAGTAATCAGAAGAGAGACTTTCCTGGATCTAATAGCCAAATCATTGTATGGCATTTTGTGGAAGACAGTAAAAGCAGTAATGGTACTGTTCAAATAGTTAAGCATCAAATATCCCTTTGATCTCTGGTCTTTGTGCAAATGTTTATACTACAGAAGCATGAAAAATAAACTTATTTAGATCTGTGAGGAAGATAACTATGTGGAGATTAGTGGCTGCAAACTGTGAAGTAGTAAAATATGTTGTTAGATAGTCTTGGGCCCCTAACCATACAATTCTGACTAATCTGGTAAGTTTTATAAGACTCTGTGAAGCATCCATTTTCCTAAGCTGTTTAGGCCCAAAGGCTTGAGATAAAAGAGCAATTCATGACATCTGCTAACATAAGGTGGTATGTAATCAGAAAAATATAGCCTAAAAGAGGTCGCATTTGTCCCCAAGGCTGCATATTAGCTGCCAGGTTGCAGAAGAGAGGCTTCCTTCTCTGTGGGAAATGAACTTGGCTTTTCAATATATAGAGGAAACCAGTAATAGATGGATGGTACAGAGAGACAGATAAAGATATCAAGAAAAAACCCAACACTGTATGCAAAGTGTGCTAGCCCCCTACCACGGGTGCATGGAGAAGAGAGAGCCCGAGAAAGATGCAGAGAACCTCCTGCATGGATGAGATCCTTCAAAGGACAGTCACCCTGTCCTCTAGCAAACGTGGCCCAGTCAGGATCTGGAATTGAAAAATAGAGGCTGACATTCTCTCCTTTTGGTGACAATTTAGAGAGAGGTAGAGACAGTGATAGAAATTGCTTCCTTATCTCTATTACCAATGTGTAAAGCAACATTAACAGTAATATGGTTCTGGGATTTTCAAGTAAAAGGTATATTAACCATCTTTTAGTGTGAATTTCTAGCTTTGCAACTAAGGAAAGAATACAAGGGATGTTAAAAGTGATTTGTGCAAATCACTCACCGTCTTTACGTTTTTATGTGTGTGTGTGTATGTGTAGTTTGTGTTATCTTAGTGAATTGAGTGGTCGTATTCCCACATAATGCCTAAAACTAGACTCTCACATAATGACCTTCTTCAGAAAACATTATTTTTTCAGAGAGTTACAAATCAGATTCTTCCATTTGTTCCCGTATCTATGTGTAAGAAAGAGAGTCTCTCACTGGTAAAGATATAAAAAGATTTATGAACAACAGTATTAATTGCAGAACTATTTGTAATAGTAAAATCTAAAAAGAAACCAAATATCTATCCACAGGGACCTTGTTGGATAAAAAATAGCTCATTCACACCATGAAGTACTGTGTAGCTGTAACAAAAGGAATGAGGGAATCTCTATATATTTCTACAGAATGATTGCCAGGAAATATTAAGTGAAGCAAGGAGTAGAAAGATGTGTATGCTAACCTATATTTTGATCCAAGAGTGGAATGTATTTGTTTATATATTTTTAATGGAAAGATAAGCCTTGCAATAAAAAATTATTACCCAAAGGGGAAATAAAATTGGGTTAGAGGGGACAGGGATATAGGTTGTTTTTAATATACCTTGTTCTTATATTTCATTTTACAACCCTGTGAAATTTCTACATTATTATAAAATTAACTTACATTAAAACTCACTGAAATCCAAAGTTCGGTGAAACATATGAACCTAAATATACAGCTAGTAGAATAAAATACAGAATAAAATAATAAAAGGATTCAACAGCTGATTGAATAGTCTCCCACTAACCAACATTGGGACCATTTGAGCATCAATTAGGATAATAATTTTAATCAATTGAAACACATCGTATGCTTCATTTCATAAGCGGGGGTAAAGACATATAGATAGCCATGAGCTGATAGTTTTTAAAGCTGGATAATGGGGATGTGGTGTTTCAATATACTATTATCTTTACTTTTGTATTATGTTTGAAATTTTCCACAATAAAGCCAAAAAAATGAGAAAAGAAAAGAAAGGCGATTTACATTTGCCGAGGAAACCAAATGCTAATTTAATTTACATCATAGTGTTACATTACAAAGCACTGTGCATATTAACCACAAGTGATTTCTCTCACCTAAAAGGAAGTAGAAGACAAGATGAAATGGTCTGTCAAGCAGATTTCTGTTCTGTTTTGTTTCCACAGATCATTACAAGAGATAAACTGTTAAATTAAGCCATTTACAGTGCTAGAATTATTCTGTTTCTAAACTCAGAAATGGTAAGCATAACATGAATTGTGGTGCATATTTTTATGAAAGATGAATCAAGAAGTAAGAAAGTGCTTTCTTGAGACTTCTGTGAGGTGATTACGAGGATGGGCCCTAGAGTTAAAACTAGCCAATATGGTAGCCACTAGCCACATTAAGGCTCTGTAAGTTAAAATTAATTACACTTAAACACAATTAAAATATTAGATCCTCAGTCACACTAGCCACATTACAAGTGTTCAGTTGCCATATATGGATAGTAGTTACCTTACGGGGCAGGTCTGGTGTGAACATTTCCATCATTACTGAAAGTTCTGTTGGCCATAGTTGATCTGAAGGTAGTCTCCCTGTATTGAAATACCAGCTTGCCTCATTATTGAGTATATAAATTTTCTGCCCTTCAGCTTCCTCATCTTTTAAAAGATATTAAAAATAGGAGAGCTTACCCCTGGTGGCAGTGAGGATTAAATATAAAGTACTTAGAACAGTACCTTGTACAATGTGAATGCTCGATAAATATTGTTTCTTTGATATGAACCATCCCTTAAAATAGCTATTGGGTGGATTGGACAGTCTTGTCTCTGATTACATTGCATGCGTAACCTTTTGGTAAGTGAAACATTCAGCACATTGCCTAACTGATTTTTAGAATGTTGGCAAACTCAGAGCTCTAAATATAGATTTTAAAACTTGACAAAATCCACAATTCACTTCTCTTAGATTCTCATAATGCATCGTTTTGCTTAGCTCTTATGGATGAAACTGTCTGTCTGTCTCTAGTATTTAGACAACAAATTCTATCTAGAGAATCTGTGAGAATCACTGATTCTAGAGAATCAGTGTGGTAGGCAGAATAATGGGTTCTCCAAAGATAGCCATGCTGTAGTTCAGGAACCTGTGACTGTGCTATATTGTGAGGCAAAAGAAACCATGCAGAGGGAATTAAGGTTACAGACTTTAAAACTGCGAGGTTATCTTCAGTTATTTGGATGGTCCTGGTGCAGTTACATGTGTCCTTAAAAATCAGAAGACGGAGGTGAAGGCAGGTGAGAGTCAAAGCATGAAAGAGACTCAGCTGTTGCTAGCTTTGAAAACAGAGGAAGGGGCCACCAGTCAAGGCATGTAGAATAGAAGACCTCTAAAATCTGGATATGGACTTCAGCTGACAGCCAGCAAGAAAATAGGGATCTCAATTCTGCAACCTTTAGAAACTGAATTGCGCCAGTATCCTGAATGAGCACCAGGTCAGATTTTCCCCTGGAGCCTCCACACAGGAACTTGGCTCTGCTGCCATCTTGATCTTACCCCAGGGAGACCTGTGTCATTATTGCGACCTTCAGACCTATAAAATTAGAACTTCGTATTGTTTTAAGCTGCTAAGTTTTAAACAATTTATTGTGGCAGCAATATAAAACTAATACAACCAGGAGCAGTGAAAATGCATTTAAAAACTGGCAAGGCAAAGACTTAAACTTTTTAATATGTTCTTATCATGTTATCATGACAGTGCAATATAAGAACTTGTCAGTTAAGATCCTCAAGAAAATAAAACTTGATTAAACTATTGAGACTAAAGATAAGACTATGTTCACGTTTTAAGGGAAAGTCCATAATGTATTTTTGATAATGTATGAACTGAGAAAAAAGAATCTGATTGGTGTGTCCTCTGATGAGAAAAACAAAGTGACTTTTGACAAAGGTAGAGCAATGGTTTAGTGCACATCACAATTTGATCCTAACTCTGGTTGTGGAAACTCAGCATACAAAAGACAACTGCTCCTTATTTCATGGCAGCGTACCTCTGAGTTGGTCAGAAACGTCCCCTGATCTTGCCAGTCGATCTGTTTCCATCACCTTTTAAGGAGGTCCATGACATTTTGATATGCCTACAAATTTATTTTAATTGAGTCTAGAAAATAAAGCTTTTCTGATTTTGCCTTTACAAATAGAGTTATTTTTACCTGTGTAAAACAAAAATACTAATATTGAAAAATTTTGCATGGATATTAGATGCAAGATAATCTAAGCATTTTTATTTGAATAAGCCATATAATCTTGACTACAGCTAAATGCAGTGGGAACCATTGACCACTTCAAACATTATATGTTGACAGTTATGCCAGAGGTTTTTCATTGGTTATTTCACTCATATTGTCATAATATTGCACAGTATTCTTAGGAAAATACCCATGAATTTCACAAGTGAAACAGAAAGAAAAAAACACAGAAAAAATAAGAATTTCCTGAGATAAATGTTGAAGACACTTTACCATGGTAGAGTGAGGGGTGGGGGAGTATGAGTAAAACAATAGAATTAGGTTTCTCTTCCATATTATGTCACCTGAGAAACAAAATTTACTCTCATCACATATACGGTTATGTCCTAGATTAACTCTCCCAAACAGGAGGAACCCTGGAATATAATAGTAAGTTGTTACTTTTATACATTTTGATACTTGTCATTTTATTCTTCAACAACATAAAGAAGCTCTTGTCCAACTGAAGTGTCACCTTCCTGACTCCCATCTCTATTTATGTGACATCTTAATTTCTTAAGATTTTCTATTGCACACTGGGAATAATTTCCATATGGGTCAGAATGATTAAAAAGTTTATTTCTATATATTCAATATGAAAGTCCTTAGCATTTTGTAAAACTGAGATTACGTTTTCAGTTTGGGCTTTAAGCAGCTGTTATACATTTTTATTATTTATTTATATATAAGGTATTTACATATTTATATTTATAAAGATTCATATTTCTATATTTTATTTATTTATATTTATATATTTATTGCTGCATGCAAAAGAGTTTCAAAGAATAGAATTAGGAACAGATGGCAGAAGTAAGTCTAATAGTAGTGTGTGAAAGAGAGTAGATGAAGAATGAGAGAAGAGGGGAAGAATTATGAAGTGAGATGATGAGTGTGTGTGTGCGTGCATGCATGTGTGCGTGTGTGTGTGTACCTATTGAGCATTGCTAAAGGTATATTAGAAAATTATCCATAGTTACTGATTCACTTTTTTAAATATCACGTTTCTGGTAATTTTTCAGAGTTTCTTTTTTTTTTTTCCTTTGGAAGCAGGCGTCCACTCAGTCCAAGGAGTTTCCACTCAGTCCAAGCAGTTATGATTGCCTTGGCTCACATAGCTTTTAAGTAATAGAATTAGTATTCAGACCCATGTCTTTCTTATCTCAAACTTTATTCCCTGCACTACACTATCAAGGGAATGATGGAACCAACTAAGAGTATCCAGCTAAAATCTCATGTGCAGTAAAATCTCTTTACTACAAAGTCATCCCGGGAAGATGTTAAACCACAGAACTCAGAGTTTTATAGTGTCTAGTAGTAGAGAAACCGCTCTTCTTATTTCTTCCTGCCTTGAACCTTTAACTTGTTCTAATTTTTTATAATCAAAACTCTATTGAAAGGTGTGTATCCCAGATAATGTTCTAGGCTTTTGCACATTTTGTGTACCCAGATGATCCTTCCTCATAGGGCGGAATAGGGTAAATAATCAGTGAAGTATTGGGTCTTTATTGGAGTAACATACAATGTTCCTTATGTGAAACAAAGGGAATGGTTCTTGTATGGAAAGTCACAGTCCAAATTCAAGAGACAGATTCTATACACTGGCAAAATGAAGATGCTAGGAATTAATGTCTTTGCTAATATTGTATAGAGAGCCAAGAAAAATGAAGGGGAAAGCACTTCTGGAACCATCAGAAAGGCCCCATATTGTCTCTGTCTGTGACATTCAGGGCAGCATATCAGACTGGTGTGAATCCCAACTGAGCCATTTACTGTCTGTATGAATGTGCGTCTCAGCTGTTCATTTCCCTCGTCCAGGAATAATAACGGCACCTGCTTTATTGGGTTGTTGTAGGTGATAACTGAGAGAATAACTATAAAGTATTACATAGTTTCTTCCATATAATATATGCTCATTAAATGCTGGCACTTTCTGTCCCAGAAGTAGGGATGGGGGAGGAAGCAGGTAGTACCATTTAAATCTAAACGTTGACTTTCAGACTAGGAGATCAGGAGCCCAACATCTTGGGTTTCACTGTGTAATTCTGCTAAATATAGTCGCGACAATACATTAATAAACTGACCTTCACATGAAAGCATTATTATAAGACTTTATGGTTCATTTCCTTTTGACATCTATAGCACAAGTGAAAAGTGATGGTATCATATGGGGTGGAGATGTTTGTGAGCAGGGATGTGAGTGCTGTCAGAAAGTGCCTATACCCCATATTTGTTTGGGAGAAATACATGCGGCTTTGGGGTTATATTTTATAATAACCACACTCATTTGATACAGTCTTTATCAAAATCGGAGCACCTGATATCTTCATTAATCTATAAAGCCTTAGTGCAGATATTTGGACAATTTCCATTAGGCTTTGAAAGTGATAAAAATAACATGTGGACCATTGTTACCTCTTTGGTAGACCCTAAGCTTTAACTACTGTCCTGAAATCAGTAGCTACTGATGAATAATCGGATCAGCTCAGGTTGAAAGGAAAGGAAGTACTATTTTTGCTCTGCCACCTGAATAAAGCATGTGGCCCTCCATGTTTGATGGTTGTTCCAATGACTGAGTGTGGCAGTAAATAATGACTCAGAGCTGCCTCTTTCTGTGCCATTAGAACTGAAAGCATCCTGATTAAATTGGAGAGCGGTGCTGTGCTTTCAGTACAATGGGGACTGCTCTTGCCAAAAGGGAATTTTCCTTAATTAATGAGAAAGCACTCCTTTCAAGTGCTGCACAATGAGGTCTTTGCAATGCAGCTTTCTCAGCAAAGGACAGTCAGCCTCTGAATACTGGACTTTGAGAGGGAGAAGCAGTTTAGTATAACTGTTAGGAAAATAGCCTTTGGAGTCAGAGCAGAGCAACTTGCTATGAAATACTGGCTGTCAACGAATTTTTCAATAATCTTGAGCATGTTATTTCACGTCTTGTTTTCCTCCTTTATAAAAGTACATATAACAGTTCCTGTGCCATAGAATTATGGTTAGGATCAAACTAGGTAAATATGGTAAAGGACTTAGTACAGTGCTTGGAACATATTGGGTACTTAATAAGTAGTGGCATTTTATTTCAACATTTTTATTATTAGTCTTTCCTTGATTTAATGATGGAAACTATAATATTCTCATGAAATGCATACCTAAGACAAAAATGATCAAAGCATATTTCCTTATTTATAGTTAATGTCAAACACTTATTACCTCCTGCTTAGACCCCCAAACTGTAGTTTCATAAAAACTATAGCCTAAATAAGGATGGCAAATTAGTTTTTTTCTCACAAAATGTTGAGAGGGAATCTGAGACGGCACCTAGACTCATTGAAACCAAGTGCCGTAATTAGTGATGTCTGCTGTAAGGGGAGAGAGTGTGACGTGAGGGAACACACACCACCTGAACTCTGTATCTGACCTAGGCAAACACAGTCCCCCCATCTTACTAGAACGAAAGCGACTTGAAAATTGCCTCTATGTAATATTAGCGTTACGTAGTTTCTGTCTTTGATGATTGCCAAGTCATCAGTGTTGGATCTGGCTTTTTCAATTTGGGGGAAATGTATTTCAAAGGATTGATGTATGAAGTATAAGCTGAGCCTGCAGTTTCTAGTTTGAGAAACATTTAAAATAATTGTTCAGCCGAAATTGCTTTAACACACCTTGAGTAATCAACTTTTTTAAATGCTGAGAAAATAACTCTACACTTGCTGCAGCATCTTTATATCAAAGCCCACTTGAATGGGAAAGATTTGCAAAGTTTGGAAATTTAGTTTCTTCACACTTGATTTGCAGATTAATTGTTTTCTCGAATCAAAATGTTACAGTTAATGTTAGGTAGACCTGATCTTGGGTGATCTTGGCCTGCGGCAGCTTAAAGCAGGGTTTCAGTTTCCGGCCAGAGATTGAAGTCAGGCCATGGCATTGAGAGCACTGAATCCTAGCCACTAGACCAGTGGCCAGTGACAAGGCCCTGGCCCATCAGCTGTGTAGAAATGAATTTCCACAGAGGGACAGAAAGTAGTGAAACAAGTAAAGTGTTTATTAGGAGGAAAAAGGGTACATGTGGATAGACACACGGGCTCAGAGAGAGTGTCATGCTCTCAAGGTAGTTTGAATCACTTATATGGGGTATTTCTTCCAGGTTTCCTTTGGCCAGTCATCTTGCTTTGCCTGGTTCTGAGTCCATATTTGGTTTATCTCAGGGTCCTCCCATGTGTACATGCGTGAATCTCTTAGCCGAGATGGATTCTAGCAAAGAGGCCTATGGGTAGGTTGACATCACTTACTATGAGGTAATGCCCCCTCCCTTTTGAACTTCGAGGAGCCTCTCTGTGCATGTGTAGTCGGGAAGGTCTCTTTGACTTCAAGAATGAGGAATATGTGGTCTTTAGTCTCTTATCTGGGCAGGACTCAGCTCTTCGCCCTCCTGCTCTTTTGGAGTATCTGTCCACAGGGGACAAACTCTAGCTGTTCAGCCTGGGGCCAATGTATCTCCTGCATCAGACCCAGTAGATAAAAGCATAAAACCAGTCTGCTTTTCTAGTTAGAGATTAACTGTTACGAGATGGATCAATTTTACATTTATAAAGGAAACTTATATTGGTATTTAAGATACATAGATGGTCTGTAATCCCACTTCACAGATAATCCCTGTTGATATAAAAAGTGTAACACAGAAAAATAGAAAAACAAAACCGAAGGTCTATCCCCCCACTTGGTTCTTTTTTTCATCAGTAAACATGTTTTAACAGTTTCTTGTGTTTCTTTTAGGAAAAACAAACGCAGAGGGGCACACTTATTGGTTTCCTGGCTACACTCTTCTTTATTACATGATCCTTAATTGTAAAAATACAAGAGATTTTTCACAGAATACAATTGTAGCAAATGCACAGTTGAGCTCAAATAAGGGACTCCCTGCATCTTTTACTGGCCACGTTCTTTTTCTTTGCTTCTGTCTGTTCTATTTTAATGCTTTTCTGTGTTGTTGCACTTTCGCTTCCTAAGTATACAGTATGGCAGAATGGAAAGTTGCTCCACCAGTCACAGCTTCTAAGATCGATACCCATCCCTTGTCCAAACTCCTAATAGAAAACAGTCTGATTTCTGTTGCCCTAACTATGGCTTAGTCCTTTCGGCCGTCACTGCCAATGGAGTTCAGTGAGCTGCGCGTCTCAGGGATGGTGACTCAGAGGAGTCACCAGGTTGTTAGAAATGTTTTTTTTCCCCTAAATGTGTAAAGGCAGAATCCTCCTCCAACAAATCTCCTTCTCTGTGCGTAGTAGTGTTCCTTCTTGCCCTTCAATTGCTGGCTGTGAATATGGCCATTTCTTCCATGTGCCATTACTTCAAAAGAGTTTTCCTGTATTAAGGTATCTTTTAAATCTTGTATTTGTAAACTTACAGTTCTTCTGAATATTATCCTCAGGTTTTACTCTGTCCTTTACTCTCGATTTCTTAAAAATTCTGTGCTTTTTCCTTCTAGACACACCATACCCCTAACACAACCACACACAAACACGTGTTACCACCACCCTGCTTCCCAAGGCAAAAGAATGATAAATTAATGGAAAATTCTTGTGTGGTTTTAGGAAATTGTGATGCATCATTGGTAAAGGTGTGTGTGTGTGTGTGTGTGTGTGTGTGTGTGTGTGGAGTGAGAGTGTGTAACCTAATTTTAAAAAAAATCTCTCATCTACAGTTTTCCAATATCTAGGCTCTGAAGTTCCTCTCCCATGAACTTTTAATTTCCACTGTATGAGGGTAAAGTGGATAATAAACCTATGATTCAGAAAAATTATGTTCATTATGTTATAAAATTAAAATGAAATAAAAACCTATAAAAAAGAAAAGTGATTGATGATGTCATGAGCCTCTACCTGTAGCAGAAGTCCTTGAAGAACAAACCTGACCCTTGGATTCTGACTCTCCTGAATAGTGACAGCAGTGACATACAGCTTGTGACTTGATGGGTTGTATCTCTGGGAAAGACTGTATTAAAAAAAAGGATATGATCCATGACATAGCAATAAGTCACTGCAGCCTGAGGCTGAAGCTTCAATATGTAAGTACGTAAACTCTTTAATACGTCTAGATAATAAAACCGGAATTATACACAAAGCAATCATTTGGAGTGGCCATTTTCGAACCGCTGAAGGACACTAGAGTGTATCTGAACTTGAAGCATATGCATTGCACTGATTTTGGTCGATTGGAATTGTTAGTAATTCATTCTGTAATGATTGTTCAAATCATTTTTCTAAATGTTTCAGAGACTGAGGTTTTCTATGCATTTCTCTTAACTAGGCAACTTTCTTTTTTCTTTTCTTTTTTAGAGATATAGTCGACATATAACATTGTGTACCTTTAAGGTGTACAATATGTTGATTTGATAAATTTATAAACTGGGATATGATTACCACTGTAGTGTTAGCTAATAGCTCCATCACACAGGCAACGTTCAAATTATCACATGAAGATCATCTGAGGTGCCTGACTCAGTCGAATAGTCCCCAGCCGAAACTCCTGGCTCGGTAGGAAAGAAGAGAACAGGGCAATTGTCCATGCTGTCTCCGCTACCTTCAAAGGTGCTGCTTTCTCTATGAAATGATCTTTCTCATCTCTTCATCATGATAACTTGGTGGGGTTCCATGAGGCAAAACCACAAAAGTGTAGGGGCCCCCTGAGTTTTCATCACCAGGAATTCTTTAATTTTTACACTAGTCCATACTCAGCCTCCAGTCGTTCATCCAAGTTGCTATTCAACTGTTTTACCAGCTCATGGCTCCAGGAGGTGCTGCTCCAGAGAAGCAGACTGAAACTGTGACTCTCTCTATTAACCCATCTCTACAGGTTTGGGGTTGGTGCTTGGCCCTGCAATCTCGGGTCTCTGATGCATCCCATAAAAGTCACTGATTTTCCTTTTGTTTAGCTTTCTTCTTTCTGTAAGGGTGGGAGTGATGGCTTCCAAGATATTTGTATGTTGGAGTTCACCTCAACATTTTTAAAGTACTAAAAGAGGGAATCAAAATAGTCTTCACTGAACAAAGAGAGAAAAAAAAATTCAAGGTCACAAGCAATATATGCAAAAATTGACCACATACTGGGCTATAAAGAAAGCCCCACTAAATATCAAATAATTGATATCAGTCAGACCATGGTCACTACCAAATTGCAATTACATTGCAAATACTTTATCAAAATAAATCTTAAAAGTTTTTTTAAAGTACTTCAAATTCCAAAATAGTAACAACTGATGCAAAGTACTAAAGGTGAAGTAAAGTAATAGTTAGAATGACAATGTATAATATTATGTAAAGAATACTAAATATTAAGGAGTTAAGTATATAATTAAAAGATTAGACAGACAAATGACCAAAAGTAGTCTGGGATTAATTGCCAAATGAAGCACATGGATAAAAATTTCTGTAAGTTTTCCAAGGAGGCAGAATTCAGGCCAGTATGTTAAAATAGGTTTAAGGAGGTGAGATTTAAGTGATGCTTGAGTGGGAGGAGCGGACAGTTATGCCAAGTAAATGGTGTGGAGTGAGCAAAGGTGTGGAGAGGACCCCTGGCAGCGGAGAGGGTCAGCAATGCAGCTGCGATGGTTAGTTTGAGGTGTCGGAGACACGGGTGATGAGGCAGCTAGAAGACAGTTGCACAGTATCTTGCATGACCTGTTATGAATGCTCCAGTTTAATTCTGTGTTTGGGAGCCATTGATGGTTTTCACATGGTGAATCACTTGGTTAAAGTGGATTTTATTTCTTTCCAGATTTATTTTACTTTATTTTTATAATTGCACAAATAAGTGTGTTTGTTGTAACAACTGAAAAAAAAAGATTAAAATATGCCTGTGTACTACATGCATATCCATATTAAAAAGAGAAATGATATATTATAAAATATTATTAATCTGTATGACAAATATAATGAATTCTTAAAACATTATAAAGAAAAATGCAAATGATCCAACAAGGAGATAGGGAAAGGATATGACCAGGCAAAATAATATAAGTAAGTTGTCCTAAATCCATGTATAGTCTTTGTAGGAAGTACAGCCTCAACTTGGACCCTCACCCTAGTTATAGGTTCTCCTATAATTATTCCATGAAATGCTGTGCAACTTTCTTGGAAATAGAAGTATGAACCACTGGGGACGTCACTTAATGTGGTCCTGTCTGCATTATGTCTAACAGAAAATTCCTCAGTTATTGATATCGAATGGTTACCGTGCTCTGTTTTAATACTAGTGAACTTTTTGTGTTTGCTGGGTTGTGGAGTTAATATAAAGATATTTATTTCTCTGATCTTTTCTTATCTTAACCATACTAGATTTGATTAAATTAACGACTGTATTTCCATTAGAATAAATATTATGTTTTGGAAGGTGTGCTGTTTCTAATTAATATGGTATACAATGGCAAATATTTTGGTTACTTCAGTGAAATGTTAATTGATTCATTCAAACAGCAGGCTTATTGGGTATTCATTGATTGCCTCATTGTCCATAGCCATGAAACTACAAAAAATACTTGGGCTTTTATGCCATAAATTGTAATTATGATAATTATCCAGATAATTCAAATTCAACCAATCAGTAGTGTTTTTCTTTCAAGCAATTCTGTCTCTCTACCTGTGGTACCTATAAAACCTATCTAAAATTTTTAAAAATTAAAAGAAGTTTAATTAACCTCTCATTTAAATCATATAATGTCAAAAATGTTAAAATGTGGTTTTCCTAGTTGACTACTTTAGCAGGCCAGTCTGTGAAATTTACTGAAAATTCAGACTTCTAATTTTGTGTACATAAATGTAATAATAGTATCAATAAATACTTCCTAAAGATGCTTATAATTCAACTCCCTTTTCAAATGCAGTCACTGTGGAATCACAAAAGCAGCATTTATTAAAATTCATCACTTTTCTTAAAGTTAAACCTCAGCAGTACAATGACAGTAGAATCAAAACCTTTTGACCTAACATACTTTGATGTTGGTATACAATATTTTTACTCAAAAGAGAATTCATCACAATCCTTGATGGTAATACAGGAAAGAGCAAGAATGTTTACCTTATTGTTTATACACAAGAGAGATTAAAATTAGTGGACTATAAATAGGAATTAGCCTACATTTTCTTTTACTTTAACATTTACAGATAATTTACAAAGAACTCAACCCAAATAAAAAGTCAATAAGCCAGAAGAAAAATCCAATCAATAGCATTAACGTTCATAGCCTGTAAGAGTGAACCAATTTAGAATAGTTACCATCATAAACCCTTTGTTCAGGATAATAAATATATAAAATTCTACTACTCTTTGAATACCTGCTGTGTGTCTGATTCTTTCACACAATCTTAAAAATTCTGAGAAGGAGGTGTTACTATTAGCTGAAATTCACAGATAAGAAAATTGAACTACAGAGAGTTTAGGGAATTTCTCTAAAATCTGTGGGCAAATTGTAGAGTTGGGATTTGAATTCCAATGTCTCTAACTACAGAAAAGTGTGTTTTTCACAGTACATCCCCGAGAAACAAAATGTCTTTTAAAAATAATTTCCCAAATAAATAACAACAAAACTTAAATCTGACTTGAATCCTGGGCAATTATACACTAGATTGTCTTTCTGATGATATCATGGATAATGACATCATCTTAGAACCCATACATACACTTGAGGAAAATCAGTGCCATCTATAAGGAGATTCTAAAGACAATCCCAGGGAAAAATGACCTATTCAAAAGTCATGTAACAATATTTTCAATTTGTAATTGCTGCCTGTGAAAAAATCCTCAAAATTCATAAAATGTGAAAAATCAAATGTACTACATATGAGAGAATGAATACTTGACCTTGTAGTAGTGAATTTTTGCATATAATGTATTCATTCATTTGATTTTCTTAACAATACTTTAAGCCCCCACCAAATACGACTTTGGTCCCAGAAATATATGAAACAAGTCATTTAAATAAAATAACAAAGTTAGACAACAGGTATTGAAAGGACAGAGAACTCTGAGTTAGGAAACAAAAGAGGTGAGTCCTATGATTGCCCCTACTCACTCCCTTTATACTTTCCAGGCTGTGGCACAAAGAGGGAGAACAGAGGTGAACCCAGCAGAATCCCTGTGTTAAGGAGAGGGAGATGAGAACAAAATACAGTGATGAGACAGAGCACAGGGGGAGAGTTCCAGAAATTTTCATAGGATCCCCATTTGAATATCCAATTGCCTAGTAATCAGCAGTTGCATGAAAATTTATATGCACACAACGACTTGTATATAAATATTTATAGCAGTTTAACTTGCAATAGCTAAAATCTAAAAAAAAACAAAAACAAAAAACCCCAAAACCCAAATGCCTATCCTCAAGTGAATGAATAAACCAGTTGTGATTTATACATTCAACGGAATACTACTTAGTAGCAAAAATGGAACTTACTATTGTTATTTGCAGGAACATAGGTGAATCTCAAAGTATTTATGCTGATTGAATAAAAGCTGACCAAAAAATAGTATATTCACTATGACTCCATGTATACAAAGTTCTAGAAAATGCTAGCCAATCTTTTTTTTTTTTTTTTTTTTTTTTTTTTGTGGTACGAAGGCCTCTCACTGTTGTGGCCTCTCCCGTTTCGGAGCACAGGCTCTGGACACGCAGGCTCAGCGGCCATGGCTCACAGGCCTAGCCGCTCCGCGGCATGTGGGATCTTTCGGACCAGGGCACGAACCCATGTCCCCTGCATCATCAGGCGGACTCTGACGATTGGTCACTGCGCCACCAGGGAAGCCCTCTCTGATAATTCTGTAATCCCTTCTAATTCAAGTATATGTTTAACTTCTAAATTTTTTAGAATGTGTTGGTTTTGTTGTCTTTTCATCCAGCAGTAATCATAAGTGCAGACTGAATATAAGACCTCAACTTTTAAACTTTCTGTGATGCATTTATGCAAAGAACTGGTATTTTGAAGACAAAGTATGATAGAGGAGTAACATATGGCCTTAAGTGCTAACCTCAGTTCTGTCCTTAACTTGTTGCATGGCCATGGAAGTCCAAATAATGTATTTCCTCAGCTTCAGTCTCCTCCAGTGTAGTATGAACATAAAAATATCTACCTCGCCGGGTTATTATAAAGACCAAAGACATTGTATAAAGCTTCTGACTCAGATTTAAGTGTAAAGAATCACTCTTGTTATTAGCGTCATATGCTTTCCTTGCTTTCCATCTGACAAACTTAGCTCAAACATCTTGTCACCTATGTCCATAGCTCATCTCACTCCGGCCACCCTGGTGGTGATGCTCTCGAATACGCCAGACCTGCTCCCATTGCCCAGAATGCACTGCTCCTAGGTTATTTCTTGGCTAACTCAACATCCTCTAAAACTTTGTATGGATGTCACCTCCAAAACTCAATTTATAATCACAATTTATAATCATAAACTCCCCCCTCTGTCTTTGTAGCACCTGTGTATTGACAGTGGCATAATCATTTGTTCACTAAATAAGGAATTAAATGAATGGACACACCAGATTTTCACTTTTACTTCCAATCAGTGACATTGACCTTCCCATGAAAAGAAAATGGTAAATATATAAGACGTAAAGCTTAATGTATTCATTCAATATGAAAATTAATTACCCTAAGGGACTGGAAAAAATCACTACCTAAGCTAGTAATTTTGTTTAGGGTGACTTCAAGGCATAGAAAAACTTCTGAATCACCAACCTTAGATTTATCCAGTCAAAGAACATAATGTCATTAATTGCTCCAAAACTTTGATCCATGGAACAAGATATCCTAGAGATTAGCTGCACAATCCTATTCTGTAGTTCACATTGACAATAGGGTTATGATCTCAGTATTGGATCTCAGGATATCCTAATTGTGTAGCAGCTGTTTAAGGTTTGTTGTTACAAATTAAGTTGTAGGAGATCCGAGTTCAGGCTGGAGCAAACAGTTTCTACAGTCATTCAAGTATGAAAAAACAAAAGACTTAAGGCCTACTTTACAAAAACACCATAAATTGAATAGATGCAATCATCCAAATTTCGTAAATAAATATAAAGCCCTGCCCAAGAATAAGGCTTATTATGGCGACAGAGCCAGGTAATTGCACATAAGTTAAATGGTGATTCCCCAGAGCTTCAGCTCCAACTCCACGTCTTAAGAGGTATGTGTGTGTGTGTATATATATATATATATATTTTTTTTTTTTTTTTTTTTTTTGCGGTACGCGGGCCTCTCACTGTTGTGGCCTCTCCCATTGTGGAGCACAGGCTCCGGACGCGCAGGCTCAGCGGCCATGGCTCACAGGCCCAGCCGCTCCGTGGCATGTGGGATCTTCCCAGACCGGGGCACGAACCCGTGTCCCCTGCATCGGCAGGCGGACTCTCAACCACTGCGCCACCAGGGAAGCCCAAAAACAGAATTTCTTTTTATTAATCTTTGTTTTCAAGTAAATGTTTTCTGAGAGAAAGAATAGATGAATAAATGAAATCTTGAAGCATTGAATTACTTGGCTTCTAAATTAAAGGTCAGAATTAAAATTTGCTGTGTCTTTTGGCTCCTTGAATAGTAAAATGCTTAATCAGTAGCAGAACTTTTTCAGAAAAATAGCTTTCAAATGGGTCTCTGTATTTATCCTTATGAAACTCTTAGGTTGGCTTATGGTATTTTGAGTTGGGAAGTTAATTTTATTTATCAAATGCTTTGGAGCACCTAATCTGGGCAAGGCCACAAGGAGGATTGGGATCTGGGATGGTTCACCCACTCTGCCCAGCTTGAGCCCACATAGGTGGTGAATGGAGAAGCATCATTTTCTAGGGAGTTACTTGTTTCCAAGAACTAGGTTAAATTCTGGGAAACCGGAATATATTTTTAAATGACCCTGAGAATTTGATAAATTAATACTGGCATTTTCCTCCTCTAAAATGTCAACAGTATCGCTTGAAGCTGAGTTACTGTTTGAGTGTAAAAGCCCTCTACCCTCTCCTTGTCAACTACCTTTCCAGAGTGAAAAAGTAGTAAGAAAATCTTGATATTTATTATAATTGGAACTACTTGTACTCTTCTTGAGAAAAGGAGAGAAATAATCCAAGAAATTATCATTTTCCAAGGAACAGAAGACATTGATTGCATTTCATAAATTAAAATCACAGAGACTACCAAAGTCCTTATTGGGGTTATTTTTGCATAACCCATATTACAGTCACCCAACTGTCCTTGATTTTGAGTACTCTCACAGTTAACAGTGAACAGCTAATCATAAAATAGAATGGACAGCCCTTTAATGATTTGCTAATAGATCATGTTACAAACCAAGGGATCATGTAACAGACCAAAGGAATAATGCCTGGGTAAATTAAAAATGCTTCCCTGAATTCATCTGGTAGTGTCTGTATACTGCAGAGTTTCTTCCTTGAACACAGGAACAGTACCAGTACATATGGTTATTGTCTTAGCTCGGGTTGTGATCACAAAATGCTGTTGTCTTGGTGGTTTAAACAACAGTTATTAATTTCTCATAGTTCTGGAGGCTGGGAAGTCTACAGTCAAGGTGCTGGCAGAGTCTGTTCTTGGTGAAGACTCTCTTCCTGGTTTGTAGACAGCTGCCTTCTCCTTTTGTCCTTAGATGGCTTTCCCTGGGTGTATATTCTTCTTATATGGGCACTAATCTCATGAGGGTCCCACCCTTATGACCCCACTTAAACCTAATTACCTTCCAAAGACCCACCTCTAAATAACGTCACATTGGGGGTTAGTGCTTCAGCATATGAATTTTGGGAGGGATGCAATCATTCAGTCTGTTAATTATGTAGACTGTGTAGTACACAAGCCTAACAGGATATAAGAGTCAGCAAACTATAGCCTGCTACCTATTATAGTAAGTGAAGTTTTGTTGAAACAAAGACATACTTATTTGTTAACGTATTATCTGTGGTTGCTCTTACACTTCAATAGCAGAAATGAGTACTTGTGGCAGAGACTGAATGGCCCACAAAGCCTAAAAGATTGACTGTGTGGCCTTTTGAGGAAAAGTGTACCAATCCCTACTCTAGCTTACACAATTATCTGAGACAGTCCTATGAGGATACTGGTAATTCTGTTACTCTAGATCAGTGCTTCTCAAAATTAACATCATAAGGGTCGCCTGGAAAGCTTGTGAAAACAGGTTCCTGGGCCCCATCCCCAGATATTTTGATTCAGTAATTTGGGGGTGGGGGCCAGGGATTTGCATTTCTTACAAGGGTCAAGGTGATGCTAATACTGCTTGTCCAGAGTCCACACTTTGAGTAATGCTGTTCTAGAAAATCATTATCAAGAAAACTGATACTCTTCAGTGTTTGCTCATTTGGAAAAATTATTGTTTCTCAAAATATTAAAATGTGTTGAAGGATTGAAATATTTAAGATAAATACTGTAATTATATAATAAGCTTCAAATGATTAAGTTTCATAGGAGCAAGGTACAGTGCTTTACATACATTGATTTAATTTAATTCTCAAAATTTTGATTTATTTCTCACAATATTTCAATCAGGTAAGTTTTATGATTTACATTTTATGTGAATAAACTGAGGCTCGTAGCACTGAAGAAACTTGTTTAAAGCCATACATCAGAAAGTAGAGAAAACTGGATTTAAAGCAAGGCCTTTTCACTCCAAATTCCATACTTTTAATCCCTCGTTTATATTGAAAATCTAAACCATGATTCTTGGGCATCTGACAAATTTGGCTTAAAAAATATATTTCTGGCAATTTCAGTCTAGAAACTAACGGAGCAGGTAAAAAAAAATAAGTATTTCATCCAAACAACTTTACATTTCTTTTTATTTTCTCTATATCAGATAACTACTTTGTTACTCTTTATGAAATGTACTAATTTTTTTGTTTTTGGGAGTGGGGCAGTGAAAGGAATTTGTAGAAATACAAAGACCAACAAAAGTATCTAAACTAGTTTGAATGATATGGTCAGGTTACTTTTGCTGCACCATCAGTGTCAAACTAAAGTCTGTCTCTCCAAGTTTACTAACTCTGCCTCCAGTCCCCTTCTGTTCAGCGTATTTATTAGATGAACATACACATATGCACACACCTTGAGGAGTTACATTTGGCAGGAATGTTTTTAAGCACTTAGCAAAGTTTATTTCATTTGATACCGACAATAACACTGTATGACATGTTTAACACCCTTCTCATTTTATAGATGAGGGAGCTGAGGCACAGATAGGACATGTGTTTTGTCCAAGACCGTGCTGCAAGGAGATGGAAATACTAGGGCTTGAGTCTAAAAGCCTGTTCGTTTGAACCCGGCACTTAATGATGTTGGCAGATGTCAAGATGTTAGGAGAGGCAGTTAAAAATAGTAAATGTCAGATTTACTGGAGTCTTTCACATTTCTAAATCTAGTCCAAGACTACTGAATTATCTCCTTTGTGAGACAGGATTTTAGGTTGGAAAGGATTTTAAGTTGAATCCTTGCATGCATGCTATCTCCGATTTTGCGTTATAACGATGTCTACCAAGCTCTCAAGACTCCTGTGCGGAACTTCTCCAATGACTTATCTGGCTATTTTGTATAAAGTTTTCTAATAGCTTTTGTGATGTGTGACTTTTCTTGTGGTTTACCGTATTTGTGGAATGATACTTCTCTGCTAAGTAAAATACCCTATTGTTGGTCCTAACAGCAAACTGGGTATCTAATGGATCCAGTGTAAGTGAAGCCCATAAAATTCTCAGTAAATATTTTACTGGTTAAGAATTGTATGCATCGATATTTACATGATAGTAGGTAGTGGTTTTAAAAGCCTCTTTCAATGTGCAAATGAGTGATGCAGTCTTAAATTACCTGAGTGCTTGCATTTTGTACATTGTCACTTGGTTAGCAAATAGAAACTGTAGATAAAGAAGTTTTATATATTTAAAATGGCAGAAATAAACTGAGCTGAGTAGATTTTCCTTTTAAAATCTCTAGGCTTTACTAATTACTATTATTAAAAATTTACATGGTACCTTGTATTTGCAAATACTTTATAGGCAGCAGTTAACTATTTACCTGGGATAATTGTTGCTGTTATTTTCACCATTTTATATGTTGGTAAAGCTAACAAAAATTAAATCTTCTTGCAGGGTGTGTGTGTGTGTGTGTGAGAGAGAGAGAGAGAGAGAGTTTTAAGGACATGGCAAATTCCTGATGAAACTAGTATTATAATGAGACTTTCTGACTCCTCAAATCACTGTGGCTTTCCTGGTAATTCAGTTGAAATGATAGTAATTTGATCAATAAACAACTTCAAATTTCAATGGAATGTGTTGCTGGAACCGTTGCAGTTCTTGCATGTATTCAACATTTGAGGGCATATCCATTTCATCCAGGTCTTCAGCCCTTGGGGCAAGATGTTATCTAACTAAATGTCATCTATGGCTAACCCCCTCATTGGCAATGGAATAGTGTGACTGGCATACCTTTTTAAGATTTTTATTAAACAGATACTTATTAATTCCCTATTTGGTTTCTGGCATTGCTTAAGGGACAAAGGACAAAAATTTAAAGGCCAGAGGAGCCATTTCATTCTAGGGATACAGATTCATAAACAACTACAGTTAAAGATGGTGAACTGATTCATAGTGATGAGTACGTCTGACAAATAAAAAGTTGCTGTAGGAAGGTAAGCAACGGAATGATGCTTTCTAAACCACAGAAACAGAGTTTGTATTTGATAGATATGTGTATAATGCTTACTATTTTTTTTTTTTGTGGTACGTGGGCCTCTCACTGTCGTGGCCTCTCCCGTTGCGGAGCACAGGCTCCGGACGCGGAGGCTCAGCGGCCATGGCTCACGGGCCTAGGCGCTCCGCGGTATGTGGGATCCTCCCGGACCGGGACACGAACCCGTGTCCCCTGCAGCGGCAGGCGGACTCTCGACCACTGCGCCACCGGGGAAGCCCTATAATGCTTACTATTTGCCAAGCATTGTGTGAAGCACTTTACTGATATTGACTCATTTAGCTCTCAGCACTCTCTGAAGTAGATGCTGTCAGTATCTGCATTTGTAGTTAGGGTTTTCAAGGCACAGAGAGACTAAGAAACGTGCCCAAGTCAAAAAATTAACAAGTATCAGAGGCAGGATTCCAACTCTGTTTCAGCTGCTCACTGCTTGAAAGCTAATACTCGAGAGACAAGCGCTGGTAGGAATGGAAACATTACTTTATTCAGGAGGCCTACAACCTAGGCAGAAGGTGGACTTGTGTCCCAGAACCAACTCCAAAGACTCTGCTGGGCCATGAAAGTTTTTCAAGGGAAAGGGGAAATGATCTCAGTTAATCACTGAGGTAGGGGGTCAGGCTCTTGGCCATCTCCCATTGTGTGCAGGCTTGTCGACTCCTTGCTGTCTTGTTCACACAGTTGGCTTGGGAGATTACTGAAGGAGAAGCTGGGGGAAAAGTCTAGTCATCTGTTAATTATTCTTCATTTCTACTTCTTTAAGGAAAGAATCAACAGGTTAGGTGAGGCTTTGTGTGATCAAAAAATTTGAAAGGTGTGCTTGGGCTGGTGGTTAGTTAAAATAGCTTGCTAAAGTGACAAGACAAAGGGCTTCCTGCAGACAGCTGTTTCCTGCGAAGAGCTGCTTCCAAGGCTGTTCGGTTTAATTGTCCTTACTCCTAACCAATACTCTATGTTATCTAAGTATTTGTGAGGTGAACACAAGAATGCAACTTATTTTCATCATATTTCTCAGTTACAGATGTATAATACATATTTTATTTTGATTTGGAATAAAATTTTTGAATTTTATATTAACCAAGTAGATGACTTGAAGATACCCCCAGAATGTCTTCAAATAGATGTTAGGAATCAAATAGAGCAAAGCTGATATCTTTACTGTGCACTGGGCCTAGACCAGTAACAAAAATGAGTGAAGTAGTTCAGGTACAAAAATTCATCTTCACTTCCACAAAGAAATCCAGTCCCTCTCATTTTTCTTGAAGACTGTGGCCTTCCTGGTCTCTCCATTATATTCCCACTTCATGCAGAGAAATGAGTGTGAGAAATATTTCAGTGTCCTCTTTTTTTTTTTTTTTTTTTTGCGGTACGCGGGCCTCTCACTGTTGTGGCCTCTTCCGTTGCGGAGCACAGGCTCCGGACGCGCAGGCTCAGCGGCCATGGCTCACGGGCCTAGGCGCTCCGCGGTATGTGGGATCTTCCCGGACTGGGGCACGAACCCGTGTCCCCTGCATCGGCAGGCGGAGTCTCAACCACTGCGCCACCAGGGAAGCCCTCAGTGCCCTCTTGATTCTACACAAGAAAAGCAGCAGCTCAGGTGTGATGCTGAATGGCAGCCTGTGCTCAGAATCAGTGTTGGGAAATGATAGAGTGACAGAGGCATCTTGGCTCTGTAGATTTTTGCAGTGGGCAGATATGGCCTGAATGTAGATTTCCTGAGTTCTAAAAGAGGAGACAGAAATGAAGTACATATACACACAACACACAGAGACACACACAGACACTCACAACATAAATACATATCTTGAATCTTGATTTTCTTTATTTAGCAATAACTTAAGAAAACAAACAGAAACAACAATAAACCCACTGTTATCAGCAATACCATTATGACCAATATAAACATGACTGCAGGCTGAACTTCAAAATCTAGACCATGTCACAGTAAGAGTGAAATCAAGGAAGTGAATTTGGGGGCACACACCAGGCCCCCGAGATTGAAGTGAATGGAATGCCTCTGCTTTCTCTTTTGCCAGGAGCCCCTGACTAATGACTCAGCCCTCAGGGTTTGAAAAGTCAGATATCTTCCTCTTCCTCTCAGTGTCAGTCTACCACAATGGGCTAGTCTGTGGCAAGAAAACAATCCCGAATTGGCACTTTGAACAAAGGCTTATTTCTTGTTAAGCTGTTTGTGGCTCGTTGGCTAGATTATGGAGCAGCAACCATGTCAAATATTGCGGGTCACGGTCATGGGGAGAGACAGCTGAAGAGAACCTTTCTCCTCAGTTAAGTGTTCTGGCATTTACTTGGTCCAAACTAGACACACAGCACTTTCTAGCTACAAAAAAAAAAAAACAAAAAACACAAAACCAGAAGAGAACCAACCCAGGGGAAAGGGAATTCTTGTATAGAGAAGGGGAAAACATAGACATATTTGGGTAAGAACTCAATTACTATTAGATTTTCCATTAAATATTTAAAAGACAGGCTACTCCTGATCAATTAACAAGCCAAACACATTTATTGAATATTGATTATGTTACGGTTTTCATTTTGATTGCCTAGGTTAAGCTTAAAGAAAGTCACGTGCAGTTTCTACCTCCCTTTAGTTAAATATGGTCTATAATTACTCTAGTAGCAGTTAATCTATCCTAATGCTTGCAGTGGGTGTGAGAGGAACTTTTTTACAGTGCTACTTGTTTGCCCTCTTTTCGCCCCTAAAAGTTGGTACTATCAGAATCACAATATATTCATTACTGTAAGAGGCATCACCTCTAAAAGAGAAATGAGAAAAGGTCAATATTAACTAGATAAGAAGGTATTTAACATCAGAAATTACACTCAAAAAGGGCTTTGAAAGCATTTACTGCCATCTGTAAAGGACTTCTTATTAGGTATTTATCGAAACATATTATTTGTATACAAAATAGTTATGTTTATTTAATGACATAGGGTCAAAGAAAATGATACCATAATCAGACCATACTAGTGGTGTGAACCACATAAAATGATAGACACATACAAAAAAGTAGGAAGACACGTACAAAAAAGTACACATACAAAGTAAAAGAGAGGTGGTTGTGTAATGCTGTGTAGACCCAGAGATGGAATAGTAGCAAGAAATTAACGCTTTTGCCTGATACAGCAACAGTGAAGTAAGCTCTTGGTGTATGTAATAGTAAGAAAAACTCCTTTAAACATGTAACCCATGTCTGTGTGGCAAAGGCAAACAAGGTCGTAAAAATTTGAAATGTACTCAGTGTTCAGCTGACAAGACAATTTTACTTATCATTTAAGTCTTATTCCAGATGTCATCTGTAGGACACCTTGGCTGGAAGCCTTCAGTAAAATTTCTTAATTTTCTGTTCCTTAGAGTAAATATTTTCTCTTTTTTCAGTATTGCCCCAGCACTTTTTTTTTTTTTTTTTTTTTTGCGGTACACGGGCCTCCCACTGTTGTGGCCTCTCCCGTTGTGGAGCACAGGCTCCGGACGCACAGGCTCAGCGGCCATGGCTCATGGGCCCAGCCGCTCCGCGGCATGTGGGATCCTCCTGGACTGGGGCACGAACCCGTGTCCCCTGCATCGGCAGGCGGACTCTCAACCACTGCGCCACCACGGAAGCCCTGCCCCAGCACTTGTTTATGTTTCTTCCAGAGCACCTGTCAAATCTAACTTGGGTTGTGGTTATTTGTGGTTATTTGTGCCTGTATCTCCTGAAAAAACGTACCTGATTTGTTGTGGGGATTACCCACATTGACTATCATATTACGTGCTCTAAATAACTGTTAGGAATGCAGCTGAGTGTCTATATAATCTCCTCCTCCACCAGGGGAAACACATTGTTTTAGTACTCTGAAATGGTAAATATGAATTATATTTTATTTAGTTCTAAGTTCATCAGCTTACACATATGATGGAAATATAGCAATGAGTATAATTGACAGGAATTTACCTAAGTACCACACATAACCTATTCATGAATAAATTCTAAATACAGAGGGAACAGCTTCTTCAAAAGTGTTAGCCTTTCCCAGTGAAATAGACCCTATGGAGTAATAAAGCATAGTTAGCACTTGAAAGTAGAGAAGATATTTGAAGTCATTTATTTTTCCCAGGAACTAAAGTGCTTTAATACATTTCTGATTCTTTAACAGACTGGTTAAAAAGAGTTTCTGTAGCAGAAGAAAAATCTGATCTTCAGGTTATACATTTTGTTTACTTTAAAAATACAGTGGGTTGGCTAAAAAGTGCCTTTAGTTTTTAAGTAAAAATAAAAGCCACATTTTTCATTTTCACCAAGAACTTTATTGAACAACGTATTCACCCGTTTGTTCCACTACCTTCTGCCATTTTCCAGGCAACTTCGTAATTCCATCTTCCCAAAACTTTTTATCTTTTTGAGCAAAGAACTGTTCCAGGTGCCTTTTACAGTCTTCCAGGGAATTGAAATTTTTTTCCATTAAGAGAATTTTGTAAAGACCTCAATAAGTGGAAATCTGAATGTGCAGTGTCTGGCGAATACAACGGATGAATCAGAACTTCCCAGCCAAGCTGTAACAGTTTTTGCCTGGTCATCACAGAAACGTGTAGTCTTCCGTTATCCTGATGGAAGATTATGCATTTTCTGTTGACAGATTCTGGACTCGTCAAGTGCTGCTTTCATTTGGTCTAATTGGGAGCAGTACTTGTTGGAATAAATCGTTTGGTTTTCCAGAAGGAGCTCATAATAGAGAACTCCCTTCCAATCCCACCATGTATACAACATCACCTTCTTTGGATGAAGACTGGCCTTTGGTGTGGTTGGTGGTGGTTCATTTCACTCACCCCACGATCTCTTCCATTCCACATTATTGTACAGTATCCACTTTAAATTGACCATCACAATTTGTTTTAAAAACGGAACGTTTTCATTATGTTTAAGTAGAGAATCGCACACAGAAACACGGTCAAGAAATTTTTTTCCGCTTAACTTAGGTTGAACCCAAACATCAAAGCGATTCACATAACGAAGCTGGTGCAAATTATTTTCAGTGCTTGATTTGGATATTTTGAGTATGTCGGCTATCTCCCGGATGGTTTAACGTTGATTGTTCTCAACTAATGTCTTGATTTGATCGCTATCAATTTCAACTGGTCTACCCGACCGTGGAGCATCATCCAGGGAAAAATCTCCATCACTAAACTTCGCAAACCACTTTTGACATGTTCAATCAGTCACAGCACGTTCTCCACACATTGCACAAATCTTTTTTTGCGTTTCAGTTGCGTTTTACCTTTCTTGAAGTAATAAAGCATGATATGCCAAAAATGTTGCTTTATTCTTCCATCTTCAATATTAAAATGGCTACACAAAAATTCACCACTTTGTCTTTTTCTTTCAATGCATGCTGATATGACAGCTGTCACATGCAATCTAACAAAATTGTTTCGAATGACGTTGAAGACAACTAAGAGCTACTAGAGCCATCTTACGGAAAAAACCAAATGAACCTTTTATGTATACATAAAATACATATATTATGTATAATATATGTATTCTACATGATTATCAAGAAGCTTAATTGTAAGAATCCCTTTTCTGCTATGGAATAATGGATATTCAGTAAGAGTCAATGGGCATGAGGAGAAACTACCTATTTAATTATGTTCCACAATGAGTCATCACTTAAGAACCCATTAGTTTGACATTTGTGTTCTTGGTTTTCATAATCCAGAGAAATTAAAAGTTTTCATTTTGGTGGTATTTATGACTGTTTATTATAAGTGTTATTTTAATCAAAGTAGTATGTGCCAATCATTAAAAATTAAATTCTCCCGAAGTATAGGAAATGCTACTAATATACAACCAAGTAGAAGAAATGGAGTTTTCAATCTCTTTCAGTTGTTTCTACTGGAATAAGCTTTCTAATTCTAAGTAATAATAACATGCCTAGTTCAAAGTTGCCTTTATAAAAAATGATACATATGATTATATATAATTTCTATTGACTTCATATTTTCATAAATGGGATTTTTCTTTATATTCTATCTCTACCCTCCCTCCTCCAACTTCAGATAAATTGTATCATAATGTTGAGGTCAGTTAAATGTTCATGTTTTATTTATTATGTTACCTATATCTTGCTCACTACAAAGTGAGTGGCATACAATAATCACTTTATGTATTTTTTCTTTTTCTGAGACTTAGCAATTGCCTTTTTTTTTCTATCTACATTACCAAACATAATATTCAACCTGTTGAACACATCACAATGTGATTTTCCAAATTCTTGAATATATAGGAAAATCAATTAACTGATTAACTTTCTTGATTGGATTCTTCCTTTCCAGAGTACTCTGTGCGCCTGCTCCAAGGTAAACAACTCTCTGAGCCTATTGCCCACTTTTGTACTGGAAATCTTCTTCATTGACACTTCTCTTCTGTGTTGAATCCCCTCTTTCCTTGGTTCCATATGATCTTTTCTGTTGCATGATCATTCTTCTTGAGCAAATCCTCAATAGCTCCTAAGAATAAAGTGAAACAAGAGTATTTCTTTTCATTTCAACTTTTAAAATGTCTTCATACTTAACTGATAGTTGGACTCTTCAACCAAGTTCAAAATACCTTTTCTTCAGTTTTTTAGAGACATTTCATTTTTATCTTAAATATTCCAAAATTACTGATAAGTCCAATGCCATTGTGAGTCCTGATCTTTTGTTTTTCTTTTACTTTATAGACATTCTGGGATTTTTATTTCTTTGTGGTGAATTGCCTTGAGTAAATTACCATTCATTCATTGTGTGAAGGACTTGATTAGAATTTCTAATCCAGAAAATTTTAAGTGTAGGAAGAAATTGTTTGTGTGTGTATGTGTGTAACAAATATATCTTACCGTTAGGAAAAGGTCCATAATTATATGTATAATTTAGAGCAAAGTAATAATAAAAGTAACAAATATCATCTGCTTATAGGAAGAAATCATTTTCCATAGTTTAGAAGTATCTCAGTACTTTAATTTAGTCACATACCTCTTATTCCACCAGAGTAACTATTATCCTAATCTTTGTGCTGATTATACCCTGGTATTTCTTTGTAAGTTCACTGTCCTTGTATATGTCAGTAAACAATATATTGTTTAGTTTTGAAAAGATGGATACTAAGCACAAACCTAGATGTGTTAAGAAGGGCAATGATAGTAGTATTAATTGAAGGGTAGCAGGAAAAGATAAGTTAGATGAGCAGAGCCCCTGTGTCTTGGTGGCATTGCCTTGAAAATGTTTTAAAAGCCTTCCCTGTAGAAGCCAGTGAGCAGAGCAAGGACAGGAGTCTAGACTAAGTTGCAAATGATTCATGACTTTCAGGTCACCTGCTCAGGTATAGTGCATCGGCAGCTTCCAGAAGTAAGTCGAAACAGAACACCTCTATGGAGTAAAGATGAATGTTTTGAGCTCTTCCAGAAGACAGGTCATAGAGGGAAGAGGAGAAATTCATTTGCATGTGGTCAAGACAAGCCAAATGTAGATAAGACTCTGGACCCAACTAACCAGGATATTCTCAGCTCAGGCTAAAAATGATTTAATGGCAACTTTCCCTGTGTGTTTCTTTTGAGTCCATCCACGTGATTTTTCTTAGTTTACTCACTCATGCTGTTAGAACCTGGTCTCCTGGAGCATCTTGAGAAAGAGTACATGGGAGGCAAATTTTGAGACCTGACTGGTCTACTTACTTGCCTGATAATTTCAGTAGATGGGAATTAGTTTTCCTTTAGCATGATGAAGGTATTGCTTCCATCTTTATTGTTTAGAAGTCTGAAGACATTCTGCTCTTGATTCTTTGTATATGACTTGTTCCCCTCCACCCTTATTACTTCAGTGATATATAATTTCCTGATTATGAGCATGGGTGTTGGTTTGTTCACATCCATTGTTCTATGTGCACTGTAGGCCTATTCAATTTGGTAACATTGTTTTTTATGTCCTGGGACTTTTAAAAAAGATTTTAGTGATGGTTTTCTTCCATTTTTTCAATTCTTTCTTTCTGGAATTCTATTATTTTCAATTTGGATATCCAGGAATGGTACTCCAATTTACTTATATTTTCTATGATCATTTAATCTCTCTCTCTTTCTCTATTTTATTCTTCATATGAAATCCCCTTATTTAGTTTTTCTGGGTTTTTTTGTTTGTTTTTTCTTCCAGTTTTATTGAGATATAATTGACATATATAGTACTGTATAAGTGTAAAGTGTACAGCATAATGATTTAACTTATATATGTGATGTAATTATTGCCACAGTAAGTCTAGTGAACACCCATCATGTCATATAGATACAAAATAAAAGAAAAAGAAAAAATACTTTCCTTGTGATGACAACTCCCAGGATCCACTTTCTTAACAACTTTCTTATATATAACATACATCAGTTTTAATTATATTTATCATGTTTGTAGCTTTTTGCTGCTACATTCAGAGTATGTTTTTTTTAAGGGAAAAAGTGCAATTTTGCTCTATCAAAGAATGACTGTTTTTTCCATATGAGAAAGAGGACAAGAGTAAGACAAAAATTGAATGGATATAAGAAAAAAATATATAGGAACTGGGGGGAAGGACTCATGGAAAAGAAATCTTTTTTTTTTTTTTTTGAGGTTGAAAACTATATACGTATATTTTGGAGGGGGTTCAAATTTTTATTTTTTTATCTTTAATTTTTTTAACATCATTATTGGAGTATAATTGCTTTACAATGTTGTGTTAGTTTCTGCTGTATAACAAAGTGAATCAGCTATACATATACATGTATCCCCTCACTCTTGCATCTCACTCCCACCCTCCCTATCCCATCCCTTTAGATGGACACAAAGCACCGAGCTGATCTCCCAGTGCTATGCGGCTGCTTCGCACTAGCTATCTATTTTACATTTTGTAGTGTATATATGTCAATGCCACTCTCTCACTTCCGCCCAGCTTACCCTACCCCCTCCCAGTGTCCTCAAGTCCATTCTGTTTGTCTGTGTCTTTATTCCTGTCCTGTCCCTAGGTTCTTCAGAATGATCTTTTTTTTTTTTAGATTTCATATATATGTGTTAGCATACGGTATTTGTTTTTCTCTTTCTGACTTACTTCACTGAGTATGACAGATTCTAGGTCCATCCACCTCACTACGAATAACTCAATTTTGGTTTTTTTATGGCTGAGTAATATTCCACTGAATATATGTACCACATCTTCTTTATCCATTCATCTGCCGTTCGATACTTAGGTTGCTTCCATGTCCTGGCTCTTGTAAATAGAGCTGCAATGAACATTGTGGTACACGACTGATATTGAATTATGGTTTCCTCAGGGTATATGCCCAGTAGTGGCATTGCTGGGTCATATGGTAGTTCTATTTTTAGTCTTTTAAGGAACCTCCATACTGTCCTCCATAGTGGCTTTATCAACTTACATTCCCACCAAGAGTGCAAGAGCATTCCCTTTTCTCCACACCCTCTCCAGCATTTATTGTTTGCAGAGTTTTTGATGATGGCCATTCTAACCAGTGTAAGGTGATACCTCATTGTAGTTTTGATTTTCATTTCTCTAATGAGTAGTGATGTTGAACATCCTTTCATGTGTTGTTGGCAATCTGTATATCTTCTTTGGAGAAATGTCTGTTTAGGTCTTCTGCCCATTTTTGGATTGAGTTTTTGTTTTTATGTTATTGAGCTGCATGAGCTGCTTGTATATTTTGGAGATTAAGCTTTTGTTAGTTGCTTCGTTTGCAAATATTTTCTCTCATTCTAAGGGTTGTCTTTTTGTCTTGTTTACGGTTTCCTTTGCTGTGCAAAAGCTTCTAAGTTTCATAGGTCCCATTTGTTTATTTTTGTTTTTATTTCCATTTCTCTAGGAGGTGGGTCAAAAAGGGCCTTGCTGTGATTTATGTCATAGAGTGTTCTGCCTATGTTTTCCTCTAAGAGTTTTATAGTGTCTGGCCTTACACTTAAGTCTTTAATCCATTTTGAGTTTATTTTTGTGTATGGTGTGAGGGAGTGCTCTAATTTCATTCTTTTACATGTAGCTGTCCAGTTTTCCCAGCACTACTTATTGAAGAGGCTGTGTTTTTTTGTTTGTTTTTGTTTTTGTTTTTGTTTTTTGCGGTACACGGGCCTCTCACTGTTGCGGCCTCTCCTGTTGCGGAGCACAGGCTCCGGACGCACAGGCTCAGCGGCCATGGCTCACGGGCCCAGCCGCTCCGCGGCACATGGGCTCTTCCCGGGATCTTCCCGGACTGGGGCACAAACCCGCGTCCCCTGCATCAGCAGGCAGACTCTCAACCACTGTGCCACCAGGGAAGCCCAAGGCTGTCTTTTCTCCGTTGTATATTCTTTCAGCCATATAAAAGATAAAGTGACCATATGTGCGTGGGTTTAACTCTGCGCTTTCTATCCTGTTCCATTTGTCTATATTTCTGTGTTTTTGCCAGTACCATTTTGTCTTGTTTATTGTAGTGTAGTAATATAATCTGAAGTCAGGGAGCCTGATTCCTCCAACTCTGTTTTTCTTTCTCAAAATTGCTTTGGCGGGCTTCCCTGGTGGAGCAGTGGTTGAGAGTCTGCGTGCCCATGCAGGGGACACAGATTCGTGCCCCGGTCTGGGAAGATCCCACATGCCGTGGAGCGACTAGGCCCATGAGCCATGGCCACTGAGCCTGCGCATCTGGAGCCTGTGCTCTGCAACGGCAGAGGCCACGACAGTGAGAGGCCTGTGTACCGAAAAAAAAAAAAGTTAAAAAACAATTGCTTTGGCTATTCGGGGTTTTTTGTTTCCATAGAAATCGTGAATTTTTTTCTTCTATTTCTCTGAAGAATGCCATTGGTAGTTTGATGAGGATTGCACTGAATCTGTAGATTACTTTGGGTATTATAGTCTTATTCACAATGTTTATTCTTCCAATCCAAGAACATGGTATATCTCTCCATCTGTTTGTATCATCTTTAATTTCTTTCATCAGTGTCTTATAGTTTTCTGCATACAGGTCTTTTGTCTCCTTAGGTAGGTTTTTTCCTCAGTATTTTATTCTTTTTCTTGCAGTAATAAAGAGAAGTGTTTTCTTAATTTCTCTTTCAGGTTTTTCATTATTAATGTATTGGAATGCAAGAGATTTCTGTGCATTAATTTTGTATCCTGCTACTTTACCAAATTCATTGATTAGCTCTAGTAGTTTTCTTGTAGCATCTTTAGGATTCTCTATATATAGTATCAATTCATCTGCAAACAATGACAGTTTTACTTCTTGTTTTCTAATTTGTATTCCTTTTATTTCTTTTTCTTCTCTGATTGCTGTGGCTAAAACTTCCAAAACTATGTTGAATAATAATGGTGAGAGTGGGCAACCGTGTCTTGTTCCTGATCTTAGTGGAAAAATGATTTCAGTTTTTCACCATTGAGAACAATGTTGGCTGTGGGTTTGTCATATATGGCCTTTATTACGTTGAGGAAAGTTCCCTCTATGCCTACTTTCTGTAGTGTTTTTATCATAAATGGGTGTTGAATTTTGTCAAAAGCTTTTTCTGCATCTATTGAGATGATCATATGGTTTTTATCCTTCAATTTGTTAATGTGGTGTATCAAATTGATTGATTTGCGTATATTGGAGAATCTTTGCATTCCTGAGATGAACCCCACTTGCTCATGGTGTATGACCATTTTAATGTGCTGTTGGATTCTGTTTGCTAGTATTTTGTTGAGGATTTTTTCATCTATGTTCATCAGTGATATTGGCCTGTATTTTTCTTTTTTTGTGACATGTTTGGTTGGTTGGTATCACAGTGATGGTGGCCTCATAGAATGAGTTTGCGAGTGTTCCTCCCTCTGTTATATTTTGGAAGAGTCTGAGGAGGATAGGTGTTAGCTCTTCTCTAAATGTTTGATAGAATTTACCTGTGAAGCCAACTGGTCCTGGGCTCTTGTTTTTGAAGATTGTTAATCACAGTTTCAGTTTTAGTGCTTGTGATTGGTCTGTTTATAATATCTATTTCTTCGTGGTTCAGTCTCAGAATGTTGTGCTTTTCTAAGATCTTGTCCATTTCTTCCAGACTGTCCATTTTATTGGCATATAGTTGCTTGTAGTAATCTCTCATGATCCTTTGTATTTCTGCTGTGTCAGTTGTTACTTCTCCTTTTTCATTTCTTATTTTTAAAATTAATTATTTAATTAATTAATTTAGTTTTGGGTGCATTGCGTCTTTGTTGCTGTGTGTGGGCTTTTCTATAGTTGCGACAAATGGGGGCTACTCTTCATTGCAGTGTGCAGGCTTCTGATTGCAGTGCGCGGGCTTCTCATTGTGGTGTGCAAGCTGCTCATTGCAGTGGCTTCTCTTGTTGCAGAGAATGGGCTCTAGGTGCACGGGCTTCCATAGTTCTGGCACACGCTCTCAGTAGTTGTGGCTTGCGGGCTCTATAGTGAAGGCTTATTAGCTGTAGCACACAGGCTTAGCTGCTCCGTGGCATGTGGGATCTTCCCGGACCAGTGCTCGAACCCATGTCTCCTGCATTGGCAGGCGGATTTTTAACCACTGCACCACCAGGGAAGCTCTCCTTTTTCATTTCTAATTCTGTTGATTTGAGTCTTTTCCCTTTTTTTCTTGATGAGTCTGGCTAATGTTTTATCAATTTTGTTTATCTTCTCAAAGAACCAGCTTTTATTTATTTATTTTTTTTTTGAATTTTATTTTATTCATTATTTTATATAGTAGGTTCTTATTAGTTATCCATCTTTACATATCATTGTATATATGTGAATCCCAATCTCCCAATTCATCACCCCCCCTCCCACATTCCCCCCTTGGTGTCCATACATTTGTTCTCTACATCTGTGTCCCCACCTCTGCCCTGCAAACCAGTCAAAGAACCAGCTTTTAGTTTTATTGATCTTTGCTATTGTTTCCTTCATTTCTTTATCATTTATTTCTGATCTGATTTTTATGATTTCTTTCCTTCTGCTGACTTTTGAGGTTTTTTGTTCTTCTTTCTCTAATTCCTTTAGTTGTAAGATTCGTTTGTTTGTTTCAGATTTTTCTTGTTTCTTAAGGTAGGATTGTGTTGCTATAAACTTCCCTCTTAGAACTGCTTTTGATGCATCCCTTAGGTTTTGGGTCATTGTGTTTTCATTGTCATTTGTTTCTAGGTATTTATTGATTTCCTTTTTGATTTCTTCAGCGATCTCTTTGTTATTTAGTAACGTATTGTTTAGCCTCCATGTGTTTGTATTTTTTTCCCTGTAATTGATATCTAGTCTAATAGTTTTGTGGTTAGAAAAGATACTTGATTTGATTTCAGTTTTCTTTAATTTGCCAAGGCTTGATTTGTGACCCAAGATATGATCTATCCTGGAGAATGTTCCATGAACACTTGAGAAGAATGTGTAATTTGTTGATTTTGGATGGAATGTTCTATAAATATCAATTAAATCCATCTTGTTTAATGTGTCATTTAAAGCTTCTGTTTCCTTATTTATTTTCATTTTGGATGATTTGTCCATTGGTGAAAATGAGGTGTTAAAGTCCCCTACTACGATTGTGTTACTGTCGATTTCCCCTTTTATGGCTGTTAGCATTTGCCTTATGTATTGAGGTGCTCCTGTGTGGGGTGCATAAATATTTACAATTGTTATATCTTCTTCTTGGATTGATCCCTTGATCATTATGTAGTGACCTTCTTTGTCTCTCATAATAGTTTTTATTTTAAAGTTGATTTGTCTGATTTGAGAACTGCTACTCCAGCTTTCTTTTGGTTTCCATTTTCATGAAATATCTTTTTCCATCCCCTCCCTTACAGTCTGTATGTGTCCCTAGGTCTGAAGTGGGTCTCTTGTAGACAGCATATATATGGGTCTTGCTTTTGTATCTATTCAGCCAGTCTATATCTTTTGGTTGGAGCATTTAACCCATTTACATTTAAGGTAGTTATTAATATATATGTTCCTATTACCATTTTCTTAATTGTTTTGTGTTTGTTATTGTAGGTCTTTTCCTTCTCTTGTGTTTCCTGCCTCGAGAAGTTCCTTTAGCATTTGGTGGTGCTGAATTCTCTTAGCTTTTGCTTCTCTGTGAAGGTTTCAATTTCTCCATCGAATCTGAATGAGATCTTTGCTGGGTACAGTAAGCTTGGTTGTAGGTTTTTCCCTTTCATCACATTAAATATGTCCTGCCACTCCCTTCTGGCTTGCAGAGTTTCTGCTGAAAGATCAGCTGTTAACCTTATGGGGATTCCCTTGTATGTTATTTGTTGCTTTTCCCTTGCTGCTTTTAATATTTTTTCTTTATATTTAATTTTTGATAGTTTGATTATTATGTGTCTTGGCATGTTTCTCCTTGGATTTATCCTGTATGGGACTCTCTGTACTTCGTGGACTTGATTATTTCCTTTCCCATATTAAGGAATTTTTCATGTATAATCTCTTGAAATATTTTCTCAGTCACTTCCTTTCTCTCTTCTTCTTCTGGGACCCCTATAATTCGAATGTTGGTACGTTTAATATTGTCCCAGAGGTCTCTGAGACTGTGCTCAATTCTTTTCATTCTTTTTTCTTTATTCTTCTCTGCAGTAGATATTTCCACTCTTTTATCTTCCAGGTCACTCATCTGTTCTTCTGCCTCAGTTATTCTGCTTTTGATTTCCTTTGAGAGAATTTTTAATTGCATTTATTGTGTTGTTCATCATTGTTTTTTTGCTCTTTAGTTCTTCTAGTTTCTTGTTAAACGTCTATTGTATTTTCTCCATTCTATTTCCAAGATTTTGGATCATCTTTATTATCATTACTCTGAATTCTTTTTCAGGTAGAGTGCCTATTTCCTCTTTATTTGTTAGGTCTGGTGGGTTTTTACCTTGCTCCTTCATCTGCTGTGTGTTTCTCTGTCTTCCCATTTTGCTTAACTTACTGTGTTTGGGATCTCCTTTTCGCAGACTGCAGGTTCGTAGTTCCCATTGTTTCTGGTGTCTGCCCCCAGGGGCTAAGTTTGGTTCAGTGAGTCATGTAGGCTCCCTGGTGGAGGGGACTGGTGCCTGTGTTCTTGTAGATGAGGTTCTATCTTGTCTTTCTTGTGGACAAGACCACATCCGGTGGTGTGTTTTGTGGTGTCTGTGAACTTATTATGATTTTAGGCATCCTCTCTGCCAATGTGTGGGGTTTTGTTCCTGTCTTGCTATTTGTTTGGCATTGGGTGTCCAGCACTGGAGCTTGCTGGTTGTTGAGTAGAGCTGGGTCTTCACGTTGAGATGGAGATCTCTGGGAGAGCTTTCGCCATTTCATATTAGGTGGATCCAGGAGGTCTCTGGTGGACCAATGTCGTGAACTCGGCTCTCCCACCTCAGAGGCACAGGCCTGACACACGGCCAGAGCACCAAGACCCTGTCAGCCACACAGCTCAGAAGTAAAGGGAGAAAAAAATAAAATAAAATAAAATAAAATAAAATAGTTATTATAATAGAAAAATTATTAAAAATTTAAAAAGTAAAAAGTAATAAAAAACGAAAAAAAGAAAGAAAGAAGAAAGCAAGCAAACCAAAAAACAAATCCACCAGTGATAACCAGCGCTAAAAACTATACACACAAGAAAACAGACAGAACCCTAGGACAAATGGTAAAAGCAAAGCTATACAGACAGAATCACACAAAGAAGCATACAAATACTCACAAAAGGAGAAAAAGCAAAAAAATATATATATATATGTAAAAAAAATAGAAGAGAGCAACCAAATCAATAAACAAATCTACTGATGATAATACTAAATATTAAAGTAAGATAATCATAAAACCAGAAACAAAATAGATGCAGAAAGCAAACCCCAAGTCTACAGTTGCTCCCAAAGTCCAAAGCCTCAATTTTGGGATGGTTTGTTGTCTATTCAGAAATTCCGGAGATGCAGGGAACTTCAAGTTGATTGTGGAGATTTAATCTGCTGCTCCTGAGGCTGCTGGGAGAAATTTCCCTTTCTCCTCTTTGATTGCACAGCTCCTGGGGTTCAGCTTTGGATTTAGCAATGCCTCTGCATGTAGTTCACCCTCTGGCATCTCTTCTTCACCCAGATAAGAGGGTGTTAAAGCAGAAGCTGATTAGGGGGCTGTGGCTCACTCAGGCTGCAGGGAGGGAGGGGTACGGTATGCAGGGCGAGCCTGCGGCAGCAGAGGCCAGTGTGACATTGCAACAGCCTGAGGCATGCTGTGTGTTCTCCTGGGGAAGTAGTCCCTGGATCACAGGACTCTCGCAATGGCGGGCTGCACAGTCTCCCAGGAGGGGAGGTGTGGATAGTGACCTGTGCTTGCACACAGGATTCTTGGTCCCTGCAGCAGCAGCCTTAGCATTTCATGCCTGTCTCTGGTGTCCACACTGATAGCCGTGGCTTGTGCCCGTCTCTGGAGCTTGTTTAGGTGGTGCTCTGAATCCCCTCTCTTTGCGCATCCGGAATCAATGGTCTCTTGCCTCTTACACAGTTCCAGACTTTTTCCCAGACTCCCTCCCGGCTAGCTGTGGCGCACTAGCCCCCTTCAGGCTGTGTTCACACAGCCAACCCCAGTCCTCTCCCTGGGATCTGACCTCTGAAGCCCGAGCCTCAGCTCCCAGCCCCCACCCGCCCCAGAGGGTGAGCAGACAAGCCTCTCGGGCTGGTGAGTGCTGGTCGGCACCGATCCTCTGTGCGGGAATCTCTCTGCTTTGCCCTACGCACCCCTGTTGCTGTGCTCTCCTCTGTGGCTTTGAAGCTCCACCCTCGCCCCCCCTCTGGCCCCATCTCTGCCAGTGAAGGGGCTTCGTAGTGTTTGGAAACTTTTTCTCCTTCACAGTTCCCTCCCAGAGGTACAGGTCCCACCCCTATTCTTTTGTCTCTGTTTTTTTCTTTTTCCTTACCCTGGTATGTGGAGATTTTCTTGCCTTTTGGTGAGTCTGAGGTCTTCTGCCAGCATTCAGTAGGTGTTCTGTAGGAGTTGTTCCACATGTAGATGTATTTCTGATGTATTTGTGGGGAGGAAGGCGATCTCCACGTCTTACTCCTCCACCATCTTGAAGGTCCTCCTACCCTTATTTAGTTTTCTGGAGGTTTAAATTCCTATCATACATTTAATTCCCCAGAGTTATTTTTTGTTGTCAAATACTCCTTTATTTTTAGTACTGTATTCTTGTTTCATATATACATTACCTTGTTTATTTGTCTGAGTGTACTACATATGTGTATATATATATATGGGTGTGTGTTTAAAATATATATGTTTTAAACTTCTTTTATATAGTATATGTTTTTCATAAGTTAATTTTTTTATATTTTACCTCTGTCTTTCCTCATGAGTCCGATGGCCCTTTGCTGTCTGTGCAAGATTAATAATTGGGGATTTGAAAAACCTGATCTTGGAATTTCCCTATTTGAGACATAGACTCAACCATTTCTTCAAGGATGCCTCATTTCTTTTAGTAGCAAATTTAGGAAATTATATTAGAAGTCACATCTGGTTACTAGAAATTTTCATTTTACATGGGATGACATTGTTTCTAGGTCATTGCAGTGGAGAAGGTTAGAAAATACTGTTGAGTTCAGATATTTTGTTATGCCAGAAAGCAAGAAAGCTTTCAATAAATAATAGATCAACTTAAAAGGGCAGGACTCAGCTTGAAGAATCTCACAGTGGCCAAATGTTGACTCTTAGAGTGTCATAAAGAAAAATATTGTAGATTATATAGACGTATTAAGTAAATGAAAACTTAGTAGTCTATAATAATAATAACAAAACAAGAAAGCCAGAAAAATTTTACTTGCCATTATTTATGGTGGTTAATAAACAAAATACTCATTTTCAAAATTGGCTATTAATAGAAGAGTGTTACCATATACTTTCCTAACTTCGTGGAAGAATGAAATTTCTGGGTAGCCAATTAATCCTAGTCGATGAGTAAAAACTGTGCTGAAGAATGCCAACTTAAATGAATTGAAGAAATGATACATTGTGGAAATCATTTTCAAATATTGATTCAGGTAAGAAATATCAATTGGTTCTTAAAACATAAGGTAGAAGATTAATGAAGATTTCTGCACTCCTTATATTGTAAAATTTTATACAGGCTATGAATATTTTATATAGGAATGAATATGCTAACGAAAGATGACGCTCATATTACTGAACACCAATTATATGGCAGACATTACTAGTTGCTTTAATTATGTTTTCTCATTTAATCTTCTTAACAATACCATGATGTAGTGGCAATATGGTTTAAAAGGGGAAAAAAATTAAGATCACAGTAGTTAAGTAACTTGGCAAGAGTTACATAGTAGGAAGTGACAGAGTTAAAATTCAAACTCTAGTCATGCTGATTACTTACTCTGTCCTATAAGCCTCCAAAGTAGGTTATATAATGCTTATATTTTTGCTTGAATTTATCAATCTAAATTTAGTATTGTAGAATGGTATCATAGATTTTGTATGATATCTGGAAAGGACTTTAATTTTTAAAAGGTTATGTTCTAAGACAGTTTGGACTCAGCCTCACTTGTGACCTGGGGCACAAAGCCAGGCAGTTTATTTTGTTGAGGATAACATGTACATTTGTTGACACTTTTCCTCTTTACAAATATTTAAAACAAAACAAACCACAAACCTGTAAATTAAACTTTAAAAGTAGTTCTGAATAATTTTCATTGAGGAAATGATAGAAAGTGGAATGATGTGTTCAGGTTTTATACACGTGTGTATTAGTATCAGAGGTACAAAATACGGTGTTTCCTTATCCAGCACTGCATGTATTAAATTATTTACTTGATAGAAGAATCATCTACATATATTTTTATGTTAATGTTCAACTTTACTTCCCTCAAGTTAAACTTATAAGGTATTATTTCTAATAGTTGCTTCAGATAACCTGAGCTATTTTGCAAATAATGTGTCCAATAAGGGGTTAATATGTAAACTATGTAAAGAACTTACACAACTCAATAGCAAAAAAGCCAAACAATCTACCTAAAAAATAGGCAGAGGACCTGAATAGACATTTTTCCACAGAAGACATCCACATGGCCAACAGGCACAGGAAAAGATGTTCAACATCACTAATCATCAGGGGAATGCAAATCAAAACCATAATGAGATATTACCTCACACCTGGCAGAATAGCCATTGTCAAAAAGACAGCAGAAACTAACACAACACTGTAAAGCAATTATACTCCAATAAAGCTGTTAAAAACAAACAAAACAAAACAAAAAAACACAAAATAGAAAAACAGCTGTTGGAGAGGGTGTGGAGAAAAAAGAACCCTTGTACACTGTTGGTGGGAATGTAAATTGGTGTGACCACTCTGAAAAACATTATGGAGGTTGCTCAAAACATTAGAACTAGAACCACCATATGCTCCAGCAAATTACTCCTGGGTATTCATCCAAAGATAATGAAAACACTAATTTGAAAATATATATGCACCCAGTGTTTATAGCTACATTATTTAGCCGAGATATGGAAGCAACCTAAGTGTCCATCAACAGATGAATGGATAAAGAAGATGTGGTAAATACATATATAATGTACTTTTCACTCAGCCATTAAAAAGAGTTAAATTTTGCGATTGGAAACAACACAGATATACCTAGAGGGTATTATATTTAGTGAACTAAGTCAGATAGTGAAAGACAAATACTGTATGTTTCAATTATACGTGGAAGCTAAAAAATAAAACCAAGAGCAAATATAGCAAAACAGATATAGACTCACAGATACAAAAAACAAACTAGTGGTTACCAGAGGGTAGTGGGGTGGGAGAGTGGCAAAATTGATGAAGGGGATTAAGAGACATAAACTATTATGTATAAAATAAATAAGTTACAAGGATGTAGTGTACAACAAATGGAATATAGTCAATATTTTATAATAACTTCGTATAGCATGTAATCTATAAAAATACCAAGTTATTATGTTGCACACCTGAAACTAATGTAGCACTGTAAATCAGCTATACTTCAGTTAAAAAGAAAAAGGTCTCAGAGTAGAATGTAGCTGTCTACCTTTCCCCAGTGTGGGATCCTCAAGTCTATATGCCCTATAGTTCTCTTATCTGACGTCACCAAAGAGTTGACATACCAAGTGAGAAAGATGAAACGTATGTACTACTAATAATTTTATTACACAGCAGATCTTCTCTCCTCAGGCAAAATGGGAATACTTTTCCATAAATATAGTCCTCTCCACCTTAATTATCTTGTCAGCCTGCTTGCAACCCATCATTCTCTACCTCCTCCCGGTTCCTGTTCCACATAGTAGAAGGGATGTGACAGTGGGAAGCAGTTCTATATTGGACTGAGAATATTGTTATGTATAATAATTCATCTGTTTCATTACAAGCTAATTTTTTATCTCTATTATTAGTATCTGTACCACTTTCCTTAGAAGTTTATTACACGTCAAAATGCTTACTGTTTTGATGGAAAATTGATAAAACCAAAAGTTGTAGTATTAATAGCAAAGTTTGACAAAAATGTTTTTGCTTTTCTTAAGCTTTAAGAAAACAAATGGTTAAAAATTTGAAAAGGTAACATCAAACCTGGCTTGCCATTTTGCTATGCCAGTTCCTGCTTCAAAAATTGTTTATTTATTCATGCATCCATTTATTTATTATTAATTCTTTTTTTTAATAAATTTATGTATTTTTATTTTTGGCTGTGTTGGGTCTTCGTTGCTGTGCGAGGGCTTTCTCCAGTTGCGGCGAGCGGGGGCCACTCTTCATCACAGTGCGCGGGCCTCTCACTGTCACAGCCTCTCCTGTTGCGGAGCACAGGCTCCAGACACGCAGGCTCAGTAGTTGTGGCTCACGGGCTTAGCTGCTCCACGGCATGTGGGGTCCTCCCAGACCAGGGCTCGAAGCCGTGTCCCCTGCATTGGCAGGCAGATTCCCAACCACTGTGCCACCAGGGAAGCCCTATTATTAGTTCTTCAATAAACAGTTATTGAGCCCTGCCATGGGCCAGATGTTTAACTAGGCCTTGCGGGTTCATCAGTGAAGAGACAGATATCTGTTGTGGTGTGAGTCCATGGAGATTATGTTCTAGCAGATCCCCTTTTGTGTGTGTGCCGCAGTCCATGGGATGGCATATACCATCTTCCCAGAATCTGGCACAAAGCTTCCACTTCCAGACTTGAATCAAATCTGGATTCGAGTATCAATACCAAGTAGCTAGATGAACTTTGACAATTTCTTTCACTTCTCTGATCCTTGCAGCCTGCAGTTAATAAAAGAGAATAAAATATCTGGCAGCACTGAAATAATCAAGCGAAGTAACGTGCAAAATATTCTGTAAAAATGTTAGTATCCCTCTTGTGATCTAACATGACTAGAATTTTAGATGAAAAAAAACTATATTATTTTTCTTCCTAAGAATCTTTGGTCTACTATGGAATGCCAATCCTAATGATTCATATTCTATCTTTTTTCAGGATAGAACCCCCCTTTTTTCAAAATGTGACAATCTATTTATATCGAAAAAGATACTGTCTGACTCTTTCCATCACCCCCAAATCTCAAAGGATATGAAAGGATCTCAAGTTTAAAACCAGAAGGAAGGAAAACATGGGAACATCTCTTTCAATGCAACCAGGCACATTGTATTTTCCTCCAAAACTAAAGTCACAGTTCCTAATGGCCCGTTGTCTGGATTAGTATAAGGAACGGTGACTTTGTAAGCACCTGCTAGGCAGTTCTGTAATAAGTAGCAGTCCTTGCAGTCAGATTCAAAGACAAATAAAATTGGATGACAGAATTTCGCTTCTTCAAAGTTACTTAACCCATTGGAAGTCTTTTATATGACAGTCTGCAGCTGTTGACGCCTCCCTCTGAGGCAGCCTTCCCTAGGTAGTGCAGAGCTACTTGCCAGAGAATCTCTGTCACTGCTGGTTTCTTCTCTCCTACTGCAATAATTGTGTTCCAAGCTGGGATCCATATACAGATATCCCAGCTGGAAGGGGAAACCATGAGAGAGAAGGAGGAATGTATTAAGCTGTTGATGCTGATTTTTCCATGAATTTTCTTAAACTGTAATGCCAAACTATATATGGGTCTCAGAGTTGTGTTTAATTAATTTATGATATTCAGTGGGGGCCTATAGAGAGTAAATAAGTTTAGAGGCTTTAGAAAACAAGCAGAAAATGCCTCCAAGCTGTTGTTTAGTCCAAACAAGTGGTCACTAGACGGGAAAATGAGTGAGAGTCAGGGCCCAGCTGGGAGAAAATCAGCTGTTGACCCAGTGGTGCCCAGGATAACTGAGTCAACATCCCAGTCTACTTCATAGAATTTAAGGGACAATGTGGCTTGTCTCATGAGCGAGGCGAAGGAAGGGAAGTGCCTCTTTAAAAACAGCAAATAATTTTCAGTCTACCAGGAGCAGATGCTCTCTCAGTTGTGAAAGGGGCTGAGACACAAAGTCTTAAAGCAGGCGGGGCAGTCTTTCTTGCAGGAAGTCTGATTCCACAGACATATTGGTAAGAGCTTGTTTGCTTGTGTTCCCGGAGTCTGGAAAAGTAATTCAGCACAGCTTTAACCGTGACCTTTGATTATCTCCCTAATCCTTGCTTACCCAAGATGAGTAATAAAACTGTCCTTTGCGAATCCATATCTCCAGTAGAAACCTCAGATGCCAACTTCAAAGGTGAGGAAGAATCAGACTGTGATAGAATTTAGTGATTTATTTTCACTTCAAGTGGGAGAGAAAAATATTCAGAAGAAAAACAAGAATGAAAATGGAATTTTGAATGCAGCAGTCTGCTAATTAATTTGCAAAGTGTCCTGAAAACATCAAAATAAATAATGAGCAACAAAACTGAGCAGGAAGCCATGTATGAGATGCAGTGTGGAACAAATATTTGAATACGTTTTTATTTATGTTCATATTAAAGAATGTGAGACCTGGGTGGAAAACACAGCCTATGTGTTTTTGAGAATTATGTTTTATATACACCGTGTCATTTAATTTGTCCTGCAACTTTGATTAGCACGTTTGTTTTCTTCTTTTCACTGATGAAATGTGAGGTGTAGCGTAGCAGGACCTTGTGTAAGGACTTACCAGTAGCAAGTGAAAGAACCAGAATGTGAACATTATGCCGTTTATAAGCAAAAGGATAGAAAAGGATAGCTGTGTGAACTGCTGCTTCTTAACCTCCACCATGGAGGTACCTGGGCCTTTAGTACTCATTTTCCAAGAGAGTTGTGGAGAGCTTGGTTTCAGCACAGATAGTGAGATCCGAAGAAATGCATTGCTTCAAACACTGGGCTGCAGCCAGAGCCTAGGCGTAGTGCAGTTCGGAGTCAGAGGGGCAGTAGCTCCCCACTGCCAGATTATTGATATGGGGTGACTAAGAGAATTTTCCCTGCAGTTCAGGGTTTGAATCCTACCCTGCCTAGCTGTATGACTAAGCAAATTACTAACATTTCTGTGTTTTCTAGGCTTTTTATAAGGATTAAATGAGTTAATATATGAGAGGAGTTTCCACGTGAGAGGAGTTAATATATAAGAGGAGTCCTTGTTCTCTTTTCTATTATTATCAGTGCTTTCATAGGAAGAACTCAGAAGTGTACAGGAAATAAGAAATCTGATACCAAGACCTGGGCAATATGGCCAGTGGTAGCTTAGACTAGGCTGCAACTATGCAGAGTAAGAGAGAGCCCTCACTTTGTAGGTGCGTTTTCTCACCCGCAGGTGTCCTTACGCCAGACACTCTGCCTTCTGCAGATAGCGTCCCTGTGGTGTCCCCAGCTCACGGCCACAGACGCTTGCACTGCTGGAGAGTGGACGGTGCTGCACTGCCAGGTGCAGGAACTTACTGCCTGCGTCTAAGAGGAACGAGAAACGGCCTGGGCTGGTGATGGCTCCAAACACCCAGTATGCAGTGACGTTTTATCAGATTGAGTCCAAAGGCTCTTGGGGCTGTCTCATCAGGAGTTGAATTTATTACCATTGGACACATTTTCAAGGACTATTTGTTTGCCAGAGAAAGATTACTTCGATCAGTCTGTAGTAAAAGGAGAAATGTTAGAAAGGATACAGGACTCTCTCACAGAACTTTCGGCCTAGGAGTATATCTAGGACTCACGCAGCCCTGAACAAAAGCACTGGAAACCTCTGAGGAGCCCATATATTTTCATCGCAGAGGACATACGGTCTTCTCTGAAAATCTGCTCTATTTTCATCCCAGAGGACATATGGTCTCTGAAAATCTGCTGTATTCTTTGTTACTTCTTTTATCTTCACAGAGTGGATTTTACACATTTGTAATCTGACAACAAGAGCCCCAGCCCAGCTTTACTTGATGTCTTCGTTCAAGAGCTGGTGGAGGTTAATTAATTCTACTTCCAGCTTTCTGGACGGAAGAAGAACAAATCTGATTGGCTAGGGCTTCACCATTTCTACATTTTATCCAATCAGCAAGGAGGAGGATTTTTTTATTCCCTTATAAAGGCATGGAAATAGATTCTTTTAAACTTAAATAGATTCTCTTAATCTTAAATAGGTTCTCTGAGAAGAGAGTGTGAGATGGGAAGGAAATCTTCATCAGAAAAGATAAAAAAATGTTTAAATTCAGTTTGAAGTTAGAGTTATATTCTGCAGAGCCTTCCAAAATTTCACGAAAGTCATTCTCTACCAGGTGGATGGGACCAGTTTTCCAAACAACCAAACTCTGATATTTTTTGACCAGACAATGAACTTTCTTTCTTCCATTTCTTATTTAAAATATATGATTATGGTTATCACCATGAATTATAATTTCTGATAATTAAAATCACATAAACAGATTGACTCATAATTCTCCAGTATACTTAGATACAGTGCTGAAACACTCCTGTTCTCAAACAGGGCAGTTAATAAGGAAAAAGGGACAGGAGAGTAGTTATACCTAGATCAAGAGATAGCTCTTCCCTCAGTTAGTAGATGATAATGTGACAAAATAATGGCATGGGATCAATTCATGTTGGCAGGATCAGCATTTTAAAAGATAAAGAATTTGGGCTATGAATATGTGAGCTGATCAATACTAGTGAAATGCTCTTGTGATACAACATGGTAAGTATGGATGTTTAATAATTTTATTAGTTATAAGTTTAACTTTCTCCTCTGTGATGCATAACATTTTCCATCCATCTAATTGCCAGCATCTTTTTAGATTAACCAGGTCTTTCACCTTGTTAATTCTCCTTAGTCTGGTTACCTCTAATCTAGGCATGTGAACTTTTGTCTATTAAACAAGGTAAAATAACTTTCAGAAAACAATGTAAAATATGTTTAAATTTAATTCTTCATTAGTGAGAAGAGAATATAAATGTGTTCCAGACGAGGTAGACCCATAAGAGTGAGATGCCAAATGTTCCTGTGATGAGTTTAGTCAAAGGGATAACTATATAATTCAGCATCACTGGCTGTTACCCTTTTAACTATTAATAGCACTTATAATGTATAGCATTCTTTTAATTCCTTGTTTTGTGCATTAAAAATAACTGTGTTATTTTTACCTATGTTCACCAAAAGTTATACTCTGGAATATTCTTAAACTCAACTATTACAAAGTGCAAATAATGAGATGCCTATCAGCAGTAGGATGGATAAATTGTAGCATGTCCACAAATAGAATTCTATACAGCAATAAGAATAAATGGATGAATCTCAGTACTATGTTGAGTGAAAGAAACCAGGCTCAAACAATTGCATGCTGTATAACTCATCCAAATAAATTACAGAACTAATAGATGATTTTGGAAGTCAGAAAAATGGTTTCCCTTAGATGGAATATTATCAGTGGAAAGTAGTGCAAAAAAGGGGTATTCTGTGCTAGTGTTGACTATTCTCAGTATTGGTGCTGGTTACATGGATTTGTTCAATTTATGAAAATAACTGAATTGTGCACTTACGGTAATAATTTTTCATGAAACATTTTTTAAAAAGCATACAGAATGTTTAAAAATGATTATTGATAATCTAAGAATGTAAGAAAATAAATATTAATTCCCGGTTGAAAAAGATAGCATTACTTTGAATTTACACTGAACAAGGTAAAGTGTCATGTCTTATACATTAGATTCTAGAGGAAAAGAAAGGTTTTCAGACAAGCTCAGTGGTAAAGGTTATTTAATTAGAAAGGAAATAAAATAGATCAACATTTCTCAGGGGAAATGAGACAACTCAATGGTCCATTTCACACTCATTAAGTAGGGACTGAATTGCATACACTTGCTTAAAAGATAGAGTGAATAATTAAATAAAAGTGGCTGATTAGGAAATGTGTTATCAACCTTGACAAACAAGAAAGTTGTAGTTAGTTCTAAGTTGGGATATGAGTATACTAGTTAAAAGAAATGAATGCAATTATTATTTTTATGAGGTACACATTATATTTAATATTGGAAAAAGGACATTAGTGCAAAGAAGAATTATTTTTTGAATGTCAAGTAGGAATTTAATAGTAAGAGTTGGGATTCTACAGTTCCCTTTCATAATACTAATTATGCTATATACTCTTTATTATTCATCGTCTGTTTTACCTAAGGTTAGCCTACCTAAGCCTCCTTTATTTGGCTTTTTCTCTTTGATGCCCAGCACATGTAATAGTATATATTAAAAATTGTCACTATGCTAGAATGGTAGTTATCAGGGCCTGGGTTAATGGGGAGAGGTTGATGGGGAGATACTGTTCAAAGAGTATAAATTTCCAGTTATAAGGTGAGTAAGTTCTGAGGATCTAATGTATAACATGGTGATTATAGTTAATAATACTGTATTGTATGCTTGAGAGTTTCTAAGAAAGTAGATCTTAAATCTCACCACAAAAAAGAAATGGTAATTATATGATGTGATGTTATGGAGGTGTTAGCTAACACTATGGTTGTAATCATTTCAGAGTATATAAGTATCAAATCAACAGATTTTCACCTTAAGCTTACACAATATTATATGTCAATTATATCTTAATAAAGCTGGGAAAAATCATCATAATAAATAGGCACTAAAATATTAGGGGGGTAAACAATGTTAGTTCAAAGCAAGATACCTGCAATAAATAACCACTAATAAACATTGATTGGTGAGGGCTATGAATGTCAAGTAATCTGATCTTTTTCTTATATATCTGATAGAGCTAAATATGCACAGCTGCTCTGAATCCAATAATCAGGTGACCATCAAGCTAACTAAGCAGAAACTTCAGTGGCCACAATGGCAAAGAGCACAGTCCTTAGAAAACAAATTTAGGATGGTATTCACAAAACAAACCACCACCACCACCGCATATAGCAATAACAACAAACCCTTAGTGGAGGGCAATTGAAAATTAAAATAACTGAAGTGAAAAGTTTACTACAGGGACTCTATATTAGATTTCAACTGGTAAAGAAAGGATCAATTAACTTGAAGATAGGTCAGTTGAGGTTATCTAGGCTGAGAAACATAAAGAATGAAGAAACATGAACAGAGCCTCGGAGACCTGTGTATTTATTTACAAGATGAAGTGTACCAGCATAAGCATAATGGAAGTCATAGAAAGAGAGGAGAAAGGGGAAAAAAAGTGTGTGTGTGTGTGGGGGGGAAATGCATGAATCTGAAGAAAGAATGACTGAAAACTTGCCAAATTTGATGAAAGTTGTCAATTTACATATCCAAGAAGCTCAGCAAATTCTGACTGGTGTAAACTCAGAGTTTCACACCTAGACACATCATAATCAATCTATTACAAGCCAGTGCCAAAAATTTTTGAAAGCAGCAAGAGAGAAGAGAATCATCATGAAGGAGCATCCCTAATAAGATCAACAGATGATTTCTCATTAGAAACCATGGAGTCCTGAAAGCTGACATGTTTAAAGTGCTGAGAGAATAAAACTCTCACCAAAAATTTTATATACAGGAAAACCCTCCCTCAGAAATGAAGTTAAGACATTTGCAGATAAAAAAAACCTGAGAGAATGTGCTGCTTTCGCACCTGCTCTACAAAAAATACTAATGGACTTGCCCTATGAAAAATACTGATGAGAGTCATTGAAATGAAATGACATTTCAGTCTCTGAAATGAAAAAACACTAGACAGTTACTAGAAACCACCTGAAGAAGTAAAGGCCAGTAAACTACATAGGTAAATATTTTAAAAAACATATAAATATACTTTTTGTTTGTAACTATTTTTTTCTCCTCTTTGATTTTACAGACTACTGCAAAAGCAATGATTATAAAACTGTATTTACGGGCTTATAACATATAAAGATGTAATTTATATGATAGTAATAGCACAAAGAAGGGGGAGAGAGCTATATAGTAGCAAATTTTTGTATACAATTAAAAATGTCAATAATCTGAACCAGATTGTTATAAATTAAGATGTTAGTTGTAATCCCTAAGGCATCCACTAAGAAAATAACTGAAAATAAAAAGTAAAAGAAATGACAAGGGAATTTAAATAATGAACTAGAGAATATTTATTTACATAAAATAAGGCATCAGTGTAAGGATAGAGGAACAAGAAAAACATAAGATTTGTAGAAAAGAATAGCAAAATGACAGACATAAATCCTTTTTTATCATAACTACCTTAAACATAAATGTATTAAACAGTCAGTTCAAAAGGCTGCAATTGGAAGAATGGATTAAAGATGATCTAGTTGTATAGTGTCTTTAAGGGACACATTTTTAATTCAAAGACACAAGTAATTGAACACAAAGGAATGTAAAATGATATACTGTGCAAACAACTTTTAAAGAGCTGGAATGGCTGTACTATCAGAAAATATATACTTTAAGAGAAAATTATTCTTAAAAACAAATAAAAAAAATTTATAAGGATAAAAGTGCTATTCATCAGGAGATCATAACAATGCAAACATGTAAGCAACTAACTGCAGAACTCCATACCACCTGAAGCAACAATGTCAGAATTGAAGGGAAAATAGACAATATACAGCAATAATAGTTGGAAATTACAACACCCCACTCTAATAATGGATAAAACAACTGGATAGAAGATCTAAAAGGAATAAGAGAGTTGAATATCATTATAAGCCAATTAGATCTAACAGACATCTATAGAAGACTTCACCCAATTATAGTAGAATATGCATTCTTCTCAAGTGCACATTCCGTATTCTCCAGGATAGTATATACATTATACCATAAAACAAGCCTCAATGAATTTGAAAGGATTCAAATCATACAAAGTATGTTCTCCAACCATAAAGTAATGAAATTAGAAATCAACAACACAAGGAATTTTGAGAAATTTTTAAAAATGTGGAAATTACATGAAACACTCTTTAACAACCAATGAGTCATGAAGGAAATCACAACAGAAGTAAGGTAATATTTTGAGAATATTGAAGAAAAAGACACGGTATTCAAAATATATTGGATGAAACAAAACACATGCCTAGAGGGAATTTCATAGCTGTAAATATGTATATTAAAAAGAAAAATGATATCAAGTCAATACCCTAACCTCTAACCTTAAGAAGCTAGAAAAATAAAAGCAAACTATGTCTAAAGGAAGCAGAAGGAAGAAAAAAATAAAATTTAGAATGGAAGTAAATGAAATAGAGAATAGAAGAACAAGAGAGAAAATCAATGAAAACAAAAGCTGGTTCTTTGAAATGATTAACAAAATTTACAGAGCTCTGGCTAGACTAATCAAGGGGGAAAAAACAATAAAATCATGAATAATGGAGGGGACATTATCATTGACTTCATAGAAATTTTTAAAAGGATTGTAAGGAAATACTGTGAACAGTTGTTTACCAACAAGTGATTAACCTAGATGAATTTGAAAAAATCCTAAAAGCACACAGTTTACAAAACTGACTGAAGGAGAAAGAAATCTGAACATGCCTGTAACAAGTAAAGAGATTTAGTTAGTAATCAAAAACCTGCTAACAAAGAAAAGCCAGGAGCCAGATGGTTTCAATGGTGAATTTTACCAAACATATAAAAAAGAATTAACAAAAGTGCTATACTCATTCTTCCAAAAAATGAGACAAGGAGAGAACACTTACCCCAAACTTTTATCAATCCGGTATTATTGGATACCAAAACATGACAAAGACATCACAAGAAAAGAAAATTACAAACCAGTATTGCTTATGAAAATAGACCTCAAAATCCCCAATAAAAGTAAACTGGATATCTACATGCAAAAATTAAGTTGTACTCTCTACCTCACACCATATAAAAAAATCAACTCAAAATGAATCATAGATCTATGTATAAGAGCTAAAATTTTGAAACTCTTATAAGACATAGGTTTAAATCATAGGTTTTGATTAAGAAATAGTTTTTTAAATATGACACCAAAAATATAAGTGATAAAAAGGTATAGATTGTTGGACTTAATCAAATTTAAAAACTTCTGTGCTTTAAAGAACAGAAGAAAGTGAAACGACAACTTACAAAATGTGGAAAATCTTTGCAAATTATATATCTAATAAGAGCTTAGTGTCCAGTTTATATGTAAAATATTATGACACAAAAATAAAATAAAATTACTTAATTTAAACAGTAGGCAAAGGATTTGACTAAACATTTTTCCAAGGAAGATATAAAAATGATTAATAAGCATTACAAAATAGAAACATACAGACATAGAAAACAAAATTTTGATTACCAAAGGCGAAAGGGGGAGGGATAAATTAGGAGTATGGGGTTAACAGATACACACTACTATATATAAAATAGATAAACAAAAAAGATTTACTATATAGCACAGGGAATGATATTCAATATCTTTTTTTTTTTTTTTTTTTTGTGGTACGTGGGCCTCTCACTGCTGTGGCCTCTCCTGTTGTGGAGCACAGACTCCGGACACGCAGGCTCAGCGGCCATGGCCCACGGGCCCAGCCGCTCCACGGCATGTGGGATCTTCCCGGACCAGGGCAAGACCCCGTGTCCCCTGCATCGGCAGGTGGACTCTCAACCACTGCGCCACCAGAGAAGCCCCTAAGGGGATGAATTTTATGCTATGTGAATTATATCTTATTAAAGCTGTTTTTTTTTAAAAAAATAATCTAGAACTCATGGCCTCGTAAGAGGTGTAGTGATTTTTTTATGAAAATTTAGAATATTTGGTAGATGTGTTACATATTTCTGTGTTATTTAATCAGTGTACATAAAGATTTTTCATAGTGTCAGGTCATATCTTTCCCTCTTAGGTCTAGTATCCATCTTTTCCATCTTTTTATTGCCAAATATACTATTCCTGGCTCATTTCATCTCTCAGAATGTGAGGAAAAGGCAGCAATTCCATTTTTTCTCACAACGTCATGTCTCTTAGGAACCTGTTTTTATTGCAACGATACAGATTTCTTGCTCTGCTGTTCCTTGATACAATTTATTTAATGCTCTTTGTGTCATTATTTATGGTGCTGCAGCATCCCTACTGCCATCCACAAATACAGGCTTCCGATGATTCTGTCAAAAGTTGTGACTTTGTTCTTTTGGTGATGACCGAAAGTGTAGGTCTTACTCAGATCATGCAAGAAAATATAAGCAATGGTTTGTTTCCTGGTCACATTGTACTTACCATTTGGAATTTTACATGTTCCACCTTGTCTTGTACAGAACACTTCAGGCCCTAAACCACCGCATCCTAGAATGTGAACTTTTTCCAATATTAACCATACTCTAGTCTTCCAAACACCACCATCAAGTGGAAGGACAGGGGAGGGACTGTTGGTAGACTGAGAAGAACAGTTATATTTATACAAAGGACATCCTTTCCTCATCTGGCTGGGCCTAAAATTGACCCAGCAGAATGTGATATCTGCATATCAGTTGGTGGCAAGAGAGGATGTCGCTTGGAACCCTCTAAAACCCGTTGAAGAGGCAGACACAGCCACCACTGGAGGGCTGCCTGACATGTGCTCTAGAGCCTTTAAGAATGTGATGACTGTCCTTTGTCCAACAGCAGAGGGCACAGGAAGTAAAGCCCTCTTACCACCCATTTTGCCACCTTTGAGTGCTTGGATCAAAGTGGGTACTGCAGTAGTGACATGCATGGGCAGGTGAGCACTGATAGACCAGCAAAAGTTGATGCATGGGTCTGTCCTCCAGCTCAAGACCAAGGTGCAGTGGATAGTTGGTAGCCCAGAGCCCTGAACTCATAGCCAATATAAGTGAGAATCCACCCAAATCAGCATGGCTACACCATTCTGGAAGGCCAATTTTGTACAATCTTGAAAAAGAAATGCACTCTAAGGCAGAGGAAATTATTCACCTGCCAGGCCACTCTCTTGGAAGTGAGCATGGCTTGGGGTCCCAGGATGACTTCATAGGCACAAGTCCTAGAGCTTGTTAGAGCATCTGGTGAACTTCACATGTGGAATTGGGGAATTAAGAGGCTTAGAGAGAGTTCTCAAGGACTGAAATGGTGACCAGGGTCCACATGGTGCTGGTCTGGGTTTCGATCACCAAGCTTCAATGGCAGGGCCAACCTCATCCCATCTCAGGCACTGGAAGGAGACTTAGAAATTTTTGAGAAAGGCAGTCCAAAGAGTAGGGTAACTGAGGTGAGGGGCCTGGGAAAGGATTCTGGTTCAGTTCTTAGGAAAATTTTGTCTGAAATATATGTATTCCTGATGAAGTTCTGATATAGCTATTATAATTTTCCTTTTGCTTAGAGCACTAGACAGGTGTAACCAGGATTGTGACGGCAAGGTCTATGGCATGTGTGATTCAGATTGTAATGCTTCCCTCTTAGATGTTTGGTTAGGTCTGACTGTGTTATAGGCCTGATGAGTAGGTGAACTGGTGTGGTGTGATTTTAACATTTAATACAGAGTTCTTAACATTTTTGTTTTTTTGTCATGGAGTACTTTGGTCAAGGATTCATTTGTGGATCTGATAAAAAAAAAAAAAAAAAAAAAAAAGAGAGCTCCTGTCCTGGAATAAAATAAGCTTTTCCTGGTATAAAATTTCAGAAGGGGGTTGAACTCTTAAAGTCTCTCCTTGAACCCTAAACTTTACCTTAAGAATCTCAACATTTATGGGGAGTTGTGATTTCTGTTACAATATTTGCCTCCCGTACTTTTTGGTGAGAAACTTAAATTCTTTGTCCCTCAATACCTTAACTTTTCTTCATTTCATTATTTTTTAATCTATTCTTTTGCCTATGTTTAGAAAGGATGGGTTCACCCGACCAGTTTAATATTAAATTGCATCTAATGTATATTTAGAATGATTGAGAGAAGTGTTATTATCTGATAAATTCTGATTTCTTCCTCTGTCCGTCCTGTGGCCTTTGGAATTCTAGTCAACATATGGTTACCAGGTACACAGGATCACTTTAAGTAAGGATACCCCTATTTTTTCTTGTTTCTATGTCAACCACTCTACATAAATCTCCTATCTATAATAGAGGTAGAATTAGCACATAATAAACTCTGATTTTTACTAAATATCATTTAAAATTTTTTTTTCTATACTACTTGTTTTAAGAAAAAAATCAATTTTTCTTATAAAATCATTTAAGTGTAAACTAACACAAGAAACATGGTATCTTTAAAACACAGAAAATGATTTCCTTAATAACAAAAAAATCTTTGGAAAGTTGAGAATATTTCTTCTGAGGAACAGCTTTTCATTTAGGCCTTGGAAAATAATCTTAGCTAGTGAAAAACTGTGTATGGAACAAATAGAAGGCAGAATAGGTGATAATAAGGAAGTTCACATATTGAGTTTGTAAGTTTTATTTCAAGAGCTTGGAGGTGAATATAAATGAGGAAGATAGAAGATCAATGGTAAATTTTAGTTCTAACTATGAATCATTCATCAATTTAGCCAACAATATCAATTGCATCTCAGTGCATGGCAAGTCCTATGCTAACAGTGGGGGAAATAATATCATGGAAATTATAACCTAAAAACAGGAGATATTTTTTTTAAAAAAAAATTCAAAAATTTCAAGTATGATAAATGAAGTGTTGGCAGGGTTCACAATCTTTATGTGAAAGCATTTGACATAGGTCCTATACTACTGTGAGATGGGCATAAAAATCTATGGAAATATAACCCAAGAGCTGAAAGTTGATTGATGAGAATGGAGTACCTAAGTCCAAAGGGGAATGGAAGGTTGTTCAATTATAAGCAATTGCAAGATCTGATGTGATCTCAGAAGTGGATAAAATGAGTGTAAGGATAGGTCCTTGGATGCTTGATTTATGGGAGCAGTGAAAACCCAGGATGATGGCAGTAGCTGAGGTGAAGATGTCGTGCCTTATTCCAAAGAATTCAGTAAGGAGGATGTGGTACACAAACTCTAAAGGTGACCCACCAGTCATCTCCACCTCACTCATACCCTTGTGTATTCCCCTCACAGGTCTGTTGGTAAGACCTGTGACTTGTTTCTAACCAAGAGAATACAACAAAGGTGATAGGATGTTACCCCCATGATTAAGTTATGGAAGTTTATACCATGGTTTTGGTAGCATCTCGTGGGCTGGCTTTATTGAAGCAAACTGCCTTGCTTTGAGCTGCTGTATAGAGAGGTTATTGTGGCAAGGAAATGAGAGTGGTCTCTGGCCAACAACCAGCAAGAAACTGAGACCCTTGGTTCTGTGGTCAGTAAGGAACTGGAATTTGCCAACAACCCCATAAGCTTGGCAGCCGACTCTTCCCTAGGCCTGACTCGAGATGGGACAGCTGACATCTTGATTATAGGCATGTGTGAAGTCCTGAAGACCCAGCTAAGCTATGCCTGGAATCATGATCCAAAGAAATAGGGAAACAAAACTGTGCGTTGTTTTAAGCTATGCAGTTTGTGATAATTTGTTATACAGCATTAGATAACTAACATAGAGGGTAAGAAATTGGTAGATGATAAGTACAAGAAGTGTGAGTCTAGTCATAGCCATGACACTAGCAAGTTTTTTGATCTTGGAAAAAATGACTTTACTTCTTTAGACCTTGATTCTTCACCATTATATTAAACAAAGTGGCTAATTTATGGCAATAAAATATTGGTTTTATATTAAAGTGAGTTCCTGGTAGGGATTGGCTTTTGAACGGCTTTAAGAAATACATATTAATATAAGGTATTAATGTACTGTCAGTCATCATCATCGTCATTATTCTGTAGTGTATTTCTGTAAACAGCATGGTTTTGTGGGGTTTTTTTAACATCTTTACTGGCGTATAATTGCTTTACAATGGTGTGTTAGTTTCTGCTTTATAACAAAGTGAATCAGCTATACATATATATATATCCCCATATCTCCTCCCTCTTGCGTCTCCCTCCCACCCTCCCTATCCCACCCCTCTAGGTGGTCAGAGAGCAACGAGCTCATCTCCCTATGCTATGTGGTTGCTTTCCACTAGCTATCTATTTTGCATTTGGTAGTGTATATATGTCCATGCCACTTTCTCACTTTGTCATAGCTTACCCTTACCCCTCCCTATATCCTCAAGTCTGTCCTCTACGTCTGTGTCTTTATTCCTGTTCTGTCACTATGTTATTCACAATGATTTTTTTCATTTTTTTTTATTCCATACATACATATGTGTTAGCATATGGTATTTGTTTTTCTCTTTCTGACTTACTTCACTCTGTATGAAAGACTCTAGGTCCATCCACATCATTACAAATAACTCAATTTCATTTCTTTTTATGGCTGAGTAATATTCCATTGTATATATGTGCCACATCTTTATCCATCCATCTGTCGATGGACACTTAGGTTGCTCCCATGTCCTGGCTATTGTAAATAGAGCTGCAGTGAACATTGTGGTATATGACTCTTTTTGAATTATGGTTTTCTCAGGGTATATGCCCAGTAGTGAGAATGCTGGGCCATGTGGTAGTTCAATTTTTAGGAACCTCCCTTAAGGAGGTCCCTTAAGGAACCTCCATACTGTTCTCCATAGGGGCTGTATTAATTCACATTCCCACCAACAGTGCAAGAGGATTCCCTTTTCTCCACACCCTCTCCAGCATTTATTGTTTGTAGATTTTTTGAAGACGGCCATTCTGACTCGTGTGAGGTGATACCTCACTGTAGTTTTTATTTCCATTTCTCTAGTGATTAGTGATGTTCAGCATCCTTTCACACGTTTGTTGGCAATTTGTTTATTTTCTTTGGAAAAATGTCTATTTAGGTCTTCTGCCCATTTTTGGATTGGGTTGTTTTTTTTTTTTTAATATTGAACTGCTTGTATATTTTGGAGATTAATCCTTTGTCAGTTGCTTCATTTGCAAACAATTTCTTCTAGTCTGAAGGTTGTCTTTTCGTCTTCATTATGGTTTCCTTTGCTGTGCAAAGGCTTTTAAGTTTCATTAGGTCCCATTTGTTTATTTTTGTTTTTATTTCCATTTCTCTAGGTGGTGGGTCAAAAAGGATCTTACTGTGATTTATGTCATAGAGTGTTCTGCCTATGTTTTCCTCTAAGAGTTTGATAGTGTCTGGCCTTACATTTAGCTCTTTAATCCATTTTGAGTTTCTTTTTGTGTATGGTGTTAGGGAGTGTTCTAATTTCATTCTTTTACATGTAGCTGTCCAGTTTTCTCAACACCATTTATTAGAGAGGCTGTCTTTCCTCCATTGTATATTCTTGCCACGTTTATCAAAAATAAGGTAACCGGGCTTCCCTGGTGGCACAGTGGTTGAGAGTCCACCTGCCGATGCAGGGGACACGGGTTTGTGCCCCGGTCTGGGAAGATCCCACATGCCGTGGTGTGGCTGGGCCCGTGAGCCATGGCCGCTGAGCCTGTGCATCTGGAGCCTGTGTTCCGCAATGGGAGAGGCCACAACAGTGAGAGGCCCACGTACAGCAAAAAAGGAAAAAAATAATAAAAAAATAAGGTGACCATACATGTGTGGGTTTATCTCTGGGCTTTCTATCCTGTTCTATTGGTCTGTATTTCTGTTTTTGTGACAGTACCATAATTTCTTCATTAGTGTAACTTTGTAGTATAGTCTGAAGACTGGGAGCATGATTCCCCCAGCTACGTTTTTCTTGCTCAAGATTGCTTTGGCTATTTGGGGTCTTTTGTGTTTCCATACAAATTGTGAAATTTTTTGTTCTAGTTCTGTGAAAAAGGCCATTGGTAGTTTGATACGGATTGCGATGAATTTGTAAATTGCTTTGGGTAGTGTAGTCACTTCACAAAGTTGATTCTTCCAATCCAAGAACATGGTATATCTCTCCATCTGTCTGTATCATCTTTAATTTCTTTCATCAATTTTTTATAATTTTCTGCATACAGGTCTTTTGTCTCCTTAGGTAGGTTTATTCCTAGGTATTTTATTCTTTTTGTTGCAATGGTAAATAGGAGTGTTTCCTTAATTTATCATTCAGATTTTTCATTAGTAGTGTATAGGAATGCAAGGGATTTCTGTGCATTAATTTTATATCCTGCTACTTTACCGAATTAATTGATTAGCTCTAGTAGTTTTCTGGTAGCATCTTTATGATTCTCTATGTATAGTATCATGTCATCTGCAAAGAGTAACAGCTTGACTTCTTCTTTTCCAATTTGGATTCCTTTTATTTCTTTTTCTTCTCTGATTGCTGTGGTTAAAACTTCCAAAAGTATGTTGAATAATAGTGGTGAGAGTGGGCAAACTTGTCTTGTTCCTAATCTTAGAGGAAATGGTTTTAGTTTTTCACCATTGAGAATGATGTTGGCTGTGGGTTTGTTATATATGACCTTTATTATGTTGAGATAAGTTCACTGTATGCCTACTTTCTGTAGGATTTTTATCATAAATGGGTATTGAATTTTGTCAAGAGCTTTTTCTGCATCTATTGAAAAGATCATATGATTTTTCTTCATCATTTTGTTAATATGGTGAATTAAGTTGATTGATTTGTGTATATTGAAGAATCCTTGCATTCCTGGGATAAACCCCACTTGCTCATGGTGTATGATCCTTTTAATGTGCTGTTGGATACTGTTTGCAAATATTTTGTTGAGGATTTTTGCATCTACGTTCATCAGTGATATTGGCCTGTAGTGTTCTTTTTTTGTGACATCTTTGTCTGGTTTTGGTATCAGGGTGATGGTGGCCCCGTCGAATGAGTTTGGGACTGTTCCTCCCTCTGCTATATGTTGGAAGAGTTTGAGAGGGATAGGTGTTAGTTCTTCTCTAAGTGTTTGATAGAATTTGCCTGTGAAGCCATCTGGTCCTGGGCTTTTGTTTGTTGGAAGATTTTTAGTCACAGTCTCAGTTTCAGTGCTTGTGATTGGTCTGTTTATATTTTCTATTTCTTCCTGGTTCAGTCTCGAAAGCTTGGGCTTTTCTAAGAACTTGTCCATTTCTTCCAGATTGTCCATTTTATTGGCATATAGTTGCTTGTAGTAATCTCTCATGATCCTTTGTATTTCTGCGTGTCAATTGTTACTTTTCCTTTTTAATTTCTAATTCTATTGATTTGAGTCTTCTCCCTTTTTTTCTTGATGGGTCTGGCTAATGGTTTATTAATTTTGTTTATCTTCTCAAACAACCAGCTTTTAGTTTTATTGATCTTTGCTATTGTTTTCTTAATTTCTTTTTCATTTATTTCTGATCTGATGTTTATGATTTCTTTCCTTCTGCTAACTTTGGGGTTTTTTTGTTTTTCTTTCTCTAATTGCTTTAGGTGTAAGGTCAGGTTGTTTATTTGAGATGTTTCTTGTTTCTTGAGGTAGGATTGTATTGCTATAAACTTTCCTCTTAGAACTGATTTTGCTGCATTCCATAGGTTTTTGGTCATCATTGTCATTTGTTTCTAGGTGTTTTTTGATTTCCTCTTTGATTTCTTCAGTGATCACTTCGTTATTAAGTAGTGTATTGTTTAGCCTCCATGTGTTTGTATTTTTTACAGATCTTTTCCTCTAATTGATATCTAGTCTCATAGCGTTGTGGTTGGAAAAGATACTTCATACGATTTCAATTCTCTTAAATTTATCAAGGCTTGATTTGTAACCCAAGACATGATCTATTCTGGAGAATGTTCAATGAGCACTTGAGAAGAAAGTGTATTCTGTTGCTTTTGGATGGAATGTCCTATAAATATCAATTAAGTCCATCGTGTTTAATGTATCATTTAAAGCGTGTGTTTCCTTATTTGTTTTCATTTTGGATGATCTGTCCATTGGTGAAAGTGGGGTGTTAAAGTCCCCTACTATGATTGTGTTTTGTTGATTTTCCCTTTTATGGCTGTTAGCATTTGCCTTATGTATTGAGTTGCTCCTATATGGGGTGCATAAGTATTTACAATTGTTATATCTTCTTCTTGAATTGATCCCTTGATCATTACGTAGAGTCCTTCTTTGTCTCTTGTAATAGTTTTTATTTTAAAGTCGATTTGTCTGGTATGAGAATTGCTACTCCAGCTTTCTTTTGATTTCCATTTTCATGGAATATCTTTTTCCATCCCCTCCCTTACAGTCAGTATATGTCCCTAGGTCTGAAGTGGGTCTCTTGTAGACAGCATATATACAGGTCTTGCTTTTGTATCTATTCAGCCAGTCTATGTCTTTTGGTTGGAGCATTTAACCCATTTACATTTAAGGTAGTTATCAATATATATGTTCCTATTACCATTTTCTTAATTGTTTTGGGTTTGTTATTGTAGGTCTGTTCCTCCTCTTGTGTTTCCTGCCTAGAGAAGTTCCTTTAGCATTTGTTGTACAGCTGGTTTGATAGTACTGAATTCTCTTAGCTTTTGCTTGTCTGTAAAGGTTTTAATTTCTCTGTCAAATCTGAATGAGATCCTTGCTGGGTAGAGTAATCTTGGCTTTAGGTTTTTCTCCTTCATCACTTTAAATATGTCCTGCCACTCCTTTCTGGCTTGCAGGGTTTCTGCTGAAAGATCAGCTGTTAACCTTATGGGGATTCCCTTTTATGTTATTTGTTGTTTTTCCCTTGGTGCTTTTAATATTTTTTCTTTGTTTTTAATTTTGATAGTTTGATTAATATGTGTCTCGGCGTGTTTCTCCTTGGATTTATACTCTGTGCTTCATGGATTTGATTGACTATTTCCTCTCCCTTATCAGGGACGTTTTCAACTATAATCTCTACAAATATATTCTCGGTCCCTTTCTTTTTCTCTTGGTCCTCTGGGACCCTTATATTTCGAATATTGGTGCATTTAATTTTTTCCCAGGGGTGTCTGAGACTGTCTTCAATTCTTTTCATTCTTTTTCCTTTATTCTGGTCTGTAGTAGTTATTTCCACTCTTTTATCTTCCTGGTTATTTATCTGTTCTTCTGCCTCAGTTATTCTGCTTTTGACTCCTTCCAGAGAATTTTTAATTTCATTTATTGTGTTGTTCATCATTGTTTGTTTGCTGTTTAGTTCTACTAGTTTCTTGTTAAAAATTTCTTTTAGTTTCTGCATTCTATTTCCAAGATTTTGGATCATTTTTACTATCATTGCTCTGAATTCTTTTTCAGGTAGACTGCCTATTTCCTCTTTATTTGTTTGGTCTGGTGGGTTTTTACCTTGCTCCTTCATCTGCTGTGTATTTCTCTGTCATCTAATTTTGCTTAACTTACTGTGTTCGGGGTCTCTTCTTTGCAAGCTGCAGGTTCATAGTTCCCGTTGTTTTTGGTGTCTGTCCGTAGTGGGTAAGGTTGGTTCAGTGGGTTGTGCAGGGTTCCTGGTGGAGGGGATTGGTGCCTATGTTCTGGTGGATGAGGCTGGATCTTGTGTTTTTGGTGGGCAGGACCGTATTTGGTGGTGTGTTTTATAGTGTCTGTGAACTTATTATGATTTTAGGCAGCTTCTCTGTTAATGGGTGGCATTGTGTTCCTGTCTTACTTGTTTTTTGGCATAGAGTGTCCAGCACTGGAGCTTGCCGGTCATTGAGTGGAGCTTGGTCTTAGTGTTGAGATGGAGATCTCTGGGAGAGCTTTTGCCATTTGATATTACGTGGGGCCAGGAGGTCTCTGGTGGTCCATGTCCTGAATTTGGCTCACCCACCTCAGAGACACTGGCCTGACACTCGGCCCGAGCACCAAGACCTTGTCATCCACACAGCTCAGAAGAACAGGGAGGAAAAAAGAAAGGAAGGAAGAAAAAAATGAAATAAAGTTATTAAAATAAAAAATTATTAAAAATAAAAAAGTTTAAAAGTAATAAGGAAAAAGAAAGAATATTGCAACAAAAACCAAAAAACAAATCTGCCAATTATAACAAGCGCTAAAAACTATACTAAAAAAATAAATAAATATACGGACAGACAGAACCCTCAGACAAATGGTAAGAGCAAACCTATACAGCCAAAATCACACAAAGAAGCATACACGTAGGGCTTCCCTGGTGGTGCAGTGGTTGAGAGTCCGCCTGCCAATTCAGGGGACGCGGGTTCGTGCCCCAGTCTGGGAAGATCCCACATGCCGCGGAGAGGCTGGGCCTGTGATCCATGGCCGCTGAGCCTGTGCGTCCAGAGCCTGTGCTCCACAACGGGAAGAGGCCACAACAGTGAGAGGCCCGCGTACCGCAAAAAAGAAAAAAAAAAAAGAAGCATACACATACACACTCACAAAAAGAGAAAAAGGAAAAAAGTATACATATATATATGTAAAAAAAGAAAAAGGAAGAGAGCAACCAAATCAGTAAACAAATCTACTGATTTTAATAAACTCTAAATGACTGAACTAAGATAAACATAAAACCAAAAACATTGGATGCAGAAAGCAAACACCAAGTCTACAGTTGCTCTCAAAGTCCATCGCCTCAATTTGGGATGATTCGTTGTCTATTCATGTATTCCACAGATGCAGAGTACATCAAGTTGATTGTGGGGATTTAATCTGCTGCTCCTGAGGCTGCTGGGAGAGATTTCCCTTTCTCTTCTTTGTTCTCACAGCTCACAGGGGCTCAGCTTTGGATTTGGCCCTGCCTCTGCGTGTAGGTCGCTGCAGGGCGTCTGTTTTTTGCTCAGACAGGACGGGGTTAAAGGAGCCGCTGATTCGGGGGCTCTGGCGCACTCAGGCTGGGAGGGAGGGAGGGGCACTGCGTGCGGGGCGGGCCTGCGGCGGCAGAGGGCTGCAGAACGTTGCACCAGCCTGAGGCGCGCCGTGCGTGCTCCCGGGGAAGTTGTCCCTGGATCCCGGGACCCTGGCAGTGGCGGGCTACAGAGGCTCCGGGGAAGAGGGGTGTGGATAGTGACCTCTGCACGCACATAGGCTTCTTGGTGGCGGCAGCAGCGCCCTTAGCGTCTCACGCCGTCTCTGGGGTCTGCGCTGATAGCCGCGGCTGGCTCCAGTCTCTGGAGCTCGTTTAGGCGGTGCTCTGAATCCCCTATCCTCACGCACCAGGAGACAATGGTCTCTTGCCTCTTCGTCAGCTCCAGACTTTTTACCGGACTCCCTTCCAGCTAGCTGTGGTGCATTAGCCCCCTTCAGGCTGTGTTCACGCTGCCAACCCCTGTCCTCTCCCTGGGATCCGACCTGTGAAGCCCGAGCCTCAGCTCCCAGCCCCACCTGCGCCGGCAGGTGAGCAGACAAGCCTCTCGGACTGGTGAGTGCCGGTCAGCCCTGATCCTCTGTGCGGGAATCTCTCCGCCCTCCGCACCCCTGTTGTTGTGCTCTCCTCCGCGGCGCCGTAGCTCCCCCCCTCCGCCACCCGCAGTCTCCGCCCGCGAAGAGGCTCCTAGTGTGTGGAAACCTTTCCTCCTTCACAGCTCCTTCCCACTGGTGCAGGTCCTGTCCCTATTCTTTTGTCTCTGTTTTTCCTTTTTTCTTTTGCCCTACCCAGGTACGTGGGGAGTTTCTTGCCTTTTGGGAGGTCTGAGGTCTTCTGCCAGCGTTCAGTAGGTGTTCTGTAGGAGTTGTTCTACATGTAGATGTATTTCTGATGTATTTGTAGGGAGGAAGGTGATCTCCGCCTCTTACTCCTCCACCATCTTATAGGTCTTCACTTTCGACAGCATGGTTTTTATATAGTCATAGAACTAATACTTACAAAATGCCTAGCACATTGCCTGAATCTCATGTGATGATAATTATTATTATTATTTCCAAGTGGAAGGAGTCTGTCAAACTTTGAAGACTGTTGAACAAACTACAAAATGAAAATTTTGTCTGAATCCTTGTAATGTTCACAACATCAAGCAAATATATTTTGATAAATGCTATGCCCCTCATTAAGAGGTTATGCTTTCTAACATCTACTTGCCATAAATCTCATGTGTCTCATTAAAACATGCTACCACTAAAAATTAATACAATCACAATTTTGCAAAATGTTTATCTTGTCTCGTAAAACTAGTATGTAATTATTACCATTTCACAGTTTAAGTTTAAAACAGCATTTACTGATTTTGCTATGCGGGTGATTCAATAGTATGTCAAATCTCTGGAATGGTAAAATACCTTCATGTAGGCAGTATCTTTCATGCACAAGTCTCTGCTATTTACAACTATCAAAACATAATCATTACAAGCAAATGGTAGGGAGATAGAAGTGAACGAATACATGCATTATTCATAAACTATTTTTCTCTTCTGCTAGCTTTCTCAAAACTGTCTTTTCTTTAGGAGATGCCCAGAAGCATGCATTTAGATTAGTTTATTAATAAGATCATTAGTCAGGAATCTATGTTTTCAAATGTCTTGTTGATCAGCAAATAAAGAAAAAACAGATGTCTGTAGGGAGATATGGAATCTCATATAGTTGCAATACAGTAGTAATTACCCCAGTCATGATTTATTAATTTAATAATTCAACAAATTAAAAACATACACATAATTAATATGTACTTTATAAACCAAAATACATATTCTGATATATCATAAAGCTTTGCATGTGTCCATCTCAGGAAAAAGTAGCAGTTTCATTGACATTTCAAAGTGATTTTATATTTATGATCATTATATTTCCATTAAAGATTGGCAAGTGAGATAGGAAATATTTTAATTCTAGTTTATGGATGAGAAAACTGAGGCCAAAGATTTGCCTAAGATTGAAAAGGACTGTGTGTTTCATCTTTGAATGCTAAAAATGATGTTTTCTTATCAACTGCTTTAGATTGTCTCATACCTCTTGACCTCAGAAAAAATTATACTTTTTTTGAACCTAGTTTCTGTGTCTGTAGGTTGAAAAGGACAATACTCATTATCCAACTGAGTATTGCAAGGAAAGCCACTAGACCTAAAGAAATTCAGAGAACATACACATTTTAGATGTTGGTATCACTGACACCATAATCCTAACATTATGATAATAGTAATTTTCATTATTACTATTTCATGCTGTTATGTATAAAAATTCCATCAAAACTAGTGCCCTACAAGATGTGAAAGTTACTGATTTTATAGGTCAGTCTTCATCATAATCCATGTCTGAATTAAGAGTTTCTGATTTCAAGAAAAGTTGCATATAATTAGAATTAAAAAATATTTTTGTTCTAAAAATGTAGTGTAATTACATTTTCTACATTAAATACGTTACCTGAAAAGTAAAATTATATGGTATACATAAATCATGTTTGATAGTAATGTGAAAGTGGAGGAATCAATAGCTCTTCCTGCTTTCCTTAGAATATAATTGATTTCACATCTTTCAATAAAGAACCTAAGATTCAAAATGTATTACTCATGATATGGTTGCTTATTAAAATGTTACACTAATTATTTGCAAAATCCTTGATAATTATTACACAGTCGTTTAGATATTTCTTAAGAAATTCCTTTAGAAACTTCTGCAAAACATGTTTAATCATCGCAATATTTTTAAAATTCTTAGTTATGAATCATACATTGTAGTTTTAGTTTTCAATGATAAGAAAAATCTTTGCAGTTTCTGTAGCAATTACACACTTCAAAGACCTAGGGAAGGAATGAAAAATTTCCCAGGAGCTGATATAGCCAGAAAGATAGAAAGATGAAAGTGAGCAAGTTGATCTTATTATTTTCCATTTCAAGGCTGCCTGTACATTTGTTACTTTGCCAAAAATCCGTGATATGATCAGCTTCTTATCCAGAAACCTGAAAAAGAATTCATTCTAATAGTAATTCTATATTTCTCCAAAGTATGCTATTATTTGTCCATTTGTGAGTAAATTTATTATTATCATTTTTATTATTATTATCAGGAAAGGCAAATACAGTGGTCAAAATATGAAATGAACGTTTTCCTTTAGAGTGATAAGTAAGACCAGAGGAACAGAGAGTAAGGAGACCAAGAATTGGATATAAGACTCAAAATAGCAATTTAATATTTGAAAGGACCCAATTTCTAAAGGCTTCAACATTTTGTCTTTAAAATGGGATACTTATTTCTAATGCCCTTCATCTCTAACGAAGATTCTGTGATCTAAAACATAATAAGAAATATTTGTCCAGAAAGGTCAGCAACTAAAAATTTTCCAAGTTTCACTGCAAATGTCTCCCATGTAATACTTAATAAGAAAATGTTTCTTCTTACCCACTCGAATAATACCCCACCCCAAAAGATATCCATCTTCTAATCCTTGGAACCTGTGAATGTTACCTTAAATGGTAACAGGGATTTTGCAGATGTAATTACGTTTTGGGTTGAGTTGGAGAATATCCTGGATTATTCAGGTGGGCCCAATGTAATCATAAGGGTCTTTATAAGAGGGAGGCAGGAGGATCAGAAACAGAGAAAAAGGCAAAGTGACGATGGAAGGTGAAAGAGTGGAAAATGCTATGCTGCTTGCTTTGAAGACAGAAGAAGTGACACACAAGGCAAAGGATTCAGGTAGTTTCTATACACTGGAAAAGGCAAGCAAGTATTTTCTCCCCCAAATCCTGCGGAGTGAATGCCGTTCTGCTGAAACCTTGAATTTAGACTTCTGACCTCCAGAACTCTAACAGAATAAATTTGGGTTGTTTTAAGCCATTGTATTTGTGGTAATTTGTTATGGCAGCAATAAGATATATATACCTACCCTAATGTGGTGATATAGACATACCAAAGATAGACGAATTCCGTGAGTTGAAAAATGATAACTTTCGTATGTAATATCTAGAACTATAATGATACCTAATTGTGATTTTTGAACCACATTTTTTTCTAGAATAAATATTTATTTTGTGAGAGTTTGAAACAAAAGCTACAATTTGAATTCACTTTGTTTATTTCCAAACCTATTTTCCCAAAATTGTTTATTAATATTTTATAAATTGAAGTGTGAAAAGTACATGGATAAGAGGAGTTCAGCCATATTATGGAATAATATCTCCAGTGTTTGAGTTTACATAAATGGTTTGTTGAGTGTTAACAAAGTCTGCAAAAATGTTTTTAAAAGGGTATACAAAAACTATAAGCCGTATATTGCTTGCCTTAAAGTAACTGTTGATAGTTTGTCTGCTTTTATTTTTTAGTAAGAAATATATCATGAAAGTGCTGTAATTTTCACTCAACAAAAGAACCTTTTAATTGATACAAGATACAGTATTTATTAGCATATTCAGCAGCATAGAGTCTGGATCTGGACTGTCACCAAATCCAAGCTCCACGACTTACTGAGTATGTGACTTAAGTTGTTCTGTGCTGTATTTACTCTTCTGTAAAATAGAGTTTGGAATAGTACCTTGTTGCAAAAATTACAAGAATTAATGTATATAGCACTTTGATTAGTATCTGATACAAAGGAAATAAAGTTTAAATTTGTTCTTTTCATCGCCGCTGTTCTTATTTGATCCCTGAGTAGTCTACGTGGCAAGAAGTTTTTACTTTATTATTTACAGAATACAGTGTTGTATACCATTATGAGACCTATACCATATGTTTGTTCCATTTACAAATGAATGAATACATTTCTTAATCACTAAAATCTGTAGAACCGGCCCTCTGCTCCCAATTTCTATCACACTTTATTTAGAGGAATTTTAATAAAAAATAATTGATTCATGCAGAAGGATTTATGGAGGTGTTAAGAGCTTTTACCCCTTGTTTTATAGTAGCTGGTCCTGTAAAGATGGTATTTTTAAAACAACTGATCTGAATTCTTGAAAGAGGATTTCAACTTTGAAACAAAAATTTCCTGACTACATAGATTTCATAATTGCTAAGTTTTTAAATTTAAGAGAGTCAATGAGCAGCTTCCTCAGCCAGTTTAAATTTTGACTTTTTAGTGAAAATTACTCTTAAATATTTGTAATATGAGGGTTTTCAAGAATTTCATTTTTAACCCATCTCAAACAAGTCATACTTTTGTTGCATGTGGATTTCAAACTAGGAGATTCAGTTTCATCACAATCATGTAATGACATATGTGAGATGGTGTTCCAGTACAACCTATGAGTATCTGGGGTTCACTATTAGGAAATACATTTGTCTCCACATATAAGCCATATAATAAAGGTAATATTTTGGCATCCACATTCCTGATTCCTCTCTACCCTCATTTTGTTACAAATTCATGCAGCAAATGTAACAATGATAGTACTTAACTGGATAGCCTGTAGACTATTGTATGTCAGGAACTGTTCTAAGCACTTTAATATAATAACATTTCTATCCATATTATCATCCCCATTTTTCACAGGAGGAAACAGACATAGACATGCTAATTAGGGTATCCAAGATTACATAGTGAGCAGTGGGGCTAGGATTCAAACCCAGGAACCTGAGCTCCAGTTGGCACATATGCTATAAGTCTTGTAGGTGTTCTGTTTAAAGTCCCCTCAAATTCTAGTATTATGGAAGCAATAGACTTGTCGTGGACAGGAAAGGTAGCCCAGATATGGCCTGAATAGCAATGTTCTGGAAGAAGCTTTGTGACTAGGAAGAGGAATATGAAAATGGAATGTGTCCACACCCCCTACCCATGCTTTCATATTAAATTTCGCCCATAATTAAATGCAACCTTTTGGGAAGTGGATAGAACCCCTGAAATTAGTGGGAGCTTATTATAAGCATTAATGTAAGTTATAGAAAAATACACTTACATTTCTTGCCCATCTGGATTCACGGGCTGAGATTTGTATCTGCTACGTAAGAGTGGTAACTCACATCTCTGCAATATTTAATTGAGCTTATTTAGTCAGTTAAACATATCACTAAGCCATGCATGCTGCTGTAACCGTATTTAATGAGATAGACATTCAGATCTGTTGGCAAAAGATTAAGGTGATTCAGTGTTTTATCTGAAATATTAATCATAGACTTTCGAATTGCTTCAGTATTTTAAATAGATAGATGGTTAGATAGAAATTCCCAAATATATTACCTATTTGATTACACATAAGTCTGAATACTGAGATATATGTGGCATTAAGTTAAACTTTTTTGAAAGCCGTTGCAATCTTTATGACAGCTAGTGCTTTCAGTGTAACAAAGATGGCATGAGTACATTTTGACAGCAGCTTTTATGTGAGCTACTCTTTCTGTAGTTTTTCTTGCTGTTGCAGTCAGGCATCATTGCTTATCACTTAATATATGTTAATAAATGATTTAAGCACACTTTTATCTACTTTTGTTTATCACATGTTTTAAAAAGGTATTTTTTTTTCATATTCACCATTACACCTGTTATGTGAAACCAGTACATGGAGAGAATCAAAATATCTCTACATTGAATTGCAATTATTTCAAATAAATTCAAATTCAATCTTTCTTACAACTCTGGAAATTACATATTTTTCAGCAATCTGTTATCTGTTATATTTGTTTAACTAACACATTTATTTACGTATTTTTCACTCAAGAACGTTAAGTAACTTCTGTATACCAGGGGTTGCTCTAAATACTGAGGACACAGCATTAAGAAATTTCCTTCTATAATGAAATTTATATTTTTAGCTCTGAGTTTAGTAAGTGGTGAGAGTAGACTTTCTTGCCTTATTTCTGACCTTAGGGGAAAAGTATTACATCTTTTCCTCATTAAGTAAGGCATTAGGTATAGGCTTTTCCTAGTTTTTCATTCATTTATTAAGTTGAGAATGTTCTCTTTTATGCCTGGTTTGCAAAGAGATTTTTTTTAAGTCAGAAATTGGACTTGGATTTTATTCTTTTTTTTTTTTTTTCTGGCACGCGGGCCTCTCACTGTTGTGGCCTCTCCCTTTGCGGAGTACAGGCTCCAGACGCGCAGGCTCAGCGGCCATGGCTCACGGGCCTAGCCGCTCCGCAGCATGTGGGATCTTCCCGGACCGGGGCACGAACCCGTGTACCCTGCATTGGCAGGCGGACTCTCAACCACTGCGCCACCAGGGAAGCCCTATTCATATTTTTTATTTTGCATCTATTGATAGCACATTTTAAAATTTTGTCTTTTTAATATGGTGAATGACAGGGATTAATTTTCTGTTTTAAGTTTTTTACTTTTTTAAACCACTTTGTTGAGGTATGATTGACATGTATAAATCTCTGCATATTTAGTGTATACACCTGGATGAGTTTGGGGATAAGTATACAACCATTAAACCATCATCACCACCAAAGCCATGAGACATCTATCACCTCCAACCTACTTTTTAAAATTAATAGTATTTTTTTTTTGTTATAACAGCATTTAACATGTGCCCTCTTTGCTAATTTTATGTAAACAATACAGTATTAACTGTAGACATTAGGCTGAATAGTGGATCTCAAGAAATTATTTCTCTTGTATAACTGAAAATTTATACCCTTTGACCATCACCTCCTCCATTTTCCCCTTCTGCCAGCCCCCTGTAATCACCATTCTATTCTCTGTTTCCATAGTTTGACTTTTTTAGATTCCACATATAGATGAAATCATATGGTATTTCCTTCCTCTATCTGGCTTATTTCACTTAGCATAATGCCCTCTGGTTCCTCCCACCTTGTCCCACATGGCAAAATTTCCTTCTTTTTAAAGGTTGAATGGTATTCCATTATCTGTATATGTCATATTTTCTTTATTCATTTATCTGTTCATGGACATTTAGAAATGTTAAAGTATATATTCTTGGGATAAATTCTACTTGGTCATAATGTATTATTTTAAAGTATTTTGGGATTCTATTTACTAAAAATTTTGTCTTAATATTTATGTCTATGTTTATATTGAATACTTGTATTTATGTTTATAGTTTTCCATTTATTTTTGTTTTTGTTTCCCTTACCTTAGGAAACAGATACAAAATAGCTAAGACCTAGGTCAAAGACTGTGCTACCTATACTTTCTTCCAGGAGATTTATGGTTTTAAGTGTTACACTTAAGTCTTTAATCCATTTTGAGTTTATTCTTGTATATGATATGAGAAAATGTTCTACTTCCATCCTTTTATATATAGTTGTTCAGTTTTCCCCACACCACTTACTGAAGAGACAGTATTTTCCCCATTGTATATTCTTGCCTCCTTGCTTGTAGATCAGCTGACCATATGTGCATGGGTTTATTGCTGGGGTCTCTATTCTTTTCCACTAATTTATGTGTCAGTTTTTGTGCCAGTACCATACTGTTTTGCTAACCATAGCTTAGTAGTATAATCTGAAGTCAGGGAGTGTGATACCTCTAGCTTTGTTCTTTTTTTCAGGGAAATAGCTTTGGCTATTTGGGTCTTTTCTGATTCCATACAAATTAAGGATCATTTGTTCTAGTTCCATGAAAAATGTCATGAGTATTTTGATAGGGATTGTATTAAATCTACAGGTTGCATTGGGTAGTATGGACATTTTAACATTATTAATTCTTCCAATCCATAAACATGGGGTATCTTTCCATTTATTTGTATTATCTTCAGTTCCCTTCTTCAGTGTCTTATAGTTTTCTGATTACAGGTCTTTCACCTCCTTGGTTAAGTTTATTTCTAGGTATTTTATTTTTTGGTGTGATTGTAAATGAGATTGTTTTGTTCTTTTCTCTCTCTGCTGTTTCATTATTAGTGTATAGAACAACAGATTTCTGTATATTAACATATTATTGACTGGGGGATTTTTGCAGAAACTAACACCTGTGGCTGGTGATTTGTTATATAAGTGAATATTGAAACACCTATGTCTGAGTAAATATCAACTTTTTTTGCACTTAAATGTATTTATTTGAAACTTTGTACATGTCTTATTAAAGCATTCTAATATTTTGTTAGAGTATGATAGGCGTTATAGCAGGCATCTCTGTGCAGGGGAACAGAACATCTATTACAAATTTACAGTGTTTGACTATGCTTTCCCCTGGAAGAGCAGGCTCTACACTTTCTGGTAGCACTTTTTTTTTTTTTTTAGTTCTGTGGGTATTATTTCCTCTAGAATATGTTCTTTTATTTTACCCGATAGTCGACAGGTGGATCTTTGTGAGGGGCTCTTTTAGAAACGCCACAAGAAGGACCAGGTGCGGGACTACCACTACATTCACCAGAATGGTCAGTTACCCATTCTCTAGCTACTGCTAACAAAAATTACTTGTAAGTCCTTTTATTCTGTGCATTAAGGCTACAATGAATTTTAAATGCATTGAGTTAACGGCAAGTACTCAAATAAAAACCCACTATCTTATACCATTTTTGAGTTTTCTGGAGGATATTGAAGTTTGCCAGGTATTGATCGGATTGATCAACTCCTTTCATATACATATTATACTCTAATATACAAGTGGGCTTAGTTATCTGATGGCCAGTCCTCCTGTCTTCCCTTCTTGTAGATGCTATGGAGGCATCATGAATAGTTGTTCACATGTGGACTAGCCTCTAGAATCACTTCTCCCTTCCATAAGAATGTCATTTCTCCCTTCTATAGATTTTTAGATTTCTCCTTTAATTGGTTTGGTAGACCACAATTCTCTCTTATAGTCCCATAAACTCTGGTTTTGTTTTTCAATAATATTTCAGATGTGGACACATTGTTGTAATAATTGTCTTGGTAAATATGGTGCCATGAACCAAGATAAGGTTGTAGGACCAATAATATTATGTCTTGCAGTTTCTTTCTTTCACCCATGTAAATCTGAAGGTTGCATATATATCCAGTTTCACTTTCACTAACCATCCTGACCAAAATTCCATATTTTGCAGGTTTTCCAGGATTAGAGGTTTTGCATCTGAGCCATCTTCTCCACTTTATCATTGCCTCCTCAAGTGATAGCTCTTGTTTGGGTATATAGATTGATTGAAATTTTGGTAAAAAATAATCCAAAAGAGGTTTAACTGGAAATTTTGTCTGCAGGAAATAGAGTTTCTGAGTTATCATTAAAGTGAAGAAATGTCATTGTTTGTTTGAACCTTCTTCTCATAATAATCTTTGGAAAGATAGGTGTTTCAAGTCAGGGATCAGTATTCTTTCCACTGTGACTTTCTTATTTGTCCCATCAAAATTATTAATCCAGGAAACTTCTTCATGTTACTATTGGTTACATCAGTCCATTTTAAAGCCTTATACTTTTTATATGATTTTTTATTCTGTTGGTGATACAAATTTGTTTGAGAAGCGACCAACTTGAAAAAGTCATTACCAAAAATTAATACTGTTATTTCACTAACACTTTGCAGGTTATTACATTCAGTAGTTACACCTGATACACGTGTAAAGTCTTCTAATTTTCATGAAATGTTGTCTTCAATCTACTCTTCTGTAGAAGCAAAGACACGTTCTCCAGCACTGAGTTTCATTTTCACTTAACATATCAGAATCAATCACTAAGGTTTTTTGTCTTTTTTTCATCTAATATTCACGTCATCTGAATCAGAACTATATTCTGAAGAACTATCATCTTCTAAGACCGTAGTATATATGTCGCTGGGACAATCAGAAAAATTATCTGCATGAAATTCACCGAAAAATTCTTCTTCACTCAAAATTTCACAGTGCGTCATTTTTGAAAATTTTACAGTAATAAACTTGAGTTTATAATATAAACAAGGTTGAAACAAAAACCTAACAGAGCAAAATGTGAATGATAATGACAGTCATAAGTTTTATAATGAATCCTTGACCAATTTTAAGCTCTAACAACTTCACATGGTGATGTTAATTGTATCACTCTCTAAAAATGTATTGATACCTCTCCAGTCAATAATGTTCGGGTAACAAAAGACATATTAATACATTTACCATCAATAAATTGTTAATCTTGTATCCTGAAACTTTACTGATGTAATTTATTAGTTCTAGTAGTCTTTGGTGGCATCTTAGGTTTTTCTATATATAGTATTGTGTCATCTGCAAGTAGTGACAGTTTTACTTTTTCCCTTCCAATTTGGGTGCCTTTTATTTCTTTTACTTGTCTGATGGCTATGGCTAGGATTTCTAATACTATGTTAAATAGAAGTGGTAAGAGTGGGCATCCGTATCTTGTTCCTGGTCTTAGAGGAAAAGCTTTCAGCTTTTCACCATTGAGTATGATGTTATCTGTAAGTTCATCACAAACAGCCTTTATTATGTTGAGGTATGTTCCCTCTATACCAACTTCATTTAGAGATTGTATCATGAATGGATGTTGAATTTTGTCAAATGCTTTTTCTGCATCTATTGAGATGATCATGTGATTTTTATTCTTCCTTTTGTTAATATGGTGTATTAGGTTGATTGATATTGAACCATCTTTGCATCCCTGGAATAAATCCCACTTGATTGTGATGTAGGATCCTTTTAGTGTATTGTTGAATTCGGTTTGCTAACATTTTTTTGAGGGTTTTTGCATCTGTTGTATATTCATCAGCGATATTGTCCTGTATACAGGGTATACAGCTAATATTTTATAATAACTTTTTTTTAAATAGGGCTTATTCTCTTTTTTAATTAATTAATTTGTTTGTTTTTGGCTGCATTGGTTCTTTGTTGCTACGTGCAGGCTTCCTCTAGTTGCAGTGAGTGAGGGCTACTCTTCGTTACGGTGCATGGGCTTCTCATTGCAGTGGCTGGCTTCTCTTGTTGCAGAAAATGGGCTCTAAGTGTGTGGTCTTCAGTAGTTGTGGAAGGTGGGCTCAGTAGTTGTGGCTCACGGGCTCAAGAGTACAGGCTCAGTAGTTGTGGTGAATGGGCTTATTTGCTCCATAACATGCGGGATCTCCCGGACCAGGGCTCGAACCTATGTCCCCTGCATTGGCAGGAGGATTCTTAACTACTGTGCCACCAGGGAAGTCCCTATAATAAATTTATGTGGAGTATATTCTATAAAAATGTCAAATTGCTATGTTGTACACCTGAAGTTATTATTGTAAGTCAGCTATACTTCAATTTAAAATTTTTTTTTTTTTTTTTTGCGGTACGCCGGCCTCTCACTGTTGTGGCCTCTCCCGTTGCGGAGCACAGGCTCCGGACACGCAGGCTCAGTGGCCATGGCTCACGGGCCCAGCCGCTCCACGGCATGTGGGATCTTCCCGGACCGGGGCACGAACCCATGCCCCCCACATCAGCAGGCGGACTCTCAACCATTGTGCCACCAGGGAAGCCCCTAAAAAAATTTTTTTTTAAAGATTAAAGAAATGTAATTTTCCTGTCTTTGTCTTCTGTATTAGGGAAATGTAAGACTGATAAAATGAGGTGGGACGTATTCTCTCCCTTTGAATTTTCTGAAATAGTTTGCATCAAGTTAGTGATATTTCTTACCTAATGATGGTTAGGATTGATCGGTAAAGCCATTTGAATCCGGAGTTCTATTTATGAGAAAGATTTCAACTACACATAAGGCATAAGTTTTGGCTGAAGATATAAAAATTCTTATATTTTAGTTAACTGTGTTTTATTTCAAGGTAGTTCTTTAATTTGTAGGGAATATAGAACTATTTTGCAAAACCATGTATAAAAGCATGTTAAGTCCTAGCACCATCTTTGGACATTTTGTAAGAGTTTTTGGCTTAATAATTTAATCCTGTTTTTGATTCAAGTTTGTTTGATATGAGTTCAAATGGCAATTGTTAGATTATGATTAGTCATTTCTTCTGTAGTGTGATTTTACAAGTAAAATATTAAAAACTAAAAGGTCCAAATTTACAACTCTTTCAAAAATGCCAAGTTAAACTCTAGTACTCTTTGCACCCTCAAATAATTTTAAAAGCTCTAAGTATCCATTGTGTGATAGCACAACTGCTAAACCTTCACGAGCACTGAACAGATATATTTGAATTTTGTTTGTTAATAATATAGCATCTCTTAAACATTTTTACCATAGTTGATATATACAGTTATTTATTTTTAAAAAGCATCTTAGACAAACAATATGTTTATGTCAAGTTTAAAAGCAGACAAACATAGCATGAGAAGGATAATTCTAAAGCCTGGATATAAAATGAAATGAAACATTGCAGCCAGTGTTTGCAAAGACACTGTGTATTTTTTTCAATTAAAACGTATGAAATATTTACACACTTAAAAATACAATTCTCCCGTTGTGGAGCACAGGCTCTGGACGCGCAGGCTCAGAGGCCATGGCTCATGGACCTAGCCATTCCGCGGCATGTGGGATCTTCCCAGACCGGGGCACGAACCCGTGTGCCCTGCATTGGCAGGCGGACTCTCAACCACTGTGCCACCAGGGAAGCCCAAAAATACAATTTTAATCATAACTTTTGAGTAATCTTTGAAATAGTTTGGTGAGATCCGATGATTCCACAGATAGTAGATAATAAAATCTCTGACCTTAGCATTTAGAGTCAATTATATAGGGGACTCCCCTGGTAGCTCAGTGGTTAAGAATCTGCCTGCCAATGCAGGGGACACGGGTTCGATCCCTGGACCGGGAAGATCTCACATGCCATGGAGCAACTAAGCCCATGTGCCACAACTACTGAGCCTGCACTCTAGAGCCTGCGAGCCACAACTACTGAAGCCCACATGCCTAGAGCCCATGCTTTGCAACAGGAGAAGCCACCGCAATGAGAAGCCTGGGCACAGCAAAGAAGAGTAGCCCCCGCTTGCCACAACTAGATAAAGCCCACGCGCAGCAACAAAGACCCAATGCAGCCAATAATAAATAAATAAGCAAATAGATTTAAAAAATAATAAAGTCAATTACATAATGACTTGTCAGAAAGTTACAGTAAATATCCTAAATCCATTCTGTTATTTTTTAAGCATAATTTGTCCTACATTAGGATGTGTGACTTCAACATTTTTGACATGAGAGAACAGATAAAAATATATTCTTAGAAATATTTGAATTAAAGATAATTATTTATTAAAAAATGAAATACGTGCGTTTTGTCAGGAATTATTTCTAATGTTGGAAACCTAACCTTAACTCTTCACCTAATCTTTCACATAGGTTTAGTTTGAACATATTTGAGGGTTTAAAAAATTTTTTATGAAGATTATTGGAGGAGGAAGTATTAAAACCAAGATCTCTGAACCTCTGCTCTTTGAGTAGAATAAAAATTTCAGATATTCCTTGTAGACACCTGTCTCATTAACTTCAGTATGGATTTTGTCAGCATGAAGACTGTATGATTAGGCATTAAAATTAATTTCATAAGCGGCTCAAATGAAATTAAATTTCACATGGGTTTAGTCTGGTAAAGTATTTTTCATCACAGCTATAGGGTCATTTACAAGAAGTGTATGGATTTTTAAGTGGATATAACTGATGTACAAAATGAAGAATTTTTACTAAAAAATCATTTGCATGTGTTCATTAAAAGAATCACTAGATACTAACAGGTATTACAGATTCAAATGAGTACCAGTTGGTCTAAGATCTTAAGAAGCAGAAAAAGAACGCTATATTTTTCTCTATCTGCTACCACTTTATTCCTCCTTCCATATTCTAACACAGCACAAAGTATTTAATCTTTGGTGATAGATTGGCAAATTATTATAAATCTCATAATGATTGAGTAATAATCAGGAGTTCTTTTCTAATACTTAATATTAATAGATTTTAACAATAAAAATAGAATAAGTTACTATTTATATGGAAATATGATAAATTTGGTAGGGATTACCAAAAACAGTAAGTTCAAGGCATAATCTGTACTTTGAAGTAGTAAAATAATTAAGATTTAATGAGTTTTAGTGTTCGTTGACTTTTTTAAAAAAGTATAATTTGTTGAGCTTCCCTGGTGGTGCAGTGGTTGAGAGTCCACCTGCCGATGCAGGGGACGTGGGTTCGTGTCCCGGTCCGGGAAGATCCCACATGCCGCAGAGCGGCTGGGCCCGTGAGCCATGGCCGCTGAGCCTGCGCGTCTGGAGCCTGTGCTTCGCAACGGGAGAGGCCACAACAGTGAGAGGCCCGCGTACAGAAAAAAAAAAAAAAAGTATAATTTGTTGAAGTGTAATTTTTTTAGAAAAATGGCTGTTCCACATTGCTTGCAAAATTCCTGAAAATTTAACAGTCATTTCTTAAAAGCTGATGTGGTCAGTTTGTAGCATACCAACAATATGTAAGACAGCCATTTTATTGTGCAAAAGCATTTTGTCAGGAAATTCAGAAAGGACAGAGGTGGATCAGCTTTTCTGTGTTCCACTTTGTCCAGGTTCTCAGCTAAGAAGCCTCAAATGGCAGAAAAATAGAACAGCTTGAGCTGGAGAGTCCAAATCCAAGATGCTTCTTCACTCACCTGTCTGTGACAGGGGCTGGACTCAACTGGGACTGTCAATCAGAGTGCATTCATGCGGCTTCTCCGTTGTGGCAGTCTCAGGTTAATCTAACTTCTGACATGGCAGTTTAGGAGCATGGCCTTTTCTGACCTAGTCTCAGAACTCAGATGGCATCACTTCCTCCACATTCTATTGGCTGAAGCAGTTACAAGCTTATCCAGATTCAAGAAGATGGGTACTTAGACCTTCCCTCCTGGTGGCAAAGATATTAAAGAATTTGAAGCCGTGTTCTAAAATCACTACACTGTGTATACCATTTTGTGTTCTGCTTTTCCATTTAACTTTATACTCTAGACATAAAATGCCTCTCTTGTAAAAATCATTTAATCACTTATTTGGCATGATCTAGCTTTCCTAGCCAAATTTTTCACTGTAGATGCAAATATCCAATTATAGTATATTGAATGATTTAGGTAGGAAAAATGTAGTATCTGTTTCTACAAGAGATATCTTCATAATAAGGAATCATGAGAGAATAAAACTGCTTCATTGGTGTTTAGCCAGGTAATATTATTCTGAAATAAAATCTGCATATAAAAATGCATCTTTTAGCATTTCATTGAAAATTATGGAGCAAATTTAATTTCATAAAAGAATGTTAGATGTTGTGTGTGTATTTTAGCAATTGCAGTGTAATAATCTTGGATGTACTAAACTGCAAAAATTTCTGCTACATCAGCCAATCCACGTTTTTATCTATAACTTTGTCAAAAGTCAATAAAACGAAAAAGCTTACTCATCTCGCTAAAGGGTTGTAAGCTCTCTTTATTTAAAAAAGGAGTTTGGAGATTGTTTTCTTCCATTTTGATATGAGTCGTGTATCACTTTCATTTAGTGACATCAAATGTTAAGCCTCAGTAAAACTGCCTTATAGAAGAAAAAATATGATGTTGACTCAGTGATAACTCCTAGATGAAATAGGATGCTAACACTGGGGTTAGTTGCATAAGTTTTAAAAATTAAAAAATATATTCTGGCAATCTGTCTAGTGTAGAGAAGCTTCTATTTAGCAAAAAATAGTTCCTACTTTGGGATATTCACTGTGATAACGAAGCAGCATCTCAATTAAAAACCTTGGCTGAAGTGTATGTCATACCTGGTAAACTGGAAGGAAACAAGAAACCAATCAAAGACTCCTAAAGTGGACCTCCTTTTAAGGGTTGATCCTCCAAATCCATCATTTGGAGGGAATGCAATCCAAGTTGGGAATGTTGCTGTTATCATTGATACATCTCTCATCCTAATCCTCTTTATACAGCCAGTCATCAGGTCATACTCATTTTTCCTCTAAAATACCCTTTGTATCCATTTCCTCCTTTTCACTTTACAGTTGCCATCTTGCCATCTTAGGGGGGTGAATATTGATTTTTCTGAGGTTGCAACTGCGTTTTTAATTGAATGTAAATGTTTTTTGGTAGGAGAGCTCCCTCATTAAGTTCTTAGTTTTCCTATACGGTCTAATACATATGATTGTGTATAAGTAAGACCCATAAAGGCATTTGAACTGTGAAGCTTTACTGTCCAAATCATTTTACACATGGTGAGAGCTACCTTTGCAAAATTTCTTGCTTCTACTCACTTCTACTCACTTCTCTGCACTCCCATCCAGACATTTCATACTAATGCACACTGTAGAAAAAGCTGCCACAAACTTCTTTAAAGACCTGCACTCACATGTCATCCCTCTTCTGTAACTTTCCATGAGTCATGACAGACTAGTATCATATATGTTTTATAATCTAGTCCTATTGAGCTTTTGCAAACGTATTTCTGCTTCTATCTCATCATGGCCCCTCCACTCAGATCAGACCGACTGAACAGAAACTTTATACATGCTTCAGTCACAGCCTTAAAATATCTAATTCTGTCTTCCCTTGAGGGGATCAAGACAGGCTTATCTACCTTGTTTCAAGTGGTGTTCCAGGGACAGAGGGTGACAAGTTACAGGAAAAGTCAGACAGTGACTATACATTACTTCTTGTAGTATAATGTCACAGATCAAATGTTAGACTGGTAAAGTAATAAAAACAATAGATTAGGGCTTCCCTGGTGGCGCAGTGGTTGAGAGTCCACCTGCCGATGTGGGGGACACGGGTGCGTGCCCCGTTCCGGGAAGATCCCACATGCCGCGGAGCGGCTAGGCCCGTGAGCCATGGCCGCTGAGCCTGCGCATCCGGAGCCTGTGCTCCTCAACGGGAGAGGCCACTGCAGTGAGAGGCCCGTGTACCGCAAAAAAACAAACAACAGCAACAAAAAACCCCAATAGGTTACACTTATGGGGAAAGTACAATGTGCCAGTTTCTGTACAAAAAATAATTTACATGCACTAGCTATTTAACCCTTACAAGGAACCCCTGGAAGAGGTACTACTATCTCCCTTTTATAAGCAGGGAAACTGAACACAGAGGGTTTACGGAGATTGCCCACAATATCATAGTAAGTAAGTGGCAGAACTGGGATTCCAATTCAGCAGCTCTGATGCTAGATAGTCACTCCCAGTCACCATGCTCTATCACCACTAAAGAAAAAAAAAAGACATCTGAAAAGATGTGAAGCTGCATAGATACTAAAAAAGAGATAGGGTTTCATTTTATCACTCACCTTTATTTGAGTGCCTGTATGTACCCATGCAGTCTTCAAGCATTAGACTGTATTGACGCACAGCAAACATCCCTGACTTCATGGAGCTTGTATTATAGTGGAAAGGAGCAGAAAACCCAGGTTAGGTGCAAAGCTGGTAAATACAGCTTATGTTAACAGGACATTTTTTTAAAGCTCCAGACATGCTAAGTGAATGGTTCAACCTGTTTTAAGTGCACAGGGGTCAAAGGACTTTATGTGAAACATTCTTCAACTTTCAAGTAGTTGGTTAAACTTTGAAGTAAGTTTATCTCCACATAAATAGAAATTCAATGGCAAGAATTAACATCAAACTCAACTTCTTGAAAAGAGATGGTGCCTATTTCTTTTTCAAACGTTATCACACTTGTCATGTATTTTGTGTTCAATAAATATTCACAGTGAATTAATGGATTAAGTGATAAATATCAATTATATGTGTGTATGAGAGTGTACTATTTGTCAGTTGCAAATATTGTTAACCTTTGATTGGACGTTCCAATTTTATTGGATGGCTCTTCTGAGAATGTTCAACCACCTTGAGAAATAATAATTTTGCATGGATGTCAAATGTTCCCAAGAATAGTTTTATTGATTTTTCCATTTAAAAATACTCTGAACAAGTATGAGTAAGAACCCCAGATAGAATCCTCTGTAGTGGCCAGTGCATAATTTTCTTTAATAAGGGTAATGGCAAGCATTGACAGCTTTAGGTATTGTTTTGGGCCGAAAGTAGCTCTTAAGCTTCAATCAACAATTTATCTTTCATAACAGTAATGATCCCTGAACATCTTCAGAAACTTAAAGAATTCTCCAGTGGTTTGGAGAAAGAGAAAATAGAATGATATGAAGGACCACAGGAGACGAATTCCTTGCATTGAGGTATGGCAGACAGTCATATGTCACAAAACACACATACACACACAGAGAATTTTCTTAAAGTACCTTAACTTAGCTAACCCATCTTCTGTGAGTATATCAGTACCATTTATTGGAAAACTGTTATAGACATGGAAATAGTGATGAATTTTTTAAAATATTTAAAACCTTAATCTTTTCCCTCCCTAGCATTCTATCATATTATATATATGTTTTTTTGCATCTTTATTGGAGTATAATTGTTTACAAAGTTGTGTTACTTGCTGCTGTATAATAAAGTGAATCAGCTATATGTATACATGTGTCCCCATAACTCCTCCCTCTTTCATCTCCCTCCCAGCCTCCCTATCTCACCCCTTCAGGTGGACACAAAGCACCGAGGACCTGATCTCCCTGTGTTATGCAGCTGCTTAACACTAGCTATCTATTTTATATTTGGTAGTGTATATATGTCCATGCCACTCTCTCACTTCATCCCAGCTTACACTTCCCCCTCCCCATGTCCTCAAGTCCATTCTCTATGTCTGTGTCTTTATTTCTGTCCTGCCGCTAGGTTCTTCAGAACCATTTTTTTTTTCTTTTAGATTCCATATATATGAGTTAGCATACGGTATTTGTTTTCCTCTTTCTGATTTACTTCACTCTGGTATGACAGACTCTAGGTCCATCCACCTCACTGCAAATAACTCAATTTCATTTCTTTTTATGGCTGAGTTATATTCCATTGTACATATGTGCCATATCTTCTTTATCCATTCATCTGTCGATGGACACTTAGGTTGCTTCCACGTCCTGGCTATTGTAAACAGAGCTGCAGTGAACACTGTGGTACACGACTGTTATTGAATTATGGTTTTCTCATGGTATATGCCCAGTAGTAGGATTGCCAGGTCATATGGTAGTTCTATTTTTAGTGTCTTAAGGAACCTGCTTACTCTTCTCCGTACTGGCTGTATTGGTTTACATTCCCACCAACAGTGTGAGAGTGTTCCCTTTTCTCCACACCCTCTCCAGCATTTGTTGTTTTTAGATTTTTTAATGATGGCCATACTGACTCATGTGAGGTGATACCTCACTGTAGTTTTGATTTGCATTTCTGTAATGATTACTGATGTTGAGCATTCTTTCATGTGTTTGTCGGTAATCTGTATATCTTCTTCGGAGAAATGTCTATTTAGGTCTTCTGCCCATTTTTGGATTGGGTTGTTTATTTTTTTAATATTGAGCTGCATGAGCTGCTTAAAAATTTGGGCAATTAATTCTTTGTCAGTTGCTTCATTTGCAAATAATTTCTTCCATTCTGAGGGTTGTCTTTTCATCTTGATTATGGTTTCCTTTGCTGTGCAAAAGCTTTTAAGTTTCATTAGGTCCCATTTGTTTATTTTTATTTCCATTTCTCTAGGTGGTGGGTCAAAAAGGATCTTGCTGTGATTTATGTCATAGAGTGTTCTGCCTATATTTTCCTCTAAGAGTTTTATAGTGTCTGGCCTTACATTTAGGTCTTTAATCCATTTTGAGTTTATTTTTGTGTATGGTATTAGAGATTGTTCTAATTTCATTCTTTTACATGTAGTTGTCCATTTTTCCCAGCACCACTTATTGAAGAAGCTGTCTTTCCTCCATTATATATTCTTGCCTCCTTTACCAAAAATAAGGTGATCATATGTGTGTGGGTTTATCTCTGGCCTTTCTATCCTATTCCATTGATCTATATTTCTGTTTTTGTGCTAGTACCATACTGTCTTGATTACTGTAGCTATGTAGTATAGTCTGAAGTCCAGGAGCCTGATTCCTCCAGCTCCGTTTTTCTTTCTCAAGATTGCTTCGGCTATTCAGGGTCTTTTGTGTTTCTATACAATTGTGAAATCTTTTGTTTTGGTTCTGTGAAAAATGCCATTGGTAGTTTGATAGGGATTGCATTGAATCTGTAAATTGCTTTGGGTAGTATAGTCATTTCACAGTGTTGATTCTTCCAATCCAAGAACATGGTATATCTCTCCATCTTTTGGATCATCTTTGATTTCTTTCATCAGTATCTTACAGTTTTCTGCATACATGTCTTTTGTCTCCTTAGGTAGGTGTATTCCTAAGTATTTTATTCTTTTTGCTGCAGTGATAAATAGGAGCGTTTCCTTAATTTCACTTTCAGATTTTTCATCATTAGTGTATAGTAATGCAAGGGATTTCTGTGCATTAATTTGTATCCTGCTACTTTACCAAATTCATTGATTAGCTCTAGTAGTTTTCTGGTAGCATCTTGAGGATTCTGTATGTATAGTATCATGTCATCAGCAAAAAGTGATAGCTTTATTCTTCTTTTCTTTCTTTCTTTTCTGATTTGGATTGCTTTTATTTCTTTTTCTTCTCTGATTGCTGTTGCTAAAACTGCCAAAACTATGTTGAATAATAGTGGTGAGAGTCGGCTACCTTGTCTTTTTCCTGATCTTAGTGGAAATGGTTTCAGTTTTTCACCATTGAGAACAATATTGACTGAGTTTGTCATATATGGCCTTTATTATGTTAAGGAAAGTTACCTCTATGCCTACTTTCTATAGGTTTTTATCATAAATGGGTTTTGAATTTTGTCAAAAGCTTTTTCTGCACCTGTTGAGATGATAAAATGGTTTTTCTCCTTCAATTTGTTAATATGGTTTATCGCATTGATTGATTTGTATATATTGAAAAATCCTTGCATTCCTGGGATAAATCCCACTTGATCATGGTGTATGATCCTTTTAATGTGCTGTTGGATCTGTTTGCTAGTATTTTGTTGAGGATTTTTCCATCTATGTTCATCAGTGATATTGGCCTGTAGTTTTCTTTTTTTGTGACATATTTGTCTCGTTTTGGTATCAGCGTGATGGTGGCCTTGTAGAATGGGTTTGGGAGTGTTCCTCCCTCTGCTATATTTTGGAAGAGTTTGAGAAGGATAGGTGTTAGCTCTTCTGTAAATGTTTGATAGAATTCACCTGTGAAGGAATCTGGTCCTGGGCTATTGTTTGTTGGAAGATTTTTAATCACAGTTTCAACTTCATTGTTTGTGATTGGTCTGTTTGTATTTTCTATTTCTTCCTGGGCCAGTCTCGGAAGGTTGTGTTTTTCTAAGAGCTTGTCCCTTTCTTCCAGGTTGTCCATTGTATTGGCATATTGTTGCTTGTAGTAATTTCTCATGATCCTTTGTATTTCTGCAGTGTCATTTGTTACTTCTCCTTTTTCATTTCTAATTCTATTGATTTCAGTCTTCTCTCTTTTATTCTTGATGAGTCTGGCTAATGGTTTACCAATTGTGACTACCTTCTTAAAGAACTAGCTTTTAGCTTTATTGGTCTTTGCTATCATTTCCTTCATTTCTTTTTCTTTTATTTCTGATCTGTTGTTTATGATTTCTTTCCTTCTGCTAACTTTGGGGTTTTTTGTTCTTCTTTCTCTAATTCCTTTATGTGTAAGGTTAGGTTGTGTATTTGAGATGTTTCTTGAGGTAGGATTGTATTGCTATAAGCTTCCTTCTTAGAACTGCTTTTGCTGCATCCCATAGGTTTTGGGTCATCATGTTTTCATTGTCATTTGTTTCTAGGTATTTTTTTATTTCCTCTTTGATTTCTTCGGTGGTCTCTTGGTTATTAAGGAGTGTTGTTTAGCCTCCATGTGTTTGTATTTTTTGCAGATTTTTTCCTGTAATTGTTATCTAGTCTCATAGCGTGTGGTCGGATAAGATACTTGATGTGATATCAATTTTCTTAAATTTATCAAGGCTTGATTTGTGATCCAAGATATGATCTATCTTGGAGAATGTTCCAGAGCACTTGAGAAGAAAGTATATTCTCTTGTTATTGGATGGAATGTCCTATAAATACCAATTAAGTCCATCTTGTTTAATGTATCATTTAAAGCTTCTGTTTCCTTATTTGTTTTCATTTTGGATGATCTGTCCATTGGTGAAAGTGGGGTGTTAAAAGTCCCCGACTATTACTGTGTTACTGTCAATTTCCCTGTTTATGGCTGTTAGCATTTGCCTTATGTATTGAGGTGCTCCTATGTTGGGTGCATAAATATTTACAATTATTATATCTTCTTCTTGAATTGATCCCTTGATCATTATGTAGTGTCCTTCTTTGTCTCTTGTAATAGTTTTTATTTTAAAGTTGACTTGTCTGATATGAGAATTACTACTTCAGCTTTCTTTTGATTTCCATTTGCATGGAACATCTTTTTACATCCCCTCACTTTCAATCTGTATGTGTCCCTAGGCCTGAAGTGGGTCTCTTGTAGACAGCATATATATGGGTCTTGTTTTTGTGTCTATTCAGCCAGTCTATGTCATTTGGTTGGAGCATTTAATCCATTTACATTTAAGGTAGTTATCAGTATGTATGTTGCTATTACCATTTTCTCAATTGTTTTGTGTTTGTTATTGTAGGTCTTTTCTTTCTCTTGTGTTTCCTGCCTAGAGAAGTTCCTTTAGCATTTGTTGAACAGCTGGTTTGGTGGTGCTGAATTCTCTTAGCTTTTGCTTGTCTGTAAAGGTTTTAATTTTTCCATCAAATCTGAATGAGATCCTTGCTGGTTAGAATAATCTTGCTTGTAGCTTTTTCATGTCATCACTTTAAATATGTCCTGCCACTCCCTTCTGGCTTGCAGAGTTTCTGCTGAAAGATCAGCTGTTAACTTTATGGGGATTCCTTTGTATGTTAATTGTTGCTTTTCCTTTGCTGCTTTTATTTTTCCTTTGTACTTAATTTTGATAGTTTGATTAATATGTGTCTTGGCATGTTTCTCCTTGGATTTGTCCTGTATGGGGCTCTCTGCACTTCCTGGACTTGATTGACTATTTCCTTTCCCATATTAGTGAAGTTTTCAACTATAATCTCTTCAAATATTTTCTCAGTCCCTTTCTTTTTCTCTTCTTCTTCTGGGACCATTTAATATTTTCCCAGAAGTCTCTGAGACTGTCTTTAATTGTTTTCATTCTTTTCTCTTTGTTCTGCTCTGCAGTAGTTATTTCCAGTACTTTATCTTCCAGGTCACTTATGCGTTCTTCTGCCTCAGTTATTCTGCTATTGATTCCTTCTAGAGAATTTTTAATTTCATTTATTGTGCTGTTCATCATTGTTTGTTTGCTCTTTAGTTCTAGGTTCTTGTTAAAATTTTCTTGTATTTTCTCCTTTCTATTTCCAAGATTTTGGATCATTTTTACTATCATTCCTCTGAATTCTTTTTCAGGTAGACTGCCTATTTCCTCTTTATTTGTTTGGTCTGGTGCGTTTTTACCTTGCTCCTTCATCTGCGATGTATTTCTCTGTCTTCTGATTTTGCTTAACTTAGTGTGTTTGGGGTCGCCTCTTTGCAGGCTGCAGGTTCGTAGTTCCCGTTGTTTTTGGTGTCTGCCCCCAGTGGGTAAGGTTGGTTCAGTGGGTTGTGCAGGCTTTCTGGTGGAGGGGACTGGTGCCTGTGTTCTGGTCGATGAGGCTGGATCTTGTGTTTTTGGTTGGCAGGACCACATCTGGTGGTGTATTTTAGAGTGTCTGTGAAGTTTTTATGATTTTAGGCTGCTTCTCTGCTAATGGGTGGCATTGTGTTCCTGTCTTGCTAGTTGTTTGGCATAGAGAGTCCAGCCCTGGAGCTTGCTTGTTGTTGAGTGGAGCTGGGTCTTAGCATTAAGATGGAGATCTCTAGGAGAGCTTTTACTGTTTAATAGTATGTGGGACTGGGAGGTCTCTGGTGGACCATGTTCTGAACTTGGCTCTCTCACCTCAGAGGCTCAGGCCTGACCCCCAGCCAGAGCACCAAGACCCTGTCTACCACACAGCTCAGAAGAAAACAGAGAAAAAAAGAGAAAGAAAGAAAGAAAAGAAAAGAAAGTTAGTAAATTAAAAAATAAAAGAATTGTTAAAAATTAAAAAATAAAAAAGTAATTTAAAAAAAAGAAAGAAAGAATGAATGAATAGAGCAACTAAACCAAAAAACAATCCACCAATGATAAGAAGCACTAAAAACTAAAAAAAAAAGCAACAAAAAAACGAACAGACACACCCCTAGGACAAATGTAAAAGCAAAGCATACACATACACACTCACTAAAAGAGGAAAAGAAAAATGTATATATATATATATATATATATATATATATATATATATATATATATATAAAAGGAAGAGCGCAACCAAATCAATAATGAAATCTACCAATGATAATAAGCTCTAAATACTTAACTAAGGTAAACATAAAACCAGAAACAAATTAGATGCAGAAAGCCAACACCAAGTCTACAGTTGCTCCCAAAGTCCACAGTCTCAGTTTTGGGAAGATTCGTTGTCTATTCAGGTATTCCACAGATGCAGGGTGCATCAAGTTGATTGTGGAGATTTAATCCACTGCTCCTGAGGCTGCTGGGAGAGATTTCTTTCTCTTCTTTGTTTGCACAACTGCTGGGGTTCAGCTTTGGATTTGGCCCCGCCTCTGCGTATAGGTTCCCTGAGGGCATCTGTTCCTGCCCAGGCAGGACAGGGTTAAAGGCGCAGCTGATTAGGGGACTCTGGCTCACTTAGGCTGGGGAGAGGGAGGGGTACGGAATGTGGGGCGAGCCTGTGGTGGCAGAGGTCGGCATGACGTTGCACCAGCCTGAGGTGTGCCGTGTGTTCTCCCAGGGAAGTTGTCCCTGGATCACGGGACACTGGCAGTGGCGGGCTGCACAGGCTCCCGGGAAGGGAGGTGTGGCGAGTGACCTGTGCTCGCACACAGGCTTCTGGGTGGCGGCAGCAGCAGCCTTAGCGTCTCATGCCCGTCTCTGGTGCCCGTGCTGATAGCCGCGGCTCGCGCCCGTCTCTGGAGCTCTTTTAGACGGTGCTCTGAATCCCCTGTCTTCGCCCACCCCAAAACAATGGTCTCTTGCCTCTTCGGCAGCTCCAGACTTTTTCCTGGACTCCCTCCCGACTAGCTGTGGCGCACTAGCCTCCTTCAGGCTGTGTTCACGCCACCAACCCCAGTCCTCTCCCTGGGATCCGACCTCCGAAGCCCGAGCCTCAGCTCCTAGCCCCCACCCGTCCCGGCGGGTGAGCAGACAAGCCTCTTGGGCTGGTGAGTGCTGGTTGGCAATGATCCTCTGTGCCAGAATCTCTCCACTTTGCCCTCTGCACCCCTGTTGCTACGCTCTCCTCTGTGGCTTCAAAGCTTCCCCCCCACACACTGCCAGTGAAGGGGCTTCCTAGTGTGTGGAAACCTTTCCTCCTTCACGGCTCCCTCCCACTGGTGCAGGTCTCATCCCTATTCTTTTGTCTCTGTTTTTTCTTTTCTCTTTTGCTGTACCCAGGTACCTGGGGAGTTTCTTGCCTTTTGGGAAGTCTGAGGTCTTCTGCAAGCGTTCAGTAGGTGTTTTGTAGGAGTTGTTCCACATGTAGTTGTATTTCTGATGTATTTGTGGGGAGGAAGGTGATCTCTACGTCTTACTCCTCTGTCTTCTTGAAGGTCCCCTCCCTACTATATATTTTTAAAGGCTAATATTTTCTGTGATTTGGAAAGGAATTTAGTGAAGTTACATAGGGCCTGAAATCACATCACCTACAGACAAAACAGTTGTTAAAAATAAATACAAGTATTTTTTAATAAGAGAATGACAAACTATAAAAAGCAGACGCAGTGAGAGTTGTCAGCAGCATAGCCCCAATTCCCTGAAGCAAATACACCCCATTACAGGAAAAGATGTTCTGAAGATGCAGTCCTCACTTTAGGTCTGAGTACTCAGATTACATTGGATAAGTATTTTAGAGGTTGATCTAATTGACTTTTTTTGTAAGGGTATATTGAAAGAAAGGATATGAGCTTTTTCTCTCCTATTTCTTTCACTGCTTACTTAAATAGTAATACTCTTTGAGCCAAAGGAACATAGTAGAGTTGTTTGTGATGATGAACATGGTCCTAAGGCATGCTAAGCAGAGTCAATGCCAAACCAAGCAGCGTATAGAATTGGGTCTATCCTAGTCATTCTACATTGGAGCTTCAAAATTCTACTTTATTCTATGCCAGGAGGGGTGTGATTCAGGCTCGTTGCACATTATGTTCCCAGTCTGATTCATGCACCTGTAATATATTTGTATTCAATATATTTGAAACGTAGACATAAAATATTTAATACGTGGAAAGACCCACACAATATTGCAGTGGCTTACGTTTATTTACCAAACACTTAAGTTATGTTTCCTAAACAACAGGCACCATTCTAAGCGTGGTTCAAACAATAGTGTTTCTAATCTTTATAACAACTATAAATGGTTGATTGTGTTGTTATTGCTGTTATGTAGGTGAGGAAACTGAGGCATCGGTTGTTGACTCATCCAAAGTCACGCAGCTAATGAGTAGCAGAGCTGGGATTTAAACATGGAGTCTAGCTGCAAAATTTGTATCTCTAGCTACCACTGCTATGCTGAGCTCCTTCTAAGGAATGATGTTGAATACATTCCAGCTTAGTAATTTCATTACTCACTATTATGGCTGAATGTATTATAATGGCCGGTCAAGACCTGAAAATCAGTGGTTATCCTTAGAGGGGACAAAATCCCAGGGTAGACATGCCTAATAGCAATAACCCAGTATTTATTAAGTATTCACTCTATGAAAACTACTGCACGTGCTCTTTTTTAAAATAGTCTCACATTTATTCCTTACCACAAACTTTTGAAATGTATGCTGTTATCTCTCTATGTATCTAATCTACAAAGGGCAATGATTCTTTGAGAGGTTAACTTGCCAAAGTCATAGAGTTCACAGATGAGGGGGTGAGCACTGAAACACACAGTCTCATACTCCAGTGCTTACATGACAACACAGCGCACAACACACGTTCAGTTTTTGTGAATCATCAATAGTGAAGCATTTGATCATTCAATTGTCCTACTATTATTAGATAGTTTTTCTTAGGAATAAAATGTATTGCTTAAAGATATGTAAAAATAAGTACAAAATATCATGGTTAAACATTACTGTATGTTTTTCCCAGGGGTCAACTGAAGGGACAGGTAAGATTTTCATTCAGATGCCACTATAATTGGTCCCACTGCTCTGGTATGGCCCTACTCCCTCAGAAACAGTATAATAAGCATCATAGAAGGAAGATAGCTAACTCTGCCACTTATGTGTCTGGTGCAAATAACAAAATAGCCTCAGAATTTGATTGTTATTTTAGTAATAGGTTCACTAGAGGGAGTGAGACTAAATACACTCATATTTATTAGCCTCTCATATTTTTCTATCAGGAAAGATTTTTACAAACAGTAGTCTATAAATCGAATCAGTGCTAACACTAAAGAATATAATGTCAGAGCCTCCAAATTCACTCGGCTCCTTCATACAACACATGATTGCAGAGTTCCCAATTTAATATATTCCCTTTAAATGAGCAGCATCTCTTTCAGCATTCTGTGTATAACAATGCCAATAAACATTTTAGCATGAGACTACACAAAGCCAGATATCTGGCAGTCTTATTCTTTTCCTCACAAATGTAATTTTTAGCCATTGTAATGTAGAATTCCGAGTCTGTTTTTCAAATCAGTGGCATTTTAAAGATAAACATGTGCTTCTGAATAGTGATAACAATATTTATTTACACCCATACAATGGAAGAGAAACTTTGCTATTCCTCCGCTCCCCTTTTTTTCTCTGTGGAAGGACAGAGTTCACTGTCAAATCCAGTGTGTGTGTGTATGTGTGTTTGTGTGTTGGCACGTGAATGTGCGTGCATGCTAATGAATTTACCTGCATGTGCCAGTACCATGAAATACAACAGAATCTCTACAACAGTCTAAAATAATTCATGTGAGTTGGTTCCGAGGCTGTAACTGACATGCATCATACTAACTGAGTTATGGCCCTCTCCTACCCTGGATCTCTATGTAGAGTTTAGAGTTAGGCAGAATACATTCTCTGATTCTATTGATAGTTATTATTTCCCGTGAAAATGTCATATCTTTTCAAGCAGATTCAAAGCAAATATTCTGCCTTGTATTTAATGGGAACTCAGTAAACATTTTTAATTAAAAATATTTATTTTTATACAAAATATCCCATAATTTGGAAGAGGGCCTCCTATTCGATAAATGTATATTTTCTACAAACTGTGAAAATCACTTATGTATTTTCTTCTAGGAGTAACTCATTTTCCTTCTTGAAATTTCTAGTGATAATTTTTGCCTAGTATATGTGAAAACCATTGCCTGTTATACTGAAGAGATATGCCAAGCTGTATTTTTGCAATGCTGGTTATTGTAAGACCCTTTGGAATTTACATAGACTTACTCAATGATGTAAGAATCTGTATCAGAAGGCACCAGACCCTGAGAAGGGTAATGTGAAGGATGAGGTAGCTTACTTCTTCAGGGAGTTATACACTAAGCTCCCAAAATTAACCAGAATGGGAATAGTAAGCCTGCCGAATTTTCAAAATTGTAGAGAATAAGTTGCTTCCCTTGGCTATTCTTTAAAAATATTTTTTTAAAAAATGGGAATACTGTCCCCAGGTGAGCATATTTTGACTTCAGAATTCTACATTGTATGATAAGGCTATAGTTAAAGGAAGGTTGGTTGGTTGGTTGGTTGGATGGTTTTAAATCAACTCATAAATGCATTTATTCAGGCTTAATTTCTGAAAGATGCAGGCCAGTATAAATTTGCAAGTAGATAAAATTTTATGTCCATCTGTCTTGACACTTTGAGTTTTTAGATAAGGTACAGCAAGAGTGCTAGATAGTATTAATACTTCCCATAGTGTATTAGTCAGGGCTTCTTACCCGGAGTGTATGGGTATGTCTCAGGGGGCCCAGAAACACCTGAAATTATAGTCTAAGTTATACATGTATGTGTGCCTTTCTAGGGGGAATGTCTGTATCTTTGCAAGTGAAGAAAAGAGTCACAGAGAAAACAATTAAGTAATTTGTCCATGTAACCATAGTTTATCAGTGGCAAAGTCAATTCAGACTCGGGAAGTTTGGTTCTGGGTACTACAATTAATCATTATAGCTTTCTCATAATTTTACTGTCTAGCATGCCTATTATTGACATATATGTAGAATAAATCACATTATGAGAATTCTTAGAAAAATGTACTTACTATGTAGATTACACCAAGGCATGGTTCTTTGTGGTATTGAGAGAATTGCTATTTTTTTTCCTTGTGTCTTTGGAGAAAATACGTGCTAGCTAATGTTGCTTGTAGACTGTCAGTACCAAATATATTTTCTAAAAGGAACAGTCACATTCACAACCATCCTCTAAACACTTGTGTAGGATTAAATAAATAACCAATGTCAGTTTCATGTTAACAATGAAAGAAAACACAATTTATAACTGATGAGAGTTATAGTTACAGATTATTTGGGAAACAGGACTAGAGCCAGTATTCAATGTAGCCAAAGACAGAACTGAACTGACTCCTAATGTAGTGTTTTAATTGCTGCGTGAAATGGATCTGCTTTGCAAAAAATAAAACAATGAGTATGTCTATAAAGAAAAACAAACATTCTGAGTTTTACCTCAGTCGAAGTTGTGCTGAAGTGGTCAATTTCATTTCCAGGTCCAGGAATGCAAATTGTGTATTTTCTTGTTCAGAAGCTATTCCAGACAATAAAATATGATGAAATATGTAATCCACTGGTTTATAAAGAAAAGAATTAAATAGAGAAAAATGTGCAAATTGAATATTTTTTCAGTATTTTTTCAATATTCATTTACCCATGATAAATGAATCCAGAGAGAAATCCATAGCACTATAATGACTGCTGAGAAGGAAAAAAGAATGTAGATATACAATGAAAAATGCAAATTATTACCTGTTTTCTATTGATGAAGATCATCTTATCCATGTCAAATACATGATGAGCTGCTATAAAAAAGTATAGAATGTATGTAAATTTTGATGTATAAACAGGCTCCCTAAACATTAAGCATATTTAAAGAGGAAAAAAAAAAGAAACTTGTCATATCCAAACCAAAACCCAAGCACAAATGAAGGCCTGAATGGAGAGAGATGCTGATGTTTCTAGTAAAGAAAGCAAGTGAAGGAAATACAATTGTCCATATATTTGATCAGTAGAATTTTTCCTAACAGACTGGCTTTTATTTTTTTTTCACCTTTATTAGATTATAATTGCTTTACAATTTTGTGTTAGTTTCTTCTGTACAAGAAAGTGAATCAGCTATATGTATACATATATCCCTTCCCTCTTGTGTCTCCCTCCCACCCTCCCTATCCCACCCCTCTAGGTCATCACAAAGCACCGAGCTGATCTCCCTGTGCCATGTGGCTGCTTCCCACTAGCTATCTGTTTTACACATGGTAGTGTATATATGTCATTGCTACTCTCTCAATTCGTTCCACCCTCCCCTTCCCCCTCTGTGTCCACAAGTCCATTCCCTACATCTGTGTCTCTATTTCTGCCCTGCCACTAGATTCATCAGTATAATTTTTCTAGGTTCTATATATATGCGTTAATATATGGTATTTGTTTTTCTCCTTCTGACTTACTTCACTCTGTATGACAGACTCTGGGTGCGTCCATATCACTACAGATGACTCAATTTCATTCCTTTTTATGGCTGAGTAATATTCCATTGTATATATGTACCACATCTTCTTTATCCATTCATCTGTCAGTGGACATAATTTAGGTTGCTTCCATGTCCTGGCTATTGTAAATAGTGCTGCAATGAACATGGGGGTGCATGTATCTTTTCGAATTATGGTTTCCTCATGGTATATGCCCAGTAGTGGGATTGCTGGGCCATATGGTAGTTCTATTTTTAGTTTTTTAAAACTGGCACTGTTTGCAGGTGACGTGGTACTATACGTAGAAAATCCTAAAGATGCCACCAGAAAACTACTAGAGCTAATCAACGAATTTAGTAAAGCCGCAGGATACAAAATTAATACACAGAAATCTCTTACATTCCTATACATTAACAATGAAAAATCAGAAAGAGAAATTAAGGAAACAGTCCCATTTACCACTGGAACAAAAAGAATAAAATACCTAGGAATAAACCTACCTAAGGAGACAAAAGACCTGTATACAGAAAACTGTAAGACACTGATGAAAGAAATCAAAGATGATATAAACAGATGGAGAGATACACCATGTACTTGGATTGGAAGAATCAACATTGTGAAAATGACTGTACTACCCAAAGCAATCTACAGATTCAATGCAATCCCTATCAAACTACCAGTGGCATTTTTCACAGAACTAGAACAAAAATTTTTACAATTTGTATGGAAACACAGAAGACCCCGAATAGCTAAAGCAATCTTGAGAAAAGAAAAACGGAGCTGGAGGAATCAGCCTCCCTGACTTCAGACTATACTACAAAGCTACAGATTGGCTTTTGAAAAAAAATGTTTTCAAATGCTCTGTTTAATTTTTGAGGCAACCTGTAAATCCTCTGTACTGAAAAAAGAATGATAATAAATGGCCATTCTTAATGACAAAATTAAAATTCTTCTAGAAAACTCTAAATTCACAATTCACAGCTGCAGCCTAAGAGCTTAAAACCTACTTTCTCATGGCAGAAATCTCTAGCAGTGTTTCCTGGGACATCTACATTGTCACACTACAAATTGTGAGTAGTGATTTCAGGGAAGTTGGATGTGGAGGTATGAGAGGTTTTCAGACTCTTTGACTGCAGTAATAAAACTACATCTACAACTGAAAACAACAGAAACAACAAAATAATAACAGCAACACACACAAAAACTGCATTGTTAAAATGAAAGTAAGAAAGGATTAAGTCAGCAAAAGTTTTGTTATTCATCAAATGTTTAAAGAGTATCTACTAAATGAGAGACACTCCCTAAAGTTTTACAGAATTATTACAATTGTTATAAAAACCCTTTGAAAATAGTTGTGCCATCTTCAGTTTACAGAGATGGGAGAAGTACTGAGCAATAAAATTCACTTTACCAAGCTATCATTAGAGTATATTTCTATTAATGTCAATGTGAAAAGAGACTTTAAAAAGCAACTCAAAAAAAAAAAAAAAACCCAAAAAAAGCAACTCAAGATAAACGTATATTTTACACCTCGTGTACCCTATTTTTCAATCAACTATTGTAAATAGTGTTAATGTTTATAACAAAGTAGCAGTTGTAGTTTTCAGTATCAAAAAACTGATGATTTAATGGTAAAATCTCAGATCCAAGTTTTTATTCCTTATTTCTTATTCCTTATTCAAATACTTATTCTTTTTTAAGAGCAAAAACACCTCCTGAGCTTTCTAGTTTAATCTCATAAGAAAGTTGAATGAATAAAAATATTGGACAGATCTAACTGTTTGCATTGACTTTAGTTTCCTTATCTATACAGCTAGAAGAATGGATAAGGAGATCTGTAAATTTCCTTAACAATATGTAATCTATATAATTCTGCAATTTATATTTTCCTTCAGTTCATTTCTTGCATTATGTTCCCAAATTTAATGTGTCAATCAAATATGTCAGTGAGAAATGGCTTTAGTGAGTTTCTATGTTGTATGATGTTTGGCTCCCATTTTAAACTCAGTCAGTAATATGAATCTATAAATTATTGAGCCTTACTAATCTCAAGTGGCATTTTCTCAGTTTTCAACATTTATTCATTCAACAAATATGAATTTATATTTGTTATTTACTGAATACCCTACTAAGTGCTTCAGATACAGTGGTAAGCAAGAGATAGCCTTGTTTCTGGAAAAATGATATTTTATTGGGGTCAAGGACAAGTAAACAGGCAATTCCACAGAAGTTTGCCAAGGATAAGGATTAGTATAGTGTACTATGGGAAGACAGAGAGATATTTCCACTTTTAAAAGCTTCCTGAGGAACAGGAACTATAAGCAGAAGTTATAATGAAGATTAAGATTTGGAGGGAGTGGGGCATTGAGAAATAATATAGTGCCCACATTTACTAGCTATGTAATTTTAGAAGAGTTGGTTGATCTCTCTGTCCCTAAATTTTTTTAAAAAGGAAACAGAAAACTAACTACTAGAGTGATTATGAGGATTAAACAAAAATACTAAGGAAATTAGAATAAAGCCTGGTAAAATATTATGTTACACACTTACAGTATTGGCTTTATTATTGATAGTATCAGTCTCGTAAGAGAAAAGAGCATGAGTAAAGGCTTGGAGTCAAAAGAAGGAGCATAATTAATTAATATTTAACTATAGGATGTTGGTTGTAGTCTGTGAGGTAAGAATTGATGCTGGGTAGATTAGTAGGTATCAGCCCATGAAGGGCCTTGTATGTATCCTGAAGGATTTACGACTTTACTCAAATTGTATCAGAAGAACAACCAAGGAATATAAGTAAGAATGTGACATTGACTAGGCCTGCATTATAGAAAGATCCCTCTGGTCATTGCATGGAGAATCAATTGAAAGCAGAATCAACTGGGCCAGAAGCAAAGATACCAATAAGAAGGCTGTTGTAGTGATCCAAGTGAGAGATCATGATGACCCAGATTTAGTTAGTATCACTAGAGCTACTGTCATTTTGAGACATATTAAGGACAAAGACGTAATAGCAGATTTGGTTACCGATCAGATGTGGCGGATGATGGTAGGGAACAAATCAAAAGCATTATGTCTAGGACTCTGACTTAAGCAAATAACTGAGTGATAGTGTTAATTGCTGAAAAGGAGAAGGCTGGGAGAGATAACAGGAGTTAGTTTGGGGCATATTGATTTTGAAATTCCACAGAAACCAAACGGTGACATCTGGCAGTCTCTCCAGTGCACTGGGACCAATTCATATCAGCTTGTGCAAAAAATGAAGAAACAGAAAACTCAATTAAATCAAGTCAGGAGACCAAAAGGGGACACTCTCAAGCCCTGTGATGGGAGCAGAGCCCAACATGATAAAGAAAGACTTCTTTCTTGGCAAGAACTCAGCCAATGAAAAGCTATAGATGCTTTATTTACTAGAGCCCTCCCAACTTCCTTTTTCCCTCTATAAAAGTGTTCTCCTTCCTTTGCTGTAGGAGACTTGCATGTGGCTCACCACAGTTGCAGACCCCAAATTGTAATTATCTGCTGTTCCCAAATAAACCCATTTTTGCTGGGATATATCTGGCAGCCTGTTTTAGGTCCATAGCTTGCAAAAGCCAATTGTTAATATTTGGGAACTTTGTGAGCTTGTTGTTAAAACATCAGTAGCTTGAAATTGGCTATAGAGAGTATTTATTATACAGAAATCAGCAAATGATACAAATTATGCCTTTCCCCCTACAGAAAGCAAATTGAACAGCTTACAGAGAGCCCAGGGCCTGGAAACATCAACTTGGTGGACACCATTATGCTATGTAATTAAAGTCATGCAAATGAACAGAATAATTTCAGAAGAACATGCCACATGATAAGAAATGGTAGCCAAGGATGAAGACTGTTCTGAAGACTGTTCCTCCTGTGAAGGAATCAGAGAGGGAAGAACAAGAGGCATGAGACACTCTCAAGACCTCTGGAGACACCAAAGCCAAGGAAATAAAGCATCTAAGATGAGGGAATAGAAGAAAAATCAAGAGGCATGAGACACTCTCAAGACCTCTGGAGACACCAAAGCCAAGGAAATAAAGCATCTAAGATGAGGGAATAGAAGAAAAATCAAGATATGCCTCTTCCTGGAGAGAAATTTTCCAAGAATTTATTTGGGGTTGAACTTAAGATATGAAGTAAATAACAACAACAACAAGATTATAAATAGAAAAAAAAATTAGCAAACAGAAATAGGTACCTCATACATACTTAATATAAGCAGAGGTCTTCCTAAGAGAACATATCAAAGTTGCTTGAGTTAATTTGTTATATAATGGTGTTGGTCCTTTAAGCCAGGGGTCCCCAACCCTTGGGCCATGGCCTGTTAGGAACCGGGCCGCACAGCAGGAGGTGAGCGTCAGGCAAGCGAACGAAGCTTCGTCTGCCACTCCCCACCGCTCCCCATTGCTTCCGTTACAGCCTGAACCATCCGCTCTCCCACCCCACCCCACCCACCCTGTCTGTGGAAAAATTGTCTTCCACAAAACCGGTCCCTGGTGTCAAAAAGTTTGGGGACCACTGCTTTAAGCTTTAAAATCATCCCATCACAGCCAGATCAGTGCCACACTAGTGGTGAATACAAAGGTCAAGCCATTTGTGCCCTGGCAGATATTCTCAGAAAGGGGTGATATCCTTACTGGGGCACAGAGATGTATCAGATCAACATAATTTCTTCATATTTATCATATAAAAGACCATCTTTTTCCCCATATGGACTTCATGAAAAGAGACTAAAAGCACAACTAACCATTTGTCCAAAAGTCAGAGACTTGCCACCAAGTTTAAGACTCTCCTTGTCCAAGAAGAATTTTGTTTAAGAATGCTTTGACTTGCAAATAACAGATACATTTACATTCATTTGAAAATGGGGACGTCTTTCTTCAAACAGCAAGAAATCTGAAGGCAGATGTTTGCTGATACTGATCTGAGACTCTGGATTTCTGTTTCCCTTCCCCTCATGGTCACAAAATGGCTGCAGTGTGACTGTGTCTGAGATTCCAGGCAAAAAGAAAGAGGCAGGGGTAGGGCGACTCTAGCATATTTCTAATTATGTTTGCTTGGACAGAACTGCATCACTTCTGGCTGCAAGATAAGACACTTCTGACTGCAAGGTAAGCTTTCTTGCCTTCATATCTTAAGTATTCAAACAAAAAGAGAGTTGTTTGGGGGGGTGCATTGTATGAGCCAATGTACAATATCTACCTCAAGTTTCTTTCTTTGGAAGCAAGAATACCACAAACTAGAGATGGTGACGGTGCATAGGGAAATAAATGAGAAGATGGGAAGAAGCTCGCGGCACTAGATATAACAGCTTTCAGCTAGCTCAGAGACCTATTCTTCAGAGATATTCATTTAATATATAGATTGTGCTTTGTACTAGAGGGACAGGGAAGAATTAACGAGGGTGCGAGGGCCACCTTTGGCATGTATGGGTAGCCATGTTGAGGTAAGCCCTTTGCAAAACCCTAGTACTATATCTGTTTGAATTATTCTGTGCTACTAGACACCACTCCAAATGAATAGCAGTAGGAACTTAGCACTATTCAGGGGAAGTCTGGGGATGCAGTATAATGGGGACTCACAAGAGAATTAAAGGAACAAAAATCTAGTCCTTGTACAGTTTAAATTACTTAGCTCCTTTCACATTGCCACTCCCTCTCAGTTGCAATCAGAGAAAAGATGCTTCCCATGATGTTGTCTCCTGCAACTGACAACATCTGCTACCTACCGCAAGCATAGCTGTTTGTTGGGCTAAATAAATGTGTGACTGCAGGGAAATCACTCTGGCAAATTTACTCACATTGCCATGGTGTTTCAGTAATAGACTTGGGAATCAACTCATCTTATGATACAGATGGCTGCAGCAGGATTATGCCACAGTGGGCTCTTGCAAATGAATTATCCAATCAACTAGTTTGGGTTCTAAAATGATTCTGACTTACTCGTGATAACTGACTAGAACTTAATGACAGTATTATCCCATTACACTTAGTATGACAGAGCATCTAAATATTTCTCAAGTAATTTAGGGTTCAGACATAATTGCAGCACCTGTATTTTTCTTAGGGGATTTTTGCAAAGCAGTGGTCCCACTATTTTGTGACACTTAAACTCGCTCAAACCTGTTCTTCCTGGGTAAAGCAATTTATGTGCCTTCTCAAATTATAGCCATTTATTTACCAATGTTTTATTTTCTATTTATTTACTTCATTAAAGGGACTTAATACCACACAGTTTCCTATATTTACAGTATCTCCCTGGGTATCCATATGGAATGAAACCCCATTAAGTGAATACATTGAAGTGACTCACAAATAAAAATAAATTTCTGTTTCATTTGAACTGATACACTCAGTAAGCGTACTTTTTGCTATGGTTTGGAAATGTGCTCTAAGCTGTTGTTTATACAGTAAGTCCCTTTCATACGAATGAGTTCCATTCTGAGAGCACGTTTGTAAGTCCAGTTTGTTCCTAAGTTCAACAAAATTAGCTTAGGTACCCAACTAACACAATCGGCTATGTAGTACTATACTGTAATAGGTTTATAATACTTTTCACACAAATAATACAAAGAAAAACAAACACAAAAACTAGAGAAAACATTTAAAATCTTATAGTACAGTACCTTGAAAAGTACAATAGTACAGTACAACAGCTGGCATACAGGAGCTGGCATCGAGTGAACAGGCAAGAAGAGTTACTGACTGGAGGAGGGAGAGGAGGTGGGAGACAGTAGAGCTGAAGGATCATCAGCAATGGGAGATGGAAGGCAAGCTGTAATTTCACTGATGCCTGACGTTGATGACACAGGTGCTGGTTCCTTGCTGGATTCAACTCTATCTACCCTCCTGAAAAAACGATCCAGTGATGTCTGGGTAGTACTCTACCAACTACATCACCACTGCTTTTATGCCTGCCTCTAGACATCCTGAGCTTGAAATAAAGATACTGTACCACTGTACTCTATACAGTACTGTACAGTAAAGCACACAAAAGTACAACCACTTGTAGAGGATGCACGCACATGAGCGTGTACACCAGATACGTGAACTAACTTACGTGATTGGACATGTGAACACATATTCGCATCTTTGAAAGTTCGCAACTTGAAGGTTTGTCTATAGGGGACTTACTGTATAACAAATATAAGGCATACAAATGCAACAAGGAGAATTCTGGAATATTAATGTCTTAATTTGTAACATTCTCTATACTTAGGTAATCATTAGAAAAAATCTGCTTCACTGTTTCATTCTTTTGTAAATCTTTATATGATAGATGGATGAGAGAGAGGGAGAGAAAGAGAAGGAGGGAGGGAGAGAGAGAGGAAATGAACCAAATTTACAGCCCTGTAGGTATATGGCGGTGAAAAGGAAAACTGTCTGTCCTCCCACAGCCTGTAGTTTGGAAACGATTTATACTTCTGAGAGTTCAAAACCCACCCACACTTGTTTAGAAAATGTGCTTTCATATGCATGATTACGTTAATTTTGTCTTCATAACAGGGAGAAATACTGTGCTTATTTTTGAGAAAAAAAAAAACCTGAGTTGATAAATAAAATCTGCCTGAAGAAGAACACAAGGGAGAAAACAGGTGTAATAGAAAAGTGATGAAGGATTAAGACAAAATTCTGCTCTTGCCACCAAGTAGCACTGTCAGTCTATAACAGCTTGGTTGATCTCTGTAAATAGAGGGTCAGAAGAGTCATTGTGGTACAGAAATGTTTCAGAGATACTTCTGGATCAATAGCAAAAGAAACCCCCAAAAGCAAAAAACAAACAGAAAAACAATGCAAACAGCTTGTAGAACATACAGGGCACTGTATATTTGGAAGAGTGGAATAGTCTAAATATATAACCTAAGGAATTACTTGTTAAATCTATTGGTTGATTGATACTTGGCCGAATTTCCTGCAATTTCTAGGAATGAAATCACATTCATACAATACATTTTGCTAAAAAATACATGTATCATTCAATTCTTATTACTCTAACTTAAAAATGAAGAGAAATAAATGTAGCCACCACAGAGAGCCAGATTGTTCAATAAGAATCACACAAACTAGAGGTCTTACTCAGTACCAAGCTCTATGAGTAACTTTAGGAATGAAAGCAGTCAAGAAGCACAGGCATTGCTGTACACCTGAAACTAACACAATATTGTAAATCAACTATACTTCCATTTTTTTTTAAAAAAAGGTTTTTTGTTTTGTTTTTTTTTTAAAGCACAGGCAAAACATGGAGAGGTCTCAGACGCTGAGGGCAGATCCATGTCCTTTCATTCTTCATTAACTTCAGACATATGCCTCACACAGTGGGAAGCGTTTAGGTTATTAATATAAGCTATAATTGTAGATCTTACAAGACATTCTCCAGGTAGCCATGACTCGTATCATCGCTTCCAGGTTTCTTTACCGTAAGCAATCCTAAACTAGTGATCTCTCTTTTACTTACTGGAAGGTTCAGTTATCAGAATGTTCACAAGGAGTTTGGACTAGATTGTCTACCTTGTTTCCCTCCCCAGTACTTGGGAAAGAAATGGCTCATAGACAGACTGCTTTAACTACTTTTGCCCAAGCAAAATAACGTAGACTTTCAGTATTTTATCAAGAAATTATGAGTATACCTGATTAGTGTGACCCTCTTTTTATGAAAAATTTGTGGATACATTTTGTATTCAACTGTGATTTGAGGGTTATTTAAGTAATGCTACATGTAAGCTCTGAGTCTTTCCAAAAAAGAACTTATTACCATATAAATGAATGCCATAGGGATATTCCTGGTCCATCTATATAAAATTTAAGAAAATAATTTGAGTATTCTGCATGGGTTAAGGGAATGTTCTTTTTTTATTGTATATTGAATAATCTAATATGGACACCTATTACCTAAAATGTTTATATGTAATTAGGTATATTAAGTACAATTTCAAGGTGCAGGTCTGAAAGTAACTGTGATTTCTGCATGTAGGATGTAACGAATACATGTTTATAGTAAAAAATAATTTTAATTCATTTTATATTTTGTGATTCTAGTAGTTCAGTATACAGTTATTTGGTTCAGTTTAGTGTTAAAGAAACATCTATGAAATGAGTGGACATCGGCATCAGCTACATCATTCAGATCTAGCTGTGCAATTTGATTGATTCAGACGTCAATTCCAGATCTGTTCCTTGTTAGCTGTGTGGCTCAGGAAAAATTGTTCCTCCTCTCTGAACAGTAATCTACCATCTGTAAAAACACTTTATCCCTCATATTTATTCATTCATTTGTTTTTCATGGAACAAATATTTATTGAGCATATGTTTTGTGCCAGACTTCATGCTCGATAGTAGAGAAAATGGGCAGAATAAGACAAATTCCTCACCTCCACAGACATAATGTGTAAGTCATTGTGAAGATTAAGAAATATAATGTATATGACTTCAATACACTTCGTTTTTTATCTTCAGAATTCTATTTTGTCTTCTTCCTTAAATTTTTAAAGGGAAATATGTGAAACTGTCATGTCAGGAACTCTAAAGGGTCTGAGTTTACACTTCTCAAAAGTCAACAGGTTAGCCTGTCGTAGGTTCATAGTTACTGGCAGAAAGATCTGAGGTGTCTGGGTCAGAGACAAAGACAGATTATTACTCATAGCAATAGCCCTAGCTGGAGTATTATCCAGGTGCTTGTTCTTCAAGTCCCAGTTCCCACAGGGCAATGCAATGAAAGCAAGATCTTGCCTGCACATGCAGTGAGGGTGCATTGTTGAAAAAGAATCCTGATATTAGAAAGTCCTGGTCTTAGATAGGGCTGCTGGCGAATCTTCTGGGAGAGAGAAATTTATTATCTTGATCACCTCGAATGCAAGCAAATCTGCTCTGGAGAGGAAAGAGAGATGTCTTTATCTTTACAGTCTGCAATGTCTCCAGGAGAGGGAGACAGTTCTATCTTTATTATCCTGGAATTTAAGTAAATCTGATCCAGAGGGGATCACTGGCTCTCTCTTTACGAAGTGGTTTGCTCAAACAATCATTTTTGAAAGTATAGTCAGAAACAAATTAGCTGTTAATACCTACATGTGTAGAAACATGAGAGAATCATGGAAAATTATCTTTCAACACCATGTGTCCAAACATTATCAGTTGAGTATACCTGTTTTAATTTTCAACCAAAGTTTTAATTTGTCAACTGCTATTTAATTGTATAAGAATGAACACATATTTGCTGTGGTTTAGCTAATAGAAAATGAGACTTCCACCTCTTCGGATGGGAAAAGTATCTGGAAAGGGAGCTGCTGCATCTGCACTTCTTGTCCTTACTCCCTGCGGAAATAGTCGATCTCATTGTTTTCAGCAGGACAAGTATATATAAGGTCTTATTTTACTGAGGTACAGGTTTTTGGTTCTCTTAGACCAAGAATTCAGCTCCTATCTCTTTAATCTGTGCTCTGGTACAGCAGGAGTTCTGTTCTTTCCCTTTTGAGTTCCCTTGAACTGACTGTGTCTTTGTATTCAATATTAAGGAGACCAAACAGGACTTCCCCGCAGAGGGAAACTTGTTATATTTTGACTGTCTATAGGTTCTTCTGCCTACAAGTAAAGGGGAGGTCAGGTCAGCCTTGAACTGTAGGTTGTTTTCAATTTCAGGGTAAGACAATAAGAGACCCTACTTTTACCTGAGCACTAATCCGTGCTTTGCAAGTGAATTTTTACCAAAACTTGCATTTTAAACTTAGTAGGCAATTACTGTAGTATTAATAAATGGTCTCAGCTTAGGTATCATTTTTGGGGGCTGGGTGTTCTATCAAACAATACCCTGAAAGGGAAAAAGGAAAGAAGGGTAGATCTTAGGTCTGAGCATATGTAACACATTAATAATTCTCTGTGAAGTTGTTTCTGATATATATAGCAAGAAATTGCCAGAGCTAAAGCTAGGCTAACCAGCAACAGCAAAGGATTACAAAAGAATAAAGAGTCTGAGAAAGAAATCTGAAAAGTTTTGGTCTCAGATGTGTGGTTTGAGACCAATAACCCTTGTTTCCTATTTCAGTCATTGTAGCAAGTGATGATTTTATAAACTTATATACAGCTTAAAAATAAGTACTTTCCTTCCACACTAAAGTGGGACCATTTATCAACCCTGAGAACACTGTCAAGAGAAAATAAGGAGATACAGCTGTAGTGATGCTATTGATACCCTAGCTGATGACCCAAGATGTAGAACATACTTTACAATGGAAAAAAAGGGACATCACTACAAAGACTCCCCCGATTACTGATCTCTCAGACACAGATACCTTGAGAAATGGCAGATAAGTCATCTTGGAAAACTATCAGACAACAGAAAAACTAAATAATAATGACAAGAAATTACAAGCCTCTTCTAAATACAAAAGGTGCAGAAAGTATCAAGAACAGTTACACAGCAGGGAAAATTATATTTATGCAAAGCACCTGAAAACTTGTGATTTGCATATCATTTTTGTCTGACTTATTAATCCTAATGAGTGCTTATGAAGCACTTAGTGATGAAAAACATTATTTGAAGTAACAGTAGAGTACTAAGTAGTATTATGCAAATGTGTATGACAAGGTATACAGCTGCAAATTTTAGTTCTTGCTGGTTTTACTTCTACAGTATTTTCTTTTTGGATTTATCCTCTCTTTTCCATTTCCAGTACTTACAAACCATTAGTCTTTTGGCCTCTATATCAACTTAACTTCCAACATGCTCCAAAAGTAATTTTCTCAAGCTTAGCATGGTGTTCAAGGCCATCTGTTCATCCCAATCTATCTCTTTAGTCTTAGTTTTCAGTACACATTCCATCTATCATACTTCAGTCACATCAAGCTTTTACCTCTTCTCATCGCTGTCTGGTGAAATCTACTCATTTTTCAAGGCCCAGAAAATGTGACACCATTCCCCCATTTTTTTTTCTGAATATTTCTCAATATTCATCTCTTCCTACTTTAAGGCCCTCAAAACTTTGTTCCTCCTTTGTAGATAATATTTGTATGATTATTGCCTGTATACAGTTAATCTTTTATTCAAGCTACTGTATTATAAATCATGGGAGATCAGAAACATGCCATGTTTATATACCTTATAGAACCTAGGAGAACATTGTGCACAAAAGTGTTTTGTTAAATTCAGTGTCAACAATTTAATTATCTAGATGCTGAGTTTGTATTATTTAAAGTAAATAAAACAATGACATCCCCCAAGCATACTTCTAGCAGCTAAAAGAGGAGTTGGTACCAAATAGTCATTCAAGGAAGATTTGGAAGGGAAGAATTATGGCTTCAGTTTTTTGTTTTTTTTTTGTGATACGCGGGCCTCTCACAGTTGTGGCCTCTCCTGTTGAGGAGCACAGGCTCCGGACGCGCAGGCTCAGAGGCCATGGCTCACGGGCCCAGCCGCTCCGCGGCATGTGAGATCCTCCCGGACCGGGGCACGAACCCGTGTCCCCTGCAACGGCAGGCGGACTCTCAACCACTGCACCACCAGGGAAGCCCTATGGCTTCAGTTTTGAAGGATGGTGTATTTATAGTTTTCTGTTAGTCTTTATTCCTTCCAATGACATAATCAGTTAATCCTGAATTGCTTGTTGTAAGCAAATCTAAAAAAATGACTCTTTGGATTTATTCAAGTGTGTGATTAGGAATTACAGCAAATTCTAAAACAAACAAAATATTTACTTAATATGTAAATTGCAACTCAATTAAGTGGGGAGAATCTGCACAAATATGCGTGAAATTGTTGACTCTCATATTATGTATGTGGAGGGCATCTGATGTTTACAATGGGGAACAATCTGAAACAACACTTCTCAGTTGCCATGTGCTTTACACAATATAGCCAGAGGCACCAGCATTTATCCTTTTATGTTAATAAAGCCATATACAGCCCCTCCAGTAATATAATGCTTTGAAGGGGTAAGCTAGGCTTAGGTAGACTTAAATATCAGTGAGGATAAAATAATACTGTGAAAATGATAGCCAAGAAAATACTCATTTCTAGTGATAGAGTCAGAATTCTCAGATGAATATCTTCTGTATGTTCTACTTCTAACACATTTGTTAATAACTGACCAAAGCTAAAAGGGGCTGTAAACTGTAAAAAGCTAAAAGAGACTCTGAGAATGATCCAGTACAAACCCATAAGTTTACGATTAAGAAGACTTGTGATTTCATGAGGTAAAGTGATTTACTCCAGGTCATACTGATAATGAGGAATTAATATTAAACCTTAGTTCTCCTGACTCTTAAATCACTGTGTATTTTATTTTCCACAGATACTTAATTTTATTATGTTTCCCACAAATACCACACATGCTAGGCACACAATAAGTATTTGTTATATTAAATTTTGTTGTGTTTTTTTTCTTGTGTTCAATTATTCTCTTCATTCAGTCAATCACTTGCTCATTTAAATATCAACTCTGGGCTTCAAACACATGTAAATATTTGTCAATCAGTCTCAATATCCATTACCTTCTTGCCTACGCACGAGAAGAGTTAAGAGTAAATACCCATTTTTTAAAAATTTTAGTTTTAATGTCACTGAGAGACACAAGGAATGGAAAAGTATAAAGGATAGTCATTGATAAACTCATTTACTGAGATACAGAGCAGAGAATTGTAAATGTACTCAGGAGGTCAAAATAAAATGAGTTGTGCTCTAATAGAAATAGATGGCTCCTGAAGCTAGAAGATTAATAACCTGGAAACACAAAGGAAAGAAAACATATAAGAATGAACGATCTTAAAACCCCTAACTGGCACACACAATGTTTTTCTAAGGCAATATGTCAGTCTAATGACAGACTGTGATATCCTTCAATATCACTTGGATTTTAAAAGGAAATTTAGGGAGTTCTGAGTCTTTTCCCACAAGAAAAGCCATCTGAGTTCATGATCATTTTCAATTTGTAAGAGTACAAATTATTTTATGAGTCATGAGCAGATGTTTATGCATCAAGGCAAAAATCTGTTCCACTAAGAGAAAGCTTTTATAATTCTCAGAAAATAGTCTCCTATATAATCAAATCTAGTTATCATTTCTTAGGCTCAACTCTTTGTAACAGTAAGAGCCCTGAAGACGCTACAACCACATACAGCATAAAAATATGTAGTGGGTTGAATGGTGCCCCCCCCCAAATTATATACTCCCATTACTGTGAATGTGACCTTATTTGAAAATAGGGTCTTTGTAGATGAATTAAGTTAAGGACCTTGAGATCAGATCATCCTGGATTTAGGGCTAGCCCTAAATGGAATTATTGGTGTCCTTATGAGGGAAAGGAGAGTGAGAATTGAGACACAGAGACACAATGGGGAAAGCCATGTGAAGATAGAGGCAGAGTGGGAGTTATGGAGTTACAAGCCAAGGATTGCTGGTAGTCACCAGAAGCTTGGAGAGAGGCATGAAACAGTTTCTCTTTCAGAGCCTCCAGAAGGAACCAACCTGTTAACACCCTGATTTTGGATTTCTGGCCTTCTCACATCTGTTGGAGAATAAACATCTATTGTTTTAAGCCACCTTGGTTGTGGTAATTTGTTATAGCAGCCCTAGAAAACTAATACATCATGTAATATCCCTTTTAAAATAATTGATAGTTGTTTTTGGAAAAAATTGAAAACTTCATCTCTTTAAAATATTCATACATACTAATTTCAGAGTAACATCCTTTAACCTACTGTGTGGAAAAGGTTTTAGTATGAAGTAGTGGTGTATAGCAGGAGTGCTTTCTGCTAACCATTCTCATGGACACAGTTCACCTCATGATGCAAAATAATTTCCTACTAGCACCCAACTCTACAGAGTATAAGATGATGTGTTTTGAGTTTATTTAAGCATTTTTGTTGTTTTTGCTTTTGTTTTTACTCTTAAGAGAAAAGATGGCTGAAACGTCTATCTAACCACAAATACAGACTCCCAGGATAAGAAAGAGTGAAAAGCTCTAACCCCTTTGTTAAATGCAGAAGTGATCTGGTACTTTGGAAAAGACCAAAGGATCACTGATATCTGCCACTTGCCTTTGTGAATATGGTCAGAAAAATGAACGGCAGTGTCACCTAGGTAAAAGAAAGGGCCAGGCCTGGAACATCTGACCAACACTTTGATGTGGTCAGCTCAACACATGGATCCCCACAGTGTAAAATTCGGAGGACAAGACAACAAACGGGTGTACGTTAATATTATAATCATTCCATTGGATATTGTCAATAACTTCTAAACTATTCCGTGAGTGTGCATTCTAATATATGTATGCTCCTTGTCAGGGTTCTATCAAGAAACTCATGGGACAAATGAAGAGAATTTAATGTGGGAGAGGTATGGGCAGGATTAAGCAAAACAAGCATGGGGTGGTGAGGTACCTAGAGACAAGTTCTGACAATAAACCACAGCCACCTCTAAGGCTGAAGGGACCAGGGAAGAATGTTACTGAAAGCCAGTGAGCGCTGAAACCAAGAAGAGGCTGCCCTGTGGGAGAAACAGATGCGGAGGAACGATAGCCAAAGCACAAAGAGAATGGACAAGAGGTATTGTGTTTTCTCCTCATATCATCTGATCTCCTGCCAGAGCCTCCCAGTATCTGTACCGGGTATACCTTGGAGATGTTTTGGGTTTAGTTCCAGACCACTGCAATAAAGAGAATATAGCAATAAAGTGAATCACATAATTTTTTTTGTTTCCTGGTCCATATAAAAATTATGTTGACACCTACTGTATTCTGTTAACTGTGCCATGGCATTATGTCTAAGAAAACAATGTATGTACCTTAAGTAAAAATTACTTTATGGCTAAAAAAATGCTGACCACCATCTGATTCTTCAATGAGTCACAGTAGTAACATCAAAGATTATTGGTCACAGGTCACCGCAAGCCTAGGTGGTGGAGTCTGTGGGGGTCAGATTCCCAGAATATAGAGCAATGCAGACGAGACCAAGGAATTGACCTGAGGGATGGCTAATGGAGAATTATCAGCACATTTTCCTTTCCTTCAGTATTTTTCATGTAAAGAAAATAATATGAAAGAGCTAGGAAGTGAGTTAAAGGTCATCTAGTTTAAACCCCTTGTTGTAAGTACTGGAAAAGTGAATATGAAACTCAAGGAGGTAAATGACTTGCTTGTTGTCCACAGTCAATTTATTGTTTCTTTTAACGTAATGGGGCCGGGGAAAGGCTTGACTTTTAAAATGGTGTTTAAATTTTGAAAGAGTATTCTTCTACTAAGTGTTGTTAATCATTCACCACTTTTTAGGAAACCAACAAACATAAACAAGAGCTAGAAAAGTAGATCTTAGTATTTATTCTCTTACAGTGCTCTAGGTTAGAAGTCTGACATGGGTCTCACAGGACTAATGTAGGGACTTGGCCATGCTGGTTCCTTCTGGAGCCTCTAGGGGAGATTCCATTTCCTTGCCTTTCCCAGCTTCTAGAGGCCACCTACATTTCATGTCTTGAAGTCCCCTCCCTTCATCTTCAAATCCAGCAATGTAGCATGTCTCTGACCCTGATTCTGTCATCCCATGAATAATCTGTTATCTTGGTGATTCCTATAAAGCTTTCACACACAAACACACAAGATTTCTATAAAACTTTCAAAATCAACTTAAATGTTTTTTTTTTTTAACATCTTTATTGGGGTATAATTGCTTTACAATGGTGTGTTAGTTTCTGCTTTATAACAAAGTGAATCAGTTATACATATGTTCCCATATCTCTTCCCTCTTGCGTCTCCCTCCCTCCCACCCTCCCTATCCCACCCCTCCAGGCGGTCACAAAGCAATGAGCCGGTATCCCTGTGCCATGCGGCTGCTTCCCACTAGCTATCTACCTTACGTTTGTTAGTGTATATATGTCCATGCCTCTCTCTCACCCTGTCACAGCTCACCCTTTCCTCTCCCCATATCCTCAAGTCCGTTCTCCAGTAGGTCTGCATCTTTATTCCTGTCTTCTCCTAGGTTCTTCATAACATTTTTTTTCCCTTAAATTCCATATATATGTGTTAGCATACGGTATTTGTCTTTTTCTTTCTGACTTACTTCACTCTGTATGACAGACTCTAGGTCTATCCATCTCATTACAAATAGCTCAATTTCGTTTCTTTTTATGGCTGAGTAATATTCCATTGTATATATGTGTCACATCTTCTTTATCCATTCATCTGTTGATAAGACACTTAGGTTGCTTCCATGTCCTGGCTATTGTAAATAGAGCTGCTGTGAACATTGTGGTACGTGACTCTTTTTGACTTATGGTTTTCTCAGGGTATATGCCCAGTAGTGGGATGGCTGGGTCATATGGTAGTTCTATTTTTAGTTTTTTAAGGAATCTCCTTACTGTTCTCCATAGTGGCTGTATCAATTTACATTTCCCACCAACAGTGCAAGAGGGTTCCATTTTCTCCACACCCTCTCCAGCATTTATTGTTTGTAGATGTTTTAAAATTATTATTTATTTTTTTGCAGTACGTGGGCCTCTCACTGTTGTGACCTCTCCTGTTGCGGAGCACAGGCTCCAGACGCGCAGGCTCAGCGGCCATGGCTCATGGGCTTAGCCTCTCCGTGGCATGTGGGATCTTCCCGGACTGGGGCATGAACCTATGTCCCCTGCATTGGCAGGTGGACTCTCAACCACTGCGCCACCAGGGAAGCCCTGTTTGTAGATTTTTTGATGATGGCCATTCTGACCGATGTGAGATGATATCTCATTGTAGTTTTGATTTGCATTTCTCTAATGATTAATGATGTTGAGTATTCTTTCATGTGTTTGTTGGCAATCTGTATATCTTCTTTGGAGAAACGTCTATTTAGGTCTTCTGCCCATTTTTGGATTGGGTTGTTTGTTTATTTGATATTGAGCTGCATGAGCTGCTTGTAAATTTTGGAGATTAATCCTTTGTCAGATGCTTCATGTGCAAATATTTTCTCCCATTCTGAGATTGTCTTTTTGTCTTGTTTATGGTTTCCTTTGCTGTGCAAAAGCTTTTAAGTTTCAGAGGTCACATTTGTTTATTTTTGTTTCCATTTCTCTAGGAGGGGGTCAAAAAGGATCTTGCTGTGATTTATGTCATAGAGTGTTCTGCCTATGTTTTCTTCTGAGAGTTTGATAGTGTCTGGCCTTACATTTAGGTCTTTAATCCATTTTGAGTTTATTTTTGTGTATGGTGTTAAGGAGTGTTCTAATTTCATTCTTTTACATGTAGCTGTCCAGTTTTCCCAGCACCACTTATTGAAGAGGCTGTCTTTTTTCCACTGTATATTCTTGCCTCTTTATCAAAGATAAGGTGACCATATGTGTGTGGGTTTATCTCTGGGCTTTCTATCCTGTTCTACTGATCTATATTTCTGTTTTTGTGCCAGTACCATACTGTCTTGATTTCTGTAGCTTTGTAGTATAGTCTGAAGTCAGGGAGCAGGATTCCTCCAGCTCCGTTTTTCGTTCTCAAGATTGCTTTGGCAATTCGGGGTCTTTTGTGTTTCCATAAAAATTGTGAAATTTTTTGTTCTAGTTCTGTGAAAAATGCCAGTGGTAGTTTGATAGGGATTGCATTGAATCTGTAGGTTGCTTTGGGTAATATAGTCATTTTCACAATGTTGATTCTTCTAATCCAAGAACATGGTATAACTCTCCATCTATTTGTATCATCTTTAATTTCTTTCATCTTATAACTTTCTGCATACAGGTCTTATAACTTTCTGCATACAGGTCTTTTGTCTCCTTAGGTAGGTTTATTCCTTATTCCTAGATATTTTATTCTTTTTATTGCAGTGGTAAATGGGAGTGTTTTCTTAATTTCACTTTCAGATTTTTCATCATTAGTGTATACAAATGCAAGAGATTTCTGTGCATTAATTTTGTATCCTGCTACTTGACCAAATTTGTTGATTAGCTCTGGTAGTTTTCTGGTAGCATCTTTAGGGTTCTCTACATTTAGTATGCAAACAGTGACAGCTTTACTTCTTCTTTTCTGATTTGGATTCCTTTTATTTCCTTTTCTTCTCTGATTGCTGTGGCTAAACCTTCCAAAACTATGTTGAATAATAGTGGTGAGAGTGGGCAACCTTGTCTTGTTCCTGATCTTACTGGAAATAGTTTCAGTTTTTCACCATTGAGGACGCTGTTGGCTGTGGCTTTGTCATATATGGCCTTTATTATGTTGAGGAAAGTTCCCTCTATGCCTGCTTTCTGGAGAGTTTTTATTTTTATTTTGAATTTTTTTGAAAGCTTTCTCTGCATCTATTCAGATGATCATATGGTTTTTCTCCTTCAATATGATAATATGGCTTATCACTTTGATTGATTTGCCCATAATGAAGAATCCTTGCATTCCTGGAATAAACACCACTTGATCATGGTGTATGACCATTTTAATGTGCTGTTGGATTCTGTTTGCTAGTATTTTGTTGACGATTTTTGCATCTATGTTCATCAGTGATATTGTCCTGTAGTTTTCTTTCTTTGTGACATCCTTGTCTGGTTTTGGTATCAGGGTGATGGTGGCCTCGTAGAATGAGTTTGGGAGTGTTCCTGCCTCTGCTATATTTTGAAAGAGTTTGAGAAGGATAGGTGTTAGCTCTTCTGTAAATGTTTGATAGAATTCGTCTGTGAAGCCATCTGGTCCTGGGCCTTTGTTTGTTGGAAGATTTTTAATCACAGTTTCAATTTCAGTGCTTGTGATTGGTCTGTTCATAGTTTGTATTTCTTCCTGGTTTAGTCTTGGAAGGTTGTGCATTTCTAAGAATTTGTCCATTTCTTCCAGGTTGTCCATTTTATTGGCATAGAGTTGCTTGTAGTAATCTCTCATGATCCTTTGTATTTCTGCAGTGTCAGTTGTTACTTCTCCTTTTTCATTTCTAATTCTATTGATTTGAGTCTTCTCCCTTTTTTTCTTGATAAGTCTGGCTAATGGTTTATCAATTTTGTTTATCTCCTAAGAACCAGCTTTTAGTTTTATTGACCTTTGCTATTGTTTGCTTCATTTCTTTTTCATTTATTTCTGACCTGATGTTTATGATTTTTTTTCCTCCTGCTAACTTTGGGGGTTTTTTGTTCTTCTTTCTCTAGTTGCTTTAAGTGTAAGGTTAGGTTGTGTATTTGAGATGTTTCTTGTTTCTTGAGGTAGGATTGTATGGCTATAAACTTCCCTCTTAGAACTGCTTTTGCTGCATCCCATAGGTTTGGGGTCATCGTGTTTTCATTGTCATTTGTTTCTAGGTATTTTTTGATTTCCTCTTTGATTTCTTCAGTGGTCTCTTGGTTATTAAGGAGTGTTGTTTAGCCTCCATGTGTTTGTATTTTTTACACATATTTTTTACATTTTTCTTGTAATTTATATCTAGTCTCATAGCATTGTGGTTGGAAAAGATACTTGATACGATTTCAATTTTCTTAAATTTATCAAGGCTTGATTTCTGACCCATGATATGATCTATCCTGGAGAATGTTCCATGAGCACTTGAGAAGAATGTGTATTCTGTTTTTGGATGGCATGTCCTATAAATATAAATCAAGTCCATCTTGTTTGATGTATCATTTAAAGCTTGTGTTTCCTTATTTATTTTCATTTTGGATGATCTGTCCATTGGTAAAAGTGAGATGTTAAAGTCCCCTACTATGATTGTGTTACTGTCGATTTCCCCTTTTATGGCTGTTAGTATTTGCCTTATGTATTGAGGTGCTCCTATGTTGGGTGCATAAATATTTACAATTGTTATATCTTCTTCTTGGATTGCTTCCTTGATCATTATGTAGTGTCCTTCTTTGTCTCTTCTAATAGTTTTTATTTTAAAGTCGATTTGTCTGATATGAGAATTTCTACTCCAGCTTTCCTTTGATTTCCATTTGCGTGGAATAACTTTTCCCATCCCCGCACTTTCAGTCTGTATGTGTCTCTAGGTCTGAAGTGGGTCTGTTGTAGACAGCATATATACGGGTATTGTTTTTGTATCCATTCAGCCAGTCTGTGTCTTTTGGTGGGAGCATTTAATCCATTTACATTTAAGGTAATTATCAATATGTATGTTCCTATTCCCATTTTCTTAATTGTTTTGCGTTTGTTATTGTAGGTCTTTTCCTTCTCTTGTGTTTCCTGCCTAGAGAAGTTCCTTTAGCATTTGTTGTAAAGCTGGTTTAGTGATGCTGAATTCTCTTAGCTTTTGCTTGTCTGTAAAGGTTTTAATTTCTCCGTCAAATGTGAATGAGATCCTTGTTGGATAGGGTAACCTTGGTTATAGGTTTTTCTCCTTCGTCACTTTAAATATGTCCTGCCCCTCCCTTCTGGCTTGCAGAGTTTCTGCTGAAAGATCAGCCATTAACCTTATGGGGATTCCCTTGTGTGTTATTTGTTGTTTTTCCATTGTTGCTTTTAATACTTTTTCTTTGTATTTAATTTTTGATAGTTTGATTAATATGTGTTTTGGCATGTTTCTCCTTGGATTTATCCTGTATAGGCCTCTCGGTGCTTCCTGGACTTGATTAACTATTTCCTTTCCCATATTAGGGAAGTTTTCAACTATAATCTCTTGAAATATTTTCTCAGTCCCTTTCTTTTTCTCTTCTTCTTCTGGGGCCCCTATAATTCGTATGTTGGTGCGTTTAATATTGTCCCAGAGGTCTCTGAGAGTGTCCTCAATTCTTTTCATTCTTTTTTCTTTATTCTGCTCTGCAGTAGTTATTTCCACTATTTTATCTTACAGGTCACTTATCCGTTCTTCTGCCTCAGTTATTCTGCTATTGATCCCTTCTAGAGAATTTTAATTTCATTTATTGTGTTGTTCATTACTGTTTGCTTGCTCTTTAGTTCTTCTACATCCTTGTTAAATGTTTCTTGTATTTTCTCTATTCTATTTCCATGATTTTGTATCATCTTTACTATCATTATTCTGAAGTGTTTTTCAGGTAGACTGCCTATTTCCTCTTCATTTGTTAGGTCTGGTGGGTTTTTGCCTTGCTCCTTCATCTGCTGTGTGTTTCTCTGTCTTCTCATTTTGCTTAACTTACTGTGTTTTGGGCCTCCTTTTCGCAGGCTTCAGGTTCGTAATTTCTGGGTTTTATTTGGTGTCTGTCCCCAGTGGCTAAGGTTGGATCAGTAGGTTGTGTAGGCTTCCTGATGGAGGGGACTTGTGCCTGTATTCTGGTGGATGAGGGTGTATCTTGTCTTTCTGGTGGGCAGGTCCACATCTGGTGTTTTTTGGGGTGTCTGTGGCCTTATTATGATTTTAGGCAGCCTCTCTGCTAATGGATGGGGCCCTGTTCCTGTCTTGCTAGTTGTTTGGCATAGGGTGTCCTGCACTGTAGCTTGCTGGTCGTTGAGTGGAGCTGCGTCTTGGCGTTGAGACGGAGATCTCCTGGAGATTTTCGTTGTTTGATATTACGTGGAGCTGGGAGGTCTCTTATGGACCAGTGTCTTGAACTTGGCTCTCCCACCTCAGAGGCACAGCCGTGACGCCTGGTTGGAGCACCAAGAGCCTTTCATCCACACGCCTCAGAATAAAAGGGAGGGAAAAAAAAGAAAGAATGAAAGAAGATAAATAAAGTAAAGTTATTAAAATAAAAAATAATTATATTAAGAAAAAAAATTTTTTGTAGAAAAAAAATTTCTAACGTGAAAAAAAAAAAAAAGGACAGACAGCACCCTAGGACAAGTGGTAAAAGAAAAGCTATACAGAGAAAATCACACAGAGAAGCATACAGATGCGTACTCCCAGAAAGAGAAAAAGGGAAAAAAAAAAATATGTCGTTGCTCCCTACGTCCACCTCCGCAATTTGGGAGGATTTGTTGTCTACTCAGGTATTCCACAGATGCACGGTACATCAAGTGGATTGTGGAGATTTCATACGCTGCTCCTGAGGCTGCTGGGAGAAATTTCCCTTTCTCTTCTTTGTTTGCAAAGCTCCGGGGGTTCAGGTTTGGCTTTGGACCCGCCTCTGCTTGTAGGTCGCCTGAGGGCGTCTATTCTTCGCTCAGAGAGGACGGGGTTAAAGGAGCAGCTGATTCAGCGGCTCTGGCTCAGTCAGGCCCGGGGGATGGAGGGGCATGGAGTGTGGGGCGAGCCTGCGGCGGCAGAGGCTGGCATGACATTGCACCAGCCTGAGGCACGCCGCGTTCTCCCGGGGAAGTTGTCCCTGGATCACGGGACCCTGGCAGCAGCGGGCTGCACAGGCTCCCCAGAAGGGAGGTGTGGATAGTGACCTGTGCTCGCACACAGGCTTCTTGTTGGCAGCAGCAGCAGCCTTAGCGTCTCATGTCCGTCTCTGGGGTCCACGCTGATAGCCGCGGTTCAAGCCAGTCTCTCGAGCTCCTTTAAGCAGTTCTCTTAATCCCCTCTCCTAGTGTACCAGGAAACAAAGAGGGAAGAAAAAGTCTCTTGTCTCTTCAGCAGCTCCAGACTTTTTCCCGGACTCCCTCCCAGCCAGACGTGGCGCACTAGCCCCCTTCAGGCTGTGTTCACGCAACCAACCCCAGTCCTCTCCCTGCTCTCCGACCGAAGCCCGAGCCTCAGCTCCGAGCCCCGCCCGCCCTGGCAGGTGAGCAGACAAGTTTCTCGAGCTGGTGAGTGCTGATTGACACCGATCCCCTGTGCAGGAATCTCTCCACTTTGCCCTCTGTACCCCTTTTGCTGCACTCTCCTCTGTGGCTCTGAAGCTTCCCCCCTCCGCCACCCGCAGTCTCCGCCCGCAAAGGGGCTTCCTCGTGTGTGGAAACCTTTCCTCCTTCACGGCTTCCTCCCACTGGTGCAGGTCTGTCCCTATTCTTTTGTCTCTGTTTTTTCTTTTTTCTTTTGCCCTACCCGGGTACGTGGGGAGTTTCTTGCCTTTTGGCAAGTCTGAGGTCTTCTGCCAGCGTTCAGTAGATGTTCTGTAGGAGTTGTTCCACATGTAGATATATTTCTGATGTATTTGTGGGGAGGAAGGTGATCTCCGCGTCTCACTCTTCCGCCATCTTGAAGCTCCTCTCAAATGTCTTTTTAACAGGAAACCTTCATTAAGAGCTCCCACACCTTACATTATGAGTTAATTGTCTGTCTTTCAGGCCCACATAAAAGTTTGTACTTATCTCCCAAAGCATTTTCTACAGCATATTTATCCTGTGTTTACTTCTCTGGCGACCCCATGACTTTGACCACTTTTTGAATGAAAGTGCTTTCCTTCTTTGATCTTTGCATCTCTTTGCCTAAGATATCCAGGGCATATTGTGAATCTCCTCAAATACTATCTACTTGTCTGAACAACAGTTAGTTATTTGGGTTCTAAATTAATGGTGCAGTGGAATAAATATTGAAATGCAGTTAATGTTCTTCCTTAGTCTCTGCATAACCTTAGGAATATTATTTAAATTGTTAGATCCTCAGTTTTCTGATACTCAAACAAATATCTGGGCTCACGATTTTAAATAGTCTCTTCTAACTCCATAGTTCTTTGGTTTTAATTTCCCTATTTTGGAGGGATTTTATGGAAACAGTTATAGTTGGAAAATCATACACAATATTTGGTCACTAAATATCATCTGCTAAGAATGCTGAGCTCTCTAATTATCCAAGTGTAATCGATAATATATCATCTGCTAAACTTAAAAAATCAGTAATTTGAGAAGTATTTCTCTTATGCACACATTTCTATTTAGTAACAGATTCACTGTTAATTAGCTTCATGTATAGTAATAACTGGCTCAGTATCAAAGGCCATAGGTTATTATCCTGGGGGGAATAGGTTTTGTTATATAAAGAGGGTAATATGAAAGAGCTAGGAAGTTGGTTAAAGGTCATCTAGTTTAAATTCCTTATTGTAAGTACTGGTAAAGTGAATATGAAACTCAGAGTAGTTAAATAACTTGCTTGTTGTCCACAGTCAATTAGGAAAGAGAGAAAGAAATGCCACTTGTAGATTATCCTATTTGTACCAGGCCCGTCATACAAGGTTCTAAATATTTTCAACATAAGCATCTTTGCCACAGACATTTTTGCTACAAGGCTTTTTGCCACATAATTAATTGACCATGATGTAATTTTGCCATAAAAGATAAAATAACAAAAAGTAAAAGAGGGACAGTAAAAAGTACATAATGAAACATGAAAAATTAATAACACAATTAAAAAACTCTATTCCAAAATATAAAATATTTGAATACATTTAAAATGTGTGTAGATTCATGGCAATACTGTACAAATAACTGATTTTATTTTGTGAGTTATACCTAAGGACTCTTATTCGAACTTCTTCATTTATAATATTATACACTTTTTGGCTTGTTGATTCATCTCCTTCTTTGGTCTCACACCTTTATTTATTCATTTATTTTTGGTAAAATGCCATACATTTGTAACTGAGCTTTGTATTGCATTGTGAAAGCGTCTACACCGTTGTTTGTTACTGGCATGTTATCACATGTACTTTGACAGACATTCCAGAATTCTGTGGGAACTGTGAGATTAACTCTGTACCTTTGAGGTCCGTAGCATCTTTCTCCTCCATTGTAGTGTGTTTCAAATTAAGAAAACAACTCTTGGGCAGATGGTCGTCTGTCAGCTTCATAAAGCCACGTGTCAACTAGGTGAGACCAAATGGTCAACCAGTAACTTTATCTTTTACACCAAAATTGTTTTACAGCCAGTTTGTTGTACAGCAAAGATGTTAATGGCAAAGAAGCTTACATTGAAATTACTGGACACGCTTCACACACATCGTGTTATTTAATTCTGATATAGCTTATTTAGTATTTTCACAGATTCCCATACTCAGGTACCCAAAAATATAATTGCCTTTATTTTTCTAAAATTTAAATTTGACATTGAGCTCTCTTTCCACCAGACAACTCAATTATACTCATTTTAGACTTAAGCTCATTATATAAACACCGTAAATATTTTCCCCATATCATTATCATCTTCTCATGTCATATTTGTGTGGTAAATACTGTTGGTTCACACACTGGTCATTTGTACATGGAGGGCAAGCAGAAGCCGAAGAAAGAGGCAGATGCTCCAGGTTGGTAGGTGGCAGTTTTCAGAGACAAGGGAACTAACATACATGAGGCTTGTTCGGGACGGCTGCAAGACAAGTAGATCTAAATTTGCCTGCCAGGATTTTAAAAGTTTATATGGAGACCTTAACTGGGCTTCTTCCCATATACCATCCAGGTGGTCTAAACAACACAGTACTATCTCAAGGCTGTGTCCTTGAGCAGCTTCTAGTGTGGGGAAGGCTACTGGAATGCACATTCCAAGGATAGGGGAGGGGGTGAGGGACCTCTGATTGCCTGGGTCCAGCTCGCAGGTCAAGCAGCCGTCATGTCCTCTGGATGAACTCCTCCTACAGATATACCATAAAACTTACCATTTTAGCCGTTTCAAAGTGTTTAGTGATTAACAGTGTTGTGCAACCATCACTACTTTCTAATTCCAGAACCTTAGTATCATTTTGACTTATACACTGACTAGATTGTTTTTGTTTGTCTGTTTGGCTTAAAGGCCAAAAATGTAATCGCATTTTTCAATGCACATCTTTGTTTCTTAGTTCAAATGAAGGAATTACATGAGAATGAGGTTAACTTATTCCCTTAACGACCAACCAACCATTACAAAACTCTTTACATATAATTCTGTCATTCGTTTCAATCGTGAATGCACTGAGTGAGGCTTAAAAGAATTAAGAAAAGTACCCAGGTTTCCCTAAGAAGCATGCTGCTTTAGGTTGGCTAGCTCTTGTTCATTGTAGTATGAATATCATCTGTTTAAATATATATGTTAATTTTCTTAGTAAGCGGCAGATCAGAGCTATAAATCTGTGTCTAATTCAAAACCCCACCATCTAACTACCAAAAAGGACCATGTCTCTCAAGGGTGCCTCTATTTGTCTCAATACTGTTATTTTTGAATTGATAAATATTAGGTTACTGGGTTTTGATCCAAACAAAAATCTGTGATATGACATAGAGAAGAGTCTGGATTTTTATTTAAAGACACTGTGGCTTGGTAAAGATGAAAGAAGTATCTTTCATTTAGGAGTATTCTCATCAGTAACATTCTAGCAGTCACTGCAGTAGAAGTTTATGTTACACAAAATAGACACTTTCTTAGCTGACCTCTATTTAATTCACCAGATCAATAAACATTTTTCCTTTCCCAGTGGATTCAGAGCCTAAAAGTCCTCCTTTAAATCGACGTGGACCATGTTGGGTTCACCATTTGAGTTGTGTGTGTAGTAAATGTCCCTTGTGTCTGTCCCCAGATGTCTTGCTCTCATTATTGTAATCAATACAGTACTTATTCTGATGAAATATGAATACAGAAAGAAAAAGAGCTGTGGTTTCTATGCAAACTAAGTTAAAACATTTGACTCCATGAAAGTAAGCCACTAAAACAAAATGACTGTCAGAATAGATGTGGAAGAAGTGAGTATGAAAGATTGAGGAACAAAAGTCATAAATGTCTGGAAACATTTTGTACTGGGATTTGTTTACAAGGGTTTTAAAACATGAACTTCACCTTAAGAGGACCCGTACTGGAAATTGTATACAATACATTAATGGTGTGAGGGTTTTGGCGATAAAGGCTGTACAAATCACTGGCAGATTCATTCAAGGAAGAAGCCTTGGCTCTATATCAACAGATTCCATAATGAATGTACATTTTTTTATGTCTTAGGCTAAAACAGATTAAGGTACATATATATCATGTTTTATGATTCTTGGCTTCAACTGATTTTTCTAACCTACCGACTCTTGGTTCTAATCTCGTCAGGCGAGAAATGTTCTACTGTACATAGCTGCAAATGTCCAGTCACTGGAAATGGATTTTAACTGGATCAATACTGAGCATTTTATCCATTTTTCTCTGGGGCTTGTTTGCCATTCCAATTATGAAGTAATGGTTCCCAAAGAAATTATGCCAGACTCAAACTTATTTCTAAATAATAATAATAAATAATAATGGCTATTATTATTATTATTATTTTTTTTTTTTTTTTTTTTTTTTTGCCGTACGCGGGCCTCTCCCTGCTGCGGCCTCTCCCATTGCAGAGCACCGGCTCCGGACGCGCAGGCTCAGCGGCCATGGCTCACGGGCCCAGCCGCTCCGCAGCATGTGGGATCCTCCCGGATTGGCGCACGGACCTGTGTCCCCTGCATCGGCAGTCGGACTCTCAACCACTGCGCCACCAGGGAAGCCCTATCATTATTATTAATGATAAAACAATTTAAGTCTGAATGTAGTTTTATCCTTGCAATGTGAAAAAGCCTAAGTAATTACATGGAAGAATCATGATGGAATCTATTCAGTTTGCAAAAATGGTTTGAGCTGAAACTTTTAGAGGGCAGTGAATGTGTTTTCAGTCCTTGCAATCAAGGTTTGTTCTGTGATATATTTGTGTAGGCTTGATCCCAGCGTATTAGGTTAAATTATTTGGCCTTTTTGTTTCTCTCTGGGCTTCTCCTATTCAAACTCCTAAAGAGAGGATTGGTTGGTTGGTTATGCTGTCCCCCCCCCACTCCCTCCCTCCCTTCCTTCCTTCCTTCAACAAATATTTATGATGCACCTAATATGTTCAAGCCATTTCCCAAACGGACACAATCTATAGCCTCAGGAATCTTATACCCTGGTGAAGAGACAGTAGATAAATATTCAGATTTAATGAACTATAATTATGGTAATTGCTATGAAGGAGAAGTGCATAGTGTTACATAAAGCATCAGAGGGACCTAATTAAACTAGTCTGTGGCAGTAGGAATGACTTCATTGGAGACAGTGACATTAAAGTGAAATCTGGAAGATGATCTAAGTGAGCCAAGAGAGAGAGGGGAGAGTCGGGAGAGTGTTCCAGGTAGATTGAAGAGCCTGTGTAAAGGCCCTTTTGGAGAGTTCCTTGGCTGGGGAAGAAATCAAGGAGGTAATGACCAGAATTATTGTAATTTTAGATAAGGGTATTATTGCAAAATTAGGTCTAGGGAAAAGCTGGGTCCGTCTGAAGTTAGCTAAAAATGAAGATTACTGAGACCCACTCACGAACTCCTAATTGAGTGCAGCTGGAAATGGAACCCCCCCCCCCTTCTAAGCAAATAGCCAGGTGGTTCTTATGGACAGTACAAGTAGTTTGAGATTTGCTGAATTAAACCAATGTACTTTCCAAATTTCTTACTATATCCAATTGAAGAAATGAGCACATAATGTCAAGCTTTAGGATTAGAATCAATTCTGGAAACATTTAATCCTTTTTTTCTTTCTTTTTTTTTTTTTTGTAGTCTCTTTTTTTCCTCCAAGACAATAATAAATAATTAGATCTAGGGAATGTAGTAAAAATTTTTTCTTCTACTTTTAACTACTGCCTTATTTCTCCTCATAAACTATCAAAGAACTAGGTAGGAGCATCTGTTTCTCTCATGTTACACATCAGAAACAGTGGTCCAGAGAGGTTAATTGCCTTTCTGGGAATCACAGTTTGCCTGAAGTAGTGAAGAGGCCTTCTGACTCCAGTGTCTACTTTCTTGCCCCCTAGATCCCCTGTGTCCCTTTATCTCATCTGGGGGTCATTAGTATTTGTTCTCTTTCCCAAATGGCACTTTTCACATGAACTAGATCTATACTCAAAGTAAAAAAGAAAACAATAGGAAATGCTAAATGTTGAACTTTTCACAGGTGATGTTCTCAGAAATTGATGTCAAGACTAAAATAGCTGTTGGCAGTTACAACTGTTTGGATTCATTTTACAAAACAATTGCCTGTGAGGTCTACGTGGATTAAAGTTTTCACATAAATTGGGGAAATCTGGCTGCCTGCTCTCCCTCTGACCTCCTCTCCTGGGCATTTTTTTATATAGCTACACAGAACAGTTGGTCTTCAGATCTGCCAAGCTCTTTTCCGGCTAAAGAAATTATAATTATCAAGGAAGAAAAGCTTCAAATGGAGGAGCCATAAAAAGCATGAGGGCTGGTCCCATTTATTAACCAGTGTTGCAATGACAGCACCTGCTGAGCATGGGTGATCCTAATCAATTGTGAAAGAGGACTAACCTCATCTCTAGAGACTGTTCAAACCTATTAGGCTCAGCTGTATGTGGGGATAAGATGTTGGGAAGTTTTGCCCAGAAATTTACTACTGAATTTCTGAAACAGCAAATATACTATATGATGGTGTATGGACTGTATGCTGGTGTTCCCCCTCCCCCAAATTGTCACGTTGAAATCCTAACCCCCAATGTGATGATATTAAGTGGGGCCTTTGGGAGATAATTAGGTCATGTGAGTGGAGCTCCAATGAACGGGATTAGTGCCCTTATAAGAAGAGATGTGAGAGAGCTTTCCTCGTCTCTCGTCTCTCCAGGATGTAAGGATGCAATGAGAAGATGGCCATCTGCAAACCAGGAAGAGTGCCCTCACTAGACACCGGATCTGCCAGCCAGTGCCTTGATCTTAGACTTTCTAACCTCCAGAACTGTGAGAAATAGAAGTTGCTTAAGGCACACAGTCTATGGTAATTTGTTATAGTAGCCTAAGCTGATTAAGGCAGATGGAGCCTTTCCTGTGCTCATTTCAGTGAAGGGGAATAATTAGCACATCCCCACGTTGATGTTTAACAGGGAAACTTCATATGGCAGACAAACTCTTTGGTGGTCCCCAGGATTCCCATCTCCTTGTAGTCACGCCTTCTGCATTTTCCTCTCATTGAGTGTGTGTGAGACCTGTGACCTGCTTCTAAGCAATAGTATACAACAAATGTGGTGGGATACACATGACTGCATGTATGTGATTACAGTACATAAAGTTGTAATGTTCTTCCTACAAGGAAACATTCTCTCACTTGCTGGCTTTGAAAAAGCAAGCTTCCATGTTGTGGGCTGCCATATGGAAATGGCCACATGACCAGGAGCTGAGGGTTAGCTCGGCCTACAGACAGTAAGAAACTGAAACCCTCCATACAGCAACTTGTAAGGAAATGAATTCTGCCCACAACCAAGTGAGTTATTAGCAGATTCTTCCCCGGTGGAGGCTTAGATGAAATCACAGTCATGGCTAGCAGCTTGATTGCAGACCCTAAGTTGAGGCCTCAGATAAATCATTTCTGGACACCAAACCCCTATGAGGTAATAAATGTGTGCTATTTTAAGCTACAAGTTTTGTGGCAATTTTGTGATGCAGCAACATATAACTAATACACCTCAGCAAATCATTAATTTGTGTAGAATGTAGATTCCTTAACAGAGATCATTGGCAAGGAGTCCATTCTCTGAAATGGAATAACTGAGTCTCAAGCTGGATAATTAAGCATGAAGGGGGTTGAGAGTTAAAGATATTTGGGGGGTCAACTTCTCAAAATGTGGGAGGTTTGAATAATTACTAAGGCAACGGTAAAGCAAAGGATTTGGCATACATTTCTTTTTAAACATTTGTCCTATTAGATGAGTTCCTTCTAGCAAAATGTTCATAACCTGGCTGCTGCTTATCTCATAGACTAATTAGTGGACATTGTTTTTTCTTCTTCTACCACTTTAAACCAAACTCTGTCTCTGAGCTCCACTAAACTACTAATGGGGTTATGGTTATGGAATAGTCTATGAACCTCATCAGTCAATCTTATACCTGTTCTTCAAGGTCTTTATTTTCTCTTTAACATTTTTGTTTTTTCCTTTCTCTTACCTATTCTTCATTTGTCAGTTTAAACATCACTTATTCTAAGGAGCTTTCCATAGCCACCTAAATCTAGCAGAAGAGTTTTCTCCACTTACTTCAGTAAGCATTTAACAGGCCAGAATACACTTGTCTCTTTATTGATGTTTCCTTGTCATTATCCTGTCTCGTTCACTAGATTGCAAGCTGAGTGTAGGAAGTAGTGTCTTAGTCACCTGTTTATCTCTTATTTCTTAATCTCTGGCTTTCTATATAAGTGCATGATCAAATGACTTTAAATAAACATAAGAGTATCATAGTGAGAAGATCAGGAACACTGGAGCCAGATGAATCTATATTCAAATTTCAGTTCACTCTGTGACTTTGGGTAAATTACTGAATTTGTATTAGCCGTGATTTCCTCATCTGGCAAAATGAGGATAAATAGCTGTCATTCCTTCAGTGAGTCATTCAGATATGAATCCATTTTTCCAGCAAACACTTATGTAGCTTTTATCATGTATGAGGCATGGCTGTAGGGTTGAGGATACAGGAGTACACAAGCGAGTCAAAATCCCTGCATCTAGAAGCATAAAATATTTAGTTAACAAGATGGATGAAATACAGAGTATGTTAGGTAGTGATAAGTGATAAGGAGAAAAATTAACTGCAGAAGCAGTGTAAGAAGAATTGGGAAGTTCCAATTTTAGATAAGGTAACAAGGGAAGACTTCACTGAAAGGTGACATTTCTGTAATTACATGAAAAAAGTACTACAGCAAGATGTGACAGAAACTAGGAGAAGAGCATTCCTGACAGGGATTGGGATAGTTGTAGAGATTAATTTGCCAGAATAATCTACTACACAGTTCCTGGCACATAGAAGTTCTCAGGAAATGTTTACAACTGCCTCACACACATTCCCCCCGACCCCATGTTGGCATTTGTTACTTTCAAACTACAGTTGAGTCTTGAACAACATGGGTTTGACTGCATGGCTCCACTTGTACGTGGATTGTTTTCAGTAGTAAATATTACAGAAGTATATGATCTGTGGTTGGTTGAATCTGTGGATTGGGAGGAACTGTGGATTCAGGGTGCTGGCTGTAAATTATACTCAGATTTTTGACTGCTCAGAGGGTCACTACCCCTAACCCCTGATTTGTTCAAGGATCAACTGTATATGTTCATTAACTGCAGGGTTCACTGTTTATCCTTGAAAAAAAATACCTAAATCCTATAGCCTACCATCAGACTTAATTTATCACATATGCAGTGGAAAAGTCCCTTTTGATTTCTCTAAATAGAAATTTAGAAGTTAACTCTGTAGGTGGCAGGTAGGCACTAATTCTTTTTCAGTTTTCCAAGTAGAATGACAGAACTTCAATGTCCTAGGCATTTCCATAAGGAAACTTTAAAGATACTTAAAACCCTTTATTGTGAGGGTGCATCCTGACCACCCAGGGTGGCAGTCCATGTATGGCACTTTGAAGCACGGTTCACAAAAGTGTATCTATTTAAATCTTTTATCATATAATTCTGACTTTGAATCTTCATACTCTTAGACTTGGGAGGATTCAACCTCAGCCATTCTTGGAGCTCCAACACCCTGGAAGTAAATAAATAGCTTTGAATCCTTGGAGAGGCCCTTTTACTGCCCCAGTTCACATTTGTCCTCAGGTCCACTGGATTGACTGCTTCTTTACCACTTGTGGGGTGCAGTGAGCCTGGGACTCCCAGTGCCCAGGGTTTGTTCTCCCTATCCTCATCCTACAGCCCTCCTGGCCAAGGTTGGGTCCCATCTAGAGGGCATTGTCCTGGAATAATATTTATTTTTCTATTCTCTGCTTCTCTACATGTCTGTGTTTTACTTTATATTTGGTGGATATCAGTAAAATTAAAGTTCATATGTAATATCAGTGATAAGTTGCATCAGCACTCTCTCCTTCATCCCAGTATTATTTTCTTTCACAGCCATGGGCTTCATAAATATTAGACATACCTGCAGAAAATTCCATGTACTTTGAATATTATACTGAATATCTAATAATAAACAGGCCAACACTCTTTGTGCGTCATCAACCTCAATTCCTTTTGGATCAATGGATCACAGTTTGAGGAAGTATGAAGATAATTGCCATCTATTCATCTTCTTTTCTAGTAAAGAGTGTTTTGAGTTTCCTTTAGGAAGACTATCAGAACACGGCTCAAAATCAGTGACCCAAAATCAAAACATAATAAATGACTCTCTGAGACTGTAGCTAGTAAATACTTTTGAAGTTGGTTGCAGTGATATTTACCTACATCGATTGCTAGGACTTCAGCCAACACAACAAAGGCACTACCCAAATGTGGTTAGTCTAGTATGCTTAAAATCACAATATCTCAAAGAAAAAAAAGGAAGGGATATTATTAGTTATTTTATTTTGAGATCGTATTTCAATAGATCCAACCTATGTTTCCATCTCCCTACCACATCTATGGAGTATGTCAACTCTCACCTAACATCCTTTTGCACTGCTTCCCATAGAAAGACAAGAGGATTTCTATAATTCACAATTTTCTTCCCGTTCTCTGAACTACTATAATACTATGTTCTGAATCAGGCAATGTATTTTATAATTAAATCCTGTGCCATATTTTTATTTAATGGTTTCCTATGGGCAAGTTTTAGTTCTTTAGCTAGACTATAAATTTCTTGAGAAAAATAACATGCATGGATTTTTAAATTTTATTTTATTAGATCTCATGAATACTCTACTATTTGTGCTGGCCAGCTTAGTGCTGGGCAGGGGGTGGTGGTGAATACATCTCTTCTTTTAAGGTATTTGAGTACTTACTACATGCAGCTTCTCTACTAGTATTTCATATACACAATTTAATGCTCATATTAATAAACAGTGTATTATATTTTTTTTTCCTAACAAGTGAACTTAACGTTGAGACAGCTAAGTAACTCACAAAAATGTTTCCACAACAAAGACAGAGCACAAAGTCATGGAACTAGAATTTGAGTACATCTTTCTCTGACTTCAACTTTGTATTCTAAGCCAATATGCTGTAAAGATACTTTGTAAGCTGGGTGCTTCCTAAAAGGTAACGGAAGACTTGTGAAACTATCCATAAGTAGATGTCAAATTTTTTATGCTATACAGGAAATGTAATTTTATTCATCTTTTCTCCCCTTGAAGAATGTTCATTCTTTTAGAAATTACATGTGATAACCTGTTACAAAGAAAACTAATTATTGTAACTGAGGAATGTTACAGGGAAGCCTGGTGATTAGACTTATAAGCTGTGTAGAATGATGTACATACTCCAGAATGGCAATATTTCAAAGGTCATATAAATGGATTAATTCAGTAAGCATTTATTGATACCAAATCCCAGGCCCTGTGTTAAGTGTCATGAGTACAGAAAAGAATGGTATACTCCTCAGTCTTTACAAGCTTTCAATCTTGTACTGAGAAAATATATATGTATAGAGAAAACAATAAAATTCCTGATATAAAATAGCCTCTCATTAAATGATATGTATTGGATTTAAATTCCTTAATACATTCATGGGAGTATATATGGATGAGTGATTAATTCTGTCCAGGTAGGATGGTGTGAGAGATTTAGGATTCCCTCAAAAAGGTGATATTTAAACTTTAATTTGAAAGATGAGACAGTATTAACTAGAAAAGGATTAATGGGAGGGGCATGCCAGAGAGACAGAGAGCATTTTCTGAGATAACAAAACATGACGTTTTTAGGGCCTCCAATGCTGATGCTGTGTGTAAAAAGTGGAAGCAGAGAAATAACAGTGGAAAGTTAGATGGGGACAGATATTGAAAGACTTTTCTTTCTTTTTTAATCTCAATTTTCTTCAATGTTATAAATTCCTTCGTATTACCATTCTGGTAACTAATCAGAATTTTACCCAGAGCACAAAGATTTTATAATACAAAGATTTTATAAAATGAACATAGTCCAACAATCTGGATTATCTAAAAATAAGGATCTTCTGATTTGGTCAAACATAAATTGCAGGTTTTCCAAGTAGTTTAAATGTATGAATTTTACTACACTGAAAATATCATTTATGTAGTTGTTTGCATCTCAATTTGGTACTTTCTTTTGACTCGTGTGGCCATATCAAAATCCATTTCCACCTTTGAAACACAAGGTGGAAACTCAGTATATATAGATAAGAAATCTGGTGAGCAGGGTGGTACAGCTCTTTGTAATAAACTTCTAGAAGAAGATTCATTTAAATCAGCTAATTTCAAGGCATTCATGTAATTATTGCAAAGGAAAATGAGCTCTCTGGAGGGATAAAGCTGGATTCATTTTTCTAACTTACATTTTTTTTTTTAAATTTCTGTCTAACTAGTTCTGACAATTCAGGAATAGTTCTCTCCATTTTCTCCTATTCTGTAACCATATTTTCACCGTATTAAAATGCATTGCCTCTTATACCATTTAGGGCTTGGTGGAAAAAAATGAACAGGAACAGAAAATGAGGTCACCTATCTTTTTCAAACTTAACAAACTTTTCTACTTGATCTTAAAACAGACAAGGGTTTTCTAGTTAAACATGTGCAAGCAGACAATAGTTTTTTTTGTTTTTCCCCAGAAGATCAAGTTGGACATATTTGTGGAAAAAGAAATATCAACATGTAGATAGATAGATATACTGGGTAAATTATAGCAAAATGATCTCTGAGATACGAAATAACCTATCTCTATAAACAGTGCATGGAACAATGCTATTGCTTTTAATGTAACACTCTGAAAACAAGTGACTTTTAAAAATATATTTAACGTACCACTTACCATGCAACGTTGTTATTTTTATTTAAAAGAACTGTATGTAATAATACTACAAATGTTAAAAATGTGCAGTTTTGATTCTTTGACATATACATACATCTATAAAACTTGTGCTTCTTTATTATTCCTTCACTATGTCTCTCTTTGCCTTCCCAATTCCCATAGTTATCAGTTTATTGTCACTGTAAGCTAGTTTGTATTTTCTAGAATTTTATATAAATAGAATAATAAGCAAGTAATTTTTTTCTTTTTGGAGAGATTTTTGGCTTCTTTCCCTCAAGAAAATTATTTATAGATACATCTATCTACGGTGTTACATGTATCAACGGCTTATTCCATTTTATTGATGAGTCATGTTCCAATGCACAGATGTGTCAAAATGTGTTTATCCATTCACCTGTTAATGAGTTTGTACTCGTTTGTTAGGGTAGCCATAACAAAGTACCACAGACTGGGTGTATTAAACAATGGAAGTTTGTTTTCTCACAGATCTTGTGGCTAGAAGTCAGAGAGCCGGTTATCACCAGGTTAGATTTCTTCCCAGGTTTTTCTCCTTGGCTTGCGTATGGCCATTTTCTATGCGTCTTCACATGGTCTTTCCTCTGTGCCAGTCTGTGTTCAAATCTCCTCTTCTTATAAGGATACCAGTAATAGTGGATCAAGGCCTACCCCATTGTCCTCACTTAGACTTTGTGTCTTTGAAAACCCTTTTGACAGAACAGTCACATTTTGGATATTAGGACTTCTACATATGAATATTTGAGGGACACAGTTCAGCCTATAAGATGTTTCTCTCTACTTTCTGTCTGTGAACATTCACATATAAGTCTTCCTATGTACATATGCTTTTATTTCTCTTGGGTAGATATCTGGAACTATAATGCCAGGGTCCTGTGGTAGGTGAAAATTTAACTTTAAGAAATACCCATACAGGTTTCCAAAATACTTGTACAGTCCCACTAGCACTGTGTGAGAGTTCCTGTTGCTATACAACATTTGTTGTTATTAATCTTTTTTTAATTCTTAATTTTAGTCTCATTGTCATTTTAATTTGTGTTTCCCTAATGAGTAATGAAGTTGAGCTACATTTTCTGTTCTTATTTGTCACCCATATATCTTTTTTAGAAAGGGTGTGTTCAGATTGTTTGCCCCCTTTTAAATTGGGTTGTATGTTTTCTTATTTTTGAGTTGTGAGGGCTCATATTCTGGATATGACTTTTATGAGGTAAATGATCAAATATGTTCTCTCTGTGACTTGTCATGTCTTTCTCTTATGTCTTTCTAATTGCTGAAGATCTTAGTTTTGATAAAATCGAACTTTTCATTTTTTCCCTTTTATAATTTGTGCTTTTGGAGTTGTGGGTAGGAATTCTTTGCTGAATTCAAGGTCACATAGATTTTCGCCTATCTCTTTTTCTAGAAGTTCTATAGTTTTGATTTTTTAATTTATATTTTGAGCTAATTTTTGTTTGTGGTACTTTATTTTGCATATTGATATCCAGTTGTTACAGCATTATTTAGCTGAACCATTGTGCTTTTTCCACTGAATTGACTTCAAACCTTGTCAAAAATTAACGGACCATGTATGTACATGTGTATTTCTGAACTCTGCATTTTATTTCATTGATCTGTTGGTCTAAAGGCAAAACCACCTTGTCTTAGTTATTGCAATTTCATAATAAACCTTGAAGACAGGTAGTATAAGTCTTCCAGCTTTGTTCTTATTCTTTCAAAAATGTTTTGTCTATTCTAGGTCATTTGCATCCAATAAGAGTTTGAGAATTGATTGACTAATATCTAAAAAAAAATCCTACTGGGATTTTGACTGGAAATTTATTGAATTTACTGCTCAGTTTGGAGAGGATTGATATTTTAACAATACTGAGTCTTTGGACCATGGACAAGGTGTATCTTCCCAATAATTTATCATTTCTTCAAGTTTGCTCAGCAATTTTTATAGTATTCAGAGAACAGGGTTTGCAAATCTTTGTCAGATTTATACCTAACATTTCATATTATTTGATATTATTGTAAATTGTATTAATTTTTGTATGCTGATTTGTATCCTGAAAACTCATAACTTATTAGCTCTAGTAGCTTTTTTGTAGAATACATTGAATTTTGTACACAAATGAAAATGTTATCTGTAAATAAAGTGTTTGACTTCTTCCTTTCTAATTAGGATGCCCTTTGTATCCCTATCCTTGCCAGCCTTTGATATTGTCAGTGTTCTCGATTGTGGCCATTCTAATAGGTGTGTAGTGGTACCTGTTTGTTGTTGTTTTGGGAATTTGCACTTCCCTAATGACATACGGTGTTGAACATCTTTTTGCATGATTATTTGCCATCTTTATATCCCCTTGGGCAAGGTACCTGTCAAAGTCTTCGGCCCATTTTTTAATTGGATTTTTGTTTTCTAACTGTTGAGTTTTGAGAGTTCTTTGTATATTTTGGATGATAGTCCTTTATCAGATGTGTCTTTGGTAAATGTGTCCACCCAGTCTATAGCTTGTCTTCTCATTCTCTCTATAGTATCTTTCACAAAGAAAATTTAAACCTATCGAAGTCCATCTTATCAATTCTTTCTTTCATGGATTGTGCCTCTGTTGTTGTATCTAAAAAAGTCTTCACAATACCCAAGGTCATTTAGATTTTGTCCTATGTTATCTTCTAAGTGTTCTATAGTTTTATATTTTACATTTAGGTCTATGGTCCATTTTGAGTTAATTTTTAGGTGTAACGTCTGTGTCTAGATCTTTTTTTTTTTTTTTTTTTGCATGTAGATGTCCCATTGTTCCAACACTATTTGTTGAAAAGACTTTTTTTTTCATTGTGTTGACTTTGCTCCTTTGTCAAAGATAAGCTGACTATATTTATGTGGGTCTGTTCCTGGGCTCTCTGTTGTTTCAATAATCTGTTTGCCTGTTCTTTTGCCAATAACACACTGCCTTGATTACTGTGGTTTTATAATAAGTCAGTTCTTTTCATTTGTGTTTCTTCTTTTGAGATTCTAAAACTGAAAGAGAAAATCATTGACTTAAGACATTTACTTACCTACTATAGGCATTTATTGCTATAATTTTCCCTCTAAACAATTGTCTTGCTATAGCCAACATTTTCATATGCTGCATTTTTATTTTCACTAAGTTCAAAAATATTTTCTCATATCCTTTCAATTATTGCATTGGCTTACAGGTTCTTTAGGAGTGTTATACTTAGTTTCCAAACATTTCAGGATTTTTTAGATTGTTTTTCTGATTTTTTATTGATTCATGAATACTAATTGATCTTTCTCTCTGGTAATATTGCTTATCCTGAAATCTTCTTTGTCTGATATTAATATTGCCAGTAGCTTCTCAGTTTATTTTGATTAGTTTTAGTAGAGATTATTTATTTATGTATCCTTTTAGCTTTAACCTACTTTTATGTTCAAAATCAAAGTGAATTTCTTGAAGGCCTCATAGAGTTGGGTCCTTCTTTTTATCTAACCTAACAATCTCTGTCTTTTAATTAGGTATTTTGATCATTTATATTTTTTTATTAATATGGTTGATTAGAATAAAAATGCATTTTGTCTTCTCTTTTTCCCATTAGTTTGTTCCTAGTCGTATTTTTCTGCCTCTTTAAAATTATTTTTTTAATCATTTTGTATTATCTCTTTTGTTGACTTTAACTATAAATTTTTTGTTTTTTCTTTATGTTAGTGATTTCTTTAAGGTTTATAGTATACATCTTTAACATCAAGTGTTATTAAGCCAGTTCGTGTATAAAATAAGAACCATAAAGGTTACACTTTTATATCTTCCCTATGTCCTTTGTGCTATCATTGTCAATACACTTAACTTTCACGTGTTATAAATCCTGCACTACATTTTATAATTTTTATTTAGTCAATGATCTTTTTAAAGGTTTGCTTGCACATTTATCCAATAAGTAACCATTTCTGTTGGTCTTCATTTCTTTGCTTAGATCCTGGTTTCCATCTGGTAACATTTACCTTCTGACTGAAGGACTTCTGCTAACATTTCTTGTCATGTAAGTGTTGATGATGAATTCTTTCAACTCTTCTGTGTCCAAAAGGTTTTTATTGCACCTTCTTTTTTGAAATATATACTTATTGGACAAATAATTCTAAATAGACATTCTGTTTTCATTAAGTACTCTAAAGAGTTTGCTCCTGCCTTCTCACTTGCATGTTTCCAATGAGAAATCTGCTAATATTCTAATGTTTGCTATATCTATATATAACGAGTCACTTTTCTTTGATCCCTTTTAAGATGTTTTTCTTTATTATTCAGTTATAGCCATTTTATTTTAATACACCTTGTATTTTTCTTCATGTTTAATGTTTTTGAGGTTTATTGGAACTTCTTGAAAGACTTTTGGCCACTGTTACTTCAAATATGTGTATTTTTTATTCCCAACCCACTATGGGGACTCCAATGGCCCATATATTTGGGTGCATAAATGCATGAATTGTCTCCCACTTCACTGATGCTCTATTTTTTTCATTCTTTCTTCTTACTCTTTCATTTTGAATTATTTCAATTGCTATCTTTTCAAATTTATAACTCTTTTCTTCTTAAGTATTTTATTTGTTTTAATCCAGACATTAATTTCAGTGAATAAATATAATGATGACATCTCATTACTAATAATACATCATATAATTCTCCATTTAGCCTCTCATTATACCTAGCTTCTATATACACTGCGTCTTCATACATTTTCCAAATAGTCAGGGACATTCATGCTGTTTGTTTCCCCATTTTCTACCTGTTAAAAATTAAATTGGTTTATAAAATCTATGTTTGTGAAGCCTTATATGCTATCCTTTAGAAACTAATCTTTACCTTCATTATTTTACCAGAGTGATTCTTTAAAAGAATATTCTCTTTAGTATTAAGTTCATTCTGATTCTGCCTTCTGCTGTATTTAAATATTTAGGGTTTTTTTTTTTCTGTTTTACATTGTTATTATCTTGAGGCCAAGAACTGTATTTTCTTTATCTTCATATGTTGATCCCCTCCTCAGTTTTCCCCATCCCAGTGCTCACTGTATAAGTCAAAAGGAAACATCTTTGTTGTAGCAATATTTCAGTTAACATTTACCTTTATCCCATTATCAAGACTTTTAAGGACATTTTCCATAGAACTTAACTGTCTGGAAACTATGAATCACTTAGAGGTTTTATAAAAATAGTTAAACTAAGAAGTTGTTATGGTTTGGGGTGTTTCATCGTGGTAGTTGTTCCTTCCCATGGGTCCAAACATACCTAGAAAAGGCAGAAATAAAGTCAGTTCACAGTAGCTAATGAATTTTTATTATCCTTTTGAAGGCATGATACTCAGTCAGATGGAGCAAGGCGATATCTCAGATTCTTTCAAAGGACTGTGGTTTGACCCAGGTGCATAGATACACAGATAGATCACAGAAATCTTTTCTTTCCAGTGTACAGCAGGAGTTTTGATATCTAGCTTTCTAGAGTCCATATATTCTTTATGACTTCCAGGCCAAATGACATCCCTGGAGGTCTTTTTAACGTTTCACATTTGGTGGGGGAAGGCAAAATCTACTTTTTGGAAATTTTAACTTAATCAAACTTTTACAGACAAGAGGGGAATGTGAATTCCTCTGAGAAGTACAAGATTACTATTTGCAAGGAAGTTAGGGAGAAAGAGCTGGGTTGTCCTAAAGCAATTAGCCATGTTTATGGCATTTATGAAAGGAAAAGACTCTTTGTAGATGTTTTGACCTCCAACCTGTTCATTCTGATACATTCTAAAAATGATTGAGGCATAGGGAGTGGGGTTCTGAAACTAGTCCGCTTTCCTGAATCGTGTATTCCGTTCTGCTTAATATTCAGTATTCACAATCCTAATAAATAGTTAGTATGCGTTGTCAATTCCCTTTTTTATTATATATCTCATTCACCCACCCTTCAAGAGTCAGGAAACTGGTTGATAAACTATGCTGCCTGAATAATGAAGTTAGCTTGTGACCCTGCTAATCAGTGTTTCTGAAATCTTTATGTGTATACGGATCACTTGGAGAGCTGGTTAAAATATAAATTCCCTTTAGGATAACTGGTGTGGCCTGAGGTTCTGCATTTCTAATAAACTCCCAAATGATACTTATGCAGCTGATCCATGGACTATACTGTCATGAAGTTGTTGTTGTTTTGCGGTCCGCGGGCCTCTCACTGTTGTGGCCTCTCCCTTTGCGGAGCACAGGCTCCGGACATGCAGGCTCAGCGGCCATGGCTCACGGGCCCAGCCGCTCCGCGGCATGTGGGACCTTCCCGGACCAGGGCACGAACCCGTGTCCCCTGCATCGGCAGGTGGACTCTCAACCACTGTGCCACCAGGGAAGCCCTGTAATGAAGTTTTTAATGTCATGAATTCTTGATTAGAAGCTTATGTTCTGTAGTTGGGTCCTATTCTGGTGGAAAGAGAATCTCAAATTTGGGGGCTGGGCAGAAGGTAAATGGCCTCAGCATCATAACCTAGTTTTTACATCTGCAGTTGCCCCATTAGCTTGAAGTTCTTATCTGGATCACTGACTCTTCGATGTTTCTGTGTCTGGGGCATACCTCCTTGCCTGGACTTCCTCTCACTGCCTGCCATTGCCTCATGGCACTGTTTCTTAAAAGTCATCCGGTGACCGCCTGGATCATAAGCTGCTGAGATGCTTGTTAAAATGCAGTTTCTGGAGGCTCTTCTAGAGCGTAATGTCTGTAGGTGATTATCTGTAATTTGAATATGTGCTCTGAAATAAGCACCAAAACTGAGAACCACTGTCATACTGCCTTCCTTGTAGACTACTACCAAGTTGTGTGTATTTCTTTGCTGTCTATCTAAATTTAATTCAATGTCTTATTCTTATCTGTGAAGAGTCCCACCCAAGAATGCTTACATGGCCCGAGTACCAGACTCTGTCTTGCACTCTGTCCTGCTATTCTTTCAAGGCGTAGTCTTTTCTAATACCTAACCTTTGTTTGCCTCACTCCCTGCCTGTTTCTCTCTTTTTCAGACATATCTTTCAAGCTCTGTGTTTGACTCCTATTCACCATAATGCTGAAAACCAACCCAAGAAGTATTACTGTCATTTTCACTGTAGATGTGATTACCTGATGTCAAATAAATTAAATTCAATATATATTTAGTGAGCATTTGTATATGCTTGACCATAGGCTAAGTTGCTGTGAGAGATGCAAACATGATCAAGATATAGCTTCAACTCTTAAAGGGTTTATAATTTATCTAGAATTAAGGGCAATTTAAAGTTAGAATCACTTCATCAGACTGTGAAAACATTAAGAGAGACTCTCCCAATTTAATGAACATATGTTTATTTCTGCCCAATGTATTTAGGTTTTTATTGCTGTTGTAACCAATTACAACACATCTAATAGCTTAAAATAAATGCTATCTTGCAGTGCTAAAGACTAGAAGTTCAAAATAAGTCTCAATGGGCTAAAATCAAAGTCTTGATTGGACTGAGTTCATTCTCAGGCTCTAGGGGAAAATTCATTCCTTGCCTTTTCAGTTCTAGAGGCCCCATACCTTCCTTGGCTTGCAGACCCCTTCCAGCAATGGTGTCACTCTGACTACTGCTTCCATTATCCTGTTTCTGTCTATGAATCTGACTTTCCTGCTTCCCTTTTATATGGATCCTTTGATTGCATTGGACCTGTCCAGATGACCTGGATAATCTTTCCCTTACAAGATCCTTAATTTAATCACATCCCCAGATTCTTCTTTCTCATGTAGGTTAACATTCACAGATTCTGGAGATTAGAACAAGGTCATCTCTGTAGAGGGAGAGATGACCTTGTTCAGCTTACCACATTTTCCTTTCCCAGTTAGGCTCTTGTTATACCCCCATCTCTGGATAAAATCTATAACACAGACTGAGAATTTAGAGATATCCACCATGCTGACCACAGTAATAAGTTCTGGAGTGGGTCTGTGACCCAAGCTAAAAGCAAGTATGATAACTTCTTGTTCCTTTTGTCAGAATGATTTTTTAAAAGATACTCTTTCTCCTGGGTTTACTAAGATTGCGAGATACGATTCTTGAGTAACTGATAGCCATATTTTCCCCAGTAAGGGGAAAGGAAGGCTCTTACTGAAGAATAAAATGAAAACAGAAACACTGATGAGAGATGGAGACAGGGAAAAAAATTCTGGTGACATTTTTCAGAGCTCAGTAAAGAAGCTAATAACACCATTCTCCTTTTCTTCTTCAGTTTGAGCTGTTTTCAGTCACTTAAAAGCAAATCAAACTGCGAATATAGTTATGATGGATTATCTGAATCACAGATAAAAGGAAAAACAGGTCAAGTCAAGAAAACAACGTTTTGCCTCAATGGGTAGAAACAAAAGTAGAAAAGGTGGTGAGCAGGAGAATCATTAACACCACACCAGGGCCAGTGATTCTGAACTTTTGGACATTTTGTGAATAACCCTGAATATTCTTTGTATGGGATGGCCTCTCTGTGTTCCAGGACTGGGTGTAGTAGTTTAAGTAGCTGTGTCAAACTGCCCAACAGCGTTGCTATGTACATATATGATTCAGTAGGCCTGCTAAATATGGTGGATAAACTTCTGTAAGGTCGAATTAAATTAAAATGTCTAGAGTAGAGTGGGACATGTTTCAAGGAGGAACACAACCCATCTGAAGGAGGGATGATTGAGTCAACCCTATGACTGAATTTATTGTAAAGAGTTGAGTGAGTTAACTGGGATTAATAGTATTAGTAGAGATAAGCGTAAAATTTTTTTCTTTTCTTATTGGGACTTCTAATGTAAGATATACCTATGTAATGGCCAGTTATTTTTCTTTCTTGTTTTATGGAAGCAGCTCTAACAGGCAGATGGCTTAGCTCTTCCTCTGTCTTGCACAATTCTGTGTACCTTCCACACGTTGGGATGCCCTGGATTTAAAAGGAGATTGCCAGCAATGTGGAGGAGATGACAACACTGCAGATCCAAGCCCCAAACAGCAGGTTTTATGGCATAGGAGTGGGACATTCATATATCCACCAAGATTAGAAAATATCAGAACGAGTTGCTTGTGAAAATCTGAACTGACCTTTAATTAAAGCTGTAAGGGAAGCAGAGAAAGTACCTTATTTTTTTTTCCAAAGCTGCTGTGAATAGATGACACTTGCAAGATTTATTGCACCAAGAATTTAATCAGAAAAACATATTTTCTTTCCTAAGGATGCAGTAAATTGTTTTGTTATATGGAGGAAAAACACAGTTGCTTATTTCTAAGTCCTGTTGTTTTCCTGAACATTGTGAAATCTTTGGTTCTTCTGCTTGTAATCAGGCATCTAGATATCCACATCAAGGGGGCCCTAATATATTGCATTCAAGTTTTAGTTATGTCTAAAAAGAATATGTTTTCCCATCTCCATTTAACAAAGATATAACAATGCCAATATGATTCAAATTGTTCATGAAAGGCTGGTCCCCTGGCATTTTCCGAAGTATTTGAAAATACAGAAGCCTCTAAAAAGTAAAAGCAAACAGAAAACTCCTTTAACAAAGTTTATTAGAAAATATATAATATAAAAATAACCTTAGTGATAGGCTTTGTCCAAAATAAATAAATAAATTTACCTGTAATAAAGTTAGACTTCCTGTAGCAGTTTAGGCACTAGCCCTGCCATTTGAATTTAATACCATATATTACTTTCAATAGTAAAGTTGATTATGTATTTAATAAAACTTTAAGGCACTCTTCTACCAACCACTTCATGGCATTTCTGGTTGACTCTTTTAGGGAGTCTGTGTCCTAATGAAAAATAAAGGAGCCAATATTTCAAAAGCCGATTTCATTTTTAAATGCCATGTAGAAATAGGACAAGGGAGAGAAAGCACAGCGAAAGGCAATTATAATAGTAAAGAGGGGCCCAGAGCAATGTGCAGGAAGATGCACCCCTGGCCCCAATTTATGTCAACATGACCCCCATTCATGACACTGAAGTCGATTCACAGGATTATAAACAGGCAGTGCAGTAACGGAAGAATGACTAAGGCAGACCTCCAGCTTCAACCATTTCCCATCTGATCATTGTCAAAAGGATAAAATTCACTCCTCGGCCTCGTCTGTTCTTATTACAATCTTTGTCATTGGAATGAGACACCGGAATGTTAATAACCACTGTGGGCCAGGATAACTTGTAGTCTGCAGCACTGCTGTAACCTTTTCAATATTCCATATTTGATTGGCTTCGCAATCCACTCTGATTTCTCACATGAAGCAGAGGTTGTAAAAGGTGATAACAGAGACAGCCATCCAATCAAACTGCAGAACCTTGAAAAGGTCAAGCACATATAGAGTTACCTCTCTGAGAACGTTATCAGAGAAATGAAATAAAGGCCCTTTTTCTTACCCATGATTTTATAATACCAGTCCTGGAATGGAACAATTTAAATCACAGGAGTTAAAGGAAACAACTTGTCTGTCTCCATGAGGAATAAAATATTGCTATGGAGTGATTTTCTCGTTTTTGTTTCTAAATGAACTTAAATCTCTGCTGGATACTATGTGCATATCAAAGTCATGCACACAGTGTAGAATAATATTTAAGATAATTCAGGTTTAGAGATTTGAATAATGGGTTCTAATCCCCACTCTAGCACTTATTAGTTGAGTAACTTTGGTCAACAAACTTAGTAGCTCTGAACTTCAATATTCTTATCAGTAGAACATAAAATTAATGTTTCTTAAGGGATTATTTTAGAGATAGGAATAACATAATCATTCCTTATAAAGTAATCAGAAGGTGGAGGCACACAGTAGTAGTAGCAATAACAGTTGTGGTAATAAAAAGTAATAGTAGTGATAAAAGTAGTAATAATAGTAGACACAGTAGCAGATGCAATAGCAGAAACACTTATTTTCATATGTGTATATATCAGGGAAGGGAAGTAAGTTAGACTGTTTTTACCAATTAGCTACATACTCAGAGGACATATTTTTTAAAAATATATTTTGATAAAACAAATGTTCAGGAAACACATCTAAAGCTTTGGTTTGTGATCCCAAGAACTCAGAAACTTCTATACAAGGAAAGTTGAAGGAGTAAATTAATGTAATTTCTAATGGAGACTGAGAGTTAAATTAGATCTATGCTTCCTAACCCAAACTGTATTCTAAATTTGAACATTTCTTGTATTATCTGTCTTAAACTCTCCTGTAAGAGTAAATGGGAAAGAAGGGAGTAACCAAGCTGTAAGCAGTTAACCTAAGAGTGTGTTTTACCTGTGAACAGACCAGCAGGTAAGAAGTTCTGGCTAGAGACTAACTGAAGGCCCCTCCTATTCTACAAGTTGTGCGTGTACTGCAAGTCACCCCATAATTTCACTTCTTTTTCTCCTGTCGTGCCCCACCCCTCAAATTCGGATGTAATTTGAGCTGTCTAGAAACCTAGACATAGTTCATTTACAAGAAGAACAGCCTTACTAGGGTCAAAAACTTGGAGAGTCTATCAAAATTAGTTTTAACTTTGGGGATCTGCAGGTTGCCACATCTAATGAGAAATTCCATGCCTAAAAAAATAAATAACAAGTGATCTTGTAATTTGCTGATACATTATCTTCAACAAAGGAATTATTTCAGAACCTCATTAATACAAATTAAGGAGCTGCTATTCATGGTATAAGGTATCTTGGTAGCACTGAATTGTTTTATCACAGTGATATTTTTTAGAGAGATTTTCAATAACTGCAAGATAGATCTTCAGTGTTGAGAAGAGTGTATTGGGGAGCTAGATAAAGGCCAGTTTGATCGGGGGGCACTATTTATAACTCCAGATTTCACAAGATTTTACTCTGAGAGTAAAGTTCAAATATGTGAAAGTAATTAAGTATTCTGGGATTGCCCAAACAAGGAAAAGATATTAATAATTTTTCTTATAATGTGTTAAATGAAATATGGAAAATGTCAAATGAAATCATTGATAATCAAATGACAGACTCAGAACTTTAGAATAAATAAGAATCTTGAATATGATGAAAATCACTTTCTAATCACCTCTCCCCCTTCTTTCTCTCTATGTTTCTCCATTTCTGTCTCTCCCTTTTTCCCCCTATATTCACACACACACACCACTGGGAGGGATGGGATGGGGAGGATGGTGGTAGAAGAGACAGAGAGACAGTTATTTAATAACCAAAAGAATACCTTTCAATCAACAGATGTTTTATTGACTATACTGTGTTACTTACTCTGAGTATAAGTGTGTTTAAGGTGACTGATACAGTGTTTACCATCCTGGATCTTAAGGTATAATAAGGTAGACACATTTAACAATGTAATTGCCCCCCCCCACTGCAAAAAATTGGACAGATAAAATAAGAATTCTTTGAGAATATGCAGCAGGAGGGTTTGTCATAGTCTGAGATCTCAGGGAATAATTGGATTGTGGATATTTGAAATGAGATCTGACAAATGGGTAGAATTTGACTATGAGAGCAGATAAAGGATAGAGAATATTATATGCAATGGAAGCAGCATTTTCAAAAATGTGGAAACTGGAGGAACTGCGAAGGAATAAGAATAAGCTAGTTTTGCTGAAGGCCAGAGAGGAAAGTGACAAGTGGTAAGAGATGAGGCTGGAAGGATATATGACCCAACCACACAGACTTCTGAGGTCATATTAAGTGTTTCTTCTTTATCTTAAGAACATTGAAAAGGCTTTGAAGATTTTAAACAGAGAAACAACATTGATTTGGGTTTCTAGAAGACCATCCTAGATATTATGTACCAAATAAAATGGAAGAGACTAGAGTGATTGGGAGAATGAAAGACCTTTTAAGAAGAGAGAACAGTCTGGATAAGAGAGGATGAGGTAGCTTAGGCTACTTAGAAGTTTAATTGGAAGCAAGAATGCAACACATACAGGGTAGAGGCATCTGCATTAATGCTCCCAATGTGGATATGATAGGACTCTGAAAGAATGTAAGCCTGTGGCTTCTTGGCTTTTAGCTCTTAGAAACCAAATGGATGTAGTTTTTGAATGAGTGCCAAGGTCAGAATGCCATCTAAGGTGGAGTGGGCCAACCTTGAGAGGGTTATGGAGATGGTTTATAAAACAAGATTCCTGGAGGCAAAACACAAGATAGGCAGACATCAAGAGTACTGCTCAGTTAATGCAATCAATGTTAACTAATGTGTCTGATCAGGAGATTGAGAGCCGTCCCAACAAAATATCACAATCCCTTGCTCAGTTTTCAATCTCAAGATACTTTTGAAACCCTAAAGAGGTCGATGATTGTGTGTGTACCGTGGAAAGGGGAATCGGCAAACATTTTGAGGACTATTGGAATTGAGTCTGAGTAGACATTGGTAATTAGGGGCCTGAAGAATCATTATATGTCCCCTGTTAGAAGTAAGATAAGAGGGATTTCTGGTCCAGGGACAGTTCACAATGTCTTAAATGGCAATTTCCGTATTCTCTGAATATTGAACTGGAGTAGGCATACTTCGTAGTTGACAGAACCCTTACGTTGTTTTTTTAGCCTAAGAGGTAAGAGCTGTCATAGTGGAAAAGGCCAAAGGAAAACTATGAAACTGCTCTCTTCCCTGGGAAGAGTGGCAAAAATTAGTACCATCCGTAGAGAACTAAAGGATGCATGCGTGTCGGTCCACATTTTATTTCCACTTAGTTCAGCAGCCTGGGGCTTTGCAAACAAGACAGATACTGAAGGATATCAGAGGACTAACATAAACCTAACCAAGGAGTAGTTCCAATTGCAGCTGTCCTGCCAGTTGTGGTATTTTTGATAGGCCAGATTAATATAGCCTCAGGTAAATGGTATGTAGCTGTTAATCTGATAAGTGTATTCTTATCTATCCCTATCAGAAAAAAGGATTCAAAACTGTATTTAATTGGAAAAGATAAAATATAAGTTTACCATCTAATTCCAGGTATCTATTAATATTCTTGCCCAGATATAATATTATTTAAAGATGCCTGGAACAGCTGGGCATTCTACAGAATATCATACTGGTTCATTATGCTGATGACATCATGCTACTTGGATGGGGGAAGTGGCTAGTATATAGGAGGTCTTGGTAAGACACATGTGCTCAAGAGGGTGATAGATGAAAACTAGATTCATGGAAAACTACTGTATGAGTAAAATTTTTGCGTCTTTATTTTTAATTAATTTTATTTTTAGTGCCGTTTTAGGTTTTGCAGAAAAACTGAGTAGAAAATATGAGTTCCCCCTCCCCCTGTATATTTTCCCTGATATTAATATGTTGCATCAGATACAATTTATTACAATTTAAAATATAATAGTTCTCACTTATGTGGAATAGCCCATCCACTTATTATAAATGAGACTTATTGTATACACATCTTTAAACAGATGCTTGATAGAAAAAAGTTAAAAAAAATTAATTATGCTTTTCTCATTTCTCCTTCAACTCTTCTACATTTTGTTCTTCTTTTTCATCTTGTTATTTCTTATTACCTGTTCTAAGACAACAGGAAGGACTGGGAAATTAAAATTTTTCTAATACTGTGGCATCTGTATAAAATAGTATTAACAGGCTTCTAAGCGCCTAAGTATAGTATCAGCAAGACAAGAAATCAAGGGTGAATTTAAAGGGAAAATGTTAATAAAGAATAGATGTTAAATATTGGAAAATAATGGATGTATTAGTTTCTATTGCTGCTATAAAAAATTACCAGAGACTTGATGTTTTAAAACCACACAGATTTATTATTGTGTGCTTCCGGGGATCAGAAGCTCCAAATTGGTCTCACTGGACTGAAGTCGTCATGTTGTCAGGGCTGAGTTCCTTCTGAAGGCTGTAGGGGAGAATCTGTTCCTTGCCTTTTCTAGCTTCTAGAGACTGCTTCCATTCCTTGATTTAAGGTCCAACTCCTCCACTTTCAAAGCCAGCAACATCTGGCCAAATTTTTCTCACACTGCAGTCTCTCTGGTTCTCTATCTTTTGCCTCCCTCTTCTATTTGTAAGGACCCTTGTGATTGCATTGAGCCCACTTAGATAATCTGAGACAGTATCCCATTCCAAGGTCAACTGATTAGCAATCTTAATTCTGTTTGCAATCTTAATTTCCCTCTGCCATATACCTACTTACATGCTCCAGGAATTAGGATGTGGATGTCTTTGGGGAGGGGGGTTATTACTGTGTCTAACATTCCAACATTTGGCCCCCAAGGATTCATATCCATCCCACTTGCAAAATACATTTACCTTGTTCCAAGACCCCCCAAAACTCTCAATGAATCATTGCATCAACTTAAGCCCCAAATATCTAAATCTCATTAGCTCATCAGTTCCACATTTCATCATCTAAGTAATCTAAAACAGGTATGAACCAAGGTGTAGATGTAATTTATCTTGGAGCAGAATTCGTCTCTTTTTCTTTAATTATACTTCCAGATTATCTTTAAGGAGAATTACTTTCCAACTTTGAAAGGTAGACAGATACTGAAAGAAGAAATTTTAAGACAATGTTATATAAAAAGGTTGGTTATAAATAACATAATTTAGCGTCAAGAGTGCTGTTTTACTCATAATGAACCATGAAAAGAGACTTAAGGCTGAATTTAGTCATTTAATAATTTTTAAATCATCAGGTGATAGAATAAGAATAAAATAGTATATATGTTAAGATCTCCTGACTCCTTAAGAGATAGAAATCGTGAGTTTTTCTGACCATGGTTTGATGAATCTGGTTAAAAGCAATTTTTAAAGATTGAATTGTTAAATAAAAAGGGCAACAGATATCTCTAGAACTCTGAATGAGTTCACTAGACAAGTCAGTGAAAACTGATTCCCATAGTTTTTTGTTTTGTTTTGTTTTTTTCTGTCTTGCACAGTGTCATCAAGCTGGTCCATTGGGGAAAAGCTATAGAGTTTCAACAAAGTGTTTGATAGATGTCATGTGTATCACATATAGTTAGCTGTATATATGTAATCAGTTAAAAGACTTCTCATAAAATAAATACAGATTAAATTGTTGTATGCCTAATGGCAGTATGGCATGACCTCAATTCACTTTTCAGTGATTTGTAGGAAGACATTAAGGGCCTGGTAATCAAATGGGTGGAGTATATCAAATTGAGAAGTGTAGTGAAAATGCTACATTACAATAACTGGGCTTCATATCATATCCTTCAATAAATGCTAGAATAGGGTCGAGACTTGAAAACATACTGTATAAGTAAGGTTTGAAGGAACTAGGACTGTTTCACTGGCAAGGAGAAGTTTGAGAAAACACAAAGGCCCTATGAAAATGTTTAAGACCTAACATTTTGAATTAAGATTAAGCTCATTTTATTTATTTCATATATTCATTGAACAAATATTTATTGAATGGCCAATTATATACTAAGTGCCTGATAGAAATGAGTACACACTGGAGAGAAAAAGCAGGCACAATTGAAGACATGTATCTTTTAAAAATGTATCTATTTATCTAATGAGGCTTATATTTTTAATAGGTCAAATAGAAAAAATTTAATAAAAAATATGAAATTTTCACCTTAATATGGACAATAAAGACAAGTTATATTTTGCTATGAGAGTATATGGAAAGGGAATTGGCCCACAAAAATCAGGAAAATTCACTGATCTAGGACTTAAATATTTAGGAGTTAAGATGAGACTAGAGGGACAGAAGTTTCAGGAAAAGAAAATAATGTGTGCAAAGGCTTTGGGGAACAAGTGAGCTTAGGATGTTCAAGAGAGTAAAAAATACCAGTGCAACATAAGTAAATACCATGATAAAGAGCACTGTTATAGGAGATAAAGTTTAGCTTAATATAAAGAACTTCATAAAAATTACAGCCATTCACTAATCTGTATGGGATTTCATGGGTCCTGACTCTCTATCAGTGGAAGTATTAAGCAGGGGTATGGCAAGACCTGCTTTGGGTGAATATTCAGCCTTTTTGCTTATATGAAATGTTTTCACTTGCAGTTCAACAAATGTTTTTATATTATTTGATATGTTGTTCAATTAAAAGAAATTGTCAGCATTTTAAGAAAGGGGTCTTTCAAAATCCTCCAGATTAATGATATTAAAAATTCTATTTTTCCTGCAGCAAGTATGGTCAGAGTGTGGAGTGCTCTGTTTTAGTCTTCTTAAAGAACACGTCTTTGCTATAGGTATGATTAAACTAACTTGAGTGTGTGTGTGTGTGTGCGCGTGTGTGTATGTATTTTTCTTTTTGCGGGATCATGCTTGGTTGCTTATTTAAATCCAGATTCTTCTCATGTGAGATGCTGTTTCAGTGTTTATAATTTTGCTTATGGATGAAATATGAAAGCATGCAATTATTTTTAATCAGAGATAATACTAAATTTACGTAAACTTTTAGAAAATAAAGGGGGAGAGGACTATTTCCAAATCATTTTATGTGATCAATAAAATCCTAATATTCAAACCTAACAAATGTGATTCAAGAAATATCTCTTATGAGCAAAAATATAAAAATCTACGACAAAATTTTAGTTAATCAACTCTAGCAAAATTTAGAAAAGGAAAATACGTTATGACTAAGTGTGTTCTGTATACAGAGTGCAATAATATACATAGTATGGTATTTGGGTCAAGGAAAGACAATTATATTAGTGGAGCACAACAGTCAAGAAAGAGACGCTCATATGTACAGTCAATTAAGTTTTCTTCTTTTTAAAAATAACTGTTTTGGGCTTCCCTGGTGGCGCAGTGGTTGAGAGTCCGCCTGCTGATGCAGGGGACGTGGGTTCGTGCCCCGGTCCAGGAAGATCCCACATGCCGAGAGCGGCTGGGCCTGTGAGCCATGGCCGCTGAGCCTGCGTGTCCAGAGCCTGTGCTCCGCAACGGGAGAGGTCACAGCAGTGAGAGTTCCGCATACTGCAAAAATAAATAAATAAATAAATAAAAATTTAAAAAATAATAACAGTTTTATTGAGATATAATTCACATATAATATGTGCTAGGCTGAAAAACAGACCCCAAAGATGTTCACATCCTAATCCCCAGAACCTGTAGATATGCTACTTTCTACGGTAAAAGAAATGCCACTGAGCTAAATAAAGGATCTTGAGATGGGTTATCTGAGTGAGTGCAGTGCAGTCACAAGGGTAAGAGAGGCAGTAGAGTCATGTCAGAGAGAAGCTCACATGAGGAGGGAAGGCAGAGATTGGAGTGAGGGACTCTGAAGGAGAGAGAGTCCTCAAGCTGAGAGATACAGGTAGCGTTTAGAACATAAGGAATGGATTGTCCTAGAGCCACCAGAAAAAAACAAATCTTATCTACCCTTTTAAATTAGCCAAGTGAAACTCATTTTAGATCTTTGGCCTCCATAGCTATAAGAGAATAAAGTCATGTTGTTTTAAGCCCCTGTATTTCTTACAGCACCCTAGTAAAATAATGCAGTGTACAATTCACCCATTTAAATTGTACAGTTGAAAAACTTTTAGTATATTCACACAGCTCTGCGTTCATTACCACAGTTAGTTTTAGAACACTTTCATTATCCCCAAAAGAAGTTTTACTCCCTTTAGCTGTCACCCCCAGTCTTTCCAACCTCCCACCTTAAACAATGACTAATTTACTTGCTGTGTCTATAGGTTTGTCTGTTCTGTACATGTCATATAGATGGAGTCATACAGTATAGGATCATTTGTGACTGGCTTCTTTCACTTAGAATAGTGTTTTCAAGGTTCATACATAGTGTAGCATGGAACAATACTTCGTTTCTTTTGATTGTTGACTAACATTCCATTGAATGGATATATCATGTTATATTTATCCACTCATCAGTTAATGGACATTTGGGTGGATTCCAATTTTTGGCTGTTGTAATAATGCAGCTATAGACATTTGTGTGTAAATCATTTTGCAGAAATATGCTTTCATTTCTCTTGAGTATATACTTAGTAATGGAATTACTATGTACTGTGGTACTCTATGTTTCATTTTTTGAGAAACTGCAGATTGTTTTCCAAAGTGGCTGCACTATTTCACTTTCCCAATAGTAGTGTATGAGGGTTTCAATTTCTACACATCTTCACCAACGTTTCTTATTTTCTGTCTTTTTTATTACAGCTGTTCTAGTAGTTATGAAATGGTAATGCAGTTTTCATGTGCATTTCCCTGATGGCTAAATATGTTGAGCAGAATCTTTTCATGTTCTTATTGGCCATTTGTAAATATTTTTGGCAGAAACTGTCTATTCTTATTCTTTTTCTATTTTGAGTTGTATTTGTCTTTTCATTATTGAGTTGTAATAGTGTTTTACATATTATAAGCCCCTTATCGAGTGTATGATTTGAAAATATTTTCTCTCATTCTGTAGGTTATATTTTCACTTTCTTGATGATGTCCTTTGAAAGACAAAAGTTTTTAATTTTGATGATGCTTGGTTTATCTAATTTTTCTTTTGTTGCTTGTACTTTTGTTGTCATATCTAAGAAACACTTGCCTAAGCTAAGGAAGTGAAGATATACATCTATATTTCTTTCTGCAAGTTTTATAGTTTTAGCTCTTATATTTATGTCTTTGGTCCATTTTGAGTTAAATTTTATACATGACATGAAATAGGGTCCTAACTTCATTCTACTGCATGTGCATATCGAGTTGTCCCAAAACCATTTGTTGAAAGACTATTTATTCCCCATTGAATTGTCTTGGCAACCTTAGCAAAAATCAGTTGACCGTAAGTGTGAGAGCCCATTAAACTTTAGTAAAAGTGTCAAGGATATTCAATGGGAAAACTGAAGTCTTTTAACAAATGTCACGGGTATAACTAGGTAAATATTTGGGAAAAAATGAATAAATCTTAAAGCTTATCTTACACCATATACAAGTATTCATTTGAAAATAAAATAAAATTTTTAAATATCAAATATCTAGAAGGAAACAAAGGATAATAACTCCCCAATCTTGGAGTGAACAAATTATTTATATATAGAATACTAAAATTTTTAAAAAGAAGAAAAAACGTTATGAAGTTGAAATTTGTCAGTGTGAAAATCTTTTGCTCAGAACTGTGCATCTGGCCATAATGTAATGAGTGAAACAGGACTATCTTTTTAGTCATAAACAGTTATAAACCTGGAGTAAATATAGGAGAAAACTGTTTTCAGTGTTTGAATAGCAGGCAATATGAAATAGCAAGTCCTGAAAGAATAAACATATTGGTAAACAAAGATCTTTGTGCTTTGTAAAGATTAATAAAATATACAAACTTCTTGCAAGACTGACAAAGAAAGAGAGAAATGAAATAAATTATAAATATCAGGAATGTAAACAACAAGGTCCTACTGTATAGCAGAGGGAAGTATATTCAATATCCTGTAATAAACCATAATAGAAAATAATATGAAAAAGAATATATATATATATATAAAAAACTGAATCACTTTGCTGTACAGCAGAAATTAATACAACATTGTAAATCAACTATACTTCAATAAAATCAATCAATAAGTAAATAAATAAATTTAAATAAATAAATATCAGGAATGAATTGCAAGGAATCAGTATAGATCCTGCAGATATCAAAAGGACAATAATGGAATACTACAAACAACTCTATACACATACGGATTTGATAACCTAGATGAAATGGATCAATTACTTGAAAAACACAAGGTACCACATCTTACCTTGTATGAAATAGATAATTTGAATGGCCCTATGACTGTTAAGGAACTTGAATTCATAATTTAAAAACTCCCATGAAAGAAAACTTCAAGTCTAAATGGTTTTGCTGGAGAAGTCTACCAAATATTTAAAGAAGAATTAACACCAATTCTTCACAATCTTTCCAGACAATTTCAAGAAACACTTTCCAATCCATTTTATCATGCTAATATTACTCTGAAAAAGGATAATACAAAGAAATACAGTACAAAACAAAACAAAACAGAATCTACAGATCAATGTTTCTCATGAATATAGAAAAAATTCTTAACAAAGTAATAAAAAATAGAATTTAGCAATAGATAAAATGAACTATATACCATAACCAAGTGGGTTTTCTTTCAATAATGCAAGGTTTGAAAATCAATTAAATTTATTCAGTGTATTAACAGGCTAAAGAAGAAAAATCATATGATCATATCAATTGATACAGAATAACCATTTGACCAAATTCAACATCCATTTATGTTAAAAAACTCTCCGAAAAATAGTAATAAATAAAAATAGAAAAGAAACTTCCCCAACTTGGTAAAGAAGTCTAAAATGTCTACAACTAACATTTGCTTAACAGTGAAGATTGAATGCTTTTTCCTTAAGATCTGGAACAAAGCAAGGATGTCTTCTCTTACCTCTTTTATTCATCACAGTGTCGATAAGTTTGAGCCAGTGCAAGAAGGCAATAAACAAACAAATAAGTAATAGAAGGCATACTTCACTTCTTCATTAAGCTGCCCCTATAAAACACATGCCTTAGAAAATTTCTAAGGTATAACATAACTAAATTTACATGGGAATTAGTAAGTGATCCTAATTTTCTGAGTAGATACATGAATACAATTTTTTTTTAATGATAAGCTCAGTGAAAAGTGCCTTGCAGCAACATGATATTCAACATAGGTGGAAATGCATAGCCATTTTAAAGAAATGTAATAGGGCGTACCCAAAGCAATACTCCACTTCATGGGATGGAAATAAATACTTTTGTGTGTGTGTATGCAAAGCTCAAAACAATAATGATGAAGTGCACTAATGTGTTATAAGTTTAAATAATTATTGAATCCAACATCAAAATTTTGAAACAAAATCTCATATATAATATTTGAAAAATGGGGCCTTTCTGATATTCACAATTATTTTCCTTGGTTTCATGAAGACATAGTCTATCGCTTCTATAATCCTAACATCCCTCATGAGTAGCTTACACGTTAAAAGAAAGTAGTATGAAGATCTTAACCAAAAATGTAAGGATAGTAGTGTTGATTTTTCAGTTTAAGAACTCTGTGGGGAGGAAAATAAAGATAACTTATTGAATTTGTAGTTTACTTCCTTGACACAGATATTTGACTGTCAGACTCTGAGTTTAAAAGATTATTAGCGGGCTTCCCTGGTGGCGCAGTGGTTGAGAGTCCGCCTGCCGATGCAGGGGACACGGGTTCGTGTCCCGGTCCAGGAGGATCCCACATGCCGCAGAGCGGCTGGGCTCGTGAGCCATGGCTGCTGAGCCTGCGCATCTGGAGCCTGTGCTCCGCAACGGGAGGGGCCACAACAGTGAGAGGCCCGCATACCACAAAAAAAAAAGATTATTAACAATGATTACTTCCAGCAAACAGCTGTTATTAAAGTATTCCATTCTTTACACACAATAGTTACTGTGGAAAGAGGTATTTTTCTAGCTATCAGTATTCAAACATATCTATTAGAAATTATATTAGTTGGGAGTCATTTAGGCTACAAAGCACTGAAAACCTTAAATATAAATGCCTTAAACAAGAGACATGTTCCTCTCACAGAAAAGTCCAGATAAGTGGTCTAGGACTGTTATTGAGTATCGTGTTTTAAGACCTAAGGTTTCTTCTAGCTTTGCTCTGTGGTGCATGGACCCTACTCACAAGTTATACCCAGCTCCAACCATTGTGTCTGAATTGCAACCATCAGAAATGCAAAGCGCAAGTCACCTCCTTTGTAAGATACTTAATAGAAGCTGCTCCACAGACTGTTTTCAATTATATCTCATTGACCAAAGCTTGGTTAAACATGTACACGTAGTTTCACCAGAGGCTGGGAAATACAATCTTTACTCTGTGTTCTTATTTCCCAGCTAAAATCTGGCGAGTTCTAATTATGATAGGAGGTAAATATTTTGAAGTTAACAGCCTCAGCCACAGAAGAATAGAGTACAATTCTTTATAAGAATGACAGTTTGCAACAACTAAGTCTCAAGACAAATATAGATGAAAAATAATCAGTGTGATATAGGATCGTGTTTCCTAAACTGTGTTGTGTATAACGCTGATATGAGGTTAGAAAAAAAAAGAAAATGTGCTGGGTCCCTCAGGTTAGAAGAGGGATTCTATAGCTATAAGAAGCCCAGATAACAGAGACAAGAAAGAAACTACTTTATTTGAATCCTGTTATCTGCCACCTATTAGCTGTGTACGCCACTGTGGAAATTATTTAACTTCCTGTGCTTACATTTCCTTGTCTGTAAAAATAGTCATGTCTTATTTGTTACAATTTTGTTGAGCATCAGCCACTTTCCTGGAGCTGAGGATATGGCAGTAAACGCCATAAAACTTTTTAGTCTCAAAGAATGCACATCCTAGTAGGGGATGGGGTGAGTACATATTACACATAAAAAGAGTAACATGTTTTTTGTTATATGATAGGAAGTGTGAAAAAGAAAATGAAGTAGAGAAGAAAGTTAAGATGTGTGAGGAGAGAGAATGTTTTGTTTTACATCTGAGTGCTCATTGGAAAACTGATGAGATAAGTAACTTGACCTTACAGACACATGTGGCAAGAGGGTTCCAAGAGGAGGGAGGAGCAGATGTTCTTGATTTGAGTTAATACCTCAGCCTTAGTTAACTCCCAAATGAACATGATTGTCAGCTAAGGACTGTTAATAACCATCACTTACTGAGTGCTTTCTATGGGTCAGATATTCTGAGTAGGCAATATTATCCTTATTTTATACATGCAGAAACTAAATGTCAGAGAGATTATATAATTTGCCCCAAATCACATACGTGGAATGTAACAGGCAGTTTTTTGTTTGTTTGTTTGTTTTTGCGGTACGCGGGCCTCTCACTGCTGTGGCCTCTCCCGTTGCGGAGCACAGGCTCCGGGCGCGCAGGCTCAGTGGCCATGGCTCACGGGCCCAGCCGCTCCACGGCATGTGGGATCCTCCCGGACCGGGGTACGAACCCGTGTCCCCTGCATCGGCAGGCGGACTCTCAACCACTGCGCCACCAGGGAAGCCCTAACAGGCAGTTTTAAACCCAGTCTGGAGTCTTCTGCCCATCTACTTCTTCAAACAGAGAGAAGGATGATGTCAGGAATTCAACCAATATTTATTGAGCCCTGAACTAGGATTTGAGATAATCAGTAAACAAAGAAAGCAAAGAAAAACCCTGCCTTTATTTGAGCCTACAATCTCCAGTGAACGGAAATTAAAAATAAATAGTGTGTGTAGGTAATTAAGTAAATTATATACTGTATATATTTCTCTCTGTATATTCTATAATTAGAAAGTGATAACTGCCTTGGAAAAAATAGAGCAGAGTAAGGGGATTGGATTATGAGGTAGGGTTGCAATTATAAATAACTTTTAAATTTGCTAAGTTTTTGCTTAATGCACTTTGACTAAGGCTATCTAATCCTAAAAATCAGGGTAGAATAACCTTCACAAAACATGAGGAAAATTCTCACCACAAAAGGAAGCATTTTCTGGAGTATTATGTTATAGTCATGCATTTTTATACAGTTCTGAGAAATGTTCAAAGGAAATATAGATTTCTGATCATTCAGTGAAGTCCATGGTTCTCAGGGTGAGGGAAGTCTGCCCTTGCAAGCAGGACTGCTCATTATGTATGTTTGTGTGTGTATACAAATACATAAATACACATATACCCATCCATCCACACAGCTATATACATACACATGCACATCCATATCATACAAATAAATACACACAAAAATGAAAAAAATAACTATAGAAAACATATTTAATTAAGGTACGTAAATATTTGTTTTACATATATATTTCATTATATTTAATAAATGACACCTGGTTCCTTCAAAGTGTTTCAGAAAAATATCACTTTAAACTTAGTAAAAAAGTTTTACCTGAAGGTATTCATACTGGGGGAAACTGCAATGCAAGAAAGAAAAAAAGTGAATTACTCTGAAATTCACCAGTTAAATGGTATCCTTCTGGCTTTTAGAACTTCAATAATAGGATTCTTCCTCAAATAGAAAAACCTCCATTTAAAAGAATTCTCCCCTGGGTAACATTTACCTTTCTTAAGCAGAAGAGAAAGTGTCAGTGACAAAATGCTATAAATACAGTCTCAAGGAATATGGTATACTGTCAAATCCTATTTTTAAAAAAATCATTATTTAAAAGGGAGAAAAAAGGCAGTAACATTAATGATCAAAAAGCAAGGCTGGTATCCAGTTCTTTCTTTGTCCTTTGGTTTTCTCCTGATTGTGGCCTCTTCACCTGCCTCAAAATAACATGTTCATAAGCTCTTGCTTACTCAGAGTCCAGGGCTGCTTATCCATAGAGCTCTGGAAAAAATGGTAATTCAGTCTTTCTTCTCCTTTCACCAACGCCAGATGCCAGGAGTCTTAGATGCAAAGCTTAGCATACTTTGCTCCTTGAAATCAAGCCAATTAGGAGTATTTATTTCGATTAATAGGCCCTAAGTTGTTAGGAATGACCTGCATATTTCAAAAATTCAAATGGAGGAGAATAAGAAACATGAGGAGCGAAGAGAGTTAGTCTGGGAGAAGTGTTGGGCTTAGGAACTGCACATTTATCCTTCCTCAGCATATGTCCATTTTGTAAGGCAGAATCTTTTTGGAGCACTGACTGGAAGCTTGAGACCATTCTCCTTAAAGCTGCCTATATTTTATTTCTTTTTCTTCTTATTTTTTATTGTCTTTTTTGCATGTGAATTGATATTTATAATTTTTGATCATTCTAAAATAAATTTCTTATCTTCATAGTTTATTGGGCGTTTGTGTTTCTTTTGTAAATTGTCTGCTCATATATTATGTTCATGTTTTCTATTAGGTTGTTTATCTTTTTTGTAATTGATTCCTAAGACTTACATTAATTTGGTTTTTATTAGGTTTCACAGGTATTTTATCCATTTATGACTTGTGTTCTCACTTTTATATGGTAGCATTTTTTTTCATCAACCTAAGCCTTAAATTAAACCTAAGTTTTGCTGTGGTCAAATTTATTAGTTTTTTATCTTACGTTTTTCATGTCCTTATTTTGTTGTTGTTTAAATAGTATCTGTCCATGCTTATTCATGCTTCTTAAAAGTCAGGATAATTCAAAGCGATCAAAAGATTCTATTTAACATTGATATAGTTGGCACAGATTAAGAATTTTTACATTACCAAGTGTTGGCTCAAATATGGATTAACAGTATCTCTTACACATTGATACTGGGCATGTACATTTGTGCAAGTAGTGATTACATTTTCAGCATATACCAGAGAGAAACTCTTGGCCGTGTTTCTCAGGAGACATAGCTGTGAATATTCATAGCAGCATCATTTGCAAGAACCAAAATCAAAGTCATTAAAATGCTCGTTAGAAGGATGGGCAAATAAAGAGTATTTTAGCAAAACACAGAATATTATAGTGCGATGAAAATATGCAACAGCATGGTTAAATCTTATGTAACATAATATTGTGAAAAAAAATTTAAAAACTATTCTTAGTATGATATCCCTTCTATCAATTCAAAACATTCAGAAACAAGCAAACACAAGCAATTTTACTATTATAAAATCAATGGAATATATAATATAAAATTCGAAAGAATGGTGGCCTGGGTTCAGAATGTTGAGGTTGGAGATGGTATTCAGTTAGGGAAAAGCACATAATTAGATGTAATCGTTGAGTAACAGTCTGTTCTTTTACTAAGTGTCAGGGGCTCTGTATTCACTATGTTTTAAAACAAATGGATAAATAATGTAGGCAATTATGGGCCAATTATAATAGTGTGATGGACCAAGTAGTATGATAAAACCAATTTGAGGCTCAAAGGGAAAGTAATATAGCAGGCATCCAATGAGTGCTATGAAAAGAATATGTAAAAGTTTTTTTCCTTATCTTGCCTGCCTAGCCCCATTTCCTGGAGATATTCCACTATTAACTGTCCTTCCAGAAATATTCAAGGCATAAACATATATGTTATGCTATGCCATGTTCATATCATATTATATTTTACCCGTTCAGAGAATACTTGAATAATGTAAAAATTAAAACCCTGCAACTTAGAGTATATTCTTATCTTTTTAATAGCTGTTTATATCTATATCTGTGTTTGAGAGAGAGAGTGTGCACCTATGGTGAATATTCTAACAGTATTGTTAAACCGTTTACAGTTACCTAGCCCTCACAGATGTGTTATTCAGTAAAGAAAGTCTGTTAAAATACTCTGCACACTCTCACAGAAATTCCAAGTGGCTGTATGCATTTCATAGGAGAAAAGTTTTAGAGAAACTACATGAGTAGTTTCCAATATTTATGTAAATATGTAAAATGCGATTCCAAGGTATTTTAAAATTATACATTTAAATAGATATAGATAGGTGTAAATACAGCTATAGATATAGATATACATAATAGTTGGTGAGTTAAATGGAAGGATATGTTCCAAAATATTAATAGCAGTAACTTTTGAGTAATAGAATTATGGGAGATGTAATTATCTTTGCTATAATTCTCTATATCTTCAAGTTTTTATCTCCTCGATGTGTATTGAATTTATAATAAAAATGGACTATAAATATTACTTAAGAAAACAGTCATCCTTACAAGCAATCAAATAAATTAGGAGGCACTGGTTTTTTGGGTTTTTCTTTAACATCTTTATTGGAGTATAATTACTTTACAATGGTGTGTTCGCTTCTGCTTTATAACAAAGTGAATCAGCTATACATATACATGTATCCCCATATCTCTTCCCTCTTGCATCTCCCTCTCACCCTCCCTATCCCACCCCTCTAGGTCATCACAAAGCACCCAGCTGATCTCCCTGTGCTATTCAGCTGCTTCCCACTAGCTATCTATTTTACATTTGGTAGTGTGTATATGTCCATGCTACTCTCTCACTTCGTCCCAGCTTACCCTTCCCCCCTCCGTGTCCTCAAGTCCATTCTCTAGTAGGTTTGCGTCTTTATTCCTGTCCTGGGCATATACCCTGAGAAGACCATAATTCAAAAAGAGTCATGTACCACAATGTTCATTGCAGCTCTATTTACAATAGCCAGGACACGGAAGCAACCTAAGTGTCCATCGACAGATGAATGGATAAAGAAGATGGAGGCACTGTTTTTCATCTATCAGATTAATACCCCAGCTGTAAAATGTGCTGAAAAATTCAATATTAATTTATTGCTAATGACTGTATCAATTAGAACAAGTAAAAGAGAAAGCCATTTAGCAATATAGTAAAGGGCCATCAAAATTTCGTATCCTTTGGCCCTGGATAGCAACTTTAGCAGGCAGTCCTCTATCTCCAAATAATACAAGACAGAACAATCAACTACAAATAAAGATGATCTGAATACATGCAATGTTTATTATGAGTAATGAGTTGGAAAATATTCTATGGTCTTATAATAAGGGAAGAGTTTAATATGGTACAATTATGTAATAGATTACATGATCATTAAAGATGGTAATGAAGACATTAATAGTTTTGAAAGCTTGTGATATAAGTACAAAGCAGAATGTAGCATTGAAGTTGCATGATTGTTTATTTTAAAATCTGGGAGGGAGATAAAAACAGATGTGACATAATCTTTATGGTCATGGGGTTTAAAATCTAATTTGGCTGACAATAAGTGAAATACAGGAGTTTCTCAAACTTAAATTTCATTCCATTTTGCTTTTTTATATGCCAGATTGGAAAACAGGGTTTGTTACATTTATATCATGACTGAATCTGCAGTGAACTCTCTATACATGACCTTTAGAGACCAACTGATAGTCCTTTAAGAGATTATTTCATGCAAATTGAAATAATAATGGTATGTGTTTTTTTTAGTAAGGCATAGTTACCATTTATATTATTGCATATCCTTGAACAAGTTATGTAACTGTCTCAACCTCAGTTCCTTTGTGCGCGCGCGCGTGTGTGTGTGTGTGTGTGTGTGTGTGTGTGTGTGTGTGTATGTGAAGGAGAGAGAGAGACAGAGAGACAGAAAGAGAAGAGGGGGAAGGGATGAGAGGAGAGGAGATTAAATTTTTCACATAAAGTCTTGGATTTGGCACAGAATTTTGTATCTATTGTGAGTAACGTAGAAACAACTTTTGGAAGAGTGTGTAAAAAAAGATATAACCTAGAACATGAACATAAGTAGATTTTTAACATAAAAAAATTAATAGTGAATGAGATTTTGCTTTTTCTAAGATTATATTTGCAATCACTGATTTGCCTGTCATCTCAGTGTGACAGGTATTTTCTTTGTAGCTGTTTCCAGTGTTAACCTGTAAAAGATTTTTTTAAAGTTCAAAATTCAAAAAGATGAAAAACAAAAAAGGTCCAAGAACCCATACCGTATTTTCTTTCTCTGAATCTTTTTTTTTTTTTTAAATGCAATCTGAGTGTTGATTTACTTGGCCAGAACTCCTCAAAGCAACGCATTGTTTTCTTTTTTATGCAAACACATTTTCTCCTTCATTCCAAACTGAGCAATCTAAATGTTAAAATTAAAAATCCTATCACATAATTTACCCCATTCTGGACCCACTTATTGAAAAGCTATTGCAAAGCTCTGTAAGAAATAGAGATTTTAGGTTTGTGTGTATGTGTGTGTGTGTGTGTAAAAATTAAGCTTTTTTATAGAGTTATAAACCATAATAAAACTTAATAGAAGATTTCTGACAACTTTGAATATGAAGAGATTTCCTCTCAAAAAATTGGCACATGCTAAATTCTCATAAATACCATTTTAGGTTTATTTTCTAACTGAGAACCTGATGATTCTGTTCTCTAGGTCATCACTAATCTTTCTTTTTTTCATTTATCTCTTCAACAGATTTGGAGGGATTGTGCCACTGATAATACAACAGTGAATAAAATAGACAGCATCTCCACTATCATCATGTTTCTATTAGTTTTTGCTGCTGTTGTAGCAATTACAACAAATGTAGTGACCTTACACTATACAAATATATTGTCTTATGGCACTGGATGTCAGAGGACTAAACTCAAAGAGTTGCAGGGCTCCATTTCTTCTAGAAACTTCAGAGGATAGTTCTTTTCCTTACCTTTTTCAGTTTCTAGAGACTGCTTGCATTCCTTGGCTCATGGCCCCTTCCTCACATCACTTAGAGGATGGAACCTCTTGCTTCCATCCTCACATCTGCTATTCCTAACTCTTATCCTCCCCTTACCCTCTTAGAAGGACCCTTGTGATTATATTGTGAACCACCCAGATGATGATCCATAATAATCTCCATCTCAAGATCCTTTACTTAATCACATCTGTAAATCTTTTATACCACGTCAGTTAATATATTCAGACATTCTATATGAGGATTAGGGTGTGGACATCTTTTGGGCTGTAGAGCCCCGTTTCCTGAGGTGCTTGAGTTTTAATAAAGGAGAAACTAATGGACCATCATAATGAATCTGAGCTTTTAGAAATTAGAAAATTACCCTTTTCTAATTGTGGGAGTTTGGGAAACTTCCTTAATCTCTTTACCTTTGCTTCTTTGTGCGTAAAATGGGGATATTAACAATACCTACCTCATAGGTTTGTTCAAAGAATAAAATGAAATAATGTATAGGAGGCTTAGCAAAGTTTCTGATAAATACTAAGATCTCATGCATTTTATCCATAATTACTTCATTTTTTTAACATCTTTATTGGAGTATAATTGCTTTACAATGATGTGTTAGTTTCTGCCATATAACAAAGTGAATCAGCTATATGTATATATATATATCCCCATATCTCCTTCCTCTTGTGTTTCCCTCCCACCCATAATTACTTCTTATCACCTTTATTCATATAAATATTAGATTGGGATAGTGCAGACCAATCTAAGTACACAGATGAAGAACATATCAACAATTTGTTTGTCAAATAATAAGTAAATCTGAAATAGGTGATCAGATATCTGGTTATACTCCATAATTTGCCATACAGACAATTTGAATTTCATTTAAGAATGCAGAACAGAGTCTTAAGAAAACAGTACAGGGTAAAAATAAGAGATTCCTTAAGTGTACAGAGGAAAAATAAGAGATTCCTTTAGTAGTTGGCAATTGCTCTCTGAGGTAGATTGAATTATTGGCCTCTATTCTTTTTTCACCTTTTCTTGTATCCGTACCCTTTGCCATGTTACTTTTTGTTCCTCCTTTTAGGAGCTGAGTGCAATCCTTTCTCCCTTTAGGCTGGACTCAGTGAGGTAAGCTGCTTTGCCCAGTGGAAGGTGATAGTGTGCATTCCAAGCCCAGGCATTAATAGGCAACACAATTTTTTACTTGCCCTCTTTTGCCCCTGCCCATACCATGAGAAGAACATGCCCCAGGGAGCCTGTTTATCAAGGAGGATGAAAAACACATGAAGTAGACACAGAAACAACCAACTTAGAGCTGCCCAGCTCAGCTCACTCTAAATCAAATAAATGCCTGTTATTGTATAGCACTGAGTTGTTTTTTGGTTTTATTTATTTATTTATTTTTGACTTGCTTGTTATGCAGCAGTAACTCACTGATACTCTCCTTAAAGTCATAATGAAGCAATTACTTCTTACTTTCCTGGGGCGTAGTATATCCTATATATTCTAGTATATTTTGATCAGGAGTATTAGGGCACAATTTTTAAGACTACTCTGTTTTTTCAAGAAGTCAGTACCACCTCCCTTTCCCCAGTGACATATTTGAATAATTTTATGTCTAGTGTATATCAAAGCTATAACAGAGTGAAAGAATTGCAGTGACTAAAGTTGGCTCTACTCTCTTCCAGTATTACAAGACTGGTAGATACGAATTATCTATACGAATTATGTATACGATTTATACAGATAAATCGTATATGAATTATCAGGTACAAATTATGTATCAGAAACAAATGATTAAGGAAAAGATTACTTTTCAGAAGAGAAAGGAATGAGAAATGTAAGTCACAAAAATATAATAGAACCCACTTAATCAGCCCCCTGCTAAACATGCCTTTCATTATGATAATTTTCAGTGAACACTCTCAAGGTGGCTCAGTGCAGCTCCGTGACAATAAATAGTGGCTAAGTAGGCACCTGGTGTTACCTAAAGCTGATTCACAGTGGCTTGCGGAAGCAAATTGGTGTGTGCAGGTTAAAAATAAAATATTTCCACATATTCAGTGAGAGGTGTTTTATATTATGTTTTTGTATAAAAGGCAGGGATCTAACGGGTATTCAGTAGTTTTCTAAAGATATAGAAAGATTGAAGTTCATCTGAATTAGCAAAACACATTCCCAGAAACTCAAAGAGAGAAAACAAAGACTAACATTGAATGCCAGCATAATGGTGTTATTTCCTTTCTCCTTTCAAATATAGTTTTCTCAAATGCTTCCTTTGAGATTTGCTTTAGGTTTTGCTGCTATGTCTCAAAATGATCTAGAATTAGTGAATGAGTTACTTATGTACTCGAGGTGAGTGGGGCTCTAAGTTAGAGGAAGAAAGGAGTTGGAGAGCAAGAAAGAAGTATTTAAATATTTTCCTCTAAGCGTCAGCTACTGTGCATATGTAATGGTGGTGATGATGATAATAATAATAATAGGTGATATATTGTTTTTTCATATGTACCAAAGGCTGTGCTAAACATTGTACATGGACCTTTCTCCAGTCTCCTAATATTTATAACAAGGAGGATCTATATTAATATAGATAGGAGCCAACATTTATTGAGTACATTCTATGTTCCAAGGATTAGAGTAGGTACATTAAATGCTTTCTCTTTTTAATTCTGGCAGTGACTTTGAGAACTAGATATTAATGTTGTGTTTGTGTGTGTATGTGTATGTGTGTGTGTATTTAAACTGGGCTTCAATATGTGATTGAAAAACCCAGCCTTGACTGAAGAAGTTTGGAAAGAAAAACAAAACAAAACAAAAAGGTCTTCGATTATTTGGGACTTAGAATAGTAAAGAATGATTGTAAAGTATATAATACTCAAAAGTAGTATCTGTGTAAAGTAATTCATATAGAACATACTGGAAAGAGGATGAGATTAGCATCAGAGATGGGAAGTTAATAGCACCAATGGCATAGTAAAAGAGAGGATGTTTACATATGGTGTGTTAAATATTTTATTACCATTGTGTTATTATTACTGTAAGTAATAGGTGGAAAATTTAAGTATACATGGATCATTTTTAGATTAAGATTCTGGAGAGGGAAGGCACTGGCAACACAAGTTTACCAGACAGATAAGTAAGTAAAAGGGTCAAAACCCCATGATGTCGAAGATGATCCTTACTATCTTGTAACCTGAAATAGGAGCAGCTGTGCTCTGATGCACGTGACAGTCAACAGAGAATGGCTGTGGGGTCAGAGATCTGGAAGAGATGTCAAACACTGAAACAAATTTTAGGTGTGCATCCAATATATATAAATGTATTTATTATAAGGGTTATACTTTTTGTGTACTGTTTTCGTACAAAGAGACAAATGATGCAGAAGTTAACAGTAGAATCTCTAGGGAAGTTTAAAACCTGTATCCTCAGGGCTTCCCTGGTGGCACAGTGGTTGAGAGTCCGCCTGCCAATGCAGGAAACACGGGTTCGTGCCCCGGTCCGGGAAGATCCCACATGCCGCGGAGCAGCTGGGCCCGTGAGCCATGGCCGCTGAGCCTGCGCGTCCAGAGCCTGTGCTCCGCAACGGGAGAGGCCACAACAGTGAGAAGACCAAGTACCGCAAAAAAAAAAAAAAAAACCTGTATCCTCTCTTGGGAAAATTAAATAAACTTTCTATGCCCTGGTGTCCTTCCTTTTAAAGTGGATATAAAAATATGCCTTGCTTGAACACTTGGTATGAGAACGTAGGTGAATCACCTGGAGTCATATTTGTTGCATAATGAAGACCCCATAAATGCTAGCTATTGTTGTTATAAAGCATTCAAAACAAAAGTTTAAAATGTAACATAAAATATATAGAGCAAAATTCAATTTTGAGTTTTCTTCCTATAATCCATTAATCATCTTACGAACCCTTGGATATATATACCTCAGTTTGAAAGCTACTGTTCGATCTGGATTTATGAAGGATTGGACTTCATACTAGGACTCCATGGACCTAGAAAATTCATGGCTAAGGGGAAAATTAATGCTTTACTGTCATCTCAACCTTGCAGAGGCTAGGAAGTTTAATCAATAATCACCACAATTATTTGACATCATCCTAGAAGTACTAGGCAAAAGGATAAGAATAAATAAAGGGTATAAATTTTGGCAAAAATGAAACAAAATTATCATTATTTACCGATAAGGTCATATGTTTGGATGTCAGAATCAACTGAAAGCCTGAGATGATATAAAAATCATCTGAAGATTTCTTGTAAAAGAAAATATCATACAAATATCAATAATTTTATACCAGCCAAAATCAATTAGAAAAAAAAAATGCCTAAAGAGAGCTCCATTCACAAAAGAAACAAATACTTAAAATCACCAGGCACAAACTTAAGAAATTCAGTGTAAAGAAGATGTTAGATTTCTACTGATGGATATATGAGAATGCCAACTATATGTAGATATATGTTTGTTCCTAGAAAATTCAGTACTGTAGAGTGATAAATATTCCCCAGATTGCCATTTAATTGTATTGCAATCCCATTTGAAAACCTAATGGATATTTTTTATACATTTTGGACCTGATAAAAGCATTTGAATGATATCTGTATGCATAAGTATAAAAGAATAATAGGAAATCTTAGAGAAACAAAAGTAATGGGAGATTATTCCCTCTATCAGAATTAAAACATTTTATGACGCTACAGTAATTTAGATCATGTTGTAATTATGCACAAGGAGACAGTTTAATGAAGTAGAATTGGTAGCTCAGAAATATACCCAACATGTTTAAAAATTTAGTATTATATTAAAAAAAACTGGTTTACGTTGGTTAGAATAGTATGGGCTGAAAGGTGTTTATTTCTTTCTATTGTAAAAGTTCAAAAAAGAATTTATTCATCAACAGAGGGCCTTCCTCCATGCCCTTCGATATTGTTACTTCCTTTTATTTTGGACCACTAGTTCTCAAATCTGGTACCAGAATAGCAGCATCACCAGCACCAGTGGACTTTATTAGAAACGCAGATATCGGGTTCCCTTTCAAACTTACTGAATCAGAAGCAGGGTGGTGGGGGTCAGCATTGCTTGTTTTTACAAACTCTCCAGATGATTCTGATGCATGATAAAGTTTGAGATTTAGCCCAGGGAGTTGTTCTCAACTACACTGGCTGTGAAAGGGGATGTGGCCATTATGGTGGGCTGAATGGTGTGCCCTCAAATTCATGTCCACCTGGAGCTTCAGAATGTGACCTTATTTGGAAAAGGTCTTTCCGGATGTAATTAGATTAGTTAAGAATTTTAAGATGAAATTGCTCTGGCTTTAGACTGAGCCCTAAATCCAATGACTGATGTCCTTATAAGAAGAGGAGAGGACAAAAGAGACACACTGAGAAGAATGCCTTCTGGAAAGTGAGGCAGAGATTGGAGTGACACGGCTACAAGCTACACAATGCCAAGGATTTCTGGGAGCCACCAGAAGCTAGGAAGAGACACAGAAAGATTCTTCCCTATAGGCTTCAGAGGAAGCATGGCTCTGCCAATGCCTTGATATCAGATGTCTAGCCACCAGAACTGTGAGTGAATCAATTTCTCTTGTTTTAAGCCACCAAGTTTGTGGTAATTGATTATGGTAACCCTGGTAAATGAATATAGCTATTAAAAAACTCTAGCCCAGAAATGGCATACTTCACTTCAGCTTGCATGCCATTGGCTAGAACTCAGTCACATGATTTCACCCAACTGCAAGGGAGAATAGGAAATGTAGTCCAGCTGTGTTATGTGCCCAGGATGAGCTGAAGACCATAACTTTTGGAGGATATTTACCAATCTCTGCCGTAATAATATTTCAAATTATGGGGAAAAAATAAATGATCTCATAAATAATTTTGAAAGAACTGATAAGCTATTTAAAGTAATTATCATAATATTAATACTTCAGTAGGGCTTAGAAGAAAACATGCCTGATTAACAAAGATTACAATGATTAACCAAACCGGGTATTTGAGAAGGTGAGGAAAAACAGGAACTTTCATGCTCTCTTGGTAAAAGTGTAAATCCAACTCCTCTGGTGAGCAGTCTAACAGTATTTGTTAAAGGGTACAATAGCATATTCAATTTCTGAACAATTTCAGAGGATTTTTACCCTAAGAAGATAAAATAAAGAAGTGTTCTTCAATTAAGAGCTTAGTAATCAAAGTACGATACATGTATAAATTATCTAATCTTATTGATTTGAGGATTGAAATACCCATCTGAAGAAATGGAAAAACTACCTACAACATACTTGTGTATGGAAAGCACCTTTGCAATAGCATGTTTCGCATGATTCCATCAATGTAAATATTTACTCTCTCTCCATATATTTTTATCTATATACCTGCCCATTTCTGCTTATACACAGAGTGAAAGACCAACAGATATATTCACTAAAATATTCTAGGGGTTATCTCCAAGACGTGGTGGTCATGTCAGTTGATGTTTCTTTTGAATTTCTTTTCTGTATTGTTCAAAGTTTTGCCAGTGTATGCATTGCTTGTCCAAAGATACTATATTTTGATCTAGACTGTTGGTTTGCTTGTTTAAATGGCATTGGAACTACACTAGAATAGAGCTGTCCATTGGTAAGTGACAAATGTGAATTACGCTCCAAGATACAGATTCTTCCAGTTTTGAGGCCAACTTGTCTCAGGCTGGCTGTAGCCACTAACGTGGTCGTATGAGGCTAATAGTCTTCATTAGAAACTCTTAGAGTGCGGGCCAAACAACATAAGGTCTAGTGGCATGCCCTGAGGTCTTTTCATGAAGGAAAAATCAGCACATGCAGCTCAAATATTGTAAGCTGAAGATAACTAGGGAAGAGTTTAATCTGTTATAGGCTGTTTTTCAACAGTGAATATAGAACACACCTTGGTGGAAAAAGGGATCTGTGGAGATATTGGATCAGTTCCATTTCAGATACTCAAAGAGTGTAGGCAGTCAGCCCAAAGGAGCTTAGGCAGAGGCTCCTGGTGAGTAAAGTGCAGAGGTTGACCCAAATGGGTTTCATCATATACATCTATCCATTCTGTGTTTGATGTGACATCCTAGTGGCATGGAAGCCAGCTTCAGGGTGGCTTTCTAATAATATACATGTTCTGCAAATTGGAACTGGTTTGATATATTTGATATAAAAATTTCCACTGAATTTTAAATCAGTTTGCATTATCACAAGAACTTTCGACATTATATGTGTCATGAAAGAAAAGGCAGAGCTGTTAGAGTCTTTAAAAGTAATTTCTAACGATCTAAATTTTTCAGTGGTTATGAAAAGGGTGTTAAATATTTTATCACCTTTCTGTTTGAACAGAGTTTCTCCTTGATGGTAACTTTCAAGAATTTCAAAGAGATCATCATTAAAAATCTTGTTTAGGAAATTCCTGTGAACATTTTAAATATAAAACCTTACATAAAAATTTTATGCTAACAGAAGCATGCTCCCAATTTCTTATTTAAATATTTTATTTGCAAGTTTTATAAAAAATATTTTTAATATTTCCAAATACTTCATGATTATTTTCTTATCATAATTGGTGTAGCATTCTTTTTGCAAATCCCATATGAAAGTCCCACATTTTCTTTCATTTTCTCTGGTATCTTTACAAATATTATCAATTTTACCGAGTGTTATTGTGGTGAATAGCTAGATATTCACATACCCCTCCACTCCCAATAATCCCCACTTCTGGTATTCACATTTTTGATAAATCCTCTCCCCTGTTTGTAGGTAAGCCCTGGGGGTTGCTTCTAACCAATAGAATATGTCAAAGGATACCACTTTCGTAGTTACGTTACATTATCTGGCAAAAGCGATGGAATGCCATTCTTGTGATTTTTATGTTATATAAGATTCCATCTTGGTAGTGGATCTGCTCTAGAGATTTTCATTTCTGGCTTGATGAAATAAGCAGTCATGTAGAGGAGGCCCACGAGGCAAGTAACTACAGGTAGCTTCTAGGAACTGCAAATAGTCTCTGAGAGATGAGGTGTCTTCTAGGAAATGTCTAGGAGCTGAGAGTGGCTTCCAGCTGACGGCCAGCAAGAATCCAGGCCTTCAGTCCTGCAGACAGAAGGAAATTCTGCCAAAAAGATTGGGAGCAGATTCTTCTGCAGTTGATGCTCTGGATGAGAATGTAGTGTATCAGAACCTGAGCAGAGGACCCGGCTAGGCTGTGAGGTGAGAGACGTGTGGTGTTTTAAGATGATAAGTTTGTGGTAATTTGCTACATAGCAATAGAAAACTAACACAGTCATGTTGTGAATAGTTGGAAGGAATTTCACTAGATAAAACCTAGCTGTCCATAGGCAAACCATGTTCATCAATACCAATGAAATCTTCTATTGAGTAAAGTTAATTTCACTAGTGTTCAGTCGTGATCTACTTATTATAGAAAAACTTTAGCAGTTTACAAAACGATGTGCATCTAAGCATTTGTTGGCATCCCTCATGATTTTATTTCAATATTCCATGTGTCAACAATCCTGGCTGTTACTTTTCTCTGATCCCTGTTGCCCAAAATTCTATCATTTTTTCTGCCACTAAAGCATTCTTCAGTCCAAACACTGCTGTCATCTCAGCTGGTCTTTACTGATCTGAAAAAAGCCATTACTATAACCATTAGTCTTTGCTGTTTCAACAGGAAGATCACTGAAGATTAAAACTCATTTATGATGCATGTTGTCTAACTTGAGGTGTAAGAAGGAAGCAATCTTTCATTAAATACGAAGCGAGATGACTCCGTGTTGTTATATTCAAGTGAGATGACTGTGTGTTGTTATATTGAAATGAGGAAATCCCACAAGCTAACTCTATTGGGTATTAAGTTTCAAGAAATAATGATATATTTTAACTTATATTTATATACTCTTCGTTGTTTGTGTACAGGCTTCAGATGGAATGGTTGGGATAGAATCAGATTCCAGCTACCATGGTATTGAACAGTGGTTCCAAATGTGTAAACTGGGGACCACAGGGAGTCCTCCAAACCGTCCCAGGGTCTACGTGGTTAAAACTGTTTCCATAATAACACCAAGAAATTGCTTACAGTTTTCTTTCTATCATGAGTACACAGTATTTTTGTGTGTTTCATATTTCTGTTTAATTTCTATATTAAATATGGAGAAATACAACCAGTGATAGATTTGTAAACTGGCTCTCAAAAAAGTCCCAATTTTTAACATTTTCAGTTCAATTCCATTATATGAATATTCCCACCATGGCTGATTTCAAGCTACCAAGTAACGTAACTGAATGCAAATTTGACAAGAATGAATGACTCTTTGTGCTCAGTACAAGGCGGCTCCAGCATACTGCTGACTGTAAACCTCATAAACTGAGGATCTCTAGTGTCTTCAATAATTTTTGAGTCTAAAGTAGTCCTGAGATGAAAAAATTTGAGAAGCTGTCGTAGAGGTTCTATCAGAATCCTCACACCACATTCCTTCATTTCTAATCCTCTCAGAGGACTTCTGTAATCTTTTCCACAGACTTCCAAATGTACTTATATCTGTTAACATCTCACATTTGGTTTGAAATATTTTTCCATTAAGAACCCATAATGAAAATCAGTGAATGGAAAATATCAGAGGAGGGGTTATCACCCAACCTCATTTCCAAGATATACTTAGATCTTACTTTCAGCTAAAAAGCATCCCTGTAACATATATATATTTTTAATTTATTTATTTTATTTTTGGCTGCGTTGGGTCTTCTTTGCTGCACGCGAGCTTTCTCTGGTTGCGGCGAGCGGGGGTTTCTCATTGCGGTGGCTTCTCTTGTTGCTGAGCGTGGGCTCTAGGCCCGTGGGCTTCAGTAGTTGTGGCTCTCGGGCTCTAGAGCTCAGGTTCAGTAGTCGTGATGCACAGGCTTAGTTGCTCTGCAGCACGTGGGATCTTCCCAGACCAGGGATCGAACCCATGTCCCCTACATTGGAAGGCAGATTCTCAACCACTGCGCCACCAGGGAAGCCCCTGTAACATATTCTGAATGTAAAAATTTAACAAGCTCTTAATAAAACTTTGGAAACTTATCTAAGAATTCCTTCTCCTAGGAGAGAAAAATGAACATATTCAACACATCTTTTATTGAATGATTACTATGAGCTAGACACTGTCCTCTATTCTAGAGACACAGCAGATAATAAAATATACAAAGTCCATGACCTCTTTGAACTCACATTCTAGTGAGGGAGACAAAAAGTGGATAAACACACACACATAGGTAGAATACAGAATATATTACAGATAGTGATAGTTGTGAAATTATACATAGCTGGAAACAGGGCTAGTGAATGATGGCTACAGAAGAAATATTTTATATGTGTTAACTCAGGAGGAGGATGCAGATAGGGCAACAGCTGAGCAGAAACATGAAAGAAGTGATGATATAAATCATGTCGTTAATTGATAGAACAATCACAAGAGCTCTGGGGCGGGAGCATGCTTAGTGGATTTAACCTTGGTATACTGAAGAGCGCTTAAACAAGGAGATCTTGTAATCTGGGAAGGGGTGGTCCCATTTAGGAGTTTGGGTCATTTAGAAGTGGAAACAAGGAAATTGGCATTCAGGAAAGTAGAGAAACAGAAGGCACCAGAGCAGTATAATCTGGGCATACCACAGATAAGTACTAGTTGCCCTAGCACTGCAGGCTGGGTGATAGATTACCACACCCAAGCATCTTCTAGGCAGCCCCATTGCATTGATTCACACATATGCCAGTTTCCACTAGGATCATACAACTGCTGACGCCAGGATGTTAAAAACCTGGGTGAACTGTTCCTACTAATAATACTCCGAGGGCAATACAAGTGAACCCGGACAATGATTCCAATTTTCAGTATTAATGCTTCCAAATCTGGCCTTTCCAGTGCTATTACCTTGACTGGGTTTCTCTCCTCCCTTCATCTAGTTCATATCCTTCTTGTCCATCTGGTGTCATTTCAGAAATTACATCCTCCTGGACACCTTTGCTGTTCTCTGAAATACTTACCTATAGCTTCTATTCACTCTCATAACACTTCGTACTTATTCTTTTATTTAATAACCATGTAATAGAATTAAATATTTACAGTCTTTATCTCCCACCAAGTTGTAAAAGAATTGAAGTTGGTGCATGGAAAGAGATTTAAATATGTGCTTAAAGAGTGGGTGCTTAGTTATGTATTTAATCATTTTGTGTCATGATTTATGATTTTTAGAAATAAACAGACATTACATTTTATCGAATCCATTATATACCTTTGGAAATTGATCTTTGAGAGATAAAGTGATTTTGTCCTAGGTCACTCCTTGAGTTTGTTAAAAAGTCAAAGTGACCAAGGTCTTGGAGCAATTGTATCCAGTTTTTTCCCACATCAGGCTTTCTTATATCAGTAAAGACATAGGACAAACATGGTTTAATCCTTTGGTATTGCTCTATTTTTTTCAAGAATGCAAACTAAACTATTTGAGAACAGAATAACAAATGACTTTCCTTATCATCGTGCTTCTAATAGAGAAGAAAATTAAATACACTTCTATAAAATGATTTCAGATTCTTCATGAAAAGATGCTACTGACACATCTATTTTAACTGCACTATTTCTATTTGTAAAGCAGAATAAGGAAAACTATTTTGAATATTTATCTCTGCAAGTATTTTTTTCTGGCTCAGAAATTTTGATTTTTAAGATACTGCTTTATTTAACTACATTACTTTCCTTCTATTATCTATCATTTCATCTCTTCCAAGTATTCCCTTATTTACTATCAAATATCATAATCAAAGCTTTGTATTCACAACTATGTAAAATCTTTATCTGTCAAATTGATAAATTCACACATAATAAAATCTTTTTTTCCCCACCATGCTCTTCCTTTAGCAGTTAATTGCCAAAGGCATTCAAATATATATTTCAGCTGGAAGATGTGAAATGTGTTAATTACAACATTTTTGTTCCTTTTTTTCAGGTCAACTCTCAGTTATATTTTATTTTGAGATAAAGGGATCATTCTCCTTTACACTAATATGTAAAGCCATTAAGTACATGTTGCTATTATATTAGAATATACAGTTGTTAATACTGTCGGCATGTAGTCATTACCAGCTAATACCGTGATAGAATTTTGCACATTCCTTATCAGCTTGCTCAGTGACAGCCTTTTCATGCTATTAAGCAAAATAATGTGTTGCTTGTGATATGTGCAGAATTGATAACCTTGGTGATTGATATAGAGTTACCCAATCAATGGACCACTGAATTGGTATTCAGGATTGGCTGAGTCATTTTCCTCTCCCCAGATCTCAGACTATTCACAAACTTTGTACCTCCTTACCATAAGAGATAACAACTGCAAAGAATTTAGTATTTTGAAAAAGGTAGAGGACAAGTAGGGGGAAAAAAAACCTAGTGTATGTGTGAGAGTGAGTTTATTTAATAATGGATAAGTAACCTCTTTTGCTATAATCTCAGAGACTTTCTGTTTCCTCAATCATTTGTTAAACTACCTTGCCTAATTTTTTTTTACTTCTGCTTCCCATATTACAACATTATTGGGAAGCATGTGTTCAAGGATTAATTCATATATGTATCTGATCGATAACATTTATAAACTTTCTAAGACACATTTTATATATGTGTGTGTGTGTGTGTGTGTGTGAGTGAGTGTGTGTGTATGATGGATTAATGATAAACAAGTTATTATTCATCCAATCTAATAATGGAAATAAGATATGGCCATTAAAAGCCATCAGTAACCAGCCTGTGCTCTAGAGCCCATGTGCTGCAACTACTGAAGCCCATGCGCCTAGAGCCCATGCTCCGCAACAAGAGAAGCCATGGCAATGAGAAGCCTGCACACCACAATGAAGAGTAGCCCCCGCTCACCGCAACTAGAGAAAGTCCGCGTGCAACAGTGAAGACCCAACACACCAAAAATGAATAAATAAATGAATTAATTTTTAGAAAAGCACATGTGCAGAAATAATGTAAGTTTTAGAATATAGAAAGCACAGTCATCTGTCTTTTAATTTCTCATGTGAAATATTTTCCTAGCTGTATTATATTTTTATGCATTTTTAGACCAATGTTAATTCACATGACTATTGAAGTAAATCAGATGAGAGAAAGGAAATCGATATATATTGCCTATATAAGCCAGGAGATTTGCATCAGTTTGATTCTCACACCTATCCTAAGGTGTGAGAAACAAATAAATCCTTGTTTATTCTTATGGATTTATGTACCTGACAATGGCTTCTTCTATGGGGCCCACTCAAGTGTTACCTTGATGCTATGCTCAAATGTCAACTCATAATAAAAATCTTAATCACTCTTATAAAGTAGTACCTCCACCCACTTGGTCCCAGAACCATTTATCCCTCTTATTCCACTGTTTCTCTCTTTATCGTATGTAATCAGTTAAATGTTGTTTATATGCTTACTATCTCTCTTCCTCCACTAAATGAGCTCCAGGGAACCAAGGGCTTTATCAGTTTGTTCACTACTTTATACACAATGGGAAGCATAGTTCCCAGGATGTAGTAGCAGCTTATTGGGTAAATGAATGCATGAAAAAGTATGTATGATTTTTTTTCTACCTGACCATAATCTCTAAACTAGCACAGACAAGCTTCCTAATTTCATCAGTGTCTTTTTTCTCAATGGTTATGATTCTATTGTGCTTCTGCTCAATACACTAGAATATCCATAACATACAACTCGGTCAAATTGGAATTCTTCGGCCCTTACATCTTCTGTGTGGCATATTTGTAAATAGCTTTCAATGCCCACTTACCAGGCAACTCCTTTATAGAAGAGAAACAGCTGTTCCAAAAATATTCTCAGATCATCTTTTTATCATCCTGCTTCCACTTTGAGTTGGTTTTCCTGCCTGATTACCTACTTTTCCCCTCTCTATTTTCTGCTTTCTTTGGTGGTAGCTTTGCTTTTTAGTTCATTGCTTCTGAATCTTCTGCATGGACTTTTGATTGGATTTTGCTCAACCACACAGCTCTCTTCTAAACTTTAACCAGTGATTTGGGACCCAATCAGGAGTTTATCTGTTGCAATAGATTACCTTGTTGGGAGTATTTACATACTAAAAAAAAACTCGTGTCTTATTACATTCACATACATCCTTTGTTCCTTATCTAAGATAACTTCCATACAAAGTATTCCTCCTTCTTAGCATTGTTCATGATAACCAATTTTTCAATGGTCATCATTTTCCCACATTAATAGACAATACAAGAGCTGTTTTTGCTTGCTGTTTGTTTTAAAAGTGTTCTTTGTCTCAGAAACATTGTCTCAAGAGTCAGGAACCCGAGTGGTAAATCTTAGCTCTGTTGCTACCGAACCAAGTGACAGTAGTTACAAAGAATGTGTATTAAGAAGCACTGAACCCTGTGTCCTCACAAAGACAAAACCACAAAGTCATTCATCTGCAATTAGTCCTTTATTTCAAGTATACTGATATATTTTCTAGGCTCTTCATTGCAATCTCATGATCTTTTACTTTACTTAAGCTTTATCCCACTTTGGTCCTCTAGCCTGATGTTGCATTTTTATTGACTAATTTAGATGTTACTCTAGGATAAAACTTGAGCTTTCTATTTCTACTTAATTGTGCATAGTTCAACAAAGTTTCTTGAATGAGTGAATGAAATTGTGTGATAGAGGATGTCTTGAAGGTTTAGGATGCAGACAGCTAAAATAGCTTGAGGACATTCTTTGAGCACGATTACATTTATAATCCTGGCTTTATGACTTCCATCATCTAAGTAGCAGAACTAATGGACCACTCACCAGGTCAACCATGTATATGAGGAGGATACTCAGCAAAAGTGACAAAGCTAATGCAATGGAACTCTGTAAGGCATAAAGAACATATGGAATTTCTACAGAATTGCTTCTATATGCCTTATCTAACATCTGTAGTATTGTAAAATAAATTTTAATGAAGGAATTATAATTAGGCACAAAGTTGGTATAAATAGTGGCTTAGGAATTATATGAAACAGTTTTTAATGCATTTGAGTATATAAAGCTATAGTAATCAAGTCAGTGTGGTATTGGAGAAAAAAAATAGACAAATAGATCAATGGAACAAAATAAAGAGCCCAGAAATAGACCCACATAAATATTGTCAACTGATCTCTGACAGCTGAACAAAAGAGTCTTCTCAACAAATGGTTCTGGCACAACTGGACATCCACACACAGAAAAAAAAAATGGATCTAGACACAGACCTTATACCCTTCACAAGAATTAACTCAAAATGGATCACAGAACTAAGTGTAAAACACAAACCTATAACATTCCTAGAAGATAAAATAGGAGAAACTTAGATGACCTTGGGTATGGCAATGACTTCTTAGATAAAGCACCAAAAGCATAATACAGGAAAGGTGTAATTGCTGTGCTGGTCTTCATTAAAATTAAAAAATTTCTGCTCTGCAAAAGACAATGTTATGAGAATCAAGCCACAGACTAGAAGAAACTATTTGCAAAAGACACATCTGGTAAAGGACAGTTACCCAAAATATTCAAAGAACTTAAAAACTCAACAATAAGAAAACATTCTGCATGGGAAAGGAAACCATCAACAAAATGAAAAGGCAACCTACTGAATGGGAGAAAATATTTGCAAATCATATATCTGAAAATGGGTGATATCTAAAATATATAAATAATTCATACAACCCAATAGCCAAAACAAAAACAAAAAAAAACCGTTATTGGGGCAGAGACCACTAATCATCCCTCGTGTATATTTGCCATTTAATAATAAAAATGTTGAAATTTACAGTTTTAAATTTTAATAATAAAAACATTGAAATTTAGCTTTTTAGAATAATGACCACATGTTATTAGTCTCACTAACAGATGGGTATGGCAATGTGACCCAATTGTGGTCAATGGGATTTCAGCAAAAAAATGATGACTGAAGTCCTTGGTGATGCTCCTAAAGGGTAGAGCATCTTTCCATTGTATCCCCTTCCAACTAGCTGGGATAAGGTCATGATAAAGGCCATATTGGCCACAAGACAAAAGCTGCATGTTGAAGATGACATAGCAGCATGATAGTAGGAGCCTGGGTCCCTGACGGTTATGGAGCTGCCATCATATCTTCAGACAACCTACTGGACACACATGACAAAAAAATAAGCTTCCATCTTGTTTAAGCCACTGTAATTTGGGGTATTTATGTTATTAGAGCAGCCAAATAATATCCTATCTAATACATTAGCAGAAGGTCAACCATAGTCTGAACAGATCCAACTATCAAATTTTAGTTATTGAAAATTATTAAAAAGCAGAACATTCCAGGTAAATTAAATGAGAGAATATAAGAATTTTAGCATAGTACCTGGCACATAGTAATTGAACTATTACCATATTTTCAATTATTAAAACACAAGATAACTATTCATAGAAAAAAAAGGTGGTTTTAAAACACAAGGCCAATGCTAGTAATTCAGATACTTGCCAAAGCTATCTTCAATTCTGTTTTATATATTATCTGCCATATACCTAATAAATACATACACTGCATTGTTCTTATTCTGAAGATATGGTGATCAACAAGGAAAATAAAATCCCCAGTCTTATTTTCCAGGTATATGGGGAGTGACATAATGAATAAGTGAATAAATAAATGAACAAATTGTGAAGGTAGTTATAAAGAACATAAAAGAAGGTGATGTGCCAGAGAATGTCTGAGTAAACTATTCTTGATTGGGTGGTCAGTGTGTGTGTGTAAGGATACAGCAAAGAATGAATATGAACATATTCAGGATTTTGGGTCTAATAACAGAAAAACTTACATAAAAAAAAAAAAAAACTCACGTAGAAGCATAGAATTTTTAGAGCTGGAAGTTAAAGGAGATACTACAGTCCAGTCTCCTCATTTCATAGACAAGGAAATTGAAGTCTGGAAAGTTAAGAACCCTGTCCAATGGGAAAATTTAACTCAAAGCAAGTCTGTACCAGAGCTCAGGCCTTTTTACTCCCAGTTCAGAGCTATATTCTCTTCATCAAAATTGAATCATTTGTAATGGTTACCAAAGGAGAAAGGGGGGGAAGGATAAATTAGGAGTTTGGGATTAATGTATACACACTACTATACATAAACTAGATAATCAACAAGGACCTACTGTATAGCACAGAGGACTGTACTCAATATTCTGTAATAATATATATATGGGAAAAGAATCTGAAAAAGAATTGATATATGTATATGTATAACTGAATCACTTTGCTGTACATCTGAAACTAACACAACATTGTAAATCAACTATACTCCAGTATAAAATAAAAGTTAAATTAAAAAATAAATAAAATTATAGATGAAAAAAATAAAATTTTCAAATATCAAAAAAAATTGAAAAAAAAAAAAAAACCTCAAACACCCGAGCAATCCAATTGAAAAATGGGCAGAGGATCTGAATAGACATTTATCTACAGAAGACATAAAGATGGCTAATAGGTACAGGAAAAGACTCTCAACATGACTAATTATCAGAGAAATGCAAATCAAAATCACAATGAGCTCTCACCTCATACCTGTTAAAACAGCTGCTATCTGAAATACAAGAAATAACAAGTATTGGCAAGGATGTAGAGAAAAAGTAACCCTTGTGCACTGTGGTAGGAATGTAAACTGGTGCAGCCACTAAGGAAAACAGTATGGAGCTTCCTCAAAATGTTAAAAATAGAACTACCATATGATCTAGCAATTCTACTTCTGGGTATTTATCCAAAGAAAACAAAAACACTAACTCAAAAAGATTTATGCATACCCACCTTAATTACAGCATTATTTACATACAGTCACCAAGATATGGAAACAACCTAAGTGTCCATTGGTGGATGAATGGGTAAAGAAGTTGTGGTGTCTATGTGTGTGTACACGCATGTGCACACACACAATGGAATGTTATTCAGCCATAAAAAAGAATGACATCCTGCCACTTGCAACAACATAGATGGACCTTGAAGGTATTATGCTAAGTGAAGTAAGTCAGATGGAGAAAGACAAATACCATATGATCTCACTTGTATGTGGAACCTAAAAATAAGAAGAAAAAGAAGTTCATAGATAAAGAAAGCAGATTGATGGTTGCCAGAGGCAGGGGTTGGGGTAGGCAAAATGGGTGAAAGGAGTCAAAAGGTACAAACTTCCAGTTATAAGTCATGGGGATGTCATATATAGCATGGTGACTATAGTTAATAATACTGTACAGATCTTCCACAACTTATAATGGAGATTCATCCTGATAAACCCAATGTAAGTTGAAAATATCGTAAGATGAAAATGTGTTTAATACGCCTAACCTACAGAACATCAAATCTTAACCCAGCCTACTTCTAACACAAAGACTATTTTATAATGAAATGTTGACTATCTCACGTAATTTATTGAATACTGTACTGAAAATGAAGAACAAAATGATCGAATGGGAACAGAATGGTTGTATGGGTACTGAATGGTTGTATGGGTACTGAACGGTTGTATGGGAACAGAATGGTTGTATGGGTACAGAATGGTTGTATGGGTACTGAATGGTTTTAAGTGTACCAGTTGTTTACCCTCGTAATCACGGAGCTGACTTTGTGCTATGGCTTGCTGTCACTGCGCAGCATCACAAGAGAGTATTGTACCACAGCTCTATACTCTACCCTGGGAAAAGACTAGAGTTCAAGGTACAGTTTCTACTGAATGCACATCACTTTTACACCAATGTAAAGTTGAACCATAGTAAGTAGAGGACCATGTGTACTGCATATTTGAAAGCTGCTAAGAGAGTAACTCTTAAAAGTTCTCATAGCAAGAAAAAATTTCTGTAACTATATATTGTGATGGATGTTAACTAGACTTGTTGTGGGAATCTACTATAACGTTGTATGTCAATCATACTTCAAAAAAAAGTCTAATTAAAAGATGGGCCAAAGACTTTGACACCTCATCAGAGAAAATGTACAGGTGGCAAATGAGCATAGAAAAAGATTCTTCACATCGTATGTCATTAGGAAATGCAAATTAAAACAGCAATGAGATATTACTCCACACCTGTTAGAATGGCCAAAATCCAGAACACTGACAACATCAAATGCTCTTAGAATGTAGAGCAACAGGAGCTCTCATTCATTGCTGGTGGAAATGCAAAATGATAGAGCAACTTTGGAAGAGAGTTTGGCTCTTTCTTACAAAATTAAACATATTCTTACTGTACAATCTAGCAATCATTCTCTTTGGTATTTACTCAAAGGAATTAAAAACTCAAAGCAAAATACCTGCACACAGTTGTTTATAACAGCTTTATTCATCACTGCCAAAACTTGAAAGCAACCAATATGTCCATCAGAAGGTGGATGGATAAATAAACTCTAGTACATCCAGATCGTGGAATATTACTCAATGCAAAAAAAAAAAAAAAAAAGAGCTACCAAGCCATGATAAAACACAGAGGAATCTTAAATTCATAATACTAAGTGAAAGAAGCCAATATGAAAAGGGTTATATGTTATATGATTCCAACTATAAGACATTCTTTAAAAGGCAAAACTGTGGAGACAGTAAAAAGGTCAGCGGTTGTCAGGAATTTTGGAGGGTGGATGGGGAAGAATGAATAGGCAGAGTGCAGAAGACATTAGAGCAGTGAAAATACTCTGTATGATACTATAATGATGGATACATGCCATTATACATTTGTCCAAATTCAGAGAATGTACAACAGGGAGAATGAACTGCAACTATGACTTTAGGTTCATCAATTGCAACAAAAATTATAACAAATGTACCACTCTTTGAGAGTCTGCCTGCCAGTGCAGGGGACGCGGGTTCGTGCCCCAGTCCGGAAAGATCCCACATGCCGCGGAGTGGCTGGGCCCGTGAGCCATGGCCGCTGAGCTTGCGCGTCCGGAGCCTGTGCTCCGCAATGGGAGAGGCCACAACAGTGAGAGGCCCGCGTACCGCAAAAAAAAAAAAATGTACCACTCTGATGGGGGGATGCTGACAACGGGGATGCTTTGTAAGCTTGGGGGACAGGGAAATCCCTGTACTTTCCTCTTAATTTTTCTCTGAACCTTAAACTGCTCTAAAAAAACAAATTCTTAAAAACTGCATTTGGGTGAATAATAATAAAATTATTTGCAGCAAATCAGAACTATAAATAAAAAATAAAACCCAAGATGTTTTCAGAAGACAAGTTGTTAATGAGTTTCAAAGTAATGGTAAAGAAAAATATGAATTAGATGAAAAAGGAAAATTAATGACAGAAAGGATGTGAGAGAAAAAAAAATAGTAATCAGCATTAAATGTAGCACATTATGAAGTCAACACTTCACAATCAAATTTGCCTGATTTGTTGACTTATGTGATAGAACTTAAAATTTTTGAAATGAAAAAAAGAAGTGAGAATTCAGGAAGTCAGGAATAAGGATCATAACACTAAAGCAAATGCCTGGGAGAGACAAGTCTCTAAGCTACATTAAGTGTATCCTATTTAATTGTTCCAACCACACCGTATAACAATTTATTTTATTGGTGGAGACTTTGTACAAGTGTATATAGTACACTCTTTTGGTATCTATGGCCTCTCTGGAATCATTAAGTATATGTAGTGACCAAGACATTATAATGTCTATTAGGACAAATTCATTCATCACTTGTCCCAAATAAGGGAGCACAAATTCATCGTTCTTTCCTAGATTTCTTTCCTTTATTACTCTGCATGCACTTCTTGGGGAGTCATCTACTCCCAAGGCTTTGTTCACTATGTATGTGATATGAAACTACCCCAGACCTCTCTCCTGGAATTCGTAAATATATATCCAGCTGCTTACTGAACATCTCTTTCTATCTCCCAAATATTTAAACCCAATACTCCCTAACCCAGTACCCCTTACTTCTCCTCTCTACCTTCTTGTTCTTCAGTGTTATCCATTTGAGTACATGGAACCACCATCATCTAACTGTTCAAATTAGAAATGTGAATGTTTTTCTTGACCGCTCCCTCCGCCTTATAATCAAGTCTAATAAACTATAAATTCTTATGTATTCCTCACCCTACATGTGTCTCAAACAACAAACAACAATTTTTCCCTCCACTCTCACTATCATTTCCCCTTTTCATGTTAACAACTTACTTAAAACACTTGAAAATCCTCCTTAAAAATTCTAGTTTTCTTCCTATATTCCCCTCCATTCTTTTTTTTTTCTTTTCCTCCCCTTTATTTTGCCCCCAAAAGAATCTTTCTAAAACAACAATCTGATCTTTTCAGTCACCTGTATAAAACCCAGCCATGGCTATCCATTTACCTTAGTATAAAGCATATAGTTTTTATGTTCATTTTTTAAAATTTCACATAATTATAGATTCACATACAGTTATAAGAAATAACACATTCAGTTATCCCCAATAGCAACTTACTGTATAATTATAGCATGCCATCACAATCAGGAAATTGATACTATCCACCGACCTTATAATTTTTTATTATAATTTTTTATCAAACCCTCATGATGTGGCCTCTGCTTAACACCTCCATCACTATCTTCTACTTAGCCAACTCTCAAACATTTATTTGACTATGACAAGTAATAATTACACCCTACATTTGTAGATTGTTTTACAACTTTCATAATGCTTTCACATCTGAGATCTTATTAGTTTCTTGAAGGTACCCCGTTACATAAGAAAAGTATATATCATCAAAGTCATCATTTTGCAGATGAGCAAAGTAGGGAAAATACATTGTTCAATTTGGGATGAGAAACCAAATCAATGGCACTGGGGTGACGTGGTAAAACATAGTGAATTGAATGTTTATTCTGTACCTAGACCTGTACCTGTACGTTTATTCTGTACCTAGACCTGTACCTAATCCGCAAAACTACCCTATGAAAGAACCACCCTGTGATATGAATTGTATCATCTCATTGGCAAAACCACTCATTGTATAGATGAGGCTCACTGAGATTAAACAGTTTGCAAAGATCACAAACTGACAGATTTTACCTTTGCCACCATCTGCTTTTCAAACTCCATGAAAGCTTTAGCTCACTTATGAATCACTTGCAGAAGTTTGGAATTATTCCTTGCAAGTTTCTGTAAGAAGTTAATTCTCGTTACATAAATACTCTTTTTTTTTTAACATCTAAGAAAGTAATTAAGAACCTGAAATTTGAAGAAGTTTGTTGTTTTAGGAGCCCACTTGTCTTGCCCTGGTCATTTAGAGTAAATATAAGTGCTTATGACCAGTTTCATGTTAAGACCTCATTTTCACTCTCATGGAGAGATGATGATCCTAAAGTTCCCATTTGCTTAGTAAGAAATGGTTTTAAGAAGGCAAGGATACAACAAAGCGTCAATTTAAAAGGTATGTCAAGATGTAAGTTGTGGATTCTTTCCCTCTAAATGCAGTTTCACTTTCACAAATTCCTACAGAGTTGTAAAACTGCTTACTTCTGTTGGAAACTGTTGCCTTTTGTGCAGGCGGCATATGGCATTTACTTGGCACAGCACAGAGTGGATTTGCAGAACTAGCAAAGAGGGGAGGAAACAGAGGAGGAGAGAGAACATGTTTTCCCGTGACACTTCCTTCAGCAGCAGCTGCTGTGGTGCGCAGGTGACTTAGCATGGAGCATCCATCACCAGGTGAAAGGAGTGCAGGTCTCTAGGGACCCCATTAAAACTTAAATCACAAAAGAAAACATCCACCCCAATCCCCATCTGAATACTTTTTTTTTTTTTTTTTTTGCGGTACGCGGGCCTCTCACTGTTGTGGCCTCTCCCATTGCGGAGCACAGGCTCCAGACGTGCAGGCTCAGTGGCCATGGCTCACGGGCCCAGCCGTTCCGCGGCATGTGGGCTCTTCCCGGACCGGGGCACGAACCCGTGTCCCCTGCATTGGCAGGCGGACTCTCAACCACTGTGCCACAAGGGAAGCCCCCATCTGAATACTTTATGGAATTCATACTTATTTGCAATAAGATAAAGGTCAGTTCTACCTGCCACCCAGTGCTGAAGTGGGAATTATGTATCACCACCTCTGAAAACAGTAATGCTAATTTCTCCTATTTTGTACCATATTTCATTGTTTGAAACAAGCTTGACCTGTAACAGCCACAAACTGGAAACTCTAGGATTACATCTTGGTTCCAGACAGGTTTTGTTTGCTCCAGATACAATTTGAAAAATAATTGGTGAGTTATCAGTATTTAAAAATGAGGCTTCATAGAAACATCTGGAAAAAAATCACAACGCTCAGTCCCCCATTACTGTCAAGCACCAGTATGCCAGAGCTGATTACTCTCTGGAGAGTGTCTCATTTGCTTTTTGCCCTCATGTGTTCAGACCAATTTTTAATCTTAAGTCAGAGAATATGTGATCACTTATAAACTATTGTAATTACAAAAGAACATGTTGGGCTGGACTAAGTTCATTTCTGTTTTGGAGAACACTGAAGCATTACTAGACTTCGGTAAGGAATTCTGTGTTTGTTTTCTATAACTGAAAGTGACATTAGATATCCAGTGACTTGTAAAATGTGGTCCAGAGAATCCTTGGTGTTTATGGAAGCGGCTCTATCACCCTACCTAAACCGCTTCTCCAATCAAAATAATTCCAACTATATGTTTTTTATGTGGCAAGGATCACGTATCTTAAAGCTTTTACTCTTGGAAAAAAGAAAATAATTTCAAGGACTGTTTTAAACATAATCAACTTGCTTTGTGAGAGGAGGAAACACAAGCCAAAAGGTAAAGACATTTGCCCTAGAGGGATTGGATTCTTTCCTATAACCAGGAATGGAGAACTGAGATCTTTTTACATATATTTAGAACAAATTTTCTGAGGCTATATCCTCCAGCCAGACTTTAGGAGCTTGGGCTGATGGGTTAATTGTTCTCATTTGGAAGTGTGAAGTCTTAATTACATTGCTATTCCCCAGACTCATTCAGGAGTATCAACATTTGGGGAATAAACCAGTTTGTGAAACCGTAGCCCACTCCATACCCCAAGCACACACATGCACAAACATGTCTCCACTGAACATTCTTCTTCTACTCCCTCCATGATGGCTACTAAAGGTTTCCTCACTAATTAAAGACTGCTGAAAGTTTTCCCCATAACGTAGCCTTTCAGCCTTCCTTCACACCTGCAGCCCCACTACCATTAAAACATAGTGGCCCCAATTGTTTTTCCCAAGTACCCTGCTGGGAGGCAATGTAGTGAAAAGATGTGTTTGGACTTACAATGACTAATGTTTAGATTAATCTACTAGCAGTGCAATTTAAGCACATTACTTAAGCTCACTGAGCCTCAGTTTCTTCATAATTAAAATGGAAATAATACTATCTACTTTGTATATAAATCCTTAGAATCAAAGATAATTTGAAAGTACCTAACATGCTGTCTGACAAATAAAGGTGAATAAATATCATCCCCCCCTTCTCTCTGAGTGATCAGCTAATCAATTTGAAATATCCTTCTCAAATGGCATTTGAATTTTAGTAGTGGCCATTAATGCCTTAAGTCGTGGGACTAAGAGTATGAGAATTTTAGTTACTGCCAAAGAATTAGATGAGGGAAGTTTGAAAAGCGTCTTGATTTCTCTGCAATTGTACCTGAGCAGGACCTTAACTTCAACTATTTAGCAACATCTGCAAAATAGTACCTTCTCTCCCACAAAATAATATCAGACTATTTGCATCTCTCCATAACTGCATATGTAGGGCATACTCAAAATAATTTCCAAACATACTGTTGGATTCTTTCCTTTTCCTCATATACAATTACTTTTAGAAAGCAAGTAGAGCCACGTAGGTAGCTTAAAGAAGCAGTTGATATTTGGAAACAGTGTTTTTTTTCCCAAGATCAATTCAACCCAACTCTAAGAAGAATCTTAAAACTCTTTGGTGACTTCCTCTGTCTCTTTTCCTGTAGAGTTGATCTGGAGGAGCCCTAGTATTAGGGTTGCTAAAAAGACATGTGTCCTAGGGAGTAAATGTGAACTAAATAAAAACACAGCAACAGGGAACCAGGCTTCATTTGTGCTCCTTTGAAATCTAAAAATAACACCCAGCATAGCTAAGAATCCCTGGCTGTTGATCACAATGCATAAAATAAAAGGCACAGGCCAAATGAAAAGCATCTCATTCCCAGGGACATACTTCTCATGGCTTTGCAATCTGAACAGCTACTAAATGCAGGGCTTCCTACTTTTCTTTTTTCTCTCTGTCTTCCAGGGGTAACCGAGTGCTCCAGATACAACCTCAGTTGGCCTTCTCTGGTTTAACAGGGCCATCTGCTGTGGCTTCTAAGACTATCTCTGGGATCTCTGTTCTCTTCCCTGAACAAAGCAGGGGTCCTTCACTCTGTCTTGCATCAGTTGCATGCTGTTTCAATATATGTTCATTTCACTTTAAAGAATTTTTTTTTTCCTAAAAGAAAGAATTTTTTTAAAAAAATTCTTTGAAGGCATTTGTGTATAACTTTTCTATTGACAATGTGGAATGAAATCGTTTTATAAAAAAGCAAAAAAAAAAAAGATATTCAGTGTCTAAACAAGAACTCCTCTTTATATTTGTGAATAAAGCAGGATATATAAGAACACATTTAGCTCAGAATGGAATTTGTATGCATTAAGGAAATGGGTGTATTATGTGCTCATCTCCTTAGCAAACACATTGTGCTGTCAGAATGAATACTGTAGCTATCAGTGTCTGACTTCCACTGCTGGAATCAGTATTTTCAAATCATCAGTTTCACTGCATGTTATTTTGACTGAGCTTTGCTTAATCTCGCTTTCCTTCCTAAATCATAGATATTGTCGAAGTTATCATGGGGCATTCTACAGAGGGTACCTGTAGTTATTCTTTTCATGTTCTATAAAACTTTGAATACGTGCAAATTATAGAGGGCAAGAACTCACTTTTTCATGAATTTAAACCTGAAGATTGTTGTAGTGTTTATTGTCTATACATGTTGCTCTGGCATAAGGAGAGTTATAGAATTATAGATAACACTTATTAAGGGTTTACTGTAGTCCAGACATTGTTCCAGCTTTGCGTGAATTAACTCATTGTGTCTTTTGCTTTCATACTATTTTTAAATGATCACAGTTACGAAGACAGAAGCCACGGTAGGACATATGCCAGACTCGGATCACTTCAAAAGCTCTAGATTAATTTTGGTTTTATTTTTTATAACCTCTGGGTAGTCAGAGGTTATCATCCCTTCTCTGTGTCACTTAAAAGACTGCTTATGTTTATTCCTTTTGTGATAGGGCTCTCACTATGACCAGCTGGTTCTCATTAATATGTTCATATTTCTGACTAAGAAATAGTTTCTCTAGTATCTGCTTTCCATGAAGATTTACTTCCATGGAGAGATTGTGGCTGTCAGGCTTGTCCAGACAGAACTTCACACATCAGGCCCCTGTCCAGACAGAACAAGGATGGTGTGACTTCATCCCCAGGAGAGAGGAACATGCTCCATGAATTGAGAAAATTAAGTGCATGTGGTATTGGGGAAATGGGGGAACTGCCGAATCCCTCTCAAAGTCAGAGAACTACTCTGTAATGAGTGTAAAACATTCCCTGTGTTTTGATTCACAGGTGATTAATAATTATAAATATTTTAAGGTTTATATAACATTCTCTTTAGCTATTTGGCCAAATTGGTGCTTTCTCGTTTCAACCATGAGACTTCAGATTGTCCTATCAATTGGTGGCAAACTATCTAAATTGCAGATTCAGTGTTTTGAAGAGAAATGGAATGCTTTTGGTTTCAATGGATAAACCTGAATTTACATGTTGAGAGCAACTTCTGTTTTTATAGGAAGAGATAAAATGTAGAAATAGAGAAGCAGAAGGTAGCACTTAGGAGGAGAATTTGAAGTTTCCCATTACTGTGCTTTTACTTTGTTACCCTTATTCTTCTGATTGAAATTTAATATGTCATAGTCGTGGCTGCAGATAGACAATTTCCAAACCTTCTTCCAAACAACTTTTGAAATGTACACTTTCTAGAAGGGAAAAATAACCCATTATCTTCCACCTGCTCTTCCATGTGCTTGGAAGTGTTTGTTTGTTCTTTTGGAGAAATTACAATTAATGGCTAGATGAATTGTTTACATTTTACATAGATAGAATCAGACAATTAGAGACAAAGTCATTTGACAAGGAGAAACACTTAAGCAAGAGGAGAAAAGACTGCCCCAGTAAAAATGCCAGAGTGTTAAGAGGCTAAAACTTAAGCCTTCCGATTTCCATTCTGCTGAGAATTCCATAGAAGACGAACATAGAATTTCACATACACAAATGCAAGAGCAAAAGCAAAGGACAGAAAATTGGTCTCTTGTGGTATGAAAGTCAGGGCTCTAGTCAGTGGTGTTGTTTTAACTGATTCATAAAAATTTCCCACCCTTTGCAGCTGTTTTACTAACTCAGACGACCAGATGGATGATATTAAGAAATAAATGCTGTTTGCTTTGCCCACCTTTAGGGATAGACTGGAGGTGATAAAAGTATAAAACTAACTGGTAGAAATCTATCGCAGTGACCTTTAAAAAGAGAAACCAAGTAACTGTGGGTTTTTTTTTTTTCAGTCACAAATTCATCCTCAAATACACCATTTTATTTTTCATGAGATTCAGATCACAGTTAAATCTCTCTCTTTAGTGGATTGCCTATTTTGTCATTATTTATCATTCCTTATCACTTTTTAAGTATGCCTGCAGAACAGATCGTATCACAAATAAAAAGGGTATGCAATTATTATTGTTTTCCTTCTACAGTTGATTTGTTTGTTCTTCTCAGCAAAAAAAAAAAAAAGAGTTTTACATAAAATACCTTGTTTTAGAAGCTTTTGAGTCTGTCTGATAAATATTGTAAATCGTAAACCATCATGATTCCATTCTCTAGCATTTAATTTAATATTTATTCATAAATTATGACTGTAATGCATGATGACATATCACAGCCAGGAATGGGAACATAAGGCTTTGGCTTTCTCATTGCATTTTGTTCTTTATTTATTTAGCGGGGCTGCTCTTCAAATTCTAAATGTTGTGGATAAGGAAGACAAGGAATGACTAAGTTTAAATCTAATTAAAATGGAAATATGGGAGTTCCATTATCTTTTCTAATTCCATCATTACCGATTTTTAACTCAGCTACTTTAGCAGGGGTAAAGAGCTGATTTCAAATCTGTCAAGTGCCATACTGTCTTAAGAAAAGATGCATCTGGCGTCTCTCTGAGTAGAGGCAGACCCTGAAGGAGCTGACGGCTAAAGGCTGGCTGTACATGGCACCTCATCTGGACAGCAAGTCCTTCCATGCAGGGGTATCTGGGTGGTGCATCTCCACATCTACCACAAATATAAGAGAGAACCAGGAGAAGATGGCGAAAGAGTAAGATGTGGAGATCACCTTCCTCCCCACAAATACATCAGAAATACATCTACATGTGTAACAACTCCTACAAAACACCTACTGAACGCTGGCAGAAAACCTCAGACCTCCCAAAAGGCAAGAAACTCCCCACGTACCTGGGTAGGGCAAAAGAAAAAAGAAAAAACAGAGACAAAAGAATAGGGACAGGACCTGCACCTCTGGGAGGGAGCTGTGAAAGAAGAAAGGTTTCCACACACTAGGAAGCCCCTTTGCGGGGGGAGACTGTGGGTGGCGGAGGGGGGAAGATTCGGAGCCGCAGAGGAGAGCGCAGCAACAGGGGTGCGGAGGGCAAAGCAGAGAGATTCCCGCACAGAGGATCTGTGCCGACCAGCACTAAACAGCCCGAGAGGCTTGTCTGCTCCCTCGCTGGGGTGGGCGGGGCTGGGAGCTGAGGCTCGGGCTTCGGTCGCAGCGCAGGGAGAGGACTGGGGTTGGCGGCGTGAACACAGCCTGCAGGGGGTTAGTGTGCCACAGCTGGCTGGGAGGGAGTCCGGGGAAAAGTCTGGAGCTGCCAAAAAGACAAGAGACAATTGTTTCAGGGTGCGCGAGGAGAGGGGATACAGAGCACTGCCTAAACGAGCTCCGGAGACGGGCACAAGCCGCGGCTATCAGCGCGGACCTGAGAGACGGGCCTGAGACTCTAAGGCTGCTGCTGCTGCCACCAAGAAGCCTGTGTGCGAGCACAGGTCACTATCCACAACACGCCTCTCAGGAGCCTGTGTAGCCCGTCACTGCCAGGGTCCCGTGATGCAGGGGCAACTTCCCCGGGAGAACGCACGGCGCCCTCAGGTTGGTGCAATGTCATGCCGGCGTTTGTCGCCGCAGGCTCGCCCCACATCGGCACCCCTCCCTCCCCCTGGCCTGAGTGAGCCAGAGCCTCGGAATCAGCTGCTCCTTTAACCCCGTCCTGTCTGAGTGAAGAACAGACGCCTTCAGGCGACCTACACGCAGAGGCGGGGCCAAATCCAAAGCAGAGCCCCTGGGAGCTGTGAGAACAAAGAAGAGAGGGGGAAATCTCTCCCAGCAGCCTCAGAAGCAGCGGATTAAAGCTCCACAATCAACTTGATGTACCCTGCATCTGTGTAATACATGAATAGACAACAAATCATCCCAAATTGAGGAGGTGGACTTTGGGAGCAAAGATATATGTATATTTTTTTCCCTTTTTCTCTTTTTGTGAGTGTGTATGTGTATGCTTCTGTATGTAATTTTGTCTGCATAGCTTTGCTTTCACCATTTTTCCTAGGATTCTGTCTGTCCGGTTTTTTTTTTCTTTCTTTTTTTTTTTTACTTTAAAAAATTTTTTTCATAATAATTATTTTTTACTTTAATAACTTTATTTTATTTTATCTTACTTTATTTTATTTTATTTTATCCTCTTTCTTTCTTTCTTTCTATTTTTTCTCCCTTTTATTCTGAGCCATGTGGATGAAAGGCTCTTGGTGCTCCAGCCAGGAGTCAGTGCTGTGCCTCTGAGGTGGGAGAGCCAACTTCAGGACACTGGTCCACAAGAGACCGCCCAGCTCCACATAATATCAAATGGCGAAAATCTCCCAGAGACCTCCATCTTAACACCAGCACCCAGCTTCACTCAATGACCAGCAAGCCACAGTGCTGGACAGCCTATGCCAAACAACTAGCAAAACAGGAACACAACCCCACCCATTAGCAGAGAGGCTGCCTAAAATCATAATAAGGCCACAGACACCCCAAAACACACCACCAGACGTGAACCTGCCCACTAGAGAGACAAGATCCAGCCTCATCCACCACAACACAGGCACTAGTCCCCTCCACCAGGAAGCCTACACAACACACTGAACCAACCTTAGCCACTGGAGACAGACATCAAAAGCAGCAGGAAGTACGAACCTGCAGTATGCAAAAAGGAGACCCCAAACACAGTAAGATAAGCAAAATGAGAAGACAGAAAAACACACAGCAGATAAAGGAGCAAGATAAAAATGCACCAGACCTAACAAATGAAGAGGAAATAGGCAGTCTACCTGAAAAAGAATTCAGAATAATGATAGTAAGGATGATCCGAAATCTTGGAAACAGAATGGACAAAATGCAAGAAACATTTAACAAAGACCTAGAAGAACTAAAGAACAAACAAACAGTGATGAACAACACAATAAATGAAATTAAAAATACTCTAGAAGGGATCAATAGCAGAATAACTGAGGCAGAAGAATGGATAAGTAACCTGATAGATAAAATAGTGGAAATAACTACTGCAGAGCAGAATAAAGAAAAAAGAATGAAAAGAACTGAGGACAGTCTCAGAGACCTCTGGGACAACATTAAACACACCAACATTTGAATTATAGGGGTTCTAGAAGAAGAAGAGAAAAAGAAACGGACTCAGAAAATATTTGAAGAGATTATAGATGAAAACTTCCCTAATGTGGGAAAGGAAATAGTTAATCAAGTCCAGGAAGCACAGAGACTCCCATACAGGATAAATCCAAGGAGAAACATGCCAAGACACATATTAATCAAACTATCAAAATTTAATACAAACAAAACATATTAAATGCAGCAAGGGAAAAACAACAAATAGCACACAGGGGAATCCCCATAAGGTTAACAGCTGATCTTTCAGCAGAAACTCTGCAAGCCAGAAGGGAGTGGCAGGACATATTTAAAGTGATGAAGGGGAAAAACCTACAACCAAGATGACTCTACCCAGCAAGGATCTCATTAAGATTTGATGGAGAAATTAAAACCTTTATAGACAAGCAAAAGCTGAGAGAGTTCAGCACCACAAAACCAGCTTTACAACAAATGCTAAAGGAACTTCTCTAGGCAAGAAACACAAGAGAAGGAAAAGACCTATGATAACAAACCCGAAACAATTAAGGAAATGGGAATAGGAACATACATATTGATAATTACCTTATATGTAAATGGATTAAATGCTCCCACCAAAAGACACAGACTGGCTGAATGGACAGAAAAACAAGACCCTTATATATGCTGTCTACAAGAGACCCACTTCAGACCTAGAGACACATACAGACTGAAAGTAAGGGGATGGAAAAAGATATTCCATGCTAATGGAAATCAAAAGAAAGCTCGAGTAGCAATTCTCATATCAGACCAAATAGACTTTAAAAGAAATATTATTACAAGAGACAAGGAAGGACGCTACATAATGATGAAGGGATCAATCCAAGAAGAAGACATAACAATTGTAAATATTTATGTAACCAACATAGGAGCATCTCAATACATAAGGCAAATACTAACAGCCATAAAAGGGGAAATCAACAGTAACACATTCATACTAGGGGACTTTAACACCCCACTTTCACCAATGGACAGATCATCCAAAATGAAAATAAATAAGGAAATACAAGCTTTAAATGATACATTAAGCAAGATGGACTTAATTGATATTTATATGACATTCCATCCAAAAACAACAGAATACACATTTTTCTCAAATGATCATGGATCATTCTCCAGGATAGATCATATCTTGGGTCACAAATCAAGCCTTGGTAAATTTAAGAAAATTGAAATCGTATCAGGTATCTTTTCCAACCACAATGCTATGAGACTAGATATCAATTACAGTAAAAGATCTGCAAAAAAATGCAAACACATCGAGGCTAATAATAACCAAGAGACCACTGAAGAAATCAAAGAGGAAATCAAAAAATACCTAGAAACAAATGACAATGAAACACGACGACCAAAAACCTATGGGATGCAGCAAAAGCAGTTCTAAGAGGGAAGTTTATAGCAATACAATCCTACCTTAAGAAACAGGAAACATCTCACATAAACAACCTAACCTTGCACCTAAAGCAATTAGAGAATGAAGAACAAAAAATCCCCAAAGTTAGCAGAAAGAAAGAAGTCATAAAGATCAGATCAGAAATAAATGAAAAAGAAATGAAGGGAAATGATGGCAAAGATCAATAAAACTAAATGCTGGTTCTCTGAAAAGATAAACAAAATTGATAAACCATTAGGCAGACTCATCAAGAAAAAAAGGGAGAAGACTCAAATCAATAGTATTAGAAATGAAAAAGGAGAAGTAACAACTGATACTGCAGAAATACAAAGAATCACGAGCGATTACTACAAGCAACTCTATGCCAATAAAATGGACAACCTGGAAAAAATAGAAAAATTCTTAGAAAGGCAAAACCTACCGAGACTGAACCAGGAAAAAATAGAAAATATGAACAGACCAATCACAAGCACTGAAATTGAAACTGTGATTAAAAATCTTCCAACAAACAAAAGCCCAGGAACAGATGGCTTCACAGGCGAATTCTGTCAAACATTTAGAGAAGAGCTAACACCTATCCTTCTCAAACTCTTCCAAAATATAGCAGAGGGAGAAACACTCCCAAACTCATTCTACGAGGCCACCTTCACCCTAATAAGAAAACCAGACAAAGATGTCACAAAGAAAGAAAACTACAGGCCAATATCACTGATGAATGTAGATGCAAAAATCCTCAACAAAATACTAGCAAACAGAATCCAACAGTACATTAACAGGATCATACACCATGATCAAGTGGGGTTTATTCCAGGAATGCAAGGATTCTTCAATATATGCAAATCAATCAACGTGATACACCATATTAACAAATTGAAGGAGAAAAACCATATGATCATCTCAATAGATGCAGAGAAAGTTTTCGGCAAAATTCAACACGCATTTATGATAAAAAACCCTCCAGAAAGTAGGCATAGAGGGAACTTACCTCAACGTAATAAAGGCCATATATAACAAACCCACAGCCAACATCGTCCTCAATGGTGAAAAAGTGAAACCATTTCCACTAAGATCAGGAACAAGAAAAGGTTGCCCACTCTCACCACTCTTATTCAACATAGTTTTGGAAGTTTTAGCCACAGCAATCAGAGAAGAAAGAGAAATAAACAGAATCCAAATCAGAAAGAAGTAAAGCTGTCACTGTTTAAAGATGACATGATACTATATATAGAGAATCCTAAAGATGCTACCAGAAAACTACTAGAGCTAATCAATGAATTTGGTAAAGTAGCAGGATACAAAATTAATGCACAGAAATCTCTTGTATTCCTATACACTAATGATGAAAAATCTGAAAGTGAAATTAAGAAAACACTCCCATTTACCATTGCAACAAAAAGAATAAAATATCTAGGAATAAACCTACCTAAGGAGATAAAAGACCTGTATGCAGAAAATTATAAGACACTGATGAAAGAAATTAAAGATGATACAAATAGATGGAGAAATATACTATGTTCTTGGATTGGAAGAATCAACATTGTGAAAATGACTCTACTACCCAAAACAATCTACAGATTCAATGCAATCCCTGTCAAACTACCACTGGCATTTTTTACAGAACTAGAACAAAAAAATTCACAATTTGTATGGAAACACAAAAGACCCCGAATAGCCAAAGCAATCTTGAGAAAGAAAAACGGAGCTGGAGGAATCAGGCTCCCTGACTTCAGACTATACTACAAAGCTACAGTAATCAAGACAGTATGGTACTGGCACAAAAACAGTAATATAGATCAGTGGAACAGGATAGAAAGCCCAGAGATAAACCCACGCACATATGGTCACCTTATCTTTGATAAAGGAGGCAAGACTATACAGTGGAGAAAAGACAGCCTCTTCAATAAGTGGTGCTGGGAAAACTGGACAGGTACATGTAAAAGTATGAAATAGAACACTCCCTAACACCATACACAAAAGTAAACTCAAAATGGAATAAAGAGCTAAATGTAAGGCCAGACACTATCAAACTCTTAGAAGAAAACATAGGCAGAACACTCTATGACATAAATCACAGCAAGATCCTTTTTGACCCACCTCCTAGAGAAATGGAAATAAGAACAAAAATAAACAAATGGGACCTAATGAAACTTCAAAACTTTTGCACAGCAAAGAAACCATAAAAAAGACCAAAAGACAACCTTCAGAATGGGAGAAGATATTTGCAAATGAAGCAACTGACAAAGGATTAATCTCCAAAATTTACAAGCAGCTCATGCAGCTCAATGTCAAAGAAACAAACAACCCAATCCAAAAATGGGCAGAAGACCTAAATAGACATTTCTCCAAAGAAGATATACAGATTGCCAGCAAACACATGAAGGTAAATCAACATCATTAATCATTAGAGAAATGCAAATCAAAACTACAATGAGATATCATCTCACAGTGCTCAGAATGGCCATCATCAAAAAATCTAGAAACAATAAATGCTGGAGAGGGTGTGGAGAAAAGGGAACCCTCTTGCACTGTTGGTGGGAATGTAAATTGATACAGCCACTATGGAGAACAGTATGGAGGTTCCTTAAAAAACTAAAAATAGAATTACCATACGACCCAGCAATCCCACTACTGGGCATATACCTTGAGAAAACCATAATTCAAAAAGAGTCATGTACCAAAATGTTCATTGCAGCTCTATTTACAATAGCCAGGACATGGAAGCAACCTACGTGTCCATCAACAGAAAAATGGATAAAGAAGATGTGGCACATATATACAATGGAATATTACTCAGCCATAAAAAGAAATGAAATTCAGCTATTTGTAGTGAGTTGGATGGACCTAAAGCCTGTCATACAGAGTGAAGTAAGTCAGAAAGAGAAAAACAAATACCATATGCTAACACATATATTTGGTATCTAAGAAAAAAATAAAGGGTCATGAAGAACCTAGGGGTAAGACTGGAATAAAGATGCAGACCTACTAGAGAATGGACTTGAGGATATGGGGAGGGGGAATGGTAAGCTGTGACAAAGTGAGAGATTGGCATGGACATATATACACTACCAAATGTAAAATAGATAGCTAGTGGGAAGCAGCTGCATAGCACAGGGAGATCAGCTTGGTGGTCTGTGACCACCTAGAGGGGTTGGATAGGGAGGGTGGGAGGGAGGGAGACGCAAGAGGGAAGAGATATGGGAACATATGTATATGTATAACTGATTCACTTTGTTATAAAGCAGAAACCAACACACCATTGTAAAGCAATTATACTCCAATAAAGATGTTAAAAAAAAAGGAAATGATGCATCTAAATTTATACAAGAATATTTTTTATTCCATAATCTTGAATAAATTTGGAAGGTGAAAACACTAGTATTTGTTATGCTATTATCATCTTTAAAATTTTAATATTAAGTTTTATTCACTAAATACTTTGATGAAGGATTTGATTGGTTTGGGAATAGCATGCAACCCACTTGTGTAAAAGTTTTAAAGCTGATGAAAGTTACTATCCCTTTAATATTGTAAAGGGTTGTTCATCAAGTTTCATGTGCAGTTTTTATTGTCTGGGTGATTACTGTTTAATTAATGTAGTCTCATCATCTCAAGATCAAGCCACGGATCTGTATGGAGGAAGGACCTGAAAGATGTCATCACAACCTTGCTATTTACCTGAGGAAGAAGAGCGTTCCTCAAGCAGAAAATTAGAACTGAGTAAAGTAACAGCCACAATGTAGGGCTGGCATAGGTACAAACAGGGCACATAGAGATACAGTTTTATGGGTTTTAATTTATTTTTTTTCTTATAACGTGTTAATATGAAGATTTCAAAAGTTTCTAGGAAAATAGTCTGGAAATTAATAAAAGAATCATAAGGACATGCTGGAAATGAAGGTCCTTGAAATCTCCAACTCTTCCTTGATGTTCACAATTAAGAAAATTGATAAGAGAGCATGAAGATAATCAATATCATCAGAATCAAGGAATATTGGTGAAAAACAAGGAAATATAATGAAATATATTAATTTAATCAACCATCCAGGTGGAAAAAAATATATATTTATGTAGATTATTATATATACATATATATAATACATACATATGTATGTATGTAGAGAGAGAGAGAAAAAGAGGAGAGAGAAAGAAATGAAGCACATATAAAGAAAAAAGTGGAGAGGATAACTCCTATCAACCTCCATAGAGAATGGGAACTCATATAGCATCCTTAGTTCCTCAGAGCATTCTAGCAACTGGTACTCATCTGGGTGACCAAGCTTTATCAAGCTTTATCTGCTCTGGCTTCCAAAAGATGATTCTATACCTGTTCATATTCCAGCTTATACTAGATCAAGGGAATGTAAACAGAATATTAAATAATCCAAGTAGAATTAATATTTTATTTAATTAAAATAAAAAGTACTCACAGTATGGTTTTCTGGATATAATAACATTCTATAGTTTTCTAATATGTTACTATTAGGGGAGGCTTTGTAAAAGGTATGTAGGAACCTGTGTTGTTTTTTCATTTTCCTGTGTAGAAAATGACCTAGCTTTCAGATATTGGTTTCTAATACTATTCTCCAATAAGAGAGTCCAGGACTCCTTAGATAAATAGCTGATTCTAGGACTGAGACACGAAATATACAAGATGATCTGCAGCATCTTACAGTTCTAGAAAGTAGAAAAGTGTTAAAAAATAAAAGCTTTACAATGATAGGGATATGCTAAAGGGACCCAGAAGACAATGAAAGAACTCCCAGTGCCCCAAACTGGGAAAAATTGAAGAACAAGATAAACAGTATTGCATTCTAACACAAAGTGTAAAATAAGTATCCATGAGTCCATACTTGTAAAGAAATGATTGGATAAATAAGTAGGGGAGAATATAAATATCTCCTATGCCAAAGAAATCCAAATAATCTACATAGATACTTTGCCCTCAATGGGATGGAGCATAAATCCTCACTCCTCAAGCGTGAGCTGCTCCTGTGGATTTCCTTCCAAAGAGTATGGTATGAAAAGGTGAGAAAAAGGGTCACTCTACAGTAGAGCATCCTGACAATACTACCTTAGCCAGGTGATCACTGTTAACATCAAGAGTTTTAAGTTATGTTACAGTGTGTACCATTGATCTGATGTGATGAAAATGCCACTACACTGCTGTGGTCTTCCTTCAAAAATCCCATAACCCCAGTTCACTCATGAGAGAAATATCAGATAAATCCGAACTGAAAGACATACTACAAAATATATGACCAGTAATCTTCAAAACTGTCAAGATCATCAGAAACAAGGAAAGTCTGAGACATTATCACAGCCAAGAGGGGCCTAAGGTGACAGGATGACTAAATGTAATGTGGTACCCTGGGTGGATCCTGGATGATAAAAGGGACATTAGATAAAAACTAAGAGAATATGAGTATAGATTTTCCTTCATAATAATGTAATAATATTAGTTCCTTAATGGTGATAAATGTACCACACTGGTGTAAGACGTTAATTATTAGAAAAACTGGGTGTATATCTCTGTACTATCTTCACAATTTTTCTGTAAATTTACAACTGTTCAAAAATTAAAAGTTTACTAAAAAAATATAAAAAATTATACTGACAGTAGTTATCACCCAGAATATTTAGTAAGTTAATTTTATAACCCTATTTGTTAAATAAACCAAACCATCTCCATTTAGACTTTACACATACACACACTATTTTGTTAAAAATTTGTTTGAGTACAACCTTGACTATTATTGTGATCAGTCTGCTTTGGGTCAATATGCCATTTTCATTTTTATAACTTTACCATACATTTTACTGGGGTCCTCTGGGTTTTCTAATTTTCTAATTGTATCATCTACAAATAATGGAATTATCCTGAAGAGTTCTAGTTCCTTCTCCTTTCACTTTCTCACTCCTGCCTCTCTCTGGCAAATAAAGATTCATTCTGTATGTGTCTGGCTTTTTTATGTCACTCATTAAAATGGTGCAGTTTTCTTTATGTAATCAGTGTGTGTGTGTATGTATGTGAAGCTTTTTCCTGGGAATTTTATTACTCCATTGCAACAAAAAGGCTATTTGTATTTGATGATATTTTATATTTTATAGCACATAAAAAGTAATAGCTTTTTGTATATTTATTTTGTCACTAAGATAGCTGAGTACCCTTAATAGATTTAAAAGTTTTCAATGCATTGTCTTTAGATTTTCAGTTTGATAATAATTATTCTACAAATAACAATGTTACTTTACAGTATTTAAATCTTTAATTTTTCCTTACCTTTGTGAATTGTCCAAAACTACCCCCAGATTTGTGAAATTGCGAGTACATTATGCATTCTCTTCTTTTCCTTTATATCAGTGCAGATACTATTAGTTAATTTCACTGTTAAACACAATACTTAGCTATCTGTTCAAAATACCATTTATATGAGCTTTGCCATTTTTGCACCCTTATAGCACTCTTGTAGCTCCCTGCTGCTCTTTCAATACCTCCAAATGTACTTTTTTTAAAACTGTCATTCTCTGATTTTCTTTCTGTCTTTGAGCTCTATGAGAACAGAGTCTATATCACCCCAGCTCATCATAATTTTATGTCAACTTAGCGTGTGATTATATTTGTTGACTGACAGCTTTAATAAAGAAAAAAATACTAAATAAGATATTATTAATTTGTTCATGTTGCTCTTGCAAAGGATTGATCTTAATTGGATTTACAGCCTGTATGTGTAGCAATTAGGTTAAAACATCCCAGAGATTGGTAATTCTATGCTGATATCCTTAGTTTTCAGTTTTGTGGCTAAGACTCTTTACAGTGTTTTCTTAGGCATTGGAAAGGGAGTTGAAAGAGGACAAATAGATGTGCACCAACCACAGACTAAAGGAAAACTTTTATCCATGGGAAAGGGAAACATGAAAAAAAAAAAAAGCCTCCAAAAAATAGTATTTCTTTTTTTTTTTTTTTTTTTTTTTTTGCGGTACGCGGGTCTCTCACTGCTGTGGCCTCTCCCATAAATTCTTGACCTTAGTGTATATCAGATATAACAGACTTACAAATGAGTCTATATAAGTAATATAGAACAAGTTACCCGATGAGATAACATATAGGCATGCTGTTCTGTTCTTCAAAATACTCGAACTCTTAGACACCATTTTTTCCCCAGTTTGAGTCCCTTTGTTTATTGATTCTTAAAATTTGACTTAGAATATATTGCTTATTGATCCTACAATTTCATATCTCATTGACAGTGTAATACAGACCAGGTCTAAATTAAATCATAGTGTTTTAAACTGTTACTGAACAATGACATGCCCTACATCTTTCTTCGTGACCTTTGTGCAATAATAAAATATCTTGTCTCCCTGGCATTTTTACTTTCATAGTTTTCTCTTCTTTTAGCTCCTTAGGGCACTTTTCCAGACCACCTCAAGTTTTCAAATAGAACTGCATGATTTAGGCTTAATAGCATATGACAGCAGTAGAGAAAGTCTTTCTTAAAGAATTTATGGATTTTTCAGAATGCTATCTGGGATGCCACCTCTACCCACATCACTGATTCATGAGTTCATCTTTGGCAAGACAGCCATAGAATTACTTTTCTACAGAGAACTGATAGCTTCTCGGGGAAGAAGAGGGTCAGCCTGTCACTGGGTGAATATCATACAACATAAAGCCCAAATGCTATAACACTATAAAAAGTCATCAAGTATTTTACAAAATGAGATTCTTGTTACATGGGTTCCATCAGACAGCAATTTTTACTCTGATTACCTAAGGTCCCTTCGTCTGTCTCTAAGCATTCCTCTGCCTGTAGCTTATCACTTATCCTCTAAAGGGGATTTGATGTTCTGTCAATTTCCCCATTGTTTATGGCACTGTTTTGTGCAGATAGTATCTTAAAATAAAAAACACTCCAACCACAGAAACAATGTCAATCTGTCTCTGCCTCTTCACAGAATTTCCTAAGGTCTGTAAAACCTTCCAGCAATTGATGACATTAGAACAGAATCAGAGATCTGTGTTTGTGTCTCATACTTTTGTAAACCTATTTAAGCTCTTTAAAAAAAAAAAGTTTCTCTTTTGTTTAGAACTCGAGTCTTAGGTAGCAAAAATTCTTCTGAACTTTTGTTTCTCTCCACTATGTTTAACTCGTGGCTCATGTCAACTGACTTGTGAGATCTAAAATATACTACTGAGGGCTTCCCTGGTGGCGCAGTGGTTGAGAGTCCGCCTGCCGATGCAGGGGACACGGGTTCGTGCCCTGGTCCGGGAAGATCCCACATGCCGTGGAGTGGCTGGGCCCGTGAGCCATGGCCACTGAGGCTGTGCGTCCGGAGCCTGTGCTCCACAACGGGAGAGGCCACAGCGGTGAGAGGCCCGCGTACCGCAAAAAAAAAAAAAAAAAAAAAAATATATATATATATATATATATATATATATACACTACTGAGAGTAATGGATTACTAACATAAAAAAGGAGGGGGTTGTTATTTTCTTTATAGAATGAGAATATTTTGGCCTGTCTAGAAATCAATTATTATAAAGGTAGAATGGATACTACTTAATGGGGACCTTCTAGTACCTTGGTACTCAATGGATCACCATGGGCTTCTTAGAAATGCAGAATCTTGGATCCACCTCAGGCCCACACATCAGTATCTGCATTTAATCAAAACCCCCACGTGATTTGAATGCAGATTAAAGTTTGAGAACGACTGTTCTAGAAACCATAGTGGCCTTTAGCTACTTTTTTGTATATAATCCTCTACACAGCATTTCAATGTAAATAAGTATTATTAATCCCATTCTAAGGATGAGAAATCTGGCTCAGAAATTTTTAATTAAAAATTTCTCAAGGTCATTCAGCAAGTAAAGTAGGATGAAATATGGGAAAGAATTTGTCAGAATTTTAACCCAGAAATGCCTGACCAAAGCCTGTGCAAGAACCTGTTCTTCATTTTGTGGTTTTTAAATACAATAACGTTTGTTACATCTGATATAATTGCTCTCCACATTTTGGGATGTCTTCAAGAGATTAATCTGGGGCCTATATGACGTAACCGGGAAAACTGAGAAAGCTTCAACTTCCTCCAATGAGTAAAAAGTTTGATAAGAAAATTGCATAATGTAGAACTAATGCCACCGGGAATAAAAGCACGTTCAACAGAACATAGAACTTTCATGTCTTACAAACTTCATTTTAGGTGTGAAAATATGATTTCATGCTTTCATTCATTTGCCTCTCAAGGCAATACTAATGACAGTGTTTTTTCTAAAATACCATGGTAAGGCCTAAGTTAGACTAAATATGAATTTCAGTAATCAAATTAAAAGTTCACGGCGAGAAGTATGAAAGATTAATGCTGAGCTAGAGCATCTCCTTGTTTCTTTGTAAAGATTATAAAAATGCTTTAAAACTTGCACACTATTACTAGATGTTCGGGTGTGAAACACTGAACTCTTAAAATGAAAAAAATAACAAAATCAGAAAATAGGCAAGAAAAATCTATGCTCATGTCTAATGCAATAATTATGTTGATTGTTAAGACATGGCAGAAAACTAAAGGTTTGCTCTGCAGGTACCACTCAAAATAAGAGTGAATTATTAATACAGGGACTCTATATTACAAATAAATGATCAGAGGTGATCTGACAAAGTATTTTAGTAAGAGATTCAGGTAGGAGCTGTAGTTTGAATGTGAAAATATTTTAATTTCCAGGACACCTTGGGGCAATTTATTAGGACAACAAAAGAACTCTTAAAAGTAAGAGATGAAAAAAAAAAAAAAGTAAGAGATGCATGTTTCCTTTACCTGTAAGTTATATTTCCCATAAAGAAGCTCCAGGGCTAGACACAAAATATGCTCAGAAATAATAAGCTAAAGGGGATTCAGTACAATTTCAATGATTTTCAATTTCTTATGACAAAAAAGGATGCATTTTTAGTTCTAAACATTTGTCTTTCAGAGTCCTTGTTTATAAACTCTGGCCAAAAACTTTAATCTTTCCACAATAAAGAATGGTTTCATCTTAGCATGCCATATGTAAATAACAAGTTTTCATTTTTGATGATAAATACCAAGATGTTTTGTTCTTTGATGAGCAATCTTTATCAGTTTATTTCAAAGTCATTTATAAGAATCATTGAAGCTGGATATCAAAGAATCCATTGAACTTCTAGGATGTCTGCAAGAAGAATCCTAGTATAACACTGATGACATTATATTATTTTCACATTTAATTGAATGTTAAAAAGAGACTGTTTGGGCTGAAGTCCCCAAATTAAATACAGTTAAGTGTCAAAATGCCTTCTTTTAAATAGGTATGTTTGACTATCTATTTAAACTTGTCCTCAGGGTGACTCTTGGCTTTTTGGACCTCTGACTCTTCACCCAGACTTAAACCATACACAATGGTAGGTCTGAGTATTAGGGAGACTCATGTTGAGGATTTCTTGGGAGAGAGAGATTGAATGACTGACAAGTTCTCCCTTCTCTATCAGGATGGGAACAGGTAGTGTCCATCTTAAGCTAAGGAATGGGTCTTCAATATATCCCTTTTCAAAACTTGCCATGTGTTATCTGGGGTATGTAGGGGAGAGAAACAAGTATATGCCTTTTGCCTAGAACAGTCCAAAGGTGAGACTGGGACTGAACTGCATGTTCACTGATAGTCATGAGGCAAAGCAAATATTTCCTTGTCCAGAGTGAACTCTGAAAAAGGTGACCAAAGGTACATCCTCATGAAGGGACTCTCCTTAAGAGTTCTCCCTGAGGACCTCAACTGAAAGAATCTGCATGGAATGTAGGGCCAGAAACACACTTGGAGTGCGGGAATCATATGTTATGCTGACGAAAACATTTTAGGTAATTTAGTTACCAGCCTGTTTCAAAATGGTATTACAATGTTAAGTCAGTAGGAAAGATCTCTACTAGGGTACTTTGAAGACTCAGTCTTGGTGGCATCATTTAATGAGAAAAAGAGAATTATAAGACAGTAAGTATTTAAAACAAAAGGAAAGAATATCTGGTTAAAGCCACTAGACTTGAATGACAATGGACTAATGTTCGTTGACATTCATAGGGGCCCATGAGTAACTAGTTTCCTAGAATAAGCATTAATTTAAATAAAGTTCATCAGAAAATCCCTGAAGCATTGTATCATGTGCCAGTAATTTATCCCAAAAGGAGGTGGAGAATTAAATCTCTCCCAGACCAGATTTGGGCTTGGAACAATTTTTCTTCCATCCAAAGACTGTACCCTCCACACCCCCAAAAAATGTAATAAGAGAGTCCACACCAGGAATGAATAGTGATTGAAGGAGACAGGGAAGAGTAACCCAAAACTTCAACCCCTGAGAGAAAGGATCATTGGTGACCGTCTTTCAAAACCAAAGGGTGCCAACACCAGATTAACTGTATCTACCAAATCAATCTTTTTTTTTTTTTTTGCATCTTCCATCCACTCTTCCTTTGGAGGAAACACAGCCAAGGACAGCCTAGTGAGTGGGAGGGGAGGGGCAGAGGCTGAGGTGAAGTAAGGAAGCCAGTGGTGGGGAGTATAAAATCCAGGTCTTGAAATTCAATAACCTTGTTATGCACATAAAGAGCAGAACATGAAGAATTGCTCTATTTAGAGGACCAAAATTATATAATTTTTATGAAACATGGGGAACATGATTAATTATCATGGTTTTTTAAAAGTATTTATTTAATTATTAATTTTTACCAGACACTTATACAGAGTGTTCTGCATGCCAGGCAATTTTCTAAGCACTTTACAAATGTTCACTTATTTGATGATGAATAATCTTTACATATCAAAATCAAATTCTGAGAGACTTTTTCAGTGTACCTCTCTCATTTTAAACTTATTGGAAAGAAATTAGAATAAAAGATTACACTAAATACTCACACATACCCATGTACCCTGCTAATGTCAGTATTTGCATTGTGCATAACCAAAAAAAAAAAAAAAAACATTTGCCAAACCTCTTTACCTGATGCTTTGATTTGGGTTAACAGGCAGTTTTGCAAAGACCTAGGAAAATATAGGTTATAGTAGAAATTCACTTCTCTAAAGATTAAGGATACACAAATAGCACTTTGTTAAAACAAAATTATATTTGAAATGCTCATTGGTCGCTTTTTAACACTTTTCTAAAATACTGATTAAATCGATGCATGGCTGGTGGCTGATACGAGTCAAACATCTATAAATTTTATACCCGGATGATCCTCAGGAAGATCTTGTATAAAAATAGCAGAGTTTGAAAGCAATTTGTTAAATTGTGAAAAGAACTAAAACCTCTAAGCTCAGCCCCAAATTCATTTGGAGAAACTGAAGTAAAGAAATAACACTTGCTCTACTCCTAAACTACTCTATTTTTAAAACGATAATGACTGATTCATGTGAATAATACACCGTCCATTCTCATCTCAAGATACACAAAATAGAACTATGTTTACCAAATTTGAAACATGTAAAATTTAAGAATGAACTCTCAAAATGGCAGTTCAGTGAATGTTTTATCAATTTATTTTTAACAGCTTAATTGAGATATAATTGGCATATAATAAACTGGATATATGTGAAATGTACAATTTGATAAGTTTTTATATAGATTTGATGTGTATATGTATAAAGTCATCAAATTATCAAACATATTTATATGTAACATCAAATATATAAAAATACATAAATATGTAATATCAAATATACGTAACTTATCAAATATGTGTGGAAAATATATATTTGAAATCATTTTCAAGTCAATATAATGAACATATCCATCATCTGAAAAATTTTCCTCCTGCCCTTTTGTGATCCTTCCCTACCACCTTCTCTACCAGGCCTCTTGTACCTACCTAGGCAAATGCTTTCTGTCACTATAGATTAGATTGTATTATACTAGAAAATTATACAAATAAAATCATAGAGTGTATACTCTGATTCTTGCACTCATTATTATTTTAAGATTCATCCATATTTTCCTGGGTATCAATATGCTCTGCCTGTTCATTCCTTCTTGCTGCTGACCAGTATTGTATCGAATGGATACACCAGAATTATTTTACTGACCTGTGATGGGCATTTGGGTTATATCCAGGTGTTAACTATTACAAATAAAGCTGCCAGGAGTATTTGTATGCTAACTAGTCTTTGTATAAATATATTCATTTATTTTTCATGTGCAAATAACTAGGTATCATATGGTCAGCATATGTTTAAATTTTTTGACTTTTTATTTTGAAATAGTAATTTTAGTTATTCAAACAAGATTTACAACGATAGTGCAAAGAATTCCTGTACTCTCATAACCCAGTGTTCCCTAATGTCATGTTATATAATTTATGCTTAACTTTTTGTTTTTCTTTTTAAATAGACTTCATTTTTAAGAATAGTTTTAGGTTCACAGCAAAATTGAGGCCAAAGTACAGAGATATTCCATGAACTTCCTGTCCCCACATATGCATAGTCTCCCCAGCTATCGACATCCATAACCAATATGGTGGTTTTGTCATAGTCGATGAACTTACATTGATGTACCATTATAACCCAAAGTCCATAGTTTACATTAGGGTTCACACTTGGTGTTATACATTGTACATGTTTGGACAGATGTATAACAACATGAACCCACCATTATGGTATCATACATGAGAGTTTCATTGCCCTAAAAATCCTCTGTGCTCTACCTATTCATCCTTCCGTCCCCTCTAACCCCTGATCTTTTTACTGTCTCCATGGTTTTGCCTTTTCTGGAATGTCATATATTTGTAATCATACAGTATGAAGCCTTTTCAGATTGGCTTCTTTCACTTAGTAACATGCATTTAAGATTTCTCCATGTATTTTCGAGGCTTATTACCTTATTTCTTTCTAGCAGTGAATAATATTCTATTGTCTCAATGTATTACCATCTATTTATCCTTTCACCTATGAAATGACATCTTGGTTGCTTCCAAATTTTGACAGCTATGAGTAAATCTTTATATGTATGTAGGTTCTCGTGTGGTCATAAGTCTTCAGTTTCTTTGGGTAAATACCAAGGAGGGTGATTGCTGGATTGTATTGTATGTTTAGTTTTGAAAGAAACTGCCAAACTGCTTCCAAAGTGCACCATTTTACATTCCTACCAGCAATGAGTGAGAGTTCCTATTGCTCCATGTCCTGGCCAGCATTTGGTATTGTCAATATTCTGGATTTGATGATTCTAATATTTGAGTAGTCGTATCTTGTTTAATTTGCATTTCCCTGATGACATATGATGTGGAGCATCTTTACTTGTGCTTATTTGCCACCCGTAGATCACCTTTGATGAGGTGTCTGCGAAGGTTTTTGACCCATTTTTTAATTGGATTGATTGTCTGCTTTTCGTTGTTTTAAGAAGTTTTTGCATATTATCAAAAACAGTCCTTTATCAGATATGTCTTTTGAAAATGTTTTCTCTCAGTCAGTGGCTTGTCTTATTCTCTTGACATTGTCTTTTGCAGAACAGAGTTTTTCATTGTAATAAAGTCCAGCTTATCAATTATTTATTTCATGGATTGTTCAGTTGGTTATATCTAAAAAGTCATCACCATATCCTAGTTTTTTAGCTTTCCTCCTATGTGATATTCAAGGAAGTTTATAATTTTTTGTTTTACACTTAGGTCTATGATCCATTTGGAGGTTTTTTTTTTTTTTTTTTTTTTTTTTTTGCGGTACGCGGGCCTCTCACTGTTGTGGCCTCTCCCGTTGCGGAGCACAGGCTCCACACGCGCAGGCTCAGCGGCCATGGCTCACGGGCCCAGCCGCTCCGCGGCATGTGGGATCTTCCCGGACCGGGGCACGAACCCGTGTCTGCTGCATTGGCAGGCGGACTCTCAACCACTGCGCCACCAGGGAAGCCCCATTTGGAGTTATTTTTGTGAAGTGTTAAGTCTGTGTCTCGAATCATTTTGAATTTAGCATGAAACGTTTTGTTTTTATTAGATTTTAACTTTGGTTTTTGCACAACTACTATTAAGTGTATCTAGTGCTAAATATTTGGGATGGGAAATGTTACGATATTTTGGAAAGTTAAATTAAGAGAATTGTTATCTTTTAGCATTTGTTCTTTTCACATTGCCTTTTAACAAATTTCAAGCTTTTGAAATTGTATTTTCAAGTTACTTATAGAAGATCAAAAAGTTATTTCCTCTACTTATAGAACATTCAAAATTATGTCTTTCAGAATGAAATTTTTTGTTTGTTTTTCTAACATCTTTATTGGAGTATAATTGCTTTACAGTGTTGTGTTAGTTTCTGCTTTATAACAAAATGAATCAGTTATACATACACATATATCCCCATATCTCTTCCCTCTTGTGTCTCCCTCCCTCCCACCCTCTGTATCCCACCCCTCTAGGTGGTCACAAATCACCGGAGCTGATCTCCCTTTGCTATGTGGCTGCTTCCCACTAGCTATCTATTTTACATTTGGTAGTGTATATATGTCCATGCCGCTCTCTCACTTTGTGCCAACTTACCCTTCCCGCTCTCCGTATCCTCAAGTCCATTCTCTAGTAGGTCTGCGTCTTTATTCCCATCTTGCCTGTAGGTTCTTCATGACCATTCTTTTGTTTGATTTTTAGATTCCATATATATGTGTTAGCATACGGTATTTGTTTTTCTCTTTCTGACTTACTATCTTTCAAATACCATTATCTGTCAGAGAAAGTTTTCCTAACCAACTCTGCAATGTAAATTACAATTGGAGAAAAAAAAATCATGAAAAGTAATTTACGTGTATTTTATTTTAGTTGATAACATCCATATCCTATTGCCTGAACTCCGGTATTCTAGAGTTAGGAGATTCAATAAGTTTATTTGGTTTAATCCATTCACCTTACAGATGATGGAAGAGATGGTTCAGAGAAAGTAAATGACTTGAAGTTCACTTAAGACTTGGGTAAAGGAGTGATGGCTTAAATATAAATCCCCTGATTATGTCCAGTACATAGGCTCCTGAATTAAATTATATTGAATGTAGTAAAATATGTAAGTCAGCTGTATTGAGGAATGGTCAAAAATCAATTCTTTTCCTTTTAGAGCTTACATGCTAACAAACTTTCAGTTCCATATTATCTGCTCTCCTAATTTTCTTAAAAATAGAATCTATAAACTTTAACTGGGCGTATGGCCATTTGGGATAAAGACTGCATTTCCTAGCCTTTCTTTCTTTCTTTTTTTTTATATTATTTCTTCTTATTATTAGTTTTGTAACATCTTTATTGGAGTGTAATTGATTTACATTGTTGTGTTAGTTTCTGCTGTATAACAAAGTGAATCAGCTATACATATACATATATCCCCATATCCCCTCCCTCTTGCGTCTCCCTCCCACCCTCCCTATCCCACCCCTCTAGGTGGTCACAAAGCACTGAGCTGATCTCCCTGTGCTATGCTGCTGCTTCCCACTAGCTATCTATTTTACATTTGGTAGTGTATATATGTCCATGCCACTCTCTTACTTCATCCCAGTTTACCCTTCCCCCTCCCCGTGTGCTCAAGTCCATTCTCTACGTCTGCATGTTTATTCCTGTCCTGCCCCAAGGTTCTTCAGAACCATTTATTACTTTTTTTTAGATTCCATAAATATGTGTTAGCATACGGTATTTGTTTTTCTCTTTCTGACTTACTTCACTCTGTATGACAGACTCTAGGTCCATTCACCTCACTACAAATAATTCAATTTTGTTTCGTTTTATGCCTGAATAATATTCTGTTGTATATATGTGCCACATCTTCTTTATCCATTCATCTGTCGATGGACCCTTAGGTTGCTTCCATGTCCTGGCTATTGTAAATAGTGCTGCAATGAACATTGTGATACATGACTCTTTCTGAGTTATGATTTTCTCAAGGTATATGCCCAGTAGTGGGATTGATGGGTCATATGGTAGTTCTATTTTTAGTTTTTTAAGGAACTTCCATACTGTTCTCCATAGTGGCTATATCAATTTACATTCACACCAACAGTGTAGGAGGGTTCCCTTTTCCCACACCCTCTCCAGCATTTATTGTTTCCTGATGATGGCCATTATGACTGGTGTGAGGTGATACCTCATTGTGGTTTTGATTTCCATTTCTCTAATGATTAGTGATGTTGAGAATCCTTTCACGTGTTTGTTGGCAATCTGTATATCTTCTTTGGAGAAATGTCTATTTAGGTCTTCTGCCCATTTTTGGATTGGGTTGTTTGGCTTTTTTGATATTGAGCTGCATGAGCTGCTTGTAAATTTCCGAGATTAATCCTTTGTTAGTTCCTTCATTTGCAAATATTTTCTCCCATTCTGAGGGTGGTCTTTTCATCTTGTTTATGGTTTCCTTTGCTGTGCAAAAGCTTTTCAGTTTCATTAGGTCCCATTTGTTTATTTTTGTTATTATTTCCATTTCTCTAGGACATGGTTCAAAAAGGATCTTGCTGTGATTTATGTCATAGAGTGTTCTGCCTATGTTTTCCTCTAAGAGTTTTAGAGTGTCTGGCTTTACATTTAGGTCATTAATCCATTTTGAGTTTATTTTTCTGTATGGTGTTAGGGAGTGTCCTACTTCCATTCTTTTACATGTAGCTCTCCAGTTTTCCCAACACCACTTATTGAAGAAGCTGTCTTTTCTCCATTGTATATTCTTGCCCCCTTTATCAAAGGTAAGGTGGCCATATGTTGGTGAGTTTATCTCTGGGCTTTCTATCTTGTTCCACTGATCTATATTTCTGTTTTTTGTGCCAGTACCATACTGTCTTGATTACTGTAGCTTTGTAGTATAGTCTGAAGTCAGGGTGCCTGATTTTTCCAGCTCCATTTTTCTTTCTCAAGATTGCTTTGGCTATTCGGGGTCTTTTGTGTTTCCATACCAATTGTGAAATTTTTTGTTCTAGTTCTGTGAAAAATGCTATCAGTAGTTTGATAGGGATTGCATTGAATCTGTAGATTTCTTTGGGTAGTATAGTCATTTTAACAATGTTGATTCTTCCAATCCAAGAACATGGTATATCTCTCCATCTATTTGTATTACCTTTCTTTCATCAGTGTCTTATAGTTTTCTGCATACAGGTCTTTTGTCTCCTTAGGTAGGTTTATTCCTAGGTATTTATTCTTTTTTTTGCAATGGTAAATGGAAGAATTTCCTTAATTTCTCTTTCAGATTTTTCATCATTAGTGTATAGGAATGCAAGAGATTTCTGTGCATTAGTTTTGTATCCTGCTACTTTACCAAATACATTGATTAGCTCTAGTAGTTTTCTGGTAGCATCTTTAGGATTCTCTATGTATAGTATCATGTCATCTGCAAACAGTCACAGCTTTACTTCTTTTCCAATTTGTATTCCTATTATTTCTTTTTCTTCTCTGATTACTGTGGCTAAAACTTCCAAAATTGTGATGAATAATAGTGGTTAGAGTCGGCAACCTTGTTATGTTCCTCATCTTAGTGGAATTGGTTTCAGTTTTTTACCATTGATAACGATATTGGCTGTGAGTTTGTCATATATGGCCTGTATTATGTTGAGGTAAGTTCCCTCTATGCCTACCTTCTGGAGAGTTTTTATTACAAATGGGTGTTGAATTTTGTCAAAAGCTTTTTCTGCATCTATTGAGATAATCATATGGTTTTTATCCTTCAGTTTGTTCATATGGTGTATCACATTGATTGATTTGTGTATATTTAAGAATCATTGCATTCCTGGGGTAAACCCCACTTGATCATGGTGTATGATCTTTTAATGTGCTGTTGGATTCTGTTTGCTAGTATTTTGTTGCAGATTTTTGCATCTATGTTCATCAGTGATATTGGCCTGTAGTTTTCTTTTTTTGTGACAATTTTGTCTGGCTTTGATATTAGGGTGATGATGGCCTCATAGAATGAGTTTGGGGGTGTTCCTCTCTCTGCTATATTTTGGAAGAGTTTGAGAAGGATAGGTGTTAGCCCTTCTCTAAATGTTTGATAGAATTTGCCTGTGAAGCCATCTGGTCCTGGGCTTTTGTTTGTTGGAAGATTTTTAATCACAGTTTCAATTTTAGTGCTTGAGATTTGTCTTTTTATACTTTCTGTTTCTTCCTTGTTCAGTCTCAGAAGGTTGTGCTTTTCTAAGAATTTTTCCATTTCTTCCAGGTTGTCCATTTTATTGCCATATAGTCGTTTATAGTAATCTCTCATGATCCTTTGTATTTATGCAGTGTCTGTTGTTACTTCTTTTTCATTTCTAATTCTGTTCATTTGTGTCTTCTCCCTTTTTTTTCTTGATGAGTCTGGCTAATGGTTTATCATTTTTCGTTTATCTTTTCAAAGAACCAGCTTTTAGTTTTATTGATCTTTGGTATCGTTTCCTTCATTTCTTTTTCTTTTATTTCTGATCTGATCTTTATGATTTCTTTCCTTCTGCTAACTTTGGGGTTTTTTTGTTCTTCTATCTCTAGTTGCTTTAGGTGGAATGTTAGGTTGTTTATTTGAGATTTTTCTTGTTTCTTGAGGTAGGATTTTATTGCTCTAAACTTCCCTCTTAGAACTGCTTTTGCTGCATCCCATAGGTTTTTGGTCGTTGTGTTTTCATTGTCATTTGTTTCTAGGTATTTTTTGATTTCCTCTTCGATTACGTCAGTGGTGTCTTAGTTATTTAGTCATGCATTTTTTAGCCTCAATGTGTTTGTATTTTATACATTTTTTTTTCCTGTAATTGATATCTAGTCTCAGAGTGTTGTGATCGGAAAAGATCCCTGTTATGATTTCAATGTTCTTAAATTTACCAAAGCTTGATTTGTGACCCAAGATATGATCTATCCTGGAGAATACTCCATGAGCACTTGAGAAGAAAGTGTATCCTGTTGTTTTTGGATAGAATGTCCTATAAATATCAATTAAGTCCATCTTGTTTAATGTGTCATTTAAAGCTTGTGTTTCCTTATTTATTTTCATTTTGGTTTATCGGTCCTTTGGTGAAAGCAGGGTGTTAAAGTCCCTTAGTATTATTGTGTTACTGTCAATTGGCCCTTTTATGGCTGTTAGCATTTGCCTTATGTATTGAGGTGCTCCTATATTGGGTGCATAAATATTTACAATTGTTATATCTTCTACTTGGATTGATCCCTTGATCATTATGTAGTGGCCTTGTCTCTTGTAATAGTCTTTATTTTAAAGTCTATCTTGTCTTATATAAGGATTGCTACTCCAGCTTTCTTTTGATTTCCATTTATGTGGAATATCTTTTTTCCATCCCCTCACTTTCAGTCTGTATGTGTCCCTAGGTCTGAAGTGGGTCTTTTGTAGACAGCATATATATGAATCTTGTTTTTTTTTTTTTTTTTTAAAGAAGATGTTGGGGGTAGGAGTTTTTTATTAATTAATTTATTTTTGCTCTGTTGGCTCTTTGCTTTTGTGCGAGGGCTTTCTCTAGTTGTGGCTAGCGGGGGCCACTCTTCATCGCGGTGTGCGGGCCTCTCACTATCGCGGCCTCTCTTTTTGCAGAACACAGGCTCCAGACACACAGGCTCAGTAGTTGTGGCTTACAGGCCTAGTTACTCCGCAGCATGTGGGATCCTCCAGACCAGGGCTCGAACCCGTGTCCCCTGCATTAGCAGGCAGATTCTCAACCACTGCACCACCTGGGAAGCCCTGAGTCTTGTTTTTGTATGTATTCAGCCAGTCTGTGTCTTTTGGTTGGAGCATTTAATCCATTTAAAATTAAGAGAGTTATCAATATGCATGTTCCTATTATTATTTTCTTAATTGTTTTGGGTTTGTGATTGTAGGTCTTTTCCTTCTTTTGTGTTTCCTGCCTAGAGAAGTTCCTTTAGCATCTGTTGTAAAGCTGGTTTGTTGGTGCTGAATTCTTTTAGCTTTTGCTTGTCTGTAAAGTTTTTAATTTCTCTGTTGAATCTGAATGAGATCCTTGCTGGGTAGAGTAATCTTGGTTGTAGGTTTTTCCCTTTCGTCACTTTAAATATGTCCTGATACTCCCTTCTGGCTTGCAGAGTTTCTGCTTAAAGATCAGCTGTTAACCTTAAGGGGATTCCCTTGTATGTTATTTGTTGCTTTTCCCTTGGTACTTTTAATTTTTTTCTTTGTATTTAATTTTTGATAGTTTGATTATTATGTGTCTTGGTGTGTTTCTCCTTGGTTTTATCCTGTATGGGACTCTCTGCCCTTCCTGGACTTGATTGCCTATTTCCTTTCCCATATTAGGGATGTTTTCAACTATAATCTCTTCAAATATTTTCTCAGCCCCTTTCTTTTTCTCTTCTTCTTCTGGGACTCCTATAATTTGAATGTTGTTGCATTTAATGTTGTCCCCGCGATCTCTGAGACTGTCCTCAATACTTTTCATTCTTTTTTCTTTATTCTGCTTTACAGTAGTTATTCCCACTCTTTTATCTTCCAGGTCACTTATCTGTTCTTCTGCTTCAGTTATTCTGCTATTGATTCCTTCTAGAGAATTTTTAATTTCATTTATTGTGTTGCTTATCATTGTTTGTTTGCTCTTTGCTTCTTCTAGGTCCTTATTAAACATTTCTTGTATTTTCTCCATTCTTTTTACAAGATTTTGCATCATCTTTACTATCATTACTCTGAGTTCTTTTTCAGGTAGACTGCCTATTTCCTCTTCATTTGTTTGGTCTGGAGGGTTTTTACCTTGCTCCTTCACCTGCTGCGTATTTCTCTGCCTTCTCATTTTGCGTATCTTACTGTGTTTGGGGTCTCCTTTTTGCAGGCTGAAGGTTTGTAGTTCCCATTGTTTTTGGTGTCTGCCCTCAGTGGGTAAGGTTGGTTCAGTGGGTTTTGCAGGCTTCCTAGTAGAGGTGAGTGGTGCCTGTGTTCTGGTGCATGAGACTGGATCTTGTGTTTCTGGTGGGCAGGACCGCATCTGATGGTATGTTTTGGGGTGTCTTGAACTTGTTATGATTTTAGGCAGCCTCTCTGCTAATGGGTGGGTCTGTGTTCCTGTCTTGCCAGTTGTTTGGCATGAGGAGCACTGGAGCTTGCTGGTCATTGAGTGGAGCTTGGTCTTACCTTTGAGACAGAGATGTCTGGGAGAGCTCTCGCTGATTCATATTACATGGGGCTGGGAGGTCTCTGGTGGTCCAATGTCCTGAACTCGGGTCTCCCACCTCAGAGGCTCAGGCCTGATAGCTAGCCGGAGCACCAAGACCCTGTCAGCCACACAAGTAAGAAGAAAAGTGAGAAACATAAAAAAGAGAAAAGAAAAGAAAATGAAATAAAGTTATTAAAATAAAAAATTTTAGAAAATATTATTAAAATAAAAAAATTAAAAAGTTATTTTAAAAAAAGAAAATAAAAGAAGTTAGCAACCAAACCAATAAACAAATCCACCAATGATAAGAAGTGCTAAAATCTAAACTAAGATAAACATAAATATCAGAAACTGGTCAGTCACATACAGCGAACCCCAAGTCTACAGTTACTCTCAAAGTCCACCTCCTCAATTTTGGGATGATTTGTTGTCTATTCAGGTATTCCACAGATGCAGGGTACATCAAGTTTATTGTGGAGATTTAATCTGCTGCTCCTGAGGCTGCATGGAGAAATTTCCCTTTCTTTTCTTTGTTTACACAGCTCCTGGGGTTCAGTTTTGGATTTGGCCCCGCCTCTGCATGTACGTCACCCTCCGACATCTGTTCTTTGCCCAGACAGGAGGGGGTTAAAGGAGCAGCTGATTAGGAGGCTCTGGCTCACTCAGGCCGGAGGGAGGGAGGGGTACGGAATGCGGGGCAAGCCTGCAGCGGCAGAGGCCAGCGTGACGTTGCACCAGCCTGAGGCGCCATGTGTTCTGGGGAAGCTGTCCCTGGATCACGGGACCCTGGCAGTGGTGGGCTGCACAGGCTCCTGAGAGGGGTGTTGTGGATAGTGACCTGTGCTCGCACACAGGCTTCTTGGTGCCTGCAGCAGCAGCCTTAGCATTTCATGCCCGTATCTGGTGTCTGCGTTGATAACTGTGGCTTGGGCCTTTCTCTGGAGCTCATTTAGGCGGTGCTCTGAATCTCCTCTCCTCCCGCACCCCAAAACAATGGTCTCTTGCCTCTTAGGCAGATCCAGACTTTTTCCCGGACTCCCCACCAGCTAGCTGTGGCGCACTAGCCCCCTTCAGGCTGTGTTCACGCAGCCAACCCCAGTCCTCTCCCTGGGATCTGACCTCCGATGTCTGAGCCTCAGCTTCCAGCCCCCGCCTGCCCCGGCAGGTGAGCAGATAAAACTCTCAGGCTGGTGAGTGCTGGTCAGCAGCAATCCTCTGTGCGGGAATGTCTCTGCTTTGCCCTCTGCACCCCTATTGCTGCGCTCTCCTCCATGGCTCTGAAGCTTCCCCCCCACCCCCCACCCCCATCTACACCAGTGAAGGGGCTTCCTAGTGTGTGGAAACTTTTCCTCCTTCATGGCTCCCTCCCAGAGGAGCTGGTCCCATCCCTAAACTTTTGCCTCTGTTTTTTCTTTTGCCCTACCCAGGTACATGGGGAGTTTCTTGCCTTTTGGGAAGTGTGAGGTCTTCTGCCAGCGTTCAGTAGGGTTCTGTAGAAGTTGTTCTACATGTTGATGTAGTTTTGATGTATTTGTGGGGAGGAAGGTGATCTCCATGTCTAACTCCTCTACCGTCTTGAAGGTCCTCCTCCCTAGCCTTTCTTGTAGAGTATGATCATGAGTACCTTCTAACTAATGAGATGCAAACTGTTTTATTTGTGAATTCTGGAACATGTCCTTTAAAGGAGATAGATATATCCTCTCTCCACTCTTTCCCTTCTTCTGTCTGGAGTTTAGGCAAAATAGCTGAAAGTAGAACTTCTTAGACAACATGGTAAAGCTATATGTTGAGGGTAAGAGAGCAACATGACAGTAAAAGCCTAGATACCAAGCAAGTGTGTTGACCCACCATGGACTTTTGTTCTACCTACTTCAAGTCTTCTAGCTTGAAAAATCAGATTTCAAAGATCATATTCTCCTGGGGAAGTAAAAAGCTGTTTGAGTCTAGAAGCCTATAACGGGGTTCCAATAGTGAAGTCATTTGCATGGTAGTCAAATAGATTTCATCAATACTTTGTTGCAAAAATTCTCAATTGTTGTGCCAGGAATATGGATCCTCTAAGTTTTTAGGGTGTCCACGTTGGTCCTGGGACAGCAAGAGCTATCAAGCTTGTTGGCTACCATGTATCCCAATATGCCTCAAAGATAAAGTATTACTTTCTCTCTGCCTTATATTCTAAAAATGTTTGGAGAAAATTGTATTATAGTCATACGCTTTTAAAAACCATTTATTTCAACCTCTGGCTTTTAAAAGACACAATCATTTATTCCTAGGTAGCCTAAGAAATTGCCCAAAGCCACATACCTATTTTGGGTTAGAAAGAAAATCAATATCCAATATCTCCTGTTTTTAAGTCTTGCAGTATAGTATGCTCCTTCATAACATGGCTTGCATTTTGGCCACAAAGATGTGAAATCACTTAGCACTTTTCAGAATGAATGTTAGTTGTTGAATTATTATACAAGAGGCAACATCCAGGAAAGTGACCTAATAAAAATAATTTGAATCATGGGTCATTCAGATCATGACAAGTGATGAAAGCCATGTGAAAGATGAAAGAAGTCAAAATTAGTCTGATTAATAACCAAAATTAATTTTTATCACCAGCAATAAACCATGGTACATCATAAAATGGAATAATATGCAGCTGTTAAAATGAGTAATGTGAATCTCTATGTAATCACACAAAAATATATCTTAAGAAAGATGATTAAGTGGAAAAGATCAAGTTGTAGGAAAAAATATATGTAATGCAAGCCCATAATCACTTATCTGCAATTCTGAAAAACATAGAGCTCTAAATTTTATCCCATGATATATTTGGTGACAAAAACTAATTGATTTTGAACTCATTTGGCAGCAAATCTTGACATAAACTGACATGTGATTTGAGTTGCAGTGTATTCTAATTATTGCAAATATGCAATCATTTGCTGAAAAATATTACTGTAATGGATAATAGGGTGGTGCCCCAGTCCACACTAGTATTTCATCAGGTATGTATTTTATTATCTTACCTTTCTAAAATCTAAAAAAAACCCAACCAAACAAAAAAAAACTCTGCAAATTTATCTGCTTCCAAAAGTTTCAGGAGAAATATTTAGTAATCAGGTAGAGGTAAATATTTTCAATGATTAAGGATTATCGAAAATATCTATTTTCAGTAGAAGAAATTTCTTGGATGTCTACTGTAATAAGCCTGTATTACCTATGTAATCAGGAAAAAAGTAATAAAAGTTGAAGGTCAAAGAGAATAAAAGTTTCTAAAAATATATTCATTCTTAGAAAACACCCAGCATTGGACAATAATATTAACCTTTTTAAAATACTATATTTTTCATAGACTTCAGTCAGACCTAAAATATATTATTATAGCATTGGGCTTAATATACTGGCCTCTAGATTTGAATAGGCCTACTTTGGATTTTCTGTTATGCCACTTAATAAATTTATGAAAGAAACAAGTTATATTTGTTGAGCATTTTATTTTCACTTAGGAAAAAGGAACAATGACTACATCTATCTCATAGGACAATTGTGAAAAAGAAATGATCTGATGAGGGTAACTCAGCCCAATATGTACCACTTACCAAAACCTTTGGTAGATGTTAGTTATAATCATTGTTATCACATTTTTCTGAAGATGTCCTTTTAGAACCGAACCTATTTTTGTCTGCCATTACCTCTGGTACCTGAACCATACCTTCTCCCTGTCACATAATTCTGGTTCTCATCCTCTCTTTGTATGTGTGTGTCTGGGAGTTTGAGACATTGGCAGTTGGGACAAATAAGAGTGGAAATAGACAGACTTTTTTTTGTCTCTGTGATTTTGTCAAACAGATCAATTTATCATTTCTGGTTTCCAAAACTGATGGAAAATATTCACTTTTTCCCCATCCTGCCATTCTATTGATTTTCTCTCCACCTCATCTTTCTCCTTTCTTTCTTTAATCAAACCTGACAGATAGCGACAATAACCTTTGACTAATGTGATCAATGGTAAGCAATTGATTTAGATTTTTACCTCTACTTTATCCTCTTGAAATGATTCCCATTAAACCTAGTGCAGTATTTTAACCTACAAGTCTATCAATCAATGCCTTTTAACTAATACCACACTATCTAAAATTAAGCATATTTTTCGTTTTGAAGTTCTTTTTCTTGCCTCGGTGTTTTTGCAAGGACTCAGTGGGAGTTCTCGTCTTACAAAGGACTACTCTTCAGGTATATGTTCTGATTCTGGGATAAGAATGAAAACCATTCCTGGGTATTCTACAAAGCCTAAAGTCACATTCATCTTTTCATTAATTCTCAGGAAAGTCTTCTTACTGTAGAATAGAAATATACAACATTACAAAGAGTTTTATAAAGCTAAAAATAAAAGTGATTGGAGATACTTTTGAAAGGAAACATGGGCCGAAATATGGTTTGTGCCTCCAATTTTGCTGTTTTGAACTCCATCTATTGTATTTATTGTCCCTAAAAGACAGTACTACCTAATTTATCAGCAAAGGATGAGAAAATCCTTAGATGCTTTGTGTTCTCACCACCTTTCCATGTATCCAAGATGGTGACCAAGAAGTGGTTACTTTATGTGAAAGATACATTCTTATCTATTTTAAAGATATTATAAAAGATTTAATGAAAGGCATTCTAATTGTTCCAAATTGCCAACCTTGGAAATCATTGAAAAACTTTGCCATTTGCCCATAGCATCACTTTGTAGTTAGAATTTCATCTGATTTGTACTTTAGTGAAATGTAAATTTTCAATCCCATACCACTGTGTCTTCTAAAGGCATTTCAAATCCTTAATGATAAACAGTGATACAGAATAGTACAAATGACTTGGGAATAGAACTTCGATTTGTGTTTAATATTGCCACAAACTAGCTCCTGTCCATAAATAAATCACCTTTAATTTTATTTGTTTTATAGCTAATGATTTTTCCTTTAAAATTGCAGTTAGCTATATCTGTACTGTTTGATAAATTTTACAGAATCATCAAATATGACTATGTATATGAAAATGCTTTAAACATTTATTTGCTATATAACTATAACAAGCAGGTCTGCTTTGAACCAGTGGTTCTTTAGAAGTAATGAATGCCTTTAAAAATTGTGTGAAATTTATGGATCACATATGGGAAAAGTATACATATATGAGAAAAATACCAATATTTACATATAATTTCAGGAGCTTGATTAGATTTTTTATTTTATAATTGCACTGCAAAAGATGACCAATTATGCCAAATGGAAAACTATATCACCAAAGAAAGATATCCATGAGGGAGGCATTCTCTTTACTGCAACACAATTCTAGAGAGCCAGGGGAGAAAATTTTTTTTTTCTCAGTTCTTTCTTGGATCATCTTTTTGTTTTCTGCCTATTTTTAGAGGCAGAGAAAGAATTTATAATTGCAAGTTTTCTCGAGTAAATGTTCTGAGAAAAGAGAAGTCAGGGACCCATAGCCAGTAAGAAACTTATCCAAAGTTTAGTCTGTCTTAGTCACTTTTGATGGCACAGAGTGCATCTGGCCATGTGTGAGGTCTGGATTCTTATATGCTCCACTCACGCAGAACACAGAAGGGCACATTACCCGCTGGCCATTTTAACATCAGTATCTTCATTTCATGCTGTGTGTACATGGAATAGGGGATGTTTTGACCCATTCCCATACCTATATAGATTTATTATTGTGGTTGATAAAAAGAATTCTTTTTAAATGCATGTAAAATTCCATCCCAGAATATACAAAATGATTCCCCTCCTTCTGCCCTCAAGTGATTTCTAATAGAAATAAGAATTCACCACTAAGGAAAATATCACCCAGGTGATCTCTCAATCTTGGGAGTTATTTGGAAAAAGAAATAATCAGGATGGTTTGAAAGTCATTTGATGAAATAACAAGAATAGGAATAATCTGTCTGATAGAACCCTGAGTTGGAATGCAATATGAGGATTTGTCTAAAGCAACTGATTATAAAATAATTCTTCAGCTTTGAATCTCTAACACGTAGAGAAGGAACTTACCTTAATCTTCTCCTGTGGTACCGTGTGAATAACAGAATACACACATATGTGAATTGGAATTAAGATTAATCTTTTGAATTTTCTTAAAATTTTCTAAAAGTTTAACTATAGGGAATGAGATATGAAGAATCATCTGAGAAATAGGGGATAAACTTTCAATTTGATTCTGTTTTGTATCAACTCAGTCATTATAAGGAGATATGTGGATGATAGAAGTTTAGCATGACTTCTTTTAAAAAATGTGGGCCTCACAAAGGAGGAGACCCTATAAAAGTTTTCCAATTTATTTTTCACAAAAACATTTTTTGCACTATAGATACTGGCAAAATGTAGGAGAATGTTTTAGTTACCTAAAGCCAATGGATATCTATGTAATATTTCCACCTTTGGGAGCTGTTCCTTAGCTCACTTGGTAAGTCTGTCATCTTAATTCTTTGTTGGCTTCCTGAGGGTGCATATACTGGTACATACAGTGGTGTGCATGCAAGGCATTTTGAACTCTAATAAAAAAAAAAAGAGAGAGAGAAATAGTAATCTTTATCTTACCCAAGATATTGATGTGGCTCAAAAAAAATCTATATTTAGGAACAATGACAGATAAAACTGGAAAAAGGCTAGATTTCAAAAAATGATACAAGAAGCCATAAAGGGAATGAAATTTCTAGTAGAGATGTTCAAATTGAACTTGTATGACTCTTTGTTGAAGCCATTTAAACGTTGAGTGAAGGTGTAGACAAAGAGGTGGTAATAATAAGTAACATCTTTGAGCACGTTATATATGCCAGCCTTTTTAAAAGTGCTTTGCACGTTGCATACAATCTTCATTCATACAACATTCTCATGAGGGGAATGATATGATGAAAATCTATTGACATAGACGATAAACCAGGCATTGAATAATTGTTTTATGTGCTATATGATCCATACTTTCATAACAGCATTCACGACAATTGCATTATTATTCTCATTTTTAAAATGAGGAAACTGAGGCACAGAGAAATTTAGTACCTGGCTCATTGGTATATGTCACATAAGATTAGAGCCAGGATTGTGCCCAGATATTGATAATATAATCCCTAAGAGCAAGTGTGTCATCTCCGACTATACCAACAGTCTAAATGCTTTTTCATTCCATTATTGCCTTATTTTGTATTCATTTAAACACAGTTATTGAGTAAGCTACCATGTGGCACATAACTTTTGAAGATATACTGTCTTCTAGAGATGTCCAAAGCACAATGAATATAACACGCATGGAGAATTCCACCCTTAAAGAATTCTAAACGTTGTTTAACTCAATGTTTTCAATCTTTATTCTTACAAAGATACCACTTTGTCTACAGTACCTATTAATATGATATAAAAATAGGCTACAGAGGGAGCACACGTTTGATGGAAAAGATAAGCTCAAGAGGTCTTTTCTTTGGAGTGCCTCCCTCTAAATATTTAAGTCGCTTCTGGAACCTGAGACCTACTGGGGCTGGCAGTGTAGTCTCTGTAGATCCTAGTCCCTGTTTCTCCCCTTTAGAGTGTTCTTTAACCCTTTACATCCCTTGCTTTAGGTCAGGTTGATCAGACGCTCTGAAGAGCTCCAGGACTTGCACCTATGATGGTTGCCTCAGTGCTCCAAGGATGGGCTATGATCAAAAAGGGTAACCTGGTGAATCAGCACAGCACTGATTTCATGGGCCTCCAGAAGGGTGCGGATGTGCTGATTTGGGGTGACACACACTCCCATCAGATAGAGGACGAATTCAGAGTTCTGGTCTGTAAGAGTACTGACTTGAAATACCTATATGGACTGGTATGTCAGTTCTCACCCATTCATCCTCTGACCACATGGCCATCTCGATTTACCCAAAGGCAGTGCATATGCTGGCAGGTGTCCTGCATGCTCTGTGTCTCTTGCTTTGGGTATCCAGAGCAGTCACTCCAACCCCTTGATAGGCTACACATCACAAGTTACAGAGTCCTATGAGGTTGTCACACCTATCTGCTCTGAAGGGTTTGGAGACCAATCATTGCACCAAGGGGCTTTTTAGACCTATGTATTTTCTCGTGCCTGATCAATGTGGTAATGGTGTGCTGTCTTAGAACAGTCTTAAGCCCTGCCAGAAATGCTAGAGATGGAATTTGTGCAAATGAAACTGTCCTTCTTGCTTGGGCCATGGGAACGTCTCCCAGGCTTTCTGCTCATGGCTGTGTATAGAAGACAGCTGTGCCATAAACATTAAAAGAAATCGTGATGTCGGAATGTAGTGACTGTAGCCTAAGTAGTTCAAGAGAGGATACGGTTTTAGATTTATATTATAAAATTCCAAAGAGTAAATTTAACATGACTAGAAAATGAATGATCATTACCATTTGCTAGCGTACTTTGGGTAAGATAATGCATTTGTGTTCAGCATCAATAAAGCATGATAACAAACTTTGAGAGAGTTATCAGGAGTTAGCATTCATGGACAGCTGATGCCATGGCATGAGTAATGATTTGATCAGCATTAAATAAACGTGAAATAGGCAACTGCAGAGGCAGGAAGATCTATGTTGTTTCAATAGAAATAGGTGCTAAAGAGCCATGGCATTGCCAAAAATACCATTTCTGCCTTTTTTTGTGGTGACAGATTTAAAATTATCCAGGAATAATGCACGTGATAATAAAGAACAAAGAGATGGTTCCTGGCCTGGAACAAAAAGAGATGGTGCTTAGAATCTGTAAAGAATCTTCTCATGCACTTATTAAGTCAATAAACAAATATGTTAGCATCTCTTCTCTACCAATTTTTCCACATACCCATCAACAAATTACCAAACCTCACATGGGCTAATGTATTTTGGAATAATTCTAAAAATCAAATTGTGTATAGAGCAATGGGACCCTAAAGAAACATTTTGTCCAGGGCCCTGCATACCGTAAAGGTGACCCTGATAAAAATTGTAATGCTTTGAACTATGTAGGGGAAATCCTTCATGTCTATTATCTTCACATTGCTTACCTGTAAGAAATATTAAGATGTGTTGCATCTAGTGATACCTTGTTCATTAAGACATTATTTCTAACTTCAAATGGCAGAATAGAATGCATCTGTGCTTTCATCTGTTTCTCCCACTGAGTATCTTTGCATTTCAGTAAGTCTTGGGAACTTTATATCTTATATTTAAGCCATAAGTACTGCTTGTCTGCTCCATGATAAGGACTATGTTAGGTGTGTGTATATTTGTTATCATTTTTACTTGAAGTCAAAAGTCAAATTTGCAGAAACTTACATGGAGAGCTTATGCTAGACAGAGAACTCACGCCTACTTACATTGATTCAGATTTCATCTGCTCTGTGGCTAGAGTCAGCCAGAAGCTGCCAGTCTGTGACTCCTGTAACCTAAGCACTTAACCCACTCTCCCCAGCCTGCTGGTCACTTCATCTGTAATTCGTAGCATTTGTGCACATTTTTCATTAGAGCACTCATGAAATTGCAGTAAACATACTTGTTTTCATAGCTGCCTCCATTCATTCTATACAGTTTCCTAAGAAATGGAACTCTCCAGGTTCATCTTTATGGAGTGAGTACCTAATACAGTCCTTGGCTCATAAAGTACTCTAGTAAATATACGTTCCTCTTTGTTTATTAAGAAATGTTGTTCCAACTTTGAGATTATGTTGTGCAAAATTATTCACTTGAGCTAACCAAAGGAGGCAAGTAGGATCCTTAAGCAGAATCAGACCTGAAAGAACAAAGGAGGAAAGTTAAGGGAGATTTCAGATTTCTATGTTACTGAAGAAAAATTGGGATGAAATCTACCAGAAAAGATGCCATTTGCTAACTGATGTCTAGATACTAGTTGATACTTGCCTTACACTTGAGTCTCCCAGTATACAGTTTTTCCCCAAGCGCAGTAACTCATCAGTGAGTCCCTAGGATTTGATGTCTCCCAGGATATCCAACCTACTACCAGGGAGTTGCTTTGACACTGAGAATATCTGGTTTATTGGGAACACTCAGATCATTTCTATCTTACCTTCCTTTGTGCTGCTTAGATGATACTAGGAAGTGAAACATACTAAGGATGCTAGTAAAAATAATACCTAATGTTTTTAAGCCTGCTTATTAAGTGCAAGTCATTGCTGTATGGTGTGGTCTCACTAGATTCTCATGACAGCCTTATGAGGAAGGTGCTAATAGAACCCTCACTTTATCAAGGAGGAGACTGAGGCATAGTGTTATAAGTCACAAAGCTGATTGATCATGGACTGAGTAACTCCACCTCTGGTGCTCAGGGTTCTGAAATTAGGATCTGAAATTCTGGATTTTAGTCTCATTTTTACCCTGACACTTTTTCTTTTCTTCTAGTCTTATTGAGATATAATTGACATAAAGCACTGTATAAATTTAAGATGTACAGCATAATGATTTGACTTACATATATCATGAAATGATTATCACAATAAATTTAGTGAACATCCATCATCTCATATAGCTAAGAAATTAAAGAAATAGAAAAAAAATTTCTTGTGATGGAAACTCTTAGGATTGACTCTCTTAATAGCTTTCATATACAACATACAGCAGCGTTAATGATATTTGTCATGTTGTACATTACATCCCTAGTACTTATTTATCTGTTAAATGGAAGTTTGTACTTTTTGACTGCCTTCGTCCACCCTGACTCTTTTTATGAGTTTTAGCAAGTTGTTTAAACTTTCTAAACTTTGTATTTCTCATTGGCAAAATTAAAGCATATTATCTACCTCCTAATTCTTCCATGAGAATCAAATGAAATCTGACATGAAGTGGCTATGTAAAGTTTAAAGCACTGTACAGACTCACAGTGTTATCATTAATACCACATCAAAATCCCTTGGACCACCCACAGCTTTCTTATGGAGGGTCAGGCCATTACATACATATTCTTTCAATAATTTTCTAAGGAAAAATTATAGTACTTTTATATGTTGGAAATTTCTTTCCAAACATTATACAGCATGTAATTTTTCAGAATAAGTATAAAACATGCTCCTTTTTAAAAATTTCTTTACTATGGTAGTACTCTGCTTTTGGTTAATCTGCCTTACATAATAGAATTAGATGACATACGTTCCTATTAAAAATACTGTAGAACCCACTATCATTAACAGAATCCTAAAAAAGTGGACAGGAAAGTTATTCTCGACACCATTTAAATATTAACATAAGATTTTTCAGAAAAAGAAAAAAGTCATAAGTTGCCTCTTCCCCTTTTCCCATCCTGGAAAAGTTTTTAAATAATTTCTGTAAAACAAGAAGCAAAATGCTTACAGTTGGAACCCTGTTTCTCTAGCATCTTGTTCTGTATAAAGTAAAATACTCTAGACTTGTCAATCTTTCAAATAGTAATAAAACTATACTTTTTAGAGGATCAGTGTTGTGTTGGATGCTGTGTGATGCCCTTCAATTTTATTATCTCATTAAATTTTCACCATAACCCATCAGAGTGGCTGTCATCATTCCTATGATAGGGATCAGGGAACAGAGGCTCAGAGAAGTTAAATGACTTCTCTGCGCTTACGGAACTATGATTTAGCCATCTTCCACACCTAGGTTTTTACTCTAAAATCAATATTCACTTGCATGTTTGATTGACTAATGAATCCTGTTGAATAATAAGAACTGTTTAATGTTGTCTAAATGTAGCTTTTCATAGGGGCAGAAGGGTGGGGGTTGTAGTTTGGCTAGACCGTTAAACGTTCCTAATCTGATTCTTCTGCCCCTTTACCATGGACCATATAAAAGACATGCTCACTTTCTTAGTATCTCCTGGAACAAAAATTGGGCAGGTGACAGAGTTCTAGCCAATGAAATAGAGCCGGAGGCATCCTTGGAAACTTGGAAAAAATAATTCTTTTCTGTTGCAGGTATAGATATAGCTGGCACCAGTCCTTTGCCACGTCTTCTTACCAGGAATGCTGATGTGATACTTGGAGCTGTGGTGGCCATCTTGCAGCCATAAGGTAAAGGCAAAGAAAATCACAAGTGTGCAATCTCAGATAATAATGAACAAAAGCAGCTGCATAGCTCCACATTCTTAAATCAAAAAAAGCAAAGCTCCTGTTTGATTAAATCTGCTATTAATCAGGTAATGTGTTCATTGAAGCTGAAAATGTTCCTAATTGATGTAACAAGAACTGAAAATTCTACGCCTCCCTGTAGGAAATATTACAGTGTTTGTTGCAAAAAGGAATTGGAAATTTTACACTTGATAAATATTAACTGAATGAATACACTCTTTTAGGAACCACAGAGTTTTCAAAATTAAATTAGATAAAATCTGTGCCATTAAGATTCTTGTAACATATTAAGGATTGATTAAGATAAAAACTGATCGTCTCTACAACTGTTATTTTTGCTTCCCTGAATCCATTTACTTTCATTTTAATGAGAATCTTGCGTTTTCCTCTGAGAACAACTCTCACTGTGGTCGACTGAATTTCAGGTTGTCATTCTTCATCTTTCTCTGTAGCATAACCTTGAAGTACCTAATACCATAAGTAGGGTTATCTTCACGCTCCTTGATTCTGCCACTTGACTTGCTTTGCCTGATTGATATTAGTAGATGTGATACAAACAGAAGCTTGCAATGGTCTTGCACAGAGAGACTTGGTCTTTTGAATGTTGGACATTGCCTGATTGGTCCACTGGTCCCAAGAGGAGAATGAGAAATGTGTGCAGCAGTGCTAATCTAAAGAGCGAGGATCAACCTTGTCAAGATCAGCTGAACCCTGTAGATGATGCAGGATTAATGTTTACAGTTATGTCATTGAGTTGTGGAGTTTGGGCTGTAGGAACTGGCTTATACACTCATCCATTTTCTGTCCAAGTGATTTGAGTAGAACTGACAATAACCGCAAGTTCCAAGATCAGTCATTTGATCTAGATTTGTTGGCTCAGTGTACTCAGTTCTCTTCAACTTAGTGATTAATTCATAAAGGGGCTCATCACCATATTCAGATCTTTCAAATCAATTCAGTGACATTTTGTAAGTATTAGGAAAGTAATCTCTCTTCCCACTAGGTTTCCTAAGTCTAAGAATTACATAACCCTGCAATTGCTGGGAATTGCATATGAACGCTGCAGGCCTTAGGATGAAGCCAACCAACACTGAAGAAAACATTCAAGAGGTAGAAAGAAAAAAACAAAAACAAAACCAAAAACAAATCATTCTTACTTCGTTAGAACCCCTGGATCTAGTCCCCCTTGGATATTTCATTACTGCAAATCAAAACATTCATTTTCTTACTCAAGTAATTTTGAGTTAGGCTTCTGTTACTTGCCACTAATAAAAAGGGTCCCCAGAACTTTCAAGGATAACCATGGAACAGGGAAATATTAATACCATAAAAGAGATATCCATAAAGTGTTCCTAGGAGAGACTTCATAAAGATGGATATTCAAAGAAGATTTCAAGTAAAGATGAGATTTTGATCAATGAAGAGTAGGAGAGAGTATATCCTAGTGAGAAGAACAAAGTGAAGTTAAAATATATATGAAGAGTGCATTCTAGTGACAGTGGGAAATTTATTGTTTGACTAAAGCTGTGGGGCTTAAAATGGAGAAGTGGGGAATGAGGTTGTATAATATTTTAGAGCTATTTTGCTCAAAACCTTGAAATGCCAACTAAGTAGTGTTTGCTTAATTTGTTATGCACTGAAGGATTTTAGAAGTGGAGTTACATGATTACAACTTGGTAGAATTTATTCACGTGGTAGAATTTTTTAAAAGGGAGAAAAACAGATGTATGTAAGGAGAGCAACTGGAAGATGTGTCTGTCATATGACCAGTGTTTGGCACATAGTAGGGATTTAAATATTGTTTAATATTGTGTTAAGTAAGAGACTTATGTAATATTATAAATGAGAAGTCGGCTAAACTAGATGTAGAGATGATGCAAATACAGAGAGGAGGTGAAATATTCCAATAGATTTATTAGCTTTTGGTAACTGAACAGATGTGAGAGCTATAGGAAAAAGTAGTTACAAATATGATCTAGGGATTTCAACTTTGTTGATGGAGAAAACTCAGAATTTCTGAAATGATACGAAATTTGATTTGGTCAAAAATGTTTGAGGTTGCTTTAGTTTAACACAAATGATTTTCTCCCAAATGGACAGAGACTTTTCACATATTTATGATGAATTGCTTTTTTTGCAGACCAAAGTTAAAAATTTTATGGTGCAAAAATACATCTTTTTTTCTTTCTATATTAGTGGAAATGTTATTAACGTAAGCAATCCATTTCAAGTTGTTCCAGTTGAATTGGGCTGGGAATAAAATTGTGGAATGCTATGTAGACATCATAATAAATCCTTGAGAAATTTTAACTAAATATTTTAGGAACAAATCCCTCCATTATCAGGGTCCTTTTGATTGCCCTGTTAATTAATAAATATATATTTTTCAAGAAGCTATACTTTGCTATGCACCAAGACAAACCATTTGGTTCACATAGATGTCATAAAAAGAGAATTAGGTAATTTTTCAATATTCCTTAAACCAGTAGACTGTATTCAATTTTCTCTGGCTGACATTTATATGGTTCTACTGCTTAATGCTTAGAATGGAAGCAAATATATTTAAATACAGTCATGCCCCACTCAAAAATATTTGCAATGTATTTATCATCTCATACAGTCTGGCTTCTACCACTGTAGGAAACTTCTCTCCCAGACATGACAACGGGTCCATCTAAAAGGACAGTATAAATATTCTGCGAATTAACCCTAAAGATAAGTTCGCAGAAGATTCAGTTAGAAATTACATTTGATAATTACCTGTTCACACTAAGCTGACTTGCCAGAATATGGGAGGTCCAGATAAAAGCATGATCCCTTTTGGTCTTTGTGTTTCCCCCCAAATTTTTCTATTGCCATCTAAGAGGGACTTACCAAGATTGGCTAGCCATACTGAAACAATACAGTTCTTAGACTCTGTTGTAAGCCTGGAAATGGTCAATTTTCAGATATCATAGACGATGCTACAGTACTACTGACAGTGATGCTGCATACAAGTAGTTCAGGATCCAGTTTACCTCATGACAAATATTTATTTTACTCTGAAGCAAAATAAAGCAAGCATATGGAATACTAACCATGTTTCTTATATAAAGGTAACTAACCCTGTGATCTATGCATAGGCATTATTTGTGTCGAGACGTGTGAGGGACACATAGATTATGTAAGCATTCAGTTTCTGCTGCTTATTTAGGTGAAACTCATTCGCAGTGTATGTGGTACCGCCATCTTAAATTCACACGTTTACAAGTTTAAGTACACTGCAGCCAGATAGTTGTCTTTTCTTAAGGCAAAAGATTTGACCCTTGTAGCTTAGTTATCTCTGAGATCCATAAAATTTGTGCTATTTTTCTCAAGTTCTGACTTCATTTGCAGACATACGACTCTTTAAATCTACTGAACAATTATTACATTTTGTTACCTAATTATAATGCCTAGGTTATAATCATATCAGAATGTTTCTAGAGCAAAGTTTACCCTTCTCAATTTTATCCATATTCCATTAGTGCAGCCTCATAAGCACTGCTTTGTTACAATATTTTCAATACAGAAGTATCTGTGCAGTAAAACATATGTATAGATCTATTATACTTCTGAAAAGAACAGTAGCTATACAAATTGGTAGAAGTCATTTGATGTCAGAGAAGACTTTACTAAACATCACTGCTGAGGGAGAAAGTGCCAGATATTTGAATGAATAATTGAAAGAACTATGTCCAGGAGTATGACACATTTCAGGAAATTGGAAAAGATTGCTTTATCCATTGTCAAGTTCATTGTCTGCTGGTTCCTAGGAACTCGGCTGTGAATACCCCAGGTAGTACTGACTGTAGAAACACATCCATTCATTCACCACCCCTCCAACCCTTCCCTGCTTTGAATGGTGTGTGCCTCTAACCTTTGACCTGATGTCAGCCAAAACTTTATTTTATGACTCTCAGCCCTGGACATACTTAAATATTATCTTTGGAGTGTCATACAGATGCACACATCTGAACTGTACTTATAACTTACTGAATCAGAATCTTTAGAGTGAGTTCTAAGCAGGTGAAACTTTTAAAGTTTCACTAGTGAATCTGATGTGCACTATGGATTAAGAACCATTGGCTTAATCAAAATGTAGTATTATCTAGAACTCTTAAAAAATATATATTCTCTTTTCATCTTAATTTCATTTTCCCCATTTTTTTGTTTATTACATTAAAATATACATAACAAAATTTACTGTCTTAACCATTTTCAAGTGTACAGTTCAGTAGTATTAAATACACTCATATTATTATGTAACCATCGCCACCATCCATCTCCAGAACTCTTTTTATATTGCAAACCTGAAACTATACACATTAAAAAATAAGTCCCCATTTTCCCATCTCCTTGCCCCTGGCAACCACCATTCTACTTTCTGTCTCAATGATTTTTTAAATTTAAATTCCTCATATAAGTGGAATCAGAGTATTTGCCCTCAAAGTATTTGAGACTTTCTGTCTCAATGATTTTTTAAATTTAAATTCCTCATATAAGTGGAATGAGAGTATTTGCCCTCAAAGTTCATCCATGTTGTGGGAAATGTCAAAATTCCCTTCCTTTTTAAAGCCGTATAATACTCCATTGTATGTATATACCACATTTTGCTTATCCATTTATCAGTCAATGGACACATGGGTTGCTTCCATACTTTAGCTTTTGTGAATAATGCTGCTATAAACATGATTTACAAATAAGTATCTCTTTGAGACCTTGCTTTCAATTCTTTAGTGTATATACATTTGTCCCTTGGTATCAGTGGGAAATTGGTTCCAAGAGCCCCCATGGATACCAAAATCCTCAGAAGCATAAGTCCCTTATATAAAATGGCATAGTATTTGCATATAACCTACCTATATCCTCCTGCATACTTTAACTCATCTCTAGATTACTTATAAGACTTAATACAATGTAAATGTTGTGTAAATAATTGCTGGCATGTGGCAAATTCAAGTTTTGGTTTTTTTGAACTTTCTGGAATATTTTTTTGGGGAAATATTTTCAATCCACTGTTGGCTGACTATACCCAGAAGTGAACTTATTGGATTATATGGTAATTTTATTCTTAATTTTTTGAGGAACCACACCTCTGTGCTCAGAAGCAACAATAGACAATCAGAGCACAGATCCCCAAAATTTGGAGGACGGAGTCTTTTTTGCCCACCCTCACTCCTGCAAGCTGTGCGCAAGCTGCTTTAGGAACCTATACACAGCTGCATGCCATGAGGCTGAGGGATGAGGAGCGGGTAGCTCCTACTTTTCTAAGAGCTGAAATTGGCTGAAATTAACCACATTTTACCAACTAATTATTTCCTGGAAGTTGCAAGCTTTCATAGAAGCAAGAGTTCCAAAATAAATCAGACATATTGTGCTATTGCAATTTTTTGTCCAGGTAGAGAGATAGACATCTTGTGCTTCCTACTCCATTATCTTCCCAGAATTTCCACTCTAATTCCTTTTTTAGGGTGAAGTCCTTCTTAACTGGGTCATCAATCCGAGGTGTAATCCAATTTGTCATCAAAAGTTCCTCTAGGGGACCTTTCTTAGCTGTCAGTGGTTTCTTTCCATTTCATTTGTACATACTCTTAAAATGAGAAAATTTGTCTAATTCTCTAGGCTTCAAATAAATAATATATACATAATATGTCTTGACAACATATTGCTTATATATGATATACATAAAAGTCATAAAATAACCTGTATCAGTTCATACCCAGCGATAAACTGATTCTTTCTATCCAAGTGTTAGAATGAAACAATGCACTCAGTTGCCTATTGAGGGCAGTTCACTGGTTCTGAATAAACAAATTAACTTGACTTTATTGGTTACATCTAATATAAAACACAACCTATTATAAGAGGTTTTAGATCCTTTGGGACATAAGATTATAAATTACTTCTGAATATCATCTCTCCTCACACGTGAAAGGTCTACGGTTCTCCTAACTGTGTTATACGTAATTTATTTTCAAAAAGAATACAAGGTTTATGAGCAGATATTTTGCAAGATTTTATTACAGCGTTACATAAATCAACTTTTCTTTTTTAGTTATCTATATATTTTAAAATAGCTTTTTATTGGAGTATAATTGCTTCACAATAGTGTGTTAGTTTCTGTTGTACAACAAAGCGAATCAGCCATATGAATACACATGTCCCCAGATCCCCTCCCTCGCATCCTCCCTATCCCATCCCTCTAGGTCATCAAGCCGATTTCCCTGTGCTATGCTTCTGCTTCCCACCAGCCAACTATTTTACATTCAGTAGTGTATATATGTCGATGCTACTCTCACTTCGCTCCAGCTTCACCCTCCCACCCCATGTCATCAAGTCCATCTCTATGTCTACCTCTTTATTCCTGCCCTGCAACTAGGTTCATCAGTACCATTTTTTTTTTTTTTAGATTCTATATATATGCGTTAGCATACAGTATTTGTTTTTCTCTTTCTCATTTACTTCACTCTGTATGACAGACTCTGGGTCCATCCCAGAGTTTCTTTTAATGGCTGAGTAATATTCTTTTTATTCTTTTTATGAGTAATAATCTTTTTATGAGTAATAATCTTGTTATGGCTGAGTAATATTCCATTGTATATATGTGCCATATCTTCTGTATTCATTCATCTGTTGATGGACGTTTAGGTTGCTTCCATGTCCTGGCTATTGTAAACAGTGCTGCAATGAACATTGTGGTGTATGTCTCTTTTTGCATTATGGTCTTCTCAGGGTATATGCCCAGTAGTGGGATTGCTGAGTCATATGGTAGTTCCATTTTTAGTTTTCTAAGGAACCTCCATACTGTTCTCCATAATGGTTGTATCAATTTACATTCCCACCAACAGTGTAGGAGGGTTCCCTTTTCACCACACCCTTTACAGCATTTATTGTTTCTAGCTATTTTGATAATGGCCATTCTGACCAGTGTGAGGTGATAACTCATTGTAGTTTTGATTTGCATTTCTCTAAGAATTAGTGATGTTGAGCATCTTTTCATGTGCCTTTTTGCCATCTGTATGTCTTCCTTGGTGAAATGTCTATTTAGGTCTTCTGCCCATTTTTTAACTGGATTGTTTGTTTTTTTGATATTGAGCTCCATGAGCTGCTTGTATATTTTGGAGATTAATCCTTTGTCTGTTGTTTCATTTGCAAATATTTTCTCCCATTCTGAGGGTTGTCTTTTTGTCTTGTTTATGGTTTCCTTTGCTGTGCAAAAGATTTTAAGTTTAATTAAGTTCCATTTAAAATTTTTTTTTTTATTTCTGTTACGCTATGAGATGGGTCAAAAAAGATCTTGCTGTGGTTTATGACAAAGAGTGTTTTTCCTATGTTTTCCTCTAGAAGTTTTATAGTGTCTGGTCTTACATTTAGGTCTTTAATCCATTTCGAGTTTATTTTTGTGTATGGTGTTAGGTAGTGCTCTAAATTTCATTCTTTTACAGGTAGCTGTCCAGTTTTCCCAGCACCACTTATTGAAGAGGCTGTCATTCCTCCATTGTATGTCATTTCTCCACATACAATGTATGTGTGGATTTATCTCTGGGCATACTATCCTGTACCATTGATCTATATTTCTGTTTCTGTGCCAGTACCATACTGTCTTGATTACTGTAGCTTTGTGGTACAGTTTGAAGTCAGCGAGGCTGATTCCTCCAACTCCGTTTTTCTTTCTCAAGATTGCTTTGGCTCTTTGGGGTCTTTTGTGTCTCCAACCAATTGTAAAATGTTTTGTTGTAATTCTGTGAAGAATGTCATTGTTAGTTTGGTAGGCATTGCATTGAATCTGTAGATTGCTTTGGGTAGTATAGTTATTTTCACAATGTTGATTCTTCCAATCCAAAACATGGTATATTTCTCCATCTCTTTATGTCATCTTTGATTTCTTTCATCAGTGTTTTATGGTTTTCTGAATACAAGCCTTTCGCCTCCTTAGGCAGTATATTCCTAGGTATTTTATTCTTTTTGTTGTAATGGGAAATGGGAGTGTTTCATTAATTTCTCTTTCTGATTTTTTATTGGTGGTGTATAGGAATGCCAGAGATTTCTGTGCATTAATTATGTATCCTGCAACCTTACCATATTCATTGATTACTTCTAGTAGTTTTCCAGTGGCATCTTTAGGATTTTCTATGTATAGTATTGTCATTGGCAAAGAGTGACAGTTTTACTTCTTCTTTTCCATTTGTATTCCTTTTATTTCTTTTTCTTCTCTGATTGCTGTGTCTAGGACTTCCAAAACTATGTTGAATAGGAGTGGCGAGAGTGGACATCCTTGTCTTGTTCCTGATCCTAGTGGAAATTCTTTCAGTTTTTCACCATTGAGTATGATGCTTGCTGTGGGTTTGTCATAGATGGTCTTTATTATGTTGAGGTAGGTTCCCTCTATGCCCATTTTCTGGAGAGTTTTTATAATAAATGTGTATTGAATTTTGTGAAAAGCTTTTTCTGCATCTGTTGAGATGATCATTTGGTTTTTATTCCTTAATTTGGTAATGTGGTATATCACATCGATTGATTTGCGTATATTGAAGAATTCTTGCATCCCTGGCATAAATCCCACTTGATCATGGTGTATGATCCTTTTAATGTGCTGTTGGATTCTGTTTGCTAGTATTTTGTTCAGGATTTTTGCATCTATGTGCATCAGTGATATTGGTCTATAATTTTCTTTTTTGGGGATATCTTTTTCTGGTTTTGGCATCACGGTGATGGTGGCTTCATAGAATTAACTTCAGAGTGTTTCTCCCTCTGCAATTTTTTGGAAGAGTTTGAGAAGGATCGATGTTAGCTCTTCTCTCTAAATGTTTGATAGAATTTGCCTGTGAAGCCATCTGGTCCTTGACTTCTGTTTGTTGGAAGATTTTTAATTACAGTTTCAATTTCATTACTTGTGATATGTCTGTTTATATTTTCTAATCTTCCTGGTTCAGACTTGGAAAATTATACCTTTCCAAGAATTTGTCCATTTTTTTGTGGTTGTCCGTTTTATTGGCATATAGTTGTTTCCGGTAATTTCTTATAATCCTTTGTATTTCTGCAGTATCAGTTGTGATTTCTTCTTTTTCATTTCTAATTTTATTAATATGCATATTCTACCTTTTTTTCTTGATGAGTCTGGCTAATGGTTTATCGATTTTGTTTATCTTCTCAAAGAACCAGCTCTTAGTTTTATTGATCTTTGCTATTGTTTTCTTCATTTCTATTTCATTTGCTTCTGCTCTGATCTTTATGATTTCTTTCCTTCTACTGCCTTTGGGTTTTCTTTGTTCTTCTTTCTCTAGTTGTTTTAAGTGTAGAGTTAGATTGTTTATTTGAGATTTTTCTTGTTTCTTGAGTTGGGATTGAATTGCTATAAACTTCCCTGTTAGAACTGCTTTTGCTGCATCCCATAGGTTTTGGGTCATCGTGTTTTTGTTGTCATTTGATTCTATGTATTTTTAAATTTCTTCAGTGATCTCTCAGTTATTTAGTAGTGCACTGTTTAACCTCCATGTATTTGTGTTTTTTACAATTTTTTTCCTGTAATTGATTTCCAATCTCATAATGTTGTGGTCAGAAAAGGTGCCTGATACGATTTCAATTTTCTTAAATTTTCCAAGGTGTGATCTATCCTAGAGAATGTTCCATGTGCACTTGAGAAGAAAGTGTATTCTTCCATTTTTGGGTGGAATGTTCTATAAATATCAATTAGATCTATTTGGTTTCTTCTGTCATTTAAAGCCTGTGTTTCCTTATTTATTTTCTGTTTGGATGTTCTGTTCTATTTTGTGTAAATGGGGTGTTAAAATCCCCTACTATTATTGTGTTACTGTTGATTTCTCATTTCACGGTTGTTGCATTCACCTTATGTATTGCGGTGCTCCTATGTTGGGTGCATATATATTTATAATTCTTATATCTTCTTCTTGAATTGATCCCTTGATCATTATGTAGTGTCCTTCTTTGTCTTTTGTAATATTTTTTATTTTAAAGTTGATTTGTCTGATATGAGAATTGCTACTCCAGCTTTCTTTTGATTTCCATTTGCATGGAATATCTTTTTCCATCTCCTCACTTTCAGTCTGTGTGTGTCCCTAGGTCTGAAGTGAGTCTCTTGTAGACAGCATATATACAGGTCTTGTTTTTGTATCTCTTCAGCCAGTCTGTGTCTTTTGGTTGGAGCATTTAATCCATTTACATTTAAGGTAGTTATCAATATATATGTTCCTATTACCATTTTCTTAATTGTGTTGAGTTTGTTATTGTAGGTCTTTTCCTTCTCTTGTGTTTCTTGCCTAGAGAAGTTTGTTTAGCATTTGTTGTAAAGCTGGTTTGGTGGTGCTGAATTCTCTTAGCTTTTGCTCTTCTGAAAAGCTTTTGACTTCTCCACTGAATCTGAATGAGATCTTTGCTGGGTAGAGTAATCTTGGTTGTAGGTTCTTCTCTTTCATCACTTTAAGTATATCATGCCATTCCGTTCTGGCCTGCAGAGTTTCCACTGAAAAATCAGCAGATAACCTTATGGAGATTCCTTTGTATGTTTTTTTTGTTTGTTTTTCCCTTGCTACTTTTAATATTTTTCCTTTGAATTTAATTTTGTTATTTTGATTAATATGTTACGTGGTGTGCTTTTCCTAGGGTTTATCCTGTATGGGACTCTCTGTGCTTCCTGGACTTAGGTGACTATTGGGTGACTATTTCCTTTCCCATGTTAGGGAAGTTTTCAACTATAATTTCCTCAAATATTTTCTCAGATGCTTTCTTTTTCTCTTCTTCTTCTGGGATCCCTATAAATCGAATGTTGATGTGTTTAATGTTGTCCCAGAGATCTCTGAGATTGTCCTCAATTCTTTTCACTCTTTTTTCTTTATTCTGCTCCTCAGCAGTTATTTCTCCATTTTGTCTTCCAGCTTACTTACTCGTTCTTCTGCCTCAGTTATTCTGTTATTGATTCCTTCTAGTATATTTTTCATTTCAGTTATTGTGTTGTTCATCTCTGTTTGTTTGTTCATTAGTTCTTCTAGATCTTTGTTAAACATTTCTTGTATTTTCTCAATCCATGCTTCCATTCTTTTTCCAAGATTCTGAATCATGTTTATTATCATTACTCTGAATTCTTTTTCAGGTAGATTGCCTATTTCCTCTTCATTTATTTGGTCTGTAGGGTTTTACCTTGCTCCTTCATCTGTGACATTTTTTTTTGCCATCTCATATATATATTTTTTTTATGAATGAGATTGTGCTCCTGTTTTACTGGTTGTTTGGCCTGAGGCTTCCAACCCTGGAGTTTGTAGGCTATTGGGTAGAGCTGGGTCTTGGTGCTGAGTTGAGGATCTCTGTGAGACCTCACTCCTATGAATATTCCCTGGGGTCTGAGTTTCTCTGTTATTCCAGTGGTTTGGACTTGGAGCTCCCACCGCAGGAGCTTCTGCCCAACCCCAGGCTCACAAACCAAGATCCTGCAAGCCTTGTGGGGTGGCAAAAAAAAAAAACAATAACAAAGTAAAAAATAAAATTAGACTTGGAAACTAACAGATATGTTAGAAAGAATGTAAAAATAAAAATATAGATGAATCAACAGCTGGAAGGTACATCAATACCACAATATCAAAAAAGTGGAGGAGTGGAAAGAAAAAAAAGGGTGGGGGAAGGCCTTGGCTGTGGAGGGCGGGGCCTAAGCAAGGGTGAGCTTTGGGTGGTGGGTGGGGCCTAGGCTCAGGACCCACAGGGCTGGAAAAGGCCCTGGGGGCTATGGGGGGTGGAGCTTAGGCTCAAGGAACAGAAGGGGCCCAGGCGTGCCCCCCACCCCTGGCCTCAGAGGGCAGTGGACCTCACCTGGGAGCCCAGCAGGCTTCCTGGGCTCGAGTGGGTGGGGCAAACACCCTCCTTTCCTCTCCTGCTCCTCCAGTCTGAGGTCTGGGAGCACCCCTCCTGCCTGCCTCTCCTGACCTCCCCAGCCTCCCTCCTATGCCCCCAGGACCCACGTGGCCTTGATGGGCTTCTGGAGTGGGGAGAAGTGGCTTAGGAGCTCAGCAGGCTCCCCAGCCTGAGTGGGCCAGTCAATTGCCCTCTGCTCCTCTCCTGCTCTTCCTGGAGAGTCCTTCCTGCCTGCCTCTCCTGATATCCCCAGCCTCAAGGGAGTCCATCCTGTCTGGCCTCCACTTCTCTTCCCCCCTCAGCCCTCCTACATCCTACCAGTTCACTCTGGGGTTCCTCCCGTCTCCTTGGGCATTAGAGTCCCCCACCAGTGGCCGGCAGATGCCCTAGTTGTGGGGAGACGCTAACTCAACTCCGTGTCTTCCCACAGCACCATCATACCTGTACCTCCACATAAATCAACTTTTGATGCAATATTTTTTGAGCATTTTTTAAAACATTCTCCCCCTGAAGTCTTCTATGTAGAAAACCATTTCATTGGTTTTAAATTGTTATGTGTCTCAAATACTTTTCCCTCAAGTGTTTTACCCATTAAATGCAATAATGATATGTTTATATTTTACCACTGTGCACATTTTCGTATCTCATAACTCCAATTACATTCTTTCTCTTGTGGAAAAAAAAAAACACCATTGAATGACATAGAAACTAATTGGTTTCTAAGTGAATGGTGGTGTTAAAGTGCCTCTTTATGTAAAATATAGAGCTAAGCAAAAACTTAACATTAGAGAGTTTAATTATAAATTTATAAATATGTGTATGTACACATATATACACACATATGCAAATGTATATATATACCAAAATGATCTACCTGAACATTCAAAAATTACTACTGTGTCAATATAGTAATATTATGTTATATTTTATATATAGTATACTATATACTGTAATATTATATATGCATAACAATATCTATAATTATATCTATACTTATATATCTGCCATAATGTTCCTGAATACAGAAAAACATCTTGGGGTTTTTTCTTGGGCTCATTTCTGACAGGAGCTTGAAGAGTGATTCAGATCTGTAGCTTTTACTGGCTTCTGCATGCTAGAAAATATAATCACTATTTCTCGGGATATGGTCTTTCTGAATTAGGTTCTCTGACTCTAGGAAGCAGAAATCTACATTGATAATAATACAGTTGATTCTTCCATCTCAATAATTCTGAAATTTAAGCGAAGGTTAGCAGTTGTTATTTTATAAGTTTTCTCTGATATTCTTTTTTTGTCACTGAAAAAGTTTATTCACAGAACAAGCGTGCAAATGTCTTTTTATCAGTATTAAAAGGGAATTTTAAGGCTGTAATACCAGCTCTTTATTCCTTAAAGGGAAGCATTTACTATAATGATGTACTTGGAGCCACACAGCTAGTTAGCAACTTCCCTCTTCATTAGGGAACCATGAAATCTATTATGTTCCCCCAGGAGGGCAGTTTTCAATGAGAAATTGCTACATTTTTAAAGAACGTATTGACCATGATGAAAAGATTTTATCCACAGCTACATGATGATGACAAAATTGAACATGACTGAAAGGGTTGGGCAGCCCAATTCTTAGGAACAAAACCTAGAAACGAATGTCATGATACCCATAAAAATGCCTTGATGTGTCACAGGACACCAATCTAAGCCTTTAATTCACATTCCAGTGCAGATGGCCTCAAAGGTGTTTTGGATCAGTGGTTTTTATTTTTATTTTTTTTTTATTTTACTTTTTAGCAGAACAGCCCTTTTCTCAGAATTTTACATGGAACCGAAATATGTAAACAAAAAAATATATTGCTGGGCCAGTCTAGGTTGAAAATCATAGGATGGCAGTTCTACCCAGCAGTGGCCTCTGAGCTTCTCAAAGAATTTTCCAGGCACCATGAGATCTCACGAGCCCCCCCCACCCATGAACTCTGATACTAAATTGGAGAAGATCAGGAAAAATGAAAGAGGGGGTATGGCAATAGAAGAGCCTCTGATATTTATTTTAAGGAACAAAAAGCTAAGGGAATTCCCTTTCAGCCCAATAAGGTAGATATTGTGATGGGATTAATGCTCACATTTCTATCAATTTAAATTATTGATAGAAAATAAAAATTTATTTTGAAAATAAAAACATATTTTAATATACCTTAAAATATGTTAAGGTATAAACCTCCTCCACATAGCTTACTCAGAATAGAAATAGGCATCTCACAGGAATAGTTTGAGATGAGAAGTTTTGGAAATGCTGAAAAAAACTATTTTCAGCATTTATTTTAGTCTCTTTCCAGTGTGTTCTAAATTTCATAGAGAAACACTTTCAACTAAATTCCCAAATGAACCAACAATCAAAGGAGGAGAGAAATAGGATTTGTTTGGGTGTGAAATAATGAGTTATTTTATATCTCCTCTAAGGCATTTTATTTACTACTCTAAAGCAGATTTTGCCTTTGCATACCCGTAATCAGAAATGCAGGATAAAAGCCAGAAGATAGGAAAACAGATTTTTAGATATGAGTCAGATTGAAGTTAAAAATACATAACTGATTAATGAAAGTGTTTGAAGGTGAAGCTTAAGAATGTGCTCACAGAGATAAAATGGATCAGACTGAATGCAGACGTGTGGCAGAAGACAGGTGGCGTAGGGAGAGAAACAAATCCCATGATTAACATGGAAGAAGAAAGATGATTGACAGCAAACCTCAGAACTCCATATAAGTGAACAGCTGTTTACAGGGCACATGACTTTTATCATCTGAATTGGTCTCTGAAAAGTGACTGTTATAATCTATACTGGAAAAAAATGATGTGTAATGGAAACTCTACTGGTCCTTGAATAGAGAGATCATACCTTTACTCATTTATTTGTCCCATTATTCACTTAATAAATGTATGCTAAGTAAGCAAAGTGTGCCAGTTCCTGTGCTAAGTGCACCAGAAGCAATGTTGAATAAAAAGTCTTTCTTCTCAAGGAGTGTATAGACACGTCAACAGAAAATTTTGGTGCCGTGACTCAGTGCAGGTGGGAACAACACTAATAAAAGTGATATGTTTAACCTCTTCACCATGCTTTCAAAATAAAAGACATTTGCTTTCACTTTCTACTTTCTATCTTATCAACCAGCTGAGGTAGGGATGTGCTGCAGGATAATGAAATACCCATCTTCAATGCATTTTTGAAAGCCCTGTGTTTAAGAATACACAAGGAGAAGATCAGATGATCCAGTAGCCTTGCATTGTGGAACTAGCATAATGTTTCTCCAGGGTTTAAACTTAGACTTTCAAAGGAGAGATAAATGCACTACTGTTTTATTCAAGAAACTGTTAAAATGTGCTTCTTGTTATAGCAGCTGGACTTCCCATCCTAACTTATACATCCTACAAAGCTGACAGTATCTTTATGTCTCCACATCTCTGAACTCAGCTCACACTATTCTCCTTCTTTCTTACTCAGCCTCGGCCACACTGGTCTCCTACCTATTTCTAGGGTGCAGCAAGCATACTTCAAACTCTAGCTTTTAAAATTGCTTCCGTTTGTCTGACATGTTCTTTCCTCAGAAGATATCTGGTTATCTTCTTCATTTTACTCATGTTATTGTGGAAATGTCACCTTATCACATGGCAGGCTCTATCACTCTTGGTACCCCTGCCCTGCTTTTTTCTTTGATGTAGGAATTCTTACCACCTGACAAAGTATTTTTAACTATTTATTTGTATATTGTCCATACATACTGACTAGCAGCGATTTTAATTCTCCATTCTATAACCGGACTCTGGAATACTGCGAAGTACATAGTGAGAACTCCATAAATATTTGTTGAATGAATGATTGACTGAAGGAATGAAATAGTGAAATAATATGGCATCATCAAGGGAGGTTGTGTAGAGTGAGAAGAGCTGAGGGCTGAGCTCAGTACACCTCCATCTAAGGGAAGGAAGAGTCAGAGAGCTCAGAAAGGGATGGTCCTAGACAAACAGAGATAATCAAGAGAAGGTGGCACCTTGAGAATCAAAGAAGCGAGAGCTTCCTGACTTGTAAAATGCAGCAGAGAGATTCAGAAAGATGGCTTCAAAGTGGCCAATCAATTATGGGAACCAGAGGCCATTAACGACTTTGATGAGAATGGTTGTAGTGCAGTGGTGAAAGCAGAGGACATAACGCAATGGTTTGAGGAATGGATGGACTGAAATTTTTGAAACAAATATATGCTACTATTTTTATGAATTAGAGAGAAAGAGAGAGAGGGAGAGAGAGAGGAAGACAGAGAGAGAGAGAGAGAGAGAGTGAGAAAGACAGTAATGTCATAAGGAGGACAGGGAATGGTATCAAGGTAATGTTTGTTAGTCTTATGGTGAAAGGAAGAGCAACAGCTCATCCCCTGAGACTTCCAGAAAGTCAATGAAGGGATGAGTGTAATGTAAATATATGTTGGCAAAATGAGAAGTATCTGAGAGAAGTCAAGATTGCAAATAGTTACTAGAACATGGATTGGAGGGAAAGCTCAAGGGAATGAGGAAAATTTGCAAGAGTTGTTGAGGTAAATGAATCAAGTATTTGGCCAAGAATAAATGAAAGGTTTTCAGTTAGCCCTAAAGACCTCTGTGAAATTAGAACCACCAATTTGTTCGTTCTCCAAAAGGAAGATTCTGGTGCTCCCTGATTTGGATTAGACCTACTGAAATACTGGTAGCAATTTAGCTAGCCCTACCTTAAAACCTGATGTTTTGAAATGCCCAGATACTCTGAGTTGTCATGGAGCCCAAAGACTTAGGAAAGCAAAGTGAGAAATGACCACAATGACATTGATCTCTTAATATTTGTGTATTATGTCATAAAAAAAAATTCATGTTTTACCTAGAAATCTGGTGTAGAAGAAAGAACTGGGCCTTAAGCTTTGACAGACCTGAATTCAAGGAAAATTGTGATAGTACAAGCTGCCTCATGTTGGGACAGTTTATTTGATTGTACTAAATTTCCTTCATGTAGTAAGGTAGTTAAATTATTGCTTTGCTTTTGGTCCACTTCAGTAAATAGAGGCAGTAGAGTGTTGTGGTCAATGTACCATGTTTAGCTTAAAGGTTGGAGTTTCAATGCAAGCTCTCTTACTTTCTAGCCCTGTGAACCTAGACAAGTTATTTAACCTCTTTGTAAACCTCACTTATACATTGACAGTGCCACCAAATCTGGTTGTTGTAAGAATTTAATAGTATATATAAAGCACTTAGCTCAGTGTTTGACACATAGAAGATGCTTACTAAAAGTCAGCTGCTATCATTTGTATCACAATAATCATCATTATAATCATCAATGAAGGCAGTAAAAACAGTCAGTTTTTTTGTTATACATACACAGCCCGAAGTGGCAACATTATGCAAGGATATAGCATAAGGTTGCTTGTGTAATCTTAAAGTATAAATCCCCTACCTCCACCACATAAAACTTAGTAATGGCATTTCTCTTCAGCCTATAACCCCTAGTTCAGATCAACCAGCATTTAAGGATCATTTAGTGTGGGATAGGCCTCTCACACTGCACCTTGTTTAGAGTAGAAAGGGGGCGGGGATACAGGATTTTTTTTTTTTTTAAAGAAGATGTTGGGGGTAGGAGTTTATTAATTTATTTATTTATTTTTGCTGTGTTGGGTTTTCGTTTCTGTGCAAGGGCTTTCTCTAGTTGTGGCAAGTGAGGGCCATTCTTCATTGCAGTGCGCGGGCCTCTCACTATCGCGGCCTCTCTTGTTGCGGAGCACAGGCTCCAGATGCTCAGGCTCAGTAGTTGTGGCTCACGGGCCTAGTTGCCCCGTGGCATGTGGGATCCTCCCAGACTAGGGCTCGAACCCATGTCCCCTACATTAGCAGGCAGATTCTCAACCCCTGCGCCACCAGGGAAGCCCCGGGATATTTCTTTTTAAGCTCTCAAGCACTACCGAGCCTTATTAGTAGGAAGCCACATCTCTCTGATCTATTTCACTCTTGTTATTTCCTCTTGTATTAATTTTACTGCACCGTCATCACCCTGGGTCTACTGTCCACTCAACTAGTAAACAGATATTAAAAAGCTAATTAGGTGGCCATCTCACTGATGGCCAAGACCAGCTTCATTATCTCAATTACGGTTTGATTTATCAATTAGCGCTACAACTGACAGTTCCGGAATCACTGTGCATTGCAATGTGGCAAAATTTAATTACAGCACGGGCTATTAAAAGCACTTTAAAAATGCTAGAGGGTTAAATAATGATAAAATATCTAGATGTTTAACTATCATGAAGCCTTTAGCACTAATTTAATGGTGCCAAAGCAGCAGCATTGTTCATATTTATAGGAAGAATGGTTCAATGAATGCAAATAGTCTTCCAACTCTTTTGCAGTCATATTTTTCCCCCATTTCCTGTGGCATTGTTGGGTTCCTTCTGATAAAAACATAAAGAGAACATATAAAACAAAGATTCTTTCTCCATGCAGAGTTTTGAGTGATTATTATACGTCAAACACCTGAAAAAGCTATTCTATGAAAAAAATTATTTTTGAAAAAAAAGAGTTATTAAAAAGAGAAAATCTGCATTGCAGATAAACAGATGGCCTGTATCTTCCTCTGCAAATGATGTTATGAGGTAGGAATAATGCATGCTTTTTATAGTGGGATGCTGTAAACACTGTTTTTTCTTAAACTCAGGAGTAGTAAGGTATCTTGGTTACCTACCCCAGTGGATTGTCACTTAAATTTATAAAGAGATATGGGTGTAAATGTGGATGCAGATAATTCTGGGGGATATTTCTGAATGCTGTGAAAGGACGGCCTAGGAGAGACGGCTTGGGGAAGCTCTGTGACGTTCAGCCCTCTTTGAGGAGGTCATGGTTTAGGTGTTTTCATGCTGATGAGGGAACCAAAGCAATGATGACTTCCACAAAGCAGAGGCTGGTCTCAGTGATTCTTCATGCTTTTTATCAAACTCTACACTTGGCATAATATTTTGTGACTAATTTCTCTTTAGGTAACAAGTTTGCAAATTATAAAGCTAAAGCGTTATAATAAATAAATCAAGCAAAGACTCAATTTGGGAAACAAAATTTTTTCATCAGAATGCCTAGTCACAGTCATTCCTCCTACAACATGTAGACTTTCCTCAAAAGTTTCGTACTGGATTTATCCAATGTGGCAGGACTGGCCAGCTTAATTTCTACTAGCATGGAGCTCCAATTACATGGAGGCATCATAAATAAATGACTCTAATGGCAATCTTTGATAAAGTCTGAGAAATTCAGGAATGAGTGACTGGCTGAAATTATTATTTTATGTTATCTGCTCATTGTACTTTCAACTGTAGCTTCAGGATACTAAAAAATATCTTGGTATCTTATTCATACATAGGGGATAAAATTTTGATGTATGTTCATTGTAAATGGGCAAAGCACCATTTATGAGTGTTTTATAGTCCTCTTATCTCTTCCTGTTCATTATTCCCCATAATTAATTGGTTATCAGGTCTTGTTAATTCTATTCCTAAAATGTTACTTGATATTAGTTTTGCCCCTTCATTCTTGCTTAAACCCCCCTGAACCAAATATCATTTTTTGCTTATGCTATTGTATATCTCCTAGCTGATTTGTTTCCAACATTAGTCGGGTTAACAAGATATGGGCTCTGCCTTCAGAAATGTAGACCAAATGATAGGATTGATGGAAAATGTTCACTGCAATTTACATCAAGGAAAATCTTAGTACAGTTTATAAAGAAAGGTGTTGGGGGAATACCTACCTGGCCCTCAAGCTTTTTCCTAGGACTTAGGTTCAATATGATGTATTTCTTGGTATCCTGGTACACAAAGATTTTACCCTCTGAACTCTTGTAGTTATACCAATCATATATCACTGTTCCATGTGCATGGTGTCACGGACTGAATGTTTGTTTCCCTAAAAGTCATATGTTGTAGCATTAACCCACAGTGTGGTAGTATTTGAGGCAGAACCTCTGGAAATAAGCAGGTTTAGATGAGATCTTGAGGGTGAGGTCCCATGATGGGGTTAGTGTCCTTTTTCAAAAAATATTTATTTTTATTTTTATTTATTTATTTTATTTTTGGCTGTGTTGGGTCTTTGTTGCTGTGCATGGGCTTTCTCTAGTTGTGGCGAATGGGGGCTACTCTTTGTTGCAGTGTGCGGGCTTCTTATCGCGGTCGCTTCTCTTGTTGTGGAGCATGGGCTCTAGGCACGTGGGCTTCAGTAGTTGTGGTACACAGGCTCAGTAGTTGTGCCACGTGGGCTCTAGAGCTCAGGCTCAGCAGTTGTGGCACGCTGGCTTGAGTAATTGTGGTGTGTGGGCTTCAGTAGTTGTGGCACATGGACTCAGTGGTCAAGGCTCGCAGGCTCTAGAGTGCAGGCTCAGCAGTTGTGGTGCACGGACTTAGTTGCTCTGTGACATGTGGGATCTTCCTGGACCAGGGCTCGAACCCATGTCCCCTGAATTAGCAGGTGGATTCTTAACCACTGCACCACCAGGGAAGTTCCGGATTACTGTCCTTATGAGAAAAGGAAGAGACCAAAGCTCTCTGTGTCTCTCCACCCTGTGACAACACAGCAAAGAGATGGCCATTTGCAGACCAGAAATAATATCTTCACCAGAACTTGACTATGCTGGCACCCTGATTTTAGACTTCCAGCTCCCAGAACCGTGAGAAACAAAATGTCTGTTGTTTAAGCCACCCAGTTTATGGTATTTTGTTATGGCAGACTGCACTAAGACGCATGGAATTTATAAATATACTTATTTTATAATTTATCTTATGAATGTATGTACAAATGTCATGCCTTCTCATCTCCAGATCTGTGAAGAGAGAGACTCTGTAAAATAAACTTTCTATCCACAGAACATATTGGGGGTTCAGTTATTTTGGATCAATTGATAGAAAGTATATCTTTTCTGTACTGAAATCTATTAGGATATTCAGGCTTAAAAGTCAACTGCAGCGTAGTATATGACTGTATCATGGGGTGGCAGTGTGAGCTAAGAGAAGTTAGTGGAGACTTTTGTAAGTATGTTACAGCTGAGCTAATTGCAGTAGTATGAATAAGAATTGTAAAATTTATAGAGGTGGGAGAAAACAGTATCTTATGCGGAGAAAATGGAATTTGTGGAAACCCTGACTGAATACAGAAACAGCTCATTTTTTGCTAGAACTTCAATATTTGTGTGACTGGGGACTGTATCATGAGGGGAAGGTATAGCAGTGATGAGGCCAAGAAAAAAGTTAAAGACTTTGGGTAAGAACAGAATATGACGATTTCAACAATCGCTTATGTAATTTTTAATGCCTATCACTGGCACTGGCTTATAAATTCTCTGAGAGAAGATACGATATTTACTATGTTCTTACCACCTCCTATATGCAGCACTCATACATACATGTTGAATGGTTGGATATGTGACTTAATAAGTAATGATCAGGGTCCCAGATGGATAATATGAAATGTTAAGTCCTAGAGTGGTTTTTAGGGTCAAAGTCAGAACAGTGAATCCAAAAGAAGTTATCACTGAAGAGGGTCTAAGTCATCGTTTTGAAATTGTGCTGCATACTAGAAACACCTGGGGAGCTTGATGTCCAGGCCCACCCTGCAGCAATTAAACCAGAAGTTCAGGGATGGCACTCAGGCATCAGGATTTCAGCACTCATCCAGGAATGAGAACCAGTCAGATGAGCAACAAAGAATCAAGGAGCACAGCTACACTGAGGAGTCTGGAAATCCAACTGGATTAGACACAAAAGAGCGTATCTGAATTAATTCATTTGCATTAAACCTGGATCTTGCAGAAGAGATCAGTTGAACTCACCCTTTTGCTGTCTCCTCTCTTAAGCACCAAGGAAAGCAGGTTCTGCGTCTTTATGTTTTGTATTTGAGAAGGGTATATTTTGGTGTGAGAATCAAGCCTGGATGGTTTGTACTGCAAGGTAGAGAGGGAGTCCAATATGTATTTCTTTTACAATCAAGTAAATTCCAATTTTATACTATAGAAGCATCCTCTATCACAGTAGAAGAAAATGAGCCCCATTCATCTTGAAAATTAATAGGGATGAACTGTTTGGAACTGGGCTGGCAAAAGAAACACACCAAAAAAAAGGTGTGTGTGTTATTTGTTTTCTTTTTAAAGTAAGAAAATAATATTAGGGCAGTTTTGGCTGACCATTTTATTCAAACACACACACACACACACACACACACACACACACACACACAGAGGCATCACTGAGACCTCTACCTAATGCACAAATCATTAATGAGAATAGTTTAGATTCTTCCAGTAGTGTATCAAATCTCTGAGGTTTAAGACAGTTGACACCAAATTATCAACCCACTTTCTTTTCACCTTGATAGTAGAAGTCCAGCATAGCTCATCAATTAGAGTTCTTTCCCCCAGATACTTAATTCTTCTCTAATTGGTGGTCCAGGTTGGGCTCTTCTCTTCTTTAAGAGAGCTAAAATAAATCAATAGTTCACAATTTGGAAATTGTCATTTACCCAAAAATAGAGTCAAAGCATTCTTTAAACATCACTTTCAAGTTTTCTTCATAAGCCACTTGAAATATTAGTGTTCGGAGAACAGTATAAAACAGTCAGACAGACTATTACATATCAAGCATTAAGTATGTTTTGCTTCCTTCTCTCATCCCTTTTCAGAGAGGCTGCTTTCATGGTCCTTTCAGTAGGGATACTGGGTCATGGGATGGGGCTTCTCTGTTCCAATCTGGTTGAATACAGGTTATTACCATTCCCTAGTTAAGCCAACTAGGTTTTCTACTTAGAGAAAGAAGGGCTCCAGTGCATCTCTGTCAAGCTCTTGAACTCAAAAATAATGTTGAGCATGGGCTGGGGCAGTATATTTTGACCCATATGTAAATGATGCAGCCAAACCTATTCCATAAAGATTCAGTAGAATAAAGTACATGGTCAGAGGCCACATGTCTCAGAAAGAGAATGAGATGGAGAGACTCTTTCCCTGAATAATTTATTTATTTAAGTCTCTAATATGATCACAGTATACTTCCTGCCGAGTTCTATGAGATGCTCTTGGATTTTTCCAATACACTCTCATTTTGTATCAAAGTCATTTAGTTTGGTTGGAAGTGTCACAAGGCAAATTTTATTTCATATATGTGTTGTTACTGTCAAGATTGTAATTATCCTACTGGAATGAAATTAAACAGTTTGATTCATGTTTTAGTTCACTTGTCTTTAACAGTTTTAAAAGTGGAGACTTAGGAAGCTCTGCCCTTTCCTCAGACAAATGAAGACACATTTCAAGACTGATAAAAGCCCTTTAGTAGGACACTGATTAATTAAGCCACTGGATTGAATGCCATGCAGCATTAGAAAATATGACTCTGAGAGCTACATTATTCCAAATGTTTGGAATAACAATTAAATGCATAGTTCATTAAAATGTATAGAAAAAACACTGGAAATAAATTCATTGACATGAGCCACATAAAAAGCATTGATTTATGTCTTTTTACCTAATTTAGTTGACTACTATTTTATAAAAACTCATGCAATCTCCATCTAACAGAAGAGAAAACTGAGGTCAGAGAAGATAAGTATTTTGCTCATGGTTAAGGCCTGTAAGTAATTCCCCCACCAAAAATAATTCTGAATAAAAGATGACGAGAAACACACTAAATGAAAATAATGATTGATAAAAAAGCAAAATTTGGGGTAATGATTTCTCTTTGTAAAAATGTTCACTGTAATTTTATCACCATCATAAAAAAGCATAGTAAAAATTAAAATATTTCCAACTATGCAAACTCTTTTCCACATCTCTGCCCATATTTGAAAATGAAAATAGAATTCATAAATTTAAATCATGAAAGATTTAGACTAAAATGTTAAGACTTTGAGGATAAAAAAATGTGCTGTTTGTCATTTCTGCAAATCAAAGTACTGTCACAGCTATTTCTTCTATCTACTGCCATTCCTATTTCATCAAGTTTATGACTGTGCAAATTAATGGGGCCACATCAGTCTCCCCTAAACTCTCTTCACAAAGCTGCCAGAGCTCTTTTAACTGAATGAAGCCAGCTCATTTCTGAGTGGCTGCATCCTGGTTGTTCCTCCCTAAATTGCATGGTCAGGAGTCAATGTAACTTAGCCTCCCCTGATCAAAGATGGGCCTCTGGGAGAATTACTGATGCCCTTTAAGGAAGTTTAAGTAAGTGGCTAGTCAATTATCTGGTCTTCAGAAACGAAGTGATTAGATTTAGCCTGGGAGAAAAGTGAGGTTAAATCCAAAGAAAGAGAATCAATTTTCTTCTGTTTCCTTCTGCTGTCAGCAAGTCTTCATAAACTGATTAATCATAAATTATTAATGTCCATGGGACTGAGATACATTCTGTCTCCATTTATTGAAATGTATCTCCCAGGCATCCTGGCGGTGGGTTTGACTGATAAGCCAATAGCACTGGGATTTGCATAATCACGTTGGCACCTTGCTACCAAGCTGACTCGCTATACTGTTGACAGAGTAGCTCATGATGTATTTGCACTTGGCATAATCTTGATGGCCCAGTCAGTGTCTTTGGCTGAGAAGAGTACAAATAAATCATTTTTTAAGGTGTAATTTTTCATCTGATTAATGCATATGTCTAACGATAAGCAGTTTGGGAAGAAACTAATCTGTCTCTAGTTGGTGAAACTGTGGACTGGACACAGCCTTGTTTTAAGATTGAGGGAGTTGGGTTGTGGCATTTCTGGAAGCTGCCAGATGATCTTGAATACACTGGGTTGGTCACCCAAGGGAGACAGCTACTACCATACATGGAATTTAAGATTATATTTCCTGTAATATTAGATTGTTTAAAATCCAGAATAATTCTGTATAGCTCAGTGTTTAGTAAGCAATGCTTAATCGGTAAGTAAAAAAAAAAGAAAAGAAGTCAGGTTTTCATTGGGTCACAGAAACCTGAAACTCTAGACTTGGATGGGATTTTCTTTGACTGGTGGCATTTGAAGGGCAGTCTGACATAAAGTAACCAGAACTTTCAATGTCTGCTTATTAATGAACTGCACGCTCAAGTGGACTTAATGGATCTACCAAATGTCCACTAACATTATTAATTTCAGAGATGATTTAAAGAAAAAATAATTGAAATAAAATAGGAGATGTAATGTCTTATTTCACTTTAGTATACCTAATTCATATGGAATGTCAGAAGTGATTTATTTGACCCCATCATTTTATAAATAAGGAAATTGAATCCCAAAAAGGTTAATTGCCCAAGATTACATAGTGGGTTAATGCTAGAGCTAGGCAATATCTGGGCAATGATCAGACAACTTCAGTCCTTCCATATGTATCAGAAGTTGATTTTTTTATTATTAACAGCCTATAATTCTGTGAGTTCAGTGATTTAAACAAAATATGGCATGGACTAACTAGCTAATTGTTTAATGAGCCATTTTCTTTCTCTCTGGCACATAGACAGACCATATTTCTCACTGCAGAAAATCCAGAACAGGACTCCAAGGCCCTAGGACATGGTGATATATTAACGAAGGCTAAGTTTCCATCTTTTGGTTCCCTGATTTCTTGTGTGGAGTAGGAACATATGCCTCCCTCAAATCTCCACCCTCTAACTGGCATTAAGCCACTGATATTTTGGAGTTAGTTTATTTTAGATGCTAACGTTACTCACCCTAAATAATTCCCTGGACTTTGCTGAATTACTGAAACAATTTGACAAACATGTGATAAAAAAAAAGAGATCTTATTTGGGGTTTTTTTTTTTTTTTTTTTTTTTTTTGGTGTTTGCAGCTGAAAGAAGCTGAATTTCAAAGTGAATTCTGCTGTCGCATTGCCAAATAAAATTAATTCAGGGCATTCTGGAATCTTCTCTGTTCCCCTTTAGACATAACTCCTCACAATAATTGCCTGTACTCCACACTACATTTCCTCACCACAGTACCTTTTGAACCTACGCTCATCATCTTTCCACTCCACGGAGAAATCCCTTCTATAAAGGTCAACAACAATCTCCACATTGGCAATTCCAATGATGAATTCTCTGTCCTCATTGCCTTTGATACATTTGATCACTCCCACTCTCTCAAAACACATTATCACCTTAACTTCTGATATATCACACATTTCTTATACCTCACCAGAGGATCTTTTTTGTTTGTTTTTATACCTGGATTCTCCTCATTGAGTGGTGACCCAGAACCAGTCATACCAGTTGGCCAGAGATGGTCGTCAAATTTTCATGAATTTTGCCATCTGGCTGATGTCACGCTGAAACTTAGAATCAGCCAAGAGTATTTACACCATAGAAATAGAACAAGAAGTCAACCCCTGCCCCACTTCTGAGAACTGGTTGTTAAACATTTGACCAGCACAACATTGCATCTTCTTTGCGACCTCTAAATATTAGAGTACCCCAGAACTTAGTCTTTGAACATCTTTATTTCTTCACTAACTTCTAGATGATCTCAGTTGCCTAACCTTAAATGATATCTATATTCTATGACCCACAATGTATACCTCCAACATTAACTTCATCTCTCAACTCTAGAGTTTTTTTACCCAACTGCAGTTGAGAAAAGGCTTTACAAAAGAGATTGAGTGTGAGGTGACTAGAATTCATTTCAGAGAAAGTGGAATAGGGCATCACATTCAGGAAGAATGTGTTCTGATAAGCAAAAGCATGCCAGTTTGCGATCATGGCTGGATGACCAAACCCTAGGGGGCACATCTAGAAATATTTAATTCACTCCATGCCAAAAGTGATGTATTTTGTAACTAACTTCCTGCTACCCATATGCAACAAAATAGCTGAGAACTAACAATGCAACCAAAGTGCTAGCTCTCTTTCATAAGTTATATGAATGAGTAAGCCAAGCTACTAATATGCTGGGACCTATTTCCTCAAATTTAAAATGAGAATAATAATACCTGGTCTGCCTGACTCATGAGACTTTGGCAAGAAACAAATCAACTTTTTTTGTTTATTCTTCCAGATAACAAATATTTGCCTAGGGCAATATTTCTATTCTGGGCAAACAAATGGAAAAGACAAAAGCCCCTACCCACATGGAGTTTACATTCTACTCAGTGCAGACCCAGTTAGGCAATAAATAAGGTAAACAAGTATGATGTTGTTTTAATCAGGGTTCTCCAAAAAATCAATCAATATGGGGTGTGTGTGTGTGTGTGTGTAGAGAAAGAAAAGAGGAGGAAGAGAAATTTATTTTAAGGAATTAGTGCTTGTGACTATGAAGGCTGGCAAGTTCAAAATCTACAGGGTAGGTTAGCAGGCTGGATCCCAGAAGAATTACGGTTTGGGTCTAAGGGTAATCTGCTGACAAAACTCCCTCTTCTTCTGGGAGTGATAAAGATCCTTTGCTTGATGGAGCTTTAGTTAGGCTCCCCTGAACTCTCCCATCAGTAAGGCTTATCTGTGTACTTCCTTATAGAATCAGTTTTAGCAAGAACTCTGCTGTGTCAGTTTAGTGGGACTTCCTCAACCTTGATATCCAATTCAACTCTTTTTAAAATCTTTTTCTTAAGTTAATTTATTTGTTTGGCTGCCGCGCAACATGCAGGATCTTAGTTCCCCGACCGGGGATCAAACCCATGCCCCCTGCAGTGGAAGCGCAGAGTCCTAATCAGTGGACCACCAGGGAAGTCCATCCAATTAAGCTCTTCATCTCTGCTTTTCCTCCAGGAGATATCCAATCACCCTGGCCTGTCTTCAGCAAGAATCCTTTTAGGCTGGTTTGGCCAGAATTCCTCAGACTTGATGTCTCCTCTTAGTAATTTTCCATCTACCAAAGCCCCTTCCCCCAAACTTGCTCCTTGGCTATAAATCTCCACTTATTCCGGTTATATTCATGATCTAGCCCAACTGTAGACTGGGGTCTCTCTTCCTCTATTGCAAGAGTAAAAAAAAAAAAAAATATGTATATATATATATATATAATCTTAAAAAAACTTCACACAAACATCTAAAATAATGTTTGACCAAATATCTGGGTATCCTGGCCTAGCCAAGTTGACACGTAAAATTAACCATCATAGGTGTTTCTTTTTCTAGATGGGGATAAATACCAAAAAGATACGTAAATCGGAGAAGGAGATAGAAAGTGGTAGGAATAAGACTGAAATCATTAGGTAGGGTCACTAGGGAAGACTTAACTAAAAGAGTGACATCAAATAATGGCTGGAAGGAGATAAAAGTATAAACCACGGAGATATATGGTAGAAGAGCTAGCATATCAGCAGGTGCGAAAGCTCTACGGCAGGAACCTGCCTAGAATATGCCAAGAATAACAAGGAGATCAGAGTTTTTGTAGCAAAGTGAGTGAGATAGATGGCGTAGATGCTGAATAACACAGTTATGGACAGGTAGACCTTTGTAAGGATTTTACCTTTTATTCAGGCTACAAAGCAGAGGGACTGCCATGATCTAACTTATTTTTAAAAAGGCTCTCTCTAGCAAAGTTGTTGAAATTAAGCTGAAGGTTAAACAACTGGAAACAGGGAAACCTATTAGGAGGCTATGGGAATAATCCATTTGAGAAATAGTGGTAGCCTGAGCAGTATGGAAATGGTGAGGATGGTTAAAAGAAATCAGATTCTGGGCATATTTTTGAAGATAGAACTTAAATTTGTAATCGCTTACGAATTAATTGTGTGGTGAGAGAGAAATAAAGTAATTCAACCAAATTTGAACCTAAGCAGTTAGAAGAATGCAGTTGCCATTATCTGGGATAAAGAAGTCTGAAGACAGAGCATGTTGTTTTGTTGGGAAGATCTAGGGTTTGGTTGTTGATATGTTAAGTTTGAGAGATACATTAATAAAAATATCTAATTAATTTATGTGAATATGCTTGGTAATTTCTTAAGTGCAATATAAACTTAGAGGAATAGACTTATCCCACTGAAATTCTACATTATACTATGGAATATGTAGAATTGATACCTCTAGTTTTATATATTATTTTGATATTTCTATCTCATTAAGTTTCCTGTTTGTTTATATGATAACTTCAATTTCACCTGTATTTGCCCCTCATCCACATTTGCTTGTCAAGTAGTGCAGAGAATTAACTGTTGAATAATTTAGTATGGATAAATATGAATCATCTTTAATGATTTTGGGTCCAGGAAGTGATTCCATTAAGTCAATCACAGCAGCATCTTTTGCAAGCATTAAATTTAAATTTCTTGCAATTTAAAAGGAGCATTGGCTTCTAAAAATCTCATTGCCAGAGATGTAGAAACAGAAACATTTTTTAACTCTACCTGTTTTGATGTTTTCCATGTGGGAAAATTCATAATCAAGCATTCAACTTAGGAAAAGCATGGCCAATGAAAATTAATGCAGGTCAGGTCAAATTCTGTTAGATCAAGCAGTTTAGATAAAAATAAATGGACTATAGAAGGTGAAAAGAGAGGATTATATACCTGAGAAAGTTGGAAAACACAGGCTGGATATTTAAACTGAAGGAAAGGAGTGGTCAGAAGTACATTTCACACATGCTTTGAAATACTTAGAAATAATATAAGAAATCATTGTCCAGTACAAATAAGTAGAATCTATGAAAGAAAAATAACATCAAAATGAATAGAATTAATTCAAATATCATAAATATAAAAAAGGAATTATTTTAGGATTCTAAATAAAGATATGGTGACTAATATATGTATCTGATAATGAATAAGCCGTAGAACTTCAGTTGAGTAGTTTCTGAGTGATTTTCATTAATTAAATTTATTTGCCATACTTCTCTTCCTCTTTGAGTGACTTTTCTCTTGGATTTTTACCATTAACATAGGTGAATAAAGAACTAATATGCATTTAAATATCTGCTAAGGGAAAATTTTTGCCTGTGTACATGACCTTCGATGATCATTGTAATGAGGCTTTTTGGGACATATTACATGCCAAATCATTTACCATTCCTATTAGATATTTCAAAATTGAAAAATTTAGCTCTTTGTGTAGACCTTATTTAAGTCGTTCAGCAAATAGATTTTTAGGATTAATTAAGTACATAAGTACTTTTTTATAGTCATTTTATTCCGTTCTAGCTTACATTTTCACAATAACGCAGTAACTCTCTGTACAGAACTTTGACGTGTGGCATTATGTCATGTGAATGATATTAAAAGCAGTATACTCAGCCGAAGATCTTGGAGTAAGAGCAATGGTTCTCATATGTTAGCATGTATTGCAGTCACTTGGGGGATTTATTAAAACTCACTCTGTTGGTCTTGTCCTCCAGAGTTTCCAATTTAGCAGAACTGGGGTAGGGCCTGAAAAGTAGCATTTCTAACAATTTCCAAGATGATACTGATGCTGCTAGTCTAGGGATTAGAATTTGAGAACCACTGAACTAGAAGAAGGAAAGGAATTTTGACAGAAAGCTACAGTTTTCTTGATATGATACTACAAATATTCATTACCTATGAACTATCATACTTATTGCTGTCTATATACATGTATAAAGAGCTATTTGCTCTTGAGTAGTAAGCCCTTGCTTAACTGGTAGCTTGAGACTATGCCTGATTTAAAGCCACAATGATAAATTGTAAAGAGTTCAGTATTTTAAAATTGCAATTTAAATATTTTTCAATTGCTATTTTTATCCTTCTTGGCATGTTTAGGAAGAATTTCAGTTGTAGGAGTGAGAGGGGAATATATGCTTATGTACAGAATTGACTGAGATGACAATAATGACTTACTCCATACACACGAGGCATCCCAGGGACATCCTCATAGAGTATCAAGATGTCAAGATTAGCTGATTATAAATGAACTACTTCAGTAGATGGGAAAGCAATAGGTCTCATGTCAGTGGTAGACTCTGGGAAACTTGTGACCTACAGAAAGGCTAGACTGCCAGTTAGGGGACATTAGTTTTATATGAAGACTTTTCTTCTGGCATTGCAGCAAAGCAACTGGGGTCAAACCCAGCCCAAGTGCCCAACAGTTTATTTACATTTTATTTTAGATTTTTCTTTAGATATAAAGCTATCTTTCAACTTTTCCACATATAGTAGTCATAGAAATCACCTGAAATTATCACAATAATTAGTATCAACAATATAACTGTTATTTGCAAAATGATAATAATGTATACTATCCTTAATATCTTTTGATTCATAATATCTCATTGGTTTCTCTTACATATGAATATAAAAAAGATATTCTATGGGCTCTCATTCCCACATGTGAACTGAGTAAGTGGTAGATAAATAAACTTTTTTACAGAAAAAACAGGGCCCATGCTATAAAATGTTTAGCACAAACACATATTTTTATAAGTCACATTTTCTAACTATGATTTATTACAATGAGGAAGTTATTTCCTAGGTGTAAGGAAACATTAGGCACAAATAAGTAGATAATTTTGTCATGGATCTGGTTATGTCTACATCCTCAGAGAGAGTTACGGCACTCAGATTTGCTGGACAAATTATACAGTGTATTTCCAGAGGGATGTAGTTCCAAAGAAATACAGTCATTGATCTTTACAGTTAAAATAAAAACAATAACAGAAAACACTCAGAGATTCCCACTTTTATAAATCATCCATATCTTATTCCTTCCAAGAGACAGTCTGGTCTGTGGCTGGGCTTTTTTATGCCAATCCCAATCTTATTTCCACTCATAGTGTTTCACACCTTCTAATAAATGTTATGACAACATTCATTTCATGAAGATATATAATTTTTTCAATTCTTAATGTTTAAGAAACCTAAAAAAATCTTAGAAAACATAATACAGACTTCTGTTTTGGGCAGCATGGCATACTAGATAATGTGAACAGTCCTCCTGATTAAACAGCTAAAAGTCTGGATTAAACGACAGTTTTTAAACATTGCTTGTAAATGCTGAGTTGGCACAAAGAAGGGAAGAAATCTGCTGAGGCAAAAGTCACGGGAGAGTAAGACCATGCTAACAAACCAGCTTTTGCCCTTAGGGTTTCCAGTGTGTCCAGGGTGACTTGAGTTGTGTTTTGATGACTCCATGGGTTACAGGGAGTAGGAGAAAAACTCAGAACCCAACTGATGTGGGAGTCTAACAGGAAATGTGCACATAAAACTGGCATCAATAGGACTGCATGATGCCTTTGTTGTAAGGGTGAAATAGAAGTAAATTTTCCAGGAAAAAGGGGTCTGCAAAGAAACTTGTCTGTCTTTAAGTTGGACAGGGGCAGGCTGACTTTTTCTGTAAAGGGGCAGCGAGTGAATATTTTAGGTCTAGTGTCCTCATGTCTACTCAACTCTGCCACTGCAGCACTAAAGCAGCCATAGACAATACTCAAGTGATTGGACTCACTGTGTTCCAATAAAATGGTATCAATAGACACCAAAATTTAAATGTTATATAACTTTCACTTGCCATGAAACATTATCATTCTTTTGAATTTTTAGCTATGTAAAAACCATTATTAGCTCACAGGTTGAATAAAAACAGATGTCCCATATTTGACCCACTAACCACATAGTTTACTAAAACGTGATTTAGTCAGTGTGATGTTGGTACACAGATACAGGAACTGACAAATGAAACAGCATGTGAAGCCCAATAATGGACCCACATGTGATGAAAGTTACTTATAATAAAGTAGCCTTTGCAACTTTGTGAGGAAGGATGTGCTACTTATACGTAGTTCTGGGTGAACTGTTTATTTATACAGGAAAATATTTTTAAAACACCTGAAATGAAATCACTACCTCACACTGTAATGAAGAAAAAAAAATCTGTATAGATGAAGGGATAATCAGTGAAATGAAACATTTTAGAATTAATATAAGAAGATGTTATTTTATGGCTTTATGTTATGGGATGTTCTTTTAAACAAGACATAAAATGTGCAACTATAAAGCTAAACATCAATGTATTTGGTGATGATGACATTACTATTAATAACTTATGTACATCAAGCATCAGGAAGAGAGTTAAAATGTAAGTCACAAATGGATGAAAATGTCATATATTTTCAGCAAAGACTTAATTTCCTGAATATAAAATGTACTTTGCAATTTAATGTAAGAAGAAAAACCATGAGAAAACGGGAAAAATAAAAGGAATTTCGTATGAACATAGATGAGATGTTAAACCACATTAATAATCAGTAAGTGCAAAGTAAAGCCCATGAGACACCATTTTACAGCCACCATATTTACAAAGTGTAAAGGTCTATTGGGATAATAAATTGGTATCTTATGTCATTACCTGGACATATGAAATATGTGTGTAAGTGACCCATCAGTTCTACTCTCAGCTGCATAAAAGTTGTGAACAAGGCTGTTCATTGCAGCATAATAAATACACACACACACACCCCACACTCACACACAAGCAAACATACACACAAACCTCAAAAGTGACAATTTTTAAAAACCTGGAAATCCCTCAGATGTATATCATTTATAGATTATGTTTTATCCAAACAGTGAATATAAATCAGTGGTGGTAAATGACTGCACTAAAACTTTGTGGATCCATATGGATGCATCTTCAAAATAGATTTTTGAGAAAATTAAGCATGTTACAATAAAATATAATAGACTACAGTTATATAAAGTTTAAAGGCAGGCAAAAAAATGCAATATATATTTTTAGGGATATATGTGGTAAAAATATAAAGAAAAGATTTTTATGAAATAAAGTGGTTACCTTGTGTGGCTGAAAGAAAGAGATGTAATCTAGGAGAAATACTTAAGCCTTCCTTAGCTGAGTGGTGAATATATGGAGTTTTCTTGTACTATTATTCATTTCTTTTAAAACACTTTTTAGTATGTATGTAAAATCCATATCAAAAATGACATTATATATAGTCAGTAATAATTGAAATTTACTTATTATTCTAGTATAGAACCCAAAAGAACCCAAAAGATGAGTTCAGAGCACAAGCACAAGAATTACATGTTGCATTGTCCACTAGTGGTGAGCATGCCAGTCTTGAGGTAAAATTTGTCTACCTAGAAACTTCCTTATTACTTATTATGCATTTTTATGTACTCTTGCTTTGTTATTTATTTAAGTTCTCACTTTCCTAATGCACATAATATTAAAGGCAAATCTCTAAGAATTGGTTTCTGAAAAAGTCCAGTATCTTGTATTTATCCACTTCTCCACTCTATTTATAGAGACGTAGTTTCCGAGCCTCTAGACATTTGTTCAAACAGTTAAAGATCCTCCACATTCAATGAAGACACTCCTGTTGGTTCCAAGTGTATTTGAAACAATTTGGATTGTGTACGTCATGAAAGTTGGCTGGATCAAAGATAACAGGGGTCATATCCAAAAAGCAAACTATTTAGATCAGGGCAACTATAAAATAGATTGACCATCTAGAAATTAAACATTTCGAAAGAAAGTTTTCTACCCAGGTGCATTTTTCGGTCACTAACACCTGCACACCAGCAGACACACTCTCCCACCCACATACACAACAATGCACGCACAAACACAAACACAACTAAATGAGTTAGTACGGTAAGTTCCCTACATAAGAGCGAGTTCCATTCCGAGAGTGTGTTCGTAAGTCCAGTTTGTTTGTAAGTCCAACGAAATTAGCCTAGGTACCCAACTAACAAAATCAGCTATATAGTACTATACTGTAATAGGTTTATAATAATTTTCACACAAATAATACATAAAAGACAAACACAAAAAGTAGAAAACATTTTTAATCTTATAGTACAGTACCTTGAAAAGTACAGTAGTACCAGCTACACCACCACTGCTTTTATGCTTGCTTCTGGACATGCTGGGCTTGAAATAAAGATATACTCCTGTACTCTATACACTACTGTACAGTAAAGTACACAAAAGCATAACCACTTGTAGAGGATGCACACACGTGACAGTGTACACCAGACACGTGAACTAACTTCTGTGATTGGACACGTGAACACACATTCGCATCTTTGAAAGTTTGCAACTTAAAGGTTCATATGTAGGGGACTTACTGTAATCATAAAACGCTTTAAATGATACCCGTTTTTTAGGACATGCTCTGTGAGTGCTTGCTAAATAAATAAATCTGCATATTAAAAGCGTATTTGATATCAAGGATCCCAATCCCAAAAAACCTTGTGGGAGGGTACACCAGTAGTTCACACCTCAAAGAGAACTGTACTTTGTATGACTTCCTGACTAGCTTTGTACATTGGTTTTTCCTCAAGTCCAGAGAAAATATGAATATTTATATTTTACTTTTCAACCAACAGAAGCAGAAATAGTTTAATAAAATGATTTACACATTGATAAAGAAAAAACTTATAATGAAGCAGGTGTTAGAATATTGTTCAAGAGACTAAAATTTAGTGGAATATTTCAGGACCTGTCTAATTACTTTGACAGCTTTGGAGAATATAAAAATTCTGGCAAAGGCTGCATGTGCAAAATTTCAGGCTATGTTCTACAAACATTAATGAAATTATGCAATGGATTTGATCAATGTACTCATAAAAATAAGTAAGTTCAGGTCAAACATTTTCCAGGTGCTTGCATTTACTCACCTGTAATTTTCACTGTTAAAAGAAACAAACAAATGAAAAAAGACCAGCGAATTTATGCCTAAGTTATTGAGACATGTTATTTCAATTGTATTTTCCCTGTACAGCCAGATAATTTGGGGGAAATAAAAATAGTTAAATGCATATTTATTTATTTATTTTTAACATCTTTATTGGGGTATAATTGCTTCACAATGGTGTGTTAGTTTCTGCTTTATAACAAAGTGAATCAGTTATACATATACATATGTTCCCATATCTCTTCCCTCTTGCGTCTCCCTCCCTCCCACCCTCCCTGTCCCACCCCTCCAGGCGGTCACAAAGCACCGAGCTGATATCCCTGCGCTATGCGGCTATCTACCTTATGTTTGGTAGTGTATATATGTCCATGCCTCTCTCTCGCTTTGTCACAGCTCACCCTTCCCTCTCCCCATATCCTCAAGTCCTTTCTCCAGTAGGTCTGTGTCTTTATTCCTGCCTTACCCCTAGGTTCTTCTTTTTTCTTAAATTCCATATATATGTGTTAGCATACGGTATTTGTCTTTCTCTTTCTGACTTACTTCACTCTGTATGAATGGAATATTACTCAGCCATAAAAAGAAACAAAATTGAGCTATTTTTAATGAGGTGGATAGACCTAGAGTCTGTCATAAATGCATATTTAAATGAACTAAACACTGGACTCCCGTCTTTTCTCTTTTCATATATGACTGCATCATGTAATTCAGGTTCTCTCCTAGGGAAAATGTTCAAAGATTAACTTAAATATGTTAGATTTTTTTTCCTCCATAAAGAGCATATTACTTGATAAACATTTGTGTGTTATTAGACCTCAACAACAACAAACAATAAGATAACTTGGCATAATCTTGTTATTCTGCCTGGCAATTATTTTACCTTTAGTGATATTTAAACCATGCAAGCAAATAATTTCAAATATAAAAGTTGGAAAATATTATATACTAATGAAATCTCCTGAAAACCTATAAAAATATTTTTTGTTACGAAAAAGAAAGAAAGCAAGCACTAATTACTGCAGGCAAGATACATAGATGAATGCTAAAATTAGTGGGCCTTAAGGAGAAAGAGAATACTTTCAGAGCCTCAAAGCATCTCCCCCAAAGTTCCCAAATATTTCTGGTGGTTTTAATATATGACCACAAATTCTTGATACCTCTTCCTCTAAGAGATATAATTTAATGCAGTGCTTCTTGAGTGGGGCTGGACTATGTGAATGGCTTCTAATGAATAGACTGTAGAAGAGGAATGACAACTTTACAGGGAGAAAACTGCCAGATACCACCTTAATCAAGTAATCAATGTGAATGTCATCAGTAACAAGTCGTTTTGAGGCCATATGTCCTCTGATAGATGCAACAAGTAAAGTATACTTCCATCTCTAGAGTGTATGTCCCCAAAATCCATAACCTCAAGCTATTATGACAAAGCATAAGACAAACACTGAGAGACAGTATAGAAAATACGTAATCACTATTCTGCAAAGTTTCAAGGTCCTGAAAGACAAGATTGGAGAACTGTCACAGATTGGAGGAGACCAGGGAGGCATAATGACCAACTGCAGTGTTAGATCCTAGATCAGATCCTGGAACAGGTAAATAGTACATGTGTGAATAAACTGAGGAGATTGGAATAAAGTCTGTAGTTTAATTATTAGTGTTGTAACAATTAAATAACATTAAAATTTCAAATCCTCAGTCACACGAGCCACATTTCAAACGCTCGGTAGCCACATGTTTCTAGTAGCTACCACACTGGATAGCATGTGTATAACATTCTATCAGCATGGAAATTCCATTGGAAAGTCCTATGCTGGAGCAAAAAGATAAAAGAAAAGAAAAAAGATAATTGAAGGGGAGACAAACACACTCCAAAGTTAAAGATTTAATTCAGTTTTAAGAAATGGTTGCATAATGACCACCGATACAACAAATCTTCTGTAAGAAATTCCCTGAGGCTAATTTCTTGAGAATTCCACATTATGTCCAGAGCTGAGATTTATTGCTCTGCAGAGAACGTACCTAATCATCAAATTTCAGATGCAGTGATTCCACATTCTGATAAAATCTAAGCTCTGAATGTCATCCGCATTGTCCACGAAAGGTCAGTACTTCCACCTTAGCCATCTGCAAAGTAATATGCATCAGATAATAATTAAATTTTTATAGGTGTCCAATATTGGCAACTATTTTCTTTGGTGTTTCTATGCTGCAAATCACTTTCACAGCACTGAAATAGTTCTTTTTCTAAAAGCAGTCTGAAAGAATGACATCATTCCCCTGCCTTCAAAGCTTCAATAATTCTCACTTCCTAGGAAACCCATATACCTAAGCAGGATTTACAGGCCCCTTTCAATATTAGCTTAAAGTTATTTGTTTAGTCTCATCTGCCATTTCCTTTCCGTCTTCCTTCTGGTAATGTAAGCATTCTTCAGTATGCATTTTCCTTTTTTAGCTCCCTAAGCTTTTCCTGAAATGCTATTCCATGTCTTCTCTGCTTAGGGTCTCCTCTTATCTTTCCAGACACAGCTGAGACACCCCATTTATCATTATATCCCTAGCATCTATTAAGCACTTCACTATAATGGTCTCTAGGATTTTTACACACTTACATAAGAATACGATTCCATTCTACTCTAAGTATTTCTGTGTGCTCCTGTCTTCTTCAATAGACTTTGAACCCTTAAAGGACAGATATCATGTATTATCTCAGGAGATAACTCGCCTTCTCTGTATCTAGCTTACAGTAGGTATTCAATAAATATATATTAACTAAATGTATTTTTATACTTGCACTATATTTTGGAAATGGAATAGATTACTTAGTCTATCCTAGTATTTTATAGATGAGGAAGCTGACACTGAAAGACTGACGTTTTCCTCCAGGCCACATGACTAACAGGGATGGATTAGTTAAAGGGAATTAGACAAGGTTGATGATGATTAGTTATTCAATATAGATAATGTCTCACTAGCTCTAGCTAAGAAAATGAAATAGAAGAAGGAAATAAGTTCACCTAACTTGTAAAAGGAAGCAAAGAGGAAAAACAAAAAGAAAAGGATGTTGGATTTTGATCTGAGATTCCAGGATTTTGCAGTCTGAAAGGTAAAATACGGCAGTAGCGCACTCTTTTTCAATTGTCTATATGCAGGGGTGGGGGCAGTAGGAAGGGTAAGCTGTTGGAAAAATAGACTAATGCAAGTAAGTAATTACTATGTAGGTAACAATTTTGTCAGCTTCTTTCTTTTTGAAACTCTTTTCTAGGTAAAGACTTTAAAACATGGAACTAAGGGCATTGTCAGCCTTCAAATGTACCGCCAAAACAAGAAAAATATAAAAAGATCAGAGAAATGTAAAGATGAAATTAGTTTATCATTCTTCACCAAATACTGTGGGAATGTAACCACATATTTAAATGATAATATCATTTTGATTCAAGGCTATATTTTATATTGTAAGGGCTATGACCATCATGAAAATATGAATTTAAAGAGTACTTAGAATTCATGTGAGCCCACTTCATTTTTCAGGTGAGAAAAATGAGATTAAGAGAAGATTCATCACATGGAATTTTGATATCCAGCCAATGTATTAATATTATAGTTATATGCCATTGCATGTTTTGTCAAAGAACAGTGTTAAATACATCATGGGAGAATTCTAAGTTATTTGGATCCTTTCAGATATTAGTTTCTACTTTTTTGAAACTAGTGTCCATTTTGGCAAAATTCCCTATAAATAGACCAACTATAAATTCTTCTGTGGAAAAATGCAAAAAAGGAAATTTAACCAAGACTTAAAAGAGAATATTAAAATTTTATGAATTTTGTAAATAATGACCCACATAAAATAATTCCTTGGTGTCAGAAAAACAAATCTAGACCTTGTTATACAGTGTCTGCCTCTAAGTGCCATTGTAACCTGTACTGCACATTGAGAATCTCTGTTTTAGACTGTTTTCTTCTTCAATATAAATAAGAGATATATACAACAGAATGATACGTAACACATTTAGATTTGTAGCCTATTTCTATGATTATAGGCTTTGACTGGAAAGACATTAATGTATACGTAATTGAGTGGGTGTTTTATTTGGCTGTCTATATTAAAAGAAATTGATCTTATTTCACATCAGGATGTTTTTAGTCATGGTTTTGATGATCATTTCCTTAAGAATATATTAAGCTATTCAATATGTACATGTTGAGGGCAATCTATATGTAGGTCGTCAGTAAAAGGTAGGTGAAAGACTATGAAATTTGTAATCAAATGGATCTGAGTTTTATAGCTTGTTCTGCAATTTATTAGCTCTGTAACCTTTAACAAGTCATATTAAATTTTCTTAACTTTAGTTGTTTTGTTTGAAAGAACTTATTTTTATAAGGTTATGGTGAGATTTAAATAATATATTGTGTATAAAGATGTTCAGTAATGTTAGTTATTCATATTTGTCATTGAATTTTAAACATGAAGATGTTCTGTGTCCTTAAAAACTCAGTCACTAGTGATGAGAACAAAGTAATGTAAATCAAAATTCAATATCAGTTCAGCACAGGCACAGAAGTGAGCCAATTTCTGAATTACCGTTGTGAAAGTTAAAAACTTTTTTCCTTGGAGATTTTCCAGTTTGGGATCTGTTCAATCTGTCTATCTAGTTACAAACCCCCAAACTGTGTCCACAGCTGGTATGCATTTTAAGACCAAACAGCTTTTATTTGTATCTCTGGGATACACAGACTTTAAATATATATATTATTTTAAAAAATAGCTTATTACAAGATTTAGAAAGGATAGACAGAAATATATTTAGGCTTGTATTACTCCCTGGAGAAGAGGATAAATTTCAAAATAGTTTGCCTATATTTTACCATAAGAATGCTTGGCTATTTTTTAGTTGTAGGCCAGCTAAATGTTAATTTAAAATTATATGGGGCTTCCCTGGTGGGGCAGTGGTTGAGAGTCCGCCTGCCGATGCAGGGGACACGGGTTCGTGCCCCGGTCCGGGAAGATCCCACATGCCGCAGAGCGGCTGGGCCCGTGAGCCATGGCCGCTGAGCCTGTGCGTCCGGAGCCTGTGCTCTGCAATGGGAGAGGCCACAACGGTAAGAGGCCCGCGTGCCGAAAAAAAAAAAAAAATTATATGATCTTTGTTTTTCATGAGCCATCTAGTTTATTTCCACCACTGAACTCTAATAATACAATAAAGATAAATACAACCTAAATAAAAAGCCCCATTGTTGGCCATGATGCCTGAGAGAGCATTTGTAATTAATCAGAAACCTCTTTTCTAAATATTAGGAAAGAGCCACAATGATTGAGAATTATTTTGCCTGTGTTTTGTTTTTGTTTTTGTTTTTGTTTTGCGGTACGCGGGCCTCTCCCTGTTGTGGCCTCTCCCGTTGCAGAGCACAGGCTCCGGACGCGCAGGCTCAGCGGCCATGGCTCACGGGCCCAGTCGCTCCGCGGCATGTGGGATCTTCCCGGACCGGGGCACGAACCCGTGTGCCCTGCATCGGCAGGCAGACTCCCAACCACTGCGCCACCAAGGAAGCCCTTGCCTGTGTTTTAATTCACATAAAACCTTGGACTTATGATAGGATTAGAGTCCATTTTTGTGAGCAGTAAAGCATGTTTTAAGAAAAAACAAAATATACTTGAGTTGACCTTAAATAACAAATAACTGTAAATTAAAGAGAACATTTCTTTATGTATTTGTTTACAAATTGATATGATAATCTTATTAAGGATTAATGGGTCTTCTTAAATCCCTTCCAGATCACACTTGGTTTTCATATATGTGGATTTTCTAGGGAAGAATTCAAGCCAAAGACAGAATAACACCTGATCTATTTGGAATCCATAATCCATGTACTCCATTACACAACACCAAATGGTGAATTTTAGTCGAACTGACCAGAAATATGTTTAGTGTATGATCATCTTTCTCTTCCTAACCTCCTTTATATGAGGAAACATTTGTTGCAAACTCACCATACTGTAGACACCATCTATTCCTCTTTATAACTCACAGTATAAGGGAAATACTATTTTGTGTCCCGTATTTTAAAATAAAGTCAAGTAACTTTCCTGAGACATATAGCTAGTAAATGTCAGAACTAGGATTTGAAGTCAAGCATACTGGCTGAAGTATTTTTGTTCTGTTCTTAGCCACGGTGTATGACCCCTCCTAATCATAATTTGGAGTGAATTATTTGACATCTCTATACATCAGTTGCCTCATCAGTAAAAATGGGAGATTAGTAGTACCTTCTTCATAGGGTTGCTTCTGGGGTATAGTAAGCACTATACAGTATAGGTGTTAGTTATTACTATGATCTGTGTAATGCCAGAAGTGATGCCTTTAACAGCTCAATTATATGGCTTTTTAATACTCATAATTCTACTCTAACTACATGTGTGTGTGCAGTGGGTGGGGGGATCTGGGAACAAGTCTAAACACCTAGTACTGCCATATAATATAAAAAGTTTCTACACTATATGTACAAAACATTCAAAGAGAGTATAAGGCTGATTTTGCTACCATTAAATATCCTATGAGCCATTTTGAGTCAATGTGAAGGTAGTTGACGAGTCCATTAATAAGGACCTCTTTGAAGATTTATCTGTGAGCTATGCCTGTAGCCCCTGTGGTATGAGTCATGCTGTTACTCGGGTCTGATATTTGCTGGCTGTGATGGTCAATTTTATGTGTCAACTTGACTGGCCATGAAGTACCCACATTCAACATTATTTCTGGATGTGTCCCTGAGGGTGTTTCCAGATGAGACTGGCAATCGAATTGGTGGAATCAGTAAAAAAAGATTGCCCTCCCCAAGGGGGTGGGCCTCATCCAATCCACTGAAGGCCTAAATAGAACAAAGGGCAGAGGAAGGAGGAATTTGCCCTTTTTTTTGCCTCACTGTTGAGTTGCACATCTCATCTCTTCTTCTCCTGCCCTCGACTGGGGTTTACACCATCAGCTCCCAGGTTCTTAGGCCTTTGAACTTGGACCGAATTATACCACTGCCTTTCCTGAGTCTCCAGCTTACAGACAGCAGATGGTAGGACTTCTTGGCTTCCGTGTCCATTGAGCCAGTTCTTCATACAGATTTTGGTACTGAGAGTGTTTACCCTGGGACAGAATATTAAAGATGAGTTTTCTGAATTGTGTCCTGGGGTTTCTGGAATTGGCTCTCTAGTCTGATTTGATAAAGACTCTAATGACTCAATTTCCAGTAGTAAAGAGAGCACTTAGACCCCATAGTGTGATCTGTTTACAGAGATATGCAAAATATCTGCATTGGATACTCCTAATCAATCCTATATAAGAGCTAGGTGACTTTCTGCATGATATTTTCAAGCATTTTTGGAAAACTAATGAATATAATGAAATAGGTTTGTTACTCCTAATGTTGCTGCTCAAAATGGTGAAAGAAAAGGTTGAGTTCAGGGATTCCACTTCCCAGCTCAAGCACCCATAAATGACCTAAGAACCACCAACTGCCCTGAGGAGAGAGTTAACTCCTCCAGCCTCAGGGCTGAAATTGCTGGAAACCAAATACAGAACCTTATCTAGTGATTGGCTGAATTATAATGTAGGTTGAACTCCCAGTCCTGCAGGTATCTACTCTTAAAGTGAGGTTACTGGTTCTGAAAGAATGGGATGAGGATGTGTAGGAAGATTTGATGAAGCCGGGAACATGGAACCCCTCATTTCTGATGAGTCTTCTCTACCAGTGGAAGAGGTCTCCACATTCCTGATGGAAGCATCACACTGAAAAAAAGATATAAAAGTAAAAGGCTGGCTCTGTCTGGCAGAAGCAGAAGAGAAAAGGAATGAAAAGGGGTGGGGAAGGAAGGGAAGGAGGAAGGGGAAAGAGAGCAAGAACAACTGAGAGAGAGAGAGAGATGTTGGAGGAGCAACCCACATTGTTTACAGAAGGTGAAACAAGAGTATGATTTTTGTAACCAGACCTGGATTTTACAAAAGGGAACCAGCCTGGAGTCATTTTAAAAAGAAATCCATGGGCTTCCCTGGTGGCGCAGTGGTTGAGAGTCCGCCTGCCGATGCAGGGGACACGGGTTCGTGCGCCGGTCCGGGAAGATCCCACATGCCGCGGAGCGGCTGGGCCCGTGAGCCATGGCCGCTGAGCCTGCGCGTCCGGAGCCTGTGCTCAGCAACGGGAGAGGCCACAACAGTGAGAGGCCCGCGTACCGCAAAAAAAAAAAAAAAAAAAAAAAGAAAGCCATGCCAAAAGATCACTTGTAGTGATGTGCTGGTAAATTAATTCTTTGAAAAAGACAAAGGAACACTCATTTTTGGCATTTCCCAGTTTCTGTGGTATAAATAATCCCACCATAGCCAATTTCAAGCTACGAATATGACATAGGGGTGCACAACATAGAAAGGAGATGCATGCAGTCAGCTCCCTCTAGCCAGTATGAGCTAGATCCAGCAACAGCATGGAAAGAGGCAGCCATTGCAAATGTGAGGGGTGGGGGGGATATGAAAAGCAGCCTGCCAGGGAAGACCTTGTATTCATTAAAGGAATTGCTATTGAGATCACTTCTGAGGATCGTGGAGGAACTTGGGAAAGAGCCAGCTATTGTGCATCCCCCATCTACAGAGAGCACCAAAACTAACTACGGCTGTAGTCTACTTAAGGAAATACCTTTCCTTTTTCCCTCCTTTCTCTTCAACTTGAACTCTGATAAGTCACAAGCAGCAACTTGGGAGTGTGTGGGAAGAGATCCAGAGAAGTAGAGATGGACCATTTCCTCTTTCTCCCTATTGGTTTTCCACCCTGAAGAAACTACAAAGTATTGGAGGGGGGAAAACTTTATATTGGAAGGATAGACAAGTTTCATTTTACATTGGGGGTGGACTTTTTAATTACTGACTGACTCAGAAGTGACAAGAAAAGCTATGAGAACTGCCTGGGATTTCGTTTAGGGAAGTTACAAGAAAGAATGTGGTTTCGTTTTGCTTGCACCTGCCGAGTCAGTTATATTTCCACTGACTCTTCTGTGCCTGATCAGTGCCACATGAGATTACATGAAGAGTTCTGGATTGTTTCTGCTCCCATGTGTAGATAATATGATTCCTTTTAATAATGAATAATTACAGACGGGTAGGCAAATCAAATCTGGACATGAGTAATGTAAATGTGTCACAATGAAGAGAGCTTATTTATGGGAAAGTAGGGACATCCATACATATGGGTATAATCGTATATGCTCCCAAATTGCTCTGTAAAGTTTCTAACCTATTTGTGTATCTCAATCCCAGTTTTCATGAGGAATTACAGGTACCTGTTTATAAAGTATTTTCTAAAAATGGTTGCAAAGATTCTATTCAATATCACTATATTCAACAAATACAGAAAGGGATTTGATTGGTTGACAGGGGTGTCTTGTGAAACCTTGTGTTTAAACATAAAATCACATGCGTATGAAGTTTCTCAGCAAAGCCAGTATGTCTGTAATAGCTGTCTCTTCAAAGTGTAAGAAGTCAAGTTCTATTCTCAGCTCTGCTACCTAGCTACCACGTGATTTAGGCAGCTCTCTTAACCACTCTGAGCTTTCTACATAAAATGAAGTTTCTTACTTCAGATTCCAATCTGTACACCAGTGCATTGAAAGCCTTCTTCTACAAATGTTGCTATAAAACATTTCATCGTATCAAGTCTTGTCACTAAAGTCTATCCCAAATGGTTATAAGTTTAGTTTTTCAATCAACTTGATACTGCCTATCTTCAAACATAATTAGAAAACTTGTATTTCTAGATCTCTGCTATTTGACTGTCAGCATTTAACACTAAAGAAAGTATCTTATATAACTAATAAGATAATATAATGTGCATAAAATAATTATTTCTGAGTCTTAAAAAAGTAACAATAACTTTGAAAGTGTTAAAGGCAATGAGTTATTTATTTTGTTGCCAGAGCTGACATCACATCCTTGCTCAAAACCCACCAACCTCCCCTTGAGCATATCTTCAAGTCACAGGGTCCAGAGACAAAGAAAGGAAGCTATATGAAGAGAAAAACAAAACCCAGATAGAAGCAGCTGGAACCAAGATGGCAATGAACCTGACCTCCAGTAGACCCTGAGTCTCATTGTATGCTGATTTTACTACATTAGATACTAAATGACACACCTACCAGCAATCATGACTGGAAGTCACAGACTAAAAAAGGATAAAAAGAGGGTGGCACTCTATTCCCTCAGAAAGTGCTGTCCCTTTCCTGGTAGTTAATACATATGCCTCCCCATTGAGACCTTCAAGAGAGCAGACCTTCAAGATGGTGGAGGAGTAAGATGCGGAGATCACCTTCCTCCCCACAAACACATCAAAAATACATCTATATGAGGAAGAACTCCTACTGAACACCTATTGAACGCTGGCAGAAGACTTCAGATTCCCAAAAGGGAATAAAATCCCCACGTACCTGGGTAGGACAAAAGAAAAAGAAAAAACAGAGACAAAAGAATGGGGATGGGACCTGCACCTCTCGGAGGGAGCTGTGAAGGAGGAAAGGTTTCCACACACTAGGAAGCCCCTTTGCGGGCGGAGACTGCGGGTGGGGGGTGGGGGGGAGCTTCGGAGCCACGGAGGAGAGCACAGCAACAGGGGTGCGGAGGGCAAAGCGGAGAGATTCCCACACAGAGGATCAGGGCTGACCGGCACTCACCAGCCTAAGATACTTGTCTGCTCACCCGCCGGGGTGGGTGGGGGCTGGGGGCTGAGGCTCGGGCTTTGGAGATCAGACCACAAGGAGAGGACTGGGGTTGGGTGCATGGAGACAGCCTGAAGGGGGCTAGTGCACCACAGCTAGCTGTGAGGAAGTCCAGGAAAAAGTCTGGACCCACCAGAGAGGAAAGAGGCCACTGTTTTGGGGTGTGCACAGAAAGGGCCTTCCTGCTCTATGTGCCCACAGACAACAGAGCACCACCTAAGTGAGCTCCAGAGATGGGCACGAGCTGCGGCTATCATCTTGGACCCCAGAGTCAGGTATGGACCGCTACTGCTGCTGCCGCTGCCACCAGGAATCCTGTGTGCAAGCGCAGGTCACTACCCACACCCCCTCCCAGGAGCCTGTGCAGCCCGCCACTGCCAGGGTCCTGTGATCCAGGGCCAACTTCCCTGGGACAACACACGGCATGCCTCAGGCTGTTGCAATGTCACACCAGCCTCTGCCACTGCAGGCACGCCCTGCATTCCAATTATTACCACCGTACACCTCCCTCTCCCTGGCCTGAGTGAGCAGGAGAGCCCTAATCAGCCCCTGCTTTAACCCCCTCTTGTCTGGACAGGGAACAGATTTCTGAGGGCGACCTACATGCAGAGGTGGGGCCAAACCAAAAGCTGAACCCCAGGAGCTGTGCGAACAAAGAAGAGAAAGGGAAATCTCTCCACGCAGCTTCAGGAGCAGTGGATTAAATCCCTGCAATCAGCTTGATAAACCCTGCATCTGTGGAGTACCTGAATAGACAATGAATGTTCCCAAAATTGAGGTGGTGCGCTTTGGGAGCAACTGTAGACTTGGGGTTTGCTTTCTTCGTTTGGTTAGTTTTTGGTTTTGTGTTCATCTTAGTTTAGTTTTAAGTGGTTGTTTTCATTGGTGGGTTTGTTTATTGGTTTGGTTGCTCTCTTCACTTTTTTTTTCTTCTCTTTTTATGAGTGTGTGTGTGTGTGTGTGTGTGTGTGTGTGTTGGTATATTTCTTTGTGTGATTTTATCTCTATAGTTTTGCTTCTACCATTTGTCTTGGGGCTCTGTCCATTTTATTTTTTTCTCTTTTGTTTATTTTTCTTTTTTTTATGAGTGTGTATGTATGTTTCTTTGTGTGATTTTGGCTGTTTAGTTTTGCTTTTACCATTTCTTTTGGGGTTCTGTCTGTTCTTTTCGTATATTTTTTCTTCCTTTTCTTCCATGCCATGCGGCTGGCAGGGTCTTGGTGCTCCAGCCGGGTGTTGAGCCTGAGCTTCCGAGGTAGGAAAGTCAAGTTCAGGACATTGGACCACCAGAGACCTCCCGGCCCCACAAAAAAAAAATGCGCCAAAAACCTTAACAGACATTTCACCAGAGAAGGTATACAGATGGCAAATAAGCATATGAAAATATGCTCCACATCATCGTCAGAAAATGGAAATAAAAACAACACTGGGACACTAGTATATACCTGTTAGAATAACCAAAATCCAGAATATTGACAGAGAAACAGGAACTCTCATCAGTTGCTGGTTGGAATGCAAAGTGGTACAGTCACTTTGGAAGGAGTTTGGCAGATTTTTACAAAATTAAACATACCTCTTACCGTATGTCCAGCACTCCTTGTCATTTACCTAAAGGAGCTGAAAATTTTATCTACACAAAACCTTGCATCTGAATGTTTATAGAAGCTTTACTGATCATTGTCAAAACTTGGAATCAACCAAGATGGCCTTCAGTAGGTGAATGGATGAATAAACTCTGGTACATCCAGACAACAGAATATTATTCCGTAATAAAATGAAATGAGCTATCAAACTATAAAAAGACATGGAGGAACTTTAAATGCATATCAGTAAGTGAAAGAAGCAAATCTGAAAAGGCTATATACTATATTATCCCAATCTCATAATATTTTGGGAAAGGCAAAATATGTAGGCGGTAAAAAGATCACTAGTTCCCAGAGTTTGGAGCAGAGGGAGAGGGGTAAATAGGCAGAGCACAGCGGATTTTTAGGGCAGTCACAGAGGATTTTTAGGGCAGTCTAAACACTCTGTATGATACTATAATGATGAACGTGTCATTATACATTTATCAAACCCATAGAAGGTACAACACCAAGAGCGAATGGTAATGTAAGCTATGGACTTCAGGTGATTATGATGTGTCCGTGTAGACTCACTGGTTGTAACAAATGTCCCATGCTGGTGGGGCTGTTGAAAATAGGGGAGGCTGTAAATGTGTGGGCAGGGTGTATATGGGAAATCTCTGTACCTTCCCCTCCATTTTTCACTGAACCTCAAATTGCTCTCAATAAAATAATGAAACAAAACAAAAAACCCTATCCAATGCCTGGAACATAGTGACACTCAATAAATGATGGTGATTTCATCAATACTATAATTACTAGATCTGCAGATGTCTTAATGAAATAAGTCAGAAAGAGAAAAACAAATATCGTATGCTCACACATATATATGGAATCTAAAGAAAAAAAAATGTTCTGAAGAACCTAGGGGCAGGACAGGAATAAAGACGCAGACATAGAGAATGGACTTGAGGACACGGAGAGGGGGAAGGGTAAGCTAGGACGAAGTGAGAGAATGGCATGGACTTATATACACTACCAAATGTAAAATAGATAGCTAGTGGGAAGCAGCCACATAGCACAGGGAGATCAGCTCTGTGCTTTGTGACCACCTAGAGGGGTGGGATAGGGAGGGTGGGAGAGAGATGCAAGAGGGAGGGGATATATGTATATATGTATAGCTGATTCACTTTGTGATACAGCAGAAACTAGCACACCGTTGCAAAGCAATTATACTCCAATAAAGATGTTAAAAAAGAAAGTCAGTAGACTCTCTCATGTCTTTAGGTAGAAGTTAAAGGATGACCTTGCATAGTAAGCAGAAAAAAAGAATATAGAAAATGGAAAGTAAATACATTAAGAGACAAGTATGTGCTCAGAGCAGTGCTTTATATTTGAATTATTAGCCTTATAGTAAATATATGGCCTCACATGTAAAAAAGTTTCTTACATTTATTTAATACTTGAAATCAAATTCCTCTGCCTCAATCCTCCACTCATGCTGGTAGGAAATAAAATCCTAATAATATTTAAGTATCTCTCATGGCCCCATATGCTCATGTAAGATCTCAAGCTTACCTGGGGTTTCAAATGCCTTTGGTGTCCCATGTCTCACCTGTGATATTAGCCACAGGTGTGCTGGACAGTTATGTGCAATTTCAGACTCATGTCATGCTGACAGCATCCCACATGATATGCATGCTACGTTTCTAGCCAGTTCCCCACCCAGAACCCAGAACTTTCTCCAAGATCTTAGGAGTCCTTTTATAATCAGATAAAAGTGGATCCCACATGAATAGGCATTAAGTGCCCTTATAAAAGAGACCCAAAGTGGATAACTAATAAGAACCTGCTGTATAAAAAAAAAAAGAGAGAGAGAGAGAGAGACCCAAAGATCCCTCTCTCCCTTTCTACCTTGTGAGGACACAGAGAGAAGGTCACTGTCTGCAGCTCAGATGAAGGCCCTCACCGGAACCAGACCATGTTGGCACCCTGACGTTTGACTTTCAGCTCCAAAACTGTGAGAAATAAACTTCTGTTGTTTATAAGCCATCTAATCTATGGTATTCTGTTACAGCAGCCCAAACTGACTATGAGAATTATGTTCTTCTCATTTTTTTTTATTACAACCACAAAGACCCTATTTTTTTAAAATTTTTCCCCCTTTAAATTTATTTATTTATTTTGGCTGCGTTGGGTCTTCGCTGCTGTGCGCAGGCTTTCTCTAGTTGTGCCAAGCGGGGGCCACTCCTCGTTGCGGTGCGTGGGCTTCTCATTGCAGTGCACAGGTTTCTCATTACCAACACTGAAATGGTAATACTGAACCATTTCTCCTAGAAAAAATACAGGTTTAAGTATCTGTGAGCCTTTGGTCACATTTTATCAGCAGATCAATACATAACCTTGTCTTTTGTGTGTTTCTGTTTAAAGACACTTTAATATTATATTGTTAACTCAATAATGTTGACCTCATAGCTAATAGTACTGTAGCTCATGCCTGAATGAAGCTTATCAAACATGAAAACTTTCTCCATAAGGCACATCACAGCTTGCGCTTAGGAATGCTAATCAACACTTGAGTACTACATACACTCAAGAGCCATTTTAAATAGTGAAATCAACAAAAAGCACATAAATGCAAAAACATGGCACCAAATAAATAAAAAATGATACATTTTTACAGTATAAATGCCTTGTTTGACCTTAGCTGGTAAAGTGTGCATAGTGCAACTTAAATTTTTTTGGATAGGCACACACATATGTCCGTGAATAAACTCAAAATCACCATGAGTATTAATTTGGGGGTGAAAAATAAATTGTAGCTAGCAGATAAATTCAGCAAATGAGGAATTCAAGAGGATCATTGCTTATATGTTCATATTTTAATGTCTTAATTTACATTATGATAAATATATTTCTCTAAGTAGCCATACATACTTACCCATTCCCAGACATACATGATTCAGATCACAAAAAGCACTGCCTTTGCATTGCAGAAATAAATTGGAAATAACTTTCTTTGTTTCTTGATAAATGAAGGATAACACTATATGTGGAAATTATTTCTCACCTGCCATGTACTATATATCCAACTAATCAGAGGCATATTAAAAACCCCATACAGGGTTTTATAGTAGTTTACAATAAAATGGCATTGCCTTTTATAAAAAGTAAGTATGAATACATTTTGTTGCTATACTAGTCTCTCCTTTCACAGAATATGATTTTAAGATACATGGACCTTTTTTATTTGAACTTAATTTAGCCACTGTTTAAAATCAAATTCTGTGGCAAGATCCTACTGTCTTGCTAAGACATCTTCAAAGACTTTATATCAGTGTATCTCCTTCTTCCTTCTCACCTCCCACTGTTAAATGGATTCATTTGACAACCTACTGTCTACTAAGATTAAAATCTCTAGACTAGTTCACTTAGAGTAAAGGATGAATGGAAACAGTAACTGCAGACAGAGATTGTATGCAGCCTCACTAACTCCATTTCTTCTGCTATTTTCTCATACAGGAAATATATTTGGATTGTGAGAATATGAAGGCCCTGATTTTTTTTAACAGTAATATGGAAATGAATTTCTGACTCAGGGAAACGCTGTCAACCTTTTAATTTACTTGACTTCTTCCATCTACATTCTTGTGAATCCTTCATTGTCCTGGTTAGTCTCTTGTGGAAATATACTATTTACACTGAACAAGGAGCTGACGCTCTTCTGCAACTCTTCTTCCAAATCACTTAATTTTCAAGGATAGGGCAGAGGAAAAAGACGTGTTTACTTCAAAGACCAGCTTTTTTGAGCTAAGCATTTGCTCTTCTCCTGTGTATATTTTTTTCTTTGCTTCCGTTCCTAAAGCAAAATGAGAAAAAAAAATATTGTGGAAAAGATTTATTGTTCTCTCTGGCATTTCTTACCTGTTCTTTAGACAAATCATGAAAACTTAAACCAAAATTTTAAAGATAAAAATATTTAAGTCCCTGTCTTAAGAGGCCCCATGAACCATTCCCTGTAATGGGCTTGGAGAAAAAGAAGAATTGCTTAATATTCCATCATGTATTAAAGCATCTCATGGTCCTGTAGAGAAAATGCTCCATAGACCGAGATTTCCTCTCAATACTTATTATCAGTATTTCCTTGGGAAAAATTCTGATCAACTATAAAAATAAAGGTGGATGACTGGTGAGATTGGATAGTGTAAGATTATAGAACGGCCAGATGTATTGAGATAAAATTAGCAAATTGAAACTTTCAACTCCTTGAGTCCCAGAGATATCTGTGGTTTGCATTACATTCAGTGCTTCTGATCTTTTATTGACCACCACATCTGCCTACCATTTTCCCATCCCCAAGGTTACAATTACTGACAGAATTTGGTTACCTTTCACAGCAGAAATTATTATTTATGACAATATTATTTATCTTTTTCTGACTGTATATCATCCCCATGTAATTTTAGCTTAAGTGCTTCCAAGCTTTGAAGCTTCATTCCCTGGTTTGCCGGCAGATAGCCCACTAGCATAGTTCTTCCCTTTGGAGCACAAAGACAGAACAATTTTCCCTGGGTCACTGGCATGCTGTATAGAATTTTATGAATTCTAGTCACCGTCCACTCTGTCAAATACTTGTTTTATACATAAATGCCAGAGCTTATGGATTTTGGTCAAAACTGACCTTATGTTAGTCATTGTAAACTCTCACAAGCTGGCAGTGTCTTTTTCCTCTGAACCTGTCTCTTCTCCTGTGACTTCTGAGGCATAGTCTAACCATAATTCAAAATCACTTTATTTGGATCCTAGATCATTAAGTACCTCCAACTTCTCAAGTTTTTCTAATGCTGGTTTCTATGCCAGCTGTTCCACAGTTTGCTTTCTCATTGGTCTATTAACATTGTTCTTGTCCCTCAGTCTGTTGTATTCGCAATAATAGAACCCAGCAATGGCCTTGAATTAGCTTTAGTAAACCGGCTCACACTTGTAAATCTGGCTCACACTTCAATGTGTTAATAAACAGGGAGTGAAAATTATTTTCAAGTCTACCTCTTCTCAGTGTTTTTCCCTAAACTTAGTGAGCTTATGCATCACTGAATAAATTATCTGCTTGGAACATCCAGTTTCAAATAACCCATATTCCATAATTTGCAACTTTTGAGTTTTTCATTCTTTCCAGAAAACTGTGAAGGTGTTGAATTATTCCAGTAATCACAATGTCTCACAATTAAAGCCTCTACTGTGTCCCGTATTCAATAATTTGACTCAAGCTTGTGTAGAGGAGATGCACCTGACCATTAATTACCTTTGAGAAGTCCCCTGGTCTCCTCAGTTGTAAACATACTGAAGTTGGCCCGATATGGCTTAATCCCTACATATTATCATGTTCACAAAACACTTTTCAAAAGCAAAAAATGAGTTCTAAAAAGGCTTCTATTGTTTAAACAACATTCCAGGAGGAATCCTAGAGACAATTCTAATACTTGTCCTTTCCTCAATTTTCTCAAGCCTTTTATTTTCTAGAGATTCTTTTTTTTTTTTTTTTTGTGCGGTACGCGGGGCTCTGTGGCCTCTCCCATTGTGGAGCACAGGCTCCGGACGCGCAGGCTCAGCGGCCATGGCTCACGGGACCAGCCGCTCCGCGGCATGTGGGATCTTCCCCGACCGGGGCACGAACCCGTGTCCCCTGCATCGGCAGGCGGACTCTCAACCACTGCGCCACCAGGGAAGCCCTAGAGATTCTTATTTACTAATCTTGACCACCTCCCTTACCTCAGTCTCCTCTGCATTCCCTATGAAATGTAGTTCGTTCTAGGGATCCTGCTTTTCTAATTAGCTCGTCCCTTTGTTACATAGATTCACTTAATACCTCTAGCTAAGTGCTCTAGTTCTCTGCCTCCTCTCAGATTATGTACTTTTCCTTGATTCTGCATCACAAAAAGGCAGAAATGAAAATAGCTACCTATTACAGTCCTTTCTGTGAATATCTCTGCTTTTATTTTTTTTTTTCTGGTCATAAAATCTATACCATTCAAGAGATATAGATAATGTGAGGGTGTAACAAGGCATTTTAATAGCATCAATAAAAATCTATGTGAAAATGGTCATATAACCAGCTACATATTAGAAAGCCTAAAAATTCATAGAATTAAAGTGACTCCACATCAAGATAAATTTATTTTTTAATAGATCTTTATTTGAGTATAATTGGTTCACAATACCATGTTAGTTTCTGTTGCACAGCAAAGCAAATCAGCCATATGCATACACGTGTCCCCATATCTCCTCCCTCTTGAGCCTCCTTCCCATCCTCTCTATCCCACCTCTCTAGGTCATTGCAAAGCACCAAACTGATCCTGTGCTAAGCTGCTGCTTCCCACCAGCCAACTATTTTATATTCGGTAGTGTATATATGTCGATGCTACTCTCACTTTGCCCCAGCTTCACCCTCCCACCCCACGTCATCGAGTCCATGCTCTAGGTCTACCTCTTTATTCCTGCCCTGCAACTAGGTGCATCACTATCAGTTTTTTTTGTTTTGTTTTGTTTTGTTTTGTTTTGTTTTAGATTCCATATATATGTGTTAGCATACGGTATTTGTTTTCCTCTTTCTGACTTACTTCACTCTGTATGACAGACTCTAGGTCCATCCACCTCACTACAAATAACTCAATTTCATTTCTTTTTATGGCTGAGTAATATTCCATTGTATATATATGCCACATCTTTATCCATTCATCTCTCGATGGACATTTAGGTTGGTTCCATGTCCTGGCTATTGTAAATAGTGCTGCAATGAACATTGGGGTGCATGTCTCTTTTTGAATTATGGTTTTCTCAGGGTATATGCCTGGTAGTAGGATTGCTGGGTCATATGGTAGTTCTTTTAAAAATTTTTTAAGGAATCTCCATAGTGTTTTCCATAGTGGTTGAATCAATTTACATTCCCACCAACAGCGTAGGATGGTTCCCTTTTCACCACACCCTTTCCAGCATTTATTGTTTCTAGCTTCTTTGATAATGGCCATTCTGACCAGTGTGAGGCGATACCTCATTGTAGTTTTGATTTACATTTTTCTAATAATTAGTGACGTTGAGCATCTTTCCATGTGCCTCTTGGAAATCTGTATGTCTTCCTTAGTGAAATGTCTATTTAGGTCTTCCACCCATTTTTTAACTGGATTGTTTGTTTTTTTGATATTGAGCTCCATGAGCTGTTTGTATATTTTGGAGATTAATCCTTTGTTGTTTCATTTGCAAATATTTTCTCCCATTCTAAGGGTTGTCTTTTTGTCTTGTTTATTATTTCCTTTGCTGTACAAAAGCTTTTGAGTTTAATTATGTCCCATTTGCTTATTTTTGTTTTTATTTCTATTACTCTAGGAGGTGGGTCAAAAAATATCTTGCTGTGGTTTTTGTCAGAGTGTTTTTTCTAAGTTTTCCTCTAAAAGTTTTACAGTGTTTGGTCTTACATTTAAGTCTTTAATCCATTTGGAGTTTATTTTTGTGTATGGTGTGTAGTAGTGTTCTTATTTCATTCTTTTACATGGAGCTGTCCATTTTTCCCAGCACCACTTATTGAAGAGGCTGTCTTTTCTCCATTGTATGTTCTTGCCTCCTTTGTCGTAAATTAGGTGCACATATGTGTGTGGGTTTATCTCTGGGCATTCTATCCTGTTCCATTGATCTATATTTCTGTTTTTGTGCCAGTACCATACTGTCTTGATTACTGTAGCTTTGTGGTATAGTTTGAAGTCAGGGAGCCTTATTCCTCCAACTCTGTTTTTCTTTCTCAAGATTGCTTTGGCTCTTTGGGGTCTTTTGTGTCTCCATACGAATTGTAAAATTTTTTGTTCTAATTCTGAGAAGAATGCCATTGATAGTTCGATAGGGATTGCATTGAATCTGTAGATTGCTTTGGGTAGTATAGTTATTTTCACAATATTGATTCTTCCAGGCCAATAACATAGTATATTTCTCCATCTGTTTGTGTCTATTTCTGCATCTGTTTGTGATTTCTTTCATCAGTGTTTTATACTTTTCTGAGTACAAGTCTTTCACCTCCTTAGGCAGGTTTAACCCTAGGTATTTTATTCTTTTTGTTGCAATGGTAAATGGGAGTGTTTCCTTAATTTCTCTTTCAGATTTTTCATTGTTGGTGTATAGGAATACCAGAGATTTCTGTGCATTAATTTTGTATCCTGCAACCTTAGCAAATTCATTGATTAATTCTGGTAGTTTTCTGGTGGCATCTTTAGGATTTTCTATGTATAGTGTCATGTCATTAGCAAATAGTGACTGTTTTACTTCTTCTTTTCCATTTTGTATTGCTTTTATTTCTTTTTCTTCTCTGATTATTGTGTCTAGGACTTCCAAAACTATGTTGAATAGGAGTGCTGAGAATGGACATCCTTGTCTTGTTCCTGATCCTAGTGGAAATTCTTTCAGTTTTTCACCATTGAGTATGATGCTTGCTGTGGGTTTGTCATATATGGCCTTTATTATGTTGAGGTAGGTTCCCTCTATGACCATTTTCTGGAGAGTTTTTATAATAAATGTGTGTTGAATTTTGTCCAAAGCTTTTTCTGAAGCTATTGAGATGATCATATGGTTTTTATTCCTTAATTTGTTAATGTGGTGTATCACATTGATTGATTTGCATATCTTGAAGAATCCTTGCATTCCTGAGATTAAACCCCACTTGATCATGGTGTATGATCCTTTTAATGTGTTACTGCATTCTTTTTGCTAGTATTTTGTTCAGGATTTTTGCATCTACATTCATCAGTGATATTGGTCTATAATTTTCTTTTTTGACGATATCTTTTTCTGGTTTTGGCATTAGGGTGTTGCTGGCTTCGTAGAATGAAACTGGGAGTGTTTCTCCGTCTGCAATTTGTTTGAAGAGTTTGAGAAGGATCGATGTTAGCTCTTCTCTAAATGTTTGTTAGAATTTGCCTGTGATGCCATCTGGTCCTGGACTTTTGTTTGTTGGAAGATTTTTAATTACAGTTTCAATTTCATTACTTGTGATATGTCTGTTTATATTTTCTAATTCTTCCTGGTTCACTCTTGGAAAATTGTACCTTTCCAAGAATTTGTCCTTTTCTTCATGGTTGTCCATTTTATTGGCATATAGTTGTTTCTAGTAGTCTCTTATAATCCTTTGTATTTCTGCAGTGTCAGTTGTGATTTCTCCTTTTTCATTTCTAATTTTGTTGATTTGCGTCTTCTCCCTTTTTTTCTTGATGAGTCTGGCTAATGGTTTATCAGTTTTGTTTATCTTCTCAAAGAACCAGCTCTTAGTTTTATTGATCTTTGCTATTGTTTTCTTCGTTTCTCTTTCATTTATTTCTGCTCTGATCTTTATGATTTCTTTTCTTCTACTGCCTTTGGGTTTTCTTTGTTCTTCTTTCTCTAGTTGTTTTAAGTTTAGGGTTAGATTGTTTATTTGAGATTTTTCTTGTTTCTTGAGGTGAGCCTGAATTGCTATAAACTTCCTTCTTAGAACTGCTTTTGCTGCATCCCATACGTTTTGGGTCATTGTGTTTTCACTGTCATTTGTTTCTATGTATTTTTTAATTTCTTCTTTGATTTCTTCAGTGATCTCTCAGTTATTTAGTGGCGTACTGTTTAGCCTCCATGTATTTATGTTTTTTACAGTTTTTTTCCTGTAATTGATTTCCAATCTTATAGTATTGTGGTCAGAAAATGTGCTTGATACGATTTCAATTTTCTTAAATTTTTCGAGGCTTGATTTGTGACCCATGATGTGATCTATCCTGGAGAATGTTCCACGTGGACTTGAGAAGAAAGTGTGTTCTTCCACTTTTGGGTTGAACGTTCTGTAAATATCAATTAGATCTATCTGGTCTCTTGTGTCACTTAAAGCTTGTGTTTCCTTATTTATTTTCTGTTTCAATGATCTGTCCTATGGTGTAATGGGGTGTTAAAGTCCCCTACTATTATTGTGTTACTGTTGATTTCTCCTTTCATGGTTGTTGCATTTGCCTTATGTGTTGAGGTGGTCCTATGTTGGGTGCATATATATTTATAATTGTTGTATCTTCTTCTTAGATTGATCCCTTGATCATTATGTAGTGTCCCTCCTTGTCTCTTGTAACAGTCTTTATTTTAAAGCCTATTTTATCTGATACAAGTATTGTTACTCCAGCTTTCTTTTGATTTCCATTTGCATGGAATATCTTTTTCCATCTCTTCACTTTCAGGCTGTATGTTACCCTAGGTCTGAAGTGAGTCTCTTGTAGACAGCATATATTTTGGTCTTGTTTTTGTATCCATTCAGCCAGTCTGTGTCTTTTGGTTGAGGTATTTAATCCATTTACATTCAAGGTTATTATCGATATGTATATTCCTATTACCATTTTCTTAATTGTTTTGGGTTTGTTTTTGTGGGCCTTTTTCTTCTCTTGCATTTCCCACTTAGAGAAGTTTCTTTAGCATTTGTTGTAAAGCTGGTTTGGTGGTGCTGAATTCTCTTATCTTTTGTTTGTCTGAAAGCTTTTGAGTTCTCCATCGAATCTGAATGAGATCCTTGCTCACTTATTTGTTCTCCTGCCTCAGTTTTTCTGTTGATTCATTCTAGTGTATTTTTCATTTCAGTTTTTGTGTTGTTCATCTCTGTTTGTTTGTTCTTTAGTTCTTCTAGATCTTTGTTAATCATTTCTTGTATTTTCTCAGTCTGTGTTTCCTTTCTGTTTCCAAGATTCTGGATCATCTTTACTATCATTACTCTGAATTCTTTTTCAGGTAGATTGCCTATAACCTCTTCATTTATTTGGTCTTGTAGGTTTTTACCTTGTTCCTTCATCTGTGACGTATTTTTTTGCCATCTCATTTATTGTTTTATTTTTAATGAGTGGGATTGTGTTCCTGTTTTACTGGTTGTTTGGCCTGAGGCTTCCAACAATGGAGTTTGTAAGCTGTTAGGTAGAGCTGGGACTGGGTGCTGAGATGAGGACCTCTGAGACCTCACTCTGATGAATATTCCCTGGGGTTTGAGGTTCTCTGTTAGTCCAGTGTTTCAGACTTGGAGCTCCCACCGCAGGAGCTTCCCCCTGATCCCGGGCTCGTGAATCACGATACCATAAGCTGCCTGGGGTGGCAAAAAAAAAAAAGAACAAAGTAAGAAATAAAATTATACTGGGAAACTAAGAGATATGTTAGAAATAATGTAAAAATTAAAATATAGATGAATCAGCAACCAGAAGGTCCATCAGTACCACAATAGTAAAAGAGAGGAGGAGGGAAAGAAAAAAAAAACGGTGGGGTGGAAGGCCTTGGCTGTGGAGAGCAGGGCCTAATCAAGGGCAATGTTTGGGCAGTGGGCACGGCCAATGCTCAGGACCCACAGAGCTGGAAAAGGCCCTGGGTGGCTGTGGGGTGTGGGGCTTAGGCTCAAGGAACAGAAGGGGCCCAGGTGTGACCCCCACCCTGGTCTCAGAGGGCAGGGGACCTCACCTGGGAGCCTAGCTTGAGTGGGCGGGGCAAATGCCCTCCTTTCCTCTCCTGCTCCTCTGGTTGGGTTCTGGGAGGGCTCCTCCTGCCTGCCTCTTCTGATCTCCCTGACCTCCCTCTTATGCCCCCAGGACCAGTGCAGCTATGGGGGGGCTGGGGGTGTGGGTGGAGAGCAGGGGACCAGCCTGGAAGCTCAGCAGGCTCCTGGTGCCCAAGTGAGTGGGGCAATCGCCCTCCGCTCCTCTCCTGCTCCTCCTGGATGGCCCCTCCCACCTGTCCCCAGGATCCTCACGGCCTGGAGGGGGCTTTGGATGAGAGGGAAGCAGCTTGGGAGCTCAGCAGGCTCCCCTGCCCAAGTGGGCCAGGCGATCTCCCTCTGCGCCTCTCCGGTTCTTTCCAGAGAGTCCCTCCCACCCGCCTCTCCTGATCTCCCTGGCCTCAGGGGTGCTGATCTTGTCTGTCCTCCACTTCTCCTCCCCCCTCGGGTCCCCTACGTCCTACTGGTTCACTTTGGGATTCCTGCCATCTCCTTGGGGGTCAGAGTCCCCCACCAGCGGCCAGCAGGCGCCCTAGTTGTGGGGAGACGTTAACTCTGTGTCTTCCCACACCACCATCTTGACTCTTCCCCCTTATCATCAAGATAAATTTAAATGGCATTGTCATGGTTAGAGCCAATGCCTTTCCATTATGATGACATTTCCAAAATGAAATAGTTTTCTTTATTTTATGGACTACTCTATTAGTATAAAAGTTAAATTGCATTAAAATTTAGAAGAATTTTATAATGACTACCAGCTGCATTTTGGTCTATTGAAGGACATTCCCAAATGTCCCCTCTGCATACGTGTCTGGAATTACTTAAGAGGGATTATATGTTTTTATATTTTCAGTCCTGGCTAAACGCTTTTCACCCTGAAGGTGGAAAGAGAACACAGATGTGTCCCTTGAGCCTTAATTTTTCAACTTCTGGTCTCAAAATAGCTGGACTAAAGATATGACATCACCATGTCCTTTTTAGTCCTAGTCTATCTTATGGTTGCCACCACTCTCTTTTCAGAAGAGAGAGATATAAATTGTTTTTGTTGTATTACTTGAGAACATTTGAATCTGTCGTGAAAAACAAGAAAGTCAAATAAACAGAATAGGAAAAACTTATGTGTTCAGTAAGAACAGTAATTAAATATTTTGTGATAAACAAAATTCATAATTTTTTAAGTACAGATAGTAAATTAGTAATGTTAGGAATATATGATTAAAAACAAAACTATCTCCCAACCCAGAAATCATCTCCACAAAGGTAGGAGAGAAAGAAAACAGTTATATTATTGAATAAACATTAAACCAGAAGGTGATGCACATCACAGGCAATCCACTAAGAGATTACAAAGACAGAAAGAAATCTCACCCTTTTATATAGTGAAGCAAAAGCAATCTATTACATACATGTTTTCAAGATAAACAATAACTGGTCCTAAAGAAAAAAGACTTGACAGCACCATCCTAAGTTTACCTGGTAATTGGGATAACCATCTGTGTTAGCTAATTGGCTTTATCCAGAGGAGAAACAGTTATCCTAACTAAAAAAGTGACACACATACATAAGATATTTCCATCCTTCATTTTATATATTGGGTAAACTCAATATTGTTGCTTTTAGTATGCAAACGCCTGGCCATAGGGTTTACATCTTCTGAACATACAATGAAGGGTGATTAACAAGTCTAGCACCCTCTTCAATTCAGTTTCAATGCATCATATTATTCTCCCACTCAAATTTTATATATGCCCTTTACACACCCACACACACCCAGTTACATGGTGATAGTGATTCCCTTGATATTAAAAAAGTATTTTAAGAAATGAATCAACACATTATGCAGGCTGTTCTCAAATTTAAATGTAATTTATTTCTGGAATACATGCCATGGAATAGACCGTCAGATTGTCGTTAAGAGATTTTTTTTCGTTTATTTTGGTTTTTTTTGGCCTTGCATCATGTAGGATCTTAGTTCCCCAACCAGGGATCACACCAGTGCCCCCTGCAGTGGAAGTGTGGAATCAACCACTGGACCACCAGGGAAGTCCCTGTCATAAAAGTTTTCATTTTCAAAAATACATCAAGGGTTTGCATATCTGATAAAGATCAAGGGATCAATTAAGCCAAAAAAATGACTAACTATAAGCTATGAAAACATATGTATATAGTTTAAATAATGTTTAATAATGTCATGATATGTGTCTTATACAGGTTAAATATATACATATATTCAAGTGTGTATAGTACTTAATATAAAATTAATATATACTGATATATATTATATATAATAATGAAGATCCAATTTATTATATACATAAATTTTATGTGAAGTTACAATATACAATATACACATATCACACTGTACTTCCAATGTACTATAATGTATAAAGAGTATATATAGTATTTGATATAAAATGTTTTATGTAAATATATACGTATAATATGCATATATATTTTACATAATCTATATATTTACATATAACATTTAGCTTTAATCCATAAGTAAAACAGGATGATCTTGATAAACTGAGTTCCTCAAAGTCTTTTGAACCTTTGATTGGGTGAGATTGACAAGACACTCACCTAATCTCAATGAAACCCAATCCTGATCTGGATTATTATTATTCTGTGTAGTGACTTTAAGACTGAATGTCCTGGACACTGGAAATGTACTGGAATTAAACTACTGTTTGATTATTTTGTGATGCACAACGGCCAAGTTACAGTACTATGAGTCAGGTGCAATTTCTCTTGAAGTAAATGAAAGGTGTCTGTTATCAGTTATTATGGGAAGTAGTTAATTGCAGAGCAGGAAATAGGGTTCAAAAAAGTGCAACCATTTGTCCTTATTAGAAAAGTCAATTATTCCACATTTGAATTTGTTTTCCCTGCTCATTGTGTTTTAGCCAACTACACTATTTAGTTATCCATTGTCTTTGAGAATTCTAACAAATAAATCCCCTTTTCTTGTATACTGGGTTTAGGGATGAATTCAAATTTCTTTTCTTTTCTGTGTACTGTTCTCTCTTTTTTTCTAGCTTTATTGAAGTATGATTAACAAATTTAAAAATTTATATATTTAAGGTGTACAACATGCTGATGTGATATACATATACATTGTGAAATGATTGCTACAATCAAGCTAATTAATATATTCATCACCTCACATAGTTATCTGTATGTGCATGTTTGTATGTGTGTTTTGAAAACATTTAAGATCTACTCTCTTAGCAGATTACAAGTATACAATACATTGTTATCAACTATAGTCACCATGATGTACATTTGGTCTCTAGAACGTACTCATCTTATAACTGAAAGTTTGTACCCTTTGACCGAAATCTCTTTTCTCTCACCCCTTAGCCCTTGTGAACTACCCTTCAACTCTCTGTTTTCTATGAGCTCAACTATTTTAGATTCCACATATAAGTGATAATATGAATTACTGTTCTTTTTTTTAGAGCTTATTATTCCATAAAGCCCTCCAGATTCATCTATGTTGTTGCAAATGGCAGGATCTCCTTTCTTATAGGTCTACTGTGTGTGTGTGTGTGTATCACATCTTTTTTAATCCATTCATCCATCAATGAACACTTAAGCTTTTTTTCATATTTGCCTGTTGTGAATAATGCTGTGATAAACATGGGAATGCAGATATCTCTTTAAAATAGTGATTTTATTTCCTTTGGGTATACATCCAGAAGTGAGATTGCTAGATTATATGACAGTTCTATCTTTAATTTTTTGAGGTACCTCTGTATTATTTTCCAAAATGGCTGTACCAATTTACATTCCCACCAACAGTGTATAAGGGCTCCCTTTTTTCCACATGTCACCAACAATTATTATTATATTTTGACTTTTTGATAATAACCATCCTAATAGGTGTTAGGATATCTCATTGGGGTTTTGATTTGTATTTCCCTGATAATTAGAGATGTTAAGCACCTTTCATATACTTATGGGCCATTTGTATGTCTTCTTTTGAGAAATGTCTATTCATGTTCTTTTCCCATTTTAAATCATATTATTTTGTTTTCTTTTACTATTGATTTGTGAGTTCCTTATGTATTTTGGTTATTAACCCATTATCTGATACCTGATTTGCAAATGTTTTCTCCAGTTCTGTAGGTTGCCTTTTCATTTTGGAGATGGTTTCCTTTGCTGTACAGAAACTTTTAAATTTGATGTAGTCCCACTTATGATGGTGGTGGTGGTAGTGGTTGTTTTGCTTTTGTTGCCTGAGTTTTTGGTATCATATCTGAAAAATCACTGCCAAGACCAACGTTAAGGAGCTTTCCTCCTATGTTTTCTTTAAAGAGTTTTATGTGAGAATATGCCTCTCTGTTTTATTGATTCGATGTTTACTATATCCAGAGGATTTTCAGCTATACACATTATCTTGGGTGTTAGCAAGCTAATAAAGTTGAGTTCCAGGAAATCAGGATGAATTAGCCTTAGCCAAAGATTACTAAAGTACAAAATCCTCTAATCCTTAGCTCTGCTGAATATTATGATAAATTTTTGGATTCTGCCAAAGTCCTTCCAAACCCACTGAAGTCAGGAAACCTATTTCAGGCATCAAAGTCTCTCATTAGTATCCATGATTTACAGAGAAAAATGAGTCTAGCACTTTTTTAAAAATATGCAGTTCCAGTCATCAGCAAACTTTTCAAGTCCTTGGGGTGAAAACTGTGTCTTTTAGTAAGTTGCAAAGGAAAGACAAAATCTGAAAACATATCCTCTAAAATATGTAGATTCTTCCCTCTACCTTTCTCTAAAGAATCTGTCATGTGGAATCCCTATACCATGCACTATTGGTGAATTGTGAATTGAGGTCTCAGAGAAACATGTAGGCAGCAATTGGAAAGATTAAAACTAAAATATTGAATCCAGACTCTCTGGTGATTACATCTATTTTAATTCCACATAATCTGAAAATTATACTCTTTTCATTTCGATTGGACTATCTCAGAATCCATTTCCATAAATACTCTTCATATGTTTTCCATTTTGAAGGAGCAAACTTGCTCTCATGGTGTTCAGTTCCTCCTATATATTAGATACAAAATATCCCAAGTTCCACTTGTGAATGTCAAGTATCTTAATTTTTGTATTAGAGATCTATCTAGTGATCCTAAATTCAATTGATGTTGTAATTTGGCAGCTTTCAGAACTAAATGCTAATTTTTCTTTCTGTCTTCTCCAGCCCTGTGCCTCTAAGTGATGAAAGGGTTTTTAACCATGTTTGTGGGCTCTGCCTGGACTGCAGTGTGTGATTTGACCTGAACATTTAGGGGATTCATGATTGCAGCACTCTTATCTTAAACTGTCTGTATTCTTAGAAGTAGTTATTACATATAATAATTGTTGAATTCCTCATGCCCTTCATACTATTTTCCATTATAAATAGCTCAGTTCCTCAAACTTTGTCTAGGTAACTTATTAACACATTAACTAGTAGTTTACCCTCTGTGTGCCATAGGCTTCGATGTTCCTATCACTAAATATGTATGGATATGTATAGGATTTTCACTGTCTTCCAAGTTCTTCTTAATTCTTGTGGACCCTGTTGCTATAACCCACTCGCAAACCCAATTCATAGTGTCACATGGGTTTTTGACTGCAGCCAACAGCAGTTAACTCTGATTAACTCAATAAGAAAAGGTATTTGTTTGAATAATAGCAAGTACTCACAAAATTGCTTGGACATCTGATAAATGAGGGTTAAAAAAAGCAGGGAGGTAAAGAGACGAGGCAGTCTAGAATAAAACCACAGTGCACCATAGAAGCGGTCTTGTTACCATATGTCTTCTGAAATAATTGCTACAAGGAGGATCAGCTACCATGTCAACAGAATGGGCACTCTGCTGCCACCAACTTCATTCAGAATTGATGCCAATATAACTACTTTTAAAGTGAATTTTCAACCTCCCTGCTTCTCTGAGTCACTAGTTCAAGTTATAAAATCCCTTGCAGCCATAACTCTTTGGCAAGATTAGATTAAGTGTTTTAGGTAGATAGGTAGATATAGATGTAGAAATCTATCCGAATGTGTGAGTATAGAGAGATCCAGGTAGAGACAAAGATAGATAGATAGACAGATAGAGAGATAGAGAGATAGAGAGATAGATGATATGTGTGTGTATAATGTAGTCTTTTTTTATAAATAACATAAAGTGCTTCAGAAAGTGCATGGCACAAAAATAGTGCTCAAAAATGTTGACTTGTTTATTCAAAGGGATAAAAAAAAGCAAACACATTGTTTTCTCCTCTACGATATATTCGTAATTTACTGTTTAGCTTTTATTCAAAGATCCCACTCTACTCTGCCAAGCTAACAGACTAGACACAAAGAAAGGAAAGGAAATAATACTTACAATAAATATAGTCTACTTAAGTCACTTCATTGTTATCCATTGTATGTACAAGAGTCATTAAATAAAAATATAAAAGTATAAACTGAAAAAAGTACTTGAATTAAATAGATATGCATTATCTGATATTTTCATTGGAGTGTAATGGTGTATTTAAGTGGCCTTGGAATAAAAGTCACTTCAAATGATATGCAGTTTTGAATAAATCACAGGCAGAATATGTTTCAAGGCATATAATAGAAAAAAAAAAAACGAATCTTAGAAATGTGGAGGTAAAATTATGCTGCTTTCCAAAATTTAAATTTTTCCTTGCTCTGTTCTTTTTATTGATATCATTCTATGTCAAAAATATAATTTAATACAATGAAAAGTTAGAAGAGTAATTTCTGTGCATTATTGTTCATTATTGTATATTTTTACCTTCCAATCAGTCATTCAAAATAATGACAAGAATTTAAACAATTAAAACATCTATATTCTAAATAATTTAGTAATCATATTATAGCATAATATTTTCCATGAATATTCAAGAAACTAGAAGCTATAACACTTTTAGTGTTCTTAGTTAAAGGTAATATCCAGACTTAATGGCACTAACACCAGATAGACACCAACCCCCTTTCTGACTCAATAGTGTTACAATACCATCTCAGCTTACTCGTTAGACAGCTATCATCATGTGAGATGACCTTTGTAGTCATTTATTAGCAACTGTATAATGAAAAATCCAGAAATTCCTATTTTAACAAAAGCAATTTATTAGATAATTGATGTTCTTATCTTGGGAAGGTGTCTGTCTTTATGTGTCTATAGCATTTCACTTTTAAATTCAATAGGATGTTATTACAGATGTCAGAGTTTTAGAATTATCCCATGCTTTATGTCTTTAGATACTTGACTGCTTGGATTATTTTAATAGAATTGATCAGACCAATCAATCAATATGATAAGTTAGTCCAAAGAAGTAGATCTTTTTGTCTGACTCAATTTCACTGTCACGACAGGTAAAATGGTCCCAATCTATTGATGAAGAGTCAGAGAAGAACTGTACTTTGGAATTTGATGTCTTTAGGCAGGTCAGGTAACTCTGTTGGGAAAAAAAAATCCTTGCTTCCATACAAAATTTTAAAAATAATGAAACCCAGAAAAAATAAAACTAAATTGAAAAATTCAGCTGCCTGGGTCTCTTTGCTCTGAGCAATACCATAAATTCATTTCTGGTAGAGGCCACACATAGCGATACTTGATTTCTCCTGTGAGTTCCATACAATCAATAAAAACAAGACAGGTGTTTGAGAAATTCTCTTTGAGGGTAGATGGCATAGAAAGCACAAATTCTAGGTGATAAACACAGATGCTAACATGTGGATGCTGCTGCAGAATGATTTGTTATGTTTTAAGATTTAGAGTCTAGAAAAAGTACCAATGTGGCCTCAGATTCATAAAAGAGCCAAGACCCTTCCCCAAGTAGAAATAATAATAAATACAATGAAATAAGTTATTCTGGAGGCAAAAATAACTTATTCATTGAATGTTGGAATAATGTTAAACACTATCACTGAATGAGGAAGAGAAGACTCCCAAAGGAACAAGGTTTATTTTCCCATGTTATCTGTAAATTGGTGGGAAGTACCACATCTGAAACTGAGTTCAAGTACTTTTAAATTTTCTCACTGAAATTGCCTCATCCTGTCGAATTTCACCATATTGATGTAGAAGATCAATAAAGCAACGTTGTAATTTTACAACTACTAGCACAAAGTAAACAAGTCCATACGAAAGAGAACCAAGTAGGTAGAACATCGCCATAGATTTGGTAAATGTTAATGAGCTTTTCTTTTAGGGAAATACCAAACACCAGAAGCAGAAAATATTAGCTATGGATCTTGCACTCTACAAAGGGCTGTGCCCCTTCTTAAAAACTTTGGAAGCTAGAGAAATAGTATTTTCCAGAAAATTTCACTTTGTATTGATTGAGTGAAAGACAAATGAAAACTTTCAGTTTGGTATTTTCATAATGATAGTTATTGTACAGTATCTTCTTTGATAAAATCACTATAATTATTTAATATACTACTGAGCTTTTTTGGCTTCTAGTCAGTGAAGTTTTCTGAAAGACCTTGTTCTTAATGACAAAACATTCTTGAGGAAAGAACTTTATTTTTTATTTGGCTCCTACCACTGGATGCCACAATGTTTGGAATGAAAATTAAAGTTTCTGACAATGAGAAAATAAATATCTACCAGATGATATGAAGCTAAACATTCCATAGTAACTTTATACAATTGTGTATCCAGGTATTTGATTGTTACATATTGGAAATATGGAAATGTATTGTGGTTGCAGAAATCACATTTAGATGCTGAAGGAGGCTGTCAGTGGAAATATATTTGGCTTCCAAGCAGCACAAAGAGAAATGTTGATAACTCAAGAAATTATTTCCATAGCAACAAAGGCAGTAATACAAAGATATCTTTGAAAATCCTAAGAATGAATATTACTGCACATGTCCTGCCACGTAATTACAGAATATGAGGATGGTAAAAGGTTTCCAGAGATAAGAAGATACATCTACTAGGTTAGTATCTTTGAAGGAAAGTTAGCAACTTGCCCTTCCCCCCACCAAAAAAAAAAAAAAAAAAAGGAAGAGACCTACTCGTGACAAGAAGACCAACAATATGGAACTTATTCTATGAACCAATGAAAATGGTTCAATCCTCTACCATTTAGCATAAACACATTATTAAAAATTCTATATATTTCATGTTTATGAAACCGATATTATACGTTTATCAATTAAAATATATACTCATATAATGAGTTGAGATGTGCTCATTTTTACTTGGCATTGCTCCAGTTCATTATCATGGGACTCAGAATAAGGGACCAGTAGCTGGTGCTATGACAGTTGGTACATGTTAGCAAAATAATCATTTGTTCAAATGAGGGTTTCATTCTGAGTGCTTTGCTCTATTAGCTGTGTGACTTACGCAAATGTTTTCACTGCTTTGAGCCTTTAAAAAACATCTTTCAAACAAAAATTGTACGCAAAGTATTGGGTACATAGTGGACTCTCAATAAATGTTAGTTTCTCCATTTTTCTTTTCTCACACAGCCTGGCATTTTATCAACTAGAGATTCATTGCTATTAATAAACTACCTCATTTAAAATTGAAATGTCTCTGGGAAGGTTAAGATATTTTATGTCTTATTTTCAATTAGTTTAATTAGATTACTTTATGCCTCTATCTAAACTCAACCTCCAAAATCAACTACATTATGGAAATTAGAGTTTTTATAGGAATGGTGGGAGTGTGATAGATGTGACTTCAATATACAGATTGAGATAGAAATTTTATCTAGCTTAAAAGAATTCAGAAATGTCAAGTTTAACACTGAAAACAGAAATTTCAAATGAGGATTAGTAGCTGATCTGTTTACCTCCAGTTCTGTTCTGCTTGGGTTTTCACTTTCTGGGGTTCTCTTCTTATCCCAACATGTAAAAGGAGTAAAAGGGAAGAAGTGTGGAGGGCCTTTCCCCTTTAAACACTTGAAAAATCTCTTTTTCATTTCTGACAGCAGAGTTGAGAGAGGTGGGTCTTTAAAAAGATTCCCCTAGTGGTACAAGGGAAGAATTTAATAGCAATATGTACAAAGAGTAGATAAATGAGTATTTTAAACATCTGTTTAAATGTTTATAATCATTTATAATCTTCTCGGTACTGGTACAACCTTACTTTTCTTGCTCTCTGGAGCTCCCAGAATTTGGTCCTTTTCACATAGAATCCCTTTTCCTGATCCCTGATCTGCAATACAAGGACACCCAAGAAATTTAGAGATGGTGCCAAATCTGGTCCAGTGGTTTACACATTATCAACTTGCTGCGTGCATTTACACTTCACAATAACCCTATGAGATGGGAACTATTTTTTCATTATTACTATTTTACAAATAAAGAAACTGAAACTAGGCCTATATTCCACAAGTAGTAGAGCTGAGATTAGAATTTAGATAGATTATTTTCAGTGCCAGTGCTCAAAACCATTATGCCCTAATGAACAAAACCTGAGAAATATTTTTTTCATACAAAATATATTTTGGAACTTTTATTTTATACTGGAAACTTTGATAAGAACTTTATCGGCATTCTTTCACATGAAATATTCAAAGAGCACGTTATATGTGCCAAGATATTTAATGGTTATAGAAGTGAATAAAATAAACTTTTGTCCACTTGTTCAAACAATTTTGTAGAGTGAAACATACATGCACATACTTACCTACCTACATAAAATATAACATTTACAACAGACCTATGAATTAGATACTAAAAGTACCCCCATATTACTGAAGGGAAAACTGAAATCTAGAGGTGAAAACATCAAGCACAATCTGTAGAATTGTGAATAAATGAGCTTTCAGATGATTTCAGTGCCCCATGTGTTGTCATCCTCAATTGTCGGGTTTTCTCAGCTGAGCCTCCAGATACTGTGAAGAGAGACAGCATCTCTGCTGCACCCTTTCTGAAGTCTTGGATCCATGTGAATCCCTGAGCGTAACAAAATGATCGCTGCTTGTGCCACTAGTTTAGGGTACTTTGTTATGCGGCAGTAGCAACAGAAACAACCACTAACTCAAAGAATTCTGTAATGCAATGTAACCAAACAACAGTTATATTTCAAGAATGACCCCCGTGGAGTTTCAGGAAGACATTTTCCTCCCAGTGACATTTTGAAAGACATGAAAGCCTGGAGAAGGGAATTGGGCATAAGTACACTGCTAAAACAGTGGTTCTGAAAATTGAGAAGATTTAGAGCCATTTAAGGGAGACAAAAGACTTCCCTACCACTACTATTTCCACTTTTAGGAACAGGAGAGAACAGAGGGTTAGAGAGGAACAAAGTAACAACAGAAGTGGTAACCACACAAGATACAAAAGAGCAAGTGATTGACAAGCTTAAGAGTATTTAAATAAAAATATTTCAGTTAGAAGAAGGGGAACCACTGCTAAAACCTATGACTATGAAACATTATTGATAACAAAGCTCACTCTTGAATGTTATGTGATTTCCAAGCAACTGCACTTGTATATGTGCCATTCAAGTCTTTACAATGTCACCTTCTTTAGCTGGGCAGTTAGAATTTGTGATAGAGCCTAAATAGTAGGCTTTTGTAAATTTTTCACAATGGAGTAACAAATCTATATGTGTGTGTGTGTGTATATAACATGCCCAGTTTATAATATTAGACTGATTTTTTAATTTTAAAATCAGTTCTGAGCCCAGGAGACACCAGCATCCTGCTAGTTCCCTATGGACCATATATGAGAGCACGATGTACTTGTCCAGAGCAGACAAGGCCACAGAGGATTACTTTTTGAATTCTTGCAGCTTAGTCCATCTCCATGGAAGTCCTTATTGCCAGTGAGGCAGAAGTTCAGTTCAGAAACTGCCCAGGGCTAGAAGAACCCCTTGTGCAGATATCTTGACAGCAGAGTATAGGGATGCTGCTGGCAGTGCCCTGAAGCCTCCACGCCACTACCACCCCCTTATTGTGTTGGTGCTGCATCAATTTGCAGAATGTAATCTATGCAACAGAAGAGCCTGGGGACTTTCTAAAGCTTCTACTTTTTTCTATTTGAGAACTATTGGAGAAGAAGTTGCCCATTTTCATGCTTTATTTCTCTTCTTATAATAGATTTGGAAATAACTGGGGCAGTCAGCAACAATCCTTGGAAAATCTGCAGTTTCTTTCATAGAGTTCCAATATTGCCTTGGCTATACATCAAGCAACATCTGAACCAAACCAGAGCCAATGGGGCTGACAACGTCAGAGGGAGGCACCTTCATTCCTTTAAATCATGCATTCTTTTCATTCTTCTCTCCTGAAACAAACTGGAATGACTGGTATTCTTTCTGAATACTAACTTCAAAGTTGACCAGGTTCACAGAATGTTAGCTCTAAAAAGAACTTTAGTTCTAACGACTCCCTAACTGCTTCATGGAATAGAAGAGAAAATTGAGTCTTGGTCATAAAAATAATAGGACATCCCCAAGGTCACAAAGGCACAGCAAATCTGACAGTAGAACCCTTTATCCCTGAGTCCTAATACTATATTCATGTTTCTAAATTATTACCTCATTGTAATTAAGGAGTTGGGCTTTATTACAGAGCTCATGCATATACATCCAGTCTTCATATTATTTTTTGGCAGCATTGCCTAAACACACACCATTAGTAAATGGAATACTAATCCTGTTCTACCACTTATGTACAGTGACCTTATTCATGATCAGTGCCATGATTATTCTTCAAAAATAATTATCAGTGTATAAGACACTTCGTTATTCATGTGTATCATTTCATGTAGTCATCACAAGAACTTCATTCAGCAATAGTATTAATATTTGAATTTAAAGATGAGGAAACTGCGGTTCAGGGAAAAGGAAAAAAAGGATCTCTGAAGCCACACATCTAGAATTGGCACAGGGATTCTAACATAGTTTCTTTTGACTGAAGCTCACCCCTTTGCCTTTTTACCTGCTTTATTTCAAATTTCATACTCTACTAGATTTCCTGCCAAGTAGTTAGAGCTACGAATTCAAATTCCTAGAAAGAACATTAGAAAATCTGTACTACTTCATGTCAGGCTTGTAAAAATGCAATGCTGCAAAGACTCTTCTTGAGAAACCTTTCGAGGCAATATAACAAAATCCATCAGATGAGGTTATGTCTACATACATGATACCACTTGAGAAATATATTGAGTCAAAAGAGGCTTTTTTGTTTGAAAGTTAGAGAGGGTAGCCCTTAGAAATCATAATCCTAATCTCTGTTTTTCCATACTGTGTATAAAGTTGGTTGGTAACCTTATAACCTCATGTACTATTTTTTAAAAATTAAATAAAGAAAACTATATGTAAAATATTTAGTACAATGCCTGGTATACAGTAAGTGCTAAGTAAACGTTAACCCTGATCACGATTAGCCTCCTGCCTTCATTTCTTCTCTTTCTATTTATTCTTCAATCCCTCTAAACAGTTTGCTTTTGTTTTCCGTGTTTGCTAACACTACTTCATTGATATTGTTCAAAGAAAAGTAGGGACCATCAGATCGATACTAGTATTTTCTAAGTGTTCTTTTACTTGTAAGATAAACAGCATTTATTACAACCTCCTATCTACTGATCTATTTTTTAAAGTGGATGATTTCTCAATTGCTACTAAAATATTTTATAAATAATTGTTCTCTCTATTCCTCACATCTCCCTAGAAAGGAAGAAAATGCAACTGTTCCTCTTTTTTAGATTGTATCAGTTAATATCAGTCGTTATCTATCACCATCATAATTCTGTAAAACAACCAAAAAACTTCATTCATTGCTCACCAATAAGCATTCATTGCTCAAGCATTTGGGGTAAACTGAGGTGCAGCTGCACTCATATTGGCTGAACTTTTCATGTCTTAGAGGTACACTGGCTGTTGGAGCATCTAGACTCACCTTGGTTGGGGCAACCAAAATAACTTGGTTCTGCCCATATGTCTTTCATCCTCCAGCACATTAGTCCAGGCATATTTTCATGATGATGGCAGTGGTGCAAGAGAGTAAATGAAACCATATTACGCCACTTAAGTCTTAAACTTTGAGTTTCATCTTTTTTAGCCAAAGCAAGTGATACGGCCAAGCCCGGATTCAAGATAAGGGGAAATAAGCCTTACCTCTTTTCTTTCTTCTTCTTTTTTAAAAATATTTATTTATTTATTTGGCTGTGTTGGGTCTTAGTTGCAGCATGCAGAATTTTCACTGCGGCATGCGGGCTCTTTGTTGCGGCACATAGGCTTCTCTCTAGTTGTGGCGCTCGGGCTCTAGAGCATGTGGGCTCAGTAGCTGTGGCGTGCGGACTCTCTAGTTGTAGAGCGTGGTCTTAGTTGCCCCATGGCATGTGAGATCTTAGGTCCCCAACCAGGGATCGAACCCACGTCTGCTGCTTTGGAAGGCAGATTCCTAACCACTGGACCACCAGGGAAGTCCCCAGGCCTTTACCTCTTTAGTGGTGAGAACTGCAAAAATTAAATGTTAAAGAGCATGGTTATAGGGAGAATAAAAAATTGAAAATTTTAATGAAATTGATTCATCTCCTTAGAAGAAGAAACTGAGGCTTGAAGAATTTAAATAAACTGTCCAAGTTCACACACCTAGTATGTTGCAGAGCTAGAATTCAAACCAAGGATTGTCAAATTCCAGAGTTGTGATTCAATACATTTTGACTTTTCTTTTTGTTAAAAAGTCTTTCCCTTGTCTTCTATAGCACAACTTCCTGGGCTCCTCCTGTTAATTCACTAGTGATTAGTCATGTCTCTTTTGCTGATTCTTTTACCTCTACCTAGTCCTTAATGATTAGATTCGATAGAGATCATCTCAGAAGTCTGCTGTAGATTTTCTTTACTATAACCTTGGATGGGGAAAAAAAAATCTTCAATTTCAAAAACCTCCAACTGAAATACACCTTTTCTTTTAATTCTAAATGTAGGTTACAAAATACATTTATATGAGCAATATCTGAGGCTTTGTCATGAGTAGAAATAAGTGATAATTTCATATCACCTTATAATTGTTGCAAAAATCTCAAAATATTATTTGTTCATCCAACTTTGAAATCTTGTTATTAGACTTCAGATAAATCTTGACATTTAATGTTTTAATGATGAAGCACATACATTATTTCGATAGTACCTATTTCAATACAATGGGCTTGCTTTGTAATCCAAAGTATTGTATTCATTGTATGTAAAGCATTCATGCAAGAGTCTTTAGGCATTATGAAATTGGCAAAATCTACACAGTATAAAACTAAATTTATAAAAGTTAAGAAGCCCATATGTATATAACCCCATATACTTGTTAATGATATTTTTAATTTCCACTGCCATAATTATATTCCAATTGGTGAAAATCTTTCTCTAGCCCTGATATCTCTCTCTCCTGAGTCTGACACATGTCCAGTTGCCTGATGGCTATAATGTTTTGGAGGTACATCACAGTCAATACACCAAAAATAGAACCCCTCTCCTCCATATACATACAAGCTTCTTTACCATACTATAATCTCATTCACAGTAATAGCTATCAACACCTGGGTGTCATTGTTGGTTCCTTTGCCTCATATCTCCATTGTCAATCAGTGAAATCTTGTTTGGACTACTACATGTACCCTCTAATCATCAGTATACCATCCTCTTTTATGTCCCTCTAATCTGTACTCAGCACTAAATCAGATTTTATTTTTAGATCACCTATATTATCAATGGTTTCTCAATACACCAAGGATAACACTCAAATGTTTAATGTGTCTTTTTAAGCCCTCCATCATCTAGACTCCCTCCAACTTCATCTTCCATCATTATCTTCCTTACAAGCTGTAATCAAAGTTCTTCTTCTTTCTCATAGCTGAATGATATTCCACTGTGTGTGTGTGTGTGTGTGTGTGTGTGTGTGTGTATGACCATTATCTTTATGCATTCATCCATTGATGGGTACTTAGGCTGTTTCCATATCTTGGCTATTGTGAATAATGCTGCAATAAACATGGGAGCGCATATATCTCTTTGATATCTTGTTTTCATTTCCTTTGGGTACACATCTAGCAGTAGAATTGCTGGATCATATGGTAATTCTATTTGTAATTTTTTGAAAACCTCCATAGTGTTTTCCATAGTGGCTGAATGAATTTACACAATGTGTTGCCATGAGAAAAAAGGAAATCCTGACATTTTCTACAACATGGATGGATCTTGAGGACATTATGCTAAGTGAGATAAGTTAGAGAAAGATAAATACTGTATGATATCACTTATGTGTGGAATCTAAAAGAGCCACAGGCTTCCCTGGTGGCGCAGTGGTTAAGAATCCGCCTGCCAATGCAGGGAACACAGGTTCAAGCCCTGGTCCAGGAAGATCCCACATGCAGTGGAGGAACTAAGCCCGTGTGCCACAACTACTGAGCTTGCACTCTAGAGCCCGCGAGCCACAAGTACTGAGGCCCATGCACTTGGAGCCCATGCTCCACAACAAGAGAAGCCACCACAATGAGAAGCCTGCGTACTGCAACGAAGAGTAGACCCCACTCACCGCAACTAGAGAAAAGCCCACACAGCAACGAAGACCCAACGCAGCCAAAAATAAATAAATAAAATAAATTTATAAAAAATAAAAATAAAGCCAAACTTGTAAAGAAAAGGGAGTAAAATGGTGATTACCAGGGACTAAGGGGTAGGGAATAGGGGAGATGTTGTTTAAATGTACAAACTTGCAACTAATAGGCAAGTAAGTCCTGGAGATCTAATGCACAGTATACTGAATATAGAAAAGTATATTGTATTATAATCATCAAACTTGCTAAGAGACTTGATCTTAATTATTTCCACCACAAAAAAGAAATTAAGTGACATAATAGAAGTGCTAACTATTGCTACAATGGCAATCATATTACAATATGTAAATGTGTCAAATCAACATGTACACCTTAAATTTACACAGTGCTATATGCGAAATATATTTCAATGAAAAATATTAAAAGTCCCACTATTTTCAATTTATTTAAGGTTTCTCTTTTATCCTGGGGAATTGATATCTGTTAATTTTTGTTGCCTAATAGACTATCCCAAAATTTGAGGCTAAAAGAAACAGCTACTTACTTAGCTCATGATCTGGGGTATCAGCAGTTTGGGCTGGCCTCAGCCTAGCAGCTCTTTTTGTTGTTTAGGTTGAGCTCACTCATGAGTCTGGGAGTCAATTCCCAGTCTGGTGGGGACAGAGTTTCTGGGGTTTGGCTAGCTGTCAGGTGGAGCATCTCTGCTCTTTTCCATGGTCTCTGGTCCTTCAGCTGGTTACTCCCATCCAGGTTTGGTCCCATGGCATGTTCCAAGGGAAGCAAGAATTGAAGCTGCAAGGCCTTATGGGTTTGGCTGAGCACTTTCATAACATCAATTTCTCCACATTCATTGGTCAGAACAAGCCAGAAAACCATCCACAATTCAAGGCATGTACAAATTCCATCTTTTCTTTGGAGGAATATAGTGAACACGTTTGCAATCTACTATAGAACTTAGCATAAGTTTTTCAGATGAATAAAATGACACTCCTCCTCTGAGTCTTAGCAGTAATGTCTCTCTGTTTTTCTGGAGGTGAATAACCTTATCATCTATATTATTTCCTATCACCTTGCTTTCTTCCCCTGTTTTACCACTCAATAAGCTCCTTTGTTTTTCTCTCAACCTAGACCTTATGTACTGTAAAGGCAGGGCCATGTCTGTCTGCATCGTTCCTTGCAAATACTGATTGTGCGCTACAATGTCTTCCCTCTGTATGTGTCTGTGTCCAAATTTACTCTTCTTATAAGGAGCAGGGCTCACCTTAGTGATCTTATTTTAATTTAATTATCTCTGGAAATGCACATTTCCAAACATGGTCACATTCTAAGATACTGGGGGCTAGGATTTCAACATATGAATTTTGAAGGGGACACGATTCAACCCTCCCTCTGGTCTCCCCCAAATTATGTCCTTCTCACATGCAAAAGAAATGCACTCCATCCCAATAGCCCTAAAACTTTTAACTCATTCCAGCATCAATCCTAAGTCTAAAACATCTAAATATCACCTAAATCAGGTATTGTTGAGACTTGAGGTATGATTTGTCCTGAGGCAAAATCCCTCTTCAACTGTGAACATGTGAAACCAGACGAGTTATTTGCTTCCAATATACTAGGATGTTGTATACGAATAGAAGGAAATGACATCGTCCTGGAAATTTAGATCTTCCACCAGTTTCGAACAATCTCTATCTCAATACCGCTGTCTCTGTCTCTAAATCAAAAACAAACAATATAATATTTTCAACTTCAAAAACAATATAATATTTTCAACTTCTCATATACATGTAAGTCACATTAATTAAGAATGATAGCATTTGCTAAAAAAAACAAAACTGATTTTGACACATTTGAGTGGATTGAACCATGTGGCTAAAGAGGACATTAGATAATTGGTCTTTTAAAGAATCATTTTTTCTTCACATTAAAAAAAATGTCTACAAGATTCTTTAAAGCTTGTAAAAAGATTGAAATAGATGACTTTGATTTATCAGACATATATTCTGACTGCTCTAGCTGTGTTAGGCTGTTGGTACATCTACCAGAATTAGGTCATTAGTAAAAGTCTACCAAGTTAGGGGAGGTCACAGAAGTACTATTATAATAATACACAAGGAGACAGTTTAGGAAGGACCTATGTAGTAGTTGTTGACAATTTTTTTTTTTTTTTTTTTTTACTGAGACTTAATTTTAAATAACTTAAGAAAAGAAAAAAAGAAAAAGAATTGAATCAATTGGCTTATCTGGATAAAAAGCCAGAGGTGAAACTGACTGAATTTAGCAGCTCAGGCTGTGTTGTCAGAAATCTTTCTTTAGGTGTTGTCAGGAACCCTTTTCTTCCATCTCCTGTATCTGATAGTCTTATTTTTACACTTGGATTCACCATCTCCTACTCTGCAGCCAAGTTGATCATGGAGTAAGGCACAAGGGTGTCAAGAATCTTTGAGGACATTTTTTCAGCTCTGTTTTGGGTCTGGGGATGATTAGAGATAGTCGTTCTCAATAAGTCTTGTCAAAACAAACAAACAAAATTCCTGGGGATAAATCTGGTCAGTCTAAACTAATCATTTTAGCCAAAGGACAGGGTCTTCCAAGGGAGTCATTACCACTGAGGACTGGGACAAAATCCAGCTACTCTGATCAAGCTCCCACATGAAATTCATAGTGTGGGAAGAAGTCCTCAGAATGTCAATGAAAAATTTATCAGTCAATCTAAGAAAGAAATGGAATTTTGTATTATAAATTTATTTATTTATTTATTTTTGGCTGCATTGGCTCTTCGTTGCTGTGCATGGGCTTTCTCTAGTTGTGGCAAGCAGGGACTACTCTTCGTTGTGGTGCACGGGCTCCTCATTGCGGTGGCTTCTCTTGTTGTGGAGCATGGTCTGCGGCATGTGGGATCTTCCCGGACCAGGGCTTGAACCCATGTCCCCTGCATTGGCAGGCAGATTCTTAACCACTGCACCACCAGGGAAGACCCAGAAATGGAAAATTTTATTCGAGCCAAACTGAGGAGTATAAACAGGGAACAGCATCTCAGAAAGCTCCAAGAACTGTTCTGCCCCTTAGAAGTCAAGGCACAGTCATATGTTTTGTTTTTGTTTTTTTTATTACTGAATCACATGTTCAACTTTACTATTCAATGAAAAACAATTTTAAAATAAAAGATAAATAATGAACAATGTTAACAGTATAAAGATAAAAATCATACAAGCTTTTAAATAGGTGCAGAAAAAACCATTTGATGAAAGTCATTACCCATTCATTAAAAACTAAAAAAAACTACTGTACTTAAAAAAAAAAGAAAAAGAAAAGAAAGAAACCATATTATCTGATAAAAGAGATCTTAAATGCAACCTAAAGCAAACACTGTACTTAAAGACAAAATGTTGAAAGCTTTCCTTATGAGATGAACAATGAGACAGCAATACCTACTATTTGTATTTCTAGTCAACATTTTACTGGAAGTCCTGGCGGGAAAAAATAAAATAAAATATATGGAAATTGGATAGAGAAAACAAACTGATAATTTGTTTTGGACTTTCTACATACATAATCCTATTATTTGAAAATCATGGCATGTTTGTTTTTCCTTTTCAAACTTTATACATTTTATTTCTCTTCTGGTGACAATGCTGCATAGAAATGTTGGATGATGGAAATCTTTGAAATAATATTGACTATAGGGAAAGGAAAAGGCTTTATTATTTCAACATTGTGTTATATATGTGTAGCTCTGTTTATTTTGAAATTGTTGCCTTTACTACTTTTACTGGTTAAATTTTGTGTAAAATATATTTGTCCCACAAACATTTGATTGAATTTGTCTATGAAACTGCTGAAACTAGTTATAGGAATACTTTTAACTCATAATTTTTCTTTAATGACTATATGGCATCTCATGTTTTTATTATCTCCCTGAGTCATTTTCAGGAGGTTTTGTTTTTCAAAGTACTTATTATTTATTTTTTAAAGTTCAAATTTATTGGCATAAATTTCTTCATAATATTTTTTATTTTTTTTATTAGCTGTATGGTTATATCTCCTTTTTCATTTATATTATTGTTTATCTTTGCTTTCTCTTTGACTTCAATGAGTTTTAAGAAATACACAGTCATGTTGTCATGCATTTTAGAGAACCGACTTTTGGCTTTGTTGACTTCTTTTGCTCTCAGTTTCATTAATTACAGATCTCATCTTTGATATTGTCTTCTTTTGACTGACTTGACTTTATTGTATTGTTCCTTTAATTAATACCTTATTTTGGACTCAGCTGAATATTTTATACAGTTTCTTGTATCTCAAAGGAAAGTTACAAATTTCCTTCTAAATACATTGCTTCTTAGATATTTAGATAGATAATGCTTTAACTTTATTCATGCTTTTTTTTAAACATCTTTATTGGAGTGTAACTGCTTTACAGTGTTTTGTTAGTTTCTGCTGTATAACAAAGTGAATCAGTTATAGGTATACATATATCCCCATATCCCTTCCCTCTTGCATCTCCCTCTCACCTTCCCTATCCCACCCCTCTGGTGGTCACAAAGCACTGAGATGATCTCCCTGTGCTATGCAGCTGCTTCCCACTAGCTATCTGTTTTACACTTGGTAATGTATATATGTCAATGTTACTCTCCCACTAGCCACAGCAATCAGAAAAGAAAAAGAAATAAAAGGAATCCAAATTGGAAAAGAAGTAAAGCTGTGACTGTTTGCAGATGACATGATACTATACATAGAGAACCCTAAAGATGCTACCGGAAAACTACTAGAGCTAATCAATGAATTTGGTAAAGTAGCAGGAAACAAAACTAATGCACAGAAATCTCTTGCATTCCTATACACCAATGATGAGATATCTGAAAGAGAAATTAAGGAAACACTCCCATTTGCCACTGCAACAAAGAATAAAATACCTAGGAATAAACCTACCTAAGGAGACAAAAGACCTGTATGCAGAAACTATAAGACACTGATGAAAGAAATTATAGACGATACAAACAGATGGAGAGATATACCATATTTTTGGATTGGAAGAATCAACGTTGTGAAAATGACTATACTACCCAAAGCAATCTACAGATTCAATGCAATCCCTATCAAACTACCAGTGGCATTTTTCACAGAACTAGAAGAAAATATTTCACAATTTGTATGGAAATACAAAAGACCCCGAATAGCCAAAGCAATCTTGAGAAAGAAAAACAGAGCTGGAGGAATCAGGCTCCCTGACTTCAGACTATACTACAAAGGTACAGTAATCAAGACAGTATGTTACTGGCACAAAAACAGAAATATAGATCAATGGAACAGAATAGAAAGCCCAGAGATAAACTCACCCACATATGGTCACCTTATCTTTGATAAAGGAGGCAAGCATATACCAATGGAGAAAAGACAACCTCTTCAATAAGTGGTGATGGGAAACTGGACAGGTTCCTGTAAAAGAATGAAATTAGAACACTTCCTAACACCATACACAATAATAGACTCAAAGTGAATTAAAGACCTAAATGTAAGGCCAGACACTATCAAACTCTTAGAGGAAAGCATAGGCAGAACACTCTATGACAAATCACAGCAAGATCCTCTTTGACCCACCTCCTAGAGAAATGGAAATAAAAACAAAAATAAACAAATAGGACCTAATGAAACTTAAAAGCTTTTGCACAACAAAGGAATCCATAAACAAGATGAAAAGACAACCCTCGGAATGGGAGAAAATATTTGCAGATGAAGCAACTGACAAGGGATTAATCTCCAAAATATACAAGCAGCTCATGCAGCTCAATATCAAACAAACAAACAACCCAATCCAAAAATGGGCAGAAGACCTAAATAGACATTTCTCCAAAGAAGACATACAGATTGCCAATAAACACATGAAAGGATGCTCAACATCCCTAATCATTAGAGAAATGCAAATCAAAACTACATTGAGGTATCACCTCACACTGGTCAGAATGGCCATCATCAAAAAATCTACAAACAATAAATGGTGGAGAGGGTGTAGGGAAAAGGGAACCCTCTTACACTGTTGTTGGGAATGTAAATTGATACAGCCACTATGGAGCACAGTATGGACGTTCCTTAAAAAACTAAAAATAGAACTACCATATGACCCAGCAATCCCACTACTGGACATATACCCTGAGAAAACCAGAATTCAAAAAGAGACATGTATCACAATGTTCATTGCAGCTCTATTTACAATAACCAGGACATGGAAGCAACCTAAGTGTCCATTGACAGATGAATGTAAAGAAGATGTGGCACATATATACAATGGAATATTACTCAGGCATAAAAAGAAACGAAATTAAGTTATTTGTAATGAGGTGGATGCACCTAGAGTCTGTCATACAGGGTAAGCTGGGACGAAGTGAGACAGTCTTATGTTTTTGAGAGAGAGGGCTGTAGATTAAATGAGGTGTTGACAGTTTACACAATCCAGATCTTGGCGTCATTGTGGCCTCTTACAAGATCAAGAAGGAATGTTATCTTTTAAGGAGTTGTCTTGTTGGTGCTAAGAGAATTTTGCTCTTATGGTTGAGCAGGTACTTCTGCCAGTGGGGGAGGTCTAGTCAATGCATAATGCTGATACACAATGCATGGTAGAGGGGAGAGAGGAGGCCAAAGGGCAGAGAAAATTTTTTGTTTAAATTTTTCTTGTCTTGCCATAAAATGTAAATTTTATTTCACAAGAGTATAAGTTTCAATTAAAAAAGAAAAGAAAAAGAGGCATAGATGATATGCTTGAGAAGCAGCAACCAATACATGCAGAAAATCTAGTGTATGACTCAAGGGCACTGAATGATACCAAAGCCACTTGTTGTAAAGAACCTGCTTTCTGAATGGCTGCATGGAATGGTGCTCTCCTAATTGGAAGTGGTTGGACACTTAGGAGAGCAAGAAGGGAGATGTCATTGTGTTGAACACTGAGCTATTGAGATTGTAATGGAGGGAGTCTACCCAGACTAATACAACATGTTGCACATATTTTCTCCCTGTTTCTTTTTTAACTTTATGATATCCTAATAAAATGTTATTTTTATTATGTTAAATCTGTGACTTTTTTCTTTAGATCTTATAGTTTTGTCTTACTAAGTACGGTTTCCTCAACCCTCACCTCCAGGGATTGGTATGGACTTGACACCTTAAAATTCCTCAGTGAAATAATTCTTGGGCAAACGTTAGAGAAACAAACAGACTAAAGTATTTTCAGTACAGTGCTGATTTAATCAGGCTGATAAATGGCCCAGGGCCCACTTTTACTTTCTAGATCTCAGATTCCAAGCCTTGGGTTTTGGGGTTTGTACTTCCTCAAATGTGGATTCCTAATATTGAAATTCAGGTATTACACGGATATTAATTTTGAGCTACACCACATGGTTCCTGACTTCAAAACTTAAAAACAACAACAAAAAGGCATGTGACATTTGCTAAGTCTCCTCTTCTGAACTTCAGTTTCCTTATGTGCAAAATGAATGATTCAATGCTTCTTAAGTCCCCTTTTGCTCTGTGTGGTGTGGTTTTATGTTTGAATGCATGAGTGAATCTATGACTGCTGTACTCACTTTGAAATATGCATTTAGTTCCAGACTTTATTAAATATAGTTCTTCTAGTTTCTTCAGATTCAGGTGCAGTTTCTACTGTTATGAAAACAAATGCTTTGTACATTGAGATAGTTTTTAAAAAACTATTTCCATTGTTCAAAGGCTTCTTAGAGTTATTTTCCAGTATGTTTTAGGATGAAAATTTCTTTTTAGTGTCTGAGGATTGCCAATTTTTCATTAGCAACATTGGAGATCTTTAGAATTATAACATTGGAAATCCAGATTTAATTTGAAATAGATAATGTATTTATAAAGTTCACTGGACTTATCAAATCTGAAAAATATTTTGGAAAAAATAATCTAGAATTAAAAAAATGTTTAAATATCTCCTTAGAGGGAAGTCAGTCAAAGATACACCTTGGCAGAAAATCAAGACATTCCATGATGTAGTGGAAACTCAGCATTACCTAATGATTAAGCGCATAAACCCAGGAGCCAGGATATCAGGATTTGAATTCTAGCCAAATACACTTACCAGCTATGTAAATTTGGACAAGTTACTTAATCTTTCTGTGCTTCAATCCCTCATCTGCACAATGGGGACACTAATACTTTCTCGCATATGGTCCTTATAAGGATTGCTGTACTATATAGTGTTATATAATAATAGAGCATGTGTTATATAATATATTAAAATATAATATATATTGCATAATATTATATATATAATTAGTATATTACAGTATTTTAAAGTACTCAGTGCCTGGCTTATGGTAAGATAATCACTATGTATCATAATTCATTAAGCTGGAGACATTATTCTTTGTAAGTTAAGCAACTCTTTAATGTACAGTTAAGAAATTTAAAAATACTGCACATTAACTGTGACATGCCATTGATTATGAGACACACCCTGACTTTTAATATTACAAAGTGTACATTTCAGACTAAAATAAATTTGTTAATATTTGTTAAATAAATGTATAAACTTTGTTTTCTCTGGAGGAAACAAGTATAATAATATTTATAATTCATAAAACAACATATTTATCAAAAATATTTCAATGAACAGAATGCATATTCATTCATTTATAGCTTCATTCATTAAGTCAGTCAATAATTATTGAATAACTGAGAGTAATCTTTTTTGATAGTTTAAATGACTGAGCATGACAATTAGCTGATCTCATGTGCTCTATTCATATTTAGGCAGAATACCTAATTTATAGGACTCTCTTTATCTAAACAGACCTTTCTATTTCATCTGTATTCTGTGGCTGAAAATAACCAATCTTCTGGAGAAGGACAAACAAATTCATTTTCTCCATAAAACCCTTTATTGCTACTTCTGTTTTACTGCCACCAATCTCGAAACTTCTGTAGGGTTTGGCTATTTGTAATTTTACCATATGGGTTTTGTCCATCTCCACATATGGTTGGCACCCTGTATATCATTTTAATTTTCACAATAATTTCTTCTTGACTCTGAATTTTAAGTTTTTATTCATGAGCAAATGTGGTCCTTAAATATTTCTAAGTATAACTGTAGTGACATGGGATAAATTTTCATGATTTTGCAATTCCCCCAAATTTCCAAATTCAACTTTTTTTTTCCTTTGAAGTTTAAAAAGAAATCGGTATCTCTTGAATAATTTTGAGTAGTTGATTACGTGTCACCAATGATTATCTCACCACTGTTCTAGCCGTTGCAGATAATACAGAAATACAAAAGTTGCCCTTAACATGCTTAAATCTAATTGCGAAGTCAAGAGTTACGTGTATACAGAAGAGCAGGTAATATGGGGTGATAATGCTAAGATCATCAAAGGAGGAAGAGAGACAAGGAGAGAGAGAGGGAGAGGGAGAGAGAACTACATGTGTTAAAGAGAGAAAAAAGGAAAGTGTTTCATGGGGAGGTAGGATTCAGTCTGGGTTTTGAGAAATGGACAAGTGTGTTATACCCAGAAAGGACAAGGAGGCAACTTTAATGAGAAGAATATATAAAAACCAAAACCAAAACAAAACTGTGGTGTACTGATAGCAAATCAAGATGATGGATCTCATTTAGTATTAATGCAAATAAAAGAGAAGTGTGTGAGAAATGCATATGTATTGATAGGCAACAGTGTTTCAGAGAGATTTCACTACAGTGGTTTGCAAGCTGAAGTGAAGAAAGGGAATGTGTAGAAGAGCAATAGAAAATGCATGACATTTATGCTGCCATTTAAACTCTGAGCCCATACTGACATCTGTATTAATCACAGCACCCTTTCTCACTCTGTACATAAGGGGTCTCAAACTCTTTTGCACACAGCATCCCAAGAATTACTGCCAATCAATCAGAGTTGGCAGTTGAAATAAAACCTAAAAGTACATTGGACACAGATCAGAAAATCTAAATTCAAATCTTCATATAACCACTGCTTGTGTCACCTTTGGTAAGTCACAACCTCCATAAACTGCATGTTTCTCATTGGTATCATGAGAATAGTGATTTGTTAGGCTACTTCAGAAACCTGTTCTTAGCATCAAATAAGCTAACGTATGCGGGATTATCTTGTCAATATAAACAATGTCAGGCAAATGTAAAGAAACATTCTTTTCTTGTATATCTTCTTTAAGATATAGAATTATCACATCTTACATCTTAATTTCCATGTCAAGTTTGGAAAGCATGTATTCTTTGTGTGTGTGTGTGTGTTTCCAGCATTAAGATTTAATTAAGGGAGCATATTCATTGTAGAGAATATATGGATGATTGTAAACGTGACTCCTCATTACAGCCTTAAAAATTTTGAAACACCAAAGCACGAAGATGTAAATTATATATCCAAACTACAGGTACAAAACAAGTACATGTATTTTCCATGCTCCAAAATTGAGTACACACCATACTGTCATAGGAAAGGGGTTTACCAATGAAGACTTGACAATAAAGTACTCAAGACTACCAAGATATACCAATATAAAATAGGAGTTTATAAAAACAAGTTTGACAATAGCAGAGAAGACCCTTTTCATTTCTGAGCAAAAATGCATTTCGTTATACATACTCTCTCCTAAAATGAATAAACCGGTCACTTGAGAATGCTCTATTTATTTTCTCTATTATACTACAACATTCTCCATGTCTTCTGAAAAAAAATATTGTGCAGGAACTGTGGGATAAGCATGCATGTGGATGGAACAGCACAATTGCACTGGTTCTTACAACTCACTTCTAGATAAGGAGAAACTGTTATTCATTAGTATGGCCCAGGCTTAGCCAATATGCAGTTTGGAAGGACACTGGGTTAAGATCAGAATGATCTGAAACTCCACCTTCTAGAATTGATGATTTTATATGCCGTTGTATTAGTCAGGCTTCTTTTTTTCTTTCTTTTTTTTAAAAAAAAATTTATTGGAGTGTAGTTCATCTACAATATTGTGTTAGTTTCTACTGTACAGCAAAGTGAATTGGCCACACATGCACATATATCCACTCTTCTTTACATTCCCCTCCCATACAGGTCATTCTAGAGTAATGAGAAGAGCTCCCCAAGCTACACAGCAGGTCCCGATTAGTTATCTACCCTTACATATAGTAGTATGTATATGTCAATCCCAATCTCCCAACCCATCCCCTCCCACTGCCCCCACCCACGGCAACCACAAGTTTACCCTCCACATCTGTGACTCTACCTCTGTTCTGCAAACAAGTTCTAGTCAGACTTCTTCAGTCATTAATTACAACTCAATTCAAATAGGCTGGAACATATACACACTACTATACATAAAATAGATAACTAACAAGGACCTACAGTGTAGCACAGGGAACTATACTCAATATTTTGTAATAACATATATATATATATATATATAGTACACCTGAAATTAACACAATGTTGTAAATCAACTACACTTCAATTAAAAAACTCAAAAAAACCCTAAAAAGTAGGCTGAAAAACAACTTTTATTTATTAAGACTTAATAATAATATATAATAATGAAAATAGTCAAGAACTAATAATGTATCAAGAAAAAGGATTATTACTGACTGATACACATAACTGAAAAGCCCAAGCATGGCTAGATTCCAAGACTAAGATGATGCTATCAGGATTCTGCCTCCCTCCATCCCTCGGTTTGGCTCCCTTCCCTCTAGGATTCACTTTCACACAGACTCTCCACATATGTGGTAATAAAAGTGGCATTCAGCAGCTCTAAGTTTAAATCCTACCAGCAGTAACTCTGAGACAAATAGCTTCTCTTTCTAAGGGGTTCCTATATGTTGACTAATTGGCCTGATCCGGTTCATGCACCAACCTCAGAACCAGTCTCTCGTCAGGGAAAGTGTGATGCACTGAACCAGGGCAGGGTCACGTCCCACAGTAACCACACTGCTGATTTATAAAGGATTCATTTCCCCCAAGAAAACTTCAGATACGGAAAGCACATATTCTTTCTGCTTTAAGCTATGTATGTACATTTGCCAAGTAAGGCAGCCCTCAGATACAAATTTTAAAATACTTGTTCTTAATATTTTTCATTCCTTCAGAAGGAGTTGTTATTTATGTACTGGCAACCTGTCAGTGCATGTGGATTCACATGCAAGGTTTATTTATTTCTTCCTCCTATAGAAGCCTATCTGCATGTTGCCTTTTCTGCTCATTTACCGGAATTAAAAGACTTTACCAGGATAAATTTGCTTATTTTATACATGTAAGTAATGAACTGATATTTGTTAAGATATGAAGATGTTAATAATTATGGAAGTATAGGATATTTTACTTCTTTTCACTAAAATAATTTACACAATGAGTTGAAAACAAAATGGGAAAAATTAGAGATCACTTAATACATAAGCAGAAATTCTAGATTCAGCAAGACTAAAAATTATTCAGTTGTTTTCTTCTTAGTTTCATTTTGAAACAAACTGCACTATTATTTTTTGGTCAGTCCTTGAATGTGCAATATAATTTTCAGTCATCTTCGTTATTCAGGCCACTCAATCAAGTATTTTATTTTAAGTATTTAATTTTATGTCTTACACAACAATATAACTAAATATTGTTGTGTAAGACATAAAATTTCCTAATGTATATATGGTCCTTTATAGAACAAAGGCAAACAAAGCTTCTGATAAGAAGTACACAATTATGATGCAGGCAAAAGATAACAAAGGTCAAAAGAGACATGTAATGTAATCTACTCATAATTCATGAACGGTACTTGAAATTATGGAGGGAATGATTATACATCTCATGATAGAACCCCTGTTAAGCAGGAGATCTCAGTGCCAACTTTTATTCTCTGTAAAGTTTCAAAACATTATGGAGAAAAGCTCCATATGAAATACCCAGAATGACAAAGGGGCCACAGTCAGTGAAAGGAAGATTAATTTTTTTTTTTTAAGTATATTTCAGGTTAAGAAGGAGTACATGGTGGGTGGAGCAAATGAATGGAACCAATCTTTAGCTAAACATTACTAATGAGCTTTTCTTGAAATATTTTAATGATTGGAAATTTTTCTATTGTTTTTTGTAATTTTTTTTTTTTTTTTTTTTTTTTTTTTGCGGTACGTGGATCTCTCACTGTTGTGGCCGCTCGCGTTGCGGAGCACAGGCTCCGGACGCGCAGGCTCAGCGGCCATGGCTCACGGGCCCAGCCGCTCCGCGGCATGCGGGATCCTCCCGGACCGGGGCACGAACCCGTGTCCTCTGCATCGGCAGGCGGACTCTCAACCACTGCGCCACCAGGGAAGCCCTGTAAAAAATTTTTTTAAACTACCTCCTTACATCAGTTCAGACATGTCGACATACCCATTCAAGTACAGAATTATTTTTTCCTTTCTGCAGTGAGTGTGAATCTGGTTGAAAGTTAGCCCAGATGGACTGTCACATGTCCACCCAGTGTCAGCTGTGGTCTTATCTTCCTTGAAGATGAGGGAAGAAACACCAAGTGATAGGTTTGTCAAATTTGTTCAGCAAAATGAGCTCAACATTCCAGTAGAATAAAGTCAATTAAATCCACTTTGTTATTTACCCAACACATTTTTTATTAATTATTTTTTTATTGGAGTAGAGTTGATTTACAATGTTGTGTTAGTTTCTGCTGTACAGCAAAGTGAGTCAGTTATACATAAACATATATCCACTCTTTTTTAGATTCTATTCCTGTATAGGTCATTACACATTATTGAATAGTGTTCCCTGTGCTATACAGTAGGTTCTTATTGGTTATCTATTTTATATATAGTGTGTATATGTCAATCCTAAACTCCAAATTTATCCTCCCCCCCATTCCTCCTTGATAGCCATAAGTTTTTTTTCTGCATCTGTGACTCAATTTCTGTTTTGTAAATAGGTTCGTTTGTACCTTTTTTTTTTTTTTTTTTTTTTTTCTGTTCGCGGGCCTCTCACTGTTGTGGCCTCTCCCGTTGCGGAGCACAGGCTCCGGACGTGCAGGCTCAGCAGCCATGGCTCATAGGTCCAGCCGCTCTGCGGCATGTGGGATCTTCCCAGAGCGGGGCACGAACCCATGTCCCCTGCATCAGCAGGCGGACTCTCAACCACTGCGCCACTAGGGAAGCCCTGTACCATTTTTTTTTAGAGTCCACATATAAACATTATCATGATATTCATCCTTCTTTGTCTGACTTACCTCATTCAGTATGACAATCTCTAGGTACATCCATGTCACTGCAAATGGCATAATTTCATTCTTTTTTATGGCTGAGTAATATTTCATTGTATATATATACCACATCTTCTTTCTCCATTCCTGCATCAATGGACATTTAGGTTGCTTCCTGGCTATTGTAAGTAGTGCTGCAATGAACGTTGTGGTACATTTATCCTTTCAAATTCTGGTTTTCTTTGGATATATGCCCAGGAGTGGGAGTGCTAGATCATACGGTAGCTCTATTTTTAGTTTTTTAAGGAATCTCCATACTGTTCTCCATAGTGGCTCTACCAATTTATGTACCCACCAACAGTGTAGGAGGGTTCCCTTTTCTCCAGCATTTACTGTTTGTAGATTTTTTGGATGATAGCCATTCTAACCCGTGTGAGGTGACACCTCATTGTAGTTTTGATTTGCATTTCTCTAATAATTAGTGATGTTGAACAGCTTTTCATGTGCCTCTTGGCCATCTGTATGTCTTCTTTGGAGAAATGTCTATTTAGATCTTCTGCCCATGTTTTGATTGGATTATTTGTGTTTTTGATATTGAACTGCATGAGCTGCTTGTATATTTTGGAGATTAATCCCTTGTCAGTTGCTTTGTTTGCAAATATTTTCTCCCATCCTGTGTGTTTTCTTTTCATTTTGTTGATGGTTTCCTTTGCTGTGCAAAAGCTTAATTAGATCCCATTTGTTTATTTTTGTTTTTATTTACCCAACACTTTTAATCTGCAACCCTATTTAGTCTGTTCTCTTGAGAACGATACCTAGGTTACAAAATTCATACCCACAAGAAGTGAGACACAGTGACAGCACTCTCACATATGTTTGGAGAGTCTCTATGGAGAAGTATCTTTGACAGCTTCTTTGAACCTAATGTTGATTCCATTTGTTCTTAGTCTTATTCCAGAATTAAAATCTGTCTTCAGAAGCTTAAAATACCCTAGAGTTATTGTATTTTAAGCCTGATCAAATGGTGACTTCAAATTAAGATTTTTACCTAGAGATTTGAAGATGTCTAAACATAATAATATCTTCTAACTTATGAAAAGGAGCAATGATTCACATTAGAGTTAGATATTTAGTTGGGACATTTTCTTCCTCTCTCCCTTCCTTCTTTTTTTCCTTCCTTCCTCCCTCCCTCTCTTTCTTCCTTCCTTCTTTTCCTTTTTCTTTTCTTTTCTTTTTACTTTCCTTTTATTTCCTCCCCCCCTCCTTTCCTTCCTTCCTTCCTTCCTTTCTCTTTCTTTCAAAAATATCAACCCATATTTGTTAACCAAAGAGAGTGGAATGAATAGGAATGTAAACTCTGGAATTGGACTGTGTGTGTTTTGTTTATAGCTCTACACATCTTAGATATGTGACATTGGATAAGTGACTTCATTTCTCTGTGCCTTTATTTTCCATCTATAAAATGGTGATATTAATAGTAATTATTTTCTGGTTATGGTCTGGATTCAGTGTACTTTAGTTGGTGGGCACCTGGCATGTATGGAAAGAGCTTTTATATAGTTAGAGCTGTAGCAGTAATGGTGATAGTGGCAGTGGTGATAGTGGCCATGTTACTGTGTAAGGCTCTGTATTAGAAATATGAAAATAACTTTCTCTTTCCTCAAGGAGTGTTAGTTTCCTATAATGTCAGCCATGTTACTATCTGTAATTTTTCCCTGTGCATCCATAATCTTATGTGTGTATGTAGGAAATATGTAGATGGGAGAGAGAGAGAAAAAAATAGAGAGAAGAGGGTGGGGAGAGAAAGCCGTCAGTATTAAGTAAGTGCAGGGACACATTATCTGTTGCTCATCTTTATATCTCTTAGCACCAAGAAGAGTGCCTAGAACAGAAGAGGTGCTCAGTAAATAATTGTCAAACGAATAAATGCACTATTATCTCCTTCACTCTGTGTGTGTGTGTTTAATTCTTCATGCCACTGCTTTGTGTTCCTAGGAAGAGAAGTATAAAATTAAATTTTCCCATTTCATCACCAACTACATTATCACTTTTTACTTATCTCACAGGTAGTAGTGATTAGCTGGTCAAATGAACGATTCTGAGAAATATCCTTTGAATAATCCCACCCTTGAATAATGAATCCTAGTATGTTTCATTTATGATATTTTGAAGCAATTCTAAGAATGAATTTTATTTTCTAATTCCTATCTATTATAGTAGTTAGAGCAACACTTCTGTGTTTAAGTTCAAGATTTTAAACTCATACACTAATATTAAACTTGTGCTCCCATTTAATTGTCTTGTCTCATTTGTGTTGTGTTATTAAACCATGATGTCACACTCCCCAGTTAGCCTAATGCTTTTTTTTTTTAATCAGAAACTAGTGTGAGGTGATATATGCCTCCCATTCATCTCTCAAAGTATAGACATTTACTGACCATATAAGAAAAAAGAAAAGCAAAGATCACCAAGAAAATTCCTATGTTTCTCTCAAGTCTCAGGATAATTGACATACCTGCTTCCTGCCTTCTGTAGACAAAGGCCATTTTTTTTTATTCTATCGAGGATGTCTGACCTGAACAGTTTGGTGCTCTCTGATGGTGGGAGCAGGATTAAAAATTTGTCTGCTGATGGCTAAGTTTCCTTTGTACAAGGGTAAACAACACTTCCATTTGCCAGTAGGAGAGAAACTTAATTATGCTCACATCTGAGTGACTCGTGGGACCACTCCTGCCTCAATCTGGCTCTCTGCTTCCTTTCCTAGAGTTCTCTGCTACTGAGATGAAGCTTTCTAGTCTCTAGTGCTTGAGCTCATGCTGACTTGACTCATTAACTGATTCCAGCTGTTCTTCCCTAGCAACAGACAATTTCTCATCTGCAGGGCCATTTGAGCTCAGATGTGAGTGGCAAAGATCACTGTTTGACTGTTTTGAAATTCAGGTTATAGTTAGAAATGGAGTCAATTTAAAATGAAGAGTTTTGATTACCTTATATTCTGACTACATGTTGACTTTCAACAAGGATTTCTTTACAGGGATTGAAAACTAAACTCTACAATTTGAAATCCACATGAAAAGAAGTAGAGATTGTACATATACACAACAAAAAACTGAAAATAAACTAAGCTCTGTGATTAACTGTGCATGAAAAAAAGAATGTTGAATTTCCACTGTTGAGCTGCATGACCCCAACATGTCAGCTAACATCTTGGGATATTTTTTTTTCTCATTTATAAAACAAGGTAGAATTAGATGATCTCCATTGATACTTTGGATTCTATTTTTATAATATTTTACTTTATATTAAATAGGGAATAAAATACCAAAATATTACAATTCTATGAGACATGGGGTTTCCCTAGAAAAAAATATATCATAAATAGAAAAGACAGTTCTACAGATTCTAGAAAAACATATGCCTTGTACAAAAAGTGACAAATGACAGTGATCAATCAGTAAGTGGGAAGTGAAGCGTGAGAGTAATGGCAACAAATTGTGATATTTGAAATCTAGTATTTTAGAAAATAAAAGTGAACTGCAAAACTAGTGTGATAAGGAAGAAGGAGATGGTTGGCTTTGACACACCAAAATTCGTCTGAATTCTTATTGGTCTCTAAATGAATGATATTACTGTTATTTTTTTAAGAGGAAACCAGAAGAGCAACATGCATGTACTTTTGTCACTAGTGAATGTTTTCTCTCAAGCTAACAGCCTTCTCTTTGGACCATTTCCTTCACCAACATATTATCTACTTGAAAGAAAATGTTTAAGACCTTCTGTTATAAAAGATTGTTTTAAAAATAATTCATATTCCTGAGCGGGGGAAATGCTGTACTCTACTTGATTTCAGTAGAGATAAACAGTGCAGGCACTTTCCATTCAAGTTTGGATCTTTCCTTCCTCCCGTCCATCTTGCCTTCCCTTCTTAATGTATTTTTATAATATCTGAATTTACAAAGGACATGATGTGGCTTCAAAGCTGAATTATCACAATAGTCTCCTAACTAGCTGTCAGCTTGCAATATTGTTTCCACTGAAATTATTCTCTTCATGATTGCACAGATTAGACCATTTAATGTTTCTCCTAAAATTCTTTGATGGTATTACATGTTCTTACACCCTTCACAAATTTACCTAAAAGTCTCAGCCTGGGATTCAAGGCTTTATTCCTGCTGGCCCTGATTTACATCACACACACATGCATACACATACGCATGCATGTACACAGACACAGTTTTAATATAAATAGGGTGAGCATTAACTGCCCCCTCCAGTACAGCCAAATATTCTTATCACTCTCACTTAAAAGTATCTGCTTGGAAATAAAAACAAAAATAAACAAATGGGACCTAATGAAACTTAAAAGCTTTTGCACAGCAAAGGAAACTATAAACAAGACAAAAAGATAACCCTCAGAATGGGAGAAAATATTCACATACAAATCAACAGACAAAGGATTAATTTCCAAAATATACAAACAGCTCATGCAGCTCAAAATTAAAAAAACAAACAACCCAATCAAAAAATGGGCAGAAAATCTAAATAGACATTTCTCCAAAGAAGACATACAGATGGCCAGGAGGCACATGAAAAGCTGTTCAACATCACTAATTATTAGAGAAATGCAAATCAAAACTACAGTGAGGTATCACCTCACACCAGTTAGAATGGGCATCATCAGAACATCTACAAACAACAAATGCTGGAGAGGGTGTGGAGAAAAGGGAACCATCTTGCACTGCTGGTGGGAATGAAAATTGGTACAGCCACTATGGAGAACAGTATGGAGGTTCCTTAAAAAACTAAAAGTAGAATTACCATATGACCCAGCAATCCCACTACTGGGCATATACCCAGAGAAAACCGTAATTCAAAAAGACACATGTACCCCAGTATTCACTGCAGCGCTGTTTACAATAGCCAGGTTATGGAAGCAACCTAGATGCCCATCAACAGATGAATGGATAAAGAAGATGTGGTATATATAAACAATGGAATATTAGCCATAAAAAGGAACGAAACTGGGTCATTTGTAGAGACGTGGATGGACATAGAGACTGTCATACAGAGTGAAGTAAGTCAGAAAGAGAAAAATATCATATATTAATGCATATGTGTGGAATCTAGAAAAATGGTACAGATGAACCAGTTTGCAAGGCAGAAATAGAGACATAGATGTAGAGAACAACCGTATGGACACCAAGGGGGGAAAGTGGGCTGATGGGGGTGGTCGTGGTGGGATAAAAATAAAATTTAAAAAAAGTATTTGCAATTTTCTGGCTAATGCACTGAACTTCACATTATTCATTATAACTAGATTTCTCAGCTTACTTCTCTTCAATTATATCAGTTCTTTCCTAGGAAATAAGCCTTTTTCAAATCACGTAAAATCCCAAGGAAGGCTTGATTACCAGGTATACAGTAGAACGTCTTTTGTCTTGTTTGACACTCAAAATTAACATCTTTCTATCATTTGTTATAGATGCAGAGGTGTGTTGATGATTATTTAAGAACCAAGAAATTTATTTTCAAAGTTTATAGATTGTTGTGGTGTAAATGTTCTATGGCTGATTTCAAGCTACTGATACGACTTTACTGAATGGGAAGTTGAAAAAAGATGTTCACAGTCACCTCTCATTCACCAGTACCAACTGACTGCAGCAAGTAGGACCTGCTGCTTCAAACTGATCATTATAAGAACTTTGAGAGTAAGTGATGTTTCAAAGTCCTTGAATTTTCCATATCTTCTTAATAATACTCTGACTACATTTGACCTCTAGAGTGTATATGCATCAAATTAGAAATTTCTGTAATGTCTTTTTCTAACTCCCTGGGTTAGATGAGGATAAATGTGATCAAGTGCCCCACTCTTTAAGATCTGGTAATTTGATCCTCCACAAATGTTGCAGGAAGAGGGACCCTTTCCAGGGCCCAAGAGTGGGCTCTTCTTTAACACTTGGAAATGAATTGTCCAAAGAGACACTGACAAAGCAAAAGACTTTATTGGGAAGGGGCACCCAGGCAGAGAGCAGCAGAGTAAGGGAAACCAGGAGAACTGCTCTGCCATATGGCTCTCAGTCTCAGGGTTTATGGTAATGGGGTTAGTTTCCTGGTTGGCTCTGGCCAATCATCTTGCTTGACCCGTATTCGGTTTGACTCAGGATCCTTCCTGGTGGTGTGTACGCATCTCTCAACCAAAATGGATTCCAGTGCAGTGCAAAGGATTCTGGGAGTTTGGTAGGACATATTATGGGCTGGTGTCTCCTCCCTCCTTTTGGCCCCTCCTGAATACTCCAGGTTAGTTTTCAATGGCATGAAACTATGTTCTTTACTGTGACCTCCTGTTGTGAGACAACTCATGCAAGTGGTTATCATCATGCCTGGCCAAGGCAGGAGGTTTCAGTCAACGGTTCCCTAACAGTTCTTTCTAGGGCAGTTTATAATTCACATTTATTGTCTCTTATAATTACTTATCCTCTCATCATCTGTATAAATAAATGATCCTTCGGCTTTTATAGATGAGGAAACTGTGAGTCTGCTGAGATAAGCAATTGCCTCTAATTTGAGATGGTAATTTACCTCTAATAAAAGAGATAGTAAGTGACAGAGCCAGGACGATTCTAGATGTTTTGACTTCAAGATGAGGAGAGCAACAACAACCACCAAATATTCTCCAACATCTTAGCAGAAAATTTTGGACAAGGAGGGTGTTATCCTGAGAAATTTAAATAACGTGATAATGTGAATACATTTCTATTCTTCACTCTCAGAATTTCATATTGACTCTCAAACCAGAAGTTCCCTATTTCTTCTGAATCCACAAAACCATCATACAGGAAAAAAAATCTGTTTGTTTTTCTTTTGTGGTGGTATTTCACAACCATGGCTACTAGATTTATACAGGTTATGTTTCTTTGTTTTAGATTTTGTTTTAGCTCTTTTTTTTTTTAGAACTGGCAGGGTTTTTTTTCTAAACTCAGGGTCAACAACCCAGAATAGATGGAATAAGGCCTACAAAATTTCAGTTGGCAAAACAAATGCAACTGAGCGAACATTTGAAAGTAAGCAGAGTCTGTCTTTGACTCAGTTTCCAAAATCTTCCTCTTCAGTTGCTCTGAAACACGTTCTTCCTGTGGCTCCCCATTCATCTTTACTCTCACCTCAGCATCTCATTCTAGTTATGAATTGCCTAACTTTGTCCAGATCTTCCCTTCCACATTCTTACCTGGTTAACCAACTCAGTTGCAAATGCATCTAAGCTGCAATCTTTACCAGAGACATTTGCATGTTAATAAAGGGCTAATGAAGGTGGGGGAGACATAAAAGAAGAGAAAAGACTAGAAAGTCAGTGATTTTATTTCTAGTGGGATAGGGAGGTTTAATTTATTTACTCATAAGATCTGTCCAATTAATACTAATAAGTATTAGGAGAGGAACAAACATGTCCAGTCTACCCCATTACTGCCTTCCTTTTTTTAGTTTGTTTTGCCAAGAACCAAAAAATTAGGGTACATCTTCACTGACTTTCCCCCAAATTAGGTTCTCTACAGTAACAAAATCTCAGAGATAGTTTGTGATTTTAAGTACCATATGAGTTTTTCTGAGCAGATATTGGCGGAATAATATTAGCAGAGATGTGACACTCGGACATCCAGTTTATGGAAGAGAGATATAGTCCTAATTCTACTGTCTTCATTCAACACACAAAAAAGTGTCACTGAGAAATATTGCCCAGCACACAAATATGTCGGCTTATAGTGTAAATAACATCCAGCTGCCTCCCCACCCTCTCCCCCCACACCACCCCCACGAAAAAAATGAGAGAAAAGTGAAATGAGTGCCCTATACTCTTAATCAGTCAACAATAAATCCAGATTTAGATAAAATCAGTTGATATTTTTAGGGATAGTGTGTCATGAAGAATTTGGCCTTGCCCAAGTGAGGTCTATCCTTTATCACTGACTCCTGGGACACTATTTCTAAATCCTTAGAATTTACTGAGTGATAGAAGTATCTTTGTTATTCATTGGCCCATGCCTGGGAGTTTATGCTAATGAGGTGACTCATAATGTGTCCTTTGAGCCCTGAAATATCAGCCAGACTTCTGGACAAAGGGGTGCTGGAGACTGAGTTCAAACACAAGGGAAATCAATCAGTCAATCATGCCTATGTAATGAAGCCCCAATGAAAACTCTAGACACTGAAGTTTATGTGAGCTTCACAAGTTGGCAGTGCTCCTTAACTGTTGTCAGACATCAATGCCCAGAGCGTCACACATCCTGAGGGCAATGGAAGCTTCTCATTTGCAATCTTCCCAGATCTGCCTTTTGTGTCTCTTGACTTGGGTGATTTTAAAGTATCCTTTTCCTGTATTAAACCATACTGTGAGTATAATAGCTTTCAGTGAGTTCTGTGAGACTTTCTAATACTGTCAAACCTGAAAGTCATTTTTGAAGATCTTCAAACCAACAGTTAGTGTCTGAAGTCTTGGAAAGAGTTGGAAGTCTGGAGAACTGTGCCTTCAAACCTCACAGTTTGACTAACTCCAAGCAAATGGCCCAATAAAAACTGATATGAAAAAATACAACTTTCATTTGTTTCATATAAAGAAAACAATTTCTTTTTAATTCCACAAGGTCAATATCAGGCTGCAGAATGCTCCACACATTTGTCTTCAAACTATAAATTCCTATCCTTGGTTGAGATTTCCTGGTTTCAATAAGAAAGCATTTGTATTGGAAATCACATGACATATTTTTAGAAAGTACGCCTGTTCTTATTTAGAACCTTACAATTAATTTTTCTCTCTCTTTGAAAACTTGTAAATTTAACTATTTGCCAAATTACCCTTAGATAACAGAAATTAAGGGGTGGGGACATTATCAGGTAGTAAAAGGTTAAACAATGATATACTTGAAATATAGCACTAATGAAGGGAGTAAAGAAAAAGGAAGAGGGCTTCCCTGGTGGCGCAGTGCTTGAGAGTCCGCCTGCCGATGCAGGGGACGCGGGTTCGTGCCCCGGTCCGGGAAGATCCCACATGCCGCGGAGCAACTGGGCCCGTGAGCCATGCCCGCTGAGCCTGCGCGTCCGGAACCTGTGCTCCACAACAGGAGAGGCCACAACAGTGAGAGGCCCGCGTACCGCAAAAAAAAAAAAGGAAGAGAAGAGGGATAAATGAGACAGATTACCCCACATTCAAATCTTGGACTGTAGATACATTCTTTTCTTAATATAATAAAGGACCTAGGTCTTTAAGACACACTGCATGTACTCAAACCCTTCAGCAATTTTCCAAAATAGACACGAGTCCATTTTCCTGAAACTTCAGAGTCTTTCAAGTTAACAGAGTTTTACATGAACTTAGATATGGATATTGTCTAAGATCTCTAAGCGCATTAATAAGTGTGCCAGTGTGACTTGAAGATAAGACGATGGACTCACCTATCATCTTTGTCACTTCCAACCTCTTCTGTATAGAAGAGGTAAAAAATAACTGACTGGGCCACTGATAAGGGCAGAAGATATATTCAGCTAGGTAAGACAATAACCCGGTATTCCAGTGTTCTTTCAGGTAGTGGCATTTAGAAAATTTTGAGAGAAAGAGAGAGAGCACTAGGCAATTTTTTTTTTCCAGAAAGCTAACCTCAAAACTTTTGAGGAAACTCTAAAATTTTTATCATCTCTGTAGTTACAATTATTAAGTACATGAATTTAGGAAAAAAACTAAGTTTTACTGCAATATATTGTATCTATATGTCATTTGGTATATTCAACTACATACTTGATAATTGTCATTAATTATCCTGCTGAGCAACCTATTTAAAGCAGTAATGTGTAATACCTAGTGATGCTACGTTATGGCTAAATGTGGCCAGATTCTTCTAATATGGGTGATCTCATAAACGCTGCCTGAGATATATAATTGTTAACTTTTCAATAGAACTAAGTTTCTATTGCATGGAAACCATTCCATGCCCTTGGTCTTTAAATTACCCATTTATGATGTTCTCTAGTGCTTGTTTTGATGTACAGTAACCAGTCAAGCTGTGGCAATCAATCTGTAGATACAGTGAATTTGCCTTCCCTATTTGAGCAGGGATTTTCATAAGGAGAAGAAGCATAATTAATCTACAAGTTCTGAATTACCCATGGGAAGACATATTTTTTTTATTCCCCTCTCTATCAGTAGCAAATTTGTCACGTTCATTTAATATATGTTTCCTCCATTTCGTTAAGTTAGAGAATGCACCTTTCATTATAGAGGAGCACAGACATTGAGGCAGTTCTATTTTCTCTAAGGGATTGGTATTGGAAGTGTGTAATAGCCTACCTCCCCACATTTGTCGTCCACTTCTTCTGAACAAACTGTTACTAAACACTGGAAGACTTTTCTTTCTTTTTTTTGCGGTACGCGGGCCTCTCACTGTTGTGGCCTCTCCCGTTGTGGAGCACAGGCTCTGGACGCGCAGGCTCAGCGGCCATGGCTCACGGGCCCAGCCGCTCCGCGGCATGTGGGATTTTCCCAGACCGGGGCATGAACCTGGGTCCCCTGCATTGGCAGGCAGCCTCTCAACCACTGCGCCACCAGGGAAGCCCCTCCTACTTTTTTCAAGATTAATTTCAAGTGTTACTCTTCCTTTTAAGTTCTACCTTGACTTCAGTGGGCAGACACAGTTCTTCTTTTCTCTCTGCCACCATATAGCTATGTATCTTATAGAGACTCTTTTTAAAGTAGTTAGCATATTGCCTTGAAATTACTCAACTGCTTATTTACTTAGTTACCAGTAAAGCAACTCTACATAGAATCTTTGTGAACGTATCCTTACTCTTAGCATAGTGCCTGGCAGTGTAAGTGCCGAACAAATACATACTTGTTGAAGGAATGAATGAACCAATGAATAAACCCAGTCAATGATTTAATCATCTCATTTACAACTTGAGCTTCATCTCCTATGTAAAATGGATAATAGCGTGTTAGAGTGGAAAAAAATAGTCAAAGTCTGATTTTGACATCCTAGCCACATGCTTAAGAGAAAGTTACTTAGTCTTTTGAATTGTCTGTTTCCTCATCTGCAAACAAATAAAAGAAAAAAATTTTCATCTCAAAATGTTATGAGAAGTAAATGAAATAAAATATATTTGCGACTTTGTAGCCTGTAAAGTACTATGCTCATGTTAGTTCCATTGAAATCGAGTAAATTATAAATGAATTCACTACGTGGGTTATTGATAACTACAAATGGTGCATGGTGTATTCATAAGGTGAACCTCTGAAATATAGTAAGCAAAATTAGTTAAAAGATGCCTGAAATCAAGAAATCATTATTTGGGTGAGAAAACATTCATCAGGGATTTGATTCTAATTGAAATTTACCAAAGTGACAAATACAATTTCTTTTTCTCCCATGTGAAAATTCAAGGCTACTGAAGTGTTGCTTGTTACATATACTAAAGGATGAAATTAATCAAATCCATTATCTGCCCCACTGTCACTGCTCACCACAAAATTTGGGCTATTTTGAGAAGCTTACCATGGATTATGGTTTTAATTAACACTTTGTTTTTAAAAGAAGCAATTTTTGATGTAAAGCATTCTTTTTTATTGAAGAATCATTGACTTACAATACTGTATTAGTTTCAGGGGTACAAAATAGTGATTTGATATTGTTATAGATTACACACCATATAAAGCTATTATAATATTATTGACTATATACCCTGTGCTGTACACTACCTTGTGACTTCCTTATTTTATAACCGGTAGTTTGTTCTTTTTGACCTAAAATTGGTGAGATATTTTATTTTAAAAAAAGAGAATAGAAAATACTCAAGTATGAATGAGTTATATATAACTCACTAATACTTTCCTTATCATACCATCCCGTGTGTGTGTGCATCGCACAGGGACACTGGTTTCACTGACATACATTATTACCATTTATTTCTAGTGCACAATTTTTTTGAATGGAGTTTTCCTTATTATTAGAGACAGGTTATTTTCATTAAATAGAGCAAGAAGAATAAAGAGTTGCTTGAAATCCAATTAGATCTTCTGTTTTCTATTGTGTTTCTAATGATGAATATATACCGGTTGTGTTCTTTAAATATCAAGGGACTTAAAAAATAATCCAAAATGTGTTTGATATCTCACACCTTTCCTCTTCATTGGTTCATGTATATGGCTATTTCAACTTCTTTCCTTTACACATATCTAGTATTCTTAGGGGAAAAAATTAAGAGAAAATTACAGGTTTATGGAAAGTTTTCATAGTTCTGCCTCTTTCTAATTCTTCCACAACACAATGGGCTTTACGTCTTAGCCTGGGTGTTTAGTTAGTGGATTCAAATCCATTGACTTCTTTATATATTGCTCAGTCTTTACAATCAGGGGGATCTAGCAGAGGGTCTCATTTTTTTCTTGTCTAAAAGAAAAAAGACATAGCTGACATCTTCTTTTGAAAAGTCTTCCAGTGTTTAGGGCTTCCTTGGTGGTGCAGTGGTTGAGAGTCCGCCTGCCGGTGCAGGGGACACGGGTTCGTGCCCCGGTCCGGGAGGATCCCACATGCCGTGGAGCGGCTGGGCCCGTGAGCCATGGCCACTGAGCCTGCGCGTCCAAAGCCTGTGCTCCACAATGGGAGAGGCCACAACAGTGAGAGGCCCGCGTACCACAAAAAAAAAAAAAGTCTTCCTGTGTTTAGTACCAGTTTGTTCAGAAGAAGTGGACGACAAATGTGGGGAGGTAGGCTATCACACTTCCAATCACATCTGTGATCTTTGGCTGACCAAAACCTTTCTCCATACTCTAACAATTTCAGTGTTTCTTGACTTTGTGAATCTTACCATCCTAAAGTAAAGTAAAAAAGAATAAAGTGAACCTTAAAGAAATTAAAATGTCATTTAGCTTTCCTTGCAGCTAGAGCATGAACATGAGTTAATGGGAGACATTTGTTTGGAAATTATTGAAGCTATTGATGGAACATGCATCCTTTCTGCTGGCAAGTTTGGTGGCAGAGGCAACCTGGTTCTGGCATCAGTAATGCCAGAGGTCCACTTATTAAGTGGGTCCCCAGAGCTTGAGAGTTTCCTCTGCAAGCTCAACCTTTCCAGTGATTCTGTGAGCCTTCTAATACCCTTTAATGCATCCTTTCCTGGTATTGTAGATAGAATGGATAACCCAAATGATCAACACACCTAGCTTTTAGGACTGTTATGAGGATTCAAAACAGGGCACAATATAAAGCACTTAATTCAATTGCTGCACATGATGTGGGCTCAGAATATTGTAGCCATTAATATTCAAATTTAAACTCCTGCTACTGTGATAAAATAAACATCTGGCAATTCTATTATTTGATAGTTCGGGTTATGAATTGTTTCAGCCATTCTTGAAGTATTTTTTTAATTTATATTTTCCTCAGATATTATATTGAGTGAGTTTTAGACTTAGAGCTTGATATGTGTTTTTAATAAATAGCAAATTTTGGAATATTTGTGATAAAAAGGTTTTCATACTCATTATCTTAACTTTATCACTTTATCCTAGGTTTTGTTGAATTTTGCATAACTCTTAATGTTATAAACTGCAAATCTGTGTGAAAAGTCACTTTTCCCCTTTAAGATAGTAAATTATATTTAGTGCTTTAAAAATGATGGCTTGTATATGAACTGATTTTGATTTATTATGACTGATATTTTTGCTGGGGTTCCCAGGTCCAACTAATAATAAACCTTCAAAAAACATTGATGATGTTGGCATATAAGTAAACTCTAATATGATCTAAGTGATTTTCAATTACAGATGCCCAAAAGGCATCATATATTTAGTTATTTTTAGGAAAGAGTTACAAGTGAAAAGCAACTAAGAATACTTCCTCCTGGAAAATTTCTCCAGCAGTATAGAAAGTTTCTTTCAGACATAGGCTACTGGTTAAGAAAGAAAATAAGTTGACATGAAGAATCAGAGGTGGTCAATTTGCATTCACACCTCATAGAAAAGAAAAGTTGCGTTAACAAAAAAGTCTCTTTTCAGCCCTCAGGTGTTAACCATTAGAATATGTAGAAGCAGAGAAACTCTGGAGAAATGAGATCCAGAAAGCCTTTAATGATCTCTACAGGGAGTCTTTATATAATTCAGCCTCTGCAGATAAGAATGGGTTGGTTCAAGAGGTGAAGAATGCTTTTTTTTCCCTTTGTTTTAGGTCTGTGTTTCCATGAAAATATTTCTAAATAGTATTTTGACCAATTGGTATGTCTGTTAGGCCCTACAGATTGGAGACTTGTGGAGAAAATGCTAAATATGGAATTTTTCCTTAGATTCTTCCTCAGACCTTCACCATCCTTTTTATTGACCAGGTAGGAAATAAATAGAGTTTCAAAGCTCTATTGTAAAAATGAAATAAGGACTCATGCTTGGAAGGTTAAACGTTAAAGCAAATATTAAATATTTCTTCAGTGTAAACGATGTACCAAACAGTGTGCCAGACTGTGAGACCCAAGGTGGAAAGGAGGCAAATAAAAGAATTTAATGCTTTTTGTTACCTTCTGGAAGCTTACTGAAAGCTCAAAAACTTCAAAATTCCTCCTTTCCTCCACCTAAGAATGTCAATACTAATCAATAGAATAGCTTTAATTGGCACAGACTTTTCTTAGAGATTTCAGTTGGTGTCTGCCCATCACTTTCTCTGAGACATTGCATCATGGAACATGAGAGAGACCATGAAGGTAAGGCAAAATTGAAATAATTCCTATTATTACATCTAACTCACTTCCCAGTGACTCTCCAGGTCCTTGAACCCTTGTAATAATTATTCCTCTACCAATTTCTTAAAGTAGTTTGCTAAAGATCCCTGTTATTTTTATTTATTTATTTATTTATTTATTTATTTTTGTGGTACGCGGGCCTCTCACTGTTGTGGCCTCTCCCGTTGCGGAGCACAGGCTCCGGACGCGCAGGCTCAGCGGCCATGGCTCACGGGCCCAGACGCTCCACGGCATGTGGAATCTTCCCGGACCAGGGCACGAACCCGTGTCCCCTGCATCGGCAGGTGGACTCTCAACCACTGCACCACCAGGGAAGCCCCCTGTAATTTTTAACATGAAGGACATAATTAAGCTCTGTGAATTTTCTAGATAATTTGTCAGTATATAGAATTTCCTGTTTATCATACCAGAAAACAGGCAAGTGGAGGCTAGCTGAGCCTACAAAATACATTTAGTAGTACAGCAGGGATTAAAAAAAAGTCTTCTGATTTCCTGTCAGTTCTCCTTTAGAGGTAAGTAATTAATTGAAATCAGCCTATGCTCATTAAATGCTTGAGGTGAGCTCACTTTCTCTGTATAAATAGTTACAATATTTGTCTAATGTCACATTAAATCATAACAGAGTTATAGTCTCATTCTTTCTCTAAGGTAATACATGGCTTTATTCTAAATAAATATAACACTGCATTAACAATGCTCGTACTCTTTTAGAATCCACATTATACTAAGATACGATCTATTCTCTGAGGGCTATCATTATTTGACATGAAAATAACTATTTGCAAACAAAAGTAAAAGGTATACTTTCTTTTTATGCAATAATAAATACCCCATGTAACTTTGGTGCATTAATTGTTTGTGTCTACTGAAAAAAAAAAAGCACAACCTAAAGGTTGAGAGTTATATTTTATTCGGCTGACATTCTTAGGACTTCAAGCCTGAGAGGCAGCATCTCAAATACTTTTGAGAGACTGCTCCTAAGAGGCAAGGGGGAAAGCCAGGATATATAGAAGTTTTTGCAGCAAAAGACCACGTAGTCGGAGCATCAAAGGATTACTGTTAATTAAAGAAAACCAGATATCTGAAGTTAAGGAATTTAGCGCTTTTCTATGTATGGGAAGATGCAAGAGTCTGGGCTCACTGAAATCATTCCTTTGATATGCACCTCAGCTATCTGGCTTCAGTATCCTGTGTTTTTTCATCCTGTTTCCTCAGAGTGTACCGTCCGGGGAAGGCTGCAGTGGCTGACTGCTAGGTGGGCTTGGCAGTGGGCAGCCTGTTTGTCTCCATCCTGAGTTCCCTCAGGGCTCACTGTCCAGTGTAATGGCTTGATGGCTGCAACATCCTATGTTTACTGTTATGGCAGGCAATATTTTAGTTCTTATTTGCATGAAGTACAACTTGTTTGAATGCAGTGTTCGTGTTAAGCAGTAGAGAATCTTTGGAATCCTGAAAACTCTGAGTCCTTAGTGTTTATTTACTAAATTCGTCCATGACTTAACTTTGTTGATGTCATCAGTCCAATTCAATGTGGTATTTGGTGGTGGTAATATCGAATGGTCTAATACCTCCCTGGATACACAAAGCTTTTCAATATGCAAAGGCACTACTAGTATCTTTCAGATCTGCCACTAACAGCCTTTGTGACTCTGGGTCTCATTTGATTCATACATACCATGAAACAGTTGTGCTTGACAAGATAATAAATCATATAGTGTTACCTATTTATTACTAGGTAGGAATCCTTTTATTTTTTAGGAAGTGCATGTGATTTTTTTGCCTTATCATTGTTGTCTTTAAATTCCACTAGAATGTATAGATTTATTTTTAGCTCATGTTCTTAGAATTTAGTGGTCCTATGCAATATGAAGTCTTCAATTCAGACAGTTTCTTCTATTATATGTTCTACTATAATTTGATAATATATTCTTTTTTATATTCTTTGGGTTTACAGTTTATATTATACAAATGGACAGATGGATCACTTGAATTTATCCTCAATATTATTTGTATTATGGGAAAGAACCTTAAAATCATCTTTAAATTATCTTCTAGATCACTAGTTTGGTATTAAACTCTACATTGTATTACTGTGCATTTTGCATTGAACTATAGAATTTTAAAGTTTAAAATCATGTAGTTAATTTTCCAGAAAATTTTTCTTATTCTTTGATTTATTTATTTTTACTATATGGCCTTATTTTATAGATAAAATAGCCTCGTGAATATCTAGGAGAAAAAATTATTAGAATTTTTTCAAACATTTTTTTCTGTTTTTTAATTTTATTTTTCTGTTTCCACTGTGATGAGTTATTAGATATTTTTATCTTGTCACTTTCCTTTGATGTTCTAAGCTTTCTTTAGATATCTTGCAACCCATGCCTCATATCTTTGAATATATGAATAGGACTAGTTGTTATTAGTTTGTGATGCTAGTGTGGCAATAATCTACAAGTATGCAATCAAAAGTGATTTTGCTTTGCTTTGTTATTATTGGAAAGTTAATACCTTGAATAACTATTCTTTCTTCACAATCTTCCACACCAAACACACCCCACCATCAATGCCCTTGGATAATCTCCTTTCTTTACCAAGATAGCTCTACCTTATCCAACAGGACTCTGATTAAATGTAATTTAGTTGATGGAGATATTCTGAACATTCATCTAAGATAAGTCCACCTAGTATGCCTCCTGGGGTACCCTCCACATTTCTCTTGACCCCTTATATTCTAATTGTTTATTCAGTGTATAGCTCTGTAGTGGACCAAGGGTCCATACTATGCCAGCCTTGTTCATTTTTACATCCTCTTTCCAGTATTGTGCTTGCCACCTCTTACCACACATAAATGTAAGCCGAATGCCTGAGTAATTCAATGAATGAAAAGATCTACATTCTTATTTATAATACTTCAGGTATTACCAGAAATACAGAAAGTTATTGCTGTTATGTATTAACATCAGACTTCATCTATAAGACTTAACGTATATAAAATATTTTCTATTTTTCTTGAACATCAGCTTCATGAGGCCAGGGATTTTTGTCTCTTATATTTACTTTTATGTACCCAGAATTTAGACAAGTGCCTGGAACATATTAGGCACTCAATATAATTGTTGAGAGGCCACTCAATTTATCTAAAATCATTTTAACTTTATTTCCCATCATGAAATTTTTATGTTTTGTACTAATTTCTAATGTGGTTCAAACACCGTTGCGGGCTTGTGGGCTGGTGTCTCTCATGATCTACCACATAAATGTTGTCACTTTCAAAAACAAAACAAAGCAGAAAGCTTCCTTTATGATTTCTAAGGAATTATTTCTTAGGCAGATTACTGGAATCAGAGGTGATAGAATTATTTTGAATGGTGTCATGATGTATATTTAAATATCAGGAAAATATCATAGCCTTAGCCCAGTTAATAAATAAAAGTAAGTGAGACAGAGGAAGGAAGGGAAGGAAATATATTTATATTTTTTGTCCTTAAGTGTTTACTGAAAGTTTTAGTTTTTATTATCTTACATGAAGCTATTCATCTCAAAATATTTTCCTAATAATGTACTCTTTATTGTTTTATTGTGGGAGAGGAAGAAAATTAAGATGCAGGGCATCGTAGGCAAAATGAAAAATTAGAATATAGTTGACCCTTGAATAACAGGGTTTGAATTACCTGGGTTCACTTATACATGTATCTTTTTCAATAAACACCTACTACAGTGTTACAGGACCCAAATGGTTGAATCTGTGGTTGCAGAACCAGGGATACTGAGGAATCACGTCTACAAATTGGAGGACTTACAAGTTATACATGAGTTTCCAACTGCACAAAGGGTCAGCACCCCAACCCCCTGCATTGTTCAAGGGTCAATTGTATAATGTAAGGGACTTAATTTTTCCCTTATTTAAATTCAAATTGAGGATCACATAAACTGATTTAGTGATGTGATAGTCTGAAATAAAACTTCAGAGGATTTAATGTTCATCCATTTCTACTCTCTGTTTCTCTAAAAACTAGACAATGAAAAAAGTCATTAAAATTTCTTCAACTGCAAGTAACTAGATTTCATCAGAGTTCACTCATTTTCTGAAAAGACTTCCTTTCCCTAGCATCTAACATTTGTACTCCAAATTGTGGGCATCTTAATTTTTTTTAAATAAGCATCAATACAGCATTAGGCAAAGCTTATGTGGAAATTAATCTATAACATATCAGTACTTAAAGTGAATTTAAAATTCTTAAATTCACACTTAAAATGTGTAACATTTATATCAGAAACCTATTTTGTATAATGAGTAATTGTAAAATGTTTAAATTCTTCACTGCATAAGAGGGTAGACACTTTTGTGGACAATGTGTAGAAAGTAAACAGGTGTGCACTCCTCACAACTCTAGAGTTTAAGAATTCCTCTGACTATGCTAGACTGAATGAACTCTGCTGGTAAAGACTCTGATATTTGCAGATGTATCTGACTGTGGGTGTTAATGGACACAAATCCATGTCCCCAGCTCACAGTGAGGCCAAACAATACCAAAACGTCAGAGTTTGGAGCAGAGAAAGGTTTATTGCAGGGCCATGCAAGGAGATGGGTGGTTCTTGCCCCAGAAGAACCCCAAACTCTCCTTTTTAAGGAGGGACATGGTTAGTTGTTACAAACTTCTTGCTGTTGAATCCTTTGTTCTGGCAGCTGTCCACATAGGTCAGGTCATGATGTTCCTGGAAACCTCCAACAAAACAAATGTTATTTTCTGTTCTGCAACTTTTTATCTCCATATGAATGGACTTTTAAAGGTCAGAGCCTTGGGAATAGCCTATCCTGTATATTTCAGGCTATAGGCAACATTCTTTTACAAAAGATGCAGGGCCAGCATGACTAAGCACAGGCAACAAAGCACAAAGGTTAAAGTAAAAACAGATCTAGTATGGAGTCAGATTTATTCTCCCCTATTACACTGGAGGTAATAATAGACCCAAAGTCTTTATTTTGTATCTCAAAGCTGTCATAATACCACACTACACAGTTGGGCTTAGGTGAGTTAGGATGAAACCTTTAGTAACCTTGTGTTTTGAGATCCAGAAATAGATTCATACTACCTTATATTTTCATCAATTTTAGTCAACAGAAGATGTCCAGCTATTCTAGAAAATCTATCACTGCATTAGTGTGAAGCTGTGTACCTCAGATTGGGACTTGAACCCACGGTCTTTTAATTGAGATCACACACCTGGTCTCAGGACTTAATGAAGCTCAGGTTCTTGATGTCTCATCACAGAAAGAAATCAGTGGGAGACAAAGTGATAGGTAAGAAGTGGATTTATTTAGAGAGAAACACACTCCACAGACAGAGTGTGGGCCATCTCAGAAGGCAAGAGGCCCTAAAATATTGCATGGTTAGTTTTTATGTGCTGGGTAATTCCATAGGCTAATGAGTGGGAGGATTATTCCAACAGTTTTGGGAAGGGGTGGGCATTTCCAGGAATTGGACCACAGACTACTTTTTGGCCTTTTATGGTTAGCCTCAGAACTGTCATGGTGCTGATGGGTGTGTTATTTAGGTGCTAATGTATTACAATGTGTGTATAATGAGGCTCAAGGTCCACTGGAAGTTGAATCTTCTGTCATCTTAGACCTAGTTGGTTCTAATCAATTCTTGTCATGTCCTATGGCTATGTCCTATGTCAAAGGTTGTGCCCTGCCCCCTTCCCTCTTGTTTCAAATGCTTATCTCAATATTACTCCTACGTTCTATGTTCTCATTTCTGCTCTTCATTTCCCATTTCTGAATTTGTTCTTCAAACACCCCATAAGAACATTTTCCCACATTGATCTACTTGAAAAATCATACAGCTTAACTAGATGGCAAAACACACAAATAGACACTCACACAACATTTATAATAAAACTAGGTGGCAGGATATCCTCACAAAACTCAAAATGCAAATGAGTAGGGATAAACCACCAAGAGCCCAAATACCTGCATTTTATCAGCGTCTTTGTGAGACAAAGCAGAGGGGAAAAAATTGTATCTGACCTGATGGAAGAAAAGTCCTGTACCAGACACAAAGAATTCACAGGAAAGTATCACAGGCCAATTTGAGAACAGCAGCTGAACTTGGGGAAAAATTTTGCTCAATCCAATATCAGGAAAATGCAAAATGTGAACTCTCAAAATTGACCATCTGGGGCTCCCTTCCAGGACAGCCCCTCGCACTAAGGAAAAATTGATGGGAGTAAAACCAGAATTGAGAGGAAAAGACAAAGAAGGGTCTTATGTAAGTGAGGGAAGGAAAGAGAACCAGGAAATACCAGAAGTAAGTTAAGTTAACGTATTTTTTTAACACTATATGAACAACAAAATTTTGAAAACTTTGTGAAGTTAGCTATTCTAACTTCTAAACTATGGCTTCTAATTGAGCAACTCATTTTAAAATTTCAAGGAAACAAGTTTACATAAACCTGAGTAAAAGCAAAAGATCAAGGTCAAATCCCACGCAAAATTATTATAAGAAAGAGAGAGAACAAAGTGTTGAAAATATCCCTGGAGACAATGAAAGCACACCAGAAAAAGACCAAACCATTAAAAAAAAAAGCCTATTTCAAAACAAGATGTAAAAATAATACTAAGAAGATGGTAAAATATAGAAGAAAAATAATGACTGAGAATCAAAAAAAGAAAACTCCAAAATGAGATGATGAAACTCAGGAAAGAATTAGACATAATAAGAAAAAAATCCAAAATCAAGAAAAAAACCAAGAGGGACACAAGAGCAAATACATACAATAAATAATGTCTAATGAGAAGTAGAAAGTTAATGGAAGAGTGTTTTAAAAATAAAAGAGAAGTGAAGAAACAGATACAAACTACTCAGGAGCAACTGAAAAAAGCAAAGATGGACAGCAGAGTTCAAAGATGTGGGTAATCAGCCTCCTTACAGAAGAAAACAAAGGCAAGAGAACAGAGCAAATAAAAAGACTGTAATTCAGAAACATTTTTGTGAAACTCATTTAAAAATTTTAAATTTGAAACTGCATACTGAAGAAGTATACCACAGGCCTGAGACTGTCAATCCAGAACACTCATTATGAAGATATATTCTGGTAAAATTACTTGACTTTAAAGAAAAAAAATTCTTTGGGCATCTTGAGTAAAAAATTTAGTGACTTGTTAGAAAAAAAAAATGGCAGTATTAGAAGACATTTTAACAGAAGCTCTTTATGCCAGATGAAAATGGAGAAATGTAGGTAGTGAGCCAAGGAAAAAGATATGAGCCAAAGATTTTATGTCCATCAGAACTGACATTTGGTGATAAAGGTCACAGACAAACCATCATTAACGCGTGAGAACACTGAGAATGTTGTTCCCCTTAGTGCTGCTAGAAAAATCTAAGAGAATTAACCTCAGTTAAAATGACTAGAGAGTTAGCAACTTGCAGATCAAAGTTGCTGTTGATCACCAGCAGCTGCTAACATCACATGAAGAGAAATAACCAGGCCTTGTGTCCTTTAATATGCTACCTATAGTTTGGCAAACTTATCAACCCTGATTTTCAATAAGCCTATTGATGAGTTCCCAGTTTTCAGGAAACACAGAGGAATTTACTGCAAAATGACGATGCAATCATCAAAATTCAGACTGTGACAAATCCTGTAGATAAGTGGTCTAGGTTCCTAAATGTATATATCTTAAAGAACACGAAAAAGACGGGGGTGGGGGTGGGTATCTAGAGACTATTAGTGGTTTAAAAGATATGTAACATAAAATTTATGAATCAAAATTGACTATACTATAATGTCTAATTTAATGTTCTGTATCACACCACTCGAATGAAAAAATTATAAGAAAATACGAAGGAATGATTAATATAAAAGTCAATGTTGAGTTATTTTACAGGGAAATAAGTGACTGTTATTGGGATCAGGCAAATAGAGGGCTTCTAGTTTGCCAAGCGAAGTTCTGTTTCCTGACTTGGAGGTGTTTACATAAGTTCCTGGCTTAAAATAATTTACTAATCTACAGAGAGAAAGAGAAAAAGGAGACATTTCAAAGTAATAATAACCTTTAAAGTTAGGGAAAGCTAAACTATAGTGTTTAAAAATGCAACCTTGAATTTTAAAACTATATAGGAAAGTAGGGAGATTATTACAATAAACATTAGAGTGATGATGGGTTTACCCTCACTTTGGAAGGGTGAGATAAATGATATTTGAGAGGAGGCATGTGGAGAACTCGTGGGGTGACTAACAAGGGCCTGTGTGCTTTCAATTTTGAAGGTTACAAGAGTGTTTCTGTTAAAATTCATTCAGTTGCACATATATCTTAGGTTGATTTCTTTGTGTTACTCCAACAGTTGAAAATGTTTTAAAATATAAAATATGTTATCTATAACTATATGTCAATGATTTCAACAAGACATATGGGATAAGCATGAATAATATGTCAAAAGAGATTGTGATGGTTAATTTCATGCATCAACAAAGTAAACTTTGGTGCCAATTTATTTGGTCAAAAACCGTCTACCTGTGATGGTATTTTTTGGATGTGATTAACATTTCAATCAGAAGACTTTGAATTAACCATACATACTACCCTTTACAATTGAGTGAGTCTCATCCAATCAGTTGAAGGTTTTAAGAGAAACAACCTAGGTTCCTCAAAGGGAGAGGATTCTTCCTTTAGACTTCTTTTAGATTCAAGAGTGCAACATCAACTCTTGTTGAAATTTCCAGCCTGCTGGCCTGCCCTGCGTATTTTGGAATTGCCAGACATGGTCAGAATATTTGGAGAACCCTTGTACAAAGATAAAGGAAATATTTACAATATGAAACAAGAGCAAGATGCCATTATGAAAGAAACAAATAGAACTATTATGTATGGAAAGTATGAGTTGATATAAAGACCACAAAAGAAGGAATGCAAAGTAGAAAGGATGTGACTCATGGATGAATTAGCATATTAGATGACCATATTGAGAAGTTCTATAAAACAGCAGTGAAGAATAAAAGAAGAGAAAATATAAAGGAAATTTAGTTGATAGGAAGGAGAGATATAGGATTGCCAATATCTGAGTAATAGTAGTTGTGACATACATAAAAAATAAGTATGGATAGAAAATAATTATGGATAGGAGGAAGTATTTACAAAGTTAATAGAAGTATATTTTCCAGAATAAAGAAAGATGAACCCCAGATTGACAAAGCTCACAAGATGTAACACAAAAGATTTATAGAATCATTAATATGATTTTTTTAAAAACTACATCAAGAACTATTAAGAATCTGAAACTTTACCCCTCTTACAAGCTAAGAAGTCTCTTTGTCAAAGTTTTCACGAAAGCTGGCAATAGATAAAGATGGCTGGGTCAAAGACTGAGGCAGAATAAGTATCAGCATATTTGTGTCAGTTCTCCTTGCCCCTCAGTCCAACAGGAGTGATGCAGATGAGCCCAGATGGATGCCTGCACGCAGTGAGATGCATTATTAGGAAGAAACCCTGATCGAAGGGAACTTGGATCTCTTTTAATGGGCAGTAAGCCTGCCCACCTTTTGCTCCTTAGAAAGGCACTGTATCTGTCCTCCAAGGCTGTTTGCGATAGAAATAACTTTTTTGATAGTCTGAAACAGGACATTCAGTGTGTGTAGAATTGAGTCACCTATGGAGAACTGTCTCCCTACCTACAAAATATCATCTAAAATAAGCAAGAATTAAATTATTTTCAGACTTCTCCATAGAAACATTAGGTGATAATATGGTAAAATAGATACTAAAATATTGAAGAAAAAGAATTTTGAACTCAGAATGTCATTATTTTCAGAGCTTTATTGATGTGTGATTGACATAAAATACAATTCATATATTTTAAGTGAAAAATTAAATGTGTTTTGACATATATAAAAACTCTGAAAGAGCCTCAACCATTCAGATAATGAAAATACTCCATTATTTCCAAAAGTTTCATCCTGGACCTATTTGCTATTTTGTGGATTTCTGCTCTTTGGGTTTAATTTGCTCTTTGTTTCCTAGTTCATTAAAGTAGAAAGTAAGGTCATTAACTTGCTGCCTTACTTCTTTTCTATTATAGGTGTTATAAATTTTCCTTTAAGTACTGCATTAACTGAACTCTACACAATTTCAGATCTTGTGTTATTATTTTCTTTTAGTTCAAAATACTTTCTAATTTCCATATTGATTTCTTCTTTAATTCATGGGTAATTGAGTTGTTTATTAGGGATATAGAGGGATAGTTCATAAAAATAATGGTTCAGTTCAAAAATAAAATAAATAAACATGTAGGTAACTATACTCTCTTTCCCCATTTTCTTGAATTATGATACCAAACTATTTTATTTTCTAGTTTCATCTCTACTCTTTAAAAAGAAAAGACTACTTTAAAGAGACTGTAATTTAATATTTTTAATGCAAAGATTTGTTATTTTTCTCTACAAATCCGTCAAAATGGATTGATAATCACCTTACTAGAAGTTTCATGCTTTTTATCCCCTTAATTAAGTTTTCAAATATTCAGGTGTAAATCAACCATAAAAAAACCCTGAAAATGAGAAATAAGAATTTAAAAAGTTTTTCCCTTTCTAGACTCTGGTTTCTAGAATAAATATTCTTAGTTGCTTTTTTTTAAACATCAAGTCTGTATTTCCAAAGAAACTAGTTGAACCATAAGGTGAAATGAGCTTTAAAAAGAAGAAAGGAAAAAGAAAGACTCCACAGCAAAAGTAGCATTCCAAAAGTGTTATTAAATTTATAATCATTTCTATCATTCCAGTATCATACACTAGTTGTATTATGTCTATCTGCTAGTACATACCTAGTAAATGTACAATTATTTTAAATTTGCTGGATATATACAATACAAAATCCCAGAAAAAATAATGTTATATATTTAATGCTTATTACTACTATTAAATAATATAAAATATTTGACAAACTGGTATCTGAGTTAGAATATCTGAGTTTACTATAAAAATTGATTTTCCTCTCTATCCTTTAATAATGCTACATGAATTTCTTTCTCCAGATGTTTTCTAATTACTTTGGAGGCAAATTTAACCTTGCCTCCAACTCAAAAATACTATTTGGAAGCAAACATATATTTATAGTACACAAATCTTTTGTGTGTATTGTACATAAGTAATATAAACACACATATAACAGTCTTCAAATATTTATTGTTAGAATGTTATTAAATATTGTTTGAGCAAACAGGAGTGGTGAACACTTTCATTGAGGAGACTTGACAAGAGGGAGAAAATAAGACAATTCATAATAAGAGCTGAAAAAAATCATGATCTATCATAGTAATGATAACAATACATAACAATGGCTATCATTTTAGCACTTACTCTGAATTGTCAAAAATCACCCATGAAGTAGGTACTATTATTTGTCATCATTTTACTAATTCGGAGAACAAGGAACTGAGCATCTATGTAACCTATTTTTTAATGGGAGGGTAAGGTGAAAAACAAGCTTCTGGTTGGTGCTACCAGGGTTATTGTTCTCCAGACAGCTTTATTGGACCTGGAATTTTAAGACAAAAGTTTGAGACTTTAAAAAGTTTGGATCTATAATGGGTGCTTCAAGCTATCCAGTTCTGAGCCTGGGGAAACATGTATTTACTCTTTTATTGGAACCTTGGAATAAAAACTAATTTTATTCAAGATTTCAACTCCCTCATTTTACAGGTAAGGAAATTGAGCCCCAAAGAAGTGCAGAGTCCTGCCTAAGAGTATACAACGTATTAGTAGCAAAGTAGGAACTAGACCGGCGTGCTTCAAGTCCAATATGGCGTGCTTCAAGTCCAATATACCTAAACATGCCAGTCCTGTAGCATCTCTCTGTTTTTCTTGTCCTCATTCATATTCACAGATAGTTTTTATGTTGCTGTAATTATAATATGGATACAACTCAAGAGAATACGAATTGTTTACAATAGCCCTTCTTTTCTCAAGTTTCATTCTGTCAATGTGTATTCTTTATGCTTTCCTCTTGGTTTTATACCTAATGCATTTGCTATATCTGCCTGCCTGTGAAGTATTTTTGTAAAAAGTTCAAGAAACTCATCAGTCCCTTTTACTAGCATTTGTTGAAATCTCTGACCACATTTTAAAATTTAAGATTTTTTTTCCTTTTAAATAAGTTTATTTTTTAGAGCAGTTTTAGGTTCACAGCAAAATTGAGCAGAAAATACAGAGAGCTCCCATATACTCCCTGTTCCTAAACAAGCACAGCCTTCTTTTCCTACTGTCAACCTCCTGCACCAGAGTGGTACATTTCTTACAATTGATGAACCTGCATTAACATATTATTATCACTGAAAGTCCATAGTTAACTTTAGGGCTCACTCTTGGAGTTTTACATTCTATGGGTTTGGACAGATGTATAATGATGTGTACTCACCATTTTATAGTATCATATACAAGAGTTTCACTGCCCTAAAACTCCCCTGTGGCCCACCTGTTCATCCCTCCTTCTGCCCTACCAAGGCTATGTCTATGTTCCTAAAACACTATATTAAACATATTCCCTTTACACATTCAGTGTTATATTTATAAAGCAATAACAGCAAAGACAGGCAAAATAAACAAAAAACATGCTCTAAAATCCCCCCCACACACTTATATATTTTGTAGAGAAATGAAGTGATGCTCTGCTAATTATGATACTGGTCGTATAAGAAATGAAGGGGAAAATGTCTCTTGATTTTAGTTTCCTTTCCTTTATCATACCTACATTTACATTTTGCTTTATATGGGAAGGATATCAAAATGTGACATCCCTTTTGGAAACAGAACATCCTGTGGGGAGTGAAAAGGTCCTGCTATGTGCTTTCACACATGAGAGTCATATGATCCTTGAGGGAGACCTCTTCAAATTTGATGCCATCACGTTTCTTTAAAGTCTGTTGGAAATCGATATCAGGCTGGATCAAACACGGACATTTCTATTATCTTATCCCAAAATGTGGCTTTGTGTGAGCTCACTAGTTTTCAAGATCTTTCCCATTTACTAATGCTTATTATTTCACATAGAGCACAAAACCTAAAAAGCCTTCACTTTTCACTGTATCCCACTGGAAATGGAATGACGCATTTCAGGAAGTTATTTGTAATTCAGGCGAGAAAGTTTTCCAATTATGACAATTTTTCTTAATTATTAGTGTCATATCTTAGTTGGGTTATATTGCTAATAAATGAAAATTCTTCACCTACATTTTTAAGGCTGACACTGGGAAATAAAATTTCAGCTAGAGAAATTTCAAGTGGCTTTCTTAGGAGAGATAATAGCAGGCTTCCCACTCAGTAATTTCTTTCTCGAACACTTAATATGAAAGGGTTTGGAGCATAATTTTGTCAGTGTGCTTTTTCAGTAAGTAGAGCAGTGCAAACACATATGCTGAAAGTTTTCTGAAAAGAAGCAGGACTATCTTTTATCTCATCCATCCTAAAAGTTCTGTTGACAGTACGAAAACTCTTGAGAGTCTTAAATGTTATTGGCAAATACCTGTGGTAAGTGTGTAGGTATTAGTGATAAGGAATAATAGCTAGTAGTTAATATTTATTGAGACTATTATGTGCCAAACATTTTACATTCATTCATTGACTGTATGACATGGCAACTTTATAAGAAAATGTTTACTGTCTCTCCATTCTACAGTGAAGGAAACTGAGTTTAATTAAATCCACCCATTGAACAAGTGTTGAAGCATGATTTGGTAGTGAAGTATTTCAAAATACCTACTACAAACATGTTCAAAGAACTAAAATAAACTGTGTTTAAGAAATTAAAGGGGAATATAACAACATGTAGGAAGTATTAATAGAGAGAAAGACACTTGAAAAAGAACACAATGGAAATTCTGAAGTTGAAAAATACAGTTACTGAGATGGAAAATTAAGAATTCACTGGACAGCTCAACAACAGATTTGAGTTAGTTGAACCATCCATGCTGTTTATGGTTATGGTTTGTGTGGTGTATTTCTTTCAGTGCTGTTACTTTCTACCTGTTTATGCCTTTGGATCTGAAGTGTGTTCCTCATAGCCATCATGTAGTTGGATTTCATTTTTCATCCAGTCTGACAATCTCTATATTTTGATTGGAGTGTCTAGTCCAGTCACACTTAAAGTTATTATTTATACGGTTGGATTTACATGTGCCAATTTGCTATTTTAAATTTTTTCTTGATATTAAAATTTTGGAATTATTATCCTACTGGTTATTCTAGTAATTATAAAATCCCCCTTAATTTATCATAATCTACTTCATGTTTCTACTGACTTAAATTCTGTAAAAATTAGGAAATTTACTTCAGTATAAGTCCATTTTCCCCCATTCTTTATCTCTTGATTGCCATATACATCACACCTATGTTAAAACTAAACACTATAGTGTTATATTCTTGTTATTTTCTACATACTTAGGTCTTTAAAGAAATTAAGAGAAGATAAACGTATATTAATGCAGGCTCATTAAAGCCCACATATTTATAATTTTTTCCACCCTTTATTTTTTCCTATACATTTAAATTACTGTCTGATATTGATTTCTTTTACCCTGAAGGCCTCCTTTAGTATTGCTTGTAGGGCATGTATACTAGCAATAAATTCTCTCAGTTTTTGTTTTTCTGGGAATGTCTTAATTTGGCCTTTGATTCTGAAGGATAGTCTTGATAAATATAGAATATTTTATTGACAAGTTTTCTTTTTCTTTCAGCAGTTTGAATATGCTGTCTAGCCACCCTTGTTTTTGTTGAGAAGTCAGTTGTTAACCATGTTGTTATTTTTCTGTACTGATGATTTGTTTTTCTCTCATGACTTTCAGAACTTTTTTGTCTTTGACTTTCAGTACTTTGATTATGATGTGTCTAGGTAGGAGTCTCTTTGTGTTTATCCTTCTTGGAATTCCTTCTTTTTTTTTTAAATCTTAGATTAATATTTTTCATTAAATTTCAGAAGCTTTCAGTCATTATTTCTTTACATATTTTTCTTCTCTTTTCTCTCTCACTAAACCCAGTCTACACCCTCTGGCAGCAGGGATTTTGTTTTTCACAGCCAAACCTGTGAAAACTATCAATACAATTCTTGCCAAATGAGCCAAGGGTTAGGGATTGGGAGTGTACCTAGGCAAGAAGTCTATAAATTCCATTGTTCTTACTCAAATTTGTAGAAGTTTTTCATTAGTAATGCTTCTCAATTGGCTGTTTTCTTATGATAGTTTTCCAGAGCCCTAAAATTGTTGTCTTGGAGAATTTTGTCCTGTTTTATACTTATTTTGCAGGAAAGGATTTACTTACCTCTTCCTGCTACCATTTCCAGAATGCAGAGACTTTTCTTCTTTTTTTTTTTTTTTTAACTCAGCCACTCTGAGCATCCTATATAATTAGTTTTCCACAAAGCATAATTTTTTTGTTAGGTGATAATACGAACAAAAAGCAGATATTTAAAAAAATTAATTTGTTTCCTGTCAAATATTATTTCCATATTTTTGCTCTACCTTAAAATCTTCAGAAAAATGTGTACCTCCTATTTCATTTCAGTGACTTATTTTTTAAAACATTTAAAAAACATTTTGACATATTTTCATACATAGTGAACAGTTATGTAGAATGAGGTTTGCCAATAACAAGATATGTGAATTATTCTTGTTTCTGCACATTTTTCACTAACGTATTGGAACCACTCCCATCACGCCCCCCTCACCATCACTGCTGCACAAATCCCTAAATCCTCATCCAGGTTGACCAAATTGGCTGAAATTCCTTCCCTTCAAAGTGGACTAGAAGGCTGAATCACCCACATCCACACAAGTGCTTAAACTGCCTGTACCAGGCAGATTCTTGCTAAAAATGTAAAGATAGAGGTAGGAAATTATTAGACAATAAGACTCTTTAAAGATAAAAGATCTATGGGAAAAGCCATAGTGGATAGTCCTCAGTAGCAAGATTAAGAGAGAAAGGAATTGTCAGTGACTAGGGAAGAGGAAACAGAAACTGAATTGAACAATGAAATTTGTTCAATTGATCAATGAAATTTATGTTGGAGACAGACTCCCTCTACCAAAGCTGGGAGAAGAGTAGTGAAACTAATCATTATCCTTTATATCTGAGACATTCTGAGCCTTTTCCTTTTCTCTATTAGTCATTTGTTATAGACCACTGTTTCTTTCGTGAAGCAAAATGTCTAACATAAGTAGTGGAGAGCAAAGGTAACTTGTGGAGGTATTTAAGCTGTGGCAGCACAGCTTGGAGGGCACATATCATTTGATATACATCATTTCAAATCAAACTCTTACAAAAAAAAAAAGATGCATATCAGGACCTCTGTTATTCTGTGGGGTTATCAAACAGTATACTGGCTCTATTTTGTTAAAGCACCTTTAAAATGTGCTTTGCCCCTATAAAATTGTTTCTTTCAAACTAAGAACAAAAACTAACAATGCAATTCAGATATTCAGCTAGAAGTAAATATGCATTCTTTACAATGTCAAATGTTCCTGGCTACACAGTGAAGTACTGGTACAGAATGTGTGTCTGATTTCTTGGGAGAAAATTTGACTTCAACATCCTTTAACTTTATATTCATGCAAACTTCTAGTGGGCAGCTATAAAAATGCTAATAGAGACTCCTGCATCTTGGTTGAAGGCATCCTAGACTAAAATCATTGTTCAGATTTGCTGTCCTTCAAGTGAAAATGAAAAGGTTAGGAGAAAAGGCCCTGGGGAGAGTTGATTCTGCTGTGCAGCCACCCCTCTCCACCATGCTCTGCAGCACAGGTTTTCCCTTCCGTCTTCTTCTCCACCCAGAAGATCACTTTCTTGGGATCTGAAGAAATTGTGCAGAAAAGTATGGAAATAAAATCTAAATGTGGTCTCTCTGATATGTCATGCTCTATAAAACACTAGAAACACACATAAGTTAATTTTCCTCTTCTCTGTTTGCATTTTATTTTCTGTTTGAATAACTGGTAATTGCACAGATATGTGAAATACATTAGAAATCCCAGAACAGTACAAATCCTTCTCCCCATCTGATTATAAAAAGACCTTATTTCCAGTTTGGGACAAGTAGGAGAAGGTGCACACTAATAATATATATTTTGAATATTTGTTCAAGATGTAGACAAATAATATCTGTTTATCTACTTTTCCTTTTTTTTTTTTGTTAAAGACAATACATTCAAACATGAATTTGCAGGACATAAAATATTTTTCACTCCTGATCAGCTAGATTAGAGAATTTATCATGTTGATTAATTCAAAACTTTGTTCACTCTCTCCTAAGTCTTTAAGGAGGAATTTAAAGGAAAATCAGTCTCAAAACCAGTCTGGGAGAGTTTAAATAATATTTGTATGACAATCATTCTAACAAATGTGGTCTAAATAACAATAAAATATTTGATAAGGGCTTCTCTCTGTGTCAAAGACATTATTTTCTACTGTAATGAATAAATTAAATTTTATAGAAAAGGTCCTTGAAGAATAGGGCAGAATCAGTTAAAGGAAACAGCATTGTCAATTGCAGAGAGATTTGAGAGTAGTTAGCACGCTTGAAGATCAGTAAATGTTTTTGTGGGGAGAAGGTGAAGGAATATTAACATATGCAGTGGAATGTTGGAAGAAAAGTCTGGAAAGTTTTGTGTCAGTCCTTATTGCAAAAAGAGAAGATGATAAAAGTCTTTGAACTATTGACAATACACAGGCATTCAGAGGTGGAATTTCCATAATGGGATGAAGTTTTAGGCTTAGGGCATCTCATCCACCCTGATACCTTCCAAGGCCTGGAAGGACGTTAGTAATACATTCACAAAATCATGTGGGTCGTTGTTGTTGATAATTACAAAGGTAAGATCTTTTTTTTTTTTTTTTTTATCTTTTTTTTGCGGTACGCGGGCCTCTCACTGCTGTGGCCTCTCCCGTTGCGGAGCACAGGCTCCGGACGCGCAGGCCCAGCAGCCATGGCCCACGGGCCCAGTCGCTCCGTGGCATGTGGGATCTTCCCGGACCGGGGCACGAACCCGTGTCCCCTGCATCGGCAGGCGGACCCTCAACCATTGCGCCACCAGGGAAGCCCAAGGTAAGATCTTTAATAATAATTGGTCAAAATAGTGAAGTCTTTCCACTCTCATTTTCCCTCTGTCACATTTCCCTTCACGTTCTATGATGATGGAGTTGCAGTAGGCATATCTGGGATCTGAATAAAAGGAAAGTGAGTTGGGGATATATTTACTTTAAATTCTGTATGTTCATGTGCACCTGTGTATATGTTTATGTGTATATTTGTGTGTATAATCCTAATTTCTCTCATGTGTGCATCACTTCCATTACCTATCCCCTGCCATTGTTGGGCATGATAAGATGTGTTTATATAGCTATATGACCTCTGACACTAACAATGTGTGTTGCCCTCCCTCTGCAAAATCCTTCTGAAAATTTACACTAAAAGAAAGAATGAAATATGTTCCTAATCTCTCTATGGAAAGTGATATAATAAACTCTTTGTCAAATGAAAAGGCAGACAAAGATTATCTAGTTAATGAATGTAGGAAAATAAATTATTTACATTGGTATCTGATTTTTAATTTCTACATTTTATATTCTTTTCCTTAAAGAGAACCCTCCAATCAGTGTAAGTTTCCCCAAAAGATGTGGATTTACTCCTGTAGTAAATTCACATTCTGTTGGTAGTTTTTGATGGTATGGTTGTTGTTTTTAAAGAGTGTAATATAATCGGAATTCTGCTTTTGTCAAGGTGCAAAATGAATGAGATTGCCAGAAAAACTACAAGTTAACAGAAAAATGAGAAAATCATTGACCTCCCCTGCTATAGTGTTGATAACATAACCTAGGAGTCATGGAGATGCAAAGTGGGCAGTGAATTATTTAGATATATCTTAGTAACACTGAGAAGTCTTAGTTATAGTGTAATGCAATATCTTAGAAAATTCTTCAAACTCACTTTAAAAAATAAATAAATAAAATGGATTAAGAGAATACAAATAGAACATATGGTTTTAATTTTTTGAGTTTATTTTCAAAACCATACTGATTTCCTTGTTGTTATAAGTTGACTGTTAACATTGCCACAGTAAGGACATCCTGTTTCACCAAGGCTAAAATCTAAATAAATGTACTCAGCAAACCAATATTTTCTTGCCTTTACACACAAATCTAATTTCTGAACAAAACTAATTGTGGTCATTTTAACTTGGTAATTTCAAATTACAAATGAAAAAGAGCCAAACCATGTTTCATTATCAATTTAGTGTTTTAAGGCTGCTTATAAGTATACTAAATTAATGTTAAAACAAAACTAAGTTTATACTTTTAAGGATTTTGTGGTTTTGAATTAGATATTTTAGGACTTAATGAGTCCCAAATGGAAAAAGTATTAGCTCTAACTTTGCTTTTTGTATTAGACCTATCCTGAAATTATCTTCTGAGTATTTCACTTCTATATCACTTTGGAAAACAAGAGTATATCTCTAATTGAGAAAGGCATCTCTAAGGATGATTATGAAGAAACATAAAACACTAAAACATAAAACACTAAAAGACAATGCATAGTAGAATAATTTGCAGTCATCTACTAATTCTGTAGGAAAATAGGAGAGGGGATTGGTGGAGTGTTGGGAACCATTCACCGAATATCTGTTTAAAAGTTGTAAATGCAAATTTAAGCCAATCAAGTTCAATTGTGATCAGAGCTAGTTGCTTAATGTTCTATTAATGGTTTTAGGAGAAACTAAGGACAATGAATTTAGTACTAAACCTGGCACACAATAGTAATCAAGCCTGTTCCTATGGAAGTGGACCCTGTGATGTCATGACACCAAAAATGAAAAAAACAAAACAAACACAAAAAATCATCAGGCAAACATATTCTTTCTAGCAATAATAATTGGCATGTACACACACATTTATGTACACACACACTCATATTACATTTATTTTAAATTGTGAATGGATTGTGCCTTTGAAAACTGAGTAAAAGGATAATACTCTGTGTACACATCTACAGGTAACCTAAAATTAGAGGAAGTGAGCCATAATACACTGGAGGGTCAAATGAGTTTCATAAGTGTAGAGGGTTCTTCATAACTAATACTTAAATTTTATTAAATAAACTAAGTAAATAAATATGTTGTTTTTAACATAACAGCAAGTATTTGAACTAAGCATAAAATGACACAAATGAATGTAAAAAACTGTGTCATAGTACTCTAAGTTTAGTAAATGTTTTTCTCCAAATGTTGGAAGTCAGAGGATTAAGTAACAGGAAAGATTAAGCAATTGCCTCATCTGATATCCTTAATTTACAGATAAAGAAACAGAAGTAAATCCATTTATTCATGGGTACACATCTAGTTAATTTATTACCCTGACTCCCAGTGTTTTATTTCCCTTTTCTTACTAAGGATGGGAAATAAATAGCACTCATGCCTTTACTGCCCCTCCCAGACCCAAAGTGGAAATTTACAGCATTCTTTCCTACCAAATTTCAGCCTGTAGGTACTCAGCCTCAGGATGCCCACCACAGTCCCCTCAGCAGTTATTTCTACTTGACCATGTTTAGCAATCAAGATGAAACCTATAAAAATAAAGCATAAAAGCAGTCTTCATATAGCAAGATTTTGTTCTACTCTCTAGTGACTCAACAAACTTTCATTGAACAATGAGCTTAAGGCTTAATCAATGACTCTATTCATTTCAAGTAAGATTATTAAATATTTCATGTGGACCTCAACAAATCTAAACAGACTCCCTAATATCTGATTCCAATATCAGATTCGATAGATGTTAATGAAATGGTTTATTTTTGTAAACAGACATATTTAAAATAATGCAGAAAATAATAATATTTGGGGACTTCAGCATTTTTAGTAACTAATAAAATAAATGTGACTTCCCATTATACCACCTTAACACTTGGGCACTTCTTTCCGAAGCTCTGACTACGGAAGTTCCTAAGAAGCATAATTGATTTTCAGTGCTATGGAAAGAAGGCAGATATGCCTTTGAAATAGTGGTGCTTCTGGCATTCTACAGAGTAATTTTGAAAGATGTTCTGTGTTGTCCTTCAGGAGAGCATAGGGAAAATCAGAATATGGCTAGGTCAGATTTATGGAATACACAGCAGTGCAGGAATGAAATATTTGTCTGAGAAATCAAAGAAGCAACCATAAGTTAGGCAGGCATGATTAGCTATTCAAAGGTATAATGTCTTCTAGTCTTTGGTGTTCTGCTTCTCTTCACCAGGGGAAACAGAACAAGACATTTAGTCGAATTCTCCATATGAGTCTATGTGTGAACTACTAAACTGAAAGAAATCTGAATTGAGAGAGAAACTCATCCGAGAGCTTTTACAATATCCCAGGGGAAAGTCATTTTCTTTGTTTGAGCTCAGAAAAAAAGAAAATAAATGGCATAAAATCTCCCATTTAGAATCTGTGGAGACTTTTTGTTGTTACTTTTTTTAAAATAAGGAAGATTGCTTTAAAGCTTCTTGGGACAAGGGCTTATTTAAAATTTTAAAAATAAAAACAGGTGACCAATATAGGATGTGAGGGTATATGGTTTAAGAACAAAATCAGGCAAAAATAAGGTGCTGAAATGAGTAAGACATAAGGCAAAAACAAATGCCTTTCTGTTCCTCTGGTACATAAAGATCGTACTGCTCTCAAAGTTCATGACAAATTTAGTGAGCTCCCAGTAATAGGCTTTTTCTTCATAATTAAAAGATTCAATAATGGTGAGTTAGATGTCCTGGTCACCCATCACAGTAATTATTTATTGTCATAAGTTCTAGTCCATCCACAAAAATCTGTCTTAGTTCATTTTCTGACTACTGCATTCAACATAGACTTTTTTAGCTCTTCCTACCTGACTGTTGACCTATGTAGTCATGAAATAATTTGCTTTCAGGGCAGATAATTCAATGATTTATGTATAAGATCCAAAGTTTTTAGATTTTGGAGTGATAACAAAGTGTCAACATTCTGTTCTGTATGACAGGATAGAGATGGTTAATTGGTAGAATATTTTCCTTTGCTTTTCAAAGAAAGAAATTTCAAAAAAAAGTTGGAATTTTTATTTGTACATAGACACAGAACACATGTTTAACTTGTGGACTCAGAACTAAATATGAAATGTTACACAGTATGTCCCCCATATATGAAACTTTAAGTTTCGAACTTTCAAAGATGTGAACATGCTTTCACATGTCCAATCACATAAGTTAGTTCACGTGTCTGGTGTACATTGTCACGTGCATGCATCCTCTACAAGTGGTTGTGCTTTTGTGTACAAGCTGGAGCTAGAACTCCTTGCTGTGCAACACGAGGAGCTTACTAATGAAGACCTGATGGAATTGGAGGCCCAGAGGAAGGACGAAGAGAGATAAGAGGAAGAAGAAGTAACTGAAGAACCGAAGAGATTCATGATGCAGGAAATGGTGAGGGGATTTTCTTTATTTGAGGTGGCACTGTTAAGTTTTTGAGGCACAGGACCAGAACAAAGAACGGTACACGAAGATTGTGATAGCCATTGAAAATGCAATCCAGTGCTACCATGTCACTTATGACAAGAAAAAAGAGCTACTACCCAGACATCACTGGATCATTTTTTCAAGAGGGTAGATGGAATTGAATCCAGCTAGGAACCAGAACCTGTGCCATCAACGTCAGGCGTGAGTGAAATTGCAGCTTGTCCTCCGTCTCCTATTACTGACGATCCCTCAGCTCTACCATCTCCCACCTGCTCTCCCTCCTCCAGTCAGTAACTCTTCTTGCCTGTTCACTTGATGCCAGCCCCTGTAGGCCAACTGTTGTACTGTACTACTGTACTTTTCAAGGCACTGTACTATAAGATTAACAATGTTTTCTTTATGTTTTGTGTTTGATTTTTATGTATTATTTGTGTGAAAAGTATTATAAACCTATTACAATACAGTACTATATAGCCAATTGTGTTAGTTGGGTACGTAGGCTAACTTTGTTGAACTTACGAACAAATTGGACTTACAAAGGCACTCTCGGAACAGAAATCATTCGTATGTAGTGGACTTACTGTATTTATCATATAGACTTGGAAATCTTAGCTAAGAAAAACAAATGAGATATAAATATTGAGGAGGCAGAATTATTACTACTTAAAGGTTATAAGCTTTTCTGCCAAAAAAATTCAAAGTAAAATAATGTTTAGAATTAAAAGAATTATGTAGAATAATCATTCAGAAATTACTAGTTACCTATATGTCAGCAATGAGCAAACAAGAAAAATAATTTGAGAACACAAAAATCTATAAAAACAGCAAACATATCACTTAGGACAGTTTTGCCTACAGATCACAAAATCCTGGCTCAAGTACCTTATTTGTAAAGGACAAATTACTGTTTAAAATAACTGAAAACACTAGAGTTAAGATGAACTTCAGATGAAGTTTAACCCAGTGGCTTGGCAATATTACCTTAACAAATTGTTCATTTATGCTTCTCTATTCTTTAATTTCCATTATATCATCTTGATTCTAAGGTTAATTTCTCTTTTGCCACGCAGATGGATGTCAACAAATTCTGGGGCTAAATGTTTCCCTGTTTCTGTCCAGAAGTAAAGATTAATGTCTTTTTCTCAGCATTCCTACAAAATGTCTAATTGAACTAATTTAAGCCTATTATCCATTGTAGTAGGCAGGATGATGTCCACATCCTCATTCCTGACACCTGTGAATCTAACATTACAAGGTAAAGAAGTAAAGGTAATAGATGGAATTAAGGTAGCTAAGCATCTGACCTTAAAATAGGGAGAGTATCCTGACTATAGAGATGTGTCCATTGTAATCATCAGAGTCCTTCAACATGGAAGTGGGAATCAGAAGAGCCAGTGTCAGGGTAACGCAGTGTATAGTAGACTCCATTGCTCACTTTGAAGATAGGCAAGGCCAAGAGCCAAGGAAGGTGGGCAGCTGTTAGAGGCTCAGAAGATGAGAAAACAGGTTCTCCTCTAGAGCCTTCAGAAAGCAGTGCAGCCCTGAGGACACCTTGGTTTTAACCAAGTAAAACCCATTTATGACCTCCAGAACAATAAGGTAATACACTGGTGGTGTTTTAACCCCTAAGTGTGATAACTGTTAGAGCAATAATAAGAAATTTATATATAATCCTTCCTTTAAGTCATCACTGTGGCCTGATAGTGAAACACTCTGACTGTTTGGCCTGGGTTACATGGTCCATGTCTCGATCTAGTGTCGGTGCCCACTTCTCCTGAATAAGAGGTATTCTTAAAACAAAAATAATCAAGGCTCTAAGACAAGCTATTTTATTATATGTAATTTAAATTCTTTTGATCTAAACAGTCTAGCATATCTGTTAACTTTGTCTTTATGCTAGAGAGAGTTAGTTAAATATGATATCCCTTAATGCAGAATACACACTTAGAGTGATTAGTGAGCATTTATAAAGTCTCTAATTGGAAACTCACTATTAACTCCTGGTGCTTTTGATTAAAGTGGTGGATTTAAAAAAGACAATGCATGGGTGAAATGAGTGATATTGTAGATGCATGGATTGGCAAGTTACACTCTACGTGCACAATATCCCAATAGTTTATGCACATTAGACTGTCACCCTATAAATAGGATTATAATCAGCACTGAATTCAGGGACATATGAATCATTTGTCCTCACCTGGAGCTAAACTCTGGTTTTAGAATATTATTGTCTCTGTTTAAAGTATACTTTTAATTCAAAATACATAGAACAGATATTTCATTATCAAGTTTTAAAATAGAAGATATTATCTGGATGACTGCTTGCAAGTAAATGTTTGAATATATGATCTGGTTTAATTCTAAAATGAGGTTCTTGGAGGAAAGCTATAGTTTCTACTTAATTCTAACTTTTAACAACCACCAATATCTGTAAAAAGCAAAGGAAATCAAACCCTTATGATTGTAAATAACACAATTGGTATGAATTAGTGTATTAGATTCCCAGGGTTACTGGACCAAATTACCACAAACTGATTGGTTTTGAACCACAGAAATTTATTCTACAGTTATGGAGGTTAGAATACTGAAGTCTTGGTAGGGTTGTTCCTACTAGAAGTCTGAGGGAGATCTGTTTCACAATTTTTCTCCTGGCTTCTGAAGGTTGTGGAGAATCCTTGGCATTCCTTGGCTTGTAGCCTTATCACTACAATCTCTGCCTCTTTGTTCACATGGCATTCTTCCTTCCCTAAGTCTCCTGAAGCGTTGGCATGGATTAATGATCTAGAAATTTTGAGCAAATCTTGAAGCTAGTTGTGTCCAGCAAGTGGAGTAAGACCCCAAAGTAGGTTTGGTATAGAAATAAATACAGACCTGTTATCTCTTTGTAGATACTGCTTCTCTAAGTTCCTAGCTAAGCACCCAGTGATGCTGGGCCTAGCATTGCATTGGCTAGCAGATGTCAGGTTTTTGCACAGCACCAACCAGTCAGCTCAGCCTACTCCATGTCCATTTGTAATCCATGCATACTCTTTTGACCACAGTTCACTTCCAAATAAAGACAATAGCAAAATCATGCTTCCTTCTACTTGTGGTTTAATCACACTCTGATTTTTTTCTCCTGTAACTTAAATAGTGCAATATATAATCAACCCATATTAACATATTTTATGTTAGATCACAGGGGAATGGGAAAGAAATAAGAAAGCAGAGAAATTTAATTATTTAATATATTTACTAATTTAGTCATATCAATCTAAGAAAGAAATATTCATATCTACTACAGTCCTGATTTCTGTCCCTAGGCATGTGGTCACAGCTGGAATTTATAACATCCTTCTTTCACTCCCCACTCAGTATTCCCTTTGCTCTAAGTTCCTTCAGCTGGCTCCTTTCTTGAGTGAAGAGGTGACCTAAACCTTCATTCCTGAAGATTCTGGGCCATTAGCAGCCCCATTTGTATTGAATTACTGGAGTTGTTAAATAACGTTTATGACAGGGCACGGGAATGTTGAGATGCTGCAGAGGATTTCCTATATTCCACACCTAATCCTCCTTCCCCCCATTGTCTACTAGCTACCTAACTCCCCATGATAGATGCAATCAGATAAACCAACCAGGACAGTAACTACCTCCTTTTCCTATTGGTTCACTTGTTGAGGAGGCCAAAGTAGCAAAATAGAGGACTTAACTGCTAGTTTAATGCTTGTCCCCTCCTGGAAACATTCCTCCTTCAGAATTAAGAACTCTAGGGGAACAGAGCCCAAAATAGTGGGAATAGGAATGAAAAAATCTCACTGCAGGATCACTAGGATTGATACAGGAGCCACTCCATATTTTTGCACTTTGGTTCTTAAACTGGTGAATGCTGAACATTTGAAAAATAGTAAAATACATTTATCCCTGTTTCAGAGTGTTAACTACATCCTGATGGAACAAAATCAAGAAAAAAGGAGAATAAAGAAGGGAAATGAGGACAATTTGAAACCCACAGACATTTCTACATCTGCATCTTGCTGTCTGTAGCTACAAAGATGTTCAGAACGTAACCATCCCTATCTTATGTCTTCTTTTCAAATCTTGACCGGTTTTTTCTTTTGCCCAGTTATTTCTTGCAATCCTGCAGAGAAGGGGATTCTGGGAAGAATAGTTTCAATTTAGCTAAACTAGCACAGTAAAAAACTACCACATACATGTATACAATGGAATGTTACTCAGCCATAAGAAGGAATGAAATTGGGTCATTTGTAGAGATGTGGATGGATCTAGAGACTGTCCTACAGAGTGAAGTCAGAAAGAGAAAAATAAATATTGTATATTAACGCATATATGTGGAATCTAGAAAAATGGTACAGATGATCTTATTGGCAAAGCAGAAATAGAGACAGGCAGAGAGAACAAATGAATGGACACCAAGGGGAGGCAGGAGGGGATGACTTGGGAGATTGGGATTGACTTATATACACTCTTGATACTATGTATAAAATAGATTACTAATGAGAACCTACTGTATAGCTCAGGGAATTCTACTCAATGCTGTGTGGTGACCTAAATGGGAAGGAAATCCAAAAAAGAAGGGATATATGTATACATATAGCTGATTCACTTTGCTATACAGTAGAAACTGACACAACATTGTAAAGCAACTATACTCCAATAAAAATTAATTTAAAAAAAAGCTACCACAATAATAAAGGTACCGTTTTCAGTAAGTTGAGAAAATGAGACTATTTTAAATGTTAGTCAACTTGATTATATATTTTGAAAAAAATAGATTTTTATAATAATAATATAAACTTTATAATGAATTAAACTTCTAAATGTAAAGAAAATTCTAAAATTATTAGTTGAAAATGTAGGAGGAACTTTTTCTCATATTCTTGGGATGGAGAAGACCTCCATACAATTGACAAAACAAATTTAAAGGCAAGTGATGAGGATTTTGACTCAACTCTATTTTAATCTTACCAAGGCTGTAAGGCAAATGTTACTTCTGTATTCTATCTTCAAATAAACTTTTGAAACCAGCTTATCATGATCTATTATTAATGCTCATCTTAATCATCAATCTTAGTTTCAAAATTCTAGTTCATCAAAATACACAATTACTCAAGAATATATGTACAAGAATATTTTTATTAAAAAAGAAGGGAATGAGCAAATAAATAAGCATATAATTATATTATGGCATGCTGTGCAGGTACTAAAAAGATACGTTAAGAGTTATACTTACTGACATAACATAACCTGAAGTGAAAAATTGCTAACTAAAATGTAAAATATAGTGCTCCATTTTGTAAAATAAAAGTATATATGCATAAAGTGTTTTGTGCATGTGCATTTGAGAGTGAGAGTGAATGAGTATATTTCTAGTAGAAAAAAGACTAGAAGGATGAATGGCAAATATTGATATTTTATCCATCTCCTTCTTTGCTCCCTCTTTTCTCTCCCCCACCTTCCCTCTCTTGCTACCTCTCATCCTTTCATTTGTTAAAAAATTAATATTTAATAATAAAATATTTAATAAAAATTAATATTTAATAATATTTAATAAACACTTGCTATGTACAAACCACTATTATAGACACTAGAAGGAAGCATATTTGAATGGAAATGAAATGGGGTCATTTTTTGATACCCATCTAGTTTAAATATTTTTCAGAACGTATGTTTATATTTATTTGTAGTCAGTTTACATTAAAAGATGTATTTTGTTTGTTTAGTGCACAATTTAATTCGTTTTGTAGTTTTACCCAGTTATTGTGCAACTGTCACCGTAAGCCTGAATATTTTCATCATGCAGTTAAATTCTTCATGCCTATTTATAGTTAATCCCATGCCCAGCCCCAGCCTCTGCCAGCCACCAATCTACTTTCTGTCTCTACAGATTTGCCTTTTCTAGAAACATTATTACTATTTGCGTAATGAGGTCAGAATATTTCATTCATATTATTTTTGGGATATACAGAGAAAATATATAATGTTATATTTTCAGTAACTACTATAATTTTACTGCCAAACCCCACCCACTGTGAAGAGAAAAATAATCACACATTCAGTTCATTTTCAACATAATCTTAGCATACAATTGGAATAGGAATCTATAGAATTTTAAAATTCCTCATTTGTATAAAATTGTACATTATCTCAGTTATTTTTTTCTTATATAGCTGTATAGTGGTGTATATGTGTGTGTATAGGGCAGGAACATTGTGTAAATTTTTGTGTTTGGATGGTGTTGGGAAATAAAGGAAAGAATCAGGGTTCTCAAGTGCTGGCATCCTCTCCCTCCTTTGGCATTTATTGTGATATGCTTTGCGAAAACAAGTGCTTCTTGCTGTGTCTCCAAGTTGAAGACAAATGATTTTAACAACTTTGTTGAATTGTTAGAGGAAAAAAAAAGGAGATTTTTATGTTGTTCATTGAAGTGAAACAATTGGCATCACTCTGGAAAAGGAGTTAACATACAGTGTTTATATAATATCCGAGCATGTTCCTGAAATGGATCAACCTGAGAATAATAAGCAAGTTATTTTCAAAATGATTAATGACCTTATTAGAGTCATTTGAGCAGGTTGAGACTGTTTATTTCCAGAGAATTGTGCAGAAATTGAAGATCGGGCAGAGAGGAGGTATGAAAATAAATACAGAGCTGGAAGTGGAATCTATAAGAAAGATGGCAACGATGTATATTGTTTCACATGGATATGAGACACCTCCATGTATAAGAAAAGTTATTTCAAGCAGTAAGATCAACAGCTGCCTTTGATTTCAGTGGAATTTCTAACAAGAAAATACATTTTTATATTATAGTGTGTAACATTTACCTTAGGAGTCAGAAAAGAAGTCTCTAGGTAGCTAAGGAAAGTTAATAAAATATTTCAGCACTAACAAAGACAATATAGGGCCAGTGATTCAGGAGGTGGTCCTGTTTAAGAAGTGAGGAATGAAGCAGGGGAACTCTGCTAACCACATTTCAGAAAAATTTAAAACAAACACATTTTTTAAAAAATCCCTGCTTTCTTGCTATACTCAAACATGCATCTCCATTCCTATCTTTGCATTTTCTAGCATAGAAAACGTCGAATTTCTCAGATCCTGGTAAATCACTTAGACTCTTGATTTGAAGAACAGATTTTTTTCATTCATTCATTCATTCATCCCCGTAGGAAGCATTGCTTGGGAAAGGGTACTATGAGGTAGAGATTACATTTGGTGACGTTATCCAGTCAACACCATTGAATAAGATAATTTGGATAGCATAGAGATATCATTATTACTACTTGGTAGAGCATTTATATAACAAAGAAATATTTTCTAAGTAGAGCATTTTTTTCCCCATAAAGTCACTGTTTGTTTAATTCTACGATGTCTGCATAGTTGGGGCAACTAGATTGCCTTTAGGGAAATAAAAAAGAATTTTTAGTTATGTTTACCTTGAATAAAACTATCTAGCTAAAATTAAATATTAAGTGCAAGAAGGAATACTTTGAATGAGAAAAGAATGAAATTATTCTAAATGTAAATGAAATATACTTGTCCAAAAGAATTTGTGCCACTAACTTTTCCAATCCTGACCAGCTCTTAACTGTTTTATTATTGTAAGAGAGCTTTTCTAGTTATAAAAATAAAATCTAGGCTTTTGGAACAGTTCTGCTCCTTATATATTTTAATATATGATTTCACAATTCAATCAAATTCTGGATTATATATTTGAGTATATTTCTATAAATAAATCAGAGGCATTGACCATTAACTTCAATTTCATTACATGCTGAAAAACCCCACAGAAGAGGTAAAATGCCCCAAGGAAAATATAGAAATGGTGCTCAAGAGCAGATATCATTATCTTGGTGTGGATAGATACTTGGTAGCTCTGCCTGAGTTGTACAAGTCAAACTGGGGCACCCTTAATGACAGAGTTATTCATGGGGTGCCAGAGACCATGTAGACTAATTAAAGGAGACAAATTTGAAGAGGATAAAAGGAACAAGGTGTTATAGTATGAAGATTATATGGCAGGAAGAGAAGGACAGATTTACCTAATTTGTCTAGACACAGTGTGGGAAGAGATACGATGAATAAACAAAGTATATTTGAACATATGGGCATATATGCATAAAACTTAAACATCTGTCAAGAGCTCCTCTGCCTGTCTTTTTTGTTCCCCATTCTTTTAAACCCCAGTGTTAATCTAATGGATTATTCTTGGTTATATTATAACCTCAACCATTTCTCTCTCCCTCTCTTTTTTTTTTTTTTTGAAATAGTTAAGGATACTTAAAACCATGAGTAAAATGGACCTTTATCATGCATTTGAGCTAATATTCTCATGGATGCTTAAGTGTGTGTATTTGGGGAGGGTACTGGAGAGAAAGGAGAGAGAGAGGAAGACTCACAGCTAAGTAAGTTTCCATCTTCTGTTGACCATAACCACTTTCACAGGACACCAACACTATACAAGTTTACTCATTATAATAGAGCAACCCAAAAACAACCATACAAACAATCATGGTTGAACTCAGACAAAGTCAAGAACATGGAGCAAGCCCCCCAAATTCCAAACATTTCCCTCACCCAGCCAATATGAGTGACTAGCTACTGCTTCTTTTCTAGCTAAAGCTTTAGCCTATTCTTCTCCTAATGAACAATTAAAATATCCAATAATAGAAATGTCTCCCTTTCTGCCAGTATCCAATACAGAGAAAATCCATGCTTCTTTGAACCCTCCCTAACATCACTTAACACAAGCCCAAATCCTATAACAAATCTAAGGAGTTTCTCTTAGTACACCCCTACACCAAGTTACCTTCTAGGTCCCAATGGTGTGGGCTTTCCCTTGTCGCAAAAAAGAACAATAAGCCCAACTTTGTGCTACTATCTGCATGTTCCTAGTAGTCTTGACTGGTGGGCATCCAATATAAAAGTAGATAAAAATGGTGAAATACCTATACATGTAACTAAATATGTAGATATATATAGATATCAAAAATTTACCATCATCATTTTCACCGTTGCTATATTCAGAGTTAACATTTACGGAACACCTGCTGTATTCCAGAAACTATATCAAGTAAGTCTACAGGGATTTTATTTTCATTTAACTTGTACGATAACTCTATGGAGTAAGAATTAACCCATGTTTAAAATATAGAAAGGGAAAACCAGAGACTTTAAGTTTTCCAAGTTCATACAGCATGCTAAATGTAGATCCAAGTTCCTAGGTTATACAAGCATGTAAATTGAAAAGTTGGTGTGAAGACATTTACTAGGACAGGGCGACTCTGTCTCTTTTATAGTTTGGAAAATATAAAATAATGGCATCTTGTGTCTGCCTTTGTCATTCTCTGGCCATAGTTTCCACATGTTAGCCTGTGATATATCAACAGCTCCAACAGAGTGACCAAGGGTTCTGCCTTTTCACTTCTGAATTAGCACTACATCTGCCAAGGAGAGCCGGTTATAATGCCTGCTTGGAAACTGTACTTTACATTTTAATCTACTCACAGTTTGATGTTTGCTTCATATCCTGCCTTGCATGGTTTCTACCCAGTACAGATATGAAGAAAAGGCTATAGATTTATTATAGTTTCTTGAGAGAATGAGGAAATTGTCTAATTCTGTGAGTTGATTACATGGAAGTTGGTTAACTTGCAATAATAATGCAGCCATGAAATACCATGCAACTGTTGAGAAGAAAAAAAAAGTCCAAATAAGTAATAGGAATATTAAGTGAAATAACAAATCAATAAACCAAAAACCAACTAGACATCAACTTCTAAATGACTTCAGTAAATCATGGGACAGTGAATTGAGAAAACAGCCAAAGATCATATTCTATTAGGGAAAATATTTAGATTAGTTCCTAACATTGGCATAAAAACACAATTCTAAATATATTTATTAAAAATCAACTATGTCTTGAAACTTATAGATTTCTGCACAAACAGTGGTTTGCAGAAATTGAAGCTCAGGTGAGATGTGGGAATTAGATTATGTAATTGTACTTGATTCCTCAGACCAGTAGTTCCCAAAGTACCATCCCCAGGCTATAAGCTTCACCATCACCTGAGACTTGTTAGAAATTCAAATTCTTGGGCTTCACCTAAGACCTCTTGAATCAAAAACTCTAAGGTTGGGGTCCAGCAATCTGTGTTTTAACAAATCTTCCAGTTTATTCTGCTATCCACTCGATTTTGAGCACTACTGACCTAAATAATAACATATTAGAGTACTCAGTATGAAATCTCATTTGCATTCTCACAAGACCTTATTTTGCATCATCACTATGTCTGGGATGACTGTAAGTTGCCTGACAACATGAGAGTAGCAGCAGGTATGGATTTCCCTTATGATTGATCAAATTCTCATCAAAATTAAGCTAATTTTTAAATTATTCATTCATTTTATTTATTAATTTTACAAATGAAAGGCGGATGGATAAGATAGAAGACCCCCTGGGTTTAGTAAATTAACACAACTGAGTTAAGTCTTGTCTCTGCCTTATCGCAATTGTGTATATGTGTACTAGCTAAAGATTGCTTAATTGATTGATTTTATTGTTGAGGAAATATTTGTTGAGGATCTACTAGATGTTTGACATTTTTTAGCCAATGTAAATACCATAGGTTCATAGTATAGCAGACATCTCTCTTAACATGCTTCACATCCTCTTAGCCCATTGATCTACTCCAGATATTGCTGTGGCCATCAACTGCATGCTGGTGTTACCTGATGGCATGTCACCTTAGAGTGTCAACGTCTTATACTTCCTTCCCTGGCTCCTTGTTTGTTGAATCGTGCACAGCTCTTCTAGCTCATAAACAGAGCTGGAAGTATGAGGGAATTAATATCCCCTGGGACAGTCCTTGTCCAGCAGGGAAAGGAACTGGTACATGAATATTGTCCTTCTCTGTTTTTTAGATGGACAGTTCTAAGGATCATGAGATGACATGATTTTTCAGAGTTCCCAGCAGGACGTGCCTCAGTGGCTCATAGCAGGAAGCAGCTGAGTCATATACTGTTTAACTGGCTTTCCCTGGATCTGTGTTTCACTCCTGTTCCCTGGAATCACTTCTCAAAATAAACTACCTGCTTTTCGTAGCACCTGCAAAGGCAAAGACCTTGCTTTAATGGAGTGAGAGATCCAAGTCTAGCTCTAGAGAGGAGATTTAGACAATAGACAATGGAACAAAGAACAAACACAATAAATACCATAATTTTGATAGTTTTAAGGGCTTTGTAAAAAATTAAACGTGGTGATGTGATAGAACGTGACTGCTAAGAAGTGGATTTTGTTACCTCAGCGTGCAGTCAGTGGTTCACAAGTTTTAATATACAACAGAATCATCTGGAGGGCTTATAAACTCACAGAATCCTGGGGCCCACCCCAGATTTTCTAAATCAGAATCTACATTTCTAACAAGTCCCCAAGTGATGCTGACGCTGATGGTCTGGGGACTGCAAATTGAAAACCACTGGATTAGAGAGAGGGATTCTAAAACATCATTCAGAACTGAAACATGAAAAGGAGCACACAGCACAAAGACCATGAGGAGAACCCCCGGGAAAGAAATGATAAGCAGTGTAAATGTTCTAGAAAGAGAAAAAAAGATTCACTGGTTTGGGCTTGACTGTAGTAAGGTGGATTGTTGGACAGGAAGTTGAAAAAGGAAGGTAGAGAGAGGATGGGAATGATACAGGATGAGTTTAATAAGGTAAATGGACACCAGATCGGGTAGAACAATATAGACCATATTAAATCCGTTGGATTTTATTCTAAATGGAATGTCAAGACATCAAAGGATTTAAAAGTGTTGTTATCCAACTTGTATTTAAAACCAGTTTTGTGGGATCAATTATACACGAGTGAGAGTCAAGGCAGAGAAGTTCCTTATATCCACAAAATGGAATTACTATGCCTAATGAGAAACTGCAGATTAGGAAAAATATATGGAATGTGCCAGCAAAGCATAGATTAGATGATAATATAAAGATTAACCATAAAAATGGAAAAAATAAACTAAAAATATACATTTAAGTAATATATGTGTTATTAATCAACTGAGTTTAGGAAAATATGTCATAAAGTAGAATCTGTAAGGACTAAAGTAAGATGTAGTCTGCTTAGTGTTTAAGATCTGGACCCTGACTACCTGGGTGTGACTTCTGACCTGTCTACTGTCTAGAAGTGTGACTCTGGGAAAGCTATTCAATTTTTCTGTGCCTTGATTTTTCTCATCAGTGAAATGGGGCTAATAATAGTAAAAAACTTCCCTCAAGAGAGTTCTTATGGAGGTGGATTCCATGAGTTACTTTATGTAAGTGCTAAGTTCATTCCCTAGAATGTGGTAAATCTTGTAAAAGTATTTGCTACTCTTATTGTTGTTGTTGTTATTGTTGTTGTTAGGGAAGGTTAATAAAATTTGTTTGGGTAGTAACAAAAAGGCCAGCCTCAGGAGTGATATAAGAATATACTGTGTGTAGGGACTTCCTTGGCAGTCCAGTGGTTAAGACTTCACCTTCCAATGCAGGGCGTGTGGGTTCGATCCCTGGTCGGGGAGCTAAGATCCCACATGCCTCACAGCCAAAAAACCAAAACATAAAACAGAAGCAATATTGTAACAAATTCAATAAAGACTTTAAAAATGGTCCACATCAAAAAAAAAATCTTAAAAAAGGAAAGAATGTACTGTGTTCTTAGAGGCAGGATTGAATAGAAGGTGAAGTGTATTCTTGGGGGCAGAATTGAATGGCAGGTGAAGTGGTTATTGATAGAAGACTAGTAAATCTAGACCTTGAGTGATAGGCAATATGTTCCTGATTTGAGTTTTGGAATGGAACAAATAAAAATAAGTATTTTGTATACACTAGGTAATTTTAGGTTTAGTATTTAGAATATGGAAATTCACAAGCATCTTTGAGTGCATGTCTTACAAGTCTCAGAAGTCAGTCTTCTGGTACATGTGGTAGTCTTATGATATTTAGATACCACACCTAGGTAGGTAGGTAGGTAGGTAGATAGATAGATAGACAGACAGATAGATAGATATAAAGTGTGTGTGTGAGAGAGCGCATATGGTTGTTTGGTTGTCAGATTTTTGTTTTACCATGTGCAGAATTTTTTGAAACACTGAGATCAGTGCTGAGTAAATAGAAAAACTAAAATAACTGAAAAATAAACCAGATGTCAAATACTTCACAAAATATTAGAAAAATAATTCATATAATTTGGAATATTTTTTGATATATAATAGGAAAAGTCAAGTAGCATAGTTTTTCCTTTCACTGTTAATATATATCAGTATAATTTAAAAAAAGATGGTGGCCAATATAAGATTTTTACTTTGAATAACATTTTCACTTACATGCCTCATGAAATTTTGCCTACTTTAAATTTAGAAACTTATTTGAAGGTAATAAACATCAAATTGTTCATGTATTTTTAATGTGATGACCACTGTGAAATGAAGAGTATAGGAAATCATTTATAAATATATGAAACAGACTATGGATATATCTTATCTATTTTACTCCCAAATAAAAAATTTCTCAGAGATATATTGCCCTACCATCATGGACGACTTAGACGTATTCAAGGTTTTAAAAATAATCAAAGTGAAAGTCAGCTCTCCTCAATTTGAAAATGTTCGTTCTTTCCTACAACTATTTTTCAGGTATCTTTAAATTTCAAGTAATAATGTCCAAGCACTAAGGGGATTAGAAATGACTAGATCTAGGCACTTAAATTCCTAGGTTACCATTGTTACCATCTCTCTCTCTCTCCACACACACACTCTCTCTCAATCTCTCTCTCTCTCCCTCTCCATCTCTCTCTCCCCGCTCTATCCCTTCTCTTCCCCTAACCTCACCTCTCCACATATGCAATATGCAGGCACAAAACCTAGTCACTTTTAATTTTTTCATCTTTGTATTTAGCCTACATTCACACATTTCATAAGCAAAAATCTCCTTGCTAGAAGGAAAACAAAGTTTACGTAAATCAAGTTTAGAAACCCAAAAGGAGAAATCCACACCTCCCCCTCTCCCCTCCAATATATGAAATCACAGGAAAAGGCTGTAAACTCGATGGATTATAAGCCCATCTCAAGGTCAGTCACCGGGGCCAGAGTCCCAGGGTGCTGTGAATACCATTATGGGTCAGATAATCACTCCTGTGGCTCAAGGGTTGAGGACTGAGGGTATGTTAACAGTAGGAGGAAATGGATAGATTGACATTAATGAATAGTAGGCATTGTACTGATCATGTAACCCCCTGGAAACTAAGACAACTCAATTCAGTTTCATGTATATGTGAGTACATTCTGTTTGTCAGTTTCTCTGCTAGATAATTAAGCAAAAAGAATACCAAGAAGAATTTGTTGTTATATTAATAATAGAAGCTATCATTAGTTGGGTATAAATAAAATATTACAGATGTTTTACAAATATGCTTAACATTAACAAATATGCCTTTGCAAAAGCATACTTACAAGTATTCCCAACTTTATACCTGGGATTTCTGAGCAACAAGAATGTTAAGAAACATGTCCTAAGTCACAACAGTGGTATCAGAACCAGAATGTATCCAGTCACTCTGACCCCCAAATTATGTATTTCCATTACGCTCATTTACTCTTCTCTATGCCATCATGTTACTACTAATAGTCCAGAAAGGAAATACAAAAGACATTAAAACGGAGCGCATTGTGTTGTAATGGAAGTATGAAATAAATAGTGATGTATTCTATTTGGAGGAAGCTGCCTGTCTAGAAAAGCAAGGATCTTTTTTAGATTAGAAAGGAAGATAAAAAAACACAAAATCATTATTCAAAACACGTGAGTCTATTGTTTGTCACAATCACAAAAATTCACAAAGAAAGGAATACAACAAATATTTAATATGTAAAGTACCTTAGATGGCAGAAAAATAATAAACTATATATGTGAACATGTAGCCTGAGTAAGAATTAGAGCTGAATGCAGGGCTGTAATAAGACAACTCTACTCCCACATGGTTATCAATACCAAGATTTTTTTCCAGCCTATTTTCTTCCTTTAGAATTCAAAAACTGTTCAAGGTTATAAAATAATGGCAAACATGTTACTTTGACATTACATTTATTTCCACATTTTGTAAGCTTCAGAAAAAGTAAGTGAACAAAGGCATAGGATGATGATTTCGAGTTTGTATAAAGAATATAAATCCTAACAAAATTTGAAAAAATATATCTAAGGCATATCTTATTTCCATGGATAGAAGCCCATTTTCCTCCTACCACTTAACATTTATCTATTTGTTATACAAATTAAAAAGGAAAGAACCAAGAGGCAAAGTAAATTACTAGTGAGATATATACTTTATTTCTTGTTAGTAGATTAGCTCTGAAACTGAGTTGAAGAATCACAGTATTTTATTAAATAATATTTATAAGTTAATATGGCAATTTAAAAAATCTTGTACTAAAGTGACTTCTTAAAATATCCATAATTGTTTAAATAGAATTGCTATAACATTGAAGAAACTATGAAACTAATCTTTAACCATAGCAGCTGCTCAGCTTGAATCAAGTTGGGCCAAATTCACAAAATCAAGAAAGGTGAAGATTTCATTGTATTTTCTCATTTTCTTCTATTTTTTCTATGTCATCTTCTACTGAGTTCTCAGAATTTAGAACTTCTCCCCCCATCTCCTCCCTACAGGGTTATGTAAGAGTGGCTAAAGATGAAGATACTATTACTAGACTACTACTATTTCTACATTACTACTATTAACTACATTTATTTTCAAAGTTGTTTCTATGCCTGTGAGATTCACTTGGTCAAGTTCGCCTTCCGTTTTGTTGGACTATCTATATATTGTAAATTGAAAACCATCAAGGGAAGGGCTTGTTCAAAATTATCTTCGTATTCTCCTTTAAATCCAAATATCCAGGGAGTTGGAATATATAAGCTCTTAGCAACTTAGTGTGTCTAGGGTGATTAAAGCTCAATAACAGGAATGAGGACACATGGTTCTGGAGAGAAGCATAAAAATACAGAGAAGAGAGGTACAGAAAATTCTAGAGAGAGATTGAATAACTTAGACAGCCCTTTCTTGGCCAAGGCCCATGTTGTATACAGATTGATCTTTTGCAGGGTGTGTCTTATTGTTTTGTAAACATGTAGCTGGTGCTAAATAAAATGTTTCATAATGAGGCTGAGATGAGAAGTTTCAGAATATATTGAGTGAGAAGTGACATGTGTATGTTAAATTCACAAGGCAACTGAAAAAGATGACCCAAGCTACTGCCTTAATTTTTACTGACTTCTACATGCTTCTTGCTTTATTTTTATTGACTCATCTACACCTCACCAATAAATTGGCATAAAAGAGCTATAAGTGGTGATTTGTGACTTTCCTATGAGTCTTCCAGCACCCTATGTAATGGTTTTACTATACCAACAAATTCTACTTAGATCTAACATTAAAAGAATGTTTTCTGAAAATAAGACCCTGACCTTATGACAAAGGCATCATAATGGAGGTATATATAGCATAATAGATTAAAGAATTTAACAGTTGACTGACACAAAGGTGGTAATGTAATGAAGAAAGGGAAGGACAGTGATAAACTTTGAACAGTGGGTTTCACAGAGGTCAGCAAATAGAAAACATGTTAAGTGTCAATGTCAGATCTTTACTCTTCAGTTCTTATCCTTCATGTTCACTGGTTCTAATCTATGTTTGCTCTGGTGATAATCATATTAATGTCATTGAACTCAGGATGACAGTCATCTTGACTAAAGTACAGGGCTGCAAGTAAAGTTACTCAGGTCCCACTTATGCTCTTGCTTCCTGATTGGGAAAAGCTGCTCTGCCTCAGTGTTCAAAGATTATTGACATGGAGTAAAATCAAAGACAGTAAAAAGCTAGGAATTAGCAGTAAGAAACAATAAAGAGCAGATGCTACATTGTTATTCCTATCCCAGTATCTACCATTTCAGGGAATCTAAAATGCTGTGTCATTTTCCCCAATAATTCTATTTAGGAATATAGCTGGAGTGGCAATAAAAATATCTATGTGTATTAACTCTGGTTTTGTTCATATTCTTGGGGATAAGCTCTAGACCCTTAGAATTTCCTGAGTGATAGGAATGTCTTTGTTATTCCTGGTAGGCCCCTTGTATCACAACTGTTAGCTTAATGCTAACAGAGATGACTCAATGTGGGAGCTTGCCATGAAAGGAAGACCTACCATGTGATTAGAGGATTGAAGCTCTGGACCATGGGAAATCAGCTTGACCTCCACAGATGGGGAAGGAAGATTGAGTCAATCATGCCAACATAATGAAGTCTATTTTATTTTATTTGTTTTAATTTTTATTTTACATTGGAGTATAGCTGATTAACAATGTTGTGTTAGTTTCAGGTGTGCAGCAAAGTGATTCAGTTATATATATACATGTATCTATTCTTTTTCAAATTCTTTTCCCATTTAGGTTATTACAGAATATTGAGCAAATTTCCCTGTGCTATACAGTAAGTCCTTGTTGGTTATTCATTTTAAATATAGCAGTGTATACATGTCAATTCAAGACACCCAATCTATCCCTCCCCTCCACCCTTCCCCCCTGGTAACCATCAGTTCCTTCTCTAAGTCTGTGAGTCTATTTCTGCTTTGTAAATAAGTTCATTTGTATCATTTTTTTAGAGTCCACATATAAGAGATATCATGATATTCGTCTTTCTCTCTCAAACTTACTTCACTTAGGATGATAATCTCCAGGTCCATCCATGTTGCTGCAAATGGCATTATTTCATTCTTTTTAATGGCTGAGTAATATTCCATTGTATATATGTACCATATGTTTATCCATTCTTCTGTTGATGAACATTTAGGTTGCTTCCATGTCTTGGCTATTATAAACAGTGCTTCAATGAACATTGGGGTGCATGTATCCTTTCAAACCATATTTTTGTCTAGATATATGCCCAGGAGTGGGATTGCTAGATTATATGGTAGCTCTATTTTTAGTTTTTTAAGGAACCTCCATACCGTTCTCCATGGTGGCTGTACCAATTTACATTCCCACCAACAGTGTAGGAAGGTTCTCTTTTCTCCACACCTTCTCCAGCGTTTATGGTTTGTAGACTTTTTGATGATGGCCATTCTGACCAGTGTGAGGTGATATCTCATTGTAGTTTTGACTTGCATTTCTCTAATGATTAGTGATGTTGAACATCTTTTTTTTTTTAACATCTTTATTGGAGAATAATTGCTTTACAATGTTGTTAGTTTCTGCTGTATAACAAAGTGAATCAGCTATATGTATACACATATCCCAATATCCCTTCCCTCTTGTGTCTCCCTCCCACCCTCCCTATCCCACCCGTCTAGGTGGTCACAAAACACCGAGCTGATCACCCTGTGCTGTGCAGCTGCTTCCCACTAGCTATCTATTTTACATTTGATAGTGTATATATGTCAATGCTACTCTCTCACTTCATCCCAGCTTACCCTTCCCCCTCCCTGTGTTGTCAGTTCCACTCTCTTCATCTGTGTCTTTATTCCTGTCCTGCCCCTGGGTTCATCAGAACGAATTTTTTTTTTTAGATTCCATATATATGTGTTAGCATATGGTATTTTTTTTTCCCTTTCTGACTTACTTCACTCTGTATGACAGACTCTAGGTCCATCCACCTCACTACAAATTACTCAATTTCTTTTTTTTATGACTGAGTAATATTCCATTTTATATATGTGCCACATCTTCTTTATCCATTCATCTGTGGATGGACACTGGTTGCTTCCATGTCCTGGCTATTGTAAATAGTGCTGCAATGAATATTGTGGTACATGACTCCTTTTGAATTATGGTTTTCTCAGGGCATATGCCCAGTAGTGGGATTACTGGGTCATATGGTAGTTCTATTTTTAGTTTTTTAAGGAACCTCCCTACTGTTCTCCACAGTGGCTGTACCAATTTACTTTCCCACCAACAGTGTAGGAGAGTTCTCTTTTCTCCACACCCTCTCCAGCATTTATTGTTTGTAGATTTTTTGATGATGGCCATTTTGACCAGTGTGAGGTGATATCTCATTGTAATTTTGATTTACATTTCTCTAATGATTAGCGATGTTGAACAACTTTTCATGTACCTCTTGGCCATCTGTATATCTTCTTTGGAGGAATATCTATTTAGGTCTTCTGCCCATTTTTGCATTGGGTTGTTTGTTTTTATGGTATTAAGCTGCATGAACAGCTTGCAAATTTTGGCGACTATTCCCTTGTCAGTTGCATCATTTGCAAATATTTTCTCCCATTCTGTGGGTTGTCTTTTCATTTTTTTTATGGTTTCTTTGCTGTGAAAAAGCTTTTGAATTTAATTAGGTCTCATTTGTTTATTTTTATTTCTGTTACTCTGGGAGACAATCGAGAAAGGTATTGCTGTGATTTATGTTAGAGAGCATTCTGCCTATGTTTTCCTCTAAGAATTTTATAGTATCCAGTCTTACATTTAGGTCTTTAATCCATTTTGAGTTTATTTTTGTTTACAGTGTTAAGGAATGTTCTAATTTCATTTTTTTATATGTAGCTGTCCAGTTTTCCCAGAACCATTTATTGAAGAGGCTCTCTTTCCTCCATTGTATAGTCTTGCCTCCTTTGTCATAGATTAATGGACCATAGGTGTGTGGGTTTATTTCTGGGCTTTCTATCCTGTTCCATTGAGCTATATTTCTGTTTTTGTGCCAGTACCATACTGTTTTGATGACTATATCTTTGTAGTATAGTCTGAAGTCAGGGAGCCTGATTCTTCCATCTCCATTTCTTTCTCAAGATTGCTTTGGCTATTCAGGGTCTTTTGTGTCTCTATACAAATTTTAAGATTTTCTTTTCATTCTAGTTCTGTGAAAAATGCCATGGATAATTTGATAGTGATTGCATTGAATCTGTAGATTGCCTTGGATAGTATAGTCATTTTGACAGTATTGGTTCTTCCAATCCAAGAACATGGTATATCTTTCCATCTGTTTCTGTCATCTTCGATTTCTTTCATCAGCATCTTATAGTTTTCAGAGTACAGGTCTTTGTCTCCTTAGGTAGGTTTATTCCTAGATTTTTTATTAGTACAAAACAGACACTGAACCTTGGGTGAGCTTCTGGGTTGACAATATTCTGCATATTGCCTCATGTTCATGCCTGGAGGATAATGCTTCTCAGAGGACATAGAAGCTTCAGATCTGGAATCCTTCCAGTTCCAGATTCTTCCCTATGCAGCTCTTCCTTTGGCTGGTTCTGATTTGTATCCTTCTACTACAATAAAACTATAACCATAAGTATAATATTTTCCTGAGTTCTCTAAGTTTTTCTAGCAAATTATCAAACATAAGGATGGGCCTGGGAACATCCAAATTTGTAGTCAGCTGGTTGGAAGTGAGGCTGGCCCTGGGGATCCCTGAACTTGCAGCTGATATCTGGAGCCTTGCACAGACTTGGCTGAATGAAGGACTGTACCCTTTACTTCAAGTCTGGCTAACTCTGAGCATTACCACTTACTGAATGTCTGCTATATCCCAGGAGATATATTTAATAAGTTAAAACATATTTACTGTGGTACCCAATCACCAAGATGGCTCCCAATAATCCTTACCTCTTAGTACTTCCTCACTTGTATAGCCCTGTCTCATATTGCACTAGGACTGACCTTTATGTCCAATAGAGAATGACAGAAGTGAAGATGTGTAACTTCTGAGACCTCTGCTTCTCTTTTGGTCTCTTCAATCACTTACTCTGAGCACAGCCATCTGTCATTGCATGGAGACATTAAAACAGCCTCACGGAGAAACCCACAAGGAAAGGAGCTATATTTGTTGCCCAGTTGCCAAACCAACTTGCTTTAAATGTGACTGAGCCATCTTGGAATTGAATTTTCCCAGCCTCATCAAGCTTTTAGCTGACTACAGTCTGAGCATATCTGAGTGGAACCACATAAGAGACCACGAACAAAGGTTGCCCAGCTGAGCCTTTCCTGAATTTCTGACCCACAGGCTCCATGAGAGTAAAACATGTTTGTTTTATACCACTAATTTCAGGGGTAATTCATTATATAGGATTAGATAAACAAAGTAATCATTTTCTATATTTCAGCTTATTTAATCTGAACATGAGTCTCTTAGATTGTTACTATTGCACACAATTTATTGATATCACCAATAATTTCTCTTGACATATAGCCAATTTCCTGCCCCGATTTTACTTAAGTTCTCAGTAGCGTGTTCAACCGTTGTCCATTCTCTGCCACTGCAATCTTCAGTAACACTACATTTCTCTAGTTTTTTTCACACTTTCAGGCTTTGGGTTTTTGGTTTCCTCTGAGTATTTTTCCTCTTCTATCTGCACTCTAAATGTTTATATGCCAATGCACAAACATTGGCTTTCTCTTATTTATCTTCATTATTTTCCTACTTGTTTTACCCAGCTCCATGATTGTAAATATGGTGATGTTGCCTATTTATTCAACTCATACTTTTGTTCTATCTATCCACGGTTTATATATTCTCATGCCTTCTTACATTTTTATTTGACTATCTAATGGGTTTTTCAAGGATAATTTGGTCAAAATAAAAGTATTTGCTAATATCTCCCACGTCTACTCCAACAGAAATATCTTCCTCTCCCAGTCTCCCTCATTCTGCTTAATGCCCTACTAACCACACAGTTAATCTGGCTAAAAGAATCCTACAAATAATCCTTAATTCCTCTTTTCCTTACAACCCACATCCAGTCTATCATCAAATACTTGCTGTCTCTGTCCCAAAATATATCTCAAGTCCTACCATCACAATTCACTATCTTCTTAGAACCAAGACGCTATGATCTCTCATTGAAAATAGTACAATGGAGTCCTAATTGCTTTCCTCGCTTTTATACTTTCCTGAGTTTAGTCCATTCTTTATACAGCAGTCAGAGGGCTGCTAAAGTAAAGACATAAATTAGATCAAATCATAATTATCTTAACATATTCTTATGCTTTCTCATAGCACCCCTAGGAAGTTCCAAATTTCGTACCATAACTTTTAAGGCCCTATGTGATTTGGCCTCAAATATCCTTTCTGACTTAATCTCAGCTTCACTATACTCGGGTTACATTGTTACCCTGGTAACATTGACTTTGTAACAGTTCTCAAATGTGCCAAGGTTATTCCTACCGTAAGACTTTTATCATTCTTATTCTTTCTATATAACCCATTTTCTTAAGATCACCATTTGACTGGCTTATTATTCAGATCTCAACTAAATATCATTGCTCTTGCAAGGTATTTCCTGATCACCCTATTTCAGATAGCCTTGTTCCTCTCTTACTCACTAGTTATCTATTTACATGATATTTAGTAGTAATATGCACTTGATACAATTTGAAATTAACTAATTAATTGGTTTATCCCGACCCCCACCCCAATCAGTGTGTTAGCTCCCTGATACCAGGAGACATGTGTCTTGATTACCATAGTATTTTCTGTGCTTGAGGGTAATACATAACTTAACAATCATTAACATTTTTATATTACTTAATATTTTTCAGAATAAATCCACGAATTCAAGGGCTTAAGTAACTTGTCCAAAATCATATACATAGTAAGTATGATTCCAAGCATGTCTGCTGGACTGCAAAAAAAGTCCCGGCTTTTTAAACATCACCACGTTAACAGGAAAAGCATTTCCAGTGTTAGTGGCAGTTCCATTGTTAATGGCATTTGCTGGATGTGTTCATTGGCAGTCACTACCCATTCCACTTCTTTTTATGCTCTCTCCTAAATCAGGGTAGTTAAGAGCAGAATTTTCAGTAAAGTAGACCTAGGCTCAAAGGATAGGTTTGCTCTTAATAGCTGTGTAACCTTAGGCAAATTCTTTGACTACAGCCTTATTTTCCTCAGGAATAAAATTGATTTTAATCATATCTCTCTGATAGGGTAGAGAGAATGAAATGGAAAAATGTAATTTGTGTCACACAATGCCAGCCACACAATAAACATTTAAGTGCCTGATGCCTTCCTCATCATGGTTGATATAAATCTCTCTTTTTATTATTTAAATCACTTCCTTGCACTCTTTCTGATCTTAACTGTGATAGATAAAATTATTATAAATTACTATAAATCCTGGCAGAAATGAAGACCTAGAACTTTCCCTCGTCCTTTGGACAGATATCTCTCTAGCCAGCAGCACACAGCTATGCTTCCAACACTCTCCTTTACCACAGGCTCCAAGAGTACCAGGAGGAGATGTAGTTCATCATCTGCTAATATACAGCCTCTGGAAATAGTAAAAACATTTTCCTTCATGGTATTTAATGTGCTAATAATTGGTGAATGAATACATGGATCAGTTAATAACCTATAACTTGGTAATATTAGTAAAATGTTATTTTCTCATTATATATCTTTAGTCAAAGAATTACACCCCTGAACCTCTTCACATCCCCCCTTCAACCCCCAAGAAACACTTCCTTCTGTAACAAGCCTCAGCGCCACCATCTATCCCTCCATTTTTCTGCAAAGCCATTTGATTTTTTTACCCCAGCCAAATTCCACAAATGTCAGGGTTAAAATCAAAGTGCATTTTTCTTACCATTTGTCTGTTTGGTTTTTACAAACTGTAAATTGTTGTTTGGTCATCAAGGTGACTGACAGTCCACGTTGCACTGAAGTGTAGTATCTGGGGTTATTTTTTTTTAACCGACAATATATTACTTTTTGGTATCAGCAAGTCCCAATTGATTTTAGGCGTATATTAAATGCCCTGATGGTTGTAATATGGTGATTTATCACCAGAGTCAGCAACAATTTTGCTTTGCACTGGATTTAAGCAAAGGGTGGAGAGAGAATTCCACCTCCCTAAGTGGAGGGTTGAAAGTCTCAGGCAGCAAACACTAAGTGTTAACATTTCATAAAGGTTCTAGCTGTTTGACGGTCAAGGGAGTCGTGGGAAAAATTGAGTTATTGACAGCAAAGGACACAATTGTGTGTGATTAAGCCAAGGTCTATACTGTCCATGTTGCATGTTTCCTTCATTGCTCTGAATTTTTCCTGTGATCACAGTGAGAGAGAAACACATTCGTAAAGTGTCTCCTGCTCAGGTCACGGAATATGTTGTAATTTATTTTATACTGTCTTAAACAAAGAAAACCTAGACAATTGGGGGAACAAAATAATTTCAAAAGTACTATACTCAGAACTTGTGTGTCTTGATCAGAACATTTTTCTTGTTATTGTTCATTGACAGAAAGTCCAACCCTAAATGCCTTATATAAACACAATAATTGATTGGCCTCTGTTCTGCAGAAACACACCCATAAATACAGCATATTGAAAGAAGGAGGAGATTGTGGATTTTTTTCAGGTTCTTTCATCATTGTTAAAGTGATGAGAATTTTGTCTCTCTATGGTGGTGATGGAGGCATGCCTAATTTGTTAATGTTTGTTTTTGATTCCTCTGTATAAAAATATGGCATGCTTAATTTGAGGGTGTGACACCTGTAGATGACAGATCTTGACTTTTTCTCCTTCATATTCTAGGGCTGTTGTTACAAAATACCATGAATCGGGAGGTTTAACAAGGTAATGTATTGTCTCACAATTCTGCAAGTTAGAAATCCAAAATCAAGGTGTTGGCAGGGTTGGTTCCTTCTGAGAGCTGTGAGGAAAGTATTTGTTCCAGGTTTCTTTCTGTGTCTCTTTATATCATCTCCCCTCTATGTGTGTCTGTGTACAGAATGTCCTCTTCTTATGAGGACTCTGGTCATAGTGCATTAGGGCCCACTCTGACGGTCTCATCTTAGCTCGATTACCTCTGCAAAGGCCTTACTACAAATAAAGTCACATTCTGAGTTACTAGGGGTTAGGACTTAAACATATGAATTTTGAGGGGGACACAATCCAACTCATAACACCCTCATGACCCCAGCAACAAGGCAAGACTGTGATCTCACTCGGAGACCATAATCTCTCAGGTTCTTGGAACTTCTGGCCTCAAACACAGCTTGATTTAGAAACCCAACTGGTGACACCAGGATCTCTCAGTTTCTTTCCTCTGAATTGGTTCCATTCTTCTGCTCAACCTCTGGCTTATAAGAACTTTAGGCCTTTGGTAAATCTGATAATGTTTTGAAGAGTCAAATATCAAAAATGCCTGTTCTCTCTGAGAAAGTAGGTAGTCCAGGATTGGGAAGAGGAGTTGGAACTGATAAACTTGACTAGCAAACAAAATTTTCCCAGCATTGGTTTGGATTTGTCTTGACTTGTAGAATATGTTTGTCTTTCAAAACATATCACTTTGAATAGAGCGTGTGTGGAATTCTGTTGCTGGTTATTTGCTAGCTTAGGTGATTTGTTGCTATATTTCTATATCCTGATAGTAAAATCAGTTTTACCAGCAGCCCATATGTAGTGTATGGAGAAGCAGTGTATGGAGAAGGGCTCCTTCCTCAGAGAAAATCTAGGAACGATTATGAAAAACAGGATTAATGGTTTAATTGAGGGAAAAAAAGAAAAAGAAAGAAGAAACTAAACTGGAGATGATAATCACTAGTACCCCACAGAGGGACAAGGGCATATCCATTTTACCTAATTTATTTAAAGTTTTGGGATACTTTTGACAATCCAAATCTAGTGACAAAAAAAGAATGGAGAAAAATAAATTAGGTGATTTTGATAAATTTTTATCTCAAATGTATGTTCGCTTTGAAGTATCTACTTTTAGATTCTGTAGAGACTTAGTCAAATGTGATTACATTTCAGTAGTTTTAAAAGCCTTTTCTCTAGCAGTGTTTCAGTATAATTTAATTCCTTCTTTGAGGAGCTTTTATTTTCCTAAGGTATGTTATGAGAAAAGACTGTAGATAAGAAATACCAGGGCTCCCCTGGTGGCGCAGTGGTTGAGAGTCCGCCTGCCGATGCAGGGGACACAGGTTCGTGCCCGGGTCCGGGAAGATCCCACATGCCACGGCGCGGCTGGTCCCGTGAGCCATGGCCGCTGAGCCTGCGCGTCCGGAGCCTGTGCTCCACAACGGGAGAGGCCACAACAGTGAGAAGCCAGCGTACCGCAAAAAAAAAAAAAAAAAAGAAAGAAAGAAATACCAGCTGCTGTAGGAATGCTTAAAAACACAGTCACAGCAATTTGGGAAAGAAAATGGAATATTTATTTTCTGAAGTTAATTATTTGTATTATAATCATGAATATTTGTATATTGATGGTGAGAGGTAAATTTTATTATTTTATTAATCTGTGTATCTCCAGTTCCTCAGATTAGGCTCACTGATATATTTTCTTTAAGAGTAAAAAAACATAAAAATGACAGATTTTGACTTATGCTCTCTATTCATTGCCTCATCTTCAGATAAGAGTACTGATCTCAGAGAAAGGCCACAACACCAGAATGCAGGATGGTAAAAGAAAATGCTGTTTAGAGGCAAGATATATTGGGCACAGTGGTTAATAAAACCAAAACACACATGCACAATGTGAGATTCTAAGACTACTTTGAGGAAATTTGTGTGGAAAGACCAAGTCTTTGTTTTAATAATGCTAAATAACATTCAAATCAGGTAATTAGTATAAATCTACTAATAAGTCCATTCAGATCAGAGTTCACTGATCTCATGATTTAAACTGTAATCTCTACGTGTTACTATGATTTGTATTAATTCATTGTAATTATTATTTTTATTGATATTCAAATTGTCACATCTGTGGGAAATTGTCTTCCCCATGGTAGCTTCTTCAAGTTTGCCTGAAACCTCTTGATTTGACTCTTATTATCTTTGAAAAAGCCCTTTATCTGGTGTTACAAAGCTCATCTTGTGTATATCCTATCCTATCCCACAGCCCAAATGAGCTATTTCTTCTAGGAGCCCTTCAACTTTTAATGGGAAATGCTATTTAGAGGCCATGATCTGTCTTCAAGGAATATACTTTACTTCTATGGGCTAAAAATATTTTACTGTAATTATCAGTTCATGTAAAGGATACTCTTTTGCTTAATAGAGATTTTGTCATACTAATAGATGATATATTTCTAGCATGGTAACAATTACAAGTCTGATTTATCAAAATAAAATTTTTTAATAAGGAGGACCTATTTTTTTAGAACTTCGCTAAAGCATCAAACTTGAAGAAAATTCTCAAGGTTCATTTACTGGGGAAGCCTGAACTAGGACAGAATTAGACCTTGTAATTTTGGCTTATCTGGGGCAAAATAGCTTTTTCTCCCTGTGAAGCAGTGATCAGGAACAAAGAGCCATCCAATTCACTTCTAACAGACTTCATCTGCAGTACCTATAATGTAAGAATATCCTCTTTCTTTGAGATCCCTGTTGTTTATCAATTTTCTGGGCTCCCATAAAGTGACATACATTGTTACTTGTAATCTGGGATTCCATGAGTCATAGATCATGCTTCTTCATTCATAGCAGCAGAGTCAAAGTGTCAGTTTTGTTTCCATGACTTTTCTCTGTGGGCAAGAATCTGCCCCTAAAGCATGGATTTGACCAAGTACGTTTGTTTAGAGTTGTTTTAGAGTTTTTATTAGTTTTTTTTTTAATAGAATTATTAATTTAATGGGATTTGGGGACCAGCTGTACTTATACAAACGTGAAAGTGTTTTAAATTTGAAGCTATGTAGCTATCTCCATATATCTATAACATCTGTATGTATGCCAATATAGAATCGATTTGTTGACAGATATTATGCAAAAGTATATTTGATATAAAAAGGTATTGTACAAAAGTCCTGTGTACAGGACCTTATAAAGAGACATGATTGTGCTCCTATCTAATCTAAAATATATACACATTCTTACTAATAACATTTTAAATATATTATCAACCAAAGAAGTTTGAGCTATCTTTTAGGGACAAAATATTCTCCTACAATATGTGCCTGATAAACAGAGCAGCTCTCATAATAATGTTGAGCTAATTATTAATCTGGAAAGTGCCTGACATACCAAGTCATGTCAAGCATCCCTGTTTTTATAAGATAAGGGAACAAATATTCAGTGTGATCCAGTGGCTTTCTCACAAAACTCACAGAGTTCAAGTGTAAAAAGATATTTTAACAGTTTAACGGTTATGACTCTAGGTCCTTAATGTAAAATAATTTACATCAAAAACTTAGCATAGACAAGCTACGAACATCAGAGAAAAATGACTAGGGATAAGAATGGTTCTAAGCACTATTTACACTCTTTACAATAAACACAATGATAAGTAGCACTTACTCTTAGGGATTCTATAGCTTATTACTTTTAAAATCAGAACTGTTTATTAAAACATGATTTCCAGATCATAGCAAAATATAAACACTAACAAGAAGTTTTGTGATATAAGAAAGCTATAGTATCTCAGAAAGTACACATCTTTGTTTTTCATTAATATATGTATGAACAGATTGATATTTCTTTTTGTGATTTAAAAAATCCCCAATTATTATTTTATTCTTTTTCTGTACTAGCAGAGCCTAACACAAGGACTTGTTACAGATAGTTTTTCTGAGAGGAGATCTCAGGATACAAGAGCAAGGAATTGGGGAGCATCAGAGAGGGAAGCCAGGAAACAAAATAGGGGCCTATTATCAAGGTCACTGCTGTAGACAGTAAGGACTCAATATCATCAGAGCCTCTGGGAAACACACAGAATGCCAGAATGCTCTGTTCACAGGATGAGAGGTGGGGATGTACATCCATTAGGTCTGTTCCATTGCTGTAAGTTTGTCCTCAGGGGCACTAATTTTTCAGTGCTCTGGGTTGTATTTGGGTCCAGGTACAACAGGCTCTTGTAGCTTCTGCTTCTATTGAGAATGCGATGTGGAGCTTCCAAAGGCATCTGCCACAAATACTACCCTTATAATTATTTGAAATAGAGGAATTACCAGCCTTCCTCCCTTTTATGAATAACCCCATATTATTGTACCAGCTTTGTTGAGAATGTTGAACACATTTTATTTATTCTTTCCAACTCATTTATTCAGGTACTTTATACAAGAAAGTTAAAAAAAAAACACTTCCTTTCAGACATCTACTTTTACTGAATATCCTACAATTTGTGTTTCATTATATTTTTTTACATTCTGATATCAGATAATTTTGCTTTACAAGATTGCTCTCTTTTTTCCGATAACAATAGCAACAAAATATATACATTAACTTATTAGTCGTCTGGCACCATTATTTACAGCCTCTTCAGTTTTTCCAAAAAGAAACATGTATAATAATTCAACTCAAATATATGCCAATGTAGGTACTTTCTTTTAAACCTGTTGACTGATGATCATACTCTAATATATAGATCACCATTTTTTATGTTCCAGAGTTTTATAATTTCTATCTTAACTATATATTATCAGGTATCCTATTCTGATTTATTAATTAATACAACTTAACATTAATTGAAGATCTTAAAAGTAAAAAAGATGCTAGAATTATAATTGAAGCTGGTACATTTCAGAGAGACTGAAGGTGGTTTGAAAAATTTATCTGAAAGCTAACACTTAATTTTTTTTAATTATGAAGATGGTTTAAGGAGAAAAAGTAACCCTTGTAATTTGTCATGATAAGTTTATAAGAATAAACCTTTTTGGAAACACATCAATGATTGTAATTTAATTTTGTTGAACATATAATTTTACTTGCTTATATATTTAAATATTTTGTAGCTAAAGTAATTATTCATTTAATAAACAAAGATAGTTTAAAATTTAGAAAGTCCAAATTATATATGTTTTTTGTTTGAAAAAGAGCTTCATAGAACCCTAGTATACTAAGTGGCATATAATATATAAACTATAAAGCAAACGATTTCAATAGACACCTGATACACTGAGACACAAAATTGTGCCTATTGCTGTGTTGGGTGGTTTAGAACTCAGCCCTTGAGTCTTTGTCTGCCTCTGCCCACATCCCTTCTTCCTCAGTGCTGTAATACCTCTACTTTTGGAAATCTATCTATTTAATATGGAGTCAGCTGACCATGGCTCCTTCATTTCACATGGGTTATCTTGTGACTCAAACCAGGCTGAAAACAGATCTCCCTGTAAATTTTCTGTTTGAACGTATAGTAAAGACTGGATTTTTTATAATTGATAAACCGATATAGATCTAGATGTGGCTGGGGTCATTTAAAGCCATCTGGTCTACTCTGTAGAGAAAGGCCACTCTTGATAAGGAGATAGTGAGAAACAGAAATCCAACAGCATCACAGAGGACCTGGATACTTTAGAAAAGGCAAATCCAAAGTTTTCCATATTTTTATTCCAAATGGTTTGTGAATAAGATACAAAGGCAGTTGCTCAATTGCAAAACATAAGGAAACATAAAAGCAAGAACAGTGTACTTGCTGGCCATTCTAGCTATGGTTGTTTAATTCTTGGCTGGTGGACTGTTAAGGGGCCATCCAATCAATGCCGTAAAATGTGAAAGTAGCCAACTCCCTTTAGACTTTTCAAGACTTCTAGTAAACATATATGCTAAGTGCTTTGCCAGTAAAAGTTGATATCACCTTCTGCTTTAGGAAAAATGGTGGTTGAATAACTACATGATGAAGGTAAATTTTATTCAAAAATATTTCTCTCAGGAGAACTAAATGCAATAATAGAAAAACAGTATAATTATTGAGACATATTTTTACATTTACAGACAACTTTAAAGTTTAAAAATTTTAATAAAGACCTGCAAAACATGTCATGAAAAAAGGGATCTGTGAGTAGGTTAGGGGAGGGAAAATTGTGTGAAATATCTGTATAAAATAGCACAATCTGCAGCTAATTACTATCATAAATCCAGCATTGAACAATATGTTATACTGCAATGAACAATGGACACCTGTGTAAGCCATGTATGTATGTATGTGTGTGTGTGTGTATATGTGGCCATATATGTGTATGTATATATATATATTTATATGTATATATATGCATATTTAATTGATAACATGGTTTATTTATTTTTTTTAACATCTTTATTGGGGTATAATTGCTTTACAATGGTGTGTTATTTTCTGCTTTATAACAAAGTGAATCAGTCATACATAAACATATGTTCCCATATGTCTTCCCTCTTGCGTCTCCCTCCCTCCCACCCTCCCTATCCCACCCCTCCAGGCTGTCACAAAGCACCGAGCCAATATCCCTGTGCCATGCGGCTGCTTCCCACTAGCTATCTACCTTACTACGTTTGTTAGTGTGTATATGCCCATGACTCTCTCTCGCCCTGTCACAGCTTACCCTTCCCCCTCCCCATAACCTCAAGTCCGTTCTCTAGGAGGTCTGCGTCTTTATTCCTGCTTTACCCCTGGGTTCTTCATGACATTTTTTTCTTAAATTCCATATATATGTGTTAGCATACGGTATTTGTCTTTTTCTTTCTGACTTACTTCACTCTGTATGACAGACTCTAGGTCTATCCACCTCATTACAAATAGCTCAATTTCGTTTCTTTTTATGGATGAGTAATATTCCATTGTATATATGTGCCACATCTTCTTTATCCATTCATCCGATGACGGGCACTTAGGTTGTTTCCATCTCCGGGCTATTGTAAATAGAGCTGCAATGAACATTTTGGTACATGACTCTTTTTGAATTTTGGTTTTCTCAGGGTATATGCCCAGTAGTGGGATTGCTGGGTCATATGGTAGTTCTATTTGTAGTTTTTTAAGGAACGTCCATACTGTTCTCCATAGTGGCTGAACCAATTCACATTCCCACCAGCAGTGCAAGAGTGTTCCCTTTTCTCCACACCCTCTCCAGCATTTATTGTTTCTAGATTTTTTGATGATGGCCATTCTGACTGGTGTGAGATGATATCTCATTGTAGTTTTGATTTGCATTTCTCTAATGATTAATGATGTTGAGCATTCTTTCATGTGTTTGTTGGCAGTCTGTATATCTTCTTTGGAGAAATGTCTATTTAGGTCTTCTGCCCATTTTTGGATTGGGTTGTTTGTTTTCTTGTGATTGAGCTGCATGAGCTGCTTGTAAATTTTGGAGATTAATCCTTTGTCGGTTGCTTCATTTGCAAATATTTTCTCCCATTCTGAGGGATGTCTTTTGGTCTTGTTTATGGTTTCCTTTGCTGTGCAAAAGCTTTGAAGTTTCATTAGGTCCCATTTGTTTATTTTTGTTTTTATTTCCATTACTCTAGGAGGTGGGTCAGAAAGGATCTTGCTGTGATTTATGTCATAGAGTGTTCTGCCTATGTTTTCCTCTAAGAGTTTGATAGTTTCTGGCCTTACATTTAGGTCTTTAATCCATTTTGAGCTTATTTTTGTGTATGGTGTTAGGGAGTGATCTAATCTCATACTTTTACATGTACCTGTCCAGTTTTCCCAGCACCACTTATTGAAGAGGCTGTCCTTTCTCCATTGTACATTACTGCCACCTTTATCAAAGATAAGGTGTCCATATGTGCATGGGTTTATCTCTGGGCTTTCTGTCCTGTTCCATTGATCTATCTTTCTGTTTTTGTGCCAGTACCATACCGTCTTGATAACTGTAGCTTTGTAGTATAGTCTGAAGTCAGGGAGCCTGACTCCTCCAGTTCCTTCTTTCGTTCTCAAGATTGCTTTGGCTATTCGGGGTCTTTTGTGTTTCCATACAAATTGTAAAATTTTTTGTTCTAGTTCTGTGAAAAATGCCAGTGGTAGTTTGATAGGGATTGCATTGAATCTATAGATTGCTTTGGGTAGTAGAGTCATTTTCACAATGTTCATTCTTCCAATCCAAGAACATGGTATATCTCTCCATCTATTTGTATCATCTTTAATTTCTTTCATCAGTGTCTTATAATTTTCTGCATACAGGTCTTTTGTCTCCTTAGGTAGGTTTATTCCTAGATATTTTATTCTTTTCGTTGCAATGGTAAATGGGAGTGTTTTCTTGATTTCACTTTCAGATTTTTCATCATTAGTATATAGGAATGCCAGAGATTTCTGTGCATTAATTTTGTATCCTGTCACTTTACCAAATTCATTGATTAGCTCTAGTAGTTTTCTGGTAGCATCTTTAGGGTTCTCTATGTATAGGATCATGTCATCTGCAAACAGTGACAGCTTTACTTCTTCTTTTCCGATTTGGATTCCTTTTATTTCCTTTTCTTCTCTGATTGCTGTGGCTAAAACTTCCAAAACAATGTTGAATAATAGTGGTGAGAGTGGGCAACCTTGTCTTGTTCCTGATCTTAGTGGAAATGCTTTCAGTTTTTCACCATTGAGGATGATGTTTGCTGTGGGCTTGTCATATATGGCCTTTATTATGTTGAGGAAAGTTCCCTCTATGCCTACTCTCTGCAGGGTTTTTATCATAAATGGGTGTTGAATTTTGTCAAAAGCTTTCTCTGCATCTATTGAGATGATCATATGGTTTTTCTCCTTCAATTTGTTAATATGGTTTATCACATTGATAGATTTGCGTATATTGAAGAATCCTTGCATTCCTGGAATAAACCCCACTTGATCATGGTGTATGATCCTTTTAATGTGCTGTTGGATTCTGTTTGCTAGTATTTTGTTGAGGATTTTTGCATCTATGTTCATCAGTGATATTGGCCTGTAGTTTTCTTTCTTTGTGACATCCTTGTCTGGTTTTGGTATCAAGGTGATGGTGGCCTCGTAGAAGGAGTTTGGGAGTGGTCCTCCCTCTGCTATATTTTGGAAGAGTTTGAGAAGGATAGGTGTTAGCTCTTCTCTAAATGTTTGATAGAATTCGCCTGTGAAGCCATCTGGTCCTGGGCTTTTCTTTGTTGGAAGATTTTTAATCACAGTTTCAATTTCAGTGCTTGTGATTGGTCTGTTCATATTTTCTATTTCTTCCTGATTCAGTCTTGGCAGGTTGTGCATTTCTAAGAATTTGTCCATTTCTTCCAGATTGTCCATTTTATTGGCATAGAGTTGCTTGTAGTAATCTCTCATGATCTCTTTTATCTCTGCAGTGTCAGTTGTTACCTCTCCTTTTTCATTTCTAATTCTATTGATTTGAGTCTTCTCCCTTTTTTTCTTGATGAGTCTGGCTAGTGGTTTATCTATTTTGTTTATCTTCTCAAAGAACCAGCTTTTAGTTTTATTGATCTTTGCTATTGTTTCCTTCATTTCTTTTTCATTTATTTCTGATCTGATTTTTATGATTTCTTTCCTTCTGCTAGCTTTGGGGTTTTTTTGTTCTTCTTTCTCTAATTGCTTTAGGTGCAAGGTTAGGTTGTTTATTCGAGATGTTTCCTGCTTCTTAAGGTGGGCTTGTATTGCTATAAACTTCCCCCTTAGAACTGCTTTTGCTGCATCCCACAGGTTTTGGGTCGTTGTGTCTCCATTGTCATTTGTTTCTAGGTATTTTTTGATTTCCTCTTTGATTTCTTCAGTGATCTCTTCGTTATTAAGTAGTGTATTGTTTAGCCTCCATGTGTTTGTATTTTTTACAGATCTTTTCCTGTAATTGATATCTAGTCTCATGGCGTTGTGGTCAGAAAAGATACTTGATACAATTTCAATTTTCTTAAATTTACCAAGGCTTGATTTGTGACCTAAGATATGATCTATCCTGGAGAATGTTCCATGAGCACTTGAGAAAAATGTGTATTCTGTTGTTTTTGGATGGAGTGTCCTATAAATATCAATTAAGTCCATCTTGTTTAATGTATCATTTAAAGCTTGTGTTTCCTTATTTATTTTCATTTTGGATGATCTGTCCATGGGTGAAAGTGGGGTGTTTAAGTCCCCTACTATGAATGTGTTACTGTCTATTTCCCCTTTTATGGCTGTTAGTATTTGCCTTATGTATTGAGGTGCTCCTATGTTGGGTGCATAAATATTTACAATTGTTATATCTTCTTCTTGGATCGATCCCTTGATCATTATGTAGTGTCCTTCTTTGTCTCTTTTAATAGTCCTTATTTTAAAGTCTATTTTGTCTGATATGAGAATTGCTACTCCAGCTTTCTTTTGGCTTCCATTTGCATGGAATATCTTTTTCCATCCCCTTACTTTCAGTCTGTATTTGTCTCTAGGTCTGAAGTGGGTCTCTTGTAGACAGCATATATAAGGGTCTTGTTTTTGTATCCATTCAGCTAATCTGTGTCTTTTGGTGGGAGCATTTAGTCCATTTACATTTAAGGTAATTATCGATATGTATGTTCCTATTCCCATTTTCTAAATTGTTTTGGGTTCGTTATTATAGGTCTTTTCCTTCTCTTGTGTTTCTTGCCTAGAGAAGATCCTTTAGCATTTGTTGTAAAGCTGGTTTGGTGGTGCTGAACTCTCTCAGCTTTTGCTTGTCTGTAAAGGTTTTAATTTCTCCATCAAATCTGAATGAGATCCTTGCTGGGTAGAGTAGTCTTGGCTGTATGTTTTTTCCTTTCATCACTTTCAGTATGTCCTGCCACTCCCTTCTGGCTTGTAGGGTTTCTGCTGAAAGATCAGCTGTTAACCTTATGGGGATTCCCTTATGTGTTATTTGTTGTTTTTCCCTTGCTGCTTTTAATATGCTTTCTTTGTATTTAATTTTTGACAGTTTGATTAATATGTGTCTTGGCGTATTTCTCCTTGTATTTATCTTGTATGGGACTCTCTGTGCTTCCTGGACTTGATTAACTATTTCCTTTCCCATATTAGGGATATTTTCAACTATAACCTCTTCAAATATTTTCTCAGTCCCTTTCTTTTTCTCTTCTTCTTCTGGAACCCCTATAATTCGAATGTTGGTGCGTTTAATGTTGTCCCAGAGGTCTCTGAGACTGTCCTCAGTTCTTTTCATTCTTTTTTCATTATTCTGCTCTGCAGTAGTTATTTCCACCATTTTATCTTCCAGGTCACTTATCCGTTCTTCTGCCTCAGTTATTCTGCTATTGATCCCATCTAGAGTACTTTTAATTTCATTTATTGTGTTGTTCATCGTTGCTTGTTTAGTTCTTCTAGGTCCTTGTTAACTGATTCTTGCATTTTGTCCAATCTATTGTCCATTCTATCTCCAAGATTTCGGATCAACCTTACTATCATTATTCTGAATTCTCTTTCAGGTAGACTGCCTATTTCCTCTTCATTTGTTAGGTCTGGTGCATTTTTATCTTGCTCCTTTATCTGCTGTGTGTTTTTCTGTCTTCTCATTTTGCTTATCTTACTGTGTTTGGGGTCTCCTTTTTGCAGGCTGCAGGTTCGTAGTTCCTCCTGTTTTTGATGTCTGTCTCCAGTGGCTAAGGTTGGTTCAGTGGGTTGTGTAGGCTTCCTGGTGGAGGGGACTAGTGCCTGTGTTGTGGTGGATGAGGCTGGATCTTGTCTCTCTAGTGGGCAGGTTCACGTCTGGTGGTGTGTTTGGGGGTGTCTGTGGCCTTATTATGATTTTAGGCAGCCTCTCTGCTAATGGGTGGGGTTGTGTTCCTGTTTTGCTAGTTGTTTGGCATAGGTTTTCCAGCACTGTGGCCTGCTGGTCGTTGAGTGAAGCTGGGTGCTGGTGTTAAGATGGAGGTCTCTGGGAGATTTTCGCCGTTTGATATTATGTGGAGCTGGGAGGTCTCTTGTTGATCAGTGTCCTGAAGTTGGCTCTCCTACCTCAGAGGCAGAGCCCTGCCTCCTGGCTGGAGCACCAAAAGCTTTTCATCCACACGGCTCAGGATAAAAGGGAGAAAAAGTAGAGGGAATTAGTAGAAGTATGAGGAAAGAAAGAAGGAAAGGAGGGTAGGAAGGAAGGAAGAAAGAAAGAAAGAAGCAAAGAAGGAAAGAAGGCAAGAAGGAAAGAAAGGAGGGAGGGAGGGAGGAAGGAAGGAAGGAGGGAAAGAAGGAAAAAAGACAGAAAGAAAGAAGATACAGTAAAAATAAAATAAAGTATAATAAAGTTATTGAATTAAAAAATTCTTATTTAGAAAAAAAAAAAAGGGACGGAAAGAACCTTAGGACAAATGTTGGAAGCAAAGCTATACAGACAAAATCTTACACAGAAGCATACACATACACCCTCACTAAAAGAGGTAAATGGGGAAAAATCCTAAATCTTGCTGTCAGAGACCACCTCCTCAATTTGGGATGATTCGTTGTCTAAAGGAGGGAAGGAAGGACGGAAAGAAAGAAAGAAAGAAAGAAAGAAAGAAAGAAAGAAAGAAAGAAAGAAAGAAAGAAAGAAAGAAAGAAAGAAAGAAAGAAGGTAAAGTATAATAACGTTATTAAAATTAATTATTAAGAAAAAAATTAAAAAAAAAACATGGACGGATAGAACCCTAGGACAAATGGTGGAAGCAAGACTATACAGACAAGATCTCACACAGAAGCATACACATACACATTCACAAAAAGAGGAAAGGGGAAAAAATCATAGATCTTGCTCCTAAAGTCCACTTCCTTAATTTGGGATGATTGGTTGTCTATTCAGGTATTCCACAGATGCAGGGTATATCAAGTTGATTGTGGAGCTTTAATCCGCTGCTTCTGAGGCTGCTGGGAGAGATTTCCCTTTCTCTTCTTTGTTCTCACAGCTCCCAGGGCTAAGCTTTGGATTTGGCCCTGCCACTGCGTGTAGATCGCTGGAGGGCGTCTGTTTTTTGCTCAGACAGGATGGGGTTAAAAGAGCCGCTGATTGGGGGCTCTGGCGCACTCAGGCCGGCGGGGACGGAGGGGCACAGAGTGCGGGGCGGGCCTGCGGTGGCAAAGGCCGGCGTGACTTTGCACCAGCCTGAGGCCCGCTGTGCGCTCTCCCGGGGAAGTTGTCCCTGGATCCCGGGAACCTGGCAGTGGCGGGCTGCACAGGCTCCGCGGAAGAGGGGTGTGGAGAGTGACCTGTGCTCGCACACAGGCCCCTCGGTGGCGGCAGCAGCAGCCTTAACGTCTCCCGCCCGCCTCTGGGGTCCGCGCTTTCAGCCGCGGCTCGCGCCCGTCTCTGGATTCCGCGCTTTCAGCCGCGGCTCGCGCCCGTCTCTGGATTCCGCGCTTTCAGCCGCGGCTCGCGCCCGCCTCTGGGGTCCGCGCTTTCAGCCGCGGCTCGCGCCCGTCTCTGGGGTTCGCGCTTTTAGCCGCGGCTCGCGCCCGTCTCTGGGGTTCCTTTAAGCAGCGTTCTTAAACCCCTCTCCTCACGCCCCAGGAAACAAAGAGGGAAGGAAAAGTCTCCTGCCTCTTCGGCAGGTGCAGGCTTTTCCCCGGACTCCCTCCCGGCTAGCTGTGGTGCACTAACCCCTTCAGGCTATGTTCAAGCCGCCAACCCCAGTCCTCTCCCTGCGCTCCGGCCTCAGCTCGCAGCCCCGCCCGCCCCGGCGGGTGAGCAGACAAGCCTCTCGGGCTGGTGAGTGCCGGTCGGCACCGATCCTCTGTGCGGGAATCTCCCCGCTTTGCCCTCCGCACCCGTTGCTGTGCACTCCTCCGCAGCTTCGAAGCTCCCCCCTCCGCCTCCCGCAGTCTCTGCCCGCGAAGGGGCTTCCTAGTGTGTGGAAACTTTTCCTCCTTCACAGCTCCCTCCCACTGGTGCAGGTGCCGTCCCTATTCTTTTGTCTCTGTTTTTTCTTTTGCCTTACCCAGGTACGTGGGGAGTTTCTTGCCTTTTGGGAGGTCTGAGGTCTTCTGCCAGCCTTCAGTAGGTGTTCTGTAGGAGTTGTTCCACGTGTAGATGTATTTCTGGTGTATCTGTGGGGAGGAAGGTGATCTCCGCGTCTTACTCTTCCGCCATCTTCCGCCTTCCCGATAACATGGTTTATTTTCCTCGAATTTACTTGTTTCTTTTTACCAGTTTCTCATTTATCCATTTCATTATCCATTAGCAGTAATGTGTGTATGTGTTATTTTCTTCAATAAGTTTTACTTTGTTTAAAATAAAGAAGGCATGCATCATAGAGCTAAATTTTGAAATAATAAGGAGAGAACAGATATAACCATATAACAATATGAGAGTTTGTATTATTTTTTGAATCTAGATTTTCATAACTCAGATGTGCATATATATCCCATATTGTATTGTAGACTAAATATTTAAATTAATGTGATGCAGACAATATCCAGTCCCTCCTCTAACACTAATGAATCTATTACTTTGGGTAAGCCAACTAACTATTCCTAGCCTCAAATTTCTCATCTGTTACATGGTGGGGAAAACAAGGTGGAAGGAGGATATGGTTCAACCAGATTAAGGGCTGCCAGTGTTTTTCAAGCCAAATGCCCTTTTCATTATTGTGCTTATGATTTGAAAGATATAGCTGTCACATTACATTGATTAGGAGATAGTTTTCATTTTAATTACTTACAAATGTATTTCACTAATTGTTGACACATTCAGAACTTGGGATAAGAAGGGAAGAGCCAGTCATAACATCCTGCAAAGACATTTCTGGTTATATTTATCCTGTTAGGCCTTTTGATTATGGTAATTTATTATATCCATTAGACTTCCTGAATATTGAAAATAACTCCTGAATCCCCATTACAACCTTTTGGACTCTAAGCAGTTCAGTGAACCCAGGCTAAAAATAAATGATTCTAAGTTTCCTTCTAGCTCTAATAGTCCATATTTTCTTGCCTTTAGGTTTCTAATATAGCCTAATATATAAATTATGCTTTATATATGCTAATATAGCCCATATATAGGTATGGTTAGCTGAGGGCATATGTAGGAAATACAGCTGATTTGCACTCTAGGTAGACGCAGTGCTCAGTAATAGCTCTACAGTGAATTATTCATCATGCCTTCAAACTTTTATGCTTTTCTTCATTCAGCAAAACACATGAAGTTCCTTAGTTGTTCTCATTTCATTCTAATTCTGACCAGGGGTCAGAATTCAAACTTGGCTGCCTCAAAGTTGAGTATTACAAATCCTCTCTCCATGGAATATTGAAGAATATAATAAGAAAAACTGAAGAAAATAATTTCAAAACACCTCCACAGACACAGACAAATCATCTCTCTACCCCCAGGCACATACACACAGGCACATACATACACACTTTTATTCTTAGGTCATCAAGTAAAAAGGAAGGCTATGTCCAGGCAAAGAGGAAGCATTTTATTTTTTCACTCCAGTCTAAGACATGTCTACCAAGCTTCAAGTTTTTACTTTATAAGTGACCTCATCTACTGATTACTGACATTCTTGTAAGGAAGCATTACATCTTTTCAGAACAGTGATCTAGCGCTATGGTTCCAAGGAAGCCTATGCAGTATCCGTCATCAGTATGTAACCCAAAGCATAGAACATGAGATAATACTAGATACTCTGTACCACCATGTGTTGAGCTCAAGTTAAGGTCTGTCAAACTCACTCTATTTCCTTGTTAATTCTTCACTTGTATAAACTGAGGAGAGGTAAATAAGGTCGGGGTCCACCTACAAATATGGTCACATTTTCACATGATCTTTAGATGTTTTTTGTGGTGCTCTTGTTAATTTCACATCAATAAATATTGAAATGGCATAGCCTGGACTAGAATTGCTTAGAATACCTACTGTACTTTAAAAACAATTTTAATTTAATCTTTCTCCTTGCTGGAATAAAAAGAGAAGAGACATATCAACAGACAAATATTTTATATGGTGACTTCCTCTATATTCAATGATAAATCTTAAGTTGGTATTTAGTTTTTATTCTTCTTAATATTTTCTATCATGATCCCTATGTATTTCCATTTTTCCTGGGAGCTCTGGTTTTGTCACTTAGAAGAAGATAGATTTTTTTTGTTGTTGTTACTCAGACATCAGTCATATTTACTTCAATAGCTATAGATAGTTTTTCTTCAAGAAGAGCTTACTAGATGGGAAAAGCAAAAACGAATGGTCATCGCTCATTCTCCTGGGCTCATTACTCAAGTAGCCATTTATTTTAAGAGGAAAATAACATTTTCTGAGTGTAATTTACATATCCAACAATGATCTGCCTTACATTCTGTTAAACTATAGAAAAGTACTACCTGCTTATCATTATTAAACCTGCCAGGAACTGCAGCGATGTTCTATTGATTATAAGTCACAAACTCCTGGCATTTTAGCTCCTTGAAACCTTTAGAGGCTACTAAATACACTTAAGGCTAGTGAACTACAATTTCCCACACCAAAGCACTTGATCTAAGAGATGCCCTTATTCCCTCAAATCTTTAGAGACTCACTAATAAGAAAAGCACAGTTGTTGTCCTGCTGAGGTCCTTCTATATCTGTGATGATGGCAGGGCTGCATGGATATCAGTGAATTTTCTCTTCTACTTCCCTCATGGAGGAAGACTTTGCCTTTGACATGGCATGAAAGGACACATGAAAATGTGGAAAGTTATCATTTGTATTTCCTAGAGACAAGAGTCCATTCAGTCCTCATCTCCCCTGATTGTCATGACAAAGAAAAAAATACTCTTAGAATAGAAAAAACATAAAATCATAAAAACATGCCCAATCAGCTTATGCAAAAAATAACTGTTCACTTGTGTATACTTATTTAGATGTTGTCCATATTGATACAGATTATACCAATTGATGCTACTTGTGGGTAAAAAAATTCCTATATGTAAGATGAGTGGACAAGAGGACCAGAATCATATTACCATATCTTTTCTAGAAGCCATGTCTGTTATAATTTACTGTAATATAAGCTTATTTTTTCATTGCCAAGATAATATAAAATTATTCATTAATTCAACTAACATTTATTAAGTACTGTGTATGAGGTGCTATTTTAAGTTCTTGTGATTTCCATCAGTGAATAAATGAGAGATGAAATCTCCTGTCCACGTGGAACTTACTTTCTAGTGAGGAGAGATGAATGATAGGCAAATTAATGTTTAAATATATGGAGTATATCAGATCTACCATGCTCTATGGACTTCACAAAATATTGGTAAACTTCCATGCTTCTAGCCTGTTCTTAAATATATTTTTTGAAATGGATGCAAGCCCAAAGCTCTGATGTCAGCTAACATGTCTCTAAGGACTTCTGTGCCGTGGCAAGTAACTACTCTCAAGTACGTTGCATGATTCATTAATTTTGGAAATCAGTTGCTTAATGCCAGTATCTACAGATATCCCATGAGTATGTATTTCTATGTTCCTGATTGGGCTACTATTCCACAATTATTTGGGGTATAATCAAAAATACTAGTATGTGCAATGTGAAAAACACAGTAATAGTGACATGTAAGTATAATGAGAAATTATAACCAAGTGGAAAAGACTCACAAATTGATACATAATCACCTTAAGGAAGCTACACAATTAATCTTTTACTCAATTGCAATATAACCTAAATTAAGTAGTCTCATTTCATCTATAAGAACTCTCTACAAATTCAGCCTAAAAGAGGATCAGTCTAAACTAATGAAAAGGAATATGGATTATCTTTCTAAAAAGCTTTATTTTTCTTTCTTTAAAATATACTTATTTAATGTTAATGACTGCCAAAAATTATGATTGTCAACATATTTAATATAGTTTTTAAACTGACTGAATTATTTATTTTGAACACATTTCATTTAAAAGTAATGTGTTAGGACTGGGAAAATAAAAATGAACAGCACTGTCCCAGTAAGCAGTGAATAGATAAAAAGTGCTAAGTGCCATGTTATGGTACAAAATGCTAAGGAAGTAAATAGTGGGAGGGGTCATTTCTGGTTGTCTGCTGAAGGTGGCATTTGAGATTAGATGTATGATATTGATAGGAATTATCTCTAAAAACTGTTTTAGTTTTCTTGCCTTGTAACAAATTATCCCAAACACAGTAACTTAAAACCACACACATTTTTTTAATGGGTCAGGAATTTGGGCAAGGTGTATCTGGGCCCTCCGCTCATTGTCTCCCTTGCATACGATCAGGATGTTGGCGTTCTCCTCCGGAGGCTCGACTGGGAAAGGATCTAGTTCCAAGCTCATTTAGGCTGTTGGAAGAATTCATATCCTTGTGGTTGAATGCCTGAGGGCCCAAGTTTTTCCTGGTGGTTGGATAGAGACTGCTCTCAGATCTTAGGGGCTGCCTAAAATTCCTGGAGACTACCTGTAGCTCCTTGCTATGTAGAGTTCTACATCACAGCTGCTCACATTAAGTCTACTAAAGCACATTTTGTACAACATAACATAATCACAGGGATGACGTCCCATCTCTTTTGCCATATTCTATTCATTAGAAGCAAGTCACTAGGTCCAGCCTCCACTAAAGGCAGGAGATTGCACAGAGGTATAGGCACCAGGAAGTGGGAAATTGTGGGCCGCATTAGTATCTATTTATCACAGTAACAAACACCCCCCTGCCCCCAATTTCACTAACTTACAAATATTTAGTCTTGCTTGTGTTACGTGTTGGTAGCTGCCACAGCTGTTTTGATGCTATTGAAATGTCTTAATATCCCAGGACCCAGGCTAACGGGCAGCCCTTCTTTGGAAGATACCCTTTGTACAGCGGAAAGAGAAGAGCGAGATACCTGATAGAAACGTTTGATTCCTCTTTGAAACAACTGCTCAGATGTCATATATAAGCCCACTCTCATACCATTCATCAGAAAACATCACATAACAATAGGAAGGGACATACAATACTCTTGACAGTAGAGGGAGGAACAACTATTTGAAACCATAGGACAATCTACTAAACTTTGAAATGAAGATATTGGGGGAGGTTTCAGGACAGTCATAGAATTGGTAATCCATGGGGCATATATAAAAGGTCTGAATGTTTCCATTTGGAAGAAATCTGTAAGTATATATTTTAAATTGTCATTTTGAGTCTTTGCATTTTTACCATTTTTACATTCTTACATTATAAGTGACTCTCCCCAGCCCCCTTTCAAACACTAAATTTAAAAAAGAATACACCTACTGATGAAGACACTTTCAATTTTTTGGATGAAAGTGCTGCCTACTGGACCAATAGCAAATCTTAGGTAGCATTGCCTTCTTTGTTTAATAGCATTCGCCTAGGCAATCGTTTTCATATTTGTTATTTTTTAGAGTTTTATGTAAAATTAATATAAAGAGATCAATGCAAATTTTGGTAAATTTTGTACAATCAAAACAAAAATTGATTTACCTGGAAATGCTGAATACAATTAACCTTGGACTTATGCTGGCTGTGTGGGTGTTCGATTGTGAAGGACAATAACAAAACTTTAAAATGTAAAGAATAGGTTTAAAAGCAAGGTTTAAGCAATGATTTCATTTGTAATTTTTTAGGTCTTGAGGACCTTCACACATTCGCAATTTATAATCTGCCTGATTAATTTTTGTAGCTTAAAATTTAGTGGTAAATGACAATAAGTGTTCCATACAAAATGTCAGGTAATGTTAATTGACAAAAGAAACTAAGAAATGAAGAGAGATAGAGAAGGTTGGAGGTAGCTGGAATTTTGCATAAGGATAGACAGAGAAGGACTTACTGAAATATATGACATTTGAGTAAAGACCTGAATGAGGTGCTGGAGGAAGCTATTAGTTATCTAAAGGCAGAGGATGCAACGCAGAGGCTCCAGTGAATGCAAAATTAAATATGCTAGACGGTGAGATGCCAGGAGAAAATCAGCAGGTACTCGTAGACCTAAATGGTATAAAATGTATTGAAGCTCTTTGAGATGGAATAAGTAAAAGCTATTCATTTGGAAAATGTATCTGGCAGTACCGTAGGGAATGTTGTCAAAGTAGAAAAGGTAGAATTAAAAAACAAAAAACACGAATAGGACTTTATGGCAATCTAGGCAATAGATGATAAGTTGTAGCAGACACTGTGAGTGCTAAGGAGGTCTACTCCCTTTTTTTCTCCTGGGATAACCAACTTCTTAGGGGGTTTCCCTCTCTCCATCCTGTAACTGAAGAAAAGATGCCTTATCCCTAACTTAAGGCTTAAATTCTGATTGGTTAAGCCTTCTGCGAGTAACCACTTTAGTAACAGAAATGTGAACTAGTTCTGGCAAATGTGATTAAGAAAAATTTCCTGAGGATTTCAGGTTCATGTTTCTGCACTGATAAAATATACAGAAAGAGGGCTTCCCTGGTGGCGCAGTGGTTGAGAGTCCGCCTGCCGATGCAGGGGACACGGGTTCGTGCCCCGGTCCGGGAGGATCCCACATGCCGCGGAGCGGCTGGGCCTGTGAGCCATGGCCGCTGAGCCTGCGCGTCCGGAGCCTGTGCTCCGCAACGGGAGAGGCCACAACAGTGAGAGGCCCGTGTACCGCAAAAAAAAAAAAAAAAAAAAGATACAGAAAGAAGTTCCCTTGCCTCTAATCTTTTTCTGAATAGTCTTGTATCTTGGGATACCAGACCATTTTCTATTTATGATGGGAGCAAACCATAGGGACAAAATTTTAATACGTGTTGAATTGTGAAAATAAAAACTTTAAGAAACTGCACGTTTGTTAATGTCCCTAAGATGTTGAATTCAACAACCCTGGAATTGTTCAGGACTTCACTTAAATGACATTATAATACTTTCTTACTGTTAAAACCACTGGATTTGAAATCTTTGCCTTACAGCTTAAAATCTAACTGAAACATAAGGAAAGTAATAAGACCATAATGTAGAGTAGGAGTGGGGAAAAATGGACATAAGCAGTAAGATAACTTAAATTTATTGGAAAGTTTCCATCTACCAGACATTATTTTGAGCATTTGGCAGTTATTAATTAATTTAATCCTCACAACCACCCTGAGAAATAAGCTAAATTTCCTCCACAAATGCATGCTTTATTTTCTTTGGCATTAAGTTACTATTGGAAAATGGCTGACCTTAGAGGAGCTACATTTCCCAGAATCCCTTGTAAGCAGGGCTCGTGACGTGTGCATGTGAATCAACTCAATGTGAATGGAATAGATGTGGGACCTTTCCAGAACTGACCTATACAAACCTTCTCCATGATACTGCTCCATGACCTTTTACATTTCTGGGTGGCTGACCTTAGAAATCAATTTTGGAAGTAGCAAAGCCACCAATATCCTGTATTTCTGAATGGCTGCATGGGGGAAACCATTCCTGGTAACCTGCTAACACACTCTTACTACCAGCTGAGTAAAATACTTTTTATGAGTGTAAGAAATGAACTTTTACTGAGCAAGGAATGATGTTCCACTGTGATAGAGTCTTTCTATATTTTTGTTCTATATGATATAACCATTCTCTAACTAGAAATTGGAAACTGAAATAGGTGTGTGTGTGTTTGTGTATTGTGTGAATGTTTGTGTGTATGTGAGAATGCACAATCCTAGTTGGATTTTGGTACTGAAGTAATATTAGAATAAAATAATTGGAGACATTTCTTCTTTTTATTTGCTCTGGAACACTAAGTGACTTTGAAATTACTTTCTTAATAATTAGTAAAAATCTGTGAAATATATTGTTGATTAACATTATTTGTCTTTAACAATTGTTCTATATAAATTTTATATCTCCAAATTTATATTTGGAGATTCATTTTGTTACTTTATTTTTTCATGGTGATTAGTTGTTGCACTGAGAATTAATTGTTTAGATCTGAACATAACAGTCTCACACAATATCTTAATTTCTGTCTATGGTTAGTTTACCTATTATCTTTGAAGGTATATATGTATTTTTGTTTCTCCTATTTCTTTTATGATTTAGTTATTTTATTTTCCTTTTCTCTAAACAAGTATTTAAGGTTACTAACTCTATTACTTTTTGTTTCTTTATTCAGAAATTTTCACTTTTATATTTATTAAAATCAGCTTCTAATTCTGTAAGGTTTATTTTTGTTCTATTTTAACATCTTGAATTTGATAATCATTATTTTAATAATATGAAAATATACAATTCATACTTTCTTTTACAACTCTTATCTCTATGTAATTTGTTTTGACGTAGCTTTTCATTATCCTTAGTTTAGTTTGGATTTCATTGTGATATGATAGTTTTTTAACATATTCAAGATTTTAAAACAGAGTTTTATTTGTTTCCTGGTAAAAGTATGTTGTTGTTGTTGTTATTTTGTATTAACCTCTAGTTTTATTATATTTTTCTCTATACTGTTTCTTCAGTATGGGAATCATTGAGGTTCTCTTTAAAGCACAAAGCAAAATGAGTTTGAGGATTATTCTTTCGATACTTGAAAAGAAGGTATATCCTCTGTTTTCAAAACAGAATTTTATGTATACTAATCATTTTTACTGTAATATAAAACTTTGTATAAAGATCTTTATTTACATGATCTTATATGATGTGAGCAATAGTTCCATGAAAATTATGTATTTTTATCCTCAACTACAAATAGAGAGATCAAGGCTCAGAATTAAGTTGCTCAAGGAGGAGATAAATGCCTTATGGTAAATTTCATGTTTTCTATTCCTATTTTGTACCACCTTCCTCAAATTGCAAATTTCTACACCCAAGTCTCCTGTTTCTCTTTCAAAGGGATTTACAGTAACTGTTAGTCTGTGAAATACCTTTGCACATTATGGTTGCTTGTGTTTTCTAATCATCATGCTCAAATTCTAATCCAATTTGATTAGCCTAAATGTTGGATTATAATCAACTGTTTGTAGCACAGGTTACCCTTTACCTAAAGTAAGGGAGAGACTGGACTATTACTTAAATTATCACAAGAACTGATGTTTGTAATACCCATTACTAAATTACTTAAGTTAGATAGAATTCTGCTACTCTATAGATTGGAATAAATTTATTGCAAGTAGTGTCTTCTATTCATCACAGGAATTGGTTATTAAAAATACTCATTTTTATCTACTGGGAACCAATGCAAAATTGTTCATTTTATTGTGGTTCCCAGCTATCAGTTCATTGTTTGGATCACTCGTCTTATAAATGCTAATGAGTGCTAAAGTAGTTTGAATGTTTCCTTTGGGAACGTTAACATGTGCTATGTTTTATTTTCTACTTAACTTTGGCCTCTCTAATTCTGTCCCATTATTCAATACAGGATGATGTGGTATTGGAAAGAGAACTAGTTAGATAGAACTGAAAAATCTATCACATATGTAGGTAAACTACTTCTCTGAAACTTAGTTTCCCAATCTTATAAAATCATGATAATAATATCCCTCTATAGGTGTGGGAGCTACCTTGTATATGTTAGACACAATAAAATTTAGACACTGTCTCCTTTGTAAATCAAGCCATCTCTGTCAGGTAGCCCATTCTAACTGAATAGCCCAAGCTTTTCTCTACTGCATTTCAGTCCTGATTTCAGCCTGAGATAGAAAACAACCTTCCCTATTTAGGGTGCAGTGCTAAGCAGGTTTTACTAAGCCTGCCAGGGGATGAAAACCATTTCCTCTCACCCAGGAGTAAAGCTTCACATTTTGTGCCAAATGGCTATGATTAGATGATTCATATCTTGACATAAATGAAGAATGCCTTGATTAAGATCCTCAAATGCAAATCACCCCTTAAATAAATGATCCAGCACTCAAAGGTATATACATATAATATTCCGAAGTTAGTTATAGCTAATCTGACCACAGACTTGCTGGCAGAGCCAGAATTTTTGCTAGCATTTGCAAGATTGTCCTTCAAGAGAAACTTAGGCACACATCAAATAGCCTAAGGTGTTATAAAAATACCAATATCCAGTTACTCTAATATGCTCCCAGATTTGAAAACCACTGACATACAGTATATCATTTATTATCAGCAAAATTCAGTGAGGGCATTCTTTTTTTTGTTTTTTATTTTATTTTTTTAATTTTTTATTGGGGTATAGTTGACTTACAATGTTGTGTTGGTTTCAGGTGTACAGCAAAGTAAATCTGTTATACATATACATATATTCACCCTTTTTTAGATTAGTTTCCCATATATGCCATTACAGAGTATTGTATAAAGTTCCCTGTGCTATACAGTAAGTACTTATTAGTTATGTATTTTAGATACAGTAGTGTGTATATGTCAATCTCAATCTTCCAATTTATCCTTCCCCACTCCCCCTTACCCCCTGGTAACCTTACAAGGGTATTCTTATTATACCCACTTTTCAGATGAGGAAAACAAAGGTCAGAGGAGAGAGGCTTCCTCAAAGTCACATAATTATAGTGGTTTCAGAAAGTTGAGATCTAAATAGTTTTCTTACTCCAGAACCTCTCAAGAGGAGACTGTCTTCCATACTTTAGGATTATATTGAGAAACCCTGTCTTTGAAGTAATTTAGAAAGTGTATTACCTCTGAAAATTAAATACAAAATAAACCAATGTACAAAGACACTTTTAGAAGCAAAGCAAAAAAAAAAGTGACTTCAAAGCTGGCAAGAGTTGAGCTTGGGTAGAAGTACTAGTATAATAAAAGAAGAAGAAGAAGAATGGGGATTTTTTTTTCCAGCTAAAGAAACTGTTATAGACTGAATGTGTTTTTCTCCCAAATTTTGTTAAATTCTAATTCCCAGCATGATAGAATTTGGAGGTGGGGCCTGTTGACTGAAAAAAATGCACAGTGTAAAAGTTGAGAATTATATTTTATTTGGCAGACAAGCCCAAGATGCAGCCTCTCAGATAACTCTGAGGGACTGCTCTGAAGAGGTAAGGGAGGAGCTAGGATATATAGCAGTTGTTGCAACAAAGACCAGGTAGTCAGAACATCAAAATATTACTATTAATTAAAGAAAACCAGACATCTCAAGTTAATAAATTTAGTCCTTTCCTGTACATGGGAAGATGCAAATGTGTGCACTCACTGAAATCACTCCTTTGATATACAACTCAGCCAGCTATCTGGGGCCATATCCTGTGCTTTATCATCCTGAGTTGACTCAAGTTTCACTGTTGGGGTGGCAGTAATGTGATGGTTTGATGGCTGCAACATCCTTTGTTTACTGATATGGCAGGCAACATTTTTTCATGCACAGGCCTTTGTGAGCTGGGTTATAGGGTGGAACCTTTGTAAATGAGACTAGTGCTTTTATAAAAGAGACACAGAGAACTCCTTTATCCCTTCGGTCGTGCATGGACACAGAAAACATGGACATCTATGAACTACAAAGTGGGCCTTCACCATACACCAGATTTGCTGATGCCTTGATCTTGTATTTCTCAGCCTCCAGAACTATAGGAAATAAATTTCTGTTGTTTATAAGCCACCCAGTCTATGGTATTTGGGCTGTGGTAGCAGCCCAAACAGATTAAGACAGAAACACAGAAAAAAAGTCACAAAGATGAACTTTGTGCCTATTTCAAAACATTCAGGGAAAAGTCCACTAGCCTTCCAAATCGAAATACAGGAAATATTCATAGGAGATATAGGAATAAGTTACTAGTTTATTTTAGCCTTTTCAGTGATATAACTAACACAAGAAAACTACAGTCTTCTGATTTTAACATTTTTCTTCATATATAAAATGTAATATATATCAAATGGTAGTTTCTATCCAATATGATTAGTCACTTAAGGTGGTATATAATACATGTTCACTTTGCCAATTGTATTGTTCATTGTCAGTGTATAAGTTGGCTTTCTGGCTTGTATATCAGGATTTTTTGCTTTTATGAGTTTGGCATATCTGTTCTACTGAATCCCTTGAGACTACTCAAATCTCATTTTAATAATATCTGTTAAAATATTTTGAAGTCTCCTCTTATTTTAGGTAGTAAAATTAATATTAGTATGGCATAGTGCCATTATTTTTCTTTTTCTGTCATTGCATAAGTCTGAATAGACTGAATAATGATTCAGTTCTCATTAACCTAATATAATTAAAGTATTCCTTTTTTTTTTTTTAACTACCAAAATGACAAAGATTTTAATTAAAGCAGACTCATTGCCAATGAAGATTCAGTGAAATAGACCTTCAAGCTTTTGGTGGCAGTGTAAATTGCGAGAGTCTCTTGAAATGAGTTTGGCTCAGGTATCACAAAACTTTAGTTTCTGTTCTCTAACCCCATAATCCTTCTAAGATACAATATTACTTTTTGCCCCTTGAGTTTAAACACTGTAATCAGAGAGCTGGGTGAGATAGCTATAGCTATGGGTAAAGGTAGGTATAGATACAGATGATATAGATATAGGTACAGATATAGTTATAGATAGTTACATCTGTAGATATACATAGACCTAATCTTAGATATATCAAATTCACTGATCTCCAGGTCACATTTTTGGGTGCCTAAGGGAATCCATTTGAGCAAAATTGGTCTAGAAACCAAATGAAAGAATTAAAGAATAAAATATACCTAAAATGGTATATTTCACACCATGCTGTGATTTTCCCAAATAAAGAGTAAGATCGAAGAGAAGCAATCAGAAAACAAATAGAGGACAGTGAAGTCCAACTTTCAACTGGAGGCTACTTTTCTACTTGTAAGGAAATAAGAGTTAACGTAGAATATGGGTTACTTATGCAATGGGAAAGAAATTCCTCTGTTAATTCCTTTTTTTCCTAGTCTGCCCCTGAAATTTGCAGATAAAGAAATAATTGTCAGTGACCATTATGCTCCATGAAGTTATTTACACAAGGTTCTATAGCTGTTGAGTAGAGGGGGCAGGACTGGAATGCAGAGGTCCTGATTATTATCTGATGGAATCTTTTGAAGTTCAAACTTGTTGTTTCTTGTATATATGCCTTAGTACGACTTGTTTGCACTTTGTACATTGCAAAACAAGTTACATTTCTTGTTTTTTAACAGAATTGTGTTCACTGGGGACATTTAGGTACAATGATTCAGTAATAGGGCATTGTACTATAGATCATGTTATAGTTTTCATGTCTCTAGCAACAGACCTCACAGCTGAAAAGCTAATCATTTTGTATAATTATTCAACACCAGGGCATCTCTGCCAGAATCATCTAAAGTAACTGATTAATCACAGGGATACCTGAAAACCGAAATTGAATGAAAACACAAGGGGATGGGTCAAACTTTGCTGACAGGGGCATAAGTACTTAATACTGGTGTGAATGGGAGTTTTGCCAAGGAACCTACAGAGAAGATTTGATTCCAGAGTTATAAACTGGTGATTAAAAGCAGAAATGACAAATAATTTCAAATGACATTTCTATAATAGGAGAGTAACTTTCTTGATGGAAGCAATATGCAACTTTTTGGTCATGTCACACACAAAAGTATGTTTTCACTCTAAATTTTACTAACCTTGTCAATAATATTCAAGGTTTAATTATTGAAACATCCACTGCATATGTAGAGGTTGCTAGTTTTAACCCCCTTGAACCACTTAAACTTTCATATGAAAAGAAATCCTTCATGCACATAAAAACAGGAAGATAGAGAAAAACTAATATTTCAGTTTCTATTTAATTGGTATTTTTTAAAATTTTCTGATCAAAGTTTTATAGTAATAAGGTATGGAATTTGAAGTTCAGACTATCTCAGAGGCTTCCTATTGTTTTGAATTTGGTGTGATATCATGAAAATGAAAATAATTAATCTTATGTATATGATTCTAATCTCCTTATTCATTTCCATTTTTCTCCATTAAGTCAGTTCTTTTTAATTACCCTTTGGCCTTATATGAGGAAACTCTGCCGAGTACACAGGCATAGAACTCATAGGCATTAGCCTTATTATGGGTTCTTTTCCCAAGTGCAAAAAATACAGTGATTGAAGAATATCTTGAGGATATTGCATTTATTTTATATAGTTCACAAAAAATATTAGAGTTATTATATAAGAACAATTCCTCAAAATATCTGTTTTGGTTTTTTTGTCTCTTTTTTTTTTTAACATCTTTATTGGAGTATAATTGCTTTACAATGGTGTGTTAGTTTCTGCTTTATAACAAAGTGAATCAGCTATACATATATATATACATATATCCCCATATCTCCTCCCTCTTGCATCTCACTCCCACCCTCCCCATCCCACTGCTCTAGGTGGTCACAAAGCACTGAGCTGATCTCCCTGTGCTATGTGGCTGCTTCCCACTATCTATCTGTTTTACATTTGGTAGTGTATATATGTCCATGCCACTCTCTCGCTTCATCCCAGCTTACCCTTCCCCCTCCCCGTATCCTCAAGTCCATTCTCTATGTCTGCGTCTTTATTCCTGGCTTGCCCCTAGGTTCTTCAGAAACTTTTTTTTAGATTCCATATATATGTGTTAGCATATGGTATTTGTTTTTCTCTTTCTGACTTACTTCACTCTGTATGACAGACTCCAGGTCCATCCACCTCACTACAAATAACTCAATTTCATTTCTTTTTATGGTTGAGTAATATTCCGCTGTATATACGTGCCACATCTTCTTTATCCATTTATCTGTCAATGGACACTTAGGCTGCTTCCATGTCCTGGCTATTGTACATAGAGCGGCAATGAATATTGTGATACACGACTTTTTGTAAAATATGGTTTTCTCAGGGTATATGCCCAGTAGTGGGATTTCTGGGTCGTATGGTAGTTCTATTTTTAGTTTTTTAAGGAACCTCCATACTGTTCTCCATAGTGGCTGTATCAATTTACATTCCCACAAACAGTGCAAGAGGATTCCATTTTCTGCACTCCCTCTCTAGCATTTATTGTTTGTAGATTATTTGATGATGATCATTCTGAATGGTGTGAGGTGATACCTCATTGTAATTTTATTTGCATTTCTCTAATAATTACTGGTGTTGAGCAACCTTTCATGTGTTTGTTGGCAATCTGTATATCTTCTTTGGAGAAATGTCTATTTAGGTCTTCTGCCCATTTTTGGATTGGGTTGTTTGTTTTTTTGACATTGAGCTGCATGAGCTGCTTGTAAATTTTGGAGATTAATCCTTTGTCAGTTGCTTCATTTGCAAATATTTTCTCCCATTCTGAAGGTTGTCTTTTCATCTTATTTACGGGTCCCACTTGTTTATTTTTGTTTTTATTTCCATTTCTCTAGGAGGTGGTTCAAAAAGGATCTTGCTGTGATTTATGTCATAGAGTGTTCTGCCTATGTTTTCTTCTAAGAGTTTTATAGTGTCTGGCCTTAAATTTAGGTCTTTAATCTATTTTGAGTTTATTTTTGTGTATGGTGTTAGGGAGTGTTCTAGTTTCATTCTTTTACAGGTAGCTGTCCAGTTTTCCCATCACCACTTATTGAAGAGGCTGTCTTTTCTGCATTGTATATTCTTGCACCCTTTATCAAAAATAAGGTGACCATATGTGCTTGGGTTTATGTCTGGGCTTTCTGTCCTGTTCCACTGACCTATATTTCTGTTTTTGTGCCTGTACCATACTGTCTTGATTACTGTAGCTTTGTAGTATAGTCTGAAGTCAGGGAGCCTGATTCCTCCAGCTCCATTTTTCTTTCTCAAGATTGCTTTGGCTATTCAGGATCTTTTGTGTTTCCATACCAATTGTGAAATTTTTTTTCTAGTTCTGTGAAAAATGCCATTGGTAGTTTGATAGGGATTGTGTTGAATCTGTAGTTTGCTTTGGGTAGGATAGTCATTTTCACAATGTTGATTCTTCCAATCCAGGAACATGGTATATCTCTCCATCTGTTTGTAATCATCTTTAATTTCTTTCATCAGTGTCTTATAGTTTTCTAAATACAGATCTTTTGTCTCCTTAGGTAGGTTTATTCCGAGGTATTTTATTCTTTTTGTTGCAAAGGTAAATGGGAGAGTTTCCTTAATTTCTCCTTCAGATATTTCATCATTGGTGTGTAGGAATGCAAGAGATTTCTGTGGAATAGTTTTGTATCCTGCTGCTTTACCAAATTCATTGATTAGCTCTAGTAGTTTTCTGGTAGCATCTTTAGGGTCCTCTATGTATAGTATCATTGTCATCGGCAAACAGTGACAGCTTTACTTCTGCTTTTCTGATTTGGGTTCCTTCTGTTTCTTTTTATTCTCTGATTGCTATGGCTAAAACTTCCAAAACTATGTTGAATAATAGTGGTGAGTGTGGAAAACCTTGTCCTGTTCCTGATCTTAGTGGAAATGGTTTATGTTTTTCACCATTGAGAACGATGTTGGCTGTGGGTTTGTCATATATGGCCTTTATTATGTTGAGGTAAGTGCCCTCTATACCTACTTTCTGGAGGTTTTTTATCATAAATGGATGTTCAATTTTGTCGAAAGCTTTTTCTGCATCTATTGAGATGATCATATGCTTTTTATTCTTCAATTTGTTAATATGGTCTATCACATCGATTGAGTCACTTATACTAAAGAATACTTGTATTCCTGGGATAAACTCCACTTGATCATGCTGTATGATCCTTTTAATGTGCTGTTGGATTCTGTTTGCTGGTATTTTGTTGAGGATTTTTTCATCTATGTTCATCAGTGATATTGGGCTGTAGTGTTCTTTCTTTGTGACATCTTTGTCTGGTTTTGGTATCAGGGTGATGGTGGCCTCGTAGAATGATTTTGGGAGTGTTCCTCCCTCTGCTGTATTTTGGAAGAGTTTGAGAAGGACAGGTGTTAGCTCTACTCTAAATGTTTGATAGAATTTGCTTATAAAGCCATCTGGTCCTGGGCTTTTGTTTGTTGGAAGATTTTTAATCGCAGTCTCCATTTCAGTGCTTGTGATTGGTCTGTTTATATTTTCTATTTCTTCCTGATTCAGTCTTGGAAGGTTGTGCTTTTCTAAGAATCTGTCCATTTCTTCCAGGTTGTCCCTTTAATTGGCATATAGTTGCATGTAGTAATTTCTCATGATTCTTTGTATTTCTGCAGTGTCAGTTGTTACTTCTTTTTCATTTCTAATTCTATTGATTTGAGTCTTCCCCTTTTTTTTCTTGATGAGTCTGGCTAATGGTTGATCAATTTTGTTTATCTTCTCAAAGAACCAGGTTTTAGTTTTATTGATCTTTGCTATTGTTTCTTTCATTTCTTTTTCATTTATTTCTGATCTGATCTTTATGATTTCTTTCCTTCTGCTAATTTTGGGATTTTTTTGTTCTTCTTTTTCTAAGTGCTTTAAGTGTAAGTTTAGGTTGTTTATTTGAGATGTGTCTTGTTTCTTGAGGTAGGAGTGTATTGCTATAAACTTCCCTCGTAGAAATACTTTTGCTGCATCCCATAGGTTTTGGGTTGTCATGTTTTCATTGTCATTTGTTTCTAAGTATATTGATTTCCTCTTTGCTTTCTTCAGTGATCTTGTGGTTATTAAGTAGTGTATTGTTTAGCCTCCATGTGCTTGTATTTTTACAGATTTTTCCTGTAATTGATATCTAGACTCATAGCATTGTGGTTGGTAAAGTTATCTGATACAATTTCAATTTTCTTAAATTTACCAAGGCTTGATTTGTGACCCAAGATATGATCTCTCCTAGAGGATGTTCCATGAGCACTTGAGAAGAAAGTGTAGTCTGTTGTTTTTGGATGGAATGTCATATAAATATCAATTAAGTCCATCTTGTTTAATGTATCATTTAAGGCTTGTGTTTATTTATTTTCATTTTAGATGATCGGTCCATTGGCAATAATGAGGTATTAAAGTACCCTACTATGATTGTGTTACTGTGATTTCCCCTTTTATTGCTGTTAGCATTTGCCTTTTGCTTACCTAGGAGCATGTATTGACATGCTCCTATGTTGGGTACATAAATATTTACAATTGCTATACCTTCTTCTTGGATTGATCCCTTGATCATTATGTAGCATCCTTCTTTGTCTCTTGTAACATTGTTTATTTTAAAGTCTACTTTGTCTGATATGAGAATTGCTACTCCAGCTTTCTTTTGATTTCCATTTGCATGGAATATCTTTTTCTATCCCCAAACTTTCAGTCTGTATGTGTGCCTATGTCTGAAGTGGGTCTCTTGTATACAGCATATATATGGGTCTTGTTTTTGTTTCCATTCAGCCAGTCTTTGTCTTTTGGCTGGAGCATTTAATCCATTTATGTTTAAGGTAATTATCGATATGTGTGTTCGTATTACCATTTTCTTAATTGTTTTGGGTTTGTTTTTGTAGGTCTTTTCCTTCTCTTGTTTTTCCTGCCTAGAGAAGTTCCTTTAGCATTTGTTGTAAAGCTGGTTCCATGTTGCTGAATTCTCCTTTCTTTTGCTTGTCTGTAAAGGTTTTAGTTTCTCCATCAAATCTGAATGAGATCCTTGCTGAATAGAGTAATCTTGGTTGTATGTTTTTTCCTTTCATCACTTTAAGTATGTCCTGACACTCCCTTCTGGCTTGCAGAGTTTCTGCTGAAAGACCAGCTGTTAACCTTATGGGGATTCCCTTGTATGTTATTTGTTGTTTTTCCCTTGCTGCTTTTAATATTTTTTCTTTGTATTTAATTTTTAATAGTTTGATTAATATGTGTCTTGGAGTTTTTCTCCTTGGATTTATCCTGTATGAGGCTCTCTGTGCTTCCTGGACTTGGTTAACTATTTCCTTTCCCATATTAGGGATATTTTCAACTATAACCTCTTCAAATATTTTCTCAGTCCCTTTCTTTTCCTCTTATTCTTCTGAGACCCCTGTAACGCGAATGTCGGTACATTTAATCTTGTCCCAGAGGTCTCTGAGACTGTCCTCAATTCTTTTCATTCCTTTTTCTTTATTCTGCTCTGCAGTAGTTATTTCCACTATTTTATCTTCCATGTCACTTACCTGTTTTTTTGCCTCAATTATTCTGCTATTGATTCCTTCTAGAGTATTTTTAATTTCATTTATTGTGTTGCTCATCATTGTTTGTTTGCTTTTTAGTTCTTCTAGGTCCTTGTTAAACGTTTCTTTTATTTTCTCCATTCTATTTCCAAGATTTTGGATCATCTTTACTATCATGACTCTGAATTCTTTTTCAGGTAGACTGCCTATTTCTTCTTCATTTGTTTGGTCTGGTGGGTTTTTACCTTGCTCCTTCAGCTGCTGTGTGTTTTTCTGTCTTCTCATTTTGCTTATCTTATTGTGTTTGGGGTCTCCTTTTTGCAGGCTGCTGGTTCATAGCTCCCATTGTTTTTGGTGTCTGCCCCCAGTCGCCAAGTTTGCTTCAGTGGGTTGTGTAGGAGTCCTGGTGTAGGGGACTGGTGCCTGTTTTCTGGTGTACGAGGCTGGTTCTTGTCTTTTTGGTTGGCAGGACAATGTCCGGTAGTGTGTTTTGGTGTGTCTGTGACCTTATTATAATTTTAGGCAGCCTCTCTGATAATAGGTGGGTTTGTGTTCCTGTAGTTGTTTGGCATAGAGTGTCCAGCACTGTAGCTTGCTGGTCATTGAGTGGAGCTGGGTCTTAGCCTTGTGATGAAGATCTCTGGGAGAGCTTTTGCCATTTGATATTATGTGGAGCCGGGAGGTCTCTGGTGGACCAATGTCCTGAACTTGGCTCTCCCACCTCAGCAGCACAGGTCTGACACCTGGCCGGAGCACCAAGACCATGTCAGCCACATGGCTCAGAAGAATAGGGAGAAAAAATAAAGAAAGAAAGAAAAAAATAAAACTAATGTTATTAAAATTAAAAAAATTAAATTTATAAAAAAAGTAAAAGAAGAAAGATAGAAGAGTGCAACCAAACCAAAAAACAAATCCACCAATGATAACAAGCTCTAAAAACTATACTAAATAAAAACAAAAAAACAAAATACAGACAGACCAGACCTTAGGACAAATGGTAAAAGCAAAGCTATACAGACAAAATCACACAAAGAAGCATACACTCACCAAAAGAGAAAAAGGAAAAAAATTATATATCTCTATTTAAAATAAAAGGAGGAAGAGAGCAACCAAATCAATAAACATATCTAGCAATGATAATAAACTCTAATTACTAAATTAAGATAAACATAAAACCAGAAAGAAATTAGATGCAGAAAGCAAACCCCAAGTCTACAGTTGCTCTCAGAGTCCACCGCCTCAATTTGGGATGATTTGTTGTCTATTCAGGTATTCCATAGATGCAGGGTACATCCAGTTGATTGTGGGGATTTAATCAGGTGCTCCTGATGGTGCTGGGAGAAATTTCCCTCTTTCTTTTTGTTCCCGCAGCCCCTGGTGTTCAGCTTTGGATTTGTCTCCACCTCTGCATGTAGGACACCTGAGGGCGTCTGTTCTTCACTGAGACAGGACGAGGTTAAAGTAGCAGCTGATTAGGGGGCTCTGGCTCACTCAGGCCGGCGGGAGGGAGGGGTACAGAATGCAGAGCGAGTCTGCGGTGGCAGAGCCCAGCCTGACGTTGCACCAGCCTGAGGTGTGCCGTTTGTTCTCCCAGGAAGTTGTCCCTGGATCACGGGACCCTGGCAGTGGCGGGCTGCATGGGCTCCCGGGAGGGGAGGTGCGGATAGTGACCTGTGCGTGCACACAGGCTTTTTGGTGGCTGCAGCAGCAGCCTTAACCTTTCATGCCCGTCTCTTGTGTCCACGCTATAGCTGCTGCTCTTGCCCTTCTCTGGAGCTCGTTTAGGCGACGCTCTGAATCCCCTCTCCTCGTGCACCCTGAAACAACGGTCTCTTGCCTCTTAGGCAGGTCCAGACTTTTTCCTGGACTCCTTTCCAGCTAGCCGTGGCACACCAGCCCCCTTAGGCTGTGTTCATGCAGCCAACCCCAGCCCTATTCCTGGGATCTAACCTCCAAAGCCTGAGCCTCAGCTCCCAGCCCCCACTCGCCCAGGCAGGTGAGCAGAGAAGCCTCTAAGGCTGGTTAGTGCTGGTCGGCACCGATCCTCTGTGTGGGAATCTCTCTGCTTTGCCCCCTGCACTCCTGTTGCTGCACTCTCCTCTGTGGCTCCGAAGCTTCCCCCCTCCGCCACCCGCAGCCTCCGCCCATGAAGGGGCTTCCTAGTGTGTGGAAACATTTCCTCCTTCACAGCCTCCTCCCCAAGGTGCAGGTCCCATCCCAATTCTTTTCTCTCTGTTTTTTATTGTTTCTTTTGCCCTACCCAGGTACGTGGGGAGTTTCTTGCCTTTTGGGAGGTCTGAGATCTTCTGCCAGCATTCAGTAGGTGTTCTGTAGGAGTTGTTCCATGTGTAGATGTATTTCTGATGCATTTGTGGGGAGGAAGGTGATCTCCACATCTTACTCCTCCGCCATCTTGAAGGTCTCCCTGTTTTTGTTTTTTGTTTGTTTGTTTTTGTTTTTTAACCATGGTCTTGTTAGTTGCCTCTTTTATTAATTGTATACATTCCAAAATGTGTGAAGATGAAAAGCTCTTTATAATTTTATTTCAATCCACTCATTTGAAAATGAAGAGACATTGGTTCTTGTCAACAGTAATTTACAGTAAAACCTTAAATAAGAACTCAAGACGACTTTGCCCCCAAAACTCATGTGCTTCTCCAGGACAGTACTATAGGGAACCTACAATAAAAAACCTGCAATATTTTCAGAGGGAAAAAAAAGGTGAAAATGTGACCACTTTTGTAAAGTTTGGAGAGGACAGTCTAGAATCTTCTGAACATCAATGATGAACATCAATGACCTTAATTTTTGGAACCTCAAGAGAGGCCAAAAAAATCAGATTAATATTAATTTATTCTTTATAAGACAGTGTAATAATTGAAAATATAACATCAAATTCAGCATAAGGTATTTTTAACAAACTATTAACAGAAGTTTGGAAATGAGGGTTCTAGAGATGTCTAAAGTTTTATCATATGTTTTGTTGTCTTATTTTTCTTTTCCACCTGTCTGTGAACCCTCATAGACAGGAGTGATGTTCTATTCATATTCATTTTGAAGCACCTAGTATAATACCTCAGACTTGGTGGTAAAGAATGTATGTTTGATAGATGAATCATTTTTTTTAAAAAAAGCAAATTAATAAAAAGTAAATTAATGAAAAGCAAATTAATCCAGAACACAGAATGTATACTGTGAATACAACTTCATGGTTACAGTGGATGACATTTATAGATTTCTCCAACATATATTTATGGAGGACACACTGTGTAACAGGCACTGTTTTTTACACTGAGGTTACAATGGAGTGATGATCAACGCAAACTCAAATCCTTGCTTTCATTAATTTTACATTGTATTGGAGGAGAGATAAAAATCAAAGAGCCAAAAAATAAATTAAAACTCAGATAATGATAAATACTGGAAGGAATTTAACACACAATAATATGCTAGAGTGTGACTTAAACCATCCTATTGCCTATCATGCGGAATCACACATTCTGTACCTTGGGTCCTTTGATTTTTAGGGAAATTGGTTAGTAAAGATACCTCTTCCTTATCTTCTCATTAGTAAAAGTTACAAATAATAAATAATAGATTAATGTTATATACAAATTATGTTAAAATTACAAAGGACAGTTTGAATTTTAATAATGTAAAGTGATGCATCCTCTCCCAAATATATCATCCAAATGTCAGTAAAGAAAACTGGACCCTAAAATCAATTAGGGGATGTTATGCCAATTAAGTGGGAGCCACAGAGGAAAATAAACTTTCTTCTTATTGTGTTATCATTATCAATATGGGCCCTCCTTTTCTCTGATATAAATTTCCTGGAGGATGTTTCTGCCTAAGATCCTTAGCAATACTTCCTTTTCCCAATATTTATAAGGTTAAATGAACATCCTTCACGTTTCTCCTCTTGACATGTTAATCTATTATTATACCCCTCACACACCACCTTGCCAAGAGCCTATTTTGCTTCACTTAAGGTTTATTAGTCAGAAATAGAGCAAAGGGTACAAATTAGGTCTTGCAAGTTCCAGCTGTCAGAAAAATCAGCCAGCTGTGATTGATTAATAGAAGAATGTATCTGATTTTGCAGTGCAAAACCCAGTTGCAGTTGTTTAGTATGATTCTGTCAGCAAAACCTTCTCAGCTGACAATCTTTGTAGAAAAGCCATCTGTTTTTGAGGATTACAAATACTTTATCAAAATATTTATGACATGTTTCCTCTGAAAGATAACTTATCCCTTTCAATAGATTAATGCCTTAAGGGTAACTGCAAAGCTAAGTAGAGAGAAAAACTTAACTTTAAAATTTATCTCAGTCAAAAACAAATCCATGCCAATTTTTCCCTACTGTCACTAGGTTATTAACTTAATATCAACTCGAGTTGGTTTCACTTTTATTCACAGATTTAAAGTCGATTGTATGAAGAAATAGCTTATATTTAAATGGCTAATTTGAGGTTAAAATACATCTCTCTTTTATCAATAATGTGTGCCTATATAAAATATATGAAATTAATGCTCAATTCTAAATGAGTATTTGTAAATTAGAAAATATGTTTCTTAATTTGCTGGAGAATATATTTGTAGATTTATAAACAGAATGAGTTCTTTTCCTTTCTAATGAAAATTATATAAAATACCTTTATCTTTTTTAAAAAGTTTGCAACGTGGTTAAGAGGGAAGAAATTTTGCCTCAATCTAAAGTTTTATTTCACTTTTGTTTGTTTTTGCCATGAAAAACATTGTTTGTGAGATGAATGCAGTAAGGAAAGAATACTTTGAAAGAATTATAACAAAAGATATAAGCATTATATTCTGAATCTTTGTCTAATCTTATGAAAAGTGAACTTCTAAATACTTCAATATAATTAAATGGACTTTGTCTCAGTAATCACTTTTTTTCCAGAACTCACGTTGAGTTTTGACTTTTCCTTTGTATATAGTATCTGTAAAAAAAAAAAAAAAAAAAAAGGAGAATCAAACTTTATTTGTTTTGATTGATTTTCCCTAATATATACTGTTATTTTACTTGAAGAAAAAAAACCCATAAACTAAGAAGCAATGTTCTTTGTTGTGGGTCACATTTCTGCTAAGAAATTGGAAGTGGTTTCAGTTTAGGTGTTTGTTATTTTTACTTATTTTTTCATTATTTGTCTCACAGGTTAGATCTGAAAATATACTGAATTTTCTACTTCTATGAAATCACCTTGGGGATCAACATTTTTTTTATTACAAAAGTGGAATATTGTTTAAACAATATTCATTAAGACACATTTTACCAGAGATAATATGCAGTCAGATGTATTTTTAAAATACTATATCAGAGTTTACAACTTGCTAAGACAATACTGTGTTTAGCAAGAAACAGAAGACTATATTGTTGAGTTTAAGTAGTTTACAGTCTAGTGATAAGGCCTGGCATGGATAATTATGGACCCCGTGAATTGAATTTTGGATTTAGATAGACCTGGTTTGAATGTCAGCCCTGCTACACATTGGACTATGATTTAGAAACAACTTCCCTAACTTCTCTGAAATTTAGCATAACTTGGAGATGATTAGCATCAACACTAAATTGTCACTGCTGGAGTTCAAGGAGAAAATGGAGATTGTATGTGAAAAGAAAGCAGCACAGTGATTGGCACATAGCAAGTCAATCAATATGACTTCCCTATTCTCATAGAGCAAGAAATACGTGGTGTTATCAAGGAGTTGCAAAGAAATATAAAAGCACAGAGTGAGGAGAGGTTAATTAAATTATAGAAATCTGTGAAGTTATAATTTGAACTAAATAAATATTAAATGCATTAGCAGTGCTGAAAACATGAGAGAAGATGGATTTATAAGCAATTCCAGTCCAATTTTGTTTGACCTCAATAAATATCTTATTCCTTTTAGTTTTATTAAAAAGTGCTACTATTATATTCTTAATAGAGTCCTAGTTTCAGACAAAAGAGAAAGGCCTACTAAGTAAATGAAATTTAAATCTAATAGGAATAAATACAATTGAGATTAATTGAGAATTGCACTGAATATTGTTCCATGTGTTTGAAGTTAAATTCAATATAATGCACTGTGGGCTATATTTTCCTCTGACATTACAAGATCTGAAAAATTTACTCAAAAAAGTTGGGTGGGAATAAAAGAAAAATCAAATTGGTGTCATTTTTCTTCATATAAAAATGAGTTTATTAAAATGTGTTTTAAAATTTATATGGCAAGATATATGCTGATAGGAAAAGAGTGAGTAAAAGGACTTACCAGCTGATAGCTAAAACAAAAGCAAAAACAAAAAGTTGACCTTAATAAACTCTAAATAACCAAACTATCGGATTCCCTTTTACCATCACTAGGGCACATGTTTACTGATTCTGTGCCTTGGTTCCCTCATCAAGGCTTCCCATGATATTCTCCATCTTAACCTGACTTTTTCCAGATAAAAATAGTGGTGGTGGCCAAAAGGAACACCCAATGCCTACCCTCATATGACAATTACAGGAAGCACTATTTGTGTTCATCCTTATTCTTTTTAAAAAAAAAAAAAATTAATTATTGGGTGCATTGGGTCTTCGTTGCTGTGCACGGGCTTTCTCTAGTTGTGGTGAGGGGGGGCTACTCTTCGTTGCAGTGCATGGGCTTCTCATTGCTGTGACTTCTATTGTGCGCCTAGAGCCTGTGCACACGGGCTCTAGGCGCACAGACTTCAGTAGTTGTGGCACACAGGCTCAGTAGTTGTGGCTCGAGGGATCCAGAGTGCAAGCTCAGTAGTTGTGGCATGTGGGATCTTCCCAGACCAGGGCTCGAACCCGTGTCTCCTGAATTGGCAGGCAGATTCTTAACCACCGTTCTACCAGGGAAGTCCCATTCTTATTCTTTATGCACATGTTCCCCATGTGTGCTTTAGAAATTTTATCACCGTAAAATCAGCTGATCTTTTTCTTTAATGTCATTTCTTGTTGTGCCATATGTAGTCACTGGGAAAACAAAAAATCATTAAAAATAGATTTCTTATTAATAAATGAGAAAAGAGAATCAGTAGCTCCACAGAGGGCAAAGGTAATATGTTAATATCTTGTATCATGATAAAATGTATGACATACATGTTATGGTGATTGGGGGAAGATAAGGCAACCTATGTCTTAGCTATCATGAGAAAGTGATTTAAGTTTCCTTGTACTGACTCTCAGTAATTTCAGAAAGTTACAGGTACAAGTTAAGATCTCATATTCTATGAATATTAGAGTGGAGAGACTATCAATATTTCTGGAAAGTGATGCTTACTTAAAATATTTATTTTTTATAGTCATTAATATTCATGTGGATTATTAAAATGCAAAAAATTAAAAAGAAAATTAAAGACACCCATCAATTCACCATCTATAGAAAGGCAAATATTATAATTGTTCTCTTTCAGTTTTTTATATACATACACACGCATGCACATGCATCTAATCAAGCACATATATACAAGTGTCAATTTATTCCTGCACACATACAAACATCATTTGTATCATACTGATCACTTGGTATCTACAGTTTTATGTCTTTTCACTTAGTATACTGTGATCATTTTTAAAATATATTTGAAAATAATAATGTTAGTTAAGTAATTCAACAAGTATTTTTTTTTCCATAACCATTATGTACCAGACACATTTATACATCACTAGACTACATCAGTGAGGCAAAAGAGAGACACCTGACAATTCCACCCACAAAAGAAGATAAAGATCCCTGCTCTCATGGAGCTTGTTTTCTTAGAAGCAGAAAATAGGCAATAAAGAATATAAATAAATAAGTTGATTAAATTATATACTTAAAAAGATAATTAGGTCTATGAAAATCATAAAGAAAAAAACCTGAAAGAGAGAGTTGGATCTTAAACTTTTTAAACAGCCCTGGCAGACCATTCCTCATTAAGAAAGTGAGATTTGAGAGACTTGGTGGAGGTGAGAAAGTGAGCCCAGGGAAAAGTGGAAAGTGGAAGAGTAATTCAGGGAGAGAATAACCTGTGCGTGGGCCTTGAGGAGTGAGTGTGCCAGACGTGTTCCAGTGGTGCCATGGTGGCTCCTGTGGCTGCAGAGGAGGGAGAGGAGAGTAGTGTCAGGAAGTGGGGTGGCAGCCCTGTACCGCCTTGTGAAGACTCTGCTTTTACTCTGAGTGAAATCTTAAGATTTTAAGTGGAGATGGCTTCATGGGTGTGTGACCAGTGTAGTCAAACAAAGGCCCACGCTCAGAAGTGCTCTATACTAGGTTTTAATGTGGCCACTCTTCTGAACTTATAATAATTTTAGTTTTGAATTTGTGTTTGTTTTTTTTTAACATCTTTATTGGGGTATAATTGCTTTACAATGGTGTGCTAGTTTCTGCTCTATAACAAAGTGAATCAGTCATACATAAACATATGTTCCCATATGTCTTCCCTCTTGCGTCTCCCTCCCTCCCACCCTCCCTATCCCACCCCTCCAGGCTGTCACAAAGCACCGAGCCAATATCCCTGTGCCATGCGGCTGCTTCCCACTAGCTATCTACCTTACTACGTTTGTTAGTGTGTGAATTTGTGTTTTGTAAGTGACATCCTATGGGACAGTGGAGGATACTTCAGGGATGGGGTGCTTCGAGCGTTAATTCACTTGTAATCCCACCTCTTGTCCCCTCCCCAGCTCCCCAGGATGGGTTTTAAGCTCCTTCCTCTGGCCCCTGGCACTGCAGGGCTTGCCTAGCCTCCCCCACTCTGCTCAACAGGGCACTGATGCTGACCTCTGCAGTGCTAGTGACCTGGTAGCGCTGGTGAAGGGAAACCCCCATTCTGCTGTCATTCTATGTCTCTTGGGGGGCTGGGGCATGATGAAGGGAAGATGGGGTCAGACACAAACCCCACTGTGTATCTGGGTGGGGTAAGGCTGCAGCCTTCCCTGTACTGGGGTGGCAGACAATTAATGGGGGACTCTAGCTCTCTCCCCCACCACTACCCTATCCAGGCATCTAGCATGTCCGGATGGAAAATGAAACCTCTTGGGGGTCACCCATGCCCATCTGCTATGGGGTTGGGATGGAGGGCCTTAAAAGTGTTATAAAATATAAAGAAGGATCTTTTTTTAAATTTTATTAAAATTTTTTTTTTGCCCGTGTTTGGTCTTTGTTGCTGTGCGTGGGCTTTCTCTAGTTGTGGCGAGCGGGGGCCACTCTTTGTTGTGGTGTGCGCAGGCTTCTTACTGAGGTGGTTTCTCTTGTTGTGGAGCATCGGCCCTAGAGTGCATGGGCTTCAGTAGTTGCATTGCGTGGGCTCAGTAGTTGTGGCATGTGGGCTCAGTAGTTGTGGTTCTCAGGTGCTAGAGCACAGGCTCAGTAGCTGTGGCACACGGGCTTAGCTGCTCTGCGGCATATGGGATCTTCCCAGACCAGGGATCGAACCTGTGTCCCCGGCATTGGCAGGAGGATTCTTAACCACTGTACTACCAGGGAAGTCCCGAGAAGTATCTTGTAAATCCTGGATTAGGGAAGGTATTTTTTAATAAATACAAAAACAAGAATTCTTGGGACTTCTCTGGAGGTCCAGTGGTTAAGACTCCGTGCTTCCACTGCAGGGGGTGTGGATTCGATCCCTGATTGGGGAACTAAGGTCCCACATACCATGTGGTGTGGCCAAAAAAGCCAAAACCAAAACCAAACCAAAACATGAATTCTTAAATATTGGATGAAATTGATGAATTCATAGAAAAGTATCAAATTCCAATGTTGATGCAAGAAGAAATAGAGAATTTAAATAGATGAAAATTAAATAACCCTGAAATATTAAATAAATCATTATCAAAATCTTCTCAACCAGATTCAGTACAAAATCATAAGATTTATAGCTCATAATATGTATGCATGTTATAAAAACCATACTGCTAAATGAGACAGTTAAGAAACAGAATTAGGTATATGACCTTTATATAAAATTAAAATTCAGTTGCTTTTAATGCAGCAATATAGGTTTTAAAACAATACAAATAGAAGATACACTAAACACATTGAATGATTGCCTATGTTCAGAAAAAGTAATTGTAGTAGGAATCTGAATTAAAGAAAAGAGTAAATTAGTAGATAAATAAATAGAAAGGCCTTAAACAGATCAATCATGATAACTTAGCATGAATTAGGAGAATTGTTAACTCAATCCTCTGTACCTAGGCTTCAATTTTTAAAATTATATATGGATAATAAGCAAATTAAAAGATTCCTGATCTCATTAGTAGGTGGATAAATGCAAATTAAAATAGGAATAAGATATATTTTTACTGAGCAGATTGGCCATTCACATACACATGAAAATATAATTCTACAGGTTGCAAATGTTTGTGCAGATAACTCATGTAATATCCATGGGAGTATAAATGAGTTCAAATATGTGAAGAATTAATTTAGCAATATTAAAATATGTATCTATTTCATCCTTGCAATTCCACTTTACATGGATTATCTCAGTTAATAGAGTTTCCTTGGTAGAAGACTATTATTCTCTGTTCAAAAAGCTAATCTATATGAAATCATATATGCCAGCTTTATTCAAAATTGCCAAAAATTGGATTGGAAACAGACAAGATGTATTTTAATAGGTGAATGGATAATCAAATAGTTTGAAATTTTTCAAAAACAATTAAATGGGGGAAAAATTAGACAGGCTTCAGACTCATGGACACATACATATTCACACAATGGAATACCATTCAGCAATGAAAAGAAACGAGCTATCGGACAATGAAAAGACATGCAGGAACATTAAATGAATATTGCTAAATGAAAGAAGCCAGTCTTTTTTTTATTTTAATTTTTGAATTTTATTTTATTTATTTTTTTATACAGCAGGTTCTTATTAGTCATCCATTTTATACACATCAGTGTATACATGTCAATCCCAATCTCCCAATTCATCACACCACCATCCCCACCCCCCAGCTGCTTTCTCCCCTTGGTGTCCATGTGTTTCTTCTCTACACCTGTGTCTCAACTTCTGCCCTGCAAACCGGTTCATCTGTACCATTTTTCTATGTTCCACATATATGCGTTAATATACGATATTTGTTTTTCTCTTTCTCACTTAGTTCACTCTGTATGAGAGTCTCTAGATCCATCCACATCTCAACAAATGACCCAATCTCATTCCTTTTTATGGCTGAGTAGTATTCCATTGTATATATGTACCACATCTTGTTTATCCATTCATCTGTTGATGGGCATTTAGGTTGCTTCCATGACCTGGCTAATGTAAATAGTGCTACAGTGAACATTGGGGTGCATAGGCGCCATATCAAATGATTCTAACTGTATAATGTTCTATAAAAGGCAAAACTATAAAGACAGTGAAAAGATCACTAGTTTCCAGGGTTAGAGGGCAGAGGATGAATAAAGTACAGAGGATGTTTAGGACAGTACAATTATTTTGTTTAATACTGTAATGGTGGTTACATGACATTATACAATGATCAAAACCCGTAGAAGTGTACAACATTAAGAGTGAACCCTAATGGAATCTATGGACTTTAGTAATAATATGCCAATAATGCTTAAAAATAAGCATATAATTGTTTTAGAAAAGATATGAGAAATGCAGAGTATTTAATAGTTATGGTTCAAACAAAAGGGAGAAAAACAGGATGAGTAGGAAAGATGTGTAATGGAACAGAGGAAGATTGTGGCTGAGTAGTTGGGCATGTAATCAATGAACAAATAAAGGAACATATAATAAATTAACTGCACAAAATAGACAATCTCAAAGAGGAGATAAAGGAGCTCAAGGAAAAGATGATATAAAGAGATGAAACAGGAGCTGTCAAGGCACAAGAAATACCTGGGAGAAAAACATAAGACTAATAGAAAAATAGGTTGAAATTGGAATAAGCACAAGGCAGAGCAAGTATAAGGCAAGCAAAGGTAGCATCTTATATAAATGAGACCTCTGGAGGAAAAAAAAAAAGAAATACAACAAATGTTTTAAGAAATATCACAAGAAGAAAAATAAAAGAGGACTTCAGTACATAAATTGAAAAGATACAGTTTGTCTGAGGAAATATTGATTCAGAATGGATGACATTGAGATATTTCTCCAAATTTCAAAACTGTTAAATAGGGAAAAAATAATAGGCTAGCCTCATACTTGTTTACAATGTCATACAATGTATAAGACAGTAGAACAGTACTTACAAATGTTTCAGTGGGAAAAACAGAATATAAAAAAGAACAATAAGGTTGATATTCAAGGAGTCAGGGAAAATTGTTCACACGGGTACTGTCTTAGGAACTTACTAAATGTGGCCAACCCAGAACAGACCTTAATAATACACTACCTGCCTTGACGCCTGATTACTGAAATTTTTCTAGTTCACTCTGTCCCTTCTTGTCATCGCCTTCATCAATTCTGTATCTTTTGATACTCAAGTTTACCCTTTTTCTTGAGCTAGCTTCGATGGTATCTATTTTATGCATTTAAATAATCTCTCATGTCATAAATTATTTTCTCTATTTCCTTCCCTAAAACATACCCAGAAGTGTTAGCCTCCATCACTCCTTCCACTGCCCCGCCCCACCCATTAGCTTACATCTTTATAGGGATAAGAAGTCAATGCTTTTCTGAGGCAATTAATTCAACTTGGTGTTTCTATGATCAAGTTCTTACTTATTTAAAGCTGTTTCGTGCTCACCGCAAATCCTGGGATCTCAGCTACTCTGGCATTAGGCTGGGAGAAGTGTAAGGGTACATGTATATGTTTGGGGGAGGAGAGTGCAGATATCCTCAAAGCAAACTGATTAACATTAAAAAAAACAATTTTCCAAACTGATGAAATGAAAAATCTAAGTAAACACTGTGGATATTGCCAAAATGATTCTTGCTGTTTTACTGAGCTCAGCCTTCCTCATTAGCACATCTAAAAATATCTGGAAAAGTATATGATTACCATCTTGATGATAGGACTTTATTAAAAATATCTAGAACTTTAAAAGAGCTAAAGGAAAATGTTGAAATGAAAACAGGGTTTTGGTCAGGAATGAGATTATTAGTCATTCATTTGCAATGCAAATAGTTCTTCCACTTGTGTAATACCCAGCAGATAGATAGCACATTTACTGCTGATTGCCTCTGCCTTTCACTTTTACCAAACACTGATAATTTAAGGAAAGTAAGAAAGCTAAAATAGCTTCCTTTTAAGGCAAGATAAGAAGACCTTGCATGACTTTATGATTTAAGTAGAATTATTACAACTTTTCAAGAGTCTCCAACAGTTTGCAAACCAGAGGAACTTTTACTGCTCTTTTTTCCTCTTCCATTCTTTCAAGGCATTTTATTCAGTAGTGTAATAAGACCTTATATTAAAAATTCAATTGCTTTTCTTTTTCTGCTTGGTAGAAAGAGCCATAAATGGCCCTAAGCTGAAACTATTCTTGCAGACTTGATTCTACTTAGTGATGTTTTTGCTGTGATGTCCCTGACCAATAACAAGAGTCAATCTTAGGAGAGTAAAAGGTCTTAGTTTTATAAACCTCCTTATAAGCCATTCCTTATTTTGCACTAGAGTTTGCACTTAGAAATGACTTAGACAAAGCAATTTTTTTTCACACTTGCTTCAGATAAATTTATTCAAAGCTAGAATAGATGATCCAAAGTTCAAAGCCAACCTGCCCAAGTTTATCTTTAAAATCCAGGAGTTCATAAACCTCGAGCTATTTATTTTTATGTTTTTGAAGGAATATTTTGATCATGGTCCTAGTTTAGACACATTTTCTCTCTTGGAAAAAGTCTAGAAGTATAGGAACAGTCTCCATTTTTCCACCTTCCTGAAACTGCTTGATTTATAATTTTCCTTAAAGGAAAGTTATCTTACCTTTTTTTCCATTAAAACTATATTTCTCAAGCTACAGGTTGCAGCTCAGAATTGTATCATGGAATCAATGTATTCAGTGGACTAAGTATCCAAAATAATAATAATAAGTTAAAATACAGTAAATACACAATAGGTACAATATAATAGAACACTATTAAAGTATTCATTACATACAGTGATAGTAAGTGTTGTTACAGTAGTTTTGCTTTCTCTCTCTCTCTCTCTGTGTGTGTGTGTGTATGTGTGTGTTGGGTCATGATGCAAAATATATTTCTTGCTATGTTTCTATCCCAGTCCGTTTAATACATTACCCAAACTAACTAGCTTAATGCAACAGTCATCTTATTATCTCTCAGAATTACTATGGTCAGGAATTCAAGTAGAATATAAATTATCTCTGCCCTACAGTGTCTGTGACCTCGGCTGGAAGACTTGAAGGCTGAAATCGGCTCTCACTTAAAGGCTCATTCACTCTCGTGTCTGCCACTTGATGCTTCAATGTCCTGACAGCCTAGTTTGGGCTATCAGCCAGAACACCTGTATGTGTCCTCTCCACGTGACAGAGGTTTCCTCACAAGCTGGTAACTGGGTTCCAGTGGCAACCCTTGCAGTAGAGTGAGAAACAGAAGCAGCACTGCTTTCACTGGTCTAACCTCAGAAATCACGAAGTAATGCAGTGTCACTTCCATTACATTCTATTAGTGAACACAGTAATAAAGTTCCACTGAGATTCAAGGGGACTGAACACGGACTCCACCTCTCCATCAAAGATCATCAGTGTCACTCTATAAAAAGAGCATCAGGATCAGAATATATATTTGTATGGCCATGGTTGGAAAATAAAATTTCCTGCCACAGTGTTATAGTCAAAAAAATTGAAAATTACTTGGTCCTTGGTAACAGCCTTCAGGATAGTAGATGTTGAATATTTTATGAGACATGGCGAGACTTACATCGAAGGAAACGCCATCAAAATTCATGGCCATTAACGTAGAAGACAGAGAGGGATATGAGAGCAGGAGGGATATGATAAGTATAATAGAATCTCAAGTCCTAGGAGATACTGATATATGGTGGTCAAAATAAACCTGGAGTCTTTATTTTTCTTCTTTTTTTAAATGGTGTACTTCACATACTGGGCAATGGGAAGAGTTCCAAATTTTCAATTAATTAATTAATTTTTATGCAGTTTACATTAATTGACTGCTTATTCAACTCCGGGCATTACTCTATGCACTTGAGTGGACATTTAGCCAAACGAAACAAAATAGCTGCCCCCGGTGAACATACAGCTTAATCAGGAGAAATACTTATAAATATACCATTTCAATGTGCTGTATTGCAAGCTGAAGTAGGGATCATTGCAGGGTGTTGTGGAGGTTCAGAGAAAAAGGTGACTGGTTGTGATTGATGGGTTGGTAAAGGCTTTGCAGAAGAGCTGCTTTTCAAATTGCATCTTGATATGTTCCTAATGATGTCATTTTATACAATGATTATAGGTTGTTACCTCAGTCCGATGGAAGTATAGTATTCACAGAACACGTCAGAGTTGAAATAAAACTACCAAGTTAGACGTAGGAATGGGTTAATTCTCATATTGGTTAAGAGTCAGGTTCAGGGCTTCCCTGGTGGCGCAGTGGTTGAGAGTCCGCCTGCCGATGCAGGGGACACGGGTTCGTGCCCCGGTCCGCGAAGATCCCATATGCCGCGGAGCGGCTGGGCCTGTGAGCCATGGCCGCTGAGCCAGCGCGGCCGGAGCCTGTGCTCCGCAACGGGAGAGGCCACAACAGTGAGAGGCCCGCGTACCGCTTAAAAAAAAAAAAAAAAAAAAAGAGTCAGGTTCAAATTCTGGCTGTACCATGGGTGACATTGGACCTTGGGTAAATTACTGGACCTTTCTATGCTGCAGGTTTTATGCCTGAAAAATAACAACTCCTACATCATAATACTGTCATGAGGATTAAAGGAAATAGTATTTGTGAAATGATTATGATAGGGTCTAATGCCTTAAGGATTCAAGAAACATCTGCCCATAGTACCAACACTATTTTCATTATTAATATTATTGTATAGGTGGGAGGATATTTTGTGTAGTTTATCAGAACTAAGCTTGTTTGGCAGTAGTTAAGCTAAAGAAGTAGTCATTTCATATATCATCATCATTAAAATACAAATGGAATAAGAGCAAGAAAGTCGACCACTTTGACTTGCTGTGTGCTTCACTCTCACTATAGTACTTAGCACAGTAAATATTGTGTTTTCCATTTTTATTGCTTCTTTATTTAAGATTTCTGTATGCCTCTAACAATGAGGTTTCAACCAGAGAAGCAGAACCAGTAAGAGATATATATTAAGAAATGTGTTACAAATAATGGCTATAATTAGGGGCAGGTAGTCAAGTCTGAATTCCTGCTGGTAAGACAGGCCTTCAGGAAGAACTTGGAAGTTTCAGCAGGGCTAAAGTGGCTATCTACAGTCAGAGTTCTTTTTATTCCCCATTTTTTTAAGTGAAATACACTTGAAATATACTTGACATATAACATCGCATAAATTTAAGGTGTACAGCATGTTAACATGATAGACGTATATTGTAATATGAGTGCTATATAGCCATAAGTAGCACCATTATTCACAATAGCCAAGATATGAAACAACCTAAGTGCCCAATAACAGATGAATGGATAGAGAAGATGTGTGTTTTACACATACACACACACACACACACACACACGGGAATGTTATTTGGCCATGAGAAAGGATAACATCCTGCCTTTTGCCACAACATGGATGGACTTGAACACATTATGCTAAGTGAGATAAATCAGTCAGAGAAAGACATACAGAGCTGTTACACAGGGAGCATTAGCTCTGCTCCTATGGACTTTGAACTGTGAATCAGAGCCACCCAGATTATCTAGGACAATCTCCCTTACTTAAGTAAAGTTTTGTAATGGTGTGACCTTAATCATATCTTCAAAATACATTCAAGTAGATACCTAGATTAGTATTTGATTGAATAACTGAAGACTGTAGCCTTGCCAAACTGACCCATCAAAAGACCATCACAGTGCCTAATTGCTTATTTTCTCTGTTAAGTATATGACTCAATTCCCGCCACCTATAACACTCCCTGGGCTGTAGCAGAAACTCAAAAGTATTTGTGAAATTAATAGAGAAATACACTACTATCATGCTATGTGGCATCCCATAAGCCTTGCAGAGGACTTTGAAACATAGCCTATAAGCACATGCAAACCAGAAAGTATTTTTAGGTCAAATGATAATTTTAGGAAGTGTTTTCTTGGAGAAAAAAATCTTGTTAGCAGTATGGGACACTCATTAATAATGCGAGATGATCTCTAGGAAGAACCACTAAGAAGATGTTGTATTTATGTAGTTGAGAGAAATGGATCCACAAACTAGGCAACAGAGCAAATGGGAATATAGGACATATCTGATAGAATTATGAAAGAGATGGTAATAACTTGTTTGCTACAGAAAAAGGAAAAAGATCAGAGAATCTTTAGTCAATAACTATTGCTTGTGATGGGAGGGTCATGCACTAGGAATATACAAGTTATACTTTCTTCAAGTGAAAGGACAAATGAAATAATTCTCCAGTTTCAGAACCTTAAGGAGGTGCTGTTGGACAGAAATAGAACAGATATATCACTTGGTGAGTCAGTTATAAGCCAACATGTAGTTTTAGTGTCAAATGTAGGAGTGCAGTTAATAGGAAACACATCAGTGTACATGTTGGTAGCTTATTTTACATGTATGGATGTCAAAACTTAGCATAATCAGTCACACTGGTAAATGATCACTTTGTTAAGGTATTGCATGACCTTTTAAGAATATTGAGTTATTGCTGTTTCCATGTTGTTCTCTTCTGATGGTTTATTAATTGCTGCAGCTGTTTGTTATGAATAATTTAGTTAATAATTAACTGCACTGGTGCCCTGGGATTGTTAAAGCTAAAGATGCAGTTAAAAGCATTCAGAACAATAAAAGAATAATTACTAGAATCTGAGAATCTCATGATGTGCTTTAATAACATTCCATTTTTTTTAGGACTCTTTGGTGTCTTTCTATATCTATTTCTTCTTTCATTAGTAACCAATATGTCAGTTTCTTTAAGAATCAGAGAATAAAAATATACACTCTGTGAAAGCTTGTTTAGTTGCTACTTATATATACATGGTTATACATCAGCTATATTGTCTTGTTACACCTGTGTTCTTTCCAAATGTTATTAAAATTACTAATGCAAAAAAAAAACACCTGTCAACACCATTATACACAGGCTTCTTACAAAAGAAGCAACTCATAAATAATCTTCATGTTGTACTAACTTAAAAATACATGTTTCAAACTGTACTATATTGCAGGATGCCATATCTGTGGTAAATTATAAGGTGGTCAAATAAGGATTAAATAAAGTTTTATAGATTTTTTTATTGCAAGATTTCTCATAGTCTATAATATACCAATGTAGATCCTGAGATCTCAGAGTAAAGGAAATAGTATGGAAAATTTACTGACTTTATTTGACTAAATTACCTTTATATATTTTGATATTCTGAATAGTTGCAGGATAAGCAAGGTTATCCCTAGAAGATTGTCTTCTCGTTCAAGATGGCTTACTAAACACATGTATTCATTGTTCCTCCCTTTTATTGAAATGTTATGATTTGAAATGATCTAATAAGCATAATATATATCAGATACTGTGCTGAAAATTTTGGAAGGACATCATGAACAGAAGAGAATGATAGGATTTTTCTAGATAATATATGTTAAGGTCACATTAAAGAAAATTTCCAAAGGAGCTAGAAAGTAGATATCTTATGGAGGTCAAAGAAAGGGCCATTTTGGAAAAATTATATATCTATTTTCCCAGGAGGTAGTCAAAATAGTTGAAAGATCAGGTTTATATATACAAGGCATGGTGTGGACATTACAGTAGTCAATTAAGAATTAATTAAAAGTCTCTTGTTTCTAAAGCAATTAAAACAACATAAAGTATTTGTCTTCAAGCTAAAACTGTGATAGAATTTATCAGGGCTCAGTCAGAAAAGCAGAAACCACTCTATGTACTATGTGTATAAAGGCTTTAAAATAGAGAACAGGGCTTACAAGATTTTAGAAGAGCTAGGGGCGTGAAGGTCATGAAAGGCGCTTCCAAAAGTTAGTATTTGATACTGAAGATTTCAACTTGCACCATCACAGTGAACGGTTCTTATAAAGCTTGCCTGGGACTTATAGCAATTCTCAAGAATCTCTGAGAAGCTCCCAGATCTTACTCTGCCACATGACTGAGTGATTCTCAAGGTCTTGCTGGGATGCTGATGGGCCTGTCCTCCAGGTGTCTGACTGCCACCACCTCTGGAGAATAACGGAATTTGTTTCATTCCAGCTGCCTTTTCAGTCTTGCACAAGTTCCTCTCATTGGCAAACTCTGACTGGGGAGCACATAGGAATGGGGGTTCTGTGAAATCCTGTTCTAAAGCATAGAAGGTAGCAATGTCCTGCCAGATTAGCACAGACAACTAAGCAAAGTGATTGTCCCAATAAAATTCGGATTGTTGATGTGGGAGATTCATAGAGTGGACGCCAGGAATTAAGTTACATAAAATAACCCAGAGACACCCCAGAAGAACCAAGAGAAAACCGTATTAAGGTATAAGCAACTACACTCCAGGAAAAGCCTGTTTCCGTATTTCTCTTCTGCACCCCAAATCCTTGCCACCACCTCTGGTGCCAGACTCCTCGAATCAGAACCTAAAGTCACTACAGGAAGGTTAGTGGTTAGCTGTTGGACTAAAGAAATACAATCCAGCTATCAGTACTGTATTAGGGATCTACAGAGAAACAGAACCCCCAATAGAATATGTGTGTGTGTGTGTGATTGACCCTTGAACAACCCAGGTTTGAACTGTGCAGGTCCACTTATATGAGGATTTCAGTAGTAAATACTATAGTACTGCAGGATCCACACTTGGTTGGGATGCAGAACCATGGATATGGAGGAATCCTGGATAGAAAGGAAACATGTATATGGAATGCCAACTATAAATGACATGAGGATTTTCCGCTGTGCGGAGGCTTGGCACTCCTAACCTCCCCATTATTCAAGAGTCAGTTGTGTGTGTGTGTGTGTGTATGTGTGTGTGTATATTTATTAATTATGAGGAACTAGCTCACTCAACTGTGGATGCTGAGAAGTCCCATGATCTGCCATCTACAAGCTGGAGATGCAGGAAAGCCAGTGGTGTAATGCAGTCGGAAGTCAAGGGCCTGAGAACCAGGGGAGCTGATGGGATAAATTCCAGTCCACAAGCAGAAGAAATGAGATATTCCAGCTCAAGTGGTGAGGTAGAAAAGGGGGAAAATTCTTCCTTCTCTGCCTTTTATTCTATTCAGGCTCTCAACAGATTGGATGATACCCCCCCACATTAGGGACGGAAATTTATTTTACTGAGTCTACTGATTCAGATGCTAATCCCATCCAAAAACACCCTCGCAGGCACACTAAGAAATAATGTTTAATCTGGGTACCCTGTGGCCAATCAAGCTGGCAGATAAAATTAACCATCACAAATACTAATGAATTAGAAACAAGAATGATAAAATATTTTAGGGAAAAAGACCATGGAAGAAATTCCTTAAAAAAGAGAAATAACATGCCTTGAGGAAACAGTTAATACCTGTAAAGAAAGCATAAAATGTTTTAAGATTAACTGCAAATAGTATCTTTATACAAATTAGCAAGAATATTATACATATAAAAGCAAATTTCGTGTAAGAAAAAATTTTAATTACTATTTAATAATATTACTCACAAAATAAAATTATCACCAAATAATTTTAAAACTAAGGAAAAGCAAGTTACATGTATATAAACAAATCACATACTGGCATAGCACATTTCAAGTGTAACTCTGCTAAGAAGTAGTGAAACAAACTTTTTAAAAAGTTATTAAAAAAAAAGTGGTTTTCCAAAATTCACCCAATTACTTAACGAGTTCAAAAACAAGTGGTCTTCTCCTAGAATCCATGATCCATGGCCATGGTGTGCGTCATTTGTTTAATTTTTCAAGAAGATAGTAAATTGGAAAAAAAAATAAGGGAGAGTAGTGGCAAGAACCTGTTATCACATTATAATAATAATATTAATACCCTGGCATGAGAGATGACAGTAGAAGTATTGCATGACCAGATAGTACAATAATAATTATATCTTTTGAACATATCAAGAAAGAGTAAATGCATCTGGTGCATTATCTATCATCTATCTATCTAATCTACCTGAAAATTTTTTGTCAATTAGGGTCAGATTGTTAAAAAATTTGCAAATTCAAAGTGATTAGTTCTAGTAAAATGGTGATTGAAATGGATAGATAAAATGTATACTTATCAAATTTTATTTTTCAATTAAATGAAATCTATGTAAAATATAACAAGTTTATAAACTACTTCCCTGGAATTGACAAAATATAAAAGTCTCAGGTTTAGCATCAATTTTACTATATAAATTAAGACAGTAACCCATGGGCTTCCCTGGTGGCGCAGTGGTTGAGAGTCTGCCTGCCGATGCAGGGGACACGGATTCGTGCCCCGGTCCGGGAAAATCCCACATGCCGCGGAGCGTCTGGGCCCGTGAGCCATGGCCGCTGAGCCTGCGCGTCCGGAGCCTGTGCTCCGCAATGGGAGAGGCCGCAGCAGTGAGAGGCCCGCGTACCAAAAAAAAAGAAAAAAAAAAAAAAAAAAAGACAGTAACCGAGAAGGACAATGTTTATTATCTTATTTGATTTCCTACTGCACTGTTTTATTTTGCCAGGGTCCATGCTATTAACAAAATCTAGAGGCACAGTTCCTATACAGAGTTTGTCCACTACACTTGGCACTCACCATTGGTACTTGCCATCTACCTGTACAAGGATTAAATCATGTGTGCTGCAGCTGTTGATTTTCAGCACCCCCCTGAAAGGAGTTCAGTGTAGAGAGCTGAAATGAGGCACTCAGGACTCTGGAAGAAAACTGGCAGAACAGGTCTTCAGATAGTTAGATATTTTCAGGAGCCAATTATATGAGCCCAATTCTTGTGTCTCCTCATACCTAGAAAAACACTAAAATCCTTCATGGTGACATCTGCTCCTCGTGACTAGCAGAAACCTTCTGCAGAAACAATATGTGCTCGATTGCATGTACTTCCCCTTCACCAAAATCACATATATACTGAACTTCCCCCCCACCTCTTCGGAGCAGTTTCTCAGAGCTATTGGAGGTGCTGTCTCCCTGGCTGCAGTCTTCATTTTGCCCCAAATAAAACTTAACTTGCAACTCTCACGTTGTGCAAATTTTTTTAGGTCAACAAGTTTTAGCAACTCATAAATAATATAACCAGAGATAGGAGGGAGGAAAGTGGTATTAGTTAGTCCTTCAGTTTACAATTTTATTAGAACTTCCTTCTTGTCAAAGAATGACCCCAAAAAAGGAGTAATGTTTCTGAAACAATAGTTCAGAAACAAAGGCAGTATGAATGACAGCAATGACAACAATGCTGGACCATCCTTGAAGGAAAAAAAGCAATAGCTAAGCAATAGTTAATATTATAAATGTCAAAATTTTCTCCAAGAAGTTCATTTTTTTACTGACTTCAGGGGAAAAAAGTTTTCATGTCATTTCTTTTCAATTTTTTAAAAATGTAAAGTTGGCTTCTGTGCAAGATCCGCAAATAACAAAATGCTGTTCCTTCTTTCTGCATAGTTACACTTGCTTGTCACCATTATGCACAAGAGCCTGTTTGCAGGGGAGATGGTGGCTGTCTTCTCATTTGCATTTTTTTTGGTCATCAGTGGCAGCACAGCCTATTCTTTCTGAAGGCCACTTTTGGCTAGAGTAATCTTTCTTTCAGATAGAACTGTCTTCTGCTGCCCACTGAAACCTTTCCTCCGGGCTGAGCTAAATAAGCATAGGGGTTATGTATATTTATTTTTAGTAATGACATAAAAGTAATGACTCTTGTTTGCAAGGTGATTTGCATATTATTGTGCTCTACTATCACATTTGCATCTATTTCCTCTGCCATAGCTTGTATGTCCTATATAGATAGATATTGCTTATTTAACTGATTTTAGGGATAGAACATGAATTCTCTGTGGTAGCAATCATGGATATTGTCTATATCACACAGCACTGTATTCTCAGCCTCTAGTGATTCATTCATTTAGCTATGTGATTATTCACTCTGTTCTTACCAAGTAAAATATTAGGTGTTGTAGATATACCTTAAATGAAAAGAAACAAAATACCTTCCCTCATGGTTCTACTATTCAAGTAGAAAAAATAGATTTTTAATAAATATATTTACAAGTTTAAAATGAATAAAATATGTGCTAATATTCTAAGAGTTGAAGGTTCTGGTTATGCCAAATTCATCATAAAATGAGCATTAGAACAATGACAAATAACATTAAAGCCCATATTCTCTAAATGATTCTAATAAGAGAGCAGACTATAGGATATACTTGACACAGGATTCAGAATTCCAAATTATTTAATGAAAATTATTAAATATGTTCTTATAAGGATACATGCAGTGTTCCCCCCCAAACTTGTGTGTGTGTGCTGGTGGGGTGTATTATGCAAGCCAGAGTAGGACTCTAGTTAAAGTCTTTGATCATGGACTCTGATATGAATATTTATTCTAAGAGACTTGCCGGGTTTCTTTACATTATGTCCTTAACCTCTCTAAAACCCACTTTCCTCGTCTGTAACATGGGTTTGATAAAAGTAATTCTGATAATTACATGACATAAAGTTTTGCTTATTTGGCATATAATAAAATTAACTGTGAATATTTATTATATTATAGGGGTGACTAATATTTTTGTCAGCACATCTGTGCCATGTACTAACCCATTTTCCCTCAAGAATATCACTGCATTACTAACCTTTTCAAATGCTTCTTTGTAGTAGTTTATGAAAGCAAGTTGGTTGGCATCACTTTTCCACAGCTTCGGTGACATCATTTTTTTCAGGTTAATTTGTGTTATCTCAACCAATTCATTTCAGGTATAGTAATACATGCGTCAATGGGTTGGATAATCCACATTATGCTGGAGAATGATCTGAGTTGACCAAATCCTCCCTCTCTTTCTTCTTGACACACAGGCAAACTGTGTTATCTTCCTGACACTTAAGTAGGGCCATGCGACTGGGTTCTGACACCAGTACTATGTAGCAGAAGTGATGTATGCTACCTCTAGACCTGGAACATAGAAAAAGCCCACCACACTAATTATTTCACAGTATATACAAACATTGAAACCTTATGTTGTACACCTGAAACTAATATAACATTATATGTTAATTATATCTCAATTTTTTAAAAAACCCACACAATCCATCTGTCTTCCCTTGATTCCTGGCTGGATTCAGCAGGTGAAGTCAGGTCTACTGGGTCCTGGAATATGCCTAGAAGGAAAGATCTGAGCCCTTGTGTAACTACAGGCTTGGAGTCCCTTCCCCCTCTTGCACTGAAATGGGCCAGGAGTGTTTTCTTTCTGCTAAACCATTGAAATTTTGAAGTTACCTGAATTTGGGGGTTGTTTATAACTGTAATAGCCTACCCTATATCACTTCCCCTAGACAGAGAGAGAGGGAAAGAGAGAGATTATAGGCAAGGGGAGACTCTGATTTTTTCCCATTGTTGTCACAATAATTTCTGTGGGTCTATTCCTGGCAGTATATGTAACAATAAAATGTAAAATTTCACCACTGTAGAGAAATCACCCATAATAAGGAAGAGAAGACCACAAAGAGAAAAAAGGAACCAGAGACAGATATTTTAATTTGTTAAATTAGGAGCACCGACTCTCTGAGAGATGACATAATAAAGATTTGATATTTATGTTCAAGCAAGAGATTTAGATATAGATATAGACATAGATATAGATGTAGATGTAGACATGGACATAGACATAGATATAGACATTTCAAACATATAATTTTCTCCTGATATTTTTAATTGGTGTTACAGTTTTAATAAACTCCTTTCCCTTGACATGCACAGACATTTTTTTTCCTAAGTACTTCTTGTTATTTTATTATTGGTAAATAATGGAAGAAAAAATGGTCCTCATTTTTATATCTTTTTTTCTTTTTTACATTATCATTCTTGCAGTACTCTTTCTTTTTTGGCTAATTTTGTTGTTGTTCAGTCTCCTGTCATTCACAGACTTTTAACCTATCAATAAAACCGTACTGGAGATCACATCATCTTGTAATTATGGGGCTAAAGAATTTTGTATCTCACTTTCTTGGCTTGGATATGTCAGGATTTCCTGATGGATCCTGTATGGGGGATGTGTAAGACTTTTGATAATCTAGCCTTGAGCATAAAACACAACTAATAAGTGAAGATGGGGAAGTATATTGGGTTGATTAAATTATAATGTTGTACAGCTATGTATACAGGCAAATAATATGTAGGAGACAAGAAGTGAACTATTCCAAAAGAAATATTCCACAGTCTTTTATTATTTTGATATGAATGTGAATGTCAGCTGAGTCTTTTTTTTTTTTTGCATGTTGTATGTTTTATAGATAAATACTTAGTTACAAGGGGACATATCGAGAGAGACTCTAATCCTACACATAAATGATAAATTGTTCACTCACTAATTTTCATAATTTTATAGTTGAGATAAGATTGTTTAGACATCTTTACCTTAAAGTTAGCAAGAAGTAATCTGTAGTGGAAATTTAAGAAATACACCAGCAATCTAATTCTAATAATATCAGAACCTAATCAAATACTTTCACAATTTGAAGGAGATGTTTAATTTGAAGCCATTCCAGCTGAGGTTCTGAATGTAATTTGAGCCATAAGAATCTCCCTAGGTTTTTATACTGAAGGCAACTTAAATACTGAGAATCTATATTTTAAAATATAATGTATAATAAAGTTAAATGAAAGTCCTAGGAACAATTTTTATATAATTTAGCAAATTTTATGCTCTCTCAACAGAAAGAAGGAAGTTCACTTTCAGTTTTCTACAAGTATGTACTACTTTTCTTTAATCAAAGGAAGATTATAATGTTCAGGTGAGAACCCCCAAAATAATAAGTGGAAAAAGAGAAACTCTAAACTTAGTGCTCTCAAAAAAATAACGCCAATTCCCAGGGAACGTAGCCTGATATAAACTGCCTCTCTGCTAGACCGTATTACCAGTGCTGAGCTCAGCTGTCCGCATCACTGCTCCCTTTAAGAATTCTTGCATTTCAAAAAGAAATAAATAACTGTATGAATTATTTCATACACCAGCAAAACCCAAGTAAATATATTTTACACTTCTATTTTCTGATTTCAGAAATGTGTCTTCTCATATTCTTGCTTTCTTCATTCCATAGAATAAAACTAGTCGTGTGTATGTATTTTTTTTTTTTTTTTTTGCTTATAAGATGTGAATTTATTGTCATCCAAGTTTTTATAAGGGCTTTCTGTCCTGGATGATGGGAATTTAACTGAGCAGTAATTATGGACTGGAATGCCTATGGAGTAACAGAATCTGCTCAGCATTCATGAGATTGAATAGAGCCATAATATTCTAAAATGAATGGATTATTTCATTGACTTACATTCCAATTTATGGTCCAGAGACTCTTATAACACCAAGCATAAACACTTTGATCATTACTAAGTATAAATACTTTGATAAAAACTAGGTAGGAAAACATTGAGCACTTTCATGAACTATTGCGCAGATTTGTTTGGGAGTTTTGGTATATCCAACTGCCTCAAAAATAAATCTAAACCTTTACCTCAGAGAAAGAAAATAAAGTAAAATAAAATGTCTATGTAGAGTTCACTCTCTGCCTTATATTACATATTTCTAGTCATTTGTGTATACAAAAAATGGTATTCAGTCTCAGAAACCTTACCTATTTACACTTGTAAATCAAGATAGTGCATTTGAGTTCAGTTAATCAATCAATAATGTAAAAATAGGTAATGTTTATAAAGGTCCAACAAATAAACCTGCCTTCACCTTGCTTCATGTGAAGTCGGTTAGAATCAGAGTGGTTAGCAATACAAAATGATGTGCATTATGATTTCTTCTTCTCCAGCCTTTGCTGAAAGCTGATCTGGTTGACCAAATTGGATGGAATCTTTTTGTTTTAATGGAGTCTTCCCACCTTCATCAATCTCTGATGTAGTCTCAGGGTATATAGAACAGTCCACTTGTTGACACATTTGTGTTTGGTGAAATTAAGCACTAAGGACTATCTAGGCTAAGCAATACCTTTGCTCACCCTATTCTACCACTTTTCTTCTTGATGTATCCAACCCTTGGGGCTTACTATAGTACTAGTAGTTAGTTCTCTCACTTTGGTCACTAAGCTCTAGCCATACTGCACTTACTTCAAACCCTGCCAACTCTACTCCCCATTTTAGGGCCTTTGTACATCCCTGATTTTTCATCTTCCTAAAATGTGAGCCCCTCCCTCATGGTTTGTTCCTACTCAGTCCTTGAGTAGCAGCTACAGTATCATATTCTCAGATAAAATGTCCTTTGAATGCACCCCTAGCACCTATATTCTTTTTCTTACTTCCTCTTATTTATTTCTTTCATAGCAATCAATATGATTTGTAATTATTTATTTAGAATTATGTCTATTTTTTGCTCTTTATATAAAAATACTGCATTTTGTTGAGTGCCTACTATGTATCCAACACTGTAAATTGTTTATATAACTATGCACATTCAATCCTTGTGTAAAAGCTTTATAAAGAAATTATTATTAACCCTTCTTTGAAGATAAGGAAAATAAGTTTAGACAGCACCTGCTCAAAATCTCATAGCTAATAAATAACTGATTGCAGAATTGAAAACAAACTGTCTACAAATTTCACAAGGAAGGATGGAATCTGTTTTATTCCCTATTTTATTAATAACCCCTACCATGATGTCTAATTTATATTTGGTACTTGATAAATAAATGAAAGAATGGGAAATTTCATGGTTTTTTAATATCAGGAATCTTCTAAGTAGTGGCTACCCCTTGCCAACTACTAGAGGTATGCCACCAGATAAAAGATTTTCTCTCACTCTATATTTTGTCAAAGAGATATTTGACTTTTTCGTAAATGACTTACTTTGGTAAATAGTCTAATCTTCAGATAAATTATCAGAAAATTCTTCAGATCAAGTGAAGTTACATTTATTAGACTTGCTATAGTAATGGAGAACATCATCTTGAGAGTCTTAGTGGCTTCAGGGAGGAGAGTAAGGGGAAGTTATTTATGGAGTTTTAGGTCTACACTGGGTGATTCTAAGGTGTGTCTTACAAGGTGGGGAACTGATTGATTCTGAGGAAAGTTTATGACGTAAGTGTGATTTAGTCCTTATAGTGGTCCCCCCTTATCAACAAGGAATTCGTTTCAAGACCCCCAGTAGATGCCTGAAAGTGTGCATAGAACTGAACCCTATATATACCAAGTTTTTTTCCTGTACTTACATAACCTATGATAGTTTAATTTATAAATTAGGCATAGTAAGAGGTTAACAAGAATTAATAATAAAATAGAACAATTATAGCAATATACTGTAATAAAAGTTATGTGAATGTGGTCTCTCTCAAAATGTCTTACTGTACAAATTTAATGCCTTTTCCATCTTAACTAAGCACTTATCATGCACAGTGTCTGTAACTTTTGCAGTTTGAGGTGCGGCAGCATAACTAACAGATTTCTTTTTCACCCTTCACAATTTCACAAATAGAAGATTTGTTCTTACCATAGATCTTAGCAACCTCAGCACGGTTTTTTTTTTTTCTTTCCTTATTAAGTCGAGAACGTTTACCTTTTCACTTAAAGGAAGCACTTTATGGCTTCCCTTTGACATATCACTAGTTTTGTGCTTTGGGGCTATTACTAAGTAAAATAAGGGTGACTTGAACACAATCACTAAGATACAGTGACAGTAGATCTGATAACTGAGTCACAGCTGCTAAGTGACTAATGGGAGGTACCCTGGACAAACAGATGATTCATGTCCTGGGCAGGATGGGGCAAGACAGTGAGAGATTTCATCATGCTACATAGGAGGGAGCAATTTAAAACATGAATTTTTTATTTCTGGAATTTTCTATTTAACATTTTCGGATTGCAGTTGACCATGGATAACTGCAACCATGGAAAGGAAAGAAACGTGGATAAGGGAGGACCACTGTACTATAAAGCAAAGGTCTAGTCTTGATGCTAAACGTTAGCAGGATGTTAGACTTTTTAGTTGATTTATACTTTAATTTTCCAGAAACAAGTATTTTCTTGAGCAACTAGGTCAATTATTTTTGTTTGTTCTGAGTATTATTTAACATAGGTATGGGAAAATATACCTGGTCTCATATTGTTTAACGCAGGGATATGAAAGTATGCCTAGTCTCATTATTATTTAGCTTAGCAATTTCAAAATATATTGGTTTCATCTCTCCCCAGGAAATAGTGATATTATATAAAGACCAAAGGTCAAAGTATGGACAGATGCTATTTTTTTTTTCCCGACAAAAACCCAGTGTGGCATTATATTCACATATTTAGGCAGAAACTTATTTACCAGTGTGAGCATTAGGCTGTAGATGTCATACTGCTTCTAATTATATCTGAGGACTGCATGTTTCTAATTTATAAAACCAAATGGAAAAGGACCGCAAAACAAAGGAGCATGCACAGAGAGGTGTGATTCTGAAAACCGTTTCAAGGCAAAGACAATCGAGTTGTCCACTTCCAGTTTTATTGACTATAAGATTTACAAACATGAGGATAAAATGCTTCACAACACACTGAAAACAAAGGTAGTTGGTCTACTTTGAATCTCTTTGCAAAAGAATGTACTATGAATTTTAATTTAATTCAAAGAATGTACTACGCAATTTACCTCAAATTTTCAGATTTTCTGGAAGTTCAGATTGAGTTTCAAAGAAAAAGACCACCATGAAGTTTTCTGTTCATTGGTTTCAGGGCTATAACTTTGTTTCTGTCCTGAGAGACACGAGTGAACCATAAAAAAGTCATTGCCCTTAGCTATCTTACAAGATTGCTTTCTGAAGGAATTTATTAGGCAAAGCCACAATTTAATTAGGCAGAAAATAATTGCTATGAATTTACTCTTCATAGGGGAAGTGACTAAAATTTATGTTGTGTGTACAAGAAAACTCAGACTATTACTTATTATGAGTATGACATTCAATTGATAGTTGCTTTAAAAAATACACTAATGCTGCTTTGAAGAAAATATTTTTTTTAAAAAAAACCTATTAAAAGGATCCACCAGAACGTATCAATGTTATAGTGGCTTCAAGCACAAGCAAAAGGCCTTGCTGTCTGTAAGGTGAAGTTTTGAAAAAAGTTTAACTTCTACAGTCAGAAACTTGATTTAAGCAGTTTTTCCATGTTACTACAGGTATAAGGTAGAATAAATATAATCTTGCCTGTTAGAAAAGTTTTTTGGAAGGCTTCTGATTACTAATCAGGGAAAATAAATATACATTTTCAGGGCCAATAATCTTCAGATTTAGAATATTTTGGCATTTATTTTTATGACCCCTGGTTATTCCTGTAATTTACTTATTATAATGCATATACCCCTTTAAAATCCAGCCAAGCTTATGTCTCATACTTTTTTGTCTAGTCTGTTTATCCCTTTGGCTACGAAGCTCACAAATGGTAAGTAAAACCATGCTTTTCTTAGAGATAACATTGATGCTGTGATAGAAAACAAAGATTTAGAGTGCTGACAGCTTGTAAGACTATTATCTGGGTTGTTTATAACTCACAAGCCCTGTTCCAGAGCCAATGGAGTCATAGATTTTTCTCTAGCATCACTTGCTGTTCAACCATATAATCCTACCCACTAATCTCTAAGCATTTGCCAATCAGGCAAATCAAATTTGAATGAGGTCATGTTAGGAAAACCTGGGTGTTAGATCAAATGGTAATAAGATTTACACAGAAGTTTCTTCAACTAGGGATCATATTTTAACAACACCAAAGTGAAATAAATCATAGTTTCAAATCATACTGACATTTAAACTAGATGCTGGATCATTACAAAAAAATAAAAACATTATAAATGTGTCACACATTCATAAAAGTGATCTGAGAAAGAAACAGGTGGTTTATTTTAGATATGACTTTTAGAATTTATTTTCTGACATTAGTATTGCTATAACTATCATGGAGTAGTCATTAAATGTAATAGTTCACTTGTGCTGACATTTTTTTCCTGAGGGATGGTTATTGTTAATTTTACTGATAAAAGAGGGGAAAGCATGGAATAACGGGAAGAGCAAAGGGACTGAAATCAAACAGCCTGGCTAATTTGAGTCCTAGCTCTGTTTCTTGCTCCTCTGTGAGCTGGGGCTATGCAGTTGAAGTCTCTGGTCTTCAATTCCTGCATCTGTAAAATGAAGACAATATAAATCACAGAAATTGTATAGATGATTTAGTGAGACTACAGGGAAGAGGACATGTGAAAACTGTGAGGTGTGTCATGTATTGTTAAATTTTTATCATTCTTATTATCCTACCACTACTTTTACCAAAGTAAATCTGTAAGATCCCCCAAATCTTAATTTTAAAAAATACAGTGTCTGACACATGACTGTATGACTGAGCACCTTAGTTTCATTATTTCTATTTGTTTCTTTACAAATGCAGGCCAAAAAAAAAATATATATATATATATACATATATATATATATGTATATATATATATATATATATTGCCTGCCATTCCAGTAAACAAGGAATGTTGTCCTCCATCAAACCAGCAGCCACTCAGCCACTGGATATTGGCCCTTAGGTAGTTAAGATGCACATCTAAGGAATAATTTCAGTGAACCCAGAATCTTGCATCTTCCCACGTATAGAAAATCATTAACTTGAGATGTCTGCTTTTTGTGATTAGCAGTAATCTTTTGATGTTCCACAACCTGTTTTTTTTTTCCTAACAAAACTCCTACATATCCTGGCTCCTTCCTTACATCTTTAGACAAGTTCCTCAGAGCTGTCTCAGAGGCTGTCTCCTGGGCTATAGTCCTCAATAAGGTTCCTGAATAAAACATAACTCGCAGCTTTTAGGTTGTGCATTTTTCTTCAGTTGACACACACAAAGAAGACCAAAAAAATCCTAAACAGCCCTGATTAGATACTATCAAATCTCCTGTGACTGGATATCAGTGAGAAAGATCTAGAAGCAGCATGCTGGCCATAGAAATAATTAAAGATATGAATGATATCTCTTGATTGCCTATGATTTGAGATATGTGTGGATTTGCAGCTGATTCCAGGAGGTCAAAAGAGATTGTTGATTGGTCAAAATGTCATACTGTAGAGAGAAAGCAATTATGGTGCCTGAGGCATCAGAGTAAACAGACAAGAAAAAAAGAATTTCGAATGAACAATCTTGTCTTAATAGCTGAGCAGGAGGTACTTAATAAATACTCTTGGTAGGACACAATAAATAATTACTAAATAAAAACATGAATGGGTTGTTATTAAAATCTATGGAAAGGTATTCTGAAAATATACACTATAGTTAAATGAACAATTTTCAAATTGTTTTAGATAAACTGTATAGGAAGATGAAGGAGAAGAAAACATCAAAGAAGAAGAAACACTAAAGGCTGCTCATTTGCCAGGTTATGTTCTAAGAATATTATGTGCATTTTAGTAATTAATCCTATAAAAAGTCATATGAACAAAGTATTATTGTTCTGACTTTACATGTAAGAAAAGTGATCCGAAGAGTTTAAGTAATTTGCTCAAAGTCAGACAGTTATTAAATGGTAGAACAGGGATTTGAATTCAAACAGCCTGACCCCAGTCTATTGTAAAAATATAAATTTTCAAAAGGTTAAAAAACATGATTCTCATGAATCTGTAAAATGAACACAGGTCAAAGTTTAAATTCAACTCATTAATTAGTGAGAAGACCAATAAGATGTTATGACCTGTTCAAAGATTATTTTGTGTATATACCTGAGAGCATGTGTGTGTATACACACATATATATTATATATGTATATATAACATGTTATATAATATATTTGTATATAATGTTTGGATAAAGTCCAATTCAAATAAACTGAAATTATTTGCATATTTTCAGACAAAATCAAGTTAACACATGACTTCACTAAATCTGTGATCTTTAATTAGTAGTAAACAGTTGAAGTAAGAACATTAGTCAGGATGATCCTTGGTTGGATTTTTCCTCAGTATGATATTGAAAGGATATGCTGCCCACCACTCTCTTTTATATTAAAGGTTCAGATCATTTTTCTCATCTACTATAGCAATATAATGCCTGCATATGTATTTCCTTTTAGATCCATACTCACTGGGTTAAGAAATTAATTCCTGTGTTATAATTATTTTCGATTTATAGATAAGGAAACTAATATTCAGAGCAATGAAATAGTTTCAGATCCATATGTTTGAGAGAGGATACAAACTGAAGGTTCTTCTATGAACTTCCATATAATTTCTTATATACTTTCCATATAACATCATATTTCAGCACATTTTAATGCTTTCCATATAGCATAATTCAGCACATTTTAATTATATTTTTCTTCATGAAGTTGTTTCCTTTCATACATTATGTTAGCAAAACAAAACAAAAACAAACAAAAATACCATTTCTTTGAAGTGTTCTTAGCCATAGGGAAAATGAAAGATGGAACAGCCTAGCCCCTGACTCTGAAGAACTCAATGTGCTGTATGCAGTCATTCCACAAAGCCTGTTTCTTTGAGATTAAGTACATAGAAACATAATACATTATTTAAATGATACTTTCTATCTAACCAATACTTAATGAGTATACATTTGTGAAAATTACTGTGCAGATGCTCCTAGGAATACAATGATCAAGAGGAAACATTCTTTGCCATTAGTGGAATTTGCAGTCTACTGATTTGACATTTTAATATTTTTCTCAAGCATTTCTGTGATTACTGTTCTTGTCATTCAGGTCATTCAACCCTTACTTGGAAAGTGAAAATAAGTTTCTAAATAGTTTCCTTGTCTTAAACTCATCCTCTGCAATATGATGATATTTGGCATTGGCTTTGTGTTCTAAGATACAAGTACCATGCAATATAAACTAAGGTCTATTAATGGTGAGTACAAATTGATATGGAAAAAGATAAGTGTAGAAGACTTATTATGCTAGTGAAGTTAGGGAAAGAAACATAGATGCAAGGGACATTGAAAATAAGTTTGAAGGCAGAGTAGATGTTTGCCAGGCAGAGAATTCAGGAAAGGGCATTTCTGATATTGCAGTTAAGGACCCGAGTAGATATACATGGTAGCCATAGAGGTGTGCCGCTCAGAAAACTCTTCCCTAGAGAACTTGTAACAAGTGGAGCTGTTAGTAGAGCTTCCACATGCATCCCGCATGATCTCTGCTGTAGTGTCTGAGCTGAGGACATGCTCTTCCAAGACAGCCGAAGCGAAGAATTGCATATGGGCAAGGTACTAGGAGCTAGTCAATTTTGCTCAACATAGGTCTCTTCTTCAGGCAAGTTGTGAACTAGCTGAGACTTTCTCCCTTTCCCTGAGTTGTACAATAGTCTGGGGAATTCTTCCAAAATCCTGCCATTTCCTCTTCTTTCATGGCATCATAGTGTGAAGAATTTCCTTTCCTATTCCTGCTCTCCTTTACCTGTCATAGCCATTAACCCCAATAAAGCTCTTGGTCTTCTAACTCTGTTTTGCTATGTGCTTCCCAGAGGACCCAAACTAATACAGTGTATTAAGGTAAAGAACTCTGTAAAAAAGCACATATTTTAAGTGCTTTCCTGTAATTGGAGTGAAAATATCTACGCGCTTCTAATAAGTTCCTTGGATATAATATTTGTTTCAACATTTTTGTCTCTTGAATCTCTTCTCTGAGACAGAACAATTTTTAAGCAAAGGGGATACCTAAGCATGATACCTATGCTTGTGGAGTGCCTAGTGTAATGAATGCGACATTTGAGAGACATTGTTTATACTTTAGAAGTTGCTCCTGCCCTTGAAAAGTCTCCTGTGAATGGGTATGGTAGTCCCCCAAAACAGGTCACTGAGGCAAGAGAGATGTGTTGTTTGGACCCAGGCACCATCTCACCAGGAGTCGATCCCATCTGCAAAGTAAGAGAAAATTATTATTAACAGTTATTCGTCTGCTCATCATCAAAGATAATAATATAGGATATTGTTACAGTAAAAGTAAAATGGGTTGAAGGTCCAAGACCTTAGAATATGGGGAAATGGTTAAAATTGTATACAAACACAATAATATTAAACAATTCTTGCTTTTAGCATTGGGAGCAATTCAACTCATCAGAATTTTTTTATTACATCATCAATGTATTATTTAATCAAACTATGATTAAGCATTGAGATTTAAGCAAAAATATGATTAATTTGCTCTCTCACTGTTACAGTTTATAGTGAGCTTTTTAATATAGTGAAAGCTTCTGATGAATACATTAACATTGGATGAATTTATAAATAAAACCACATAGACTCCTAGAATATTAATGTCACGCCTGTAATAGAAAGCCAAAAATAATTACTAGAGAACATCTTTCAGAAACATGTGCAATGTTGTATGCATTTCTAATAAATTACTTACGGTCCATTACGGGATGATATGCCTTTGAACACTATTTAATCCATCAGCAGACGACTGTGTAATGAAATTACTTGAAGCAAACTTTAAAAACTGTCCTTACATTTTCCTCTGCCCTCCAAGATGCATTATATCTATGGATTGAAGAAAAAAAAAAAAGTTGACTCATACCAAATCCTTTTTCCTTTAGTTTAAAATGATTATTCTAAAGAAATATATAACGTAATTGACTTATCATTTGAAGCTTCTCTCCTTCTTCCTGCAAATGGTAAAATGATCCATTTGATAACAATGAAAGCCAATTATGTAGGATATAGATTTCGGTAAATCTATTAAAGATTTGTATGTTTATCCCTGAAAATCCAGAAAACCATTATATATAAATTAAATTAATCTATCCAGCTTTCAGACTTAAAACCTCAGACAGCCCAGATTTTGACCACCAGAGGATCTTAAAGCTATTTGAGTCATGAAACTTGGAAATAAATAATATCACATTTTTTATTGTTATCTTCTCCAAACTATTTTGTTTAATCTTTTTAGACACCAAACAGAAGTAAATTTAAAGCCAAATTGGGCATATGTAAAGGTCAGTATCTGTTTAGATTCCATGTATGTCACAATCATCCTTAAATCATGCTTTCTCTTTCCTAAGAAATTGACTTCCATGAATATAGCTGCTGCAGTGGCCACACAAAACATAGGAACATGATTTAATTCAGGGGGGCTTCTCAGAAAGCCAAACGCTGCAACAAAGACCAACAAAAAGTATATAAAACAATGCTTAGTGGACTTAGGGATGAATATTATCTTTGGGCTGTTTAAAAGTAGATGTAAAGAAATATAGTATATTGATTATTGTAATATATATAGAAATGTTCTGTGGCTCTAAATACCTAAGATAGTCTAGTTGATGCATGTACAAAGAGGGTATATGATCAATAATCCAGTTTGACATTGACAGACCTACTCTTTACCTTTAAAAGAAACACATTTATTGATGCAGAAGTAATATAATATATAAATATGTAGTTTAAAGAATAAAAATCTTATTTTAACCCACCCCCAAAAGAATGTGCTCTGCATGTTTATTACTTATATGTTTGGTATGTATTTTTACAGATTTTGTCTTCTCTATCTCTGTCTCTCTTTTTCTCCCTCTCTTTCCCCCAATTTGTAGTATTTAATCTCTATTTTTCCTTTTGTTTTCTAACTTAGATGCTATCAGTTATGTTTGTTTCTTTAACATGATTATTTTGACTTAACAGTATGTCTTAGAAATCATTCTTGTGACTACATATACCCTATTCTTGTACATTTGCACGTGGTATTGTATGTCATGGCTATTCAGTATGTTTGTTTTCCTTCCCTTACTAATAGACCTTTAGGTTTTTTCTACTTCTTCTCTCTTATTTAAAATGTTTAAATCCATATCCTTCTATATGACTCTTGGAGTACATGCTGAGTTTTTTCTATAGAAATAGATTTTGTATTATACAATTAACAACAAAATCAACTATTTTGCAAATCAACTTAAATTGCAACTTTTGATAATTCATATAAATACTCATAAGCTAAGAACATTTTTACCCAATTTTTCTTTACTCCCTCAATGTTTAATCATTATTCACCTCACCACATATTCATTAATTTTTATCATCTCATTATTTTTACATTTCACAAAGTGCCTAAAATAGTGCCACACATAGAATAAACGTGATGTTCTGGAAAGAAAGCCTTTAAAGTCAAAGAAGTGTATAGAATCCCGACTTCATGCCATTAAATTGTCACTGGGTTTTAGCATTTCTAACATATATCTGGCCACCTAGAGTGAGACTTTTTTCAGCTCTGCATCCCCAAACCCCAGATTTGTGATGCCATGGCCCAATTGAGTCAGGTCTTCGCCTCTAAACCTAGAACTGCATGTGAGAGTTAGGATGTTATTCAACAAATCAGCTTCTACTGTAGCCAAGTGGATAAAGGTAGAGAAGCTGGAGACAGAAAAGGGTGAGGTTGTGGGCAAATGAGTTCACAGATTCCTACAATATGTCCCAAGTAAAATGGGATATTAATGCCCTTCCTTTAAGATTATTGTAAAGACTAAGACAGAATTACAAAGGAGCCTACCATATATTAAACTATGAGACGCTCAGTATATTTTAGTCCTTTTTGCCCTATCAAGTGATTATTTCATAGGATGGTACTAAATGCATATGTGTGTGTGTTTGTGTATGTGTTTTTTATTCCCCTTTATTTTCAATAGAGAGTATACTACATACATTACGCTGCAACTTGCTATTTTTCACTTAACATTATATCCTGGAGATTTGTTTCCATTATCTGTACTCAGAAAAATGACTCATGAATTATATTTGATATTATTAACAGTGCTGCAATAAAAGGATATTCAACATCGTTAGCCATTAGGTAAATACAAATCAAAACCATAATGAGACACCACTTTACACCCACTAGGATAGCTGTATCGAAAAGACAGACAGTAAGAACTGAAGATATGAAAAAATTGAAACGTTTGTACTTTGCTGACAGGAATGTAAAATCATGTTTTAGAAAACAGTTAAACACAGAGTTATCATATGGCATAGTACTTACACTCCTAGGTATATAGCCAATTTCTGATAAGTTTTTTCAATAAACATTCATGGAAATGTAAAAAGTTGAACATCATAAATACACATACAGATTTCCAAGGGAATTGAAAAGATACCCACATAAAAACTTGCACACAGATGTTCACAGCAGCATTATTTATAGTATCCAGTAAGCGCTCAACACTTAATGAATGGATAAAGTGGCATATATTTATACAATGGAATACTATTTGATCATAAAAAGAATGAAGTACTAAAACACTCTACAACATGCATGAGTCTTGAAGACATGCTAAGTGAAAGAAGCCTAAATCTAAAGACATACTGTATGATTTCATTTATATGTAATGTCTCAGGCAAACCCATAGAGACAGAAAGCAGATTAGTGTTTGCCTGGAGCTGGGGGGAAAGGGGAGGAGGAAGGAAAGTGGAATGAATATTGATGGTTATGTTTTTTCTTTTTGATTTGATGAAAACATTCTAGAATTAGAGAATGGTTATGGATGCACAATCTTGCGAATGTGCTAAAAAATTAAATCATATACTTTAAAAGGATAAATTTTATGGTATATTATTTATATCTTAATTTTTATAAAGAAATTAAGATTTCTGTTTTGAACATGTTGAGTTTACTCTCTGGATGTAAATGCAAGAAATCAGTTCCATTGATCCATTGGTACCTCTGGTTCATTTCCAGAAGCAATAAAAATAATTTTAACTGATTCTTGCACCAATTCCTCTTTGGCTGTGGTGGTGTTTGGGCTTTGTACCATGACATCTGCAAAGTTCTCCGGGTGCTGTTAGCCAACGGTCCCTAGAGTCTTACCACTGCTTTTACCAGTACTTCCAGAACTACATCATTCACAACCACCAGTACCACAGTTATGATTAATAGTTTCAAGTAATTTAAATCAACTATGCACCAGGCACTTTACATAAATTAACAATAACCTGCAAAACTCCCTGCAAGTTACCTATTACTGCATTTTACAGATGAGGAAGCTAAGACTCAGAGTTGAAATAAGGTTTGCAAGGTTATACAGCTTGTGACTTGTGGGGCTACATCATGCTACATGTAACGTAGCGTAGGGACTGTTCTCCTTTGAATAGATTAAACAGTGGTTATCAATCCAGGCATCCCATTAAAATCACTTTGAAAAAGAGTAATAATAGTTAGGTACCTCACCAAACCAATTAAGTCAGAATCTCTGAGGGTGGGGTAGTAATTTAATCTCTCTAGGAGAGTCTAATGTACTAAAACCTATTCTTTAAGAGAGACTTGAGATCTGACAAGTCTATTGAGACTTTCAGAAAATGCATGTTTTAATATGCCCTTCATTTCTATGATAGAAATTATAATATATTCCACTTAACCAGCATGAAACATATCACTAATATATTCCTTAGTGATGGAAGGGGACTCAAAAGATGATATATCTCTCCTCGTGGGTCTCTATGCTGAAAAGAAGCTTTCCTAGCAAAATAAGAAAACTTTCCTATGACTATACAATTGATTTCTTATTGTGGGTCACAGTAGTGTTAATCCTTTAATTCCTTTACTTGTACAGTCATTGCAATATACAAAGGCTCTCACAAATCATACATTAGCTCATTTGATGTGCTCATTAGGAAAAGGAAGAAAGCCACATGTTTAATTGAATTGTTTGATTTATTTTGTTAATTATTGGAATTAAGTTTATATACAGTCAATTTTGAGAAACTACATATTAGAAGTATCAACAGAAGAGTTTGATAAGCTACAAAGTTTTGATTGAAATAGATGTTTAAATAGACTCAAATGTAAAGGATAAAGGTTAATCTGATCTTTTATTGTACCCATTATATCTGTATCTTCACATACTACATAATAGACTTGAAATATATGGGTTGCAGATTAGGCATCTTTAATCACCATAAAAGGGTGTGGCCATATCTTCACGCCATGCTTGGAAAAAGAAATCATTGAATAAGTATTTATTGAGTGAATCTATTACTGTGTGCACATGTATGTCTATATGCCTATCTATTCTTAACAAAATTATAAATTCCTGGAGAACAGAGAATATCCTTCTATCTTTTTGTATCTACTACTACTACTAGCGTAGATCTGGGTACATCATAAATTGTCTAATAAATATATACAGTTTTCCTTCTAAATGCAATCTAAAATATTATTCGATATTTTACTGGCTTCATTATTCAATGAAACACAATTGGTAAACTATAATATGAAATCAAATTTATTCTTTTTCAAGAAAATATAGAAGTTTTTAAATTTTTTTCATTCTCATTTCTCTCCTCTTCTTTTCCCATAAAATAAATGGTTTGAAATGTATCTCCAAAATTCAGGAATATATTTTTAAGTAATTTGAAAAGGAATATGAGAGTAAAATGTCCATTTTTGGAGAGATCTCCTTGAAATACCTGCAAAATCACATCTTGACCAATAGCCTTGCTACTCAAATTGTGCTCTGCACATCAGCATCAGTGATATCAGCTGAGTGTTTGTTATAACTGCAGAAACTCAGAGCCCACTGTAGACATACTAAACCAGAATCTTCACTTAAATTTGACAAACACTAACATACACTGTATTCTAACTTCTTCTTTGCTTGATTTTGTGTTTCAAAAAATTGGGGGGCGGTGGTTATATGTGTCCTCTCAGAGTGTTTTCTGCCTAGGTCATACTCCCAAGAAATATACTTTAATATTAAAACCTTTGTTTATGCATGAGCTAACAGAGCTTCTAGAAAGTGAACCTGTTGTGACAAATACAAATCATCTGTGTAGGCTGGTGGAGAAAGGCACCATCCTGCTAACAATCTTGGTAGCCATGATTTCTATGATGTGGAGCTTCATAACCTTTCCAGGGAATTTGAAATGTACTTCTCCTGTCTGCTCATCTGATGGCCAAGCAAAAGGCCACCTGCATTCTCTCTAGAGTCATGGAGAACTTTTCTTGAAGCCCAAGTGTTTTCCTCTTGTTTCTTCTATTGATACAACAATGTCCTCCATATTCTTGGTTCTAAAGGAGGGTAAAACAAAAGTAGGACAAAATCAAATATTTAGAGAGACATAACCCTCAGACTTCTTTCTCTTTTTTGTTTCTTTTTAAAATTCTAGTTGCCTTCATTCTTCATTCAGACCCTTAATGTAAAAGTTGTGCTGCAGCAAAGAAACATAATCAGTTGACCAGATATTCTTAAAATCAATATATCAAAACACAATTAATTATGAATTCCTTTCACGTTTTCCTCTTTCTATGTTTTTTTTAATGTAGATGTATGTTTTCTTTTTTATTGAAGTATAGTTGATTTACAATGTTGTGTTAATTTCTGCTGTGCAGCAAAGTGATTCAGCTATACATATATATGTATATGCATTCTTTTTTTACATTCTTTTCCATTATGGTTTATGATAGGACACTGTATATAGTTCTCTGTGCTATACTCTTTCTGTGTTTTAATGTACGATAATTTTCAAGTATTTTTTGTAGTTTGGTATATTGAATGATCTTTGGACTAGAAGTAATTAAGGAACACATGTCCTAATGCCAACCTTGCAATCACTGGACATATGACCCTAAGCAAGTGATCAGTGTCTCTGGGCTCAGATTGTTCTTCTCAGAAATGATGCACTGACATAGACAGTCTCTGGAACCTTCACATTCATGATTCCATGACATCATATCAGCCTCATTTACATAAAGCTGCTGATAAATCTAATTTAAATCCTCTTGCTTATGATACTACATCAGAAAAAAATAACCTTGTTTTACACAGTATACAATCATGAAAAAATAATAAGAACAGTTAAGATGTCTATCCCATTTGCTGAGAAAGTTTGATCTGTACCAATAAACATTTGCAGGGGAGCAGTAACTAATGCACAAATGCAATACTTCTATAAATTAATCATCCTTGCCTCTTAACAGCAGCAGACTGTTCAGTGCTTTATTAGGGCCCCAGCTAGTTCTCACTCATAGACTGTTTCTGAGAGTACAGTTGATTTTTGGAATTGACATTCCCAATCCCAGGACATCTAACTGAGCAAGAGGTTATGAATGTTATAGGGAGGTTTTATTTTCCTCAAAGCCTGCTCTGAATTCAGAATTTTACTGAAGGGGAAGAGAGCAGTGAGGTAATGCCAGTTTCAGCCCAATGGGGAGGAAGGAAATGAATAGGAGGCAAGTAAGAATTCCAAGGGGAGCTATAAACAAATCTGTCCCACTTACATTAAATTTGAAAAATCACATTTAACATCTCCAGAGTGCTTCACTGATCTTGATTTCTCAGTTAATTATTGCCTCCAATTGTAGGGTTGAACACCTACTATAAGTTATGAACTGTATTTGGTAATGAGGATACAAATATGAAAGATATAGTCCTGGATCCTGTGTCACATCTCTGTCTCCAACACTGCTGTCTGAGTCATGGGTTTTCTAAAACATAAATCACTCTGCACTGAACTTTTGTCATCAACTCTCTCATTGCTAAGAATAGAAGTCCAGACATAGAAGGCCCTTAACTATATGGTTACTGCTTACTTTTTTCTGTCCCATCTGTGTCTTTACCTACTCTTATATCTGGATTCTACTGAAATCTCTGCATCCCACTCCAAGTTTGACTTCAGTAGATGGACCATACTCTTAAATTTCATTGTCCTTACCTATTATTCCATCTTACCAAAGTGGCTTTACTGACTTTCTTCACTTTGTTAGATCCTACTAGGTCTTCAAGTATCAACTGAGCTATCCAGCTTTTTAGGACCCATTCTAATGTCTAGGATTAGTGGTCCATTATTGTATCCATATAGGAAATAGTTCTTTTATCTACTGTAGAATGTTACCATCTATTTACCATTCTAGACCATAAAATTCTTTCAATCAACCTGCCCAGTGTCTGGCCAGTACATGCTCAAGTAAATTTTCATGTAAGATTAAATTATTACATAAATAACCCTAAGAGGTAGGTGATCATATTACTCTCTCCAACTTATAGTTGAAGAAACATTAAAGATCTTATCCCAAACCAAGAATCAGAAGGTAAAGCAAATTCACTTTTCTGACTAAATTACATGCTGTTTTCCACTGGAATGCCTTTTTATCATGCTGAACAAAATCAATGATGGGGAGAAATATCAGGACTACAGAAGCACCAACAGGGGAAAGAGAGGTGAATTTTATGGTTCATGGTTGTCTACCAACACATAGCTTGTTCTCAGGAGAAATGCAAGTGAAGGGGTTTGGGAAGTGGGATGCCCCTAAAAATGAATTTTTAATAAATGAAATGACAAGTCATTTTCTCAAAGGAATAAGAGTGGCAGTACATATTTTGATCAACTTCCATCATTTTGTTGTTGTTGCTGCTTCCAAAAACATGAGATTTGTCCTGGACACTTTGCAGATTAGAAAATAAGTTTGTCTACTGTATCTTTTTCACAGTCCTTTAAAGTTCTTCTTTTTTTAATCTTTAAAAGAAATAAAGCAGCTTAAGTCACAGGTGACTTTGGATAGGGTCATTTGCCATCTGTGTGACTTTCCACATTTGAAATAAATTTTATTTGAGCTGTTTTCTTTTCCTTTTAAAAGCAATTTTACTTCAGTTTTGTCTAGGACATATTAAAGGCCCTTAACTAATAAGAGCTTAGGCAATATCTCATTGGCTTACAATTATCACCAAATATTTTTCCAGCTCTTCATTATTAAAATTTCAAACATACAGAAAAGTTAAAAGAATTTACCACTTAGATTTCACATAAATTTGGTGCTTGTTAACATTTTCCATGTGTGTCTCATGATACTTCACTCCTAAATATTCCAACATTATCTCCTAAAAACAAAAGCATTGTCTTTATGTAACTCCAGTGTTTTTATCCCACCTAAGAAAACTAACCATAACACCCTAACTTCATCTAAGATATACAGTTTATGTTCCAATTTCCTGAGTTGCCTACAATAAGCATGTTGCAATTGCTTTTTCAGATTTGGATTCTCTTAAAGTTTATTAATTACATCTGATTCTCATCGCTTTTTAGCATATTTTCATCTCTAACAGTTCTACTTTCTTATATTTCTTTATTTTTCATAATATTGAATATTTTAAGAATCTGGGTCAGTTATTTTATAGAATATTCCCAATATTTGCCATGTCATTGTTTTCTTATAGTGTCATTTAATTGTTCCTCAATCCCCATGTTTTTTTATAAACAAGGATTTGGAAGTAATGCCTGAATTAGATTCAGGTTAAATGTTTTTGTCAGAACACTTCACAGGTGAGACAATGTACTTCACATTACAGCACACAAAGAAGCACATAATATCAATTGGTCTCCTTAGCAGAGACTGTGTTTGGCTACTTGGTTAAGATTTTGACCAATAGGTATCTTCAGTATAAAGATTAGTTTCCTCTTTGAATTTAGCAAACAGTAGTTGGGGGTGTGTGTGTGTCATACTTTAGCATATGAACATAATCCTCCTAATTTGAATTCAGCTAATGCCTTTTGCCCAACAGTTTTGTTTTTATATATTTCTTTCTTTCTTTCTTTCTTTCTTTCTTTCTTTCTTTCTTTCTTTCTTTCTTTCTTTCTTTCTTTCTTTCTTTCTTTCTTTCTTTCTCTTTCTTTATTATAGTGTTAATTTTTTAACATCTTTATTGGATTATAATTGCTTTACAACATTGGGTTAGTTTCTGCTGTATAACAAAGTGAATCAGCTATACGTATACATATATCCCCATATGCCCTCCCTCTTGTGTCTCCATCCCACCCTCCCTATCCCACCCCTCTAAGTGGTCACAAAGCAAGGAGCTAATCTCCCTGTGCTATGCAGCTGCTTCCCACTGGCTAGCTATTTTACATTTGGTAGTGTATATATGTCCATGCCACTCTCTCACTTCATCCCAGCTTACACTTCACCCTCCCCATGTCCTCAAGTCCATTCTCTACGTCTACGTCTTTATTCTGGTCCTGCCCCTAGGTTCTTCAGAAACTTTTTATTTTTTCTTGGATTTAATATATATGTGTTAACATACAGTATTTGTTTTTCTCCTTCTGACTTATACTTCGCTATGTATGACAGTCTCTAGGTCCATCCACCTCACAACAAATAACTCAATTTCGTTTCTTTTTATGGCTGAGTAATATTCCATTGTATATATGTGCCACATCTTCTTTATCCATTCATCTGTCGATGGACAATTAGGTTGCTTCCATGTCCTGGCTATTGTAAATAGAGCTGCAATGAACATTGTGGTACATGACTCTTTTTGAATTATGCTTTTCTCTGGGTACATGCCCAGTAGTGGGATTGCTGGGTCGTATGGTAGTTCTATTTTTAGTTTTTTAAGGAACCTCCATACTGTTCTCCATAGTGGCTGTATCAATTTACATTCCCACCAACAGTGCAACAGACTTCTCTTTTCTCCACACCCTCTCCAGCATTTATTGTTTGTAGATTTTTCGATGCTGGCCATTCTGACAGTTGTGAGGTGATACCTCATTGTAGTTTTGATTTGGATTTCTCTGATGATTAATGATGTTGAGCATCCTTTCATGTGTTTCTTGGCAACCTGTATATCTTCTTTGGAGAAATGTCTATTTAGGTCTTCCACCCATTTATGGACTGGGTTGTTTATTGTTTTGATATTGAGCTGCATGAGCTGCTTGTAAATTTTGGAGATTAATCCTTTGTCAGTTGCTTCATTTGCAAATATTTTCTCCCATTCTGAGGGCTGTTTTTTCTTCTTCTTTTATGTTTTCCTTTGCTGTGCAAAAGCGTTTAAGTTTCATTAGGTCCCTTTTGTTTATTTTTGTTTTTATTTCCATTTCTCTAGGAGGTGGGTCAAAAGGATCCTGCTGTGGTTTACATCAGAGTGTTCTGCCTGTGTTTTCCTTGAAGATTTTTATAGTGTCTGGCCTTACATTTTGGTCTTTAATCCATTTTGAGTTTATTTTTGTGTATGGTGTTAAGGAGTGTTCTAATTTCGTTCTTTTGCATGTAGCTGTCCAGTTTTCCCAGCACCACTTATTGAAGAGTTTGTCTTTTCTCCATCATATATTCTTGGCTCCTTTATGAAAAGTAAGGTGACCCTGTGTTCGTGGGTTTATCTCTGGGCTTTCTATCCTGTTCCATTGATCTATATTTCTATTTTTGTGCCAGTACCATACTGTCTTGATTATTGTAACTTTGTAGTAGAGTCTGAAGTCCAGAAGCCTGATTCCTCCAGCTCCGTTTTCCTTTCTCAAGATTGCTTTGGCTATTCGGGATCTTTTGTGTTTCCATAAAAATTGTGAAATTTTTTGTTCTAGTTCTGTGAAGAATGCCATTGGTAGTTTGATAGGGATTGCATGAATCTTTAAATTGCTTTGGGTAGTATAGTCATTTTCACAATGTTGATTCTTCCAATCCAAGGACATTGTATATCTCTCCATTGGTTTGTATCATCTTGAATTTCTTTCATCAGTGTCTATAGTTTTCTGCATACAGGTCTTTTGTCTCCTTAGGTAAGTTTATTCCTAGGTATTTTATTCTCTTGTCACAATAGTAAATGGGAGTGTTTCTTTAATTTCTCTTTCAGATTTTTCATCATTAGTCTATAAGAATGCAAGAGATTTCTGTGCATTAATTTTGTGTCCTTCTACTCTACCACATTCATTGATTAGCTCTAGTAGTTTTCTGGTAGCATCTTTAGGGTTCTCTGTGTATAGTATCATGTCATCTGCAAAAGTGTCATGTCATCTGCAAAAGTGACGGCTTTACTTCTTTTTTGAATTGGATTCCTTTTATATCTTTTTCTTATCTGATTGTTATGGTTAAAACTTCCAAAACTATGTTGAATAATAGTGGTGAGAGTGGACAACCTTGTCTTGTTCCTGATCTTAGAGGAAATGGTTTCAATTTTTCACCATTGAAAATGATGTTGGCTATGGGTTTGTCATATATGGCCTCTATTATGTTGAGGTAAGTTCCCTCTATGCCTGCTTTCTGCCCATTTTTTATCATAAATGAGTGTTGAATTTTGTTGAAAACTTTTTCTACATCTATTGAGATGATCATATGGTTTTTATTCCTTAATTTGTTAATATGTTTTATCACATTTATTGATTTGCATATATTGAAGAATACCTGCATTCCTGGGATAAACCCCACTTGATCAGGGTGTATGATCCTTTTAATGTGGTGTTGGATTCTGTTTGCTAGTATTTTGTTGAGGATTTTTGCATCTATGTTCATCAGTGATATTGCCCTGTAGTTTTCTTTCTTTGTGACATCTTTGTCTGGTTTTGATATCAGGGTGATGGTGGCCTCAGAATGAGTTTGGGAATGTTCCTCCCTCTGCTATATTTTGCAAGAGTTTGACAAGGATAGGTGTTAGCTGTTCTCTAAACGTTTGAAAGAATTCACCTGTGAAGCCATCTGGTCCTGGGCTTTTGTTTGTTGGAAGAGTTTTCTTTTTTCTTTTTTTTTTTTTTTTTTGTGATATACGGGCCTCTCACTGTTGTGGCCTCTCCCGTTGCGGAGCACAGGCTCCGGACGTGCAGGCTCAGCGGCCATGGCTCACAGGCCTAGCCGCTCTGCGGCATGTGGGATCTTCCCAGACCGGGGCATGAACCCGTGTCTCCTGCATCGGCAGGCGGACCCTCAACCACTTGCGCCACCAGGGAAGCCCTGTTGGAAGATTTTTAATCACAGTCTCAATTTCAGTGTTTGTGATTGGTCTGTTCATATTTTGTATTTCTTCCTGGTTTAGTCTCGGAAGGTTGTACTTTTCTAAGAATTTGTCCATTTCTTCCAGGTTGTCCATTTTATTGACATATAGTTGCTTGTAGTAATCTCTCATGATCCTTTGTATTTCTGCAGTGTTAGTTCTTCTCCTTTTTCATTTCTAATTCTATTAATTTGAGTCTTTTCCCTTTTTTTCTTTATGAGTCTGGCTAATGGTTTATCATTTTGTTTATCTTCTCAAAGAACATGCTTTTAGTTTTATTGATCTTTGCTATTGTTTCCTTCATTCCTTTTTCATTTATTTCTGATCTGATCTTTATGATTGCTTTCCTTCTGCTAATTTTGGGGTTTTTTTTTTATTATTCTTCTTTCTCAATTCCTTTAGGTGTAAGGTTTGGCTGTTTATTTGAGATCTTTTTTTGTTTCTTGAGGTAGGATTGTATTAATATAAACTTTCCTCTTAGAACTGCTTTTGCTGAATCTTGTAGGTTTTTGTCATCGTGTTTTCATTGTCATTTGTTTCTACCTATTTTTCGATTTTGTCTTTGATTTCTTCAGTGATCTCTTGGTTATTTAGTAGTGTATTGTTTAGCCTTCATTTGTTTGTATTTTTTACAGATTTCTTCCTGTAATTTATATCTCTTCTCATAGTGTTGTGGTCAGAAAAGATACTTGATATGATTTCAATTTTCTTAAATTTAGCAAGGCTTGATTTGTGACCCAAGATGTGAACCATCGTGGAGAATGTTCCATGAACACTTGAGAAGAAAGTATATTTTGTTGTTTTTGGATGGAGTGTCCTATAAATATCAATTAAGTCCACCTTGTTTAATGTATCATTTAAAGCTTGTGTCTCTTTATTTATTTTCATTTTGGATAATCTGTCCATTGGTGAAAGTGAGGTGTTAAAATTCTCTGATATGACTGTGTTACTGTCGATTTCCCGTTTTATGGCTGTTAGAATTTGCCTTATGTATTGAGGTGCTCCTACGCTGCATGCATAAATACTTACAATTGTTATATCTTCTTCTAGGAATGATCCTTTGATCATTATGTAGTGTCCTTCTTTGTCTCTTGTAATAGTCTTTATTTTAAAGTCTATTTCGTCTGATATGAGAATTGCTACTCCAGCTTTCTTTTGATTTCCATTTGCATGGAATATCTTTTTGCACCCCCTCACTTTCAGTCTGTATGTGTCCCAGGGCTGAAGTGGGTCTCTTGTAGACAGCATGTATTTGAGTCTTGGTTTAGTATCCATTCAGCCTGTCTATATCTTTTGGTTGTAGCAGTCAACCCATTTACATTTAAGGTAGTTATTGATATGTATGTTCCTATTACCATTTTCCTAATTGTTTTTGGTTTGTTATTGTAGGTCTTTTTCTTCTTTGTTTTTCCTGCCTAGAGAAGTTCCTTTTGCCATTGTTGTAAAGCTGGTATTGTGGTGCTGAATTCTTTCAGCTTTTGCTTGTCTGTAAAGCTTTTAATTTCTCTGTCAAATCTGAATGAGATCCTTGCTGTTAGAGTAATCTTGGTTGTAGGTTTTTCCCTTTCATCACTTTAAATATGTCCTGCCACTCCCTTCTGGTTTGTAGGGTTTCTGCTGAGAGATCAGCTGTTAACCTTATGGGAATTCCCTTGTGTGTTATTTGTTGTTTTTCCCTTGCTGCTTTTAATACTTTTTCTTTGTATTTAATTTTTGAAAGTTTGATTAATATGTGTCTTGGCATTTTTCTCCTTGGATTTATCCTGTATGGGTCTCTCTGAGCTTCCTGGACTTGATTGACTATTTCCTTTCCCATATTAGGGAAGCTTTCAGCTTCAAACTTCAAATATTTTCTCAGTCTCTTTTTTTTTTTATCTTTTTCTTCTGGGACCCCTATTATTTGAATGTTGGTGTGTTTAATGTTGTCTCAGAGGTCTCTGAGACTCTCCTCAATTCTTTTCTTTCTTTTTTCTTTATTCTGCTCTGTGGTAGTTATTTCCACTATTTTATCCTCCAGGTCACTTATCCATTCTTCTGCCTCATTTATTCTGCTCTTGATTCCTTCTAGAGTATTTTAAATTTCATTTATTGTGCTGTTCATCATTGTTTGTTTGCTCTTTAGTTCTTCTAGGTCCCTGTTTAATGTTTCTTTTATTTTCTCCATTCTATTTCCAAGATTTTGGATCATCTTTACTATCATTACTCTGAATTCTTTTTCAGGTAGACTACGTATTTCCTCTTCATTTGTTTGGTGTGGTGGGTTTTTACCTTGCTCCTTCATCTGCTGTTTTTCTCTGTCTTCTCATTTTGCTTAACCTACTGTGTTTGGGGACTCCTTTTCACTGGCTGCAGGTTTGTAGTTCCCATTTTTTTTGGTGTCTGCCCCCAGTGGCTAAGGTTGGTTCAGTGGCTTGTGTAGGCTTCCTGGTGGAGGGGACTGGTGCCTGTGTTCTGGTGTATGAGGCTGGATCTTGTCTTTCTCGTGGGTAGGTCCACGTCTGGTGGTGTGTTTTGGGGTGTCTGTGACCTTATCATGATTTTAAGCAGCCTCTCTGCTAATGGGTGGGATTGTGTTCCTTTCTTACTAGTTGTTTGGCATAGAGTGTCCAGCACTGGAGCTTGCTGGTCGTTGAGTGGAGCTGGGTCTTAGCGTTGAGATGGAGATCTCTCGGAGAGCTTTCACTGTTTGATATTACATGAAGCCTGGGGGTCTCTGTGGACCAATGTCCTGAACTTAACTCTCCCACCTCAGAAGCACAGGCCTGACACCCAACCAGAGCACCAAGACCCTGTTATCCAGGCGGTTCAGATGAAAAGGGAGAAAAAAAGAAACAAATAAAATAAAGTTATTAAAATAAAAAATAAATAACAGTTATTAAAAAACTTAAAAAGTAATAAAGGGAAAAAAAAGGACAGACAGAACCCTGGGACAAATGGTAAAAGCAAAGCTATACAGGCAAAATCCCACAAAGAAGCATACACATGCACACTCACAAAAAGAGAAAAAGGAAAAAATATATATATATGTATATATATAAAAAAAGGAAGAGAACAACCAAATCAATAAACAAATCTACCAGTGATAATAAACTCTAAATACCAAATTAATATAAACATAAAACCAGAAACAAATTAGATGAAGAAAGCAAATCCCAAGTCTACACTTGCTCCCAATGTCCACCGCCTAAATTTTGGGATGGTTTGTTGTCTATTCAAGTATTCCACAGATGCAGGGTACATCAAGTTGATTGTGGAGATTTAATCTGCTGCTCTTGGGGCTGCTGGGAGAAATTTCCCTTTCTCTTCTTTGTTTGCACACCTCCTGTGGTTCAGCTTTGGATTTGGCCCCACCTCTGCATATAGGTCACCTGAGGGCGTCTGTTCTTAGCTCAGACAGGACGGGGTTAAAGTAGCAGCTTATTAGGGGGCTCTGGCTCACTCTGGCCAGGCAGAGGAAAGGGTACAGGATGTGAGGCGAGACTGCGGTGCCTGAGGCCAACATGACGTTGCAACAGCCTGAGGTGCACCGTGTGTTGTCTCTGGGAAGTTGTCCCTGGATCACATGACCCTGGCAGTGGCAGGCTGCACAGGCTCCTGGGAGCGGTGTTGTGGGTAGTGACCTGTGCTTGCACACAGGCTTCTTGGTGGCTGCAGCAGCAGTCTTAGTGTTTCATGCCTGTCTCTGGAGTCCATGCTGATAGCCGAGGCTCACTCCAGTCTCTGGAGCTCGTTTAGGTGGTACTCTGGATCCCCTCTCCTCACACACCCCGAAACAGTGGTCTCTTGCCTCTTAGGCAGGTCCAGACTTTTTCCCGGACTCCTTCCCGGCTGGCTGTGGCACACTAGCCCCCTTCAGGCTGTGTTCACTGAGCCAACCCCATTCCTCTCCCTGGGATCTGACCTCCGAAGCCTGAGCCTCAGCTCCCAGCCCCCACCCATCCCAGCAGGTGAGCAGACAAGCCTCTCAGGCTGGTGAGTGCTGTTTGGCATGGATCCTCTGTGCAGGAATCTCTCCACTTTGCCCTCTGCACCCCTGTTGCTGCGCTCTCCGCCACGGCTCCGAAGCTTCCCCCTCGCCAACCCCGTCTCTGCCAGTGAAGGGACTTCCTCTTGTGTGGGAACTTTTCCTCCTTCACAGCTCCCTCCCAGAGGTGCAGGTCCTGTCCCTATTCTTTTGTCTCTGTTTTTTCTTTTTTCTTTTGCCCTACCCAGGTACGTGGGGAGTTTCTTGCCTTTTGGGAGGTCTGAGGTCTTCTGCCAGCATTCAATAGGTGTTCTGTAGGAGTTGTTCCACATATAGATGTATTTCTGATGTATTTGTGGGGAGGAAGGTGATCTCCAGGTCTTACTCCTCCACCTTCTTGAAGGTCTCCTCTGCCCAACAGTTTTATTGTGCATTGATTGTCTATGCTGCAATCAATTATATCATTGGATTTTGCAAAAAGATGATACTTCTAATTGCATCATTTATTTTATATTTATTTTGCATATTTATTATGCATCATTAATTTGTGAAAAAGAGTTTTCTCTCAACAACCAGTAATGAATTACAGACCTTTGTTAAAAAGACAGAAAAAAAATGGTCAGATCTTCTCTTTTAATTATTACTTTCAGAGTAAAGCATTGACGTGATAGTTACCTCCTAAAATGAAAAAAAAAATTTTTTTTTAAATTTAGGGTTAACTTAAGGGTAGATTTTTTTTTTCTATAGATATAAAGCTGTACTGCCTCTAAACATAGGGGAGTATAGAGGGGATTAGCTGGAAAACATCAGATTCTGATTTAGGTCTGCAGCTTATAAGTCTTTTTATCAAGAGCAACTGCTTAAACTTCTTCAGCCTCGTTATTTATTTACCCATATATTTTCATGGACGTCTAATAAATGGTAGTATGTGAATCAGTTCTTTTTTATGGCTAGAATTCTATTTGGATCCTCACAGAATTTATTAGGTTACAGTGCCTTCTAGGTTTTTGTTTGAGGCTGTTGTTGTTTAAAAATATTAATAAAACTTCCATGATGACTTCAGTGCAGACTGAGTCATATTTTTATTAAAAATTAAATTGTGAGTTTTAATTTTCTATTCTTTGGGAAATGTCACATATATTGATGAATTTTTTTTTTAAGGGATTTCTCTCCTGTTTCGGCAGCCTTTGAAAAACAACCTTTTTCCTTGCAAATTACGATGTTTTTGATAGACATTTATCAACTGTGGGAAAGTAACCACATGGTTGTTATTTCTTAAAAACAACACACTCGTAGGAAAGAAGACACGTGACTTATGGCAGAAATTTTTTCCAAGGAATTAGGAAAGAGAAATTGTCTATATTTTCAAGTCAGATACATGTGAAGCAAAAACAGGGATCCCCATGTAGAGTTTTATGAGTTTGCCTTCAAAAAATTTGGCATTCCTTTAAATTATCTCATGGAATTTTTGCTGAAATTCTGTAATACATGAAGTCCACAGTCCACCTTATGTAGATGAAATATGAACACCTGTTTAGCTATTAACATTAACTAAACTGTCTTAACCTAGAATGGCTTCATTAATGCTTACAGCTGGATCTCCACATTTCCCAGAAAAAAGAAGATCACTAACCTTTTTTGAGAAAAGTATTCAAAATATCACAATTTCAGCATCAGTTATCCATGTACAGTGCTCTTGATGCTTATTAATTAAATTTTTCCAATTAACTTTTTGAAAAAAACACTACCCTCTTTTTGCCTAAAGTCTTAATTAATTTGTTCTTTTTATAATGTCATGTGTGAAATGGTCAAACTGCCAGGAAATCAGTCAAAATGGATTTATAAAATTCTAATTATGATAATATTAATTAGTAACTGTACTTTCACTGGCTTCTTGGCAGTCTTCTGGTAAGACTTCCTTCTTTAGTTTTTTTTCTGAAGTATAGACTTCTTCCATCTTAGGAAGAAGGATGAGAGAGATTCAACTTCAATAGAACTTTGTGACTATACTTTGGTCATTGTTTCCCCCACCGAATTTGGTGATCAAGTCTCCCTTTTTTATGTGTGAGAGATTGAACGAATTATTTCCAAGGGACAAACATGCAAAATTATTATGACATATATTTTTTTAAATGTTTAATATATCCTGTGCTTTAGTTTCCTACCCTTGTTGCAACAAATAAATGATGTTTGGGGAATGTAGTCTAAATCATGGAGTATCATGAGCTTCTAGTGGTGTATGTTCAAATCCATCTTTTTCCCTCATGAGAGAAGGATCATCATTTTAAAAAAAAAAGTCAAGAACTTCCACTTTTCTGAGACAATATTACCCAAAATTCCCCAGGCACAAAATTATATCATGTTTGGATTCCATAAATGTTGGTCAAATTCTATGAGTGAGAGAGTTTAGGGCACATATCTCTCCTTTTGCTTTGACTTGTAATGTATAGGGGTGTCCAGGTCCATCAGCTAAGATCTGTCATAGCTGCAGTGCAAGTTGGGCTCAGGTGGAGATACAAAGGATTAGGTGCAACCCTAGTCAATCTGAAAATACACGAGGCTGAAGTTCGAATGGTAGATCAGCTTATCTACAAACAGCAATCTTGGACCAGTGAGTTTATTCTACTTAAGAATTATCAGGTCAGCTGAAAGAACCAGTTGCTCTCAGGTCAGACTGCAACTGCTAAGCATATTAGGTGTATAGACTCGGGTTTTTCAACTTGGGAATTACCAAATACCCGTAGAGCATAGTGATGTAGGGTATTGATTCTGGACAAATACTACTAGTCGATCAGTTTTTCATCACGTAGACTTTGTGAAATTTGCTTAACTTCTCTGTATGTTCGTTTCCTCATCTGTACCATGGAGGTAATAACAGCACTCCCTTAAGAGCGTCTTATGAGGATTAAATGAGATAATGTTTTTCAAGTGATTAGCAAATGGGCACGTTCAATGAATGTTAGCTATTGCTATTGCTGCTGCTGCTCTAAGGTCTATCAAAAGTAGAATCTACCTAACCTTAAAGGCTACAGTTTGTTAACACCTGAGAATGGTCCCAAGATCAGAAGGTGTCATTTCACTATAACAGTCACTGCACTGTTTTCTGTAAATAATCTCATAACTCCAGGTGAGCTTCTCTTTTGGGGAAGATGCAGGCCTGTTTACAACCATTCCGCCCCTCCTTCTCTGCCCACTGGCTGAACAACCTTTTAATGTTTTGTCTTTCTTGTCCAGGATGCCACAATCCCATTCAGAAACAGAATTTTGTCAGAGTTTCCTGATTCAGGGCAACATGCCTTTCAGTTGATCAGTGAACATCCTTACAAAGCAATCTTGTCAAGATCGCTTGGTGCCTGTGCCTGGAAAGGAATATGAGTTATCATATAAATTGTTTCCTAATTGATTATATGCCCAGCACAATGTTAAAATTACTCTGTTGTTTGAGTTAAAGAAAATATTTCTTCTCATAGGTGGTATTTGCCTGAATTCCTTTTGTCTTCTCCTTTTGTATTGCCCAGTTGAAATAACTCTTGAATTTTCTCTAGACCATACTCAATATTCAAATACAGTAATGTTTTTCTATCTACACTCACTACTGAGCAATATTTACATATCTTTTCAAAGTCTTTGAAGCAGTGTCCAAATGGAAATGATTGTGGGGATTGAGTAACTTCAATATTTTCAATGGGAGGAAAGAAAATGAAATTACTGGCCAGATGTGCAGACAATTTATCATCTTACCAGAGAGAAGCGAGCTTCTCAAAAGAAGCTAATTTCTGCAATCTCTTCTGCATGTCAAACCAAGTTATTCTCTTGGTATTTGTATCCAATAGAGAACTGGAAGAGAATTACCAAGAGATAAATGGAGAAGAAGGTGGGAAATTGTAGTGTATATACTCAAACTAATATTTTTAAATACCAAATTTAGTATGTAACATTTGGGCCTTTAATATGAAGAGGCAAACTTTAAATGTGTGCTAGTCAGTTTTTACAATGAATAGTTTCTTTTTACCAGAAGCATTAGGCTGTAATATTCTCTCTCTCTCTCTCTTTCTTCCTCTCTCACACACACACAAACAATTTCAGCACATGAACTTTTGAATAGGTAATACCTTTAAACATTACAAAATTTTAAAAAATTTAAAAAGGTAAAAAAAATAAAAAACTAAGCCTTTCTCCCACTTTTTTCTTCTTAGACCCTAAGGTCCTCTTCAGAGACAACTATTATGAAGTTTCATGGGTATTCTTCTAGGCTATCTGTGCATAAACATATGCTCACACATTATGTGTGGTTCCATTACTGATGTCTGATGTGAGTCCACTATTAAAGTTCCCCTTGTATATCAGAACTGTCTATCCATGTCAATGAATATAAATTTCCATTTAAATCAGCAAATACTATATGTGGGAAGACTAAAACATGGGGAAGGAGGAAAGGAGCTGAAGGAATTTCCCCAGGTCTCCTCTTCCTACTTACAGTAGGAGGATCAGAGGAATCTCAGCTCTTGAGAGTAGACACAGACAGAGACACAGACACACACACACACAATTTGCATAGCTTTAAGATTTCCTTAGTCGCAAAGGCTTGGTTTAGGTTGGCCTCAAGTAAAGCCCAGTTTCCCTCTTCTAGTTAGATTCATAATTTATGGAAAATAGCATCTATTACTATTCCTTCCAATGAAGAACACATTAAATGTATTTTGTATATTTTGTTGCTTTGCCCAAGCCTGCTATTTCCATAGTCTTTATTTTTTCCCTTTCCTTGTCCTTGCACCACTGTAAAATGAGATTCCAGTGAATCAAATTACATCAATAACAAAATCTGATCTTTAGAAATTACAAAGCTTTCCAACGCAGACTTCATGTTTACTTCTTGTTGGCATTACTACCTAAAGCCAAAAATGTCTCACATAAACTTACTGATGTAAATTATTAATAGTGCTAAAAGCAAGACATTCATTTTACAAGCTCTACTAAGGTATAATAGTGGCAAATTGCCATTATTTCATTTACTTAATAATGCATTTATCTAAGATATTTATAGGCATGCTCTCTTGAAAATATGCATTATTTTAGTGATTAAGTTGTCCTGTCATTTCTAAAAATATGAGGCTTAAATAATTCTTTTCACACTCAAGTGAATGATATATTCAATGATTATGTGTGTGTGTGTGATGATATTCTCCAGTCCTGAAAACCACCTCATTTGCAGAGTGAAATCAGTGGACATTCCTGCTCCAATAAATTAACGTTCCCAAAGTGGATGTATCTTAACTCAAACTAGTTTACCAGGATCAAGTGACTCATTTAGCAATACCAACAAGTTCATTTTTAAGTGCAATAAGACAAGGAAAGAAAAAAATGGAGGAAAAAGAGAGAACTATTTGTGAATTTATTAGTGAACATCTATTCATAGTTCTTATCAACAACAGACAACAAACACCAATGAAGTCACTATAGTGTCTATTTATATTTATAAATCATGTTGTGAAAGGTAAAATTACATTGAAAAAATTCTTTTGTCTTTCTGAATATTATCTCATGCAGGTAAATTGTGAATCAGAAAAAAATTATTGTCAAGCATTCACTTTTACTTAATTTAGTCATTCACCCATCAATAAGAGTTACCATGTGCTGCTATCAACAGAACATTTAAGACAAGTGGTGCTAGTGCTATGGAAAATATAAAGCTTTCTCTATAGAAGATGCTGTTAGATTACAGGGGGAGAAAGTAGATGAAATAATTCCCAGAAGCTGGCAGTTCTGAATTTTCAAAAATGTAAAGGATAAGAAAGCAGTGTACGCACATACACATAAACACCCACTACAAATAGAATAGACACAGAGCTACTGGACAATTTCATTTCTGCTAAATGGAAAATCTGAAATAAATGGCAACACTTGTTGGAAAACTTTTTTTATAATGTGAAGAATTTAATTTGTTCTAAAAGCTTCAATTTTAAAGTACTTAGAGTTGGACTAAAAATAAAATCTTGAGCTCAAGACCAAGTGCGATCAAAGACACTCATATGAAGTATGAATGTCTAGGAAAACTGTGAAAAAAGGGTTTCTAAACACCCTGAATGCTCTGGAGGTTCCAGACCCAAAGCCAAGGAGGGGTACTGCAGCAATCAGAGTTGCTGGATTACTAACATCTGAAAAACTTAAGAATGATGAAAAACCATGAACTACATCTTTAATGATTCATGTATCTCTAACATAATTTCTTATATAAAAGAATTCCACTTTCTTCTTTTTATAGCAGTTTGTTCTTTTAATGAAACTATCGGAATATCCAATGCAAATTTTGCAGATACAGTAACACTTTTAATAAATATTCCTCCCCCCATGCATAAGAAATTTGTAACAGGTTCACTTTGCTCTTCTTTTTGGTTATATAGTGTTTAATAACTCAAATGTCTTGGTATTTAGAGTAGTGTCTAAAGCACAGTATCTAGTCTCTATTCACAGTCTTTGATATTATGTAAAGTACTGAACTAACCCCTGTTTATCATTCATGTTGCAAAGTCCAGTTCATTATCTGTAAAGAATTTTGCATTTGCCTAGGCAGCTCTTTGATGAGAATATATGGGAAACTGAATATGTACCATATGGACCCGAGGTAAGGAGGGCTTTGACTGTTAAGTGGAAACTTCTTGATCAAATTGAAACTAGTATTATATTTATATACAGGATCTCTCTTCTTTACCCATGTATTTCTCTACTCAGAGAATGAATAAATTTTAAAATATTTCAAATATCACAAATTACAATTTCTATAGGCATTTTACTGAGTTTAGAGAAAAATAAATGTCAATCAGCAAACCACATATTTAAAATTCAGAGTCATTTGGACAGGATTATAACTACCTGTTTTAAAGGGAAGAATGAATTGGGACAGGGCCATGATATGGGCAAATGATGTAAACCTATGTATTTCCTTATTAGTGCTGATATTCTTTATAGTGATCACTGAAAAAGAGATCACTTTAAGAGATCACTGAAGAAATCAAAGAAGAAATAAAAAATTACATAGAAACATATGACAATGAAAACACGACGACCCAAAACCTATGAGATGCAGCAAAAGCAGTTCTAAGAGGGAAGTTTATAGAAATTTAATCTCACCTCAAGAAACAAGAAAATCTCAAATAAACAATCTAACCCTACACTTAAAACAACTAGAGAAAAAAGAACAAAGAAAACCGAAAGTCAGTAGTAGGAAAGAAATAAAAATCAGAGCTGAAATAAATAAAATAGAAACTAAGCAAACAATAGCAAAGATCAATAAAACTAAAAGCTGGTGCTATGAGAAGATAAACAAAATTGATAAACCCTTAGCCAGACTCATCAAGAAAAAAAGGGAGAGGATGCAAATCAATAAAATTAGAAATGAAAAAGGAGAAGTCACAACTGATACCACAGAAATACAAAGGATTATAAAAGACTACTACAAACAACTATATGCCAATAAAATGGACAACCACAAAGAAATAGATGGAGTCTTAACAGCAAATTATTCAGTTCAAAGTTATTTCTCCCCCAAAAGGCATCCTCTGATATCTGGAAGTTTAAAATGATTGTAAGATGAATGGTACCATGCATGAGTGGAAACCTTAATCCTCCCATTTCTTGAGGGGTATGTCAGCCTTTACTATGTGCAAAATCAGCAGCTCCCAATCATTTCGCCCTCACCTTGGAAATGGGCACAGCATAAAGAAATTGATCTTTTTTCTATTAGTAAAATTTTAAATGACCATCTTGCTTTGATGTATAACCATGCTCTGCCATAGTTAAGTAGATGTACACTGAAAGCAGGAAGTGGCCTCCCCTTGGTCTTGTATTTTGGGTCCTAATACTCAGAAATTTCCTTCTAAATCCCTGTACACTCACTAAAAGGTGAAGTTTTAAAGTGGATTTAATAGGTTTTTTGAGGGAATGCCAGTCATCGCACATGTTTCTGTTTTAAATTTGTGTAGTGTTTCATTTTATGTTCTGATTTTATAGAATTGTATAATGTATGAGATGTCAGTCCTTTGAGATCAGCTAGTCCAACCTCCTCCATACCCAGATGAGAATATTGAGACATCACAGCCATATAACCAATGGTGGTGTCATGATGCCCTCTATCAAATGGAAAACAATGTCAAGCACCAACCCTTCTCACCATACCCACCATAAATCACTGACTTAGGAGTAAATCTGGCAAAGGCCTCTGAATTACTGATTTAGAGAACGATATCTAGCAGGCTCCCTGGATTTTTAAAGTCATGCAGATTTAAATCCTCTGTATAAAAAAATAGCCAAATATATTAAGAGAATATTTTTAAAATATTTCTAAATCCAAATTCCTAAAATCACATATTTAAAATAAATGAAACAACACCTGAAAATAACATATAGTATGTGGTGTTTGGTGAATGAAACTTGCATTTATTATTATTATTGAACATCAATTCCTTGGGTATAACATTCATTTATATAGGTAATTTTTTTAAAAGGAAATGTTTCTATTTGTTTTCATCACAGATTTTCTTTCTTAATTATATGTAGCTTAGTATTTTATCCATCCTTAATATATTACCCATCCTGACCTGTATTCATACTATCTGAAAACACAGCAGTCAAGTATTTGGATACATGATCTGAGGTTAAAATGCTTAGTACATGGAAAAAGTAAAGTTCTTTTTTTTAAGGCTTTATGTCTTAAAAAAACCTCACAAATTGTGTTTTACAATATAATAGCTAAAGAGTCCTATTACTGACACGTGAAGGTTTATAGTAGCTGCTGCTTGCCAGTGATCATTAAGTGAAAAAATCATCCATCAGTTGTATGGAAATCAACCCTGTTCATAAATCATTTTGCTCAATCTTTTACCAAAGGTGAGCTAAATGAACATTTTAGAAACATCTATAAAAATTTAAGACCAAGAACAGGAATGATTTTCTCAATCTATTTAGTAGTCAGTACTGATAGAAGTCTTTTGGGAGAAATTTTGTCAATTTATTATTTCATTTTGCAGAGCATATGATCTAAACAATTATACTTCCCCTTGCATAGGCTATGACTTTTACACAGAGTAACTTTTCTTTCGTTCAACAGGTTACTTTTATGAGTGAGAAAAGTGTTCACCTGGGGAGAAAAATAGCACGTTTCTGTCTCTGTCCTTGGGTTACTTTTCTTCTCCTTATTCATGACGTTTTCCACTCTACCCCCACCCCCATGCTCAGCACCCCAATGCACTCATGCACTTTTAGTTTGCTTAGAAGGCCCTTCTCTGGACCCTGGAAATTTCTGTTTAGCTCTGCCTTGTATCATATTTTATAGAATTTTGGAAATTAAGCTCTTCATGCTTGCCTGGTCTGGGTGGTAGAGCATATCTAACTTTGTGAGATAAGAAAGAAAGACAGCCTCCCTAACAGAGTGTTATTTGGAGGACATGGCCCCAGAAAATAAAACAACCCTGTTTAGAAATATTTTCTATTGTTTCCTTAAAAACATTCTTTCCCTCATTTATCGGCTGAAATGTAAAATAAGTGCATTTCAAAATCTGCAACAAGGAAAGAGAAGAGAATGTGGCTACTTTAATTGAAAAGTACTATTCAGCACTTTAAATAATTCACCATTTTCTGCTCTACAAATGGTGATTTTTCTCAACAGTATCAACTACTAATTAATGAGAATTTTATAAGACAAACATTTCCAATATTTTATTACAATGATAAGGTGAATATGTTGATCGTCCTGGAAGAATCATTCACAGGAATTAGAACTGGGGCCAGTTTTAAATGCTACAGGAGAACTGGTTTCAGTTCAAATTAATAAAGAATTTGAAACAGATCTTTCCAAAGATGGAAAGTATTGCTCTGGAAGATAGCAAATCTCAATCATTGAAGATATTCTGGCTAGACTAGATATCTATTTGGAAGGGACTTTTGTCATGAGGATTCAAACCATCAACTATATTGATGCTAGGTGTTTATGACAATATTAACAACTCGAGTAATCATCCAACTAGCTGGTTTATGAAGATGCTTGATGCTTTTCAATTATGCTAAGGTTCTAAACTCTACCATGGAGGCATCAAAGGTGATTTTCAGTCTTCTGAACTCAAACCCTCAACAGCTCTAACTGATCAACCTCTGTACCCCCAACTGTGTCTAACAGTGTCAAAAGCTTAGCTGGTATTCAAATAGCTATTTTCATACCACTCAATTCCAATTCCTTGCCAGTCTTACTAGAGGAAGAGGTCATGAAAATATAAAAGATGTCATTAAAATATATTTGTTTCACAAAGAGTTTTTCTGTCCTTGTTTTAGAATATTAAGAAGTAGTAGTGATTCTTCATTGAGATCAACCTCAGGCAGCTGCTCAAGCCAAGTTGCCTGTGATTGGTTTCAGGTTTCACCACCTACCAGCTTGTGGCGCCACAGGAAATTAAATGTATTGGGCTGGCCAAAAAGTTGTTTCGGTTAGTGAACACATTATGCAATAAAATTCCTGGTGAAAATGAAAAATGTGTCTTTTCCTTAAAACCAAGTGAACTTTTTGGACAACCCAATACTTGCCCCATCTGTGCTTTTGTGGGGGTGATATTTGTAATCTACTTTGTAGGGTTTTGAGAGATTTAAATTGTTAATACTTGCAAAGTGCTTAGACTGGTGACGGACATTTGTCGTTAATAAGTGTTAACTCTTATTTTTAGACTACAGACCAAGTATTTTGCAATCAGAAATTAGATACCTCCTTTATTCCCTACTTTATTCCTACTGAGAAGCTACAAGTCCATCTCTTTTTGTTTTGTTTCACTTTTCTGCCACAAAACTTCTGGGTTTCCTTCTTAACTATCTTAAAGACATCTCGAACAGAAACTGGATTAGTCCCAACCATTCTTAGACCATTTCAATGGTGATATAATTTGTTTTCATTTCTTTTCAACCAAACAATCAAAACTTATTCCTTACATTTCTTTTCTCCTATCTTCCATATTCTGTATCTCTTTCCTCCCCAGCTAAATCCCCTATGAGCCTCATCGTTTCTGTCCACCAGACTTCAGAAGGAAGGATGAGACATCTTGTCACCAATTCTTAGAGAGCAGAAATCACAGGGTCAGCTAGGTTCTTTCCAATTAACACTCCCAATTACATTTGTGAGGTGTGAGCTTCAGTGCTATGTTCTCTGTTGCCAGACTTGGTTAAAAAAAAAAAAAAAAAAAAAACAAACTTCTGTCAAAAATAGCCTGCAGATATTCACATGACCTTGGGTATCATTGAAGTTGTAAATGCTTTTTAGGGTTTTTAAAAAAGAATGATAAAATGCTTCTGTGACTAGAGCTGAAACTGGTAAATCATGATTTGATTTGATTTTTTTCATTTTCCTGTTGTGATTTTTTTCTAACTTGGGGAAGGAGGGAGGAAATAGCCCACTCCTAGGACAAGGGAGAAGTGACAACTGTGACTATCATTAATAAATAAATAAATAAAATTCAAGCATGAAGCACCTTTATTTTATGAGAGCAGTTTGGAATCTCAGTTTGAAAGTGAAATGTCTTCCTCACAAATAGGCAAAATGTTTTATGGAGTAATGAAGGGGAATAGAGTCTCCTGTAGCTGTCGTATTGAATTACATTGCTCTGTTGCTTTACTGCTTTGAGGAAGCAGAAGTCATGTTTCTTATGCATGTCCTTGAAAATTAAGTGTTTTTTTTTCCTTTACAATTACTGGAAGGGGGGTGGAAATAGAGAAGAGTGTGTATCCAAACATGGAGAAAAAAACAATATGCATGCATTTATTTAAATCTTATATATCTGTGACTAGGTCGTCCTATCAACCTGCGTGTGGTTTTCCAAGCATGTCTCACTCTCAGGCCCCTCCGTGTCTTTGCAGGTGCTACTCTCTTACTTGACATTGCCTCTTTTCATTGTGTGCCCTGTGTGTACTTTCTCTTTCTTGGAGACTGCACTCATGTATTTTAACATCTGTGAAGCCTTCCTTGCCTCCCTTCAATAAATATCCTGCAGCACTCCTTTTCCTGGACTTCCATAGATTGTTACATTAATCTCTATCAAACTCATTTACTGCACACTGTAATACTTTCGAATGTATTCAACTCCCCACACTGACACAAAGTTCCATGAGACCAGACTATATCATATTTTCCTTTATCCCTTCATAGGATGTTTAGCACATATTATACATATGAAAGATATAACTTATAGATATGTAGATTCAGACATGTCACGTGACCTCTTATATGTATACGCACACACACTTGCATGCAACCATAAAAGGAAGATGCTGAGATAGAGATATTAAAATACAAAAGTATCTTTATATCTAGAGGGATAAGGACAAAAGAAACACATATGAATAATTTTAGGTACATAATACTTGCTTAACTCTACCTTGTAAACATCTATCACAACTCAGAGCAGAATGCTATAGTTCAGAAATTTTGTAGCATCAGGTTGGTATTCTATTTCTTAGAAAATTAAATTTCTTTACATCAAATCAAGGAACTAAACACTTGGTTTTCTACCTCAAACATATATTTCCTCAAGTGCTGGTACTACAGTTTGTTACCACCATCTTTTCATTAACTTCTCTGCCATAAAAACACGTGTCTAACAATCTCCTTAGTAATGAAATCAGTAGAGAGTATGACAAAGAAAGAGCCAACTCAACTACTACTGATCCATGATTTCTTTCCAAATTCCACTTATTCTATAGCTCACTGATTATTTTACATTTGGTTGTATGCTCTGCTCCCTTGAGATGCCTTTATCCTATTTCCTTTGCTTTTAGTAGCTATCAGGACTCTTCATTTATCCCATCAGGTGTACACCTTACATAGAATACATACTGTAAAATTAACCTGGAATGTGTCATATTTCATTCTGAATTAGGAAAAATACCTTTGACCCTCACTCCTGTGTAGTACCTAGTCCATTTATATTAATTTTAATAATTGATGTTTTATCTACCTTTGTTCAAATGACTGTGAGGCAGAATTATTTCAATGGGGATATAAATTTATCAGTTCTAATAGTTGTTCTCATCTTGATTGTAAGGTTGATTCTTTAGGAAAATTGTTCTCAGCTATTTGCTTATGTGGTCTTTTCCTCTTTATCAGAGGATATAGATTGAGTACCTAGTCCAGTATAGGCAGCATGCTAGGAAATAGATGTACTAGCCCAGTTCCTACACTCCAAAAAGCTTTCTCTTCCGAGGGTCACAGGCCCACTGGTAAGTGGCTGTATGTAAAAATGATTATGCCGCTTCAGAGAGAATGTCAGCCAAGACTTCCTAGAGGAATTAATATTTCATCATTATAGTGTTTTTACTTACAGAGCATCTTGTATTTATTACATGGTATTCTTTCCCATACTTACTGTTACACACATACATACATCATGAAGGACAAAAAAAGTCAGTGGAACAATGAAGAAAAGCTAAAATGCTGAGAACTATACCATTAAAATCAGATGCTCTTTCATGCATTTAGTATATGGCTTTTTTATGTAAAGGTCCTCCAAATAACTTCCAAGAGTTTTACATAAATTGTTATTGAAAAACCACCTTTAGAAACTCTGATTAACCCACTGTATCTATATAATATAAAACAATATCTATACACATGTTTATACATATAAACTTATGCACAGATACATAATTATGCAAAGTGTTATTGATTATAAAATAGAAAACTAAATCAACATGTACTTAGGTAAATGTGTTGGCATTGTTACACATTTTTTCTAATGAAGACCAAAGAGTAGAAGAAGAGTCAAAGAATAGCATGAGCACATGTGCACATGGGTGCACACACACACACACACACACACACACACGTACACATACACACATATACGTACATACACATACATACAGTCAATACCTGGGTATGTTCTATTTCTATCCCTGGCCATGCATCAATTTTTTTTTTTGCCTATTTTTCTTTGTTTATTGTGGTAAAATATATATAACATAAAATTTATCATTTTAAGCGTACAGTTCAATAGCATTAAGTACATTCACATTGTTGTGTTACCATCACACTATCCATCTCCAGAATTTTTTTAGCTTCCCAACGGAAACTTCATACTTGTTAAACAATAACTCCCCATTCTCCTATCCTCCCTCTCTCTGGTAACCAACATTTTATTTTCTGTCCCTATAAATCTAACTACTTGAGGTACTTCATATCAGTGGAATCGTACAATATTTGCCCTTTTGTGACGGGCTTATCTCACTTAGCAAGATGTCCTCAAGGTTTATTCATGTTATAGCATATGTCAGAATTTGCTCCCTTTGTAAGGATAACAGCATTCCTTTGTATGTATATGCCACATTTTTTTAAATCTATTCATCTGTCAATGGACACTAGGATTGCTTCCACCTTTTTGGCTATTGTGAATATTGCTGCTATGAACAAGGATGTACAAATATCTGTTCAAGTCCCTGCTGCAAGTCTTTGGGTAAATACCAAGAAGTGAAGTTGCTGGATCATATGGTAATTCTATTTTTAATTTTTTGGGAAACTGCCATATTGTCTTCCACAGTGGCTGCAACATTTTATGTTCCCAAAAGCAATACGCAAGGCTTCCAATTTCTCCACAGCCCCACTGATGCTTGTTATTTTCTGGATTTTTGATAATGACCATCCTAATGGGTGTGAAGTGGAAACTTACTGTGATTTTGCTTTGAATTTCTATAATTATTACCATGCATCAATTTTGTTACTGATTGATAGAGATCATATTCCAATGCTAAAATGCTCTGATTGCCCTTGGCCTTCGTCAGTTACTATCCAATAATAATTTAATCATAACATGTTATTGGTCCAGTTTAACTTTGTATCATGTTATTGATTAAAGTCAATATTAAACAGATCCAAGGGCAAGGAAAACCTCTTATTGATGTTCTTTCCAATATCTAAGAGAAGTGAAAAGCAAGCTAAAATAATATTGAAAGATTACTGACATATTATACAAATTTATGTGGTTCTGGAAAAAGATTTTCAGGATTTATTGAGTGTGTTCTGTAAGATACCTTGTGCTATATTTGTAAATTATGTTAATGACAATACTTCGTAAGATGTGCTAGTGTAAACTGTACTATACGGAGTGTAAAATATTTTAATTGTAGTGTTCTGAGCCACTGATGTTAGTTGGGACACATTTAATGGCATTATAAAGGAAATGGTTTGACACAGCTCACACATCTCTATTTTAACTTTGGGGTCCTGTCAGGTTAACTTTCTTCTCACAAAGTGTTTTAGCCCCTTAGCACTGTGATACTTGCTAAGAGAACAGAGGCGGCCTTGCTGAAGAATGGAATTCTTTAAAGAGAGGGCTGTACAGTGACCACATTATGAGGCAGATTTATATCATCAAGCAGCCATTACAGGCATCTTAAATATTCGGTGATCTAAAGATCTACTTTGAGTCAATGTAAAAACAAAATCTAAGGCAAAAGCAAGAGGGCCTGAACGAATATGCTGACATTTTAGTCAGGCCACATGAAGCAAAAACAGCATGAGAAACAGATTAATATCCAGGGTGGACCACAGTTATCGCCAGACAGTTGAAATATACACCAGAGAGAAATAGCAGAATTGACAAGAAATTCTCTATTGGTAATTATCTATACCTATGGACAGTCAAATGTATAATAAATTTATTTTGTATCAAATGCATGAAGGTTTAACCAAACCTCTTATTTATTATCTCACATATAAATTTTTGCAGTAGATTGTTCCCACTTTCTTATTAGAATTGAGATTCTGGTGCTCATGTAAACAGGTAAGGGGAACCACTTCCAGAATTCTGGCTCAGTACTTCACATTATACCATTAGTTGCAATTAAAGCAAACAGCATGGATTCATGCTAAAGATGGGAATCTTTTCCCTTGTGCCCAAGAAATCTACTATAAATAAGGGAGAAAACTGACTTAAGGTTTAATAATATGACTAAGGAAGAGAGAAAAGCTGATTAGTCTCAATGGAGATCTAAACTAGAACACTTGATTTACCTGCTCTATAAACTAAGACAGCTAAGATAATTAGCAAAACGTATGTTAAAAATGCAAGATTAACGGTAAGAAAGCACATTTCTTTTGCTTATCACGTGGTTAGATTTTGACTGATAATTGATATACAATAATGGAAATACAAAAAATTAGGTTAAGGGCTAGCATTCAGAGTTTAGGTATATTTCCTAATTAGGGATAATACTTATACTAATGTTATCCTTACATGTTTATGGTCCATATTACATTAGAAAAAATTGTGAAAGGTTTTGAAATGGGGTAAAAGATTACCAGATGTCCCATCTAGTATTCCAGGTTATCTGCATATTTCATTATATTTGAGCTATTTTAAAACCCTCTAGACTTGTAGAAAATTGATAGTAATGCCAGTGATTATTTTTCATAGAAATGCAAATGATGTGTCCAATTGAGGTATGATTGGTCCCCCTCCAGCCAGTTTTATATCCATAACCAATTTATTTCAGCATTCCTGATTTCCCATGTATGGTGCTTACTCTGAATTTTCCTTTGAACTAGCTTTAGCATCTTATTGGCTAACTAAACATTTAAATAAAATCTTTGACATATATTCAATTGATATTAATGAGAGTCATGATTTACCTTTTTTAAAAATATATCCATTAACAGATAGTTTTTACGATCTGTTTTGAAATCATGCATTCCCTCAACCTTCAACAAATTATGAACAACCACTCAGTGCCAGAAACTTTTACAATTTTATGCTCTCATAGAGCTTATTTTCTAAAGGAGAGACAGACAATAAAAATGTGAATGTATACCACATTTTCATGGAGTAATAAATTCAGTGAGAAAAAGTAAAGGAATAGGAGTATGGCAAGTGTCAGAAAACATCATTAAAGACTTTGAAGTGGAAAAGGATTACTGAGTTTCCTGTCCAGTTCACTTTTCCAAGGAATCCTTCCTTTCATCGCCTTTAAGCTAATTTACAACTCTAAAATGGAGAAAACTGATAATAACAAAAATTGAATTCATAAAAATTCAAAGAGAATGTGTCTGGTGGAATGTTATTGATCCTTGCCCTGTAGATAGACTGGTTTGGAATCTATTTATAAATTCACTTCAGAATTCCCTATTGCCTAAATATATGTATGAGTCTTTGAATTTTCCTTTGAACTACTTGTAACATTTTACTAGTCTCCCCATTAATTAATGAACTAAATATAACCTTTGACATGTTATTCTTTTATATGTTCTATTTCTGTAAGAGTCTTGATTTTACCTTTGTAAAAAAGGGTAGTGGAGGGAGGGAGGCATGCACTGAAGATATAGCTGAGCAAGGATTTGAAAGACATGGGTGTGACTGTGAATTTCTAGGGAAAGAACATTCAAGGAAGAGGGGAAAATGCGGAAAGGCTTTAAAACAGAATAAGTTAGGTACATTTGAGGAAGCATCAAGAGAGTCAGTCTGAAGAGATGTAAGCCATAAAAGAAGTGGTAAGAGGTGGGTTTAGAGAGGTAAGTAGCAGGTAGACGGAGTCAGCCACAGTATGCCAAGATGAAGAATTGACATTTTCTAAGTGTGATAGGATAGAGCAAGGGAGGGATTAGATGTTACTTGCCTTTGAAAACAATCACTGAGAATGCTGTGCTGAAAATAGTTTTCAGAGAAGAATAGTGGAAGAAGAAGACCCCTAAGGAGACTATGTTTGTATTTCACAAGCATGGTGATTGTGTCTTAGCCTAGGGTGGTAACAAATGGAAAGAGGTGGTCTGATGGGTAGTATATTTTGAAAGAAGAGCCAACAATACAAGCACACCTTGTTTTATTGGGCTTCACTTTATTATGCTTTGCAGATATTGCATTTTTTTTTTTTTTTACAAATTGAAGGTTGGTGGCAACCCTGCGTTGAGCAAGTCTACAGTGCCATTTTCCAACAGCATTTGCTCACTTTGTGTCACATTTTGGTGATTCTCCCAATAGTTCTAATTTTTCCTTATTATTATATCTGGTATGATGATCTGTGATCAGCGATCTTTGATGTTACCACTACGACTCACTGAATGCTAAGTTGATGGTTAGAATTTTTCAGCTAAGGAATTTTTTGATTAAGCTATGTACGTTGTATTTTAGACATGACGTTGCATACTTAATAAACTACAGAACAGTGTAAATATAAATTTTGTATGCATTGGGAAACAAAAAAATTTGTGTGACTCACTTTATTGTGATTTTTGCTTTATTGTCGTGGTCTGGAACAAAACCCACAATATCTCTAAGGTAAGCTTGTTTTAATAAATCGGATGTGACATGAGAAGGAAAGAAAAAATGTGACAGTGATTCCTAAACATTTAGACTGAGTAGCCAGGTGAATGATGGTGATATTTATTGATTAATAGAAGACTGGTGAAGAACAAAAAAACTTTGAAGGTGCCTACAAGAGATTTCCTGGCTATGTTCAATTTGGGACGTGTGTTAGACTTCCAAAAATAGATGATAGGTAAATAATTGGATGTCTGAGTCTGGACCCCTCAGCAATGATATCCAGGTTGGTGGAAAAAAGTGTAATAATCATCAATAGCATGTATCAGAAACATAAAGCTATGGGAACGTACATTTAAAAAGAAAACTTCTAGTCAGTAATTCTTATAGACACTAAATACTATGGGATTTTAGCTAAACTAAAAGCTAAATGCTGTAGAATAAGGACATTTTGTTACTCCAGACATTAAACTGAATTATAGTATTTATAAGCCAATAAGTTTTAAGGCTCCAATCCTAAATTAAAAGCTATTCCTTGCCACTGCTAAGTAAGGATAACAGAGAGGTTTTCTTTAATTGCCAGAATATTTGCTTCTAAAAATCAGAGCATATGCACTTATCAGGTGGTGGAGTTCTTGGGGCTATAATCAAGAAAATATATTCAACAGCTAAGGCAATTTAGTACGTTGTGTGTCAGTCAAATCAGGACAAAGCATGGAAATGTAAAATATTCCAATGCTAGAGGTGACATAATGTAATTGTCAGGAAAAATTAGATTCCTGATGTGTTTTAGTCCGTTTATCATGCAACCGCATGTGTCTGAATTTAAAAGATCTGAAAACTTACCAAGGGTGGTAAGATTAAGCAAGATGGAAAAAGAATTAATGATATATGAAATGTCAGAAAATTCATCTTGCTAAAGGAGCAGCAGTTTGCGGATTAGGGTCAGAAGCAAAAAAGAGGAAAGTTGTCTCTGTAGGGCATTCCAGTGCTTCCTTGGGCAATGACTTATTGATAAAAGTGTTCAGGTATTAATAGGATGTGGAGAGAAAATAATTCTTATAAAGTTCTTTGAAAATATAACTGAATTTTTTTCTCTTAACTCCACATTTTGAGCTTTCTAATGTACAACTATGTGTAGAAAATAAAAGGTCTGATGGTTAAGATTGTGATTTTTTTGTTAGGTAGTAAATTTCTATAGCTAAACAAATTTATTTATGTGAATATATATTTCATAAACTGGCATATTTCTTTATGAGTTATACTTAAGTTTAAAACAATTAGAAATAAAAGTGTATAAACCTGATTCAACAATAAAAATAACTAACTACACCTTATTTTGGATTTTTAACAAACCTGAAATAAATATTACACAATAATTCTATAGAAAATGTACTGGATAGTAAACTATGGAGCACAGAGAGATGTGCTTTTAATTAGATGAAATTAAAAGGAGATGGAGAAATTGAGAACTCGTAAGATTTATCTATGCTCTATATTCCCCAACTTTTCTCATCTAACAATTAACTAGTATTTTAAGAAGTGTTCTCACATTCTTAAGAAAAACACCACCATATTTATGTGTCTAGACATCTTTTCACACTCAATTAAAGATGCAAACTAATTGTGTTCTAAATTAGAAGAAAGTCCTACAACGATTCCCCTTAGCATATGTTGACACATTAAACAAACCACATATTATTTTATAAATATTAACTCCCTCAGTAGTAGCCACAACTGTACAAACTTTATCTATCTATAGTTTCCTTTACTTTTTATTCACTAGTTAATATAATGAGTATTTATTAAACACTCACTAAGTGCTTGGCACTCTTCTAGGCTCCTGCAGTACTTTAGTACAAAGTGAAGATTTCTCCCCTCTCTGTCCTAGATCCTGCATGGAGACGGATGCTTGGGAGTGCAGCCTAATCTGCCTCAGACTGTGACATGACCAGGAAATAAACTTTACTGTGATATTTCAGGGTAGTTTATTATAAAAACTTAGTGTAGCCTACTCTAGTTAATAGATAGATGAAAAATAATTTTTAACCTGTAATTTTATAACCAATAAAATTTTCTTTTAAATGTGAGAGTGTAATAGAAATATTCTCAGGCATCCTAAACTTCTGAATGTTTAGCAAATAGAAATCCATTTTGAAAATACTCTTCAATGAAGTGTTTAAAATGGATGATTAAATTCAGGAAATGTGAAAAGAGGTATGGGATTAAACGTTGATCAAAGAGCTTATAAAAGTTGATTATTGTCCAAAAGGCTCTTATTTCAAAATAAGAAATTATATCCATAACAACTCAGAAAATAAAATGCATGATATTTCAGTATGATAGTTACAAGTGAAATGAGAATGTATTCTAGTAAGTACATGGTTGCACAATACAGATTTTAAGTATAAACAAATCAGTGGGTAAAATGACTGTAAGTATTAATTTCAGAAAATAACAGAGAAAAAAATAATATGAATCTTAAGACAGGAAAAACTAGCATTAATCAATAGACAAGGGGAGAAAAGCAAGGTAAGGAATGGAAACAAAAATAATATTCAGACATAAGTCTCAATATACCGTTACTTACAGAAAGATAGAATAAGCAAGTTCATGAAATCAAAATTAAAATGCTCTCCAATTAATTTTAAAAGATTCAACACTATGTTGTCAAAAGATGAAAAAATAAATTCACAGAATAAAATTAGAAAAAACTGAAAATTTGGACATAGGATAAAGATGGAAAATATGAAACAAAACAAAACGAGGTTTCTAATTGTATCATGTGATAATATTCCATTTAGATAAAAAAGAGGGGAAATCAGTGAAAGGAAATGAAACTAAAGAAAGCAAAAACTGAACAAGCATATAAAGCCATTATAAAAGTAAATGCACATTACAAAATTTCATTACTTACCTAAAGTGTCAACTGGCAGAGCTCCACGGAAATGCAGATAAATGAAGAGTTCTGAAATACAGTTGAACAATGTGTGGGTTGGGATGCCGATCTTCCAAGCAGTTGAAAATCTGCCTATAGTTGGCCCTATGTGGTTCTGCCATATCCGTGGTCCTGAATCCATGGATTTAACCAACTGAAGGTTGTTTAGTACTGTAATATTTACTATTTAAAACAAATCCAAGTATAGGTGGACCAGCACAGTTCAAACCCATTTTGTTCAAGGGTCAACTGTAGTTTGAAAATTTTAAAACTCCATTGTAAGAAACTAATGGATGGATGGAGAAGGAAAAAAAAGTAGAGAGGTTAAATTTCTGAATAGCAATACAACATTGAGAATTTAGGGTTTTTTTTTTAGAATTCTATACCTGATAATAGGCCTACTTTTGAATACTCATGGGGCATGGGTAAAAGAAGATCTTAATTAGTCTCTGATAAAATAACAGTTATAAATTGTAAATCAAAAGAGATCTAAAAGTCGCCTGTATTAGAAACCAACATTATACAGTGATGTAACTTAATTATACAGAAAAATATTTTTAAAAATTAAAAATACGTAGAACTAAATGATAATGAAAACATTGATGTCACAATATTGTGGGATACAGCTAAAGCAGAGTTAGACAGAAATTAATGGTTTATGATATTCATCAGAAACAAGAATAGTCTTTTTTTAGTTGTTTATTTTTTCATAACCTATGCACTAAAATAAAGAAGCTAGGAAAAAAGCAATATAACAAAAACAAAGAAATGAGAAGGAACAGCATTGGTATTATCTGTATTATTTATATTATCAATGAAATAAAGAACCTCCCACCCCTGAAAAATCGAGAAGATTAATAAAGTTAAACGAATCTGTATAATAAATACTTCAAATACATTAGATGCCAGAAATGAAGAAGAGAGAAAGGAGAAGAAGAAAGAGGTGGTTGAGTAGGAAGAGCACTCAAATAATGTAAAATAAAAACGATTTATTGAGTCACTGAACAAGGAGCCACAAAGCCACTGGAAGGCCATTGATGCAGTAAGATCTTTGAGAATATCCAGGAACAGGGATTCAACTGTCACCAGTATATTTTATCTTCATTTTCTTATTTTTAACCCTTCTCACATTATATTAAATTATTTTTGTAAAAGATAGACTATTTGGGGGAATTCTCTGGTGCTCCAGTGGTTAGGAATCTGTGCTTTCACTGCTGAGGGCCCGGGTTCAATCCTTGGTCAGGGAACTAAGATCCCACAAGATGCCTGGCATGGCCATAAATAAATAAATAAAAATAAGTAAATGATAGACTATTTTGTACTTTTCAGAGAACTTGTATTCCTGATTTTTTTCCCATCCATGAGTCACACACCACAAAGAAAATAACTCCCTCTTTCTATTTTCTAGTTTGAAAAATTAAGTCTGATTGCTCTGGTAAGGTTCTAATAATTACTCCTGATGACTGTGGCCCAGGTTTTATGTACAGGGTGGCCTCTAAGTTAATCAGACATAAAAAATGAGAGAGAAGTTCTCAGAAGAAGAGAAGTAAGGGTGAATGCTGGTAAGATAGTCCTCAGATGTCCACTTGAGGCTTTTCATTTTCTATTACAGAAATTAAATTGGATGAATAAGAATAATAAGGATTATTCTTTGTATAAAACCATCTTGAAATAGCACTATCCACAAGCCTCTCTCATTCTCATTCTAACTCATTCATTTATTCTTTCAAATTGATTGAATATCTATTAAAAACATATTTTCCAAAATAGTTTAAATCATGACCTTATTTGTTCTCTGTTTTTATTTCTCTCAATCATTGAACCAGTTACTCTCTTGCTTGGGATTTAGCAGTCATAAAATTTCCTCACCAAGATGTTTGCTTATTCTCAGTCACCTTGAAAAACGTGCCCAACTCCCAATTATAACTGAAATCAGTCAATCAAGAGCTTTCTAAGATGCTGCAGTGCCTTCTAGCTAGTTCTCCTCCATCCAAAGGCTCTAGAAGCTCCCTGGTCTTGATGAAGACCAGAAAGTTATGAGACCCAAAAGCTTCAAACAGTCTCTTTGGTATCACCTTTGACCTCATAAGCATAAGAAAAAATGCAAAAGAAATGAAATGACAACAACAAAACTTTAAACCTTAGATCAGTTAAAATCCAGACATAAATTGACACAAGAATTGATTGGATTGGTATATCTCTGAAACTGGATGATCACTTTATTTATGGTTATTTTTACCTATTACTTTATTTTAAGCATGAGAATTTTGACATGAGAATTTTAAAGAGAAGTGTAATACAGTACCAAACGGGAGAACAATCATGGAAAAAATACAGCCAGTCAACTAATTTTGCTTTATATTGTTGATTATGTGAAACTAAGTTGCAAGTCACAGATATTTCAGGTAAGCACAAAAGTTGAGTTGGTAAAGTCAGTTTCAAACAAAAGCTAAGTTTAAGACAAATGAAAATGAAATCATATTTTTATCTCAATAAATAAACTCAAGGATCTTAAAAACAGATAGGGATGAGGGTCTTGCAGCTGCAATGTCTAATACTGAACTGAAAGCTAGGGTTGATTTTTCCGATTTAGCCAGTTTAGGTAGCTTCTCATTATTCCTACATTCTTGATCCATGGTCCTCAAATTGTGCTCTTAAGTGACAAGAAAAATCCTCCTTCTAAAAACAACCGTGAACATGTTTTAGGATATATGTGGCTATGCTTCCAAAATATATATTGTTAAAATATATAAGGAAGCATGGAAGAGCAAAATACATCCTAAACATTTGTTAGAGAAGCTATAAGAATGAAAAAACTAAAAACACATTTCACAGTTTTTTTCTCTATAGAGGAAAAAATTAGCATTCATGTTTGCATTGTTTCAAGGTTTCTCACCATTTCTTTTCTGTGTTTGTTTTACCAAATAGAATACCACCCCCTCCACACCTCCTTTAAAGTACATGGAAACACACCTACAGACAGTTAGAAATTTCTTTACACCACCATGGAACAGCATCTGTAAACACTGGCTGTTTGAAAACCTCTTGAGCTGTCAGCATTGACCAGAAATTACTGAAGAGAGATGGACTGCAGGTGGGCTGAAGTACTAAAAAAGGAATAACATTTGGGTCACTATAATGTTTAAGTGTAGGGGTTTTGCCTATTTCCTTCAACAGGAATGACCACAATGTATGATTACTTTCTTTCTCTTTGTTGGCTTAGTTACTTACTGTCCCATTTCACACTAAAAATATTTAAGCTCCAGGAGAGTAAGAATTGTAATCCTCACTGGCCACAAAGGTAGGCATTCAATAAATAGTTTGGGAATAAATGTCTCTCTCTTATATGTTGCGCTCCCACAGTTTCCTTCTTTTAGTTTGTCTTAAATGCCATTTTAAACACAACACTTTAAAAAATTTTAGAACAGTTTTAGATTTACAGAACTTTTATGAAGAAAGTATAGAGAATTCTCATGTGCCCCGCACCCAGTTTCTTCTATTATTAACATCTTAACATTACTATGGTGCATTTGTTACAATTAATGAACCACTACTGGTACATTATTATCAACTAAAGTCTGTATTTTATTAAAATTTCCCCCGTTTTCCTCTAATGCCCCTTTTCTGTTCTCAGGATCCAACCCAGGGTTTTTTTTTTTTTTTAATTAATTAATTTTTTAATTTATTTTTTGCGGTACTTGGGACTCTCACTGTTGTGGCCTCTCCCGTTGCAGAGCACAGGCTCCGGACGCACAGGCTCCGGACGCACAGGCTCAGCGGCCATGGCTCACGGGCCCAGCCACTCTGCGGCATATGGGATCTTCCCGGACCGGGGCACGAACCCGTGTCCCCTGCATCGGCAGGCGGACTCTCAACCACTGCACCACCAGGGAAGCCCCAACCCAGGGTTTTATGTTTCATTAATAGTCACGTCTCTCTAGGTTCCTCTTGGCTGAGACAATTTGTCAGACTTTGCTTGAAAGTTCTGAGGAGTACTAGTCAGGTATTGTGTAGAAGGTCAGTCTGCATTTGTTGTTTTTCTCATGGTTAGTCTGAGGCTCTGGGTGTTTGGGAGCAAAACCACGGAGGTAAGTACCATTTTCTTGACATCATATCGAGTACACACTGTCAATTTAACTTATCCTTGCTGATGTTAAACTTGTTCACCTGGCTTGAGATAGTGTGTGCCATGTTTCTTTACTGAAGAAAGTTAGTCTCTAATTTTATTTTCTTCCCTTTCCGTGCTGTAGTCTTTGGAAGTGTTAGGTAGTTAGTCAGACATTAGCAGCAAGGAGGTGACAGAGGCAAAAAGACACACCCCAACCAACTGAGGACCCTCCCCTGACAATAGCAGCAAGAAGGTGACAGTGGTGAAAAGACAAGGGGGGAGTAGTCCAGTTACACTCCAACCACCTGGGGACCCTCCCCTGACCCCACCCAGAATGGGAGAAACTAGGGTTGTGTAGTGAGCAAACTTATCCTGATAAAGAGGGGGCACGATAACATGAGGGAACTTGCCTTGCTGCACATGCCCAGACCAGACAGACTAGTAAACCCAAACTCATTATACCATCATTATAATAAAATCTACATGTGGTTTTGTCCCCCCCCCCCCCCGTGGGCGTTTCTTAGTGAATCAAGGGTGAGAGCACGTACAATAGTGAACTTGTTATGCAGCTCGGCACTGTCAGTCAAATAATGATTCCCCTGTAACTCACCCCGCCACCCCGCAGACTGTTCCTTAAAAATGTCCTTAAGCTTTCACTTCGCAGAAACAGCCCACTCTTTGACTCTGAGAGTATAACTATGCTTTAAATAAATTTTGCTTTGCATTTAAACCAAAAGCAGTCGTCTGTAGTTCTTTGCTTGTTGTCACGAAGACCGAGATTGCTGGTTCCCGGCTTCCGTTGTCCTCCTTGGTTGAAGCTATTTTGATACAAGGCACGCCAACCTGGTAACAGAAGGAGGTCACCTGCACTCAGGGAATGGAGAGTTATGCTTCACCTCCTTAAAAGCAAAGTATCTCCATAAATTATTTGGAATTCTTCTGCATGGGAGATTAGTCTCTCTTTTTTTAAATTTATTTTATTGAGGTATAGTTGATTTGTAATGTTGTGTTAATTTCTGCTGTACAGCAAAGTGATTCAGTTATACATATATATTCTTTTTCATATTCTTTTCGATTATGGTTTATCACAGGATATTGAAAATAGTTCCCTGTGCTATACAGTAGGACCTTGTTGCTTATCCATCCTATATATATACTAGTTTGCATCTGCTAATCCCAAACTCCCAATCCATCCCTCTCTCACCCCTCCTCCCCCTGGGCAACCACAGTCTGTTCTCTATGTCTATGAGTCTGTTTCTCTTTCCTAGATAAGTTCATTTGTGTCATATTTTAGATTCCACATATAAGTGATATCATATGGTATTTGTCTTTTTCTTTCTGACTTACTTCATTTAGTATGATAGTCTCTAGGTCCATCCATGTTGCTGCAAATGGAATTATTCCATTCTTTTTTATGGCTGAGTAGTATTCCATTGTATATATGTACACATCCAGTACATGATGTACCATTCATCTGTTGATGGATATTTGTTTCCATATCTTGACTATTGTGAATAGTGCTGGTATGAACACAGGGGTGCATGAATCTTTTTGAATTATAGTTTTGTCCAGGTATATGCCCAGGAGTGGGATTACTAGATTATATAGCAACTCTATTTTTAGTTTTTTGAGGAACCTCCGTACTGTTTTCCATAGTGGCTGCACCAATTTGCATTTTCATCAACAATGTAGGGAGATTACATTTCTATGCATGGGAGATTAGTCTTTCTTTTTTTCTTTTCTTTCTTTTCTTTCTTTCTTTCTTTCTTTCTTTCTTTCTTTCTTTCTTTCCTTCCTTCCTTCCTTCCTTCCTTCCTCCTTTCTTTGTCTTTCCTTCATTCTTTCATTTATTCATTCATTCAATCCTTTATTTGTATTGGAAAAGATTAATGGATTTGTTATCATTTGCATTTAAATGCCAATTTAATAAATAAATATATTTATATATATTTACTAAATATATATAATATATATATATATATTTTTTTTTTCTTCTTGTCCCTGGAACTTTGCATAGGCTCTTGCTTTTGTCTCAGTATCCTGCTTAGTAAACATACAATGTTGAACTCTCTGACCTTAGTTTTCATCTTCTCAGGGAGGCATTTTCTGGATCATAGGATTGCTAAAGAGCCTAAGCTTTAAAATGAATTTGCATTTCAAAATTTTAGAATCAAAATTTTTATTTTCATACTCTTGCAGTAAGGTATGTAGCCCTGAAAAAGTTTGGACCTTTCTGACTAACTGATTTTTATGGCAATGAATAAATTCATAAAAGGCTAAGGAATTCACATATAACTTAAGCAAATACAACTTTTCCTCAAACAATTGCGTATCAACGACTAAATGAGGGATATAATTTGTGGTTTTAAAATGCTCTGGTGTGTATATAGGCATTCCTAGGATAATAATAGAAACATTGTAATTAACAATTGTTTATATCCAGGAAATAAAACCTTTATAGAGCCTTAAATAAGACCTTTTCCAGTCTGGGGTCATAGAATATAAATATTCTCTAAACTTACTTTACTTTTCTTACTGAAATAAATAATTAATCCTCACGTCATATTGAATTTTCAGTATCATCTTAACCAACAGCACTCTCAAGATATACCATAATTTTTAAAAGCCCAATTGTTTGGCTCACCTCGTTTTTTCCTCTTATAAACAAGATGTGATTAACATCATTGGACTTACATTCTATGCAAATGAATTTTATGCAAAATTCATTTCAGAATTTCTAAAAATGTAATTTCTTGGTCATAAGTTTATTTATGCTTATGGTCACCATTTCCAAATTTTCAACCAGAAGCTTTTATTTCTATCAGATTGCTTGATAATGTCCTCCACACTGAATTATGCACTCCTCTGAACTCTAAGACTTCAGAGTAAATACATTTGGGGGGTTTCATTCCAGCTTGAATGCCCCACCTTCCCTTTTTCTCACCTGGATGGTCTCCTGTCAGGCATGATTGAGTGAGCCTGGTATTGACACCTGACTTTAACTGGACAAGTGAATTATCACTTTGGATAGCTGGAATTAAGATGAGGAAATTCTAATTCAGTTTGGTATAGTTTCTTGAGGAAACATGGGTAGGCTTCTTTTACCAACTCTGTATAAGAAGAAAAGCAAGGAAAATACATACTCTGGAAGAAACTTTGGAAGCACTGCAAAGAGAGGCAGAGTCAGAGCTAAAGATCCCTCCAATTCCAGTTCTCATTTTTAGGCCTTTGCTGGGATTCTGTTGCCATCCTATTGTTGACCACTAGGAGTCAGTCCCTGTACCCTTAAAATACATTCCTCTTTTCTGCTTCCACTTCATCAAGTTGGTTCCGTTACTTGCATCCAGAGAATCCGTTTAATGCAGACAACTATTTTCCCTTTACCTATGACAAATTTGTAGATTCTAGACCCTTATAAGTAACCCGAGACATATTAGCTTGTGTTCAAAATTCTGCCCCCTGAATACTACTCTGTACTCATCTGGTATTTTAAGACCTGATTTTTAATCCAGGATGAAGAGCTTTGTCTGATTCTGTGTAGTTACAGCTACCAACTGACCCTGCCTTGTTCATCACTGCCCTCAGTGGCTCCTTTTCATAACAAACATCTGTACCTAAAACACACTAGACAGAAAAAGATTTCATTTTCACATGACTGGCAAAAACAAAGCTTATTTACATAAACTGTATTTATATAAATACAGTTGAGTTTTCATAATAAAAAATTGCTGCAGGGCTTCCCTGGTGGCGCAGTGGTTGAGAGTCTGCCTGCCGATGCAGGGGACACGGGTCGTGCCCCGGTCCGGGAAGATCCCACATGCCGCGGAGCGGCTGGACCCGTGAGCCATGGCCGCTGAGCCTGTGCGTCCGGAGCCTGTGCTCCGCAATGGGAGAGGCCACAAGGGTGAGAGGCCTGCGTACCGCAAAAAAAAAAAAAAAATTGCTGCATTAGGATTATTCTTAGGAAAAGATAGAAAATCATGGAGGAAAAAAAGTTAAATGACAGAATTCCTGAAAGAAAGATGTGGGAATTAGCCTTTCCCACCAAAGAATTATACATCTTTGACTTTCATGATATTTTAATTTAATTTTTTGAAAATTGAGTCTCTGTCATTGAGTTAAAAATTGAGAAAGAACTGATTAGATTGTTGGTGAATAAACATATGGCACTGGAAAGAGTAAACTAATGTTTATTTGATAATTTGAAAATTTCTATGGTTTGGTTTCATATTCCCAAAGAAGAATACATCTATGATAATATTGAACTGCTAATAAAATATCAATTTAGTGACTTAGATATCATTAGAAAGCAATCACCCATGTTTGTTTTAAAAGTTGTTTACGTATTTTGTTTGACTTTATAAGAAAAATTAAACGATTAAATAAAACTGATGGGTCAATTTGAATAAATGACAAGATTTCTTATTCAAGCATATGGTTTCAGTTGCCCAAGATTCTCAGCCAAGTTTGGAAGTTTCCAATACGAGTAGGACATGTTGTTAAATTAATATGGAAGTAAAGACTAAATGACCTGTGACTTATTTGGAGTTTTCTAGCCAAATTGATCCCATGACATTTACCTTAAATCTTTTTCCTTTTCCTTCCAACTATAAGTGCTTGTTTAGGCATTTATCCACTGAATAGCTGTTTACTGAACATTTCATACAAAGCACTGTGCTGGTCAATTTCAGAGGAAAAACAACCTGAACTGAATCCACTTATCTGAATGCATATTCATAAACAATTATAATGCAGAGAATAAACTGAGATTGTTCTAAGGAATCTGCAGATGCCTGGTTTTAAGAGGTCAGAAGACTGACACTGCTGAGGGGAGATAGAGGCATGTTAGAATTGGTCTTTGAGTATGAAAGAGATTTCCAGGCAGGAATATGTTAAGACAGGAATTCTTGGAAGGCTCAATGTTCAAATACAAGAAAATGCAGTCAATACAAGGATGACATCAAGTACATCCTGTGACTAGAGTATAAGGTCATAGGAAGGAGAACAAGAAAGAAAAATAGGGACTTCCCTGGCAGTCCAGTGGTTAAGACTTTGCCTTCCAATGCAGGGGGTGCAGGTTCAATCCCTGGTTGGGAAGCTAAGATCCCACATGCCTCTGGGTCAAAAACCAGAACATAAAACAGAAGCAATATTGTAACAAATTCAATAGAAGATTTTAAAAATGGTCCACATCAAAAAAAAAATTTTTAAAGAAGGAAAAATAATGCAGATAAACAGATGTAATTTCATCCTAAGAACACTCTTCAGTTTGTAACTAGAATTTTAAAAGACTGTTTTACACTAGGGGTTGATAAAGTATGGCCCTGCCAAATCTAGCCCACTACCTGTTTTTGTAAATAAAGTTTTATTGAAACACAGCTCAGCCTATTAATTTACACATTGTTCATGGCTGGTTGGACACTATAATAGCAGAGTTCAGTGGTTGCAACAGAGACAATTTGGCCTGCAAAGCTTAAAATATTTACTATCTGGCCCTTTACAGAAAAAAGGTTGCTGAACACTGTTCTAGATTTCTGTGCAAATATGAATGATGGGCTTGCTATAGGTGTCAAAATAGCTATGAAGTATGCTAAAGTTAGAGCATATTCAATGCACTACAATAGTATCATATATCCCTCTGCAAGTCTTACTTTTGCAGTACAAAATACAAAGAATGATTTAGAAGAAGAATCACATAATTGTATCCTAATGCATTCTCAACCATATATGAAGGCTGAAAAGATGTCTTCTAAATGAAAGAATGTTGAAGTTTTACTGTCTGGGCTCCAGAAATAATAGAAATGCTATTTATTATAAATAGTTATTTTCTGATTTTTACATTAATTTAAAGGTATTAAATGAATATGTTTAGAAAAATAGCTCCTAGAACTACTCTCTGTCTCCTCACTTACAATTAGGTTAGGACTCTTTTTGAACTCTAGACCCTCTAAGGTATAATTTGTACTGTTCATTTTTACTTATACTTTGAAAATACATCCTTTCCCCAGTGCCATCAACTCTCTTTTATCAGCAATCTCACACTTCTGAAAGCTTCCATTCTCACCTTGTGGCACTGCATCTTATAAGCTTACCACACAGTTTGGGGGCAGCTGCAATGATGCCCTGGGGTTATTTTCTTTGTGATGGAGAGTTATAACTCTTGAGAGTCCATTCCAAGGTGAACTTGACTCCTGTGGTCATCCACCTGCCACCTTTAGAAGTGCTTCTAAGTCATACATATGACTGCTTCTGAATCCTTCTGAAGACCACTATGGGTTCTGCAAAGGGCTGGAAAACTAAAAAAATGTTATAGGAAAATTTTTTTTAGGAAACTTATAAATGCTACATATTTAGCAATGGACAAGAACGTTAAAAGACAAATCAAATGACAAACAAGTAAAAGTATCTGAGAGTGACTTGATGCTAGAGATAAATCTCTCTGAAATCTTAATTTAACAGAGTTAAATGATCCCATTGCTTCACAGGACTGATTTTCAGTATTTTGAGAATTGCTCCTTTGGCATTCTGTAGAATGCAGGCAAAGGCTAGTAGGCAAATATTAGAGGCATGTATATGTATTTGGAGGCATATATTTACACATTTGTATATATAAAATGTGTAATATATATGTATAATATATATTAGATATAATATGTGTGTGTAGATCTATATAAAATCATTGGTGTATTTATCTAAAAGCATCTACTTAACTACACATTTAAAAGAAGAAACACAATATTATTAGTTCCTAAAAATACGTAACATCAGTAGTTCTGGCATATTTTACATTTCCTCTTTCTCTCTCTGTCTCTCTCTCTGTCTCTCTCTCTCTCTCTATATATATATATATATATGTGTGTGTGTGTGTGTGTGTGTGTGTGTGTATAAAATAGTATTACACTATTATATATAGTATATTTTACATATATGACACATTTCGTTATTGTTCAGTCAAAAGAGGTGGTATATAGAAATAGTATAGTATGTACTTTTATTCCTTAAGGTATTTTAAGACCATTCCAAGAAATTTAACAAATATGTATTGAGAAATCTAAGTTATCTAAATCTAAATCTAAGTCAGAGCTGATGTTAGGCATTTTTAGGGATAAAAAAAATCATGTCTCCTATTTCAAGTTTACAGTCAGGTAGATGAAATTAAATAAATAAACCAATGATTGAGATAATATAAAGTAAGTAATTCAGGAGAGGTTATCAGCCGAGCATTTAGAAGGTTCAAAAGAGGGTTAGATTGTATTTAGTGGTGGAGATCATTAATAGTTCCAGTAATCAATAGTGTTGATTAGAATGAGACTTGAAGGATGGAAGATTTCCACCAACCCTTGAGTAGAGGTGAACATTCAAGTGACATGCCCAGAGAGCTCTGGGAACTGCCTGGCCTCAGAAAAGCTGAGGACTCTGACTTTATTGTTTGTTGTTGGTTTTTTTTTGTTGTTGTTTTGTTTTGTTTATGGCTCATAAAATAGTAGTCAAGGGTAGTTGTGAGAAATGACTATGGAAAGAATAGAGATTCAATGGTAGACATTGGAATTCGGCTGAGAGTCATTGAAGGGTTTTGAGCTAAAAAATTCTGAGTTGTACTTTAGAAGGATTACTTGGGTAAAACAAGCTATAGAGAAAAAAGTGGAGAGGAAGAGGAAATAGCAGGGCTTGTTTAGTGAGTAGTCTATAACAGCACTCCAAGAGAGAAACAGTAATAATAAAAATAACAGTAGCCAAATACTATTGAGTTTTTTATATTATCTAGTTGCTGCTCTAATATTTATACGTATATTGACTTTGTTTATTCTAACATATGAGGATGTTAGAATAGGATGTTATTCTAACATCCTATAACATCCTGAGGATGTTATTCTAACATCCTCATCCTATTTGAGGATGTTAAAATAGTTTTAACTATTTTAACCACATTTTTATGGAGGAGGAATCTAAAGCATAAAACTTACACTGCTTTGCCTAAAGTTAAATAGCTTATAATAAGTATGTAAATTTGAGTGTCTGTTAAGTTATAGGCATTCACTCAATATTTGTGAATTGATTGAATAAAGTGACTAAAAATTGGAGTAACTTAAGCTACCTATTTTCCTCTTGTTGCCACTAAATTGCTATTATATTATATCAAACCATGTTTTATTAATAAAAAATATTTAGATCACACTATTCTTTAAAATGTAGGGATAAGCTCTCCCTTGCAAAGGGAAAAACACTTTCTTACTTCAGTCTGAAAGAATATTATTGTCTACTTTTGTTCTATAACACTTTTATTGACTTTTTATAAATGTCAAAAATAATAACTTTTTTTAAAAATCCTGCCTGTGTGCCCCCTGTAGACCAAAAAAGAACAGTGTCACTCATCATCCATTTAAACAAGGGTTAAGTCATAACCCACTACAACTGCCCACTTATAGTGTGGCCTGAGAAGAATTTAGGATGCAAAAACAGGATGAGGCATTCTGTGCTTTGGATAAAAGGATTCATAGATAGTTGAAAGATGCATATCTCAGGAAGAGTTCGGTGACTCCAGATTCTTGCATCTTCCCATACATAGAAAAGCACTAAAATCATTGACTTGCGATATCTGTCCTTTGTAATTAGCAGTAAGATGTATGCTTGGCTACATGTATTTCCCAGCCAAAAAGAATTCATATATATACTGGCTCCTTCCCTACCTCTGTGGAGCAGTTTACTCAGAGCTACTGAGCGGCTGTCCCCTGGGTGATAATCCTCAGTACAACCCTGAATAAAACTTAAACCCACAACTCTTACATTGTGCCTTTTTCTTTAAGTCAACACCACCATCATGGTGGTGTATTCTTAGCATGGAGGTGTATTTTATTTCATTTATTTAAACATTGAGAGGCGAATAGATTAGGGGAAAGGAAAGCTTTGTGTACAAATGAAATTGTTAACTGGATTTAAAGCAAACAATTTATTTAATAGGAGATTTAAACAGAGATGTGAAAAAGAGCTAGTACATAATCACCATAGACTGTGTTAATTCTCTTTTACTTTCCTCATGAATTAATGTTTGCAAATCCTGAAAGTTACCATGATAGTAAGTTGTTACTTTTTTTCCATTAAATCACTAAGTTCAGTGACTACTTTAGAAAAGCTATGTGATTTTAGTATTTTAATTCTGTTTATGGACTTTTCTAGGAAACTTAGAGATGATTTTCTCTTTTTTGTCAGCTTTATTGAAGTATAATTGACAAATAAAATTGTAAGGTATTTAAAGTGTAAAATGTGATTATTTGATATTGGAGGGGGACAAAATTTGCCACTCCCAAATGTCTCTTTGCCATGTGGATTATTTAGGGCCCCAAACTGCAAGGCTCAAAAGACTGAGAAGAAACTTTGACCTTTCCTCTAACTGCCTAAAGAGTGTAGATAGAGCACCTGTTCCAGGAAGGGAGCTATCACCATAGATAACTATAGTATGAGCCAGGTGTATAGACAGAAATGTACCTAGCAAAATTCATTCTTAAAATTCCACTCTGTATCCCATTGTCTCTGCAAGGTCCAGCAAACATTTATTCACCAAACATTTGCTTTTCCATCTCCATGTCAATTGCCTTCTTACTCTTTGAAGTCCCAAACCACTACCTGCAACATCCTCTTTTGTCTTAGCCTAACTACTTTTGTAGATATGATTTCTTTTCAAAGAGAATGCTGGTGAAGTTAGAGATAGTAATAGGGGGGAAAAAAAATCACTGGGCCAAGTAGCATTTTGGTTACAGTTAAGTTGTCAAACCGAAGTTTATGTGTATGATGCACAGTGAGGACAGACAAATTAAACATTGTATCAATAATTTGGAGCAGAGAAATGTTTATTACAAGGGCCAAGCAAGGAGAATGGGCAGCTCATGCTTAAATGACCCCAAACTGATGACGGTTTCCAGTCAAGAATTTTTAAAGGCAAAATTTGGGGTAAAGGCAAAATTTGGGGTAAGGGCTGCAGGGTAAAGTTCTTCTGATTGGTTGATGGTGAGGTAACAGGGTGGTGCTCCACGAATCTCATACTCAGTCTAAAGTTACCATCCTCCCGCTGGGTGGGGGCCTTAGTTCCATAGAAAAACTTAAAGATATGTGTCAAATTGTTTTGTATACCCCTTACGGAGGAACTAGGACTCTGCTTTTTCCTTTCACTATTGTTTCTGACTGCTTTTCCTTTGTTTCTGTCTTCCCTTACTTCCCTAATTATAACTGTTTGAATCTGCCCTTTTAAACTCAGGGAAGGTCTAGGAGACCGAATCCTTTTTCCTACAAATAAGAAATGGGGGACATGGAAAGGCTTTTGTATGTAGGAGGGACCCGCAGGGTCCTGCCAGGTTTCAATGCCCCTTTTCTTTGGTACTACGTAATCTTGAAGGAAACAGTTGTGGGACAAGAAAGGGAATAAAGTTTTGGATAGAGAGGTTAATCATAAACTCAGCAGAGGAACTCAGTTTCAGAAAGACTAGGCTTCATTAAGGTAAGTAAATGGTGTGACTTTTATCTGTGGTACTCCTGGTACCTTAACTTTGATCTTTAGCTAGAATAAAGAAGAAATAAAGAAGCACAGATTCAAGAAATGCAAGAATTCAACTTGAATATCAGAAAGAATTGAGATTTAGTAATAAACTCAGTTATCAGATGGATTCCTTTTGATCAATATGAGATTCTCATTTGTAGGTGAAGGAGATGGTATACCTTTGTGAGCCAGCATCAGAGCAGAGAATTTCACTTTGTCTAATTGCTTATTGTTATTTATTTTATGGACATGGACAGTCCTCTCAGAATATATCTCAGTGATGTTGGAAGTGGAAACGTTGCATCTTTATATTCTGACTCACTGAAATGAGCTGTTTACCCAGGGCAACTTCATCACATCTCATGGTAGGTAGAGACTTCCAATCATATTATGTGTTCTGTGATGCATCAAATCTACCCTCTGCTATAGGGATTCCTCTGAAGAGTAAGAGATGCAGGAAACTACCCATGAAAAGCAAAGGACAAGGAACATACATATTGATAAACACCTTGAATGTAAATGGATTAAATGCTCCAACTAAAAAACACAGACTGGCTGAATGGGTACAAAAACAAGACCAGTATATATGCTGTCTACAAGAAGCCCACTTCAGACCTAGGGACACATACAGACTGAAAGTGAGGCGATGGAAAAAGATATTCCATGTAAATGGAAATCACAAGAAAGCTGAGGTAGCAATACTCGTATCAGATAAAATAGACATTAAAATAAAGCCTGTTGTAAGAAATAAGGAAGGACACTACATAATGATCAAGGGATCAATCCAGGAAGAAAATATAACATTTACAAATATTTATGCACCCAACATAGGAGCACCTCAATACATAAGCCAAATGCTAACAGCCATAAAAGGGGATATCGATATTAACACAAAAATATTGGGGGACTTTAACACCTCACTTACACCAATAGACAGATCATCCAGACAGAAAATAAATAAGGAAACACAAGCTTTAAATGACACAATGGACCAGAGAGACTTAATTGATATTTATAGGAAATTCCACCTGAATGTGGAAGAATACACTTTCTTATCAAGTACACATGGGACGTTCTCCAGAATAGATCACATCTTGGGTCACAAATCAAGCCTTGGAAAATGTAAGAAAATTGAATTGTATAGAGCATCTTTTCCGACCACAATGCTATGAGATTAGAAATCCATTACAGGAAATAAACTGTAAAAAACACAAACACATGGAGGCTAAACAGTGTGCTGCTAAATAACCAAGAGATCACTGAAGAAGTCAAAGAAGAAATTAAAAAATACCTAGAAACAAATGACAATGAAAACACGATGATCCAAAACCTATGGGATGCAGCAAAAGCAGTTCTAAGAAGGAAGTTTATAGCAATTCAGGCTCACCTCAAGAAACAAGAAAAATCTCAAATAAACAATCTAACCTTACACCTAAAGCAACTAGAAAAAGAAAAATAAAGAAAACCCCAAGTTAGTGGAAGGAAAGAAATCAAAAAGATCAGAGCAGAAATAAATGAAATAGAAATGAGGAAAACAATAGCAAAGATCAATAAAACTAAAAGTTGGTTCTTTGAGAAAATAAACAAAATTGATAAATCTTTAGCCAGAATCATCAAGAAAAAAAGGGAGAGGACTTAAATCAAAAAAATTAGAAATGAAAAAGGAGAGATTACAACTGACACTGCAAAAAGAAAAAAGATCATAAGAGACTATTACAAGCAACTATATGCCAATAAAATGGACCACCTGGAAGAAATGGTCAAATTTTTGGAAAAGTTCAACTTTCCAAGACTGAACCAGGAAGAATTAGAAAATATAAACAAACCAATTACCAAGTAATAAAATTGAAACTGTAATTTAAAATCCTCCAACAAACAAAAGTCCAGGACCAGATGGCTTCACAGGCGAATTCTATCAAACATTTAGAGAAGAGATAATACCTATCCTTCTCAAACTCTTCCAAAAAATTGCAGTGAGAGGAACACTCCCAAACCCGTTCTATGAGGCCACCATCACCCTGATACCAAAACCACACAAAGATATCACAAAAAAAGAAAACTACTGACCAATATCACTGATGAACATAGACCCCAAAATCCTCAACAAAATACTCGCAAACAGAAAGAAGACACATTAAAAAGATCAAACACCATGATCAAGTGGGATTTATCCCAGGTATGAAAGGATTCTTCAATGTAAGCAAATCAATCAATATGATACACCATATTAACAAACTGAAGAATAAAAACCATATGATCATCTCAATAGATGCAGAAAAAGCTTCTGACAAAATTCAACACCGATTTAAGATAAAAACTCTCCAGAAAGTGGGCATAGAGGGAATCTACCTCAACATAATAAAGCCAATATATGACAAACCTGCAGCAAACATCATTCTCAATGGTGAAAAACTGAAAGCATTTCCTCTAAGATCAGGAACAAGACAAGGATGTCCACTCTCGCCACTATTATTCAACGTACTTTTGGAAGTTGTAGCCACAGCAATCAGAGAAAAAAAAGAAATAAAAGGAATATAAATTGGAAAAGAAGAAGTAAAACTGTCACTGTTTGCAGATGACATGATACTATATATAGAAAATCCTAAAGATGCCACCAGAAAATTACAAGAACTAATCAATGAATTTGGTAAAGTTGCAGGATACAAAATCAATGCACAGAAATCTCTGGCATTCCTATACACTAACAACGAAAGATCAGAAAGAGAAATTAAGGAAACAATCCCATTTACCACTGCAACAAAAAGAATAAAATACCTAGGAATAAACCTACCTAAGGATGCAAAAGATCTGTACTCAGAATGCTATTAAATACTGATGAAAGAAATCAAAGATGACACAAGCAGATGGAGAGATATACCATGCTCCTGGATGTGAAGACTCAATACTGTGAAAATGACTATATTACCCAAAGCAATCTACAGGTTCAATGCAATTCCTATCAAATTACCAATGGCATTTTTCACAGAATTAGAACAAAAAATTATACAATTTGTATGGAAACACAAAAGACCCCCGATTTCCAAAGCAATCGTGAGAAAGAAAAACGGAGCTGGAGGAAGCAGGCTCCATGACTTCACACTATACTACAAAGCTACAGTAATCAAGACAGTATGGTACTGGCACAGAAACAGAAATCTAGATCAATGGAACAGGATAGAAAGGCCAGAGATAAACCCACACACCTATGGCCACCTAATCTATGACAAAGGAGACAAGAATATACAATGGAGACAAGACAGCCTCTTCAATAAATGGTGCTTGGAATACTGGACAACTACATGTAAAGAATGAAATTAGAACACTACCTAACACCATACACAAAAATATACTCAAAATGGATTAAATACCTAAAAGTCAGACCAGACACAAGAAAATTCTTAGAGAAAAACAGGAAAAACACTCTTTGACGTAGATCACAGCAAGGTCTTTTATGACCCACCTCCTAGAGTAATGAAAATAAAAACAAAAATAAGCTAATGGGATTTAATTAAACATAAAAGCTTTTGCACAGCAAAGGAAACCGTAAATAAGATAAAAAGACAACCCACAGAATGGGAGAAAATATTTTCAAACAAAGCAACAAACAAAGGATTAATCTCCAGAATATACAAACAGCTCATGCAGCTCAATAAAAAAAAACAACTCAATCAAAAAATGGGCAGAAGACCTAAATAGACATTTCAGCAAAGAAGACATACAGATGGCCAAGTGGCACGTGAAAAGATGCTCAACATCACTAATTATTAGAGAAATCCAAATCAAAACTACAATGAGGTATCACCTCACAACTGTCAGAATGGCCAGCATCGAAAAATCTACAAACAATAAATGCTGGAGAGGGTGTGGAGAAAAGAGAAGTCTGTTGCACTGTTGGTGGGAATGTAAATTGATACAGCCACTATGGAGAACAGTATGGAGGTTCCTTAAAAAACTAAAAATAGAACTACCATATGACCCATCAATCCCACTACTGGGCATATACCCTGAGAAAACCAGAATTCAAAAAGACACATGTACCAAAATGTTCATTGCAGCACTATTTACAATAGCCAGGACATGGAAACAACCTAAATGTCCATCGACAGATGAATGGATAAAGAAGATGTGGTACATATATATAATGGAATATTATTCCGATATAAAAAGAAATGAAATTGGGTCATTTGTAGTTGTGGGTGGACCTAGAGTCTATCATACAGAGTGAAGTAACTCAGAAAGAGAAAAATAACTATCATATATTAACGCTTATATGTGGAATCTAGAAAAATGGTACAGATGATCCTATTTGAAGGGCAGGAATAGAAAGGGAGATGTAGAGAACAGACACGTGGACACGGTGGGGAAGGGGAGGGTGGGATGAATTGGGAGATCAGGTTTGACAGAAATACACTACCATGTGTAAAATAGATAGCTAGTGGGAACATGCTGTGTAGCACATGGAGCTCAGCTCCGTGCTCTGTGATGGCCTAATTGGGTGGGGTGGAGTGGGGAGGGAGGTCCAAGAGGGAGGGGATGTATGTATCCGTGTAGGGAGGGGATGTGTGTATCCGTGTGGCTGATTCACTTCGCTCTGCGGCAGAAACAATGCAACATTGTAAAGTAATTATACTCCATTTAAAAAAAAATAATGTCTAAGAGGCACTGTTGCCTTTGCCAACAAGTTTAGAATGAAAGGAAATAGCAGAGGCTGAGTTTGGAAATTTCTCTTGTGATGAGAGTCAGTACTTCCCGTGGGTCTCTCATGTTTCTCTTAGGGAACTATTGACTGAAACCACCCACCCTGTCTAGGCCTGCTTCCCTGAGTTGTCTCACAACAGGAGATCCCAATAAGGACCATGGTGCTGCCACTGAAAACTAACCGAGAGAACCTGGAGGGGCCAAAAGAGGGAGAAGACAACCAACCTCCCAGAGTCTTTCTCGCCGGAATCCATCTTGGCTGAGAGATGCGCATGCCACCTGGAAAGATCCTGAGTCAAACTATGGGCCAAGCAAGATGACTGGCCAGAGACAACCCGGAAACTAACACCATTACCATAAATACTGAGAATGCAAGCCACATGGCAGAGCAGTTCTCCTGGGTTCCCTTACCCTGCTGCTCTGTGCCCAGGCACCCCTTTCCAATAAAATCACTTGCTTTGTCAGCGTATGTGTCTCCTAGGACAACTCATTTCTGAGTGTTAGACAAGAGCCCACTCTTGGGCCCTGGAAAGGGTCCCCCCTTCCTGCAACATTTCTGCACATAATCTTAGCAAAAGACATTGCTAGCTTTGCTCCAAACTATCTTTTCAAGGATGCTTTTATAGCAAAGAGCCTTGGAAGATAAGAGATAGTATCTCCCTCTGCAGCAGAGAGCAGATTTGTTCCTGAAGGTTATGATAATGTCTCCCTTTAGGGCAAGGGTTGGGAAGGTTTTCCAGGTGCTCCAAAGCTTCCATATTTTTAAACTGGATTCCTAAGCTCCCGTCTAAAAATGTCATTCTCTGCCTCACCACTGTGGAACGCTGGGGGCAAGGGAACCAATGTGAATGTGAAACTCATTGCCTGCGGTGTCATGAGTAATAAAGTCCTTTGCTTCTGACCCAGAATCCTGTCTTCCTATAGCATCTATGAAGCTGTGACAGGATAACAGGCTAATTTTACAAGTAGAACAAAGTCTTAGTTTTGACATTTTGTAGTTATTTTTTTTAGGTTTTTTTTTCTAAGAATAAAAATTATTTTCTTAGTGGAGGGAGTTTGAAAAGTAGAGGAGACATGAGGGAAAAAAAATCTATAATCTCTGCACACAGAGAAGGGTAATATTTTGATTGTAGCACGAATTTTAATACTGCTCTCCATGTATATATACATGATATTATATACTCATGCTAATGGCATAAATTGCATTTTGCCTACTGCTTTTGTCCCCTAAAATTATATGACGAATATTTTTGTGTCATTAATTTTTTAAACATGATCTTGAATAACTGCTTAGTATTCTCTTTTATTATAACTAAACCTTTATTTACATAATTATTCTTCTATTGTTGAACATTTAGGTAATTTAGAGCTTTTAACTATTAAAAATTATCCTACAATGATCATCTTTTCATACTCTTATTGTGCTTCTCTTATTTACATGTAAAAGAAAAAAAAATCCACAGGATGGAACTGCTAGGTCTCAACAACTTTTCTTTTTTTCTATGTGTGCTTCGGTTCTCTCACTGTTGAGCTAGAAGTTCCACATAATCAGAATCTGCACAGGAGACAATTTCTGTAATCCTTAACTTTGTTAGACTCTTTATCTGCGTGAATGGCCTTTGTGTTTTAATTCTTCCTGATTGGTTGGTCCAGAGGTGTTGACCTGTTTCACAGATTCCACTGAAGTTGTCCTTTTCACCCTTCAGTTAGGGAATCACCATCAAATGCACATGGGGTAGTAGATTTACTTTAGGGCCCTATCAAAATCTACTCTTTAATTCCTGAGTCTTTCTTAACATTTTTAAATAGCTGTCATTAATAGGTTGACTGTAGTAGTTTGTCTCATGGTGTCGAATGAAAAAAAAAAAAGCATCAACTAAAAGTTGGGAGTTATATTTTATTCGGCGGACATTCTTAAGACTTCAAGTTCAGGAGGCAGTATCTCAAGTAATCCTGGGAAAAATGCTCCAAAGAGGAAGGGGGGAAGCCAGGATGTATAGGAGATTTTGCAACAACACCTGGGAGTCAGAACAAAGGATTACTGTTAATAAAAGAAAACCGAATATCTCAAGTTAAGGAATTGAGCACTTTTCTATGTATGGGAAGATGCAAGAGTCTGGGCTCACTGAAATCATTCCTTTGACATGCATCTCAGCTATCTGGGGCCAGTATCCTATGTTTTCACATCCAGAGTTTCCTCAAGCTGCGCCTGTGGGGTGGCTGCAGTCTGATGGCTGCTAGATGGCAGGGATCGTTTGTTTCCTTCCTGAGTCCCCTCAGGACTCACCATCCGGGTGTGGGGGTGGTGCAATGGCTGATGACTGTGACGTCCTTTGTCTACTGATACAGAAGGAAATATTTCATTTGTCAGTGGTTTTGCAATGGATTTGTTTATTATCCTAGAATTAATGTCATGGTGAATGTGCCTTACCAAATTAAATATTTATTTACTCTCCATCAAAAGCTTACCTGGGGAGTGCTCTCATTTTGTACACCTCTTTGATGTCTGCCACATCCTCTACAGTAATGTCCATTACTTCTCTAAGCAAGTTTACCTGCCATTCTGATAACTGATGGGATATTGTGATAACTCAGGTTATATACTCCAGAGATAAGGTCTAGGCTCTAATATACATATCTAAAATATCTAATTTTATGGTTGTATCAAATTCAAAATATCAGTCACTTTGCTTCTTCCCAAATCAGTATGAATGGCCATAGGGTCAGGTGGCCGATGTTTTGGGGTAGCAGACTCCTGGTCCATTAACACCCTCTGAGGCAGGAGGTAGAGGGGTTCCAGGCTAGGCATTTACAATAGCCTCCTGTTTACATTTCCTGAGGAAGGAGGCAGGTGGGCTCCAGGCTAGATATTTACAACCAACCTCCTGTTTGCACTTCGAGATGGAAATAACAACAAGAACAGAGTAAATAGCTGGACTTTGCCCCCTGTGGACACTTTAATATAACAGTTATGGCAGGGACAGGGAGGGGCTAGGCCCTGTCTGAGTAAAAGATCAAGAGGAAACATATTTCCGATCCTTGGGGCAAGGGAGACACTGCACATGTGCAGAAAGGTTCCTTGGGGATCAAAAATGAGGGGTTGCCACCCCATAATAGGTAATGCCAAGGCCCCCATAGGCCTCTGGGCTGGAATCCATCTTGGAAAAGGGTTGTGCACACATGGTGAGGAGGGCCCTAGGACGGGTCAGGTGTGGAAAAAGAAACCAGGTAATTGGCCAAAGGTAAACAAAGACCTGGAAGAACTGTCCTATATAAATAACTTAACAGCTTCTTCACTGCACTCCTCCTTATTAGGGGGTCGCCCACACCCTTTCTCTCCTGGTGTGTATCTCTGCCTGCCTTCTGCCTTAAATAAACTGTTTCTCTGTGTGCTCCCTCACTTGTTATGCTGTGTTTCTAATAATAAACCTCGCACCTGTTTTTACCTCCTTGAAACATTCTTGCTTTCAAACGGAGGCAAGAGCCGGGAAAAGTTGCTTCTAGCCTCTAACCCTTGCTGGTCCAGTGGCTAGTATTCCTGGTTTCCATCCAGCTACCCAGGTTCAATTCCTGGGCAGGGAACTAAGATCTCGCTTCAAGCCACTGCTCGCTGCTCCCTCTCCGACATCATTTACACATAAAACTTAAATTAGATCTCCCTCTCTAAGAAGTGATGAGAAGAAAGACAAAGCACCTATTCAGCTTTGTGTGTTTGCATGCTAATAACTTGAAGGAATACAAATGAAGCAAATGATTAAATAACTACAAAAAGAAATGAATCAAAGCTCTTCTACTGGTACCAAAATCGTTTGAAAAACAAACAAAAAAACAGTGATCTCAAATTGCAGTTTGCAGCTTTGTTAAGAGGGTTTTGGTTCTTCTCAGGATTCCAAATTAGAGAAGACAACCAAGCAAAACAAATGAGCAAACAAGAGAAATAAACAAAAATAAACAGAAAACTCCTGGGTAGATCTTGAGTCTGGAGATTGGGTAAAAATCTTTCTCTTCCAAAGATATCTTTTCTTTTCACTTGTACTTTGCTAATAGAATCAAAAGATTTTTGATCATTAAAATATAAGGAGCAAAAATATTTCTTCTTTCTATCCCAAAGAGCAGCACTTAATATTAAAAACATATTTACAGGATTAATGAATAAATTCATGTTCTGAATCAAGAATGAGTGAATGATGGCTGCATTTTTTTATGAAGATGCAGAATGTGGATGCATGCATGTGTAACCAAAGGCAGGTTCTGTAACTTGCCACTCAACAGCCAATAAATCGAGGGGCAAGCTTCAGTAGAGAAGACAGGTAGTTTATTCAGAAAAGCAGGCAATCTGAGGAGATGGTGGACTTATGTCCAGAGACCAACTCCAAAGATTCTGCTCAGCCATGACAATTTTTGAAGGGAAAAGGGGGAAACAATCTCAGTTAATTATTAAGGCAGGAGGTCAGATTCTTCGTCATTTTTCAGTTGCATGTAGGCCTGCTGACTTCTCCCCATCTCTCCTTGGGACGCTGTCTTGCTCTCATCGTCCACCTGTAATTGGATGTTCTCTTGCCCACGTGGTCTGCCTGTAAATTTACTAAGGGGGGACTTCCCTGGCAGTCCAGTGTTTAAGAATCTGGGCTTCCAATGTAGGGGGCACAGGTTCAATCCCTGGTTGGGGAACTGAGTGGCGCAGCCAAAAAAAAAAAATTTACTAAGGGGACACTAGGGGTAGAGAGTCAGTCATTCTTTAACTACTTAATTCTTCATTCTTATTCCTTCTAATCCAGCAAGGATTCAACAGGTTAGGTAAGGTGTTGAGTATACTTAGAAGAGCAGAAATCAGGAGCTAAGTTACACGTTGCCTAATGATCTCACCTTTGTGATTAAGGTCTAAGGAAAACAAGGATGAACAGAGAGAAAAGGGGCAAAGGAGCTGCTTACACATGTGTCAAAACAAACATTGCACTGGACAAAGTTTTAGGCAAGGAAGACTTTATTCAAGGATATTGCAATAGGGGAGAGAGGAGAGAACTCTGAGCTCAACTCCACTGAGAGGAAAAGTGAGAGATTTACACTTCCTTTGTTTTTCTTTTCTTTCTTTTTTTTTTTTACCCTCGCTCTCCCTTTCCCATTTTTTGTTTTTTTTTTTAAGGTGGGTGGGTAAGCTAGTAGAATGCTTAGGGTGAGATTGAGCAATGGGACGTGTGGAGCACATTGAGTTATTCCTGAATTTGCAAATGCTTTTCTCTATGATTAGGGCCTTCTGTGTTTGCTAATTTGCACCCATTGAAATTAGATTCTTTAACAGAGACTGGGAGATACAGGCACTAATCTTTCTTGATGATTACCTTTCAAAGAAATTGCTCCTAGGTCCTTAAGAAAGACATTCCTGGTCATAAAACTAGCAAGAGAATTTTTTAAAAGATTTGCATATATATCAAAGAAACAAAAATGAACATATCAAAGAGGCAGAGAAAGAATTTACAATCATAAGTTTTCTCAAGTAAATGCTCTAAGACAAGGGAAGTTGGGGACCTGTAGACAGGAAGAAGATTATCTAGAGTTTAGTCCAGCTGAGGAGAATGTTAAGGTCCTCTTTGTCACATGAATCTTTTTTAATTTAATAGAAATTAATAACAAGGTAAAACTACTTCTTCTCCCCATGTACACAGAATTGGTAACTATTTCTGTTGTATGAATATTCTTGGAAGTTCAAATACAAGAATATCATTACATACATTTAGCAAGAATTAAAATATAAGTATTAAATAACAAATCACTTTTGTTTTGTTTTGTTGAGTATGCCTCTGTGCTTAATTAGCTGGTTTTAAGTACTAATCCTTTAATCTTTGATTTACTTTATTCTGTTCCATCCCTTCTGTTGGATGATAGCCATTCTGGATGTTAGCTCCTACAAATTTTCCATGATAAAATAACTTTCCTCTGATTTGAAGCCTGAGACATCAGATATAAGTGAGAAATGGGCTGTCATTTATGTCAAAACTCTTCATCTTTGTCACTGTTACATTTCACACTTTGTCAGTTCATGTCCCAAGTTTTCTTGTCATGCTTCTTGCATGGCTGTTGTGCTTTTCTCTTTAACAGGAACCAACTTGTTCCTGTATCTTCCTCTTGGCTATAAGCATACATGCTTAAAAGTATAGTGGCTGAAAGTGAAACAAAACTTGTGATTGTCTCAAACTGGTTACACATTGTGCAGAATATAAGAAAAGGCACTTGAAGAACAAATATACTTTCTAAGGTTATAACTATTCATTGTATGGTTGAGATTTCCATGGTGTTTGAGTAGAACTTTCTTATGTATGTGAAATTAACTTAATTAGCATATGGTTTTGTTTTAAAACTATAATTAATATAAATTTATATTCATCATTTGAACTAGAATGAGGACGCTTTTTAAATTTATGTAAATGAATAAAATTTATTATTTTGGGGACTTCCCTGGTGGTCCAGTGGGTAAGACTTCACACCCCCATTGTAGTGGGCCCGGGTTCGATCCATGGTCGGAGAACTAGATCCCACATGCATGCCGTTCACACACTGCAGCTAAGAAACCCATGTGCCACAAGGAAGATCCTGTGTGCCGAAACTAAGACCCGGTGCAGCCAAAATAAATAAATAAATCATAAATAAATAAATAATTAAAAAAATATTATTTTAAAAAAGAAAGTCTCTAAAGCCTTATTTTCACTTTCTGTATAATAGGAATAATGTTTATTAAATGTTGCTATAAAAAGGAGTGGATGCCTGGGAGGAAAGAGGAAAAGCATATTAGAAATAGACTTATAATGACATTTTGGAAAGATGAGTGTCTTCACTTAAATCTAAACCTTTCATAGTAATATCTTAAAAATAATAATATTAAAAATATAAAAAAGATATCCAAGAGTAACATTTTCAAATACACTTAAATCATCAGTCAGCGGCAGTGTTTATTGCATGATTATGTATGTTTCATCAAAGGAAAAACAGCTTGCCTCCCTCAGATAAAAATATGTGCTCTCTTCATTCCATGGAGACAATTGCTTCTGGCTTTGTTATAAATAATCCTGTGTTACCAGTCTCCTATAATTCAAAAACGTAAGAAATTTTTCCTTTAACAAAGCAACAAACATATAACCTTGATGAAACTGACTTGCAGTTATGAGTTGAACTTGGTTATATTATAGAAAGCTTTTAAGAACAGTTCAATTTGGATAATGGAACCTAATTGGGTATATGCATTACTAACTTTAGCATAAAATGAAAATTTTTATAAAGTCATGGGTGCCAGAATGTGGCCATAATTTCTTGACACATAACCTTACACTGGGTCAGAGAAAGTACATACCTCCTAACATAGCCAAAAAGCAGCATTTACCTGACACAAATTCCAATAAGGACTAGACTATTGCATTACATCCAGAATCAAATTTCTATCAAATCACTTACAAACTGAGTTGAAGTTACTTTGTAATTTTTAATTATGTAGTATATTTAATCTGTAATTAATTTAGTATCTTTGCTCTATAGAAAAATTTATTAAATTATACTCATTCATTCATTCATGTATTCAATCAACAAACAGAACAGAGTTCAAATAGCAGGATTATTAAGACATCATCGTATGATGATGATTAGAGAGTTCTAAGTTTGAATTCTAGCTCTGCCATCTATGAATTGTGCTAGTGGTTTTGTAACAATTAAATGACACAATGCATTGTCCACTGATATCTGCTGAGATGTTATATTCTTGTCATGAAAAAGTCAAGCCTTGCATGTGGTTGAGTGACTCTAGGAAGCAGCCTAGTTTTCAGGATTTCTTGTGTTCTCCTAGGTAGTTGGAATCTATTCTACCATCTTGTCACCTGGTATTATGATAATCCTTCACCATTTCCATGCTGCTTTTGAATACATAGCAGTAATCTTACTTTCTCCACACCTTGCTAGAGCCATAGGGAAACATCAATGAGATTGAACTAGCCATGCAGCCATTTCCACTGTGAGGTCTTCCCTCCTTCCCGGGCTTTGTTGGAGAGAGAGAGAGCAAAGATCTCCTGTCTTTGGATTTCAAAAGCAAGTAGTTTCTACCACTACTTTCCTCCAAGCTTGAGTCAGGATGAAGAGAAGTGTGGGAGAGTAGATGTAGCTTGGGAAACAGAGTCCCTTTTCAGGAACCTGTCAGCATTTATTCACTCCATTTTTCTTTTTACTTGTCTCCCACCTTGTCTAGGACTTCATTTATTTATTTTTTATTAGTCTGGGTAATATTTTATAGACTCTTTTTATGTTTTTCTCTGAATTTTATTCTACTCATGGCCTCAAATTCAAAAGCCCTTCTGCTGCACTTCTGTTAAAACAGTTCTTCCACAGTCAAAGCATAGGAACTAAAAGATTTTCCAATGGGAGGAAATTCAGGAGTACAAACAAAAGTGAAAGGCTGTGTAGGTATGTGTTTGTGTATGTGTGTGCATGTTTGCGTGTATGAGTATCCATGCCTGTGTGTGTGTGTGTGTGTTTGTAAGCACAGGTGTAAATTGCTGGTGGTTAAGAAAGAGGGATAACATTAAATATTTTCTAAACAGTGTTCCATCACATCAGGTGAATCTACACACTCTCCTAACCCAAGGCTTCCCAGTCTTCTCAACAGTGGCGACCTGCAGTCCTGTAAGACTTAGTGTAGACAGTGAAAAACTGAAGAGCCAAACCCATTAATGTTTGTGTTTCTGACTGTATCACTCATAACACCACATTAATTCATGAATCATTCCAACTGCTTAGTCATGAATTGTTCTGGTGGTGGCGAAATCAGTGAAGATCAGGAGATATTGCTTAACCTAATTTCTGCACCTTGTGATTGAGTGATTGTGATTGTGTGTAATGATTACAGAGTAATTCTTAACAAAATAATTAAATTTCTTATTAAAGACGATGTAGAGCAGAATTAATTGCTACTATGAGGAATTACTATAACCTAGCATAATACTCTTGTTTTTTAAAAAAATATTTATTTATATTTTATTTTTGGCTGCTTTGGGGCGTCGTTGCTGCACTCAGACTTTCTTTTAGTTGTGGAGAGTGGGGGCTACTCTCCTTCTCATTGCAGTGGCTTCCCTTGTTGCAGAGCACGGGCTCTAGGCACGTGGGCTTCAGTAGTTGTAGCTCGTGGGCTCAGTAGTTGTGGCTTGCGGGCTCTAGAGCGCAGGCTCTTTAGTTGTGACGCACGGGCTTAGTTCCTCTGCAGCATGTGGGATCTTCCCTGACCAGGGCTTGAACCTGTGTCCCCTGCATTGGCAGGTGGATTCTTAACTGCCGCGCCACCAGGGAAGTCCCTAGCATAATATTCTTGGTTTCAGTAAAATACATTTTTCTGTTTGCTCACCATAAAACATAGATGGTTTAACAATCATGTATATAAATGCTAAGAAGTGGACAACCACAGTAATTTTCTATAATTTAGAAAGTTTAGTTTTACTGACCATTATTCTGAATCTTATCGGACTTCACTTTTTGATATATGACTAAATGATTTCTGCAAAGTAGCACAGAGTCTTCCCCTGATGCTAGGCAGACACATAAGCTAATGTGTCAGAATAGTCAAGAAAACAGGTAAGGTAGAAAATTGTTGACGAGGGTATGACGAACTCTGGAGTAGAACTTGTCTAGGGCATTGTGCCATCCTGAAGGAGCTTCCTTGAAGCTGTTTATGCCACCAATTAGACAGCTAAATGGGGGTACAACCACCACCACCCCACCCCACGCCTACTCGATCTACTTTGTCTGGTTACATTATCCATATGCTTCACTACTCACCCCTGCTTTTTCATTAAGGGTCACCTCAGCTGTTGCATCTTTGAACACAGGAGCACATATTACAAAATCTAGGGCCCTGGGGGTGGTGTTAATATGGTTAAGAATTTGAAGTGGGAAAATTTTGAATTGGCATTGTCTGTGTTCATCTCCAACCACCAAAAGAAGCTAACCAACTAGATACAAATTCTTAGTAATACTGGACACAATTATTTGTAAAACATCTAATAGTTTGAAACTTCTTCCTAGAATACCAATATGGACTGCTGCTTGCAGACTTTGAAGGTGATGTTCTGACTTGATTTTGAATCCCCAGCCTTCTTTCTTTTCATCTTCTCCTCATATTATCATTTTTATACTATATGATTTATTTCCCCAGGGTTACATACACACTTTCATTAAAAAAGGTTAGAAAGTGATGAATTGGGAGATTGGGATTGACATATATACACTAATATGTATAAAATGGATAACTAATAAGAAACTGCTATATAAAAAAATTTTTTTTAATTAAATAAAAAGGTTAGTAAAACAATAATCAAATCCAAAATCTTTTGACTCTTGGAACATGTACTCAACATATTTTCCAAAACATTAAGGGCTTTATCGTATTAGATTTTGGAAGACAATTTGTGAGATAGGAAAGTAATTATAGACATACTTGTGTATTTCTTCTTCCATTTATATAAGACCCTCAAGTCCATCTTTAAGATTTTAAATTTTTTGAAGGATGATGGAAGACAGATAGGGAATGGCACCTTTTTATCTGAAGGTATAGCCTTGTCATAAAGTTGCACAGACTTTGGAAAGTCAAGGTTAAAGCTAATTTAGTTAACATTAGGAAATGTAGCTTTCATTGCAGTTTCTTGAATTTCAGTCTTGAATTTTCGTTCATATGATCATTTTACAAGTGGGACAGAAAGCTTTGTGACAGTTATGCATGTACTATGTACGTGTTTATGAGTGAGTTACTTATCAGAAGACACTAAACATTTGTTTTATGAGGTAAATATTGCTTTCAAACTAACGTTTAAAAGGAGTAGATTTCTGTGTCTCCTTTTTGCAGCAATGATGTAAACAATGTCCAATTTCTTTCAACCCATGGGTCTGATTTATCAGCATTGCCCTCATTAGTTGTTTTTGTTGTTTTAATAGTTTATTTGGTACAGCTTTCCAACAGCATTTAGGCAACTCTAACAAGGAAAGTGTATCCAAAATAAAGGCATTCAGGGCATTTCTGCAGTCACAAAGCTAAGCAAAGCTTTCATATATTTACTGCTAAAAAAAATGGTAATTATTCTGGTTAGACCACAAAACCAATTTGCTTAACTGCCATTAACTACAAAGTTTCAACTCCAGTGGATGTAGTGTCAGCCCTAACGACTGGTTTTCTTTTTTGTAAAGCAAAGTCTGACTTCGGCTCTGTTTGCAGAAGCATTTATTTCAAAGAGGTATCCCATCAATCTCCAGCAAATACCTTGCCAGCCACAAGACTAGATAAAGAGCCATGCCATCTCCCGACACAAGCTCCTTTGTTTTAGAGTTCTTGGTTGATTTCAATAGCTGTCCATTTGGGCCACTTGTTTTTTCTCTTCCAGCTCTTTAAATTCCCTGATCTTGTGTTTTAAATTCACCAATAAAGAGTGAGCCCAGGGCTTCCCTGGTGGCGTAGTGGTTGAGAGTCTGCCTGCCGATGCAGGGGACACGGGTTCGTGCCCCGGTCCGGGAAGATCCCACATGCCGCGGAGCGGCTGGACCCGTGAGCCATGGCCACTGGGCCTGCGCGTCCGGAGCCTGTGCTCCGCAACGAAAGAGGCCACAACAGTGAGAGGCCCGCGTACCGCAAAAAAAAAAAAAAAAAAAAGGAGTAATAAACCTTTGTTTTTCAAAATTTATTGATGGTAACTGCTGAAGAGCATCTTGCAGTCACAAGAACCCCAAGGTCTGGTCCAGTCATAACACCAGTTATGGTTAGGCTGAGACCAGTATATAACAGTGGGAAACACAGATTGTATTGTTCACATCCCTTGATTCCATCCTCACCCTCTCCATAGAATGCTCCCAACTAAATTTCAGAATAATTCTGAAAGAAAAGAGGTTTGTTTTTGATAACAATAGCCCCATGATATCCATCCAGTTTAAAAAAAATACATACTGTTCATACTTCTATCATGTTAAAGGAAATGAGCTGAAAATAAGAAAAACATCAAGTATTTGCTAAATCTTCTTTCCTGTGTCAATGAAAAATTAATTATTCAAGCTAAGAATGAAATGGAAAATTTTATTGGAGCCAAATGGAGGATTATAACCCAGGAACAGCATCTCAGAATGCTTGGAGAACTGGTCCACCAGTTGGAAGTCAAAGGACAGTTATAAGAGTTTTTTGAGACAGAGGAATATACATCAAATGACATATTATTAACAGTTTACACCATCCAGATCTATAAGTACAAAGTGGTGGGTCATCGTGGACTCTTACAAGATCAAGAAGGAATGTTATCTTTTTTTGGTTCTAGGAAAATGCTGTTGTTTATTGTTGAGCAGGTATTCCTGCCAACAGGGAGGTTTGGTCGATGCATAATGCAGATGCACAATGAATGGTAGTGGGGAGAGAGGAGGCCAAAGGGCAGAGAAGAGTTTTTATGTTTATATTTTCCTTGTCTTGCCATAAAATATGAATTTTATTTCACACCTACATTGTGTAAATTAGCAGCTTCAAATTTTGTTTGTTTTTAAGACACAGCTGAAATATTATTCAAGGCCTATAATTCTCTTCTAGAATACCTATCTTTAGACACATTGTATTTGTTTCATGTTATACTTGTGGAAGTAAGATGCAAGGTAAAATAAAGAGTGGTATGAAACAACTTTTCAAGGGAAAAAATGCTTGAGAATAGTTCTCTAATACAAAAGAATTACATGTGATCAAAGATTCTTAATGATTAAATTAATTTTTATTTGTTATATATCTAGATAAAGAGATTTGCATTTTTTAAATTTATAAAATTTTGAATTAACTCACAGAAAGATTAAAATTTGAGCAATAAAACTCTTGGATATTACTGGCCTTTGACACATTAAAAGGGTACAGTATAAAAATTATTTTAATGGTTTTGATAAAGGAATTATGAATATATACTTTTTACTTTCCAAATAAATCTGACACTGAAAAGTTTTTCATATGGAATGTAAAACACTATATTTATTACAGATTTAATTATAGTTACAGTTTATGTAATACGTTGTAAGATATTTTATTCCTGATGAGCTTGTTTCCTTCCACACCCATAAGGCATGGGGTAGGGCATATGTCCTTGATCCTCATTTTCACTTCCAATTTATTGCCATCTCTTCCATTCCTCAAATAAATAAATAATGATTTCTTTCAACCCCTCAACATAAAATTATCATCAACTGACCTCCTAGTCACTCTCCTTTATTCATTGAAGAATTTAATACTTTTCACTGTCTTTACCTCAATCACTACTTTTGTCATCATTCTTGTTGAGTTCATGATCCATATAATCTCCATTTTTTATCAGTTTTCATTAATATTTTACCTCCAATAATCTGATTTTCATTTTTGCTCTAGCAAGCACCTCCACAATAGTATTGCCATTACTCCAAATATTGCCATTACTAACAGCTGCACCAATTACTTATTTTCACTTTTTTAACTTATTCTTTGATGGCTACCTGTCCTTTAAGATTACTTCCTCAAATACATCAATCTTATGTTTTGACTCCTCTCCTTTCCTTTTCCCATCTGTAATATATCTTCCCTCTCATCCTCACTTCTCTCCTTACCTAATTTAGAATCCAATATCCATTACTCCGCTCACTTCTTCAATGTCCTGGCCCTACCCTATTGTTGCAGTACCTAACTAGATACCTGTTAAATCCATGCATATCTCCACACGTGTATCCAAGAAGTTGAATATAGCTGGAGAAGAAAAAAAGAGAAAAAAGTAAACCCAGTGATTAATATCTCTTTATTTAACCACAGACCTCAGGTTTTCTCTCAGTACTGTCTGAAATCCAACTACAATTTGCTAGTTTACTCACTTTCCCATTCTCCCAAAGAACTTTCCCAAACCTTCTCTCCACTCAAAAATGCAACACCCCATAATCCATTCTAAACCAGTTTGTGCATTTGTTTCTTACTTACATGATGAACAATTCAAAGACTGTCTTCTCATCTTCCCATTACCTAAATCTAATTACTCACCAGATTTTCTACCCACATAAGTTTTCTATATCACTTTTTTTCTTGTTGTGTTGTACTGACAAGGGATTCGGGCACAATGGTGAACAGAGAAATGATGACAGCGGTTACCCTCGTCTTGCTCCTAATTTAAAATGACTGCATCGGATGTGCCTCTTTTGAGATTTTTATTTCCTATAATCTTTGTGTAAACACTGTTAATTCAATTAAGGAAATCATTTGAAGGTGACTTATAATCATATCTGGCTGATGTAATTTTTCCTCTCTGAACCTCAGTCAGGTCGTACATGAGCCAATCATAATCATTGATTCATAACATACTCCCTTCATTGGTTCACATAAGACCTACTTTTGTTCATTTATCCAACTAATTGATTATTATGTCTGTTTGGATTCAGTAAGAAATTAAGAGCCACTGCAAGTATGATGGAAATAAGGATTGCATGTAGGAACTGGAGGTTACACAAATATGTTTGGAGTTGAGTTAGAGAATGTCTGGATGGCTGTGGCCAAAAGATCAGAAACAATTTACTCTGATGAAGATCTTAAGCACTGAAGAAGACAAAGACAGTCATGGGGAAATGAGAATCTACTACTACAAGCACAAAGGGAGGTGATGACTGTTCTGAATAGCTGCCAATGTTTGTAGAAGCTTCTGTGTCTTTGGAAGTTGCCCTGTCAATCACCACTTCTTACCCAACAACATCTGACAGCTACAAACAGCTTAGAATCATAAAAGTTGAAGCAAATAATTTCTCACAGTCCATCCCTTTGTCAATGAAGCATTCCTACATGCCCCTTGTAAACATATTTCATTTCTGAATAAAAACACTAATAAAATAATTCTTTGGTTAACTAAATGGAACTATCTCACATAAGACTAAAGACATGCCAATACTCTTCCCAAAAGTGGAGATATAAAGACTCATATTCACTACCAAATGTAAGGTAGATAGCTAGTGGGAAGCAGCCGCATAGCACAGGGAGATCAGCTCGGTGCTTTGTGACCGCCTGGAGGGGTGGGATAGGGAGGGTGGGAGGGAGGGAGATGCAAGAGGGAAGAGATATGGGAACATATGTATATGTATAACTGATTCACTTTGTTATAAAGCAGAAACTAACACACCATTGTAAAGCAATTATACTCCAGTAAAGATGTAAAAAAAAAAAAAAGACTCATAGAATCTCCAGATGATATTCATTCTTTTTCCAGCTAAGTCATGCTCCTCCTTTGATACCCTATAATTTAAATACTGATTAAACATCTAATAACAGACATTAGAGTCAGGGGAAGAGAAAAATAATTGGTCAGTATATACCAATGATGTCAAAGCAAAGCATAAAATGTGTAAGTAATATAGCAATTAATAAAATGACAGTGGAGAGTAATTAGTTGTTTGTTTGTTTGTTTTTCCTGCCTGTATCTGGATTGTCTGTAGTCTATTTTTTCTCTTAGTGTTTGTAATATGCTCTTTCTCTTGGCATGCCTAACACTTATTTTTTGAAGAAGAACTTGTAGAGGTTCCAGACAGTGTGACAATATTCCAGAGAGAGCTCATCCTTTGCTAGAGATGGAAAGGTGACTAATCACTAATCAAAAAGTGACAGAACAGCAGTTGAGTATGGGTAGAGGATTTGGTAAGGCTTAGTCTAATTCTGTTTTTTCCCTGTTCTTAGAGCATAAACCTCCAGGGTTACCAAGAATCAAGTTTATTCATCACCCTCTCCTGGCACGTCCTGAACATTTATCTCTTACCTTCCTAGCATGGCGAGACTATCAAAATCTCTACTCTGCTTTTTAGTATGCTTTCACATTAGCATCTCATCTCCTTTCCTAGACAACTGCAGAGTTCAGTCAATGTCTCAAGGGGATAATTGGCCACATGTCAGGCTCAGTTATCTACTCTTCCCTTTTCTCTTGGATGTTGACCACTGACATTCGCATTTTTTTTCTCTTTTTATCCTGATCATAGCATCAAAATTTCATGTGGTTTTCCCGTGCACCTGAAGTAGTTTTCTTCCGGGGCCAGAGCCAGAATCTCCCATCTTGTGTGAGGCCCAGAATCAAAGTCTCCAAGAAAAAGGAAGCTCCAGAAATTTATGTCATTTCCAGATGGTTATCCCTTTCTGGAATCCTGGTCTGTCTAACCCATTGCTTTAGTAGCTCTCTGATGGCTTTGTATAAAATTTTGTTAACTTGTTTCGGGATAGCTTTTCAAATTTACTTTTTTGTGAGGAGTATTTACCTACTACAAACTGCACCAGCAAATAGCCAAGCCTTATATTCATCTTTGATTTTTGATCAATACTTTCAGCACATTTTTCCCAAGTAGGGTCTATATTTATATCCCACTAGCATTACATAAAAGTACCCATTTCCCCCCAAAATAGTCAGAACTATATATTATTAAAATACTATTTTCTACTATTTGCCAAACAAAAAAATGGAATATTGTCTTACAATAGTTTTCATTTGTCTATTTATGCCTCCAAGTGAAGTTGAACATGTTTTAATATTTATCTTTTAATTTTCTTTTTTCTTCCTCCCTTTTTTCTTTCCCTCCCTTCTTTTATAAATCCCTCCTTTTTACCTTCTCTTTCTTTCTTTCTTTCTTTCTTTCTTTCTTTCTTTCTTTCTTTCTTTCTTTCTTTCTTTCTTTCTTTCTTTCTTTCTTTCCTTCTTTCTTTCCTTCTTTCCATGCCTTTCCTTTGAAAGACTATGCTGTTTGCCAAAAATTCTTCTCAACTTTGTTTGTTGGTTTGTTTCTTTTGTTTTGGGTTTGTTTTAATTAGGTATGTAATTTTTGCTTTTTAGTATCAATGTACAGGAGTTTTCTTTATATATTACATACGTTAACAGTTTTCTATACTGTTCACTTATTTTTATTTCAGATAGCTTCCTGCTCTCTCTTTGGATTTTGAATTTGTTAGTGGTATCCCTTTATTCAGAAAATTTAATTTTTCCCAGTTATAGCTTGAAGTGTTTATGTCCCTTAATTCATCAGTAATATTTTGTTACTGTGAGCTGCATTACATATTTTCACCTACTACACAATGACTTCTAAAGTAGAGAATTATGTGTAGATGTGATCAATGTTTCATGGATATTACATGGATCTAGCACAAAAGCAACATTAATTGAGATGTAATGTTTTTGTTATTTTTATTTATTTTTTGGTTTGGAGATTTGAATCTATGCATGAAATTTTCCATTTCTATTTAATGGGATCAAGTGAAATCCATGTACATCATTGCAAAGAAGAATATGGTCCAAAGATGTCATAGAAGTCACATTTCCCTATATCAATTTAACACTTGATGCTCCCATGAAATAAAGTTAATCAAGAAAAAGCATCCACCAATTCTGATCTTTCTGAAATATTCCTTACCCACTTACTACTTGGGAATGGAATCTGGCAGTTTCCGATCATCAGTTTCCCTATAAATAATCAACAAGGGGGTACACTGAACATAATGTCAATCAGAGATAAATTTCAAGGAAGTACATCTCTACACTGAGTCAATATTTTAGATCTAGATTTTGTATTTTGACCGTTTTTTTTTTTTTAACTCACTCAGAAATGTAAGTGTTTATTTAAGACAACATCCGTGTATATTAAGGCAGCCTCTTCATAGTTAAAGTAGCTTAGACCTAATTCAGGATAAAATATCTACTTTTACATGATTTTCTTTAGAGAGACATGCCTTGAATCTTGAATCTGAATTGGCAAACATGATTCAAGCAGAGCCATAAAAACTACTTGCCCATTGGGGCTTGCTCTCTTGTTGCTTTAGAGAACTCCACATGAACAACCCAGAACTAGTCTAAGGAATAATGGGACATACATGGTCAAGTCATCTCTTCACTTAGCTGCCATGGAGCCAGTCACCAGACATTGCATGTGCTAATATGAAAGACGCAGGCCCAGCCAAGCTGGCCTAGATGAAAAGAATTTCCAGCCTAGTGAGCAATTATAAATGTCTTTTTTTGTTTGTTTTGTTTTTTGTCACTCAGTTCTGGGGTTCTATCACTCAGTTCTAGTCCCTCTGTATCGAAAACTGACACAATGTTCTTAACAGGCAGTTGCCTGTTTCAGACATATGCAATGTGCACATAGCATCAGAAAATATTCATATATGTTGGGTTTTTGTCTTATTGGAGACATCTTTCCTTTGGAAAAAAGAGTCATTTTGCTCTACAAATAAGATTCTTGTTAATCTCCAAAGCTATTACTTTTCTTCTTATACCCAGGACATGAACTCACTTCATATTTCACTGATAAAATAGAAAATATCTCACTCGAACTTGTTTCAGTATACTTAATTAAAATGCCTTTGTACTTTTCATCTTTTCCACATATCATTAGGTGAGAACCTCAGGTTACATAGCATATATTACATGATCGTGTTTATGAGCATAGATAAAATTCTTAGAAAAAGTTAATAATGATTGTGTTCATGTATTAATATTTATGTGTCTGTTGTTTTAATTTTTAAGTAAAATTTTTAATCACACAAATAATAAACTTTTTGAATTTGGGGAAAAAAAGCCATGGATTACAAGTGACAATTTAAAATTATACAAAGTCCCACATAAAGTTACTCTAATACTTACAATGGAAATAATAATTTATTTTGATCCCTACAATGGCCCTTTGTTCTAAACCCTGGTTCAGTGCTTGGAGCAATGACAAGTCTCTATTGTCACAAAGTTTCAAATATCTTAGTTTTTACCTGTTTGTTATTGGATAGTAAAATTCTTCTCTTTCAGACACTTAAAAAAATAAAGTACATTTAGAACAGACATATCAAGTTGTTTTATAATAAAAATTAAAGACTGGCTTCCCCATCCCTTCTTCATGATCTTTTTCACCTTCACATTTCCTATGATTATCTCTATCAACGACCACACTTTTCTGTCACTGTCATTGACTAACCTTATGGCATGCTGCTTATGGATTAATTTGCCAAGCCATCTGTCTGATTTCCATAGTCTAAGTATTTCTACATCATACGCCCTGGCAATAAACTGCATTCAGTCAGTCAGGAGCATTAGTTTAATCTGTGAAAGATGCAGCAATTTGTCTGGAAATTCCTGCTGGCATAATGCACACATCAGTACAGGGCAGATGATTTTTGATCCACATAGATGAATGTAATTCTCTTTTTATTATACTTATTTATGCTTTTCCTCCATATTTTATTGCTTTATTACCATTGTACTCTGTTCTCTCTCTTTTTGATAATGCCATAATAGGACAAAACCTTTTATCTTGTGAAATTCTTAGCTATTCCCCTGGATAGAAACTCACTATTTTGATGGGCTAATAAAGGTGTGGGGAAAAAATAGTCTCTGACTTATACTCTCTTTTCCAATAGCTTTGAATTTTGCTATTTTCATGATAAACTCAATAATTCAATTGATTCAGAGCTTTATAAGCATTACTAATAAACACTGTTCTCAAATGTCAACTATTCTCTTTTCTTCTCAAATTATTTTCAATATATAGCCATTTATTCCATGGGGAAAGGGTTGGAACCCCCCCCCCCAAATTATTGCTAGGCCATTCACTCTTCATCATCTATAGCAGGGTTTCCCAACCTTAGAAATATTGAAATTTGGAGCTGGAAAATTTTTGTCACAGTGACATTTGTCCTATGCATAGTACAATGTTTTAGAAGCATGTTTGACTTCTATCCACTGCATGACAGAGGCACCAACAACCCAGTGTGATAAACAAAAATGTTTGAGATATTGCCAATTACCTTTTGACAGAGGGATAAAATCACCTTGGTGTGAGGTGATCCAAAGGGTTGAGAGCTGGTTTAAATGACTGTCAAAGGTAATATTAAATGGGAAAGAAGTAGAGGAACATCGAAGGAAGACAGAGAGGTTGTATGGGTATACATGAGTGTAAGAATGAAAATACACTGAGAATTATTGCTGCAGTTAACTAGCTATGTTACTGAGTCCAAGCTCACACTGCTTACCACACAACAGGTCAATAAATCGAGAGACAAGGTGTTGGGATAAGGAATAGCGACTTTATTTGGAAAGCCAGCAGAAAGAGAAGATGGTGGACTAGTGCCCCAAAGAACCATCTTCCCCAAGTTAGAATTCGGGCTTCTTTTGTACTAAACAGGGAGGGGGTATGGCTGGTTGTTGCAAACTTCTTGGTGTTGGAACCCTTTGTTCTTGCAGCTGTCCACGTAAGTCTGGTCACATCGTTCCTATAAACCTCCAACAAGACGTGTTATTCTCTGTTTCCCAACGTTTAATCTCCATGTGAATGAAAAGTGTTATACCTTTAAAGGTCAAGCCTGGAAGGCAGAGCCTTGAGAACAGGCTATCAGGTATATTTCAGGTTTGTTCTTCTCTATTATGGTTACAGTTATTCTGTCCATGAGATTTAAAGGTAGATGTTTGTATATGCATTCAATATTCCTTTTGAGGACCAGCTTATTTTTCTCTTATCCGTTTTATTCCACACTTCTTGTGCCCATATTCATTCATTTAAATAGCTTCTGCCTAGCTCATGAGTCCCAGTCTCCACCATGTATCTTGGTGAGGCTAATTCAATTTCTCCTTTATCTTCTCTGAATGACTCTGTCTTTATAATATGCTTCTCACTTCAGGCCATCTATAGCTGAAGAATCTGCCATTATGTGCCTCAAGTCACTGGATTCCTAGAAACTGCCACCAGAATGTCCCTGAATGCCTCTTAAAAATGCCAGTTGTATTTGCTAACCAGCTGATGTTTTTTCAGTCTTATGTGAAGTTTTACATAAAAACATTTCAAGGGCCACAGCACTCTTTGTTGCAAGCAATTGATACACTCAAACCAAGAATTCATTACCTAATGAAACTTGCCCCTGAGTCAGGGAGAGGGAAATTTCCCCCCCTACCCTTCTTGAATTGTTTTGGCTGGTTTAATAATTACATTGACACAGGACAGATTAACAAGAGAAAAAAATTTTTGATTTGTACATACGGAGGGTTCAGAGAAATAGGACCTAAGAAATAGCCAAAGCAGGCAGCTTTTATACTTTTTAGACAAAGAAGTAATAAACTTGTGAGGAATTGCCAGGACAATGAAACTTAGGCTTGGGTGCTAAATTAATGAAGAAACCGAACAGTTTGGGCTTGAGGCAGTAAATTAGTAAAGTAATAACGGTTTATTTATATAGTTTTCTTGGCCCTGGATTTCTTTTCTCTGGCCACAAGGATGCCTTTTTATCTCCTGGTACAAGGAGGGTACCTTTTTCATGGGAGATTTATTTCCTGCTTTCAGGTGGACAGAGGAGGGTCAGAGTTTCCTTCTTTGCATTGGTTATTTCCTAGGTAATTTTAGTTCAAAATAATCAATATGCCTCCATTGTGGCATGTTGGTTGGCCTGCCCTGAGCCCCAGCGTTGACTATATGAATGTTCTTTGTAAAACCCGTGGAGAATATGCCTCACATAAGATTGTCCCATTTCTCTGGACAAGTCTGATGCCAGATTTCAGCTTTCAGCAATCCATCAGATCTCCATGTACTTACTTTACTCATGGATGCCTGTGTTCTTAAACATAACATATGAAAGCTAAGTGTTTTGGAAAATGCTATTCTAGTTAAATTATGAAATCAACTCTCTGCTGCAATGTCTAAGTCTTCCCTCCCTCATTTATTTACGTATACATTCCATCAGTCTTTCACGCATTTCAAACTTATTATTGAGATCCTAATATATTTCAGACACTTTGCTGAATACTGTGAAGTATTTAGTGGAAGACACAAGTAAATATGCATTACAGTACAGGATGACTGTAAGCTAGTAGCGGGGATGTAAAGTGTCAGAGAAAAACAGGTGAGGACAGAATAAACAAAACTTGGGCAGAGAAGAATACTTCATTTTCTCCCTGCCCTGTTTTTTTTTATATCTTACTTGTTTCAAAAGAAAATTGATGTCTAAACTTGGAAAGAAGGATAAATAGGGTGTAGCCAAATAAAGAAACCACAGAACATCATTCTAGCCCCAAGGGGTAGCATACCTAAAGTCTTGAAAATTCTAAAGGGCATGACACATTTTCAAAAACGAAAGAAGTTCAGTAAGGCTAGAGCTTCATATGTATTGAAGAAAATTAAGAAGTGCCTGGAAACGGTAAACCACCAAATTATGGGCACTTTATATTTTATGTAGGAGAATTTGGATTTTATCTTGGGGAGGCCAATGAACCATTTAACTGAAATGGGGAAAGGGCATTTTAGAATTATAGCTCTTTTTTTTTTTTTTTTTGGACAGTGGATTGTAGAGCTTATAAAACTGAAGGCATTAAAACCACTAAAAATACTGTTTTAATATTTCTCATTATAGAGCAATTCCAAAAATCTTCTTGGATGGAGTTCCCATTTTTGCAAATCATACCATAATGACCAAGGTTGACACAATTTACTTTCTACCAATTTTAGTCATGTTTTAGATTATCTTGTCAAAAGACCTAATTTTAACAGCATAATGTTTGCAGAGGTGTGAGGTCTTTTTCCCACACCTGCTGTTTCCTCCCATCTGTGGGAAGCTCCACCACATATGACTTCTGGCGCATTTCCTGCCTCACGTGTTGTACTGTGCTCCCTGCTATGAATGTAAAGGGGGTCAAATTCTGGACTTCTGTGCTAGAGAGCACATTTTCCTCAGATTTAATCCAAATTCTCAGCTACCAGTTTCAGTAGAAATGAAGGTGGCATTTTCATCTCCCTTTTGCAATATTTCTCTAGGTTTTTAACCCTGATCATTTATATATACTTGTTTCAAAGCTCAGATGGTGTCTTTTAAACCACCCCCCAAATAATACTTTCCAATAAAACCTAAGGTAGAATTTTGTTGGATGTTAAGTTTTCAAATAATTGACGTTATCTTCATTCACAAACGCTCAAAACACATCAAACAGTTTCTGAATTAATCTCATGACTGAAAAGCTTTATTTATATCAACCACTCTCCCTAATCCCAGGCTGCCCAACAGAAAAAAAAAAAGTCACCAGACTTATTTATTTTTATTTGTTCTGTAAATAAATGAAATTTAGTATATTAGAAAATATAAAACATTCACAAATCATTAAAATACGCAGTGTTGGGAACTATATTTTCCTTAATCATTTTCAGGGAAATTTTATTTGATTTTAATGCTCTACATGAAGAGTCCAATTTTTTTTTTTTAAGACAGAACAAAGTCACTTTTACTATCCAAATAAAACTGCATGACCATCACATAAATGCACTTAATTCTGAAAATGTAATTATGAGAACCTAATGAGAAGAAAGTCAAATTAATTGCTTTTCTGTTTCTTTCTTCCCCCCGATGTCCTTGAGAGACCATATTTTGATATTGATGACATTCAGTAGAGACTAATTCCTACAACTGAAAGCTATTATTCATTATCTTTTTTTTATGCAAAAGCGTTTTCTTTAAATTCATTTTTTTTGTTGTTTGGAATAAAAGATCAACGTTCTAAACTTAGTATATGTGAATTGAAGCTTGATCCATAGTAATTTGCTGTATTACATCTTTATGCACTCATCTTTTCACATGCTGTGATTCTGCTGGGGAAGGTAGATGGTGAACTACATTTGAGAAAATTGTGTTTTCTTTTATTCTTACAACTAGAGCCTCCTGCCTGTGATTACTTGTTCTACTTAAGAATTAAGCTCCCATCATAGGCCTCTCAAACATTTTTGCTAAAACAAAATGTATAAATATATAACATACATGCCGTAGTCTAAATGCAAACTTTCAAGTATCATGACTATCCCTAAGTTTTGTAATAAACAATTCACTGGTCCCCTATACTTTTGCTCCTGGGCTCTCTTGCCCTTGCTGTAATACATGTTGTCTACTTTTAGATGCTGAGGGATCCTATATTCACATTAGATTTGTCATAAACTCTGAACCCAGCAGAACTTTCCAGTTTGACTGTTCATCATCTCATTCCAAGACGAATAAAGCACATGTAGAATGTTTGTATCTCTTCCCTCCTCTGCCAAGAGTATCCTTCAAATCTCATGTTCCAGGTTGTTTCTACTCATTGTTCATGTCCTGACATAAATGTTGACTCCTTTGTGAATTCGTCCTAGAATTTCAGTCCTACACTCACGGCTTTTCCACTACCGTTTCTACGTTGGTCTATTAATAATGCTCTCACAATACAGTGCAATAATTTCCTCACAGGTCTGTCTTTTTTAAGCAATTAACTTTGTAGAGTATGGATAGTTCCCTATTCAATTTTGAATTCAAATAGCTTGGTATCTAATATGCATAGACACTGTTAGTTGAAATTTTGAAAAGTACTTGGCCTGCTACTTTCTACCAAATATCTGGCATTGGGCATTGTGTGCTTCAGAATGAATACGCTACCACTCTCAGGGATACTTAAGTTTGAAACCAAAGCCTTATACATAGTTAATATTATAATCTAGTCTTAGAAATATTATTCTTAATGGTTGTCTTGTAACCTTTAGAGATTATTTTAAAGGTAAATATTAAACTTAGAGTCAGTTTATAACTGGTTCTCATGAACAGGTCTCACTGACAGTAAATTCTTTTCCTTTATATTTACTCCTTTATATTAAAGCTTTTTTAAAAAATGTTATTTTATCATCTAACACTGAGTAAGAAACATTCCCCAAATTGAATGTTATAATTAAATATATATATATGCACATATTTATACAGTGTTGTGTATATGTAATTTTTATCAGTTAAAATTAGTAGAAATCAGCAGTTCTCAGCCCCTGTGCATTGCACACCGTGTGTGCTCTCAGAATTGCTGATACACTAAAATCCATCTCATCACCTGCTGTTGTGTTGAGATCATAGGTGAAGCTACTTAAATTCCAATCCTAGCTCTGCTGCTTACAGGGGGTCTGAATGAGGAAATCACTTAACTTCTTGTGCAGCCTCCATTTTCTGAACAATCAAATGGGGACAGAAATAGTACTTCTCTCATGTAAGTGTTGTAAGAATTAAGCAAGGGAATGAATGCAATGTGCTTAAATAGTAGTTTATTATTAGCAAGCCTTCACCTCTGCCATGACCAGAGTTTTGTACCAGTATTTTATTATTGTCATTATTATTTTTTTATTACAACTCAATTAACATTTACATAAAGACAGTGAAGCCAAAAATTAGATTGGAAACCACTGGACAAAATCCTTATTTAACCTATTCTTTTCTAGAGTGAACGATCATCATTGAATATGTTCAGTAAGAGGTATGTTTGCATGATTAAATTTACTTTTGTATATTTTGTTATTCATTTGTATATTTTATTATTCCCACCTTCTCATATGATATAATGTTAATCATATCCATTTTATTCTCTTTTATTCCACCTTTATTGAGATTAGTTGATAAATTACTATTATATATATTTAAGGTGCATGACTTGATGATTTGATATGCATATACATTGTGAAATGATTATCACAATCCACTTTATTCTTTAGTGTTTCTTTAAAACTTCCTATTTGCCATCTCGATTATCTTGTGTTCAGATCATAACTAGCATTAAAATGATTTTCAAACATGGCTGACATTTTGGAGCACCTCTTCCCCATGTTCCCATTTTTTTCCCCTGAATTTCAACCTGGCTTGACTGATCTTTTGTCTTGACCTTGGGGAAAACCATTAACTCTCTAAGAATCATCCTTGTCTGCAAAAGTTGGAAGTGAAGCTGGATCTCTACTGTTCCATTAACCTCTAACAGTCAGATTTCTTTTGTTAGTGGATCATGTGTAGGTCATGCTCTCTATGGAGTGCAAAGATATATCTTGGAAAGTTAATAAAATATGGAATCAGAAATAACTAATGAAAGGCAAAGTGAATTATAAAGTTTAACTCTGCAAGGTACAGATATGTCACTCCCAAATGAATGATCCCTTGTGACAGCTTATTATTAGCTTTAGCTTCAATGGAAGGAGAGCTATATATTCATTATTGAAAAAACATTTAATCAACTTGGAAACTAAATTACATGAAAATTAACGTATATAAAGATAACTTAAGGAAATATTTTAACAGATAAATAGAACATATTTAAGTAAAAGATGTTATTACTCTGGCTCACCAAGATTACATATTAAAAGATTAAAATATTAATCTTTCCATTTTACATTTATCTCTCATTTGAATTTTGGGATAAAAATAGTTGTTTAAGGTAGAGAATTGTTTTAGTCTCTTACGTTGAAGCATATTTTCAACATAACTATTATTTTAAATGAATTGCTTTTCCCTTTTACATGTGACAAGACATGTTTTCTCACCATTAAATATGATTTTGATGTATTTTGAAACAAAATTTCCATTGAAACTTTATTCTTAGTTTTTTTCTTTATCATTTGGAAAGAAAGATAAGAAGGGAAGAACAGAGGAGGAGGGAGAGAGGGGGAGATGGGAGAGAGGGAGGAGTGCAGGGAAGGAGGGAAGGGGAGAGAGAGAGAGAATGGAACACTGTGATGAAGAGACCTAGAAATAAAGCTTTGTCTCAGAAGCTTCAGTATCTAGAAAAAGAAAAGCACTTATATCATTTCTAATGATAAAGAAGTTCATTGGTCTTTAAAAATGCAAATACTTATTGGCTTTTAGGTGGTCTTCTTTGAAAGGAAATTTAAAGGGTGACAGGTAGGAGAAGATGGTAACCAAAGAAAAATGCACTTTGCTCTTACATTTAGGATGTAAATTAGGGAGGGGGTGCTACGAATTTGTAGGAGAAACTTCAGATCAAAGTAAAGTATCAGTCAGGCAGAATTTTCTTGCTATTTAGGAAATGAACTCTCTTCATCCTTCATCTGTACTTTGCTTTACAGAGACCAAGTCTTTGCACTTTGCCCAGTCCACATTAAGTATCTCATTAGCGAAGAAGCAGATAACTCACTTCCGTATATGCTCTGCTCTGACTTGAAGTTGATTGCTTATGATTTATTAAAAAAATTAAGCGAATAGATGAAAACATGTTTTGGCTAATTGGTTTTAAAAAATGCGTTTAATGTGCAAATAAGGATGTTTCTCCTAATCTGACACTTTGTCTTTTTTGTGCAAAGCCACATTTGAAGTTGACTTAATTACCTGTCTTATTAAAACTAGAGAACTATATTTCAAGGTCATCAGTATTCAGCAAACACAGTAGCTGTTGAGGTAAAAAACAAATATTCGTTTGGTGTTTCCATGTGAGTTAGTAAATCTTTCTAGTCTCTATAAATTCAACGTCTACTTTTCTATGATGTGAATGAGAAATAATTGCCACTATTAAAAAAGGTCATTTTTACAGTTTCTTTTATTCCTAACATATCAACTAATATTTATTTATTATACTGTGAGTGTTATAAAAGGAATATAAAATAATCTTTGCAAAGTATATTTTCTAGCTGGGAAAGTGAAGGTACCCTATAGGTATATACAAAATGAAAATTCTCTGTAAATTGCAGTCAGGAAAATCCTCACGGAAGTACCAATATTTGTTCTGCATAGCAAAGGAAACTCATAGTTTACATAAAAGAAATGATTATAAAACAAACACAGGAATAAATTTCATATGTATGGTATAGAGGAGTACTGTGGAGGTGGTCTGTGATGACCTAGATGGCGGGGGGGAGGGAGACCCAAGAGGGAGGGGATATAGGTACACATATAGCTGATTCACTTCACTGTACAGCAGAAACTAACACAACATTGTAAAGCAATTTTACTCCAAAAAAAAACGTACTTCCTAACTCCATGTCCATTAAGTCGTTGTATCACACAACTCCACATGGCTGCATCTGATGACAAAGGTGCATTGATGATTCCATTTGCCGCTCTGGTGAGCATTTGATGTCATGTAATTAAAAATATTATAGTAAAAAAGGTGAATACTGTGTAGACTAGACCATGATTAGAAAAGTAATTGCATTACAGTACAAAATAGCACTTTTGTTTCTTTTTTTTTCTTTCTCTTTTTTATCTTTCTTTTTTCTGTTGTGGTTCTGTTTTACCTTGTTGTAGTTGTTTCAATTATATTTTTATTTTTCCTCACATATTTTTTATCTTTCTAATTTTATTTTATTTTTTATTCTTTGTTATCGTACTGCTCCATTTTTTTTTCCTTTTCTTTTGCTGTGCCACGTGGCTTGCGGGATCTTGGTTCCCAGGCTGGGAGTCGGGCCTGAGCTCCTGTGGTGGGAGCTCTGAGCCCAAGCCACTGGACTAACAGAGAACCTCAGACCCCAGGGAATATTAATCAGAGTGAGGTCTCCCAGAGGTCCTCATCTCAGCACCCGGCTCTATCCAACTGCCTGCAAACTCCAGTGCTTGACGCCTCAGGCCAAACAACCAGTAAGACAGCAATACAGCCCCATCCATCAAAAAAAATGAGATGACAAAAAATTATGTTACAGATGAAGGAGCAAGGTATAAACCTGCAAGACCAGATAAATGAAGAGGAAATAGACAACCTCCCTGAAAAAGAATTCAGAGTAATGACAGTAAAGATGATCCAAAATCTCAGAAACAGAATGGAGAAAATAGAAGAAATGTTTAACAAGGACCTAGACAAACTAAAGAGCAAACAAACAGTGATGAGCAACACAATAACTGAAATTACAAATACTCTAGAAGGGATCAATAGCGGAATAACTGAACCCTAATAAGAAAAGAGACCTAAAGGAAGTGAATTCAGCTGACCTAATATCACTGTTTGCCAAAATAGTGTTCATAAAGTGTAAGCAGCATTCCTTACAGAATTGGATCAGAAGAGATCCCGGTTTAAATGAAGTTTAAATACAGTAATGTACATACATTCCTTGGCCTGTACTCTCAGCTGAGGTAGAAGTTTGTATTTCATGTGCTAAATCTTACCTGACTAAGTACAATATTCTAATTTCCTACACATCCCCAAATAACAGAAAGAAAGGCCATGTGCATTTATAATAAATGCTTTAAAGTATTATTATCATGTAGAATTTAAATGAGGAGCTCTTAACTTCCATTCTTGCAATGTGAGTACCAAAACACTGAATTTGGCAAGTACATGAATTTTCTTCAAATGATGGATGCAATTAGTTAGACTGCTTTTCCCTACATATTTTTTAAAAAACATAATGCACCTTTTATTTGTCACATACATTTTTGGGATCCAGAAATGCAGCAGAATTCATGAAATTGTACTATCTAAACAAGAGAGTCTGTAGATTCCTTTTTGGGATTTCATCCACTGAGGAAATCAAGGAAAGACCATGAAAATTATTTAGACTTTTACCTCTACTCTTAATAAAGACCCCCAATAAAGATCAAAACCATAACCCATGATTTCACTTATTAAATTTTAGGTGACACAGGTGATAATTAGAGGACTGGGACATTAAAGACAAATTGAATTAAAAGAAACAGATGAAGGAACTGAGTACAGATATGCTGACAGTTAATACTTTTCACAAAGCATTAACAGAACAGCAGTTTCTTTTCTAAATGTCACCTAAAGGAACAGATTTCTGGGAGGAGTAAGAAATGGCAGGGAGAGCACCTTCCCTTTCTGCTAACCTTCTATGTAGCAACAAGAAATGATATTCCAAGGAGCAGCTGATTTATAACTATGGTGAATAGCTGTGCTGTAGCTCATCCTCAACCAAAGCATGCATATTCATAGGTTTGACAGTGACAAATGCCTTTGCAAAGGCTTTGAAAAGACACAGAGAGTAGGTGATCTTCTCCATACCCATAAGCCATGATCTCAGTAACATTATTGTCTATTCCAGGAACTTGACTTAGCAACATAGCCAAGGCAGGGGAATGGGGGAGGAGAATGGTGCTTTATGTATATGTATATCTTTCTTGAGGAATGCCATTTGATTTGATTTAATTTTTCTGACATTTTCTTCATCAAATTATAATCAGTAGAAAATTTGGTTGTGTAAAAAGCTCATAATCATCACAGTGAAATGAGGAAATGATTCCTAGCTTCATTCATAGAGAAAATAAATATGTTTTAGGTGGATTGTGAATGCAAAGTAGGTTGCATTACTCATTTTTTTTCAACATCTCAATACAGATTATCTAAATCATCCAGTGTTTTAATCTTCTAAGGCATATGATGGAAAGACAAGCTGTCTTTTCTGTCCAAATATGCTGTTGAAATAAAGCATCACTAGGTGGCTGTACTGTGGGTGGGGTATTAATAGAAATCTATTTCAATTTTCTAAGTAGAACTTTTTTAGAAAAGCGCAGTAAAAATCAGAGGAAAATCCACTTGCTGCAAAGTGGATAATGATATGATTTTCCTTTATGAAAGAGAACCATGCCAATATAGAAAATAGATATTTTTAAAATTTTGCTCTTCTCCTCGTTAATTTTATAAGTACTCATAAGAAGATGCAATAGACAGAAGAAAATGGTGATATTCTCCAGTCTGTTCAACTCTGAAATTTCATCAGTGGGTGACAAATAGACTATATTCAGAGATCTTTGCTTGTTGGTAAAAGTAATCCATAATTCAGAGTGTATCCAAATCAGGTAATGTAACCTTATTGGTTGCTGTAGTTAGGATATAAGAGTATGAATTTGTTACAGTCAGAATTAAGGCTCTATCTTATCACAGTGTAGCATTGCATAGGCACTTTAAATAAAGGTAATATTGGGAATGTATAAAAATGTGAACATAAACAGTACACAAATACCTCTTATCTTTCTGGTTTCTATTATAGAAGGTCAGGTCGATCTACTACCTGAAATACAATTAGAGGTTTTAGCACTTCTGATATTAAAGCGAGAGTGTTACATCAAATTACTTTCCTAAACACATTTGGTATCTCATAAATTTCACGGACAGGGAAAATAGAAAAGTTTTATAAAGTGTAAGCTTAACTGTCATTGCTAATGAAATTATGTCCCTTGAAGATTCTGCTTACAGAGTTGTCTTGGGGAGAGAAAGAAAAATAACAGGGATTATGGCTCATTATATATGGTGATTCTTCCAGTATTTATTGAGTTTCCCAGATGTACCAAACTGTACAGGAAAGAGAGTAGACCATGCAATCTTCCAAAGAGAGGAATAGAAAAATGTATAAGGCTTGAAAATAAGCATTCACTAGTCAACAGTATAGATTAGTAAATGAGAAAAAAAAGGAAATTAAAATAATCATCCAAATTATTAGGCATCTAGTTCTACTTTAGTCATGTGTAGAATTATCCATGTAATTTGACCCATCCAGAGCTCTTAGCCATTCTACTAGGTTGCATACCATCTATTGAATGCCTCCGATATTCTAGCTCTCTGTATAGTTTGTGGAAATATGAAGAAAAGTTTCCCAGTTTGTGTTCTCAAAAGCTTGTTATAGGGTTTCCCTGGTGGTGCAGTGGTTGAGAGTCCGCCTGCCGATGCAGGGGACACGGGTTTGTGCCCCGGTCCGGGAGGATCCCACATGCCGTGGAGCAGCTGGGCCTGTGGGCCATGGCCGCTGAGCCTGCGCGTCTGGAGCCTGTGCTCCGCAACGGGAGAGGCCACAACAGTGAGAGGCCCGCATACCGCAAAAAAAAAAAAGCTTGTGATATTCTAGTCAAACAAATAGGTAAACATAATAAAATGGATTTATTGGTAGAAATCTCTACAGGAATATGGAACTGAGTAGGACTAATGTTATCCCAGGCAATCAAAGAAGGCATCCTATAGCAGATGAGAACTAATTTTTGAAAAGGTGTTTACCAATATGAAAGACTATAGAGACAGAGGGTATATACAAAGGCATGGACAGAGATATTAATATTTCAATATTTTGCAGGAAAAAGCACTACAGAGATAAAATGGATATTTATAAGATTTCAGAGATAATATTATAGACTAATGAAGGTATTCTTTATTAGATTATGGCAACCTCAATAGTTGGATTAAAAATATCTAATATGCTTGGTTAGACAGAGTAAAGAGCCATTCTTATTTTAGATGGATGGATACATGGGTGGATGGAAGAATGGTTAGATGCATATATCGATATTTATACATAAATAAATGGAGTAGAAATATGATTTTATAAATTAAGTGATGTCAGTCACTGAAAGTATTTAAGGAGGGCAAAGAGATGAATAGACATGCTATTTTGAAAATGGTCATTCTGTTTGTCAGTGATGGAAAAAAAAAGGGAAGAAGATGAGACCTGAGCCAGGAACACCAAAGTTAAAGCCATCAAAATAATTTAAGTTTAGAGATTACAGAAGCCTAAACATAGAGTGACATGAAGGAAACAGAGAAGACATGTGCAGAAACTTTAGGCGGTAACATGCTTTGGAATTGGAGATCAAATTGAAGTGAAGTGAAGAATGAGGGAAAATGACTAACCTATTTCTGGCTTGAGAAATTGAGAAAGAAATACTGGTGCTATTAACAAACATTAAGAATAAAAACAGGTATGTTTGGGAAGATAGCAAAACGTAAACATTTTAGATGATTTCATTTAAAATGACCTATGTTTCTTTTATAAATGAGGAGTCTAATGCCCTCAAAGTCAAAACTTAAACAGTAATAGAAAAATGATTTGAAGCCTGTTTGATCTAACTCCACATCCATTTTCTTTTCCTAATGTCTCTTATAATGTATGTGGAATAGATAATTCCCTTTTTTATAATTTAGAATTTCTTCATAATTTGTAACTGTATGTTTGTTGCAAAAATTTATCATAAATATGACATAGTGTATAAAACCTGTAGGTAGAGTGGAAGGAGCTATTACATAGTAAACACTTAGATAATAATTAGCCTGGTTTGTAAAAGAATATTGCCAATACCTTAGAAGCCCTCTGTCTGCCTCTTCCAAATTACTTGGCCCCAGCCAAAGTAAAATAATCATCTTCCTGACTTTTGTGATAACGGTATTTCTAAAATTACATTATTTATTACTGCCTGTTTTGAACTTTATACATATAAAATCATGCCTGATTATTTCATTTATTCTTGTAAGATTCATCATGTTGTTTTAGGAAATCCTATGTTTTGAATATAACCAACATTCTACTACTGATTGATACTTGGATTGCTGTGGATGCCTTGTACATTTCTTGTGGCACAAATATGCAAGATATCCCTAAGTGTGCACAGTTAAGAATGAAATTACTGAGTGATAGGATACTGAGTGATATGCATATTTAACTTCATGAAATGTGTCTTAGTGTTTTCCACAGTGGTGTACAGATTTACAACACTAACAGCTGTCAAGGAAGTTCTTGTGGATCTATAATCTCACCAGCACTTCCTTTTTTTTTCAGTGTATCATTTTATTTAATTGTCACAAGAATCCTATGAGGTTTAATTAACTTACTTAACTTTTAAAAAAGAGGCAAATGAAGCACAGAGAAGTAAAGAAACTTTTCTAAAGCCACAGAATATTTCCGTTAGTATGCTTTTGATGACAAGAAAAGAAAACAAAACAATATCACCAGCAGTTCTTATTTTATGTTTTAAAATTTTATTTTGGCTAAATTGTGCAATACTATTTCATTTGGATTTTATGTTGTCTATACCTGATTATTAATATATTGGCACAACTTTTTCTTTCTATTTTAATAAAGGAACTTTTTTTTTACAACTTTATTGGAGAATAATTGCTCTACAATGGTGTGTTAGTTTCTGCTGTATAACAAAGTGAATCAGCTGTACATATACATATGTCCCCATATCCCCTCCTTCTTGCGACTCCCTCCCACCCTCCCTATCCCACCCCTCTAGGTCGTCACAAGGCACCGAGCTGATCTCCCTGTGCTACGTGGCTGCTTCCCACTAGCTATCGATTTTACATTTGCTAGTGCATATATGTCCATACCACTCTCTCATTTCACCCCAGCTTACCCTTCCCCCTCCCTGTGCCCTCAGGTCCATTCTCTACATCTGCATCTTTATTCCTGTTCCTGCCCCTAGGTTCTTCAGAACCATATATATATATATATGTGTGTTAGCATATAGTATTTGTTTTTCTCTTTCTGACTTACTTCACTATGTGTGACAGACTCTAGGTCCATCCACCTCACTACAAATAACTCTATTTCGTTTCTTTTTATGGCTGAGTAATATTCCATTGTATATATGTGCCACATCTTCTTTATCCATTCATCTGTGGATGGACACTTAGGTTGCTTCAATGTCCTGGCTATTGTAAATAGAGCTGCAATGAACATTGTGGTAAATGACTCTTTTTGAATTATGGTTTTCTCAGGGTATATGCCCAGAAGTGGGATTGCTGGGTTGTATGGTAGTTCTATTTTTAGTTTTTTAGAAACCACCATACTGTTCTCCGTAGCGGCTGTATCAATTTACATTCTCACCAACAGTGCAAGAGGGTTCCCTTTACTCCACACCCTCTCCAGCATTTATTGTTTGTAGATTTTTTGATGATGGCTGATGTGACGTGATACCTCATTGTAGTTTTGATTTGCATTTCTCTAATAATTAGTGATGTTGAGCAGCTTTTCATGTGCTTCTTGACCATCTGTATGTCCTCTTTGGAGAAATGTCTATTTAGATCTTCTGCCCATTTTTGGATTGGGTTGTTTGTTTTTTTGATATTGAGCTGCATGAGCTGCTTGTAAATTTTGGAGATTAACCCTTTGTCAGTTGCTTCATTTGCAAATATTTTCTCCCATTCTGAGGGTTTTCTTTTCATCTTGTTTATGGTTTCCTTTGCTGTGCAAAAGCTTTGAAGTTTCATTAGGTCCCATTTGTTTATTTTTGTTTTTATTTCCATTTCTCTGAGGAGTGGGTCAAAAAGGATCTTGTTGTGATTTATGCCGTAGAGTGTTCTGCCTCTGTTTTCCTCTAAGAGTTTGATAGTATCTGGCCTTATATTTAGGTCTTTAATCCATTTTGAGTTTATTTTTGTGTATGGTGTTAGGGAGTGTTCTCATTTCATTCTTTTCATGTAACTATCCAATTTTCCCAGCACCACTTATTGAAGAGGCTGTGTTTTCTCCATTGTATATTCTTGCCTCCTTTATCAAAGGTAAGGTGACCCTGTGTGTGTGGGTTTATCTCTGGGCTTTCTATCCTATTCCATTGATGTATATTTCTGTTTTTGTGCCAGTACCATACTGTCTTGATTACTGTAGCTTTGTAGTATAGTCTGAAGTCAAGGAGCCTTATTCCTCCAGCTCCATTTTTCTTTCTCAAGATTGTTTTGGCTATTCAGGGTCTTTTGTGTTTCCATACCAACTGTGACATTTTTTGTTCTAGTTCTGTGAAAAATGCCATTGGTAGTTTGACCAACCTGCTGTAGCGGGGGCTACTCTTTGTTGCGGTGTGCGGGCTTCTCATTGTGGTGCCTTCTCTTGTTGCAGAGCACAGGCTCTAGGCACGTGGGCTTCAGTAGTTGTGGGCTCAGTAGTTGTGGCTTGTGGGCTCAGTAGTTGTGGCTTGTGGGCTTAGTTTCTCCATGGCATGTGGGATCTTCCCAGCCAGGGCTCGAACCTGTGTCCCCTGCATTGGCAGGCAGATTCTTAACCACTGTGACACCAGGGAAGCCCTGTCCCTAAACTTTTGAAGTTCTAAGTTTTTCTCAGGTGTTTTAAATGGCCATTTGGAACCAATAAAAAGTTTTCTTCAAGGTGATATTTTGTTTCAAGGTGATATTTGCCTAATTATTGGATGAGACTGTTTGTTATTTTTTCCTGTTTGAGACTCTTACCAAATTTTCAGTAGGTCACTGGATACATATTTATAATAAACCTGCCCTGTGTTAGTTTGTCTTGCATTTATAAGGATCATATTGGAACACCAAATTTTTGAAGTAAAATTAGCTTCATATTAATTGTGAAACATGAAATGTAGTAGTTTTTGTTAGAAATGTCAATTATGCCTTTATATATTTTTTGATATTTCTGTTCAGAAATAGACCTTTTTGTACCACATATATGTTATGGAATGGTGAAAGTAAATAATAATAATTTTTTAAAAAGTAGCATTCAGTTAATTTCCAAGACTCAGCTGTGGCTTAATACACTTACTCTCTACTATTCCTTTACTGATGAAGGTAACTTATTGGTAAAGACAAGTTGAAGGTACTCTGAATGTTTTCTGAAATACCCCTTCCCCTAACTCTTCTCCCTATGTTTTTAGCTGATTCTCAGTTCGGTCCAGTAATAAAACATTGGTTTAATTTGTCTGTCCCTCCAGGACTACAATTTGTTCTTGTCCTTGTCTCATTCCAATTTTCTTGTTTCAGAGAAAATGCCCTACCTTGTAGTTAATCAACAAATATTATCAGCTATCAAATTTTCAGAGTAAGCAAAAGTAAACAACTCTCTTCAAGTCTATGAATTACATATGTAAAGCTTTTTTCTTCATTTTTATTTTATATAAAAATTTTTATTTTATATAAATTTATATATATTATTATATATATAAATTTATATATATTATTTTATTTTATATAATATGAATTTTTATTAAAAATTCATATTATGATATTTCATCTGGTTTCATGTAATTTGACCCTGTTGGATATCTTGACAATAGCACATATTGAAAAATATCTAAGATCCCAAATGTTATAAAATAAAGTGTGTTCCTTTATTACAGTTCTATTATAGAAGTCACTAGCCATATATGTATATTTAAATTTTAAATTAATTAAAATTAAATAACATAATAAATGAATTCCCATTTTTACTAAATACATCCTAAGTGCTTATATCACTAGAGGCTACCATCTTGGACAGTCTCGGGAACATTTCCATCATCACAGAAAGTTCTATTGAATAGCAGTGCTCTAGATGAACCAGTTGATATAGAGATGAAATAATGTCAACTAAGCTAGGATTTTATTATTTACATGAGGAACTCAGGCCCATTTTCTGGAAAATGTAGTATTAGAACTTCCATTTGAAAAGGGAGAAGATGTGGTCAAAATAAGTCTCTTCTACTTGACAAATTCTAACAAATGGAGCATAATGTGTTATAACCATAAGACAGTTATTTTAAATAATATATGAATCTACCACTTTTTCTAGGAAATTTTAAGAAACTCACAAAAAAACACAACGTGAGCAAAGATAAGGTTCTGTGCAAGTGCTTTAAGTTTTCAATTAATTTTTCTGGCAACAGAATTTAAGAGATCATTCTTATTATTAAGCATAATTGCACAAACCTAACACCTTGCCCTTATTTTTTGAGGTACATAATAACATTGAGTAAATGGCTTCAATGATCAGGTATGATTAAAACTTTCTACTGTAAATAATAATGTGAAAAACTATATTTTTACTCACCTGATTCAAACTGAGAGACTGCAGACAATCTAAAATCACCATTAGACTTTTATTTAATAATATGAAAGGAAAATTTAGAATTAAATTGAAAATAGAATGATATCTTCACCAATGATTAACTGTTGTGAAATTTAACCAGATGTGCAAGTGCAAACAGAAGATGGAATAGAGTAATATCAACTCAAAGATTTGAATTAAAAAATAAGTATATTTATACAAATACTGTAATAACAGAATTTCTGACTAAAATAACATGAGAAGAATTTAGCAAGAATAATTCACTCAAATCACTGTTAAAAAGATGACGTTAAGAGTAAAACTCTAAAAATATTGTTTCAGTCAAAACATTGATAAGTAAATGCCAAAAGGCATAAAATGATGTTAAGCTGTTTTCTCTAGAAGAAAGTTTGTGTGTGTGCATTTGTGTATACACTGAACTGAACAAACAAAAATGAAAATCAAGTATATGAAATCAGGAAAACACTATATTGTAAAGTAATATTACCAGAATCAGAACCTTAGAAAATCAAATTGAAAGTAATATAAATAGATGAGAAATAAACAAGGGTAATTGAATTCAAGATAACAGGAAATAAAAGAAAATAATTATAATTGGATGCACACTGACAAGTGCCTGCTTCAGAATGATATGAATTGAATTTGAGATGATGGAAAGGTAACCCATAATGACCAAAATGAAGTGAAAGATGACATAACATGATGTTGTAGTGAGATCAAAACACAGAAATGAAGTAAATTGAGCAATGAACTAATGCAGGAAGCTTCATAAGAAAGGGTGAATGGGTTTGAACAGAAGGCACAAGGATGACTCTACATTGAAATAACAGAAATGGATGATATATTTTGAAAATTACACCTATGGATAGAGTATTATATCTAAATAATGAAAATTTTATGCTAAAAGTGTGTCTGATGGCAATAAAACTAGAATAAAATACTATTTACACTGAAATAAACCATTATCACAATTACATTTTTAAGTATAAAATCTGATTAACCAAATACAGGAAAGAGCATTCAACCTAAAATTATTTATGCTGACACAAAGCCTCACTTGAATTGAATATAATAAATTGCCTTGGGAAAATATGAATTATTGGATTAAAATATCAACATAAGCAATTTAGTAAAACAAGGAAAATTGTGGTAAATCACAGAAAGTAATGTTTCAATATTCTATAGTGATATTATACAGCTGTTAGTATAAATTCTGTTCTGTTAGCTAAGCAGACACATGTGTTTTTGCTTGTTGATCTAGATTAGCTTTGAATTCACAACATTTTTACTTTCCCTTTACAGTGTAAACCAAAATACAGAAAAAGAAATAAAGAGAAAGGGGGCAGAAGTGTGAAAATGTGAGGGAGAAAGAGAGGGGTATAAAAAGGAAGGAAGAAAGGAAGGGAGAAAAGACTTTTTTTTTCTTAAAGTAAAATGTATCCATGGAGTTCAGCTGTGTGAATCTTCCTTCCAAGAGCTTTGTTAAATGTATCTGAATTCAGTTTCCAAACTGTCAAAGCTGCCAGAATATTGTTATATATATAAAAATATGCATGTTCCCCCTCCCCCCTCCCCCAAGATATTTCTCTTGGATTCTTCCAACCCACTTCTAGACTTTTCACCCGGCTACACTGAGACTCTCCCTTGCTTTCATTCTCCTGTATTGGATGTCTTTTTTCTGGACCACATTAATTCATCTTTTAGTTGTCCATCTCTCTCTCGCTCTCTGGAGAACATCCTCCAGTACTTTCCTGAGTGTGTCTATACAGGAAATAATTTTTGACATTTTTAATGTTTACTTTTAGAAATATCAAATCCTCTATAAGTTTTGCACTCATGAACTAACCTGGTGTTAAGTTTGCATATTGAGTAATGGAATATTGGTCATTTATTTATTCTTCAATTTTGAATCTGCCTTTAATCGCAGACTCTCTGGATTGAAAGAGCACTTAGAAATCTCATGGTAATAGTCTCACAGTTAAAAAAAAAAAAAGACGGACTTGAAAGAAAGGAAGAGGATTACTTTGGAAAACTACCTTGCCATTTCTTGAAGTTATTGCTAAATAAGGTGTAAGTATAATACTGATGATTAGATGCATTACTGCTGATTGAGTGATGTGATGTGACAGGCACAGCCCATGTTGTTTTCCCTGTATCACTGCCTCTATCACTTCTCCTCTCTGTTAACTAACTAAGCCAAATAATTCCAAGGAGCTTCTCAAAGTGACTCATATCACCAGAAGCAACCTTAAATTTGGCCAGGATTGGAGGAGGAGTTGTGAGTAGTGAGTCCAGTTAATATCAGTGGAAAGGTAATATAAGTATTGCTGCAGGGAGGTGAATATCATGTCATATCAGACCAATGGTCATCACAGAAGCTTTAGGATAACCACAGGATATGGCTCCAGCCCTAAAATAAAAAGCAAAATGAGGAGCTTACACACAATTTTATTTTAAAAAAATCAGCTTTACAGGTTTCTTCTGAAGAGATAAATTTAATGGAGTATCAGTTTTGGACAATCATGTTTAAATCGTGAGTCATAGAAGAAATGACTTAAGCTATCTAAGGGCCAAACCTGGTTTCTCCAACTGAAAAATGTAGGTAATATATGTTTGTCCTCAGCACCATGTAAACACCCAGTACATGCTACTAGATGTTATTTATCTGTTTATTTTTATACCTTGATTTCTTCCAATTAGATGCCATAATTATGATTTTATGATTCAAATTTCATTAAAGAATTGCCTTTAAGTTCAGAATACCAAGTTTATACTATCCAAAATATATATGGGACCTCAGCAATAACAATTTTAAGGCCTCTAAATATTTATGTAACATTATAAAACTTGTTTAAATGGAAATTCTTTCTTTTTTTTTTTTTTTTGCGGACGTGGGCCTCTCACTGTTGTGGCCTCTCCCGTTGTGGAGCACAGGCTCTGGACGTGCAGGCTCAGCGGCCGTGGCTCACGGACCCAGCCACTCCGCAGTACGTGGGATCTTCCCGGACCGGGGCACGAACCCATGTCCCCTGCATCGGCAGGCGGACTCTCAACCACTGCGCCACAAGGGAAGCCCTGGAAATGATTTCTTAAATTACTTTTATAATTTAGAACTTTTTATGAATTATCTATAAAAATGTAAGTAATTTATTAACATCAAAATCCTTTGTTCTTCTAAGTTATATGGTGAGTATACATATCTATATTAATACACACACAAGTATTTATATAAATAAATGTTTCACTCTATAAATGAGACCAATAATAGAGAATTTGGACTAATTTTTATGTGTGTATTATTGATGAGTAAAGCTATTCTTGATTAAATTGTATAAACCCAATAATGAAAGGAATTATCTATTCACAAAGAAAATATGCTACTTTAATTATTAGTATTTTAGAAAAAATAAATTATTAAAGAAAAATAAATAATCTCTTTACTCAGATTAACAGTTTGCAAATTCCCTTATTGGGCAGGTCCTTATCTTGCTTGAAATTACTTTATATCATAAGCAATGCAATACATCTGCACTTCTATACTTGAACATTTCATTAACATAGATTTTTATTTCCCTGAAAAATATAAATGATAATATTTAATGAATGATAAAAAATTTACAGATATCTGGAAGCTCTTTCAACATCCATGAACTTTAAAGGTACAAATGGACCAAAATACATTCAAAGCCATATTTTCTTAGGATATTTGTTTGTTGTCCGAGTACCTGGGTACCATGCAGTAAGGCGCAGCTACCTGCCTCTTTGCTTTCATGTACTTTCTACCATTGCAGTATATCATGATCCATCCTGCTACCTTGATAATCAGGGGTGATCAGGGAAGGGTCAGCCTTGACCCTTCACAGGGATCCTCCTATGAAGGATCCTCTTGTCTCAATTCAGAGATGTATATTTGAGAATTTCAATATTATCCTTGCACTTTAACCCTGTTTTCAACTTTTGCTGCCTACAAACATCCTATATGACATTATTCTATTTTGCTATTTTCTAATAACCATTATCAAAAGGTCAGGCAGGGCTTCCCTGGTGGCGCAGTGGTTGAGAGTCCTCCTGCCGATGCAGGGGACACGGGTTTGTGCCCCGGTCTGGGAACATCCCATATGCCGCGGAGCTGCTGGGCCGGTGAGCCATGGCCGCTGAGCCTGCGCGTCTGGAGCCTGTGCTCCGCAATGGGAGAGGCCACAACAGTGAGAGGCCTGCGTATCGTAAAAGAAAAAACGATCAGGCAAATGTTTATAATTTTATACATCTCACAACACAATTAGGAGAAATAGAAATATATAGGAAGACAGTAAAGTGAATACATGTTGTCACTTTTCTTTGCCATTCTTCCCATTGAGAGTTAGAGTCGAATTCCTCTCCTCTTGCTTATGGTAGTCTAATTATTCTCCTCTTGACCGTCAACTGCTTAACTTCTAATAGGTGTGCCAGAAGTGATGCTTTGTGATTTCCAGGGTAAAATGATACATGGTCATACCTCTTCCATCTCACTCTACTGGAACACTTGTTTTGGGGACCCAGCTGCTGTGCTATGACAAAACTTATTTCACCAGTAAAGTCTGAATACAGATGTCTTGGCCAACAGATAAGTCAGAAGCCCCAGCTGAGAGCCAGCATCGGAAGCCTTGTGTAAGCACGGAAGCCTTTGAGATTATCCAGCCCCAGTTACTGTCTGACTGTAATCACATGAAAGACTCTCAAGCAGAAACTGACTAGCTGGGTCCAGTCCACCCTCAAAACCTTGAGAGATAATAATAAAAAGCCACTGTGTTGTATGCCACTAAGTTAAGGGTTGCAGTGTTTTGTTTTCAACATGTTAAAACCTGGCTACTGTTCAGGAGATATAAAACGCGGGGTGAATATCAAATGTTAAGTGAAATAAAACAGTCACAAAAAGAAAAATGCTGTATGAGTCCACTTATACGATATATGTAGAGTAGTCAAACTCATAGAAATAGAAAGTAGAATTGTATACATACTCCCATGTTCATTGCAGTATTAGTCACAATAGTCAAGATACAGAAACAACTTAAACATCCAACAACAGGTGAATGGATAGAGAAAATGTGTTATATACATACAATGGAATATTATTCAGTTTTTTTTTAAAAGAAGGAAACCGCGCCATATGCAACAATATGGATGCCCATGAAAGACATTATATTAAGTGAAATAAGCCAGTCACATAAATACTGCAAGACTACACTTATATGAGGTATCTAAAGTAGTCAAACTCAAAGAAACAGACAGTAGAACACTGGTTGCCAGGGATTGGGAGGGAGAGGGAAATGCGGAGTTGCTGCTCAAGGGATATAAATTTTCAGTTATACAAGATGAAAAAGTTCTAGCAATCTGCTGTACAACATTGTGCCTGTAGTTAACAATACTGTACTGTGCACTTAAAAATTTGTTAGGAAGGTAGATCTCATGTTAAGTGCTATTACGATAATCATAATCATAGAAGTAGAAGGTGGCTGCAAGGGAGGGAGGAGTGGGGAGTCATTGTTTAATGGACATAGAGTTTCAGTTTTGCAAGGTGAAAAGGTTCTGGAGGTTGGTTGCACATCAATGTGAATATACTAGACACTTCTGAACTATACACTTAAAAATGGTTAAAATGGTAAATTTGATGCTATGTATATTTTACCACAATTTTAATAATAATAATGTTAGAAGAGGGATTTGATATTACTTAATCTGAGAGAATAATAGTGTAGAAATAAGAATAACATCAAATTCTGATGGATTCAATCATTAGAATTTAGTATATGAGTAAAATGAAAACTAAATAGAGCCTTAGCCTATTAGAACTAGAGGAAATCTTAAGGATTGGGCTCCCACTTTTTATATTTAAGGAAAACAAAGTGTAGATTGAATTAAGAACTTTGCTAGAGACTAAAGTCTGGCCACAAGATCTATTTTTTTTTCCAATAAGTAGTTACAGGAACGCATTTATGATATATTTAGCAGATAGCTTTTACCTACAAGTGCAAGTGATTGATTGCTATTCAGAACAGTAAACAATCCAAAAGACAAATTTTTCTACTCTTTACATCAATGAGACTGTGAAACTTTGCTTTGAATCATGTTCTGCTGTCGCTTTCCCCCACGTTATGGCAAAGCAGTCAGACCATATTTCGGCAGCATGATTGTGGAAGGAATGAAAAAGAAACCTTGATGAAGTTGTTCACATGGATGTCTCTTTTTCCACTCTACTCCGGTCATTCCACCTGCTGTGGACTGCAATAAAATGAAACCTTCAGTTCCAGGCTTTAGTGATACTCTTAACAAAAAAAGTGCTGCAAAAGAACAATGAAAACAGTAACAAAAATCTTGGACAATGTTGTTACAGCCTTGTTTTATCATATGACGGTGGCTACTTAAAGCATTTGCTGATCTTTTTTGCACTTATTAACAGAAGATTTTTTTTAACATCTTTATTGGAGTATAATTGTTTTACAATGGTGTGTTAGTTTCTGCTTTATAACAAAGTGAATCAGCTATACATATACATATACTCCATATCTCCTCCCTCTTGTGTCTCCCTCCTGCCCTCCCTATCCCACCCCTCTAGGTGGTCACAAAGCACCGAGCTGATCTCCCTGTGCTATGTGGCTGCTTCCCACTAGCTATCTATTTTACATTTAGTAGTGTATATATGTCAATGCCACTCTCTCACTTCATCCCAGCTTACCCGTCCTCCTCCCTGTGTCCTCAAGTCCATTCTCTATGTCTTTTTTTTTTTTTGCGGTACGCGGGCCTCTCACTGTTGTGGCCTCTCCCGCTGTGGAGCACAGGCTCTGGATGCGCAGGCTCAGTGGCCACGGCCCATTGGCCCAGCCGCTCCGCAGCACGTGGGATCCTCCCAGACCGGGGCATGAACCCGCGGCCCCCGCATCGGCAGGCGGACTCTCAACCACTGTGCCACCAGGGAAGCCCTATGTCTGTGTCTTTAACAGAAGATTGAAAATGTGGATATACGATGAAAAACAATCAATTAAAATGATCACTCTAGTACTTGTTGTTTTAATAATCTCAAAGAATTTCCTGACTCTCATAAGATGGTACCTTTCCCAGGTAAATTTTATTTCTCTTTTCCTTTTGCAACAGATTAAATGATCCTCTAATAACAGTACTTGGAGAGTTCCATTTCAGTATACTGTTAACTCTGTTGCTTTGCCCAATTTCTAATTAAATGTGGCCAAGTAAGAAGTAATTCATTTAATTTCAAATATATTTACACACACACACACACACACACACACACACACACACACACACACACACACTACTTTGACAAAATGTTCCTAGAAGTCCCCTTTGGTTTAACGACTCTTGGATTTGGAACTTTCTTCTAGCTGCACATGCCTGACATTAGAGTATCTGCCAGAAGATGGATTTCCAGATTCTGTAGGTGGGTTGAGCTCTTGTTGTAGACACTGGTGGACGAGAGGACCAAGATAAACACTCAAAAATAGCTCTTTGCTTGTTGTTTTCAAATATGCATCATATATATGTGTGTATATGTATACATCTACATGTAATTAAGTCTGATCCAATAAATATGTGCTGTGTAGAAAAACCACAATAAAATAAATTATTTGAAGCATCTACTTACAATGGAGTATATCCTAGTTATTTTCAAGTGATTCTACATTCCCAACTTTGTCTAATATTAACTGCTATTTCCTTTGTTTTAGTGTCCTTGATGTTTATTAAGAACACCTGAAATATACATTCAAGGACAGGTTTGACTTGATAACCTGGGTGATCATAAAAACATGATACTGGCATCAATTACTTGTAAACTAGAAGAGAAAGTTCACAGAAGTATAAGAACTGACATGTAGTTAGAAGACTGGAATATAAAATCCACCTCTCATACTTAATAGGTACATTTTCTTGGCTAAAAATATAAAGTTATTTTAGCTTCAATAACCCTACTTGTGAAATGTCATTAGCTACTCTACCTGACATGTTTGTGATAAAGACAATGTCTATAAATAGGCATTTAACTCATAAAAAATGCCACAAAATGTAAGTGCTCTTATAGAACAAATGCTGAGGATATTCTCCCTTATTTCATGAGTGGAGAGTATAGTAGACCTATCTGTAAGTGCTTTCCTTTTTAGAACAAGTGACCAATACTCCTGCAAGCTGTCCCTATAGTGTCTTTTAATTGTACAGAAAAATACCATCTGAGATGTGTTTGATATAACCTCTATTAACTTTTGCAAAATCAGAGAAAACATATAACCTTAAGTGTGGGGACGCTTCAATCACCTCCTGTTTCTAAGATCTCCTTAGACTCTGCTTCTTATTTTCTTATACTCTTGATATTTCTATAAATTCTGTGGTAACTTCACTATCAGCAATTGTCTCTAAACAGGAGCCATTTCTCTTTTTATTCCTTTTTTTTAAAAAAATTATTGAAATATATTTGATTTACAATGTTGTGTTAGCTTCAGGTGAACAGCAAAGTGATTCAGTTACTTTTATGTACATATATGAATTTATTTTTACATTCTCTTCCATTATAGGTTATTGCAAGATATTGAGTATAGTTCACTATGCTATACAGTAAGTACTTGTTGGTTATCTATTTTATATACAGTAGTGTGTATATTTTATTTTATTTTATTTATTTATTTTACATCTTTATTGGAGTATAATTGCTTTACAATGGTGTGTTAGCTTCTGCTTTATAACAAAGTGAATCAGCTATACATATACATATGTCCCCATATCTCTTCCCTCTTGCATCTCCCTCCCTCCCACCCTCCCTATCCCAGCCCCCTACGTGGTCACAAAGCACCCTGATGACCTCCCTGTGCTATGTGGCTGCTTCCCACTAGCAATCTATTTTATGTTTGGTAGTGTATATATGTCCATGCCACTCTCTCACTTTGTCCCAGCTTACCCTTTCCCCTCCCCATATCCTCAAGTCTATTCTCTAGTGGGTCCACATCTTTATTCCCGTCATGCACCTAGATTCTTCATGACCATTTTTTGTTTTTTTAGATTCCATATATATGTGTTAACATACAGTATTTGTTTTTCTCTTCCTGACATACTTCACTCTGAATTACAGTCTCTAGGTCCATCTACCTCACTACAAATAACTCAGGTTCATTCCTTTTTATGGCTGAGTAATATTCCATTGTATATATGTGCCACATCTTCTTTATCCATTCATCTGTGGATGGACACTTAGGTTGCTTCCATGTCCTGGATACTGTATACAGAGCTGCAACGAACATTTTTGTACATGACTCTTTTTGAATTATGGTTTCCTCAGGGTATATGCCCAGTAGTGGGATTGCTGAGTCGTATGGTAACTCTATTTTTAGTTTTTTAAGGAACTTCCATACTGTTCTCCATAGTGGCTGTATCACTTTACATTCCCAACAACAGTGCAAGAGGGTTCCGTTTTCTCCACACCCTCTCCAGCATTTATTGTTTGTAGATATTTTGATGATGGCCATTCTGACTGGTGTGAGATGATACCTCATTGTAGTTTTGATTTGCATTTCTCTAATGATTAATGATGTTGAGCATCCTTTCATGTGTTTGTTGGCAATCTGTATATCTTCTTTGGAGAAATGTCTATTTAGTTCTTCTGCCCATTTTTGGACTGGGTTGTTTGTTTTTTTGCTATTGAGCTGCATGAGCAGCTTGTAAATTTTGGAGATTAATCCTTTGTCAGCTGCTTCATTTGCAAATATTTTCTCCTATTCTGAGGGTTGTCTTTTCATCTTGTTTATGGCTTCCTTTGCTGTGCAAAAGCTTTTAAGTTTCATTAGGTCCCATTTGTTTATTTTTGTTTTTATTTCCATTTCTCTAGGAGGTGGGTCAAAAGGATATTGCTGTGATTTATGTCATAGAGTGTTCTGCCTATGTTTTCCTCTAAGAGTTTGATGGTGTGTGGCCTTATATTTAGGTCTTTAATCCATTTTGAGTTTATTTTTCTGTATGGTGTTAGGAGGTGCTCTAATTTCATTCTTTTATATGTAGCTGTCCAGTTTTGCCAGCACCACTTATTGAAGAGGCTGTCTTTTCTCCATTGTATATTCTTGCCTCCTTTATCAAAGATAAGGTGACCATATGTGCATGGGTTTATCTCTGGGTTTTCTTTCCTGTTCCATTGATCTAGATTTCTATTTCTGTGCCAGTACCATACTTTCTTGATTACTGTAGCTTTGTAGTATAGTCTGAAGTCAGGGAGCCTGATTCCTCCAGGTCCGTTTTTCTTTCTCAAGATTGCTTTGGCTATTCGGGGTCTTTTGTATTTCCATACAAATTGTGAATTTTTTTGTTCTAGTTCTGTGAAAAATGCCAGTGGTAGTTTGATAGGAATTGCATTGAATCTGTAGATTGCTTTGGGTGGTAGAGTCATTTTCACAATGTTGATTCTTCCAATCCAAGAACATGGTATATCTCTCCATTTATTTATACCATCTTTAATTTCTTTCATCAGTGTCTTATAATTTTCTGCATACAAGTCTTTTGTCTCCTTAGGTAGGTTTATTCCTAGATATTTTATTCTTTTTGTTGCAATGGTAAATGAGAGTGTATTCTTAATTTCACTTTCAGATTTTTCATCATAAGTGTATAGGAATGCAAGAGATTTCTGTGCATTAATTTTGTATCCTGCTACTTTACCAAATTCATTTATTAGCTCTAGTAGTTTTCTGGTAGAATCTTTAGGATTCTCTGCGTACAGTATCATGTCATCTGCAAACAGTAGCTGCTTTACTTCTGCTTTTCCAATTTGGATTCCTTTTATTTCTTTTTCTTCTCTGACTGCTGTGGCTAAAACTTTCAAAACTCTGTTGAATAATAGTGGTGAGAGTGGGCAACCTTGTCTTATTCCTGATCTTAGTGGAAATGGTTTTAGTATTTCACCATTGAGGATGAGGTTGGTTCTGCATTTGTCATATATGACCTTTATTATGTTGAGGTAAGTTCCCTCTATGCCTACTTTCTGGAGGGTTTTTATCATAAATCAGTGTTGAATTTTGTTATAAGCTTTCTCTGCATCTATTGAAAGGATTATAAGGTTTTTCTCCTTCAATTTGTTAATATGGTGTATCACGTTGATAGATTTGCATATATTGAAGAATACTTGCATTCCTGGGATAAACCCCACTTGATCATAGTGTATGATAGTTTTAATGTGCTGTTGGATTCTGTTTGCTAGTATTTTTTTTTTTTTTTTTTTTTTGCCGTACACGGGCCTCTCACTGCTGTGGCCTCTCCCATTGCGGAGCACAGGCTCTGGATGCGCAGGCTCAGCAGCCATGACTCATGGGCACAACCACTCCGTGGCATGTGAGATCTTCCCAGACTGGGGCACGAACCCGCATCCCCTGCACCGGCAGGTGGACTCTCAACCACTGTGCCACCAGGGAAGCCCTGTTTGCTAGTATTTTGTTGAGGATCTTTGCATCTATATTCATCAGTGATACTGTCCTGTAGTTTTCTTTCTTTGTGACATCTTTGTCTGGTTTTGGAATCAGTGTGATGGTGGCCTCATAGAATGAGATTGGGAGTGTTCCTCTGTCTGCCATATTTTGGAAGAATTTGAGAAGGATAGGTGTTAGCTCTTCTCTAAATGTTTGCTAGAATTCACCTGTGAAGCCATCTGGTCCTGGGCTTTTGTTTGCTGGAAGATTTTAAATCACAGTTTCAATTTCAATGCTTCTGATTGGTCTGCTCATATTTTCTATTTCTTCTTGGTTCAGACTCAGAAGGTTGTGCATTTCTAAGAATTTGTCCATTGTTCCAGGTTGTCCTTTTTATTTGCGTATAGTTGTTTGTAGTAATCTCTCATGATTCTTTGTATTTCTGCAGTGTCAGTTGTTTCTTCTTCTTTTACATTTCTAATTCTATTGATTTGGGTCTTTTCCCTTTTTATCTTGATGAGTCTGGATAATGGTTTATCAATTTTTTTTATCTTCTCAAAGAACCAGCTTTGAGATTTATTGATCTTTGCTATCATTTCCTTCATTTCTTTTTCATTTATTTCTGATCTGATCTTTATGATTTCTTTCCTTTGGCTAACTTTGGGGTGTTTTGTTCTTCTTTCTCTAATTGCTTTAGGTGTAAGGTTAGGGTGTTTACTTGAGCTGTTTCTTGTTTCTTAAGGTAGGATTGTATTGCTATAAACTTCCCTCTTAGAACTGCTTTTGCTGCATCCCATAGGTTTTGGGTCATTGTGTTTTCATTGTCATTTGTTTCTAGGTATTTTTTGATTTCCTCTTTGATTTCTTCAGTGATCTCTTCATTATTAAGTAGTGTATTGTTTAGCCTCCATGTGTTTGTATTTCTTACAGATTTTTTCCCATAATTGATATCTAGTCTCATAGCGTTGTGGTCAGAAAAGATACTTGATATGATTTCAGTTTTCTTAAATCTACCAAGGCTTGGTTTGTGACCCAAGATATGATCTATCCTGGAGAATGTTCCATGAACACTTGAGAAGAATGTGCATTCTGTTGTTTTTGGATGGAATGTCCAATAAATATCAATTAAGTCCATCTTGTTTAAGGTATCATTTAAAGCTTGTGTTTCCTTATTTATTTTCATTTTGGATGATCTGTCCATTGGTGAAAGTGGGGTGTTAAGTCCCCTACTATGATTGTGTTACTGTCGATTTCCCCTTTTATGGCTGTTAGTATTTTCCTTACGAATTGAGGTGCTCCTATGTTGGGTGCATAAATATTTATAATTGTTATATCTTCTTCTTGGATTGATCCCTTGATCATTATGTAGTGTCCTTCTTTGTCTCTTGTAATAGTGTTTGTTTTAAAGTCTATTTTGTCTGATATGAGAATTGCTACTCCAGCTTTCTTTTGATTTCCATTTGCATGGAATATCTTTTTCCATCCCCTTACTTTCAGTGTGTATGTGTCCCTAGGTCTGAAGTGGGTCTCTTGTAGACAGCATATATAAGGGTCTTGTTTTTGTATCCATTCAGCCAATCTATGTCTTTTGGTTGGAGCATTTAATCCATTTACATTTAAGGTAATTATCAATATGTATATTCCTATTACCATTTTCTTAATTGTTTTGGGTTTATTATTGTAGGTCTTTTCCTTTTCTTGTGTTTCCTGCCTAGAGAAGTTCTTTTAGCATTTGTCGTAAAGCTGGTATTGTGGTGCTGAATTCTCTAGGCTTTTGCTGTCTGTAAAGGTTTTAATTTCTCTGTCAAATCTGAATGAGATCCTTGCTGGGTAGAGTAATCTTGGTTGTAGGTTTTTCTCTTTCATCACTTTAAGTATGTCCTGCCACTCCCTTCTGGCTTGCAGAGTTTCTGCTGAAAGATCAGCTGTTAACCTTATGGGGATTCCCTTATGTGCTGTTTGTTGTTTTTCTCTTGCTGCTTTTAATATGTTTTCTTTGTATTTAATTTTTGATAGTTTGATTAATATGTGTCTTGGCGTGTTTCTACTTGGATTTATGCTGTATGGGAGTCTCTGTGCTTCCTGGACTTGATTAACTATTTCCTTTCCCATATTAGGGAAGTTTTCAACTATAATCTCTTCAAATATTTTCTCAGTCCCTTTCTTTTTCTCTTTTTTTGGGACCCCTATAATTCGAATGTTGGTGCGTTTAATGTTTTCCCAGAGGTCTCTGAGACTGTCCTCAATTCTTTTCGTTCTTTTTTTTTTTTTCCCTTTGGTACGCAGGCCTCTCACTGTTGTGTCCTCTCCCGTTGCGGAGCACAGGCTCCGGATGCAGAGACTCAGCAGCCATGGCTCACAGGCCCAGCCGCTCCACGGCATGTGGGATCTTCCCGGACCGGGGAATGAACCCGCATCCCTTCCAATGGCAGGCAGACTCTCAACCACTGCGCCACAAGGGAAGCCCGTTCTTTTTTCTTTATTCTGCTCTGCAGTAGTTATTTCCAGTATTTTATCTTCCAGGTCACTTATCCATTCTTCTGCCTCAGTTATTCTGCTACTGATCCCTTCTAGTGAATTTTTAATTTCATTTATTGTGTTGTTCATCAGTGTTTGTTTGCACTTTAGTTCTTCTAGGTCCTGTTAAACGTTTCTTGTATTTTCTCCATTCTATTTCCAAGATTTTGGATCATCTTTACCATCATTATTCTGAATTCTTTTTCAGGTAGACTGCCTATTACCTCTTCATTTGTTAGGCTTGGTGGGTTTTTGCCTTGCTCCTTTATCTGCTGTGTGTTTCTCTGTCTTCTCATTTTGCTTAACTTTTACTGTTTTTGGGGTCTCCTTTTCGCAGGCTGCAAATTCGTAGTTTCTGTTGTTTTTGATGTCTGTCCACAGTGGCTGAGGTTGGTTCAGTGTGTTGTGTAGGCCTCCTGGTGGAGGGGACTAGTGCCTGTGTTCTGGTGGATGAGGCTGGATCTTTTCTTTCTGGTGGGCAGGTCCACGTCTGGTGGTGTGTTTTGTGGTGTCTCTGGCCTTATTATGATTTTAGGCAGCCTCTCTGCTAATGGATGGGGTTGTGTTCCTGTCTTGCTAGTTGTTTGTCATAGGGTGTCCAGCACTGGAGCTTGCTGGTCGTTGAGTGGAGCTGGGTCTTGGCGTTGAGATGGAGATCTCTAGCAGATTTTCTCCATTTGATGTGATGTGGATCCATGAGGTCTCTGGTGGACCAGTGTCCTGAACTTGGCTCTCCCACCTCAGTGGCACAGCCCTGACACCTGGCTGGAACACCAAGAGCCTCTCCTCCACATGGCTCCAAATAAAAGGGACAAAAGAAAGAACAAAAGAAAGAAGATAAAATAAAATAAATTAAAAAAATAAAATAAAGTTATTAAAAAATAATTATTAAGAATAAAACTTTTTAAGTAATAAAAAAAAAAAACACACACACAAAAACCGGACAGATAGAACCCTAGGACAAATGGTAAAAGCAAAGCTATACAGACAAAATCACACACAGAAGCATACACATACACACTCACAAAAAGAGAAAAAGGGAAAAAAATATATATATCGTTGCTCCCTAAGTCCACCTCTTCAGTTTGGGGTGATTCGTTGTCTATTCAGGTATTCCACAGATGCAGCGTACATCAAGTTGATTGTGGAGATTTAATCCGCTGCCCCTGAGGTTGCTGGGAAAATTTTCCCTTTCTCTTCTTTGTTCGCTCAGCTCCTGGGTTTCAGCTTGGGATTTGGACCCGCCTCTGCATGTAGGTCACCTGAGGGCGTCTGTTCTTCACTCAGATAGGACGGGGTTAAAAGAGCAGCTGCTTTGGGGGCTCTGTCTCACTCAGGCCAGAGTGAGGGAGGGGTACGGATGTGGTGCAAGCCTGTGGAGGCAGAGGCTGGTGTAATGTTGCACCAGCCTGAGGCACACCGTGCGTTCTCCCAGGGAAGTTATCCCTGGATCACGGGACCCTGGCAGTGGCGGGTGCCTAGGCTCCTGGGAGGAGAGGTATGGAGAGTGACCTGTGCTCGCACACAGGGTTCTTGGTGGCGGCAGCAGCAGCCTTAGCCTCTCATGCCCGTCTCTGGGGTCCTTGCTGATAGCCGCGGCTCGCGCCCGTCTCTGGAGCTACTTTAAGCAGCGTTCTGAATCCCTTCTCCTTGCTCACCAAAAAAACAAAGAGGCAAGAAAAAGTCTCTTGCCTCTTCGGCAGTTCCAGACTTTTTCCCGGACTCCCTCCCGACTAGCTGTGGTGCGCTAGCTCCCTTCAGGCTGTGTTCACAGGACCAACCCCAGTCCTCTCCCTGGGATCCGACCTCCGAAGCCCGAGCCTCAGCTCCTAGCCCCCACCCGTCCCGGCGGGTGAGCAGACAAGCCTCTCAGGCTGGTGAGTGCTGGTCGGCACTGATCCTCTGTGCGGGAATCTCTCCACTTTGCCCTCTGCACCCCTGTTGCTGCGCTCTCCTCTGTGGCTCCAAATCTCCCCCCCCCCCCGCCACCCGCAGTCTCCACCCACGAAGGGGTTTCCTAGTGTGTGGAAACATTTCCTCCTTCATGGCTCCCTCCCACTGGTCCAGGTCCCATCCCAATTCTTTTGTCTCTGTTTTTCCTTTTTTCTTTTGCCCTACCCAGGTACATGGGGGAGTTTCTTGCCTTTTGGGAGGTCTGAGGTCTTCTGCCAGCGTTCAGTAGGTGTTCTGTAGGAGTTGTTCCACCTGTAGATGTATTTCTGATGTATCTGTGGGGAGGAAGGTGATCCCAGCGTCTTCCTCTTCTGCCATCTTGAAGCTCCTCCTCAGTGTGTATATGTTAATCCCAAACTCCTATTTTATCCCTCCCCCTTCCACTCTGGTAAACATAAGTTTGTTTTCTATGTCTGTGAGTCTATTTCTGTTTTGTAAATAAGTTAATTTTTATAATTTTTTAAGATTCCACATGTAAGTAATATCATATGATATTTTTCTATCTCTGTATGGCTTATTTCACTTATTATGATAATCCCCAGGTCCATCCATGTTGCTGCAAATGGCATTATTTCATTCTCTTTTATGGCTGAGTAATATTCCATTATATATATATAGATAGATAGATTGATAGATCTATCTATCAATCTATCTGTCTATATATCTCACATCTTCTTTATCCGTTTATCTGTCCATTGATGCTTAGGTCATTTCCATGTCTTGGCTATTTTAAATAGTGCTGCTATGAACACTGGGGTGCATGTATCCATTCAAATTATGTTTTCTCTAGATATATGCCCAGGAGCGGGACTGCAGGATAATATGGTAGCTCTATTTTTAGTTTTTTAAGGAACCTCCATACTGTTCTCCATAGTGGCTGTACCAATTTACATTCCCACCAATAGTGTAGGAGGGTTCCCTTTTCTCCACACCCTTCCTAGCATTTATTATTTGTAAACTTTTTGATGATAGCCATTCTGACCAGTATGAGGTGATACCTCATTGTAGTTTTGATTTGCATTTCTCTAATAATTAGTGAAGCTGAGTATCTTTTCATGTGCCTTTTGGCCATTTTTATGTCTTCTTTGGAGAAATGTCTTTTTTAGGTTTTCTGCCTATTTTTTTGATTTGGTTCTTTTTTTTTTGATATTGAGCTATATGAGCTGTTTGCATATTTTGGAGATTAATCCCTTGTCAGTCACATCATTTGCAAATATTTTCTCCTATTCTGTAAGTTGTCTTTTTGTTTTGTTTATGGTTTTCTTTGCTGTGCAGAAGCTCTTAAGTTAAATTATGTCCCATTTGTTTTTTTTTTTGTTTTTATTTCCATTACTCTAGGAGATGGATCCAAAACGATTTCACTTCAATTTATGTCAAAGAGTGTTCCGCCACAGTTGTTTAAAATATCATCTTTTTTTCTTAACTATGAACCGTTTAAACTTTAAACAAAAACTACTAAGGTTTAAGTTACTTAATATCTTAATGAAATAACCAATTCCCTAACCTATGTGACTTTAGTCATTCTGAACATTTTGGAAAATGCCTCTGATCTGATCCCAAGTCCTGACTGTGGTTTTATTTTATTCATTCATTCATTTGATAAATATTTATGGGGCTTCTAATATGTCAAAGTGTTGTTATGGGTCTTAGAAACTGAATAGTGAACCAGAAAATTCCCTGCCCTCTTGTAACTTTTATCCTAAGTGAGGATATGGATAATGTATGAGGATTAAGAAAGAAAGAAACTTTTGAAAATGCAAGAATATTGACATTGTAGCCCTCATTAACACTTTTTAAGATACAGAAAAAAAAAATCCAAACCGAACTAAACAAAAACAGCTCTAACAAAACAATCTGGGCAAAAAGATATAAATAACAAAGATCTCAGTAACAAAGTCATCAAGGTAAGAAGACAGCTGTTAAGTGTTTTATTCATATAAGTGTAGAGCTGAAATTAAACAACTAGGGAATTATGGTTACAAAAGCACATTCAAACAGGACACAGTAATATAACTGACAGGAAATGGGTTGTTTGTGAAGAAGGGGAAGGCAGATTTGTAGTACCTAAAATTTAAAACTGCAGTTCAAAATCCATGACAACAACCATATCTTTAGAAAAATTTCTTAGAGTCTCAGATCTCTTTCAAATTCATTAAATTTTCTTCATCTTTGGTTAAACTCATGTGTATTTAAATTCAATAATATTTTCTAAAATGTAATGTGTAGTATGATTGTACTTTTCTCAAATTATTTCCCTGGTATAAATTTATGTATATATTCATCTATATATCACCTCTCTGTTTATCTATCTATTTTATACCAATAGGGAGGTGACTACTAGCAAATATTAATTATGTTCATTTTCAAGACTGGGTTTTTATGTAGTATAAAGAAGTATTTGCACATAATCTGAGGGTATATTTGAGGTTAATAATTGTGAATTTATAGTTACACTAAATTTTTGACTTTCCTAATAGCTCCTGTTATTTAAACACATACATAAAGGAAATATAGAAGGGTTGAATATTATTTTGGCATTTTGCTAGATGGGTATAAAAGTAAAAAATATATATCAAGATGATTTATAGTATTGGCAAAGGTCTTAATAAAGTATAGGCCATGTGATCTGGGCTGATAAAATAAGGAATTTAAGAAAGGTGAGGAATCATAGAACACAAGGAAAAATTGATTTCCCAAAACTATGAACCCTGTAGATATGGATGAACAGTCAAAACAGTTGTGGAATAATAATTAGAAGAAGAAATATAATAATAATAATAATAGAAGAAATATAGCTTGTGGTCAGAAACTCACATGACTTAGTTATTATGCAGGTTAAAAAATTTTCAAGTGATGACAAGATCCAGATGAGGACAGAATGAAATGTGGCTGGTCTGTAGTGACAAAGAAGGTGATTACTGATGTTGGGAATGAGGGGCAAGAATGCAGTTTGAGATTTCTATATCAAAGGTGAAGTCACTAAGGATGATGGGAGGACTTCGAGTGGAGGGAAAACTGAACAGGTGCCGATATGTTCAATGAAAGCACACTTAGAAGACGTTATAAATTAGACGATCTCTAATTTGTAGATAAACAAGTTGAGGTTCAAAGGAGACATGTAACTTATTCTGAGTAACTTAGCTAGTAACTCACTAACCCTCATATTCTAATTTCTTCTATCTCTCATATCCAGAAAACTTAGAATTTCAGTATTTCTTTATACTAAGACCTATTATTATGTGAAAAGTTCTTTATATATTTAAAAAGTTAATTATACATTTAAATTATCATTGGCTGTCACTCACATAGAGTGATTCAGGGTGTTGGATGGACTTGGAGAACAAATACAGCATATTCTCCTCTCTTTGACTCTTTAAGTCCCTTCCCCCATAAAATATAATAATGAATTCGAAGTTAACTTTATAAAGCAATGAATTTTAATTGTATTAAGTAAGAGCTGCTTAATATTACAATATAATTTCTCTGTAGTTCAGAACAAATAGTAGGGCTCTGGAGGATAGGAGGATAAAACAAGGACTTTGAATAAACGTGCCTACCTTGTAGAGGAGTGGAGAGGAGCAGAGAAAGATTTTATGAAACATGGTCACAATGCATTAGCACAAAATCCACACATACAAACACTCAGGGGCAGCCTCAGGCTTTGGGATCTAGAAATCAATGTCAGAAAGTTCTCAGGGTGTAATGGGTCAATTGCGTATTATCATTCACTCTAAATTCTCCAGGATATTAATAGAGATTGAGTTAAAGAAAAAGAAAATGAGATTAACTAATATTTATTGAGCCTCTTCAATGTGTCAGGCACCATTCTAACCATTTTATTGATTATCTTATTTAATTTTCAACCATTATAAGATGTAGTTAATATCCCACAGATGAAGAAACTGAAGCTTGGAAAGTTAAGGAGCTTTTCCAGTCACACAGTTAGTGAAGGTCAGAATCAGGCTGTCAGACTCCATGTGTGCACTACTGTACACCAAGTACTCCTCTGGACTTGATGCTTTACACAAATATGACATGATTTCATCTTCTTCAACCCCTGACAAGTTAGGTATTACAACGTTCTTTTTATATTTAGAGAAACAGAGGTCCACAAAACTAATAACAAGTCATAATTTAAGATCGACAGTAAGTGTCATTGTTGCCCCCTTTTATGGATAATGGATGTCATGATTCATTTAAATTTTAGCTTCATTTACAGAAATTAAACATAATCTTATACAGGAGATTGTTCTATCACATCCTTCTTACATGCAGATGCAATTTGAATTAGAAAATACACTTGTCAGTTCTAGTTAGGTCTCTGGACAGCGTTTTGGCTGCTGGAGGCTTACACTGAGTTTGACTGTATACATCGTAGGTAATAGTAAGATAAGTGACTGGAAGTGATTACTTTATTATGGAGCATATAAAAGTAAAATGGTTGCCAGTATAATTTGGATTATCAAACAGCAGGAATCTTACTCATTGCATCCAGAATAATAAAAAAAAAATTGGCTCAATGTAGAAAAAGTGAAACTTGGTGTTTTAATTATTGTTTAGGTTTATATGGTGCATGCTTTTAAAAAAGAAAAAGAACAGGTGATAAATAATTCATTGTCATGCTATTAACTGCATTACCTACTTGTCTAGTGTATCACTCAGACAAAATAAAGAATTGGGGTGAGAGTTAACCAGACCTGGCTTTCAGAATTGATACCATTTTCCCCTTAATTCTGTGGTTTGAGTTGAGAGATTTCTCCAAAAGCAAGGGAGATATAGCTCCCTTTTCTCCACCTTAAAAGGCTGCAACCAGGCATCCACAACAACAGAGGCATAGTTAATCAGTAGCTTCCTACAATATTTAGAAGGAAGTGTCAGAAGCTTATAACTGAACATATTGAACTTTCCAAGGAAATAAATATCACCTTCAGAAATGGCCCACCAAGTCTAATGACAGAGTTTTTTTTTTGCTTTTCTTTTCGACACTCCTTATCTCCCGACTCCATCAAAATAACTCTTACCTTCCTAATTTTTCCCACGCCAGTTCTGCCAAACATGTTTATCTTTTCTTTGTTTTTCTTATTTTTTCCTTTCTTCTCTTTTTTTAATGACAGAAACTCCAATAGAGTGCATTTCATTATAATCCATGTAACAGGCAACATATGCCTTTTCAATCATTTTTTTAAAATGAATTTTGTTTAAATTTACATTCCCAGATAATAGTTCAGAGAGGGTTTTGGTATGCTCTCTATGCTTCCCTGAGAACTGCGAAGAGAGTAAATAACATAAGCTTGGCACTTAGGAGACAGAGCGGATTTTGCAGCTGAAGCATTTTCCCAATTATGATGGCTATGGCTACATTTGTCAATGGAAAAGCAAACTAACTCCTCACATCTGCTCCCTATTTGTCTTCAGGTCACATCTGCTGACTTTACCAATAAAAACTAGTTGTTATGCTTTTTTCCCCTTGCAGTTAGCATGGCAGAGATGGTACAGATGGGGCCGGCTCTGAAGTGTTGCCTTTTCTTTTCTCTCATCATCAGCAACATCTTCACATAAACCCAATTACAACTTTCCTTATAAGACTGAGTGACCAGGAAGATAGTAGGGGAAATTGCATTTTAAACTGCATTCTGTTTGGAGGAATTATTACTCTTTTTTTAAAGAAATCACCATTACTCCTGAAACTTCTGAAAAATTCACAATTGCACATGTAATTAGATAACTCTGGGGTATCACTTACTTTTAATCTTGTCCAACATCTGAAATATCAATGTTAAAGAGAACATTAGTTTGGGGGATATTCCTAGATAGTATCTTTGAGATGTAAAAAAAAAAAAAAATTCCTAATGGTGTTGTTTTATATATATTTTCCCTAAAACTAACAGTTGCTAAAAATACTACTACTTCATTTGTGGGAAAATGCTATATATTTTTGATAGAATTTCCTTTTTTGAAAATTTGAAATTTCTATTTCCACCATATTCTTTAAATTATTAGGACATTTGTAATGTTTTAGTTTTATAGTGTTTATGCTGTGTAAATTGCACAAATGCACACACAATAATTTGTGTTTGCAAAACAATATTAGAAGGTGATTATTTTCTCTGTGTTGTGGGAAAATGTCAGGCTTAGAAAAGGTGAAGTATGTAGACATAGATTATAAACTAGGTGGTAAAACTAGCCTTTTGCTTCAATTTTCTGAACCTAATAAGTCAGTGTTCTCTTTTGCTTTGCCATATTTACTTTTAATTTTGTACAGTTACCTTGTTGTGAAACCAAGTCACCCTAAAACTGAATTCCTCTGCAGAGTTATAATAAACCTCTCTAGCCAAAACTTTATTCCCTTTCTTGTCCCACCCCTGTTTCCCTCTGGATGGAGGTGTATCAAAGAAAAGGGGTGACTGAAACTGAGCAGGACCTGGCATGCCCTGCCAGGACCTGGCAATCCCCTCCATGCCTTCTGCTTCTTGTTTGGCCTTCCCCAAGTCCCAAAGAGCAGACTCAAGCAGTTAATGATTAGATCATTAGAGTCACAGGACCTCAATCTGAGGTATATCTTTGAGTTGTTCTGCGGAAACTAAGACACTCCTATCCAGTGGAGGATGGTGACAACATGCTGACTGCAAGCACATAGGTCTCAGACTGGTTGGAACCAGAAGATTGATGATTAAGATTCTGGAAACATCACCCTGTTACCTCACCACCAACCAATCAGAAAAATGTCCAGGAGCTGATCATGCACTCTGCAACTCTCACTCTTAATGATGCCTTTAAAAACCTTTGCCTGAAAGCCATAGGGGAGTTTGGGTCTTTTGAGCACTAGCTACCCATTCTCCTTGCTTGGTTCCCTGCAATAAATGCTGTACTTTCCTTCACCACAATCTGGCGTCCGTAGATTGGCTTTGCTGCACGTTGAGTTCAGTTCAGTAACAGCTGTGCCAAATATTATACAATAGTGGTATCAAGTGAAAATATAGTTGCATTTTGTTTGTTCTATTGAGAAAGAAAATTCCAGGCCCTAAATTTCATTTAGGAAAAGAAATTTTTAAATATCTTAATACAATTAGATTTAACCTAAAATTTTTTATTTTGGGAATTTCAGGATTATGGCATCACTGAGAAGAAAAAGAAATTATATCAAACATTATGTGTGATACATCAGTAGCTGTAGTTAAAATGTGTAGCTATTACCACAGGAAATTGGCAAACTTCAAAAATATGAGCTCTCTTATTATTTCTGTAGTTTTTTTTTTTTCATTAGTGGGTTTTTTCAGTTTTGTATACAGAGGACTATTTCACTATGATATTGTGAAATAAAATTTATATTTTATGGCAAGACAAGAAAAATTTAAACATAAAATATCTTCTCTGACCTTTAGCCTCCTCTTTCCCCTCTACTGAGCATTGTGTATCTGCCTTATGCATCAACCAAACCTCCCCCATTGGCAAAAATACCTGCTCAGCCATAAAAAGCAACATTCTCCTAGCATCAACAAGACAACTCCTTGAAAGATAACATTTCTTCTTGATCTTGTAAGGGGTCACAATGGCCCACCACTTTGTATTTATAGATGTGGATAGTGCAAACTGTCAATAACACATCACTTTTTAAAAATTAAATTAAATTAAGTTAAATTAAATTTTATTTTATACAGCAGGTTATTCTTAGTGATCTATTTTATACAAATTAATGTATCTATGTCAATCCCAATCTCCTAATTCATCCCCCTACCCCGCCACTTTCCCTTGGTGTCCATACATTTGTTCTCTACATCTGTGTCTCCATTTCTGCCTTGCAAACCTGTTCATCTGTACCAGTTTTCTAGATTCCACATATATGCAATAACACATTATTTAATGTACATCCCTCTGTCTCAAAAACTTATATAACTTTGAGCTCTAACTGGTAGAACAGTTCTCAGAGCTTTCTGAGGGGCTGTTCCTGGATTATAATCCTCAATTTGCAATTGCAATAAAATTTTCCATTTCTTTCTTTGATTGATTGATTAATTTTTCATCAATACTATAGACTTTAAGTCAGGCAACTGATGAAGTACAAACTAAATATATGTAAGTTATAAGAAAGTCAACTAACCCTCAGTTCTATTTTACTTATCCTACACACACACACACACACACACACACACACTCCTGTTTCATATCTAACCTGATTAACTTCCTCCAAAATCTGTCCCTCCTTTTAATCTAACACATTTTCATTTGATAAGTAATCATTAATTACTTGCAGTACATGTACACAGACCTTTTATTTTAGAAGAAACTTGCTCCTGTGTCTGGCATTTGTTTTGTCCTTTTAAAAAAAAAATTTTACAAAGTAGAGTACTTAGCACATTTTGAGAAATAGCACATTACTTATTTATTTATATTTTAAAAGCAGATGCACAAATATATAAATTTGAATGGGACATATTGGTGGAATGTAGAAACTTGTATTCTGTCTTAGTTTATAAGAGGCTTATTTTTTCTCTTCAGTAAATGGTCAACATTGAGAGTTCAAGCAGACCTTTCATAAAAGTCCATTTTTGTGACTAGTGGCCTGATTTTATATAGTTAAACAAGTGATATTTTATCTAAATATATAAAAATAATTCAAAATAGGTGTAACACAAAATTTGACTCAAAACACTGTCACTGAACAGTATCTAACACCACACAATCTATTCTCCCAGACATTTTTGAGAGTGAAAGCTTATTCTTTTTTTTTTAACATTCTTTTTTTTAATATTCTTTTCCACTATGGTTATCACAGCATATTGAGTATAGCTACTTGTCCTATGTGGAATCTAAAATATGGCACAAATGAACCTATCTACAAAACAGAAACAGACTCATAGACATAGAGAACCAACTTGTGGTTGCCAAGGGGGAGGGGAGAGGGAGAGGAATGGACTGGGAGCTTGGAGTTGGTAGATGCAAACTATTACATTTAGAATGAAAGCTTATTCTTAAAATAAATAAAAGAATATAATTTTAGAAAAAAACTATTTATTGACCAACAAAATATTTTTGTTATGTGATGGCTCCCTAGAATAGTTATTTTCAAAAATTATTTTCCAAATAATATACAACTTAAAATAAAACATACAACCACATATATTAAATGCCAAGATTTATTGATAACTTGAATGTTTAAAACAGGTGAAATATTATTCTTATGTTTTTTTAATGATTGAAAATAGGTTTAATTATTATTTCCACATTTTTTTAAAGCTGTGTCATCTGATACTGAATCACTGGTACTTTTCTCAAGAATGAATTTTTTTGTTCCTTTTATTATTAAAAGTTTAATTTGCTGTAAAAAGTTGCACTTACTTTTAGTTAGCCAATTTAAAATGCTTGATATTTTCAATTGCATCTCCCCATGGACAATAATATTTTGACTTAAGGAAATATTCCTTTAACAGATACTGAAGTGCTTGATACCCTTACCCCAAAATCTGCACATTGTAAGATATACTTAGTCCAACTTATTTCCATTTTGGAATATATATACATATATATATATACACACACACACATGTATATATACATATATATATATAATTATACACACACAGACAAATAATTACAAACTTTGTCAACTACAGCTACTATTTGAATTGATAGACTATTGTAGAATCAATTATGAGATTATTTTACTATACTCTCTTGGAGCTCAGTTTGGCTTAGTGATTATGTTCTGGCAGATGAAATAAGCAGAAGGTTGTTTTGTTTGTTTGTGATTTCCAACATGAGTCCTTAAAGAGAGAGAGCACATGATTCTTCATCTTTATTCTTTTTGCTGTCTATCAGTTCCAAAGCCATATTTAGCCACATGGTAGCTTCCAGTGTAGCAGTGAGTGATATTAAAAAGGAATGTCACTGTTGATATTGTTGGGCTGCTAGGCCAATCCCTGATTGCCAATCACCTATGAGAGAGAAATAAAATTTCATTTTGTTTATTTTGGAGTTTTCTAATACACGCAGGCAAACCTAATCTTTATTTACATACTGGCATTCACTGACAAAACAAATAAATACATAAAACCCTTTTCTCAAAAACAAGTCAAACTAAAATTAAATTAAGCAAAACACACATATACATGGGAATAAAATGGTTCAGGTGAGAAGGGAAGTGGATTCTTGGTGTCAAATTTTCAGAGATAAAAACCTGAAATATTGGCAGGAGCCACAGTAACAAGAAGATGGTATACCACCGTTGGTTTCGGGTTGGCAAATAATAGCCAAATCTTATTCCAATAGCTAGGTACGTATGGAAGGGTCAAGTACAACCCTGCCAGATTTACCATGTTCAATTCTAACTCTCCCCTGTCTCACAGACCACTATAGAGTTGGCTCTTGTAACAGCAATAGGATCAGAATAGGACCAAAATTTCTGTGAATCTTCTTGTGGGACTGAGCAGAGAAATACCAGTTTTATTCTGGTTTGGTAGCACTAATAGAGTCATATCCTGACAATACTTGACAGAATTGCTGACTGCCAGCCTTATCTCAAATGCTTATCTCTTAGTGACTTGAGGAGGAAGAAGAGGAAAAACTGAGAGGTGGAAGGAAGGTGAGGAGTACGGGGGGAAGGAAGAAGGAGGAGAAGACAGTAGACAGGAAGAAACACAGTTTTACAAGTCTGATGAAGTTCACAATTCTGTGATTTCTCATTACTTCCAGGGGAATATAACTATAAGAATGTATTCTGCAGAATGAATGTAGTGATGAGCATGTGGAAATACTATGTTAATGCATTTTAATTAAAAGAGCTTACTTCGAGCTGAAACTTTGCCATATGGTAGCCATATAGCCTTTTGCCTGTAATTTCAGTTTTCTTAGCTATAAAATATGCATAATTATATGGTGACCCAACAACAACTTGATTTTTTTCCCTCTCTTTTATTTTTGTGGCAAAAAAATACACTATGATAGACCATATACTCTGATTATAGAGTTATAAGAACTCATAAAACATAATTGAATCAAATTACATATTGACATGTATAACTCTCTCTGGGGCTGAATATACAGCTGAGAATGTAATAAAGAATCTCATAAGATTGTTGCAAAATAATTAAAAATACCTATATAAATTGTATGAGAAAATTTACTTAAATGTGCCTTATCATTTTAATTGTTCTTTATCAGTCGTTCTTGCGCTAACTCAGACAAATTTGTTTACAAAAAGAATAGTTCTGTTTTACAGCAAATCTTTGTAATATATCCATGAAGGCTTTATTGGGTTATTAGGGGAATGTTAAAGTCACATATAAATATTTTTAAATGTTTTGTAAAAGTTTTTCAGAAGTATCAATACATGGCATTGATAAATAGGGCTATTTCTCTCTATTTCGATTTGGAAAACTATAATACATGGAACAATCAAGGTAATCAAGTATCAGAATAAAATGGGTGCAACCCATCTGTATCTTTAAAAGACTTATTAATGCTTTCTATCATGGTAGAATATTTTGCTTTTCTCTGTGCGTTTTGTATCATGTTCAGAACATAAATGGGTGAGAGAATTTTACCATCAAGTAAAAGCATGCAACACCTAAACAATTCCAAGTCATGTTGCGTTTAATGTTATTGCTTCACTTTATCTTGTAACATCAATCTTCTGGGGAAAGATCTGGCTTCCTCTGGGATCTGTAAATGAGATTTTAGAATGTGATTATCATAAAAGTCACTCCATGTGCTGAATCATTTAAAAGTGTTTACATGAATTCCCTGTTTTCATTGAAGTTTTTATACAGACATCATAAAGCCGTGTGGAACACTGGAATTAAAAAAAAGGGGGGGGATAAAATTAAAAAGACAAAACCAAGTATTGGTGAAAATATAGGACAAATAAAACTTTCATTCATTACTGAACAGGTTGTAATTTGTTATATTATCTTATATAAAATTTAAAGCCAAAACTATTTTATGCTATTAGAAGACAGTATAGGGGTTACTCTGGGGAGAAGAGATGGAGTAGTTTTTGAAGGAGCTGTAAGGCATACTTCTAGGTGGCTGATATTGTTCTATTTTTTGATGTGTGTGGTAGTTGAATGGATGTGCTCACTTTGTGGTGACTTATTGAGATGTATATTTATAATTCCTGTATTTCCTTAAATACATAATATCCCTCCATAGAAAAGTATATAAAATATATATTAAAACATAACATTGTGTTATTTATGAATATTTAGGATATTATTTTTTTCATTTTGAAATAATTTTATATTTGTTGAATCTTACAGATGACTACAAGGTCATACTGAGAGTTCCCATATACCATTTTCCCAGTATCCCTGACATTAATATATATAACTATAATGTGGTTATTGAAACCATAAAAGCAATATTTGTACAATCATATTAATTAAACTACAGCTCCAATTCACATTTTACTAGTTTTTCTACTAATGTTATTTTCTACAAATGTCAAACTCACATTTATGTTTTATCTACTAACGTCCTTTTTTGTTTCTGAGAATCCTACATTGCTTTTAATTGTCATGTCTCCTCTGTCTCCTCTACTTTATGACAGATTCTCAGTTCTTTATATCTTTCAAGACTGTCACATTTTGAAAACTACTGGTCAGGTATCATACAGAATGTGAGTGTGTCTGGTAGTCTCATGATTAGGTTGAATATCATGGAAGTGTTACGCCCTTTTCAGTGCCTCATATCAGGGGACACATAACGTCTCTATGTCTTACTACTGTTGATATTAACCTCGATCATTTGGTTAAAATGATGATTGCTGGCTTTCACTACTATAAAGCTGCCATTTTGTTTTCTTTGTAATTAATACATATCTTGGAGGAGATACTATGAGAGCACGCAGTGTACTTTTCTATTGGAATGTTCACCCGTAGATTTGAGCTTTCACAGATCTTTCCTGCATTGATCTTGCCAGATCAATCTTGCCTGCAACAATTATTACGGTAGTGTTTTCCTAATGGTGATTTTGTATATCCATCATTTTTATGAGGTTTTTAAAAATGAGATGAAAAATATGAGAAACATGTGTCTTTTTTCCCATGGAGATAGCTGTTGGGGTTCAGGATGGGCTGCCTGAAAATGTGCCTCCGTGGAATATTGATTATTTTAAATTAAAGTTACTTAAGAAATGGTCAAACCAAGATGGACACCCACCCTCCCTTCTGTCCCCCTGAAAACAGGAAATAAATCTTCCATGTGAACTGTACCCGGACATAAAGAGACATCCTCATCACCAGATAGGGAATTCAGGTCAAGGAGCCTGTATTAACAAGCCTTGTTACTTTTTTCATTTACTACCCCAAGGCCAAACTCTGTTTAGATTCTTCATTAATTGGGCACCCAAAACCTGAGTTTGTCCTGTCAATTTGTCACAAAAGTTTTGTTTCTTTCTCTAAAAAACTATAAAAGCTTCCTGCTTTGACCATTTTTTAGGTCCCGCTTCCATGAGACACCCCCCATGCACATGAATCAAAATCTGTTTTTTTTCCTCCTATTAATCTGTCTTGTGTCAATGTTATTACTAGTTCAGCCACAAGATTTAAAGAGGGGTAGAGGAGGAAATTACCCCGCCCCAATATATACAATCCATATATTCCTAACTTTACCTACTGTGAGTTCAAAAAACTGGTGTTTTGGGCTTCCCTGGTGGCGCAGTGGTTGAGAGTCTGCCTGCTGATGCAGGGGACACGGGTTCGTGCCCCGGTCCGGGAAGATCCCACATGCCGCGGAGCGGCTGGGCCCGTGAGCCATGGCCGCTGAGCCTGCACACCCGGAGCCTGTGCTCCGAAACGGGAGAGGCTGCAACAGTGAGAGGCCCGCGTATCGAAAAAACAAAACAACAACTGGTGTTTTCATTTTTAGACCAGCCTGCATTTTTAGGGTGTGAATCCCACTGGACTCATTACTAGAAATGAATCGCCTTCAAGGGATTCACAGAAACATCAGAGGGTTCCACGACACATTACTATATATGTGTCCTAGAACAAGCCATCTATCTTTTGTCCTAGTCTCTCCATCTCTATATCTGTGTATCCTAATGAAATTGGCTTTCACTTTGAGCACACCTGCGTTTTTCAATTTTAATGCCTACTGATAAACCTATTCCAATATTAGCCTACACCTTCCGAAGTATGAGCAAGGGTTTCTAACTGCTACTAGAGACTGAAATGAGACAAAAATGAAAAACCGTCTTGATTGGATCTTGAGAACTTTCATGATCAAAAGGGGGATGAAGGAAGAAATGCCTTTAAGATGCAAAACAATTTAATGATTTTGAAATATCTGAAATAGGTGATTTTTGTGATGAGTATATGATAAAATGTGTGGTTTAATGTGTGTTGGGGTTACTGTATTTGCAGCCTTTTGCCTTTGTACTGATATATCTGTGGCTCTCTGCAGCGGGGATTTGCAAGACTGAGAAAAAGGAGTAGAGGGACAAATGACTAGCACAGGGTTATTTGTCCTATGGACCCTTTAATTCTTTTAAAAGTTTCTTAGCACCTTGAATTCTACTTCATCTCAGAACCATAAGTATAGTCCTTACTTCTAAACTCAATACCAGAACTTCTAGACCCACTTGCTTCCAATGATAAGTATAAGTTAATTCAAGTTGACTTTAAAGGATTTGTACATAAGAACTTAGCATGAGTTATAAATTTTACTTATACAGTCAGATTAACAAATGATGAAAACATTTACAAGACTAAATTTTTTCTTTAACAGAAGTAGAAACCTGAAGTACTGAGGATACTACAGGCTAGAATTTGGCTTGCTGGAAACCTGAGTTAGATTAAGGACTTAGGGCATTACTGGCCCATATGCTGAAATGGGTGGAGCTAAGAGAAAAAGTTAAAAAGCATCAATCCAAATCAAATGTCAGTGAAGATGGTCTGGATGAAAATGCACCTTGCAAAGAATGGGAGAGAATAGAAAGGTAAACTAAAATGGCTAAAAATATTTGCCTCTGAGGAACAAAACTAGCATGTGGGGCTTCAAGGGACTGTGATTTTCAATGTTAAGACTTATTGGTGCTATTTGATACTTTTTAACCTTGACCTTGAAAATATCTGCTATTTTAAAATTTAGTTTATTGAAAAAAAATCAATTTGTGTTTATGTGTGCATGTATATCTAATATTAAAAATATATGGAACTAAACTTGATTATTTAATGTGAACTATCAGAAGAGAATTACCATTATCCCTTGAGATAGAGAAATAGAATACAATAGCATGAGCTATTGGACCCAGGTTCAAGTTCAAATTCTATCATCAACTAGCTCCAGATGAGTATTCTTTACCTGAAAATGGTGATAACAAGAAGCTACAAAGCTGTCGCTTGACAATACAGCATCCTTGTGTGGATCAAATGTGATAATGCAGATCTTTATACTGGAAAGTGTAAGAACTACTATGAATTATCATTCTAGCCCACACTCTATAGAATTTTTAAAGTTATGCAAATGTTAAGTTATGATGACGGCCATTGCTGGAAGTCATTACATTCCTACCTCTTGCTGAGTTTATTCATGTTGCCTATATGATTGATGTCTGAATTGTCCTTTCTTTGAATAAAACCATTAATTCTATACTACTTAATTTTCAGAATAATATGGTAATAGCTCAAATATATTGCTTACCTTTGATTTTCTTTAGATAGTAATTATTATATATATGCTGAAACATTTTGGTCAGTCTCTTGTAACTTACAAATGAGTCCTGCTATCTTTGATTTCTGGAAAATTTCTCTATGATAGTGAACCAAAATATACAGTATCTTTTTCCTTAAATGTTTAAAAGCCAACATTGTTTCAAAATCCCATAAAAGGTTCAAAATGGCACACTACACTTTACCTTTCAAAAAAAAAAAAACTCTCCTCTGCCAATGAAGAAATCAGCTGCCTTTGTAGAAAATGTGATTTGCTAATCCATGATTTGGTTTGCAAATCCAAGTTTTCTTGCCTAGCTCATATCCCTCACCTATCAGAACTTACATGGAAGTAGTGTTCCGATAAGTATTAAATCTAAAGTTTACACATTACTAACTACAAATCATACAATTGCCACAGAATAGAATAGCACAGCTTGGATACTATGAAGAAAAGCGAGCAGGAGATCAATCTCCATTTCCTGACTTTGTTATGATCTACACACATCTGGGAAAAATAGAAAGTGCAGTGAAGCCACTGGAAATCTCAATAAGTTGAGGGAATATATTTTAAATGTTCTTAGGGACTCAAGCTTTGAAGAGCTAAGCCCGTGGGTCAAAAATATAATATGAACTTTTTAAGGGCCTTTCTTCTTTTTCCATTTCCCATAGTTTTTATGCATGGGAACAACCAACACCTGGAAAGTGTTTATAGACTTTGAAATGAAAATGACCAATTTACTATAGAAAAGCATGGCTGACCTGATGCTAGAATCCCAAGAAAAACCTTCCAAGACCACAAAACCATAAAATAAGCTTAAATAACTCATCTTTCATATTTATTTTGATAGCTGTCTTGATCAATGCTACATGTTACTGCAAATGTATTTCCTTTGGATTTTAGAAATATGTTTTAATCACCATGATATACCATTATAAATTGTCATTAAATAGGGTTTCTGGTGCTAGAAAATGTTATTAGATATAAGATAGTACAAAATTACCTGAAATTAGTTAAAATCTATTAGCACAATTTTCATATATTCTCATAACTAGTTGTATACATTTGCATGAGTCAATTAACTTATCTACTTCTTCATGTCTAAAATAATGAAATTGAGTGAGATGATACTTGATACATCTCCTAGTGTCAACACATGACATAATGGGTAAAAAAAAAGTCCATTTTACTACAGTTATGGCATAAGTAATAAATATCTCACCTTTACTGTACCAACCTTTCAAACCAAATAGTACCCCTGTAACAACTGAGAACCATAAAGAAAACAACATCAAAGGCATACTCGTTGCAAAATTAGATGCCCCAAAGATTATACTATAAAACTCATGCTCGTGGCCTATTTATATGTGAATATTTAAATCCAGAATCAGTATAATATATTATAGGCAATACTTTCAAGATTGATAATCTGCTCTCTACGTGTAGAACAGATTAAAAGAAACAAGTGATCACAAAGAGCAAAGACTAAAATATGCAGGCACATCAGTACCACAAAGAGAAGTGCTGTAATAGCAAATAGTGAGAGAAAAGACCAGAGCAAAACAAAAAGCAGGCAAAAGAATCAAAGATCTCTTGAGCATGGAGGTAGGCAACATATTTTTAAAAAGATAGACTTTCACAAAAGACTAGAGAAATTGCTAAGGGGATTCATTAAGTTCAATGTACTGCCTATAAAAAGTAGGGGAATGCTTAATACACCTTAGCAGCTTTAAAATGGTTAACGACTTTTAAATTTGTGGTCCTTGATTTTATAAATATCTGCTGCAAAAGTTGCTCTAGTCCTCAGATAGTTCACAGACCAGTTGAGGAGAAAAATAAGTGAACAATTACAATGCAATGTGTTAAGTTCTTTAATAGAGGTGATGTGATATTAGTTACATATTTTGTGCTTATGATGTGCTGGTTTCCATGCTCTTGTTTTATGCATTATATCATCCTCTGAACAGCCCTATAAAATGGATGCAAATTTTCCCGTTATAAATGTAAGGATACTTAGGCTGAAAGAGGTTAAATATCCTGCCAAATCACACAGGTAATCAGAATTCAAGTAGGGTTTGTACTTGTTTCTCTCTAATTCAACAGCCCATGAATTAGTCACCTATTCATAACTCAAGAAGCAGAAAATATGTAGATTAAAAAAAACCCAGGGGGCTTCCCTGGTGGCGCAGTGGTTGAGGGTCGGCTTGCCGATGCAGGGGACGCAGTTCGTGCCCTGGTCCGGAAGGATCCCACATGCCGCGGAGCAGCTGGGCCCGTGAGCCGTGGCCGCTGAGCCTGCGCGTCCGGAGACTGTGCTCCGCGGCGGGAGAGGCCACAACGGTGAGAGGCCCGCTTACCGCAAAAAACAAACAAAGAAAAACCAGAAAAACTTCCTCCAAACTTTGACAACTGAAATTATGTGAAAATATACCTGTTTGCAACAGTGAACAGAATTGTGCTGTGGAATCAAAAACTCATTAATATTTCAGCCAAATGTGCATTATAAGAGAAGGACTAACAATGTGTTAAGTGTATGTGGGTACAGGAAGTTTGTAAGTTGATGACATGCGTTTATAAAATAATGTTAAAAATTATCCAGATCATAAAACCTGCATTTCTTCATGTCATTCTACAATATGATTCCCTTTAATAATGAACGTTCCATGTTTTCCTCAAAGTATTTTTTTAATTAATTGCTAGAATACTTAGTATGTTCCTAGTCCCATTTGTACCAAGACTGTTTGAGGACTCTAGTTGAGCCTTATTTGGGAAAGCCCTAAAACTGTATCACTTAAAGGCCTGTGCATATTTAACTGTACCAGTATAATTGTATACACCATATCAGTTCTCTTTCCTTAACCTTCACTGATTGCTAAGATGAGGCCACGACCATAAAAATAGAACAGTGGCTTATATATCACAATGCATGGAGCTCACTTTCATGTTTGTGCATCTCAAACAAGTTTTGATATAATAACAGAATACTATCATATTCTGACACAATAATAAAATTTTAATATGATATGTATTATGAACAATAGATCAGAAAGTCATATTTTAAGCAGTTTTACATATGACAGAGTGATATGTATCCTCCCACATATCTTTGTGAATCAAGTATTATTATCATCCTCATTTATCAAGCAAGGCAACTGAAAAACAGAAAGATTCAACAATAAAACACAAGGACACACAGCCAGTAACTGGCAGAGCTAGTATCCAAATATAGCCATAGCAGCTCCAAAATCTCTGCTCTTAGCTACTAGGTGAAGCTGACTCAGATACAGGCAATGTGGTATCCTCCACACATAATATTAAGTACTGTGTTTCCCATTACTTGTTACATAGTGTTCCTTTATGTATTGACACCAAGCCATTATTGAATGAACTATGTGATATTGGATTAGAATTAGAGACATCAGCATAAACTCATATTTAGCTCTTAATAGAGACACTGATAGAAATATATAGAAAATATACAGATATAACCTTAAATATTTGTATATACAAAGGTTAGTATGCATGCATATATTTCCTAGCTCTGAATGCTAAGAGAGCCAATGAGATGACATTCCTATAGCAATGAGCATACCCAGAACCCAGAGCTTAGTTTCTAATATCATTCTGCAATGATATTAGAACCAATGAAGGGAACAAAGGCTCCTTAAAGAAATGGCCAATTTCACAAGTGGATGAAGGGAACTATGCATCTTGTAGTTTCAGAAGATATGAAAGTTCTCCAAAAGTAAAACGATGTGGAAATGACAAAGGGACACAGGAGCCAACTGAAAGGACTCCCAATGCTCAAATTTTGAACTTTTTAGGCAAAAAAATAATGAGTGTAGTATTGAATTATAGATTATAAAATAAATATGCATAAATACATACTTGTATAAAAATATTCAATTAATAAATGGAGACAGGGGAAGCAAATCTTCCACATAGAAAATTTTCAAATAATTTGTGTAGCTACTCTGTTCTCAGTGAGGTGGAGCATGGTCTCCTACTCTTTAAGTGTGAACTACACGTAGTGACTTTCTTTCAAAGTATACAGTACAGAAAGAGTGGGGAAATGAGCAACACTACAGTAAAGGAACCTGACAGTGTCTTTGCCAGGTGGTCAAGGCTAACATCATCGGTGACAAGTCGAGCTGATAAAGGAATCCTTGCTATATTGTTCTGAGAATGACATTTGACCTCCCCAAAAGTTATAATCCTAGGCGTAACCATGAAAAAAGTACCAGACAAATCTAGGTTTTGAGCTACAAAATTCCTTTTTCAGGAAGACAAAAAGTTTTTCTCAAGACTGTCAAGGTCATGAAAGACAAGGGAAGTCTGAGCAACTATTACATCCAAGAGGAGCCAAAGGAGATACAGCGGCTGAAAGTACTATGGGATCCTGGAACAATTAAAACGAAAAGATATTAGGGAAAAACTAAGGAAATACAAACAAAGTATGGAGTTTAGTTAATAACCATGTACCAATTTCAGTTCATTGGTTGTGACAGATACACCATAATGATATAAGACGTTAACAAGAGGAGAAGTTGGGTCTAAAGTACATAGGAAACCTCTGTACTATCTTTACAGGTTTTCTAAAATTAAAAAAAAAGTTTAAGTTCTTTGTAGCACAGCAGGTCACCAAAGTGACACTTCTGGGGAAAGAATCATCTTCTCATAAATTAACATACTTAGACCACAAATGAAGATATTCCATTGAATATTTCTAAACAAGTAGAAGTTTAAGAACATGTGGAAAAACAAACAAAAATGAAACAAAAACTCAGCTTTTAGGTAGTCTTTTGCTCTTCAAATGATTTGCTTTTGCTGAAAAATAAGGAAATGGTTTTTGGGTTGCAAAACTTCATATCTTGATGAATTTTGAGCTTATAAAACAAATTTGGAAGAAGAGATGAGGTGCCAGGTTATGCTGGCCTCAGCCTCAGTGACAATTTCAGTTGATATCAGTGAAGTGGGAGGAGAATTAAAGAACTTAGATGCTGGTTGTTCACCAGGCTCTTCTTTCTAGAAAGCCCTAGGGATGGTGGTGAGAAACACACACACACACATAGGTTTGGAAGCTTAAGAACAGAACTGGGCCACCATAGGATTGCATGATATAACCTGAAAAAAACACGTGATCCCATAGTAGAAATGGCTGTCTGGTGAACAGTTTAAGAGTTATTGGGAGTGTTGCCACCAGATCACATTCACCATTGAGAGACTCAGTTTTGTCAAATGATTAATGCAATTCAAATAACATTGAGATACTCAGCATCAGGTGAGGAGCAGGAAGATTTAGGAGAAATCTTCATGGACCAATTAGTGAAGACAAGATGGAAAGAGAATGTCCCTTCTTCCAATTCAGCACACCTTTGACCTCACACCTCCGCAACTTCCACTCCTGCCCCTCCCCAGTACCATGAGTCAGCTACTGTACCCTGTATGTTATTCAGAGAATGGGTAGAAATATTCAAGTGACCAAGATTGGATTTTCACTACGTGTCAGAATTGAGGTTCTTAACAAAAATTGTCATCAATTATAATAAATCATATTTCTTGCATGTCTAAATTTATGTACTATGATTTGTATCCAAAGCTCTTCCCAACATCTGAAATTTTCAAAAACCCTCAGCAACGTGCGAGGTGGAGATGATTGATTTTTGTGCTTTTCTAAACCCTGCTATTCTTAACCTCAGAGTCACAATGGCAAAGAAGCTGTTGTTCAAAACCTGGAAGGAATGGCAACTAGTGCAGTGGAAGGAAGTAAAAATGTTTTTGGATCTGCCTCAGCCCCAAAGATGATCCTATATTCTTTTTTTATTTTTTATTTCTTTTATTTTTTAACATCTTTATTGGAGTATAATTGCTTTACAATGGTGTGTTAGTTTCTGCTTTATAACAAACTGAATCAGCTATATATGTACATATATCCCCATATCTCCTCTCTCTTGCGTCTCCCACTCTCCCTATCCCACCCCTCTACATGGTCACAAAGCACTGAGCTGATCTCCCTGTGCTATGCGGCTTCTTCCCACTACCTATCTATTTTACATTTGGTAGTATATATAAGTCCATGCCACTCTCTCACTTCATCACAGCTTACCCTTCCCCCTCCTCATGTTCTCAAGTCTGTTCTCTACATCTGCGTCTTTACTCCGGTCCTGCCCCTAGGTTCTTCAGAACCATTTTCTTTTCTTTTCTTTTTTTTAGATTCTATATATATGTGTTAGCATATGGTATTTGTTTTTCTCTTTCTGACTTACTTCACTGTGTATGACAGACTCTATGTCCATCGACCTCACTACAAATAACTCAATTTCATTTCTTTTTATGGCTGAGTAATATTCCATTGTGTATATGTGCCACAAAGAATGAAATTAGAACATTCCCTAACACTATGCAAAAAAATAAACTCAAAATGGATTAAAGACCTAAATGTAAGGCCAGACACTATCAAACTCTCAGAAGAAAACATAGGCAGAACACTCTATGACATAAATCACTGCAAGATCCTTTTTGACCCTTTTTGACCCAAGATCCTTTTTGACCTCCTAGAGAAATGGAAATAAAAACAAAAATAAACAAATGGGACCTAATGAAACTTAAAAGCTTTTGCACAGCAAAGGAAAATGTAAAAGAAGATGAAAAGACAACCCTTAGAATGGGAGAAAATATTTGCAAATGAAACAACTGACAAAGGGTTAATCTCCAAAATTTACAAGGCAGCTCAATATCAAAAAAACAATCAACCCAATACAAAAATGGGCAGAAGACCTAAATAGACATCTCTCCAAAGAAGATATACAGATCCTATATTCTTAAACTCTGAAGAGACCTCCCTTAGGCCCTCAGAGATTTTTTTTTTTTTTTTTGCCTGTAGCAAGGATTATAACTCTAATTAAGCAACTGTGTCACCAAAAGTCAGCCAGGCTCAGTAGGAACTCACTCATGAAATGGCTGTTCCATCAGATAGAAATGCATGCTGGGTCAATCAGTGTGTTCACTATGGGGCCTCCGGTCTGGAGACTTGAGTTCAAGTTCCACATCTGCCCCTAATTATCTGTATAACTTTGAGAGACTGATATAACTTTCATGAACTTCAGTTTCTTCTTCTGTAAAATTGAGACTAGATGGACCGTAAATTTCCTTTTATCTCAAAAAACACTCAGATGCTATTTCTTCTCCAAATGCAACTACCATATTCAGTCAAAATCTATTATAACACATTGATCTCCTAACACGGTTAGCGGCTGCTACTTATCTGGCTGGAACATCCTTACCTCAAGCACCAGCATTATAAAGGGATTTATATACAGTGTTATTCCTGAGAAGTGTGCCTTTGGTAGAGGGGAATAGAAACTGCAAAGCAAAATTCGGTTTGTGCATATTTTTTCTGGAGAAAGAACACCTCTCTTCCCCTGTGTCCTAGCTTTTAAAATTTAATTTTTGCCTCCACTAGCCAAAGAAAACTAAACATGGTACAATTATTCAGTGAAAAGACAAGGGTTGAATAGAAAAACCTGGACAGTGCCATGATTTCATAAAATACAACTTTTTTATAGACTTAAATATGAGTTTAAACTTAGGACAGTATCTGTAGCATTTCAACAACATAAACATAAGCTGTGCTTTGTCATAAACACATACATAATCTCTTTTATGTTACTCAACTTTACATCTGAGTTGCAAAGATATGCTACTGTACTGGTTATACTAGTGGATGTTTCTGGGCTACCTCAAAATTAAATTGACTATAAAATAACTTTGATTCCCACTGCCTCTGTTTTAAGCTTTCCTACCTTAGGAAATGACACCACCATATCCCAACTACTCATGCCAGAAATCTAGGAATTGTTAAAATTAAAAATACAAATTGAGACTGGACTTGAGAATTCTCTGAGGAGACAAAACTGTTTAAGCCACATAAGCAAAACTAAATCTAGCTTAATAAACTAGGACAGAAGTGAAACTTAATTTAGGTTATTTCTTGTCATGCCTCTGATAATCATAAGAGAAACTTAACTCATCTTCCTAAAAATGGTATAAGGTACTCACTTTTTTTTTTTTTTTTTTTTGCTGTACTTGGGCTTCTCACTGTTGTGGCCTCTCCCGTTCCGGAGCACAAGATCCGGACGCGCAGGCTCAGCGGCCATGGCTCACGGGCCCAGCCGCTCCGCGGCATGTGGGATCTTCCCGGACCGGGGCACGAACCCACGTCCCCTGCATCGGCAGGCGGACTCTCAACCACTGCACCACCAGGGAAGCCCCTAAGGTACTCACTTTTAACCAATCCCCCACCATCTGGCAACCGCCACTGCAATAGCCAATCACTGTAAAGATTAAACAACTTTTTTATTTTCGCTTTATAAGCCATCCTGTAACATCAGGCCCCTGAGCTTCATATCGGTTTTAAATCGGAAAGCTCCCAACAGTTTGTGAACTGTTCTTATATGCACAATAAACTCTTACAAAGAACTATTTATTGAGTTGGTGGTTTTAATTTTGCTATTTCTGGATTTTGGGGGAAAGTTTATCAATTTCATTTATTTAATTATTTTATTTTCCTCATGTTTACATACAGTCCATCAGCAAATCTTATGAATTCAACTTCCAAAGTAGGTCTTGAATGGGTCGTCCTCTCTGTATCTCCCATTATCTACTATTTAAATCCAAACCAGCATTTTCTTATAATGTTCATTTCTTATAATGAACTACTCTTATCCACATCTCACCCTCATCTATTTACCACTTAGTAGCAAGAACTCATTTTTAAAAATCTAAACGTATGTCAATCACTTTCTGCTTAAATATTTCCATGGTCTGCCAGAAAATAATCGTGAAATTTCGTCCCTAAACCTTCAATTTGACCGGTCCTTCCTGACATGATCCTCTGCATTTCCAAGCTCATGCTGTCTAATGTCCACCTTCACTCGTGGACTACATCCTTACTGATCTTATTTCAGATGTGAGGTATACTAAGCTCAGCAATGGTTTACCTGATGTTACCTCCGCTTGGAAGGTTTTTACTCCCTGTTTCTCTGTTTTGCTTTCTTCTTTTTCAGCTTTAATGTTCCCTTTAACTGAATTTTAGTGAGCCCTCACCTGAATTAAATCTTGCCCAATTTATGTCATTATTGTCTATTCTAGCTCTTTGTTTTCTTCTTTATAACATATATAACCATTATATCAATAACCTATTCAGTTATCATCTATTGTTGTCTCTTGAATGTAAACTTCATATGGTTAGATTATACTTACCTTTTATTTTTGTAGCTCCTATGCTAAACCCATTTCCTGTTTGGTAGTAGGTGCATAAAAAACATTTTTTTTTTTTGAGTGTTGAATAAATTACTGGACCTCACGAAGGTTGTGGAGTATTCATCCTGTGATGTTTTTATCTTAATATGTGGGGTCAGGGGACAGTGAGAGAATGGTTCTGCAGCAGATAGAGTGTGAAATAAACAACTGGAATTATGAATGGTAGGGCTGACATTTTACATACTAGAAGACAGAGGGCTGGATGGTACTTTGCAACACCCTCAGGCTATCTGCAAATCTGGTGTCCATGTCTAAAATGAGAAACTCACCTCTCTAAAGCATGCCAGCAACCACTATCATTTATCACAGACCATTCTTTCAAAGTTAGATGTCAGTAATAACAGCCGAGAGGGAAATGACAAAGAAGACACATCAGCTTCCTCATCAGTATAAACAGACCGACATTATTTACTGTTTATGGTGTCAGAACAAATTTCCTCCTCAGTTTCCATTTGCACATTTTACTGACAGCAGAACAATGTGAACATTGTTCCCAGAAGAGGAAAAAATGAAAGTGGGTATTTGACACACAAGGCATTGGGATTTAGAAAATAAACTGGCTCGGGGAGTTGATGGCTATCCACAGTTCACATGCCCTTTGGAGAGGATTCAATCTATGAAAAGAGACTTATCTAGATTGCAAAATCTTTTATACTGTTCCCAGGAAATGAAAGTGCTTGATCACAACCCCCTGTTGGAGATTTTCGCCTCTTTTTTTCAGTCATTTGCAGCGTTCACCCCCTCCAATTCTCTGGAGCCTCTGTGAATAGAAGAATGTCAGAGGCCGGTTTCATAGAGTTTACATGTGGTATGGAACTGTGAAGTGTTCTGCATTCTCCAAGCATGTGGTTTACAACCTCTCTCTACAGCTGATTGTCCAAGATCTGAGTGCTTTCAGTCTAATTACCACTGCATTCATATTAAGCTGATCCCTACCTCAGCTGAGGGCTGTGCTTCTTCCCCTAACCACATTCTGAAACTATAAGGAATGTAAGATTGTGTTTGGGTATGTAAGTGTGCTTCTGCATTGTGTTCGGATATACGCAAGAGCAGTGAAAGAAACCAAGACAAGTACTAATTAGGTATACTGCTTCCCTTTTACTCATGAAGGTGACTCTAAGAATGGGCATTACTATCTTCTCAGGAAACTGAGGTATAAAGTATGTTGTACATTTACATAATAAAAAATCTTTAGTCTTATTTGACAAATTATAACATTTATATGTTTTAAACAAAGTAATAGTCTCAGAATCTGAAAAAATAAATGTATATGACTGAATCACTTTGCTGTACATATGAAACTAACACAACATTGTAAATCAACTATACTTCAATATAAAATAAACAATAATAATAATTATAATAATTATAAAAGGTGCTGCCTTTTTTACCTTTCAGAAATAAGTAATAATCTCTATAAACAATTCAACGTCGTCTGAATGTTCATATCCTAGGAAACCTCTTGCATATTAATTACTTTCATTGGACTGATAGGATTTAAGATATTTGTTCACCTCTTTCAAAATCCAAGTGATTTTTTTTCACTTTGCTCTTTACGGAAAAAATAAATGACAGCTTTTCTTTTTCAATTACCCTTTAAAAGATACATTGGTTGTTTCCAATGTTGGGCAATTATAAATAAACCTACTATCAATATTCATGCACAGATTTTCATGTGGACATAAGTTTTCAGCTCATGTGGGTAAATATCAAAGACTGTAATTACTGGATCATATGGTAAGAGTAGGTTTAGTTTTGTAAGAAACTGCCAAAGTGTCTTCCCACCAGCAATTGAATAATTGTTGTCAGTATTTTGGATTTTAGCCATTGAAATAGGTAAATAGGTATGTAGTGGTACCTCATTATTGTTTTTATTTTCAATCCCCTAATGACATATGATATCAAGCATATTTTCATATACTTATTTGCCATCTGTATATCTTCATTGGTGAAGTGTTTGTACAGATATTTTGCTTCTTTTTTTTTTTTGCGGTACGCAGGCCTCTCACTGTTGTTGCCTCTCCCGTTGCGGAGCAACAGGCTCCGGATGCGCAGGCTCAGCCTCCATGGCTCACTGGCCTAGCCGCTCCGCGGCATGTGGGAGCTTCCCGGACCGGGGCACGAACCCGTATCCCCTGCATCGGCAGGCGGACTCTCAACCACTGCGCCACCAGGGAAGCCCTGCTTCATTTTTAATTAGGTTTTTTGTTTTCTAATTTTTGAATTCTAAGAGTACCTTATATATTTTGAATACCTGTCCTTTATCAGATATGGGTTTTGCAAAGATTTCTCCCAGTCTATGGCTTGTCTTTTCATTCTCTTAACAGTAACTTTTACAGAGCAGAAGTTTCTAATTAGAGTGAGGTCTAAAACTTATCATTTTTTCTCTCATGGATCATGCTTTTCGTGTTGTACCTAAAAATTCATTACCAAGCTCAAGGTCACCTAGATTTTCTCCTATGTTATCCTCTAGAAATTTTATAATTTTGCATTTTACCTTTGGTCTACAATCCATTTGGAGTTAATTTTGTGAAGGGTATGAGGTCAGTGTCTAGATTCATTTTGGGGTTTTTTTGTTTTTTATTTTGGTGGGAATGTCCAGTTATTCCAGCACCATTTATTGAGAAGATTATCCTTGCTGAATTGTATTGCTTTTGCTCCTTTGTCAAAGATCAGTTGATTATATTTGTGTGGGTCTGTTTCTGGGCTCTCTGTTCTGTCCCATTGACTTGTCTATTCTTTCACCAATGCCATTCTGTCTTGATTACTGTAGCTTTATAGTAAGTCTGGAAACTGGGTAATGTCAGTCTTCTGGCTTTGTTCTTCCTCAGTATTGTATTGGCTATTGTGAGTCTTTTGCTTTTCTATATAAATTTTAGAATCAGTTTGTTGATATCCACAAAGTAACATACTGAATTTTTTATTAGGAATGCTTTTAATCAAGAGCTGACATGTTGACAATATCAAGATTTTTAAATCCATAAACATGAAATACCATTCATTTATTTGGTTCTTCTTTGATTTCTTTCATCAGTTTTGTATTTTTCCTCATATTAGATATTGTACATATTTTGCTAGATTTTTATCTAAGTATTTCATTTTTAGGGTGCTAATGTCAATGGTGCTGGGTCTATCTGAAATTGCAATCATCCATTGCTGGTATATAGGAAAACAACTGACTTTTGTATATTAAACTTATACCCTCTGGCCTTGCTCATATTGCTTGTTAGTTCCAGGAGTTTTGCTTTTTGTTTTTGATTTCTTTGGATTTTCTACATAGACAATCATATTATCTGCAAACAAGACAGTTTTATTTCTTCCTTCCTCATTCAGTATACCTTTTGTTTCGTTTGTTGTTTTTTTTTGTTTTTCTTCTCTTATTGATTGAGTTAGGATTTCCAGGTACAATGTTGCATAGGAATGGTGAGACGGAAGAAACCTACTTTGTTCTCAGTCTTAGGGGAAGGACATCTAGTTTCTCATCATTAACCATCTTGTTAGCATGAGGCTTTTTTGCAGATATTCTAGATGAAGTTGAGAAAGTTTCCCTCTGTTCTTAATTTGCTGAGAGTTTTTAACATGAATGGGTGTTAGATTTTGTAAATCCTTTTCCTGCATCCATTAATATGATTATATGACTTTTCTCTTTGAGTTTGCTGATGTGATCGATTGCATTAATTGATTTTCAAATGTTGAACCAGACTTGCATACTTACAATAAATCCCACATGATCTTTTAGTACAATTCTTTTTGTACATTGTTGGATTCAATTTGCTAACAGTTTTGGAGAATTTTTGCATCTATATCCATGTGAGATATTGGTTTTTACCTTGTTTGGGTATTAGTGTAACACTGGCTTCATAGTATGAGTTGCAAGTGTTCCCTTTGCTTCTATTTTCTGGAAAATTTTATACAGTCTTCCTTAAATGTTTGCTAAAATTCACCTCGAAACCATATGGGACTGGTACTTTGTGTTTTGGCAGGTTATTATGTATTGACTCATATTGTTATATATTCATAGTTTTAAAATATATGATATTATACTTTCAAAACCTTTTCCAATAAGAAAGCAATTGTAATGGAATTTTAAAATGTAAAGAGAAACAAAAAGTCATTATTTATGAATTTATAAGAAAGAAATACATTCCCCCTACTGAAACACAAATGTCCTTTGAAAAAAAAACAAACAAAAAATGAATATTATGAACACACACAAATACACATGCATATACATCACCTCAACTGAACCCTCTGATTCAAACCTCTCAGTGCCTTCTGCTTGCTTATAGGAAAAACACAATATCCTTACCATGGCCTATGAGTTCCTACATGATTGGCCTCCTGCCACCTTCTCAAATTGCATTTTGGATAGTTTTCCTCTCTTTCAAGCCCCATGCCAGTTATCTTTTATTCTCTCAAATCCACCAATACCATTTTACAGGGCACTTAAAAATATAAGTTTATAGAATTTCTGTACATAAAATGAACTTCTCCTGTCTTTCTGATTAGCATCCACTTATATCCTTTGATGTCCTTTATTTATTTATTTTTGGAGTAAACTTTCTCATGTCCTGATCAGGCTCCTTTGTTAAAAGCTCCTACGAAAATGACTACTCTTCCTTCATAGCATTTTCTGCCATCTGTACTTACATATATCTGTGAGTATGGGATGAATATTTGTATACCCTGCCAAAGAATAAGACCCCAGGAGAATAAGAGGAATATATCCTATATTGCTTATTATCTATCCAGGATCTGTGTGGCGCCTAGTAGAACACATTAGGCTTTTAATAAATAACTGTTAAATGAACAAATGAGTGAAAAAGTGAAGAGATATTTCATGGGGAAATGTACACAGATACAACAATAATATAAATCGCCAGTAACTTTCATATTGGTATCATAGTAATATTACTTTCTTAATATCATAATTTGCATAAAGAGTAAATCCATGAATGTATCTGTAGAAAATTCAACACCTAATGATGTTGAAGAGTAGAGCTTGTTAATAAAGCAAATAATTGCATGTATGTATATGTACATATTTATGTTTTGTGTGTGTGTGAGGGTGTGCTTCACCTCAATTACTATTACCCTTTTCTTGAATTTCCCATTTCTTCCTCTGAAAGTTTCAGTTCTTTTGAGGAGCATTTTGAATCGCTTGCAAGAAGAGTAGAAGTAAAAATGCAGCTGCATCTGAAGGGGAAAACAATCAAAATCCCTTTTTGTTAAAGGCCAAAAAGTGAAATAAAACTTGTGAGGCATGCATCAGTAGAAAAGTGTATTGTAATAGACACAAAGAATCCAAGATCACTTCATTTGATATTAAGCTGTAGTGTTTCTCCCATTGTGTTGAGGTTTAAGATTATACTATAGGTATAGGTACAGGTATTCTTGGCAGAGGCTGACATAAAACAGACAGTAAAAACATTTTCAGAATTGCAGTGATGTTTGTTAAGCAGTCTTAGGCCCATCAGAGGGTATTTTTCTTTCCTAAATCATACAGTGCAGTTGGCTGAATCAGTACATTTAAAATAAGAAAGAAATAGTGGTTTGCCACAGCTGCTCTCATCAACCTGACATATCCACTGTGGATGTGGTATCAATGGACTAGATCAATAAGAAAAATAATGGGGGATGTTAATTCTTTAGTGAATATGCAAAAAATATATAGACAGACTGAAAAAAATCTGTCAAAATACATGTCTGGCCCTAAATTATATTAATAGAAAAACATATATTGTTAAAAGACTGAATAACTTGCTAATCAACTGTGGTGTTTTTTTTTTTTCCATGTTAGTTGTTTCAGCCTTATGCTAACTGATTTAGTTTTTTTTAATGTGATTCCTTCATAAATCATGCAGCTATGCTCAATAGGTAATTTGAATTTCATCTTTCATTCATTTCGAGAGGAAACTTCAGTTGAAGTTAAATCGACTGGACTGACAAAATTCTCTGAAGAGTCTAGTGAAGCTAAAGCATATATATATATTATATATGTATTATATATAATATATATAAATATATATATATATTTGTAGAGCAGCAAGAAACCAGCTGCTAAAGTACAGTGCTAATACTGTCCTTGAACTTGTTAACACTTCCTATGTGCTAAAATGAATAATTAGTGTTGTTGTAAATCCAAGAATCCACAGAAAATCCTTTCACAGTAAAAAAATGATATCAGAAAGTTACAGTCCATTTGCTCTAAAGTGGAGTTGTTGGTGGAAAAGAATTGCATCAGTTGTTGTATAGTTCATCTAAGTTTATTAGGTGTGATTATTCCCATTTTGAAGATTAAGAAACTATATTGGGGGGCTTCCCTGGTGACGCAGTGATTAAGAATCCGCCTGCCAATGCAGGGGACACGGGTTCGAGCCCTGGTCCCGGAAGATCCCACATGCTGCGGAGCAACTAAGCCAGTGTGCCACAACCACTGAGCCTGCGCTCTAGAGCCCACTAGCCACAACTACTGAAGACCGCAAGCCTAGAGCCCATGCTCTGCAACAAGAGAAGCAACCGCAATGAGAAGCTCACACACCACAATGAAGAGTAGCCCCTGCTTGCCACAAATAGAGGAAGCCCACGCGCAGCAACAAAGACCCAATGCAGCCAAAAATAAATAAATAAAATAAATAAATTTTTTAAAAATCTATATAAAAAAAGAAACTATATCGGGATTATGAGATATTTTGTCCAAAAATGCATTGTGCAAGATAAGGGAATTTACTGTCCTGACTACAAAAACACAGACTCTTCTCCTAAATTTAATGGATATAGCATAGAGTAAAACCCTCCCAAAATGTAATTCTTGCTGAAACATTCAGTCACATATCATGCACTGTTAAGGTTGATGAAATGATTATTTTGAGTAACTGTAGAGGATGAGTCAAAGGCTATTTGTGTTGTCTCCAAGTTTCCACTATTGGGAGGTGTATTATTGGAGAGTAAATTACAGTCACCACTCTTTTGAGGACATGCACTGCATTAATACTTTATACATAGTATACATGTAAACCTCACAAAAAATTAATGGGGTTTATACTTCTCTCCATTTCCACATGAGAAAGTTAAAGTCTGGAGTGCTTGAGTAACTAGGTCAATCATACTAGTGATAAGTGATAGAATGGAGGTTAGAACCTACCTATATCTAACTTCAGAAATTGGACTTCTAATTAATACATACCCTACTATTGTGTATCTCAATGATCATTCCTTTTCTTTTCTTCTCTTCTCTTGTCTTTTTGCAGCAATTTAAGATAGTCACTAGCTCAACAGATCGTGATAACTTAATATCATTTATTTTCATCAGCATTTCCTTAAGGAAAATATATCCAGATTACAAAGACAGAACATAGTATGTCCAGGTGATTATAAAATGGAAAGTCAATCACCCTGAACAACAACAATTCAATAAATAAACTATGCTTTAAGAAGAACACAGTTATCATGATGATTTTAATCCTGTTGCTTTGTCAGCTCAATGTGTGAATAAGTTTTGACACAGAGATCTAAAACTGACATAAATAAAAAATCTCTACCCTAGTCCAATCGATCACCATTTGTCACAATTAATTTTGAGCATTATTAATGTTACCAAGTCCAAGCTTGTACTTCTCACTACACAACAGGCCAATAAATTGAGAGATGAGTTGTTGGGTCAAGGAATAGTTCCTTTATTCTGAAAGCCAGCAGACTGAGAAGATGGTGGACTATTATCCTAAAGAACAATCTTACCTGAGTTAGAATTCAGGCTCTTTTATACTAAAAGCAGAGGGGGTGTTGTTGGTTGTTGCAAACTTCTTGGTGTCAGAATCCTTTGTTCTTACATCTGTCCACATAGGTCAGGTCATAAAGTTCCTGTAAACCTCCAACAAGACAAATGTTATTCTCTGTTCTGCAACTTTTTATCTTTATATTAATGGGAAAGAGTTATACCTTTAAATGTCAGAGCCTTGAGAATGGGCTATCCTGTATATTTCAGGCTAGGGGCAACATTCTTAACTTGTAGCAAAAGCAATAGAATACAAAGGTTAAAGTAAAAGAAACAGATCCAAAATGGAGTCAGATTTATTCTTCCCTAGTACACTGACATATTTTTAAATATATTAAAACATTACCTAGGTAATTTTTATATTACCTCTCCACTGAGAACTTCTGGTTTATATTCTTAGTGTTTTAAAGTTTGAAGCCCAGTTTCTCAACCAGTTATTGCTCCGTATTTTAATATATAGTTTCAGGCAGTGATTTAACTTACTTATGGCTCCAACATTGATTTAATTGGCTCAGAAATACGCTTCTTTCTCTGCCACAAACACCATACTCTTCAGGCTCCCCTACCCTTTCTTTTCACTCCTTCATGTTTTGTGTTGATAGACATGGTGGAAATGATTTATCTATATGATAGATGGCTTAACATTTGAAACAGGTTTCATCAATGGTAAACAAGTCACAGGGATTCCCACTATCATGGCAACTGATGTGAATTCTAGTATCCATCTTGTAAGCATTCTTCAGTCTCATGGTTTTGATTATTGTTAAATAGTACACCATATGTTGGAAGAAAAACCACTGTGGTGTGGCAAATTGGTGCACACAATTGTTTCTAATTTAGAAGTCAAAAGAAAACAAAACAAGATAAATCTTTGAGGAAAGGAAAAATACAGATATTTGAAAAAAATATTTAGCTATTTCTTTGGAAGCCATGTGGTCATTCTTTACCTGTCTCTCTTGCTTCTGCCACCATTAGTCTATAAGTTCTTTGAAACAAGGGACCATGACCATTTCTTCTCCTCCTCTTCTTCCTCCTTCTTCATCTTAGTCCCCTGCATATTTTGCATCAATGGTAGGCTTAAATAAATGTTGACTAAATGAACAAGGATTACTAGAATGAAGAAAGTTTACTAGAATTAGATGTATATTTAAAATTAGAAGATTCTTTAGATCCTATCCAGCCTAGGAAAAGAAATGAGAGTTTTTAGATCTAACAAATTTAATGGATTTGTGGTGAATACTAGGAGCAGAGCATTCGGAAACATTGTTAGACAATCTCTGGCCTCAGAGGAAAAACCTTCTGAAGTTTGGCTGAACTTCTACATTTGTGAGCTCTGAAGTTTCAAATGCTGAGGTCCATCAGGGTGAAATGAGTCATCCTTAGTCTCATAAGCAGTTGAAAACAGTCCTTCTGTGAAATTTTGCTCCCCTAATTACCTAAATAATATCATTTATTTTATTATACAACCTTATTTTCCCAATATTAATGAAATAAAATGGATTCATTTGAAATCTTTCTCCTCTGGATGACTGCTTCACACTTTCAATTTGAATCCTCATAATTTAGTTCCAAAGAAATATGGAGGTCAAAATAAAAAGGACTTTTAATTTACAAGAAAATAATTATAGGGACCTGCAATAAAACTTACGAGATGTAGACACTTTATTTGGCAAAGAAATATTGATAAGATAATTACACACTGAATATAAGAAAAGATAGTAACACAAATATCCAGTTTTATCCTTTTGAGTGTACAGAAGGCATTAGACACAGTGGGTTGAAAACTAGAATTAAAAAATTTTCCCTTTTCAGTAACCACTCTTAGAGAATGATATTCCTAATAACATGGACTATGTTTAAAATGACATAAAAATGAAAGTTTTATATACCACTTGTTTTAAATGCTTTCTTTCTAGAACAATTAATCTTCAAAAAAGATTCATTGTGAATAATTGCCTAACAAATATTCCAACCTTCAAATACTAGGCCTTTTCTAAGCCATCCTCCACTTTGCTCTAAAGGAGATGGCATTTAAAAATCCAAGTTGGATTATAATATCTCACATTATTATTATTATTGTTAAGATTTTAAGATTGTTATTAAAATCTTCTGAGTGTAGTCATTTTTTATCAACAAGTAGACATCACTTAGATCTAGTGTGTGTGGCAGGGCAGGGAGGGGTGGCTTCTGAAGAGCCTCCTACCTGTCTTGACAAAGCAGGGGGGAATAAATAGGCCTTTGGAAAACAAATCTTGCAGAATAATAAAAGTATGTAAGAATGCATCCAGACTCAGCTGCAAGCCTGACCATTAGAGAAAATGGTTGGCAATCATAGTGCAAGGTTGTAGTTGACCAACTTCTGAGCCAAATTCCCTCCTAGATCACTATCCAGATCATTGAACCACGGCATCAGCATTGTTCTGCCTAATTTTGAACTTCTCATCACGTGGGCAGAAGAGACCCTACACTCCAAGGGTCTAGTGCCCAAGGTCTCTAAACCAGGTAAATTCTGATCAATAAATTATTCTAGCTCAGAATTTAGGGCATTTTGGGCTCTATGAAACTTTGTTTTACTCTAATCCCAAGCATTTTCCTTTCGATATGAAAGGTTTTCCATCATTTTAAGAGAATTCAGTGACCATGCATAATTTTTTAAAAAAGTTAAAAAGCTGCTTGCCTTTCATAAAGCAATAGTACATCCAAGGCTTCAAAATGTTTGCTTTATGAACTATCCCCAGCCTGTCACTTACAATTTCTGTTTTCATTATAAATAAGCAGCAAAATGTGCAGACTGCCTGTGTTGCAGTAAAACACAGCTGTTTCCATTTGCTCTCCCATCAGTTTTATTTTCACATCATTCTGCAGTGGAATTGAATTAAATCATTTCATCTCTAGAACAAGGAGTGTTCTGCAGCTTAGTAGCAGGCAGCCCTTAACCCTTAATTTCACTTCTTTTGTGTTTCCCAGTAGCCTAGAATTAGGACTTCAGTTTCCAACTGTGTCATTTGTCATATGGAATTTGGTGCTCTTGAATACAAATAAACACCTGACCCTACCTCACTCTCACAAAAAATTAAAAGAACCTTTGCTGAACTTTGAGTATCAAATGTAGTAAGATTCTTTCAATTCCAGGTAATCGTAGAAAAAAGTGTGAGCTTCCAAGACTAGGGAAAAATGTGACTTGTATATCAATAACACAAGTTAGGAAAAATAAAGATTAAATGTGAATTGTGTTTGTATCAAAATTGATGAATACATGACTATTATTATCCAACAATAACCATTATATTCATAGTGTATAGTCTTCAAGTATTGACAACATATTATATCACTCAATTAAAAAAATCACTGTACTGATTTAGGCAGGCAATTATTATTAACACCTTCTTATAAATGATGAAAAATGAGGATTAGAAAAATGGCTAATGTTAGCTTCAAGTCATATAATCCAGTGTCTGGAAAATTGAACATACTTTTTTGAATGAATGAATGAATGTATGGATGGAGACATCAATTAATAAGTCTTGGAGCTGAAATTCCAATCCAAATGCAGTGCTCCTTTTCTAAAGAGCACATTTTCTTGCCCTTGTTTACAGTACCAGTTTTTAGAGTTAGTTTCTGCCCTATACAAAGTTGGTTATGTTATATGAACTTCATTTATGTCCCGTGCTCCTTCTTTGCCTGGTATCTGTATTTACACTCATAGTATGAAGTGTTCTAACATCCTCAGGTAAACTCCCACCAACAGGTATGGGCCTTGTCACTTATTATTGATGGATGTCCTTGAAGTTACACTTGCCAGGAAGATACTAATGGGCATACTCTCTTGGGAATTGGCAGATAGCTGCAAAGTAAGGCTTTGTGACCTAAGTCCCACTCCTAGGGAGACTGATAATTGAGTGAGAACTCTGGGTACAATAGGATTCCCTTGGTTTACATCTTGGACACTTGGCAAGCGAGGCCTTTGATTTTACTACCTCTTTGGATTTTTAAACATTGCTGTGCATGCGGAAGTTTTACCATTCCCGCGCAGCCCCACTTAGGCAAAGATCTTTTGCTTGGGCAACCTTCTTGCTCAGAAATCATAGCTTTTATTTCCCTCTACTACCTTTTTCCCTGTCCTCCCTTGGCTTCTTAAGATTTATTGAACTCTTTACAATTTTTTGTCAGAGTAACACTTCAAGCTATATCAGCAAAAGGCCAATTGCCCATTAAAACCGGCATACAAATAATAATCAATAGAAAATTCAGAACCCCGTTTTCAGGTTAGAGATTGCAAAGCCTTTCTAAACTCAGAAAGAAGATTTAGGTCTGTGGTCTTTTTCACAGAAGACTAAAATCCTTTTCTTCCTACCAATAAATGGGCCAAATGATACCCTCTAATATAGCAAATGAAAAAAAAATAAATTTTTTCTGATAGTTTAATATTCTTATCTTAAGAAGTTAGTTATAACTACCGATTTAGAGAACTATTCTTTATAAACAGACTTTATTTTTTGAGCAGTTTTAGGTTCAGAATAAAGTTGAGTGGAAAGTCCAGGCAGTTTCCATTATCACCTGCCCCCTCCACACAGCCTCCTCTACTGTCAACCTCCTGCACCAGAGTGCCACATGCATTGCAATCAATGAACCTCCATTGACTCATCATCATCACTCAACGTCCATAGCTTACATTAACGTTCACCTTTGGTGTAATTCTACGAGTTTTGACAAATGTTCTGCCATTATAATGTCCTACAGAATAGTTTCACTGCCCTAAAAATCCTCTGTTCCTCCCTCCCTCGCCCTTAACCCCTGGCAACCACTGACCTTTTGCTGTCTCCATAGTTTTGCCTTTTCTAGAATATCACATAGTTGGAAGCATTCAGTATAGTTTTCTTCAGATTGGCTTCTCTCACTTAGTGATGTGCATTAAAGGTTCCTCGTGTCTTTTTATGGCTTGACAGCTCATTGCTTTTTTCCATGAATGATAATATTTCACTGTCTGGATGTACTACTGTTTATTTATCCATTTACCTACTGGAAGAATATCTTTGTGGATTCTGAGCTTTGGCAATTATGGATAAAGGTATCATAAATAATCATGTGCAGGGTTTTTTTGTGGACATGTTTTCAGCTCATTGGGTAAATACCAAGGAGTGTGATTGCTGTATCTTTTGGTAAGAAAATGTTTAGTTTTTTAAGAAACTGTCAAACTGTCTTCCAAAATAGCTGTACTATTTTGTATTACAACCAGCAATGAGTGAGAGTTCCTGTTGCTCCACATCAGCACCCTGTTTAATGTAAAGCGTTTTACTAGGTGTGTAGTGGTATCATATTGTTGTTTTAATTTTCAATTCCTTAATGACATATGACATGGAGTATCTTTTCATATCCTTATGAAAAGATCAGTTGACCATATTATGTGGATTGATTTCTGGCTCTTAATCTTGATACATTAATCTTTTTCCAGTAATTTTATGATTATCTCATGCAATACAAATAGTGAATATATAAGACAGCCATTATTAAACTTATTTTGTAGATGACAAAACTTAGGTTTTTAAAGGATAATTATTTTGCCCAGTGTCTGGCTAAGTTCTGTTCAATTCAGCTCTGTGTTGCTTCATAGTTTCTGCTTATTCCATTAAACCAAATGTAACAGTTACACAACAGAGTTTGGATAGAGTACTCAAAAAAGAATGACTAGGATGAATTCAACATTATTTAATATGAAGTTCAGTTGTTCACTTCTTCTTTCTTTTATGCTCTCTTATTTTAAAATTTTATCTGTGTCTGGATCAATCCAAAAGAAGGTTATGGATTTTAATGCACGTCGTGAGTATTTAAATCATAAAAGTGGCCACACCTGAAATTACTTTCTATTTAGTGCAAAAATTGTATGGATAACTTGACTTACTTGCACATTAGCACGTTTTCCCAACTCCATTCTTATGCAAGAGCCCAAATAAAGAAGATGCAAATGCTCTTAAGAAATCTCAAAAAATATAAAACCACTTATTTGCTTTTCTAAAGCTCTTTAAAAGCCACAGCATCAAGGTAGGAAGATAAGTTAGTTAAAAGGAACCCAATTTGCAAAAAGGCGTTACATTGCATGTGCTTTTACTTCTGATCTATTTTTAAGGTATTCAGTGTACATGCCATTGCTGGAGATGCTGCTTGACAGATGACTCTGTCACTAAGAAAAAAGATAATCATGTTTTTTAAAACTATCCTAAGAGAAATCAGAAACTCTTTGCAAGTAATGGGAATTTATCTGAAATAAGATCTAGTAGAGACCCATTAATATTTTTTGAGATAAATTCTTTATTTCCTTATCCTAAACTGCACAGCAGTAGAGATTTAAAGGACATACTATTTATTTGCAAATAGTGTTTTCCCCAATGTTATGGGAGTAATCTGAACAGGAAAAAAATGGTGTTAATGGCTTAGAAAGAATGTCAAATGGTAAGATGGCTTTATTATTCACATTTTTGTATGTGAATTGGAGACTATTATGATTCAGGGAAATTAAAACATTTAATAATCACTTAATAGGGCATTTAAAAAATTTTTCTCCCTTCAACAGTTACTAAATTAGCTTCTCTTCTGTGCTATTCGCAGGTCCATTTCAGCATATTCAGAAATATTACAAGTGAACCAAGGACTAAATACATCAAAATAAAAGTGATTGTTGACTTCTCAACTTGAATATTAATGACTCTTAATTGGAGTCCTTTACTTTCTTCAAATTTTATTCTCCTTAAGTGTGATTGTAGTTTGAAAACTGATTGTAAAATTGTGTACTAGAATTTTGAGGCGATTTTCTCAAGTATCTCCCATGTTATATTTATTCCCCTGGAAGTAAAAGTATACTTTTTCTTCATTGCCAATATTGAAAATTCCATTTGGAATTTAAAGCAATATTTATGGCCCACTTAAAATAAATAAACATTCATTTAAAAAATAATCCTTTCCTTTCTTACTTCCTCCTTGTTAATGTAAAGGGGAAAATTCTCAATGAGTTTTCTCTGTCAAAATGTTTAGTAGTCTTCTTCATTAAAATGTTTCTTATTAAAGAAAGTAGTGATAATAAAACAGTAATAATAATAATAATTTGGAGGGGTGATTACTTTGTTTTTGACCTTTTACTAAGCCCCTTACATGGATTATTTTCTTCATTGCTTTGTTCTACAATTTTCTAAGTCATCTTATCAAGAATATACTTATGTCAGTGGCCATATAAGGAACAGTAATGTCTAAATATTTTTCTGAGAATCCACTTAATTAAATGTACACTAGATTTTTTTCCCCAAATACAATTCTTTTAAAGTCTTAAAATAGGTGGATAAAATTTAAAATTCAATAATGTTGAAAAAGACCACATAAAACATTCCTGGGCAAATAATGAACTTGAAGTAGGATGCATTCTAGGCAATGTGGAGTGTCTTGGACTACCCATTGCAGATGATGAGAACTGCCTGGATTTTGAAATATATATTTTTTTGTGTTGTGATCAGTGATGCCCAGATAGCTGGTAAAACATTATTTCTGGGTATGTCTGTGAGCATGTTTCTGGAAGAGATTAACATTTGAATTGGTAGACTGAACAGAATAGAAAAGTGAGGGAAGAATATATTTGCTTTCTATGTGTACTGGGGTGTCCATCTTCTCTTGTCTAGGACATCAGCACTCCTGGTTCTTAGGCCTTCACCTTGGACCTGGATTTACACTGTTGAGCTCCCCTGGTCTTCAGGCCTTTGGACTCAGAATGAATTATGCCTCTGTCTTTCCACTGGTTCTCCAGCTTCTAGACAGCACATCATGGGACTTCTTGGCCTTCATAATGAATGGCCTGAGAGGACCTGAAGGCACACGTTATTTACATAAGAAGTGGTCCAAATGCCCATGGTCCCCACTCCTGCTACATTGCTATCTCTCTCTAGTTCCCTCAGCCTGCACCGCTGGTCTTGTGGGAAATTCCCTACAATCACTTGGTAGAGGAAGAGAGGGCCTAGTTTATAGCTGGTTCTGCAGAATATTCAGGCACCACTCCAAAGTAGATAGCTGCAGCACTGTAAGTCCCTCTCTGGAACAACCCTGAAGTATAGTGATAAAGGGAAATTCTCACAGTGGATAGAACTTAAGGAACACAGTGGTTGTTCACTTAGAAGGAGAAATGGTCAGACATGGAATTATACACTGATTCATGGGCTGTAGCCAGTGTTTTAGCTGAAGGACAGGGTCTTAAAGGGAACATGATTGGAAAACTGGTGATAGTAGAAATTTGGGGAAGAGATATGTGAATAGACCCCTCTGAATGGGCAAAAGACTTGAAGATATTTATGTCCTATGTCAGAACTCATGAAAGGATGGCCTCAGCAGAGGAGGATTTTAATAATCAAGTGGATAGGATGACCTGTTCTGTAGCTACCAGTCTTTCCTCAGCTACCCCTGTCATTGCTCAATGGGCTTATGAACAAAGTGGCTATGGTGACAGGAATGGAAGTTATGTACGCACTCCATCTTGTATCGAGGTAGGTATAGTTTCTTAGAATCAAAGATATTTCCTATGCTTGGTCTGAAGGTGAGTAGATGGCTTCCATGCATCTGAACAGTACAGAAGTAGCAGGTGGCATTCTTGGACCTGAAGGAATATTTCAAGTGTAATTTGTGTTGGGCTTAGACCTGAAGTCTGAATAGATTGAAGATATCTCAGTGGAAGCTTGAGTGGATTGCTGGCTTTGAGAATTATACCCAACATTCATCCCCAAATCAAGTTAAAAACTATAAACTTTGACACAATCTCCTAGAAAAATGTGGACTCTCAACATGATTAATACCAAATTTCTGCCACCCTGATAGAAATGTAGCTCAAAGTAAAAGTTAGTAGAACTTCTAGAAAATAAACTTATATTAATTAAAATTCTAACACATAAAATCTCTATGATTTTTCATACTTAATAATTATTAAATTCTAAATGGTAGTACTACTTATCACCCCAGTATTTTAAATAACTTTTATTTGGTACTTGGATTGTCTCTTTGGTCCTGATCTTTCACTTCTTGGCTATAATATGGGTGTTAGAGTCTAAAAAAATCTGTCTAAAATAGTCCCCTTGCTGCTGCTTTTTTGTAGAATTCACTTATGGATTATAAGAATAAGAATTTAGGACTTCATCTTTCACATTCTGCTGGTCAATGAATATGTACTACAGTATGTAATAATACCTAAGTCCTTCCTCCACTCTGAATTCAATCCAATTCTAATATTAGATTTTGGAAGTGGATTTTGAACATGGCCTGTTTGACTAATGAGATGATCATTTTTCTATTCTTTTCTATTTAAATGCTGAGTGGCGGAGCTGTATTTGGGAGGGCAATGATTTCATTACACCGACAGAGGGAACTGCATTTCCAAAAAAACAAAATCCAAGTTGGCTAAGGGAAAATGTTCCATATCACATTGAAGGAGCCACAAGAGAAATGCCGACAAAATGTCACCTCACACACAATGACTATAGGATTACAAAAATCTAATTAGCCATTTCATTAACTGAGTTCTGTATGTGGAGATGGTAAACAATGGGGACTCCGAAGCATCCATTTGTCAGAAATCTATGGAACTGTCAGGGAGGTTGTTCAATAATTTGTTCCCTGTATTTTTTCGGGCAGGGCTAGGAGGATTGAGTGACATTAAAAGTGACTTATTACAGGTTTTTAAAAACAGGGCACTTTCGGGGTGCTAAATCCAGTATTGTGAATATATTGACAATGATGCTTTTAAATTGTTTCTTTTTTTCATCCCACACAAGCTAATTAGGTAAATTTATAGATATGATGTTACAAGGGTCACATCTGTCAAAAGTCATCCAAAAGATGCTATTTGGCGCAATTGTAGGTGCTATTTTCATATAGCACTTACACTATCTACTGATTATCCAATTAGCTTAAAACTCTTTGAAGGCATGTGCCTCGTCTTACTAGATTCCATAGGTTTTAGTGTCTGAGACATTTTTGAAGTAATGAATAAGTGAAGGAAACAATTGTTAAAGGAGCAAAGGATTTTAACTTCAAAATAGCAAAGCAGTATAGATCCAAGAAAAATGGAGGAAAATTGATGCACTGTTACAATTTCCAATTTATTGAAACAACTCACATGGTCTTCAGTTTAGTTTCCTAGTAAAATGCTAAGAATTGCCACTGAATTTTGATAAGGATGTTATTGAAGATGAAAAGCACTGAAATCGACAGCAGTCAAGCTTCTGTCAATTGTAACATTTTACTTTGGGGCTGGTTAATGTATCTGCAAAGGTTATTGCACATTAGCAAAGCACACAGTGAATGATCAAGCCAATTGACACTTCTCTGATGTAATTGGTGGCTGCCAATTTGTCACTTGGCCTCTCTCACTTTATAGGTCATAATTATAGATTGAGTCCATGGTGAGATCTGAAGACTTTATCCCAGCTGCCTTCAGGGTGTGGTTTTCAATGCTTCAGTGAAGGAGAAATTTGTAATGTTCATATTGAGAGATATATAGAGAAAAATGAGGGAAAGTTCCTTCCAAAACAAACAAACAAAAAAACCAAAACCCAAAACCCTGACTCTTAGATAAAAAGCAATGAGAAGAAAGGGTAAACCTAAATGGGAGTTGAAGGATGCTGGAAATGGCCGTGAAGATAACCAAGACTATCAACAGAAAGTACCTTTAAGTCATCTACAGTTGTTTATACAACGGAAGATACATTAAAGAATGATGTATTGTCACTAAAGTTGTGGGGGAATTTTGAATTTTAGACCAACTTCAAGTTCACATGAATGCTTGGGTTCTGATTACACTTACATCAAGGGTGGATCTACATATAAAGTATGAGGGCTGTTACAGTCACTGCATGGCAATTATGAAGTGAGAATTTCTAATGAACAGGTTGACTATTTTTTGCACAGGATGCTGTATCAGCCCATTTGACTGATGTCTGGGGGGCAGTAGTTTAGGTATCATGAGCATAATGCAAAGATTCTTCTCTTTAGAACCAAAATTTTATTTTCCCATCCTATATTTATATCTCAGAATATAGCACAGGATAGAACAAAAGGCCAAAATTCTAACCAACTAAGTACTTACATCTCTATAAACTCTCACTTTGCGGATGAAGAGGCTGTGATTCGGCCCCAGAAGTTCAAGACATTGACACTTGCAAAGTTCCCCTGCAAAAAAATAAAATTCTGCTCGAATAACATAATGGAAATTCAGGACATTTACTTTGTTTCTATATATATTGAATTTGTTCAAAAACTAATTTTCTACCTAGAGCAGGCACCAGCACAAACAAACAAATATAATAATAGAATTTTGGTTTAGAATACCAAACAATGAGATTAATGAAGTAATGCATTGTATTGGAGGAAACTGCATTAAAGAAACTTCCAGTGACAGAATTGGTTACTTTCAGTTTTAAAGTAAAAAATGAAATTTTTTTTTAAGTTTTTGTCTTTTGTCTTTACAGATATTCAGGAGAAGGTGTCATTTTAAAGACTGATATCTTTATAAAGCGATTTATCTATTAGCCATTTTATTAACTAGGATTCACAATGATCTCCTTCAATTAAGTACAGTTACTTCTTTGTTTGAACTAAGGTCTCTGGATATTTTACTGTCATCAATATTGATCAGTAAGAGATAATGAGCTTATAAACATAAACATTATAGTTATTTTCATAATAACACTAAGATATTAGTGGCCTTTTTTCACTGTGTTGACATTTATCCTGATGTTACAAAAGCAAAAGTGGTCAAACAATGCCGTAGAAAAAAGCACGGCAGCCACACCAGACTGCTAGGTAATCACCGTGTTCTCCGTCACCACACACTAACAGAATGCTATGCCAGTAATACACAAGAATGTCCTTAATGAAAGTGAATAATATTAACTTTATGAAATCTCAACACTTTAGTACATTTTATTTTTTATTCTATTTTATTTAGTATTTTGTGTTACAAAATGAGGAGCACTTTGTTGAAAACCGTAGTAGATGGTTGTCTATAGGAAAAACGCTTGTACAGTCATTTGAGTCGTGCTGAGTTAGCTGCTTTTTTCACACAACACCGTTTTTACCTGAAAAAGCATCTGAGAGGGGAACTATGCATATTGATAAGCATTTGTGGACTTTTCTCCAAAAAGGAACAAAAAGTCAGCCTATTCCCATAAGGAAAACAGTAGACTTTTTAAACCAAAGATACAATTTGATATTTCAAGTGAGAATTAGAATTTTGGAAGACCTATATCTGCCATGTGAGACTGACAACTTTTCAGTACTTAAAGGTGTATCTGATAATATCTGTGGGATTTTAAACAATTGCAATTTTTGATACAATGAATTGAATCAACATTTGGAAGTTGTATGTAACTCAGCAAACCAATATTTTCTAATTGAAAAATTCATGTTGGTACAGATCCTTGCAGGAGTAAAAGATCTATTCAATGGATTTTAATGTAATACAGCAAGAAAAGTTCATTGATAAGGACTCAGATTCTACATTAAAACTAACCTTTAAGAAACTATCCCTTGGTGTTTTTTCTCATAACATGAACAGTGATATCCAAAATAATATTAACAGACTTTACAAGTACTAATTCCATTTCTAAATATATATCTGTATGTGTGGCTGTTTTTTTTTTAAACATACCTCAACCTAAGTAGCATATCACAGCAGATTGAACATCCAGCTGTCTTCTATTAAACAAGTCCTTCAACACTTGAGATTTGCAAAAAAAGAAAGAGAAATAAAAGAATGTTTCTCTTCTCACTAGTTATTTTTGTTTTGAAAAATACAACTATCTTTCATAATTATGTTATTTATGTCAACCATTAATAGGTTTTTTATTTTAAATAAATAAAGTATTTAAAAAATTCTCAGTTGCAATGTCAAATACAGATAGTATTGGTAGATAAAACCACATTTTAAAAAATGCTCTTTGGGATCCTCAATAGATTTTAAGACTGTAATGGATCTTGAGACCAAAATATATGAAAACTGTGATTCAGGTACATTATGTACTTTTGTTCCCTCCAAAAGAGAGGACATGAATTTCTAAACCACTTAATGTCTGTTGTACTTGTTATAATTAGATAATTAATAAAACGTTATTCACAATGTTGAATTATGTGTCAAGCGTTTTAATTTCTGATGTTTCTATGAAAACTAATTTGAAAGTAAATAGATTTTTTTAAAGAAAAGTTTATAAATTAGATATGGTTGAAGGAAGTGTAAAATACTGAGGGGAAATAGTGTAAAAATCTGGAAGGATTCTGTCCTCAGTTTGTAATGCCTTCAAATTCTTACTACCTCTTCAAAAAATTCAAATTAATAATCTTCTCATACATAACAATTTATGTTATGTAAGAAAATGAAGTGAAACTGGAGTCAGCAGAACCACACTACTAGAAACGTGCACTGGAAAGATCTTTCCCTACAAGAAAAAAAACTGGCTATTGATCATCCTATGTATTTTAACTAACAAGGTATTCAAAACAGTTATGCATTGTTTTTAATGACACCAGATTCTGACCAATTTTGAAATTAATTGACCAAATACTCATCATGCTAATACTTGTATTGAGCTTTTAGTTTTGTTACAGTTCACAGAATTCAATAATCCTCCATAATGGTTCTTGTAACTAATATGCCATAACATATAAATTTAATTCTTTGCTATTTAAGTCAACTTCACTGAGAGATTATTTACATAAAATAAACCCATTCATTTTTCGTATCTGTTTGATAAGTTTTTGATAATTACTCCCAGATACAACCATCCCACCAATCTTGAAATAGAACATATCCATTATCTCAGAATAATCCTTTATGTATAAACCACTCTTAATCCCTATCACATAGAAAACCAGTATTCTGATTTCTTTTGACATAGATTAGTTTTGCCTTATACTGAATTTTACATAAATAGAATCATACAATATTATAGTGAAAGCCCTGACAGTTATTTTTTATTTTTTGCAATACAAGAGCATAACTTCAGGTTTAATTGCTGAGGAATACATTACAAAGAGGAATTTCCTTCAAAGATGGCTATGGTAAATGAACACAGGACCAGCCACTCCACTAGATAAAGAGACAGGCCACTTGCCCCCACGGAGGCTTCTTTGTTTTAGAAATCTTGGTTGATTTCAATAAGAGGCCATTTGGGCAAGCTGTTTTATTCTCTTCCCACGCTTTAAATTCCCACCCTTAGGTTTTTAATTCCCTGACAAAGAATGAACTTGAAAAACCCTGGGTGGGTCCCCACCCTCAACCCCAATAAAAGCAGAATTCTCGGTCCATGGGTTATCTCTCTCCCCATGAACTTGCTGTGTGGCTCCAGGTGTGCTGTGTAATTTCCAGGTCTTGTAAGTAATAAACCCCTGTTTCTTTCAAAGTTTCCTGATGGTTTTTGCTGAAGGGCATCTTGCAACCACAATAAAAATCACAAGAGCTGATCCAACCACAGCATTGGTTATTGATAGGCTGAGACCAGCACAGAACAAATATATATTATTTTCTGTCTTACTTTTTGTTCATAAAATTCTTTTGTGTGTTAGTAGTTTTTATCCTTTTTGTTACTGAGTAGCATACCATTATATGAGTGTACAGTGATTTGTTTATCCATTTACTTTTTGGTGGAAAATTGAGTATTTCCAGTTTGGATCTACTAAGAATAAATCTGCTGTGAATATTCATGAACAGGTCCTTTTGCATATATATATATATGTATGTGTGTGTGTGTGTCTCTCTCTCTCTCTCTCTCTCTCTCTCTCTATATATATATATATATATACACCTTGGTCATGTACCTAGGAGTGAAATTTCTAGGTCTCATGAAAAGTATATAACTTAAAGGTAACTGGTAAACTTTGAATCAAAATGATCGTACAGTTTCACACTCCCACCAGCAACGAATAAAATTTCTAGTTGCTCAATGTTGTTGCCTAAATTTAATATTAACAATTTTTTATTTTTATCTTTCCTTTTAGGTAAGTAGTCTTATCTCTTGGGTTTTTTTTTTTTTTTTTTTTTTTTGCCGTACGCAGGCCTCTCACTGTTGTGGCCTCTCCCGTTGCGGAGCACAGGCTCCAGACGCGCAGGCTCAGCAGCCATGGCTCACAGGCCCAGCCGCTCCGTGGCATGTGGGATCTTCCCAGACCGGGGCATGAACCCGTGTCCCCTGCATCGGCAGGCGGACTCTCAACCACTGTGCCACCAGGGAAGCCCTCTCTTTGGGGTTTTAATCAACATTTCCCGATGATTAATGATGTTGAACATCTTTTCATGACCTCTTAGATATTCATATATTTTCAAATCCTATAACCATTTTTCTTCTTCTTATGCTTCAAGAGTGCTTTACTTATATATTATGGATATAAGTCTTTGTTATATTTCTATCATGTATATATGCATATGTATTTTTGTGGTTTGCCTTTTAATTTTATTAATCACATATTATTCATTGCATCTTGTAAAGACCAGAGTTTTATTTTAATGTAGTCCAAATCATTATTATTTTGATTATTTTTATGCTTGTTGTTTTATGTTCTTTAAGCAATCCTTTGCTATCCCAAAGTTATAAAGCTTTTCTCTTATATTTTATTGCAAAAATCATATCACTTTACTTTTTACTTTTAGGGCCATGGCCCATTTTGTGTTCATTTCTGGGTACGATATAATATAAAAGTGAATTTTTAAAAAAATGTTGTTTCAGAACCCTTGTTGCAAGTAAAATCATTTTTGGTTTGAATTATCTTTGCACCATTGTTCATTGACAATCTATGTGTAGACTCTTTCTGGACACTGAATTATTTTCTATTAATCAATACATTTACCTCAAGCAACATTTTCTTCACTATTATTTTTACAACACCTCTTGTTTACAAACAAACAAAAAAACAAAACATTCTATCCCCATTGAATTCCTTGAAATTTTGTGAGGAATCCACTCCCTGTGTGGATTAACTTCAGGACAATTTAATCTGTTCTACTGACCTATATGTCTATTTCTATGCACTATTTCTATTTCTGTCCACTATCATTATTAGTGTAGCTTTCTAGAAAATCCTGAAATCCAGGAGTTTAACCTATTCATCTCTGTTCTCTTTGCAAAATTTTTTAGCTATTACAGAGTTCTTTGTTTTAAGAGTTTACGTTTTTTGGAGCAGTTTTAGGCTTACAACAAAACTGAGAGCAAGGTACAGAGATTTCCTGTATAATCCCTGCCCCACGGTTACAGAGTTTTTTCACATCCATATGTAATATTTGAGAAACAGTTTTCTAATTTCTACAAACAAGCATGCTGGAGTATTAAGAGAAAAACACTATTTCTTTTACTCTACCCACAATACTTCTGACACCAAATGGTTGTGCATTTTTCCCACACCAACCAATCCTCCAACTCTCTGGACACCAACTGTGTGTCCTACAATTCAGTTATGATACTAACTACCTGGAGTGACCACAGATCCCACAGGTAAAAGACTTAATCCTACAAGACTACTCCCCACTTCAGATGCTGGTTGTAAGTCCTGGGGTTGTAAACGGACTATAAATTGGAGGTTCCCACAAGCCCCTCCTCAGTTTCTATGATTTGCTATAAGGCCTCACAGAATTCAGGGAAACACTTATGTTTACCACTTCATTATAAAGGATAATGAAGGATACCGATGAACAGCCAAATGAAGAGGTACACAGGGAGAAGTCTGGAAGGATTTCAAGCACAGAATCTTTGGTCCCTGTGCATTTGGGGTGTGCCACTCTCCCAGCATCAACCCAGAAACTCTCCAGACTTTGTAATTTATGGATTTTAATGGAGGCTTTATCACACAGGCATGATTGATGATTAACTCTATCTCCAGCCCCTTTCACCCTCCCAGAGGATAAGAGGTGGAGTTGAAAGTTCCAAGCTTCTAATCATGGCTTGGTCTTTCTCATGACCAGCCTCTACCCAAGAGCCCACCCAGAGTTGCTTTATTAGAACAAAAGATGCTTCTGTTACCCAGGAAATTCCAAAGGGTTTGGGAGCTCTGTGCAAGACATTCCCATCACTCCCATCACTCAGCAAATTATAAGGGTTTTAGGAGCTTTATTTCAGGAATCCAGACAAAAGGCCAAAGTTAGAACAAAAGATACTCCTAGCACCCCTATCACTTATGAAATTACAAGGGTTTTAGGAGCAGTGTCAGGAACAGAGACAATATATATGTCTTATTATGTCAGAAGTATTAATATGGGTTGCATTATGTCTATAGAAAAATTTAGGAAGAATAACATCTTAAGAATGTCATCATTTTGTCAAAAACATTTTATACATCTGTTAAGAAGATCATGTACTGTTTCTCCTTTATATATTTTTGATATGGTAAACTACATTGATTGATATTTGAATTTAAAGTCAATTCTGCATATCAGGAATACACCCATTCTTGGTCATGAAGTGTTAATTTTTAGAAACAGATGATTAATTTTACAACAGAATTTTGTATCTATTTCTTGAAGAATATTGGTCTTTGGGTTTCTTTTGTATTCTTTCAGGGGTCTTGATATCAAGGTTGTAGTTGTAGAATATTCTTTGTTCTTTCAAGCATTTGAATTTTTTGAAACTATTTTTATGGCTCACAATATGATCTACTCTGTTAAATGTTCTATATGCACTTGAAAAGGTAATTTATTATGCCATTTAAAGCTATCAATTAAGTCAAGTTAGTTGCTAGAGCTTTTCAAATATTGTATAGTCTTACAGATGTTATTTGTACTTGCTATTCATTCTATCAATCACTGAACCCAACCTGTTAAAACTGCCAACTGTAGTTATGTTGTTTCTCCTTTTAATTTTGTCATTTTTGCTTCATATATCGTGAAGCTTTGTTTTTAGGTGCATACACATTTAAAATTGCTAAATATTCTTTGCAAATTGATTATTTTATCATTATAAAGTGTTTCTCTTTATCATTATGATCCTTCCTCATTATCATTCCTTTTTATCATTATTTTAAGGTATATATATATATATATAATACATATATATATATTCTTTACTTCACATGCTCTTTTATTCTTTTTATTTGATGTCACAGATAGCTACATGAAGGTTTAAATGGGATTTTAATTAAATCAAGTAGTATTATTGTCAGCTAAGCACCTTTGCGGATGTGTGATGGCCAAGAAAGCATACACCTCTGATTTAAAAGTATCATTGTTTCCTGATGTATGCAACTGTCTAGAAACAGTTAAAATTATTGTATCTTTTTTAAAGGAACATATGTCCTTTATTGGTGTCTGATACATGTTCTGTTAACAACTACATGGTGATATTTAAGATTTTCATTTTTAGTTGGTTGTTAGAATAATTATTTTGGTAAGCATTTTAGGCATTACCACTAGTTCACTTTGAAACAAAGCTATTTTTTCCTATTTTATCCATTGTTAATTTTTTCTTTCTTAATTTATTTTAAACATTAATAGTAATTACAAAAAATTGTAATTACATTACATTTTTAAAAGGCAATATCCTGTGTTTCCTGCATTTCCTAATTTCTTAAACTCTGGTAAAAGCTTTCATAACTTTTGCTCAATCAGACTTTCCAAAGGTTTTTTTTTTTTTTTAATCTCTAATTCACTCTATTTAAGCACTTGCTATAATATCTAGAATTGTTTCTGTATTCCTGACTGATCAAAGACTAGTATTATACTTCCTACTAGAAATGATTTCAGAAAATAGGTTCTCAATAATGGAAATCTGAGATTAGTTTTATAATCAGTGGGAACATGTGATACCAGTGGTCACTGGTATGCAGTGGATAGACAGTAACGTAATATATGGTTGTTTAGAATGGCATGTCTATTGAAGACAAGGTTTAGGCGACCAAGGTGTTGATCCAGCAGAATTTTAGGTTAGAAATAAGGCTAAATGATAGTAGACTAAATGGCTGCTTCTGACTTCACCAAAGATATTACAGATATAAAATAATTTCAGAGCTTAAAAATCTTAGCTCCATCCCCATTAGAGAACCAGCAACCTTATAAAACTACTCTAAAAGAACCTCTTATCTTATAGAAAAAGTGTCAGTAATCTTTACCTGAAACAAAGAGTTCCTTTGCTTAAATTAAAGCAGAATGTAAATTCATAACTTCATTAAGAATGATATGTGAGTTAAGAAATTCAACAAGAAAGAGTGGAATCCAGGACATTGTAATGGGAATATCTGAATGAATCAAGAGGAACAAAAAATCATAAATCCACAAATTCTTTAAGACTCCCTTCCTAGCTGGGCAGCCCTTTCATATATCTTAGAGCCTGTATGGTTGTAGAGACTATAATGTTTTAATCTGATGCAGAAACACTTCAAAAGGATACAGTTCTTCACAAGATCCACAGTCAAATCCAGATGCATAGCTAGAATCAGACATCAGCAATCAGCATTCTCCATGCAGATGAGAACAAAATCTGGATTAGGAGGATATAGCATGGACACTGGAAGAATTGAAAGAATCTATCATCAGTCTATCTATCTACCTATCTATGTCTCAACAGAAATTTGGGGAATATTTTTAGGAATTGATTGAATTGATTTTAAGGATTTAAATCAAGAAGTAAGGGGCATCACATTGGATTGGACCAAATTAATCAATGTGGGTGCACTTATCAGATGATCTGGATTCAATAGGTTAGCTTGAGAGCTGTCAATAGCTTTCCCACTCGACTTGAAATTTTCTCCAATTTCTCTCCTCATACATTCCCTTTAGTGGGGTTTTCTTCAGGTTTTGCAACTATTCTCAGAATTTTATCTGAGCCCCAAAATAGCAAGTTTCCTCAGGGTAGAAGGTGTTGCAGTCTGCTCACCTGTCTGAGACTCTGAGGTTCTGAGCTTCTCCCAATGCCAGTGTCTTAAGCCATTTAGTTATCTCTAGAGTTTTCCACTACCTTCAAGTAGATAACTTGTGTATTTTTAAAAATAAATTTTCTACTTGCTCTATGAGGAAGCATTGGTCTGCTGGCTAACATTTTCTAACTGAAAACAGAATTTAAAGACATGTATTTAATTTCAGTATATCCAAAGGGAATTGTAAGTGAATTAAAAAAAATAGCATCAAAAAGATGAGTATAGTCATCTTTATCTTAATCAGACTTTATGCTTCTTTTAGCATAAAGAGAAGGAGAAGGTGAGCACATCTAAGTATAAGAGACAGTTACAACATGTTTGATTAAAAATTTGGTTCTTATTTTGTTGAAGAATTACTCACAGTTAGAAGAACCAGTATAGATGATTGTAGGAAGGGACACCTCTGCTTATTTTACCCTCCATAACAATTAATTTGCTTGTGTTTGTTGAACTTACTTTTCTGCACTTATAAGAATCGCAAGTGATTGAAACTTAGAAACTGTTTTTCCCAGACTCTGCAGCCAGCAGATTCAAATTTAGGTTATACTAAAGAGAGATACTCACAGAATAAGAGATAAGTAGAAGAGAGACAAAAATGGTTATTATGCATATTTATGCACTTCATGGGATGGTTGATATGTTTTGATGGAGGCATTTGAGTGTCCTCTTGAAAATCACACCATTTGGTCCCATAGGCCCAGAGATCATTGGTGGCAGTTCCTTGAATTCCTTGTATTAGTTTGCTAGGGCTTCCATAATAAAGTACCACAAGCAGAATGACTTTATTTATTTTCTTACAGTTCTGGAGGCTAGAAGTCCAAAATCAACGTGTTGGCAAGGTTGGTTTCTATTGAGGCTTCTCCCCTTGGCTTGCAGATGGCCACCTTCTTGTCATGTCCTCACATGATTTTTCCTCTGTGCATGCATATCCCTGGTGGGTCTCTCTGCTTGTCTAGATTTTCTCTTATTATAAAGACACCAGCCAAGTCATATTAGGGTCCACCCTAACAGCCTAATTTTAACTTAATCACCTCTTTATTGGCCCTCTCTCCAAATACAACCACATTCTTGGGTACTGTAGGTTAGAGCTTCAACCTATGATTTTGGGTGGGTACAACTCAGCCAGTAACTTTGGGTTTCTGATCATCAAAATGCTACCAGAGGCTTTACCCAAGCCTTTTCACACTTTTGTAAACCTCTCTTCCTTCTATTAACATGCTTTTATTTGATACATTTAGATTGGTTTTTGGCTTAACTTTGGCTGATAAAGAATCAAATATATTTTTATTTTGAGTCAAGGACTCAATCAAGAAGACACTCTAGAAACTATCTAGAAGACTGTTGGCAAACATTTCTCAAAGGGCTAGATAGTAAATCTTTTAATTTTTATGGGCCAAGAGAAAGGATTAAGAATATTACTTAGGTATTTGTGTAGCCATTTCAAATGAACGATTTAACAATGTAAAAAACATTCTTTGTTTGTGGGCCAGATTTGGCCCCTGGGCCATAGCTTGCTAGTTCTTGATTTAAATTATTGGTTCGTTTCTAGATACAAAATTCTGAAGCACAAAGAGAAAAAAAAATCGATTGTTCAAGTCACAAAAACTATTGGGACAGCACTTCGTGAACAAAACCCAGATCAGCTCTGTCATGCTGCTTCTTCATCTTAGGTTCTGTCATCTGCAGAATGTTATTCTCAGTAGTACAGCCTATTGTGCAATGTGGATTTACCAACCACAGGAAAGGATTTGGATTTGTTGAATCAAACAAACGTGTATGCTATAAAAACACGAGAAGAGTGCATTCCTACTGGAATTTGGTTTAGACAATCTTTATAAGGAAGAAGTCACTTTAAGGAGTCTATGTTATCCCAAACATATGCACCTTCAGTTCCCCAGGCTAGTGCTCCAGTTAGAATGCCATAATAATATAGAGCTTATTTTTTTACATTAAATATATTTAGTGATGGTTTTATATATTCCCTCAGGTAATAATTTAAAGATATGTATTTTGGAACATTATAATATACTCTTTATAGCACTGTGCTATATACACCTGAAAGAAAAGAAATGAACATGTATCAGTCCTTATCCATGTGGGTTAGCCATTTGGATAAAAAACCAAAATCATGCAACAGGTAAAAGCTGTCACTTTTTCTATAACTGCTTTTTAAAAAAAGAAGGGTAAGATATTTTCTCTCTGGTTTCTGTGCCTTTGTTTTCAAATGTGAACAAATGTACTCAATATGAAAAATAATGTTCTAAAATAATTTATTCTAACAATTATTCTTAGTCTCACATTTATACATCAATGTTCTTGGAACCACTAAAGCAAAAATTTATAAGTATTTCAGAATTATATTTTGATCTTCGTTATAAAAAGATTCTGAGAAAAAACTCTATATGGAGAAGCTTTTGAATTTGTATAGATTTAACTTAAAATGTATCTTACCTATTAGTTGCTTTTCTTAAACTTATCTATATTTTAAGACATAATAACTAGTTGAATGCTTTGTCTTCTCAAAGTAATAGTGTGTTATAATAGCCACTATTTTCCTAATTAATTTTCTAATTATGACGTACTCTCTGGCTTCAAGTTCTGCATTTCAGCCAAGCTGAACTAAATAATAGGGGATTTATAATGTTTTATATCCATACTAATGTATGGGATACAATCAGGAAGAGAGATGCTAAGGTAAAATGTTGAAATAAAATTTTTTATATGAATTAAAATCTTATTTTTAAAGAAAATCATCTATTGAAAAGATAATAGTTCTTATCATTTGTCCTTTTTTATTGTTGTTCTCTTTACCACCGTAAAATTATTTATAAAGTCCTAACAAAAATAGATTTAAAAGACCTTTTGAATATATAGGTCATTATGTCAATGTTTCTATCTTCAAAAGTAGACATAATTAACAATTTTTGTGTTTCTAAAAAAATTATTACTCTTAAAGACTTTTAAAGTGTAGGTTTTAAGTCTTCATATCTTGGGGGAAAGCCATATTCTCCTACAATGTGAAAAATAAATACTGGATAAATTTTTTCTACTTTTTTAAAAACAACAACAAACAAGCAATGAATATATAAACTGACAAAGACTAGAGGACTAGCTATATCATGTTTTCTCTATGGGATACACTACTTATTAATGAGTTTCCTTGGACATGTTCCTTAAGTTCTCTAAGATTCAGTTTTATTTTATTTTTAAAATTAGAGTAGGATAGCTACCATATTGATTTTTCAAAATAAATATTTCATGAGTTTAGATATATGCATGTGTATATGTATTAAACATTTTAGGAATAGGCATACTTTTTAGTATATAAAAAGTATTCCCTGAATATTTCCTGACCATGTTCTGTGATTATTTTTGATTCAACTATTTACAGAATGGATGGTTGATAGTTGGATAGAAGAGAGAAAGTCGGAAAATGAGAAGATAAAAATGTATATACCTCGTACTTCATTACAGAACACTATATTAAGTGAACATCATTGGGGAAAGGGTAATGGACCTATTCTATAATATAAATGAGTTTTTTAAAATTAAGTAAAAGAAAAAAGTTTTTTAGATGCTTCTCTTTGATATCAAGTTGGATTAGATGTTTGAGGTGTTTTTATAAAAAAAGAAGCTCATAATTATTCATATCTGCTTCTAGTAAGGTAAATTACCCTACATTTTAATAATTCCTTGTCCAGAAAAACGAAATGTAAGATAGAATAATCAGGAAAAAAATAGGTTATTCCCAGATTATGTAACTGAACATGTAGAATATGTAGAAAATCCAAAAGAATTTGCATATATATATTTATAAGTAGTTACACAAGGTAGCTGAATACAAAAGCAGTGAAAAAATCAAGAGAATTTCTATATAATAACAACAAATAAAAATAGTATTATATAAAATACCATTTTAAAAAAAGCACCAAAACATATCATATAAGTAGGAATAAATCTAATAAACACAGTACAGGACTTCTGGATAGGCAAATAAAAACTGTAATTGAGAATAAAGAATATAGATATGATAGATAGATGAATAGAAAGATGATAGATAGATAGTAGATAGCTAACAGATACTCCATGTCCATTGGTTGGAAGATTGAGTATTATAAACATTTTACTTCTTTCCAAATTGTTTTATAGAGTAATGCAAATCTGATAATTTCCAACACTTTAGTTTTTCATTTGTAAAAGTTGAGTTGATTCTAAAATATACACTGAAATGTATAGAGGGCCAAGAATAGCCAAGAAATCTTTCAAGAAGAACATCATTGGAGTATCTGTTGTACTAGTTAGCAGGAATTATTTAAAAGCTGTCATAATTAAAAGAGTGTGATATTGCTGCTAGGTTAGATGAATACACCGATAGAACAGAATAGAAAGTTCGTGAATAGACTAACACATACATAGGCATTTAATATACAGTAATGTGGCAATACAGAGCACAGAGCAACATACCAAAAAAAACTCAATTAAGATGTTGTGTAGATACCTATATATTAAAAAAAGAAAACAACCTGACCCCAACCACACATAAAAATCAAGTCCAGATTGATTTTAAATCCAAATACTAAAGGAAAAATAATAAAATTTCTAGACAATTGTATAGCAAATTTTTTAACATCTTAAAGTATGGAAAGAATTTAACAAGACAATGAAAGCACTGTTTATAAAGGAAAAGATTGATACATCAAGCTGTATTAAATATAAGAAAACCTGTCATTCACTAGACACATTATATCTAATAAGGACATTTTAGTTACATTGTGGAAATATGTTCTTATCCTTTAGACGTTCATGGTGATATTTTTACAAATAAAAAGAGATATGATATCTTGGAACCTTGACTTTAAAATAATCCAATTGTGGGTAAAAATGGATAGGGTAAAAGTGAAACTAGATTGTCCATGGAGCAATAATTCTTGAAGCTGGATGATGATAGATAAAGATTCATTATACTTTTCCCACAAATTATCCATCAAATGTTTGAAAATTTTCACAATAACATATTAAAATCAACAGAGTAGGAAAAATCACTCACCACACATATAATAGACAATGGGCTCATACCCCAAATTGGTAAAGAACCTCTATAAATCAGTAAGACAAAAAGATAAAAAACACATAGAAAAATGACTAAGAGACTTGAGCAAACACTTCACAAAAGAAGACATTCAGATTTCCAATAGACATAGGAAAGAAGATCAACATCAATAGTCATAAAGGAAATGTAAATTAAAATTACAGTGACAGACACATCTGGCACAGCCACCAGAATGACTAAAGTTTTTAAAAATATTGACATACAAAGTGCTGGCAAGCATGTGGCACAAACAGAACATTCATATATTAATGATTGAAGTTTGAATTATTACTGACAGTCCTTGGGATCCCAGGCAGGCTTCCTGGGCCCCAAAACCAGAAAGGTGCTATGGATGGGATAACAGAATACTTCATTAGACAGAATGCCAAACACAGTAACTGTGTAATTTTTCCCCTGGAGGAACTCTCCTTATATCAGCAATAAACAGAAAGAGATCATATTGATAAATGGTACCAGAATTTTCTACCTTTAAAATAATCCCAGTAGAAAAATTTTAAAATGTTACCAACCTCAAGAAACTTAAATGTTTTGATTTTGCTTTAAATAACGCTGAAAAGATTGAAAATTTGGAAGGATCTGAAGGGCTAAAGAAAATTAACTTGATAAATTTCACTGGCGACCTGAGCAACAGTAAAACCCTGCAGCACAGTCTCCATCTGAAGGAGTTATTTTGCATGGGTAACCCACATGCTGACTTTGAACGTTACTGGAAGTTGGTGGTGGCAACTCCTTAACAATTAAAGTGTGGGATGATAAAGAGAGTTCAGAATGAATCCAAGAATTTCAGAATTTACCCATTAATTGGGGAGGAAAAGTTTATTGTTTCAAATGGGCAAATACAGAAAAGTGGTTCAGAGGAAACTTTAAGAACAGCATAAAAATAGATGAGAAGAAAAGTAACCCTGGCTTTGACAGACATTGGCACACAGATATCGTCACCACTATCCTGTTTTCTTTAGTGAACAAAGAACATCAGAACACTAGAAGTATGAAAAAAGGGTCCCAACCAAAATAAATTAGATGAAAGCAAAGAATAACAGCATTCTGGTATAAGCTTTCTTCAGTTTACTCCTGATTTTAGATGGGAAACTCTTAGACATGGAAAAATGATGGAAAGACCAAGACAAATTAAGTATTACAAAGAAGAAGTGTAAACCACCGAGAACTTTGATCACTAAAGTTGGAAAAGCCCTAAAACTAAATGAGCCCAAACTTGATTTCTCTTGAAATATGATGGAAGACAGAACCAGATCATCCTGGATCTTGCTGTGTATAGTTATAGGTAATTGATGTCAATGCGCAGTCAGTGTATGTGAGAGGAAGGCTTAAGGGAAAGTCACATCAGCTTATATTTCCTGAAGAGCTCAAACCTCACAGCAACTCTGCTAGGAAATCTTTAGTAATCTGCATGCCCAAAGTAGAAAAAGTAACTACAGGTGGTAGAAAACATCCAGGTCTTTGAAAACTACCTTGGACATAGGCAGAGAACAAACAAACAAAAGAAGCAAGCAAATTGAGAAACTAGTAGTAGATTCTAACATGCATGTATTTCCTGATGTAGCTAATGTAGTTCAAGAGGAAAAATACACTCCCCAAAGCGTTGGATCTGAACCAAAATTATACCAAGTAATGAAGATCAACGCTTTATTGTTAACCATGGATGCCTCCATTGATTTGAAACATTAGGCTGCATGGTCATTGACTGTGACCCATGAGGCTCAGTTTTACTCAACGCAAAGAGTATATGCATAACATTTATGGGTTAACAGAGTTATTTATCAATATTACTAATACAATGTTTTAACTCCTAACTTTGTATAGTACTACTTAAACTAGTTTAAAATTAAGATGTGTCCCTTGGGGAGCATGGCCACGATGGTAAAGTATGAAGACCATGAGCTCACCTCTTCCCACAGGCATACCAAAATCACAACTACTTAGAGAGCAAATATTTATGAGAACAACTGAAGACTAGCAGAAAATATTTTCCAAAATAGCAATATAAAGAAGGAACCACAAGGAGAAGGGAAGGAAGGGCAAAGATGCAGTATAGTCAAGATCCATACCCCCAGGTAAGTGACCCCCAAACTGGAGGATAATCACAACTGCAGAGGTTCTCCCCAAGGAGTGAGGGTTCTGAGCCCCACATTAGGCTCCCTAATCCAGGTGTCCTGCACTGGAAAGATGAGCTACAAGAATGTCAAGCTTTGGAGGCCAGTATGGTTTCAGTACAGGGGAGGTAGAGGGATACAGGAAAAATAGACCCCTCTCTTAAAGGGCATGCTCAAAATCTCACAGGCTCCAAGTCCCAGTGCAGAGGCAGTAATGTGAAGGGCCCCTGGATCAGACTCACTTGCTGATCTTGGAGAGTATCCTAGAGAAGGAAGAGGCAACTGGGGCTCCTCCTGTGGACATAGACACTGGCAGCAACCATTTAGGGGAGCTCATTCTATCATGAAGACACTGGTGTTGGCAAGCGCCATTTTGGAATCCTCCCTCTAGTTTATTAGTGCTGGAAAATGGCCTCGCCCACCAGCCTGTCTCCACAAGTACTGGGATGCCTCAGGCCAAGCCGTTGGCTGGGCAGGGACGAATACTGCATGATCTCACTTATATGTGGAATATAAAAAACAAAACAGAACAAACAGAATGAAGACAGACTCATAGGTACAGGGAACGAAGAGGGTGGTTGCCAAAAGGGAGGGGATAGGGGAATGGGAAAATGAGGCAAAGGAGATTAAAAGGTACAGACCTGCAGTTATAAAATAAATAAGCCATAGGGATGTAATATACACAGCATAAGGAATGTAGTTGATAATATTATAATAACTTTGTATGGGGACAGATGGTTACTAGACTAATTGTGGTGATCATTTCATATTGTATGCAAATGTCAAATCATTATGTAGTATACCTGAAACTAACGTCAATTATATTTCAATAATTTTTTAAAAGTTTAAAAATGTATCTTAATATGTTATAGCTGATTATTTGTCTATATAAAGTGTTGGCTAGTAAAAATGTTCAAAGCGTTATTACCAACACTTTGCAGAACATTTTGGAATCATCCATTGTATTTGAATACATGCATATCTTACATTTTAGCAGTTTTATTCTTTGTGTGTACCTGAGAGAAAAGCATAACAGAGAAGAGAATTAGAGAATTGTACAGCAAAACACTATTTCTAAAAAGACAAATAAGGAAAAAAGAAACATAAATATAACTAAATATATACAAATATATTTATATATAGATCCTTCTATATAAGTGTTTATTAAATACCAATTAATCTACAGTGTTAAAATATATGGTATTATGTACCTATGGGGAGAAGGAGAGGAGTGTGATTAAGGGAGAACCAGGGGCATCAGGTGTTTTATTTATTGTCGTCTTCTTTCATAAGCGTCCGTGTTTTGATAATTTATGAGTATGTACATTTAAGTTTAGTGTTCTTTTTATGCGTGGTACACTTTAATAAAATATGCTTGGGAAAAGCGAGTTAGCTTAAAGTGCATTTAATAAGTGTGCGATGTACATGAAATCTCAAGAAGTACAAATAAACAGTGCTTGGTATTTAAGGTGTCGTCGTTACTTGGAGAATGATAGAAAAAAATTTTAAATGCCAATTTCCCTGGATTCTAATGGACACGGAGTTGTTTTAGTTTGGAGCTTTAATAATTCACTCATAAGTTAAGAGCAAGAGCCCTGCTTGATATCTAAGAGGGTTATTCTGCTTAAAGCATAAAGCAGCTTTGTAATGTTTTTCCTTAGCAGTTTTTGCTAAAAAAATTTAAACTTAATCTTTAGATAGGAATTATTCTAATGTTTATCCCAACTGTGTCTCAAAAAGGGCTAACTTTATTTGTGTCTTTTCTGAAGATCCAAAATCCTTAATCTAAACATATTGATTATTTTACCTTAATGACTATTCATCTTGTATATTTATCTGTAGCACTTACTACTTCATATTCTCTCTTATCTAATCCCTGACCATAATATTTGATCTCCTATTTGTCATGAGGGAAGCCTGATTTGTCTGTGTGAACCCAGTACCCAATATTAGCCAAAAAGGTATTACATGTTTTTAAAGATTCAATGTTGAGTGGTATCTAATCAGATTGGAATCAGGTCAATAATATTTTCGTAACCCTGAAGTTACCGTCTTCGATAATAAAGATTAAAAAATTCAAACCATCAATTTGAAAACAAAAACAAAAAATGCCTAAGTATTGCTGGGATAGATAGCTTTACTTTATAGTCTTATAGCAACAGAGTACTGCTTATTTAAAAGTATATATTTTTAAAAGAAGTTGAAGAGAGTAGTTGGAAATCATACACATTAGAGTCATTGAGCTACAGTTCACAGCTAGAAAGGAGTGATACTATCATCTCCTTCATTAAAAAAAAAAATTATTCTAGAAGTACCATTAAAAAAGAAAGGAAAGCTAGTTTAATGTATAGGAATTCAATGTTTGATGTTTATTTAGGAGATATAATACGGAACATGAAGGATTATTTATACTACTAGTAAACACATTTAGAGTGCTGTATAAACTGAAAACTATAAAGGACTTCAATAAAGCGCTGTCACATTGATTATACATATATTGTATGTATATATACATATACACATTATACATCACGAGGAGCTTTCATATACATTATGACAAGTACTCCTTATTTCAACATAGCAAAGTGTGTATTTCTCTTATTCTGGAGATAATAAACTTGAGACCCAGATGGGTAGTGTTTGTCTAAGATCTTCTAGTGAGATGCCAAGGTGGTACTTTGTCTGTGCCTGAAACTAAATTAAGAAGTTTCATATAATATTTTATCTAATTACATACTTGCTCACCTCACACATATACATGCCTGAGTCCATTATCATTACTCCAGTTTTACTGATGAGAAAATGAGACTTTTAAATTACATCACTTGAAAATTTAGAGTGAATTTTTAAGACTATAGATTAGTAGTAAGACCCGTCTGAGTTTGCACTCCTATTTCTGTCACCAGATACTTAAGCTCTTATAAGTGTATAACTTTACAAATATGATAATGTATTTAAACAATAGGGTTTCTGTGATAATTAATGAAATAATATACAAATAATGAGGTAGAGTACATGACAGTTTTTAATAAATGCTGTTTATTTAAGATAATCTTTCATACTTACTAGAATAAAAACTGTTACCGAGGAGCCTTTGAATTATGGATATTTGGGGTACTTGCTATTATTTTATTTAATTTGCATAAATATATCTTCATTTTTTTCCTACTTGCTTTAGCTAAATTATACATACTACTGCAGACTTACATTCTAAAAAATCTATTCAGAAGATAAGAGAACATACTCTGTAACTGACTGGTATTTTAAACTCTATCGAAAGGAAAGCAACAATGGCTAGTTTTAATTCATTCATGTTGTCAAAACGACTTATTATAATTTTGAAAGAAATTAAGTTTACCAAGAAAGATCATAAAGTCTTAAGAAATATTTGAGAATAATAATTAAAAGTAACCAAAATAATATCTGAATAAGAGACTCATATTTTTGCTTAAATATGTGCATATATTTATAGATATATGAGTAAATGCTTATTTATTTTAAAAAGTATTTCTTCTTAAAAATATTTTATTGCTACTTGTAAAAGTTGTTATAGTTTTTGATGACCTGAAGTTGCTGATTATGGCATAGTCTCATTTCTTCTCCTTTAGAAGTACATCATTTATATACTTTTATATTTTTCAAGCTACATATGATTTTTACACAGACTGTTTAGGTACTATGTCTCTTATCAAACCTTCCCCCCATCCCACTCTCTGGTTTACCTGATAAAGAAAAATGTTTTTCATAACTGTGGATAACTGCCACCAGAGTTTGGGTTAATATTGCAAGTGGATTATTGTAGCACGGATAGCTCTCTCCTAGGTATTCCTGAGACCTCTAGGGAATTCCATGAAATTAACAGCTTTTGGTCACTAATGGATCCCCAAGTAAAAGAGAATTTTCCTGCCTGACTGCCTTGATCTGGAGCACTATTCTTTTCCTGCATTGGGACTCAGACTGGAAATACACCATCAGCTTTCCTGGGTGTCCAGCTTACTGACCTTGGGATTTCTCAGCCTCCATAATCATCTGATATAATTTCCTATAAGATATATATATATATATATATATATATATATATATATATACACACACACACACATATATCACATGGCAACGTCAAAATTTATTTTATTCTTTCAGTTATGTATTCAGAACCTCCAAAATACCCTGGCTTAGTTATAAAACTTTTATGCTTCATTAAATATGTTCTTCCTATATATGTACTCTATACAAATTTACATATTTTCTAAATAAATTATATTATGTGCTTTGTGTATAAATGAGAAGATGTTAACATATTTATAAGGGTGTGAGACAGTCTGGCAAAAAATGGGTAGATAATAATTATTTTTTGAATATTGGTAAGTAAATTTTACACAAACTTTTTCCTGGTACTAAAATTGTCCTTGATTATATCTGTTTTATTTAAAAAATGAATAAAGAAAGAATATATGGCTTATTTTGGAAGTGATCCCAGCAGTTCCCAGAGAATAGCTGGAAGGGTCCAACTTCATTTTAGAGATAAGGAAGGAGATGATGCTTAGGTAAATCACCCAAGGTCACAAGGCTATTGTGGGGTAGAATTGAGATCGTTATCTAGATGGCCTAAGGTAGCTCCATATTCCCTTGGATTACACCATGCTGCCTCTCAGTTTCACAAGTTCAACATGTGAGAGGGTTTCTATTTGCTTGTTTGTTTTGTTTCTTTTTCAGTCACTATCATAGGATTTGGGGCCATGGAAACAGCTGCTACAGTGATGCTCCTTGCTTGCCAGTTCTCTGGGATGGCTGGCCATGTAAATGATAGTTGATTATCCTATTGGCACAATTTTGTGCTTCTAACATCTTTGCCATATGGTCGTGTTTTCCCATTGGAAAATCTGACTAGTTTGTAAACTTTTTTCGTCAAGAGCAGAGACCATGACTCCTACTACTTTGAAAATTTACTTTGGGCTGAGTATAGTACACACAAGAGCAACCATTTATTAACATACCCTTCCCCCTCCCCATGTCCTCAAGTCCATTCTCTAGTAGGTCTGTGTCTTTATTCCTGTCTTACCCCTAGGTTCTTCATGACATTTTTTTTTTTTCTTAGATTCCATATATATGTGTTAGCATATGGTATTTGTTTTTCTCTTTCTGACTTACTTCACTCTGTATGACAGACTCTAGGTCCATCCACCTCACTACAAATAACTCAATTTCTTTTCTTTTTATGGCTGAGTAATATTCCATTGTATATATATGCCACATCTTCTTTATCCATTCATCCGATGATGGACACTTAGGTTGTTTCCATCTCCAGGCTATTGTAAATAGAGCTGCAATGAACATTTTGGTACATGACTCTTTTTGAATTATGGTTTTCTCAGGGTATATGCCCAGTAGTGGGATTGCTGGGTAGTAGGGTAAGTTGTGACAAAGTGAGAGAGTGGCATGGACATATATACACTACCAAACGTAAAATAGATAGCTACTGGGAAGCAGCCACATAGCACAGGGAGATCAGCTCGGTGGTTTGTGACCACCTAGAGGGGTGGGATAGGGAGGGTCGGAGGGAGGGAGACACAAGAGGGAAGAGATATGGAAACATATGTATATGTATAACTGATTCCCTTTTTATAAAGCAGAAAGTAACACACCATTGTAAAGCAATTTTACTCCAATAAAGATGATAAAAAAAAAAAAAGAGCAACCATTTATTAACATAATTGGGATTTAGGCCCCTTCTCTTACCTGCCTGTGTAGTTAGTACATATGGTTCCTCTATTAGCTTTCTTTTACTGCTCTACCACAAACTTAGTAGCTTAATACAATGCAAATATATTATCTTACAGTTCTAGAGATCAGAAGTCTGAAATGGTTCAGGCTAAAATGAAGGGATCAGCAGGGCTGCACTCCGTTCTGGTAGCTCTAGGGGAGAATCTATGTTCTTGCCTTTACCAGCTTCTAGGCTGCCCATATTCCCTGGATCCTTTCATCTTCAAAGTCAGCAATGGTAGATTGAATTTTTCTCATATCACATCACTCCAACACTCTGTTTCTACCATCCATTTCCTACTCTCACTCAGACTCTGCTTCTCTTACTTATAAAGTACTTTTGTGATTATGTTTTTGGCCCTGTCTGGATAACCCAAGATATTTTCCTTATTTTCAGGTCAGCTGATTAGCAATCTTAACTCCATCTGTAACCTTAATTCACCCTTGCCATGTAACCTAACATATTCACAAGTTCTGGGAATTAGTGTGTGGATATGTTTGGGGGTCTGTTCTACCTACCTCAGTTCTTTTTTATCATTTGAAAGTTATTTCCTTCCCTTCCCACCCATTTTTATACACATTAATCTTAACATATTCCTACAGCATAGAAGAGGCTAAATACTTTTTGATGAAAAAGTGGAAGCATGAAGAAATACGCTGCTTAAAAATATATGTCTAGAAACAGAAATATACACTCTACATGTAAACGTTGCTTCATTCATGCAACAAACATTTTGAATTCTTACCATCTACCACGAGCTGTTCTAGGTACTCTCAACAAAAGCAACAGAAATCCTTGAATTTATATTCTAGAGGTTGGTGAATGTCAGCAAGTAATTAACAGAATAAATAGTACATTTATGACATGTAAGAAGGTCATGGATACTGTAAAACTAGAGTATGGGAAAAATGAACACATATGTCCACACAAAAATTTGCAAATGGATGTTTATGGCAGCATTGTTCATAATAGCCAACACATTGGAAATGACCCAAATGTCCATCAACTACTGAATGGATAAACAAAAGGAAATATATACATACAATGGAATACTATTCAGCAATAGAAAGGAAATAATTACTGATACATGCTACAACATGGATGAAACACAAGAGCATCATGCTAGATAAAAGAAGCCAGACACAAAATAACATGTATTTTATGATGCTACTTATAGGAAATGTCCAAAAGACAAATCTCTACAGACAGAAATAGGTAAGTATAAAAGTTGCCTAGGGGAATAGGAGCTGATTGTAAATGGACAGGGAGTTATAGAGATTTAAAAAAATTAGATTGTGAGGGCTTCCCTGGTGGCGCAGTGGTTGAGAGTCCGCCTGCTGATGCAGGGGACATAGGTTCGTGCCCCGGTCCGGGAAGATCCCACATGCCGGGGAGCGGCTAGGCCCGTGAGCCATGGCCACTGAGCCTGCGTGTCTGGAGCCTGTGTTCCGCAACCGGAGAGGCCACAACAGTGAGAGGCCCGCATACAGCAAAAAAAAAAAAATTAGATTGTGGTTATGGTTGCTAAAATCTGTAGATATGTTAAAAATCATTGAATTGTAAATTTAAAGCAGATGAATTTTTAATTATGTTTCAATAAACCTTTTAATTAAAAAGGAAAGGAAAAGAACAATAGTAAGGTAAGAGTGATCTGGAAGGTTGGCTGGGTGCAGGTGTAATTTTCAGTAAGGTACTCAGGTTGGGTATCATTAAGAAGGAGATATTTGATCAAAGACTTTATGGAAGTGATCAAAGTTCAGATACATAGGGGATATGGATACCAACCTGAAAGAAAATCCTGTAAAATGTCTCTGAGGCAAGGTGAGTATGTGGTACGTTGCACATATAGCAAGGAAGCAAGTGTGACAGAAGCAGAATGAAGTGAGAAGATGAAAAATAAGAGAGGTAAAGGGTGGTGCACAGAACGAGTGGGCCTCTGTAGACCATTATAAGGAATTTGGCTTCATCTTCAGTGAAATGACAATATGGAAGATTTTGAGCATAAGCATGAGAAGTTTTCACTTATATTTTAAGGTAATCTTCATGGCTGCTCTGTAGATAATTATTGCAGGAAGGCAAAGATGAACATAGGAGAAGCAGAGAGATCAGGGAAGAGGCTAATGGCTGGAACCAGGAAGTTTAGGAGAGCACATGATTAGACTTAGTCTGAATATTTGTCTGTGTGTGTGTGTGTGTGTGTGTGTGTGTGTGTGTGTGTGTATTTATCCTAAAGAAGAATTTTCCTTGGCTTTATAAAAATAATATGACACCAAAGTCTCTTCATCTAAGAAGCTGGTTATGATTTTGCCAGTCTGCTCTAGACCTTCAGACACCCTAGCTGTCTGTCATTAGGCAGTTTCCTTGCCTTGACTTGTGACTTGTTCTTGCTTTTATTAAGCAGTGATGGTGCACACTTACGGAGTCATAGTAGTGATGAAGAAATAAAATAGACGTGAAAACACAAAATTTTATCAACCTTGATAAAATGTAATTTATTTTATCTAGTAAACCAAACAAATAATGAATTAAGTTCTCAAGACTGTCTGAAGAAAGAAAAAACAAATAAAACAAGAATTTTAAGTGTTAAAGAGTGATTATCTGAACTCTAGTAGGAGAAAAATAAAAGTTTGGTTTTCACTTAAGAGAACTGTTCAGATTTATACCTTAAAATTATTTAAAATTTTTAAAATGGCATTTATTTTATCATTTTCTATTGAAAAAATCTAGAGAAAGATGAGCAGTTTCATGTTTCAGAAAAATTATAATTGCTTGTTAGAATTCTTTGAAAACTAAAATGATTTTTAAACATTAAATGTAAATATTATTTTTAATGAGCATGAACACATTCTAGAGCATGTATGAAAAAATTCTCTTTTGAATCATTCTTCTAATATACTGAAAAGAGGATTTTTTTCCTTATATGTGATATTTACTATTCATACACATATGAACACCTCAAAATGAAATTAGTCAATCTTTTAAATTACTATGTACAAGATACTAACACACACATCATATTCCATTTTATATCTAACAAATAGAGAAACAAAAAAGACAGAGAAAGAGAACCAGGGCGATATCAATTATTAATAATCTAGCATATTAGTATTATCATTATTCACTACACTGTAACCATATATTTTGTATGATCTACTGGTAGTAAATGCTCAATAAACATTTGTTCTAATGAAATACTGAAGATAACTACATTTTTAAATGCAATTAAATCTGCAACCATGTATCTGAAGATTTGGCTTCAGTATAAGAAACAAATCATGATTAACAACAGCATATCATAGCCTTTCAAAAATTAAAAAATAAAATATTCTTGGTTAAAAAAATTTTACCTCGATCACGTTTGTAAATTTATTTTCAGTTTATTTCAAAAGTACAGTATTGTTTTAATGTAAGTATAGCCATTTTTGTGATGGCAGTTTTACAGTTAAATTGAATCCAACAGGCTAGCATTATATTTGATAGTTATACGAAGGATGTAAACACAAAAAATAGCTCAGGTTCATTTTCTAATTACACTGGAGACTTGTAATGCTGTATTTGATTTAATAACCATAGTTACCTTATGTGGAAGTAACAGCTTTGAGATGAATCTGTTGTAGTGAATACCAGTCTATATTAAATTGCATCAAAAAAGGGTTAATGAGTTTATTAATAAATAATTTTCCTGATCTCTATCTCATTTTATAATGTGAATGGACGTGCAGTATTTGCTGTATAACCAGCTAAGTGAACATTGTATTAGAAAATGTTCGAATATAAACTTGTAAAACTAGTTGGAAAGAAAATCCATTGTTCTTTACCAAGTTGTGGAGGAATCTCAGCAATGGTAGTTGTGGTTTCAATTTTCCATTAAGTTGTCACTTTGCAGTTATTCAAAGTTATGAAAAAGTTTGATGGTAATATTCCCCCGAATAAGTCATAAAACCAATGTAATCAGGAGCAAGAATCTAGTTTAACAGTCTAGTGTCACAAAAGCAAAACAAAACAAAACAAAACACCAGGGATCCGGATTTCCATCACAGAAAGCCAATTCATGTGGAAGTGTTTCATATGTAGCACTAAGGCACTGTGCACCCAGAACAGAGTAAAATATCTTGCCTAACTTCAAATTGTTTTTATTAATCAGTTATCTAGAGAGCTTCAACAAATGTGCCAAAATTTCCATAATTTAACACAATAGAAACCTGTTTTTTCACTCACACACTCAAAGGATTTGGTGTGCCCATTCCATTGGACCTCCTGGGCACCTTATTTTAAGTGGTGATTCAGGGATCCTGCATTTTCCTTTCTTCTGATTTCATTATCTCCTTGAGTCTTGGAGTATTCTGCTGGATTGTCTGCATTCAGACAGCCAATGGGAAAGAGAAGGGTGAAAAAAAGAGGCAGTAAACAAGATGTGAATTAAGAACTATAGAAAATTAAAATGTCCAAGAAAACTACTATTTTAATAAATCATGCACAAGTCCACAGTGCTGTCCATAGAGAAAAGGATATATATAGTAGGGGTGGCATAGCTGGGTGGTAGATACCAAATTCCTTTCCACCCCGTACATTTCTCATCCTTTGGAACTCTTCTGTTAACTACTAATTCTAACACTTCTGAAATTATAACTTCCTCTCTTAATACTTTAAAGAACTATCCCAATAAGGACTATGCTTTATCATTTAATTCCCTATTATATATCTGAGGAGATATATATATATATATATATATCCAATTATATATATCCCTATATCATTTAATTCCCTATTATATATCTGAGATGGGGTGCTTCCAGAAGATTTTATCAATGGAAGGGCTGGTGATCAAAATAGAGAAATAATCCTAGAGTTGGTGCCTGCAGGGGGTATTTTAATGATCTTTATTTTAAATTCTTTGCCTTTTTACCTAGCTTCTCAGTTCTTCTTTCAGTTTCATTATTTTTATTTTGTATATCCTCAAGCCCTGTTATTAGATACATGCACATATAGAATTATAATGTTCTTTGATTAATTGACTCTTTATATCATTATAAAATGTCCCTCTTTACCACTTGCAAGTGCTCTTATTCTGAAGTCTACTTCAATATTAATATAGACTCTCCAGGTTTTTTTTAAAGTAATATTTGCAGGGTATGTCTTCCAACTTTACTCTTAACCTACATGTGTATCTTTATTTAAAGTTTCTTGTAGACAGCATATAGGTAGATTATGCATTGTTATCAATATGCTTTGGTTGAAGTTTACCACTTTAAATCAAAGTTAATTTGTTGATTTCATTATACTAATGCTCTATTTCTTTCTTCTTTCCTGCATTAATTTTTTAAAGGTCTTTTTGCCATTATTTCATATATTTTTTTCTCTTACTTCTGGGACTCCAATTACATATATTTTAGTCCCATTGATACTGGTTCACAGTTCATTGATACTCAGTTTAATTTTTCACACTCTTTGTACTTCATTTTAAATAGTTCTATTGCTATGTATTCAAGTTCACTAGTCTGTGTGTTGTTTCTAATCAGTTGTTAATCTCAGTTGTCATATATTTTATTTTAAATTTGGTATTTTTCATCTCTTGATATCCTGTTTGGGTCTGTTTTAATAAATTCCATTTAGCTCCTTCTTGTGTTCACATTTTCCTTAAACACTGGAATATATTTGTGTATGTATAATTTTAAAGTCCAATTTTTCTAGTTCTGTATTGCTAGAGGAAACTTGAATGATCCCATGGTTGTGTTAAGTTCTGGAATTTATTCATCTTATAGCTCTTCTGTGATTGTTGTTTCTTGATTTTTTTTTTTTATCCAGGTTGTGTGCTTTCTGACACACATATGTGTATTTATTTTCAGTTAAAGTCTCCTCTCTGAAATATTTTACCTGGCTTGTTCTCCCTGACCTATGTCTCCTTATCTCAGTGAGACTGCTGGTCTTTGCTTGGCTTTCCCATGTGTTACTGAAGCTGGAAAATGCTTTCAGACAGTAAACTAGAGAAAAGTCTCACCTTGTTTGTTTCTTTTCCTTTAGGGATTATTTTCACACTGTGCCTATTATCTAATGTCCAAGAACAGTTATTTAATATATTTTGCCAATTTTCTATTTATTAAAGCAGGAGGGCACTTATCATTATAGATAATCTTTTGTGAATGGAAATGGAAACCTCCTCATTTTACTTTAAATGCAAGAAATTTGTAGGATGAAATTGATGTGCACTTTACCAGTATGTTTCTAATTCATATAGCACACATCCAATGTATTTTATTAAAACCAAATAATATACAATAATATACTTTAAATAGTAAGATAGATGTATAATGAAGCAAAACACTCTGAATTGTCAACTATCCTTTGTTCTAACCTTATTTCTACTACTAAATATTGGCTAGATTTTTGTTTAACTGTCCACCAGGGGTGAAAAAAATGCACACAACGTAAGATTTTTGAATTGAGTTTATTCAGTGTATCACCGAGGACTGTAGACCAGGAGACAGCCTCTCAGATAGCTCTCAGGAACTGCTCTGAAGAGAGAGGGGAGGAGCCAGGATATATATGAATTTTGGTTGGGGAATACATGCAGACAAAATATAGGTGAATACGGGTCACAATGGCCATAATCAAAAAATCTAGAAACAATAAATGCTGGAGATGGTGTGAAGAAAAGGGAACCCTCCTGCACTGTTGGTGGGAATGTAAATTGATACAGCCACTATGGAGAACAGTATGGAGGTTCCTTAAAAAAATAAAAATAGAACTACCATATGACCCAGCAATCCCACTACTGGGCATATACCCTGAGAAAACCATAATTCAAAAAGAGTCATGTACCACAATGGTCATTGCAGCTCTATTTACAATAGCCAGGACATGGAAGCAACCTAAGTGTCCATCAACAGATGAATGGATAAAGAAGATGTGGCACATATATACAATGGAATATTACTCAACCATAAAAAGAAACGAAATAGAGTTATTTGTAGTGAGGTGGATGGACCTAGAGTCTGTCATACCTAGTGAAGAAAGTCAGAAAGAGAAAAACAAATACCGTATGCTAACACATATATATGGGATCTAAAAAAACGGTAGTGGCAGGACAGGAATAAAGATGCAGACGTAGAGAATGGACTTGAGGACACATTGGGGCAAGGGGACGCTGGGACAAATTGAGAGAGTAGCATTGACATATATACACTACCAAATGTAAAATAGATAGCTAGTGGGAAGCTGCTACAGAGCACAGGGAGATCAACTCGATGCTTTGTGACCACCTAGAGGGCTGGGATAGGGAGGGTGGGAGGGAGGCTCAAGAGGGAGGGATTATGGAGATATATGTATACATATAGCTGATTCACTTTGTTGTACAGCAGAAACTAACACAATATTTTTAAGCAGTTGTACTCCAATAAGCATGTGGGGGAAATAAAAAAAAGATCTAGGTGAAAGGTTACCGCTACACAAGAGGATCAGACAGCTCCGTTAATGATTTTAGTGCTTTTGTGTGTCTGGGAAGATGTAAGAATCCAGGGTCATTGAAATTCTTCCTTAGATATGCATGTTAACTATCTAGTAGTCCATATATCCAAAGCACAGAATGCGTCATCCTGAATTCCTCTCAGGGTGAACTTGTAGGGCAGTGGCTAGAACTGGAATGGTGGGCAACATTCATGGTTCACAACACCAGGTACTTTGGTTCTTTCTGAAATGCCCCTGTCAGAGAGGAGATTAAAAGTTTGACTCTAGAGAACTCAAAAGCGGTCATGAGATTGATACAGTTAGGGGAATATGGGCAGGGATGCTAAGTGTTATTTCTGGACAGGAACTTTAAGAGTAGCACGTATCTATCTTGTGTTTCTCCTTTGCCATGTAGAAGTTGCTCTGTTAGAGTGGGATCCCAGGTAAAGACAATACGGAATCTCAGCTAACTCAAGATGCGTATGTAACTCAAAGAAGAAATAAGCGTTAATTATTTTAAGCACTCACATTTTGTGACCATTAGTTACTGCAACACAATCTAGCCTTTTATCTGATACATCATGCAAATTTAATCAACCTAATAAATTCTTTAATCTCAGATTCATCAATTGTAAATATTAATTGTTATCTACGATATATTATGTAAACTATTATTGTGATAATTTAGTTCATGTATAGGTTCAAGAACAATTGCTAAGTATGGATACTGCATAAATATGAAGAACTCATCCTTACCCATATTCATATTTAGTCCTCAGTTTTAGCATTTTAATCTATGTCATTAACCTTATGAGAATATAAGTTTAAAAAGACCTTGCAGTTTAATGGACTATAATTTCCACTTAGTAAGTGTCTTAAATTTTTAAAGCAATTTTTTCTTTCAAAAATTTCCTCCAAATACCTATCAGTGTTCAACCATAAGATACATTGAATGATTAGGTATTCATTATACACTTTTAATTTTTTATCTTATTTATTGAAAATTTCTGTGCCTCTTCAAAAACTGTGAATTCTGTTTTTAAAAGGGTCGTTTTGTTCTTTGATGTTTTATTTTCTGGCTATAAAGATTTGGCAACCTTACACTGCAAAATAAACTCAAATGTAATTATTTCCTTAAAAGATATAAAATTTAATTCATCTTAACCCTCCCGCACATTTTGTAACCCCTACAAACCATTTTGCTTCTTCTTTTAAAAAGACTTTTTCTTATACATTTAATCCCAATCTCTCTTTTGAGGGATGATCCTTCTAGAAAAATTACTATATTCCAAACAGTCATATTTTCTAGCTATAATAAAAAGATTCCCTAAAGAAATAGAAACCACTAATGACTTTCTGACAAGAAAGATAAGTAAAAAATGTTGGTAAGACATTTATTTCATCATCTCAGTTCCTTATTTTGATCTCCAATATCTTTTATCATCATATCATACATGTGTCAGTTCTTGACTCACTCTTGTAGCTTTAAAGAAAGAGAAGATTTTCCATTCTGTTTTCAAATCCATTCAAGGTTTGTTTAGGCGTTCTTTTTGTGTGTGTGTGTGTGGTACGCGGGCCCCTCACTGTTGTGGCCTCTCCCGTTGCGGAGCACAGACTCCGGACGCGCAGGCTCAGCGGCCATGGCTCACGGGCCTAGCCGCTCCGCGGCATGTGGGATCTTCCCAGACCGGGGCACGAACCCGTGTCCCCTGCATCGGCAGGCGGACTCTCAACCACTGCGCCACCAGGGAAGCCTTAGGCATTCTTTTGAATTCCATCTAATCACACTTTTTGAAATAAAAGGGGTTGATGCTAAAATTGTGCTATGAACAGAACATAAGAAAAACATATTTTAAACTAGCTTCTTTGGGTTAATAACTCACACGGCCTCTTCAATAGGCATACTATGAAACCTCTTAGAGAGTCTCTAAATAGGATGTACAACATGCAATATTTTTTGAAATAATTTGACCATGGTGTCATATTATTTATAGAAAATATTGCAGAAAGTCACTTCCTGGATCTTCTTTTACAAAGGACTGTATCAATGGCATGGTGTTTCTAAAAGAAAACAGTACTTGTTTACCATTGAACGAAAAAGGTCCTTTCTCACCTTGAGAGAAACATCGTCTTTAACAGAGATTGTTGTTTCAGGAGTAAGTGTGATTGGATGTGACATTTGAAGGACCAGTAAGTTTTACATAATATTTTCTGTCTGAACTCTAACAAATGCTCAAAAGCTATATCATTGCAGCTTGTCCTGAATTAAACTAATCATTTCATCTATCCTTGTCAACAATGAAAAAGAAGCACCCCGCTAGTTTCAAAAACTGTTTTCCTGCAATAGCAGTGTTTACTTCATTTCACCAAAAAGAGTCTTGTTTCCTTAAATCTTTGTTTAAAAACCTGCCATCACAAGGAAGTCTATCTTTTCAATGACCAAATGTAGTTTTCTTTCTGTATGCAAATCTGACATCCAGTATTTTCCTTTTTATTATTCACATCAGATAAACAAAAATCCCATCAGTTTATACCTTCTGCCTAAAATATCTCTGGCTTATCCAGCAATTGGGATAAATGAGCTTCATTCTCTGTCTTCTGAGCCTGGTGGGTGGACATTTATATTGTTCTTCCTTTCAGATGCAATTCATTAAAGAGGCACACCCAAGTCAGAACAACAACAAAACGTTTTTCCGACTCATCTTTTCCTTGCTTTATGTTATAAGCAAATGTAATAATACTGGCTTTGACTTTGGGAATTGAAGGTGTCTGATATAAAATATTTATTTGTTCTCATTTCTGCCTTTGACAAAGCCAACATTTAATGGATTTCTGGAAAGTGGGTGCAACATCAAAACCCATATGCATTTCCCCAATTCTTTTTTATTCTGGACTTGTTGGGAGTTTCCTAGATTGCCTGCCGCAATGACAAATGCCTTTTTTGAGTTCCCTTTGAAGTCACATCACTGTCTTCTCCACCTTTCCTGAAGTTGTATGTTTCGCATTTTTGGTCAAGTCAAAGAACATTAGCAAAGGAAAGCTACACTTCCGCAGGAGGAAGTCTAAGGTCTAGCTCATATTAGATTACATTATTTTGCCCTCTTGCCACTACCAACAATCCCTTCTGTACTTTGTCTGACATTAAAAAAAAAAGGAAAATGTAGTGGAGACTGATTCTTAGATTAAACTAGGTATAAGCTAACTAGTGAAAATTTTAGTAAAAGAAGAGTGAGCAGTTATCCTTCTCTCACTCCATGCTTTAGTGGGTCCATTGTTGTCTATTCCAGAATGGGTCACAAGATATCCAAGATAAGCATTCCATTTTAAAAATGTGTATTTTTTTCTTTATTTTCTTTTATTTATGCCTTCCTATTTTTTCCTTTGCATCAAATAATAGCAACTTTCAGAAAATTTCTTTTTTGTTATATGCCAGGCAATGAACCAGTCACCCTGCCCCATCACTGATATTGTGAGCATCCAGTTTTGCTGAAAGGGAAATTCAGAAAAGTCACAGGACTTCTCCAACCTCACCAGATGAATCTGTATCAGATTTTTCACACTAAAGAATGTATTATTTTCACTTAATAACTCTATCATTTATAAAGAGAAGGTAATGTATATAGCACCCATTCCTCATGAGTCATCTGCTAAGAAAAAAATACACCTGCGATGGAAGTTCTTCTTATCAGTCTAAAATTACTGAGTCAAATGGCCCATTTGACTGTCCTCCTGGGACTACTAATCATTTGGTTCCTTGTGTGTGAAAACATTAACTGACCCAAACCCACCTGAATTAAGACTAAATGATGCATTGGTGAAAGGGGCACTGTCAGGAAACATTTCAGTCTCGTGGTTTTGGAAAATATAGAGCGATATCCCAAATCATTGTTTTGGGCTGTAGTTTTATTAAATCTTACACAGATAAAGGAAATGAATCAGAAAAAAAGAAACTTAATATCAGAAAATATTAAAGCCTAGAGCTGGCCATGTGTAGCATATCTAACCTTTCTTTTTACACACAAGAAAAGTATTTCTGAGGTCGGGCAACATTTACAAGGTCAAACTGAAACAGAAGGGAAGGAGGCAGGGCACAACCTTTAAAAGAATGACATATCCGAGGACCCGAGATAAACTGATTAGAACAAAATAGGTCCAAGAAAGCAGACAGTTGACTTCCACTAGAACTCGAGCCTCAGTATAACGCTCATTGTAACACATCAGAAAGCTAAATGACACATTCACAGGTGCCATGACAGTTCCAAGGCTCATCATAGAGGTCAAAAAGTGGGCGGTGGCCCAATTCCTGGAAATCCCCACCACTTCCCCAAAATAGCTGGAATATTCCTCCCACTCATTAGCTTATGAAATTACCCACCCCTATAAAAACTGACAACCCCATACCTTGGTGCCACTCTCGTCTTCTGAGATGGCCCACACTCTTGTCTCCAGAGTGTGTTTCTCTCTAAATAAATCCACCTCTTACCTATCACTTTTGTCTCTCAGTGAATTCTTCCTGTGATGAGACATTAAGAACCTGAGCTTCATTAAGTCCTAATACCAGGTGTGTGATCTCAGTTAAAAGAACGTGGGTTCCAGTCCCAATCTGGGTTTTGGCTGGGTTCGAGTCCCGGAGTAATCCTAGTTCGTGCAATCTGAGTTTCACGGTTTCAAAACCAGAAGTCCTAATAGAAACATGGGTGGCTTGATTCCTATCTCACTCCTTTTACACTTATACCCTGCCAAACATGTAGGTTAAGAAACAAAAGTATTTTGGCCCGAGTTACAGGTGTATCATTGTATTAAAACTCCCCAGGATAAAGAGAATTGAGAAACTGTAGACTATCCAGATGTTGGTAGATATTTAAATGCCATTTAATGGGATATTATTATTCTTCTCATAGGACATGCACACTTTATCTTTTAGGACATTTTTTCCTCAAGGAATAGCTAGTATATTTTAGTATCAGTAAACAGTGTGAAGAGGAGCTTGCTTGCAATCTTTAATAATAAAATTCCCATAACACCATTAACTAAAAAAAACTGAGAGTTGTAGTAGGGTTCCAGAATTATTTTTCAGTTGAAGGAAGAATTATTCCATATCAAGAATCAACTTATTTAATACAGATAAGTAAAACATAAATATTAGAGAAGAAAATAACAACCCCTTAATGACCATATCATTACAGTGACCTACAGATTTCAACTTTGAACATCTCATTTATTTAAAATATAGTTTGAAAACTATAATAAATCAAATGTGTCTCAGAAGTAAACCACTTCTTTGCTTTAAAATGGAGTTTGAAAAATTTTGACTTACCACTGAATGGTATCTAACAGATATGTAGTGTGTTTGTTTTATTGTTTGGGGCATTTTTGTGTGTGTATGATGAGTTGGCCAAACAATAATTTTGTAGATACACCTACTATGTATCTAGCATTGTTCTAAATGTCACCAATCAAGTTATAAATTAGGTGCACAATGTCCCTGTCCTCAAAGGGGTTACTTATTTGTGTACCTGCATGTGTGTGTGTGTGTGTGTGTGTGTGTATTTGTGTAGAGGGAGGGTAAAATAAAGTGGGAAAAATATAATAAAACCTAAAAAAGAAGATATATACCTCTGCATAGGAAAAGTGCTATGTGGATGACAAGGTATGCTATATCAGTCATGGATCATTTAAGAAAACAGAATCTGCTCTATGTGTTCCAAACAGGAAAGGGTTTATTAGAGGGATTTATCTGATTTCAAGGCTGTAGAAATTATTACCTGTGATTTACTGGTGCATTTTAAAGAAACACAGGTGATGATCATAATAGATTCTATCACCAACTCATGTAATTTGTAAAAATTTGGTCCTGCAAAATGTCATGTATGCTGAAACCCATCCATCTGGCTGCTGTAGCCAGATACTATTTACGGGTTTCACTTTTTTTCCTCCTTCCAAGATTTTATGAGTATATTGAAAGTATTTGGGTTGCTGAGGAAAGACACTGGCTGGATTCCACTAATTGAGTCATATATGTCTCCCTGACAAATGAGAGCCTCTTCTGCAGTGGGTCCACTCACACTCTGTGTCAATTCCCAGAGCTACCCCTAGATACACCTACTTTTCACTGATTCTTCAGTCTTATTTTCTTTCCCAGCTATGTATAAAGATAAATGGTCAGCCAAGGCACATTGATCATTGAAGATCCATACCTCTTGCCATCTTTTCTTCCAGGTAAAGATGATAACCAGATATAATGCTCAAATTTCTACTGACAGGGGATTTTTTTTAACACTAAACAGCAAGGCCACCTATAAATAGAAATATAATATGGCAGCCATCCAATTTAAGCAGCATCTATATTCATATCAATCTATAATCAGGTCTGAATGAGATGTGGATGGACCTAGAGTCTGTCATACAGAGTGAAGTAAGCCAAAAAGAGAAAAACAAATATCGTATATTAATGCATATATGATATGTGGAATCTAGAAAAATGGTACAGATGAACCTATTTGCAGGGCAGGAATAGAGATGTAGACATGGAGAATGGACATGCGGACACAGGGGGGAAGGGGAGGGTGGGACGAATTGGGAGATTAGGATTGACATATATACACTACCACGCATAAAATAGCTAGCGGGAACATGCTATAAAGCATAGAAAGCTCAGCTCGGTGCTCTGTGATGACCTAGATGGGTGGGATGGGGGTGGGGAGGGAGGTCCAAGAGGGAGGGGATATAGGTATACATATAGCTGATTCACTTCATTGTACAGCAGAAACTAACACAACATTGTAAAGCAATTATACTCCAATTAAAAAAAAAAAAAGGAGGGGAGTAGATCAGCCCCACCAAGTCTCTTAAGGGTCTGGGGTTATGGACCCTCTGCTATCTTAAACACATGGCTTCCAAACTCATCTTGTTTACATACATTCAGCTCTTAGGGAAGCAGATATTGAAAAGAATATTGTGTCAAAAGTTTTACATGAGTCAGGCCTGGTACCTAACACTTAATATCTACCTTCTAGTAAACAGACATGTGGCCACATCTAATTTCAAGCAAAGCTGGGAACGGTAGAGAGACTCTGTGCTCAGAAGGAAAAGGAAAGTATTTTGGTGAATACTTAATCTCTGCAATATTCACTGTCTTAGTTCATTCAGACCACTGTAACAAAAATACCATAGACTGGGGGCTTAAACAACAGACATTTATTTCTCACAGTTCTGGAGGTTGGGATGTCCAAGATCAAGGTGCTAGCAGACTCGGTATACAATGGTGGCCCGTTTCCTCGTAGATGGTGACTTCTCTCTGTGTTCTCACCTGGTGGAAGAGATGAGGGAAGTTTCCTGGGTCTCTTTTATAAGAGCTCCACCTTCATGACCTCATTGCCTCCCAAAAGTTCCACCTCGAAATATTATCACATTGGGGATTATGTTTCAACATACGAATTTTGGGAGAACACAAATATTTAGTCTATAGCACCTGGATACCAAAGAGTTAAATTCTATCTCCCACATCAGGATACATTCACTCTCTCCCCAAGGGAGAAAAGTCAAAGCCTTGTTTAATCACTGAACCCCAGATAAAGTTCAGACTCTCCAGAGAATGCAGAATTCTTCTCATTAGGTTTGGATATATCATCTCATGATCTAATAGTCAATGAATTAAAAGCAGAACAAATGAACAAAAAAGTCCACCTCCTTACAAAAGAAAAGGTCTTTTTACTTGAAATCTAAACATAAATGAATAAACAAAAACACCTTATTTACTATACTTGTTCAAAAAAATAAATAAAAACAGATATTATGTAATATATAAATATAATAAAAATGAAAATAAATTAAAATCTATGAAATACAATCAAAGTAGTGATAGTAGAAAAATCCATAACATTAATTCACATAAATAAAAAAATGTGAATATAAACAAAATGAATTAAATCACAATTACAAACATTAGAAGAAGCACAAAAAATCAGAAGGAAGTATAAAATAAAGGTATATTAGACATTTGCCTTAGTCCATTCAGGCTGTTGTAAAAAAAATACCTTAATCTGGATGGCTTGTAAACAACAAAACATTTATTGCTCACAGTTTTGGAGATTAGGAAGTCAGGATTATGGCACTGCCAAATTCAGTGTATGGTAGCAGTTCATTTCCTCATAGAAGGTGCCTTCTCTCTGTGTTTTCACATGGTGGGAGGATGAGGGAGCTCTCTTAGTCCTCTTTCATAAGGGAACTAATACCATTCATAAGGACTCTGCCCTCATGGTCTAATAACCTCCCAATGGGCCACCTCAAATACCATCACATTGGGGATTAGGATTTCAACATGTGAATTTGGGAGGACACCTTCAGACTGTAATGCCATTATAAAAGAGGCAGTGAGGTTGAAAGACAGAGAGATACAGGGAGAAAGGTGGGGGAGGGCAGAGAGGTTGAGAGAGGAAAAGAGAGACTTATTTTGAGAAATTAGTTGAAGTGATTGCAGAGAAGCTGCAAAGTTGAAAATCTGCAGGGTGGATCAGTGGGCTAGAGACCTAGGGAAAAGCTGATGTTGCAGTTTGAATCCAAAGGCCAACTTCATGTTGAATTTCCTCTTCTTCAAACTTTTTTCTTTTAAGGCCTTCTACTGATTGGACAAAGCCCACCTGCATTATGGAGACTAACCTACTTTACTCAAAGTCTACCCATTTAATCTCACCCAAAATATATCCTCACAGCAACATCTAGACTACTGTTTGATCAAATATCTGGGTACCAAGACCTAGCCAATTTGACACATAAAAATAACCTCACAGTCCCACTAAATCAGGAACAAAGCAAGGATTCCACTATGTCCACTATAACTTAATACCATATTGGATATTATCCTACGTGATCATGTAAGAGAAAAAAACAGAGATGTAATAACTGATAAATGAATAAAACTATCTCTACTTGCCTATCATAAGTATGTATATTTGGAAAACTCAAAAGAATAAATGATAAAAGTAACACAAATAACACAGACCTTCAGTAAGGCAGAAGAACATGAAATTAATAAACAAAAATAAATATTTTTTTGTTTCTACAAACAATAACCAGTTATATAATGAATTGGAAAAATATTTTCAATAGTAAATTTATAAAAATTTTAGTAATAGACTCAATACAAGATGTACAAAACCCATAGGATAAATCTTTAAAATGCAGTGTAACTTAGCCTAGTTTTACTAAAAAAGATCCAGGATAGTAAGCAGTGAGAAATAGCCATGTAATATTATTTAACCCTAAAATTAAGAAAAACATCATCCAGGTCAAAAAGGAAAAATCTTTTTGACCAAATAAGTAAATTACCTATAGAGTGTATGACCATATTATTTATTATCTAATTGGGAAACTTTGGTAGTAAAATTTCATGTTATTAATAATCATAGTGAATACCAGGCAAAAAACAGAATGTGTGGCATCTTGATTTTTAAGGGTAAGAAAATCAGGCTAGCCTCACACTCCCCCCCACAGTACTGAAACACCAGAAAGATGAACAAAAAAAGACCATGTGAGCCAGGGATTTTATATCAAACAAAATTAATCTTCAAGTAAAAAGACTACTGACAAACCATTTTTTAAATAGAAGAGCTTGGGGCTTCCCTGGTGGCACAGTGGTTGAGAATCTGCCTGCCAGTGCAGGGGACGCGGGTTCGAGCCCTGGTCTGGGAGGATCCCACATGCCGTGGAGCAACTGGGCCTGTGAGCCACAACTACTGAGCCTGCACGTCTGGAGCTTGTGCCCCACAACAAGAGAGGCTGCGATAGTGAAAGGCCCGTACACCGCGATGAAGAGTGGCCCCCGGCTTGCCGCAACTAGAGAAAAGCCCTCACATGAAATGAAGACCCAACACAGCCAAATAAATAAATAAAGTAGGGGTTGGCAAATTTCCCGCAAAGAGACAGATTGCAAATATTAAAAAAAAAAAAATAGCAGAGCTTGGGGAATATCATTCTCAGGAGTCAATGAAACTACTAGAGGACAAATTTGAACTAAATAAAATATGACAAGGGAAACTTTTTAAAAAGTACTAGTAATAAAGAACGGATATATTTAAATGTAAATGTAAGGCAAAAAACAAACCAACAAAAATGAGTATAAGGTTGACAGCATAGAATACAAATGTTATATGGTCTAAAATGGAGAAATAACTTACAAAGTATGAGAAGAGAAGAGAGAGAGAGATGGTGGAAAGTAAAATAGCTCACAAATTGCCTCTTCTATAATAACTAAAATAAAGACTAGTCTAAGCTGAAAGAAAGAAAAAAAACTGTAGGAAAGGTTTTGAATATTGAATTAGTACAAAGGTAAAAACTAAGATAAACAATAATTTTTTTTAATTAAATGGGGGATAAAGTGGAAAAGGAGGGAAAAAGCATAAAGTAATTATATTTGGATACACAGTAGGGAAAATGTAAATTGTCTAAAGAAGGAGGAAGAGGAGAACATTTTATGATATTAAGCACAAAATTAAATAACTCTGGTAAAGTAGAGAGGATTAAGGAAAATATAGCACTGTATGTTACTTTAGGAACTGTCAGCTTTAAGAGATAGATGATGATACTAAGCAGGAATCATAGAGGGCAGATACGGTCGAGTGCCCTCAGGAGCTTGAAGATGCTCGGGGTGTTGACTGGGAAACAACAGCACTTGGCTGGCACAAAGTCATTTCTGAGGACAAGTGAGACTTCCACTGGTGCCCTCAGACGTTTCTGGGAGAAAGAGCTGTAGTTTGGAGTCATGCAGATGAGGGTTTACAAGTCATCCAAAATCGAATTATGATCCCACATGTGATCTCATCTGTATCCATGAGCTGATAGATTTGTAGATCAAGAGAAATTTCAGATAAATATTTAATACTAGGTATATATTACACATACACACACGTACATAAAAAATATATGAATATATATATACTTATATACTTACTATACATATGGGAAAAAGTCAAGGTCTGTTTCATGTTAATGTGAGGAACAGCTTAAGTCTATTTCAAGAAAGCTCTATTGCTATATCTTATACTTTTTATGTGCCATATAATAAAGTTGCTACTAGGTTGTAATTTAAAGGCTAATAATCTGAGGTGGAATCTTGAATTTATGCTACCTGCATGAGCGCAGTAAGTGTGCACTTGAGGGTCTCACTTTCTTTTCTGTATATAGGTACTAATAATACTGACAATTACTTCACTGTGATAATTAACTAAAATCATATATAGAAAGCTATGGGGCAAAAAGGCTTGACACATAGCTGGTGTTCACTATCTGGCTATAAATTTAATCTTAATGGTACTGAAGATAAAGTGTTACTTTAGTATTCAGTTTCTTTCACCTAGAACAACACTCATTTCCCTGTACTCTACAATTTAAGGCATCCTGCCACCTACTGGCAACCTATTAAGCAGGACATATAACTCATGAGATAAAATATTGTCCTCTGTAGATTCAACCTTATATGATAGTAAAAAATGTCACATTGTATCCTTTTTTTTTTGCACACCTTCTATCAAAAATTTTGCTTTGTTTTACTGTGTTTAACCAGATCTGGAAATATAGTAACTATTTTAGCAACTTGGCCTTGCTTTATCATACTGTCACTTTTTTGTTTTAATCCTCTGACCTAGTGGCAGCTCTTGGGTTAATTTCTGAACAGTTCCCCCCCTGTGAAATACCTTCTTAGAAACCCTAGTTGAAATGCTGTCAGCTGGGTTGTTTATGAAAATTTTACAATTTTGACAAGATAAAAACAACATATCCAAAGCAAAGGTGTGAATAAAATGTCTTGTATGGCCAATCAGTTCTTACTACCTTAGAAAAACTACTAGTCAAATGGCAATCCATAGAACAGGACAGGCAAGTGCAGCCTCATCATATTAATAATAAAGTAAGTGAAATTTAATATGAAGCCAACTTTTATTAACAATTATAATGTACCTGTAATATTTGGAAAGAGTAATGCAATTATAATGTCTAATGTAATGAGGATATGGTGAGACTGCCCTTAAGCTGCTGTTGGAGAATGTAAATTCATGAACCCTTTATAGAAACAATTTAGCAAAAAGTATCAATGTGTATCAACAAGCTTTTACATAGCTATATCTTTAATCCAGCAGTTCCCCTTCTAGGACTACTGTATATTCTATGGGGAAAAAAAAAGAGGTTGCATGTACATAAATGGTAAACATCTTATTATAAGATTTATTTATATTCATCAAATGCAAGCAATTAATATTCAAAAATTGGGAAAAATTATATATATGTATCTGAACTTCTAGCTTCCAACAAACACCCTCTTGCCTGCAACAAGCATAAACTTTGGAAAAGAATCAATCAAACAAACAGCTGTTTGAAGGCACTGGAAAGCAAAAAAATCTGGCAGAAATTAGAAGTGGAACAACTCTTGAAATGAAGGAAGGACAGGGGGCAGGATCTACGTTTATCTCACTTTCTCCATGAAAGAACTCCACAGTTCACAAGGCTAATGGGAATAGAGCTCAAGTAGAAAGTGGCAGACTTAATGAGCTGAGGACCCAGAGGTCAGAGTTTCCACATGGAGTAAAATGTCAGGAGAGTAATGGAAACTCTAAAAAAATACATAACATGGAAATTCTAAACCCAAAAAATGCAATACTCAGAATCAACATTTCAGTGAATGGGCTTAACCTGAGATTGATTGGACAATGCAGAATAAAAGCACTATAAACTCAAGGACAGGGAAAGAGAAATTGTCCAAACTGATTCACAAATTATAGATTGAAAATATTGAGAACTTCAACAACCTGGTCACTGTGTTAAGTCATCTAACACATGTCTGAATGAAATACCAGATGGGTAGGACAATGAATGACATTAAAGAAATAATGACAATTTTGTATATTCATGAAACTGTAACCATCCATAGAATGCTGAAGAAATAGTTTTCAGGGAACTGGCTGCCCATTGAGTGAGTTGCTTAAACACATATGCCCTACAGAATCAGTTGCTAATTTTCTACTTTTCTACTTTTTTGTAATTGAGATTGTTAGACTTCCTTAAATTATATTGCAGGCAATAAAAATTGATTCTAAGTCATTATCCTTTTAACTAAAAATTACACAGCTCAGGCATTAGGATATTTGCAAGACAGCAATTTAAAAAAAAAGATTCATTTTTTACTAAATAAAACTAAAGGAGAAACTGCATATTGCCTCATAACTACAATATGTTAACATCTCCTCAGAAGTGAGTTAAGTTTAGGGAGTAAATGGAAATCCTTTTTTTATAATAATTTTTGTTAATTATTAAGTACTTATAAAAATAGTTTAAATAAGTGATGCTTATAAAAATAGCAATAATATAAAATAATTTATACTTACTTATCCACATAAGAAATGGAACAATACAATTTACAGAAAAAATTACTGTTCTGATTTTGTATATTATCCATAAGCAATAAATCTTATAAAAATGAGCACTAATAAACATTCAAGAAACAATTCCAGTGTTGCACACATGATTCCAGAGTGGGTTAACTTCCTAATCCTGAGCTTAGGATCCACAATCTTTCCTAATTGCCTGCAGGTAAAACTACCCACCTGCCCAAACTTTAACACGGATGGAGAAAATATGTATTCCAAACAGAGACACTAATTTTATCTTCCAAGGTTGTTTGCTATATAAACATTCCTGAAAAGATAGTCCAGGCCAAAAGGCTGTCAGTGTCTCTGATCACCACACATGCAGAAATGTTAGTGACATGTGCAGTACTGTCTCTCAATACATAGGAAGTACTCACTAAGTGTTAATTATTGATTTCTCTATAATATCAAACATGAGATTCATTTATAGAAATCCACTCCAACTGAAATCATAAACATGTTGAAATATTATAGTTCTTTTTCTGTATTATCTTTTAATGGAGAGATCATTAATCCAATGTGAAACATTGCCAAACACTGCATCTTTAATTTAAAATTAAACAACAAAAGTTAATAGACATTTTTCTCTCTTTCTGAATGTTTTTTCTGTTTGTTCATTTTGATTTTTTAACCAGGTACTTTTTTTTTTCTTTTTTTTGCAGTGCACGGGCCTCTCACTTTTGTGGCCTATCCCGTTGCGGAGCACAGGCTCCGGACTCGCAGGCTTAGCGGCCACGGCTCACAAGCCTAGCCACTCCGCGGCATGTGGGATCTTCCCGGACCGGGGCACCAACCCGTGTCCCCTACATCGGCAGGTGGACTCTCAACCAGTGCACCACCAGGGAAGCCCTAACCAGGTACTTTTGCTGGTAGATCGGCAGTTTAACCCAAGATGTGGCTTAACTCTGAAGACCTTTGTGCATAACCTAGAAATGACAGAATTAAGGGACACATAATGGGTAAGAAAATATGAAGACTAAAGCAAAGCTGCAAAGATTTATAAAACAACCTTCCTTTGTTCAGATAAAATAACTAAATGGTTAAAAGCTCTACTTACATTATCTTAACCGAGTTGTGAGAGGGCAGTAGACATAAACTTACCTATATCAAATTCAACCTTGTAAAAGCAATCTTAGCACTAGATCAAAATGCTGATTTTGGAGTTTAAGTAAAACTAGAATCAGATAATTCTTTTCTGACCATATATTCATTATTATATTAGGGCCCTCTTTTTTTCCCCCTCTGATTAAATCATCTTCTTTAAGCTTTTTAATTTGCCCACTCACCAAATGTGTTCATTGAATTGAGTTAGCTGGCTACTCAGTCTTCCGGGCTGTCCTTACATATGCTCAATCGTTATGCCTATAAATTCAGTTATGAAACAATGTTTTCAATTTATGAACCACAGTTTGCCAAATATTTTGAGGGGACTTTGAGTGTTTGTGCTATCTCTGAGTGGGTCACCCTAAACATGACACAGTATTCATGAATGATATAACAGCAAAAGAAAGGGTAGAAATGATTGGTGATATCATAATCTCTTTTAGTTAATCACATGATTTCTCCACAAGGGAAAATAATAAAATTGGAAATGCTGAAAGTCTAGGTTTTAACTTGAACTTCTTACAGTGGTTTTAGTTGGATATGTCTCTTAAATTCTTAAGAAAAAGGATATGTTATAAGTTATGTATGTGTCTTAGTCAGCCTGGGCTGCTAACAAAATACTGTAAACTAGATGGCTTACAAAAAACAAACAATAATTTCTTACAGTTCTGGAGGCTGGAAGGTACATGATCAAGGCGCTAGTAGATTTGGTGTCTGTTGAGATCCTGCTTCCTGGTTCCTAGAGGGTCTTCTTCTCATAGTGTCCTCCCACGGCAGAAAGGGAGAGGGAGCTCTCTTGAGGTCTCTTTTATAAGGGTATTAATATCCTTCATGAGGGCTCTACCCTCAGACTTAATTTACCTGCCAAAGACCCCACCTCCATTAAATACCATTACACTGGGAAATAGGTTTCAACATATGAATTTATGGAGGACACATTCAGTCTATAGAATTAAGTTTATCGACATATTTTTACTTAGTGAAGTGCATGACCTACGATATGCATCCTGTAACTATTTTAGGATTTGAATTGAATAGAACTGATGTCAGGTCAAAGAACTTTACTAAGACATGCACCTGTAGTGCCTAAACTTCTATTGTTGTTAAGAGATTATGATTATCTGATATGATATACTTTAAAAAGAATTTTAATAATGTTTTTATGATATATGATTATGTATATGTAAGAAAACTTTAGAGTTACTAATTAACATATATGATAGTTTCTTTAATCAGGTATCTGCAGAAGTAACAAAGAAAAAAATTTAAATGTTTTAAATAAAAATACACACAAAAATTACACATCATTAGTCATTAGGAAATGCAAATTAAAACAAAACAAGTTACCACTGCACGCCCATTAGAATGGCTAAAATTAAAAGATAAGCCATATAGAATGTTGATAAGCCTGTGGGGCAAATGGAACTTGCATAGAGTACAGGTGGGAATGAAAATTGAACAATCATTTTAGAAAACTGTTTGTCAGGCTTGTAAAAATTTAGAATACACTTGCCATATGACCAAATCCTTGCAGTCTTAGATATTTGCTCAAGAAATGCTAATAACATTTGTCTACACAGAGAACTTATGTGAATATGCATAGCAGTTTTATTTGTGATAGCCAAAACCTGGAAACAATGCAAATGTCCATGAACATTTGTAATGTAAATGTTTTACACAAAATATGGTATATCCATATAATGAAATACTATAGGATAATGAAAAGAAAAAAAAACCTGCTGATACTTGCACTATGATATTTGATTTTTAAAATCATTTAGTTGGTGGAAGAAATCATACACACACAATTAGAAAATAGATGTATAATTTCCTTTATATAAAATGCAAACTAAATTTTTATGATATAAAGCAGATTCACAGTTGCTTAAAGATCAAAGGCAGAGGGAGATCTGGGCTACAAAGGAGTACAAGAATATTAGAGTTGATGAAAATGTTCTGTGTCGCCATTGTGGTAGTGATTTCCTGGGAGTATATAACTTTCAAAACGTACAGAACCGTGTAATTTAAAAACATGAAAGTTACTGTATATAAAATATTCTTCAGTATTTTTAAAAAGGAACATATATATAGTATAGAGTTTGTTAATTAGCATAAGATATATTAGAAGTATTTCTCGTTGCTGGAATGGCTATCAATGGCAAATAAGACAAAGATTCCCTGCTCTCATGGCATTTTTAGCAATCAAGAATTTTGAATGTGCACAGAAAGGGGAGGGAGACTCCAAGTAAGAAATGTTTGGGGGCTTCCCTGGTGGCGCAGTGGTTGAGAGTCCACCTGCCAATGCAGGGGACATGGGTTCGTGCCCTGGTCCGGGAGGATCCCGCATGCCACGGAGTGGCTGGGCCCGTGAGCCATGGCCGCTGAGCCTGCGTGTCCAGAGCCTGTGCTCTGCAACGGGAGAGGCCACAACAGTGAGAGGCCAGCGTACCGCAAAAAAAAAAGAAATGTTTGGGATGTGCAGACTGGAGAGAGGCCTAATTCTGAGGCACATATTTAAAAGAAATAATATAAGTCTATGGAAATATTGTAGGAGGAGTTGTGAGAAATATTCTACACAGCATGAAGGTGGGAGAATATAAAGAGATGAGAAGGGAGTAAAGGTTCTTTTGGGGAATCTATTGTATTGCAGGAGGAGGCATAATGAGGAGTGAAACAACACCAGAAAGACTGCTTTGGGGGCACATTTGTCATATTGTACATTTTGAAAGTGTTATTGGGGAATTTCGATTTTTAGACAAGTTTCTCTCACGTCAAAACATCCTGTAATAATAGGAATATTTTACCTACATTATACCTTGTATCACATTTAAATAACTAAAAACAAAAAAGAAATACCAAGGAAAACTTAGTATGAACTAAAAACTAGAACAAGTACTTACTGTATCCTCACACTGGTGCAGAAAGATCTCCATTATAAATAACACAAAATGGAAAGCCTTAAATGAAAAGAATTGAAATGAGCTACATAAGAATACATATTTTTATGCTTACTGTATCCCCACTTTGGGGTCAGAAAGATCTATTTTGTAAATAATGCAAAATGGAAAGCCTTAAATAAAAAAGAATTAAAATGGGCTACATAAGAATAAATTTTGTTTTATGGCAAAAGTTACAAGGCAAGCAGTTTTCATGGAATTTTTGCTTCCTGTAGTGATGTAGTAAAAGGTTTTGTATGTATTATTCCACTCTAACCAACTATAAAAAACTACCAACAGATATGATGCCATTGCTTTCAGGGATAGGACCATAGTTAACACTGAAATGTGACACTTGAGCAAAAGGAAATCCACACTTACTCTGGATTTCTGCTTGGTGGCACTTTCTAAATAACAACATAAAGAGGTAGAGTTTGAGGAGAGAGCTGCACATGAGCAAGACTCTCATGAAAGGCCACGTAGAGAGCAGGTATTGTGAGGTTAAGAGCACAAGAGAAGTATCAGAGGTCACTAAAGCTTGGGAAGTTTAGGGAGCTATCCTAGGAAGGATGTAAAGATCTCACTGTGATCCATGGATACTGAACTGACAATCCAGAAAAAACATAATTTCAAAGTAAAGATTATGCCTTAGATTAAGGACAATATCAGAATAAATTTTACCTCATACACTGAGAAGCTAGGTTTGACAAGATGAAGAAAATTTGCATCCAGTAATTTATACACCTGCCAGAGGAAAGCATAAAGCCTGAATCATGTTCTTTTCCTCCTTAAAGGAAAAGAACATAATTCAGGCTCTTTATAACATGTTTTCCACAATATACAGCATTTAATAACAAAACAAAACATTAGACTTGCACTTAAAAATCAAAGGGGGGGAGGATTCCATGGAAATTCAATGTAAGATGCCACTGACGTTGCAATTAGCAGACAAGGACTTAGTCAGCTATTATCATTATGTTCAAGAACATAAAGAAATAGGGCATAATGACTATAAAAATTATAAAAATGCATCAAATGGAAATGAGAGAATCAAAGAGTATAGTAGGTAAAATGAAAAATTCCTAAAATAGGATTGAGATCAAGTTGGAGAGTAGATAAGAACAGAACAATGAAACAGAAACAAGTAAGAAGAAATTATTCAACCTAAAAAACAGAGGAAAAGGATTGAAAAAAATTAGAGTGTTAGTGGTCTTGGGACATAATAGCCTAACCTAAGTATAATTGGAGACTAATAAATGGAAAAAATAGAGAATTATGAAGGAAAATTTATTTTAAGAAATATCTTAAACAATTTAAAAACGTGTACTCTGTAGTTTACCTTTTTTGCAAAATTTTATTTTGCAAGAGAATACATAAATAACAACAACTAGAAACACCTAAATATCCATTTAACAAAATTGTAAGCTCACACTTTTTTACATCTATAATCTGTAATAGTTCACTTCACTCAACATAGAAACATTTCCAAGGTATATTGCTGTGTTTAAAAATAAAGTTGGGACTCTAATTTCAGCTCCAAAAAGCAAGAAAAAGCTTGGAAATCATTATTCCTGTTCTTGCAACAGGAAACAGCTGGTCACACTAAAAACAACAAATTTGTATGGACCCATTAGAAATTAGAGGTTGCAGGGCAAACTATCACCCTGAAATCTGGAGACACAGTTTCATCCAGAAAGACACAACCAAGATCTTCTTACATAGCATAAAGTGAAAGGAACACTTACTGTCAGTTTTTTGGTGACCATATTTTCTCGCTTAATGTCAATTTTGATAAATTTCTGGAGGCTCAGTATGAAATAGCATAAGACTGAGAAACCCCTGAGGATTACGGTATTAGCAGGGACACAAGACTTCCAGGAGCTTTATCTCTAGGAATAACCCCCACCCCTGCCCCGGGTTCTTACAGTGGAGATCCAAGAAAGATCCCCACGTAGATCTGACCGGGGTAGGGAGAATTAATAATTCTGAAATAAGCTCAGTGTCTTCTCCATAAGGAAAGTTTATGCTCCAGGTGATAAGACCTCATCATAGCCTTCTCCCAGCTAGGAAAATGACATTCCTTCCACTCCTGCCCTTACTAGTTTTCCAGACTCACCAAGGTAAGGAAGAGTATTCAAAAGGGGTCAAGGGCTTCAAGAGAACTTATTGATAATGCTGTAATCCCAGAAGAGTAGAGTACAGAGAGAGAACGTGTGTGTGGAGGTGGGGGGCAGGGGGAAAATATGCCAAAGGGAAAACACTTGTGAATGTTACATATCTGACACATAGGACCACTGACTGAGATTTCATCAGAAGATTGTATTGAAGGCTCCCTTCTCTTCCACCTCATCACCACAAAAGAGTTCCAGTAAAGCAATGAATTACAGCAATAAAAGCTTCAAGAAAAAGACTTATTCTCAGTAGGAGTACTAAGAAAATCCAGAGACAAGAGGAAAGACAAAAAGGAGGACACTAGAATAATTTTAAACCACTTTCGTTCATAGGTATGGCAAACATTGAAAACAATCCAACTTCTAGAGAGGTTACTATAACTTCTTACAGGCTTGTTTACCTAAGTTCTTATTACAGATGTATACCAGACTTTCAACAAAAAAATACAAGGCATACAAAAGACAAGAAAAAACACAATTTGAAGAGAAAAAAAGAAGAAATCAGAACCACAGTCAGATGTGACAGAGATGTGGATTTTTCAGGTAGGAATTTAAAAATAACTATGGATAGTTTACCAAATGCTATAATGGAAAAAGTAGACAGCATGAAGAGGAAGTGGTAAAGGAAAGCAGAGAGATACAAACTCTAAGAAAAAATCAAGGGAAAATGCTAGAAATCAAAAACACTGTAACAGAAGTGAAAAATTACTTTGATAGGGTCATCAGTATACTGTTGCAGCCAAGGAGAAATCAGTGAGCTTGAATATAGGTAAACAGAAACTTTCTGAACTGAATTACCAAAACAAAAAAGAATGAAAACATTCAAGAACGGTGCCAATTTCAAAGGTGTAACACAGGTACATTTTAATTACCAGAAGGAGAACAAGAGAAAAGGTCAGAAGAAATATCTGAAGTATTAATAATAAGGTCTTAAACTTTCCAAACTTAAGGACAGAAAAGAAACCACAGAGTCAAGAAGTTACAAAACCAAGTGGGATACACACCAGGGCTTGTCCGGCCCTGAGCTCACACACACCTAAGCATATCATATTCAAACTGCAGGAAACCAAAGACAAAGAGAATATCTTGAAAAAACCTGTGGAAAAGAACCTACTTACTTAGAGTGGAACAAATATAAGAATTATCATTGACTCCTCTTCAAAAACCATGCAAGTATGAAGAGAGGGGGATGAAATAGTTTCAGTGTTGAAATAAAAACCATCTGACCAGCCTAGAGTTCTGTGTCTATGAAATTATCCTTTAAAGGTGAAGGAGAAATAAAGATTTTCTCAGACAAATAAAACCCAAGGGAATATGTCAACCACACCTCCTTATAAGAAATGCTAAAAGTTTTTTATTTTTATTCTTTTTGTCAGTATGAAAATACTAAAGGTCAGTAACAAAGGGCTATCTAGAAAAAGAAGTCAGAGAAGGAATGAATGAGGACAAAATGAAATCTTTTATTTTTCTTATTTTTAATTGATCAAAAGTTAACTTTATGTTTAATATAATAATAGAAACAATGTATTAGGTGATTATAGCATGTAGATGAAGGGAATGAATGCTGTAGTTGTCATAAGGGAGAAGAGGAATGAATCTGGAATACAATGTTATGTTTCCCTCACTACACAGGAAGCAGTACCTGCAAAGGTGTCCCTAAAACTGGTTAAAAATGCAAAATATATACTATAGGATTACTACTAAACTTATTTTCAAAAGAAATATATCTTATATTTTAAGGAGGGGGAGATAAAATGAAATCATATAAATGTTCAATTAAAAACAGATAAGGCAAAGAAAGTAATAAAGTTATAAAAACCAAAATCGATGAGTAGAAAACAGTATAGACATGGTAGATAATAATCCAATTATATCAACAATCACTTTAAATGTGGCCTGACTAAATACATCAATCAAAAGGCAGGAATCATCAGAGTGGATTAGAAAACATCACCCAACTATATTTTGTCTACAAGAAACCCCTTTTAAATATAAAGACTGACCTAGGCTAAAAGTAAAGAGATGGAGAAAGATATACCACATGACAACTAATCAAAACTCTGAAATAGCCTTATTAATTTCAGACAAAACAGACTACAGAACAAAAAAGATTATCAGGGGATAATAAAGAGGGGACATTGCATAATAATAAAGGAGTCAATTCTCCAGGATAACACAGAAATCTTCAATGTGTGTGTCTCGAACAAGAAAGCATCAAAATACAGGAGGCAAAAACTGACAGACCTGGAAGGAAATATAGACAAATCTACCATTATAGTTAGAGATACAAAAAACCCACTCTGTTAGTAATTAATATATTATGTAGTCAGAAAATCCATAAAGATATGTTACCTGACCAGCACTATCAATTAAATTGATCTAGTTGCCATTTATACAATACTCCCTTGAACTAGAGCAAAATATGCATGCTTCTTAAACCAATATGGAACATTCATCAAAATAGGCCACTTAATGGGTTATAAAGCTCACGTTAAAAATTCTAAAGAGGGCTTCCCTGGTGGCGCAGTGGTTGAGAATCTGCCTGCTAATGTAGGTGACACGGGTTCAAGCCCTGGTCTGGGAAGATCCCACATGCCGTGGAGCAACTAGGCCCGTGAGCCACAACTACTGAGCCTGCGCGTCTGGAGCCTGTGTTCCACAGCGAGAGAGGCCGCGACAGTGAGAGGCCCGCGCACGGCGATGAAGAGTGGCCCCGCTTGCCACAACTAGAGAAAGCCCTCGCACAGAAACGAAGACCCAACACAGCCAAAAATAAAAAAAATAAATTAATTAAAAGAAGGTTCAATATTTTAAAAAAAAATTCTAAAGAATAATGTTAAAGGTTGAAAAAATATGTTGAAGCTCTAATTTCTGGAACCTGTGAATTTGACCTTATTTGCAGATGCAATCAAGTTAAAATGAGGACAGGAGGATGAGCCCTAATCTGATATGACTGGTGTCCTTATAAGAATGGAAGAGGTGGAGATATTTAGAGAGTAAATAGCAATGTGAATATGGAAGCAGAGATGGGAATTATGTTGCCACAGCCAAGGGACACCTGGGGCTACTAGAAGCTGGAAGAGGCAAGGCAGAATCCTCCCCTTGAGTCTTCAGAGAGCACATGGCTTAATTTTTGGACTTCTAGCCTCCAAAACTGAGTGAAAAATTTCTGTAGTTTAAGACACTCAGTTTGTGGTACTTTTTTATGGCAGCCCTAGGAAACAATTACACATAGAAATCATACGAAGTATGTTCTCTGACCACAGTGGCATTAGATTAGAAATAAATAAGAGAAAGATTTCCAGATCATCCATAAATATCTGGAAATTAAATAATACATTTCTAAATAACCCAAGAAAGAAGTCTTAATAGAAATTAAAAAAATATATTTTGAACTAAATGAAAATGAATACACACACAACTTGATCAAAGTCTATAGAATGAAGCAAAAACACTGCTCAGAGAGAAATCTGTATCTTTAAGTGCATAGTTAAGAAAATAATAAAGAAATACCTAAATCAATAACCTAAGTTTCCATCATAGGAAACTGGAAAAAGATGGGCAATTTCAGCTGAAAGTGAGAAGAAACAGGATACATTAAAGTTAGAGCAGAAATCAATGAAATTGAAAACAAGACAACCATAGAGAAAATCAACAAAATCTAAAACTGGTTTTTGGAGAAGATCAGTAAAATTGATATATCTGTACTCAAGATAACTAATCGTGAAAAGGAGAAGAGAGAAACAGAGAGAGAGGCAGAAAATTATCAGAAACGAACATTTTCCACAAATATATACCTACACATTTGAAACTTAGATGAAATGGAACAATTCTTAAAGGTCACAAACTATCAAAACTCACATGAGACAAGAGATAACCGGAAAAGCCTTACAACTATTATAGTAATTGAATAAAAGTTAATCAACTTTCAACAGAGAAAGCACAAAGCACAGATGGTTTGACTGGCAAATATCACTAAATACTTAAATTAGGAATCATCCCAATTCTCCAAAATTCCTCCCAGAAGGTAGAAACAGCAGGAACACTTCTTACCTCATTTTTATGAGGCCAGCTTTACCCTAATTCAGAATTAGATAAAAACATTTCAAAAGAGGAAATCTAAAGACCATCTCAAGTAAACATAGTTTAAAAATTCTCAACAAATATTAGCATATCAAATCCAATAATGTAGAAAAATAATTATAATTATACACCACAACCAATTATGCCAGGCAGGTTTCACATTCAAAAATTAATGTAACCTACTGCATCAAGAAGATAAAAAAAGAAAAATCATATGATTATATTAATGCATGAAAAGGACTTGAAAAAATCCATCATCCATTTTTGATAAAAACTCTCAGCAAACTAGGAATAGGGAAGAAGTCCCTCAACTTGATAAAGAACATGTACAAAACCCAACCCAATTAACATCACAGTTAATTGTGAGAAACCTGACATTTACCTTCTGAGAGTGGGAACAAGGCAAGGGTATTCTCTCTCCCCACTCCTATTCAATGTCATACTGAAGGTCCTAGCTAATGTAATAAGATAAGCAAAGCAAATGAAAGATATACATATTAGGATAGAAGAACTAAAACCATATTTGTTTACAGATGGCATGATTGTCTGTGGTAGAAATGCAAAATATTGCAATCATTTTGAAAGACAGCTTGACAGTAATCCAGCAATCATACTCCTAGGTATCACCCAACTTATCTGAAAACTTACGTCCACAGAAAAATTGGAACATGAATGTTATATCAGTTGAATTCATAATTGCCAAAACCTGGAAGCAACATAGATGTCCTTCAGTAGGTTAATGAATAAATAAACAGCAGTACATTTATACAATGAAACACTATTCATCACTAAAAGGAAACATGCCATCAAGCCATGAAAAAAAAAATGGATGAATTTTAAATCTACATTGCTAAGTGAAAGAAGCCAGTCTGAAAAGACTATCATTCCATTTACATGACATTTGGAAAAAGTAAACAATAGAGACAGTAAACATATATATGGTAGCTTTTACCATGTGAAGTACGGGGGCTTTGGTGGGGGCGTTGGTGAAACTAGCTTGACAGCAAAACTTGACAGAACTTGACAACACAAAGCATATACATTCAAGTATGCAAATTTAAAGAAAAAATGTAGGCCGTTGGGGAAACCCAGGCTAGAATGTAGACTGTGACAAAACAATCTGTGTTAGGAATGTATGAAACAATCTCATTAAGGGGGATGGGGGGAAATGTTGCTGACTTAAGTAACCTTGAAAATGAGACCAAAGGCAAAAAGAACTGTGTATATTTACTGTTCTCTTGTTGATGAAGTTTTTTCTCATGGGGTTACAAGTTATCAAAACTGTCAAAGTTATCAAAAGCAGTCTGAGAAATTGTCACAGCCAGGAGGAGTTGAAGGAGACATGACAACTAAACACAATATGGTATTCTTGCATGGATCTATGCTAGAATAAAGGACATCAGATTAAAACTAAAGAAATATGAATAATGTATGGACTTTATTTAATAATAATATATCGGCATTGGTTCATGAACTATGACAAATGTGCCACATTTGACAAAAATGCAAATAAAAGAAAACTGCTTGAGGGATATATGGAAACCTTGTATATACATCTTTACAAATCTTTGCAAATTTCCTGTAAATCTAAAATTATTCTAAACTAAAAATTTTCTTTAAAAAAGTAGTTTAGGAAAATTGTATGGTATTCTATGATTTATTTTTAAAAAAAGACCATCACATTTTCTGTGCAGACATACTTGTGTGTGTGTTGAAGAAAATATTCTGAAAGAATAGACAAAAAACATAAATATTTTTGTAGAAAGTTTAGAATCGAAGTTATGATTTAAATTGAATCTTAATGTCATCTGTAATGTTTCAAAATGTATGAGGAGAATTATGCAACGGATTACTTAGGTGAAATTTTTTTTTTTTGAATATTAAAGGGGCTGTGTACTTAGGATCAAAATATGTGGGCATTAACTGCCATAGTATTTGTTGTTAGCTGTGTGGTTCGAAAAATTCTTGAACAAATTTTCCTTCCTGTGAAAAATATAAACAATAATATCTACCTTAATATTGCAGCAGTTCCCTTTACCTTGTAACTCTCAGCTCCCCACACATAGAATTATTTTCTAAGCTCTCACTTCCTTCTCCAATTATTTTCTAATTGAGTGATCTATAGCAGAACAACTAGTTCACTGTGTTAAGGATCTCTGGATAGGTGCAGGAGTTGAGGTGAGAGATTTGTTGATAAGGTTAAAGATTAACTTTAGATTCCATATAATGTTTCTCAAAATTTATACTATTGTCTAGTGCATAGTTAATCTGTTAGGCAAAAATACATTATAAAATACATTATATAGATAGCTAGTGGGAAGCAGTTGCATAGCACAGGGAGATCAGCTCGGTGCTTTGTGACCATCTAGAGGAGTGGGATAGGGAGGATGGGATAGGGAGGGTGGGAGGGAGGCTCAAGAGGGAGGGGATATGGGGATATATGTATACATATAGCTGACTCACTTTGTTATACAGCAGAAACTAACACAACATTGTAAAGCAATTATACTCCAATAAAGATGTAAAAAAAAAATACAGTATAAAAATAAACAAAACATTAGCCTTTATATAAGTATGTTGTATACTTATGTACAACCACCCAGAGTACATTGTAATTCAACATTATGTACAAAAGTCCCTGTTTTGTATGTATTTTTCATATATAAATGATTCCTCTATAAATGAAATCTGTCACACATCTGACTATATCACATACACAGTGTGATAAAGGCTCTTAAACAGACCAAAACAGGAATCTCAGCAAGTGTTGCATCTACAGTTTTTGTCAAGTTACCATTTGTTTCCCTTTTAATTCCCTGAAAATCCTCAAACAGTACTGCTTGCAACAGAGGAGCTACAGAAACCCAATACCATCATAGCAGATTCTGAAAATGGCTCAAAAGCCTGGAATATTTATGTTAGATTCATTTTATATCTAAATCATGAGAGGACTAGAATAGATCATCTCTAAAATCCAGTCTTATGCATTCTCCGATGCCAATAAATATATAATGTCGTGTTAAACTAGTTAAACAAGAAGGCTATTAGATTGAGTCGGCTCTCATGCTGTGGTGGCCTATGTAAGCAAACCAGAATCTAAGCCTGGAAATGCCTCGAGATTATGAAATCAAAACACTAGGGACAATCAGTTACAAGCAGCCAACTAGGTTTTAAGCTATAACCAATCAAATAATTTCCTTTCTCTGCTTCTCACTTTCTCTGATAAGTCTGTCCCATGGCTCTCGTGGGTGGCGTGCTCCCAACCACTTCCGGTTTGGTGCTGCCTGATTCCAATAGATTTTTGCTCAAATAAACTTAAAATTTTAATATTCCTGAGTTTATCTTTTAATGGTTCACAACAGAAAAAGAAGGGGATTTCCCCAAACAGCAATACTATCATTTCTCAAATCATATAAGGCATTGGTTTCAAAATAATACTGAAAATCCGAATTTTCTTGCTCCAAGTTCAGGGGTTTACCGAGGAGCATGTTACAGTTTGGACTATTATGACTTGAGCCATCAGTGGTCCTCAGAGATCCCGGGGTAACTTCGAGAGTGAAGACCTGTGTAGATTTATATAGATCACAGGACATGCCCTTTTCTCTGTGGAAGGAGGAGCAAAAACCTTTGCTGTCTATGTTTTTCTGGAAGCCAGTGTTTTGTTTTGGTATTTTTTGCGGGCCTCTCACTGTTGTGGCCTCTCCCGTTGCGGAGCACAGGCTCCGGACGCGCAGGCTCAGCGGCCATAGCTCACGGGCCCAGCTGCTCCGCAGCATGTGGGATCTTCCCGGACCGGGGCACGAACGCGTGTCCCCTGCATCAGCAGGCGGACTCTCAACCACTGCGCCACCAGGGAAGCCCCAGGCAGTGTTTTTTATGACATGTTTAGCAAGCAGAACTTGATGTTCTATCTCCACATTTCTGAAATTCAAAACAACAGCTTAATTTTGAGAGTCCCAGCTTGTCTAATATTGTAATATCAGAAGGAAATGTAGACCAGCATTAATTTTATAAAAGACCACGCATAAGAGATAGGTGTGATAAATGCAAACTAAAAAATCAGTTAATCTAATAGGAGGAAATAAGGAAATTTTAGAGGTAGATATAGGTAGGGAGACAAAAATTACTCCTTAGGTGATTCTTAGATCACCAATAATAAATATGAGTGTGTTAGCATATTCTGAAGTTTGTGCTTACTTTAGTATTTGATCCTCTCTGTTCAGAATATATCAACATACCTCACTGCTTGGAACTAACAGAGTCACACAATACACATGATTTTAGGCTATAGAATGTACAACCTTGCTGAAAATGCTGTGAATGAGGTACAGATGAAATCAACATGACCTTGCATACATTCAAGGCCAGCAATCAGAATCTTTATTTATCCCTTTATGGTATGGGTATGTCTGGATATCAACTCTTTCCCAAAACATTTCTCAAGGTGTGGATGTTCTGTAAAACCACTTCAAATCATTTGGATCTTTTCTTCTGAATTCTCTTAAGGCAGAGGGAAAACCAGGGTCTAATTTATAACTCTGAAGACCAGGACCTAATTTATAACTCTGAAGTTCACTGGAGATTTTAAGATACAGCAGTCTCAGCTCACTGGCTACTGAATGAAAGGTCCTTTTCTATTTTTTAGGAACAAGCATTATATTACAGTTGTGTTTAGCCCAGTTGGGGATGCCTAATGTAGCTTGAAATAAGTTTTGTTATGAAGTAGTGATTCTGAATTGGAATGCCTAGTCTTTGCTGGCCAGGGGTGTTTACAGAGTCTAGCACCATCTTGGGAGAAGAAATCTGAAATAAAGGCATGCACTGTAAAGGATTATAAATGCTGCTCCAGCTGCCACCACAGGGTTTGTGGTTTAATTCGTTTGCGGCTCTGTTCCTGTGCTGTACTTTCCCTTCCTCTGATATTGCTAACTTGAGCTTCTTTAGTTTCCATAGTGATATCCCCAGGGAATTTCTTTTCTGCTCGGTGTTTGGCTTAAGATTGCTGATTTCTGGTCTTACTCTGCATCATAAGCCCATTTTGTGCTGAGTATCACCGAAAGGTATTAGAGAATCTATTTGGAGAATCAATTTGTCGGTCTTCTACATTACCCAAACTGGATAAGGCTTGAGATTCTAAAATGTAGCAATTCTTCTAAACGAACCAGAATAAATCCTTAAGAGCAAGCAGTCCCAGATACTTTCCAAATAAATGTTTTAAAAAAAGGACATTTACCCAGATATTTTTAAATCACCTCAAAAGCAATGAAAAAATCTACCTATAATCATTAGCTAAACTTTTTGATTAGTGATTACTGATGAGCTTATTACATAAATATTAATTTTAAAAACAGCATTAATAAATTTTAGAGACAAAAATTACCATAAAGACAATCAGGTAAGACACAATGGGAATGGCATGGAATGAAATGGGATGGAAGTCAACAGTCTGGGCTCTAGTTCTGGGATTTAATCAGAAGCTACGTGACCTTGGGCAAATCAATTCATCTTTCTAGGTAAACACTTTCTCAGCACTCACGTTTTAATGAGTACTCTAAGCACATTACATGCACTCGATAGGTACTGTTATTTTCCCTATTTTTATTTTTTGTTTTTGTTTTTGTTTTTGCGGTATGCGGGCCTCTCACTCTTGTGGCCATGGCTCACGGACCCAGCCGCTCCGCGGCATGTGGGATCTTCCCGGACCGGGGCACAAATCCGTGTCCCCTGCATCGGCAGGCAGAGTCTCGACCACTGCGCCACCAGGGAAGCCCATTTTTCCCTATTTTTAAATGACGAAACTGAGGCACAGAGAATCTAAGTGATATAACCAGAATCACACAGTTAATAGAGACAATGATATTAATCAGCTTTTAAACAAGTCCAAAAGCAGGTCTTCTCTCTTAACTTAGACAGTATATGTTATTTGAACCGAATAACCTATGCTTATAGAAAAGTAGACTGAGGTTAAGTAACTCACGGAGGGATACTTAGCTACATGGTAGCATCTTTTAGATGTGTATCTTGTATTCTTTTCTCAAACACACAACATCATAAGAATGTCTTTATTTTTTTCATACTCAGCTATGCTTTGTTCTTTGAGAAAGAGAAATTAAAAGAAGCAAACACTGTAGTTGAATTCTTAGGAAGAAAAATAACAAATAGGGCAAACATTGTAAATGTACACTTAGGATTCTCTCTAACAACTGGAAAATATTAGAAAGGAAACTTAATCTTATTCTCAGTGTCTATTTTCAAAACTAAAAGATCATTTAGGATAAAGAATGTCTTAAAAATCAACCCTTGTCTTATAAGAGTTACTAAGTAGTGTTTTACCTATTTATGGATGAATCACACACTTCTGAGGCCTTCCAAGACTCCACGGCACTTGTCGTGTGACTGACCCCCATGCTCCAAGATCCCATTGTGCTTTTCTTTCACTCGGACCATTTTTGTTGTAACCAGCTTCATTCGGCTGTGACCCCATCTTGCCTCAGCTGAATCTTCTTTATCTGCCCAGCTTGTTTCTGAGGCTTCAGTCTAGGACAGGCATCTTTTGGAAACTGCCAACATTTACACATCTGTAATTTGGAAAGGGGTTAACTTGACCAGTATGGGAATAATGCTCATCTGTGCTAGAATCACTTCACCAAATAAACTACATGCATGTCATCCCTTGACTTGGTTTCTGCTTTTTGCAGAAACCCAAGCAAAGACATGAAGTTAGAAGGTCTAAAAGCTATATTTTTGTGAATTTGCCCTTACTTTCTACCTGTATCAGTAGGGTACATATTATATTTGCAAGATTTGTATGAACATCCTTGAATAGGTTAATTCTGAAGTTTGTTTCAAATAATCAACTGAAAGTTACTTTTCATCAAACTCAATTTTTTTATGCTGTGCATTGGAATATATATATATATGTATACACATATATATCTTCAGAATATAATTAGTCAATTAAAATGTATATATCTGGATATATATTAAGTGCATATCGTATATAAGAAAACATATTATATACATGGTATATACTGTTTTACAGTTTGTTAAACCTGTAATTTTAGACTATATTAAAACAGAAATAAAAGGATATTATGAGATAGAAACCAGCCCATAGGTTTCATAAATGGTTTCTTCCTTATTTAGTGCAGGGCCTAGCAATATCTAGAAATCATGGCCTTGCTTTCAGATGTCTGTGGGCCCTTTAATCTGCTGAATGGTTGTGAGCCTCAGACTGGCCATTTCTCCTTTGGTGACTAAGAGCAGATGACAAAGGCGTCATGCTTGCTGCCCAGAGCTAAGGCAGCAATGTTCAGAGCCAAAGGTGGCGAGAAGATGGGCAATGATCTATCCCCCTATATTGCTTTTCTCAAATAAGAAAGTAAGAAAGGTGAGCTGTGACAAAGCGCGAGAGAGGTATGGACATATATACACTACCAAACGTAAGGTAGATAGCTAGTGGGAAGCAGCCGCATTGCACAGGGAGATCAGCTCGGTGCTTTGGTGGGAGGGAGGAAGATGCAAGAGGGAAGAGATATGGGAACATATGTATATGTATAACTGATTCACTTTGTTATAAAGCAGAAACTAACACACCATTGTAAAGCAATTATACCCCAATAAAGATGTTAAAAAAAAAAGAAAGTAAGGATCCATGGTAACCTCCAAAAACAATTTTAATATTTTTGATTTTGGACATTAAAAGGCTGGATTCTCCTTATTATTTAAATATGAAGGAGAATAAGAACGACTTCTAAAGAAATGTGGTTAAAGCACATGGTGTACAGATGTCTAACATTCACTGTTTCTGAAGATAAGCAACCTATTGGTAGGTGTATACTGATCGTTGTACAACTTTAATAATGTTAATATTCATAGTAACTGTAACAAAAACTGTATAAGCTTTTAAGAACGTTTATGGAGCATAGTACTGTGAATGTATTAGGCATTCATATAGACCAACCTCTAGTTTCTGACTAACCTTCACTCACCCTATAGGTTAGATAATTATCCCTGTTTTATGCACTGTAGTATGTTCTTGGCATTGTTACAAAAAGTTAATTATGAGTTAGGTATGTTATTACCTCTGTTTTCAATAGGAAAAAGGTAAAACGCACATAGATTAAACTCTATGCCTAAAGTCGTAGAACAAGCTTTGGAACCATAATGGCAGCTGGTCAGTCTGACCACAGAACTTACAGCATTGAGCATTGAGATGCAGGGCTTGAGACTGTCAATGGACAAGAATTCCCAGATTATTCGTGTCAACTCATGAGAAGTATAAGCTGTTACATTTGTGGGTTACAGAATGATGGGCTTTAGGTAGAATTTTTTTCTAAAGGGTTTCCCCCCAAAAATGTACACAAAATGCAGATAGTGATAGAAATTCGTGTTTATTTTCATTTTGTTTGCTTTGCTTTTTTGCATTTCCAAATTTTCTATAATGAACATAATTACCTTTGTAATAAAACTGATCATCAAAATGTATTTGTGTCATAGAGCTATGGAAAACATCTAACAAATAAATCTGTAAAGTATGCCACAGTTAAAATTTGTATCCTTACAGTAATGTTTTAATTATAATCTTTATATTATATGTTTCTGTGTATTACATGCCAAAAGAACTCTAATCATATTTGTCTCAATGGAATATTAAAATACTGAATTTATAAATTTAATGTTTTCTATTTAATTTTATGATGACAATTCTTTGATATACAATCTTCAGTTATTTTTCTGTCATAATATTTCATGTTGTAAAAGTTATCAATAAAATGACATATATAAATTTTATATCACACTATATATGCAAGAGATATTTAAACACCTCTAAAAGAAAATCTTACTGTATCCAATAATTTCCATATATTTATAATCTATCTCTCATATAGAATTATGCTTCATATAAATGAATGTTTTGTATTTATATCTTAACATATTTTAATCTTCATAATGATTAAAAGATTGAGTGTCAGTGATTTTTCTTCCACAACAAAAGCCTGATGGTATCTGTCACTTATTAACTAATCATGACTATATTAACAATCTCACTTTTCCCCTAATTATTTGACTATGGGTGTGAGACAAATCTCAAGGTACATATTCACTCACTTCAGTTAAGTTAGTACAATTGCTTTTATTTTTAACTAACTTAATTTTTATAGAGAGTTCCCATTTCAAGATATGGGAAGATTTATTATACATATCAATTAAATCAGCATTCTCTCCACCATCCTTGGGTTCTATCTGTATTGCACTGTGCAGGGTTGTGGCTGGGATCTGACTTTGATGGTCCACATCTCTCTTTCCTGGTGCTTGGTCTTTATCCCTACCAGGTCTCCCTCCTTTGGACAGTAAACGTTACTACTTCATCCCTCTCTGCTGGACCTCAATGTCTCTCCAGGCCAGTCTGCTTTTAAGAGGCTCATACATTTTTCTTTGGCTACTGGAAACTCAACAAGGCTATTCATGGGGCTTCACAACACTTGTTCTAACTTTGGGCACATGAGAAATCGTTCCACTACTTTCTAATCATTGTTGGGATAAATAGGATTTCATTTTCAAGGTCATCTGCCTAAACATATTAGTTAGCCATTTTTAATAAGCCCCATGATATGCTGCACTTAAGAAAATATAGGACTTTGTACAGTCCTGGGCCACACACAGGCAGAGAACTCTGATCTCCTTTGCTTTTACTTCTCTCAATCCAATCTAGAGTTTCTGCTTGTATTATGATAACAGTAAACAAGTAGAAGTAATTATTTATTTGTCACCATGAGTTATTGCTGGAGTAAAACAACATATACATGAAATGAATGATTTCATTAACATGTAAACATATAACATTTTCTTCATATTCATTTCCATTTAATAAAATCTAGTAGGCTTCCATTCTTAAATGTTATTTATATAGTATCTTCAAAAACACAGTAAGGATGAGATTAAGTTTCGTTGAGATGGTATGGATAAAGTGAAATCATTTCTTTTGAATCAATATATTCATCAACATAATGTACCAACCTTAAAATTTCAGTGGTTTGACGTGTATAATATTTTCTTCTCATTGTATCACAGTCTAATGACTATGTTCCCAGTAGATGCCTGGGTCCCTTAGTATGAGATAGTGAAATTCCAAGATGTTTGAGTTAAAAGCTCAGAATAGTTCACTAGCTCATAACGTAGACAGAAGAATGGCAACTAAAATTCAGTGTATGAAATGTCAGTCATTATATTTATTTAGGGATTTAAATTGTATTTATGAAACTATAGCCTTTGAGCTTAGCTAGAACCAGCAAAAGTGAACTAAGTATCCTGTGTGCCACTGTGGATAAAAAAGGATCATCACATTATCTTTATCTGCAAACATGGTGTATGTGTGCCCAGACTTCCGTATGATGTTCTGTTTGTAAGTTATAAGACAGTATTTTCTTTTTTGCCTAAGTGGGAGAGAAATGCAGAGGACAGCTAAAGAAATAATCAAAAGTCCTTTTACAAGATTAAACTGAAAACAGGAATTCATTATTTATAAATCTTTATAGATAAAAGCTAAAAATATGATCATCCAAGGAATGGAGTGGATGAATATCAAATGCTCACCAATCCCTAACCATTAATATGTGAGAAAATCCTTTGAGGCAGCATAAGACCTCATAAGGCCTCATAAGGCAGATCAAAATAAAATAAAATAAAATTACTGTCCTAAACCACAAAAGATGGACTGAGGGTGAACCAAAAATGGAGTAAATTAAATTTAAGCTGTATTTGTAATGGGAATTCAAAAAATGAGCTGTTTTATATTGTTACAAAAAGATAGAGATGTTTGAAGTTATATTTATCTATCTATCCAACTGAAGTTCATAATTATATCTAAATATACACACACATATTCCATTTACATGTTTACATGTTATGTAATTACTAAAATTGTTGATAAGGTTGTATTAATATACACCATATTGTTATTCATTTTGTATAGACTTATCTGTTTTATATTTCTTTGATTTTGCTTTCTTGACATCTTTTAGACTAATCAAACCCTTCTATGATTCTTTTTTTTTCCTTTTATTAGTTGTTACACTTTCTTTTATTATCCTTGTAGTAGTTACCTTACAGATTAGCATATGCATTCTTAATTTATTAATGTCTGATACAATTAATTTAGTCTGCTCAAATAGTAAAACCCTTAAATTTGATATATTACCACCTTTTGCATCATTTTAACTTTATATAAATAATTTATGTATTTTAACTTTATATACATAATTATAATGTCATGAGACATTATAATTGCTGCATTATAAAGACAATATGTGTATACATAGATTTACCTTTTCTATTGTTTTTCATTACCTTCTATACATCCATGTTACTATTTGAAATTATTTTCTTTTACTGCAGAGCTACTGGCAACACGTTCCCTCAGTCTTGGTTTATCTGAAAGCATTTTTATTTCACCTTCCTTTTTGGTATATTCTCTAGGTATACAATTCTAGGTTGGTAGTTATATTCTTTCAGCAATTTAAAAGTGTTATTACATTTCCTCCTGTCTTCCTCATTTCTGTTGAGATGTCAGCTGCCAATCTGACTTTTGCTTCACTGAGAGCAATGTGTGGTGTTTTCACTAGTGAATTTTAGATTATTTTCCCCTTGTTTTTGGTTTTTAGCATTTATATTATAATATGCTTAAGAGAGGTTATCTTTGGATCTATTCTGATTGTGGTTTGCTGTGTTCATTGGGTCTGTGGGTTGATATTTTCTTTTTCCTTATAAAAGTATGTCTTACTTGTCTCTTAAACTCTAACCTAGATTTTTCTTTTCATTATGTTTCTATTCCTTTCTCTCTTTTTCTCTCTCTTTCTCCCTGTATCCATATTTCATTTTATGTATTTTCTGTTGATCTTTGTTTAATTTCATTAATTCACTGTTCTGTGGCCAATCTGCTTTTAAACATGTATATTAGGATATTAATTTCAGAAACTGCATTTTTTCAATTTCAGAAAGTCCATTTTATTACTTTAAAACTTTTAAACCCTCTAGTGAAATTCTATATATTTTGATTGATTTTTTTCTTATGTTTTTATGTTGTGTTTAACAAGTTCATCAGAGCTAATTCTTTGTATACAATATCTGGTACATATCTTTCTTGCTTTTCTTATTAATTGTAAATCATGTATCTTTGCCTCTTTACAAGTCGTATATATATCAGACTTGCTTACAAGAACTATATAGACACTTAACTGATGTTATTTTCTCCTTTGGGTAAATCAGGAGGTTTTAACCCCAACCTAATCAGAAACTGAAGTGAAACTTCATTAAATTGCAGGTTTGATACAATTTACGTATAATTTTCTCTTGCTCTCAGGGTGATACCCCTTCCAGGATTCTGATTGTGAGTTTGGTAGGTCGTGGACTTCTCAACCCTGAAAAACTGTGAGATTCAAGCCCAGACTGTCATTACAAACAGTTTTTAGATCTGGAAAAAAATTTTCAGTGGATATCCATGGAGTGGTTGATAGGGATCCATTTCAAACAGTATGCTGTTTCTTGTCTATTGGGATGGGAGATTTAACTCTACTTTTTAGAAGCTTTTAATCTATCTCCCATTTTTCCCATAGAGCATTGAACTCACCAAATTTTGGGACACTAAGTAATGTGCTTGAGTCCTTTCTGATTTCTAACTTTTCACTCCAGCCCCAAATGTTTGCTGGTTTCCTTTTTCCCTACAAGAGGCTCTCTACCTGGGAAGACCAGAGCCTTAGACCATGGTATTTTGGAAAATATCCTCAGGGGGAAAAAAAAGTCTGCAGATCATTAGCCAAACTTGAAAAACAATTTCTTCTCTCTGAACTTTATTTAATCCAATTCTCAACAGTTCCTTGTCTTTTAATATCTTTAAACATAAAAAAACATGTAAATTGTCCCATTTTTCCTATTAGTTGTTGCAGATCCTTGCTTTGCTGAAAATTACTACTAAGACAATGTACTATTTTTAATTGGAAAAATACTGTCTGTGCTGTTGGTATGCCACCATTCCATACACAGATCAGATTTTGCTAACTGGAGGCTATTTTTAATTCTACTTTTTAATATTGAAATGTATAAATATTTTAGCTCAAATATTTTCATTGATACTGACTTTTGCCTTCATTTATAATTCATACTTTATATTTTTATAAGATAAAATTCATCAAATAATCACTATTTATGACTATTTTGAATAGTCTACCAAACTTTGTTAATGCAAAATTGGTTTTCCCAACTCGATACAATTCTGGAAAAAAACTAAATCCATCTAATTTTGAATGAGGACTTCATTAAAATATTGCCCCTTGGGCTTCCCTGGTGGTGCAGTGGTTGAGAGTCCACCTTTCGATGCAGGGGACACGGGTTCGTGCCTCGGTCCAGGAGGATCCACATGCCGTGGAGCGGCTGGGCCTGTGAGCCATGGCCGCTGAGCCTGCGCGTCCGGAGCCTGTGCTCCGCAACGGGAGGCCACAACAGTGAGAGGCCCGCATACAGCAAAAAAAAAAAAAAAAATGCCCCTATGTGATGTTTAATTTTATGTGTCAACTTGACTGGGCTTAAGGGATACCCATATAGCTGTTAAACATTATTTCTGGTGGGTCTATGAGAGTGTTTCTGGAAGACATTAACATTTGAAACAGTAGACTTAGTAAAGATCTATACTTACCAATGTGGGTGGGCATAATGCAGTTCATTGAGGAACCAAATATGACAAAAAGGTGAAGGAGGGGTGAATTCTCTCTCTTCTATGATTGGGGCATTGATCCTCTCTGGCCCTCAGACATTGGAGTTCCTGGTTCTTGGGGCTTCAGACTCCAAGATGTTCACCATCAGCTTGCCACTTCTCAGACCATTGGCTTTGGACTGGAAGTTACCCCATCAGCTCCTCTGTTTTTCAGGCCTTTGGACTCAGACTAAATTATACCTCCAGCTTTCTTGGATCTTTAGCTTGCAGACAGCAAACTGTGGGACTTCTCATCTTTCCTAACCACATGAGCCAATTCATATAATAAATCTCCTCTTCTATCTATGTCTCTCTCTCTGTATCTATCTATCTATTATCTATTTATCTGTCTATCATCTATCTATCTATCCATCTATCTCCTATTGGTTCCATTTCTCTGGAGAACCCTAATACATTCTACAAGTAGATATATTTAAAATTTTTAAAACAAAATGTGTAATCATTTGTATTTTCTATAATTTATTTTTTCACCTCCTACACTGATTTTGCAAGTACAAATTTTAATGATGAATTTTTTGAATTAAATCTTCAAAGCTAAAGTTTCATTTACTACATTTTTTGAGTACTCGAGCTTAAGATCTTTGAAGGATTTTTAATCAGAATTAAACAGAAATTTAGATAATTCTTTGCAAACAAGACTTCTCGCAAAGCTATTTCAATAGGGGAGAGAGGCCAGAACTGAGTCTGAACTCAACTCCACTGAAATAAAGTGGAGAGTTTTTAAGAGCTGGGAGGGGGGTGGGTTGGGATCATAAGCCATCTATGATTGCTATTTGGCTTTACCCAAAGGGAAAATGAAGTTTCTCATATCATATCTTCATTAAAGGAGGTAGTCTTACAATGTGGAGCAGGACATTGTCACTGAAGTCAGCCTCCTACCCTCCCACAGAGACTGGGAAATAAGGGTGCTGTTCTCTTTGATGATGACTTTCAGAGGATGGCCCTCAGTCCCTTGAGAGAGACAGTCCTGGCAGTAAAGCTGGCAAAAAACTTAAAAAAAAATTTATATCTCCAAGTGGCAGAGAAAGAATTTGCAATTTCAAGTTTCCTAAAGTAAATGCTCTAGGAAATGGAGATCAGAGATCTGGAGGAAGGAGGAAGTCTGCCTAAAATTTGTTCAAGCTGAGGGAAACTTTAAGGCCATCTTGATCACTATCCCAAATTGGGATATTTGATTATCCTAGCCACAAATAATTTTCTATGTTCCTTCTAAGTATTTCTAATTAAACTTTATTACTACTAAATATTTTTCTATCACCTATTGGTAGCATCATTTGTCTAATAATTCCTTATTGTTGGACCATTTGTTTGTTTTCTTCCTTTGTTTAAAAACAATGAGTCAAGGAGGTGCACTGAACTCCCTATGTTACCTGCATCCACTTCTTAGAGAATCCACCTCTATAAATAGTCTTGCTTAATGTACACCTCCATATATTGAGTTTAAACAAAATGATTGCACATCTAAGTTTATGGGTGATTGGACAGAGTGGAACATGATTGAAAAGAATTTCATTTAAAGGCTATAAATAAACTATAATTTCTTAATGTAGAATAAGTGATGAACTGTTACAAATAGATTCTTCTCATGAATTGGGACAATGAAAGAATGTTGACACCTAATTGTGTGGAATTGTCCTAGACTCAGAATTTAAGGAAGCCATTTTAAGCTATATGAGAAACGCTAATAGATTCGTAAAGAGGTGTAAGGGAGCAAAACTTGCCACCCCAAAATGCTCTTTGGCATGTGAATTATTTAGAGCTGAAAATAATCAAAGCCCAAAAGACTCAGGAAGAAACTTTTATCTTTCCCCTAACTGCCTAAAAAATAATAATAATAAAATTTTTTAAAAATTAAAAATAAAAATTATATAGAGGTCCTGTTCCCCAAAGATATCTTCAAAGAATATGAGCTATGTGTGGTGTGGAAAACTCAGAGATCAGAGACTACTCTGTACTGTCTCTGCAAGGATCAGCCAACATTTATTTACCAAACATTTGTTTTTCCATCTCCATGTTAATTACCTTGTTCCCCTTTGAATTCTCAAAACCCTACCTCCAACATCCTGTTTTGTCTTTAGCTGAAGACGGTATTTAAGGTGAGGGGTTTCAGCCATATTGGTGAGTTACTCACTTTACCTGGGCTTCTCTCATGTTATTAAATGTTGTTTTGTTTTCTCTTGTTAATTTGTCTCCTGCCAATTTCATTTTTAGATCAGTCAGAAGAACTTAGAAGTGTAGGGGAGAATGTCTTCCTCCCTGGCAAAGGAAAAGGATATGGAGGAAAACAAAATACCAGAAATAAGAAAAAAAAATCATAAGGGAAAATTTCATTAATTTTGAATCCTTGAAGCTTGTTGTGCTGTTTTTGTATGATTTTATTTTATTTTATTGCTAGTGCAAGTTTACCTTTTCAAGAAAGCAACCTGTTCCCCAATACCCCACCATGTCATAAATTAAGTAGCATACTGTACTTTGCAAACTTAAAAGTCATAAATGGAACATCAGTTTAAAGCAGCTTGTTTCCCCTGTGTTGCGCATTATTTGAACATGAAAAAAATTCTTGAAATTGTGTTTCAAACAATAGTAGATATGTTACCAAACTCAGGTTCAGCTACTCACTCCTCAAAAGCCAATAATTTGAGAGGTGGGTGTCAGTAGAAAGAAAAGATGCTTTAATCAGAAAAGCCAGTAATCTGGGTAGAAGGTGGACTCATGTCCCTAAACCAACTCCAAAGGCTGCTCAGCCATGACAGTTTTTAAAGGACAAAAGGGGGAAGGGGGAAGAATCTCAGTGAATCATTAAGTCAGGAGGTTGGGTTCTGCATCATTCTCCATTGTGTGCAGGCTGGCTGACTCTCTTCAGATGTTATCTTGCCCACATAATCTGCCTGCAGTATTGCTAAGGGGGCTATTGGAGGTAGAGAGCTAGTCATTCTTCAACTACTTCATTCTTCATTCTTACTTCTTTTCATATAGGAAAAGAATCAACAGGTTAATTAGGTTCTTTCAAGGTTAGAGGGGAACAGAAATGGGCAAACAGCAAAGGGGCAAAAGAACTGCTTTCAGATATTTTCCCACAAAATATTTCCTAGTCTTTTTTTTGATGGGGAGTGGGCATGGGCGGGCAGAGAGATACCATTGAAGTTAATGGATGAACTCTATGTCTCACTAAAAATAATTCTTAGTTTATGTTTATTATTTTAATAATGAATAAATTCTCCAGTGTCTACAATTTACATTTAGTGAGAGAGGTGTTTAAAATCAAAGGCGCTAGGTCCCATTTGTTTATTTTTGCTTTTATTTCCAGGAGGGAGATCAGCTCTGTGCTTTGCGACCACCTAGAGGGGTGAGATAGGAGGGTGGGAGGAAGACGTAAGAGGGAGGGGATATGGGGATCTACGTATGCATATAGCTGATTCACTTTGTTATATAGCAGAAACTAACACAACACTGTAAAGCAATTATACTCCAATAAAGATGTTAAAAAAAATTATATGAACACCATCAAAAAAAAATTAAAGGCACTTTAATAGCTTACTGTTTTTCAACAATAATAAAATTAATTTTCATAACGAATTCATTTGGCTGTATACACTTTTAATAATTACAGTTTTCATCTGGAGCAGAAAAGCATATTAAATTTAACACATCTTTATAGAGTACATCAAACGATGGTGAATATCTCAAGTAGATCCAATTCTGCTTGACTTGGGCAAATTTCATTTACAGAGGAGGTTGAAAGCAAATTTTAGACTCATTGAAAAAACAGAAACAACACATTTCCAGGTTTATGTAATGCAATGTAAAATATAGACTCCCAGGGATATATATATATCCCATATGTAGTTCTCAGATTTTTGATTGCAGTTAAAAAATAAAACATATTCATAAAGTTAAATGGTTCTCTACAACTCTTATCCTTGGAAATGAAGTTTCTTATGGTTTTTATTTTGGGGAATGGGAAGAGTCCCCTTAAAAGAATATTGTAAATTCACAGTGATGGGCTCTGGCAGCCTATCATGATTAGTTGTGCCTCACTACCCTACTTCCGCTAGTTTAATGGTGTGTGAAGTGAAGTACACTTTAAAATTGGTAGGATGTCAGGCAGGTTTGAAAATAACTCTCATTAGCGCAGACAGTGTAAACTGGTCAGCAGGTGTTGTTATCAGTGTCCTGTGATTCTCCCATGTTTACTGGATTATTATTGGGAGATGGGGCTAAACATAACAACACTGAAAATTTCAGCATCTCATTTTTTAAAACTTAATTGAAAAGGGTCTGATGGTTCATAGCAACAAATATTCTCTTGCTAATAATCTCCTCACAATATACTCATTAGCGTTCCAGATACAAATTCTATCTGATGCATGTTTGCTCTCCCACTGAATGGTGTAAATGACAGTCAACAGTTGATTAGAAAATCACATTTGGATTACAAAAAGCAAATTGCCTGAAATTGCAGTTTCACTGCCTTTGCAAAGGGAAATATGTTCCAAAGTCAAGCTCAGAGCTGAAGTCAAGTACTTAAGGTACTAGATGTTGATTCTAAAGAGGTTTCTTATTTTCCTACTGACTTTTTGTATGACTTGATAACTCACACAAAAGCACCAAATGAACCAATTTGGCCTTTTTCCAGGTACCTCCATTTGTTCTTCTGTAAAACAACCCCTCCTTATTCAACAGTCTCTAGAGTATTGAATTGTTAGTGATAGGAACAAGGCAATTTTATTCAAGATGTGCATTCTAGAAGTCATAGCCATGTCTGAAAAAGGCTACTTTCTAAATTGTTTAATTTATTCTCCTCCTATTTAATAATATGTAGACATTTTTTCCTAGCATTTTTCCAAACATGCTGAAACATTGTTAATGAAGAATTGGAGCCTATTTCGAGTATTCCAATTGAGGTAAAATTTTGTAAATTCAAAGCTGTAAATGATCATGATTGATGTCATTTATTGAGTCTTTGTTACATGGCAGAAACTAGACAAAAATCATATACATAATCTAATTATACTTTCACAATTATTTTAAGAGTTAAGATTTATTATCAACATTCTACAGAGAGAAAACTATCATTTAAAAAGGTTAAATAATTTCTCAAGGTCACAAAATTGATAAAATATATAACTTTGATTCTAATCTTAGTCTATCTGACTTGAAAATCCATGATCTTAATCACTCTGCTATACTATGTGTGTCCAGATATATTGGGAAAATGAAAGGGGGTATAGGATGATAGACAATACTGGTATTTGGTTTCAACAAAGCTAGAATGAGTGAATAATAGTATATTTTCTTATTTCAATTCTCTCTCAAATATCAGAAATGGATTTAAGGGATAAGAGCTTAGAATATTCAAATTTTAAATATGGAATTTTACATAGGGAATAATCTTTAATAACTGCTTTTTCACAGGTAAGGTAAGAGTTGTGACCAGATGAGCAATATTGAATTTCCAATAGTGTTACATAATTAATAATGAGATACATGGAAATAGTTTTCCAAGAATGAGAGGTGAGAAAGCTGATTTCTTCAATACTACATGGCTACATTTCCTTAAGGAGGTGTGATCATATCCTAACAGGAAACAAAGGGATCCAGGTCTGAAGGAAAAATTATTTTTCCATTAAAAAAATAATATCTTCCCTTGGACTAGCTATCCCACATTAACCAACTATAAATTTGTACAAAACATGCAAAACAACTGTTTTCAAATATTGGACACAGGATGTGCAAGATTATAGTCCCCAAGAGAAAGGAAAGAAGCAAGGCCATTCTCCCACCCTGATCACTCTGACATTCTACCTGGAAGCATTTTCTAGACCACAGCTTGAGGTGCTAGGGAGCCTAAGCAGATACTATTAGTGTTACTGAACTGTGGAGATAAGTTGGCATTCTCAAATTTATGAGACAAGATACCAAAAACAGACAGAGCTGTACAGAAGTGTCTGAAATCCAACCAGGGAATCATTTGAATTATTAGTCAAACACTAATATGCACACGCACAGGGCAAGTCTGAAGGGTTAGACAAAGTATAATTACCAAGGTGATGGACTGAGATTCCACATATTGTAGAAGGTTGAGGTTGGATTTCTGAAAGCAAGTGTGGAGATGTCTCATTGAATACTATGGACATTCAGTAGGATTCAGTAATAGAATACTTTGACATTGGGACTACCACAATCTTAAATAAGATCTACTCAGAATATACTTTACAATGTTTAAAAACCAAGTCTTGAAAGGATCAAGACAATCTCAAAATAAATTATCTGAGAAAATAAAACTTAACACTCTTCAGAGAAAGATAACAAAACCTAGACACTAATAATACAGCACCTACAAGGTCATAAATATACTTAAAATTATGAGACATGTGGATAAGAAGGAAATTGTGACACATGAGCAGGAAAAAATTCAGCCACAAGAAGCAGACATAGAAAATAAAGAGATGGTATAATTATCATAAAAACTAAAATTTTTTATGGTTATGTCTAAGGATATAAAGAAAAAATAATGAGAAAGTAGATGGTGAATCTAAATACAGAAATAGAAATAATAACAAAAGAATAACTGAAAAATTCCAGAATAAAACACTATATCTAAAATGTTAATCTATAGTTACTGGATGCTTTTTATAGCATAACAACAAAATCAATAAACTTGAAGACAAAACAATGGAAATTATCCAAACTATATAACTTCCCTATGTACCAGCAATGAACAAGTGGAATTTAAGATTAAAATGTGCATCATTTACATTAACATCTGCCTAAATAAAATATTTAGATTTAAATCTAACAAAACATGTACAAGATCAATATGAGGAAAATAAAACTCTACTGAATGAAAGCAAAGAGCTACATAAATGGAGAGACATTCCACATAGGAAGGCTCAATACTGTAAACAATTTAGTTTTTCCCAATTTGATCTATAGAGTCAATGCACTTGCCATCAACTTCAGCAAGTTATTTTGTGGATATAAAAAACTGATTTTAAAGTTTATATGAACAGGCAAATTACAGCCAATGCAATATTGAAGAACAAAGTTGGAAGACTGATACTGACTTCAAGACTTACTATAAAGCTACAGTAATCAAGACAGTGTGATATTCATGAAAGAAAAAGTAAATAGATCAATAGGACAAGAGAGTCCAGAAATAGACCCACATGAATATTGTCAACTGATATTTGACAAAGGAACAGAAGTAATACAGTGGAGAAAAGATAGTATTAAACAAATGGTGTTGGAACAAGTGAAAATCCACATACAAAAAAAAAGGTAATCTGGACACAGACTGTACATCTTTTATAAAATTAATTCAAAATGAATCATAGACCTAGATGTAAAATGCAAAACTATAAAGCTCCTAGAAGATAACATAGGAAAAACCTGGATGACCTTGGATATGGTGATGACTTTATAGATACAGCATCAAAGGCAAGATGCATGAAGGCAATCATTGAAAATTGGACTTTATTAACATTTAAAAATTCTGTTATATGAGAGACAGTCAAGAGAATGAAAGAAAATATTAGCAAAGGATACATCTAATAAAAGACTGTTATCCGAAAGATAAAAAGAAAGCTTAAAACTCAATAAGTAAACAAACAACCTAATTAAAAAATGTGGCAAAGATCTTAGATACCTCACCAAAGAAGATACACATTATGCGTCATCAGACTAATGCAAATTAAAACAATGATATACCACTATAGTTTTGCAGCTTCTTACGAAACTTAACACACTCCTAATATACTATTCAGCAACCACACTACTTGTGACTTGGTATTTATCCAAAGGAATCGAAAACTTATGTCCACACAAAAATCTGCACAGTCATACTTATAACAGTTGTTAAGGTTAATTTTATGTGGCAAATTAACTCATCACAGGGTGCCTAGATTAAACATTATTTCTGGATTTGTCTGTGAGGGTATTTCAGGATGAGATTAGCATTTGAATTGGTGGATTCAGTAAAGGAGATTGTCCTTCCTGATGTGTTGGGCATTATCCAATCCCCTGAGGTCCTGAATAGAACAAATGGCAGAGGAAGGAGGGATTTGCCCCTTTTTTCCTGCCTCAGTGCTGTGCTGATATGTGTCATCTCATCTTCTCCTGCCCTTAGACTGGAATTTAATCATTGGGTCTCCCGGTTCTCAAGCCTTCAGACTTGGGCTGAATTACTCTACCACCTCTTCTGGGGGTCTTCAACTTGTAGACAGCACATTGTAGAATTTCTCAGCCTTTCTCTTTCTTTCTTTATTCCTTTCTTTCTTCCTTCCTTCCTTTCTTCCTTTCTCCCTTCCTTCCTTCCTTCCTTTCTCTGTCTCTCCCTGTGTGTGTGTGTGTGTGTGTATATATATATATATATATATATATATATATATATATATCCCCAATTGCTTCTATTTCTCTGGAGAACCCTGACTCCCTGATTAATTAACACAACAGCTTTATTTATAATCGCTCAAACTTGGAGGAACCAAGATGCCCTTCAGTATGTGACTGGATAAATAAACTGTGATACATTCTGACCATGGAACATTACTCAACATTAAAAAGAAATGAGTTATCAAACTATGAAAAGACATGGAGGAAACTTAAATGCATATTACTAAGTGAAAGAAGCCAATTTTAAAGTCCACATACTGTTTGATTTCAACTATATGATATTCTGGAAAAGGCAAAATTGTGGAAGCAATAAAAAGATTTGTGGTTACCAGGGATTAGGTTGAATAAAGGGATGAATAAGTGAGGCACGATTTTTAGGGCAATGTAACTACTTTGTATGATACTATAATGGTGGATACATTTGTCCAAACCAGTAGAATGTACAAAACCAAGAGTGAACTTTGATGCAAACTATGGACTGTGGGTGGACTCCATGTAGGTTCATCAATTGTAACAAATATACTGCTCTGGTGGAGGATGTTGATAATGGGAGAGACTTTGCACGTGTGAGAGCAGAGGATATATGGGACATTTTTATACCTTCTTCTCAATTTTGTTGTCAATCTAAACCTAAACAATAAAGCAAAATAGGTAGATAGGTAGATCAATCGATAGATAGATACACAGATACATAGATATTTAAATATGTATCTGAATCTCCAATTCTCTGTGAGCACCTTAGGGTCAGGAGAAGATTGCTCTCATGTCTGAAATTGTTGTCTGGCATAGTGTTTGGCACATAGCTAACGATTATGTGAGCTGATTCAATCATATATTCTGTGGTCCTGAAAATATAGGACAGAAGAATGGTGAACTAAAACAGTGTCGAATTAATTTCAGGGAAAGCTATGTACAGGGACTAAGCCTTGAGTTGACCATGAGTGTAATTAGGTCAATATATCCCCAAATCTTATTTTACCTGAGAAGAATTTCACAATATGAAAATACTTTCTTCCACTTGATTCATTAAAACCACACTCCCCTGATTTTTCTACTATAACTATGGCCACTTGTTAGTCATTTTATCTTCCTCAGACTTCTTTCTTTTGTCTTTAAATATTTAGCTTTTCAATACTCATTCCTAGGTCTTCTCTTCTTACTTTCTTTACTCTGACTTCTCTCTGTCATGGCCAAGATTTCATTCTTAACTAGTCGCCTGCCTCCTCTCTAGCTGCTAAACTATTCTTTGTACTTGATAAACAGAGCACTCTTCTCAAATTTCAACTCTGATTGTGTGACATTTCTACCCCCTCATTTAAAAATATTTAATAACTTCTGTTTTCCCTTTGTATCAAAATAAAGGTATTACAATTATCAGAATAATCTTGCATACTTTATTTCTTAAGCTTCATTTGATTCCACTCCCTATACCACCTCTCTCCCAAGACTTCCTGTTTTGTTGCCAAGGCCTCTCCTTTCACCTCGTAAGTCCCCATAAATTTCCTTTATAAAATGCATCACAGGTTCATATATATTTTTTAAAAAGTATGGGAATTTTGTTTTAAAAAGCAAACAAAACTTTGACTAAGACTTTACAGTTATAAATGTGATAATATACATGTAGTTTGGGTCTTCAAGAAACAATAAATTTTACTGTGTTTTCCAGGAAAACATTTTGGGATATTACAAAATGGATTAAAATGACCAGTAAACTCTAGGGTATAGGGCCTGTGATTGAAACTCTTAGTTTGTAGCTTTATAAAAACTCTAGTAGTTTTTATTTTCTTTCCAATCTGCTCAACACCATTTCATAATATGAACCAAATAATGAAATGCAAGAGATGAAATGAATTCTCTTCTCTCCTTTACTCCAGAAAGCAATGACTCTTCCTCCCTGCTCAGTTCATGTCACTTTTAAGCTAGTTAGAAACTCACTGCTTCATTCTCATTAAACTATTTCTCAACCAGGAACTTTTTTGAGGTATGTAGGAGGTCTCTATGGGAGCTAACAGGGAAGCTTTTAATTGGCTTTCAAGAATTGCAATAAACAGCCTTTAAGATATTTCAAATACTAAGGGAAAATGCTAAAGACATTTAGAAAAAGCTTTGAATTTAGTTAGAGTCAAACCTGACTTTCTTGGCCAGATGAAATTATTGATATGTGTTGGGTTGCAAAGAAAGTACCCACAGAATCTATTATCAAGGCACATCCTTTTGTTTTGAGAGGTAATTAGGCAATTCTCAAGTAATGCTATGAACCAAAGATAGCATAGAGAAGGCATTCAATTTGCATTAGAGAAAATGAATGTTGCAGTAGGGACAGTATTGCTTTCTCCCAGGACGAATGTCTTTGAATATGATGGTGCTGTTGCTCTCAACAGACTAGATAAAAACCTCTTCAGATTTTCAATGGCCCAATGTCCTTATAGTCCTGCCCCCCTCATCCCAGTAGTAAAGCCTATCCTTGGATGCTTTGTTTACATAAACGTTATGTGTACATAAATACATGTTGTTATATATATATATATCATACACATGTACATGCATACATTAAAAATAACAGTTTAGGGCTTCCCTGGTGGCGCAGTGGTTGAGAGTCCGCCTGCCGATGCAGGGGACGCGGGTTCGTGCCCCGGTCCGGGAAGATCCCACATGTCGCGGAGCGGCTGGGCCCATGAGCCATGGCCGCTGAGCCTGAGCGTCCGGAGCCTGTGCTCCGCAATGGGAGAGGCCACAACAGTGAGAGGCCCGCGCACCGCAAAAAATAAATAAATAAATAACATTTTATTATGTTATTATTACTCTTTATATGGTATCTCTACAAAATTAATATCTGGGTACGTCCCTCCAGCCATAAGGGCATATTGTTGCAGGCTCCCTGTACAGGACTTAAGCCAAGGCATCTGTTGCTTACTTACCAAGTATGAGCATCAGTTATAGGCCCCGTGTTTAGAGAACCCACAGACCATGTTTCCTACCTGGCCTTGGTGATTTTAACACATACTTCTCTGTGTTCTTGTCTGTACATGGTTTTCCTTCCTAAAAGTTTCTCTGACGTTCTTAAAATCCTCACTCTTTCTACTCTGGCTGCCTTTTTTAACCTCTAAGAACCTGGAAACAACTTGGTAAGGGGTTGGCATACTATGGCCTGTCAGCCAAATCAGACTTGCTTCCTGTTTTTGTACATCTTATGAGCTTAGAATATTGTTTCTATCTATTTATATGGTTGAAAAATCAAAGAATAATATTTTATGATATGTAAAATTATAGGAAATTCCAGTTTTAATCCTGTAAATTCACTTTTGTGAACTTAGGAAGGAAGGGGCAATCTGTAAGGGCAGCCTACCCAGGTAGAATTGTGTTCTGCCTCCTATCTACTGCTGTGTGAGGGGATTACAGCCAGTCGGAGTATCCCTAAGAGGATGGTGAAACAAACTGTAGCACCGGCTCAGACCTCGAGGGCCTCAAGAAGCTAGCTCAGGGTTACACACTCTCAAATTTCAGGAAGGACTTTTTCAGACATAGTGTTTCATTTCTGCTGAGTTAGGGAATGTGTTACTCTGCCGGAGTATAACTTTTTTACAGATCATTAAAAAAAGGTGTATATGTCTCATTGTTAAAAAAAGTGTTACAGAGATTTACATTTTATGTTTAGGGCTATGATCCATTTTGTGTGAATTTTGGTGAAATGTGTAAGGTCTGTGTCTAGGACCTTTCATTTTCTGTTTTTGCATATCAATATCAAATTTTTCTCGAACCATTTGTTAAAATGCCTATTCTTTCTCTGTTTTTCCTTTTTTTTTTGCGGTACGCGGCCCTCTCACTGTTGTGGCCTCTCCCATTGCGGAGCACAGGCTCTGGATGCGCAGGCTCAGCGGCCATGGCTCACGGGCGCAGCCGCTCCGCGGCATGTGGGATCTTCCCGGACCGGGGCACGAACCCGTGTCCCCTGCATCGGCAGGCGGACTCTCAACCACTGCACCACCAGGGAAGCCCTACATTAATTGATTTTCAGATATTGAACCGGCCTTGCATACCTGGAATAAAGTAATTTATTTTTAAGAGTTTGAAACTAACTGCACATTCTTACATTTACACCTATTAAAGTTAATTTTATTAAAAGTCTAAATCTCTAAAATGTCTTAGTTCTTTATACATTTTTTCTATTAAATGAATGTCACATCTCATATAGCTTCATGTACATGTCCTCTATATCCTACTAAGTTATGATGAATAGGAGAGAAGCTAGGAAAAACTTGGATCCCATGTCCGAAAGTTCTTCTTCAAGATGAGATCAGTTAGCAGGATTTTTTCTTCTTTTCTTGGTGTATATTTGTCACTTGTTAGGTGTGTGAAAATAGATAAGAATTTTATCCCATCTAAACTTCAATACATGTAAAAATATATTGGGGACATATTAAGGGTTGTATTAATAGTAATTGCTAATACTAATACTAATACTTATAAATCAGATTCTAATTTTTTAATAGTTCTTGAACATACCCGCCCCACCTACACACACACTTTGTTTGCTTTATTCACAATGATACACGAATAGAACTTTACAATCTTTTAAAGTCACAATGCATTTTCTAGGTAATTCCTTTTATCTCTCAATAAAGGAAATAAGATTAACTTTGTAGGATGTATTCCTTAGAATGCTTATGAATCCTTATGAACTTTGCACCTCTGGCTTCCTATTTAATGTTTTCCAAACTATCTCTGATAATCTATACCTGGGACTGAAGTTAAACTCACCAGTCTAATGAGTTCAACATGTTCTTTTACGGGAGAAAGTTTTATATGTTCACATCTTTTGAGTTTTTGAACATTGGCTGCTAACAATTTGCTGAATCTGCTATAATGAATCAAGGAGAGAATTTTGTAAAGAAATTTTTCTTTTTTTTTTTTGGCGGTATGCGGTCCTCTCACTGTTGTGGCCTCTCCCGTTGCGGAGCACAGTCTCCGGACGCACAGGCTTAGCGGCCATGGCTCACGGGCCTAGCCGCTCTGAGGCATGTGGGATCTTCCTGGACCGGGGCCCGAACCCGTGTCCCCTGCATTGGCAGGCAGACTCTCAACCACTGCGCCACCAGGGAAGCCCAGGAAATTTTTATTATTAATGGCATATGCATTATATGAGAGGAGCCATCTCAGATGCCAGGCAAGAAATTAGTAGAACATTTCTGTCTTTTAAATGTATCCATTATTCTTGCAGAAGGATCACTGCTATTTTTACTGATAGAACATTCAAGGGGTCATTAAAATTACTGGACAGGGTAGATAAAGATTCTAACATTTAACCTTTATTAACCTTTCCTCTTCTCCATCCCTTGAGAAATCAAACTATATAGTTAAACAAGTACTGTTTTACTATTGATTATTATCACTGCAATAAAATTGTCTTTTATTTCAGATTCATGGTCAAAAAATTAACTAATTTTTTTCTTTTCTTATTCTGCATGTTCAAGTCTCCTATGGGATGCTTTGTCTTTTGCCTGTCATTCTCAAAGCAGTCAGCCAGTGGCCCAGGCCAGAACTTAACCACTATCTTCTATTTCAGATTGCATCAAGGACAATACAAAATACTTCGATTTTTCAATCCAAAATAGTCATATTGGTAATATGGTACTCGTTTGCTAACTAATAAATTATTCTGCATCTCAAACCATGTGGCCTGGAAGGCAAGAAATCTCCAAGAGCAATGAGGGCAAAGGGGTTCACACACATAGCAACAAAATTTGTATGTCATTCTGCTTGTATGGATTCCAGTCTGTAGTGTTTTCAATTTGAAACTGAGTATTTTAAAAAATAAATTAAATCAAAAATTTGGAAAAAAATGATATAATTGCATATAATTGTTTGCATCAAAAAATTATCAAAATAACTGTGATGTGGAATATGCAAATGCCCCCATATGTTGTTATTTAAATTAATGTATTTTGAAGAAAAAAAATACAGACAACACACATGAGGAAAAATCACCATTTTCTTATTCTAAGTCTAGAAGCCATTTTGGCATACTTGGAATCTAATGCCATTTATCTACTCCTATATATCTGAAAATAAGAAATTACAGAGGAAAGGGTCTCCAAGCATCCCACTCCATTGGACTCCTAGTCCTAAGCAAACCTTGTAGTCTCCACTCTGCCAAAACTTATCCTTTAAGGCTGAATTCCAATTTCCCAATTCATTTATGCAGTATGCTCTCATTGTATGTTTGTCTTATTTTTATAAGTTGGTGGAACCTGAAAGTTGTACCACAATTGCTTCACATTTCCTCAATCTATCTAAAATTTCCTTTTTCTTTACTTATCCTAGTCATCACCCTGGCAATAAACCTGAAACTCCGTCACTGTCAGGATTCTCTGATGAATGGCTACAATAATATGGATTGCAAAATAGATTCTCTACAACCTCTAGATTCCACCAATAACTATGTACTCATATGCTTAAAGTCGCATGCCTAGAAATTTAATCATCTCTCTTTCCAGTTTGTAGGGAAGGATACTGGGATACTTTGAGCACACCTAGATCCATCTCCATTGTCAGGAATATGGAGAAGCCAGACAATAAGTGGGAAACTGCTAATATGATCACATGTCCATATACATGTGGAAAAAGAAATTTTTATAAGCCCTATATAATTTCCTGTGATATTATTCAACATTTAAATTTCCTTTAGGTGCTAAGAATTGGACTAATTGTAATCCTTGATTTTTGACAGCTTCTCATCTTTTTTCCCTTGAAATACCTTATTGTTGATTTTTTTTCTTTCCTTTATTATTTTCTTCACATTCATTGTGTTGGGAATTCCCAAGACCATCCTTATGTTTGATGGTTCACTAGGAAGACCCACAGGACTCAGCCTACAGTTATACTCTTCATTATGATTTATACCAGCAAAAGATGCAAAGCAAAATCAACAAAGGGAAAAATACATAAAGAGAACCCCAGAGAAAACCGAGTGTAAGTTTCCAAGGGTTTTCTCCTGTAGAGTCACACCAGATGTGCTTAATTTCCCCAGCATCAGATTGTGACAGTACGTGTGAAACATCATTAAACAGGGAAGGTCATTAGAGACTCAAAACCTAAAGTTCTTATGGGGGCTTGTCACATAGGCATTATCAGCCTAATATGTACCAAAATCCAAATTTTCAGAAAAAAAAGCAGGTGTTCCCCATAAAGCACATTGTTTGCCCGGTCTAGGCACAGTGAGCTGCTCTTACCATTTAGGGAATTATTTCTTTTAACAATGTAGGGAACTATTTACCATTCCTGTTGCTAGTTGTTAGTCAAGAACTCACCTTGAAAGGAGGCCTTTCTTTCTAGGGATGGCAATCTCATCTTACTATGTTAATTCTTTTCTGCACTGATGTGTAGACAATTGTACCAGAATTTTACAAAAGAGAATGTTATACAATTTTTGTTACTGATGCAAGTTATCTAATCTATTTATAGTGAAAAGTGAGTATAATTTGTAATACCATTTTTATAACAGTCATGTGAATGTCAATATCAGGTTCTAGATCGAAAACATAGATGACAGTAAATCACTTTTTTTTTTCAGGCAGTGATAGAAGCACTTAAACATTTGTGTGGCGTGGCTTCTTTTTCTTACCTACTGACTTCTCTTTGACCATCAGTATTTCTAAGAATCTTCCGTGAAAACACCATCCTTCATTGGTTGCTCTCTCTTCTGGTTGCTATTGCATTGTTGAATGTAAAAATGATTAAAAAGATGGCAATATCTTACTATGAAGACATCAGTTTTGTGATTGTACCTTCAGTTTAAAATCCATTGTGCGTTTCTTAGGTTTGTGTGTATTATACATGTATTATTTCTTAATTTTCCTCCCTAATCTGTAAAGATTTGATTAATTCAATCATCCTCTATAATTCTGTCATCCTACCACTATGCTTGTATACCTAAGGATTCTTCAATTTTTTCCTTGAAGAGTATGCCAGAGATGTATAAAGCCCAGCTGTTTGTATATTACAAATATGGCCAGAAATTTCCTAAACCAGCTTTTAGAACAGTTAAAGAACAGCTAAACTTCTAATAAACAGCTTCTAACAGGTAACTTCTGTTAACTGACCATCCACTTCAAGCTATCTGAACCTTTATTCCTCATACTTTCAGCATTCAAGATACTAAGTATGGACATCCATTGCCCTTGCATTTTTAACTTAAAATGCAAATGATCACACAACTCTATCCGCAGTAACCCTATAAATCCTAAAATAAATAAACTTCTTGTCAAATTATTTCTAATATTCTTTCTTTCCATAGAGCACAATAAAATAAAGCAGGAATTTAATCTTGTTTGTCCCATCATCAAAGGGACAGATAATAAATGTAAATGTAACATTTATTTCTCAAAAATGGAACATTTTTTTCTCAAAATGTAACATTTATTTCTCAAAAATGGAACAGAGGAAATTTTATTCGTTTTTTTGTTGGTTTTGCAGCAAGCAAACAAACATACATCTACCAGAGTTTGTCTCAAAAAATAAGACTATGGTGTCATGAACTGTGCACAGACTTTGCTATCAGACTAATTTGATCTTGACTCCAAAGTTTTCCACTTCCTACCTTTGTGAAAATGAACACGTTACTTCACCATCCTTACCCTGCTTTGAGTCCCAGTTTCAACGTGTAAAAAATGAGAATAAAATTTATACATTATGAGCTATTGTGAGGATTAAGTGTAAATAAATGCGAGTGATTGTACTTCATACACAATAGGAAAGGGAATGGTAAGTTTCCCTTTCTTTTATCTTCTACTTTTGCTTCATTGTAATAAGCTGGACATTTTTGTATGTAAATTTATTTTATAATCAGGGAGAAAATAGAAAACAAGAAAATCAAATAAAAATGTGAAATAGAATCAAATAACATTACTTCATAAAATGAATTATGGGAAAATATATTTTAAAGTCTTAGTATTTGATATTCAATTTTAAAAGATATTGAAATAATTAAAATATTTGCCACATGTCAAGAATGACATATAAGAGATAAAACATTTGCTATTTAGTATCTTTGTCGAAGGATTTCAAGACTCAACCAATTGCTACAAATTTCAAATTTGAAATTCCCAAATTTCTGAGAACATCAAAAGCTAACTATTTAGTAGAAAAACAATGTATTTAATATCTCACAAAAGATATTTTGAGATAAGGAATTGAAAAGTATGTTGTAGGAAAGTCCCAATATTTAATAATTTACTATTGGTCATTTTGGAGGCAACAAATAATGTGTTACTATAAAAGTACTTTGATATTTAAACCTAGAATTTTAATTTTATTTTATTTGTACATTGAATAAGCCAAATTCACTGTAGCTCTAATTTTCAGAGTCTGTTGATACCTAAACTAGAGAAGAAAAACAAAACAAAACATGTAAAGTCAGCATTGCCAAAAAGCAGTCCTTTGAGATTTCCATTAGTTATTTCAGTCTTGCCTAGTTGGTTCCAATCTGATGAATTCACAGCCTGAGACATTTGGCTGGAGTTTGCTTTAGAAGATATTTCCAAATTCTTCCACCCAAGTTCATTCTTTAACCTATTTAGCAGCATGAAATCCAAAATTGTCTGTTGGGAAATAATTATGAATTTTGATCTCTGCAAGAGCTTCTTATTTTTATTTTATTTTGGATACATATCTGTATGTTTTCTTAACTTATGAAGGTCATCATCAAGGTCATCCACAGACTAATATACATAGTAAATTATTTATGTCAGCATAAACTCAAAGCAGTATTATATTTTTACCTTTTAATAGAGGTCTAGGAATTATTCAATCATTTTAAATAATTAAATATAATAAAATGTTTAAAAGGTTAATGTCAATAAATGTCAATGTTCCAACAATTAAAAAAAAAGTTTAAAAATGTTACTCTTATGAATACAGAGCAATGCTTTGATCTTATTGATGATAATATAAGAGGGCAGTTCAGGAAATGACAGCCAAAGATTTTCTTAAGACTTTATCTGTCCTGCTTAGAATTACTTAACAAACTTCCTCATAGCACAAAGAAAGACTTACCAGGCCTCAGAAATGGCAATTGGGGTTTCATAAGGCCTTTAGAATTCTAATACCAGAGTTAGAATAAATGAATTGAGAAAGCTGTACGAAGTCCCTCAGTCACTATTAAATAGCAGGCAACATTGATTGCAGATGCCTTGAGGGAAATAGACAGGAATTTAAGGACTGATAACAGAAAACACACTAAATAAAACAGCTTTTGAATATTTGCTTGTGAGTCAAAAAGGACTATGGGCTTTAATCAATCAAACTTGCTCTGTCTTCATAGTTCAAGACAAGTGCATTAATACCAATATAAATACAATCCAGGCTGCAGTAATATCCTTGAGGGTTACCCTCATATGTACTGAGGTGACTAACACGCCAAGCACAGACCCAACAAAAACCGGCAAGACCTTAAAAGACTACTAAGTGATAGCCTGTTAGTTTTACGGCAGGCTTTCCTCTTTCTGAGAATAAAATGCCTATATAACTGGTATTGGAGTGAGGACTTCCCCTCTCAACAAGGGCCAGAGAATTACAACATTTTCCAAAGCTCTGGTCAGCCTGATGGTTTACTCTTTTCTTAAGCTGATACAGATCTATATTACAAAAATAGTTTTAATATACTTTTAGCATTAACCACTTCATGAAGCACATAAATTATTTCTCTGACTGACTAAAATCATGCGTTACACAATCCAAACATTAAACCAATGACTGGCACTGTTCTGTCCCGTTGTAAAATAGACATAAGGCTTTGCTTATAAAATAGTTTTCAGTATGGGCTGCACATTTCCTTTCCATTACATTTTCAGTGTTTTGCTAATTGGTTTCTTTACCATGTCTTCTAATCTCTCAGTTCCCTCTCCTGCATGTGTTTCTTTCTGCTTGTAAACATTCTAGTAACTGTTTCAAAGAGAATCATTTGGTTGATAACTTTCTTGGGCCCTGCATGGCTGAAACCTCATTTTTATTAGTTTCTCACACATGAGTGTACGTAAATCTTTTTCTGAAGCCATATGGGCAAATGCACACTTCATAAAAATACAACTGTATGAATTTTCAGATAGAACCACTATACATATTAAGAAAAAGAATGTTTTGAGTGTCCCATAACCCGCCTCATGCTTCCTTCTGGTTTATAACACTAACTAGGGCAATCACTTTTCTCTCATGTAAGACCATATTCTAGTTTCTGAAATGTATATAAATATAATGATAAATAAAATGTTCTATTTTGTGCCTGAAGTTTCTTACTCACTGTGTTTCTATGGTTTCATCTTGTGTGTTTAAATACATGTATGAACAAGATATTTCCCATGTGATTATAATCTTTTCTTTCTATTATTTTGATTCTCATATTTGTGAGATATATATACGTGTGTGTCTGTACGTGTGAGGTGTGAGTGTGGTTAACCTTAATATTGTAAACATTATCTTAAACGCTTTCACTTTTTCTCCATTCCTACCTGAGAATATGCTATAATACTATCCTAGAGCTTTGGTCTGAGGAGGAAATAAAATGTTGTCACTGGCTTGGTAAGAAAGGAAACATACAAAGAAGATTCAGTTTGAGTATAATAATTAATATGACAATATAATTATCATTGTAATAATTATTGTTATAACAAAAATGATAGCAGCAGCAATGTTTTTATTGTTTGTTTTGGACAGAGCCGCCAATAAATAAATGATATACATTATTTTCAGGTTCACAAATATCCATAAAGTGTGTTACTTTTCCAATTTATACATAATTAAACTGAGATTTAGAATCCAACATAAGCTAACAGAAGTGTGAAATGTCAGATCTGAAACCTAGGCTTATTCTTTTTTCTTTTTTTTTTTTTTGCGCTACGCGGGCCTCTCACTGTTGTGGCCTCTCCTGTTGCGGAACACAGGCTCCGGACGGGCAGGCTCAGCGGCCATGGCTCACGGGCCCAGCTGCTCCGCGGCATGCGGGTTCTTCCCGGACCGGGGCACGAACCCGTGTCCCCTGCATTGGCAGGCGGACCCTCAACCGCTGCGCCACCAAGGAAGCCCTAGGCTTATTTTTTACATGCTATTTCTTCTCTTTAGCATTTATTGAGAACCAAGACGAACACACCCATCAAGCCACAGGAAGACTTTCCAATTTCCTCCCCTCCTTATAATGGGTGGATTTAATCTCTTAGGTCCCTTTTTAGTTCTGGCACCTTCTCTGTTTTTAGAGACAAATCACTTTACGCTACTAACATGCTTTTATTCCACTTTAAGTATGAATTGTCAAAATGCAACTTTATTGTTTCTTTATATTTTCCTTGATTTTTTGATCTAATAACTGGAGTTTCTTTGGGTCTAATAACCGTGGTCTCGATCAGGATCTAGCATTGTTCAAAGTTATTACGATATCCCATTTCTTAAAGAGAATTGGATAAACTTTTCTCTGCATTTCCTCTTCTTGCCTAATAAAATGCATCAAGACAAAGATTTTAATTAAAATTCTGTCTCTAACATCTGTTAGCATCTGGAATTTATAAGCCAAATGTATCTTTTTAGGAAAACAAGGCATAGCTGAAATATAGACTAACAGCAGGAAATTTAAAGTCAAGTGTGAAACAGCTTTATTCATAGCTTAGACAGACAGTCACTCGGAAGTTAAATAGCGTTTCATCATAAATAGCGTTTCATCAGTCTTTTTCTGCCCTGATCATTCTATTTACTTTCAATGGTCCTAGACAATGAGAAGCTTCAAGCCACAAGCATATATGTGCCCCTATTTAATGAGACTAAGAATGAAAGTAAGATTTTTTTCCCCATGCACTCTGTTTCACTGTTTACCAAATGAATGCATATCTACACAGAAAATTTATTTTTTCCTCTTCTCTACTGTCTGAAGTTCTACCACGTATGATCAATTATAGATGATTGACAGGGAAGAGGAGATCTACAAAACAGTTCCTAGAACATAGCATCCAGCTCAGCCCTATGTTCACTGAGAATTGGAACAAATCTACCGTAACCATTTCATTGTGCAGCATCAATATTCCTTACCCTACAAGAAACAACTGTAATTTGAAATGGAAAGCAAAACATATGTGTGTGGCAGTGTTTGTGTGTCAAATTAAGCATCAGTGGGCAACTTGAGACACATCTTATTTATAGAATATTCTGTACAGATAAAAAATTATAAAAGGAGTTGTATAATCTAAAACCAAGTCCTATTTAATAATAAATAGCATATAGGTTTTGTACTTGTTACCATAGACCCTCTGATGTCAATGGAGAATTCCTCTCCAAACCCACAATTTCTGCTTTAGTGTCCAGGGTCATATGTGGTTAAGAGAGTGTGTAAATGGAGGGAAAATATCTTAGGATATAATAAATAATATTAATAAAATATTAATAATAATTTTGACAATGAATATAATGGTGGTGATGATGAAATGACAATTTAAACTTACACAATCAGGAACTTTACCAAGTGTTTTACATGGTTTAATTTCATGATTAGCTAATCATCTGTAAAAAGGGAATAATAATAGCACTATAGTTATAGAGTTGTTAGGACATTCCTACGTGTGAAATATATTACAACTTAATTATTATTGTTGTTGCTGTTACTTTTATTGTAGTTATGTGCCATATCCTAAGAAATAGGAATTGATGTTCTAATTTATTGTTGTGACAGAGACCTTCAGTTACTTACCCAATGCCTCACAGTGAATAAATTGGAGAATAGTGACATAAATCTTTCTAACTCTGATTACCAAAGTCCATGCTCCTTTGCTATCAGGAAAGGGATAGACATAAGCTGTTTGCATGTATCTACAAAGTACTTACACGCATTACTCTCTACATATTGGGCTAGCTATAGATCACATTTCTTCTTTGTAAAATGATGAGTTGGACAAAGAAGTGATTTTTCCCCCCTGAGACATAGAATACTACTTTTCATTTAGCCAAATAACTCTAGTTAGTCTGTCAAAATTCATTCCATGTGTATACTTGTAGGCAATATAGAGCCACCTCTATAAACTCTCAGCACTACAGGTGCTTTTGTCAAAGATCTTCATTTGATCCATCTATACTGCTTTGAAATATTCTGCAGCTGTATAGGGAAAGAGGAATACAGCTTACTTCTCTGGGAATCACTAAAGCAACTTGTAATAGATGTACAAATTGGGTAATTTTCACCCATTCAGTGTAAAGAAAGGAAAAAATTAAGGAGAATTGTTGCTACTTGACATTTATTTTTTTCGAGCTGAGAGCAATGAGAAAAGATTCTCACTCATTTTTTTTTTTTATATAGAACCCAAATTGGACTTAAAAAGAAAAGTGCTTCTTTTCTCTGTAGGTAGCTCCTTGATTTTGTTAAGTTAGCACTCGTTCTCCCTTTTTCTGTTAAGTCACTCATCAGTTGGTAAACTGAGGCTTATTACACATACAGCAAGTGAGAGCAGAAACCCAAAGCTATTAGCTATGAACTTGAACATACCAATGTATCAAGTGACTTTGCTGAACTGTGTTCCCATGAGGCACAGTGAGGCTGGCTAAAGAAGACACGGACGGCATTATAATCCTAAATTTGTTTTTCCTCTTTGCTTATTCTGAGTAATTTTAAGATACCTCAAAACACCCTGGGGGTGAGAGCATACTATTATCCCATTTCCAATTTGAAAGAAAGCAGAAGGTAAGCGGTTAAACTCTCTGGAACTCTGACAAAGAGCCACAGTCAGGTACCAACTTATGAGATAAATAAAGATGTTCCTCATTAAACAGGATGTTCCTGAAACTGGATTACACCTCCTAACTTTTCTGTAAAGTGAACTTCTATTCACATAATCAATTTCCAAGCTGTTAAATATAAAAGTCAAATTATGGTTTTGATAAACCAAGGGCAAGGGCTGCCACACAGAAAGCATGAGTAAGAATGAATGCGGAAATGAATATAACTTTCAAAAGAAAAGACATGCTCTTCTGAAAGTGGTGAGTGCCAAAACCATCCCTTCATCCTAGCCTAAACCAATATGAAAACTATGCCACTCTCTTTTTTTTTTTCGATATGCGGGCCTCTCACTGTCGCGGCCTCTCCCGTTGCAGAGCACAGGCTCTGGTCGCGCAGGCTCAGCGGCCATGGCTCACGGGCCCAGCCGCTCCGCGGCACGCGGGATCCTCCCGGACCGGGGCACAAACCCATGTCCCCTGCATGGGCAGGCGGACTCTCAACCACTGCGCCACCAGGGAAGCCCATGCCACCCTCTTTTATGACTATCCCTCAACGTACACCATTTTTCTTTTTCCAGATGTATTAATGGATGCCTTTTGACATGTGAGAAAATAAAATATCAAAGTGTGATCTGCATTATGATTCTGGCCCTAACTCATAAGGCATCACATACTGCATTCATTTGTGCAACAAATATTTTTGAATATCTCTTAACTACGCAGTGTTCCAGAGCCCTACTGTATATTACTAATAGAAAAAGTGAAAACAATGATCATACTAGAACTTACAAAGCAAATGGAGACTGATAATAAATAATAAGTATAATAAATAAATTATATAGTATATTTGTAGAGGAAAACCCTTTGGGATAAATAGAGCAGGGAAAATAGAATGAGGCAGGTATGTGTGTGTGCATGTGTATGTATGTATTCTTTGGGAGATGGGAGTAGGAGGGTGGAAATTCATAAAGTCCTCATTAATAAGGTATCACACTGAATACAGACTTGAAATATGTGAGAGAGTTAGCCATGATGCTATCTGGGAAATACAAATTGTTAATGGTAGAGGGACAACAAAACCAACACAAAATATCCCAAATAGGACACATGTTCATGGAACTTCAAAATAGCGAGTGTTGTTGGGTGTTCAGCTTCAAGATAAAAAAAAAAAAAAAACACAAGCAGTAGAACACAGTAAAAGAGGAAAAGAGAGAAAAAAAACAATGAAGATCATATGGGGATATCTGGCCATTATGATAGTTTTGATTTTAACTTTGAAATGAGGACTTACTGCAGTGTTTTGAGGAGTAGAATGACAAGACTTGACCTGCATTGTTACAAGGTCGCTTTGGATGCTATGTGGGTGAGGGGGGTAGTAATAGTGGAGGCTGGGAAACTAGCTAAGAAGCTAGTAATAACAGGTCAGTATCAGAATTTATTTTGAAGGAAGAGTCACTAAAAGTTTCTCATCCATTAGATGTGGGATAAGAGAGTGGTGATGATCCCCAAGTTTTTGATGGGGGCAAATAGAAAGTTGAGTTGCCATTAGTGAATTGGGAAGGCTAAAGGTAGCATAGATTTTGAATGGGGGAAATCAAGAGTTAAATTTTAAATGAGTTAAGTTTGAAATGTCTGTTAGATAGCTCAGTGGAAAAATCAAGTAAGCAGTTTAATATATGACTTTGAAGTTTAGGAGGGAGCTGAGATATATCCTCAAGGAGTTTTCAACATACCAATGGTATTTTAATATGTGATAATGAATTATGACAACAGGAGAGTGCGTAAAGATGGACAAGATACCAAACACTAAGCTCTGGATTATTAGAATGTAAAACTTTAGGGAGAAGTGGGGACACCAGCAAACACTACGGGGACCAGGCAGTAAGTCAGTAGGTATGAGGGAAACCAAAAGAGAATGCTGACTTGCATGCCGAGAAAAGCAAGAGTATTAAGGCAGAGGTAGTGAGCAATGATATCAGATAATGCTGATAGGTCAACTAAGATAAGGATTATGAACTGCCCAAACATCTAGGAAGATCTGCTGTGCAAATTCCAACAAACAGAACAAAGTAAAACAAAAACCTGACCACCAAATGTTTCAGCCAAAACTAAATATGGAAACATAAAAATAGAGTTGACCCCTGTACAACACCAGGGGTTAATTTGCACATGACTGATACTCAGCCCTCTGTATCCAGGGTTTCTCCGTGTCCAGAGATTCAATCCGCCAGGGACCTTATAGTACTGCGGTATTACTATTGAAAAAATATCCACATGTAAGTAGACCCATGTAGTTCAATCCCACATTGTTTAAGGGCCAAATATGGTTGACTTCATAAAATGTGGGTTATTTTCCCTTATCTTTTTGTTTTTACTAAATTTTCTTCATTACCATTATAATAATTTGGATAGAAAGAATGTATATTTACATTCTTCCAATGAGCATTAAGTTACAGTGATCATTGTGGATATATCCTTGCTGGTAGTTTTGTGAAGTTGCTTGTATACTTTCTTGCTTCAATGGCTCTTTTTTCAGGATATTTTCCAAATCCATTAACACTGCTCACAATGTCCTCCATAATTCTAGCCCCTCAGCTTTCACCACTGCCTTTGTCACATTTTGTGGATGATGACACGAAAAACTACATTTTGTTTGCTGAAACTGCCTTGCTTTTTCTCTAAATTCCAGGCCTTCACAAAAACTTCTGCTTTCACCATCAACTTAATATCTACCTGTTAGTCGCAAGTTTTGTCATCATTTCCTCCTAGAAGCCTCCTTTAAACTGCAAAATTAGTTTAGGTTTCCTCACAGGTCCAAAACTAGGGAAACTTTTCCCTCTCTAGAAATTCTCCCAGGTGGCAGCATTTTTCCTAAACTCTCAAAATACAAGGGGTCTGTCTGCATTTCCTTTATTGCAATATGGGATCACTCAACATCCTCCTAAAGAAAATACCTTCTTTGCCTCCAGATAACCCTAATACAGTGGTTGCTTTAAAGAAAACTCAGAGTAATTTACTCTTTTAAAGGAAATTGCACAGGTGATCCTAATGGGAATTTCTTTCACCTATCTCATTAGGGAGATGGAAAGAAAACACCACCACCACAAAAGCAATACAGATTGGATCACAGGAGAGACCCCCCTTCTACTAGAGCATCCCAATATACCCATTTCAATCAGTCTCAGTTATGATGACAAAGGGTTCACGGTCAGCCCTACATATTTGCGGGTTCCATAGCCATGGTTTCAACCAACCACGGATCAAAAATATTGGGAAATAAAAATTCCAGAAAGTTGCAAAAGGCAAGACTTGAACTGCAGCATGCCAGCAACTATTTACATTGCATTTACATTGTATTAGGTATTATAAGTCATCTAGAGATAATTTAAAGCATATGGGAGAATATGCATAGATAGTATGCAAATTTCATATTAGAAACTTGAGCATCTGTGGATGTTGGCCATCCATGAGGGTGCTGGAACCTATCCCCTGTGGATACTGAGGGACAACTGTATCTTTCTTGTTCATCTTTAAGTCTTGAGAGATCGGTACCCTGCCTTGAATATGTTGAAGGAGCTCAATATATCAGATATCTGTTCAATGGATGACTGAACTTATAAGCATTACATCTGGAATGCTATTCAGCCCATTCATTTCAAAGAAGTTTAGGGACAAACCTGATTTCACATTCAGAACATATAATTCACACTGGAGATCACATCTAGGCCAGAGAAGAGCACTGCTATCCATGATGTAGAGTTCTGGCATCAGGAACACCTCCGTGTACCACTCTGGATCGCCCTTAAGTGAAATAAACATTGCAAGTAGGCAGGTGAGGATTGTGCAGGCAGCTCTGCACAGGGAAAAATTATACAGGCCATTACCAACGGATTCCAGGTGGTTGCCGAAGCCCCTTTGGTCTCTCTCTTTCCTCAGCATCAGCACACAATGAAACTAGCATTACCCCTTTTAAGAATCTCAGGGAACAATTGTATGTTAACTTGCCTCTCAATTACCTCTGGGAAAATCAGCAGTATTTTTTTGTTTTGTCTGCATATAAATACACTACAACTTGGAATATATATACAAATAGTCTCAGAGCCTAGACTTTGAGAATAAACATTCATTTGTAATTAATCATTTTTTTCAGGGATACAAATGTTATTTCAATGAAATCTGAATATAGGGGCATGCTATTCCAGAATACTGAGAAGTTTTAAAGCATTCGAGTTTAATGTATATTCAATTCATGATTTATGTAAAACACAGACAGAGGATATTAGATTCTAAATATTGAGTAATCACCACTTTCTTTTTTAAGAAAAAAACTTTATCTACCTTAAGAAAAAAACTTTATCTACCTTAAGAAAAAAAGGTCAATGTAAATATAATAAAATATATACTTTGCTCGATCTTGGGTAATAATTGTAGAACTATAGTTATTTTTATCCATCTTTAAGTATTTATTTATTTTCCAATTATTCTTTAATGAAAATGCATTACTTTCAAAGTAACTGTAAAATTGTCTTGAAGTTGACATTTGAGGAATTTTTACTTTGAGTTATTGAAATTTTGCAAAGGTTTGTTAGTGATTTTGGAAGACTAGCTCTCTTTTTCCTTTCTAGTGGTATTTTATAAAGAAAGTAATTAGATAGAAATGAAAAAAGTAATTTTATGGATTTTAAAAAAGACATCTTTCTTTCACTTCTTCTAACTCTGTAGAATAGTTAAGTCTGAATACAAAAATGGTTTAACATGGGCTTCCCTGGTGGCGCAGTGGTTGAGAGTCCGGCTGCCGATACAGGGGACATGGGTTCGTGCCCCGGTCCGGGAAGATCCCACATGCCACGCAGCGGCTAGGCCCGTGAGCCATGGCCGCTGAGCCTGAGCGTCCGGAGCGTGTGCTCCGCAACGGGAGAGGCCACAACAATGAGAGGCCCGCGTACCACAAAAAAAAAAAAAATGGCTTAACACGAAATTGCTACAAACTTCCAGAAATGCCTTCACTCATAATCTTCCTGAGACATCTGTCAATATTTATTTGGTAATAGACTAAGCAATCAGCCTCAGTAAATAAAATATCAGATCCAAATACATATACCCTTTTAGCAATTAAAGGGATATTAGAGATAGGATATTAGCATGAGAATTATGTCAAATATCCTACGTATACTGATTTTTTCTTCATAAAAATTAATAGGCAGTGAAACTGGCAGAACTGTAATGATATTCCTTAGGTTTTCCTCCTATTGTCCAACCACTGCATTGTTGACATCTGTGAGATGCTTAAGTGGAAGCAAATGTCAGAATGAATAGGGCTCCAGTTTATAAAAGTAAGGTAAAAGTCCAGGTCAGCTGCTGGTAATCAACTAGAGCAATAGCTGTTACGTGGAAGCAGCAGGTTTTCTGTAACCTTGGTAAAATTGACTCTATGCTTTGTTACTAGTTATTAAGTGGCTTACAGTGCCTAATAGCATTTGATTTACTTATGAACTTGAGGAGGTTACTTAAACTCTTTGAAGCACATAAAAAGCATTATAGTTTGGGATTATAAAATATATTTCATATAAATTGTGAGAATTTTGAGATAAAGTGTGTACATGTTTCTGCCAAATATCCAACACAATAGATTTTCAAAACATGTTAGATCAGTTATGATTAGTTAGAGAAACAAAAAATTAGAAGGCACTCAGTAAATAATCAGATCCTTAAAAAAATAGTCCTTTGTCTATTCTACAAGTAATGATAATTTTAATCAAATTCTGAAATGACCTCAGCATTTTGGACAAACCTGTAGGTACAAGCAGTTGTGGATTTGTACATGTTCGTTTTAGCCCTGGCTATACTCCTGAATGATGTGAGGTTTCTGAGATGTTTTTCCTTCTCTAGGAAGGGGAAAAAATATATAGATATATGTATATATAAAAGACAATATAAAAATATGTAAATAAATATATTGATATACTATGTATATATTTCCTCCACTTGGAAAAATGGTAGTGGGAGGATATAAAATAGAAAATATAGTAAAGTACAGAAAGAAAAGAATGGCCTTAAAATCAAAGAATTGTAATAAAATTCTAACTACGAGCTCTCAATAGTCTGTTGAATAACCAGACTTTATCTGAAAATTAAGGATAATGGTTCCAACTTACAAAGTTTTTGAGATGATTTAGTGAGCTAATGGATGGGACAAGTATCTATCACAGAGTAGGTTATTAATAAATTAATAACTTAGCTTCCTACTAAAATTCTACCTTCCTTCAGCATTAAAAAAATCATTAACTCCAAATTAAAATTGTCATTGGCAACTAGCCCAAGTTTATATAATATTATGAGAGAGAAAAACAGGTGATTGTACATGGTTATTTAAGTGTAAAAATTCAATAACTCCAATCTGAAGAACTTTTGAAGAGAGACATGGAAGAGAAATTTGGCCGCGTACTCATTTTTTTTAATGGAATATAAATGATTATTATCTAGGGATCCTAGAGCAATGAAAACAAACTCAATAATTTGTTAAGTATTGATAAAATAACTACTAAAAATTTCAAATCTTAATAACTTTATACCAACCAGTTATTGCTTATATGATACAACACTCTCTATATATAATGTCTCTGTAAGGTAAATGGGACTAGCAGCAGATTCAACTCAAGGCCATTTCTTGGGAGAACTTCTGCAAAGCATTTACCATAAAATAAAATGGCCATTCTATCTTTGTTGCACCTTGTGAAATGTACTATATTTCACAAGGTACAACAAAATCTTTTCAGATTTAAAGATGAAGCTTTTTCTCTGATATGATGATAAAATGGTTAATAAAGACTAAAAGAAAAGACAAAATTCAGTATCATGTTAAACAAATCAAGAATATTGGATTTTTCCCCTCTTTGTTGCATACATATGACAATTTAGAGAAAGAGCACGATGATAAGTCCTAGCTTTTTACAATGTGAGTTATGATATACAGGTAGTTATCATTGGAATATATAGGTTAAGATTATGAACTTGGATTCTAAGGTCGTAAGGTCTAAGGTCTAAAAGTCTGAGGTCAAATTCTACCCCTTCTGTTAACTCTATGCTTGATTTCTTTGTGTTTTCTCAAATATAAGATGAAGCTTTTGTCCAGATCCCATCACCTTAAATCCTACACCTCACAGAAGTCAGGGAACAGTAGTTATGTGAATCCACCTATTGGAAAGTTACTCTCAGGCAGAGAACCACAACATATCTTTATCGATGTCATCAATTTGTGATCGAACTGTAAAATTAAGTTTTGTTACATATACAGTTATCATCCTGTATGTTCCTTCATGCTCCCTTCCAGACTAAATCTCCTAGCAACCACAGATATCATTTCCATCACTAGAGAATAATTTTGCATGCTCTAGAAGTCCATATACATGCAATCATGTGTACCCATTCTTGCTATTTTGACTCCAAAGAATATTTTTAAAATTCCCCTTTTGCCAAGAAGTGCTCATTGCATGACTATACCAGAGTCTAATTATCCATTCTCTTGACGATGTACAACTCAGTTGTTTGGTTAATAATGAATAAGCCTGCTATAACCATTTTTGTACAAGCCATTTGTAGACATATATTTTCATTTCCTTGAGTAAATACCTAGGACCAGAATTGCTTGGTTACAGGGTATAAGTGTATGTTAACTTTTTAAGATGAGGCAGTCTTACCAACATGTTGGGGGACAGCTCTCTACAGACCTCTCACATTTTAACATGTTTTGTGAGCAGAGGTACTGACTGTCTTCCTTCTGGACACTGTGTTAATGTTGCACATAGAAAAGCCTTGGAAAGTAGAGATAGTGTCTACCTCTTGAGCAAAGGACAGGTTTGCTTACTGTCCAGTATAGTAAAGGCAATGCTTCCCTCCAGGACAAACGTCTCATCATTTCATTAGATAAGATTCAGGTTCCTTAAGCTCAGGGTTCCTTCCCCCTCACAAGCCCCACTGAATGCCATGCATGTATCACCCGACTCTCCTTCCATCACCCCATGGGAACTTGGTCTCAGGGAACTGGCACAAATGCTTATACTCCAACTCCTGCCATTGCTGTGAATAAGGAACTGTTCTTTGTTTCTGACCCAGGAGTATTTTGTTTCCACGAAACCATGGCAGAATTAGTTTCTGCCTTGCAAGTAGGGTAAAATCTCAAAATTGTCTAGTTCTCTGTGGTTTGGTAACAAGGATTAGATGTTGACAAGACAAGAATTCCTGGAAAAGGAAAGATGCAGATTGTTTTATGAGATCTGAAGGAAGTACATTGGAATCGGCGGAAGCATGTAGATCGAATTGTATGGCTAACAGGTATGTTTATAAGGAGACATTGGTGAGATGTTTGCAGGCTGAGTCCAGGTTAAAAACAACTGCTCATATGGTGAGCTGACTGCTGCTAACCCTCCTCCAGGTAGGGTGACTTCCTCACTAATCTGGCAATCATTCTCAAGTTTATCCATTATGAAAATTAGTACAAAGATTTGTATTTGATGGCAGAACCCTTTACCTGCCACCCCCCCACACACACACTTTAGCCCATATTTACAAAGACACACACCTACGCTGACAGCGAAAGGAGGGCTATTCAGAGCTGCTACGCACATAAACCAGGCCAATTATTAAATCTCTGGCTGGTAGATATTCTTGGAAGATAAGGGGATGGAGGTGCATGCTGCTTGTCAAGAAACTATGACAGCAGCCAAGCGCCTTCTGCAGACTACCAAGCCAATCTTACATCCACTCAGACATGAAACCGAAAGGTCTCAGAGGTTCTATTTATGTGTTTGTGCAGTGGGTCTTGGCCGTTGCAATAAAGCCCTGGCCCTCTCAGAGAGATTTCCCTAAGACAGGAAAAAAAAAAAAATCTTTGAGAAATCGTAAATAAGGCATTGACCACTATGCAAGCTTATACAGTGCTAGATTTGTTTTACAGGCTGATGAAATGGACCATTGGCAAATGGACAATTTAATGTTTTTTGGTGGTTCCACTGCTCACATACTATTTCTATTGATGTTTTGCATGCTTGTACTGTAAATACTTAGAAAATCAAGAGGGAATTTGTTCCTTCAGGGACTGTGGTATGGAGAATCTCTACTGAGTCACTCTTCAATGTGTCTCCTATCCTCACACAGATGGTGCAATGGAAACAGTACAGTATTTGAGGAAGGGAAAAGGAAATCACAACCTTGATTAAGGACTTAGTGCATCACAGGTAGTAAGAGACACAATATCTCACAACAACAACCTTGTATGCAAAGCTAACAGGAGCTGGAGTCTTACAGAAGACAACCAGTTGAATTCCATTCTTGATCTCATAGTTTCTGTTGTTGCAGATATTGTGATTATAAAAACATTGCAACTATTACTGAACCTTTTGCACAAACTTGTTGGTATGTCAACGTCTTAGATATTGCCAACGCTTGTTTTTCTCTTCCAAAGGCACCCAACAACCAAGACTGATTTGCATTCATGTGGCAAGCCCTTTAACATACATTTGTAATACTCCCTCAGGGATATAAAAAATCCTTCCATTTCCCACCTGGGGCTGGGTCACCATTTGGTGTGAATGTCTCTACATTCTGTGATGCCAAGTTTTCACTATGTAGATAATGCCCTGTTAGTTGGCAAGTCAGAAACTTCCTTCCAAAGGTCCTGACTGCAGCATTATCATACCTCCATCAACAGGAGCGGTTGATAACCCTGATCAAATTCAGGGATCCACTTACCAAGTAAAATTTCTTGAGACTGTGTGGGTGGGTTCACAACTCTTAGTTCCTCTAGCATTCAAGGAATATTTCTTTCTCTTCATCCAAAAACATTACCAAAAAGGAGACCCAGCACTTTATTGGACTTTTAGGTTTTGGAGACAGTATGTCTCACGTGGGCATTCTTCTTGGTCTCTTATATTGGCTAACTGCAAATCAGCATGCTTTGGGTGGAGACCAAACCACAGGTTTCATTGGAAATGGTTCAAGGAGTCATGGTATGCTGTTTACATATGGAACTTCACCATCCCAATGATCACTTTAGATAACATGCTCCTCTGATGGATGACTTTGCCAGGTAGATCCTCTAGCAAAGTGTGTCAGCCTCCAGCATGAGGCCTCCTTTGGGCTTTTGACTCTTTACCTCCCCGACCCTGCTATGAGGTGCATCCCTTTTGGAAAATAACTGTTAGATGGCTACTGTGCTCTTGTTAAATGAATGCCTGACCCAAGACATGGGTCACGACTCTGGCCTGATAGTCCCATATTGGTGTGGCTTAACTCAGACTTAACCACTATCAGGATGGGAAGGACCCAGCAAAACTCACTCATAAAATGTAAATGGCATATTCAGGAGCATGCTGGCAAGGCCCCTTCAGCACCTTGGCTTTACATGAAAAAGTAGCAGTTATTGTTTTGCGGGGAATTTTGTCCTCCTTCCTATGGCCTGAAGCAAATCTGCTGGCTCCACGGGGCTCTGGATTCACAGAGGCTCTCGTAAATACTTGAGCTTGTTGCACGGATGGTTCATCTAAACTGAAATGCAATGGCATCCACTGGGACGTTGCACCTGTTCAGACTCAGCACCAGCTCTGCAGAACTGAAAACGGACATGGTTGCTGTGTTCAGTGGGCAGAACTCAAGGTGATATATCTGGTCAATACTGCCCTTGATGAATTTTGTTTTTACTGACTCTTGGGCTATTGCAAATTGCTTACCTGTTTGATTTGCAACTTGGAAAACTACAGACTGGCAATTTAGAAACACTATTCTTTATATATGTCAAATTTTTTTCATTATCGTTATTTAATTATTGTTATTTTAACATTATTTCTCTTGTATTGTCATTGCTTTCTGTGTTTTCTCTGAGAAATGTTTGTTTACTCCAAAATTGTGGCTGTTCATCCCATTTTCTTCTAGAAGTCATATACTTTTATCTTTTATGTTTATGTTTTTGATGCATCTCAAAATAATTATGTCCTATAATGTAAGATAAGGGTCGACGTTTTGTTTGTTGTTGTTGTTTTTTTTAATATGACATCCTCTCAACACTACTGGTTGAAAAGACTTCCTTTCCCCATTGAATTGCTTTAATGACCTTGATAAAAACGAAGTAACAGCTAATTTTTTAAAAATCTATTATTATATGGCTGTAAATAGGATTTCTTAATCAAGATACAAAAAGCTAGCCACAAAAAGAAAATGTTCATATATTTTTTAAAAAACTTAAAACTTCCATTAATCAAAAGTTGGTTACAGAAAACATAAAGACGAACCATTAACTGAAGAAGACAGTTGTGGCACATATAACATATAGCTATAGAAAGACACAGATATATATTTCCACAAATAAAAATAAACAAATCAACAGAAAATGTGCACAGATATTAGCAAGCTGTTGACAGAAGGGAAAATATTAGTGCCCAATGAACATAGGAAGAAGTGTTAAACTTTATTAATAACTATTTTATATCCATTCAACTGGAATACTTTAAGACATGCAAAATATTAGTAAGCATATGGATTTTTAAAAAAATGATGGTTAATACGAACAATTTCAAAAGCAATTTGGTGTTATCCTTTAAATTTGAGTATTCAAATATCCTTTGACCCTGCTATTCTGCTTCCAAGTATATATGCAAGGAAATTGTTATTTGTGTACTATGAGAGATGTATATAATAGGAGACATGTATATAATATGAGATATGTATATGTATATATGTATATAAAAATGTCCATAGCATCATTGTTCTTCATAGCAATCAATATGGAAATGGCACAAATGTCTATTGACAGGAGAAATAATCATTTTTGATGTTTATTCACAGCAGTGAATATTATTGAATTCAAGTCCCATGCAAACTATGAATTTTAATGTCATAATGTAATATGAAAAAACAAGTCAGGGGCTTCCCTGGTGGCGCAGTGGTTGAGAGTCCACCTGCTAATGCAGGGGACACGGGTTCATGCCCCGGTCCGGGAAGATCCCACATGCCGCGGAGGGGCTGGGCCCGCGAGCCACGGCTGCTGAGCCTGCGCGTCCGGAGCCTGTGCTCCGCAATGGGAGAGGCCACAACAGTGAGAGGCCCGCGTACCGCAAAAAAGCAAAAAAAAACAAGTCACGTAAGACTACATAAATTTTTTTTAACATCTTTATTGGAATATAATTGCTTTACAATGGTGTGTTAGTTTCTTCTTTATAACAAAGTGAATCAGCTATACGTATACTTATATCCCCATATGTCCTCCCTCTTGCGTCTCCCTCCCACCTTCCCTATCCCACCCCTCTAGATGGTCGCAAAGCACCGAGCTGATCTCCCTGTGCTATGTGGCTGCTTCCTGCTAGCTATATATTTTACATGTGGTAGTGTATATATGTCCATGCCACTCTCTCATACATAAATTTTTTACAAAAGCAAAAGCAAGAAATATATGTGTGTGATAAAAATACACTTAAAAATCTAGCAAATGTTAAACAAATTAAAGATACTTTTCCACTTGGTGGTGGCAGGTGGGTAAGAAAAGGGAGACATACATATCCAGATGCAAGTTACTGGTAATGTTGTAACTTGAGGCACAATAATTTCACCAATATTCATTAGATTATTTAAAATATTTATGTGAATAAATATATATTTAAATATATAAATCTAAATACATATCTGAATACATATACACAGAAATTAAGCAATTAAAAAGATGTGTATGTGATTTAATTATGATAGTGCATTATGATCCCAGGATAAAATAATTAATTGAATTCTGTGTAAATGATCCCTCTGTGAAAACACAAAAAAAGCAACAAACAAAATAAGCACATGGCAAAGCAAGGGTTGCAGCTACCATGAAAGAAAAAGTCAAATTCTAATCTTTGTATTATAGTTTCTGTTCTTTGTTATTGAAATATTTACAGTGACCTGTAAATGACTTGCGTGTTGAACATCAGTAGGAGTATGGCTACTGAGTTTCTGCAACTAATATTTAACGCATCGTGGTTGCTGCAAGACTTTGAGTATGCACTTCATGTAGGTCATCCCTTTTAGGAAGCATTCCACAGCAGCAAGGCTGAGACTTCCCGTGAGAGTAAAGAATATTTTTATTTTATCAGAGTATGCTCTCCTTACTCTCAGCTGCTTGAACACCGTGAATCTCCACATGCTCTGCACAAATGATTTGAGACACTAGCAAGTCATAATTATACCCTTAGATCTCAAACTTGTCGACGATGCTGTAGCTTTTGACATATGAAAGAAGCAAGGGCACTGGAAAAGATTATAGCAACATAAAAGTAGATGCCTTGTGTTGATCCTGTCTATTTGTGACACATCCTAGCTAGTAAATAACAGGAAAAAAGATGAATATCCAAATAGATAGTGACAACTTGATCAAAGGAAGGGAAAAAAATGAGTCATGTACAACAGGTCTAATCAGGTTAATTAGAATCTGGGTTGCATCTTGGACCTGGGAATACTCATCAACAGGCTGTCATCTGAAGAAGGATTATCTTCACTTAGTCTAAGGAGAATGGCAGGTGTGTCACATGTGGATAGATTGTCTCACACCAGCTCTCTGGGAAGAGTCCCTCTCAGAGAATTGCAATTTAGCTGACTGCCACAACATGAGCTGAAAAACATCTGGTATCCCTGTTATTCCAATATCCAGAAGCATCATTGTCTGGTGGAAGTGTTGGTGGAGATGCAAAGGAAGGAGGAGAAAATAAGAAAAATACTGGGGAAGAGAAATGTAGAGGAAGAAGATGAGAGAAGAAATGGGGCAGGTGGGTGGCTAGAAGGGCAATAAGAGACGAGTTAAGAAAGAGAGCAAAGGTGGATGAGAGATATTGTGGATATTTAAGCTCTTAAATATACAAAATGAAAACAAATATATAAACAGCTAATGACTTTCAAATACAACACTAACCTCACTATGGGGAATGTAGTCTACTAAGGCACTTTTTCTCCTGCTGAAATTCATACCCAAAATGTTGCCTCAGCATTTTTTCTTCTTCTTCTTCATTTCTTCCATCTCCTCCTTTTCCTTCACCACTTTCTCCTTCTCTTATTAAATATGTGCACTATTTATAAGAACCAAAAGCACTTCCTTAAACTGCAAAAACCACATATTTCAACTTGCCATAGACAAATGACAGGGAAAACTGGATGGCATAAAATACACCTATTTTCTTTGCAAATATCAGGTATTCCTTTGGAGAATAGAAGTTGGTTCAAATGCTTGTGTCTGCCTCCCCTGGAAAGGTCTAATGCGTGAAGGGATAAAATAAAGAGTCTTGCAGGGAAACATGTGACTTGTGGGGAAAAAAATAGAAAAAGTAACATAAAATCATGTTTCAGTTGTATTGAGCACAAGAGGTAAAACAAGAACAATATTTTTGCTCTAATAAGCACTGAGGTCATTTTGTTATTGCTGTGGATTTATGACATTGTTTGTCCTCTGAACTATTCATTTCTTTCTACTTTTAATTTCGTTAGATATTTCCATGCTTATTCTCTTCCAGTAACACAAAGTACACTTAACACTCATATATATCCTAGTAGATGAGAAGGCCTATAGTGGAGCGTTTTATTTCTAACTCATATTCTAGTTTCTCATTTACACGTAATATAATAGATATATACACTCTAGATTTCAGAAATTAGACTTATAAGTCTAATATACCTCCCAAATAACTCAGCTTACTCAACACTATGAAACTAATGTTTTTTTGTTTTTTTTTCTTTCTTTTTTTTTTCAGTACTTAGGCCTCTCACTGCTGTGGCCTCTCCCGTTGTGGAGTGCAGGCTCCGGACACACAGGTTCAGCGGCCATGGCTCACGGGCCCAGCCACTCCGCGGCATGTGGGATCTTCCCGGACAGGGGCACGAACCCGTGTCCCCTGCATCGACAGGCGGACTGTCAACCACTGCGCCACCAGGGAAGCCCCGAAACTAATGTTTTGAACTAAAATCTAAAATATTTAAAGTCATAAACAATAGAAGCCTATTTTTAGTTAAACTCAATTATTATAAAATACAGAAATACAAAATGATCACTTGAATATTCATGTATTTTATAAGACTTTTGACAGTTTTTCTGTACCTTCTATACCATTCTAGTCCACTGCTTCACACCCTCTAGGCACCCTCTCTGAATACCTTTGAAAAGTTTTAAAAATATTTAAGTAATTTTTTCTGATACCAACATGTTCATTTCTAAATATGATGCTTAAATATGTATTAACTGATTTTTTCTTTGCATGTCTTCCTTCACTAGCTTTTTAGAGTTTAGCTCTTTATTTTTCCACTCCTGTATCCATAACCCTTCTCTCAGTCCTTCCCATATAGTTATATATTTTGGTAAACTCAATATTCAGTATCTTTATTAACTTTATTAAATTATAAAATTTATCAAGTATTTTATTAAATTTATTACAATAACCACTTATAAGTGAGTTGAATAGTATATTATGATTATGTCATTTCCTTTATGTGTCCATTTATTTCATATTTGTCTTTTGTTTTCTATATTCTTAGCTTTTTTAGATCTCATCAGCAATTTATCTTTAAAATCTTCAATAAATCTGAAAAAATCCTCAATATGGTTGATTATACATTTGAATAGATAGTTTCCTATTCATTTAGTTGATGCCATTCCTCACAGAACTCACAATTCTCCAGTTACAATCTCTATGTTCATTTCAGATACAACAAAAGGTATTGCACATATAAAATGAGACTATAATGTTACAACAAAGGAATAATCAGAGGATATGAATGAAGTCATACAAGACAAACATGAAGCAATCAATTGAAGAGTTGGAGCATACACTAGGTAAACGGTACCAGAAAATAAAGAAAAACACTAAATGAAAAATCGTAAGTGATCAATGAGCATCTTCCTTAAATCATGTGTTTAAAAACTTGCTGGTTTATCACTGCATGCAGACACCCTCAGAAACCAACAGAATGGATGGAAAAAAAGCCCTCATTCGAATAAAATACAGCCTGAAATATCTCGCTTCTCTAGACTTCAGATGATTTCCTTTTTACATATAGAACTAAGGTTTCTCATTTAGTTTGGGAGATAGGCAAGTTACCAAACTGTGTGACAGGTGTGTACACAGAGTGCTTTAGGGGACAGAAATGAAAACCAGATATCTTCAGTCTGAGAGTGTGGCAGATGTGGATAGACAAAGAGAGGGATGCTTCCTGAATGGGCTGATCCCTACGTTAAAAATCCAAAGAATGAACTGCAGTTATTCTAATGGAACAAAGTGGGAGAAAGTTTTTCTAGGCATCAAAATTCCCATCAGAATTCCTGCATCTCTGAGGTGCCATGGTGGACTGATAGCATCGGATATATTCGTGGAAAGATGATGCTGAAAAATCAGTGGGGCTCGTGACAAGTTTGGACAATATAAACTGTCACCTAATTGATAAAAATCACTTATTTGATGAATTTGACCAGATCAAGCAATGTGTGACTAATGTGATGCTGGGAGATTGTCAGGAAAATAAGACATGCACCCTGGGAAAGAGGGGGGAAACGACTCTCCATCATTTACAGAAATAGGACATGCCTTCTCAAGTCACTGAATTCTCATTATCCACCTGACAGTCTTCCAGCACGAATGCACCTGTTGGAAGAATGTGGATGAGAACTTGTTCTAAGGACAAAAGAGACTGTCTTTATCAAAGAGAAGCCAAACAAATGGTCTGAAGCCATTAGAGAAAGTTGTGAATTCCTCTACGGATGCCTTCTGGAGATGGAATACACTTTCATAAAATGTCTATACAGCAGAGGGCCTTAAAAGTTTTCTTTACAATGATGTGAGATAAACAATTTATCATTTTAGGAAGCTCATAGAGACTGCAACCTTTTTTAATTCACTGCCTACGTGCTTGGGACTTCGTAAAATTAGAAGTAATGGTACAGAAGGCTGAATTGTAAATGGGAAAAACGTCCACTGGGTTGTTTGTTCATCTCCTGTTTGTTTGCACCTGAGCATTGAATAAACCAGGAACTCAGAAATGGCATTTCGCGACTGACTCAAAATCTGAGGCTAAGAAGTGGAAAATTATGTTAATTACTATTCCTGGTTAAGAGTGACTTTAAGGGGATGCATATACTTGACGGGATGAAAGATGAATGTTCTGACCTACAGAGAGATTACAGATGTGGTCAAGAATAAACAAAAGGAATTTCAATGTCAAAAAATTCAAAATCAATACAAAGTGGGCGCATAGGAAATCATTGCAATTAGGGACAAAAGGCACAGCTATTTAGAACAGGTTGCAAAATAAAATAAGATATGCACTCAAACTTGCCATCGCTAGGAGCAATATAAGCTGTCAGATAGCTAGGAGCAGAAAGGTAAAATAATTATATATCTTCATAAAATGAGATTTCAAGTGCATTCTAAAGTCACAGTAGAGCACCCTCAATCAATAAAAATATCAGATTTTAAGAAAGACACAAAAGGAGCAATCTCATAATTACAGCACAAGTGATATAATTACTTCAATATTTCAATCATCTTTGCCAAATGAGAACAGTAAAAGTAACATTTCCTTAGAGTAATAACTAAGATAATGTCAAAAATGTTCTCAAGTGTGTAATTTGAAACAAGATACAGATAGTATGAACTGTTCAAATAAAATTCCAAGTTGTTTTGAAGGCTTTTTTTTTAAAGTACACCCTCAGGGTTTGAATGCTAATGTCACCCCAACTCTAAGAAAATACAATATACAATATCCCAAACTTATGAATGCTAAACTAGTGTAGACTTCTTCACCAAAAGGAATGTCTCTTAAAGGTTCTCAGGGGTACCTTTGAACAGCAGATTGTGTACTGAATTTTGCATTCATGTCTAGAGATTAGAGATTATATCATTGGGGAAGGAATTAATATTTTGAGTATTTTTCACATGCCAATAGTTTTTATGCACACAATCTTATTTAGTCCATATAGCAGTTTGAGGAACTAATCAATATTGCCTTCATTTTATACATAAGGACATGAGACACAGATTTTTTAAGACTAAAAGCAGGAATTCTGACCAAACTCACTGATTGATTGATTGCCTGGGATCCTCACTGTGTTCATCCTTCTCCTGAAATGTCACCTGCAGTTGCACTGAAACCCCTTAGCTACTGAGGTTCCACAATGAATAGGCAGATTTAACCTAATGCTTTTACTTGGCTTATTTTCAACATTCTGTCATAATTAATACAGATTTTCCTGTCTCTGTCCCTCCTGTCACATTAGACCTCACTCCCTGTTCCCTATGCCCATTTGATCACTGAGTGATGGAATGTCCATTTGCCAGCCTAGAGCCTGTCTCTACACTCTCATCCACTAGCATTAATTGTAAATTATCATAAATATTATATGATATATAAATACAAATATAGATATTATACATGAAATACAAATATTTCATATTTATTATACCAGTTATGTTTATATATATTTAATTAAAGCATCCTTTCCCATTTTATCACTAGAGTTAAAAGCTCAGATGAAGAGGCATGAGATGCAGTGTGAACAGAAAAATTAACGACACATGTAAGATGTCACAGCGTAATTCATCTTATTAGCTGCCTCTGTGTTTCCCAATCTCTTCTGCTTCCTTCCACGACAAAATATTCTTGTCATGACTATAAGCTTAAAAATCCCAGAGCAAACTGAGCAGAATTCTAGCCTGCTTCCCATACAATTTAAATTGTTACCTGAATTCCAATTTTCTATTTTTTTAAATAAGTGGCAAGAGTGAAAATTCTCAGAGTTAATTTTTTATTTTGTTCCCAGATTCCAAAATGAGCTTTTTAACATCCACAAGGTTGAAAAATAGCTTAAACATTTGTAATCTACAAAAATTGGACAGGAGTCAATAACAGAAAATTATTTTCAGACCTTTGATATCTATTTATCATATCCCTTTTTCTGACTTTAACAAAGCCAGTTTAAGGAAGTTCCTTGAAAAGGGAGGCTTAAACATTTTGTTTTGAAAAAAAAACAACACATGGATATTACTAAATATTGTCATGACAGATCAAATCCCTATGTCCCGTTCAATTGTGGTATGGTTACTATAAAACCAGTGTTTCTCCCAGATGTTCATCCTTGCAAAGATAAAGGGTCATATTGTAATAAACAACTTTTAGAGACACACTTAATATCCTTCAGAAATACTCTGTCTTGAAAAGGTGCCTTATAGGTATTATAAATTGGAAGCAAGAAAACATGAATGAAATGTTCTTAAAATGTTGACTTTACCATGGTATTCAAGGCCTCCCAAAAAGTATCTCCTCCAGCCTACCTGTCCATTTTTATCTCCCCACCTTCCCTGATAAAGCTCTTTCTTCCTCTAAAATGTTCTGTTTAATCACTAATTAATTAAATAATTAATCAGTAACGATTAATTAATCATTAATTAATCAGTAATGATTAATCATTAATTAATCAGTGATTATGTCTTTTGCTTTTCTACCTTTATCTACTCTCTTTTCCTGGAATGACTTGCTCATTCCTCATTTTCTTCTCTGATACCCAAACTCTGTCCTGATACTAGCTCCTGATTATGTTAGCCTGACCCCCCTACTCTGCTCCACAGACAACCTTTGGAAAATGTCAGGTTTCCCTTTTTACCTGGAGCTGTGATGATCACCTTAATATCCACCAGATTCTTCTGCTGAAATTTTTTAGGCAACTTTTTGACATTTCCCACAAACTGCTTTTCACAGCTTATCAATGGAATTTATGTCATTGATTCATATTCCTAGAGATGGTAGCACCCTTTCCAATCTCATCAGAGCAACAGAGAAAAAGGAGGTTCGAACTGGTCAATTTACATGTTTAACGTCACACATAGAGTCTGTGAGAAGAGGAAACTTTCCCTGAGATTAATAGTCCATTTCTACTCCCAATGATCAGATCTGACTCTACCTTTTGGTGTTACCCCCAGTACATGGTAATGCATTAGCTTTTTTCTTTGGATTCTCCACTGAGTCTTATTTATTGATTGCATTTTAATTGAACTGTGCACATACAATTTGTAGAGCAGCTATAAAACTCACTTGCCTCTGATTTTGAATAACATATTGATTAGGTATACTTACGGGAAACATCAAGGCAACATTTTCTAGGCTTACAAAGTACAGAGAAATGGAATTGCTTCAGAAGTCTATATCTTGATCACATATTTCCCCAAGACAACTGGGAGCTATAAAATAAATTGGACAGGTATAGACCTAAACTTTTAAGTAATTTTCTGGTTTCCTAAAACTTTGGGGATATGGTAGCACAAAATTGTTCTGTTTTCTAATATAAAAATACAATACTATGAAAGGAGAATGTGTGGGGCTTTTCATATCTTTCTTTGCTTAACCCTAATCACATTACAAAAGGAGCGTCTGGCTATTGAAATTGGAGTCTGCATATATACAGCCAGGCTTCTTTTCCACTCAGACTTTTTCATAACAATTTGATATTACATTATCTTTTTTTGTATGAGATCTGTGTTATGTTGGAAGAATGAATCAAATAATAAAAACTCAATATGGGATCCCGGTATCATTTTATGTTTTCAAAAGTGGTATTCCTTCATAGTGTCAGGAAAGAGAGATGATTTTATAGATGTCAGTGGCTCGTATACCAGAAGCCTCTGTGATTGGAGTAGCGTTATGTGTAAAGTTAAGATACTAAGAGTTAATTCTCTTTAATCAAGTACTTTTACCAGAAGTTACCTACACAAATGTTGAGTGTATCAGCTAAAATACTCTATGAAACAATGTAAAACTCAATTTAAAATTTGAGTGGAATAAGCAGAAAAAAATGGCTTTTTAAAAAATTTTCTTTTCACCCAATAAACTTCTGCAAACCAGCTAGTATCAGGGTTCAAAAGTCCAATTTTTTACAAAAGAAAAATCAGTTTATTTTTTTGAATAACACAGTGAAATGGTGGGGGGCCTTGATAGTGAAAAATTTCCCTACAAATTTCACAGATCCAAGGTTTTTAGATAATCTAGATAAATTGAGATGTCCATTCACTTGACTAATAATTTTAGTCAATACGTTACAATTCTCTACTGTTTTCTACTCTTACAATCTATGTAACCGTTCATATTTTAGAAATGGTATAAGGTAAGGGCTTCCCTGGTGGCGCAGTGGTTGAGAGTCCGCCTGCCGATGCAGGGTACACGGGTTCATGCCCCGGCCCGGGAAGGGAAGTTCCCACATGCCACGGAGCGGCTGGGTCCGTGAGCCATGGCCGCTGAGCCTGCACGTCCGGAGCCTGTGCTCCGCAACGGGAGAGGCCACAACAGTGAGAGGCCCGCGTACCGCAAAAAAAAAAAAAAAAAAAAAAAAAAAAAAAAAAAGAAATGGTATAAGGTAAATGGGAAAAGTTCTCTTTCCATTTATTATAGTTTTTCAAATCTTTTTTTCTCTGGAATTTTTGATGTATATAAGACAGTTGCTAAATGTGACAATCTGTTACCTGAAAGTTACAAATTTGGAGAAACTTTTATTTCAGAAGATATCAATGCATTGCCTATTTTTACAGAGGCTCAGCTTATAAGATAGAATAATTTCTGAAGCCAAATGCAATCTCCTTGGCATATGTATATACATATGGATAATTAGATATAGATAATAGTGAATTACTGATTTTCTGGGAGTTTAAATGTAACATCTGTTCCTAAAGACATTGAAGTGGAATTATATGGTTCATCAGAAACAAAAATGTCAGGTGGACATCCAATATTTGATTGATCTGGTATAAATTAGGAATGCTTTAGCTACAATTAGCAGAATATCAAAAGAGCAATGGTTTATCAACATAGGAAATTTATTGTCTAATCTAATTACATAATTCATTTTCTAATCTATTAAGAAGTCTGAAATATTGGATCACTTGGTCACTCTCTCTGTGACCAAATATTACATCTCAACCTTGATGTAATATTTGATCTAGTAGCCACTGGATGTGTAGAAATCACACATACTTAGTAACATAATTGTATATGAAGGCAGGAAGCAGCAAGAAACTCAAGGGAAAGGGGGAGGGAGAGAGAGAGAGAAAAAAAAAAGAGAGGGAGGAATATGATCTCTTCATGTGTGTCTTCTCTATTACCAGAGACAAATAAATATATTTCACAGAAGGTTTTCCCTTACATCTCTGCGACAAGTGTGCAATGGACACTTTTTAAGGGCTAGGAAGAATGGGTCAGCAGTTTTGGTTTTTCTTGCTTTTATTTTGTGAGGGGGGGATGGGAGAAGGATTGGGGGGAATGCTATTGGATATAAGCCAAAGGTTTCTGCCAAAAACATTTTCAGTGGGAAATATTTCAAAAGCCTGCACCAATATGTAAAAGCTCTGCCTATTTGAAAGTTCTTTCTTATAATATTATTGTTTATGAATTAGAATAATATTCACTGCAAGTCATCTTCACATTTTTTAACATGCAATAATATTTTCAAGGGGGTTTTGATAGATCCAGTTTTTTTTTTAATTTTTTTATTGTTAAAAAATTTTTTAACATCTTTATTGGACTATAATTGCTTTACAATGGTGTGTTAGTTTCTGCTTTATAACAAAGTGAATCAGTTATACATATACATATGTTCCCATATCTAGATCCAGTTTTAAAGTAAATATTTTCACCTAAGTTCAAAATTTAGGTTGTCTGAAGCCTACATTTTAAATTAAGAGAGATCTGGTTTTTAAAAAGACATTTTTTCTCATATTTTGATTGAAATTACCAATTTTCTAATAAGGAAAAATAAAGCTTTAACATTATCATGACTGGATTAGAATGAACAATGAAAACTGCCTGAGTTTTATAAGCAGCATTAATTCTTACTAAGACTGAACCTAAGCAATTAGTAATTAATGTATCTTACTGATTCAAATTCTATGCTGGCCACTTAAAATCAACTTAAGAATTTCTTTGTTAAAGTTGAAAGAAGCACATTTCACTATGGCTTAATTTATCAATAAACTGAAGCTTACCATTTAATACACAAAATATACATATGTAAGTCATCATTGAGTTAACTTTTAAATCTTAAATCCTAAAGTCATCTAACTCCTTAAAGTGAAGACGCCATAGAAATTAAAACTTTTCTCCTGAAAGAAGTCAATTTTTTAAAAAAGTCCTTTATTACTCTTCCACACTTCCACTCATCCCCAAATTACCTCTTAATATTTTCCTTCACACAACTTAGTCATTTGAAACTGAGAAATATGTAATTGTTGTCATGTTCTGCGTTTCCATTGCACCATGTGTGTCCTGTCACTCTTCCTGGGAGTAAGATCTAAGACTGTATCTCTTCATTTTGTGCAACTAGTTCTTATGGAAATTTGGAATTATAGATGCAAGATAACTAGACTTTTTTCTATTCAACCAAGTTTAACAGATTGTTTTGAATCACATAGAATACATAAAATAGGACCTAAGCCCTTGACAATTAAAAAAATTCCCTAGCCTAAAACAAAAGAATAAAAACAAACTAACAAACATTTTTTTGGCGAGTCCTTGATTTTGTTTTTAATGATTACTATAATCCCACTGCAAAGTCTTCAGGAATAGATGTGGTGTTCAGAAAGCCTGAGAAATTAAAGGGAATATTGATCTGTCTATCCACCAGTTATCTATTTGTATTAACTTCTCTTTTTTTTATATACACACACATATACCTATTTATAATTTCACATTTAATAACTGTGTAATAACTACATTATACAGTTCCATAAAATAGAAATGCCATATGAGTTGAAATTTCTGCTGGTTATTATCCTAATATACATTAGATGAACAGTATTAAGGATACTCTGTTTCTTTATAATTATGCAATGCTTTTGTTTTACTATGAATGAGAATTGTTCTTGCCTGCAAAGGACTCAAAGAATTGAAACATCAGAGAATAAAAGAGAAACGGAACTTTGAAACAATAAGAACTTGAGTTTCTATTTAACTGACAAGGGTGTATAAATGTCAACATGACTTTCAGATAGATCAGTTCCAGTTCAAAGATCTTGACAATATTTTGGATTTTGGAAGAAGTAGTGGAGATTAGCGGAGATTCTTCTCTGCTGTGATTCTGGAGAAGATATTGTGGGGAAGGGAATGACAGAATTGTGTGTGCACAGAAAAGAGGCTCCAGTATGTGTCAATTTAAAAAATAATACTTCTTTTGGGGAGTCTTTGCTCTCGTTTTATATTGTAATAAACACTGTCTCTGCTAGAGATGACATTTATAGCTCCTTAGAGGTCTGCCAATATAGAAGAATGCTATTGTTTCCTGAGTGGCTGTTGTACCCACTATATGTCATTTTCCATCTTTTCTTCATAGTGGCTTTGAGACCAATTTAATCTGATGGAAAAGAAAATCATAGAAGGAAGTCATAAAAATATCTGTGGTAGAACAAGATGCGTTTGTGTCATAGTAGTTCAAAACACTACATTTTATATTTGCATTCTGATCAAATCCAGAGTGAAAGGATGCCTCAGGAAAGAAAAATGCCCAGGTCAATTTTAAAACATTAAGAATTTAGTCATATGCAATTTGCAATGGCAGGTATAAAGTTACTCCTTCTGAACTAATCTTCTAAGCAATCTAATATTTTGGTTATTTTTGGATATTTAGTTTGAGGAAAAATCGAAATGTGTTTACATTTGTAGCATGTTTTTTAAAATAATTCTCTGAACCTAAAAGCTCTTACTCATCATGAAGACATAGGCATCTCCTCCTGTATTCTATAACCTGTCTTGGCTTTCTCCTCTGAAATAGAAAACTCAGTTACACATGTCTCTCATTACCTCCTGAACCGTCGTCCTTTGATGTGTTTCTAGCCCAAGATAATACTATAATTAAGAAAATCATCCTTAATTGCTAAATAAATAGTAGCAAAAGTGACTGGGTGTAGGCGAGGTAAACAGAGGGTTGGCTCCCATTTTATATGCCACATGTAATATTTTTGTAATTTTAAGGCAAAGACTAGATTCTTAGATAGAAGCAATTTCTTTCACAGCTTCCACACATTTATTCTCATTTTCAATTGTACTGAATATGCTTCTCTACTGGATTCCTTAACTTAACATCTCTCCAAACAAATGCTTAGAAATGAAAGATCAAAGCATATGGTGATGGAGAAATATTTATAAGCCTATAAGCCTATAGGAGATATGAGCCTAAGCATTTTACTTCCTTGAAAGCATAACAATTTCCAGAAGATTGTTATCACATAAGCCCTCCTCTCAAAATTTTTTGAGGTTTTTTTTTTTTGTCGTTGATGTTTTTGGCCCCAAACAATAAGTTTATTTTATTTAAGGTGTTTTAGTCATCATATAAATTACATTAATTACCTTCCAGTTTCAGGGCAGGGAGTAAAGTTAATTTCCAAACAAACTCCATATATGTAATACTGGCATTTTATTTACTCTGGGTTACTTTAGCAGATATGCAAATTGTTGACATTCTTATTGCTATTTAATGGGATTTAATATTATATATTGAGATAATCCTGCCATAATTTAAATAAAAAAATTTTTAGTAACAAATCATTTCCACTTTTATATAAGGCAAGATTAAAATTAGCTTCCTATTTTTTAAATTAATGTATCACCTTAAAATATGTATTTTACAATAAGAGCAAATAAAGCAGTGTAATACTCCATGAGCGAAAGAAATTAATTCAGTTCTTTTTACTAGGACTGTCAATATTTTTACCTTCCCCTTCGCTTAAGATGACTTATTTTTATGAGGGATAACCTGTAGGTAAGAGCCGGGAGCTGGAAAGGAAGCACTTGGTCTTCAAAGTAAACATCACACATGGCAGATATAGACTTTATATATGGGACATGAAATAATAAGTAGATAAATTCAGCAATGATTTATTTCATGGAAACATATTTTCACCACTGTTGTGAACTCAACTGTATTCTCCCAAATTTCCAAGTTGAATCTCTGACTCCCAATGTGACTGTATTTGGACATGAGACCTTTAAAGAGGTTAAATGTTAACCTGTATTTGAAGGTTAAATGATGCCCTAAGAGCAGGGTCCTAAGCCAATAGGACTGGTGTCCTTATAAGAAGACAAAGAGACATTAGAAATGTGTGCACACAGAGAGATGACCATGTGAGGACACAGTGAGATGGTGGCCAATCTGCAAACCAAAGAGAGAGACCTCAGGAGATACCAAAACTTCTGATACCTTGATCTTGGACTTATAGCCTCCAGAACGGTGAGAAAGTAAATTTCAGTTGTTTAAGCCAGTCTGTGGTATTTTGTCACTAGCAAAGTAATACAACCAACAATTATTAAATCCAATGGGGGCAAAAATAAAATAACAATAAAATGAAAGAGAAGAAATAGCTAAAGATAAAATGAAATTTTTGAGTAAGTGGGAGGAACGAGGAGGTGGTTTTCCACGCAAAACTAAGATTAGAAGTTATTCATTTTTCCTATTATATACTAGAGTGATTTCAGATTTAGGTTATAAATTTTGGAAATGAATTTGTTAGCTCTGGCAAAAAGATGTGATCAATCTGATATATAATTTTGTTGATTATTGAAAATCAACAATTTAAAGAGTGCTAAAAATTGAGAAAGGAAAAGAAAATAATTCAGAATAAAAAAGCACGAAGAAGCTAAAACTGGAGGCTAAAATTTTAACAATAATATAGAGAAGAGGATCTATAATAAGCATTAAAACCACACAGTAGTTGGGCATTTATTGTAATTTACTGTGCACATTGTTATACATTTTAGCAGACAGTAGATAGTTGATTCTATTTAAATTCAATTGTTTTCACCTAATCCTCTTTTTCTAATTACAAATTTAAAATATTTCTCTCATGGCAGGGATCAGCACACTATAGACTATAGGCCACATCTAGCCCAGCACCTGTTTTAGTAAGTAGAGTTGTATTGGCATGTAACTATACTCATTTTTTATATACTGTCTTGGCTGTTTTCACTACAACAGTAAAGTTGAATAGTTGTGATAGAGATTGTTTTGACCCAAAGCCTAATATATATATACTCTCTACTCCTCCTGAGCAGGGGTGGGGAATTGTTGACGCTTTTTTAATAGCAACATGGATTTTCTGTGCATAATACTTGTTACTGTTTGAATTAAATATTTAAGTGTTAGTTCAATGTCTTTGTCACCACTAAAACATTAGTGCCATTAAGGACCTTGACCATGTTCATTTTGTTCACTATTATATGCATAGTATATTCATAATAGTACACAATAAACACACTATTCTTTGTTCAATAAGGACATTAAGTTTTGAATTTTAAATTAGTTATAAACTGACAGAGAGAAATGCTCAAATAGGCGGCATGATCGTTATTTATTATTACTAGCTTGTCACATGTTTTGGTGAACTTTGCCAAATATGATCCAAATCTGGTTCTACACCTTTTGATTTGCCTTTATCTTTCTGCCTTGAACTGAAATGGAATTGCCCCCAAGTATATTAATTTTCCACAGGTGACAGAGAATTCTCTAGCTTACTCAGTGTCCATTATCTTTGTCATCTTTACTAACAGAAGCCATATGTTATCTGGGCCAGCAATGTGCTCAGCTAAAGACTGTATTTCCAATGGTTCCTTGTGCTTAGAGATTACCCATGAAAGGAAACTAGCAGTGATTAATTGGCTGGACTTCCCTGAAACTTGTGAAGAATAGTGACTCATCTGGGAAGCATGTCTGAGTGTTTCTGCTTTTCCTTCTTCATCTTGCTGAGAATATGATTGTCATGGCTGCAGTGCCTTTTTATTAATGTCTGGGCATACTGGAGATGAAATCCAACTCTAATGAAGGCAGGTGAGAAAATTAGAGAGCCTGATTCTGTGATAATCATTCATGCACTCGAATGCCTACTCCTTTTTATGTTAGGTGAAAGAGGAAGTCAGCATCTTTATTTTGTTTATGTCACCGTAACTTGGAATTTCTGCACTATTAAATGAACACAATTCCCAAGTGATATACCCTACAGTCCTCCCAAAAGCAACTTCTCTTTCTTTTCCATGTTGTGTAATCTTAGGTTCAGGCGTTAGAACTGGTACCCTCTTTCAGCCCCGCTGCCAATTCCAGACCATTACTATTCTTCCATGTTGCTCATTTGAGAATCACAGCATCTTCTCCTCACTGTTGACAGTTACTAGCCTCCTGGTCACAGTGTCTTTTTTTACTCAAGACCATTTGGCCCACTTATATTCTTCTTTTTTCCCATTTGTCTTCATTCCCAGTGACCTGCACATCCACAGAGGTAAAACACCAAGAGTCTAAACTCTGTCACATAATATGCTCTTTTCCATCAACTTGTTTTGATGCAATGTTTTTTAAATTGTGGTAAAAAATTACATAATACAAAATTTACTATGCTAATCATTTTTAAGTGTCATTAAGTACATTCACATCGTTGTGCAACCATTATCACCATTCATCTCCAGAATGGTTTCATATACATAAACTGAAACTCTGTTCTCATTAAACAATAACTCTCTATTTCCCCAAGTCCAAAGTCCCTAGCACCCACCATTCTACTATGTCTTTATGAATTTGACTATCCTATGTACCTCATAGAAGTGGAATGATACAGTATTTGTCCTTTTATAACTGACATTTCATTTAGCATAATGTTTCAAGGTTCAGTCTTGTGATAGCAAGTGTGTGTGTGTGTGTGTGTGTGTGTGTGTGTGTGTGTTTCCAATTCTTTTTTTGTATGTGGCTACATTTAAATGTCTTAATTTCCCTAAGTATCTCCCCTCAGTTTCTTCTCAGGTCTTAGATGTTCTATTGTATTTCTCTTCCTGTGATCTCTTACCCCCAGGCATCAGGGTGAGTCTTAAGTTTTTATGAGCCTTGAATGTCCTTGTCTTCTGCAGCTCCCAACCTCAGATTCAAACCACACTGCCATTACAGTGTGAGCTCAGAGTTAGGCTATATAGGAACCATTCCCCTGGGTAGTGCACAGACTGGTCGGAACACTGCAAATAAGTTCCATTCTTTCTCAGAGGGATGGTCGGAACTTTAGGAAAATTGGCTGTTTCCTCCTGACCTCACTGCACCGTGCCAAGGAGGGAGTGGGACAAGAGTGACCAAAAACCCACAAAATTTTCTATCGTTTTAAGTGTGAATTTTTCTTTATTGGACATTTGCTTGGTTGCTGCAGATCCTTGACTGGTTTCCAGAGCTCCCACGTAGTTATTTTCATCAGTCTGTAGTTGTTTACTTAATATTTCATGGGAGGATGAGGTCCTGGAGGATCCTCCATTGACTATTATATCCACATCACCTTGGACACTGACTATGTTAGCCACAGCCTTAATTTTGTTATCATCAGACAATTCTGATATTTCAATTTAAATTGTTATTTTTGAACATGGCTTTCCTATCATTCCAGTTCTTGTGCCCAAGTTCTCCAATGATCAACCCCAGTGAGACCTTTAGGACCATGATTATCTCTCCCCTGGTTCCTCTGTGATCCTTGTTCAGCTTTTCTCACAATGCTTCACAATTCATCAAGATCCTTGTTCTTGGCCAGTTTACCTACCTAACAAACCTAAAAATTGTTCAATTGTTCCTTAATATTTCTTCTTGGATTTAAAACTTAAAAAGAGATCACATGTTACAGCTCACGTATTGCATGACTTTTATACTCAATAAATATTTGATAAACGAATTGATAACCTTGGAATAAAATCATTCAGATGGTATGTATAGGTTGGAGATTAAATATCCTATCAATAATGTGAAAAAATAAGACTATTTTTCCCTTAAAAAACATTCAAATAATCATAAAAATTATTTGCTATGGCAAATATCTACGTGCAATCCATCTACAGAAAAGCACATGTTAAGGAAAATTTTAACTGTCTACTTAATCCTCCAAAGAATTGGAGGCTTTTTATTATTTTGTTTAGGGGTTACTATCTTTCCTGGAGAGAGATGATTTAGAAAGAAGATAGACAGCAAGTCACACATTCAATACTAAGATTTTTTGTCTGCTATTTGACTGTTATTTTTACTTTCTCTTTAAGCAAAATGAACTGTGTATGAATCCTCAGCGAGACCTGGTTTCAGACACAGAGGATTTCAATCAAGTCTAAGTTCAGGGGGATCATCTTAGAAAAATAATAGAAGTTGTTGAACAAACAGAAAGAAAAAGAGTATTTGGAGGGTTGAAAACAAAAAGACAACTGAATCAGTGAAGTCTCTGACTAAACCAGCTAGAAGGAAATACAACTTATATGTCATCAATGAAAGAAAAATTTGCATTGATGCTAGTACGGGTTTCTGAACTAAATGGCTTCTTAAGGCAACACCCCATAGACAGAAAGACAACAGGAATCTCCACTAGCAGCCAGTTTCTATAAAATCCTAACAAGAGTCATAACATCTAAAAAACACAGTATTTATTAAAAATCTTTAGAGGTAGAGTGCAGAAATATATTATCCACTTTCCATCAACTAGAAGTGACCTTTCTTTTTTCTTTCCCAGAATATTGTTTTCATCAATTCCCTTTTTTAAAAATTTCGTGCTGATACCAAACTAACTAGTGTGACTCTTTACCTGAACTATTGTAAGATTTTTCAAATATTTCACATTTTTAAAATCACTTCCCTCTAATTTATGTGGGAAAATACTGTCAGAATAATTATCCTTCAATAATTTTCATTAAACTCTTACTATATCCAAAACCCTCTACAGAGCTCTATTATCTTTTACTCAGCATTGTTTCAACAAGTATTTTTAATATGTACTAAGTGTTAAGCATTGGGCTAAGTATGTGAAAATAACTGTGAACAAAAAGAGCTAACAATATTCAGAATTTTCTCTTAATCTACTCTTTCATCACCATCCCAAGACTGTATCTAAAACAGAGGTCAGCAAACTTTTACTGTAAAAAGACAGATAGCAAAGGCTTTGGTCTTTGTTGGCCAGTAAGTATTGATCACAACTATTCAACTCTGTCATTGCAGCATGAAAGCAGCCATATACATCATGTAAATAAATGAATGTCATTGTGCTTCAATAAGATTTTATTTGCAAAAATAGGCAGTGGGTTGGATTGACCTGTGTTCTAGCATATTCTGTGGTATCTTCCTCATTACTCAGCTTATTCAAGTCCCAACTGAAATTCTATTTCTCCATGGACTTGGTACAATTATACCTTACACTCCTGGCAATGTAGAGTTTATGTGACTCTTTTTATTTCCCATTAGAAAGTCCACAGGTTTAAATTCTGATTCTAATATATATTAATGTGTCATAGACTGGTTCCTAAGCATCACTGTACTTCAATTTCTCATATGTAACAGAGATATAATAACACCTATCTTAATAATTGTGTGATGATGCAAGGATTTACTTATGTAAGGCTGGATCTACTGAAGAGCATTTTTCTGATTTGGTCCAAATCAAAGCTGATAGGCTTCCTTGTAACTTGGTAAATGGGTAGAGCACATTACCACTTTGGAATATGCTACTTCCAGAACCCAGAGAGACCGACCAGGCACAGTGCTTCCTTCTTAGTGGTGAGATGCAAATTGCAGTAGAATAATTTGTCTTTTACTTTGCATGGACTATTTCAGTATGCTTCAGACCACTGGAAACCTGAAATCCCTTGAGGAGATGAGGTGGTTCCTTAAACTTGGCAGCATTTGTCCATACCTTCTGAGCAGGCCGTCTTACCGTGGCCTTAGATATATCTCCTACTTGTTGCTCATGCAGTCTCATTAACATGAGGTTATTGCCATACAAGATCGATGTGATATTCTGTAGATTGTCCAGACATCCCATGACCTGCCAATTCATATCGGCTACCTTCTGTAGCATTTTGATATATAATGCTTTTCTTTGCTTAGCAGGCCCAATACTTCCCCTGCTGAGTTACAATATGACTTGACACTAGCTGTAAGTCTGTTGATCTAGAGGAAAGACAGAGGTAAATCCTGAATGAAAGGTGCTGTTCTGTGACTCTTAAGCTTTTGCTTTATCTTCAAGTAAGCAGGATGCTTTAGCTTTAATAAGGAGGAGCAGGCAACTTTTATAATTTCAGAAGATCCACAGGAAATAGATATAATTTTCAAGCTCATCCATTCAGACACCTCATTCTAGGTTTCAAGTATCCACCCTATTTTAATCCGGTTCCTTATCTTGAAACAGAAGAACTGCCAGGGTTGACAATGCAACTTTTTCTAGAGATCTCTTCACTTGTAATAAATTCTAGTTCAGATTCTCATTCTCTTTCTGTCCTCTACTTATTTATATGCGGCCAAGAAGCCCCTTGGATTTCTCAATCTACTTTATATTAATCACCTTTAGCCTTTAATTTTTTCCTCTGCTCTTTGTCAATAGCCCTTAGAAAAAGTCATCCAAACTGAATGCCAGTTTGTATTGGAAGCCATTTTTGATGGAACCAGGAGCAGAAATTCTAGTCAATATAATCATTTTAATCGACTTCCAAATCTAACATGTGGTTTACATACCATTTGGAATAAATGCCATTTGGCAGAGGAACTAATAGCTTTGTGCAGCTCCGTAGTAGAACACGGACATCTCTACCTATATATAACTCAGATTATGAAAAAAAATCACCTTGCACTTGTGATTCACCCGGCTGTGGATTTTTAGTCAGGTGTTTCCCAGCATTTCCAGATTTTAAGCACTCTTAAAATCCTGGGATTTTCAAGGCTAATTTCAAGTGAGTAAAATGGAAAAGCTGATTCACATCTCTCCTGTAACATAAAATGGGTGGTTTGCACTATTAAGGTATCTTTCCTGGAATTCCTTGCTTTCTTGACCATTCTGCTTATTTTAAGCATAGGCAAGTTGCTTTTCTCCCTAACTGGTGCTAGTACTCATGAAGTGTACATCATCATTAACCAAAATCAATTATGCGCCTGCATGAACATGTCCTTTCTCTTGGGCCTTGGCTAATTTACAGAGGATTTTCTGCCTCTCTGTTAAGGATTTAACAAATTCCACTTTTTGAGAAAATTCCATTTCCAAAGTAAACTTTTGGTTGATGAGAAGAAGCTCAGGGAAGCAAATAATTATTATGCAGATGAAAGATGTCATTTAAGAAACACAATTGATCAAGGCATTGTTTGCCCTTCATGAGTGAGACAAAAATAGAGGCATCAAGAATACTAATGTATTCATTAACTTTAACTTGGATAGTTTTTATTCCACTTAGATTAACTCTCCTTAGTGATATTCGGCTCTGATCAAGTAACCTCTGGGACATAGAGTAAAAACAACTTTACCCAGCATGGAAACGACTTAGTTGTGAGGTCTTAGACTTGAAGAAAGGGATGTATGTGGACAGAAGCCTTATTTCAGTTGAGGAAAGTCCAAAGAATTGAAATGACTTGAGGAGTATAGCCTGAGGCACGGATTCTATGCCAAGTTTTCTAATTCTCATTTCCGATCTTTACAATATCTGCAAAGCTGAAATGGTCTTCTTTATAAATGAGATAGATCCTGTGTCTCAGAGTTACAGAATTTATTACCTTCTATTTAGAAGTATAGGGGGATATCGATATTCAGGAAGTTTATAGGTTATGCTCAACCATTTGTAGGCATTACTACAGAATTTCCAGTGCATTTTACATAGTAGACCTTAGCTAAATATTTAATGATTAAAAACATTATGAATAGATTCATATTTATTCCTTTAAAATTGTGCAGTATATAATAAACATTATTTTATGTCATGCAATATATAATAAACATGCAATATATAATATCATGCAATATACAATAAACATTATTTTATGTCATATTTAAATTGTTAAACCTCTATGTTACTCACACCTCTACAATGAAATAATAGCTAAAATAATAAAAGTATTAGTGAAAATGGTTATTCTGATTGAATGATAATTATGTGATAGACATATTTTATAAGTGCTTAACATGGATAAACCCCCTTAATCTTCATAAACATGAGAGAAGTAATATTTTGATAAACATTTTACATGAGGGAACTGATGTGAGGAAAGTTTAAGCTATTTGCTCCAGATCTCATAGCAGGGAAGAACCTGGATTTGATCCCTACCAACTGATTTCAAACTCTGTAAAAATAATTTAATAAGAAATGGAAAAAATAATCAAATATACAAATGAAACTTCAGACACTTAGAAATGATCATAAGATGAATTTATGGGATAACTTGGAAACCTGAAAAAAACTTTGGAGAAATTTTTTTTTTTTTTTCTCTCATACCTATTTATCCTACTGGGGTCTGTCTAAGATAAAAATGGCCAAAATCTGAAAGCATGGAGAAAGCAGAAGCCTGAGGAGGTGGTGGGAAAATGGAATGGATGTGCATATGAAGGGGTGACAAGATGGAGATTGTTGTGATGATATAATTGTGTATTTTGTTTGTGATGGTGGTCACATAAATCCACACGTGACAAAATAGCACAGAACAATATACGCACGTTTACCAATGTCAATTTTCTGATTTTCACATTGCACTGTATTTATATAAGTTGTAAACAATGGGGATAACTGGGTAAAGAATACTGGGGACCTCTCTGTTCCAATTTGGCAACTTCCTGCAAATCTATAATTATTTCAGAATAAAATGTTTAAAATGCCACTTACAAGAAAATTTAAAAATTTATATTTAGGAATAAATTCAACACAAAGATACAAGACAGCTATACTAACACTATATGTTATTTGATAAGAGATCAAAGAATACTTAAATAAATGGAGAGATAAACTGTGTACATGAACTCAAACCTCAATCATTTTAAGATGTTACTTTTCTTCAATTTTTAATTATATTCAGTAACCTTTCCTGCAACACAACATTAGAAACACAAAATTACCCAAAACAAAGTGGGCAAAAGATTTGTGCAGAACTTCACACACACAAAAATAAAGATATACAAGTGGCACGTGAAATGATGCTCAACATCCTTAGACATTAGAGAAATGCAATTTAAGCCATAATACAACACCAGCACACTCATTAGACTGATTACAATTAAATAAGGCAGATATTAAGTGTTGGTAATGATGTGGAGCAACTGAAACTGTCATATATATTGCTGGTGGGAATTTGAAATGTTACAATCACTTCGAAAAAGATTTTGGAAATTTCTTCTAAATTGAAGTATATCTTTCCTATGACCAAGTCATTCTACTTATTGCTATTTACCAAACATAAATGAAAACATTTATCCACAAAAAATATTTTTAAAGCAACATCCATAGCAGCTTTATTTGTAATAGACAAACACTGGAAAAACCTAAGTGCTTATCTCCAGAGGAAAAAAGTTATTTATGTGATGACATATTAATAAGCAACAAGTAAGCACTAACCACTGTTATATCCAATAACATGGGTAAATCTCCAAAATTTTGTTGTGTGAAAGAAGACAGAAATAAAAGATCACGTACTGTGTGGTTTCATTGATATGAAGTTCTAGAACAGGTAATTAATCTAAACGATTGACAGGAATCAGACGCCTCTATTGGGTTAGGCAGTTTCTGGAAAGGGTCTTAAGATAGAAAACTATTCTAAATCTTGACTAGTGTGTTGGTTACATGGGTATACATATTTGTCAAAACTCATCAAACTGTACTCTTAAGATATTTGCATTTATGAATGTAAATTATACTTCAATAAAAAATTAAATGTCCTAAATGTGCATCGACAGATGAATGGATAAAGAAGACATCCTACATATATATAATGGAATACTACTCAGCCATAAAAAAAAGAATGAAATAATGTCATTTGCAGCAACACGGATAGATCTAGAGATTATTATACAAAATGAAGTAAGTCAGAGAAAGGCAAATATCATATGACGTCACTTATTTGTGAAATCTAAAATATGACACAAATGAATTTATCTACGAAACAGAAACAGACTCACAGATATAGAGAACGCACTTGTGGTTGCCAAGGGGTAGGAGTGGTGGGGAAGGGACAGATTGGGAGTTTGGGATCAGCAGATGCAAACTAGTATGCATAGAAAGGATAAACAACAAGGTCCTACTGTATAGCACAGGGAACTATATTCAACATCCTGTGATAAACCATAATGGAAAAGAATATGAAAAAGAACATATATACATATATATAACTATAGCATTCTATAACTACATCATTATAAATATAATATATATATCTGCATCACTTTGCTGTACAGCAGAAATTAACACAACACTGTAAATCAACTATACTTCAATAAATAAATTAAAAAATTAAAAACTTGATTTTTCAGTCTGTTGTATATAACTATTGGCAGTATGACTGAAGTTTTCAACTAGAGAGATTTATGGGTCTGTGATTCTGGGAGAGTTCTGTGCTGTAGAAAACACTTGAGAGTTATTCACATAGATATCAGACATTGATGTTATCTCCTCTTTCTCAACTTTTTTCCTTATAGCTATAAAAGCAGTGTAAATTCTATGTATTTTTTCTTCTTAAGCCCATTGCAAACCCTCCTTTACCACTGAGATTGAAATTACACAATAATGACCATCAAATATATGTGGTGAATCATTTTAGGCCAGGACTTTTGTGTTTGACGGAAGGAACTGGTAATTTCAGGCTTCCTCAGTTTTTCTAGTGGGATTCTCTTTCTTTCTCAGCAAACAGTCTCTAGTCTTTTCTTGGTTATGGAATTATTTTAGAACAAAATTTCCAGCACTGTATTTCCATATCTGCCGTTGACTACTTTACAAAACTTAGTTCACCTTTAAGTCATATTCTCCAGTATCAACTCTATCAGAATAAAGATAATATAATGCTACTTATGTATCCAATTTAGAAATTTTCAATGGATTTCAAACTTGAAAGGGCAACTGAAGCATCACTCATCAGCCCCTAAAACCTCAACAGAATTTATATTCCCAACTCCTGATTTTCCATTTTTACCAGTTCTCAATATGAGTCAGTTGCTTATTTGAAACACTCTGCAATTCAATGAAATGATGAGAATTTGGGAGTAATCTGGGACACAACAGTTTCTTCATTCTTCTAGACTGGAATCAAATTTCATATGTGAGAAGATGTTTAGGAAGACACTAGATGAAAGTTTCTTTGGAGGACTGAAGGAAACACTCTACCTCAATTCTTCCATTTGAAATCCATCCATTTGCAGAAGATACATTAACATCAGTTGTTGTTATTGATAAAGAAAGACTATGAAATGTTGGGTATATATTCTGTGGCCGCAAAGCTAGGACATAGGTTGGCTCCAAGGAGGCAGAGAATTGAAGAAATGAACATGCAATATTGTAGAACCATCTTAGTTTGTTAAGGTAGTGTTGGTGACATTCACTGTCCATGATTTTTGTCCCTACTGAAGGTGACAAGTCAGAAAGGCACAAGGTTCTTTTTATATTTAACCATAAAACACCACTTTATGATAAACATGGTAATATAACTGCAATTTAAAATATCCTTTCTGTAGCTTAAAAAAAAGACAAAGCAAAGGCACAATGTCAGTACATAGGAATGTAGTATAATTAGTAAATTTATGGACGTTCTCAACACAAGACAAATGCCCTGATTGTGTCCCTAAAGACTCAAAATTGTTTCCTCTAAAAATTATTCATCTCCTTTCCCCATGACTATCTCTTTCAAATGCTTTATAAATTTGTTGAAACTGCTTAGTGCTGTGTGATAATTTCTTGGTAAAATTTGCTTTGAAAGTGTGAACTAGTATTCTTTTTTAAAAAAATTAATTAATTAATTAATTATTGACTGCATTGGGTCTTCGTTGCTGCTAACAGGCTTTCTCTAGTTGTGGCGAGCAGGGGCTACTCTTTGCTGTGGTGCACGGGCTTCTCATTGTGATCGCTTCTCTTGTTGTGGAGCACAAGCTCTAGGTGTGCGGGCTTCGGTAGTTGTGGCACGCAGGCTCAGTAATTGTGGCTCATGGGCTCTAGAGCACAGGCTCAGTAGTTGTGGTGCATGGGCTTAGTTGCTCTGCGGCATGTGGGATCTTCCCAGACCAGGGCTCGAACCCATGTCCCTTGCATTGGCAGGTGGATTCTTAACCACTGCGCCTCCAGGGAAGGCCCTGAACTACTGTTCTGAGTAGGAATTTCCTTTCACAAATTTATGAATAAAAATCTATATTTTCCCCGAGTATTTTAATACTGTATTTTTCCATTTCAAAAATGTAGGAAACAGGGGCTTCCCTGGTGGTGCAGTGGTTGAGAGTCCACCTGCCGATGCAGGGGACACGGGTTCGTGCCCCGGTCCGGGAGGATCCCACATGCTGCGGAGCAGCTGGGCCCGTGAGCCATGGCCGCTGAGCCTGCACGTCTGGAGCCTGTGCTCTGCAACGGGAGAGGCCACAACAGTGAGAGGCCCACGTACCACAAAAAAAAAAAAAAAAAGTAGGAAACATACTGTGGTGCAGGATGCTGATAGTGTAGGGATGGGGGTATACGGAACTCTTTGTAATTTCTGCTCAATTTTGCTGTGAACCTAAAACTGCTCTGAAATATAAAGTTTATTAATTTTTAAAAGTATAGGAAAACATATGTAAGGCACTTTTATTAATTAATGCTGGGGAAAATTGGGAATAATGTCTTATAAATTAACTGCAAATTTTACCCACCGAGAAAATAACATCGCACTATGACATTTTTTGAACTACATCTATTAGCATTTACAAAGATTTACCTCAAGTTAAGAAAAAAAGCTAGGTGAACTAAAAATACACAGTATTTTATTAAAAATAATTTAAGCAGAGCACATCACTAAAGAAATATTCAGAAATTTTCTACTTATAGAAAATATTTCTATTTTTAGAAATAATAATTTCTATAATTATTTCTAATTATGATAAATAATTCTTTGGAGAATGTATACTTATTTTCATATCCTATAATAGATTATATAAACTTTTTATAGTATGTTAATAGGTATTTAGAGATTGGATTATATTTATGCAATCTATAAGCATATCCAAAGGTTAAATCATAACTAAGTCTCTGAAGGAAAAATGGAATGAGATTGAAGAGTTGCAGGAATAATTCTAGATTTTCCATTAGCCTCTATGCCTCTGTGTGATTTTAGTTAAGTCACTTCGCACCGCTGGTCTTCAGTTTTCTTATCTATGTAAAGATCTGACCTTCTTAGTCTTGTGATTAGTGGATAAGTGGCAGAGCGTTTATGAAAATCATGTAATTAAATGTAAAAATCAATGAGAACATACATTTTACAGGAAAGTCTCTATACTTACATTCAATGACAGCTCCAAAATTCCTATATAAATGGGGGAAACTGTATTTAATTAGATTGAATATTTAACTGAAATGGCTATGGGAGCATGTGGACAGCAAGTATTCGGTGACTAAAGCCTTCCACTTGAAGTGCCTCTGCAATGCTACTGCTTTTAACTGATTTTCAAAAGGATTACTGAGGAGAGCAAAGTTAAAAATCACTAGTCTAGATGGACTGTAAGTCCTGGAGACCAGAAAAAAAGCTTTTGGTACATAATCAAAAAAGGTATAGTAATTCCAGTTTTTAAGAGAAAGGCCTGTCACGCTTCAAGCCAAGTGGAATAAATGCCACATAAAGTCAGAAGGCTGAAGTGCGAGTCTGGTTACTAACCTCAATCTGAAACAGAAAATTTTAGAGTTATCATGATTCCTGTTGGCACAGTGTGAAAAAAGTTATAAATAAAAAAAAAATCAAAGAAATAAAATTTTACCCAATTTATAGAGAGGAGGCACTTTTTAAATCTCAGTATCTTTTCCAATTCCCCCCACATCCCTACATCAGTTTTATTTTCTTCTAATGACAGCCCTAATGACAACAAAACAAGTACAATCATTTTTAAGAGTGGGGAAGAGGACATTTTTAATATACCACTTTCAGAATCCCTATTGATTATATATTCTATGTCATAATTTTTGGGTATTTTGATTGACAGTATCACAATTAGCACAAGGAAAGAATCAGAGAAGTTGTTCTATACACTTCAGCACCAACATAAATAAACCTTACATAAGAAAACAGGGCTAAGGTAGCAACATATGTAAGCCTATTTATTCATGGATGGGAAAGTTTAATCAGCCCCAACTAAAGAGAAATAGAATTGCTACCAGGGTCAACCCCTTTTATAGGGAAATCAGATATTACATGATTACAAAAGTGCTAAAGCTGGGGAAAAAAGAAAACAATTATTTAGCCAAGGCAGCTCCTTAGATTCTTGCCTTCAAAAGCCTGTATCCCAAATACTTCAATTGTGCTATTTAATTCACACTCAACTCTACTCAGCTCTAAGGTTTAAAATGTTAAAAATTATAAAATAAAACCCCAAATTAGCCAAGTTCACAACAAAAAGTATAGTAATGATTCTGCTCATATCGTTTGTAAATTTAGATACAGAGCAAATATATAAATGAATAAAAATGGTGCAAACACACAAAGGAATTAATTTCACGTTAAGTGATATTGTTTGTTTGTTTTGTTTAGGCCCGAATGGACACAGAAGATCTTGTCAATTTTTTTTATCACTTCTCACTTCATGTTGACCTCAGTCCCAGACTGGCTCCCTCTTTTTCATCTTCAGATGACTGATAGCAGCTCCACAGGCTACATTTAGCCAAAGTCACTCATGACAAATAACAAGTACCTGTATTCTAGCATTTCCAGATAATAGTACAGGAACATATGATGTTAGATCCAGTTAATGCCGATCTCTTAACCAACCTCTGAATATAAGGTATATGATGATTTATTTGGCTTAGGCCTAAATCATGTGCTGTGCTCCTGAAAGCAACAGTGTTTAAAGAAATATAAACTCCCTCAGGGTGCCAGTTTTGCCTATTGAGTTAGAAAAATAAAACCAATGCTAATACCTATCCTTCCAGACAGCTATGTGATGTTGATTCATGCAGTAAACTAGAGCAAAGCAGTGTAGTTGGTGTAGTATTTCTAGACAACAATATAGCTCAAAAATATAAAGAAAGAAGGCAAACAAAGCTGTCCATTTTTGACCCATCATTTTAACACATAGGAATCTACTCTAAGTTAAACCCAAAAAATGGTACTGAACTATGCAGATTTTGTCTATTTAAACCGCAGACTTTAAAATAGTAAAATTTTGGAAGTCAAGCTCCACGAGAGGAATTATGGTACATTCTCATACTCACAGGCAGGGAAGTGGTTAGAAAAATACTCTAATTATGAAACTGTATCAGTACAAATTGTGAGGTTATTTTCACCAAGATTCATACCACGTTTACCTCTATAACTTATCTCCTGCCCTAAAAATTGCAGCCATAATGAACCCCTATGATGCTAGTAGTATGTCACATCTGTCATTTCTATGAGCCATATTATTAAAACAATAGTAACCAGCTCTAGAAATAATACATTACACAGCAATTCATATGCAATTTTGAAAACTAATAAGTGAGAAATATTTTATAATATAATAGTAAATTTAAAGAAAAATAGGCTAGTACATCGTATACATACCTTGATTGAAAGCATAAAAAAATATGAAACTCTGGAAGTTAATTCAGTTTAGACTAAAGAAATCAAGGATGATTTAATATGGGCTTAATAATAAATCAGCATTATATTTTTAATATATTTATTTTTTATTACAGACACAATACAACAATGATGACTATATTTTCTCTTTTCTACATAGATGCCTATATATATAAGAGAAACTTAAGTTAATAAACAACACAAATTCCAGACTGCCTTGCTCATCTAAGTTGTATTTAAAGGTCATACAAGAAAAGTCAATCCTGTAGTGATACCATATTACTTAATAGAATTCATTACCTAAAATTCTTTAAAAGATACTAAAATTTTGTATCTAGATCTATTAGCACTAGCCTATTTTATCATGTTCAATCACTAAAGAAGAGTCTTATCCTATAAAGTATGGTTTCCAAAATGAAAGCAGAAAATTAGAATGACTACTTTGCAGGTAAAATGCCTGCTGGCTCTCAAGGCAGGCTATCAGAAAGGTGATCAGTTCACACAATCACTCAAGCTTGATTGTCTGCTTTTCATTAAAATTATTGCTGCTAGGAGACTGCCACATTAAAATCATGCCTTGAATTTCCTTGAAGATGGGAAATTCCTGGAACCTGTCAACTTTGGAGGGACGAAGCGTGAACTTAAGGGGAATTTATTTCAAATTTCCATTGCATTTGGTACCCAGGAAGGCTAACAAGACCTTAATATTTGAATTTTAAAGGACCTAAGTGTCCTGATGAGGTCTTGTATTTGGGTTTTAGTGTATGCAGGGAGATGTGCGACATTAACTTATATTTTGTTTGTCTGTAAGACAAGAAATCCCCACAGTTCTTCACTTCACAGGGAGCAAATTTGGATAAGGAATTGTTTTGTCGCTGCCACTGTCCAGAACAGATTGACAAATCATTTTCAACTGTTCAAGAGTCTGTAAAAATGTGCAAATGTGCAGAGTATCTAGTTCTAAGATGACTTCCAGAAGTTTGGTCACTTGTGCTAACCCTTGGTTAGCATCCTTTATTAAGGACATCTTTTTTTTTTAATATAATAGTGTTTATTTATTTTTACTTGTTGACAGTTTGCTTTATTTATTTATTTATGGCTGTGTTGGGTCTTCGTTTCCGTGCGAGGGCTTTCTGTAGTTGTGGCAAGTGGGGGCCACTCTTCATCGCGGTGCGTGGGCCTCTCACTATCGCGGCCTCTCTTGTTGCGGAGCACAGGCTCCTGACGCGCAGGCTCAGTAATTGTGGCTCACGAGCCCAGTTGCTCCGCGGCATGTGGGATCTTCCCAGACCAGGGCTCGAACCTGTGTGCCCTGCGAACCCGTGTGCCCTGCATTGGCAGGCAGATTCTCAACCACTGCCCCACCAGGGAAGCCCCCAAGGACATCTTTTTTAAGGGATGAAAATCAGGAGCCTTCCAGTGAGCTTCATTAGGGACACTGTCATCTCTATAGTGTATGAACTCCCTTTGCTATTCACTCAGTTGATTTCAAGGGGCCTCTCAGTTGGCCAAGGTTTCTTGGCAGGGATAATATTATTCAACAGCACGGTATCTGGCAAAGGACTGAGGTCAGGGGAAGTCATCTCCTCCTGAAGGTGGGATACACCAGAAAACCCAGATTTGGCTCTATACTATAGGTAACATTTATATTTTAGCAGGAATGTTTTGGTGGCCATGCCAAGCTTGTAGAATGCTGCTTCCATGGTTCGAGGCATCCATAATGGTCACCTGGGAACTGATGGTCATGAGCTCAGGGTCTAAGAGTCTCAATCTTCAGAAGATCTCAATAGTGGCCAGCGATTTTAACTCTCTGATGTGTAGTGTGGGGTCAAGGAGGGTAGTTTTATTCATCAGAACCATGGATAACTTCCAGCCATCATAGGAAGTCTGGAGACTACAGTAAATAAAGGAGTTTACTATAACTTTTATAGTGAAGAAGTCTTTGGTGACTACTAATAGAAGTACTTACTGTATTGCAATTGAGTGCCTACTGTACTGTAATCTGGACAGTACCTACTGTATTGTAATCTGGACAGTATCTAGATCCTTTTTCTTTCTTTTGTTTTTTTAAGGGAGCTCTATTCAAAGTGGGCTGATTTGTGAGCAACAGAATAAACATAAATAAAATTTGGAAATGAGGAATATGTTACCTCCAGAACCCAAAAAGCTCCCCTCCCAAATATTGGGTTTATTTTAATGTTGTGGATGCCGTAAAGGGTCAATAAAAATTTCCTGACATTTTCAAATATGTAGTGGCCTTTGACTGATCAAATGATGCCCATAAATTTAGTTGAGATCATAACACCTTATATACTGGGTGGAACAAAATACCATCTGTTTTTGTGAGATCATTTGTGAGTATTTGTCTGTCTTGAGTGAGCGTGTCAAATGAATCTTCTTGGGGAGGATGGCATGAATATAATGCCATACATGTTTTCCTGGAGAATGCTGAATAAGGTTAAGATCTTGCCTGCGACGATTGAGTACAATGGCAAAGTATTGAGATTCCTCATGAGTAGCTTAGTGAAGGCAAACTATACCTGAGAATCACTGAAATAAGCGTGGAAACAACGTATGAGCCAAATCTATAATAGCAAAATAATTACCAATTAATGATTGGATAGAATCATTAATTTCAATAATAGTGGATATGGGAAACTTGGTGGATGGGGCCATGGCACTAATCCATTATGAGGCTCCCCTCATTCTTTCCAGGTTTAAGAGAAAGCCAAAAGAGGCTGTTAAATGGAGAAGCAGTGAGGATCATCCCTTTTTTAAAGAGGTCTTAATTGAATTCTTGAAAGCCCTGTTTTATTTTGAGCTGTGTATTGGTATTCTATGGCTGCTGAAACAAAGGACCACAAATTTAGCAGCTTAAAACAACACAAATTTCTTATAGTTTCACAGTTCTGAAATCCAAAATGGGCATCAGTAGACTAAAACCAGGGTGCTAAGAGAACTCTAACCCTTTCTGAAGACTCTAGGGAAGAATCTTTTTCCTTGCTCTTTCCAGGTTCCAGAAGCTTTCCACATTCCTTAGTTCATGGCCTTTCTCCTCAGTCTTCAAAGCCAGCAAATGTGGGTCAGGTTCTTCCACCACATTGACCTGACCTCCCCTTCTAAACCCTCTTCCACATTTAAGGACACCTGTGATTATACTGACCTACACAGATAATCCAGGATCATCTCCCTATGTAAACATCAACTGATTTGCTACCTTAATTCTCTCTGGCTATATAACACAATATATTCACAGGGTCTGGGTTAAGACATAGACATCTTTGGGGGATTATTATTCTGCTTACCACAGGCCATATTAACTATATTAAGCAGGAGGGAAGGTTATGGAATCCTACTTTATGGAACCAATTTTAAATGCCCCAAATTTTATTTTAATGTATTACTCATTGAGTCAGAGGGCCCGTGCTCATTTTTAGGGCAATGGGCTCCATAAATATGAAGAATATAGGCAAAGGTTAATGTGAGGCATTCCTCTTTGTTCTCTATTTTATGTTTGGTAACTTCCCTAAGAGTATAGGAGACATCTTGTTTAAATGTAGTGAAATTCCCAGGTAAAACTGTAATCTGAGACCCAGTGTCCATGAAGGCAATGAAGATTTGTCAATGGTACATTTCAGCAGATGTTAAAGTAAAATTCAGAACCTATGTTTTGAGATGCAGAAGCCAATCAGTGCCCATTTACCTTTTTGTTGTCTAAATGATTTTAGTATATTTTTGGATTTCCAATTGAGTCAAATTGTTGACCATTTTTAAAGAGGTATGTTTTTTCTCCTAGTATACACCCAGGTATTTATTTGTTTATTAATCTGCTTATAGATTGATTTTGTATTGTGGTTACTGGATAAACTTCTGAGGATAATTCTACTCTAGCTTGCTAATATTTGTTTCTTCCTCTGAAGAGACTCAAATTAGTGTTTCACGGTTAGGAGCCTTCTCTATGGCAATAGTGGCTTTATTGAGTTTATGGATCCTGGGCTTAAATCAAGTTTGAATTAATCCCTTAATCCCTTTCCTGTGCCATGAGGGTGCCATGGGCATTTTCCTTATGAGTTTGAGCATTAGGATCGTCAAAGACATTTGTAGTGTCCTAGGGAGTCATCTAGTTTTAGAGGTGTGAACCTTAGCATGCCATATGGTGACTATATTTCCTCCAGACTAGTAACCACCTGAATGGCCTATCTATGGTGTAGGTTATCAGTCTTTCTCTTGAGCACCCTATAGAATAGGGGCCAATGCCTGATTGAGACCATAACCAGTGGTCACAGGGCAAGAGTTTTTCCCTTTGAGCCTAGCATCAGTCATATCTTAGGCTGGAATCAAGACATACAATTCAATCTGAGGCACATTCAGGAGGGCCAAAATTCCATTCTCCTGCCCCTAAATACCAACTACAGAAGCTTCCATTTGGTCAGTTAAATCTGTAATAGAGGCTTGGTAATACTTAACATATAAGTAATACCAACACAAATTATAAACTCCAGCAGGCAACAGTACAGCTCAAAGAACATGAGTCAGCAGACAGAACCTCAGAGTCCATGTTCCCCAGCATGCTGCAGTCAGTTAGCAAGACAAGAAAGAGAAGAGAACCCTTTGTTGTGGTGATCATTATCTAGATAACCTGCTCACTTTGTCAATTGTTTTCATCACCTGATGAAGATAGGGCAGATGTTCCACCCAAAATTTTGTTTGGATGTCAAGATTGATGATGTTGCATACTCTCTGTATTAATCTGCTTGGGCTTCTATAACCATATACTATAGGCTGGGTGGCTTAAATAACAGAAATCTATTTATCACAGTTCTGGAAGCTAGGGAATCCAAGATCAAATTTCGTTCTGAGGCCTCTTCTCTTGGCTTGTAGGTGACCACCATCTCACTGTGTGCTCATACGTCTTCCTTGTGCATCCACAGGTAGAGTGTGAACAAAGGAGAGACAGAGAAAGACAGAGACAGAGAACAAGAGTGAGAGAGAAGGGTCAGGCTTATTCTTTAGTGTTTCTTCTTATAAAGACACAAATTCTATGAGATCAGGGCCCCACCCTTAGGATCTCAGTTAATCTCAATTACTTCCTTAGAGGCCCCATCTCCAAAAAGAGCCACACTGGCACAGTAAACAATTATCAATCCAGGTAAAAGATGTTAGGAATTGTTTATATTCTTCTTATGTTTCTGTAACTTTGATACCAAGTAAAAGTTAAAATACAACAAATACAAAACATAATTTACTAAATTAATACAAACACTTTAATACTTTGTTAAAACATCTAGCACACTCACAAAGATAGATAGTGGCTTTGTACTTTAACTTAGTATTGTAAGTGTATAATCTTCTATGGTCTCCAATTATTTTAATCATTATAATTACCACGATCTAAAGTGTACCCAAATCACATAGAAAAGTCAGGACCACAGGACTAGATTTATACATGAAAAGACATAATCCAACATAAATATCTGTAGAACATCATAATCAATTTATTCTTACACTGAAACATCTTCACAACTTAAGCATGGCTTTGCAAAAGGGATCCAGAAAATTGCATGTCAAAATGATAAATTTGTCAATTTGTCCAACTGCTTATTGTTATGGGCATGACACTGATGACAAAATAAAAGAGGGAAAAACAACAACAAATTTATCCCTGAAAGCCTCATTCAGGGAAGATATGGTGCATCTGTTCTTCACATACATTACCAAGTGTTTTCCTGAATTTACTTAGTACAGTTTTTCTTTCTTGCCTTCAAATATTTTTATCCCTTCTTCTCTCCCTCCCTTCTATCTTTCCATTTTTCCTTCCTCCCTTCCTTCTATCCTTCCTTCCTTCCTCCCTCCCTTCCCTTTCTTCCTGTCCTTTCTTCCACCCTTCCTCCATACCTCTTTTTCTTTTTCCATCCTTGTATGTATTTCGTTTTATGAATCCATGAAATAAAATTCTAATTATCACAAACTAATTCAATTATGCTTTTGTCTATAGAGCTCATGGGACCTGTTCTCAGAGTTCTTAGATGGTACCTAAATATCCTTTTTGATTATAATGAATATCAATTTCAGTAAGACAATAATGCTCTAATTTTAAACTAGGAGAGGTCATTTTTGAACAATAAGTAATTTCATCTCAGCTTGATGAAAAGTAGGGGAAGGTTACTTCAAAAATGGAATGATAATTTACTACTTTGCAGTTTATATGTGTGGAGTTTATTTTCCACGTTTATTGGAAAAGTTGTTATGATGTGTTTTTTTTTTTAAAAAATCTTTATTTAATGAAGATTTATCAAACATATGGTTATATACATATTGCATTAAGTTCTGGTGATACAGACATTAAAAACAAAACAAAGTAAAATTAAAATAAAACACCTTCCCTGTTCCCCTTTGGACACCAGAATAGATTTTTATAGATGAATATATCTGTTATAAGTGCTATGACAGAGGTGACCACAGAGTGTTATAGAAGCATAATGGATAAAGAGCTAATTTTGACTTAAGAGAATTAAGATGTTTGTGTAGGAGGCTGTAGTATTTGGAGAAGTTGCCATTATTGCGGACCGTGGCCCTGGCAAACCCAGGGAGGACAATTGTTGAAGGTCGACTTAGAAGTAGACCAAGATTGCTCCGTGCTTGGGACTTTAACAAGTGACAAGAATATTCCTTCTTAAGGTAGACTCTGGAGAGCCCTGCTTTCATGCAAAGGGAATACATGCAGTCAAGGGGGAATAACTGCCTTTCCAGGGCAATTAAAGTCTATTGGAATGTACAGAAGACCTAAAATAAGTATCATGGAGTATATAAAATAAGTCAAGGCTCCTGAGGAACTAGGGTTATAAAAATCCTAATTCCTTATAGTGTGTCCCCTTTAGATTCTTTAGGCCTTTTAAAAACTTAACCTATTCTCTATATTGAACATTAATTCACGTCACTTCTCAAATGAAAGCTGAGTATACATTCGAGTTAACATTACTCTTGGAGCATATAAATGGGGGCCTAGAAAATGGAGCAATGGTCTACTGAGATTCTTAATACCATATCCCACGTAAGTCACCCCCTTACAAGAAAGAGAGAATGGTAGGACTCCAGAGTTTTCTACTCTGGCTGTAGCATAGAGCAAATTAGGCACATGGGAAACTGGTACAGAGTTGTCACATTCTATTATTTTGGGCTTTTTATTTGTTTTTAATATTCCATCTCCTTTTCTCTTCTTAAAACTCAGAAAGATTGCATATTTGAGTTGAGCCATGTGAGTGGGCAAGACAGAATGGAAATCAACTAACTGGGAAACACTGAAAATACCCTGTTTCCAGAAGTTCTCAATGTTGTATATTATATATATATACACACACATATATGTGTGTGTGTATATATATAACTATATACTAAAGATAATACTGAAAGTACAATAAGAAATAGTACTACCTAATTCTAAAGGCTACAGCTAAAATTTCCATTTGTGTTTATTAAATGGATGTCTTCTCCAATATTTTATTTTATTTTTAAATTTTTATTGGAGTATAGTTGATTTACAATATTGTGTTAGTTTAAGCTATACAGCAAAATGAATCAGTTATACATATACATATATCCACTTTTTTTTTTGATTCTTTTCCTATATAAGTCATTACAGAGTATTGAGTAGAGTTCCCTGTGCTATACAGAAGGATCTTATTTTTATCTATTTTATATATAGTAGTGTTTATATGTCAATCCCAATCTCTCAGTTTATGCCTCCCCCACCCCCCTTATACCCTGCAAACCATGTTTGTTTTCTACATCTGTGACTCTATTTCTGTTTTGTAAATAAGTTCATTTGTACCCTTTTTTTTAGATTCCACATATAAGCAATATCATATGATATCTGTCTTTCTGTGTCTGACTTACTTCACTCAGTATGACAATTTCTAGGTCCATCCACATCTCTACAAATGACCCAATTTCGTTGCTTTTTATGGCTGGGGAATATTTCATTCTATATATGTACCACATCTTCTTATCCATTCTTCTGTTGATGGACATTTAGGTTGCTTCCATGTTCTGCTATTGTAAATAGTACTGCAATGAATGTTGGGGTGCATGTATCTGTTCAAATTACGGTTTTCTCTGGGTATACGCCCAGGAGTGGGCATATGGTAATCTATTTTTAGTTTTTTAAGGAACCTCCATACTGTTCTCCATAGTGGCTGTACCAATTTACATTCCTACCAACAGTGTAGGAGGGTTCCCTTTTCTCCACACCCTCTCCAGCATTTATTGTCCTCCCCCACCCCACCACCCAGTATTTTAGTATTTCAATGTGACACAAGAGTTTTAGTATCTTGGTAACAAATGATTTTATGTCTCTCTTTGAGTTCAGGCATGCTTGTTTTTCTTTCATTTAACTTCTTAATTTTGATATCAACCTAAGAACATTTTTATAAACACTTGATAATGCATAATGTAGCTATCACTTACCATGATACTAAACATATTTAAATCAATTCACAGTGTCAATACAGACAAACCTCAGAGATATTGTGGGTTTGCTTTTAGATGACTGCAATAAAGCAAATGTCAAAATAAAGCAAGTCACATCAACTTCTTGCATATACAGTTATGTTTACGCTATACTACAGTTTATTAAGTGCGTAATACCATTATGTCTACAAAAACAATGTACATACCTTAATTTAAAAACATTTTACTGATAAAAAATGGTAACCATCAACTGAGTCTTCAGTGAGCCGTAATCTTTTTGCCTCAGTTTGATGACTGTTGACAGATTAGGGCTGTTGTTGCTGAAGATTAGGATGCCTGTGTCAACTTCTTAAAATGAGACAACAATGAAGTTTGCTGCATCTATTGACTCTCTCTTTCTTTTTTTCACAAGCAATATTTCTGTAGCAGGCAATGCTGTTCGATAGCATTTTACCCACAAAAGAACTTCTTTCATAACTGGAGTCAATCCTCTCAAACCCTGCCAATGCTTTATCAACTAAGTTTATGTAATATTCTAAATCCTTTGTTGTTATTTCAACAATCTTCACAGCATCTTCACCAGGAGTAGATTCCATCTCAAGAAACTACTTTCTTTGCTCATCCATAAGAAGCAACTCCTCAGTCATCAAAGGCTGAATGTGAGATTACAGCAATTCAGTTACACCTTCGGGCTCCATTTCTAATTCTCGTTCTCTTGCTATATCTACCACATCTACAGTCACTTTCTCCACTGAAATCTTGAACCTTTCAAAGGTGGAATTAATTTCTTCCAAACTCCTGTTCATGTTGGTATTTTGACTTCTTCCCATGAATCACAAGTGTCCTTAATAGCATTTAGGATGGCAAATCTTTCCAGAAGGTTTTTTATTGACTTTGCCCAGATCCACCAGAAGAATCACTACCTATGGAAGCTACATTCTTATGAAATGTATTTCTTAAATAATGAGACTTGAAAGTCAAAATTACTCCTTGATACATGGGCTGCAGAATGGATCAAGTTGTGTTAGGAGGCATGAAAATATTAATCTCATTGTACATTTTCACAGACCTCTTGACTGACCAGGTGCAGTGTCAATGAGCAGTCATATTTAGAAAGGAATCTTTTTTTTCTGACCAGTAGGTATCAACAGTGGGCTTAAAATATTCAGTAAACCATGTTGTAAATAGATATGCTATCATCCAGCACATTTGTTGGTCCAGTTACAGAGCACAGGCAGTATAGATTTAGCATCGTTCTTAAAGGCCCTGGGATTTTTGGAATGGTAAATGTGCACTGGCTTCAACGTCAAGTCACCAGCTGCATTAGCCCCTAAGGAGAGAGTCTGCCTGTCCATTGAAGCTTTGAAGCCAGGCATTGACTTCTCGTCTCTAGCTATGAAAGTCCTAGATAGCATCATTTTCCAATAGAAGACTGTTCTGTCTACATTGAAAATTGGTAGTCACCTTCATTAATTTTCTAAGCTAGATTATCCATTAATTGTCCACTAATTGTCTGGATGACTTGCTGCAGCTTCTACATCAGAACTTGCTGCCTTCCTTGCACTTTTGTTATGGAGATGGCTTCGTTCCTTAAACTTCATGAACCAACCTCTGCTGGCTTCACACTTTTCTTCTGCAGCTTCCTCACCTCTCTCAACCTTCATAGAACTGAAGAGAGTTAGAGTCTTGCTCTGGATTAGGTTTTGGCTTAAGGCAATGTTGTGGTGGCTGATTAGATCTTCTATCCAGACCACTACAACTTTCTCTGTATCATCAATAAGCCTGTTTTGCTTTCTTATAATTCATATGTTCACTGGAGTAACACTTTTAATTTCCTTCAAGAACTTTTCCTTTGCAGTCAACTTGGCTAAATGTTTGACTCAAGAGACTTAGCTTTTGGCCTGTCTTGGCTTTTGACATGTCTTCCTCACTAAGCTTAATCATTTCTAGCTTCTGACTTAAAGTGGGAAACATACCATTTTTCCTTTCACTTGAACACTTAGAAGCCATTATAGGGTTATTCATTGGTCTAATTTCAATATTGTTGTTTCTCAGGGGATAGGGAGACCCAAGGAGGGTGAGAGAGATGGGGGAATAGCTGGTTGGTAGAGCAGTCAGAACACATACAACATTTATCGATTAAGTTCTCAGTCTTATATGGGTGTGGTTTGTGGCACCCCAAAACAATTTCAGTGGTTAACATGGAAAATCAGTGATCACCATAACAAATATAATAATAATGAAAATGTCTGAAACACTGTGAGAATTACCAAAATGTGACAAGGAGACATAAAGTGAGCAAATGCCGTTGGAAAAATGACACTGACAGACTTGCTAGAGGGCAGGGTTGCCACAGACCTTCAGTTTGTGAAAAACTCGATACCTGCAAAGCACGATAAAGCAAAGCAAAATTAAACAAGGTCTGTCTGTACTGTTTCATAGCATGATATGCACTACATCATATACAGATAAAATTACCTTAAAGAAGCTATGTTTACAGCAATCTTTCATGTGCCAGTCAATAATTCAAATGGTATCACGTATAGTAGATGAGAAACTCTGTAGATAAATAATGATTTTTAGAGGTTATCCCAAATTACTATTCATGGAAAGGAAGAGGATTCTCTAGCTGAGCAAGACTTCTGAATAGCACCATGTTGCAGTATTTATAATACATGGATGGTAACTTGAAAATTAGAACAGAATGCAATACTCCTGAATAAAGCTGTACTGACAAAATATGAAATATGACAAAACTAGCATCTAGAATAATTATTTTGCCACAAATGTGACATAAAAATACATTTAGTAACATTTGTAAAGGTTGAATATTATTGTCCTCATAAACACCTCTGTACAAAAGGCTGACTGTGATACCTGTCTCTTCAATCTAACATAGGTGGAGCGTTTAGAATAAAAGACCTTGTTTTGTAATATATACAAAAAAGACCAAAGTGATTCCTGAATTCCTGAACAATTCTGATATTTGCCAGACGTTAAACTCAAACTAATGACATTTTAATATTTCCTACAGATAATTTTCAAGTTCAAGAGCTTGGGTAAACTTAGATCATACTTCTTGCGTGGGTTATTATGATCCTCTGTATTTGTGAGTTTTCCTTTAACAGGGACTGTAGCTATTTCCATACAAGTTTCCATTTTCACATATTCATTGTAAGGGAGTAGTTGATGAAAAGAGAATGTTGATAGTGTCTTTTGGAGCTAAATGAGACTAAAACTTGTGTACTTTTCTCAAGAATACCAAAGCTAAGCAGATTCTCCACTTACCGGAAACTCGGTATTTTAATATTGAGCTTCCATGACCACATGAAATTTGTAAGGTAACTACCACTGCATCCTTAAGTGTTAACTGCTGAAGTATTCCCTAGTGCAGGGAGTAGCCTATGCCTTATATTTCTGATTAGCTAGAGGTAATAGAGAATGTGGGTAATTAGGATCTCCTACATGATAACATACCTGGCAGTGATAGAGAACAATTCTATCATTCATTCTATGAAGAGGAAAGGATAAGCCCATCCATTTAAGAGAGTGAATTTTCTTTTATTAGGTGTTAGACTAATAACATTTGTAACTTTTGAATTCTATTCCACAAGATGTTATATTTATTTTAATCAAATTTCTGGCCAGATTACTTAATTTTCTTTTTCAGATAATATATTAACATTCTTATTCTGGGCAGATGGATATTTTTCGCCTTTGGTTTGATGTACTGCCGGCACACTACTGCATTCCTTAGTTTGAAAAGCATAGCAAAATGTCACACTGAAAAGGATAGACAAAACTTCCTACTTAGTAGATTTAAATCACAAAAATATTACATAGATAACTAATTAAATGTTATTTAATAATTTTGAGGGCAACTATGTTTTATATGGAAAAAACAGTGCTTCATGTTTATCTCTGAAGCACTCCTTTTTCAAAGAGAAATGAGATTGAAAGAATTGAAAAAAAAACTGGAATAAAGTTACTTCAGAGACATGTCTCCTTTGTAACTGCTAGAGATTGGCTCATTGTTTGCTCTTGTTTTCTAGTAGCCAAATTAAAGGGGGAAACACAATCAGCTGTTGAAATCAACATATCCATAAAATTAAAACAAACAAGTTGTACTTGAACATTCACTTTCTTCACATATTTTATATATGGATTTGTTAAGAATGAGTAATAAAACATGGAGAAAGATTTTATGGTTACAACAATTGCTTATGCTTTTTCTCTGCAATGTAGTTTAAGCTCTTAAAAAAAGATATATGCACTACCTGCAGGTTCACTAGAGTGTTTTATATATTATTCCAAAAGCCTAAGCACAGGAATCATTCCATTTGCTAGTTCATGCCATAGATATATAGTTCTGATCAGTAATAAAGGGGAACTAAGTGAAAACATAAATTATCCTTTCTGTAGAAACTTATATAGCAACAAGTCCAAAAGTCCTTTCCTTAAGTTTCAGAGTAAGCGTAAATATAGGCCACCTAATAACATTTTCATTTATTTTTACTTATTGAGTGATTACTGTGTTCTATGTACTCTTCAAGGAATTGTGGAAATAATAGTATACAAAAATGATAAAGGCTGTTATATGTTGTGAGGAGTAGACATTAAACTAAAAATACATATATCATATGTCAAATGGTGATAAGTGCTGCAGAGAAAAATTGTGCAGGATGATGGGAGAAGAATTGCTGTTAAGTGGATTAGGGCTATTTTATAAGGAATATTTTTAAGAAATTGCACTGGTGGGGCTGAACAGGAAAAGAAAAGCTTTATTCAAGACTATTCCAACAGGGACCAATATTATTGCAGTAGAGGAGAAATTCTGAATTCAGTTGCACTGAAACAAAAGGCAGGGGAGTTTTTAAGTACTGAAGTGAGCTAGTGGAAAAGTGATAGAGGGAATTAAAGGAGATATTGGTAATTTGATTAGACCATTTGCATTTGCTCTTTGGTACCCATGAAGTTAGGCTCCTACCCTCTCACAGTAACTGAGAGATAGGCCTCCTATCTTTCTAGATGATTCTATTCCAATGAATGGATAGTGGCTCTCAGGTTCTTGAGGAAGACATTCCTCAGTTGTAGACCAGCAAGAGGCAAGAGGCTGGGAGAAGATTTATATCTCAAAGGGGCAGAGAAAGAATTTGAAAATGAAAGGTTTTTCTTTTTTCCACAGAAATATAATACCATATTTTATTCATATCAGGGTATTTATTCAGTGTCATAATCTGAAACATGATCTGCCACCCCCTGCTTCTCTGAGATCTCATTCTACACTCTCCTCCTTGCCTACTCTGCTTGGGCTACACTGGCAATCTCCCTATTTCTGGAACACACCAAACTATTCCTACCTTTGATCATTATCACTTCTTTAACATCTGTCTGAAATGCTCTTTCTCCAGGTGTGCAATCCCTCCTTCATATACTTTATACCTCAGCTTGAATGTCACTCATCAAGGGCATCTTCTCTGACCACCAAATATAAAACAGCAATCCACATCACCCCGCATCCTGTGTGCTCCCACATGTATCTTGTTTTATCCATAGTCCTTATCACCAGCTGACAGTTTATCTATCTTTTAAAATTATGGTAAAATACCCATAACACAAAGTGCACTGTCTTTGCCAGTTTTAAGTGTAAAGTTTAGTAAAGTACATTCATACTGTAAAATCAATCTCCAGAATGCTTTTCATCTTCCCAAACTGAAGCTTTGTACTCATCAAGCAACAGCTCCCCACAGGCCCTGGAAAACTCCATTCTACTTTCTATATAAATATAAGTTTTTCTAAAGTGAATCCTCTAAAAACAGAGAGGTGAACGACTGTAGTCAGGAAGAATACTGTCTGGAGCTTAGGCAAGCTCAGGGGCATGTCAGGGCCACCCTGATGTGGAGGGTTTAGTGAAAATCCACATAAGTGATAATGGTGACTTGGACCAGGTGGAGACCAGTGAATATAATGTGAAGTGGCCAGATTCTGGGTATATTTAGAAGATAGAACTGATGAGATTTGTTTAGAGATAGCAGGTGGAATATGAACAGCAGAAAAGTAAAGAATACCTCCAACTATTTTGGCTGAGAAAATAGAAGACTTAAGTTTCCTTTTACTGAAAATTTAAAGATATTTGTTATCAAAATTCTGATAAGAATCAGAAAGAAAAATATAAACAAATGAGTATGCTTGGAAAGACAAAACATGCATATCAATCATGGAGAAAAAAATGATGCTGGAGGGCTTCCCTGGTGGCGCAGTGGTTGGGAGTCCGCCTGCCGATGCAGGGGACACGGGTTCGTGCCCCGGTCCGGGAGGATCCCACATGCCACGGAGCGGCTGGGCCTGTGAGCCATGGCAGCTAAGCCTGCGCGTCCGGAGCCTGTGCTCCGCAATGGGAGAGGCCACAACAGTGAGAGGCCCGTGTACCACAGGAAAAAAAAAAAAAAAAAGGACGATGGAAAATTCCCAACGAATTTTCTCTTTGATTCTTTATCACTTGTCCAATTTCATTGTTTTTATATATAATGATGCTGTTTTTTGTTTCTTTTTTTAATTGCTCCTTAAGCAAAAGCTAAATTCAATTACCCTCAGTATCTAACATTTATTCAAAATTTTATCGCTCATTTAGAGTGCCAACAAAAACATCTATTATAGATTAATTATAGAATGTAAAATCTCCACAGAAACATGTCATGAGGAATTCAGTCTGCACAGACTGTGGAAAGAATTGTGCCTTCAGGAATTAAGTGGACTTTAATGCATGTGTTATGTAGATTATTATGTTAATTTGGAGGTTATTTACATTTAAAAAAAGAAGAGAGAAAAAGAGTCAGGAGAGAGATAAGATGGAAGGAGAAACCACTGACTGATCAGGGGACGTACCTTTGAGCCGGTGTAAGTTCTGTCTGCATTTCCAGAAGACAATCTTATGAACTACTTCATTTCTTCATCAGTACATCAGTCAATATTTTTAATGGCTAATAAAGTCACCTTCTTGAAGGAGGAAAGCACTATAATATATTGATATTATTTTTAAATGAAGGAGCTACCTTTATATATACATATATGTATGTATAAGATATCACTTCCATATATAATAACTATTTTGCATGTTGCATAGCAAAGTAATTCAGTGTGTTTGGAGCAGGGTCCTTTCCACTAGATGGTATATCCAAATCCAGCCAGGTTCCAACTAATGGTAGGTCCTAACAAATAATAATAAGATGAGGTTTTTTTTTTTTTTTTTTTTTTTTTGCGGTACGCGGGCCTCTCAGTGTTGTGGCCTCTCCCGCCGCGGAGCACAGGCTCCGGACGCGCAGGCTCAGCGGCCATGGCTCACGGGCCCAGCCGCTCCGCGGCACGTGGGATCCTCCCGGACCAGGGCACGAACCCGCGTCCCCTGCATCGGCAGGCGGACTCCCAACCACTGCGCCACCAGGGAAGCCCGAGATGAGGTTTTTTTAACTGGACTTTGGTCCTCTTGCTGTCTTGGTGGACTTTTAGTTTAATTTTGCTATTGTTGTTTGTAATAATCACATGTGTCTATAAAATAATCTCAGTGAATAAAGAGAGTGGAAGATTCAGAAAAACACAGGATTTAAAATTTCTGTGAAGGCCCACAACGAAAAAAAAACCACTTTCAGTATTTTTGTGTATTTCTTAACTTTTTACACTTCGTTTCGCCTGTTCTTTTTTTTTAAAATTTGACTTTGTGTCCAAAATGGTGGTATTTCCATCTTTTTTTTTTCTTTGTAGCTACTAGATAATGAAAGCCCACAAAACTATGAACTCGTACTAGAACAGCAAGGTCTTATATTCATTCTGTGTCCTTAGCACTCACATTAGCATATGGCCCAGGAAATCTAATCAATAATGTCTACTCAATTATTGACTTGGATAATTCCTAAGAGTGTGTAATACTGACTTGATTTTTTAAAATGACATCTTAATTGAATATTATAAAGTAATCTGTATTATTGTTGTCTACTTCTGTCAAAGACTGTGATTTTTATGTATAAACTCATGTTTTTCAAATCACCAGTTTAACTCTTTTCTGGCTTTAATTTAATATGAAACCTTGATATATCATTATTTCCTTTAAACACTTGTCCCCTTAATTATTGGTTTTGATATACTTGGTATGCAATTTGAACTCTGATTACTACGATTAAATTTATTTCATGTAATATATTTTATTTCTCATAATTTTTCACCAACATTCGGTTCTATAGCTATGTTTACAATCCCACTAAATTAAATTCCATATCGTTCTTTTTTCAAAGCTTAATATGATGGCTTTATGCCAGTTGACAACAGCATAGGATGGCCAAGTATTTATTCACGTACATAAATTGATTTTATTTTGTGTAGATTCACTTATATTCTTTGTTTTCTTCTTATATATCTTCTATTCTCTCTCCCTCTCTCTCTCTATATGTGTGTGTGTGTATGTGTGTGTATATATATATATATACACACACACTATATATTTAAAATTCAAACATATTACTATGTCATATCTAATATGGTATACCTTATCGTTATTTACAAATATTCACTCCCTTTTGTTACCTCTGAGAAGTAATACTCCTATGACCAACTGATACTGAGCTTGGCCATCAGACTTGCTTTGATCAATAAAATGCAATGAACACGAGTATGACACAGATGAGCAAAAACTTTCAGTGTGTTTAAGAGATTTGATTCGGCTTCTTTTTTTTATTGAAGTGTAGTTGATCTACAATATTATATTAGTTTCATTTGTTCAGCCTCTTGTTTCTGTGTGCTATGCCCACTGGCATGAGAAAGGACTGTGCTTCAGCCTGTATCTAGAAACAGGAAGCCCCAGAGACCTAATATGAACCTCCCCTATATCCTAGAGAAGTTGTAGCAGCTGATCTGCAAACAAAAACATTAAATTTGAGAAAAAATTATAAATATATATGGTTTTAATTCATTGAGACTTTGAAATTGTTCTGTAAGCACAATTCAGCAAAGAGTAACTCATAGATTATAGTCATTCTTTTTTTTTTTTTTTTTTTTTTTTGCGGTACGCAGGCCTCTCACTGTTGTGGCCTCTCCCGCCGTGGAGCACAGGCTCCGGACGCGCAGGCTCAGCGGCCATGGCTGACGGGCCCAGCTGCTCTGCAGCATGTGGGATCCTCCCAGACTGGGGCACGAACCCACGTGCCCTGCATCTGCAGGCAGACTCCCAATCACTGCGCCACCAGGGAAGCCCTATAGTCATTCTTTTAGGTATCTTGACTTGGTATTGAGGGAACTCTAATAACCAAAATCTGACTTTTAATTAGATTCAGAAAGATTTCTTCAAATTTTCCTTTAATTTTGTTCTTTTTCACAAGTTTTTTCCCTTACTCGAGGCTCTTAGTGATATATATGTTAGATTTCTATTTTCTGACCTCTCCATATGTCATCCTCTATCTCATATCTTTTATTATTTTGTCAGCCTCTTAAAGGAAAGATGTTTAAACTGGTTCCTCCTAATCCCCAAATATGTTTGACGAAGCTTTATTCTTTTTTTTAAACTATGAGTTCAGTAATAATTATGCATTGGTTTGAATTTCATAAAATATTTTAAATAGTTTTGTCTCATCTCATTCTTTATTTATTTCTGCCTTTAAATTCTTTTCCATCTCAATTTTTCTTCCTTCATTTTCTAGAACCCATGCCTTCACACAATACATTGGAAACATGGTGTTACTTTCTAAAATGCATCATAGAGTCTACGTGTGATCATTTATTTTCTGTGTTCTCTAGATTTTTCAGTGAAACATCTGAGAACCAACCTCAACTTTTTTTTTAAAGAGAAGTTAATCCCATCTTTTACCCCAGCTTTATTGAGATATAATTGATATGTAACATTGTGCCATATATATATATGGAATATTACTCGGCCATAAAAAGAATGAAGTCTTTCCATTTTTGACAACATGGATGGACCTAGAGAGTTCTTTGCTAAATGAAGTAAGTCAGACAGAGAAAGACAAATACCATATGGTTTCACTCATATGTGGAATTTAAAAGACAAAACAAATGAACAAACATAACAAAACAGAAGCTGACTCATAGATACAGAAGACAAACTGGTGGTTGCCAGAGGGGAGGGGAATGGGAGATGAGTAAAAAAGGTGAGGGAAATTAAGAGGTATAAATTTCCAGCTGCAAAATAAGTGAGTCATGGGGATGAAATGTACAGTGTGGGGAATATAGTCAATAATAATAAAGTCAATGTAATATTTTTCTACGGTGACAGATGGTAAGTAGACTTATTGTAATCATTTTTTAACATATAGAAATATTGAATCACTATATTGTGCACAAGGAACTAACATAGTGTTGTGGGTTAATTATATTTCAAAAAACAAACTCATAGCAAAAGAGGTCAGAAGTTTGTGGTTATCAGAGGTGTGGGTTGGGGGCACGGGGAATTGGATGAAGGCAGTTGAAAGTACAAACTTCCAGTTAGAAGATAAATAAGTACTAGGGACGTGATGAACAACATGAGTAATATAATTAACATTGTTGTATGATATATATGAAAGTTGTTAAGAGAGTAAATCCTAAGACCTCTCATCACAAGAAAAAATATTTTTTTCTATTTTGTTTATTTTGTATCTATATGAAACGACAGATGTGCACTAAACCTATTGTGGTAATCATTCCACGATGTAGTAAGTCAAACCATTATGCTGTATAACTTAAACTTATACAGTGTTCCGTGTTAATTATATCTCAGTAAAATGGGAAGAAAAAAACATTGTGCACGTTTAAAAATACAGTGTATTTTTAAATATACACAATATATTGCAAAATGATTACCACCATACTGTTAGCTAACAACTGCATCACATCACATAATTACTGTTTCTTTTCTGTGGTGAGAAGATATAAGATCTACTTTCTTAGTAACTTTCAAGTATATAATACAGTATTATTAACTATAATTAACATGCTGTACATTAGATTCTCAGAACTTATTCATCTTATAGCTGAAAGTTTATACCCTTTAACCAACATCTCTGCTTTTCTCCTACCTCCAACCCTTCCTAACTACCAATTTAGTCTGTATTTCTATGAGTTCAGCTTTTGTAGATTCCACATATAAGAGATATCATATACTATTTGTCTTCCTCTGTCTGACTTATTTCACGTAACATAATGCCCTCGATGTTTATCTCTTTTGTTTTTATGAATACAGTTAAATCTACTCACACACTCTATCAAAATTACTGTCTTTAGGCAAGTGACTTCCATGTTGAAAAATTCAACAGACACTTCAACCACAATGATACTTGAGCTCTCTGCAGCCTAAGTGATGGCTAGCCACTTCTTTCACCTTAACACAGTATAGTTCTTTGGTATCTGTGGCATCACAACCTCCTTTGATTTACAGGTTACCTCTCTGGTTACTCTTTTTACTCTTTGCCTGTACCTTTCTATTAAATATCAGGTTTCCCAGCACATACCTTGTGCCATAATTGTTCCATTCAAGCAGTATATTCTCCCTAGGCTTCTAGTACTAGCTTAACACAATTTAGTTAGGACTTCTGAGATCTCTCAAATTTAGCATGTCCAAAATTTCATTATATTTAACACGTTAAGCCCCCTACAGTATGTATTGCAGTAAACAGCACCTGTGTATCCAGCTACTAAAACTAGACATATGGGAGACAACTTTAACTAGTTGCTCTTCTTTACTTCCCACTCAAATTCATCCCCATTACTGGAAAATAATTCTCTTTTCATTCTTGTAGCTGGGTAATCCTCTTCTTTCCTTAAAGTTGCAATTTAAGTATTACTTCCTCTAGCTCTATGCTAAATATTATATGATGGCATCAAATATGACGAATGGCATGTGATGCTCAACATGTTTGAGTTTATAAGTTTTAGTATGATAAGAATCCAAACAGTAGAAACTCATAAAGAGCTTATGGTTTCTAGACAAATTTAATACTTCATGTAGGAAATGAGTTAATCTTATCCTTAAATGGCTTAGATTTAGGGAGAAAATATCATGGTTAAATCCATCTAAATACTAAAGAAAATGTGGTCTACATATCCTTGTTCTTGTCATTCTTTGTGTGCAATGTTCATCACTCATGTTTATTATATTAGATGGAATGAATATGAGTCCTGATACAAAGAAGGAAATTCATAGAGAAGAACTAACATTTATTAAATCCATCCTGTGTAATTGTTCAAGACTCCATACATAACCTAGCTTCATTATTCCTCATAGAAACATTTTTGCATATATATTAATATGGAGTATTATAGACTATATAATACTCTAATGTACAGTATTAACATATAGAATTAATTCTTTAATTCATAATGGGAAATTTGGCTCCAGAAATATTAACATTCTCAAATATATATCCCACTGGCTTGAATTTAAGATATAAATCAAAACACATTTAATCATGAAGGCCATGATCTTTATATTATATGTCTATACTCAAATTTAATTCTTTTAACTTCTAAAATTATTGAATTTTGATGGACATGCTACATATGATATTGAGAAAAAGAATGTATTTCCTGCAAAACTACATACAATAGACAGAGATTTCGATACATTCTATGTGACTTTACGTAGTTTACAAACCTTGGCTGAGTCCCTTTGCTCTTCTAGGTCATTTAACCAAACTAGATATTTCATAAACCAGATATGGGGAAAACATTATATATATATATGTATGTGTGTGTGTGTGTATATATATATATATATATATATATATACCAGAGACACCATTTACAATACTAAACCATTGAATAGATAAGAAATTAAAGCAACATAAATAATTCAGTGTTTGATTTTTTAATATTTTCTTCAACAATGAACAGGGAAAAAACACTTAAGATTCAGGGAGCATAATAAATTGGAGAAAAATCAATTTTATAGTTTATTAATGGGTTTGTTAAATTGCACTTCCAGTGAAAGTGGAACAGAAAAGATTGAACTGGAATTAGTATTTCATCATGACATATTTCACTAAGCTTCCTAAGCTCTCAAGATTTTCTATTTCATCTGCTGCCTTGAATTTTATATACTAATTTTGGAACAGGGATAAATCAGAATTTAATATTTACAAAGTGTTGTACAATTAGTAACAACCCAGTATGTCAGGTCAGTGTTATTTTACTTGATTTTAAGAGTATGGGTAAAACGTATGAGTAGTCCATCTTAATAACTGGTTTGATATGACAAAGTAGCTATCTGTACCTGCTCAAGCTAACTAAACTCTTACGTACTCATTTTTTGTGTGTGTCAAATTGGATAACATAATAGCTTGTTGCTATCAAGCTATTTAGCAACAATTAGAAAATTGACATCCTTCCAAGAAAATGGAAGTTGTGAACGTTTTTTGTCATACTTTTCGAACATCTATATTAGTGTTGATTAGACTATGAAAAATATTTTAAAACATGGGCATCTTAATTGTAAGATATACATTTTTCCTTCCGTTAACTAGAAATCATCTTAAAAATTAAAGACAAGTGTGACCTTGAACAGGTTGCTTCCTCTCCCGAGACCTCAGCTTCTCATGTTAAAATAACATGGTTTGATCTGACCAGTATTTCCCAATATAGTTTGTGCATACTAGTCATGGGGAACGCTGATAAAAAAAAAAAAAAGATTCCCTGGTAAAATTAGTTTTTAAAGGTATGTTTATCACTTATTCTTTTGGAGACTCACAATGCACGTTTTCATTATTTTATGCAGCTTGTATTTCATTCGGTAAATATCTGTGTGCTATTTGCTTGGCACTGTCATTTAGATTGCTTTTATAAAAGGTTGAGAAATACCAAAGCATAAAACAAAATACAACAAAATTAAGTGCCTTTTAAACTTTGCCTCATCCAATATTTTTTAAGAATATTTTATCACAGAAAATATTTATAATCACGGAACGCCCTTCTTTCCTTCCATCTTTCCATGAAACCTGTAGTAGGAGATACTGAATAATCTGTAAATTCCATTTTAAGAAAAATGTTATGGTAAGTAATCCCAAAAGTCACCTCTATATCATCGTATTTGTAACATGCAATAAGAGGATAAAACATATAGCTGTTTTCTTTTACCCTTTTCTTCAGAAAAAGGGCTCATACTCATCATAAGGTTTTCAAATCTTTGGGACCGTAAGTGCAGTCAACTGAAAAAAAAATGCACAAGGTGACAGCTGTTAGTTAAGTTTTATTAGGAGCAAAATGAAGACTATAGCCCATGGAGACAGTGTCTCATAGCTCTGAGGAACTGCTTGGAAGAGGTAGGGGGAGGTTCGTATATACGTGACTTTGGTGAAGGGGGATATATGGAATCAAGCACACATTTTTGCAGAAGGTTGCTGCTAGTCTTATGACGGTTACTGCTAGTCACGAGGAACAGACGTCTCCGTTAATGATTTTAGTGCTTTTCTAGATATGAGAAGAAGCAAGAATTTGGCCTCGTAATGTCTTCTCCTGAAAATATCTAACTATCTGAAGGTCTGTTCTGCCAGTTTTTCCCAGAGCACAGAGTGCCTCATTCCTGATCGCCACCCTGAACTCCTTTCAGGATGTGTTGAAGGTCAGCGACTGCAGTGGCTAGTGACTTAATTCTTGTAGAGGTAGATGGTAAGTGCCAATTTTGAGTTGGCGGTGCCAGATTCATGTTTCTGTGATAACTTATTACATTCTAACTCATTTAATTGTTTTTATATTGTCATCAAAGACTCTAGTACTATTCATAGAATCAAGTCATTGTTCCTGAAAAAGTAGAATCATAGAGCACGTATGTGATCTGAGTCCCTAAGTTTTAACTTCTACTTGGTTTACAGTTTATTTATTTTTTATTTATTCACTATATATTTCTTTACTTCTTCTTTTATAGTCTGTTCATCAAAAGATCATATACACACTTAAAATTCTATTATTCCCAGTGCTACTCTGAAAAGACTTAGAGAGATTCGTGTGTGGGAACATATTGATCTCAGAAGCAATTTTTAATTAGGATTAATTCCTCAGTAGTATCTCAATGAAGGCAATTTCTGGAGTCTGGAAAATGTTTTCAAGGCCATATATGTTTTAGTCCAAAAAAATGTAGATTCAGAATCTGGTTAGAAAAGAAAGTCATTGACTCTAGGAGATAAGGTAAACACACTATACTATTAAGGTATTTCTTGACTTAGTATTGTACATCTGAATCAATCCAGTCAGAGCCATCACTTTTGCTCATTTTTTTTCTCTCTTTACTTCCCTGCTCCTCCACCCTTATCTTTGTTTGAAAGTTGAAGTATAGTCCAGACAACAAAAACTCTTGTGTTCTCAGTACTTAAAATAGCCACCAAGTACCACTGATTTTTAAATTGACCATCTGTATAACATTCAACCCCCTCAACCTAACTCCTTTTTAGGTCTCTTATTCTCTTTGCATCCATCTATTCTAAGACTTGCTACTACATGTTTTATATTAAATGCTATAGCTAGGAGAAACAAAAATAACTCCTGTCTATAGAAAAATTGATTTATTAATGCATATTTAATAAGGAGATAAACTGGCATAGCAGCTCAGGTAGCTTCCATGCAAAAAAAAATTCAAGGTGCAGAACAATGCCTAAAAGTAGTACAAAGAGTTCAACTTTAAAAGGAGTAGAATCTTCTGCGCTTTACCAAGAAACTGCTGCCTCATTTTCCAATCACTACAGACACTTCACATTTGATATTATGTTGTCCCAGAAATCAAGTTTAAAAATTGTTCTAAGCATGTCAAAGACATTATCTAATCTATGGAGGTTATGATTACCAAGAGCAAAATGATGATCAATCAAATAAATACAATGCATTATGACCTAGTTAGGCATAAAAAGTAGTATGGAAATTAACAGAGTATATAGTTTATTTTTCAAAGTAGAAACAAAAGGATAGGCTAGATAAGAACCTTTCATCAAGTTGCCATTTGGGCTGTATTCTTGAAATATTCATAGAAATTCACCAGGAAATGAAAGAGGGATGAATATAGTGGAAAAATCATTTAAGTAGGAAATCTTTTGCTATGTTTAGAAAAAGGTACATGGGGTTTCAGAATAGATTTAAAGGATGAAATTCAGTAGGCACAATGAAATGAAGACTATTCAATATTATATTATTATAATATTATATTATTATATATTTAATATTATTATTTTATTACATTTCTTCCATTGTACTTGACTTAATGTATGTGAAATTAAATTCAGTAATATATGAGTGTTCTTAGAACAGTGCCTAGCACCCAGAGTTATATAAGTATCATTGCTATCATTATTAGTGTTATTACTCTTATGAGTAATAAACTTCTATTTTTTGGTTCATAATCTTGAAGAATAATCAAAGTGATTAAAAACTATTCAACTTTTAACATAACTAATTCACATTGTCTTTTCCTATTTTGCTAAAGCACTGAAGAATACAGCATTTTTTCATAAAAATTTGAAAAATCTTCCCATTTATTTAAGTTTCTACTGCATATATTCCATATAATGTTTTAACATTTCAGTTTTAAGTGTGTTAAAACTGAATAAGCCATTTGAATATCATCTAGCAGTGGCTATTAAATCAGTTTCAAAAATTCTTTTTGAATGCCATATGGGGAAGGGCAGTGAGAACAGAAATTAAGTATTCAATTAAAAAGACTATGGAAGATGACCCTAATAAAGATGGAAAAGGTATGACCAACACTCTCCTAGGGATGCCTTTGAATTTCCTGCATCACTACAGTCTACAGAATAGAATGTCACTATTTTCTTCTGAGCTTCATGTCATACACAAAGTTACATATCTTCCAGTTACATTAACATAGGTTAAAGGGCAGTCTGCCCATATGCTGCAAAGTTGGTTAAAGAAACTTAAATCAGATTCCTAAGGAGCTGAGCTTGTGTTTTCTTGTTTGTTTGTTTTTTTATCCTAATCTCTTGTCAGCATCTTTTTACAGGAATTTTCCCAGACCATTAGTTTTATGGGTTATTGCCAAGTGGCATATTTCCTCTCTACCATCTGGGAATATCTGAAAACAGGACAAGTGCAGGTTTACAGCATGAATTTGAATAAACATATATTATATAACTCGTATATCCAAATGAGAGATCGTACTTTAAGCATTCCTGGGATATTTTTCCACAACATTTGACGTTATGGAGAGAGCTCCTTCTTCATGTAAGGTCAGTAACATTCCAGCTATCCCAGACCCCCAGAATTTTCTGGCCAGGCTTTCTACCAAACCTAACATGGGGTATTTTTAATGGCATTTACTGTTCACTTCTCCCTCAGTGCTTACACATTGCACTTGATAAATAAGGTGACAAAGCAAAAACAGAAAGACAAAATTCCTACTAATTGCCTCATTTTCTCAATTTCTCTCCGTTTCTCATTCTCTGACTCTCTCTTATTCCTGAATTCTACTCCTTCTCCATAGTTTTCATATCCTGCTCTACTTTAGCCTTACAGAAACCAATTGTCTTCTGAGATATCTAAATCCACCCAAATTCATTGGTTTTATATTATGGAGAATACCCACTTTCTGATTTCAATCAAATATAATGGAATTTATTTTCAGTTCCAGTTGGTCAATATTTTTCTCTAATTTTCTGCACTGAGGTCTGTAACTCTTTTTGTTACTTCTAGACTCTTTAGAAGTCTTAACTCTCCAACTAAGCCACATCTCTCATTTCATTGAAAGAGTCCCAAAACTCATGCCTCTCTTAAGTCATCTCGTAGCTGTTGAGCTATACATTGTTCATCATGCAATTTGAGAGAAAACCAAATCCAAGAATCACTTACATATTTCCATCATCATCATCATCGTCATCATCACTTCTAACATTCATTAAGAAATTACAAGGCAAATATGATATGAAACACTCATTAAGATTTAAATGAGGAAGGGGTTACTATTATGCTCATTTTACAGATGTGAAAACTGAAACTTAGTTAAGTAACTGTGCAAGGACAGACATCTAACAAAAGGCTTAGCCACAATGTGTATTCAGTCCTACATGGCACCAATATTTGAGCTCTAACAATTACATGATATGGCTTTAGGTTGTGGTTGTTTTATTTTTTTTAAATGATAGATACATTATTTTGATTCATACACATGTTGGCTAATCTACAGTAGACATACTTTTTTTTTCTCTGAAAGTTTTAACACTATAAGCTGTATTAGGAAAGATGACCTCATAGAACCTGAACACAAGATTTATATGAAAGTCACTGTAAACATCCACTGCTCTGGAGGAATGAAATGAACTGAAACAACTTTTTATTTGGGGTTCAAAAAGCAAAACACAGTCTATCTATTTTTAAATCATGTTTTATACATTTAAATTGTTCTTAGATATTAGAAAATAATAGACAAAAATATCTTCCCAGACAAGTGTCCTTTCAACCACTTGAATAATTAGTTGGTTATTTAGTATTACAAGTCTTAAAAGTTTTAGAAATACCTTTAGGAGGAAAATCCTCATAAGTGAAATATACATGCTTCATTCTGAGGAGAAATAAAACTCTAATGCAAAAGAAAAGAAAACAGCACATTTATCATGGAAATTGCTTAATTGTTCTGGAAATATTGTCTCCTAGAAAAACATGGTGAATTTCTTAAATACACACTGTACACACTGTATACTACATAATAAACCTTAGTTTGCCTTAAAGTATATAACAGTGATTTCATAATTATTTCTTTTAATTATAAGAGCAAAATAGTGCATGGAGTATTTAATGTCACAGAATTAAAAACTAGACAGTGTTCCGTGTCTCAAACCCTTTTAAAAAATCTTTATCCTCTTTTGTTCTCTGACAACAAGCATGTTAGGCAGCGGCCACGAACTGGACTTTGCAACATGGCAGTAACTATTCTAAATCCTTTGTGTCTATTATTTTACAACAAGCCTGCACAGTAGGTATTTTATGATTGAGGAAAGTAAGGCTCAGACAAATTAAGTAGTGAGTCTGGGGTTACTCCATTTCTCTATCATCAAAAGGCCTATCCTCCAAACCACTTAAGCATTTCCTCTGTGTGATCAATAGGAAGCCACCCCTTTGCTCAGAACATAATGAACTGTGTACAGAAGCAAGCAAGAAATCATGCCCGTTTTTTTCCCACAAAGATAACTTCAGAAATTTTGTCAGTGTAAACATTTTCCTTCTTTTTTTTCTTACAGTATGGTAAATCTATGTCTCATGATACTCAGTCTGAATACTCTTATGATTCCGAATATAACTCAGGTTATACACACACACACACACACACACACACACACACACACACACACACACACACACACACATATATATATATAAAGGGAACATGGGGATGAAATATTTTCTCTGCCCCTGCTGCTTGAACAGCTTTAAAGTTACAGGAACCATTATTAACCCAGACAATTACGTCCAACCTATCTTCTATTTTCCTGCATTCCTAGCAGAATTTTTATCTTTTCACTGAAGCACTGCATTACTGATGATTATATAATTTAAGAAAACAGCAAAAACTCCTGTTGACGGAACACTGTAATTAATTAGGCCTTAAACATCAAGCTTTTACTCTGATGACAACATAGGGTCTTTTATTGAGGTATATTTGCATTTCCAAATATGTTGTCACTATTCATAATTTATGAACAGAGTAAACTTATGATTTAGCACTAAGCTAACTCTAAAAGCTAAGAATATTATATATATTCATAAAATGAGAAGATCAACTGACATGTTCCTAAGATCTTTAAAAAGCTGATGAGATACAATGAATATGAATTTTGGGGGTAGGAAATGAGAGTGGATCCATCACTGTAAAATCTCTTTTGCTAAATCCAAACTGCGCTTGGCAAAATAAGGCAAAAAAGTTAAACATTTCCCTCTAATATAATCCTTTCCTACATTATTAAAGTATCAAAAATGACTGTACTAGTTGATAACACTTGGACCCCAAACACAATACTTTTCAGAAAGGAAAAATTGCAATCCACATTTATTTAATAAAATGAGACAGAAGGCAAATTCGATGTTTATATATCATATCGTATTTGAGATATTTAACACAATTTACATATTCTCCATCATATAATATGGTGATTATTTGACTCCTACATAGAGCAATCTAATGCTCAGTAAGTAGTCCAGTATGCCAGTGAGAATGAGTTTTTGATTATAACAGGGTTAGAATGGCAAGAGATCTTGGACATTATTTTACCTGAATTCTTCATTTTACTCCTTAGAAAGCTGAGACCAAGTGGTTTTGTCCAAGTGGGAACTGTGTTCAAACAAGGCATTCAGGGCTTGGTCTCAGTGAGATCAACTTAAAAGAGAGGGCACTGATACAAACTGGGTCATATCTCATACGCATTAAAATTCTTTCAAAAGAGAAGAGTTTGGGTTGAAAATACAGGGAAATAAAAAACAGTACAACTAATTGATCATCAAAAACTATGCATTTCATTAGGTCCCATTTGTTTATTTATTTTTTATTTTCCTTACTCTAGGAGGTGGGTCCAAAAAGATATTGCTGCAATTTATATCAAAGAGTGTTCTGCCGGGCTTCCCTGGTGGCGCAGTGGTTGAGAGTCCACCTGCCGATGCAGGGGACACGGGTTCGTGTCCCGGTCCGGGAGGATCCCACATGCTGCGGAGCGGCTGGGCCCGTGAGCCGTGGCCGCTGAGCCTGCGCGTCCGGAGCCTGTGCTCCGCAACGGGAGAGGCTACAACAGTGAGACGCCCGCGTACCGCAAAAAAAAAAAAAAAAAAAAAAAAAAAAAAAAAAAGAGAAAAAAAGAGTCTTCTGCCTATGTGTTCTTCTAAAGAGTTTAATAGTGTCTGTTCTTACATTTAGGTCTTTTAAGCATTTTGAGTTGATTTTTGTGTATGGTGTTAGGGAGTGTTCTAGTTTCATTCTTTTACATGGAGCTGTCCAGTTTTCCCAGCACCACTTACTGAAGAGGCTGTCTTTTTTCCATTGTATATTCTTGCCTCCTTTGTCATAGATTAGGTCACCATAGGTGCATGGGTTTATCTTGGGCTTTCTACCCTGTTCCATTGATCTATATTTCTGTTTTTGTGCCAGTACCATACTGTCTTGATTGCTGTAGCTTTGTAGTATAGAAGCTTTTGCACAGCAAAGGAAACCATAAACTAGACAAAAAGACAGCCCTCAGAATGGGAGAAAATATGTGCAAATGAAGCAACTGACAAAGGATTAATCTCTAAAATATACAAACAGCTCAAGCAGCTCAGTATCAGAAAAACAAACAACCCAATCAAAAAATGGGTGTAAGATCTAAATAGACATTTCTCCAAAGAAGACATACAGATGGCCAAGAGGCACATGAAAAGCTGCTCAACGTCACTAATTATTAGAGAAATGCAAGTCAAAACTACAATGAGGTATCACCTCACACTGATCAGAATGGCCATCATCAAAAAATCTACAAACAATAAATGCTGGAGAGGGTGTGGAGAAAAGGGAACCCTCTTGCACTGTTGGTGGGAATGTAAATTGATATAACCATTATGAAGAATCGTATGGAGGTCCCTTAAAAATCTAAAAATAGAATTGCCATATAACCCAGCAATCCCACTACTGGGCATATACCCTGAGAAAACCATAATTCAAAGAGTCATGTACCACAATGTTCATTGCAGCACTATTTACAATAGCCAGGACATGGAAGCAACCTAAATGTCCATCAAAAGAGGAATGGATAAAGAAGATGTGGTAAATATATACGATGAAATATTACTCAGCCATTAAAAGGAACGAAATTGGGTCATTTGTAGAGATGTGGATGGACCTAGAGACTGTCATACAGAGTGAAGTCAGAAAGAGAAAAATAAATATTGTATACTAACTCATATATGTGGAATCTTAAAAAATGGATAGATGATCTTATTTGCAAAGCAGAAATAGAGACACAGACATAGAGAACAAACATATGGATATCAAGGGGGAAGGGGGGATGGGATGAATTGGGAGATGGGGATTGACATATATACACTACTGATACTATGTATAAGATAGATAACTAATGAGAACCTACTGTATAACACAGGGAACTCTATTCAGTGCTCTGTGGTGACCTAAATGGGAAGGAAATCCAAAAAAGAGGGTGTATGTATAGCTGATTCACTTTGCTGTATGGTAGAAATTAACATGACATTGTAAAGCAACTATACTCCAATAAAAAAAATACTATGTACTTCAATTTAGCAATTGATCTCATATCATAGCCCATGTATCCATCAGGGTTCTACCATCTACCACAGAAACAGACTGTCTCTCTCTCTCTCTTTCTCTCTCTCTCTCTCTCTCTCTCTGCAGTAGGTCCCCAACATAGGAACAAGTTCTATTCCAAGAGCATGTTCGTAATTCCAATTTGTTCGTAAGTCTAACTAAATTAGCCTAGGTACCCAACTAACACAACTGGCTGTATAGTACTGTACTATAATAGGTTTATAATACTTTTCACACAAATAATATGTACATAAAAAACAAACACAAAAAATAAAGAAAACATTTTAAACTTACAGTACAGTGCCTTGAAAAGTAGAGTAGTAGAGTACAACTGCTGGCATACAGGGGCTGGCATGCATGTTTGCGTCTTTGAAAGTTCGCAACTTGAAGTTTTGTATGTAGGGGACTTACCTTATATGGATACAGAGGGCTGATGGTATTCATTGTACTGTGCCATTTATATAATGGACTTGAGTATCTCTGGATTTTGGTACATGACCCCTGAAGGTTGCTTGCTAATATCATTGATAACATTGATGATGGTAAATTCTTTGTAGAGGCATCTGAGTAGAACATCACAGTATCCACAACACTGATATAAAGTAAAGAAGGTCAGAAGAAAGACACATTTGAGGGGTAGAAGTTAAGGTGATGTGGGGAAGAAGTGATGGTTATGAGGAAATTAAGTATTATGTTTTACCTATGTTAGACTGAAATGGCTATTTGATATAAAAATTTGAATGGCGAGTAACTATAAATGGAGAAATACATTTGGGTTACTAACCTATAGATAGAATTAAACTCAATGGGGAAAGATTAAAATAGGATATAATTTAACTTTCAGTTTTTTGGATTGGGGTTGGTTTGGGGATTTGGATTGGAAGTACTGGAAAATAATTCCCTTGAGTGTGACTTTTCTCTGTTTTATTTATTTCTGTATTTCTAGTACCTGGAAAAAGGTCTGGCATTTACTTCTTAGTGATTAAATATTTATTGAATGAATAGACTTTGAAATTATATAGCTAATATGAATTAGTTTAGTAATTTAAATCTTTTATCCAAATATTAGTCATACATCCTCAGAAGCTCTGGTTTGAGAAATATTATTTAGAATATATAACCTTCATTACCCTCAAATTGTCAAGGTATATTTTTTTAAGAAGGTTTCATTTACATGCTTATTTCCTCTGATATAGTTAATAAGAAAAATAAATATTCATTCCTTCAATGAACATTTATATGGAACCTATTATATGCAAAAATGAGTCAGGCTAGGCTAAGGTATGGTTCAATAGCAAAATAATACAAATACATTGACCTCCCTTTGGAGTCAGGCTGATGGAATACCCATTATCTCAAAATTTATAAGTCGACATGGCTGAGAAAAAAGAGAGAACTGGATAGTTTGCAATTAAATATTTTAACCCTGAAATCATTACATTAACAACTACTGGGTAATCTGATGGAGGATTAAAATAAAAAAATATGGACCAAAGATGAGTCAGCCCAATTTTCCCAGCCAAAATCTCAGACGTACATGTGAACCAAGAGAAAAATAGCAGGGGCTTCCCTGGTGGTGCAGCGGTTATGCACCCTGGTGGTGCAGCCAATGCAGGGGACACGGGTTCGAGCCCAGGTCCCGGAAGATCCCACATGCTATGGGGCAACTAAGCCCGTGCGCCACAACTACTGAGCCTGCACTCTACAGCCCACGAGCCACAACTACTGAGCCCATGCGCCACAACTACTGAAGCCCACGTGCCTAGAGCCTGCGCTCCAAAACACAATATCCTGGAAGAGAAAGCAGACCTCCATATGGTTATACCAGGCAGAACACAGAAGAGCAGATCCCATGTGACCTACTGATATCACCTGGCAGCGGAATTGTAGTACACCACCAGCATCCATGGGGTGAGGAAAGGGTGAGTGTTGGGTGGAAGATCTACTTCCTTCATGGATTAATGAAATTGCATGAATAAGTGTGGTTTTTCCTTTGGGTTTTGGCTGAAGTGGGGCAGATATTGCCAAAACATTTTGTTGTTGTTGTTTTCAGGCTACTCTTTTCCTGGTCCTTTAGCTAGAGGTATCAGGCTCTTCTTGGAGCTATTTTTTGTGCATACCTGTTGATGGTTCCAGGTTGTAGCTTTCTGCTGCACTCTGTCCAGATTATATAGGAGGCAGTAAGAAGACCCAGAGAACTAACTGGATTTTGTTTTACAAGTGATGAGGTTCCTAGGTGGGCCACCTTTTTTCTTTTTTTAAACCACCTTTCAGAGTCTTCCTATGTTTGTTTGATTAGGTTCAAGGTTTTTATTTGTAACTGGGAGGACCTGGAGGAAAGGGGCTACTCTCTTATATTAGAACAAGGAGTTAAGGATCAGTTTTAAGTCTTGTTGGTGAAAAAGGGCATCGTGTGAAGATCTGTCCTTTACTGTGGGTATCCTGTGTGGAAAGGCATTCCAAATATGAACGAAGCCTGGAAGGATTGAAAGTGCAGAACTAAGGAATGATGAATAGTCTGGGGAAGATTGTAGCAGATACTGCAGGACTCCACAAATAATCCCTCACAGAGCTCTGCAAACTGACACCAGCAAAATGGAACTACCGGAGATTTAATGCTGGAAGCAGCCCTCAGCCAATGATGTAGTAAGAGATGGTATGTAAATACCTCAGCTTCCTCACTCACAGTTGGGATAACTGATGAAATTTGTTTCCACTAGTTTTAGAGAGAGCTCTAAAGGTACTAGTCTCATTTCCCACAGTGCACAATGATTATTTAATTAGAAACTTCATGTAGCACCCTCTTCCACCCCCAGCCTCACTCTGCATTTTAGAAGATTTGCAAATATATGCCATAACTCCATGATGCCAGGAAAACTCTATCTGCAAAAGTTTTCACACTGAAATTAAATGCTAGAATATCCATTTACTCTCTTGCTCCACACACAGAAAATAATTATAACACATATGAAAATTTTAAATTTCAATACATATTTACTTTGAAGCATTTTTTCATCCTTGAAACATCCGAAGGAGACCTGGGGAGTAACAAAGGCAAAGCTGGGAATCCTTGGCTTGAAGAATAATATTTTCTTATAATCAGTCATTTCTGTTACAAAAGTTATATGATACTAAGGTCATTTAGTACATCTCTGCATATTTCTACCCAGATCTAACTTGAGTAACTCAGATAGCCACTCCTTTATAAAATATCACTGAGGTTACTTTCTTCTCAAATATACAAACAACAAATAGTTGAAATGGCCTAAGATGTAATGGTCCTGTGATGTAAACCCCATATTTGCATATTTATTGTTTGAACCAGAATTTAAATCTTGTGTGGATCTTAATCCTTTATTCACTCTTTTACAATGTGATGGATAAAGCTAAAGGATGGGTTTGAAGACAAGCTTTACCACTTCAGGATTCCATGATAATAGGCACATTATTTCATTATTATAAGCCTCAGCTTCTTCATCTTTTTTTTAAAGTATATTCAACAAACTTTATTGACAAAGTAATTTTTTGCTTTTATTGAGGTATAATTGCCATATAACATTATATTAGTCTCAGGTGTACAACATAATGATTCAATATTTGTATATATTGTGAAATGATCCTCATAATATGTCTAGTTAAAATCCATCACCATCAATAGTAACAAAAATCTTTTTCTTGTGATGAGGCCTTTTAAGATTTCTCTTAGCACCTTCCAAGTATGCAGTACAATATTATTAACTATAGTCACCATCTCAGCTTCTTCATCTTTAAAGCAAGAATGGTAAGCTTTTCCAGCCTGCCTCAGAGAAGAGTTATAAAGAGTGAGATAGTTTATATGAGTATATTTTCTAGGATATAAAGAGTTTCCATAGAACTCATTCTTATTATCATCAATATTAAATTCACTATTAAGGTGGTCAGCTAGAATATTTAAGTCATCCCCCAGGCTCACTGTTTTCTATCTGAATTCAATCTCAACTTGTCAAAATGTTACCCACAACCTTCAAAACAACGATTTGTGAAATTATTCATATAAACATATAATTCATATAACATATAAATCTAGAAAATCTAAATGGTAGATTTAAGTCCCATGATGACTGTGAAATTACAGAGATTCTGGTGAAAACAGTGAAATCACCAACTTAGATAAGGCAAAGTCTTCCAGTGCCACTGTGTTTATGTTTGTCTGTATTCCTTAAATATATTTTTAAGTTTTGAAGAGTTTGTTCTAACCACATGCCTATAAGAAAGTTATAAATATTAACAGATGCAACACACAGCAAGGAGAAACTTTGTATAATGTAATAATTTTCATGTTTTTCACTGAAATACTCATATCGGCATAGGACAGTGAATGTATAACCCCCCTGAGATCAAGTGCCTTAGCCTGAAGCAAACCAGATATAAGAACAAACATTCTTTGAAGTCGCTTTTTTCATATTAAAAAAATTCACATATTTTTGCATTCTGCTCCATAATATATCTTTGCTTATTTTAATATGAAAGTAATGTGTTTTTCTAAAATCTTCAAAGTTGATGTTCCAAGACTTAATTATCAGAGCAGTCAAGCTCCAAAGTATGTTAAACCTTGAAGCAAAGGAGATGTGATCTACCAAGGTCAAAATTCAGATTAGAGAAGAAGAGGAACCTGACAAACAGGATGAAGGTATCTGCACTGATGCACCCTGGATTCCCTGTGCTGCAGAAATTTCCCGCTTATCCCTATAAAAAGCTGATATGTCCTCCTTGCTTAGAGATAATGCACACAAAACAGGTTCCCTCCACCTCAGGTTATTTCCTCAGCATGTCTCCTGGAAAAAAGGCTTGTAATGAGGGCTAAGTCAAAACATACCCTAGTTGAAGATATGCTGAACCTAATGAAAGAGAGAATTATTATACCACAAAAGAGGTGCAAGACCCAGCTGGCATATACTAGGCAGAGCTAGGGAAGTATGTGTGTAATTGGGTTCTGAGAGTGCTTGATAAAGTGAGGTGGAAATAAAGTTGTATATGGAAGAGCTTACTGATTTGTAAGCACTCTTCTTGGTTACAGGAATTAATATCCTGGCAAGGAACCTAGGTGATGGTATGAGCTTACTAATAGGATGGCTTCTAAAAGTGTGAAAACAAGATATGGTCCATATTAATCTGGAGGAACAAATGGAGGAAGAAGTGATTAAAAGGCTCAGAAAAGTGAACGTTATGTAAGGCCAGAAAATGAAACATGATTATTTTCTATAGGAAGGAAAAGAATATGAACTGTTTTCCAAGGCCATAAGGAATACACAGTTGCTAGAGGCACCAGATCACTCAAGTGAGTGGTGCTTCAATGTATGCCAGGGCTAACAGTGCTAGAGGCTGTTAGGAATCTCACAGATAGTAATGGCAATGAAGAGATCTTAAAACAATCAAGTCATGGTGGTAAATACTGTACTTCGTAGCAAGTAGCTGTATACAATTAATATAATGAGTGGTAAGAGGGCAGCCAGGCAAGTCTGACCTACAGAAAATATGTTGATGTTTAATAGAACATAATGTCCTTCCGGGCAGAAGAGATGAGCAACCAGCAAAGATACTACTTAACTTATACCATGAAAAGAAATCAAGAATGGATAATCAAGAGTTTGATAACAGTTACCCCAATTAAAATAAAAAAGCCATGTTTCCATGCCAAATTTCTGAAAAGGAAATAATTTTTAGATCTAGAAACCCACGAACCAAGTAGAGGTGGGTGCCCTGGAAAAAGGTCACTATAACACATCAGTAAGTATACAAAATCATAATCCCTACAATCCTACAACAGAAGGACATATTACCATTTATTAAGGTAACTATGCACTGGAAGAAAAAGAAACATTTCAAGGACTATTGAACTCAGAGTGCAAGCTGACATTGACATCAAGACCACTGTTACTTACGGCACTATGATTACTCTGAGATTTCTGACTTGACTCCTAACAGGTGTTTCTGCCACTGCTCTTATCCTCATAAAATCCATTTTTCTAAAATCAGATTTTTTTCTTTCATATGAATCAGATTGTGTTAGTCTTCTGCTTAAAATCTTCCATTGCTTTTACTTTTTTTCTTAACAGCCCATTTCCAAAGTTCTTAATTCTTTCTTATAGATCTGAATGTCCTACTGGAATAATTTTCCTTCAGGCTGAGGAATTTTCTTCAGCATTTCTTTTAGTTAGGAATGGCTGTGATTAATTCTCTCAGCTTTGATTTATCTAAAAATATATTTGCTTCACATTCATTCATAAACAAAATTTTTAGTAGATATAGAATGAGAATTCTGTGTTGATTATTTTTTAACATGCACTATAAAGATATTAATTCACTATATTATGGAGCCCATATTTTGTAATGAGAAATCAGCAATCATTCTAATTATTGCCATATTTCCCCACCCATGTAATTTGTTATTTTTACCTTCACTGCTTTCACGATTTTCCATTACTGTAGTTGCGTTTTCAGCTGTTTCGCCACGATGTCCCTAGAAATGTTCTTTTCTTATCTATTCTTATTTAGGTTAATTGAAGTTTTTAAATCTTTAGAATTACATATTTCAAAAAATTGGTAAAATTTTGATAGTTATTTCTTTAAATATTTTTTCACCCCAGTTCCTCCCTCTTTTCCTTATAGGTGATGTTAAAACTCGACTTTATCTCAAATTTCCCTAAAGATCTGTATATTTTATTTTCAGTCTTTTTCTTTCTTTTTTTTTCAGAATAGATAATTTCCCTTTATCTATTTTCAACTTTACTGCTTCCTTTCTCATCTCCATTCTGTTGTTAAGTTTAGGGAATTTAAAATTTCAGATATTGTAGTTTTCAGTTTTAAAATTTATACTTGGTTCTTCTTTTTTAATAGATCTCATTTCTCTGTTGATATTTCATGTATAATCATTCACTATTACCATATTTTTCATTCCATCATTGAATATAGTTATAATAGATGTTTGATATTCTTTTTTTCTCAATTAAATATTTGTCTCAAATCAGGGTTGGTCTATATGGATTTTCTTTTCTTTTGAGAATGGGTCATATTGTCCTAATTATTCTTTTACTGAATAATTTTGGATTGTATCTCAGATATTTTATGTATTATATTCTGAATGTCTAGATTCTATTTTCTTCCTCTGAAGAATGTTGTTTTTTGTTTCTTTGTTTCTTTGTTTTCAGGCTTTAAGTTGGTTGGACTCAAACTGCAAGGTCTGTCTCTTGGGTAGCAGTTCAAATTTCCTCTCAGTTCTTTTATCCTTTACTGGGATGCCTTGACTCCAACCTGTGCATGTGTAATTTAGGTGTCAGTCAGCTATTTAGGCATAGTTTACACACAAAATTCGTGATAACCCATCTTCCTTGCTTCACGGTTCTCTAGTGTCTGAAGTACTACCATAAATTTTCAGCTGCTGTAGCTCTCTCAGACTCTGTCTTCTGATTTTCTAAAGCCAGGAAGATGGCAAATTTTTAGACACTCTGTATGTGCTGAATATGTCCTGCCCTCAGGCGAGAAACAGTAAAATGGAAAGCCCACCCTGTCCCGTTCCCTCTTCTAAGTCTTGACATCCTTCCAGAATCTGCCTGCATTTCTGCACACTGAATACCTTCAGATATTTGTGCTTTTTGCTTTTTAATATTTTGTGCAGAGTTGAGAGTTGTTCTACAAGAGGGTCAATCCAAGATGAACTTATTTTACGATAGAATGTTGCACTCTCAACCAATGCAATTCAGTTAAAACCCAGATCCCTCTCAATGACGTTTGACTACCAAAATCTGGCTCCTATTTAACCCCTACCACATTTTCTTTCATTTTTCCATTTGCTTGAAACTTACCGACTACACCAGTAAGTTTTACCATAAACATTATAAGCTAGCTCCTCTCAGAAAATCTTTTTTCTTGCTTTTTTTCTGCCTGGGATTTCTGATCCTAACTCTTCACTTACATGGCTGTTCATTTTCATTAAATTAACATTTTATATGTCACTTCTCTGAGAAGCCTTACATGATCATTCAATCTCAAGAAGGGTTTTGTCACAATCCCTCTGTTCCTGTCACATAGTTTCATTTTTCTCTTATCATATATTACCATTTTAATTCATTTAATAAATTTATTCATATTTTATAACATTCCTTCCCCATCTATAATTTAAGCCAGAGATCAGCATTTCAACTATTTTGCTTACTGGATCCCAACAGCAGAAAATAGTGCTTTGACACACAGAATGTATTTAATAAATAATTTATAAGTTTTGGGGGGCATTAGGTAAATAAAAGCATTTTTTAAGGACATCATAAATGTGATTTTGTCTACTAAAAATTTAATACATGTAAATGTATATACATTATTCCTCTGGAATTTTACTTGGATATGCTTGAGTAAAACTACCCAATGTCCTCTATTACAAGAAAATTTATACATATTTTTCTTTCCTCAAGGCCTCAAGGACTTTTGTGAAGTCCCATTACAATTAATTTAATTAAGAAACAAAGAAGGAAAGCAAGAAGTGTTCTATTGGTGTCAAAGACCAGACTGGAGCAAATTTAATCAAATTTGAACAAATGACACTCTTAAACCCAAAATGGGTATAGGAATCACACATAATAAACTTACTAGAAAGAACTTCTGGATAATATATTTTAGATGATAGTTTATAATTTTTTAATTGTATAATCATTGTGTTTCTTTCAGCCTGGACAGATAGGCAAAATGTTCTGCATTTGTTTTACGACAAGTGATTATTTTGTACAGGACATTTACTGATTACTCTGGAATCCAGGGGTGGGTGACAAAGCTCATCTCATTTCTTTCCTCTCCTTCCATCTTATTTACTAATTTACATATAGATGGTCTTGTGTCAGACAAATTCTTATTTGAATCTGAATTGTGCTGAGACCAGAAATATTTGCAAATGTTTCTGGACATATCATGAAGCATCTTGTTAATTTGTACCTTCCAAATTTACACACATACAGACATTCCAAATACTGTCCTCAGCTCAAGCAAGATGCCACAATTACTCTATAAAAGGGGTTTGTCAAAAGATCTATGTGAGGGTCTAAAACTGTTAAAAAACCTGCAGGGTTTTTCTGCATTTAAAAATTTCCATTTCATTATACACTAATCTTATGCATACATTACTTTAAGAGGAATTATACTTACATTAAAAATAAATTATTTAACTTTTCTAAAGACATGAGGAAATCTTCCTCATTTAGAAATCGTACTTCTTCTTGAAAATTTAGATAGAAAAAATCAAACTGGGTACTTAAACTGTAGGTAATAATTTCTTATGCATTTTCTTAACTGGAATTCCACATAATTAAGGTCTCCTCATAGCTTGGTATACTCTTCAGAAAAAAAGATTTCTCTCTCTCTTTCAAAGAGATGCTATGTGAATGTCTAATTGCTTATTTCGGTTTTTATCTTGTCAATGGTATATCTTCAGTTAAATGTATAAATCTTAATTTCAAGTTTCTGTGAAATAATGAAAGGCACTTTTTAAAGTTGGTTATTAACAGTCATTCTTTTTTTAAGCAAATTCACCAAATGAAATTCCAGTTTTACACAAGAGATGTATTTATAGATTTGCTAATATTTTGTCGAGGATATTTGCATCTATGTTCATCAGTGATATTGGCTTGTAATTTTTTTTAGTGATATCTTTGTCTGGTTTTGGTATCAGGCTGATGCTGGCCTCGTAATATAAGCTTGGGAGAATTTCTACCTCTGCAATTTTTTTTTTTTAGGAATAGTTTGAGAAGGATAGATGTTACCTGCTCTCTAAATGTTTCGTACAATTCACATGCAAAGCCATCTGGTCCTGGGCTTTTGTTTGTTGGGAGGGTTTTTTTTTTTTATTACCTATTCAATTCATTACTGTCAATTGGTCTGTTCATATTTTCTATTTCTTCCTTCTTCGGTCTTGGGAGATGGTACATTTCCAGGAATTTGTCCATTTCTTATAGGCTGTCTGTTTCATTGGCTGGCCACCATGGGTTTAAAGGTAGATGTGGCTGGCCCCCAGTCTGGCTGGTTTCCGGGCCACGCATTGCCTTGGGTCCTGGAATGTGTGAGATTTTGTGTGCGCCCTCTAAGAGTGGAATCTCTATTTCCTACAGCCCTCTGGCTCTTCTGAAAGTATGCCCCACTGGCCTTCAAAGCCAAATTTTCTGGGGGCTCATCTTCCCTGTGCATTCCTCCCAGGGCTGGGGAGACCAATGTGGGGCTCAGACCCCTCCCTCTTTGGGGAGAACCTCTATAATTGTAATTATCCTCCTATTTATGGATCTCCGACCTGGGAGTATGGGTCTTGACTGTACTGTGTCTTCACCCCTCCTACACATCTTTTTGTGGTTCCTTCTTTATATCTTTAGCTGTAGACAATCTTTTCTGCTGGTCTTCAGGTCTTCTCATACATACTTGCTCTGTAAATGGTTGTAATTTTGGTGTGCCCCTGAAAGGAGGTGAACTCAAGGTCTTTCTACTCTGCCATGTTGGCTACTCCTCCCATTAGTCATTATTCTTGAGGAAACTTTTTTTTTTTTTTGCTGCATCAAGTCTTTAGTTGTGACACGTGGGGTCTTCGATGTGGCATGCAGGATAATTCATAGCAGCGTGAGGGCTCTTCACTGCAGTGCGGGCTTCTCTCTAGTTGTGGAGTGCGGGTTTTTTCTCTCTCTGGTTGTGGTGCATGGGCTCCAGAGTGCGTGGGCTCTCTCGTTGAGGCATGTGGCTTCAGTAGCTGTGGCGCACATGTGGGATCTTAGTTCTCCGACCAGAGATTGAACCCATGCCCCCTGCATTGAAGGATGGATTCAGGGATCACCAGGGAAGTCCCTCTTGAGGAAACTTTAAAGATTATTAAATGATGCCATAACATTTTTTACAATCTAACTTATTCCTCAATTACCCTGATTTTAATATTTACACTGAAAAAGAGGCAAAGTATTCCTGTCTTATAAATAACTTATAAATGTACTTCAGTACATTTTCACTTTTTTATTGGTACTATTGCACAATATTTAATTAAGAAGATATTTGTAAGCTACATGTATCTGAAAGAGAATAGTAAAAAAAAATATTGTAGTTTTGGATAATTAAGTACATATATCATGTGAGTGCTGATTTTAAATTTTTTCAAGAAATAGCCTATTCTATGACACATTTTTAGAACTAAAATAGGCTGATAATTAGATGCATTTAAATTAGTTTAGTTTAGGAAACACTAACTGGTCTCCCAGTCAAAAAATGGCAAACTGAGTACATATTGCAAGCACTCATTCCAAGGGTTCCATTCAAAGGAAAACAAACAAACAAATAAACAAACAAACATAGATTAGATTTGAAAAAGTAAGAATAAAATCATAACAGCAAAGAGAAAACATCAGGGACATTCTCAGGGTTGTCCTCTGGGTGTATGGGATGTCAGGAAAGCATTTTTTGGTAGGACCCTTGTCTATATAAACAGTTTGATTTGACAGTGTATTATAAAATTCATTGGCCCATGTGAGATATATTGATTTTCCAATAAAAAATTATAATAATCGATAGAGAAGAGGTGCTAGCTCATGTGTTTTATTGTCCAATCACATGAAGATTTTCCATAGTGTCCAGGTACCATCATGTTACTGTTCATGTCCAGGAACGCATTTTTTTGTGTCCTTTATCTTTTTTTATTTATTTATTTTTTTGCGGTACACGGGCCTCGCACTGTTGTGGCCTCTCCCATTGCGGAGCACAGGCTCCGGACGTGCAGGCTCAGCGGCCATGGCTCACGGGCCCAGCCGCTCCGCGGCATGTGGGATCTTCCCGGACCGGGGCACGAACCCGCGTCCCCTGCATCAGCAGGCGGACTCTCAACCACTGCACCACCAGGGAAGCCCTGTGTCCTTTATTTTTAAATTAACTGATGCTGGGTAATTTCATATCTCCCAACACTTATGGTGTTGCGTTAAACAACATCAATCCAAATTCATACATTCAGGCCCTAACCTCTAGTACCTCAGAATATAACCTTATTTGGAAATAGGGCTGGTGCAGATGTAATGAGTTAAGTTTAAGATGAGATCATACTGGAGTAGGGTAGATCCCTAATGCAATATTACTGGTGTCCTTATAAAAAGGGGAATTTTGGACACAGAAATGTACACAGGAAGGACACCATGTAAAGACTGGACTTATCCTGCCACAAGCCATGAAACTGTGAGAAACTACGAGATAGACCTGGAAGAGATCCTTCCCTAACACCTTGAAAGGAAGCATGTCTCTGCTAATACCTTGATCTCAGACTTCTGGCCTCCAGAACTGTAAGACAATACATTTTTGTTGTCTAGGCCACTTAGTTTGTGGTATTTTGTCATGGTAGCCCTAGAAAACTAATATACATGAGAAGAAGGTAGCCACGTGGTATTACCTGCAATACCATGGCTCTTTAGAGATAATGTTTATGAAAACAATAAAGTTCTTCAGCTTCTGCTATTCTCTAATACCATTTATTTATTGCTTTTTACATCATTCCTTGCGATGCTGCATCTTTCTTCACGCTTCTGGTAAATACTGGTTTCCAGTGTTCTCACAAAGGTTGCTGTGCTTTGCTGATAATGACTATGAATGAAAGCCCTGGCCTGTTATGCAGGAAAATGTGAGCAATAATTCATTTTCTATTCATGTTGAATTTTCTGTTCAGAATTTTATAGGGCAAAGGTAGAGCAACACATCTTTCTAGATCTTCATGAAGTCTCTAGGCCAGAATCACCACATTATTGAATGTGATCTCTTTCACTGTTGATTGCGCACCTGCCTTCCACACATCATTACCAGTGTGGAGGACACTCAAAGAATCCATTGATGAAGTAATAAGAGTGGTTTTGTTTGCCAAAGTTCTACTTGTCTGTCCCTCCTTTGCATGTCTTAAGATTCTTCCAGTAGGGCAAAACATTTCACACGTATCAGAGGCAAGAGAGAACATTAATTGGAATGGCCGATTGGCACTGCAGAGCAAAGGTCTCCAAAGTCCTATTGAGGACAAAGGAGAAGTCATCCTTGGATGAGTGCCTGACATGTGATGTGGAGCTTACAAGGGCTAAAAGATGACTGCTGCCATCACCGAGGTGTTGGTGAGAACATGGATGGATGAAAACCCAGATATAGGTCCATGCGTGGGGAAATCAGTGATGTACCACTGATATCCCAGAGCCCTGAGCTCTTCTTATGCCCAGTGTGAGAAACAGTCATATAAAATCAGCATGTTGGAACCACTCTGGACCCTGATCAGTCTCGCAAAAGAAGTAGGCAACTCAGTGGGAATGATTCGCTCACCAGGCTACCTTCCTAGTATGTGGCCAACTACCAGGTCTCTGGAGTGACCTGGCATGCCTCAGACTGATCCCGTGTGGTAGGTGCAGATGTAGAGCTGGAAAGCTTCCCAATGGATGTAAACGGTGACTCAAGACAAAGGTCTTGTCCTGGCTGCAGGACCCCTGTCTTCAGTTCTTCCAGTCTGGCTAGTCTCTGATAATAGAGGGGGACTAAGAAAGTTTTACGGAAAGTATTCTAAACCATGGGTTACCTCATGTGTAGGGCTTGGGTCAGGTCCTCTAAAATGCCCCAGTGTAAGTGTGGTATTGCTATGAAGTCCAATAGTATTCTTCAGTTTAATTATGGCAGCACACATATCTGCATTTACCAACTGTTTTATCTGGCAATAAATAAACAAGAAATATTTTTTAAAAAGAAACACTAAATTTTAAAAGTGTTGGAAAAATGTAATTTGTGCTATCAATGGTCCAAAAATCTTAAGACTACATGAGAGGTAGCAAGCATGTAAAATCCAATAGATGGAGAACATGTATATTATGAGCATAGATTTTCCTAGGGTAACTCTGGATTAAATGTGATCTACAAAAAACTTGATAAAGCTGGGAACAATTACTAAGATGATTTTTTTATAACTGGTATTTGTATAAGTAGATGGTTAATATTGTTCCTTTCTCAGGGAAAAATAAAATAGCTGGCAGGAGTGGTTTTTGCTTCCAAAATAAAGCTTAAGAATTGGTCTCTAAGAAGAGGAAGAGAGGGCTTCTCTGGTGGTGCAGTGGTTGAGAGTCCACCTGCCGATGCAGGGGACACGGGTTCATGCCCTGGTCCGGGAAGATCCCACATGCCACGGAGCGGCTAGGCCCGTGAGCCATGGACGCTGGGCCTGTGCGTCTGGAGCCTGTGCTCCGCAACGGGAGAGGCCACAACAGTGAGAGGCCCGCGTACCGCAAAAAAAAAAAAAAAAAAAGAGGAAGAGAGGTGTTCTGGTATAGATCCTAGAAAAGGTGCCAGAGCAGGACAGAACAACAGAATAGGTGAAGGCACTAATATTTCCCTATTCTAAGAGAAATACCTGTCTTATTTTTCCAATTGTTGCCAATTTGAGGATTCCCTTTATTTTTTAATTTTTATTTTTTTAACATCTTTATTGGAGTATAATTGCTTTACAATGGTGTGAGGATTCCCTTTAGAAAGTCCCAGAGGAACTCTTTCCTCTTGATGGAAGTAATAACTAGTATTTCCATCTAAGGATAATATTAGTTGAAGAAATAGTTTCATGTAACTTCAAGAGAAACCTGTATCAACTTTTTATACTAAAAATAAAGCTCATGTGTTATAAATAGGAACACTCAAAAAAAAGATTATAGAACTTTGAAGGAAATGGATAGCATGAAAAAAAATGAATTAATATAGCATGCAAAATGACGTATAAGCAAAATAAGGAGACAAAACAAAACAGAGAAAAGAACAGTAGAAAAATAGGTAATTTAGGAAACCAAAACTATGCTTTAATAAATTCTAATTACTATCTTCAGATCCAAGGGGAAATTTTCGACTTAAAAAATAAAATTAGTTTTGAAAAAAGTGCAAAGATTAAAAAATAGTTCTTATGAATTAAAAAAATGAATTCTGTGGTTAAAATAAACAGTATTTAGGTTGATTAATTATTCAGCGAAAGATTGTCTTCAAGTTTTTTCAGTGTCACTGTGGCGTTTTTGTCCTGTGTCAGCTTATCCAAACTAAATCTATATTTCCCAGAAATCACAATCCTGAGTAGAAATAGTACAAAAGAGAAATTTGCATGGGCTTTAGGAGGTGGACATGAAACGGCAGCTTACTCTCTAAACGCTGGCCTGGTTACCTGTGGTGAAAGACAAACACAGAGGTGCCAGTGACTACTAGTATGTCCTCATTCTCCCTCACGCTGTGTTCAGCTCTTCTTCTCAACTGCTACTTTCATTACCAGATGCAGTGGCAGATTCCATAGCCTTCTCCACCAGTTCTTTCTGGTCTCATTCTAGCAGATTGAAACATCTGGCTTCCCACATTCCCTTGCAAGCTCTGATCTTTTCACCTGCATCAGTGCTTCCAGAGAAGTGATTATTGATTCTCTGATTCTCCAGCTTTCACTTTGGACTCTCACTTCCTCAGCTTCTCCCGCAACTGGGTAGGTTTCATTCCTAGAGTAAATCCTTCATTATATACTATTCATTGTAGTTCTTCTTCTCTGATTAACTTCTGATTGAGGCATCATTTCTCCCCTAATTTAAAATAGCAGGTATTTTCACACTATAATCTCTTCATCCTAAAAATTGCAGTAAGCAACTCAGTGACCCTCCCTATGAAGTGAATAGGAACAGCCCAGAGTTCATGCTTGCGTGCTCTTCCTGGAACAGAGCAACTATTTTATTTGTTTTATATTTGGGCTTCTATTATGATTTCATGCGAATCAACTGATCTGTGCTACCTATCCCATATTTAAAGAACACTGTACTAGACAATCTGCAATATCTCAAAGTCCTACTCAAAATGGATCCATTCACTCCAAAATAATGTTGGCAAAGGCTCTCTTCCTCTTCCTGCCACAGTGGTCTCCAAAATTTCATTCTCTTTACTAATATCTCTCAAAATATTCTTTCTGGAGAAACCATCTATGCTTACAATTTTATTGCCTACATGGTCACTGGTGACCTTCTATCTACAATTATAGCCTAGATGGCTCTCTTAAGTTATATATCCATATTAAACAACCTACTGGTGATCCTCATATATGTCACACAAGCAGCTTAAACTCAACAAATAAACCGCAGAACTAATTACATATTTCCATATTACCTCTAAACATGCATGATATTCCTGAAGACCCCTTTTCAATAATTGGAATCACCATCACTCAGTTACTTCTCAAAACAATAAACCAGACATTTCCCTAGTCTTTTCCCTTTTCCTCACTCCCCAGCCAGCCAAGAAATCCACCTGGCCTTAAAGCCCTTTATATCTGTCAACTTTCTCAATCCTCTCCTCTTCATTGTTAATGCTATTGTCTTTATTCAGGTTCTCATCACTACTTTTTCTTCCTTTTTAAACAGCTCTATTGAGATATAATTCATTTACCATACAATCCATCCATTTAAAGTGTACAGTTTTACGATATTAGTATATTCACAGATAAGTGCAACTATCTGCACAGTAAATTTTAAAACATTTTTACCACTTCAAAAATAAACATTATGCACTTTATCACCCACTTATTCCTTCACCCTACCCCCTACCCCCAGCTGTAAGCAAGCACTAATCTACTTTTTGTCTCCATAGATTTCCCTATTCTGGGTTTTCATATGAATTTAATCAGAAAATATTTCGATTTTTATGATGATTTCCCTTCACTTATCAAGGTTTATCCAACCTGTCACATGTAATAGTACTTTGTTCCTTTTTAATGGCCAGATAATATTCTATTGCATGGATACCCTATATTTTATTTATCCAGTCACTGGTTGAATGTCAATTTTGCTGTTTCCATCTTTTGGCTATTATAATTAATGCTGCTGTAATCATTTGTGTTAAATTTTTTGTGTAGACATATGTTTTCATTTCTATTGATTGCATAAGTAGGAATAGAATTGCTGCATAATATGGCAACTTTGTTTCACCATTTGAAGAACCTTCACACAGTTTTCCAAAGTAGATACATCATTTTACATCCTCACTCTTCATTTCTAACTTGGATTCTACTAACAAGTCTCCAGCCTTCAATTTCACCATCACTCCTTCACCCTAGCCTTCCAATCTAATCTCAGACTTGTTCAGTCTTGCCCAAGTATCATTATGTTACTCTCTGCATAAAACCCTCTTGAGTTCTTATTATCTTCAAGCTAAATTTACATTAGATTACAAACTCCTTGCATACATAGAAAGGTCTCTTTCTATATACTGTATACTTTATTTTAATGTAAATCCTACCTTACAGGAAAAACTACCTGAATTCATGCAAAGGTACTGTACTTACTATATAACTGCATGCTTTTACACCTGATGTTTCTTCAACCAGGACTTCTTTCTTCTTGTATCATTTGTTCATCAATCATCAAAAAATAACTGTGCTCAGTAATAATATCTACCAGGGTGATAATCTAGGTCAGCCTCCTTCAACTTCTTTTAGCATCTGTGCTCACTTCTAGCAAAGGACTCATGTTTAATTCTAATTTCTGATTTCCGTAATAGGTGCCTTTAAAAGACACTGAAAATTAATTTAAGTCAATGACTGTGCATTTGATTATCTTCTTGACTACCTGACAGATAGCAAGAAAACAATAATTATGTGCTAAATAAATGAACCATTTAATTAAAAAGATATTATTGAGTCACCTTGACATAAGACTATGTGAAACATTCTAGTTACTAAAATTACATTTTTATACAGGGAGCTGTACTTAACTTTAAATAACATCTAAGAAAATAAGGACATATAAATATTTGAATTAATTATTATTAAAATTTAGAGAAAATCATTTAATTAAATTTGCATGCTCTTATATTGATCTCATCCCTAGGATTATTGGCCTATAATTCTCTATTGGGATTGGGGACAATACGAATTCAGCTCATGTTTTTGAAGTGGTAAAAATGTTTTAAAATTTACTGTGGAAGTAATTGCACTTATCTGTGAATATACTAAAAGATCATAAAACTGTACACTTTAAATGGATGAATTGTACAGTAAATAATGACACCAACATTTGATTATACCAAAGTTTAGATAATAGTTTAGCAATTTAGAATTTTGCATGTGGCTATTTTCAGCCAGAGCTGCAAATATTTTCTGAGTGTAGCATGAATTCCCAGAAGGCAAGAAAGTAGTTCCATCAAAGGAAAATAAATAAATAAAATCAACACCTATATATTCAGAAATAGCAAGCACAGAGAGGAAGTTTTAAACTAGCTGTAGCTAAAGCTTGACAATTGCCTTTTATCAAGACTAAAATAACTGGGCACCATGGTACCACAGTTGTGAAAGCACCAGTTTGTTAAACCAGATGAGATTGACATATCAGATTAATAAATCAACAAAGATTGCACTGGAAGAACATCAAAATAAGTTTAATACTTACTCTGGGGGTTGAGAAAGAAGGGAGAGAGGTGGAAAAAATGAGGAGAGTTGGAAATAATAATGCCTTTTAATTTATTTTTATATTTTTCTAACTCTATTATCAACTAATAAAAATGAACATCTACTGAGCTACTCTAGATACTGATGGTCAATCTTAAAGTTCACATCATTTGACTGGCTGTTTTCACCTCCAGCTTCTACCTTTAAAATCTCCCATTTAATATGATTTATCTCATCATATACCTGAATGTAACAATGCTCAAAGTCATACAGCTAAAATACAGGTTTTCTGCCCCCAAATCTAATGCTGTCTTTAATATACCATGTTTCTTGTGACATACACATATACGAAAACACAGATTTGTGTATTTGTTTCCCTCACTATTTATACTCAGCAAATCCTGAATAAATAAGTACAGATTTTTTTATATTATATATTACTCTGCAGATAGTATGTTTTCTTCAACATTTTCTGGAACAGGTCTGTCATATGGTTGGTAATGAATAAAGATTTGTTTATTTTAATGAATAAATAGATTCATGATTGCAGCTTACTGTGGATATTTTATTTTAACTAAACAGAGATAAATGCTTAATTGCATGTAGTTCACTGAACTATTTATTCGATAGTTCATAAAGGGTAATACAGATCATTCTGAAATTTTGACTAAGGAGCCCAATTTTAATTCTGTTTTCTATTTTGTACATCTTTTAAAAGCTGAAGTAAATAGAAGGCAACAAGGCCAGTTTTTTTTGTCTTTTTATGGAAAAAGTCATATCAGTTGCAGATAATTTGGGGAAAATAAGATTAATCCAGAAAGAAATCTATTTTCCTTATTTTTTGAACAGATTTAATGACGCTTAATATAAAAAGGAAATCAGAAATCTCTGTTTTAGTTTTTAATCTTTTTATTTTCTTTATAGAAAGGTACAACTATTTTGATATGTAGTTTCTGTTATGGAAGGAATGGTAAACTTGACATTCTAAATCTACTCCCAGAAATCAGTGCCATTGGATACTCTCCAGGAACTCAATATTAGGGACCCGTGTGCATTCAAATATTGCAAATGAGTCATGTTTCTAACAATTCGAATAATGTCCAGGAACAGCAAGATCCTTTGTATGACATATCTTTATTTTATATGAAGTTTTCATGAAGTAAATAAAATGTCCCAAAAAAATACATGTTAGGTATATCAAGGGCGATGGACCTTAACATACCCTGGTAATATTTTAACATATCAAAATCATATTAAAGTACATAGTTGATGATATCAAAATAATTTAATGTGTAATATTTTGCCAAGAACTATCTAGTAAGTGGTATCATCTCCATACTCACCCTTTACAAAGCAAGACATTTTTCCATCTTAGATTAATTAGCAGTGAAATTCTGAGCTCAAAATATTTACCAGCCTCAGCTTTGTGTGTTTCTCAGTATGGATGTAGTGATGGCATCCAACCAAAATTCCTGAGCCAGTATTACCTGAAGCAAAGGCAATTCTAAGTGTTCAGAACCTTTCTAACCTCAGTTGGTTGTAGATTAAAATGAAATCAATTTTTTTTCTCAAGCTCTGGAACCTGGTGGGCCATTGAGGAAACTGAGTGCCTAAGTTATTGCCCAGTGGTAGCTACTAAATAGTCTATATTCTTAGGCTCTGCCTTGACATCTACTCTTAGAAATTATCATTAAATCATTGCGCCCAAATTCCATGCCAGGTGCTTCATATTAATTCTGATCCTTACCACAACCTTGAAAGATGAGTGCTATTAACCTCATTTAATGAGTAAGCAAAATGAGATTCAGAAAGTGTCCTTAAGGCAGTTAGCCAGCTAGAATTGAATGTAATATTAGCAACAAGGTATTATTAATTGTTAATAATTACGTGTTGCTATAATTCTTAAAAATAACTAGTATTATTAATATAGCAAAAACATATAGAGCTTACTATGTACCATGTACTCTTTCACATATTAACTATCTCAAAACCATCTTGTTCATTTCAAAAATAAACCCTTTTTACAGAAGAGGAAACTGAAGTATAGAGAGTACAAGTCACATAACAGAGCTATTTTTGACAGGTAGAACTAAAACCTACACATTTTGATTTCTAAATCTGTGCTCCTACTTCACTACCATGTGTACTCCAAATGGGTCTTCTAATTAGTACACTAAATCCATTCCAGAACTGAAGCCTGACCCCCAAACCCTGGCTGTATGGCTGAAAGACAAAGGACATGCTAACATCCAAGTGTTTGGACTCTGTCGATTCCACCACCATTTGATTTGCTTGTCTAAGCAGGAAGCTTGAGAAGCACTACTGCCTAAATCACAACTGTACTTGCAATATCCTTTAGACTCACCTATGTACGGAACTCAAGAGACAAACTTTTCAAATATTTTTTCAGGAACCTCTATCCTTTCCTCCTGAATATCCTATGGTCATATGGTATACCCCACCTACTAAAAGAATCAAGGTCAATTCTCTCACTCCTCTGGAAGAGTGAAAAATAGGGACTATAGAGCTAAATATATATTTCCTCTATTCCTAAGGAAATGAGAGAAAGGAGACTCTGGATCTGCTTTTAGACATGTGGTCCTGTCCAGCAATTAAGAATAGGATGTTATAATATCTTAATGATATCTGATGACATATCTTCCTTGTAATTAATATTTAGTGGTAGATATTTCTGGGTAAAGATTCATATTTCTGGGTAACTGCCACTGTCTTCTCTCAATTTTTTCTACTGTGAGAACATAAACTAACATCTTATGCAGGTTGTGATGGTCACTCTCCTTCCAGTGACATACCTGCTACCAAGCTATGATAACAGAACACGGTGCCCCTAGCTTGAATCCTATGATGTAGTAGTGATTAGGTATGTTAATCCATGGAGCAAGGAGTAATATGGACAATTCATCAAAAGAATATGACTGGTTAAGCTTTTATAAGTCTTGGATTTTAGCCCCCAAATTGGGACTTATTTTCCTCATTAATGAAAATCAATTGGCTGATTTCTCAATGATGTTTACAGGATTCCAGGCAAATCTCTCAAAATTTCTAGCCTTCAGTTTCATTCAAATGAAATAGAGATGACGACATTCATCAAAAAGTGTTGCTGGGAGGTAAAAATGAGATTTAGTAGCTTTAATATGTAATGATTCTATAAATATGACTCTCTCCTGTTCTTTCAATTTCTTTCTCCAAATTTAATTGCTCTTGAGACTAAGCAAAGCCAGAAACATTATACTGCTTCCCCGTTCACAAGCAGCCCTCCTTATCAAAATGCTTTGATCACAAATTCACCAGTGGATGGCAAATTGAGAGGCTGCCCTTTCAGGTAGAAGTGATCTTTGAAACTGAATCTACAGGACATAGTGGTCCACTGATGTTGGACTTCAATCAGATAGTTTGACGTTCTCTTCAGCCCAAGAATGAAAGACAAATGAGATATGATTCCTAAGAGTATTGCTAATGCTTGGACCAGTCAAAACAATAGTAAATATCAAGGCCTTGAGAAAAAATAGTATTCTAAAGACCTGACAAAGTATAGAAATTCTGAAATGCATTTGCTAGATTAATATTGTGGTACCACCAAAGTAACTTTTCTGTTCCTAATTATTTTCATGCTTTCATTTTATGAAAAATCTAATCAGATAAGAAATAGAGTTGCCTTAAATGTGAAAAATACATGTAGCATTTCATATACCAGAATATCACCAATGGTGAAGAGCACAATGCTAAGGAAGTTTTTCAGATGATACTTACAAGAGTACACTGTTACCTGATAGTGAGCATTGTTTGAAATACCCATTTGAAGCTATCCAGAAAGAAAGTACACTTTTAGAGTAAACAGCAATAACACCTGTCAGAGAGGGTGATTCTGAAACTCTGAAATACAGTTAAATACCATGCTACATATAGGGATGTATTTTAAAACAATCCAGGGACAAGTCTAACCTTTGTTGGAAGAATATTCTCCAGGAGTCTTGTATGTTTCTTCACAATTTGTGAACAGGGGCATTGATGGACTTTGTTTTACACTGTCTTTACAAAGATTGTATACTGATCAGCTTTGGAGCTGCCTCTGCCATTGGAACAAATAGAAGGCATGCTAAATTACTCTCCAGTATTCTAAACATAATTTCTCTTTCTCTGGAGCACGGAGTAGGCATGCTTACTGGCCATTGTGTAAGATTCAGATTTCCAATGCTCAGGGTTCCTCTCCAGTAACTCAACCCACTGTGTCTACAATTGTCACCTGGATTTCTTTGTGTTGTCCTATAGGAACTGGGGCTCAGGGAACCAGGACAATAAAATGCTGATACTCTCTGTAATGCTATTTTTTGAATTACATTCTTTTGTCTCTGACCTAGGATTTACATGTATTCTTCTACCAAACAAGAAACTGTGGCAGGGTAACTACGAGATGGCAAGACCCTTCACAGTTATTGACAACTTATTTATCCAAAATTAACCACAGAATGACTGACTTTACAGGAATATTCAGTTAACCCAGTTAGGTAGTCTTTCTAGTTGTAGGGGTCTGTCTTTATCTAAAAGTTCACCCTGAAACCAGCAAAGAGATGATATCACTGCTGGGAATATGATTGTACCTCAGATATGTCATTATTTTTACTTATTAGCACTATCTAACAGATTAGGTAAGGTTAATTTTTTTGTTGTTGCATAGATTATTTCCATTTCCTAGTAGTATATTTGTTTTCTTCTGGACTATCAACTCCTTGTGAACAGTGAAATTGTCTAATTTGTGTCTGAATTATTGGTATTTAACAGTGAGTAGGACATAATAGATTTCTAAGAAAAATAAGGGGGATTTCATATGAATAAAAAGAAGAAAAATGCATTTCTCTATCAGAAGGTCAACATAAATTAAAAAGAAAAATAGCAGATTAATAAAAGGAGCTACTGTATTCTAACAGAGGAGAAGAAACCTGCCATTTGCCAATGACATCACAAGTTCATAAGAAGTAGTATAGAAGAAGTAGACCTCAAGAATTCTTTTTGAAAAGGCATTTCTGTCTTACATAGTTCTATTCTTAAATGTACAGTAAGTCGAGTTTTAAAAATTATACATGCCTATGAAATGCACTAAGCAACCAATATAAAATCCATCCTGCGGTGCAGAATGTTTCCCTGTTACCCCTTCCAGTCAATACCACTCCTGTGGGAAAACAACCACGGTTTTGATTTCAAACCCAACAGATTAACTTTGCCTGTTCTACTGTAAAATTTCTGAAAATAGAAATTATCCAATATAATCTTCATGTAGAGCTGCATTTTCTCAGCGAAATGTCTACGAGATATATGCTTCCTGTTGCATATATCAATCACGTGTTTAATTTGTGAATTAGTGCAGTTGGTGGTACTGAAGTTTAAAACATTTATATTCTTATTGAAAATTTTTATCTCTACTCATTCTAATAAAAGCTGGGAGAGGGCTGTTGACCTTTTAGAGCGATACCATAAATAATTGGTCAATTTTAGTATTATTTAGGATATAGGAATTGGGGAATGAGGGAGAAAAGTTTGGTAACAGAATTGAAACACTTCAAGTGTATACATTTTGAGTATCAGTGGGACATTTACGTGGAAATATTGAGTAGGGAGATGGAGGTATGAGAAAATAAGTTAACACATATAAAAGAATCAGTATAGCTCTTAGAGGGTAGAAATTCCTTAATAATTATGAAGTGCTATAATAACTATATGATTTGGGATTCACATATACACAGTACTATATATGAAATAGATAATCAACAAGGATCTACTGTATAGCACAGGGAACTCTACTCAGTATTCTGTAATAATCTATATGGGAAAAGAATCTGAAAAAGAATGCATATATGTATATGTATAAGTGAACTACTTTGCTGTACATCCGAAACTAACACAACATTGTAAATCAACTGTACTCTAATATAAAATAAAAATTAAATTATAATAACTATATGACTTGAAGATAATTCATTTTTATTTATGTCCTTGATTGTGAAGAATAAGGATCTACTAGACTTTTCATGACTGTCTTGGGAAAACAACAGCTCTTGATTTTCAATCTAGCCATGTAGGCTTGTAAACAAACTTGAAAACTCTCAAAGGAGGGGAACTTTTACTTAAAATTTTAAAGAATGAACCCACCTACGTTGAGGGCAGAATTGAAGAGTATAGAGAAACATTGGGAATTCATTAGCAATACTCTTGGTGAGTGAAAGTTAATGGTCTCAGATGATGTCCTGTGGAGAATGGGTGACAGCATGAGCTTCAGAGGAGCAGAGCATTCAAAAAAGAGTGGAATGAGAATGTTTTGAAAATTGTACTGGAAAATGATAAAGCTAGTGCAGAAAATGTTGTGGCCTCCTCAGTTAATAGGAGAGCAGTAAGATGCTGGAGAATATAGGTCTGTGAGTGAAGTAAGTTTGACTTATTTGACTCTTTGACTGTCTCTACTGACCTCCACCTGCAGAACATATATTTTTCATTTTCCAAATGGGAAAGGACTCCACGTTTTCATCATTAGTATTCCTTAGCAATTTGTTCAATTCTGTACACCTTACAAAGAGCAAGTGTTCCTCCAAATCCAAAGTGGCATGGGTTATGTAAAAGTAAGAATAAAGACAATTGTATTTTTTATTGTATTCCACTCCACAAAGCATATGCAAGAATAAAAGGGTCAGACTCCCAAAGCCTGTAAGGCTGAGCCTTGCTCTAGGTTCATTCAAATGAATCACTTACTAAGCTACTATGAAACCCCTGGTGTACTATGTCTCTGACTTCCTTTTCACTGGATACACAAGGAAATAATGAAAGTTGAATCTCACATAAAAACTATGGGTTTTTTTCCCTGAAAATTTATGAAAAGTATAAAGATATACAATATGTGTTGTTCTCAAAATGAGGACAAACATTTGAATCACTACTGGTTCTTGATTAAAAATCCATATATCTGTGTCACTCTTCAGAACACCTGAGTAAAAATCGCTAGTTTGGGGCCTGGCATCTGGATTTTAACCTTTGCACTTGAATCTTCTATGCACCCCAATTCTTGAGAATCATAAACTACTTGCAGAAATATTCGTAGAAATATATATTGAAGTAATTTGCTCATTTTAACAGCACTTGGTCTATCCCTCAAATGTTATCAGACATTAGTTTTCTTTTACATTTAATTTAACATCCGATTAATGCAGAAGTAAAAATTTCCAACTTCACTGCAGAAAAATATATTTCATGATACAGTTCAGTTAGTAAGTTAATGATTCATGAATTAAATGATTTATAGCATATGAATCATAAATCTAATATATTTGGCTCTGTGGTTGAAACCATTCTCTGTTCTTTGAACCTTTCATAAAAGGGTAGAACATTTTTGTCAGAAAGTTTCTGATGGAGAAATAGTTAAGAGAATGTTTTCTTTCTCACAAGAAAAAAAAATGAGAGAGAAATTGTGAAGAACAGTGATAGAATTAAAATCCAATAGATAAAGATAAATAAATCCTAAATTTATTTGGGTAAATACAACCAAATTTCTGGTAAGTTCATGAAACCAAAGACAATGAAATATTTTCTTTTGAACCAGCTCTTCCCACACTAGACATTCTCTAATAAGAGGAATAAAATTTGGTAATAGGTAAGAAAAAAAACTGAAAATAATATTACTGAACCACTATTAATTATTTTTGTGGAGTGTTAAAATAGCTCAGATATTGAAATACATGGCTGCTACTCTTATTTTCAATCTATAATTTACAGATTGGTAATCAATATTAAAAGAGGCAAAATCCTAACTTGGTTTTGTACTCACCTCATGTTTGTGAGCATCTCAAGGAGGAAACAGGGATCTGAAGAACACCACCTATTAAGAACAAGTCAAACAAATTATCCTTGAGTCTGACAATAAGTAAGTCAACTAGACAAAATATAACTGCGAGGGCTCTTTTGATTTACTTAGAAAATTGTAGAATTTGGAGAAAACACAAAGTAAATATGTATTTATCTGTCTAAATCTCAGTAACATGACTTTCATGTAATTAATCCATGCCAACAATAGTATCTACTTTCAACTATTTCTTAATAAATTATTTTTAACTAACTTAAGTAAACATAGAAAATGGATTTTTGAACAGGAAACTGGGAAAAGTATGTTGTACAGTAAACTCAAAATCCAAAATAAATTTGATTTGTTGGAAAATGTGATAAATTTAACAAGACAATGTGTTAGTTTTCTCTTTATTACTATGCAACAATTTGCCCCACAAGGTAGTGATTCAAAACAACACAAATTTATTGTTTCACACATAACTTGAGTCAGGAGTTTAGTCAGGGCTTAGTGTCATCCTTTGTTTTACGTTAGGGCTGCCAGATAAAGTAACCAACTAAATTTGAAGTTAACATTTTTTAATGTATGCTTGTCTCAAATATCCTGTGGGATATACTTATACTAAAAAAATTATTATTCCTTGTTTATCTAAATTCAAATTGAACTGGGCATCTTGATTTTTGTTTGTTTGTTTCTTTCTTGTTTCCTAAATTTGGCAACCCCACTTCAGGTTCTGTCACATGACTGCAACCAAATTGTCAGCCAGTGATAAGGTTTCATTTGAAAGCTCAACTTTCAAGGTCTTCTTCTAAGCTCAGAAGAAGAAGAAGACTGTTGGCAGAATTCAATTACTGACAGTGTTTGGACTGAGAGTCTCAGTTCTCTGGCTGTTGGCCATATGTCACTCTAAGTTCATTGCCAAGTAGTCTTCTCCAATAGATGATAATTAACAGGAATGCATGAGAGGTCTTTTGCTAGAAGCCCTCCACCAGCTACACAATTTCACAAGTGATCTTGGAAGAGCATGGAAAAATATTCAGGGATTTTTTTTCAATGGTTACTTTAAGATGATGCAATAGTATTATTTGGCTGCAGAACTAGAAAGAGGACATCCACAAGAGACATGATAGTCTTTCTCTACTCATTTTTCAATAGACCGCAAGCATGATAAGTTCTGCTATGAGCACCATACTTTTTAAGGAGTATCAATAAACTGGAAAGAGTCAGATTGGTAAGGAAGCTATAGAATACATGACTTCATGTTGGGAATAGTGGAAAGTCTTTGGCAGGATTCCCAAAGGATGGAAGAACTCAAGAGTAACATGACAAATATTCTCAACTCTTTATAGGCCGTTGCATGAAGAACGGACTGAAATTTAACTGTAGGGCTTTAAAAAGAAAGAGAAAAATAAAATCAATGGGTGGAAAACATCAAAGGGAGAATTCCCTGGCAGTCCGGTGGTTAGGACTTTGCACTTTCAATGACAAGGGCCCGGGTTCAATCCCTGGTCAAAGAAGTAAGATCCCACAAGCCTCATGTTGTGGCCACAAAAAAAAAAAAAAAAAAAAAAAAAAAAATTAAAGGGAAAAAATTAACGTAAACCGTGGAAGACTTTTCCAATATCCCTAATGCAAAATTAAATGGGATACATGGAGAATTAATGTTATCAAAATCCGTACCCGTGATCAAATTTATTTATTTGATGAAAACTCTGTAGAAACTTAGTTGCTTTATCAGTGTTTGGATTAGATAACTTTCAAAATTCATTAAAACTCAACTTCTTTCATGGTAGATGATGTCTTTAGTAGAAGAGAAAAAAATCAATAATAAGTTTAATAAGGAAGAAATATTTTGAAGTAAAATGAAATTTCCCAATTAGGGAAAAAACAGGAAAACAAACAATAGCCAACATTTTTGTGGACTCTAGGTTTTATAAAATGAGCAAATTAATAAGAAACTAAGTCTATTTGGTTTACATTTCTTTGGAACCAACTAAGTTGAATTATTTTTTTCTTTTAATTTTTTACTTATTTCCTGACAGCCTATTAACAAACTTTTCCCATTAGATATTGTTTTTAGAGTCTTTCTCTATGTTCCTAATTGACCTAACTTTTAAAAATATAATGCTTTTGAATTACTTGATGCAAGATGTCAAGGACAATGTTTAGCACACCCCACTTTCAGAGGAGGGTCTAAGCTTTATGAAGCCTGAAGCTTATGCAACTTGGAACTGGGGAAAGAATACAAATATACAAATACAAAATCTGGTTTAAAATTAAATATTAAAAAATTAAATATTTTATGATTTTGATAAAAGAAACAATCCATTAAAATTTTTAAAATGTTTAATACCACTAATAACACAAAATTCATAAAATTATTCATTGATAAACTGTTTGAAATATTTCTATTAACACTATTTTCTTTCCTTTTCAGTGACATAGCAATTTAACACATCTTTCAATCTCACTATTTTTGTGATATTATTTCCACAGAGAAAATTAAAAAATAATCCTTCATTCTTCTAGCCTGCCTGATTTTAATAATTTTCCATTTTTTTCAGGTTCACAACCTTTCATTAGTAATGTCATATAAATGTTTAGGATTGTTGAAAAATTGGAAAAATCTCTATCAAGTGTCTTTCATACATAAGCTCTAATATTGTATAGAATTTTTTGAATTTGGCTCTATGCAACTCACCCCTTGTATCTCATCCCATGCCCACATATTTCTGGGTTTCAAAGTTGTGGGAAAAGTTCATACTCTGAGATGAACTCTGGTCCTAAAACTGTTATCATCCTTGTGAGTCAATGAGATGAAAGCTATTCCTCCAGTGGTAAGGTTAACAGTAACTTGCTTTATTGCAATGGTTGCTTTATTGCAGTGTTCTGGAACCTAACCCACAGTATCTCTGAGGTCTACCTATACTTATATATGCATGTATGTTTAGTACTAAAAGTATACTAGATGTACATGGAACCCTAAACTCCACTCAACCTAAACTGAGTGTCCAGTTGCATCTCGACTTCCCATGAAATGGGCAGTGGATCCACAAGGAGCCACTTCCACTATTTAATATGAGAGGAATTTGACGAAGGGGACATTGGAAAGATCAATGGCCTTATTAGATCTTAAAATATTTTAGTTTTTCAAATTTTATAAAAATCTGTGTCCATGTCAAAACTTTGGTTGGGTGTCTCCTAGGGCCCTAGAAGATGACTGAAAATAGGAATCTTCAATATTTGCTTTCTGTCCCATTCAGTGCATGGAAAATGCTGTGGTCAAATTCATCTCAAAATGTTTTCAACACTAACTTTTGCAGGATGTAAGAAAGGGAAACGGGTGTGATAGGAGTCGGAAGCTCAAGTTCAGAAGGAGAGAGAAGATTCAGGTAAATAAGCCTTGAGAAGAAAATACAGGTGATATCAGACATAGACAGAGTGCTTTGGACACACAGGGAGGGAGCAACCACTACTCCCAGCCCTGATGGATTGAATAAACTACACTTAAGCATTGGGTAATGGTGAAAATGTACTCAATTCATATCTATATCAACAGAAATGGGGGAAAACTGAGACAATCATCCAGAGAAATACTGTATAATCAAAATTGGAATTGGTCAAATAGAACAAAGTGATGGGATGAAATTGCATATGGTTTGACAATATCTCATGAGATGAAAGTGAGCAGAGAGAGAGATTTCTGATGTGGAGGGAGACAAATTTAAATGTTTTACAATACTACAGGAAACTTTCATTTAATATATCTTGTCTATTTTTGTCAGAGGCATTGGAAAGAAAAGTATACTTTCACAAGAGTACTGCATTTCACATTTGGAAATAAATTTTTTGCTATAGTAAAAACAGTTGCTAACATTTATAAATGCTTGCTTTGAACTAGGAAATTATGTTGGGCCTTTTGCATGTATTATCTGACTTAATCCTCCAAACAATCCTAAGAGGATGTCACTCATTGTTTGAATTTAAAAATGATCATAATGTTTTGTATCACTTACAAATGATGACTTAACAAATAATGATGATACAAAATGATGACTTAACAAATAATGATGATACATATAATGTATATAATATTATATACAAAACAGATGTAACATTATACCAAAACAAATATAACAAATGAAGCATGATCTCAAATTTAGTCTATTCTCAACAATTCAACTTTCCCATACAGCTTATAGAATCAACTTATTTCTTGTCTTCACTATTAACTTCAGGTTGGTAATCACATTTGCTCTTCTTTGCTGTGAGGTTTTATATGATCAATCAGCTATCTTTGTGGTCCAGCCTCTGGTTCTTAGATTTCTAGGTCGAGTTTATAAACTTGAAGCCTGGGATATTGCCTCCTTTGGGTCTGCTTACCTCCATACTTCACCTGATCTTCAGTTAGAACCTGAGTTTTATTCTTTATATAAAGTTCATCCCAACTGCAGAGGGGCATGGAAAAGGAATCTTATTAAAGCTGTGAAAAAACACATCTGTGACTCCATTTCTGCTTTGCAAATAAGTTCATCTGTACCATTTTTCTAGAGTCACAGATGTAGAGAATAAACTTATGGTTACCAAGGGGGGAAGGGGGCTGGGAAGAACTGGGAGATTGGGATTGACATATATATACTACTATGTATAAAATAGATACATAATAGTATATATATGTACTATATAGCACAAGGACCTCTACTAAGTGCTCTGTGGTAACCTAAATAGGAAGGAAATCTAAAAAAGAGTGGACATATGTATACGTATAACTGATTCACTTTGCTGCATATTAGAAACTAACATAACATTGTAAAGCAACTATACTCCAAAAAACTTAGATTTTTTAAAAAAGATGTGAAAAAATAAAGCCTTGATATCATGTGAATCTGTACCATGGAACCGAGACTAGGAATATTATGCTTGGAATATTGTCTCAAACTCCATCTATAATTGGACCTTCACTGAATGGGTTTTTTTTTTTTTGAGGGGGGTGATTGTAAACATTGTAAACATCAATAACTGTCTCGATAATTTCTGCATAACTACCTAAATAATCGCTTTTATATTTATTTTTTAAAACATCTTCATTGGCGTATAATTGTTTTACAATGGTGTGTTAGTTTCTGCTTTATAACAAAGTTAATCAGCTATACATATACATATATCCCCATATCCTCCCTCTTGTGTTTCTCTCCAACCCTCCCTGTCCCACCCCTCTAGGTGGTCACAAAGCACTGAGCTGATCTCCCTGTGCTATGCAGCAGCTTCCAACTAGCTATCTGTTTTACATTTGGTAGTGTATATATGTACATGCCACTCTCTCACTATGTTCCAGCTTACCCTTCCCCCTCCCCGTGTCCTCAGGTCCATTCTCTACATTTGCATCTTTATTCCTGTCCTGCCCTAGGTTCTTCAGAAGCTTTTTTTTATTATTATTATTTTTAGATTCCATATGTATGGGTTGGCATACGGTATTTGTTTTTCTCTTTCTGACTTACTTCACTATGTATGACAGTCTCTAGGTCCATCCACCTCACTACAAATAACTTAATTTCGTTTCTTTTTATGGCTGAGTAATATTCCATTGTATATGTGTGCCACATCTTCTTTATCCATTCCTCTGTCGATGGACTCTTAGGTTGCTTCTATATCCTGGCTATTGTAAATACAGCTGCAATGAATATTGTGGTACATGATTCTTTTTGAATTACGGTTTTCTCAGGATATATGCCCAGTAGTGGGATTGCTGGGTCATATGGTAGTTCTATTTTTAGATTTTTAAGGAACCTCCATACTGTTCTCCATAGTAGCTCTATCAGTTTACATTCCCACCAACAGTGCAAGATGGTGCCCTTTTCTCCACACCCTCTCCAGCATTTATTGTTTCTGGATTTTTTGATGATGGCCATTCTGACTAGTGGGAGGTGATACCTCACTGTAATTTTGATTTGCATTTATGTAATGATTACTGATGTTGAGCATCCTTTCATGTGTTTGTTGGCAATCTGTATATCTTCTTTGGAGAAATGTCTATTTAGGTCTTCTGCCCATTTTTGGATTGGGTTATTTGTTTTTTTGATATTGAGCTGCATGAGCTGCTTGTAAATTTTGGAGATTAATCCTTTGTCAGTTGCTTCATTTGCAAATATTTTCTACCATTCTGAGGGTTGTCTTTTCATCTTGTTGATGGTTTCCTTTACTGTGCAAAAGCTTTTAAGTTTCGTTAGGTCCCACTTGTTTATTTTTCTTTTTATTTCCATTTCTCTAGGAGGTGGGTCAAAAAGGATCTTTCTGTGGTTTATGTTATAGAGTGTTCTGCCTATGTTTTCCTCTAAGAGTTTCATACTGTCTGGCATTACATTTAGGTCTTTAATCCATTTTGAGTGTTCTAATTTCATTCTTTTACATGTAGCTGTCCAGTTTTCCCAGCACCACTTATTGAAGAGGCTGTCTTTTCTCCAGTCTATATTCTTGCCTCCTTTATAAAAAATAAGGTGACCATATGTGCATGGGTTTACCTCTGGGCTTTCTATCCTGTTCCATTGATCTATATTTCTGTTTTTGTGCCAATACCATATTACCTTGATTACTGTAGCTTTGCAGTTTACTCTGAAGTCTGGGAGCCTGATTTCCCCAGCTCCATTTTTCTTTCTCAAGATTGCTTTGACTATTTGGGGTCTTTTGTGTCTCCATACAAATTATGACATTTTTTGTTCTAGTTCTGTGAAAAAAGCCTTTGGTAGTTTGATAGGGATTGCATTGAATTGGTAGATTGCTTTGGGTAGTATAGTCATTTTCACAATGTTGATTCTTCCAATCCAAGAACATGGTATATCTTTCCATCTGTTTGTATCGTCTTTAATTTCTTTCATCAGTGTCTTATAGTTTTCTGCATACAGGTCTTTTTTCTCCTTAGGTAGGTTTATTCCTAGGTAGTTTATTCTTTTTGCTGCAAGGATAAATGGGAATGTTTCCTTAATAACTCTTCCAGATTTTTCAGTATTAGTGTATAGGAATGCAAGAGATTTCTGTGCATCCATTTTGTATCCTGCTACTTCACCAGATTCATTGATTAGCTCTAGTAGTTTTCTGGTAGCATCTTTAGGATTCTCTATGTAAAGTATCATGTCATCTGCAAACAGTGACAGCTTTAGTTCTTTTCTGATTTGGATTCCTTTTATTTCTTTTTCTTCTCTGATTGCTGTGGTTAAAACTTCCGAAACTATGTTGAATAATAGTGGTGAGAGTGGAAAACGTTGTGTTGTTCCTGATCTTAGAGGAAATGGTTTCAGTTCTTCACCACTGAGAATGATGTTGGCTGTGGGTTTGTCATACATGGCCTTTATTATGTTGAGGTGTGTTCCCTCTATGCCTACTTCCTGGAGGGTTTTTATCATAAATGAGTGTTGAATTTTGTCGAAAACTTTTTCTGCATCTATTGAGATGATCATATGTATTTTCTCCTTCAATTTCTTAATATGGTTTATCACATTGTTTCATTTGCATATATTGAAGAATCCTTGCATTCCTAGGATAAACCCAACTTGATCATGGTGTATGATCCTTTTAATGTGCTGTTGGATTCTGTTTGCTAGTAATTTGTTGAGGATTTTTGCATCTATGTTCATCAGTGATATTGGCCTGTAGTTTTCTTTCTTTGTGACATCCTTGTCTGGTTTTGGTATCAGGGTGATGGTGGCCTCATAGAATGAGTTTGGGAGTGTTCCTCCCTCTGTTATATTTTGGAAGAGTTTGAGAAGGATAGGTGTTAGCTCTTCTCTAAATGTTTGATAGAATTCACCTGTGAAGCCATCTGGTTCTGGGCTTTTGTTTGTTGGAAGATTTGTAATCACAGTTTCAATTTCATTACTTGTGATTTGTCTGTTTAAATTTTCTATTTCTTCATGGTTCAGTCTCAGAAGGTTGTACTTTTCCAAGAATTTGTCCATATCTGCCAAGTTGTCCATTTTATTGTCATATAGTTGCTTGTAGTAATCTCTCATGATCCTTTGTATTTCTGCAGTGTCTGTTGTTACTTCTCCTTTTTCATTTCTAATTCTACTGATTTGAGTCTTCTCCCTTTTTTTCTTGATGGGTCTGGCTAATGGTTTTTCAATTTTGTTTGTCTTCTCAAAGAACAAGCTTTTAGCTTTATTGATCTTTGCTATCGTTTCCTTCATTTCTATTTCATTTATTTCTGATCTGGTTTTTACGATTTCTTTCCTTCTGCTAATTTTGGGGGTTTTTTTGTTCTTTTTCTCTAATTGCTTTAAGTGTAAAGTTAGGTTGTTTATTTGAGATTTTCCTTGTTTCTTGAGGTAGGATTGTATTGCTATAAACTTCCCTTTTAGAACTGCTTTTGCTGCATCCCATAGGTTTTGGGTCATTGTGTTTTCACTGTCATTTATTTCTAGGTATTTTTTGATTTCTTCTTTGATGTCTTCAGTCATCTCTTGGTTACTAAGTAGTGTATTGTTTAGTATCCAGGTGTTTGTGTTTTTTACAGATTTTTTCCTGTCATTGATATCTAGTTTCATAGCATTGTGGTCGGAAAAGATACTTGATATGATTTCAATTTTCTTAAATTTACCAAGGCTTGATTTGTGACCCAGGATATGATCTATCCTGGGGAATGTTCCATGAGCACTTGAAGTAAAATGTGTATTCTGTTGTTTTTGGATGGAATGTCCTATAAATATAAAGTCCATCTTGTTTAATGTATCATTTAAAGCTTGCAATTCCTTATTTATTTTCATCTTGGAGGATCTGTCCATTGGTGAAAGTGGGGTGTTAAAGTCCCCTACTATGATTGTGTTACTGTCAATTTCCCCTTTTATGCCTGTTAGCATTTGCCTTATGTATTGAGGTGCTCTTACGTTGGGTGCATAAATATTTACAATTGTTATATCTTCTTTGTGGATTTTTCCCTTGATCATTATTAGTGTCCTTCTTTGTCTCTTGTATTCATTTTTATTTTAAAGTCTATTCTGTCTGATATGAGAATTGCTACTCCAGCCTTCTTTTGATTTCCATTTGCATGGAATACTTTTTCTATCCCCTCACTTTCAGTCTGTATGTGTCCCAGGGCTGAAGTGGGTCTCTTGTAGACAGCATACATACAGGTCTTGTTTTTGTATCCATTTGACCAGTCTATGTCTTTTGGTGGAAGCATTTAATCCATTTACATTTAAGGTAATTATTGATATGTATGTTCCTATTACCATTTTCTTGATTGTTTTGGGTTTGTTATTGTAGGTCTTTTCCTTCTCTTGTGTTTCCTGCCTAGAGAAATTCCTTTAGCATTTGTTGTAAAGCTGGTTTGGTGGTGCTGAATTCTCTTAGCTTTTGCTTGTCTATAAAGCTTTTAATTTCTGTCAAATCTGAATGACATCCTTGCTGGGTAGACTAAGCTTGCTTGTAGGCTTTTCCCTTTCATCACTTTAAATATGTCCTGCCACTCCCTTCTGGCTTGCAGAGTTTCTGCTGAAAGATCAGCTGTTAACCTTATGCAGATTCTCTTGTATGTTTGTTGTTTTCCCTTGCTGCTTTTAATATTGTTTTATTTGTATTTAATTTTTGATAGTTTGATTAATATGTGTCTTGGCATGTTTCTCCTTGGATTTATCCTGTATGGGACTCTCTGCACTTCCTGGAGTTGATTGACTATTTCCTTTCTCATATTAGGGAAGTTTTCAACTATAATCTCTTCAAATATTTTCTCAGACTCTTTCTTTTTCTCTTCTTCTTCTGGGACCCCTATAATTCAAATGTTGGTGCATTTAATGTTGTCCCAGAGGTCTCTAAGACTGCTCTCAATTATTTTCATTCTTTTTTCTTTATTCTGCTCTGCAGTAGTTATTTCCACTATTTTATCTTCCAGGTCACTTAACCGTTCTTCTGCCTCAGTTATTCTACTATTGATTCCTTCTAGAGAATTTTTAATTTCATTTATTGTGTTGTTCATCATTGTTTGTTTGCACTTTTGTTCTTCTAGGTTCTTGTTAAATGTTTCTTATATTTTCTCCATTCTATTTCCAAGATTTTGGATCATCTTTACTATCATTACTCTGAATTCTTCTTCAGGTAGACTGCCTATTTCTTCTTCATTTGTTTGGTCTGGTGGGTTTTTACCTTGCTCCTTCATCTGCTGTGTGTTTCTCTGTCTTCTCCTTTTGCTTAACTCACTGTGTTTGGGGTCTCCTTTTCACAGGCTTCAGGTTTGTAGTTCCTGTTGTTTTTGGTGTCTGCCCCAGTGGTGTGTTTTGGGATGTCTGTGCCCTTATTATGATTTTAGGTAGCCTCTCTGCTAACGGGTGGGGTTGTGTTTCTGTCTTGGTAGTTGTTTGGCATAGCGTGTCCAGCACTGTAGGTGGCTGGTTGTTGAGTGGAGCTCGGTCTTAGCATTGAAATGGAGATCTCTTGGAAAGCTTTCACCCTTTGATATTATGTGGAGCTGGGAAGTCTCTGGTGGACCAACATCCTGAACTCAGCACTCCCACCTCATAGGCACAGGCCTGACACCCGGCCAGAGCACCAAGACACTTTCAGCCACAAGGCTTCTACCTTTCCCAGTTTTGCTAGGGTCAGTCCTATGGCATTGGGATGATGTGGGCTCCTTGTAGAGCAAAGGCCAGTCTTCCCACCATTCAGCCTAGGAGGCTGTACTTTTGCCTTACATCTCAAATGACCATTTTTGTGAAAAACAAACAAAATCCAAACATGAGAAATCTGTTCTAAGCCCATCAAGGAATGTTCAGGATTATTAAAGATGCTTTTTTCTAATCCTCAGACAAGCCCGTGAATGGTTACAAATGGATGGCTGCCTTGGAATACCATTCTTGGCCGAGAAACAGGATTCCAAGTAACCAATTGGCTCAGTTAAAAGATTCCCTATTTCCAGAGCCAGCTTCACGCACCCACACAGGGTCATTCTGGGTCAAGGCCCAGGCTCCTCCAAACTAAGCACTTTTACTAGTAAACAAAATCTTTATGGATTTCAGTCTGTGCTTCATCTAGAAGGGCAAAATGTAATTTGGAATGGTATAGAGCTCAAGTCAGTTTTGAAAATCAAAAGCCCTTATCACATTTTAAATTAGGATCTAAAATGGTTAAAATCATATTTTTTCCATTCGTGAAAATGAAAAGATAAGACTTCATGAACTGTGAGTGCATTAAAAATCACAAATTGCATTTTCCATAGCTTTGATATATTCAATATTCAAATCTTTATAAGCATAATTTCCCAGAAACAACATTTGTATATTTAAAATGTCGAGACAGACAATGTAAGGAAAGATAGACTTGTTTTGTAAGAAAGTGTTTAAGAAGGTATTAATTCAATCAAATAGGAATAGTATGCACTTACTATCTTATTAGGTAGTATGTCAGCATCCTTACTCAGTTTGATAATAATACAAACAAGATTTTAATTGAAATCCCAGTTTAGCTCTGCTCTTGACCTTGGGTTCATAGTGTATGCTTTAGGCCTGGGCCTTTACATGTCCCCAAGACTAAATATATTTAAGAGAGAGGGATTCTTCAGTCAATTCTTGGACCTGGTCACAAAACTAATTCAGAGAAATTAGTGGGTCACTAGAATAATCTCTGTGTACAAAAGAGAGAATTACTAGAGATATCAGTGAATATTTCCTTTCTAATTTTCTTGATGCTTCTCAAATTCCAAATTTCATGCTCCCCATCACACAAGAAATAATTGTTTTACTTGTATTTTGTGCAATTTAAATAAAAATATGACTTTCATTTCTACATCTTTAAAATTTCATTTTCTCCCATTGTGTTACTTGAGTCCAAGCACTTTTATGACTTAATGCACTTTATCTAGTAACTTTACCCATTTCTCCAAAGTACATTAATTGTACCTCCTTTCTCTCTACCTGTGTAAAGTCTAATTTGTTTTACTTACCTCATCTCTTTGTAAGTGTTGAATGCCCTATAGACCATATTGTTTTATTATGAGATATTTAATTGAGTAATATCCTCAGACAAACATGGCTCGGTGAGAGTGTGTGTGTGTGTGTGTGTGTGTGTGTGTGTGTGTGTGCCTGAGTGGGCATGCATGTACACACATGTCAGAAACCTGGAAAGAAGCTGAAAAAGAGCACTAGTCAGTCCAAACACAATAAAAAATTGGCTTGGAAAATCACCAAGGATGGAGTGTAGTTTCTTGAGAACACTATTTTTTTTTTTTCCAATTCAGTCACTGTTGCAAAACATGAAGCTCCTAGAAATTGATAAATCTCTTTTCAATTCAAACTAATTGGATTTATGGTATAAAGCACTCTGCTAGGAGAAAATGAAAGATTATATTTTACTCTTTGATTCTCACTTAATGATTTATTTTTAACTTGTTATATTTACTTGGCTCTTTCTATTTTGTATCAACCTATGGGTTAGACAATGCATTAAAACTGTAGAGTTAAAAAATAAAAACTGTAGAGTTTACACTTTCAAATCCACTTGCTATGAGAAATTTTTCCATGTAGGAATTCTTTATTCTTATGAGTTGCTTTATAATTGTTAGCGTCAAACAGAAAGTAACTTGCAAGTAGGACAACATGAATTATTTTCAATTTATGAGGATGAGAAAGATGAATAAACATTTTAGGAGAAGAACATAGTCTGAAACTTTCTGATTAATGTTTTCAATGCCAAGAGTCTTACATACACACACAAGCACAGACATTTATCTAAATGGGACTTGTGATTATCCAAACTGTCTGAGCTTCAGTTTTCTCATTTGAAAATGGGAGAAAATATGTAAGCAATTTATAGAACACCATAGAAAAAATAAGTCCAAGTACGTAGCAGTTCTCTGAATGAAAGAGCATGTAGGTTGGACCTATATGTTGTACAGTTGGTGACAATACGGGGTAAATGGAGAGAATACGATAATAATACATACAAGATAGAGTTGCCTTGTATGTGGATAGCATAATTAATATTTTATACATCGATGCTCAAGGTCATCCCTTTGCAAAATTATTTAAGATATATTTATACAATTTGCAGATGATGAAGGTGATGAAAAATGAAAAAATGTGGATACTTCCATTTATCTTTTTAGAAACAAAAGATGAAATGGGAAGTTGATATGCTGTATATCCAACAGGAAAATTATGATTCTAAGTTTCATGATACTATTGTATCTTAGAATTGAAATGATTAAGATGAGGCCTTAACTGATATTCAATCACACTTAAAAAGTACTTGTACAACAACAATAACAGCATACACCACTGCTATAACTGGTATTACTACTAATATCAATGGTGGTAAATATTTGCTATTTGTGAAGCCATGTGCTGTTTGCTTTACTTACATTGCTTCACTGAATCTTAAAGTTCTTTTTATGATTGCTTCTGTTATAAAGATGAAGAAACTGATGCAAAGACTTTGGAGCAAATGGCTCTAAATCACTTAGGAGTAATGCCAAAGTCACTGACTCCAGTCTTGTTTACTCCAGAGTCCAATTCTTAACAAACATGGTGCAGTGTCATATTTCAAGAGGGATGGGAATCCCTAAAATATATATATTTTAAAAATATATATGTATATATATATTTCTTTATTTAGGAAGTTGTATTTATTTTCTATTGCTGACATTAAAATTATCACAAACTGGCTTAAAACCACACACATTTAATATTTTAGAGCTCTGTGTGTCAGAAGCCTTGTATAGTTCTCACCAATCTAAGACCACGATGTTGGCAGGGCTGCATTTTTTTTTTTTTTTTAGAGGCTATAGGGGAGAATCTGTTTCCTGCTCATTCAAAGTTCAGCAGAGTTTGGTGTGACGTGCTTGTAAGATGGAGGTCCCAGTTTCTTTGGTGGCTGTTGGCTAGGGCCACGCTTAGAGTCTAGAAGCCTTTCCCCCACCCTTGCACATAGCCACCTGCATCTCAGAACCAGCAATGGGAATTACATTCTTCTCAGGCTATCATCTCTCTGTCCCTTCTGATATGGCACTCTGTAGTGGAGAAAGGGTCTCTGCTTTTAGGGACTCATGTGATTAGATTGATTCCACTGGAATAACTCAGTCTATTCTCATCTCAAAATCTGTGTCCTGAATCACATCTACAAATTCCCTTTTGCCATGACAACATTTCACAGGTCTGGAGTTTAGGGTGTGGACATCTTTGGGGTCCATTACTCTGCTTGCACACAAAAATCACTGAAGGCTCACTTCACAGCACAACCTTGTGTATTCTTTCATTTAACATTGTCATCATTGTCATCACCATCATCATGATCATAATTATTATTTGACATATCAACTTCAGGTAAGGAATAATTAACAGAATAAAAGTATTAAATTAATCTCAGCATTCTCTCTCTTTCTCTCCGTGTGTGTGTGTGTGTGTGTGTGTGTGTGTGTGTGTGTGTGTGTGTGCATGTGCATTATAGAGGGGGTGAAAGGGCAATGGAGAGCAAGGGAAACTTTTTCAAGGTGATAGAGTCTGCATGAGTCCAGATTTAAATTGAGGAAATATCCTAGAATTGTTTTAGTAGAATTTTAAAAAATTATTTCTCCACCACCCATGCATGTTCTCAATTACCCAAGTCAATATGTGAGAAGAGAAACAAGATTTCAATTATTAGACTGAAGAGAAATTTTATTCAGAAATTTTATTTCAGGGTAGATACGCCCTGATTAGACACTAGATTTTTAGATTCTCTCTCTCTCTCGATCTCCTGCCTGCCTTTCTCTCTCCCTTAATGGTAAGATTTTAGGGATACTGGCAATTTTGTAGAATTGAGGTAAAGAAAGCATTGCCAGTGAAACTCTCTTTGTTTTGGAAACACATGAGGATGAATACTTTGTTTACATAGATATGGTATGACAAATTTTCACAACTTTTATATTGAGATAACTCTACTGTCCTTGATTCTGAAAATAGCCTTAGTGTTATGTTTTCTTTAGTAATAAAAAATTCAGAGTGTCTTTAGATAGACCTACCCTTAAGAAAGGAAGATTTCATTTCATGAAAACAGCTTTTGACTACCTGGACCACCATGTGGAACTAATTCAGGTTGAATATCCAAGACTTTGAGAAGATTGTTGTTGACATTTGGTGGTTGCATCATATCCTTTGCTTTTATCCCTCACTTTAGGAGTTTAGTAAGCAAGAAGTATTTGTGTTGGGTACCTGTAGGTACAACTTGTATCACACACCTGAGCTTGAAGAATAGCTGCAGAGAGCAACAATCCAGGAAAACAGGATGCTTCCATGACTGATTCAGACTTTCAGGCAATGTAATGAAGATTGACTTCCAACTGAGTGAGCCACTGTGGAGGTTCATGGGAATGTCAAGGAAGAGAATTCCCAGGAGAATAATGGCCAACTTATAATTTGCAAGGTGGGACTCATAGTCATTTAAAAGGGGATACAACTTTGTTTTTGCTACCAAAATTATTAAAGCAGGTTCTATCAACTACAGCCTATGGAATTCAACCTAAATTCATGACCCTGATGGAGTATTGATAACCAGGGATAAGTGCAAATTCACTCTTAATTTTAGAGCAACCTATAAATTTTTATGAAACATTTAAAGAAAACAACTAGAAAGTGATAACGTTTGGCAAAATCTTCTGAAGAAATTTCAGTTCAGCTTTGCCACAGTTGGTCAGACTGGGAGTTTCTGTATTGCTTAGTAAATAAGAGGACAAGCTTTGGAGTAAGACCGCCTGGGTTAACGTTTTGACCCCATCTTTCACTTGCCACAAGAACTTAGAGAAGTCACTTAACCTGTCTTCATCTCACTTTCCTAACTTTAATATGGAAAAAAATAATAGTACCAATGTAAGAGGTTTGTTGTGATGATTAATTTAGTTAGCATATGCAAAGGTTTAGCTCAGCACACTTAGATGATTAGTAATATTAGCAAGTATATGATGATCCTCGCTCACTTCTCCATAGAGAGGTGCTTTGTTCAACAAATCCTAAAGGCCTATGTGTCTCAATCACACCACTTTCTATAAGTCCTTTACTGATAAAATAATTGAATGGGACAACTCTGATATGGTATTATGTTATCATCTGTGATCAAGTGGGGAAAAATCTGGTCTCAACTGTGGCCCTAGTGAAGGAAGCATAATCATGAAAGGTCAGGTAACAGAGATGCCATAAAACTTGATCATCAACACATGGACTTCAATTCCATCAGCTTTTATCCAACAAATTCTGACACTGTTGTTACAATGTATTATACAGATTGAGCATCTCATTACACCTGCGTAAAAAAGATTCCTTAATTTATTTCTAATCCCAATCTGTAACCTTATAAGCAACAACCAGAGTTCACCAAAGAGATCTTAAGGAGCTAAAACTTTTGGATAAGACTGCCAAGACTCTAGGAGTCCTAAAAAAACTTGTCAAAAATATGATTTTCTTGTAACTTTCAGGAAGATCATTGAAAGGGAACTGCCTAAATATATACATTTTAAAGATGCTGAATCAGGCTTAGACTCTGAAATCCTAAAGCTTATTTTAAGCCTCTGCCTAGAAAAAGAATGTGTAATATCTTATATCATCAGAGTCCTAGGGTATAACAAGATACTTCTGTCCCTAAAATTGATACGTTCATCATTTGAACAAGGGTCAAGGTCTTAGGGCAAGCAACAGAAAAGTGGTATTTATAAAGTATAGTAACAGTTCAGAAACAAGAGCAGAGTCTCAGGTGTGATCCTCACATCCCAGGGGAAGACATCTTTTAATATATAGCTAAAACAGTCTACTAAGATGCCAGAAGTGTTACAGTCACCAAGTAGCAAAAAGAAAGAACTTGTTCTGAAATGTGAAGTCATTTGTATTCTGTGGATGAACAAGTGCTTCAGGAGAAGTGTCCAAGAATTTAGTGACTTAGCCTGGGATTTGAGAGTGTTAAGAACTGTAGATTTGTGCAAGTTAAAGTACTGCTCATCGGAGAGATGCTTGCTTGTGTAGTATGGCTTAGAAGAGTAATTGAAGTTAGTTGCTAAGGTAGCAATGGATCAGAAAATGTATACAGAGCCTGTTTTCAATAGCTAGGGACAAGGATTTATAAGTAAGACACTTTCAATGATGTCCCAAGTATCAGTCAATGGATATTTGCTTTGTATTTCCAAAGAGACTGCACTCTGAGTCAATGACAGAGGATGACAAAATGACAAAATGACAGAGAATAAGGAAGAAAGAGGGAGAAAGTCTTCTGAAAATACATAAAAATGAGGAACCATTCTTAAAAGGGAAGTTCCCCTTATCCTGTAAGATTCTTGTGGGGAGAATTGGGGATGGATGTGGATGATTCCTTAGAAGGCCTAAAATGGACACAAACTATAAAAAGAGATAATGAAGTAGTCCAAATGATAAAACTTCCTAAGCTATTATAGGTGTAAGAAATGTGGCCATATGCAAATGAAATATTATCCGGATGACCTGAGGTATTTACAATGTAAAAAATCAAGGATTGCAAGTGACAATTCCTTATGTAATTTTATAATAGGCTCCAAAGCTATTAAAAATCAGAACTGACCAAGACTGTGCTGTATAGATTCAGTTTGCCAGTAAAACAGTTCTACGATTTTAAGGCTGGAATCATTTGACTGTGTGTTGTGATCATGTCTTGATGGTCACACAGAAGTAATGGATGCAGTAATAATTAGTGCCTTGAAATCAAAGCATTCAGTAGCGGAGCACGTTGAGAGGACGTAACACGGACTTCTTTACATAATGTATTTTAGTATTGTGCATGGCATGAAGCAATAGCACCTGTGGGTATTTTTCATCTCTTGTATTTTGGAAAGTGGTACTTGTTGCAGTTAACTTCTGACCACTATTGAGTCTGCCCAATCATGTTATTAAAAGGGAAATATTTCCAGTGAAGAGTAGAAAAAGGGACTGGAGAAAATGACAGGACCCTTGAACATTACGATCTAAAAACACTAAAATCCCTGAGGTTGTTTCATGAGGCCAGCTTAAATTGACACCAGTTATTGGAGTCCCAGGACAACATACATTTCTATTCCTTTTTGTTAGTGAGGAAGAAATTCAAGAAAAACATGAATGTGTATTGTTTACTGAATAACACTTAATGCCATAAAATATATCAATACACTGTGCTCCATGTTTGAAATGCCCTCGTCCACTTGATAAAGAGCCAGGGGATATGAGAGCTGGATTTAAAGGAGCAGACATTATCAAACATTTATAGTTGAAGAAGACAAAGTAAAGAGAAATTTAATCTCTTTATTAAGATGCACTCATTTGAAAAGATGTTTATGGGATCTCAGATATTTCTAGAATTTAATGTTTGGTGGGTAAAAGTAATTCAGAGCATTATAATTATTGTTATATTTTTTACTTTAAGATGCTTTCTTTTAGGTTGCAAAACTAGACTTTAGCAGAGCCTTTATAAGACTACCTGCTGGCAGATATAAACCTATTTTCTCTGAAGCTAGATAAAATGTGTCAAAACAGTAGTGGAGGGCTTCCCTGGTGGCGCAGTGGTTGAGGGTCCGCCTGCCGATGCAGGGGACACGGGTTCGTGCCCCGGTCCGGGAAGATCCCCCATGCCGCGGAGCGGCTGGGCCCGTGAGCCATGGACGCTGAGCCTGCGCGTCCGGAGCCTGTGCTCCGCAACAGGAGAGGCCACAACAGTGAGAGGCCCGCGTACCGCAAAAAAACCAAAAAAACAAACAAAAAAAAACCAGTAGTGCAATATAATCCTAAAAAAATCTCTTCTAGACTATCCATTAATTATAGAAGAATTCCTATGACTTCCAGGTATGATAACATTACAGAAAATTTGTAAAACACTATTCTGCACATTTGCATAATAAGCCCCATCTCTACATGCATCTCCCTGAAAAAGACACTCACAGAACCACTGGAATCAGGAGGAAGAATACTGTCACCAGATATTGAGTTCAGCACAAAGTAAATCTGAAGTCGGAAGTTCTTCCACTGTGATTCTTTAGCTGAGTTACCCTGAGAAAATCTCTTAAATTTGTGTATCTTTCGTCTCCTTATATGAAAAATGGAGAGCATCATTATCTCTCTGCATCAAGTAATTGTGTTCAGTGTCAAAGTTAAAAATGCAATAATCCATAAATAAAAGATCACATGAAAATCAACAAACAGATCATGAACATTTATGAGAGGTTTAAAAATACACCCATACTTGTGCTACTATTTAAGATTTTTGAAAGATACCAAAACAATCCAATGGGGGGAAGGCAAATATTTTCATCAGATGATGCTGGAATAAATGGTTATTTTGTGGGGAAAAACTCTCTATTCCTACCTCATATTATACACACAAAAAATTCAGATGCATCATAAATTTATCTACAAAGTTAAAACCATTAAGCTTTTAGAGAAAAACATAGAAGAATATTTTCATGATTTGAGGGTAGGCAAAAAATAATTTTTAACTATAAAAAAGGGCAAATACAAATTAAATATTAGAAGCTGGATTCTCCCTGTTAAAAATAAAAGAGACACCCCTCCCCCTTTTTCTTAGAGCACCTACTTTAGAAACTTGTAAGGTCTTTTGCTGTCCTTTGAAGTGTACATAAGTCTTTATAAGGGCTAAATAACCCTTTTGTCAGCTTTAAGACCCAGAAAAGTCTTTCTCAAAGACATGGGGGACATCTCTTTGAAAAAGTAATCATCAGGGAAGATAAGGCCCCATTTCTTAGTTTCTGTGGGAGGGTAGAAGCCTAAGTTTGGTGGATGCTATGCTCCAAGTTGTAAAACTTTCTCTTGTCATAAAAGTATGAGAAATTAATTGTTCCTTTAGATAAAGCCAATTAACTAACACAGATGGTGATCATCCCAATTACCAAGTGAATGCAGGATGAGCTATAAGTGACAAATGGTACAGTCCATTCTTCTTACATAGTTATTTTTTATCTTAACAATTTGCATGTAAGGGGTTGAATCTGTTTGGCTATAGAAAAGGTTGATTCTTTTTTTTTTTTCTATCTTGATTATCACTTAGTAGATTGCCTGTGATGTACATCATATTCCAGTTTAGTACATGCTCAATAATAAATGTTTTTCTCTTCTACTTTTTTGGAGAGGTTTTCTGGGTTGGGAGATTTTGGTTTTAATTATATTTCTCCAACAACTCTGGTGAGAAGGGTAGGGTATCTAGCGGTTCCTGAACTGAGTGAACTGGCTAAAAGTCTGTGGCCACACAACAGTCAGGTATGAGACCCTGAATTATAAAAAGTCTCCTTTGTAGTTATCCTCTCTTTTGGAATACTAGCTGGATGAACCATCTTCCCCAAATTTAAGATTTAACTTTGAATAAGCCTGTGGAATTCAGGCTCTAAATCCTGACAGGATCATTATATGATTGGAAGATATAGAAAATCAGAAATGTTGCTTGCAGAGTTTTCCCTTAAGGGGTTAATATCTCTCTGTCATATCTGGAATGGGTATATGAGAATCTAGTCTTACAGTAGCCTAGGGTTGGTTCTTTTAATTTGGATTAATTAATGTATTTGTTGGGGCCTCATCCCAAGCAAATGAAGTACTGATATTTATGGGATAAATATCACTACAAGAAAAGAAAAACTGAGTGATTTGGATAGCTAGAAGAAAAGAATGAGAAAAAAAATGAAAAAGGAAATGTGAGAATTAAAGGCATTTTCTGTTGTACACAAACCTTTTCCTCCTCCTTTTTCTGCTTTCTCTGGCCCCTCTGCTCCCCCTGCATGTTTATCCCTCCTTGCCTCAAACTGACTCTGGGGAAGAGGGAGGTGATGATATTTCAGATGAGTGGTTCCCTTCATTAGTGGATTTTCCTCTAAAGTGGGATGAGGGCACAACTTCTTTAGCTGGTAATGAATTACCTGCTCTGTTTGAGGACACAGTTTTGTGCACCTTGTGGCCTAGCCCTGAGTCACTTCATTTCTTAGCCCAGATTCCAACTGGAAGAGTTCCTTCTCATACACACACCATGTAGGTAGGAAGACAGACATGATGAAAGACATAATCAGGGGAAAATTGAAAAATTAGGTTAAAATAAGCTTGCTCCGGTGTGAAAATGGAGATCTGCTGAAATGACCACTTGGTAAAAAACAAACAAGGTGTTAAGTTCATGAATGTCAACATGGAAAGAGAACCAATAAATCATATAATTTACCTTTTCCTTGTCTCAATATGAGGAAAACCAGCCCTCCTATTTGGATTGCCAGAAAAGCTGAGGCCACTGATGCACGTGCCCAGGACTGCCTTGCTATCCACATGCCTTCCCTTGACAGCTGATATTACTCATTTGAAGACTTCTTTTGCCAGTATCCTAGAAGTCTGCAGAAATACTCAGAAGCATGTTTTCAGCTTAGAGACTGGCTACCGCATAGATTTCTGCAACCAGGAAACTTTGCTCCTTTGATAGAGCAAACATATTGGGATCCAGAAATCACCACATCAATGGTATCGTGGCCAAGGAAGTCAACTATCTGCCATTGGAGCTCCCCACCCCTCAAATACAGAAAAATTAAGGACTTTAGAAAACCATCGAGAGGGACTGCTAGTGGCAGTACTTGAAGGCTTTCCCCTAAAGGTGAGCTAGGAGAAGTTGCAGGTGTACCCAGAAGACAGGTGAGTTCCCCCATTGATTTCCATCAAGTGGTTCATTGAAGCTTTCTCAAAATTCACTGGCATGAACCTGGGGGTAGATCAAAATCACACTCTAGTCTTTAGCAAATTTTGTCTCAGCTTCCTTGTTGACTACCTGTACCAAGGTACAGAAGAGCTGGTAGAATGGCAAGGACATACTATTACTCAAATTTTAGCAGCAGCTTCTAAGTTTTCGGACAGCCTAGAGACAAAGAAATTAAGGACCACAGTGTTGGCTGCTCAGTTATAACTCAATAAAGGGAATAGTCTAGAATTTGGCCAACGTATAAAGAGAAGAAAGGACAAAGGGAGCTTATATGTTATTATTTCAAAAAGCCAGGACATTGAAAGAGGAGTTGCAGAGACTCTGGGGTATGCAGGAGTTGTAAGAACAAGAGTATCAAGAAATCCTAGGACAAATCCTCAGCTAGGAACTATTTAGCAAAAGGCTCAACGTTGACAGATTGAGGAAATTTTACAGGTAGGAACTGGTAAACCATATATGTCCTCAGGCTAATCTACCCGTGCCTTCTCTGACAGATACTCGTGCTACTATTCTGCAATTTCCTTGGAAATGTTTCTCTGTTTGGTGACAAATCACTACAGGTTGTCAGTATCTCAGCTCAGCTTTCTATGTCTTCTTTTTCCTTCATGGTTTCCATACAGATAGGTCCTTTCACTGAGGAACACGTGTTCTTTTTTTCTCCTGATTCTCTGGTAACTGTAATGCAGAGAGACCTGTTGTGCAACTTAAAGGCTGCTTCTGTGCTCTGGATGCAGGATCTGTGGAGCATCTTGGGAAAAGATACCTAATTTGGTTATAATGTGCCTTCTGAAAGAAAAGTGGTTTTGCAGAGAGTCCCAGTCTTATACTGTGCTAGAAAAAGCACCTCAATCAGAAACAAACTGGGAAACAATAGGGAATAATAATATGCATTTAATTTGAGATACAGAACCAACAAAAATAGTTTACTAAAAGGATAAGCCATGGCCATATGTAAAACTGTATCCTTGGTCTAGAACTTAATTAAAAGGAATAAAAATGATTATAAAAGAATTCAAAAAACAAAGAATAATTTGAAAATGGGACACTCACATTGTGATACCTCCAGTAAAGAAAGGATGGTAAATTTGATAAAGATGGCCAAGTTTTATATAGATCTAAATAATCTATTTTTCCCAACCCTACAACTATTCTGACATCTGATTTTGGTACTATTGTCTACAAAAGTTTTCTCTGTAATTGATCTATGTTTTGCAATTTCTTTCTTTCCTTCCTCTCTTTCTTTCCCTCTCTTCTCCCCTCTCCTTTCTTCTTCGCTACTGGGAGTCTATAGTTTTGTTTGCTTATTTTTTATTTTTTTACAAAAGAGTCCAGTATTTATGGCAAAGAATTCCTCAAAAATTTCAGGGCTCTCTTACCTTTTCATCTAATCCTCTACGAGAGAGAGAGAGAAAGGGAGAAATTTAAAGGCATTCATCCAACCAGATGGATTTTAATTATTCAAAATGTAGATGATTTGCTGATAGCCTCTGAAACTGGAAAGCAATGCAAATGTGATACTTTGATTTGTTAACATTCTTTGCTTCACAAGGACATAAACCCTCACTGGAAAAATTGCAATATTGCTCAACTGAGGCAAAACATTTAGGACATTTGTCATCAACTGTAGTGTTACAGTTGTCAACTGTAGTGTTACAGGTGTCATCAACACCAAGTGTTACAACCTATCAGTCAGTACATTTTGAAATTAAAACAGTCTACTACCAAAAATCAGACAATTTCGGGGACTAGCACAGTATTGTAGAGAGTGGATTCCAGCTTTTGCAGAGTGAGCAAACACTCTGATGGAGATATTGCATGATAATTCTCCAGATCCTCTGGTCTGAACTCCAGAATCTGAAGAGGCGTTTGAACAACTGAATTTGGCAGTAGCCTCCACCCCAGCATAGCAGATTCCAAATTTTAAGAAACCTGACCTGATTTATCTGCTATTCCTTTTTTATTGCATATTTGATAATGTTCACTGATAGGTTGGGACAAAAGTGGCTCACTTAAGGCTTCCTATGCTGTGATGAGATCGTAATTCCTTAGAAGCTCATGATTTGCCTGTGAGTCTGCACAAGCAGACACATGAATAGTATTTACTAGAGCTGCAATTCTTGGTTCTGGATTTAATATGGATATATACTAATAAATACATGATTCTTTTCTGTCGTACAAAGACTAATTTTTAAAACAGAGGATTTTTAATTCAGTGAGAACTAAAATATATCATGGAAAATAATGATAGCTGTTTTGTCAGAGGTTTTACAACTACCTGCTCAGATATCAGTAAGTCAGTGCAGAGCTCACACAGAGCAGAAGGATGAAGTTTCTAAACACAATAATCTTGCTGACAGAGTTGCAACGGCTTCTGGAAGTTCTACTTTTAATACAAGAATAAACTTTTGGCAAAGGTCACAAAAGCAAAAATAAACAAATGGGACTACATCGAACTAGAAAGCTTCTGCTCAGCAAAGGGAACCATAAACAAAATGAAAAGACAACCTGTGGAATGGGAGAAAATATTTGCAAACCACATATTTAATAGGGGTTATATTAAAGCTATACAGGGAACTCATACAACTCAATAGCAACAAAACAAAATAAAAACAAACAAACAAAAACACCAAGTAACCCATTTTAAAAATGGGCAAAGGACCTGAATAGACATTTTCCCAAAGAAGTCATACAAATAGCATGAAAAAGTGCTCAACATCAATAATCATCAGGGAAATGCAAATCAAAACCACATTGAGATATCACCTCATATCTGTTAAGATGGTGCTTATACAAAAAGGTAATACATGCTGTTGAGTATTTACAGAATAAGGAAACCTGTACACTGTTAGTGGTAATGTAAATTGGTACAGCCACTATGAAAAGCATTATGGAGATTTTTCAAAAAATTAAAAATAAAATTACCATATGATCCAGCTAGCCCACTTCTGAGTATATATATCTAAAGGAAACAAAACCATTATCTACAAGAGATAGCTGTACTTCCATGTTTGTTACAGCACTATTCACAACAGCCAAGGTATGGGAAGTACCTAAGTGTCTGTAAACAGATGAATGGATCAAGAAAATGTGATGTACACACACCCCCACACACATATAGGAATATTATTCAGCCTTAAGAAAGAAGGAAATCCTATCATTTATAATAAACAAATGGATGAACCTACAGAGCATTACACTAAGTGTAACTCATACAACTCAGGCAGAGAGAGACAAATACTGTGTGGTATCACTTATATGTGGAATCTAAAAAAAAAAAGTCAAACTCACAGGAAAAGTGAGTATAAAAGTATTTGCCAGGGACTGCGGTTGGGGGAAATAGGGAAAGTTTGAAAAAAAGAAAAAAAAAGTACACATTGTCAGTTACAGGGAGAATGAGATCCGAGGATCTAATCTGTAACATGGTAACTATAGTGGACAACACTGTATTATACAATAGAAATTTGCTAAGAGGGTAGCAATTAAATGTTTTCACCAAAAAAAAAAAACAGAAAAGAAAAGAAATATGTGAGGTGAGGCATGTGTTAACTAATGGGGGAATTTTTTCACAATGTATACGTATATCAAATCATCATACTGCACACTTTAAACATGTTACAATTTTATTTGTTAATTATATATCAATAAAGCTGGAAAAATATCTTGTTCCTTTTCAAAAAATATGCTTCGCAAAAGAAAATCGACAAATGGATTATAAAAGGGACTACAAAGATGTTTCACCGGACAATGGAACTTGTTTAACAAAGTCAGTCCTACAGCACAGTCTCAATTTGCTTGGTTAGTGTTGTTGTGCCATCAACAAATGCATATGAATAAAAGAGGGATTTAAGGAGACTAGACTTTTAATATGGAGACTAGACTAGACTAGACTAGACTAGACTTTTAATAAGGAGACTAGACTTTTAATATGGAGACTAGACTTTTAATATGGAGACTAGACTAGACTAGACTAGACTAGACTTTTTTTTTTTTTTGCGGTACGCGGGCCTCTTACTGTTGTGGCCTCTCCCGTTGCGGAGCACAGGCTCCAGACGCACAGGCCCAGCGGCCATGGCCCATGGGCCCAGCCGCTCCACAGCATGTGGGATCCTCCCGGACCGGGACACGAACCTGCGTCCCCTGCATAGGCAGGCGGACTCTCAACAACTGCGCCACCAGGGAAGCCCTAGACTAGACTTTTAATAAGGAGACTAGACTTTTAATATGCCTACCAGAAACAGATAACATGATTCAAAACATATTAGAATGATGTGCTCTTTATCAGCAGAATTGTTTGCAGGCCACTGCCAAGGCAGTCACAGGAAGTTCTCCGTGACCAACTTTACCAGCACCTGGCAGCAGTTGGATTTCACAGAACTAACGTCTGTAAAAGGCAAGAGTTATGGTGTGTACGATGTCTGGATGGCCCAAAGTCTTTTCCCCTTTAAAAATTAATAGGCAGGCAGTGGTATAGATTCCCTTAGTACATGTAATTTCCACTTTTGGGATACCAGAGTACATTGGCTAGGACAGGAGAAGTCAGTTTATTCCTATTGTTTTCCAAGCATTATGCCAATATTTGTAAAGTCCTATAAACCTCAGTCCTCAGGACAAGTAGAACTAATGAATCAAACCACATAACTCACTAAGATTCTGAAACTTACTACATGCAGTAAGACGGCCCAGAGCTTTACCATTAGCCTTGTTAAAAATTAGAATGACACCTGTGAGCAAGCATGGAATTTCACTCTTCAAATTTGCTTGGCAGGCCTATGAAATTGGGTCTGAGACCGTGTCCTGTTCCTTATTTAACTGAATCCTCTTTAATCACATTCACTACTTAAAGGGACTTCTCTTTTCCCTAGAAGCCCTGAGACATAACGCCATCTTGAAAAGACTTGGAAGAAGTTGGCCACCCCATTAACCAGGAAATCCCATTCATCTGAAAGTGTCCCACCTTCAGTGTTCAGAAGCCTGAAAGATGGGCTGTCACTGTTTTGAGAGAGACCCTTTCAAGTGCTGCTGATCACCCATATGATTAGGATCTAAGTGAAAAATTAGACAAACAAACAAGCAAAATCCAGCAATTCATGCTTTACATGTGAAGCCAACACCATCTCAGGAAGACTGGACTGTGTTCCCTAAAAGGATTTAAAACTCTAATTTTTTTGGAGTAACTGATGGTGGTAGTGAACTAAACTGGAAAAAATATATTTAGCAAACTTATTACTATTCTCGTAGTCGGCCTTGCTCACAGTAAGGTTATTTCAATTACTTTAAGCATCACAACTTTCTAAAACACAAACATGTTATTGTTACTTTACTTTTTCTTTCTATACTCCCAGTACCTGTTTCCACAGTCTTATTTCTGATTAGCTCTAAACTGTCCTTCCAGTATAACTAGTATCTGGACTCATAAGTCCAACAGTCTGATTATTGACAGAGAAAAAATGGACAGTCTTCATTAGTAAATTTTTATAAAAACAAAGTAAAAGTAATTAGGATGCATCCAAGTATTCAAGCTCTAAATTTGACACAAAAATGCTGCGTAATTGTTTCATTGGAAGGGTGATACAGGAAAGAAAAGAAAAACATTGAATTAATAGACTAACAGAAATCTGGCATTTACAGATAGAGACTGCAAAAGACAAGTCTCCTGTCACTCAGTTAACTTTGAAACGTAAGTTATCACCAGTCTCATCATAGATAGATAAACAAAGTTGAATGTCTGTTATTCATGAAGATACAGTTGACTATTATAATAATATAACTATTGATCTGGACCTGATGCTAAAAAAAAAAAAAGGCCCATAAGGGTTGTTTTTCTTCACAGCCATATATATCAAGCACTGAAAATTCAATCTGTACCTTTCAATGGATGCCTCATAATAAAACTTTGATACTAGTCATGATGATAGATGATGATAGTCATGGATATCTTTGCATTTCACATCTAGAGAAAATTACTTGCTAAGATAGAACAATTTCTAAGGTCCTAAATTGTCATATAAATGTGATGGTATTTATGTGATTGACTGAAACTCAAGAGAACTTTATTGGACCTTGCAAAGAAAATTCTTGATTAAAAATTTAGATTATCAGGCTCCAGAGTTTAGGTATCCCTCAGGCTTGGATTGGATAAGACTACATAAAAAACTACCAATTAATATTTGGATAAGAACTTGAAAATACAAGCAATAAAGACATCACAATTATGGACTTGAAGATATTTAGATGGCTGCTATATGCCCATAGAAATGTAGAAAAAGCAATAAAGATCATTGGAAAATTGTAATGTTAGTATTTCATAATAACAAGGGAGGATTTTGTAAGGGCAAATACAAGTTAAGAATTAAGAGGAATAATTCTCTCTGTTGAAAATTAAGAAAAAGAGACCTCTCCCTTTTCTTAAAGTATTTACTTTCAAAAATTTGTAATTTTAAGTTCTCTCTACCACTTTGAAATGTATGTAAATCTTTATAAGCTAAACTAGCCACTTGCCACATTTATGACCCAAGGACCTGTGAGCAAAGTCTGAAAAATAATCATCGCTCAGTTTCCGTAGTAGGGTAGGAGGATAATTTTGGTGGTTGCCCACTGTCAAGTTGCAAAACTACCTCTTGTTATAAACCTATAAAAAACTAATGATCACCCAAATTACCTGGTAAATTTAAAATGAACTATGTGTGACAAATTGTGTTGTAAGTCCCCTTACTTGAGAACCGTTTATTGTTTATCTTGAGAATGTGTATGTAATGGGATACATCTGTTTGACTCATAAAAGGTGAGCTTTATTTCTGCATTTGCAATCTCTTAGTGGATAGTCCGTGATATGTATCACATTCTGGTTTAATGCCCATCCAATAATAAAATTGTTTTCTTTCTCTTCTATATTTGTGGAGAGATTTTTCTGAACTGGGAGGAGATTTTGTTTTTAATTATATTTCCCTAACAGGTACCGGAAAGCAATAATCTTAGAATACGTAAAGAACCCTTAAAACTCAATAATAAAAGACAAACAATCAAAATAATGGGCAAAAAATGTGAACACAGGGCTTCCCTGGTGGCGCAGTGGTTGACAGTCCGCCTGCCAATGCAGGGGACACGGGTTTGTGCCCCGGTCCGGGAAGATCCTACATGCCGCGGAGCGGCTAGGCCTGTGAGCCATGGCCGCTGAGCCTGCGCGTCCGGAGCCTGTGCTCCGCAACGGGAGAGGCCACAACAGTGAGAGGCCTGCGTACCGAAAAGAAAGGGGAAAACAAAAAATTTAAACAAATGACCAAAAAGCAAAAGAAATAGTTTTCAACATGAGGGTGAGGTTGATTAGAACCATTCTACACCCAGCAGAATGAATGTATAATAAAAGACTGGTGATACATCATGTTTCTGATCATGTGAAGCAAATAAAACTCTCATCTATTCCTGGCAGCAATGTAAAATGGTATAGTCACTTTGGAAAAATTTTTGGCAATTTCTTATAAAACTAAGTATACACTTAACTTTTTGACCTAGTGATTTTACTCTTTGGTATTTACTCAAGAGAATTGAAAGCATGTGTTCACACACACACACACACACACACAAAGGCTTATACTAGAATCCTCATGGAGGCTTTATTTATAGTAGAAAATGGATAAAGTATGATATACCTATATAATGAAAGAGTACCAAACAATAAAAAGGTATAAATTATTGATACCTGCAGGAACATGAACGATCCTCAAAAACCTTACTCTGAGAGAAAGAAGCCTTAAAAGAGTATACACTGTAGTATATAAAGTTCTAGAATAGGCATGACTATCAATGATGGAAAAATAAGAACAGGGACTCCTTGAGGGGTGAGAGTAACAACTGACTGGGAACGGGCCTGAGAGAACTTTTTGGGAGATGTTAATATTCTCTAGTTTAATAGTGGTGTGGGTTACAGGACTGTATGCAACTGTCAAAACTTGGCAAATGAACACTGTATTTGTGCAGAGCATTGTATGTAAATTTCATGATGAAAAGAATAAATTGCAAACAAATATTAAATGCCAGTAAATTGTTAAACTCTAGTGGTAACTCATGTTAAAATATTTAGATAGAAGTGTGCTAATATCTGCAATTTCCTTTTGAATGCAAAATCAAAAAAATCAGATGGATTAACAATTGGATGGAATGGATAAGTGGACAGACGTATGATAAATGTAGTAAATGTTAATGGTAGAGTCCATATTGTGGGTATTCAAATACAAAATCTTTCACGGTTGCTGTATATTTATTTTTTATAATAAAATGTTGGGGAAAAATAAAGAAGAATATAATGAACAAACATCTGGAGATACTGCAATTTTGCTAAAATATCTTTGTTTAGTTTAGCTTGAGATTAAACATGAGGTTTCTTAGGGTTAAAATATTATTATTGGGTTTCCCTGGTGGCGCATTGGTTGAGAATCTGCCTGCCAATGCAGGGGACACGGGTTCGAGCCCTGGTCTGGGAAGATCCCACATGCTGCGGAGCGACTAGGCCCATGAGCCACAACTACTGAGCCTGCACATCTGGAGCCTCTGCTCCGCAACAAGAGAGGCCGCGATAGTGAGAGGCCCGCGCATCGCGATGAAGAGTGGTGCCCGCTTGCCGCAACTAGAGAAAGCCCTCGCACAGAAACGAAGACCCAACACAGCCAAAAATAAATAATAAATAAATTTTAAAAAATTATTATTACCTACAGACATAACCGTACTGTTTACCTTGCCTCATCTTCCCTTTAGTGTGATGCAATGAGAACCAGATGGACCCTTCATATTATAATTATTTTTGCAGTGCTATGAGAGAAGAACCCTGGAATAATCAAACCCCTTCCTCCTCTCCTGAGAGACAGTGAGAAATAAAATCTCCCAAAGGTAAACTAATCTTCTCTGGGAAGAGAAGGGGAAGGTCTCTAGTATACAATCCTCTGATTCAGAGTTTTATTGCCTTTGAATATAAACACAGCTCTGGGGAGGTAAATTGTTACAACTCTACAAAGTTTTTTCTAGGTTTTCAATCACCTTTTAACTTCTAAAGTTTGTCCTTTAACTGAGGTTTCAGTTTCCTTCATTTGAAAAACTCCAACTGTGCAGAAACATGAAAATATTTTTTTCTGCAGTTCCACTGACACTAAACTGTCCATATTCTTATCAACTTTCTGTATCGTATTAATACTATTTTGCCTAGAAATACGCAATAATTGTTTCCTTGTAATCATTTCCCTTTATTCAATAAATACTTATTAAAAACCAAAAGAAACAAATAAAAACTGCCGTGGCCTTATACCCTATGTTAGTTTTAGTTAATAAGTTTTTAGCTTTTTGCCTCTTCCAACATTAAGAATAAAACATAGGTTAACATATCTGCAATGGATTTGGGTACCTATAGGGTTTAGAAAGTCTTATTTTATTCATGTATTTTTTCTTCCACATTGTAATGTTGTAAACCAGGGATATTAAGGTAATTAATGTGTATAATTTATATACCCTAATCCACACAAAACTAGGAATTTATGAACTGGTATATTGTAGAATCAATGGCGTTTTAGGATGGAAAGTTTATTGCAGTATTTCTTCAGGTTCTATTCCCACTAGTGAAATGTTAAGGTATTCCATGGCCCTAATAAATAATAGCCATAACTTTTCCCTCCTGCTCCATTTTATATATTTAATAGAGATTGAGTAGAGACCGTTATATGGTCTCTTTCAGTTTCTGACATCTCAGGAAGAAACTGATTTTTTATTCTAATCAGGTATCTGTGATATTGCTTTCTAAGATGTTTGTTTTAGTAAAATTTCTCTAGGTAACTATTTACATAAATATTTCATGACCCCAAAGAATCTGGATCAAAAGTTCTATGTATCAGTCCCAAATGGGCCATTGTCACAGAAATTTAAATTTTTCTTATTTTTTCCTTCTCTCAATGTAATAAATAGCCAATCCATTATGACTGTGTGTTTTGCTCCCTTGTGCCAATATTTCAAGACAGGAAGCCAATAAGCTAATTTGAGGAAAAGTGCTAATGGCTAAAAATGTCTTGATGAATTGAATCTCTAAGAAAAAACAGTTGCCTTTTTTATATTCTTATGTTTAAATTACATTTATATATTTAAAGTTTTTATAGATTTTATACTTGCCTTCACTTACTATAACTGGAAACAATTTAAACAGCCCCAGAAACAGTGAAAGGAAAGAGTTAAGAGGAGAAAAGTTAGACTAAAAGAATTCACTTCAGAAGACAGAATATCAGATTCATATTTTGTTTCATTTCTCCAGGAATCTATTTGCTCGTCTGCCCTTATTTGATTTTTTTTTGGTATATAATACGTTGTGCTTAAAAATGGTGATTCTGAATATCCCTATTTATAGCCTGGAGACTTTAGTTCTGACTTGGAAAACCGCTGATGGACTACAAAATCTCTTAAGCAAATAATTTGTATAAGTTTGGCAAAAAATCATTTCCTGAAAAAAGCCTGACCCTAACTAATGCTATTCTATTAATTGTTTTTGTATGATTTAGTATTAATATTCTGATATTTTGAGTGCCATTACTTTATTTCCATAATTTCTTACAGTTTATGGAAATCTATCTAATGCTAAGTAACGCAAAACAAAAAATTTCAGTTTTGAAATGTTTGTTGACAATTTTCTTTAATGGATTTAAGATATTTATTTGACCTAATCCAATAAATATTAAAATAGTTTATGGATGTATAATATTATATAATAATTCATAGTACATTTTTGTATATATAAACTCTTATGCCCCAAATGTGTTCCAGTTAAATAGGATTTCAGGCTATAATATAACTGGAAATTAGAGATACATTAACCGGCTCTTGGAGAATCACAATGTACCTCAAGATACTAAATCTCCAATAAATCCAAAGAAATTCTGATTTATTTTTCTCCCAGTATTTCCAAATGTGTTTGACTACAAGAATCTCTGAGGTATCCACGAATATGTGTGTGTCTGTGTATGTGCACGCATGCCCATGACACGTATGTGTTATGTGTGAGACCAATCAACATCTCCATGGACACTAGTACTTCCGTGGAAAACTCTGTAACACTATACTAATTCATTAAAGTCCTGTGAGTTATTGCATGCTGGCAGTGTTATCAATCATTGGAGGTCTTGGATTTTGACTATGGTAAGGATTCAATTAATAGTTCCTGAAATTTAGTAAAATATTGATAGAATCACCTGGATATATTATAAACAAACAAGCAAACAAACAAGAAGATTGGATTCCTGATCTCCACCCCCAGAAGGTCTGATTGAGTAGCTCTATTATTTATGAGGGGTTCTTTAGTTATTAGACCTTTCCCAATGACTAGTGATCAGTTAGGTTGGTGAATCCTAATATTCTTATAGAATACTAATGTTATATAACTCAGATATTTGGAAAGATGCTCATTTTCCCCATATGAGAGTTCCCTGAGGTTGTGAAATATGTATTATTCATTTAATTATCCTAACATTTAAATAATGCCAGACACATGCAGTTAAAATTTTACAAGCTCAGTTAGGGCATAAATTATTTTACTGATTTAGAGAGTATTGAGATCGTTGAGAGTCTCTCTCTTGCTCATGTTAGAACACATTCAGATATGACACAGGATGGAGAACAAAACATTACATCTGTTACTGACAGAGCCATTGGAGGCTTAGTATGTGGCTAAACAGGCTTGTTAGTACTTCACTGCTAAATGACACATAATTACACACATAGTCGCTCAAACAGCTGGATCAATTGCAGAACTCCTCTAAAAAAGCAGAGTTTACAGTGCACAGCAGAAAGCGAATCCGAACACCTGATGCCTGCAGGTTGGCATGTATCAAAGTGAATATAGGAAGGGGTCAAACAGAACAGATCCACTGCCAGTTCCTTCTTCCAAATTCATCACATTAGTCACCTTCCTATGCCTAAGCAGGAATGAGAAAGGGGCAAGAAGCAAAGCCAAAAGTGCTAATAACCATAGGAAAGTGTCCTCTCATGAAAACATCAGCACAGATGACAGAACAAATAGGTTCATAAAAAAAAAACTAGTAAATTATAAAGTCAAGCTCAATTCTGGTGTTTTGGTTTCCAGCCCAATATTTTTTTCCAAAACTAAACCTAGCAGAGAGGGTTATGAAGTTGATAGTTTCGATTTTTGTATTCTTATTATCTAGTTCATTTATTCAATAATTTTTATTAAACTTCTACTTTGGGTCAGAGTCTGTGTTGGGATGGAAATGAAACAGTGAATATAACTCGTTGTAGTCCACAGTCTAGAGTCAAAAAATAAATAATATAGCACACTATAGTAAATGCAATGTTTGAGACACTTGTAGGTTGTCACTGAGGGAAGAGAGTTTAAGGGTAGTCTGCCTGCAAGCACAGAGACAGACTCATGAAGGAAGTGATTCCTCAGATCAATCTCACATGATGATTGAGAGATAACAAGTTAAATGCAGGTGTGGAGAATTGGGCATTCCAAGCATGGAAAATGAGCAGAAACAGAGGAAAGAATGACCATGCTATTTATGGGAAATTCCTGATAATTTGCTGTACCACTGTAATATCACATGCATGGCAAGGGATTATAAACATCAGACTAGCGGGTTAGGCTGTGGTCAGATTATGAAGGGCTTTAATGTTTCAAGGTTAGAAGCTTGGAAGTTATAGGTGATTGAGAGCCTGAATGAACTAGAATTCTTTCAACTGCAAATAAAAGAAACACAACTAAAAATAACCCAGTTCAAAAAGGCAATGTATTGTCCCACATAACTTAGAAATCGTATTGGATCTTTTAGAAGCTCATGGTGTTATCAAGTCAGATATAACGGTAAGAGCTGGAGCAGCATTTTAAGCTCATGAGTGAGGTACTATTGATAGAATACAAAAAGATTGAAAAGAACCTGGATTCATTACAGCTGGAGCCATTACAGCAGCCTTGGGCTACTTATGCAGGAACTGCTATATGAGAAAAAGGAGTGAGCCCTTTTCTTTTTCATGTTAATCTGACTTTTGTTGCAGCAACAGAATTTGTACTTTGACAAATTTATATACATGCACATTGAACCTTCAACTATTTTCTTCTGTATGGTGATGACAAAGAAAAGTTAGATAGTATTGGTCCACAAATGTTTAGTTAATTATTTTAAATTACTATGACAACTTCAGAAGGATTGAAATATCTGAAGTACATAAGACTTTTCCAAAAATTCAGGCTCAGTTTATTCTCTTTTTATTTATAATCTAAGGCTATTCAATTATGAACTTCCCTTTCATTCACCATATGATTTCCTTTCAAACACTTCTCTCCAACCTCTCCTAAACCAAAGTTAGTTCCCTCCACTTTGATAATTAACTCCATTTTCAGGTGATTTTCTTATTATATACAATACCACTATCATGGAGGAGAGACCAAAACACTTACAAAACTACAAAGATTTTGGTTCAATACATGCCAGTCCCAGTTAAATCCTCAACTCCGTTTTTGAAAAATTCACTTTTGCTCTTGGTTCACATGACTTTTATTTCCCAAGAATAAAAATAGTTGGTAGTCTCCTACTAAGACCTTGTTTCTGCTCTGTATTTTGCTAACCTGTCCACAGTTCCCTAAACTAGCTGAACACACACTTTCTATTGAACATACATAATAAATTTCCTTTCTCCAGAGTAACAAGTGTTCTTTCTCACTCTTCTCATCAGTCACCTAACACTTACTTTTTGATTATCAATATGGTTTTCTATATTTTTATATCCTCTGAAAATAAGCTTATAACTTTATATTTTTACTTTTTTTTTTTTTTTTAGCGGTACGTGGGCCTCTCACTGTTGTGGCCTCTCCCGTTGCGGAGCACAGCCTCCGGACGCGCAGGCTCAGCGGCCATGGCTCACGGGCCCAGCTGCTCCGCGGCATGTGGGATCTTCCCGGACCGGGGCACGAACCCATGTAGCCTGCATCGGCAGGCGGACTCTCAACCACTGCGCCACCAGGGAAGCCCTATATTTTTACTTTTATTTTTCCTTTTGATTAGTATTTTCCATCAATTTCTCATCTGGTCAACTTTTCCAGAATCAATCACCAGATTTAATGAGTCTGTAGTATATTTCTGACAGTTTGGAGTTGAATAAATTATTTTCAATCAGTTTATTCACATCCTCCTCTTTCTTCCATTTGACCAATTTTCCTTAAGGTATAAGTTGTACAAATCTCTATACGTATAGTTTTGAGATTTAGAAAATGTACAGAGGTCCTTTCTATCGTTGTAGAAAATTATTGCAAAGTGAAAAGACATTGGCAACAGTATTATTCATGTGAAGAGAAAGTTATAGCAAGAACATGGGGTCAAATGAACAGTAATAATGTGCTTAATTACTTATAGCAGTAAAAATAAAGAAAAAGTGGAACTACTTGGAGTATGAGTTAGAATTTAGATCTTGATTAGATTATCTGAAGACAACTCTAAAATTCAGACATGTCCCCTAAGTAGTAAGCTGCTCACATAGCTATTGCTGTTTTTTAGATAATCAGTCAATTATTTGACAAATATGAAAACAAGACATGAAATCCTGGGTTAGAATTAGTTGGCTCACAATGTCATCGAATATATATTCCACTTATTTCAAAGACCATGAAAAATAATTAAATTAAAAGTCAGAACTGGGTTCTAAGAAGGCTCTCTGCTGCGTCTCTGTTATAATCAGTTCAGGATTCATTTAGTCTCAAGTTACAAAGAACCCAACTTAAAATAGTAAAGGTGAGGAAATTTGCTCTTTCACACATAGTAGGACATTAAACAATGGGGAAACTATAAACTCTGTGATTCTCTTGGTTCTTCCTTTAGGCTGGCTTCTCTCATAACTGAAAATGCCTGCCGGTATCAGCAAAGACAGATTCCCTCTTCACATTCATGGAGTGGAGAGAACTGTTCATTTAACCACAGAAACACTTCTCTGCAGTCGGATTGAGCTAATGTAAACTATGTGTTGATTTGTGGACCAATAGTAATCATCAGAGAATAACATATGTTGATTGCTTTAAGCCAAGGCTTCTGAGCTATCATTGGTAAGACAGATGGAGTACCATAATCGTCTTAGACTAATAAAGATTAAGTCTGAAAACAGTCAATGAAACCCAAGTCAAAAAGACTGAAGGAGAGATGTGTAACTTAACACATTATAGATGCATGCAGTCTACAGTGTTGTTTAAATGTCTCATCTTTTTCTACATGGCATTTTATAATATTTTATAGTCATTAGAGCCTTAAAGTAGAAAAACAGTACTAGCCAAACACATTTCATTGAGTCATTGTTCAAGTATCCTTCCTTCAAGTAGACTATCCTTCAAGATAGCCTAATTTCCTGGGAGTCTAGCGAGAGAAATGAACTTCTCTCCACCTGCCACCAACATATGCCTCAGCAAAATGTCCTTAGTCACTTAATACATTTGGAGAAATAGTGTAAGAGTAGAGGACCGTCTCATTTTATAAAGGAAATAGGTTGGGAAGATACATAAGCAGTGCTGTGAATAAAAGGGCATAAAAGAGCAGGAACATTTTATCCATTGCCACTACTCTCATTTCTGGGCATATAACAGTGACACTTTAAGTAAAAGTTCAATAAAATTTTGTTAAATAAGACTCTTTTTGACCAAATAAATAAGCCTAGACTTTAGTCTCTAGTCAAAAATGATTTTAAAATTATGATCATTTCCAGTTGCCCCAATTTTGTTAGCATGTGACATAAAAATTTGGCATGCCAATTAATTCCCGATAATGTGCTAAAAATTTCTGAAATCCACTATTTCCGTTTTACTAATATTTTACTAATATTTACTTGTATTTTAAAATTATATGCTACTTTGGGCTTCCCTGGTGGCGCAGTGGTTGAGAGTCCGCCTGCCGATGCAGGCTACATGGGTTCGTGCCCCGGTCCGGGAAGAGCCCACAAAAAAAAAAAAAAAATTATATGCTACTTTATCCTACTAGGTCCTAGGCTCATTTTGAAAGATATTATGTGGGAGTCCACTATTAGGTTGCATAAGACTTTACTAACAATTCTACTTTAAAATCTGTGGGTCTTTATATTGTATACTTGTAACATATAATATTGTACATCAACTATTTAAAAAATATTTTATTTTTTTCAATAAAATATTTTTCAATAAATATTTAAAAAATTATTAAAATATTAAAAATAATGTTTAAATATTAAAAATATTAAATATTTAATAATATTTAAAAATATTTTAAAATAAATAAATAAATAAAAGACTTTATTAATGATTCTAATAGACAATTTAAAAACTAGGGTCTTTATTTTCTACTTTCACCACAAAATTTCCTTCTCTTCAATGATGAGTATATAACATCCTTCTTATAAGATATTTTATTTAGCTAACTTCAAGCAAGCCAATATTAAAATAATCTCAAAAATTATAATTTAATAAATCCTATTTATATTCTTGATATACATCTATGTGTTATTTTAATATTTTAAATGAATATTAAGACTCTTAAAATAACAACATATCTGTATATCAGCCAAAAAGTCAAACATTTCATCTAACTTTGTATTTTTTTAGCTATACATTTTCAATGATAATATGCATTTCATTGACATGTTGTTCAAAAGTTTTGGCTAATTTACTGTATCTGTTTATATGCTACCAAAGGTTAAAGGTTGACAGTCAAGGCAGAAATCTCGATCTGGTATGTCTTATTAAGTTGCATCATTTGTGCCCAATACTACTTTTAAAATCTAAAATCATAGGAAAGCATCTAGAAGATATTGCTTGGCTTTGCACACCTAAAACATTTTAGGATCCAAGAATCTTCCTACTATTTGAGTTGGCAGGAGACCAGGTTTGGATCTATCAGAATTTCTGGTCAGACTGCTCAGCACATATCACACAGGGCAGGCTATAACCTCTGGGGAGTAATTACTCTCCGAACTCTTAGCAAAACAGAGCTAGGAGGCTGACGGGCAGGCCTCACACTTAGCTAAACTGTATTGGCAATGCTGTCCAGAGAATAAGCAATGCCTCAAGAACAATTTGAAGGCGTTATAAGAGGAAATGTAACTGAGCTTAGCCTACTAATAGTTGGGGTTACTTTGTAATGGCCTGTGTGAGTAAACTGTTGGAAATTCACTTTGAACTGATTTTTCCAGCTTTGTTAAGTAATCCCCCTTCTAGCAAGTTAGAGAAAAAAACTATTTAGGAAATCATATTGGGGTGTTTTTGTGCTCTTCATAAGCAGTTTTTAACTGTCTTCTCCAACATGACTTCCTGGAAGTGTAACCAGCTAGCTTTAAATGAAGTGTCATATTATAGCAATATCTTACCTATCCAGAGATCACTTGTCCATGATATATTGCCAAGAAACTGGAAGAAAACAAGAATCTTCTGAATCACTAAAAATATATATATATATATATATATATACACACATACACATATATATATCATACATTTATATATGCAAAAATATTCTTATACTATCATTACCTAACATTATTAAACATTTAATCCATATACAACCACTCCTCATGTTCAAACATCACCACAGCTCGGAATCTCTGCCTAAAAAAACAGATGTTTGATTATATATTTACTTCTTATGAATACTTCTAAGTGGAAGAATGTGTTGACTAATAGATACAAGGGTCTGGTTCTTTTGTCAATATTGTTACTTATATTCATTATTGGCAATAGATCATAAATCAAATTTATATAAACTTGAGTCTATTCCTGAATTACACGTAACTACCATATCAGCTTGTACATTTTGATAGACAAGAATCTTACTATTCTTTATGACTGGCAGTAATACAGCATCAGGTCACTTCTAATTTAATCTCTGTTTGTTAATCTCAGAGCAATTTGTAGAGGATATGCAAATTACACTGGAGAGCAATTATTCTCTTAATGGTGAATTAACCTAAATTCAATGTCACCTTGAGAGACTTGAGCTATTTATGTGGTTATCTCTGGCAATGACTCTTAACTCCTCTATAGCTTTTATCCAAAGTCAATAACGTTGCTAGTCATAACAATGCCCTTTAGGAATCATGAAACTTTTGGATTTGTTCATCGATCACAAGAAAAGTATAAATATTTTTAATATAATATTATCATCTTATGGGTTTTGGTTTTTTTTTTTCCCCTTGACAATTATTTGGCTAAACTTATTCTGGAAGACTGACATATTAGATCATTTTCTTTTTTTTATTATGAACCTGAAATATTTTAATGTATTATACTTAGTAAAGCACTTTAACAGTGGAAAAATGTCTTTAAAAATACTTTCTTTTATATCATTTTATATCATTTTAATCTCAGACTTGGTAAAAGGTGTAGATTGATAAATATATGGGGAAGTTAGACACTTTGGTTAAATGACTTGCCTAAGATAATATAGCTAGTATATAATTAAGCCAGAAGTAGAACCCAGGTTTCCAGTCCTCTTACGTGTATGACTAAAGTTCTGATAGATCTTTCCACCCACAATGTGAAGCAAATATCTAGATAAGACTTGCCAACTGGCAGCTGGTGTCAGAAAAAGAAATGGACAATCCTTAGATGGCCACCTACCCAAGAAATAGCAAACCAAAATTTACAGTACTATCCTTAATAAAAATGGGCTGCTTTTCCTAGAATCTCTTTTTTCTCCCTAGAGAGAAAGATTTGTAAGTATTGATATCTTGTTATGACTTCCTTTTTCTCATGTTACATACCAAATTTTTCTTTGCTAAAACATACCCTTGAAAACAAAGAATGGAACATCAAATAACTTATACTGCCTGCCTGAGGGTGTAGGCAATGAAGTTAATTTACCTACAGTATTTTGAGCTACCACTGTAAATTTAGAGTTTGGAGACAATTAAAACTCTATATCAGAAATAAATTACTAAGCAAATTTTAAAAATCACAAAACATTATTTAAATGGATTACACACATTTGTACACAAAATATATGAAAAACTGCCACACGTTGAAACAATTCCAAGCATTGCCTTCAAACGAAAATTTTGAGTTCTTAGCAAAATTAACTACTTTTCTTAATTCTCAGTTGATACAATTTCTCTCTTAGCTTAGACTTGAGGGATTATTTATTCTACAATCAAGATCAATGCAATCTTTTGTTTAGGTCAATAGAGAATGATTAGCCTTACACATTCCTTTTCTTTCCCTACAAGTATTTATTGACCATCTACTAGGTACTCTAGGTGCTTCAGCAACATCAGCAAAAAAACAAAATCCTTGACTTCCAGAATGTTCATTCCAGTAGAGAGAGACTAAGTGACAATAAACAGCAAATTAAACGTGTAATAAATTAGGACACTCTATAATATGTTAGGAGGTGACAAGTACTATGCATAGAAAGGAAAGTTATGGTAGCGTATTAAAAATCAGTCCAAGATGAATGTGGGTTGCAATAGTAAACAAGTGGTCAAGTTTGGCTTCAATGAGAAAGTAAGCAAAATAGATATGGTTATAAGAAAACAGCTGAGCAAAATCTCTAAGGGAGGAACGGGTCTGAATTGAAAGGCACAGTCCAAAGAATATAATGGAGTGAGGCAGAGGAAGTACTAGGATATGAGGGCAAAGCGAAGTGTATGTGAGCAAATGGGATATTAGGAGAAAAAACAAATTAATTGGGGCTTTCTAAACTATTGGCAGAACTTTGGCATTTACTGTAATTGAAATGAGAAACCATTGCAGGGTTTGGGGGAGAGAACTGATATGGTCTGACTGTTGTATTGGAAGGACAATTCTGGCTACTATACTGAGGACAAACATAAGAGAAAAGAGGAGAAATAGTGCACTAGTTAGGAGACTATTGCAATAATCCAAGCACAAACAGTGGAGAGGGCAGAAGAGAGTGGTAGGGAGTGTATTTCCCTTGCTTCCTTCCCTGACTTGATATATTGGTTCAGTAAAGATTACCTCCTTCCATAATCACAGCTACTATCTTTTACTTTAGAGAAGGAAAAAAGTCCATGATGCACTGGGGAAATGAGTTACCTATTGTAAATAACATACTAACTGAAGATCTACTAAGAAAGCATTGGTCTATGTTGTGTTTATGTGAGGATGGAATAAAATTGCTATGTAAACAATTATATCTAAAGCATATCTGCTCTAATTCTAGGAACCAAAGAAAATATTCATTTTCATACTTTGTAATATGCAGTATAAAGCAGATATTTATTAATATGAAAGTCAGAAAAATAAGGAAAATAACACATTGAAAGAAAATAATTTATAAATACATATTTTCTCGCACTAAATTAGAGCCATCTGAATAAATTAATGAGGACTTAGCTCTTTAAAAGTCATTAAATATTAATATCACCTTCACAATATATCATGAAACAGCTTAAACTTATCTCGATTATATGGAAGCTCTAATTGAAAGGAGTCTGCACCATGGGAGAAGTGTCTGACAAATTCTTTGATGTTTGTAACTGTGTATCACAAGTGGAAAAAAAACAGTATATATATACACACACACACACTTTCCAAAGATTTGGAGAAATGATTTACAATGACATGACACTTTCATTCATAACTTTCTACATGAATTTTAAAAGGCATTTTGTGATTATTTTTCTCTAGTGTGAGAAAATAAAAGACCAGAGACAAAGTCAGGGATCAAATAAATGAAATAAATATAAAATCAGGATTGCATTGCTTAATATACTTAATACAGAGCAAATAGGGAAAGAGACTCAGTTGTATGCAATAGCTAACTTCATCCACGTAAGAAAACATAAAATCCACGAATGAGATTCAACATGTAGGATTAAATAAGCCACGTTTTCTTTTTTATTAGCGCTAATAATGAATTGACAGTAAATCATATAAATATGATTATATGATATATAAAGCATATAAATTCTGCTTTACTAATTTTTTTAATGTGGACATCCACCCTCAGCTCTCTATTCCTTGTCCTCCATTCCAGAGCTAGACAAAGAATGAATAATCACTACCCCATTTTCTTCTTCTCCTCTGTCTTCTTCCTCTCCTTTATCACCCTCCTCCTTTCCCACTCTTCCTCCTTCTATTTCTGTATTTCCTTTCTCTTCTACCTTCCCTATCATCATCAGTTCTTACACATATGTTCAGTAATTTATATTTAAAAAACCCTTCACATAATGTGCATGATTGGTAATGTGTTAAATATTAAAGTGAAGGGATGCATGAGTGTCATCTGGCTAAAAAGAGGATAAATGAAGAATTCAATAATTATATAAACTCTCTGAAAATCAACCATATACTTCAATGGAAAATATGTTCCAAAGCCCTTTGTAGGAGTTGCAACCACAGCAATAACATCTGTATACCCTCACTCCTCTTTTTAGACAGCCCACACTCCTACTTTCCCTTCCTCTAGGATTTTTCAATAGAGTTAACATGCATAGGGAAGCTAGCATTATGTGCATAGTTAGGTGGATGGATAGATAGATAGATGATAGATAGATAGATAGAGTTGGGGTTATGACTATTTTGTGGGTGACACTCAGGTGGGATTGGTCCTTTCAGTAAGCTCTTCTAGTCATCAAAGTAAGTTTATTAAGGGCCTTTATGTCTCCATTAGTGTACTAAGTAAGGGTAATGTGGTAGGAAAGAAATTAGACATGATCCCTCAAGAAGCATATGTTCTGATGGAAAAGAGGTTAAACTTCTAATAAATGTTATAGGGAAATGAAATGAGCTTCAATGTAGTGTATTAGGTCATGCTTTACCATACAGAAGTTGGATAATATTCAAAGGACTAGTAAAATGCTCCCTTGACCGTGAGAGCTATCTTTAAAATGTTTAATTATCTCCATACATCATTGACTCCGTGGTGATAATGGCTTTCTAAGAATGATTACTCTACTATTAGGTGTGACTATAGTACTTAACTTGATCCTCATATAAACTCTGATATTGATATTTAGAGACAGTTTGACTAGAGTCACACAGCAAAAACTTGGTGTAACTGATACTATTCAGATCCAACTGTTTCTGGATTATGGATGAATAAACTTTAATTATCATGAACATCCAATATATATATGAAAGACATTTCATAATATGTGCAGTTAATTAGCTGTGATGCCCAGTTTACATTTTCAAGCTAATTCATGATGGTCAAGGTCATTTTTGTACAAATTTGGAAATTGATAAGGCAAGTGGCAGAGCTCACTGCAGCATGAGATGCCTCATTATTTTGGTCTAATTCTGTAATTAAAGCTGTATTACATAAGGAAAGTAGAAGATGATTGGGAATCTCAGTATTTAGTCCTCATTTTTGACACATATTCTTTTTTAAACTTACTAAGTCACTTAAATATTCTAAGTCTAATTCTCCTAGGTATAAATTAGGAAAATCCAACTAAGATTTTTGTCTACTGTCCTACCTCCAGGAAATTATTGTACAAAGGTGATCAAAAGCCTAAGCTGCTTCCATTTTGCCAAACTCGTATAATTCACCTGTCTCCATTTTAAGACAATAAATCTTTTACTAAATAAGGAACTCACCTCAAAGCTCCATGGGTAAAACCACTAACAGAGCATATTTGATTCACAGTAGTCAAAGCATTTGAATGACAAACTAAATCATTCAGTGAAAACGTATTTGCAATAATAATCATTAATCACTAAAATGACATAATGTCCTAGTGATTTGTTAACAATTCTACCACCGTTTGTCACCACAAAATTCTAGAATACCCCTTGACTATTTTTTGGAATATACTAAAATTGAGATTTGATCTAGTCCTGGCAGTACTTCAAGCAAAGAAGTACTGTTCATTGATTTGGACAGGTTGATTGAAACCCTTTGTTTCACATGAGCCATGATCCTACATTATTATATTTCATTTTTTGAAATATATAGAAGAAAACCAAGGAGAGGCCTCTCTGTTTCAAAAAAACCCATAAAATCGTATAAATTTGAGGTGAAAGAAGGCAGGCACAAAAACGAAATGGTCATCTGCATGCATGGGCCACCCATTAGCATCTCGAAAGTGGAGTTTTTCAGTAAAGTTTACAACTTCAGTCTCTCAGGTTCAAATGCAAAGCAATTTTCAAAGTTTTCGTTCTGTCATAATCTGAATTTTTTTAAAACATCTTTATTGGAGTATAATTGCTTTACAATAGTGTGTTACTTTCTGCTTTATAACAAAGTGAATCAACTATACATATACATATATCCCCGTATCTCCTCCCTCCCATCCTCCCTATCCCACCCTTCTAGGTGGTCACAAAGCACTGAGTTGATCTCCCTGTGCTATGTGGCTGCTTCACACTATCTGTTTTACATTTGGTAGTGTATATATATCCATGCCACTCTCTCACTTCGTCCCAGCTTATACTTCCCCTTCCCCTTGTCCTCAAGTCCATTCTCTACGTCTGCGTCTTTATTCTTGTCCTTCCCCTAGATTCATCAGAACCATTATTTTTTTAGATTCCATATATATGTGTTAGCATACGGTATTTGTTTTTCTCTTTCTGACTTACTTCATTCTGTATGACAGTCTCTAGGTGCATCCACCTCACTACAAATAACTCAGTTTCATTTCTTTTCATGGCTGAGTAATATTCCATTGTATATATGTGCCACATCTTTGTCTATTCATCTGTTGATGGACACTTAGGCTGCTTCCATGTCCTGGCTATTGTAAATAGAGCTGCAATGACCATTGTGGTACATGACTCTTTTTGAATTATGGCTTTCTCAGGGTATATGCCCAGTAGTGGGATTGCTCGGTCATATGGTAGCTCTATTTTTAGTTTTTTAAGGAACCTCTATACTGTTCTCCATAGTCACTGTATCAATTTACATTCCCACCAACAGTGTAAGAGAGTTCCATTTTCTCCATACCCTGTCCAGCATTTATTGTTTGTAGATATTTTGATGGCCATTCTGACCGGTGTGAGGTGATACCTTATTGTAGTTTTGATTTGCATTTTTCTAATAATTAGTGATGTTGAGCATCCTTTCATATGTTTGTTGGCAATCTGTATATCTTCTTTGGAGATATGTCTGTGTAGGTCTTCTGCCCATTTCATGATCTGAATTTTAAAAAACTTAATCCTTTGTTTGAAGTACTTGGCTATTCCCATTAATAAAAATTTTCATTTAAAAATCTACAAAACGCATGTTGAATTAATTTAGTGTTAAGATCTTTTTACAAATCTATTAGATTTTTGCCTGTAAAATTACTGTTATGGTTATTAAACAGACATTGCCAGTAGACATTTTACTAATGAGAATGGTGAATTTTGCCCATTTTAAAACCAGTCTCTTTATGTCAGAAATAACAAGTTTGGGGTGTTTATGAGAAGTCTCTCCTGTAATTTAAGAGCAGAGATGAGTATGATACTGTCTTCCTCTTATTAGCAGAAAAAATAGGCCCATTAAGCCTTCTGTTGTTAATTTTTCTGTTGTATCTTCAAGTTTTTTCGTCTGATGAAGGTTAGGAACTTTAAAAAGATAATCCTGGAATAGCTGCAAAGAATGTAATGGGAAGAGTCATAGACTCTTCACTTTAAGTGGGATATTTTAGGCTCTAAAATTCTTCTACACTCTACACTTAAATGCTGTAGAGCTATAGAAGAAAAAAATATCTTAGTTAAACTGTACTATCTGAAAAAAATTTTAAGAAAGCCATCTATCGTTAAGATTCCTACTTTGATGATCCCATTAAATATGTAAACTGATTATTAGTTTTGTGAAGATATTACTCAAACTCTCTGATTTTTTTCCCAACTCTGACAGGGATCAGAAAACTGTGGCACACACATCAAATCTGACCCATCATCTGTTTTTCTAAATAAAGTTTTAGTAAAACATCCACGCCTAATCCCTTAAATATTGCCTATGGGTGCTTGTACACTACAATGGCAGAGTAGTTCCATCAGAGACCATAGAGCCCAGAAAGCATAAAATATTTAATATCTGGCCTTTTACAGAAAAAATTTTCTATCTCTTTATCTATAACATGGCATTTTAGTTAGCATTGTTGGGAGGGAGCCCTCTAAGACGTAGTAATTTAAAGCAATATATTATTTTTCTCAAATTTTTGAAAAGCTGTTAGCCAGGAATTTGGTGTAATGACACACAACATTATTCCTTTAAATATGTTAACTGTGTGTGTAGAGTTAAGAAGCAGTTGTACTTTTACGATTTAATAAAAATAATTCTAAGGGAAAAAAGATAAAGCAATATCTTACATAGTTTCTTTGTATCAGGAATCAGAAGATGGCTCAGCTGAGTGGTTCTGGCTCAGCATCTCTCATGAGGCTGCAGTCAAGATGCTGGTCAGGGGTCTAGGCATTTAAAGGCTTGACTGTGGCTTAAGGATCTGCTTCCAAGTCAGCTCACTTGCATGGCTGGCAAATTAATGTCTGTGGTTGACAAGAGACCTCAGTTTCTCCATAGGGTTCATGACATGGAAGCTGGCTTCCCTCAGAGCAAATGATCCAAGAGAAGGCAAGGTGGAAACCAGCATTTTAAAAATGACATACCCACAGAAATTATCCAACATCATTTCTGTGATATCCTATTGGCTGCCAATTAGTCTTAACTGAATATAGGAAGGGAGTACATAAGGAAGCATGAAATATTGGGAGCAATCTTGGATGCTGGCTAGAACATGTGAGAGCACAATCTATTGTAAAGGGATGTTATAGTGATAAGGACTCTAATACAATGCTTGTCGCACAATAGATATACAGATGTTATGGGCATTTTCTTTCTTTTAAGATACATGGTACACAGCAAAAATAATTAAAATTTGGAATAGCACAATAATTCTTCATATACATAAAGCTTATTGGCATATTATATGTCTATGCCAGGGATCAATAAACATTGGCTCACAGACCAAAGCTTGCCCACTGCCTGATTATGTAAAAAAAAAAAGGTGTTAGTGGAACACAGCCAGGCTCATTCATTTATGTGTTGTCTATAACCACTTTTATGCTACAATGGTAAAGATGAGTAATTGTGAAGAAGACTACATGGGTGCAGACCTAAAATATATTCTATCTGACCCTTTACCAAAAAAGTTTTCTGGCCCCTGGTCTATTCCATATATTGCTTGATATTCCTCAAGTTTGAATTTGTCACTGAATAAGCTTTAACCTAACCAATCAGGCTCATTCCTCTATCTCCAGGGAGAACGCTCTTGATTACAAAATACATGGCTCTATAGGCAAATCACACACACAACAAATTATCTTCAAGTCCCAGAACAATGATTATTTCAATATTTAAGGGATCTGGAAAGCCGTGGTTAAAGAGAGTAAACTGTAGTCACACCAGTATATCCTTTTTTAATCCTCTAATAAATTACTGTTAAAGGGTGAGATAAAACTGCCTGGCATACAGTCTCTGCTCAATGAATATTAGATTATTTTGAGCAACCAGAGATTCCACTTGCATTCCTACTTTATGTCCTCAGCTTTAATACTTAATATAACTTCTTTAATTTCTTCAGTCCATATCAAACAAATAATCAATCTTCTTATGTTGCATATACTTCTCTGTTACTTGGTATATATGGTATTTTTTTGGCAGCTCGATGGTATGGGGTAAGAAATAACATCTTTAAAAGCTACATTCAAAACCAGGCTTAGTGGGGAATTCTCCAGCCTGTAGTTGTTAGCAAAAGGCCTCTTGATTAATAGTAATCAGATGCAGCATAATGGAAGCTAACAACACAAATCCTTCATAGGAATTAAATAATTCAGGATTAATATTTATCTAAATTTCTATAAAATAATTATTGGCATGAGCTACTGAAAAGTAACTGAGACATTAAAACACTTTTATATTTTAGATCTTTTACTTTTGACATCAGGGAAGGCGCAGTAATAAAGTATGCAAAAGCTGAAAACGAATAAAGAGTTTCTCTCTTCTTCACTTTCATTTCCCCATGTAAGCTTTCCCCTTAGATTCAGGCCACAGCAGGGACATAGAAATATAGAGAATATTTTTCAGTAAAAATAAGCTGGAAAAAGTGAAACAGGAAAACTAGATATCAAACATATCATGTTATATAATAATATATAGAAAGAGGACCTCTAAGCATATTTCCCTAATGGGAATTAGTGTGTTGTCAAATAGATAAGAATGAATACTTTTAAGTCAGTGAGTTAAAAGAAAAAGAAGCAAGTTCCCATATTCTATGACTAGAAGAAAATTAATAGCAATGATATTTTGGAAAACTTATAACTCAAGCAATTAGTTACTTAATGGAACAGATTTTTCTATCAGGAGTTACTGTCATATTGAATGAAGCAGTTTGGTTATTCCAATTCATGTAACATTTGTTCAATACCTATACTCTTCCAGGCATTTTATCTAAATCTTGTAATTTAATCAGCACAACACATTTTTTGATATTGTCACATTTAAGGTCAAGGAAACTGGGAATCAGAAAAAGCAGGTTGCATAAAGTCATACATCTCGTCAATAGTATAGACAGATTTGAAACACAGACCTTCTAACTCTGTATGTAATATTCTTTCCCCTGTCCTCTTTAGGACTTCTTTCAAAATAGTTAAATATCTCCTACCATGATGCACAGGAAAGAGTAATGCTAATGTTCTCAAACTCTAATACGTATAAGAAGAGGTAGTTATAAATTTATATATCTAGACTCAGTTCAAAATATTTTTATTTTGCCAGTCTGCACAGAACCAGATAACTTTATTTTTTAGTGAGCATCATTGGTCATGAGACTAACTTGCTTCTACTTCAGTTCCACCAAAAAAAACAAAAAGAAAACAAACTAAAACATGATACTACAGAGGAAGGGCAGCCTTCACTATTTTTAGCTTTTAAATGTGAAGAGTAGAAAACTATAGTGTGACAAGATCTAAAATAATAGATTATATTTAAAATGAGCTGGCTATTCAAGGTGAATAACTCCACTTTAGCTGATGAAAAAGTCTGAATAATTGCTTTTTTTTTATAAAGGCAGGAAAATTCTATTTTCCCTGAAATACAGAAATGGGCTTTTAGAACTATACTCCTTTATTATTTGGTCAATATTCTGATTTAATGCAAAAATCCCTTTACATGTAAGAGAGACCTTATTTAATTAGGAATGGAAATTTTACAAATCTGGTATATATCATTTTTTAGAATATCACATTGATAGATAAGTTTTCCCATTTAAAATTCTGCAGAAGGAAAGGAAAATATTTTCTTACCACAGGCAATGGCAACAATTGTAATTAAATGTCAAGATTAAAGCTTTAGAATGTCGTATTTACACCTTGTGCTGATGCAAGATTTTAATTTCAATATGAATTCTACCTTATGTTGTACTTCCCTTTTTTTCTTTTTTTGTTTAAATAATCTCAAGTCTTTAAAGCTTAGAATGCCTATGTAAAAGGTTATGGATAATGATGAAAAGAATGGAGTTTTCTCTAGTCTGGGTGATGGATAATTTCATGATGCCAAAACCAAATATGATGATGTCAAGTTGAGGAACTGGTTAATGATGGAAAATGATGAGTTCAATAATGGACATGCTGAATTTAAGCTGTCAGTAGAATGGCCAGACAGGTGGAAGCCGTGTTGGAGGAGGTCATGAAGAAGATGTGACTGCTAGTTGATCCAAGAATTAGACCTGGGCAATCAGAAGCTCCTGACCCCAAACCTGGTCCTTGGAATGTATATTCCACCCACTGTTCCTGCACTAGGAGCCATTTCAAGGACACAGCCTGGAGAGAATAAAATGTTATTGAGGCCCTCTAGATATAATATAGGACTGAACTGCTCTAAGGTCTCTATATGAACTCTTAAGATTCTGGTGGGCAAGTGTGGAGACCTATTTTTCTTTCAGCCACCAAAGACAAGCCTCCTGTGTAAGTTCCCTTGCTTATTAAAAGTGCCGTTTACTAATCTGGAGTAGTCTGCCTCTTTCTGTGGTCTTTCCTTGCCCTTCCTGTATGGGGGCCAGTTTTGAATTTCACCTGGGAAACTCCTGAAGTTGTGAACCAACATGCAGGCAATCCAGTAGAAGGGGAACGTGGAATTAAGATTTTCATGCTCATCTTAACAATTTATATGATATCCACTTAAGATAATTGTTTAAGAAGAGTAAATGAAATTTCTGAAGAAAAATATAGACCAAGAGAAAAGTCCAGGATGATTTCTTTGAGAATGCCAAGACTTTTAACTGGAAATAAGTCTGCACACTAGAGAGAAAAGGAGAGTCAGGCAGATAAGAGAAGGATAAGATGAGAGTTGTATCCTGAATCTTGGGAAAAGGGATAGATCAAGGAATCGGGAAAATAGTGACAAAGTCTGCACTGAGATCATGAAGAATGAAACAAGTAATTGGATTTAGGAATTATAAGAACATAGATGACTTTGGAAAGAGGCTTTTCACAATAACAATGAAAGCAGAAGTCAGAAGCAAGGATTAAGGCAATATAAAGACTAAGAGGGAAAGAAAATAGAAGTAAACTTTGAAGAATGTCAGTAGTAAAAGGAATGAAAAATAGGGCAGTATTTGAAGTAGGCAAATGAGAAAAGAAATGTTCCTTTCTGATTAGATTTGAGAGTAAAGAGATAAAAGCTAATAAATAATATGAAGAAAAGATTTAAAGAAGCAAAATAAATAATAGCAAATGATTTAAATGGTATATTGGATCATGAGTTTAGATGTTTCCATAAGTGTGGGCATAGTTTGGCAGAGAAGGAAACGGGAGGTGTAATGTTTAAAAAAGGAGCATTTTTCCTCCTATGGAGAAATGCACTATAAAGCTTCAATCAGCTCTGTACAACTGGTGTTGATGTTATCAATCAGCTCCGTACAACTCAGAACAACTGAGGTCAACCAGGGAACAAGAAAAGAGAGGCGATGCTTTGGAACAGCAGTTTTGATTAATTTAATAGAGATGTAACAAAGAATGAACAAAGGATTATAAAACTCCTAGAAAAAAAAAAGGGGGGGAAACCTCAAGACATTGGTCTAGGCAAAGATTTCTTTGTCACACTAAAAGTGCCAGCAACAAAAGCAAAAATAGGTGAGTGGAATTACATCAACCTAAAAAGCTCTCACACAGCAAAGGAAACAAAAGAATGAAAATGCAACATTTGCAATGGGCGAGATATTTGCAGGGTATATATCTGATAAGGGATTAATATCCAACATATGTAGGAAATTCCTTATAACTCAATAGCAAAAACAAAATTAAAAAACAAAAATGATTTAAAGATGAACAAAAAATAGACTTTTCTCTAAAACAAAAATACAATTGGCCAATGGGTATATGAACAGATGTTCAACATCCCTGCTTTCATAGTATCCCTAAACTGAGATAAACCTTCTCTAAAATCCTGTAAAATAGTGTTCTTTGTGATGATGAAATCTAAAACATCAACAGAGATTCAGTAATAAATCACACATGGGTTGGTTACGAAATGACTGCCTGGGAAAGAAGTGGGACTGGTAGCTACTGAGTCTATATCGATGATTATATAATTGTTTCACTTTATTTTGTAAATAAAATGAGCAAATCACCATAACTGACACATACAGCAGATTAGAAAATACTAATTAAAATATAAAAGGTAAGGACTTTTTAATCAATTTGTAATTATTTGGCTTTTAGATATTCTTAGAAAATTTTTACATTTCAAGTCTATGTTTTTCAATTCATTCCCTGTGACGTCTTGACCTGGAATAACTTATTATTTTAGTTGAAAACTTGACTATTGCCTTAATTTCAATATCTGAGATGACAAGAGAGCTGTGCTTCATCCTTATTCAAATTTTTTAGACATGAATTTCTTCCTCAAAATGTTGTCGCGTGCATTTCAATACTGATGTGCTTTTATTTTACAAACCATTCATTCTTTGCAATTGATTCCTGGAAAGTATCCTTAATATGATTAATTTGACCAACCTGTTGTAGGCCTCATCAGCTTATGATTCAAATTGTGATCATGAAGGATAATAATAATAATGAGTAAATTTCTCTAGCTCATCCCAATGACTCGAACGACTTCAGGAAGTCAGACAAGATCATATTTTCACCATTTATTTCCACGTTTTACTTCTGGGTGCTTTGTACAAGGAGGTAGCTTACTCATGTTTTAACACTACCAGTTCCTTAAGGAGGACTTCTGTTTAAAAGTTGTCTGATGGATTCATTCTCATGGATGCCAATAACATCCATAAAAGGGGACTTCCTCACCTAGGATATACTCCCAGTTCCAATAAACTATATATAAAAAAAATTCAGTGTGTCCAAACTTTGAATAATTTATGCAAACTTAAAAATGCATCCACAAATACTTTGATATACTCCATTGCAAAAGCTGGAACTTAGGTGTTCTGAGACCAAATTCCAGTTGTGTATGTGGAGGGGGCTGGTTTCCCACATAACACCGAGCAATGCTCAGATACCAGCAAGGTGTCAGATAATTGAACCCAATTCAGAGCTACCCAGAGGGAGCATCAGGTTGAGGGCTCAGTCCTACAAGACGGCCCTGCACCTACTTCAGACACCAGTCACAAGCCCAGGTTGTTACCCGTGCTTCTGACCGACAGCTATAAATCAGAGGTTCCTTGGGTTCCTCATCCTTGGGTTTGATTAATTTGCTCAAGTGGCTCCCCAAACTCAGAGAAACTGATTTTCACTAGATCACCAGTTTTTTTTTAATAAAAGAATATAACTCAAGAGAAGTCCCATAGAAGTGATGGGTAGAACAAGGTATGGGGAAAGAGCACGGAGCTTCCATGCCCTTTCTGTCTTCTTCTCCAGGATCACCGTCGCTAAAGAGAAGCCAGTATATGCTATGAGGAAACATTTGGAGTCCTGTGGAAAGGTTCAAATATGAAATTCATGTAGAAAAAACCCAACTTGCCAGTCATGTGAGTGAGTCCATGTGGAAATGGATTTTCCAGGCTTTATCAAACCTTCAGATAATTTCAGCACCACCCCCCAAACTTCCAGTCTTCCAGCTGAAGCCCCAGACATCACAGAGCAGAGACAAGCCATCCTCTTGAAATTACTGATCCACCCACACTAAGTGGTAATAAGTATTATTTTGTTTTAAGCCACTAATTTGGGGGTAATCTTTAATACAATAAAAGATAATAAAAAATGTATATGGATTTACTTTTTAAAATATAAGGTTTATACTATGAGCTTATACCTTTTATTTTAGAACACTATGAGCTTATGTCTTTTATTTAGCCCCACCAATATTAAAATTAGGGAGTAATTTTATTACACTTACCTTGAGGTTATTTTGCAATTTTTCATATGCATTTTGCCCAAACCCATATACAGCAGATCACCAAAGAAGTATCATACTCTAGAAGAAATTTTTTGGAGGAATATATGTTTCTTTTAGCAATAGGGGTACAGATGATTCATGTTTTAACTACAGCATATAAATGTTTTAAAGCCTGGCTATTGGAAAGTTATAGACCACAAATATGCAAATATGTACATGCTCTAGGGTTACGCAAACAATCTGAAAGATATTAAACAGATAATGATGTATAATTAATGAGGTAACAAGTCAGCAAATGGAAATCAAGACCAAGTCAGGATACCACCAAATCATTCTTATATAACACGTCATCTCTGGCCGTCTGTATGTAAACATGTGCTGACTCTTTAAGCTGCTTCATTAGAGCCTCAATAACTCCAATAATACACATGTAATTTAGGAATATAAAATTTTAGTGGTTTTTGATAATTTAGTAGATTATTACTAATAAATCCTTAGCTATATGCAAAAAAGAAAATCTATTCAATTCTCTCTGTCATTTGCCAGTTGAATAAATACTTGCATTTTTAAAGGACTTTGTGACTAACTCATGAGAATTTTCAGAGCTCACATGCACCAGGACTTGGAAATCTTGATTCCATAGAAATTAGACATTTTCCCTGGTCTGAATAAGGAGAATACTCGCCATCCTGTTCTCAATTACTTTTCATTCTCTTTGTTATCCTAAGCACCATCGTGCACTAAATACCTATTCTCCTCCTCAGTAAATGTGTATTTTACAAAGAAACCTCACAAACCCCATGTGACTAGTCTCAGTGTACGTTTAGCCTGGGCACACCACTTTGTGATCAATAATTCAAGCTAAAATAGGAAATTCTGCAGTATGCAACACGGATGAACCTTGAGGACATTGTGCTTAGTGAAATAATCCAGTTATAGGAAGACAAATGCTGCATGGTTCCATTTACGTGAGGTATCTAAAGTAATCAAATTCATAGAATGGAAGAGTAAATGGTAGTTGCCAGGGGCTGGCAGTAGAGGGAGATGGAGAGTAATCAAAGGGCATACAGCTTCAGTTAAGCAAGATGAATAAGCTCTAGACATCTGCTCTACAACTTTGTATTGATACCTATAGTCAACAGTAATGTATTATACACTTAAAAGTCTGTTAAGAGGATCAATCTAGTGTTGACTGTTCTTTCGATAATAAAAGTTAAAGGAAGAAAACAATGTTCCAAGCTCAAAAATGAAATCAAAGATCTTGGCATGTCACAACCTAACAGAAGAACTGTTTCTAGTCTGACCAAAGGGGAGAATGTAGTCTTCACAATGGCAGCCCAGATTCCATCTTGTCCGCATCACCTGTGTGAACTTGGACACTTGAAAACATCTGTGCTTTGGTTTTTTTATATGTAAAATGAAGATTATAATAGCACCTATGTCATATTTTATTTATTGATGTGCTTTTTGGAGATTAAATGGGACATTCAGGAAGAAATGTAGAGCACTGTTTGGTACATAGCAAGTTTTAATTATTTGTTAATTATTATTGCTGATATTGATGTTATTATTTTGGCATATTTTTTGAGGCATGTTTCCTAAGTATGACCTAAAGATCCATATTGTAACAAAATGAAAATTTTCCTCTTGGACTTTTTCTTAGGTTTCTCAGGTTAAAAACATAAGTGGCTGAAAATACAGAACACTGGAATGTGAGGACTTCTTTGTAACATATACAGTCAAGATGTTTACTATAACTTAAGGATTGATTGCTCCAATTCACCTTGACTCTAAAGTAAATTCCCTTGAAAAATTGGACTGTCATTTCCAGTGCTCAGCTCTACGGAACACAATAAACTGACGAATCACAATACGAAGATAAAAATTTCAAGTTTAGTTAAATGTAATGGAAGGTTTATTAAGTTTAAAGTGTGACACTTTCACAATAGGTAAAATCTGGGCGTTTCAGAACTCATTGTATCTGATGATTGCTCATATCAACAGCTTAGTTTGTACTTGTGTTCACATTTCCTTTAATCCCTCCTTTTATTCAGCGTCACACACGGCAGTTCATTTCAAAATTTGATACTTGATGAGTTTCATTGTGTTATTCCTCTCATAATACTTTTCATATACAATTTCCAAACACCAAATAATATTTTAGCACTATGCATACTTTTCATATCTATTCCTGTTTTCTATGGTTATACAAGGAGGAATGACTGGTCAAAGAGTGATATATTTTTAAAGGATTTTGATGCATACAATTGAATTACTCACCAGATACATTGCAGAATCCTTCGTGTTTTAGGAGTTAAAACAATTCTTGGAAATATGGGCAAAGCATTAAAAACTACATTTACTTTCAATGTGCACTCACCAAAATTTAGATATGGTCTCTCTAGGACTTCTTACCTAACTGCTAAGGAGCAATTTTTATCATAGATGCCTGTAGGTTTGTCATTTAGGTAAAAAGTGGAAACAAATTTTAAAATGTACTGATAGAGTAACAATGAAATTATTATTTGTTTTTTTCTATTATTCACAGAAATAGAAAAAAAAAATCTTAGAATCTGTATGAAACCACAAAAGACCCCGAATAGCCAAAGCAATCCTGAGAAAGAACAACAGAGCTGAAGGCATCACACTTCCTGATTTCAAACTATATTAAAAGCTACAGTCGGGCTTCCCTGGTGGCGCAGTGGTTGAGAGTCTGCCTGCCGAGGCAGGGGACACGGGTTCGTGCCCCGGTCCGGGAAGATCCCACGTGCCGCGGAGCGGCTGGGCCCGTGAGCCATGGCCGCTGAGCCTGCGCGTCCAGAGCCTGTGCGCAATGGGAGAGGCCACAAGAATGAGAGGTCCACGTACCGTAAAAAAAAAAAAAAAGCTACAGTCATTTAAAGAGTATGGTACTGGCATAAAAATAGTCACATAAACCAATGAGAGCCCAGAATTAAACTCCTGAATATACAATCAGCTAATATTCTGCAAGTATATGCAAGTTTTTATAAAAACAGTTAAAACGAGCCTTATCAGTGAAGGAAGTTTATAGTTTATTAGTTATTAATGGCTTACTGATAACTACCCTCCATTTCAAAACTACATCAACCTTAAAAGCTTCTACACGGCAAAAGAAACAACAAAATTAAAGGCAACCTATAGAATGGGAGAAAAATTTGCAAACCATATATGGAATAAAGGGTTAATAAAATATATAAAGAACTCATAAACAAAAAAAACAAACAATTCTATTTAAAAGAACAAGCGTGGAGGACGTAAATGGACCTTTTCTCTTCCAGGAAGCCATACAAATGGCCAAAGGTACATGAAACAAGGCTCAACATCACTAATCTTCAGGAAAATGCAAATCAAAACCGCAATGAGATATCACCTCACATCTGTTAGAATGGCCATCGTCAAGAAGACAAGAGGTAACAAGCGTTGGTGAGGATGTGGAGAAAAGGAAACCTTTGTACACTGTTGGTGGGAATGCAAATTGTCTCAGGGACAATGAAAAACAATATGGAGTTTCCTCAAAAATTTAAAAACAGATCTACCAGTTGATCCAGTAATTCCACTTCTGGACATATACCCAAAGGAAATGAAAACAGGATATTGAAGAGATATATGCACTCTCATGTTATTGCAGCATTATTCACAATAGCCAAGATACGGAAACAATCTAAGTGCCCGGATAAATGGATAAAGAAGATGTGATATATATACACAATGGGATATTATTCAGCCATGAGAAAGAAGAACACCTTGCCATTTGCAACAGCATAGATGGGCCCGGAGGGCAAAATGGCTAAGTGAAATAAGGCAGAGAAAGAAAAATACTCTATGATCTCACTTATATGTAGAAACTAAAAAAACCTCAAACCAAAACTAAACGCATAGAACTCATAGATACAGGCTGCACATTGGTGTTATAAATAAATAAGTCCTGGGGATGTGATGCACAACATGGTGACTATGGTTAATAGTACTGTATTGCATATTTGAAAGTTGCTAAGAGAGTAGATCTTAAAAGTTCACATCACAAGAAAATAAGTTTGTAACTATGTGATGATGGATGCTGACTAGTTATTGTGGTGAGCATTTTGCAATATATACAAATATCAAATTATTATGTTGTGAACCTGAAATTAATATGTGTCAATTATATCTCAAAAAAGGATAACAGGGCTTCCCTGTTGGCGCAGTGGTTGAGAGTCCGCCTGCTGATGCAGGGGACACGGGTTCGTGCCCCGGTCCGGGAAGATCCCACATGCCGTGGGGCGGCTGGGCCCGTGAGCCATGGCCACTCGGCCTGCACATCCAGAGCCTGTGCTCCGCAACGGGAGAGGCCACAACAGTGAGAGGCCCGCGTACCGAAAAAAAAAAAAAAAAAAAAATTTAACAAGAGCTAACATTTATTGAGTTCTTATCCTATGCCAGGAACTTAAATCATTTAATATTTAATCTTCCCTGTAACCCTGTGGGGTATGTACTGTTAATATCCTCATTTTACAGATTAACACATGGGCTCAAGAAATTTAAGCAACTTGTCAAAATTTATATATCTAGATAGATACAGAGCCAAAATTTGAACTTAGGTAGTCTGACGGTAACATCTATGCCCTTAGGTGATGTGAATCACTTTACTAGATACCACTGTCATATTTGCCTGAGCAAATCTTAATTGATCTCCTTTGTGGTTTCTTCTTTGTCAGTTTATCCCTTAGATGTCTGCATTTCTAATCATTGAAACCCATGACTTTCATTGCCCTGTACGACTTTAGTAACTTCTGACTCTGTACTTTTATTCCAGGCTTCTCAGATCATCGCTACTTACGATGCTTAACAGAAATGTTTTTCCTGGATATTCCACTGGCACCTCAAACCCAACATATCAGAAACCAAAGCCATCATCTTTTGCTCCATATGTGTTTCTCTTCCAGTATCCCTTCCATTAGTAAATAATGGTAGCAAGAATATATTTGTCCAAAACAAAAATCTGGGAATTACATTTGTCTTCTTCATTCTCACTTACCGCCCTTTTCCATATCTTATATCTGATCGTGCTCTATAGCTACTACTTTCACAATAATTCTTATGTTTATCACCATTCATCCTACCTTAAGCTCATGTCTGTGAAAACTTGGATTGGTACAACAGCACCACTAGTTTTCAAGGCTCTAATCAGGATTCCCTCTGATCTGTCCACAATAATGTCAGCATATTAATGTTCTGCTTTAAATGTTTCAGTAATTCTGCATAACTTTCCAGATCAATTTCAAACTCTGTATCTTAGCACACTTGTCCCTCTCCAGCTTCATCTCACTTCCATTTGTGATATTGACCATAATACATTGCGTGAGGTTTATTGACGACTGTGTATGGTGTCATTCTACCATGATTTCATACAGGCTAATTTCTCTGCCTAATGATGTACACATGTAAGCAAAATTTAAATTTGAAAATTCAGGTAATTTAACATTCCTTTAGGAATCTAACCCTGAACCTTGAATCAAAGTCTGATTCAGATGTTCTTCTTATTTCCTTATAGAGCATGTTATTCAGTTTTCTATCACGAACACATTGTATTTTATTGCACTTTATTTTTGTCAGATCTTCCTTAATAGACTAAATACACTGAGGGCTGATACCATATATTATTTAAGCTGGTATCTCAAATGCCTAACATGATGCCTGCCACGAAGTAGGTACAGAAAGTATAATTGCTTGTTAAGTAAAATTATTATTGATTTGTATAGAGATTGAGAGATCTTCATGTGCTCTGGAAATAACTGCTTTAGCTCCACCATGACTGGATAATAAAGTAAGGCTGGAAAAGAATATTTCATCTGATTTCTGCCCTAGGAATTACAAGACAAGTTTAAGCGCAGCTTATGGAGATGTTTGCAAAACACCATTTTTCCTTGTCAGATATGAACAATGCTTGCATGCTTTAAATAAAGTTTCTGTTTTCATTAGATATCTTGTTTTTGAAGATACTAGTGTTTGTTCAAATGTTTTGATAACTTCTTAAGTCTGGAGAGATTCACAGTGATTCCCCACCCTACCCCCCAACACTGGGCAGAAAAAGTAGACATATACTTTATTTTGTTCCACTATTCCCATCTCTTCTAGTCAGTTCTTTTTATTTTCTTTTTTGAATTTTATTTTATTTATTTATTTTTATATAGAGGGTTCTTATTAGTTATCTACTTTATACATATTAGTGTATATATGTTAATCCCAAACTCCCAATTCACTCCACCACCACCACCCATCCCCCGTTTTCCCCCCTTGGTGTCCATACATTTGTCCTCTACATCTGTGTCTCTATTTCTGCCTTGCAAATCCGTTCATCTGTCCCATTTTTCTAGGTTCCACATATATGCATTAGTATACGATATTTGCTTTTCTCCTTCTGACTTACTTCAATCTGTATGACGATCTCTAGGTCCACCCACGTCTCTACAAATGACCCAGTTTCATTCCTTCTTATGGCTGGGTAATATTTCTTTGTATATATGTACCACATCTTCTTTATCCATTCGTCAGTCAATGGGCATTTAGGCTGCTTCTATGTCCTGGCTATTGTAAATAGTGCTGCACTATTGGTGGGAATGTAAATTGATACAGCCACTATGGAGAACAGTATGGCGGTCCCTTAGAAAACTAAAAATAGAGCTACCATACGACCCAGCAATCCCACTACTAGGCATATACCCTGAGAAAACCATAATTCAAAAAGAGTCATGTACCACAATGTTCACTGCAGCTCTGTTTACAATAGCCAGGACATGGAAGCAACCTAAGTGTCCATTGACAGATGAATGGATAAAGAAGATGTGGCACATATATACAGAGGAATACTACTCAGCCATAAAAAGAAACGAAATTGAGTTATTTGTAGTGAGGTGGATGGACCTAGAGTCTGTCAGTCTGTCATACAGAGTGAAGTAAGTCAGAAAGAGAAAAACAAATACTGTATGTTAACACATATATATGGAATCTAAAAAAGAAAATGGTTCTGAAGAACCTAGGGGCAGGACAGGAATAAAGACACAGACGTACAGAATGGACGTGAGGACATGGGGAGGGGGAAGGGTAAGCTGGGACAAAGTGAGAGAGTGGCATGGACATATATACACTACCAAATGTAAAATAGATAGCTAGTGGGAAGCAGCCACATAGCACAGGGAGATCAGCTCGGTGCTTTGTGACCACCTAGAGGATTGGGATAGGTAGGGTGGGAGAGAGATGCAAGAGGGAGGAGATATGGGGATATATGTATGTGTATAGCTGATTCACTTTGTTATAAAGTAGAAACTAACACACCATTGTAAAGCAATTATACTCCAATAAAGATGTTTAAAAAAATAGTGCTGCAGTGAATATTGGGGTGCATGAGTCTTTCTGAATTATGGTTTTCTCTGGGTATATGCTCAGTTTTGGGATTGCTGGGTCATATGGTAATTCTATTTTTATTTTTTTAAGGTACCTCCATACTGTTCTCCATAGTAGCTGTATCAATTTACAATCCCACCAGCAGTACAAGAGGGTTCCCTTTCTCCACACCCTCTCCAGCAATTGTTGTTTGTAGATTTTCTGATGATGCCATTCTAACCAGTGTGAGGTGACACCTCATTGTAGTTTTGATTTGCATTCCTCTAATAATTAGTTATATTGAGCAACTTTTCATGTGCCTCTTGGCCATCTGTATGTCTTCCTTGGAGAAATGTCTATTTATGTCTTCTGCCTATTTTTTGATTGGGTTGTTTGTTTTGTTTAATACTGAGCTGCATGAGCTGTTTATATATTTTGGAGAGTAATCCTTTGCCCATTGATATGTTTGCAGATATTTTCTCCCATTCTGAGGGTTGTCTTTTCGTCTTGTTTATAGTTTCCTTTGCTGTGCAAAAGCTTTTAAGTTTCATTAGGTTCCATTTGTTTATTTTTGTTTTATTTTCATTACTCTAGGAGGTGGATCAAAAAAGATCTTTCTGTGATTTATGTTAAAGAGTATTCTTCCTACGTTTTCCTCTAAGAATTTTATAGTGTCTTGTCTTTAATCCATTTTGAGTTTATTTTTGTGCATGATGTTAGGAAGTGTTCTAATTTCATTCTTTTACATGTAGCTGTTCAGTTTTCCCAGAACCATTTGTTGAAGAGACTGTCTTTTCTCCATTGTATATCTTTGCCTCCTTTGTCATAGTTTAGTTGACCATAGGTGCATCGGTTTATCTCTGGGCTTTCTATCCCATTCCACTGATCTATATTTCTGTTTTTGTGCCAGGACCATGTTGTCTTGATTACTGTAGCTTTGTAGTATATTCTGAAGTCAGGGAGCCTGATCCCTCCAGCTCTGTTTTTTTCCTCTCAAGATTGCTTTGGCTATTTGGGGTCCTTTGTGTCTCCATACAAATTTTAAGATTTTTTGTTCTAGTTCTGTAAAAAATGCCATTGGCAATTTGACAGGGATTGCATTGAATCTGTAGATTGCTTTGGGTAGTGTAGTCATTTTCACAATATTGATTCTTCCAATCCGAGAACATGGTATATCTCTCCATCTGTTTGTGTAATCTTTGATTTCATTCATCAGTGTCTTATAGTTTTCTGAGTACAGGTCTTTTACCACCTTAGGTAGGTTTATTCCTAGGTATTTTATTCTTTTTGTTGCAGTGGTGAGTGGGATTGTTTCCTTAATTTCCCTTTCTGATCTTTTGTTGTTAGTGTATAGGAATGCAAGAGATTTCTGTGCATTAATTTTGTATCCTGCAACTTTACCAAATTCATTGATTAGATCTAGTAGTTTTCTGGTGGCATCTTCAGGATTATCTATGTGTAGTATCATGTCATCTTCAAACAGTGACAGTTTTACTTCTTCTTTTCCAATTTGTATTACTTTTATTTCTCTTTCTTCTCTGATTGCCAAGGCTAGGACTTCCAAAAGTATGCTGAATAATAGTGGTAAGAGTGGAAAACGTTGTCTTTTTCCTGATCTTAGAAGAAATGCTTTCAGTTTTTCACCATTGAGGAAGACGTTTGCTGTGGGTTTCTCACATATGGCCTTTATTATGTTGAGGTAGGTTCCCTCTATGCCCACTTTCTGGAGTTTTCATCATAAATTGGTGATACATTTTATCAAAAGCCTTTTCTGCATCTATTGAGATGATCACATGGTTTTTATCCTTTGATTTATTAATATGGTTTATCACATTAATTGATTTGCATATATTGAAGAATTCTTTTATTCCTAGGATAAACCCCACTTGATCATGCTGCATGATCCTTTTAATGTGCTGTTGTATTCTGTTTGCTAGTATTTTGTTGAGGATTTTTGCATCTATGATCTTCAGAGGTATTCCCCTGTAGTTTTCTTTTTTTGTGACGTCTTTGTCTGGTTTTGTATCAGGGTGATGGTGGCCTCATAGAATGAGTTTGAGATTGTTCCTCCCTCTGCTATATTTTGGGAGAGTTTGAGAAGGATAGGTGTTAGCTCTTCTCTAAATGTTTGTATAGAATTCACCTGTGAAGCCATCTGGTCCTGGACTTTGTTTGTTGGAAGATTTTTAATCACAGTTTCAATTTCATTACTTGTGATTGGTCTGTTCATATTTTCTATTTCCTGCTTGGTCAGTCTTGGAAGGTTAGTCCTTTCTAAGAATTTGTCCATTTCTTCCAGGTTGTCCATTTTATTGGCATAGAGTTGCTTGTAGTAGTCTCTTAGGATGCTTTGTATTTCTGCGGTGTCTGTTGTAACTTCTCCTTTTTCATTTCTAATTTTATTGATTTGAGTCCTCTCCCTCTTTTTCTCAATGAGTCTGGCTAAAGGTTTCTCAATTTTGTTTATCTTCTCAAAGAACCAGCTTTTAGTTTTATTGATCTTTGCTATTGTTTTCTTAGTTTCTATTTCATTTATTTCTGTTCTGATATTTATGATTTCTATTCTTCTACTTTGGGTTTTGTTTGTCTTCTTTCTCTAGTTCCTTTAGGTGTAAGGTTAGATTGTTTATTTGAGATTTTTCTTGTTTCTTGAAGTAGGATTGTATTGCTATAAACTTCCCTCTTAGAACTGCTTTTGCTGCATCCCAAAGGTTTTGGATCATCGTGTTTTCATTGTCATTTGTCTCTATGTATTTTTTGATTTTCTCTTTGATTTCTTCAGTGATCTCTTGGTTATTTAGTGATGTTGTTTAGTTTCCATATGTTTGTGTTTTTTACATTTTTTCCCCTATTTTTTTTCTTTTCTTGTGTTTCCCACTTAAAGAATTTCTGTTAGCTTTTGTTGTAGAGCTGGTTTGGTGGTGCTGAATTCTCTTAGCTTTTGCTTGTCTGTAAAGCTTTTGATTTCTCTGTAGAATCTGAATGCAATCCTTGATGGGCAATCTTGGTTGTAGGTTCTTCCTTTTCATCACTTTAAATATATTGGGCCACTCCCTTCTGGCTTTAGAGTTTCTGCTGAGAAATCAGCTGTTAACCTTATTGGAGTTCCCTTGTATGTTATTTGTCATTTTTTCCTTGCTGCTTTTAATAATTTTTCTCTGTCTTTAAGTGTTGTCAATTTGATTAGTATGTGTCTTGGCATGTTTCTCCTTGGGTTTATCCTGCCTGGGACTCTCTGCGCTTCCTGGACTTGGGTGGCTATTTCCTTTCCCATGTTAGGGAAGTTTTTGACTATAATCTCTTCAGATATATTCTCGGGTCCTTTCTCTCTCTCTTCTCTTTCTGGGACCCCTATAATGTGAATGTTAGTGCCTTTAATGTTGTCCCAGATTTCTCTTAGGTTGTCTTCATTTCTTTTCATTCTGTTTTCTTTATTTTGCTCCATGGCAGTGAATTCCACCATTCTGTCTTCCAGGTTACCTATCCATTCTTCTGCCTCAGTTATTCTGCTATTGATTCCTTCTAGTGTATTTTTCACTTCAGTTATTGTAGTTTTCATCTCTGTTTGTTTGTTCTTTAATTCTTCTAGGTCTTTGTTAAATATTTCTTGCATCTTCTAGATCTTTGCCTCCCTTCTTTTTCCAAGTTCCTGGATCATCTTCACTATCATTATTCTGATTTTTTTTCTGGAATGTTGCCTATCTCCACTTCATTTAGTTGATTTTTTGGAGATTTATCTTGTTCCTTCAACTGGTACATAGTCCTCTGCCTTTTCATTTTTTCTATGTTTCTCTGAATGTGGCTTTTGTTCCACAGACTGCAGGATTGTAGATTGTAGTTCTTCTTGCTTCTGCTGTCTGCCCTCTGGTGGATGAGGCTGTCTAATAGGCTTGTGCAAGCTTCCTGATGGGAGGGACTGGTGGTGGGTAGAGCTGGGTGTTGCTCTGGTGGGCAGAGCTCTGTAAAACTTTAATCCACTCATCTGCTGATGGGTGGGGCTGAGTTCCCTCCCTGTTGGTTGTTTGGTCTCAGGAGACCCAGCACTAGAGCTTACAGGATCTTTGGTGGGGCTAATGGTGGACTCCAGGAGGGCTCACGCCAAGGAGTACTTCCCAGAACTTCTGCTGCCAGTGTCCTTGTCCCTGCAGTGAGCCACAGCCACCCCCCACCTCTGCGGGAGACCCTCCAACACTAGCAGGTAGGTCTGGTTCAGTCTCCCCTGGGGTCACTGCTCCTTCCCCCTGGGACCTGATGTGCACACTGCTTTGTGTGTGCCCTCCAAGAGTGGAGTCTCTGTTTTCCCCAGGCCTGTCAAAGTCCTGCAATCAAATCCCACTAGACTTCAAAGTCTGATTCTCTAGGAATTCCTCCTCCCATTGCCAGGCCCTCAGGTTGGGAAGCCTGCCCTTGGACTCAGAACCTTCACTCCAGTGGGTGGACTTCTGTGGTATAAGTGTTCTCCAGTTTGTGAGTCACCCACCCAGTGGTTATGAAATTTGATTTTATTGTGATTATGCCCCTCCTACTGTCTCATTGCGGCTTCTGCTCTCTTTGGATGTGGGGTATCTTTTTTGGTGAGTTTCATTGTCTTCCTGTTGATGATTGTTCAGCCGTTAGTTGTGATTCCAGTGCTCTCTCAAGAGGGAATGAGCACACATTCTTCTACTCCACCATCTTGAACCAATACACAGTGATTTCTTTAAGAAGCCCTGGATAGTATATGCTGAAATAGAAACTGTTTAATTAATCTAATGGTATAAAAAAGATAAAGTACTCTGAAATTGCCTAAAATTTAATTGCCCAAATGCAGCATTGTTCTTATGGAGAGTAACAGAGTGTTTCTATATTTATAGAATACTTGCATAGACTGTGCATAAATGAAAAGCTTTCAATATTTATAAAATGTTATTGAGAAATTAACAAAGTGACTGTTCATTTAGACTTGCCCCAATTGGCATATAAAGTTTCCTCTGTGAGTATGTGTGTGTGTGCCTGTGTGTAATTACAACTGTCTCCATGTGTGAAAAATTTAATGGTTCCACATATTTTTCAATGTTTTATATTTTATATCAGTGCTTTTTTAAATGTTCTGTGTGTAGTTCTATGGGAGGAATGTAATCTAAAATCCCATGCAGAAGTCCAGATTTCAGGTTTCAGCACTTGTTACTGTCTGAACATGGGCAAGTTACTTACTTTATCTTTGCTTTGCTTCTCTCATCTGTAACTTGGAGATAATAATAATAGCTATACCATAGGTCCATTTTGAGTATTAAATGAGTTAAATTACATGAGGAGTTTAGAAGTGTAACCAAACATTTTTTTCTTTGCAAGTGAATAAATTAATGCTAATTGCTGTTTAGACTCATCATAATTCCTAACTCAATATTTGCTGGTTCTCCTAATTGTAAGCAAGTCCCCTAAATCAAGTGGTTATTTCTGATTAAAAAGAAAACATATATGCATTATTACTGCCTTCATGCATAATAATTCTGCAAATAAATTAGTTATGACCTATAATTATGAAGCAAACTTGCTTTATAAATATTGAGACATTTATTTATATACAGCAACAGAGCAGGAACAATATAGAGCAGAGATCTTAGAATTGGCTTTTTTAAAAATCCAAGTCCTCAAATGGAGAAGCTCTGTGTTTTTCTGTTTTATAAACTGGCTCTACATTAGATCTTATTTAGTGAAGTCTTTATTTTATTTTTTAATTTTTCAGACTTATTGAGCTATAATTGACAAATACAATTGAATATATTTAAAGTGTACAGTGTGGTGATTTGACATATGTATAATTTGTGAAATGATTACCACAATCAGGTTAATTAACATATCTATCAACTCACACAGTTACTCTTTTGTGAGTATCCAGTAAAAATCCTTAAGGTCTACTCTCTTAGATTTCAAGTACACAACACATTAATAATACTAACACTGTAGTATTCTTAACTACAGTCACCGTGCTGTACATTAGATCCCCAGAGCTTACTCATCTTATAACTAAAGGCATGTACCCTTTGACCAGCCCCTAATAACCACCATTCTACTCTCTGTTCTGTTGGTTTCATTGACTAGTTTTAATGTCCATAAAAAATCTTTCATAAAATGCAGCAGCCAACATTCTTAGTTTATTTTACATTTTCTGCTTCCAGAAGAGTCCTACATAAACTTTAACATTAAAGAAAACATATTTGATAAGATGAAACCTGTTTGATGTTTGAGCCCAGGAGATTGAACACTGACTAGCATAAATTTATGAAGGGAAACACTTCACAGTTACATGGTACAATAAATCCCTTCTGCTGACTAAGCCTAAATTTAGCTGATGTTCTACTTTTATTCTGTATTCTGTGTATCTTTTAATAAAATATTTCCTAATAATCTATCACTGCTTTCAAACAATCTGAAAAAGAATACATGTATATATGTATAACTGAATCCATTTTTGTACACCTGAAACTAACACAATATTGTAAATCAACTCTATTTCAATTAAAAACAACAACAACAACGTGTTGGATCATAGAAGAGTTAGTAGTTAGTGAGTCTTTTGATTTCACAAGGCTACTTGCTTTTATCACAATGGAAATTTCCAATCTGATTTTTCTGCCTGCTCTCTTAATGTATGAAAGACTCACTGTGATGAAGCATCCCATTAAGAAGTCCACAAATTGGACTTCCAGTTAGGGTGTATCGTTGTGAAGAATTGTTGCTAGCCACATGACAAAGAGAAAAAAAGGAAATCATTTGTCCCATAAACGTCCAATTGGCAGTGTTATTTAATCAGATTTTCCATTCTGTTTTGATTTTGCTATTTTGTGTAGAAATCTTGAATTCAGTATTAGCATTAAGAACTTGAAGCCAAATTGTTTTCTCTATAGGTTGCCAAAAGAACCAGTCAACAGAGTAAATGTAGATAGAGCATCATTCACATTGACTGGATGTATAACATCTGTTACATGGTACTCTGTTCCAAGGCAATTATAAAGTGAGGAGCAGCCCAACCAAAAATATTTTGACAGTGACTCCTTAGTTGGAGACTGAATTCATGTACACGTGTAAAAATGTGGGTTTGGTTGAAGGATGCCAAACCGTACACCTAAAAACTAACGAACATTATCATTATCCAGGATATATTCACCAATTACCAGATAGTCTAAAATTTTATCAGATTTTGAGAAAGGACAGAAAGAAAAATGTGGTCTCCAGCCTTTTGGCAGTTTAAAACACAGTCAAATCACATATCTGTGATTTGTGAAGACATCTATGAGTTATACGAAACAAATTCTAGAGTCATCAATAAATAAGATCAATAATATAAAAAACAAGGAAGGAGAGACAGTTCTGTGGAAAAAAGAAAATGGGGGAATAAAAGGTGAGATTTCATGTGAAAAAAGAAACCTCCACAAATTTTCAAGATTTTCCCAAACTTTACTCATCTTGTAATCAAAGGCTCCATTACTTGCAATAACAAACACCAAACAGAAATAATTCAGGTGCAGGTAAGAGTTGAATTGGTGTGCATATTTAAGTGTGCATCTAATGTGAATTATAACTTTAGCAGTACTCCTTCCTCACACTTGGAAAGGAAAAAAGGAACTGTTTAACTACTTATTGCAATTAATATAATAGTGCTATCATATTTTATAGCATCACATTACGTAGTATTATATGCTATTACAATTTCCCACTTTTAAACATTTCTTGGGCAGCTGTGCAGTTTCTGATTTTTCCCTTGTCTCAAATTGGTAATTATTCTCAGGAGTTTCTTGGGTATCTTCACAAACGATTTCATGATTTTGATAAGGCTATTCATTTCTGCAGAGAATTATTATTATTTTGGTTGGCTTGTAATTAATTACTATGTATTTATGCTTTAATTTCCCATGCTTTTCATAACAACTTCGTAAAAATATCAATAATCAAAATTCATACATCTTGAGGAACCACCTTCCATTTTGGCTGAGGTTCAATATTTACATGTCATAACAAATGGTTCTGCCAAATTGTTACCCGGTAACAAGGTATATTTTTAGATCCTTCATCCAAGGAGGTTTTAAAACAAAATCAAACAGCTTCTGGGTACATTCATCAGTGTTTTCCCACGAGACTATATTGTGTACAAAGAGCAAAGGAAACTGATCTTTTAGCTCTGGGCCACATGTGTTTATCACTAGTGTACAATGTGAAGCTTGAAGTCCCCTTCAACTTAATCACCATCCCTCTGCCTGCTGTTGTAGTACCATAAAGAGCTAGAGAGGCAGCACTAAAATGTACAGCCCTGGATAATAGAGGAAAACATACTGTTCTCTTTATGTTTGTTAATAGGGCATGACAACTGTTCCCAAACTGCCTGCAAGCCATTGTGCCTTGCTACTCTGGAGTATGACTGACACCTGATGCAATGAAGGACACAGCTACTTAGCTAATGCAAGCAAGGCATTTCCCCCACTCATGAGATGCCAAATACTTGGTTGGAGCACTCATGGGCTTTGGAAAACCTTATAGGGATTTTCGTCGGGAGGCAAACTAAATACCTTAATTTAACCTCATTCATTTAAAGTAGGCTAAAAGATTATTTTATTTGGACTTGGGAAAGAGATTGTGATTTAGAAGCCGTAATTGCCCTATGAAATGACATAAAACAAGAAGTTTGTTTCATGTAATAAAAGGAAGCATGAATATTAATCAAAATAATATTCTGTAATTAATGTCATTTTATAGATATTTGCGGTTTCCCAAGACCCTGTTAAATTCTCTCATTTAGTTATGTAATTTTCATAACATTGTGAGACAGATGTTACTATAGTTCCTATTCTATAGGTAGGAAAAAGAGACTCAGTGAGGCTAAGTAACTCACCTAGTGTTATAGAGATAAAAATTGGCATGATAAAGAATTTGAACCCTGATAAACAGAGCCTAGGGAAAAAATTCTTTTCTAGGGAAAAATGCATGCTTTCTACCAGACTTCATTACTTTTTAAGGTATAACAGCAATAGCTACAATTAATTAAGAACTCACTAGGTATCAGAAATTGTGTCCAGCCCTCTACATGTATTACTTCATTTAATCCTCACTAAAATTATCTTGGAAAGAAATCACGATCTCTGCTTAAAAATGACAAAATCTTTTTCTTTTGGATTACTAAAGAATAAAGACAGTATTCTAGAAATATTTATTAGAGTGACTAAATAAATATACTAGGCTATATATTTTCCCTTCTATGATGGGAACACTAAGAAAGTAATTACAATAACTTTTAAACTTAAGAAAGCAGTTACAGTGATTACGTGATATATAATAACTTTTCCCTTAAATAGAAAAAGAAAATAATAAACTATTATTTAGATAAAATTTAAGATCAATTTTGTACAGTGAATTATATTCTTATAATGAACATATTTATCCAAATATCTTTTAAAAATTGAAGTGTATATATATACATATATATATACACACACACACACACAAACACAAACACACACCTTTTCATATTCTTTTCTATTATAGGTTATTAAAAGACATAGAGTATAGTTCCCTGTGCTATACTGTAGGTCCTTGTTGTTTACCTATTTTAAATAGAGTAGTATGTATATGTTAATCTCAAATTCCTAATTTATCTCCCACCCACCCTCCCCGCCAGCTATCCCCTTTGGTAACCATAAGATTGTTTTCTATGTGTGTGTATTCCTGTTTTGTAAATAAGTTCATTTGTATCATTTTTTTTAGATTCCACAGATAAGTAACATCATATTTGTCTTTGTCTGACTTACTTCACTTAATATGATAATCTCTAGGTCCATCCATGTTGCTGCTAATGGCATTATTTTGTTCATTTTTATGACTGAGTAATATTTCATTGTATATATTGACCATATCTGCTTTACCTACTCATTTGTCAATGGGCATTTAGGCTGTTTCCATGTCTTGGCTATTGTAAATGGTGCTTCACTGAACTTGTGGGGCATGTGTCATTCTGAATTATAGTTTTCTCCGAATATAGTCCAGGAGTGGGATTTTTGGATCATATGGTAGCTCTGTTTTTAGAATTTTAAGGAATCTCCATACTGTTCTCCACAGTGGCTGCACCAATTTACATTCCCACTAACAGTATAGGAGGGCTCTTTCTTCTCCACACCCTCTCCAGCATTTGTTATTTGTAGACTTTTTAATGATGGCCATTGTGACTGGTGTTAAGGTGATACCTCATTGTAGTTTCGATTTGCATTTCTCTAATAATTAATGATATTGAGTATCTTTTCATGTGCCTGTTGGCCATCTATATGTCTTCTTTGGAGAAATGTCTATTTAGATCTTCTGCCCATTTTTTGATTGAGTTGTTTGGTTTTTTGATATTGAGTTGTATGTGCTGTTTGTATATTTTGGAAATTAATCCCTTGTTGATGTCATCATTGCAAATATTTTCTCCCAGTCCATAGTTTTTTTTCATTTTGTTTATGGTTTCCTTTGCTGTGTGAAAGCTTTTAAGTTTAATTAGGTCCCGTTTGTTTTTTTGTTTGTATTTCCATTACTGTAGGAGGTGGATTCAAAAAATTATTGTTATGATTTATGTCAAAGAGTGTTCTATATTTTCTTCTAGGAGCTTTATAGTATTTGGTCTTACATTTAGGTCTTTAATCCACTTTGAGTTTATTTTTGTACATGGTGTTGGAGAATGTTCTAATTTCATTCTTTTACATGTAGCTATCCAGTTTTGCCAGCACCACTTATTGAAGAGACTGTCTTTTCTCCATGTATATTCTTGCCTCCTTTGTCATAGATTAATTGACCATAAGTGTGTGGGTTATTTCTGGGCTTTCTATCTTGTTTCATTGATCTATATGTCTGTTTTTGTGTCAGTACCATATTGTTTTGATTACTGTAGATTTTTAGTATAGTCTGAAGTCAGGGAGCATGATTCCTCCAGCTTCGTTCTTCTTTCTCAAGATTGTTTTGGCTACTCAGGATCTTTTGTGTTTCCAAACAAATTAAAACAACAAAAAATTTTCGTTCTAGTTCTGTGGAAAATGTCATTGGTAATTGAATAGGGATTGCATTGAATCTGTAGATTGCCTTGGGTAGTATGCTTATTTTTACAATATTGATTCTTCCAATCCAAGAACACAGTATATCTTTCCATCTGTTTGTGTCATCTTCATTTTCTTTCATCAGCATCTTATAGTTTTTGGAGTACAGGTCTTTTGCCTCCTTAAGTTTATTCCTAAGTATCTATTATTTTTGATGTGATGGTAAATGGGATTATTTCCTTAATTTTTCTTTCTGATATTTCACTGTTAGTGTGTAGAAATGCAACAGATTTCTGTATATTAATTTTGTCTCCAGCAACTTTCTGAATTCATTGATGAGCTCTAGTGTCTTTTTGGTAGAGTTTTAAGAATTTTCTATGTGTAGTATCACATCATCTGCAGTGACAGTTTTACTTCTTTTCCAATTTGAATTCCTTATATTTATTTTTCTTCTCTGACTGCTGTGGCTAGGACTTCCAAAACTATGTTGAATAAAAGTGATGAGAGTGGGCACCCTTGTGTTGTTCTTGATTTTAGTAGATTCACTTATTTGTATGTAGATACCCAGTTGTTCCAGTACCATATCCAGTTGAAAACAGTATCTTTGATCCAATGCATTGCCCATTGCTCCTTTGTCAAAGATCAGTTGACTATATTTATGTGAGTGTATTTCTGCATGCTCTATTCTGATCCATTAATTATTTGTTCATTATTCTGCCAATACCACACTGTCTTGATTACTGTAACTTTATAGTAAGTCTTAAAAAGTCAGGCACTCTTAGTCTTCCAACTTTTTTCCCCTTCAATATTGTCTTGGCTATTTTGGGTCTTTTGGTTCTCCACATAAACTTTAGAATCAGTTTGTTGATATCCACAAATAACTTGCTGGGATTTTGATGGAAGCGCCATCCTGGTGGATGTGAAGTGGTATCTCATTGTGGCTTTTATTTACATTTCACTTATGATTAGTGATGTTGAGAATCTTTCATTGAGCTTAATGCCATTTGTATATCTTTAGAGAACTTTCAATTCAGATATTTTCCCAGTTTTTAAATTATGATATTAGCCTTATTGTAATTGAATTATAAGTGTTATTTAAATACTCTGGAAACTAGACCCTTAGGAGATTATGTTTTGAAAATATGTTCTATTCTTCAGGTTGTACTTTGAGTTTCTTGATAGTGTCTTTTGATGCTGTTATTGGCAAATATAAGTATATGTTATATGCTCAACAATATTATATACATATTGTTGTATACACCTGTATTCTAAGTCAGTGAACAGAAGAAATGAGAAGAAATATATATTATACTGTCTTTTATAATTAACTAATTATCTTTTCTGGTGTTTATTGTGTAGATTTGAATTATCATCTGAGATCACTTGCTTTCAACCTGAAAAACTTCCTTTATTATTCCTTATAAGGTGCCTACACTAGCAAAAATTCTCCCAGTTTTTTATTTATCTGGAAATAACTTCACTGCATACCCAATTTTGAAAGATAGCTTTGCTGGATGTAGAATTCTTGGTTGACCAATTTTATCTTTGAGCAATTTGAATGTTACCCCACTGCCTTCTGGCCTCCCTGATTTCCCTTGAGAAGTTCACTGTTAATTATATTAGTGTTCTCTTATAAGTGATTAATTGTTTGTTTAGGTTTTTTATTGCTGTTTTCAAGATTTTCTGTATTTCAAGATGGCTAGAATTTGCAGGACAAAATGCCAGCAGGAGGGTTTCCCTGGTGGTGCGGTGGTTGAGAGTCTGCCTGCTGATGCAGGGGACACGGGTTCGTGCCCCGGTCCGGAAAGATACCACATGCCGTGGAGCGGCTGGGCCCGTGAGCCGTGGCCGCTGAGCCTGCGCGTCCGGAGCCTGTGCTCCACAATGGGAGAGTCCACAACAGTGAGAGGCCTGCGTACCGCAAAGAAACAAAAAAAGCCAACAAACAAACAAACAAACAAAAAAATGCCAGCAGGAAAGAGCCACACATGCCAAGAGCCCTTGACTCTTTGATTGAATATTGATCTGTTTCTGTGTAGGCTGCAAACCCACAGGGTGTTCAAAGAAAAACTGTCCCGAAAAGGAAAATTTCTGGGGAACTGTAATATAAAGAAATTCTCAAAATTTACTCAGGGCTAAAATTATTCTTGTTTCCTATAACGACAGTGGGGATACCTCTATGAATACACAAGCCACTTGGTTGAGACCACAAACAACAAAAAAAGACACATCAGAAGTGGGGAGAAATTAGCACTTGAATAAAGGCTACATTACATATGCCTTCTAAGAGCATAAGCCTTGAAAGAAACCTACTTGTCTTTAAATAACTGCTTACGGGGAAAAAAGTCCAACAGTTTTGAAAAAAACAGAAAATTCAATATATGGAAGAATGAAATTTTAAATTTCAGACTTCTCAAAACTTTACTAGATACATGCAGAAGAAAATATATCTCATAACAAGAAAAAAAAAGTCAAGCAATAGAAACAGAAATAGAATAAAAAGATAATATTAGCAGACAAGTATATAAAAAGGCTATTATATTACATCCATATGCTTAAGATGTATAACAAATGTAAACAAGTTTAAAAGAACATTCATTGAAAGATAAATAAAAGACACAAAGCATTTTTGGTTTTAGTTTGGGCAGGTCAGGTTTAGAGCTAAAAAATAAGCTTACATCATTGCTGCAAGAAAAAAACCTGGATAGGCAGCAAATTAAGTAAACCCATAAGAGAAGGGTGTAGCAGGTATATTAGCTTTCTTTGCTGTGTAAAAATTACCACAAACTTGGCATCTGAAAGAGCAACCACTTATTGTCTTACCATTCTGTGAGTCATAGTCTGTCTATAGGTGTGGCTGGGTTATCTGGACTAAAATCAACATGTAGGAATTATTCACCATCGAATGTCTTCCACATATAAATACTTGAAAGGGATGTGGGATAAATGACTGTGATTTGATTTACTGATTTCTGATGATATCTTGATTTTTAATATATCTTCTAAGCAAAATGCAAAATATACAATAGTAAAGAGCCATTCAGTCACTTGATTTTCCTTAAAATAGTTTAATGACATATTCATGAATTTGGAAAATGGAATCAGTGTTTTCACAAAGCTTTAAATGTTTACTTTGGAGTCCTTATAGATGTCTTGATAATTTTCAAATATCAGAGACAAATTTTAATGTGAAAGAATCATGGACCTCTGTCTGTCTCACTGATTAAAGCCTCACAGGCATGGGTATGAATTCTGATTTGAGTCTATACTAAGTATTTCCTTTTGAGTGTTTTTCTTAAGTTACTTAATATAAATAATTTTCACCTGTAAGGTAGTGCTAACTCTAGTACTTCACCTTATCCCTTCTCCCAAAATTAAATAAGATTCTATATATATATGACATATTCATTACTGTGCCTGCCACTGGTAATGCTCACAATAAATTTTAGAGTGGTTTTCTTCAAACTTAAATTTTACATTCTCAGGAGCCCTTAGAGCGAATTCTGAGCTAGCTGTTTCAGTGATGGAGAATTATTTCTTTTCAAAATTAAATACATGAAAATCATGTAATATAGGACCTAATACTGGGGAAAAAATCCCAAAGGATTCATCTAAAAGTCCAGGTATAAGGCTTGCTCACACATCACACTAACAAATAAAAAGAACAGACTAGGCGTCCAAATAAAATGATTTAGATTACATTCTTGTTCACCCTCTGCTCCAGCCCCTTAAACATCCAAGCTCCTCTATCTTACTACAATCAGAAAGTGATGAGTTGGACCAAGAGTAGGGCTTTCTGCTTGGTTTAGATAAGCACTTCAAAGGCTGTGTGTTTATCTGAAATATCTGTCACTCTTGAAAGAGAAAAATTATTTTGGATATCTTTCCAGACCAGGTTTACTTATGATAACTTTTCCTCTTTTTAAAGTCTTCAGGATAAAAGCACAATGAAAAATCATCAAACTCTATTCTTCCGATCCAACCAAAGTCAGAAATTCTACAAACTGAATGCAATGTGTACTTCAGGAGTCAATGGAAATTCTAAATTTCCTAAATTTATCAAAGTAGCCACAAATCGTTATAGTAGATTTTCAAAGTAGGCTGCCACCTGTTTTCAAAAACCTCCTCTATTGTGCATTTCTGGAATTGATTTTATTATGTAAGGAAGGGAAAATATGGGAGAAAAGAATGACTGGGGAGAAGGCAAAAAGTATAAAAGAGAATTACAATGTTGTTACTAATGGCCATAGAAAGACCACCTGGAAACATTTTCCCAAAATGAGAATATCTCAGAATGTATGTTATGCCATTTCTCTCTCTCTCTCTCTCTCTCTCACACACACACACACACACACACACACACACACACACACGATACTTTTACCACTTCTCCATAACTGCAGATCTGATTTTTGCAGAAAAGTGATTTAAGGCATTTATAATCCAGAAAATAAAATAGTTTACAATAGACCTGCAACAGTCCCTATTCACCCCAACAACTAAATAAAATCAGAAATTTTTTTCATTTATTTGATGATTCAACACTTTTTTAGCAAATGCCTGTTACAGAGAAAACCCCAGTATAAGATGCTGCCAGGAATACAAAATGAATGTGACTAAGAACCTGCCTTTATGTTTCTTAAAACAAATAGGAGCGGAAATTATAAATAACTTTCTGTTAAAGAAAGATGTTCTGAAATTATGTGTATATGAGGATTTCTTTGACTAGAAAAACACTCAATATTGAGTTTGTGAGCATCAAGGGGAGTTTTACAAACATGATAATATTTGAAGCCTCAAACGAGAAGGGGATTTTTTTTCCCAACCAGAATGGGTTAGATTTAGGAGAAGCATATCTGGAAACAAAGCATGATGCGGTATTTCAGAATGAAGAGAATGAAGCACATGGAAAAATATAATCAGAAATTATGCTGAAAATCTTATTTTAAACGAGATTAAAGGAGTCCACAGTATTAGGCTGGGGCACTTGGACTTTGTTCTGCAGATAACAGGGAGCTGTTGAAAGTTTTTGGAGAAATAAATGATATGATGCAGATCTTTTAGTTCTAAACATTTTACAGGTCCCAAAGGTATTGAATGAAGTACAAAAAAGGGAATTCTTTGACTGACATACAACAAATTTCACAACTGGATCACCTTGCTGGTTGCTTAGAGTTTTTTATTTCTTCCCTGGTACCTTTTCAGTCCTTACATGAAAGTGGATATTTTATTTTTTAGCCCCTCTGTTTGCCAGTTGAGGGTTTTCTTTTCCAAAGAATAGCCCACCCTCTAACTAGAAGAGTTTAACTTTATTTTACATTAGAATTTTAAACAAGCTGCTATCTGTTTAAAGTTTTAAACAAAACTTAAATGAAAATTATAAATTTATAAATTTAATTATAAAATTATATAGTGAAAATGACTAATTTAGTGAATGTCTTTAACAAAATTTTTCCACTGCCTTTATTGTGTATTCCTGCTGAACTTCTCTCTGATCCATTCATTATATATACAACCTTTTCTGTTTTTAAGTGAGGATTGGCACTTTGCTATAATGATTTATTACTGGTATGTAATAAACACCCAACCATCATTCTTTCACTAGTAATTAGTATCATATAGACCCCATTTTTTCAGAAAAAATTGCTGCCCACTCACTATTAGGCACAATGGAAAAGACCAGGTATTTAAATCAACAATACTGTCTTGCTGAGAAGTAAACATGTTTACATGATTACAACCTATATTGAACTGTACTCTCACAGCAAATGCCAAATATAAATATGATATTTAATTGCCCCATTCTCCTTTAAATGAAACTTGTGATTCAGGAGCTCTGCGGTAGATAAAACTGGGGGTATTTCCATGTTAAGTTCTTTTTATTTCCTAATTGTCCCTCTGGCAACCACTGTCTAAAGTTCATGCAGCATCTTTTCTTTGGTATTTCGGTGGTTTTACTGTCAGATGCTCTTACTAAAAAAAATAAGCAAAAGGCCTCTCATAAACATTCTAGTACTTGTTTGAGGCACCATGATTACTGTTTTTGTTGTCACTGTTGTTTTTCTGTGATTATTATTGCCTCTCACCAGACACATGATTTTGTGGAGTCATAAGGCTCTCATATATGTAGGTAGAATTAGGATTTTCTTACTAAGTATTACAGGGGCTTCAGGCAGGAAGAAATTAATAATTTATTATTTGATTTAAGAAAGACGCAATATTTACGGAAGCAAACAAAATTAAGTTTCTCATTTATAATTGAATCACACCATCAACAAGACTGCTTGAAATTTCAATGGGCAGCAATAGAATTTTATGAACTACAGCTACTAATACCAAGTAGATCTTGAAAGTACATAATTGACTTATGTTCCCTTCTCCAAGCTCTTTGCTTCCCCAGAATACCGATTTATACATGAGAGGCTTGGATCGTGGCAATATTGTCTATTCTTGACTGCCATTTCTATAAATCAGGATCATTCAACATCATTTATCACTCTAAAAGCGACCCCATTCTTTACACTAAAAATGATCTTTACATTTCCAAGGTGACTTTCGTTGAATAAAGAGAAGAAAAATGTGTTCCCTTATTTCTTAGTATTTTTCAATCCTACACAGCCTTGAGAATACACTGTATAAGGATTTAGAGCCTAAGATAATCTTAGGATGACCCATTTAATTGACAAGTAGACCTTTAACCTGCTAGATGGATACATCTTTCTAACAGAAAAACATGAATTTTGCTTTCTTGCTCAGGCATTTTTGTCAATATTGGTATAACCCTACTTATTTTTAGTAGTATAATGCCTGCACAGGGGGCAATTCCACCATGACTTTTCACAGGATCCTGAAACATAATAGGACCAAAGGTAAATTAATCAACATGTTTCTTCCCTTTCTGTAGCTCTAGGAAAGATGTTTCTTAGAATTTTTGAGTATGTCCCAAGTTTTCTTACCTATTTAACTCATTTTTTTTCTTTTTGTCTCCTCTATGCTTTTCATTTTAAGCATTTTTCTATTTACATGTTTTCTAGTTCACTAAACTTGTTTTGTGATGTAGCCAATCTGTTCTGTAAATTGTCAAATTCAAAATTTTATATATTTTATTTTTCAAATCTAGAATTTCCATTTTATTCTTTAATATAGGTTCCAACTGCCTGCTGAAATTCACCATCATTTCATGTTTCTATCCCTTTTCTTTTCTATTTTCTTTAACGTTTTAATCATAGTTATCTTAAAATTCTTGCCAGGTAACTCTAATACCGACATCATCTGTGTATCAGGTTTTTTTTTTCTTCTATTGACTATTAGTCATATTTTTGGGCTTCTTGCCATAGCTAGAGAAAAAGAAGCAAACAGCCTCTAGGTGATGCTCTCTACTTCCAGAGAAGAGACTCCTTTCTTCCTTCCTTTCTTTCTTTCCTTTCTTTCTTTGTTTCCATCTTTCTTTTCTTCTTTCTTTCCTTCTTTCTCTCTCGCTCTTTCCTTTCTTTTCTTCTCCCTATCTTTCTCTCTTTCTTTCTTTCCTTTGTTAGGAAGATAGAATGATGTCAGACACCTCAATCCAAAACAGATTGACCTTAGTCAGGATGGGGTTGGATTCATAGTAAGTCTCAGCCTACCTCTGGTTCAACCTTATTTTTCTTGCCAAAACACCTGGGGTTTTGGTTGGGAACCTAGCTGATGTTCAGTTTCTTTACCTTGAAAGTCTACAATAAGTCCATGTCTTCTTATCTCTCTACCCTCTCACACTATATCATTCCTAGTCTGGGAAGTGCTGGAGACTGACTGCATGTTGGAGACAGGCTCCCTCCCTTGTTGGTCTTTACTTCATAAGCACTGGGAAACTGAAGGATATATCACTATGGCTTTAAGAAGCTCACAGCCTAGCCCCCCAGCCTCCTGTGTGTAAACCCATAACTCGGTAAAAGTGCTTATGTAAAGCCAGCTGATCATCTGACATCTCTAAGTCTCTGATTTTTTTTTTTTTTTAATGCTAGCCCCAAGTGACCACTGAAAGTTTTCCTCTTCTCTTTCCCCTAACGGAGCTTCTTTACCTGGGATGAACCTAATCCTTAACGTTCACCCAGAATCAAGAACCACAACTGGGAGAAAGTTGCTCTTGGTTGTCGGCATAATTGGTGAAATTAAAACTCTGAGAAGGAGTAGTGAGTAGGTTAGGAGACATCCAGGAAATATGGTGGTGTATAAACAAAGTGTAAGAGTGTTTCAAGAAGTATGAACTTCCATTACTCACTGATATAGCCAGAGATAACATTGTGTTGATCCTTCCTCCTTCTTGCTCTTCTGTTGTGAAATCCTACGGAAATTGAGTATGAAAGTCTCCAATATCTTTAATTTCATCTTGGTGAAATCTAAGATTGAAATCAGAAACCAGATGTTTAAAGTTAGTGATCATGAAAGGAAGAGAATTTGAGAACCTGAGAGCTTTTGACAATGCAATGTACTAATTTAGCTATTAACCTTTGTCCAAATAAATAAGGAAGGTGAATAAAATTTACACACTACTAATCTGTAGTTTGTTACCACCTAGTTAAATTTCTGTTCAGATCTATATAGTAGGGGCAAAACACTTCATGTATTAGTGGTTTGCTTTAGTAGTTCCATTTTGTGTAACCTTGAAATTATAAATATTCTTTATGAGAAAATGTATGTGTTACAAGGTTAGCTGTGCAAAATATTTTTTTTCTCATTTAAATTCCCAAACCATGTTTGTCATGAGACTAAATTTGCTTCCTTTCTTATAATTTTTAACTATTGAATGTGAATTAATTAAAAATGTTTAAAAAATACTTAAAGGACTGTGAAATTCTTTTATAGTTGAGAACATGTCTAAAATTATTTCTTCTAGCAAGTTACTTTTTACATAAAATAAATATGTGATTCTTCAGATTTTAAAACACAATGAAAAATGTTATCTATCTATAAGCCTAACTTTCTCAGAAAGAGAATCTATTTATTATCCAAAATTGTCTTGAGTTAAATATGCAGACTTGGAGGTACAAAGCTAAAAAGAATACTAAGAATACTAATGTGGGGCATTGTTTCACACCTTATGTCCATCTACAATTAATTGACTAATGGGCATTTAGATAGGTTTTCCCAATATGACTATTGTTTTTTATCCACGTATTTGTAGTGTTTGTGTATGTACCCACTCACAAACTATTTCATCTCAAAAAACCTAACATGAGAGGTGTTTATACCACTGAACAATTTCACAGTAATCATAATTACCTTTCTAGTAAATCAATAACACAATACAAATAAAATTAATGTTCATAAATGTATAAAGGTGAATCTAATCCCGCATATAAAAAATATATCATCTTCATGCTAATTATATTTAAAATCAAATTTCTTGGAACATATGTTATGACTCACCTCCTCCCGCACATTTTTAGAAAAGGTCCAAGTTCAAAACTAGGACAACGGCTGCAAATAGGAGTTATAAAATTTTATGTGCTCATATATATGCAAACTTCAATTAGAATCAGAGAATCAAAAAACTACAATTAACCTTTGGGATCACCTATCTTCACAATGAACACACCAGAGAAAAGGATTTACCAAATTGATCCTCTTGTTTGTCTTCTGAGTACTATTCAGAAGAGGAGGAGATTTCAGAAAATTTCACAGAGCAACAACAGTTTGGTCAAAATTCTTAAATTCTGTGTTCTCACAATTTAGGTTTTCTTTCCCCCATGCCACCTCTTTCACCTACTTTGGCTTTTAAATTTTGGTAAGAGTTAAAATCCTACTCAATTTTTGAAATCCTGAGGAAACTTGTTATTTTCCTTTCTAACTCAAAATGAAATTCAAAAGGAATTAAATGAAAGCTCCAAAACACATATTATGAAATTGTGTGTATTCAAGTGAGGTCACGATAACTTTATTTTTGAATTCTACCCCGTGGCTGACATTTTTATATCATACCTCCAAGATATTGGTTGAAATCTAATTTAAATGACTTAAATGACTCTAAACTGAATAATAACCCCATGGTCCTCTATTGATTGAAAGTAAATGTCAAGGTGATAAAAACTAATCAACTCTGTTTTACTCCATTGAAATGTTAAAAATTCCATAAACATAAAACTCACAAACAATAGTTGTCCTTACTTTAAGGACACCAGATATTGCCATTTTTATGATTCTACTAGGTTTCCAGAACAGCTTCTGGATTCACATCAGACACCTATAAATGCTTCAAGCTTTATGGCATTAAAAAGGAAGACTGCCAAAAGACTATGAATATTTCAAATAATTTTCCTCTCTTATAAACCTTTTCTAGAAGTTGAACTTCCCATATTAGTGGGAAGTTACAATTATTAATATGAATATACAGGATAATAAATCAAATGGTCAAATATAGTTGGTATTCCTAATTATTTTGAAATTATATTCTATACCAATCACTAAATTTTTTAATGTTCATTTATAAAAACAAAATTGTTGTCAGGTGATTAGTCATTTGTGAAAAATTACTGTCTGGAAAGCTTTTATGAAGCTTAAAATTTACAGTAAGTCAATTTAAGTAATTCTTTTATTCTTTCAGAATGAATGGCAATAAGTCTCAATGTGTATGTGCTACATCAGTGTGACAATCCATGGTATCAAGGTGGTATATGAAATTCTCAAACCTATGTATTTAAATATGCACCATTTCACTCAGAATTAGGAAGCACTGATTATGAATCTTGATTTAAAGATTTTTTTTCTTCTTTTTGACTATAATCTAAGAAACTCAGCCATCCTGGAAAACAACATGGCTAGATTCAGTAATAACTTCTTGTCAGTGTTGCTAAAAGTGTAATAAGACAAGACGATGTACCACATTGAATTGAATCAAAAGTAAATAAAAAATAAACGTCAAGTTAACTTGTAAAGGAAACAGGAACAGGTAATTATGGAGACACAAAAGACCCCGAATAGCCAAGCAGTCTTAAGGGAAGAAAATGGAGCTGGAGGAATCAGACTCCCTGACTTCAGACTATACTACAAAGCTATAGTAATCAAGACAATATGGTACTGGCACAAAAACAGAAATATAGATCAATGGAACAGGATAGAAAGCTCAGAGATAAACCCGTGCTCCTATGGTCAACTAATCTATGACAAAGGAAGCAAGGATATACAATGGAGAAAAGACAGTCTCTTCAAAGAGTGGTGCTGGGAAAATTGGACAGCTACATGTAAAAGAATGAAATTAGAACACTCCCTAACACCATACACAAAAATAAACTCAAAATGGATTAGAGACCTAAATGTAAGACCGGACACTATAAAACTCTTAGAAGAAAACATAGGCAGAACACTCTGTGACATAAATCACAGCAAGATTTTTTTTGATCCACCTCCTAGAGTTATGGAAATAAAAACAAAAATAAACAAATGGGATCTAATGATACTTAAAAGCTTTTTCACAGCAAAGGAAACCATAAACAAGACAAAAAGACAACCCTCAGAATGGGAGAAAATATTTGCAAATGAATCAACGGACAAAGGATTCATCTCCAAAATATATAAACAGCTCATGCAGCTCAGTATTAAAAAAGCCAACCACTCAATCCAAAAATGGGCAGAAGACCTAAATAGACATTTCTCCAAAGAAGATATACAGATTGCCAACAAACACGTGAGAGAATGCTCAACATCACTAATCATTAGAGAAATGCAAATCGAAACTGCAATGAGGTATCATCTCATACCATTTAGAATGGGCATCATCAGAAAATCTACAAACAACAAGTGCTGGAGAGGGTGTGGAGAAAAGGGAACCCTCTTGCACTGTTGGTGGGAATATAAATTGATACAGCCACTATGGAGAACAGTATGGAGGTTCCTTAAAAAACTAAAAATAGAACTACCATATGACCCAGCAATCCCACTACTGGGCATATACCCAGAGAAAACCATAATTCAAAAAGAAACATACACCCCAATGTTCATTGCAGCACTATTTCCAATAGCCAGGTCATGGAAACCACCTAAAGGCCCACCAACAGACGAATGGATAAAGAAGATGTGGTACACATATATGGTGGAATATTACTCAGCCATAAAAAGGAATGAAATTGGGTCATTTGTAGAGACGTGGATGGATCTAGAGACTGTCATACAGAGTGAAGTAAGTCAGAAGGAGAAAAACAAATATCATATACTAATGCATACATATGGAACATAGAAAAATGGTACAGATGAACCGGTTTGCAGGGCAGAAATAGAGACACAGATATAGAGAACAAATGTATGGATACCAGTGGGGGAAAGTGGCGGGGAGTGGTGGTGGTGGGATGAATTGGGAGTTTTGGATTGACCTATATACACTAATATGTATAAAATGGATAACTAATAAGAACTTTCTGTATAAAAAAATAAATAAAATGAAATTCAAAAAAAAAGAAAAAAGGAACAGATATTTAAACATTAATTTTGAAAATATTACATGATTTTGTTTGATTACACTTACATATTCCTCACATATTTATAGTTAAGTTAGAATTCTCAGAATAATCTTTTTCCTAATAAAAAATCAGATCCATCTCTTGGCACCCTGGGTATCATACTATGAAGGCTTTCTCATTTTGTTAATACTCATAATTAATCTGGGAGTCAATAGTTAGGTAAGAAGGAAGAGACTGCTGGCTAGTTCTAAAAGTGACCTCAGACTCATGTTCCAAAAAATATGCTTCGTTAAAAATATCAAATTAGAAAGGTGACATAAATCTCCTTGACAGGAAGTAGGATAAAGTTACCATTCCATAAAGACTGGACACCTAACAGAGTTACCTAAAATTAAAATAAGCAAAGAACTTGCCAATCCTTAGCTCCCACCTAATAAATAAAAAGGTTCTGATTAAAGTAAACAAAGAGTAGACTACATAGTGTGGTATCCTTTCAGCAGGTAGGGAAGAAAAACGTGCATTCTAGACAGACCTCACCCATTCCTTTAGAGTCATTGCTGATCTTAAGAATCAAATCTATTTAGATCCAAACTGAAAAATATTTGTTGAATTGAAAATTATTCCAAACTCGAGATCAGAGTACCAGAGTTGGCAAATGTGTTAGTTTATGTGACTGCTTTAGAAAAAAAATATTGAAATTATATTATATGTTGTTATAAATTTAATACGTATTGCCTTTACTGAAAATATTTCAGTTATATAAAATTAGCACTAAAAATTCTGAGCAAGATGGTTATCTTCTTCCAAACATATATCCTGTGTGTAGATAGATATATTAACAGTATATTTCTCCAGCTCAGTCCTAAGATCCTTCCTGGGACTGAGACTATAACTTTTATCGCCTTGCATTTTCTATGGGACAGTACAAGGAACAAGTCACCACTCAATAAGCAATAATTAACATCCTGATTAAATAGCCCTCAAATAGATATTCTTCTAGAAGACTTCTTTCAGCAATTCTTCAAGATATCCATGGCTCATCTGTTTTATTCCTGCTGTATTTCAAGATTTCAACCTCTTCTTCATGATTTCTCTACTCCAACTGCTACTCTGATCACCTGAATAAAGGAAGTACTTCTCAGGCTTTTTTCTGATGAGACAATACATATCTAGCAGCAAAACTTTCTCTCCTTTATCTCATGCTACTGATATCTGTCCTTTAATTTGTAGAGCCATGTAAAGTACACAAATTCCTAATGTTCAGCAGCTAGAAGAGAGTTGTGAATGCTCTAATCATATATTTATTTTTCCTAAATATGTCCTCATCTATAGCTTTGCCCACAACATTCTACAGGGTGTTGAGAGGAAAAGGAACCATAATAAGATTCAAAACACCTAAGTTTAATCCTAATTCCAATACTACTTTGGGCATGTCTTTGGGAAATTCTATAGTTTTCTCATTAGTAGCATAAAGGAACCAGTCTAGATAAACATAGACCCATTACATAATGCACAGTTCTACGTTTCTCCAGAAGGATCAACTTTTTGTCATAAGTATCCTATGTGATAGAATGGAGGAAAAAAATGGTTAGGAACCAACTTATATTAAAATCCAATCCCATTATTCACTACCTGTGTTTTTTTGGTACTTTATTGAATGTTTCTGAATCTTGGTACTCATTTGGAAGACTAAACTAGTAGTAGATACCTTTCATGCTTGTTATGTGTTTTACATGATGGAGTAGAGCTAAGGGCTAAATTAACATTAACCTCCTTTACCCATTATTCAAGGCACAAGTCAAATTGCATGCCTTCTTGATGGTTTTAATAATTTATTTTATTTAAGGCAATACTATACTAGGTATTCAGTTTTTTAAACATATGAATCATTCTCTAGAAGTAATCTTTCCTTATTCTTTATTATTTCATTATTAATAATGATCACTATGTGATGAATTGCAGTACTGAGTTAAAGCTGATTTCATAATACAAGTGTTCTTATGTATGTTGTGTTTAAGACTAATAAAAAGGGTCCTGAGTTTGTCCTACATAATAAAGAGTAATGGAATATGTGAGTAGTGAATATAAATCCATTGCACTGAATCAGGGATGTTAATTTTAAAAGAGCCTAGGAGTTAGTAAGAATGTGTGAATGAGTGTCTGGGTTTTGATCTTGAGAAGCCAAGAGTTGTGAAGATGCAGAAACCCAACTCTGCACTTGGAAGAGACTAGGGTTTCAATGAAAATACAGGTCATTGTGTAGATTGGGCTGTCAGTTCATGAACTCTAAATAACAGAACTAAGCAAAAGGAAGATAGAAGATAATTATAATCAAAGCAATTCTAGAGAATGAGTAATTTAAAAAATGCCATTGAAATAAAACTGCAGTCATCCTGAAATTTTTTGTAGAATGTTTCATTTTGGCTTTTGATCATGCGCACTTCATGCTTAAATGACCAGGGTAGGAGCAAACAATAAGATTTAGATTGATAGTCCAGAAATAAGTTTGTTTATAGTCAGTTTTGTGGTGTGCATTTAGCTAAGCATGGATATTTGGAGTTACAGAATCTTACACATCTCTGAAGATACATACTTTGTTCATGGTGTCATAAACCTTCTCTACTGAGGGTTCATTATTTAAAGAAACCTTTGCTTTATGCTTTTAACTGTGCCTGATCTTGACATTTAAGAGTAAAATAGTTTTGTTTTCAACTAAAGTTTTTTCTTTCATGCCAAGAGAGAAATTTTGAAGTCTAACTGCAGAAGTTACCATATTCATCAAATCAACTTTTTAGAAATCACTCATTCATTCCAATGGATCAACGAGTTTAAGTGCAGACAACCTGCAAAGTCGTGTTCACAAAATTAGAGTTCCAATTTTAATGTTTCACAGTTCAACAATTATAAGATAAAAAACATCATTGAGAGTCTACAGTTCAGTAGAACATGTCATTTGACTGTTTTTTGGGGTTGAAGAGGAATGGTGATTTTAACACCCTGGCTGTTAATCTGACCATATTATATACTGTTATACTTATTCATCAACTATTGCTCAATTTTTCAGGAATGTATACGTTTTTCATCAATAAAACACAGGAAGATAACCTGGATATAAATATAGGTTGTTTGAACTTAATCCAAAAAGGAAATCCACAGCTCTTCTAAATGTTAACACTAGAGCGGTTCAAGAAGTCTTTAGAGGAGCCAGCCCAGAAGCCAATGGAGGACACAGATGCTGCCTCTGGAAACACATTGGAACAACCTCCATCTGGGGCCCTCAGTGTGCCAAGTTCTTCTCATAAGTGGTTACAGCAGTTAGGTTCTTTGCTCCAGATGAGAGACAAAGGCACCAAAGGGAACTATTCTCCACCCTACAATCAACAAGAAAATGCTGTGCTGAGTGAAATTACAATTATACAGTGACATGTTAATGAGCTTTGAAAATGTTTGGTTGGATAAGAGAAAAGTATCTGGATTGACTAAAACAACTAAGTATCTGAAAATACAATACACATTATTAGCTACCAGTCGGTGTGCCAGAGTGTATTTGCCTACATGGGTGCATTTGTGGAGAAGTTGTGTGAATACCACCAAGATGTTCTTGTGCATGCTCATACACTCAGTTTAATAAAATGTCTCCATCTGAATTAAGAAATAACTTCAGAATATTACCTTGTTATTGAAATGATCTGAGGAAAGCGGGATAACTTTCAGCAAATTTTAGATAGGACTATCAAGTCCAGGAACAACTTGATAAGTAAATTTTGAAAAGTAAATTTTCAAATTTTGAAAAGTAAATTTTCTTGGAAAAGTTTTACTTTTTATATAGATCTAGTTACAAACCCTGGTGGTTATGGCCTGCTGGGATCCGTGCCCACAAACTATTCAGTTCTCATAACTGTAAATTAACTTGGTCAAGGTACTTGAATTTAAAAAAAAAAAAAGAAAAAATCCCTGGTAAGTAGCTAAAAGGAACCCTGAATACATGACAACATAATTTACATCAGTTCAAATTCTCTGCTGACTCTTATATTTACCTGTATATTAATTGAAAAACTAGATTAATTGTTTCTATGTAGTCACCTAGTTTTTCCCTCATCCTCATGTCTCACCCAATTATAACACTTACTCCATCACCATGTTTCCTGGTCTACTGTTCCAGTTCTTCCAAAATTAGGTTACTGCCAAGATTGTAGGATGAAAGTTACCAATTGCAAAGTTTAAGCACAAGGTGACTGTTTCTCAATGGGTGACCCCAAACTTAAGCTCCAAATGCATCCGCATAATGTTAAGGTGTTTGTTTACAATGAAGATACTGCATCAGCTTTGTTTTGAATAGCCTATAATTAATGATCCATTAAGTGGCTAAATATGCAAGTGGTTTGACTTATAATGGTTAAGAAAAAAATAAATTTACCACAATATAGCCTCTCATGTATATACCAATATTCTTTCTTAAGTATGAAAAACATGTAAAGCTAGTATATGCCATGGTGTTTAATTATAGAATGCTTAGAGAATGTGTACAATTCCTGTTTCATGTTGAGGAGAGAAAAGAGTGATTGCAGAGCTAGAATTCTGACACCTTGCACTTAAGGCTAGGATTCCCCAACTGTAGCCCCTGTAGCTGCAAGCACAGTCTTCTGTCTTCTTACTTAAAGTACGGTTCATGGACTGGTAGGGCCATAATTAGCATTATACAGAAGCTTGTTAAAAATTTAGAAACTCATTCCCTTCCTCAAGACCATATAAATCAGAATCTGTTTTGCAATTTAACAAGATCCCCAGATGATTGATTATACATTAAATTTCAAGAAATACTACTCTAATATGCAGGTTCATCCAGTCACTTGGGCTTCCTTACCATTCTAGAATGTTTCTGTATATGTTGTTAGATACTTCGTCTTGACATTCCTGGTATATCCTAACCCAGGGGGGTGAAGGAAATTGCCATGAAACAGGCCTATGGCTAATTTTATAGGTAGAGATGCCAGGAAACTTTTGGCAGTACGAATACAAACAGTTCCTAAACTAGTAGTTCTCAAAACTGGCTTTGCATTAAAGTCACCTGGAGAATTTTTAAAAATTACCCTTGCAGGAGCCTACCCTAAAACAATTAAATCAGGATTACTAGAGGTGAGACAAGGTTATTGGGAATTTTGAAAAGCTTCCAAGGAGATTCTAATTTTCACCCAAGGTAAATCCACCACACTACAGAAAATTTAGCAGGGATTTTTAACGGAATTAAATTGAAATCTACCACATTATGGAAAATTTAACAGGGACTTTAATTGAATTAAAGTGGTCTGGGCCACTTCAATTAAAATCTTACAATCTTTTATGTAAGACAGTTAAATATATAAAGATCCAGGATCCAAACAAATCCAAACTGAAAGTGCTACTCATATTTTTAATAAGCACAAACACATTGCACACCTATAATTATGACTAAACTTTGTTCTAAATTAAACCACAGTAAATTTTTCTGGATAGAACAAAACTTCTCTACTACTTGTAAATAACCAGAATCGGAATTTAATTGCAAGTAGGTGGAGTGATCTGGAGAGGGTTTAATTAAATTATACCAGCCAATGATGAATAATTTTAAAAGGATTTTCTTTCTTTCTAATCTATATACTTTTTCTTATTCTTGCCTCATTGCACTATCAAGGACTTCCTTACAATGTTGAAAAGGAATGATGAGTGAGGACATCCTTGCCTTATTCCCAATTTCAGGGGGAAGCATACAGTCTCTTGTAATTAAGTATGATGTTAGCTATAACTTTCTAAAAATGCTCTTTATCAATTTGAAGAAGTTCTTCTCTGTTAAGGTTTGCTGAGGGTTTTTAACTATGAATGGGTGTTGGATTTTGTTAAATACTTTTTCAACATTAATTATATTATCATATGATTTTTTTTTTTTAGCCTGCTGATGTGGAAAATTCCATCATTTTAATTTTGATGGATGAACCAACCTTGGATACCTGGAAGAGGAGGTCATCAAGAAAAGGTGACCAGCAGTTGACACTAGAGCTGTACCTGAGCAATCAGAGGCTCCTTGCCCTCTTCCCTGTTCTTGGAATTTACGTTCCACTCACCGTTCCTACAGCCAGAGCTGTTTTCAAGGACAGTCTTGAAAAAGCAACATGTTGTTGAGACAATCTAGATGGTATACGTGACTGAACCCAGTTTAAAGCCTCTATTAAAACCTTTAAGATTCTGGCAGGCAGTTATAGAGATCTACTCCTCTTGTGGCTGCCCAAGGCAAGCCTTATATGTAAGTTCCCTTGCTTGTTAAACCTGCCACCTACCACCCATCTGAACTGGTCTGCCTCTTTCTTCAGTCTCTCCTTGCCCTTCAGTTATGGGATCCAGTTTATGAACCAACACCACTTGGATGTGGTGTATAATTCCTTTCATTTTATTGTGGAATTTTGCATTTATATTCACAAGAGACATTGGTCTATAGTTTTCCTTCCTTGTAATACCTTTATCTGGTTTTGGTGTTAGGGTAATACTGGCCTCAGAGAATGAGTTAAAGAGTGTTCTCTCTGAGTCTAGTTTCTGGGGAGATTATGGAGAATTGGTATCATTCTTCCTTAAATGTTTCATAGAGTTCACAAGTGAAACTATCTGAACCTGTTGCTTTTTCTTCGAAGATTATTAATCAGTGATTCAATTTATTTAATAGATATAGAGCTATCCAAGTTATCTATTTCTCCTAGTGTGATTTTGATAGTTTGTGTCTTTCATGGAATTGGTCCATTTTATTTATCAAATATGTGGACATAGAGTTGTTCTAAATATTCCTTGTATATTCTTTTAATATTCATGGGATCTGTAATGATGACCCCCTTCTTGGCAATTTGTGTCCCCGGTTTTTGTTGTTGTATTTTTTGTTTGTTTTGCTCAGCCAGGTTAAAAACATCAATTTTTTTCTGAGAACATTTCTTGCCGGGCAAGTCTGCTGGCAATGAATCTTATTAGTATTAGTTCTGGTTTATCTGAGAAAGTTTTTTTTTGTTGCGGTACGCGGGCCTCTTACTGTTGTGGCCTCTCCTGTTGCGGAGCACAGGCTCCAGACGCGCAGGCTCAGCGGCCATGGCTCACGGGCCCAGCCGCTCCGCGGCATGCGGTATCCTCCTGGACCGGGCCACGAACCCGTGCCCCCTGCATCGGCAGGCGGACTCTCAACCACTGTGCCACCAGGGAAGCCCCTGAGAAAGTTTTTATTTCTGCTCACTTTTGAGGGATAATTTTGCTAGCTACAGTATTATTGTTTAAATTAAATTTAACGTATGTGAATAGAATGAATCTGAGCTAAGCTTAATCTTTTGTGGAGGATCAAACTGAATTGATTTTAGCTTACTTGAATAAACAAAAATGTTTCTGGACTAGGGTTATTTGTATAAAATTTTATTTAATTGAATTAGAAAAATGAAGTATCTAATATGGTTTAAACATACTGACTCTTGACACTTTGCTTTTCATATATTAAAGTGTTTTGAATTAATTTGGATTACATTGACACATTCTATCTCATTATAAAATGACTTTATAAGGATTATATATAATATTTTGCCTATTTTGAAATTATATTCTATAGAATTATTCTGCTTTAAATGGCTTGAATTAATTCATTTAGTCTGTTCTAAATGTATTTTATTTAAATATTTTAATATTAAGAAAATGTTATTCTCTGGGTTAAATTTTATTTCTTTAAATGGCTCTTTTTTCATTTTGTTCAGATTAAATTGATTGAATCTACTTGATTTAGACTTATCCAGAGAGAGATATAAGATGTTCTTTTATAAGATGTGCTTCTTATTAATGGTGTTTTGCTGGTTAATGCAATTAGGCATGTGTAAAATTTTCAAAAAAGTGACTTATAAAGATTAATTTCTCAGATAGCAAATGCTTTCTGGCTTATTTTACTTATTATAATTACACAACGTTCATCCATGTTGTTACAAATGGCAGGATTTCCTTTTTATGGTTGAATAATATTCCATTGTATACATATGCCACATCTTCTTTATCCATTTATGCATCAGTGGACAGTAGGTTGTTTCTATGTCTCAACTATCGTAAATAATGCTGGAATAGTACAGATATCTCTTCCAGATAGTGATTTCATTTCCTTTGGAGATACACCCAGAAGCTGAATTGCTATATCACAAGGTAGTTCAATATTTATTTTTTTGAGGAACCTTCATAATGTTTTCCATAGTGGCTGTACCGATTTACATTCCTACCAACAGTGTACAAGTGCTCCCTTTTTTCCACATTCTCACCAGCACTTGTTTTCTCTTGTCTTTTTTATAATAGCCATTCTAACAGGTATGAGGTTCTCATTGTGGATTTTGTTTACATTTCCCTGATGATTAGTGATGTTGAGTACCTTCTCATGTACCTGTTAGTTATTTGAATATCTTCTTTTGAAAACTGTCTATTCAGATTGATTGGCCATTTTTAAATTGGATTATTTGGTTTTTTGCTATTGAGTTGTATGGACCTCTTATCAAATACGTGATTTGCAAATATCTTCTTCTAATCCATAAGTTGTCTTTTCATTTTGTTAATAGTTTTCTTTGTTGTACAGGAGTTTTTTAGTTTGATATAGTCCCACTTGTTTATTTTTGCTTTTGTTGCTTGTGCTTTCAGTGTCATATCCAAAAATATTACTGACAAGATCAATGTCGAAAAGCTTTGACATTTTTCCTCTGCTTTTTTCTAGGCATTTTTATGTTTTTCAGGTTCTACATTTAAGTCTAAATATCTGGCTAGACAGGGCTTTTACAGGCCTATATAATATATATAGTAATTAACTTATGCTATTTCTATTCTCACTAGAATGTAAACACTATGAGAGCAGAAATGTTTGACACACCACTGTATCCTTAGCACCTAAACCCAAAGCCTAACAAATATATAAATACAATGACTGAATCTTATATGTACATAAGGGCTTCACGGTTTCTAGAAACACTTCTATGAACATGCATTTTGTTACCTGCGATCCTTATGAAATCTAACTTTGTCATTCTTATTTTATATATGAAGAAACTGAGGCTCAGACAGGTGAAGAGAGCTGCTCAAGATTCCCCCAAATTTATGCATTCTGACTTTTCCTGTTATCATAGGTTTGTAGCCTGAAATAAATGCTGACACATAATAGATACTCATAATTTTCTGGCCCTAAGGAAGAGAAAATAAGGCACATTATTAATTGTTAACTCTTTGTTTTACAGGGCCTGTTTTTCACTCTCCGATAACTGCAGTTTTTCGGCGGGTATGTGGCTATTGGATAATCGAGGTAAATTTCCTAGTGAGTAATTTTATACAGGATGCTTCTATTAAAAGCAAAAATAGGCAGCTGTATATCACAAGGAAAAATTTGCATTAACTTGAAAGATAAAGCATGAGTCTTTGAAGGCTATTTGTGCAATGCTTGCTTCAGACCATAGTTCCTGGGGGCTCCGGTGACACAAGTTCATTCTCCTCTGCTGTTAGGGTTACCTTAATAGAAATTTTAAGAATCATTGACTGATAAATGCTAGATAGGTTGATGTGCTGGGCAGGATTTTGATGAAGTTTCTTTTTTGATTTCTGTTTTGTTTGGTGCAGCAAGTCCTGCTCTTGCAGAAAATCTGAGAGCAAGGACACTGTCAGTGATGGTTGTTCCTTTTGTTGCCATCTTCTGTTTGTGAAATTGGAGAAGTTACCCAACATCTATAAATCTTAGACTCTCCTCATTTATAAAAAAAGACAGGAGCATTTGCTATCTGAGAAATTAATCTTTATAAGTCACTTTTTTGAAAATTTTACACATGCCTAATTGCATTAACCAGCAAAACACCATTAATAAGAAGCACATCTTATAAAATCACAAACAGTTTCTCATTGCCAGTGGGTATCGTCCGTGTTCACTGATTAATGTATTGGATAAACCTTTTTTATTAATGAGAACAAGAGAGGACAAACATCACATTAGGGAAGATGTTTCACACAATGTGGCAATATAAAAACATGGGTCAAATGGGCCACATTGGAAAGGAGCTGTAGACCAATGTTAGCCTGGTTTTCTTAAACATTCACTTAATCCATGACTCTGTTTACCATTGAAGGGCTCATCAAGAAATTAAACATGAAACTGACATACTATAATAATAAGCTGGCCTTTATTAATTTTTGTTTCTCAAGTAGCCTAATATGAAAGTGTAAAATGGTTTTATAAGCGTTTATGCAGTTCTGTGTTGCTTTGTAAAATAACTAAATCCTGAACAATTTGTGCAAGTATTCCTGCTATTTAAAGGAACCCTGTGGAAACATCCCTGTTCATAATATATGTTTTTCACAACCAAAGTTATGTAGGGTCAACATAGAAATTATGAGAAAAAGACAGTTCTAATACCAAAACATAACCATATCTATTATTTTGCTTTGAAACAGGAAGAACCTCCTTTGTGAATGATGAATAGTCATATACTGGTTAATTTAACCCTTTCCTATGAGTTTTGTGTATTCTCAGTTTAACTTACATTGAAAACTATATAAATGGATTCATGTCATCTTGACCCACTTGAGTCTGTCTTCCTTTCGTTAACATGTTCTTGAGGTTCGTTCATGCTGTTGTGTGTAGAATACATTATTTAGGTGCACTGCTGTATACGTTTGCCTTAATGTATATGTCACGTCTTATTTATATATTCCATACTCATGGACAACTTGTTTCCTACTGGGAATCATTCAACATAATACTGTCATAAAGATTCTTGTATATGTCTTTTGATGAATATATACTTGCATATTTAAGGAGTGGTTTTTAAGGTCATGCGTTATGGTTATGCCCAAATGAAGCATTGGTATGTACTTCAGAACAAGTTTCCAGGCTGATTATACCAATATAAAACCTTAGGAGTTCCAGATGTTCCAGATCCCACGGTACTTGGAGTGTCAGTCAGTGTACTGTAGTGATTCTAGTGAGTGAGAACTATATTCATTGTGGTGTTAGTTTGTATTTTATTCATGACAAATGAGATTGGGTACATTTTCATATGCTTGTCATTTAGATATTCTCTTTGTAAATGACTGTCTAAGACTGTTGCCGATTATTGTCTTTTTTTTTTTTTTCTGATGTGTGCGTGTGTGTGTGTGTGTGTGTTTAGGATGGCAGGATAGTGTCAAATATATCCATTGTAAGTTTCTTCACCAGGATACAGTTTTCCTTTTAACTTTAAAAATAATGCATTTTAATGAAAAAAAAAGTTCTCAGTTTTAATCTTATTTAAATTATTGAGAAATCATTATACCAGGTTTTGTCATGAGTCCTCACAAACCAGCTGTGTAAAACTGGTCAAGTCATGCAATGATATGAAGGAGAAATTATAAAGCCTCTTATAGTCAGTGAGTAAATTTAATATAGTCCATTTTTTATACATTTTGGCTTTCTCACAGCATCCAATATTGAGTCACTCTTAGGGTAACTGGGCAGAGCACATTTTACACAATAGGAGTGAATGTCTGCAAAGGAAAATAATTATTTTTTAAAGTTTTTATGAAATATTATATGAGTCTTAGGGGTTCTTTAGAGATAATAAAAAGTAGTTTAAAAATATTGTTGACTTTTATAGATTTATTCTTGCATTCCAAATCATTGATCTCATGTTATTTTGGAAATGGTCAAATCTGTACCTAATAAAGTATGAATCTCCAACTACACAAGGAGAATTTTTTAAAAATAATACAAATTAACAAAATAATATGTACTAAGGAATATAAGAAATTTTGAAGTAAAACGTTCCATGTCCCATCTTTTATTTTTAGCTTCTGATTCTGAATTAAGGAAGATAAATTGTTCATGACTCCAAAGGAGATCTATCTACCATCTTTTTATAATTAATAGGGCCTTATCTCAGTTCTTAGGATATTTAAGTGCTCAGAAATATTTGTTGAAACTAAGAAAGTTACCAAGACACATCACCACCCCTTATTTCCCCAGAATATTCCATAAAAAATCAATATAATGAAAGGACTAATCTTCTGCAAAAATGCTGCAGTTTAAGTGATGATGAAAAAAGTAATTTACTAACTTAGAAGAAACTTGAAATAATATTAATTCCATTTGCTGTAAGTTTTAAAATTAAGAGTTTTCTATTAGATTGTGTGAGATTATGTTTCTGTGTATGTTTGGTATTGTGTGTCTTTGTGCATATGTGTGTGTTCATTCCTGATCTGGGAATTTTAAAAATAAATCATATGTATTAATGTTTCAAAGCCATTTAAAAATCAGCATAAAACACGATATTTTTGGATCGATGAACAATTCTTTTAAAAATAAACAGCTTTCAAAAAGTACTTAATATCGATTAATATTATTATTAATATCAAAATTCACCTCAATGAAATGTATTATTGATCTCAAACTGTAGAATTTTGAAAAAGCACGAAAACTGGCAGGCATCAGAAATTTTGCAGAAAGATAAATGTTTCTCTTAATATTCAGTGCTTACTTTATATAGTGATGAAAAGTATTTTTTCAAATTCAACTTCATTTTCTTTAATGCTTTCCTGACTTCATTATTGAACCAATCCTTAGAAGCCAAGTAAACAATTGTGAAGATATAATTTTGTCAAACTGTTAAATTGATCAATTCAATAAAATAACTATTTACATATAAAATAGAATCTATGTATTAATTAAATCTAGGTTGATATCTTTATAGTATAATAAAATAATATTTTATTAACAATTAAGGAAAAATTTTGCAAATAAAACACAGTGCTAGGACACCACTGATTTAAAAATGCATCCTGGTTCCAAACATACTAAAATAAGTAAAAAAGAAAAGTAACTGCCATTTAAATAATGACAAACAGCATGTGATGATATATACTTATACACATATATGTGAATGTATGAAGATAGGAATTTGTAAATATAGGTATTGATATATTAACATACTAATCAATAAAAGTATATAAACATAATAGAAGCCATAAATTAAACCAAAGAAAACAATTGAAGCCTGCATGGGCCAGAATTACAGTGATAGTGTAGTTAAAGAACAAAAAACTTTCTAAATTCAAGTTTCACTTTTCAAGGATGTGAAAAAGATATATGGTCCATACATGACCCTTTTTTAAGTTATCTTTTTTCTTCTGTTTTTTTTTTTTTTTTTTTGCCAATTAAGCTTCTCTTATATGCTATCTCTAATTTTTTTGTCTCTCTTTACAACACTCCTTATAAAACTGATTTCACATCACCTAAAACATCCTTTGTCCACTGCAGCTGACTCCATAGAGCAAAATGTAAAGACTAATTTAGCAGAAGCTGAATCAACTCTGTTATTAGATAGACAAAGAAACACAGTGGAACAAAGGTGGTTCCAACCTAGAAGACAAATGGCAGAAAAGTCTGAGAACACAGATATGCTAATGTTGCCCAATGTGTATACATTGGTTGGACTTGTGTAGGTACATGCTTCTCTGTGTATGTGTGTGTCTGTGCGTGTGTAGCACACATACATGGATAGTCCTTTATTTCTGTGTGTGTTTTTATATTGTTCTCAGTTCACTGGGCAATGTTTTTCTTTCTGACTGAAAGTTAAATCATCACATGTATTGTCAAAATGGTTTTGATATTGTTACCCTAGATACAATACTTAAGGGAACTAAACAATTAAGTATGTACAATCAATTTGCTTAAAGTTATAACTTAATGATACCCTCTAAGGAATATTTCTTTTAAAGACTTTTTAATAAGTGAAACCAATCAGGAGGAAGTAACATTTTGACTTAATCAGAAATTCTGTCTAACCATTAAATCATTTTGAAAGACTCTCATAACACTCATAACACTCCATATTAGCTATTGCAATAAAGATTTTTACAAGTACTAGGGGATTACAAAGAAGGGATTGTTTAACTACCTGGGAGACAGCAGAAGTCTTCCTAGAAAAGATTATATTCCAACTGGGTACAGATAAAGAGCAAATATTGATACTTTGCCTTATCAGACAACTATCCCTTCCATCAAAATTATGTTTGGGTTCTACTGGGGAAATACATAGCACCTTTAAATAGGGTGGATTTTTTTTGTTTTGTTTTTCTTTTCACTCTTTCTCACTTTAAAATAAATCTCACAGGCCTTTAAATAGTTACAAAATCAATGGAAATTGTATTCCCCTTCTGAGACACACAATAAAGGCTTATTTATAAAAACCAAGAGCGAATTATGCATTTGTTTAAAAAAATCTATCCTACATTGTAGGTAACTGTTTTGTCAAAAGATTTATGTTCTGCTGGAAGACTTACTTTCAGTTTCAGGTTCAGAGGATTCACTGGCAAAATAACCACTCCACACTTCAATAAGCAAGAAAAAAGGTAATTTATTATATTAGTAGTAGGTTACAGTATAAGGACAAGCAATATATACATATATATATATATATATATATGTACATACATCTTCAATTTGGAAGAACTTACATCGCCACACGTGTTACTACTTTGAGAGAACATTCATCAGCAAATTGAGAGAACAAGCAACACCATCAAGCTGGGAAAATTTGCACAACCAGTTTGGGAGAGCAAGCGATACATAAAGAGATAGAAGTGCATATATCACCAATTTAAGAGAACTTCACCCAGATCCAAAAAATGCTGGGAAGTCTCTAGAACAGCAATCTGGAGTCCCAGTTGGGAAGGTCCCGGGTCATGCGTCCACTCCATGGGTGAGACTTCAGAGTGTCCTCCAAAGGAATCCTGCTTTTATCACCAAGCCGCAAGCTAATAATCATCAGTTTATGTGCAAATGTGCAGCTCTGGCTACTATGTTAAATGCTTGAAATTCTAATCGCAGAATGTTCGCTGATCTCCGGGAAGTGGCCAGATTCCCAGGGCCCAGGAAGTTTCACGACTTACTCCCATTGCTGGTTCTCAAGACCTGCCAGGCTTACTTGCTCCCTTCCTTACCTGTTGGTTCTCAAGACCCACTTTCGTGGCTTCTGCTAGTCAGCAGTTTGGCATGTAACCCTTTTCAGGGTCTCCGTTCAAAGGCCTATTATTTATTGCCTCTGAAGCCTGAACAAGACTACTTTTATTAACTTCCCTAACAGTAATTTTTTACATTTCTAAATTTCTGAGGTGAAAGTAGGGTCCAGAATGGACTATTAAATTAAACAGACCAGATAACTCAGTGGCTCTGTGCAAATTCTAATCTAGTTTCCACCCATCTGGATTATAACATTTAGTTGAAATCATGAAACCTCGTATTGGAGTACTTAAAATATGGAAATTTAGTCTTTTCTATCTTCCAGTGACCATCTTTACCAGATACACAGAATAGTCCAGTAATCTCTTCTGAGCCACATTTATAAGGATACTTTTGCTCCACATCATATTATCAAGTGGTGTGTCATCACCGTTGTGGGATGTAACCAAGCATTTAGCTTGTAATAATTATTCTATATCATGGTTTAATAAAATTTCCCTGAAAAGCTTACTGCTTCCTTTCTTCTACTGCTTCTGGACTCCTGCCTCATTTTTCCTTCCATTTTCCTTTCTTTCTCCTTTTTATCCTTACTCTTTCACTCTTTTCCCCACACACTTTCCATTTGTACGAGTCAAAGAACCCAGGTTAGGCAGAAGGAACATTCTCACTTTTGGAGAATGAATCCAGTGGCACAGTGGTGTCAATACGAAAACGTGTTTTTTAAAAATAGAAATAAAGAGATATGAAAATAGATAAGCATGCATGTATACTTATGTACATATACTCATGTACAATAACACTCCAATATCAATGAATATATCCAGCCCCAAGATTTTGGTTTGTAAATACCATTATTCAATAAAAATGTCTAGGGCTCTTTAAATGTCTGCCTCCCAAGCTGGGATGGGGAAGGTACAAGATGGGTATGGGACACTGTGTTCCAGAGAGTAAGAAAGTCCTCTAAAGAAGATTGGAACTTGTCTAGAGGAAAAAGGAAGAAATTCCATTTTCATCATGAACAAGTAAGTTCTCCGTCAATAACAATTACAAACACTGCACAAAATACAAAAACTTAACACATAAAGACAGATTCTCAAACCAATTTGATATTGAAAAAGGGCCGTGGCACAGAGTAAGGTGTTGTGTTTGTTTGTTTTGTTTTTTTGTTTTTCCTTTACAGCTTCTAACTTGAGGAATGACCGTGTTATCTCTGTGTGGGGAAGCTAAAACTCCAATAAACAAAAAACTAAAATAAAATTCCAATTTTAAAAAGATTTAGAGGCTAGAACTTGGGGCAACTACAGCTTCTGAAAAGTGATGGGAGAATCTCTAAAAGAACACAATGAGGGAGAGGGTGCTATATTTCTGTCTTTAGATTCTGACTGCAGAAATATGCATGCATGGGGTAGGCTCAAAATAGCTGAGCTAAAGATACATAAACTATATAGAGATTTCAGTTTTTACCCAAGAGACAGATTTTGTAGTTTGAGTCTAACCAAGTTATTTCTTGGTAAATGAAACAAAACAAAACAAAATTTCTTTGGAGTAATGTAACAAAATCCAGAAACTCTACACATCAACAACATTAAAAAAATAGAGAAAAATGAAAAAAGACAAAAGTTAGTTCTTTGAAAATAGAAAAAGAAAGTGATACCCCTAGCTAGAATGTAAAAAAGAGAGAGAAAAAAGAAACCATATCACCAAATGGCAGACACTACAGATCCTACAGACATAGTGAGAGAGTATTTTGAACATATCTCTCTATTCCAACAAATTTGTAACTGAAGTGGATAAATTTCTTGAAAAATACAACTTGATAAAACTGACACAAAATCGAACAAAAACTAAAAATACTCCTATATCTATTAAAGAAACGTAATTTTTTTGTAGGAAACATATCCACAAAGAAGAAAACACAAAGCTCAAAAGATTTCACAGGTGAATTCTATGAAATGCTTAAGAAAAATAACAATCATCTTACACAGCTACATCTCGTACAATACTTTGGAGAAAAGGGAATTAAACAGGATTTTAATAGTAGGAAAGTTCAGTAGAGGCATCTCAAGACCACAGCCTAAAGTTGATCGTTATCATTCTAGTTCCATTGTCCCTATACTAAACCCTGTAAGTGCTGTCTTTCTTTTTTATTTTCAAAACAGAAAATTCAAAAAGATAAATGTTCATGGTAATACAGTGCTGGAAATATAATAGATAATTAATATCTGATGCATAGATGGATTATCATTAGCATTTTGATATTCTATTTATAGATTAAAAATAATTCTACTCATATCGTCTATGCTACTTTGTATTTTCACTTATCAACATTTACTATGCAATGGCCAACATTGAAAAGTCTACAAACAAATGCTGGAGAGGGTGTAGAGAAAAGGGAATGCTCCTACACTGTTGGTGGGAATGCAAACTTGTACAGCCACTATGGAGAACAACATGGAAGTTCCTTAAAAAATAAATTAGAGCTACCATATGATCCAGCAATCCCACTCCTGGGCATATATCCAGAGAAAACCATAATTTGAAAAGATACATGTACCTCAATGTTCATTGCAGCACTATTCACAATAGCCAGGACATGGAAGCAACCTAAATGTCCATCAACAGAGGAATAGATAAAGAAGATGTGGTACATACATACAATGGAATATTACTCAGCCATAAAAAAGAACAAAATAATGCCATTTGTAGCAGCTTGGATGGAACTAGAGATTGTCATACTGAGTGAAGTAAGTCAGACAGAGAAAGACAAATATATGATATCACTTATATGTGGAATCTAAAAAAAGGCTACAAATGAACTTATCTACAAAACTGAAATAGTTACATACGTAGAAGATAAACTTAAGGTTACGGGGTGGGTGGTAAGGAGGGAGGGATAAATTAGAAGGTTGAGATAGTCACATACACACTGCTATGTATAAAATAGATAACTAATAAGGACCTACTCTATAGCACAGGGAACTCTACTCAATACTCTGTAATGGCCTATATGGGAAAAGAATCTTAAAAAGAGTGGATATATGTATTTGTATAACAGATTCACTTTGCTGTACACCTGAATCTAATGCAACATTGTAAATCAATTATACACCAATAAAAAAAATTCACTATACTTTTCATGGCTGTTGTAGTGTAAAAGAAGTTGAACAATGATTAATATTCCATCCTATGGCTAGACAATAGATTGCTTTAAGTTATCAAATATTATTGAACTCTTAGGTTGTTTTATTTTTCAATAATAGTAGTGATGTATCTGTGATATGTATTTTTTTCATACTCTGATCATTTGATTTCTTTAGATTTCAAAAATAGGAAATACATGAGCAGAACATATGAAGAACCTTATGAATCTCTATCACTACATGGCTTTCTAAAAACAATGTGTAAGTATCCTTTCTATAAAAATATTTACTTTTTTTCTTCCAGTTTTATTGAGATATAGTTGACTTACAGCACTATATAAGTTTAAGGTGTACAGTAGAATGATTTGACTTGTATACATCACAAAATTTTAGTGAATATCCATCATCTTGTATAGATATAAAACTAAAGAAATAGAAAAATAATAGTTAAAAATTTAAAAAACATTTTTGCTTGTGCTGAGAACTTAAGATTTACTTTTAACAGCTTTCATAGATAACACAGAACAGAATTAATTATTAATTATATTTATCCTGTTGTACATTACATTCCAAGTACTTATTTATCTTATAACTGGAAGTTTGTACCTTTTGACTATCTTCATCCAATTCCCCCTCCCGCCAAGACCCTACCTCTGGTAACCACAAATCTGATCTTTTTCTATGAGTTTATTTAGTTGTGAAAACATTTACTTTTTTTTTTGCGGTACTTGGGCCTCTCACTGCTGTGGCCTCTCCCGCTGCGAGCACAGGCTCCGGATGCGCAGGCTCAGCGGCCATGGCTCACGGGCCCAGCCACTCCGTGTCATGTGGGATCTTCCCGGACTGGGGCACGAGTCCGTGTCCCCTGCATCGGCAGGTGGACTCTCAACCACTGCGCCACCAGGGAAGCCCAAAACATTTACTTTTTATTGATATCTTTTTCTGAATATTATTTTCTATTATTCTTTATATTTTATTCCTTTCAGTTTATATTATGGAGGTTATTCCTTAAATTATTATCTTCTTTAGATTTTAAGACACTTTCTAAGAGCAGTTTTTGTCATAAAAAATTGAGGGGAAGGTGTAGATTTCCCATATATACCCTGTTTCTACAATGCATACCCTCCCCCAATATCAGCATCCACCACCAGAGTTGTAAATTTGTTGCAGTTGATGAACCTACATTGACACAGCACCTCAAATCCACAGTTTATATTATGGTTCAGTCTTGGTGTACATTCTATGGGTTTGGACATATATCATGACATGTATTCACCATTACAGTATCATACAGAGTTTTTCACTGCCCTAAAAATCCTGTCTTTGTCTGTTCATCTCTTCTCTGCCTCAGCCCTTAGCAGCCACTAATCTTTTTACTATCTCCATCGTTTTGCCTTTTCAGTAGGTCATATATGTAGCTGGAATCATACCTTAGGTAGCCTTTTCAGATTGGCTTCTTTCATTTAGAAATATGCATTTCCTCCAAGTCTTTCCATGGCTTGATGGCTCATTTCTTTTTCATGCTAAAGAATATAACATTATCTGCATATACCACAGTTTATTTAAGCATTCACCTACTAAATGTCCTGTCTTTTAAAATGACTGTACCATTTTGTATTCCCACTGGCTGTGAATAAGAGTTATTTTTGCTCCACATCTTTGTCAGCATTTGGCACTGTCACTTTTGGATCTGGGTCATTCGAATAGGTGTGTAGCAGTATCGCATTGTTGTTTTAAATTGTATTTCCCTGATGACATATTATGTAAAGCATTTTTTATGCTTATTTGCCATCTGTATATCTTCATTGGTGTGTTAAGGTCCTTAATAGGTTGTTTGTTTTCTTATTTTTGAGTTTGAGTTCTTTGAATATTTTAGATGACAGTCATTTATCAGATGTATCTTTTTCAAACATTATTCCCGATCTGTGACTTGTTTCCTCATTCTCTAAACATTGCCTTTCCAGAAGCTTTTAATTTTAATAAAGTTCAGCTTATGAATTATTTATTTCATGGATCATGCCTTTGGTGTTGTATTTTAAAAAGACATCACAATAACTAAGATCATGTAGGTTTTCTCCTATGTTATCTTTCAGGTCATAGTTTGTATTTTACATTTAGATCCATTATCCATCTTGAGCTAATTTTAGTGAAGGGTATAAAATCTGTCTAGTTTTTTTTTTTTTTTTTTGCCTGTGGATGTCTAGTTTCAGCACCACTTGTTGAAAAGACTACCTTTGATACAGTATATTGCCTTTGCTCAAAGACCAGTTGACTTTATTTATAGGGGTCTATTTTTGGGCTCTCTGTTCCATAGATTATTTGTCTATTCTTTCACCAACACCACGTGGTCTTCATTACTGTAGCTTTACAGTAAGTCTTAAAGTTGGGTAATGTAAGTCCTTTAACTTTCTTCTTCGCCTTCAATATTGTATTGGCTGTTCTAGGTCTCTTGACTCTCCACATAAACTCTAGAATCAGTTTGTTGATATCCACAAATAACTTGTTGGGATTTTGATTAGAAGTGTATTGAATCCACAGATCAAGTTGCACAGAACTGACATCTTGACGATATTGAATCTATCCATGAACATCTAATATCTCTTTATTTATTTAGTTCTACTTTAATTTCATTTGTCAGAGTTTTATAGTTTTCCTTATATAGATCTTGCATATATTTTGTTATATTTATACTTTAGTTCAAGTTTTTGGGTACTAATGTAGATGATATTATGTTTTTGTTTTAAAATTCCATTTATTCATTGGAGGAGTTTTGTTGTTGTTGATGATTCTTTCAGATGTCTTTCTACACAGACAGTCATGTCATCTGTATAAAAAAGACAGTGTTATCATTTCCTTTTCAATCTTTATAGCTATTATTTCCTTTTTTTGTTTTATTCTGTTATCTAGTATTTCCAGCATAATATTGAAAAACGTTGGTGAGCAGGGATATCCTTGCCTTATACCAGATCTTAGCAAGAAAGTTTCATATTTCCAATTATTAATTATGATGTTAACTGTAAGTTTTTTGTATATATTTATTATCAGGTTGAGGTAGTTCCCCTCTACTTCTAATTAATTGAGAGTTTTTATCATGAATGAGCATTAGGTTTGGTCAGATACTTTTTCTGCATCTACTGATATGATCATGTAATTTTTCCTTTTTACCCTGATAATGTGATAGATTACATTAAGTGATTTTAGAATGTTGAACTAGCCTTGCATACATACCCTTGTGGTCATGGTGTATAATTTTTTTTTTTTGCATCCATGTTCATGAGAGATATTGATCTATAGTTTTCCTGTAGTGTCTTTATCTTGTTTTAGGGGAATGTATTAGTATTAGGGAAATGGCCTCTTAGAATGAGTTAGGAAGTATTTCCTCTGTTCCTATCCTCTGAAAGAGATTGTGGACAATCAGTATACTTTCTTCATCAGATGTTTGTAGAATGCACCAGTAAACACATCTGGGCCTGGTTCTTTTTATTTTGTAAGGTTATTAATTATAGATTCAATTTCTTTAATAGATATAGGCCTCTTCAGATTGTTGATCTTTTTCTTGTGTGAGTTCTTTAAAGGAAATGGTCAATTTTATCTAGGTTATCAAATTTGTGGGCATAGAGTTGCTCATAGTATCCCTTTATTATCCTTTTAATGTCCATAGGATCTACAGTGATGTCCCCTCTTTCACATACGATACTAGAAATCTATGTCCTTCTTTTTTCCTTAGTTAGACAGGCAAGAAACTTATTCATTTTATTGATCTTTTCAATGACCCAGATATTGATTTCACTGATTTTCTCTGTTGATTTCTTGTTTTCAATTCTATTCATTTCTTCTTAAATTCTTATTATTTCTTTCCTTCTGCTTACTTTGGATTTATTTTGCTCTTCTTTTTCTAGTTTCCTACAGTGAAAACTTGGATTTTATATATTTCTTCTTTTCATGTTTTTGAATCCTTTCTAATGCACACAGTGTACCTCTAAGCACTGCTTGCTGCATCCCACAAATTTCAATAAGCTGTGTTTTCCTTTCCATTAAGTTCAAAATATTTCTAAACTTCTCTTCAGATTTCTTCTTTGGCCCATGTGTTATTTAGAAGTATGTTGTTTAATCTCCACATATTTTGGAATTTTCTAGTTATCTTTTTGCTCTTGATTTCTAGTTTAATTCCATTGTGGTCTGAGAGTAGACATTGTATGATTTCTATTCTTTAAAATCTGTTAAGATGTGCTTTTGGCCTAGAATATGGTTTATATTGGTCAGTGCCCCATGTGAGCTTGAGAAGAATGTATATTCTGCTATTGTTGGATGAAGAAGTTTATAGTTATTAATTATATCCAGTAGTTGAAGGTATTGTTTAATCGAGTTCTATCCTTACTAATTTTCTGCCTGCTATACCTGTTCCTTTCTGATAGAGTGTTGTTGAAGTCTCCAACTATGATACCCATCTATTTCTTTTTTCAATTCTATAAGCTTTTGTCTTACTTAGTTTGTAGTTCTGTTGTTAGGTGCCTACACATTAAGGATTGTTATGTGTTCCTGGATAACTGCTCACTTTATCATTATATAATGCTCTTCTTTATCTTCGATAACTTTCCTTACCTTGAAGCCTACTCTTTCTGAAAGTAAAATAGCTACTTTTGCTTTCTGTTGCTTAGTGTTAGCATGGTATATCTTTTTCCATCCATTTATTATTAATCTACATGTTTATTTATATGTAACGTGGGTTTCATGAAATCAGAATATAGTTGGGTCTTGTTTTTTTGATCCACTCTGACAATCTGTTTTTCACTTTTTGACATTCAAAGTGATTAGTGATATAGCTAGAATAATATTTACCATATTCACTACTGTTTTCTATTTGTTATCCTTGTTTTTTGTTCATATTTTTGTCCTCCACTCTCTTTCTGCCTTTTATAATTTTAATTGAGCATTTTATATGATTCCATTTTCTCTCCTTTCTTAGCATATTTGTTATACTTTTTTTTTTTACTTCTTTTGATGGTTGCCCTAGAGTTTACAATGTACATTGACAGTTAATCCAAGTCTACTTTCAAATAACACTATACCATTTCATGGGTAGTGTAAATATCTTATAACAAAATAATTCCTCTTCCCTGTTCCTTGTATCACTGTGGTCATTCATTCACTTATATATAAGCATACATAATCAAATATACATATATATGTGACTATGTATGCATATGTATATAACTTCAGTATATATATATGTATATATATATATATATATATAAACTTACGTACAAAAATTTCTCTGAAATTTCAAGATAATGCTATGGGTTAACTTCTCTAGATTTACCTTATCATTCCCTGTTAGGAAATTAATTTTTTGAATTTGTTGAGGAAATACCCTATCATTAACAGAAATAAACTATTCAGATAAAAATCAGGACAGTGGTCATTGAAGTCAGAATCCACTAAGGACTGTGTAGCAACTCACCTGCTGAATCAACTAGCCCTGAAAATGGATGATGCTGGAGTGTAGGGCCCATACCTGGCCATTGCTGGCAGTCAGTGACATGCACAAGACCCTGGGGGAGCAGGTGGGACCCCCACGTCCCCCCAAACCCCACACCATGGACACTAAGCTGCAATGTAGGAGGGCTGTGGTGGTGAACCTTGAAGCCTAGGTTGCAGGCTTGGGTGGAGCTGCCACAGGTGCAAATACAGGCATACCTTGTTTTACTACACTTTGTGTTATTGCATTTTGCAATTTGTGCTTTTTACAAATTGAAGGTTTGTGGCAACTCTATGTCAAGCAAGTCTATTAGAACTGTTTTCCTGACAGCATTTGCTTATTTCATGTCTCTGTGTCACTTTTTAATTCTCACAATATTTCAAACTTTGTCACTGTTATCTTATTTATTATGATGATCTGTGATCAGCAATCTTTCTCTTTTTTTTTGGCTGTGCTGCAGGGCACATGGGATCTTATTTCCCCGACCAGGGATCAAACCTGTGTCCCCTACTGTGGAAGTGTGGAGCCCTAACCACTGGATAACCAGGGAATACCCTCAGTGATCTTTCATGTTACTACTAGGATTGGCTGAAGGTTCAGATGATGGTTGGCATTTTCAAACAATAAATTATTTTTTAATTAATGTATGTATATTGTTTTTAAGAGAAAATGTTATTGCACACTTAATATACTATAATATAGTATAACATAACTTTTATATGCACCGGGAAACCAAAAAATTGGTGTGACTTGATTTATTGCAATATTCACTGTATTGTGGTGGACTGGAAGCAAACTCTCAATATCTCCAAGGTATGCCTGTATTCAAATGAGAACTTTGAAGGCCAGAGTTGAGAAGGGTTTTATGTGAACAGCAGCTGAACATGGGTTAGCTGGTCCTGACAGAAGGGCAAGCATCATATATATATATATGCATAAGACATATACATAAGTAATCAAATACATCATTGGTATTATTATATTTTGAACAAATTGTTATCTGTTAGACCAATTAAGAATAAAAGGTTTTATTTTACCTTCACTTGTTCTTTCTTTTATGCCCTTCCTTTCTTTATGTAGATCCAGGTTTCCCCCTATAATTTTCTCCCTGTCTCTTTTAAAGAATTTCATCTAACGTTCCTTGCAAGTCAAGTCTACTGGCAAGAAATTCTCTCAATTTTTGTCTGAGAAAATCTTTATTTCTCTTTCACTTTTGAAGGCTAATTTATCTGGGTACAGATTTCTAGGTTGGTAGGCTTTTTTCTCTCAGTGCTTTAAATATTTCACTCCACTCTCTTCTTGCTTTCATGGTTTTTGAGGAAAAGTCAATTATAATTGTTATCTTTGTTCTTTTATTGGTAAGGTGTTTCTGTCCCTCCCTGCCCACAGCTTCTTTCAGAATTTTTTCTTTATCTTTACTTTTGTACAGTTTGAAAATTATATTCCTTTTTTTTTTTTGCATTTTTTCTGTTTGGTGTTCTCAACTTCCTGGATCTGAGGTGTAGTGTTTGACATTAATTTAGGGAAACTTTCTGTCAATATTGTTTCAAATATTAGTATTTCTTCTGAGTTTTTTTCTCTCCTTATTCTTCTTCTGATAGTCCCATTATGCATATGTTACAAAGTCTGTAGTTGTCTCACAGTCTATAGATATTTTGTTGTCTACCAAAAACCCTTTCAAAGGCATGGCATTTTTCATTTCTGTTATAGTGTTTTTGATTTTTAGCATTTCTTTTTGGGTCTTTGTTAGGATTTCCATGTCTCTGTTTACACTGCCCATCTGTTCTCACTTACTGTCTACTTCATCCATTAGAGACTTTAGATATTAATCATAGCTGTTTTAAATTCCCAGTCTGATAATTCCAATATCCCTACCATGTCTGTTTCTGATCCTTCCTCTATCTCTTCCAATTTTTTTGCCTCTTGGCATACTTGCAACTTTTCTTTCCTTTTTTAAAAAATTATTTATTTATTTATTTGGCTGCTTCAGGTCTTAGTTGTGGCATATGGGATCTTCAATGCGGCATGTGGGATCTTTCACTGCAGTGTGCAAGCTCTTCGTTGTAGCTCTGGGGCTCAGTAGTTGTGGCACACAGGCTTGGTTGCCCCATGGCATGTGGGATCTTAGTCCCCCAAACAGGGATTGAACCCATGTCTCCTGTACTGGAAGCCAGATTCTTAATCACTGGACCATCAGGGAAGCCCCTACCTTGCAACTTTTTCTTGATGGCCAGACATGATGTACTAGGTAAAAGGAACTGTTGTAAATAGGCCTTTAATAATGTGGTAAGTATGGGGGGGAGGAGAAGCATTCTATAGTCCTATGATTAGGTCTCAGTCTTTTAGTGAATCTATGCCTCTAGACTGTAAACTACATGAGAGTTTCTTTTGTTTTTTTCTCCATGGCTAGATGGACCAGGATGGCTGGCGTAGGCTGAAACCGAATATTTCCCTTCTCCCAAATGGAAGACTAGAGCCGGCTGGAGTTGGTAATTTCCCTGCTCAAGGTCAATTAAACTCTGATAATCCCCCAGAAGATTAGGTTTCGGTTAATTAATTTCCGCAAGGGCAGGATTTGTTGAGAACAGAGTGTTCTAGTATATTTCAAGATGGTTTCTTTACCTCTTCTCCCTGCTGGAAGCACAAGGGATTTTCCTTTAATATTTACTGTGGGAATCTGGTCCAGTTCCAGAAGATAAATCTCACAATATTGCAGGGGTCTCTCTATTACCAGGTCCCCATGGAATTTTTAACTCTCAAACTTTCCACACTGTGCATCTAGCAACTCATCAATTACAATTCAGGTTTTCTACCCCAGCTCTAATTCTTGAGATGGTTTCTGCTGAGTCTCTGCTAAGCCATGACTCCCTGTATTTTCCTGTCTGTTTCTTCCATCTTGGGGGCAATGGTTTACCCCCTGTTCTCCCCTCTCTTATGAATCCAAGAACAGTTGCTGATTTTTCAATTTCTTCAGTTTTCTACTTGTTGTTAGGACAGAGTGGCAACTTTCAAGCTTCTTACATAGGAACCAGAAACTAATTTTTTAAAATAAAAATGGTATTCTACCCAAAATAAAAAGCCAGTGTGATTACCCAGAATTAGATGACCTTGTTGATAAATAGCAAATGCCAAAATGGGGAACACAGCCTCAGATGATACAACTTATTCTTGTAATTAGATGCCTTTGAAGAGTTGCCAGCTCTAGTGGTTTGCTTTTTCATTCAGAGATGCTTGTCCTGAGGTAAGTCAATGAAATAGCAAGTAAATTAAGTTGCTAACGGCATGCACTGTAGTATGTCCCTATGGAGTTGAGAGTAGTTTTAATTTGTGATATGTAGAGCAATTTCAAGTGTTTTGTGCTGGTCTTAGCTTAGTGATAACCTTATGGCTGGACAGATCTTCGTGATTATTACAACTGCAAGAAACCCTCAGCAATAACTGTCAGAAAACTGAAAAAAAAAAAAAAAGGTTTATTACTCACAGGTCCTGGAAAGCACGTGGCACACCTGCAGCCACATAGCCAGGTCACTGGTAGAGAAAGAGAGCATGGGCCTGGGACTCTGCTTTTATTGGGATTGAAGGTAATTGTCTAGGATTTTGTGGGCTCACTCTTTATTGGTGAATTTAAAACATAAGAACAGGAAAGTAAAGCAGGAAGAGAAAAAAAAAATAGGAGCTCTAATGGTCAGTTATGGAAATCAACCAAGATCTCTAAAACAAAGGAGCTTGGTGGGGGAGCCAGGGAGGGTCTTTATCTAGTCAAGAGGCTGGAAACCTGTTTGTTTGTGATAGTTATCTTTGAAATGGATGCCTTTTTTGAAGTGGATGCCTCCTTGAAGTGGTGCCTCTTAGGAGAGGATGCCTCAGCAATCAAAGTTTAAATCAGGTACTTGTTTTAGGAGAGAGAAAATCACCTTCCAGGGCTTACACTACATCACGTTTTCCTCAGTTAGCTATATATCTTGAGACTTAATACCCATATATTCTTCATACACACTTGGCACATACACTTGGGAAAACTGAGAACAAACAGGAAATTACAGCCTCAGTGGCTGGTTTTCATTTGGATGATGAAATGAGAATGCTACACAGAGATTCATTCTACACAATTTCAAGAGACTTGACAAACTTTTAGCAACTTTCAGAGACTACAAATTAAGTGGAATAATTACTGGCTTCTCTATCATAACATAGAAGCATTTAAAGTACTAGGAAAGCCTTTTCCAAAACTTCTATTGGAAAATTAACTTACCTAAATATACCTATTTGTTTTAAGTTAGAATTGTGTGTGTGTGTGTGTGTTTGTGTGTGTGTGTGAGTGAGAGAAAGATAAGCTCTTACATTTGTTAAGAGAATTAAAACTCTAGAACTTGTGCCTCAGAAATACAGGAAAGGAAGTCGTTAATTGATCCAGGCCTTGTGTTGATTCAATTTTCCTCTAAACCATAACTGAATTCACAATGCATAATTTTCAACCGTTCATCTAAATAGTTTCACCAGTCTTACTTCCTACAGGATCTTCCATGAATAAAATGAAAGACCTTGAGCATTTTAAGTTCGCTTCATATTTTTCTATGAAGTCCTTAATAGATTTCTATGCTTTTGAAAACTTTATTCTCTCTTCCCACTAGAAACATCTGATTATATGTATGTCTTAAAGTGTTATTGTCCTTAAAAAGAAAGAGAAAATATAAATAAGCTTGTGAGGCTCGATTTTTTATTTCTGATCACTGTATGTTGGGAAAGTTGATCTTATGCTAGGCCTCATTTTCCTAGTGCATAATACAGGGATGATCATAGTAGTACATATTTCAGAGTGAGATTTTAAGAATTAATTGAGATAATACTTTAAGGATCATGCCTACCTTACAGTAGGTATCATAGTTTTCATATGATTTAAATGATTAATAACAGAGTTCCAATTACATTACAGGAGACACATGAATATTCACCATTATTCATTCATTAAATAAATATCAAGCACCGAATAGTCAGCTCTACCCACCACCAGTCCCTCCCATCAGGAAACTTACACAAGCCTCTTAGATAGCCTCATCCACCAGAGGGAAGACGGCAGAAGCAAGAATAATTACAGATCTGCAGCCTGTGGAACAAAAACCACATTCACAGAAAGATAGACAAGATGAAAAGGCAGAGGGCTATATACCACATGAAGGAACAAGATAAAACCCCCGAAGAACAACTAAATGAAGTGGAGATAGGCAACCTTCAGAAAAAGAATTCAGAATAATGATAGTAAAGATGATCCAGGACCTCAGAGAAAGAATGGAGGCAAAGATCGAGAAGGTGCAAGAAATGTTTAACAAAGACCTAGAAGAATTAACGAACAAACAAACAGAAATGAACAATACAATAACTGAAATGAAAACTACACTAGAAGGAATCAGTCACAGAATAACTGAGGCAGAAGAATAGAGAAGTGACCTGCAAGGCAGAATGGTGGAATTCACTGATGCAGAACAGAATAAAGAAGAAAGAATGAAAAGAAATGAAGACAGCCTAAGAGACCTCTGGGACAACATTAAATGCAAAAACATTCTCATTATAGGGGTCCCAGAAGAAGAAGAAAAAGAGAAAGGACCAGAGAAAATATTTGAAGAGATTATAGTCAAAAACTTCCCTAACATGGGAAAGGAAATAGCCACCCAAGTCCAGGAAGCGCAGCGAGTCCCATACAGGATAAACCCAAGGAGAAACACGCCGAGACACATAGTAATCAAATTGGCAAAAATTAAAGACAAATTATTGAAAGCAGCAAGGGAAAAACGGCAAATAAGATACAAGGGAACTCCCATAAGGTTAACAGCTGATTTCTCAGCAGAAACTCTACAAGCCAGAAGGGAGTGGCATGATATACTTAAAGTGATGAAAGGGAAGAACCTACAACCAAGATTACTCTACCCAGCAAGGATCTCATTCAGATTCGATGGAGAAATCAGAAGCTTTACAGACAAGCAAAAGCTAAGAGAATTCAGCACCACCAAACCAGCTCTACAACAAATGTTAAAGGAACTTCTCTAAGTGAGAAACACAAGAGAAGAAAAGGACCTACAAAAACAAACCCAAAACAATTAAGAAAATGGTCATAGGAACATACATATCGATAGTTACCTTAAACGTGAATGGATTAAATGCTCCAACCAAAAGACACAGGCTTGCTGAATGGATACAAAAACAAACTCATATATATGCTGTCTACAAGAGACCCAATTCAGACCTAGGGACACATACAGACTGAAAGTGAGGGACTGGAAAAAGATATTCAATGCAAATGGAAATCAAAAGAAAGCTGGAGTAGCAATACTCATATCACATAAAATAGACCTTAAAATAAAATGTTACAAGAGACAAGGAAGGACACTACATAATGATCAAGGGATCAATCCAAGAAGAAGACATAACAATTATAAATATATATGCACCCAACATAAGAGCACCTCAATACATAAGGCAACTGCTAACAGCTATAAAAGAGGAAATCAATAGTAACACAATAATAGTGGGGGACTTTAACACCTCACTTACACCAATGGACAGATCATCCAAAATTAAAATAAATAAGGAAAGAGAAGCTTTAAATGACACAATAGACCAGATAGATTTAATTGATATTTGTAGGACATTCCATCCAAAAACAGCAGATTACACTTTCTTCTCAAGTGCACACAGAATATTCTCCAATATAGATCACATCTTGGGTCACAAACCAAGGCTCAGTAAATTTAAGAAAATTGAAATCATATCAAGCATCTTTTCTGACCACAATGCTGTGAGATTAGAAATCAATTACAGGGAAAAAAACATAAAAAACACAAACACATGGAGGCTAAACAATACGTTACTAAATAACTAAGAGATCACTGAAGAAATCAAAGAGGAAATCAAAAAATACCTAGAGACAAATGACAATGAAAATATGATGATCCAAAAACTATGGGACGCAGCAAAAGCAGTTTTAAGAGGAAAGTTTATAGCTATACAAGCCTACCTCAAGAAACAAGAAAAATCTCAAATAAACAAGCTAACCTTACACCTAAAGGAAGTAGAGAAAGAAGAACAAACAAAACCCAAAGTTAGCAGAAGGAAAGAAATCATAAAGATCAGAGCAGAAATAAATGAAATAGAAACAAAGAAACAACAGCAAAGATCAATAAAAGTAAAAGCTGGTTCTTTGAGAAGATAAACAAAATTGATAAACCATTAGCCAGACTCATCAAGAAAAAGAGGGATGAATTGTGCGATTGGGATTGACATGTATACATTGATGTGTATAAAATTGATGACTAATAAGAATCTGCAGTATAAAAAAACAAACAAAAAAACTAATACTAGACTTTCTTTGGGTTATTTGTATGGAAATATGTTAACATAAATGTTTCAGACATTACATGAAATTTCTAAAAATCTTATATGTTCTGGTATAATGTTATAAGCCATAATTCTAGTTATTACTTTAAAATGTATATCTCAGTAATAACTAAGTTTCCTTGTCAATTGCATTATTATGAACTTTCATCAAATCCTTAACCATGGTCATTTTTAAGTCTTTTCTCATTTACAGACAGTTCTGGGTGTACTCTGATGCTTTTGCAAAAATGTTCCTATAAAAGGGTTTCATCTTCAAGGAATTCATGGAAAAGACTCTGACAAGTGCAGGTTTCTAGTAATTGACTATACTACTGAACTGAACTAATAAGCATTTTCAGAACTCTAATGTAAAACTGATGAACTCATAAAAGTGCTAACAAAAGATGAAGATGAAAAAAAATTAATTACATGGGACTGAGTGAACTGATGAGGATTATAATTTTTGTGAGTTTCTGTTTGAATAAAAAAAAAATCCCACAAGGACTCACAGGCAAAAAATATATAAATCAATTTTCACTGCAAACTAAAGGAGCTGTTACAGTGGAGGATTATGGATGGAATGTCAATATTATGACATAGTATGAGTGTGTTTTGTGTTTGGTAATTGCAATCATTGTTGCTTTTGTTTTGGTCATCCATTTACAGTGCTTGGTGTCAGTTTATCTCTTGTAAAAATAAAATACAGTGTGTGTGAAAACATTTTTTAAAAAATTTTAAAATACCCACAAAAACCCCCAACAAGTTAATATATATTACCTTACTTTGCTATAATTTAATTCATGCCTAAAATTATTACTGAATACAAAGTAATGGATGTTTATTCTGGCTGATAGACCTAAACCAGTTGTTCTTAAATGTTTTATGTCTTATTCTTCCAGGGATCTCTGTCCTTACCCCTTCTAACTCATTCTTTGCTTCCATCACACTTGCACTAACACTAAAGATTATGTGTTATATTTTTCAATAAAACTGACTGACCAGGAAAAAAAAAAAGAAAGAAAAAGAGGGAGAGGACTCAAATCAATAAAATTAGAAATGAAAAAGGAGAAGTTACAACAGACACCACAGAAATACAAAGTATCCTAAGAGACTACTACAAGCAACTCTATGCCAATAAAATGGACAACCTGAAAGGAATGGACAAATTCTCAGAAAGGTATAACGTTCCAAGACTAAACCAGGAAGAAATAGAAAATATGAACAGACCAATCACAAGTAATGAAATTGAAACTGTGATTAAAAATCTTCCAACAAAAAAAGTCAAGGACCAGATGGCTTCATAGGTGAATTCTATCAAACATTTAGAGAAGAGCTAACACCCATCCTTCTCAAACTCTTCCAAAAAATTGCAGAGGAAGGAACACTCCCAAACTCATTCTAAGAGGCCATGATCACCCTGATACCAAAACCAGACAAAGATACTACAAAAAAAGAAAATGACAGACCAGTATCACTGGTGAATATAGATGCAAAAATCCTCAACAAAATACTAGCAAACAGAATCCAACAACACATTAAAAGGATCATACACCATGATCAAGTGGGATTTATCCCAGGGAGGCAAGGATTCTTCAATATATGCAAATCAATCAATGTGATACAGCATATTAACAAATTGAAGAATAAAAACCATATGATCATCCCAATAGACGCAGAAAAAGCTTTTGACAAAATTCAACACCCAGTTATGATAAAAACTCTCCAGAAAGTACACATAGAGGGAATCTACCCCAACATAATCAAGGCTATATATGACAAACCCACAGCAAACATCATTTTCAATGGTGAAAAACTGAAAACATTTCCTCTAAGATCAGGAACAAGACAAGGATGTCCACTCTCACCACTATTATTCAACATAGTTTTGGAAGTCCTAGCCATGGCAATCAGAGAAGAAAAAGAAATAAAAGGAATACAAATTGGAAAAGAAGAATTAAAACTGTCACTGTTTTCAGATGACATGATACTATACATACAGAATCCTAAAAATGCCACCAGAAAACTACTAGAGCTAATCAATGAATTTGGTAAAGTTGCAGGATACAAAATTAATGCACAGAAATCTCTTGCATTTCTATACACTAATGATGAAATATCTGAAAGAGAAATTAAGGAAACACTCCCATTTACCATTGCAACAAAAAGAATAAAATACCTAGAAATAAGCCTACCTAGGGAGAAAAAAGACCTGTATGCAGAAATCTATAAGACATTGACGAAAGAAATTGAAGATGATACCAACAGATGGAGGGACATATCATGTTCTTATATTGGAAGAATCAATATTGTGAAAATAACTATAATACCCAAAGCAATCTACAGATTCAATGCAATGCCTATCAAATTACCAATGGCATTTTTTATGGAACTAGAACAAAAAATCTTAAAATTTGTATGGAGACACAAAAGACCCCGAATTGCCAAAGCAGTCTTGAGGGAAAAAAACAGAGCAGGAGGAATCGGACTCCCTGACTTCAGACTATACTACAAAGCTACAGTAATCAAGACAATATCAAGTAATCAAGGCACAAAAACAGAAACATAGATCAATGGAACAAGATAGAAAGCCCAGATTTAAACCTATGCACCTATGGTCAACTAATCTATGACAAAGGAGGCAAGAATATCCAGGGGAGAAAAGACAGTCTCTTCAATAAGTGGTGCTGGGAAAACTGGACAGCTACATGTAAAACAATAAAATTAGAACACTCCCTAACACCATACACAAAAATAAACTCAAAATGAATTAGAGACCTAAATGTAAGACCGGACACTATAAAACTCTTAGGGGAAAACATAGGAAGAACACTCTTTGACATAAATCACAGCAAAATCTTTTTTGATCCACCTCCTAGAGTAATGGAAATAAAAACAAAAATAAACAAATGGGACCTAATGAAACTTCAAAACTTTTGCACAGCAAAGGAAACCATAAACAAGATGAAAAGACAACCCTCAGAATGGGAGAAAATATTTGCAAATGAATCAATGGACAAAGGATTAATCTCCAAAATATGTAAACAGCTCATGCAGCTCAATATTAAAAAAACAAACAACCCAATCCAAAAATGGGCAGAAGACCTAAATAGACATTTCTCCAAAGAAGACATACAGATGGTCAAGAATCACATGAAAAGCTGCTCAACATCACTAATTATTAGGGAAATGCAAATCAAAACTACAATGAGGTATCACCTCACACCAGTTAGAATGGGTATCATCAGAAAATCTACAAACAACAAATGCTGGAGAGGGTGTGGAATAACGGGAACCCTCTTGCACTGTTGGTGGGAATGTAAATTGATACAGCCACTAAGGAGAACAGTATGGAGGTTCCTTAAAAAACTAAAAATAGAATTACCACATGATCCACCAACCCCACTACTGGGCACATATCCAGAGAAAACCATAATTGAAAAAGACACATGCACCTCAATGTTCATTGCAGCATTATTTATAATTGCCAGGTCATGGAAGCAACCTAAATGCCCATCAACAGACGAATGGATAAAGAAGTTGGGGTTCATATATACAATGGAATCATACTGAGCCATAAAAAGGAATGAAATTGGGTCATTTGTTGAGACATGGATGGATCTAGAGACTGTCATACAGAGTGAAGTAAGTCAGAAAGAGAAAAACAAATATTGTATATTAACACATGTATGTGGAAGCTAGAAAAATGGTACAGATGAACCAGTTTGCAGGGCAGAAGTTGAGACACAGATGTAGAGAACAAATGTATGGACACCAAAGGGGGAAAGCTGCGGGGGTGGGGTGGGGTGGGGATGGTGGTGTGATGAACTGGGCATTTGGGATTGACATGTATACACTGATGTGTATGAAACTGATGACTAATAAGAACCTGTTGTATAAAAAAAATAAAATTTAAAAATTAAAAGAAAAACTAAAATATATATATATATATATATATATATATATATATATATACACTAAGCACCTAAGATGTCACAAATGCTTTCTATGTTGTAGGGATTCCATAGTGATCAAAACAGGAAAATGGCTTTATCTTCATAGAGATTACCTTCTAGTAGACCTATATTTAACAATTCAAGAATGTATAGAGCTTAGAATAAATCTGGGCAAATGTTTTCTCATTTTACTTACATTTGATATTTTGGACCTGAATGCAGGAAGATGTGTGTGTGTGTGTGTGTGTGTGTGTGTGTGCGTATGTGTGTGCATGATTAACATACAGTCACATATCTGAGCCGTTGTCCTTATATTTGGATTTCCTTTTAGAGGTGATTTTATTTACATGACATTCTCTAATCAAAGAAATAGAAGAAAAAGATAATAATAGAATTTTGATTTTGAAATTTAGAAGCTGAAAGAAACCAAAGAAGTTATTTGGTGAGACCCTCTAGTTTTAAAGATAAGTGAAAAACTACCTGAGTTGCCAAAGCCACATAGTGGGCTGAGCCAGAATTATAGTTTAGATAATCTAATGGATCAGGAATAATACTAATCTACCATTATGCATAAGCACAATAAATGAGCATGAGGCAATGATGAAAAAAAGCTTTGATCAGCACAAGCCTAAGCACAAGTCCCTCCTTCCAAATCAACAATGTTCCATTAGTACATTTTGAGTAGATTAATCCAGTTATACCATCCAGTAATCCAGTTACACCATCACAAAATTCCCATTTCTCCTTAAGCAACCTGAAAAGACTTTTATACATGATCTCTAAAATCTAGATATATTTGTTAGTAGAATTTCTTCAGTGAAACTTAACAGTGAATCAAGCAATTAAATTAAAATTAAAAGTATTAGCATTAAAGTCTTCATCCTTAACTTCATCCAAGAGGTTTTGAGAACAGCCATGAATCAGGCGTTAGAAAAACATGCTGCTAAGTGTTAGCAATTTCACTTAATAGGCAAGAGACAATGGGAAATTATTTAGCTTCCATGTGTTGAACTTCATTTCCAGAAAATAAACAAACTTATTTACAGAATATTTGTAAAAAAAAAGAATAATTCACATAAAACACTTTCTGCAGAGCCTGATCCTAAATAAATAACAAGTAATCTTATTCCCATAACAATTTGCATAGGTTAATATCTATGCTGTTTGTACAAATACATTATCTCATTAAATTCTCACAGCACACATTCTGTTAGGCATGAAAGATGTTACTGTTCCACTTTATAGATGAGGAAACTGAGAATGGTTATCAATGGTTAAGAATGGTTATGACTTCCTTCCCCAAGATCACATTTTTATTGGCCAACAAAACCCCAATCATTAGCCTCTGAATACAGTGTTCCCTCTACTATACACTGACTTGAGTTCTCTGTTGAATATATTCAAGTCTTATTTACTCTCTTGAGGAGGCTCACAAATGATAATCTTTGCCCTACAAAGAGTAGATCTCCTTCAAAGCTGTGTCTAGGGAGTTGTATCACTTTCTAGATGGATTACTCCAGCCTACAGAGATCTAATTTTCTTACAACTCAGTATCACATCTCCAGAGCTTTATTTCTCCTCTAATTATTTCTTGTTTTGTAATTTTGTCTCCACAAGTTGATTTTAATTCTCTTGAGGATAGAAACCATGCTGAACACATTTTTAAAGATTTAATAAACATTCTACATTTATTTACTGCCCTTTCACAGTCCCAAGGAAACAAACAAACACAGTCCTTCAGCCAGTTAATTTTTATTGTGACTTTCCTTATAGTCCAGTTCAAAGACAAGGAAAGTGAAATTTAAACCCCTGCTCCTAGACACTTCCTTCTTATCTTTTAGATCTCATCTTAAATGCCATCTGTACACAGTGGCTTTCCTATTCACATTAAAGTTTTGCATTTCAAATATTTTCTTTATTTTATAGTGTCTATCTCAGGACCAACTTTGTTTTCTTCATAATACTTTATCACAGTTACTTGTTATTGCTTTTATGTATCTTCTGTGTTTATTAGAATGGAAGCTCCAAGGGGGCAGTGCCTATGACAGTCACGTTTATGGTTTCATCCCCAATGAATAATCATAACTCAAAAAATGTTTCCAGAATAAATTTGTTACCAAATTCCAACTTGTACTGCTTGCCACATGACAGGCCATGAGGTGCTGGGGCAAGGAATGTTGACTTTATTCAGAAAGCCAGCAGACTGAGAAGATGGTGGGCTGGTGTCCCAAACAACCATCTTACCCAAGATAGAACTCAGACCTCCTTTATACAAAGAAGGGAGGGGGTGTGGCTGGTTGTTGCAACCTTCTTGGTGTTGGAGTCCTTTGCTCTTTCAGCTGTCCAGGTAGGTCTGGTCACAATGTTCCTATAAGCCTCCAACAAGACAATTGCTATTTTCTGTTCTGCAACGTTTTACCTCTATATGACTGAAAAGTGTTATACCTTTAAAGGTCTAACCTTGGAAGCAGAGCCTTGAGAAGGGCTATCATGTATATTTCAGGCTATAGGAAACAGTCTTTCACAAAGGTGCAGACCCAACATAACTAAGCACAGGCAACAGAGCACAAAGATTAGAGCTAAAGGAATAGATCCAAGATGGAGTCAGATTTGTTCTTCTCTGTTACAAATTTATCAATGTGGTTTAAAGGGAAACACCTCCCAAATAATATATATCAACAATATTTATTGAAAATTTCAGCGTTTATCAACCTTCAAATATAGTTTTGACTATATTTCTGTTTTAATGTAACACTCGTCTGCCATGTGTCTTCACTTTCTTAGAGAGAAATGTTTATTTCTCAAGGCCAGAGCTGATATTCAGCTAAATGTTCTGATTTGGCCATATCCTTCATTAAAATATTAAAACATTTTGAGTGTAGATAACTTCTTCCCCAAGATTCATATTCTACCCCACTTCCCTCACCCCACACAAACACACATGTTATTTACACTCAAAATGTTTTAACATTTTAATGAAGGATATGGCCAAATTGGAACATTTAGCTGAATATCACATGACACAACAAATAATGAGTGAATATCTAGTAAATCAGAGGACTTTTAGGAACCAGCAATCAGTTTCACCACAAGTCAAGGTCTAAGTTTCATGATGTAAAATATTATAAAAGATGAAGAGAGTTTCTGGTAAGGTTATTTGAATAAAGTCTAGTGGTCTTAATATTACTGTAAACAATGGAGTTTATAACTCCAGTTCTGAGCTTCCAAAGTTGAAGCAATAAATTTGGCACCCAAAATCATTTAGGATTTTTGTGTGTTTCTGTATCTGGATAAAATATGGTAGCAAAATAGAAAGGAAAGGGTTCCTGTGGCCACAAAGGACACATGGTATAGAAAGGTATAATGAACCGTTTTCATTATATGACATATATCTTGTATTAATTAGAAATTATGTGAATTGAAAGGAAATTTGCATTAAAAATTTGCTTACTATTACTTATGTATAAGTAGATTGGAGATGTATGGCATTGGTTAACTTAGTCAATAAAATGAGAGAATAAAGAATAATAAAATAAAGAGTAAAGAGAAGGGTAAAAGAAGGGAATAAGAGATAAAAAGTGTCCAAAGAGAAGAGTAGAGTTGGTAGGTATGAGGAGGAGTATAAAAATGATGTCTTTTTGATTTTTTAAATATTTTGGTGTTAACAGTTTGTAAAAATGCTTCATAAAGTAGTTATTAATTGAAAGAAGTCACTCTAAAGAACCTAACTTGTCTTTATCAAAATTTCCTTCCTTAGCTTTAAATACTCTTTCTGGAAAATTCTGTGCATATTGTAACCTTTATCCTCATTCTTATACTCTTTCTTAAATCAACTATAATGTCGATTTGGAAATTGGATTCTAAGTTATGTACCATGACTATTATTTTAATATATTTTTTAATTGTTCTAGCTTTTATAACAATTTTGTCACTCCCATATGTTTTTGATCATCTCAAGGAAGAGTCTTGAGGATCTAATGTCCTACCTTTAGGAAAAAAAATAGTGTGTGCTGGTTATAGATACAGGCAACTAAGTTAAATTTGCAGCCACATCTTTTCACTGCTTGTTTTAGAACAGATATATCTTGTAATCAAGTATCATATGAATTTAATATTTAATTACAAACCTATTTAATAAATATTGTCCTTTAGAATGTTAATACTCTATTACAACAATCTTTTTTCCATGTTTTTTCCAGTTATATTTCAAAGCTCAATATCATTCAGTTTTTTTTCAGAATACCATGGATACAAATAGCGCTGTATACTCGACAGGATTATGTGAAAAAACCTATGTTGCTGAAAGAAGAATTTGCTGTTGACTTTGAGAAATGTTGTATTTTAGGGCATATGTCTTCACTAGTGACTATCATGTTGTTAATTGCCATGGAGATATTAAAATTAGTTCAAGTTTTCCAATTTACATTGAAGATGGCCCTAAACATTATCACTCCCATATCCTATCTTTTCATCCCCTAACATTATCATATATGTATGTGTAAGTTGTATTTCTTAAATATATTATAAATATGTAACTTATAAAAGATATTAAAACAGCTGGTTTAAGGTTCACTGTAATCCTTTGTGGTAAATTAATGCTGAAGTAGACATTTTAGGTATGGTTAATCCAAAGAATTGAGATGTTGTTTGGACAGTCAATAGAGAAACCAAACACAAAAGACCTATGATATTTTTCTTCGTCCTTTCTAAACATTTCAAGTTGGTCTAAATTCTTTCTCTCACATCAGTGTTTCCAAACCTGGGGTGAATAAGCTGAACCAGGTAAGGAGCAGCTATGTCCAGCCAGTAATGGTCACAGCCAACTGATGTGGACACACATAGGTACTGTGAGCCCAGGGGTTGGTCACCATTTAGCTTTTTCTTTGATTGATCTAGTTCCACATTCAAAATACCCTTAAATATACACATGAAATATCTACACATGAAACCGTACAGCATTTTAATTTATGTCATTTTAAACATTTTTCAGCAACTATACTATTTCTATTAACCAACAGCTTTTTTTTTTTTTTTTTAATTTTCAGAGGGTCTGTGAAAAATGCTAGAGCTAATTACTTGTAATTTCACATCAGTTTACTAATTTCCAGCCCAACAAGACTTCCCCTGTCATCAAAGTGCTGGGAGTGTCTTCTACCAGCCTCAAACCAGCTGGCTCATCTTAGGACTTAATCATACTTTATCCTGTTTTAAAACCTGTTTGTGTATTTTTCCTCTTTGTATAAATTTGAAATGGTGTCTATGAAATGTTTTATAATGCCATTAGCAGGCATATCCCTTATCCCAGAAGGTGCTGTTGGGTAACAAAAAGCTGAGATTTTAGAGGGTAAAATATATGAAAGCCTCCTAGAACCACTTAAACTTAGGGATTGGAATAAAGAACATTGTTAAGGTCACTTGTCTTTCCTATATGTACCTAGGGTAGCTTTTTTTTTCTTTGCGGTACGCGGGCCTCTCACTGTTGTGGCCTCTCCTGTTGTGGAGCACAGGCTCCGGACGTGCAGGCTCAGTGGCCATGGCTCACAGGCCTAGCCGCTCCGTGGCATGTGGGATCTTCCCGGACCGGGGCACGAACCTGTGTCCCCTGCATCGGCAGGCGGACTCTCAACCACTGCGTCACCAGGGAAGCCCTAGGGTAGCTTTTAAGAAACTAATTTTTATCTTATTCAGGGAAATGGAGTAATTAATATGAATTAAAAGAGTCACACATAAGAAATTTGTACCTTAAATATGATTTTTTTTTTAGAGTGGAGATATATACATGTATTTATTTATTTTTAACATCTTTATTGGAGTATAATTGCTTAACATTGTTGCATTAGTTTCTGCTGTACAACAAAGTGAATCAGCTATAGGTATGCATATATCCCCATATCCCCTCCCTCTTGCGTCTCCCTCCCACCCTCCCTATCCCACCCCTCTAGGTGGTCACAAAGCACTGAGCTGATCTCCCTGTGCTATGCGGCTGCTTCCCACTAGCTATCTGTTTTACATTTGGTAGTGTATATATGTCGATACAACTCTCTCACTTCATTTCAGCTTACCCTTCCCCCTCCCCGTGTCCTCAAGTCCAGTCTCTACGTCTGCGTCTTTATTCCTGTCCTACCCCTATGTTCTTCAGAACCATTTTTTTTTTTTACATTCCATGTATATGTGTTAGCATATGGTATTTGTTTTTCTCTTTCTGACTTACTTCACTCTGTATGACAGACTCTAGGTCCATCCACCTCACTACAAATAACTCAATTTCATTTTTTTATGGCTGAGTAATATTCCATTGTATATATGTGCCACATCTTCTTTATCCATTCATGTGTCAGTGGACACTTAGGTTTCTTCCATGTCCTGGCTATTGTAAATAGTGCTGCAATGAACACTGCAGCACTTAAATATGTTTTTGATTTGATTAAGTTTTGGGTACCAATTGCAGTCCATCTACTAATAAATTCTCAAGTAAAATTAACCATGGCCATCAGTGCTCAAAGTTTATGGTGCAGCACCATGATCAAGAGTAGAAAATAGAGCAAATAACAGAAGAGTGTCAATTTATTAAAATAGTTAAATTTAGGGCTTCCCTGGTGACGCAGTGGTTGGGAATCTGCCTGCTAATGCAGGGGACATGGGTTCGAGCCCTGGTCTGGGAGGATCCCATATGCCGTGGAGCAACTGGGCCCGTGAGCCACAACTACTGAGCCTGCGCATCTGGAGCCTGTCCTCCGCAACAAGAGAGGCCGCGATAGTGAGAGGCCCGCGCACCGTGATGAAGAGTGGCCCCCGTTTGCCACAACTAGAGAAAGCCCTTGCACAGAAACGAATACCCAACACAACAAAAATAAATAAATTAATTAATAAAAAAAATAGTTAAATTTAGGTTTACCAAATCAGTATGTAAAATTTCAGAAAAATTATACAAATAGACCACCACTTAATTGTCTTTTACAGTACAGTATAACTCTCTGAATCCTTCATAACATGCCCTTAAAATGTTTATTTTTGTCACTGAAAGGATTAAACACATTAAAAATGTATATTTTAATGTAAAGTGATTGTCCCTAGATAGCTCTCTAGAACTTCTTAAAATTGGTGCAAATATGTTTAGAAAAGCTTTTTGGAACACTTACTCGTAAGACAAAAGATCTATAATATATATGAACACTGGAGTTTGACACTGAAAAATATCATCTTATAAATACCATAGACTCTTGTGGTAAAGGGAAGGAAAGGATAGTTTATGTCTATCCTATCCTCTGCATTGGAAAAATAAGCAATCCTACTTGGCAGCAAAAGGGCTTTATGAGATCTACGCTCTAAACCAATAGGGCAAATTCCCCCAGAGCACCCTTTCAATTTCATTTCCAATCCTAAAGGGGGGATTAGTGTAGTCTTATCCTCTGATAGACAGATATATCTTTTAGGATGTGGAGACTTAACATTTAATAGACAGGATCTGTGCAATTTGCCAGAGCTAAAGCCTAGTGTCAATTTATATAGTAAGGAAGAGGAAGTGTATTTTTTGTTCATTTCCTTATAATAAGAGGTCTGTTAAGCATATTTTGGTACATTTTATCTCTCTGCTTACATTTTATACACTCAGAGGCTAGAGATTTCCCCAATAATTCCAGCATAATGTCCTCTGTATAAAGAAACACAAGTTTAAATAAAATACAACATGGTTATAGGGCTGTGTATACCTCTGTGCTGTGGACAAGGACAGATACTGCCTATCTCCTTGGGACAGCCAGAGTTTCCCCAACCATACTGAGGCCTTCACCTAGAAAATCTAACATCTGTAGTTTGAGATTTGGGGTCATGAAGGTGGCTCATTTAATAGCTATGCTTGAGCTGATGAAAGTGAGGAATTCTTCTAAGGAGATAATATGCAATAGGAAACTAGATAAAATGTCTCACAAATTACTGAAAGCCTAAAAGCTCAGATTTCTCCTTATATCAGCAATGTAGTTCATATTTAAACTGACACATAGATGAGAATAATATCTAATGGCTGGTATTACTGGCTTGATTTAAGGAAATGAGCCTGTTGGCCAGATTTCTGTTGTTCTTTTCATTCAAAAACAGTTTAGGTTCTTATTTTGTTCCAGATGCTGGAACTAGTGCAGAGCTGGCCACACCTGCTCTTGACTTAAACTGTCTGGTGTTGGAAACAAAAATGTAAATAATATAAATTATGAAAACATAAGTGTCATTAACTACCCTAGACAGAGCATATATGTCGTGGGACATTAAGATTTACATGATTATTCTCCTAGTTCTCATAACCACTCATTTAAATGAAAACAGAAAGAAAATGGACATAAAATAAAATTTGGGATTGTTGGTAGGTTTAATTATTCAATAGCTTTTGACTAAATTTTAATTAACCTTTAACAAGCATAATGTAAAATTCATTTCCTTTGACTACTTACATGCTACCAGATTTACTAATGCATAGAATATGACCAAAAATGCAGAAATTAAAGTAAAATAAAACTCAGTTTATTTGGACAAAAGCTGTTAAGTTGCCCTATAGCTATGTGATATAACTCGGTAATAGGCAATAACAGTAGCAGAAATAAAGAGTAAGGAATATGTTCCTGAAATATTAAGAAATTAAAATTAGAATGATTTGGTAATAGGCTAGAGAAGGGAAAGGGAAAACTCCAGGATGAATCTTAAATATATGGTGTTACCACAGACCAAGAAATAAAGCGTAGAAAATAAAGAGCAAGAGAGCAAAATGATGGGCTCAGTTTCAAAGGTGTTGAGAATGAAGTGTCAGCACCTAGTACATAGTAGCATCTCAAAAATAGTTGTCGAATAAATGAAAAACTGGCTGGAGGTGTCTTGCAGGAAACTGGACATATAAATCTGGGCTTAAAGGTGAAATGAGGGGAAAGGGAAGTATATTTGGGACAGTTAAGCCTAAATGAGTGATGAGAGGAAATAAATAGCAAATATTTGTTATTTGGGGCTATCCAACACTGAATTCCCCTTCTTACATGGAGGACTTCTCATTATATGTAATACTGAAGGGACATAGCAATATTAATTCCCTCCTGAAGAAATGAAGTGGAAAGATTCTCCCATAGTCTGCTTTCTGGCAGCATGTGGCCAAAATTCAAATCCCTGAATGGTTCTCTCATAGATTTTATTATGGAATGAGGGACACAAAGACTGAGAATTTGATTTCTGTAACTACAGGGGTGGACAGAGATGCCTTGCAATGTGGCATCCTGGCCACAATGTTCTTGTTAAGAAGATGTCATTGTACTTTCTATGCCTTGGATCTGCCTTACAACTGCCTTCGTTCCTACTCATTTTCCAGGCAGATTGTCTACACTGTTGGATTCCATGCTGTTGATATTCAATAAACTCCTCTAATTCTTTTTTTTTTTTTGAATCCTTTCATTCTTAAGATAATATATTTCCTGTTTCTGGCAAGCAAGAACCTTGGCTGACACAGGAAATATGCAGAATATCAGTGGGCTACAAACCTACAGAAAACCCCAATGTCCATAAAATTAGAGGGAACTCTAATGGACAAATAGAATACCCCTTGACCAATTAAGAGTTATCTAGAGTCAAATCAGAAGTATTTTTTGCTGCCATTGTTTTCTTTATCTCAGTCCATATATTAGAAAAAGTTTATCAAGCCATATGGAAGCTTATCAGACCACCTCCTGGTTCTGGAACTAAGACATATGTAAATACATACACATATAGGATTCCTGTTAACTGATTAAAAACACAAAGTCCAAAGGTGAGAGACTTGTCTTAGTATACACTTATACAATGTATATTTATAATGAGTATACAAATTCAAGCTGCTTTCATTTTTTTATACTTCTCCCTAGACTGTTTTTCTTCTAGTTCCTTGGGATAAATGTATGTTCCCTATTATCCTAGTTCTTTACAACAAGCTTCAGCAAAGATTTTTTTTACAAGTGAGTCCACTGGGAAATTTAAATATAAACAAATAAAATGGCTGTTGGTTACAGAATGACCACAATACCACAAATCATACTTTCAGTATAAGGCATGCTAGAACACAGTCCTGGCTGTTACGTATTAGAATCAATTATTTTTTACTAAGATGAAATAGAAGTGATTAGACATAAAATAGAATGGCAATTTCCCTTCAAATTTCATTTAAAATATTTTTCTTCTTATTAACCACATCACCCACTATCTGTAAGTAATTTAGCTTCCTTGAAAAGCATCATGAATATAAAATAACCAAAAATGGTTTAACACTGGGACTTCACAGAATCCATTATCTGGCTATTCATAAATATTAAATTGTGACTTGAAGTATTATGGTATCTGCCCCAAATTCTGTTCTCCTAGTGGATAGTAGGATGATTCTTTTGAATCTTAATTATGAAACTGAAGCCTCTAATTTCCCGTCAATTCAGGGGTCGGGAATGAGGCAGGAGTTAGCACAGATCAGTGGACAGATAATCAGGACACAGAAGGATGCTGAGAGGTAATAATGTAGACTTACCACATAATACAAAGAGAAATAATGAACCCCTAATTACTGGTGATATTAACTAGGAAAGTTGTTTCACTTCTGGATACATTTTCTTGCATTAACTTTAAACAAATTAAATAGAACACAGACTTAGTACCACTTGTTTGAGGAAGCCCTGCCCTTTCGGGGTCTTGACTTAGTCTCTCCTTTGGTTGTTTTCCACCAGGGGCAAGGAGTTCAGAGTGCCACCAAGCTGTGGGCGTGCAGGGCACATGTCCCCCTTTCTAGCCACGTGCTCCGTATACACTTCCAAGCCTGAGAGGGCAGATTACATTGCCCTTGTGGAAAAGCATGAAGCTTACAGAGTGGCCCACTGGAAGTATTTTAGGGGAGAGCTGGGGGGGAGTGAGGGGTGAGGGGTGTGGGGGGTCAGTAGTGCTTCTCTTGTGCCAGAGGGAGTCTAAGGACTGCCCCTTCCTGTACTGTCATGTTCCAGCTTCATGTGTCAAGGTGTCTACAAATACAGAATTTGAACCCTGACTTTCTATGTTGTTATGAATGTTATACATTCCCTTGATGTATAACATTTAAATCTTTAGACACTGATATGCAAGTCAACTTTGTATTCTTTCACTGGGAGACACCTACAGGACTGTACATGTGGCACTAACCAAGTCGAGGTTTGCAACCAGGGTCCTGTCTGATGACTAAGTTGTGGTAGGCATTGTTTGATTTAAAATATGGGCGATTGAGGAAGACAAAATCTGTTCCAAGCCAAGTGGCTCAAATAAAAGTAAGCATCCTCCTGAGGATAAATAAAGAAATATATATATATATATATATATATATTAGAAATGACAAATCAGGTAATGAGAGGAACCACACATACCACCATTCTGGGTACCTAGGATGAGTCACGTGCCAGGAATGGCAGGTAGGAAGTATGAGTGTCTGGTGGAAGAAGGAAGGTAGAACATAGCAATGCTTAATTTCAAGTGAATAGCAATGTCTGAATTTTAAGTAGGGAATGTAGTGTCCCACACTTAACATAATATGTAGTATAGTGAGGTATCAGTATAAAGGAATATTTAAATTTCTTTGTTGTTTTGCTTTCAGAAAATTTTTGCTTTCAGAGAATTTTGATCTTTGTAAACTCTCAAAAAAGTTTTCTAATTTTAGATATAATATGTATGGAAAATTCTGAAAATATAGAAAGGTAGCTTCTTAATCTAAGTAATAATATCTCACAGGAAAAAAGAAAATATAGTCACTTTGCACACATATTTCCTTGCTTGATATAGAGAAAATCATGTAGTATATGTATCTTACTTTTTATCTTACTTAACTTCTTGTCATGTATCATTAAACTTTTTCATATTAGATGGTGAACTTATAATAATTTCACAACAATCCATTGAATGGATAAAGATTTTATAGCTTTTATAGACTGGATAAATTGATATTTAGATCATCTAGGTTTACTTTATTATAAGTAAATGGAAAGGTAAATAGATTTGTTCATACATTTTTTAAGGTGAGTATTTTATTTTGTTTTCTTAGCATGAATTTCTGAATTTAATTCTCTGGATAGAATATGTAAATATTTTTAAGACTCTTTTTTTCATGGCCCTAAATTTTCCTCCTAAAATTTTCTACCATTTATACTTCAAACAATGAACTATTGTCTCACTACACGGTTTGGGCATAACCTGATAGACTGAGATAAAGACATAGGGTCAGTTTTAACAAAGTCTCTGAGTCCAGGATACAAGCAAAATTTCAAGACAAAAATATATTTCATGCTATAAGCCATATTTATCCAATTCATTTATGTAAAAAGTCCTAATGGAAGATTTCATTTATGTCTTATTTCATTCTTACTGTATGTTATCATGCCAATTTATATTTTTTCATAAATAAGCCTGAATTTGGCTTTTTTTCTCCAAAATTATATAAGGAGAGTTAAGAAGCTTTGCTATATATCAGTATGAGAAATTTCAGTAGGATTCTCAAGAGAAGAAACTACCTCACCAAGTGTCTCAGAAAGATAGGTCATTTAAACTGAACTTATAGTCCTGATAAGAAATAAAGGAAGGAGCTGAATTGAACTCAACCTACCAGCTGGATTCTGATACTAACAGGATGTGAGGAAACCTGCACTGAAGCGCTGATCGTTCCTAAATTTTTTCTAAGTTTTAAAACTTCAAAACTTGAAACACAAACAAACAAACATACACCTTAGTATTTTCAAGTTATATCACAAAGTTGCACTTTGCCACTACTTTAAAACAAGATTTCTTTACAACTCTCGGGATGTTTCCGATCCCTTATTTGTTACAGTTTCCAGCACTTCTGAGTAGAAATCCTTGAACAAATGTCACCAACTCTAGAGCAAATCACCAATTATTGAAGTTATTTTTTCTGACTTTGGTAGAGATTTCAGCTTTACCTGGACAGGCTTAAGTTAGAAATATCTTCAGGATTTTGTTTAGTGCAGTCTTTCCAACTAGATAATTTTCTGTCCTGAGAATGTACCAGATGTCTGTAGTGATGGGCTTTTGCTTTTACTTTCTTTTTGAGAAGAGATCTTTGGTTTGCAAATCTGGGGCTCTGAATGTGACTTACTCACCAAATGTCCTGCTTTGCTAAAGGAAGTGGGGCATCCAAGGGTAACATTCTTATTATCTTTGGTAAACTAACTAGGCTTAGTGATTCAGGGAATAATAAAGAGTAACATCTTTCTGATGTCTCACAGATTAATTCTAATAGCATATATGAGCACCCGATAAGTACTGAATGTTGTGTTTCACCAACACACTCATTTAATTCTCCCAGCATCTTTATAAGACAGTTACTATCATTATTAACCTGATTTTTCAGATAGTGGCTGTTTAGCAACTAGCTAATGGGCACACTACTAAGTGGCAGAGCAGGGAACTAAAACTGATTTTCTCAGGGTCTCAAAAGTCCATGGTCGGGCTTCCCTGGTGGCGCAGTGGTTAAGAATCCACCTGCCAATGCAGGGGACACGGGTTCGAGCCCTGGTCCGGGAGGATCCCACATGCCGTGGAGCGGCTAGGCCTGTGTGCCACAACTGTGGAGCCTGCGCTCTAGAGCCCACGAGCCACAGCTACTAAGCCCGCGAGCCACAGCTGCTGAAACCCGCGCACCTGGAGCCCGTGCTCTGTGAAGAAAGAAGCCACCGCAATGAAAGCCCGCGTGCAGCAACGAAAACCCAATGCAGCCGTAAATTAATTAATTAAAAATATTTTTTAAAAAAAGTCCATGGTCTTAACGATCATGGTGCACTTCACTGTTTAAGAAAATCAAATGATTTCCCATTGCCATTTATCGATTTTTACAAAGTTTGATACACGGCTGTTTTGAAGAATTTCTTGTTGTAGCAAAGAAAAATCAGATGTATAAAGAAAAATCATTCTTTTAGAATTAAAGAATAAATCTAGCCTTTAGAATTTTCTTGGAGCTGAAAGAACCTAAAATAGCCCTTGATCCAACTAACTATATTAAATAAGGGACTGGTATCCAGAACATTTTGGTGACTCAGAACATTTGAGAGCTGTGGTTAGTGAATGATACAACCAGAATTAAAATACAGATCTCCTGGATTCCATTGTAGTGCTTATATATAGTTATACCAGTTTCTAAACAAAATCACATACATAGTTTGAACTAGATGGTAGTTTAACTAGATTAGACTAAGTGCTTTTCACAGGGCTTGAAAAATGAATTACAAACATGATTTTTGTGAAAGTAAGCAAAATGGTAGGTATCCCCCAAATATAAAACTCACATAGAAAGACCTATGAAATATTTTTGACAAATACAGCTAAGAGTTGACAGCAGTTTAAACCGCTCAGGAGTCAGTAATATAACATTGTGTGTGAATTTCACTTGAGGAAATGCTATAACTTGCTTTCTTTTAAATGGAATCCAGTTCCAATTTCAGTGCTTGACAAAATCCTGCTAAATACAGCAGCAGGATTTTAAGAGTAATAGTGTTATCTACTGCTGTCTCTGTCTCAGAATCCCTGCTTCTGTAAAGAATCACAAAAGTTGATAACAAAACCTCCCTTCCCAATGAGAAATTTCTGAATTGTTAATTCCCTATTTACCAGTCAAAAATATTGGCCATGCTTATATACAATAAAAACAATTGGCCATACTTATAAAGGCAGGGAAAAGACACAGCTAAGGTTTGCAAGGACAGAGAGCAAGCATGAATTTCAGTTCTTTAGGACTGTTTTTGAAACTTTTGGCCTGGTTATAAATTATACTGGAAATGATAGGCTAATTTGTAAATTGATAACTTCCTTGATGACAACAGGAAATATCTATCAAAATTGTAAATGCATAAGCTTTGGTACTCCAGACTTTGGTATACCTTAAAAAATTTTTGTTACAGAAGTGCTTATATATATGAACAAAGATGCCCATGAAAGATGTTCCCTGTAGCAGTGTTTATAATGTAATGTGTAATATATTAAAATCATGTAAACATTAATCAATCAATGAATGGTTAAATAAGATAAGGGACACCAATATTGTTAAATACTATAAGACTTTACAAAGGCTGAGGTTAACTATTTATATTAATATAGAAACTTAGGTTAACATATATATATGTAAAAAAACTGTAAATCACAGAAAATATATAATTTAAATAGGTTTTGATTATATCTATATGTAGATGTACACAGATGATAGATATATTTACAGAGATAGATAGATATAAAAACAAAGTCATTTACAGGTAAGTTTATTAGAGGAGGGGTGGGGTTACAGGAAAAAGTTTTACTTTTTAACCTCTTGGTATTCATATTTTGCTTTACTAAGTTATATAATTTTATTGAATTAAGGGATTGAGCTTATTTTTCAAGTCAAAATGAATACTACCTTTAAGAAATTTTCAACTTTGAAATTTGATCTGGGGAAACAGTTATATACGTTACCACCAAAGGGAGTTTTATTAGAAGTTATGGAAAATAAAACATTATTGAAAATTGCCCTCTAGTTAGTATAAATTTCTTTCTTATTCTGAAATTCTAGCAATCCATAATTGTCCTTGGATGACCAAACTGAATATAACCACCCAAGAAGTTATTTCAAAAATATTTCTTCCAGGAGATAACCCTTCAAAACCCTTTCCTTTCGAGGCTTCATTTTCAATAGTTATCTACTGCCTGAGTTTCTGCTTCACAGGCTAGAGAGAGACATTTGTCTTCTGTTTATGCATGAACATGAACTTTTTCATTTCTTCTACAAGATATTAAGTCTCAAAGTGCTTGAATGATTTGATTACCTACTTCAACATAGAGGGTTGATAATCACAGAAGACAGATCTATTGCTGGTAAATGAAGATCTGCCAATGATTTATTAGTGCTTTAGAACAGCGATGCAAGAGTTATGGCTGAGCAGGCACTTCCATTATAAATATCTATTTTGCTTTCATTTTATGGCAAAAATCATGCACAGGCAGAAGGTTTCACTTCTTTAACCACAGTCTGTAATTATTCAGACAAAATTATAGCTCAGAAATTTGAGTTTAATTAAGATAAATCTGTGGTTTTCCCTTTTTGTTGTGGTTTTTTAATGATATAAAAATCTCATTGTGAAATGCTGCAAGCATTTTATAGCATGTTTTATACAGGGGAATTTTGAAGTACTCCAGAGCTTTGTGACACTCTGATATCACAGAAGAGTGATGTGTTTTGAAAAATGACACAAAAGAGACCATGTCAGTTAGTGAAATCATGACAAGGAGGCTAGTTGCTTTAGAAGTCATTCTCCATTAATCTAACATTTTCTGAGAATGTTTTATTTAGAAAATACTAAAATCATTGGTCCACGCTGATGTTTTCCAGTGACTCACTTTGATGTCTAAACCAAACAATATTTTTGCTCTTATTGCCTTCTAAAATGTTGATAGATTTTGATTAAGTTTGATTTAACATTAAAGTATATTAAGTTCTGGATGCAGACATTTTCATCTGTATCTGATGCAAGATTGAGTCCAATATTTGTCTCAAATAAATGTACCTTCAACATCTAAAGGAAATTCAATACACAGATACATGGTAGAGAAATATGTGATATTACTGGTTAAGATATATAGTTTGCAGAACTATTTGTGAAAAATTATTATATAAATATGGCCAAGTACTTGAAAAATAAAACTATTGTTTTTCAGGGTGAAGGCATAAAGAAAACTAACATTTGGTGAAAGCCTACTTTTGTGCTAGGAAATTTATAGCATTATCTCATTTTTTCCTTACACTACTAGCCTGGTATGGTAAGGAACTGAGTCTTACAGATGATTAATGACTTGTCTAAGGTCTGAAGTCTAATAAAAACAAAAGCTTGGACTTGAACCCAGGGCTGTATAACACAAAACTTGTGCTCTTTCAACTGTGACTCTCTTTTCCTATCTAATTTTTTTAAAAAATAACAATGACAAATACATGTGTATACAGGTAGCTGTGTTTAAAAAAAAAACAAACTTTTATTAATTCAACATATATTAAGCTAGAATGTAAGCTCCATGAGGGCAGGAAGCATGTCCATTGTGTTTCTTATTATGTATCCACCACCTAATTCAGTGCCTGGTGACGGCAAGTGCTCGATGAACATTGTGTGAGTATATAAGTAGAAATAAAAGGTATTTAATATCCATTCAAATGAATATCAATAACAAATTATAATTCCTATGAATAATATAAATGCATAATTTATATACTATGTTTCAATGTTTGAGAACTTCCCAATATTTCAGTGCTAAGGCCACATTTATTACTGTGGTAAAAGACATAAATTTACCATCATAACCATTTTTAAATGTATAGTACAGTAGTGTTAACTATATGGACCTTACTTTACAACAGATTTCTAGAACTATTTCATCTTGCAAAACTGAAATTCTATACCCATTGAACAGCTCCCCTCTTCCCCTTTACCCCAGCCCCCAGTAACCACCATTCTACTTTGTTTCTAAGAATTTGACTACTTTAGACACCTCTTTTAGGTCCCTTTGTGCCTGCTACATTTCACTTAGCACAATTTTCTCCATGTTCATCCATGCTGTTGCAAATGGCAGAATTTCCTTCTCTATTAAGGCTGAATATACCATTGTATGTGTATACTACATTTTCTTTATCCAATCATCATTGATGGATATCTAGGTTGCTTCTACTTCTTGGCTATTATAAACAATGCTGCAATGAACATGGTTGTGAAAAAATCACTTTGAGTTCCTGCTTTCAATTCATTTGGATATACACTGAGAAATGAAAAAATGAAATCACTGGATCATATGGTAATTCTCTTTTTTAGTTTTTGAGGAACCTACATAATGTTTTCCATAGGAGTACATTATTCATTTTATAATACATTCCCACCAACAGTGTGCAAGGGCTCTGATTTCTCCATATCCTCATCAACACTTGTTCTTTCCTCTTCTCTTTCCTTTCCTTTCTTCTTTTTTTTTTTTTTCCTGAAAGGGGCCATCCAATGCAGTGAGAGGTGATATCCTATTGTGGTTTTGATTTGCATTTCCCTGATGACTACTGAATTTGAGCATCTTTTCATATGCTTGTTGGCCATTTTTGTATTTTCTCTGGAGATGTGTCTATTCAATGCCTCGCCCATTTTAAAAACTGGATTATTTGTTTTTGGTGTTAAGGTATAGGAGTTCTTTATACACTCTGGATATTAATCCCTTATTAGATATACTAATATATTAGATATATAGCTTGCAAATCTTTTCTTCCATTCTTTTCACTCTGTTGTTGCACAGATATTTTTAAGTTTAATGTAATCCCATTTGTCTATTCTTCCTTTTACTGCCTGCTGTTTTGGTGCCAAATCCCATGTCATAAAACTATATCCCTATGTTTATAATTTAAAAAGGAGTTTATAATTTCTGGTCTTATGTTTAGGACTTTGATCCATTTTGAGTTAATTTATGTATATGTGTATATATATATACATGTGTGTATATATATAATATATATATATGTAGTGTAAAATAAGAGTCAAACTTAATTTGTTTGCATATAGATGTCCAGTTTCCCCAGCATCATTTATTGAAAAGACTACCCTTTCCCCATTTGTTAGCCTTGGTACCCATGATGAAGAACATTGAAAGTTACATGATGGTTAATTTCTGCAATTTGTATCCTGTTTCACTGGTCAAGATGTCTAGCTTTATGCTAGTACCATACTGTTCTGATTACTATAGCTTTGTAATATATTTTGAAATCAGAAAGTGTAAAATCTGCACCTTTGTTTTTCTTTCTTGAGGTTGTTTTGGCTATTTGAGGTCCTTTGAAATTCCACAACAATTTTAGAATTATTTTTCTATTCCTGACAAAAATGCCATTGAGATTTTGGTAGGGATTTCACTGAATCTGTATGTTGCTTGGGGTGATATGGACATTTTAATTATATTAAATCTTCCAGTCTATGAACATGAGATGTCTTTCCATTTATTTGTGTCTTCTTAAATTATTTTCATCAGTGTTTTGTGATTTTCAGTGTACAAGTGTTCTGCCTCCTTGGTTAAGTTATTCCTAAGTATTTTATTATTTTTGATTCTATTATAAATGGAACAGTTTTCTTAAGCTGATTTTCAGATAGTTCATTTTTAGTACATGAAAATTCAACTGATTTGTGTGTGTTGATTTGTGTCTTGCAAATGTGTGGAATTTGTTTATTAATTCTAACAAAATTTTTGTGGAATCTTTAGTGTTCTCTAGATATAAGATCATGTCATCTGGAAACAGAATTAGTTTTACTTCTTCCTTTCCAATTTGGGTGTATTTATTTCTTTTTATTGCCCAATGGCTATGGCTAGGATTTCCAGTACTATGTTGAATAAAGGTGGTGAGAGAGGATACCCTTGACTTGTTCCTGATATTAGAGGGAAAGCTTTCATTTTTCAGCATCGAGTATGATAGTACCTTTGGACTTTTCATCTATGGTCTTAATTACATTGAGGTTAGTGATTTCTATTCCTAGTTTGTTGGGAGTTTTTTTTTTTTTTTTTTAATCATGAAATGGTATTGAATTTTGTCAAATGCTTTTTTCTGTATAAATTGAGATGATCATGTTTTCCCCCTTTATTCTGTTAATGTTATGCATTACATTAATTTGATTTTCACATGTTGAACAATCCTTGCATTTTAGGAATAAATTTCAGTTGGTCTTGGTGTATACGTTTTTTAAATGACAAAACTGAAGTTCAAGGAGGTTAGTTAGTTAAATAGATTCCATGCTACAGTTAAGTTATAGAGCCAGAATTCAAACCAACTTCTGACTTGTCTAGAAGCTTCCTGTTTAACCTATGTAGAAGTTTCCTGCCTTGGAAGTGTGGAATAGTGTGACTAGATAATTTGTGGTTTTGGTTTGAGAACTCCTTCACTAATATTTAAAGTTCCTGATGACTGATTGATCATATTCTTGAATCAAAATTTCTGAACATGTCTCTTCTCTTATAACCTGCTCTTGTTTCATCTCCGATGTATCAATAGTCTCCACTGCCTTATGCATAGCTCAAAGCCTGTTTTCCCTGACCCCCAGGTTTATCCTGTGCTGCTATTTGCTGCCAGTGCCCTTCACCCAAGCTCCTCATTTCTTTCAGCAGCTATACCTGTACTGAACACTGTATTTTGCTATAGGAAATATCTGGCAGCATTATCCCACTTGGACCACTGAGAAACACTTTATATTCTGAAAGGAAATGATAGATTGCAATAGGTACCCCCATGTTAGCCTATTGTTTTTATTTAATCAAACCAGCCAATTATAGGTAATTTAGAAATAATACAAAATTATTTGGTGTTTGGAGAAAATTACTAAATAGCCTGACTTTCTGGGAGGTAAGGATAAATGCCTTCAGTGACTAACACCAGGCTTGGGACACAGTAGTTGAAGTGAATTTGGGGCATGAATGAATGCATGCCTGAAAATGAGTTACTGAGGCATCCTGAATGATTCTCTACTTATGATTTTATTTCTTATATAAAACAAATGCATTACATTAGTAATTTCATTAAATTAATCTAAGTCTAAGAACTGTGCAAATGCCATGTTATCTATATTAACTGTAAGATGTGGTGATTAAGAAAGTGAGTCCCTTACAGAATAAAAATAAAACCCAACTTGGAAATAAAAAGAAAAGAAAAATGAAAATCAATCTTGGGTGTGAATCTACCAGTTATACATTATGTGACTTTTGGCAAGTGCCTTGATTTCTCTGTGCTTCAGTTGATTTCTCTGAGCCTCAGTTGATTCATATGTCCTCAATAATAAATGTAAAGTCCTAACAAAGTACTTGGCACTTAATAAGCATCACATATTTTCTAGCAACTATTATAAGAGAAGAATAGCTTTAGGTTTAGTCATTTTTATCTATAGCTCTGGCTTGAAAGCCTGACTTGGGGACAGAAATTTAAACCCAGGTAAAGGTCCCCAAAATGAAAGTAAAAATGTTAATTCATAACAGTCCCTTCTGGAATATTTGTTGGTTAATTGAGATGCAAGGTAAATTTTCATCCCATAAAAGATAATAAAAATAACAATAATAATAACAGCAGCAATAACAAAAACAATAACACTACACTCTGTGACAAATTCAAATCTTGTTACAGGCATGGTGAACCCCTTTGTATCAACTTCTGCTTTCAGTCACCTGTTTCTAGCTTTCAGTATTTTAGTCCTGAGCTGCAGAGTTTTCATCAAAGGGGAGAAAAGGTGGGTAAGCCACAGAGAATGAATACAGGATAATTTTGAGAATCACCTGAAAGAACAAGGGGCTTGCAGATTCCATTTAAATGTGACGCCAGTTAGAGAGGGCATTCTGCAATCGCAAACACACACAGCATCTATTGACTTCAGTTCTCTGGCTCTTTCCCTGCAGAGCAGATCCAAGCACAAAGCCCCCACTGTCTTCAAAAGGAAGCTTTGTGCTTGGATGGGCTCAGCAGGAAGAAGATGAGAAGCTGACCCCTGGTTCTTTTTCTTTTCCCAGATGTCTTTGCCTACAAGATACTGTGCTAAGGTATGCAAATGCTGTACAATTTTTAGTATGTTCATAGGAAGGTTGTTTAAGAAATGGCAGTTGGGAAGTGCATTTTAGACTTCATTGTGCTGAGCTACATGATGGCAGACATACAAGTAGTCCTGAATTTGAACCTTGCACTTAGTTACTGTGATAAAAGTTAACCTTAGACCAAATCAAATATATCTTAACAAGTTGTTACATAGAGTCTATCTTCAACTGTATGCTAAAGCAACCTAAATACCTCTAAGCTAGTCAAGAATCCCCGTGATATTTTGGCTTGGCTTTGGAGATGTTAAATGAAGAGTTCGGATATTGTTCCCATTCTTACTCAATTCCTCCTTGGTTTCAACTCCATGAGGGAGAAAATTATCACACCTCTTTAGATTTGTTCTATATAGTTTATTAGATCCAAATGTGGTAAGAAACTCTGGACCAATTCTCTAAACCAGCTGTGTTTCTACATACTACAATATTGCATTTTGGACATAACTTTGCATGTTGTAATAGCACTCTGAATGATTGAGATAATTCAAATACCCTCAATGTTCGCTGTGGATATGTAATTGAAGTGAGGCTGGACCAACATAGTTCAACATCACTGGACTGTATTTTCAGAAAAAAATGAAGAAAATTTAATAGAAGTTACTTTAAACATTGATTTTTAGAGTTATTGAGAAAATATTAAATAACACCTCAAGGTCTTTTTTTTTTCTTAAAGTTCTATGAATTACTAAAGACCACCCTCCATTTTTAAAATCTGATTGAAATTTATACTTTTTACCCAGGGTGATTGTTTTCAAAGGCAATTCGATCTTTGAAGGATTCAAAGAAACTAATATATATATATATATATATATATATATATATATATGAGATTTTTGAAGATTGAACATTCTTACTGTATTCTTATATGGTGTATTTTAAATTTGGATTGTATTTTCCCAGGAGTGAGGAAATATTTCTTTGCATATATGCAACAGTGCTAATAAACTGAAGGAACTCATTGAATGTAAATTAGAAAAGAGTATGATATTTCTACTGTTTACTGGGAACACAAAATTTAAAAAATATATACATGCCTTGATCTGTCTCAAAAGAAGCAGCCATATTTCATTAAAAAATATTACATCATAAAGATTATTCTATTTTCTAAGAAATAAACTCTAGGAGGTTCAGTTGATTTTTATAATATTTTATAATAACTAGTCATGAACTTAAAATGTATTATTAAGAATACTCTAAATAACAATTACTCATGCAGCAATAGAATGCTTAGAATATTTAGTAAAATATTTATTTTCCTTATTCATTTTTTTCATGATAGGTATTAGGTTTAATATGTCGTAATTAAAAATTTCAAGTATATGCCAAAATGAAAATAAAGCAACCCCCATATGATTTTAACCATCAAATCTGTAGCAAAATATTTCATCATTACTGCTTTCTCTCCCTTTTATTTTTTTTATAGGAGAATTCTAAGGCAAATCCCAGACATCACGTCATTTCACCCATAAATACTTCAGGGAATATTTTTAAATAATTTTGTGAAAAATAAAATAAAGGCATCTGCTAATATACCTGTGAAATGATGACATTTTAAAAATTACAACTTTTAAAAATACTGCCTAACATCCAGTCATTATTAAAATGTCCCCGATTGTCTAAAAATAGTTTTGATACAGTGTTTTCTCCTATGTATTTTATTTATTTATTTTTCTATTTCTAAAGAGTTTATAATTAAGAAAATAGAAAAACAGGAGACTCACAAATACACACCTATTGAGAACAGATAGTGAGTATATAATTTTTATAATGAATCAGTTCTTATAACTCATTTATGGATTTAAAAGGAAGAAAAAAAATAAGATGTTTATAACATAGATAGGATTTAAAAGGAAGAAAGAAGATGAGAGTTTTATAACATAGATAGGATTTAAAAGGAAGAAAGAAGATGAGATGTTTATAACATAGACAGAACCAAGTGGAATTTTACTATAAAAAATCTTATGAAAGGGTGTGAATTAGATGCTCTCTCTGGATTGCTCAGAACATCTTAAAAGGCCAACACTTAGTTCTTTTACTTTAATCGTCTACTGCTTTCTTTTGGTAATGAGTATTGATGACTAGGATGAAGGCAGCTCTTTTCTATCATTTAATCTACATAAAATAATTCAATCTGTATTAGAAATAGTTCTGAGGGAAATACTGCATTACTTATTATTTTTTCTTTTTTTTTGTTTCCTTTGACTTTTTTTTTTTAACATCTTTATCAGAGTATAGTTTCTTTACAATGGTGTGTTAGTTTCTGCTTTATAACAAAGTGAATCAGCTACACATGTACATATATCCCCATATCTCCTCCTTCTTGCGTCTGCCTCCCATCCTCCCTATCCCACTCTTCTAGGTGGTCACAAAGCACCGAGCTGATCTCCCTGTTATATGTGGCTGCTTCCCAGTAGCTAGCTATTTTACATTTGGTAGTGTATGTATGTCAATACCACTCTCTCACTTCGTTTCAGCTTATTGAAGTTAAAGTTTGCTTTAACTTGTTTGGATCTATAACAACACAGAAAAATAATATGATTCAATGTGTTTCATGAAAACCTGGTTGGAAGACATACACCCAGTCTATTTTACACTTAACCAATTTAATCTATTTGCTAAATATGTTCTCTAAATGTGAATGCATTTTCACTCTGTGCCTTTGTTCATGTTATTCTATCCTCCTGGAATATCCCTTCTCTTACTTCCCATCTTCTGAATATTTGCTCATCTTTAAAGTCTCGTTCAAATGTGAACTGTTCTCTGTGGTCTTCCCTGGCTCTCTCAAGTAATCCCAGGTGGAATTTGTCAATTCTTTCCCAATACTTCTATAGCATTTTGTTCATGCCAACTATCAAAAATTAGATAATTGGATTGTATTTTGTAAAAATGAATAAGCAATCTCATAATTTTTACGGCATCCTATTTTACCAGTTCTGTGTGTACTGTTTTTGACATTCCTGCTTACCCTAACCAAATGTCATAAAGATATTCTCTTAGAATTTCTTCTAAAAGCTTCTTTGTTTTACCTTCACACTTAAATCTGCTCTCCTTCTATTCTCCTGGAGAGCTAGTGTAAAACATAATTATTACTTTCATAGATGTTTGGCTGAATTTCCTGGCAAAACCCTGGAATTTCCTCTGTGTGAATGTTTTAACTAGTGGATTTAATTATTTAAACTAGATTTAGTAACACTCAGATTTCCTATTTTTTTAATGCATTAGTTTTGGTATTTTTTTTTACAAAGTTGTCCATTTTGTTTAATTGTCAAATACTTGTGAATATCCTCTATTTTTAAATGTCTGTATCACTGGTGGCAATATCCATTTTTCATTCTTTCTATCGACAATTGAGGTTTTCTAACATATCTCTCTTTATCGTTCTTCAATTAATATTACACAGAACCAACTTTTGGCTTTACTCACTTTATTTCTTATCCATTATTACATTTCAGTAATTTCTGCACATTATTAATTTTGTTGAGAATTTAACTTGATCTTCTTTTTCTAACTTCTTTTGGTGGATATCTAGATAATTGATAATCAGGTCTTTTTCTTTTATGATCTATCCATTGTAAGCTACACATTTTTATCTAATTACTATGCTATGGTCATCCGTCAAGTTTCTTTATGTCATATCTTCATTACTTAGTTAACTATATTTCCCATTTTCCATGCTTCCTTTGTGCTTTTTGTCACTTATAGCTTATTTAAAAGTGTTTTGCTTAATTTCAAAATATACGGGGATTTTTCTAGTTGTAAAATTGAACTGATTTTTAGCTTAATTTCACAGTGGTCAGAGTTTCTCTGAATAATTCCAGTCTTTGAAACTTTTGAAGTTTGCTTTATGAACTAGCATATTGTTAATTTTGGTACATTTTTTATTTGCACTAGGAAAGAATGGGGGTTATGTTTCTGGTTTCAGAATTCAATATATTTCATTTAGATCAATCATGTTAACTTTGTGGCTCCAGTTTTCAGTATACTTTCAGGTTATGATGAGGTTGTTCTTTCCTTTTTTAAGAGAGATGCCTTCAATTATTTCATTATGATAGTGAATTTATTTTTCTTTAATTTATTTTTCATATTTTTGTTTCTATTTTTACTCTGTATTATTGGGTGCACACATATTTAAAAGTGTTATACAGAATGAAATGGCTCTTTTGTGGTTCTACAATATCATCTTTGACTTTAACAATGCTCTTGCCTTAAACTCAATTTTGGATGAAATTAGTATAGAAATGCCAGTTTTTCTGGGAGTGCCATTGTACTTCATATCAGTTTCCATTCTTTTACAATTTATGTTTTCTTATATTTAGTATACCTTTTATAAGAAGCATATATATTTGGATTTTGCATTTTTTACAGGCTGAGAATCTTATTCTTTTACTTGTAGTATGTGGTTCACTTGCATCTATTGTAACTACTGTTACAGTGTGTTTATATCAACACTCTTCTGTTTCGTTTCTATTAGACCAATTAAAAAGTTTTGTTTAAACATTTGGCCATTAAAAATTGATCTATTGTTTTTATCATTTAATCTTTCTTATTAACTTCTTATATAATAGTTTTCTTAGTTTTTATCTTGGAGATTAAAACATGAATTTTACGGCACTCTAAATGCAACTCCTGCTAGAATCATTTATTGAGGTATAATTGATATACAAAAAACCTGCACATATAATGCACACAATTTGATGAATTTGGACATATGTATATACCCATGCTACTATCACCACAATCAAGGTAATAAATCTATTCATCACCTCCAAAAGTTTTCTTATGTTTTTTTTTTCCTAGTAAGAATGCTTAACATGAGACCTACCCTCTTAACAAAATTTTAAGTATACAATACCATATTTGTTAACCATAAGTATTATGTTGTATAACAGATCTCTAGAATTGTTCATCTTGCATAATTAAACTTCATACCCATGAAACAGCACTCTTCCTCAATTTGAAACCTTGGTGCTACCTTTTACATTACTGTTATCATGTATTTTCAATCTAGATACATTTTAAACATTATGACACATTACTAACTTTGCTTGCAATAGTCAACATTTATTTATGTTAATTCATATAATTATCCTTTCTATCATTTTTATTCCTCTAGCACACACACGGCTGAAAAACCTCCTTTTGGATTTAATGGAGGCATGCCAGTGCCAAAATGTCTGTTTTATCTTGTCTAAAAAAAAAAAAAAATAGTGTTGCCCTCAGTTTTGAAGAACATATTCACTGGGTATAGAATTCTAGGTTGGCAATTTCTTCTCTTGCTCTTTCTCTTCACCTATCATTCCTTTTTTCTGCTTTTTACCATTTCTGTTGAGTCTTATTGCTGTGCTTTTATGTTATTTGGCTCCCTCCCACTCAACTCCAGAATGTTTTGAAAATTTTTCTCTTTACTTTTAGTTTTAAGCATACTGGCTCTGGAGTTTCTGGGTATGGTTTCCATTGTATTTATTCTGCTTGATATTCACAGTGTTTCTTGACTCTACAGAATGATGTTTTTTACCATTTTTGGAAAACCTCTCAAAAGTATCACATCAAATATTACATCAGTCCCATTCTCTCTCTACTCTCTTTCTGGAATTAAAAATTCAATCATTTAAAAAACTTTTATTGCACCCCACATGTCTCTTACACTCTTTGAAAAATATTCTGTATGTTTTACTTCTGAATTTCAGTTTGGTACTTTCAGTTCAAGAATCACCTTTGATGTGTCCAATCTACCAAACTTACCTATTGTTAAAGAGCGTTCTCATATACTCTTCACCCAAATTCCCCTAAATTCATATTTTACATAGCCATGGGGCATTTATCAAAAATAACAAATTAACATTGGTACAATAGTGTCAACTAAACTGCAGACTTCAAACAGATTTCAACAGATTTTCCACCAATGTCCTTTTAACTTTCTGATGATACAATTCACAATATCACATTGAATTTAGTCCCCATGCCCCCATTATCTCCTCTAATCTGTAATAGTTTCTCAGTCTCTCCTTGCTCTTTTTTTATAACCTTGAGAATTTCAAATACTACAGATCAGTTATTTTGTAGGATATCCCTCCATTTGGATTTCTCTGATTTTTTCTCATGGTTAGAATAGATTTATGAATTTTAGGAAGTATAATGCAGAGATGAAGAATAACACTCATAGCATTATATCAGGGGATATGTATCAACATGATTTATTACTGGTCATACTAGAATTAATCACTTGGTTAAAGTTGTATTTTCCAAAAAAGTTACTCTTTTTTCCTTCCCTTATTCTATTTGTTAGAAGCAAGCCTGTAGGTCCGGACCACACTCATGGGAAAGAGGAGTATCAAATAATTTCAAATCATATGTAAAGAGCACCATAGTAGTTAGTAAATTCTGGAGGAGATAATGTGAGGTCATGCAAATATCCCATTTCTCTTTACAATTTCACCCACTAATTTTAGCATTTTTTTCTGTGAAACCTGCCTATAGCAATTATTACTATGTTCTGTTCCTCTCATAATTTTGATTTTTACATGTATCATTCGTATTACTTGGAATTTTTCTCTAAGAAATATTTTTCTATGCCTCTTCTTTATTTAATATTTTATTTTTATCAATATGGACTCATGGTATTAATTTTTTCTTTGGTTATAACCAATACTATTGTTGTTTATTTTATTGCTCAAATTGTTCCATCTTCAGCCACTGGGAACTTTTATTTTCTTTTAACATGTCTTTATACGTTTTCTTTCTTTTTTTTAGCACTGCCTTATTTTTTACACTGTGAGGTGCCCCAAGATCATATTATATTTTCTCTGCTCCAGCCCTAGAATCAGCCATTCCTCCAGGGAACCAAGGTTCCTTTTATTGTAAAATGGTATTTAGAAAGTAATAAATGAATGCTATATATGCTAATTGCTACTGAGATGTCATTACCTCTAGGCTCTCTCAGTGGACAGAGCTAGAAAACATATGTATGTATCTGTAATTATTTCTATATCTGCATGTGTATTAATAAAAATAGGCATGCATTTATACTGATAACCCCGTAATCTAATCAGCACAATAGGGTTAAGTTTAGCCTCTCTACTTACTTATTTGTTATTTTTTTCTGAGACATATGTCTCCTATTATCTATAATTTATTTACTTATCTGTTCAGTCTCAGTATACACATAAAGTACTTTCAGAAGTGCTAATCTGTACCTTGATTAAATAAACAAATTTACCATCTAGAATGCAGTGATTATATACAGTATAAAATGACTTTTGACAAGGATGTCAAGTAATTCAATGGGGGAAAAAAAGTCTTTTCAAAAAATGGTGTTGAATAATTGGATAGTTCAACAGCAAAAATGAACCTTACAACATATACAGCAAATATGCATATGACATGGATAATAGACCTAAATGTAAGAGCTGCAAGTATCAATTGTCTAGAAAACATTGGTGACCTCTGATAGGTGAAGCTTTGTTAGTACACAAATACAGGAAACAAACAAAAAAACCCACTAAGTTAGACTTCCTAAAGATTAAATATATATATTTTTCCCATTTGAAAGACACTATTTTGAAAATGAAAGAGAAAAAAACCCCAGACTAGAAGAGATCATTCACAACATATCATGTGTTTGTTAAAGAGTTGTATCCAGAATATACAAAAAGATCCTACAACTCTCTCTAAGATGAAGAGCCCAATTTTAAGATATAAGAAAAATATTTACATATATGCTACTAAAGAATATATTAAGATGGCAAACAAGCACATGAAATATGTGCAACATCCTTAAGCTTTAGTAAAATTCATATTAAATCTATACTCATTAGAATGGCAAAAGTAAAAAAGATTGACAATACCAAGTGTTGGTAAAAATATATAGCAATTAGGACTGTCATTCTCGTATATTGCTAGTTGGAATACAAAATGACACAGACAATTTTAAATACAATTGACAGTTTTTGTTTACAAAGGGAAACGTACATTTAACATATGATCCAGAGATCCCACTCCTAAGCACTCATCCAAAGAATTGAAAACATATGGCTGTATAAAACTTGTGTTTAAGTCATAGCAGCTTTATTCATTATAGCCCCATACTGCAAGTAATCCAAATAAAGACGGTCTTCATTTTATTGCTTTATATTCTCTTCAACTGTGTATTCTTAACATTTCTTTTCCAAATATTTTCTTAGTTTTTTTCTTTTTTTAATTCTAGAGATGCCATTCCTCCCTTTCCCCTGCGACCTAGGCTTTCAATTCATGCTGTTAATTCATGATCACACTGAACAAACACAGTCATGTCTAGTTCTTCTCTTTTCACTGATATAATGCTCAGTGGATTTTTCTTTACTCTGTTCACACTTTATCTAAGATGCATGTATCTTCCTCAGGGCATTACAATGTGAGGTGCCAGATGTTAAATTCTACCAGTTTCTCTGTACCTCACAGAACAGGGCAGGGAAAATGGGCAGTGAGAAAGTCAAGCCTTCCACTATGTCTTCATTGTGATTCTGCTAAGTATGTTCTAACAAGTTTCTGGGAACTTGGTACAGGATTCAGCTAACTGAGTTAATAGCTATACTATCAATATTTCACCACTCCCCAGGCATCCCTTATTGCCATGCAACTTGATTGTACTCTCTCAGTCTGACTTAGTGACCAGTGCAATAGTGGTAACTGTAACTCAAGCAATAGCTTTGTCATTTTCCCCCCAGGCTCTCAAATCCTGCCCACGCATGAGCTTTGGGTGATTGGGCTTATTCCATCTGTCATTACCATGAGGACATGCCTGGGCTAATGTGCTGGAAGGCAAGAATCACAGGTACCATTGTCTCCATTCCCTTTTGTCCAGACTACAGCCGACTGAATGCCTGATATGTGAGTGTTCCAGCACCAGATGAGCCACACAGCCACACCCCTAAATCACTGAACTGCAGAAGCATTATCAGAATAAATGACTATCTGTTCTATGTTTGAGTTTTGAGGTGCCTGTTTACACAGCACTGTTGTCTCAAGGAATAACTTGTACAGTGACAAATCCTTTTCCTTTATGGCCAGAGATTTTGCTATCCTGGTTTAGCATGGGTCCCTGGAGATTTCTGTAAGAAGATATAAGCTTAGGCTCTGCTCCTATGTATTTCACTTGGATGCATCAAGCCAAACTTTAAAGATTATTTATCTTTTGTATGACATCACTCTTTCTTCTGTTAGCTACTGATTTAGTACTGTTGGTGCTTTCTGCTCATTTATTTTTTCGATTTTGGAAGTTCTGAACTGTGGTTTTACTCTACTATGTTAAACAAGCTGCACAGTTATTTTAAACATGGTAGTACCTCTCTCTTTAGATATGAAAAAAATATTTTAAAGCACTCTTAAATTTGAAGCAAGAGCTGTTCAGCAAATTGTATACCATGTATGATATAAAATCTTTAGTTTTCAAGACAGATTTATACAGCAAGAATTTAATATATAATAAATACATATTTTAAAACATATAGAAACTATTTAGATGACAAAAGAGATGAATTCATAAGATGCTGAGCATTTTCCTAGCATATGGTTGAATTTCAATTAAAGAAAAAATATAAATACGGTTTGAAAGCTATTCAGCATTTAATGTTTAAGTATTTCTCATAGGATTTTTAAAAAAATCATAGTTCACTTTACTAATAGTAAATGTGGGTTTGGAAATTTTCTAAGATTCAGTCTTGTTTTTCACGTCATGGCCTAACCATATTATTAAAGAAACTTACAGTGTTTCCTCTATCCCACCACATGCTGCCCATCTCTGAATCACTACCTGAGCAAACCCCAAAGACAATACTCTGTCAAATAACATTTGATTAAATGGAATGACCATCTATCATCAGAGCACAGTGATTAAAATGTCCTCTGATATCAACACCATCATCCATTAGTTAAAGGTAGAATTCATTTCAGCAGAGAAAAAAATATCAACCAAATAAGGTACTACAAATATGATTAATCAGCTTTTAATTACTTAAGACTCATAGAACCTTTCAGAAAGGCAGGAAAAAACTTTCCATAAAAATATCTAAAGATAAACCAAGGATGAATGTATAACATTTGATATCACTGAATGCTCACAGTGGCATGTGCGGTTTTCTTGAGATTTTAGCAAAGTACTGTCAATCTTGCCTTAGTATTCTGCATTTGACTTAGATGTGTATGTTTCAAATGACAAGATTACCTCCCTGACCAAGCTTTGTCAGTCTCCTCTGAATCCTATTCTCCTGGAGGCTTCAATGTTTGGAATTCTGTGTTCCTCTTTACATTATCCAAAGGTAGCAAGAATCTCACTAAGTCACTTTAGCAAGAAATCCCACCCTGGATATCTGATCTCCCTCAATATCTGATCAAATCTTATCCCTACAGTTCACTTTGGCCTGTTTTCAGAGAGAATCCTGTAAAGTCCCTTTAGCTAGAACCCCCTCTACCCCTGATGCTTCCTCCCAGTAATTTTTCATCCACTGACCCCTCCACCCAGCTCCTTGACTATAAATTCACACTTTTCCTTGTGTTCAGAATTGAGCCCGCTTCTATACTGGGGTCTCATTTCCTCTATTTTAGTACTTCCTGAATAAAAGCTGTTTCTACCACTTTAACTAGTGTTCAGCTCTGGCTTACTTTGACACAACCAAGATAAAACAAGTTACCTTTTGCTTAGAGAAATAACATTTTGGATAGCACAAAAGAGTAATTTTAGCATTAACTGTTATAACCCACTAGAATCATATAATATGTGATTAAACAGTTCTCAGAAGTTCTGAGAGTTGTGAGAAGACAAATGGGGCTCTTAGTTTATGCTGAGGAGGGATCGACAAATTGAAGAAGAGATGTTGACAGACTTTAAACAAGCATTCTTTAATCCAGTGCCTCCTTCTACTCTGCTCTTAACAACAAGGTAGAAACCAGAGTATATTTAGTCTAAATATAACAACAAATTGATTTCTTCTGAGGGTTAGCTTAAGTTCTACAAACATTTTTTTTTTTTTTTTCCCGGTACGCGGGCCTCTCACTGTTGTGGCCTCTCCCGTTGCGGAGCACAGGCTCCAGACTCGCAGGCTCAGCGGCCATGGCTCACGTGCCCAGCCGCTCCGTGGCACGTGGGATCTTCCCGGACCGGGGCACGAACCCACATCCCCTGCATCGGCAGGCGGACTCTCAACCACTGCGCCACCAGGGAAGCCCTACAAACATTTTTTTAAATCAAGTAAGAATATCTAATTTTATATTGTTAAATTTCTAAAAGATGAATGCTAACCAACAGATTTGCTTACGAAATTTTTGATACTATTTGTATTCAGAGGTATACAGGTTCCAAGGCTATGTACTCATAATGAAATGTGCCTTAGAAAAAATCCATTTCTTTACACATGGCATGATATAGCAATAACTCACATTTACAGCACTGCCTCTGATTTTACAGTGCCATATATAGAATACTCTAGGGTCACCAAGTTGAGGCTAATACTGTTTTCCAAATGTTCCTGGCAGTTTCTTAACTCAGTGCTCTGTTCATGATAGCCCTGGTGCCTGGAACACCGTCTTCCATGTATGTCTGTGTTCCGTAGAATAACCCATTCTTAATACTCCCATACCATCTCTTTCAGGTAGCTTTACTGAATCCACTTGAAATCACATCAGTCACTTCACCTTGCCCCTCAGTTCCTCTTGTGGCCCCCCCTTTTTTCTTCCACTATGATTTTTTCATTTTTCTGATTAAACTTATGTTTGGGAAAGAACCCTCTTAATCATGTTTCACAAGGCAGCTAGCACTCACCATACAAATATAAATATAAAGTATAAATATAATGACAACAATCAGAAACTTAAAAATCTACCATAGTTTAAAAGATGTGAATGAATTTTATAATATTCTAGCAATTTCTTCTATGTGGGATAAAGGAGGAAGTAAGTATAAGTTTCATGATAGTCACTGAGTGCAAGAAGGTACTCTGCTGGAGATGTTTTTGGCCTGGGGAGATGGGTCAAGAGGTTGCCTGTGAAAATTCACACAACTGCAGGCTTCCAGCAGAGTGTTTAACTTGTCTCTAGAAATTTGGGGCTAAGGATTACAGGGTCAGATATCACTCTGTGACTTTCTTGTCACAACAGTTTCTGTGACGTTTTAATAAAAGTGAACACCTCATTAACTGAGACAAATTTTTTTTTCTGGTTTGTGTTTGTATAATGGAAATGGTAGAATTGTTGAATTGATAAGATGGGAGAAGGCAAGTGAAGAGCCTGACAATCCCAAACTTTCTAGAAAATGTTCTTGAACTTAAAGGAGACACCCTATGTCATATTAGGACACTTTCCACAATTTAACTTATATTACAGTTAGTTATGTTCAATTTATATTTCTAAATAAACTTTAAGCAACTTGAATGAACATATCATATGGTCTTTTATGCAGCTCAACACATGACCTAATGTTTTACATATATCAGGTGCTTAAGCGTTTGAGTTCAGTGTCTTCATAAGATTATTTTGCTACCTTGAGTTAACTGATTAATTAGTCCACCAGATCAAATATTAATATAGCTATGATGATTGATTTTGGCTGTGGGTTGGCAGGCTATAATTCTCATTTTTTAATAGTTGTTACCAAATGTCTAAATAATCCAAAAATATTAACATGGTATTGTACAAATATAGCCAAAGACAAAGAAAGTTGAATTAACTACCATAAGCTTCTAGAATTTTATGACTAGAATACAGGGGAGATATTCTAGTTTCTCTCACTCATAATACAATCTCCTTCTACCTTAACATATTTACCTAAGCCTGATTCTTCCATTTTTATGTTAACCTTTTTGTAACCAAGTGGACATAATAACTCATTTTTTGTATTCATCATAGTATCAGCCAGGGCTTCTACTCAGTATTTGTTAGTGTATTGAAATTCAGCTTTATCAAACTGAAGAAAAGAACTCATAATATTCTCATCTTCCTATTGGCTTTTGCTTCAGTAGAGGTTTACAAAGACAGATAAGCCTTAAGACAGTGAACACTAATGTAGCTAAACAGGTAAAGTACTTAACAGAAAACCATAAAAATGAAAGTAGCATTATAGTCCAATAAGAAGTACGAATGTGAGGTACACGATAAAATAGCAGCATATTACAGAAAGATTTAAACTAGTCAGAGAGGTTGGGAACTTTTCTTTGAGGAAGTAGGATATAAAAAAATAATATGATATTAGTTAACTAAGAAAAGATAGAAGGAAAAAGTTATCCAGTTAGAAGGATAGCTAAATCCCCATGTGCAGAAGAATGGCATGACAAAGAAACTGAATAATTTAGTGTATGTCTAATAACAGACAGAAAGGGAAATATCACATGAGCCATAGCTATAGAAGTAAGTAGATGCCAAACCACATAGGATTTTGAAAGTACTATTAAAGTCATGTTAGGGTCTTTAGCTAAGATCAACAGGAAACCAGGGAAATATTTTAAGCAAAATTATGACACAACTTAATTTCTGTTTTGAAAAGTTTACTTGAACTGCAGTGCAAATAACCGATTATAAGATGAAAATATATGCAATTGGACCCACTATGGTTAAGGTGGCAGCAGTAGATTTGATAAAACAGTGGATTCAAAACATATTTGAATTAAGGTGAGAGAGGTGTCAAGAGTGACTCCTAGATCTTTGGCTTGCCTATTTGTTATCATTAAAAATCTAGAAAAAAACAAAAGGGCTTATGTCTTGTAGGTTCCAAGATGGCCCCCAACAATCCTTACTATCTGGTATTACCCCCTCTCATTCTGAATCATGACTGACTTGAGTACCTGAGAGAATACTGTGGAGGTGTTATTGCAGCACCTGTGTTGGTCTCTTGGGGAGACCATCCATCATATTGTGAAGACACTTCAGCAGCCCTCAGGAGAAGCCCGTGTGGAGAGTAAGGGAGGCCTTCTGATAACTGACAGTACTGATTGGCCAGACTTGTGAATAAGGTACTTTAGAAGCTCATCTTCCACCTTTCCTCAAGCCTTAAATGCCTGCAGTCATGGGCAACATCTGACTGAATACCAAGCCAAAATAACCTAGTCAAGCCACTCCCAAATTCCTGACTTAGAGAAACTGTGAGAGAAAGTAAATGTTTGATTTGTTTTCAGCCTCCAAGTTGTGAGGTAATTGGTTACACAGAGTTAGATAACTAACAGCTGCAGAAAGTCTCTGAGGTTGGCTTTGGGCATATTAAGTTTGAGCGGCCACCACATATCCAAGAGGAGATTAGAAACTGGCAGTTGTGTACATCCACCGGGAGCTGAGAGGAGAGTCTGGATTTGACATGCAAAATACGGAGTGACCTGCATATCACTGGTAGTTGAATCACCTACAGGAAGAATATAGAATAAGAAATTAGGCCTATGAAGAAACTTTGGGGATTTCAGCATTGAATGGCTGGGAAGAAGAGGATAGGAACACAAAGAAATACAGACAAGAAGCGATGTGGGGGGTAGGAAGAACTCAAGTTGTTCAGAGGAATGTGTGATTTAAGGAGGAAGGTATGGTCAATAGTATCAGATATTGAAAGATCCCATAATATAAGTTCAAAAAAGCATGTTGGATTTAGAAACATAGATTTCTGACCTTACTGAGAATTGCTTATGTGTATTATTTTGGGAGGAAGCCAAACTGGAGTCCATTGAAAAGACTAGAGACAGTGGAGAGAGGGAGTGAGTGTAGAACAGCTTATCAGCTCCCTTCAGAGGCATCATCTATGTAGCAATTCAAAGTGTTCTCTAATTTGGCTATCTGGAAGTCACACTGAATCACTTTCACGGTTCATTTGTACAGTCAACTAGAGATCAAGTCACATCTATTACTCTTGATTTATGATTTAAAATGGTGATCACTTAATATTAGAGCCATCAAAATAAACAACTGTTACAGAAAAAACAAAAGTAATGTTAATATTTTTATGCTCCCCAATGTAATCATATAGAAAAAATCCACACTCAACAAAATCACAAAGCTTTATAATAATAGCAGAAAAAATGGGAAAAATAAAAAATGAAGTAAGAGATAAGGAATTATTATGAGTTCCTACCACAAATTCAATAGTAATGGACATATTTTCCTAGAAATTAGTGGCAATAATCATAGGAGAGAAATGAAAAAAATACAGGAAACACAATGTGTCCAACAAAAGAAAAGAGCATGAGGGAATACCACAATAGTTACTCAAACCTAGAAATTCCCCATTAGTCTGATTGCATATACATGGATGGTAGTGTTCTATTAAAAAAGAGTGGTTTCATGCCACGGAGCGGCTGGGCCCGTGAGCCATGGCCACTGAGCCTGCGCATCCGGAGCCTGTGCTCCGCAACAGGAGAGGCCACAACAGTGAGAGGCTTGCGTACCGCAAAAAAAAAAAAAAAAAAGTGTTTTATTTTCTTTCCTTCTTCATCTACAACTTTACAAAGCTCCATATTGCTACCTGCCCTAGTACATCTGAAATTGCAGTCCCTTAAATGGAAATGAGTATTTATTATCTCGTGTAATCATTTTCACAATCAAAATGGAGAGTAAAATAAAGAGGAAATTTCTCATATACTTATTTCCTCATTAAGAAATGCTACATGAGACAACTATAGATCAAAAGTGCAATCCTGGGCTTCCCTGGTGGTGCAGTGGTTGAGAATCTGCCTGCTAATGCAGGGGACATGGGTTCGAGCCCTGGTCTGGGAGGATCCCACATGCCACAGAGCAACTAGGCCCGTGAGCCACAGCTACTGAGCCTGTGTGTCTGGAGACTGTGCTCCGCAACAAGAGAGGCCGCGATAGTGAGAGGCCCGCGCACCGCGATGCAGAGTGGCCCCCGCTTGCCACAACTAGAGAAAGCCCTCACACAGAAACGAAGACCAAACACAGCAAAAATAAATTAATTAACTAATAAACTCCTACCCCCAACATCTTCAAAAAAAAAGTGCACTCCTTTCTCTCATTTGTAAGTACAAATAAATCAGATATTTAATAAATAATATCATAGTAATTCAAAGAAAAGGAAAACTCAAAATTTATGTTTGGCCACATATTGCATTTCATTATAGATTAATAAGCCCAACAGTATAAACCAAAGACATTTTCTTGAAATTCTCAGTTTCTCGATTTAACACCCATTATTCAAAATGAATATGGATGTATTATTACACTTTTCCCAACCATCTCCACCTTAAATCAGTTTTGGATAACGGCATATCTATGTTTTGCCTATTCATGGCTATCCATATTGCATATCTGAAATTATTTTTTAAATCCATATTGTAGATGTTTACTATATAGCAAAATTGTTGGTTTTCCAGCTCTAAGAAAATCATGGATTTGTCCTCTGATGTCACTTTTTCTATGTCACAGTTCTATACGTCAGAAGTCCAGGGGTCTTGGCTGGGTTCTATGCTCAGTGTCTCAGAAAGCTGAAATCCAAGTGTCAGCCAATTGTATTCATATTGGAAATTGGGGTCCTCTTCCAAGCTCATTCCTTTTCTCCACAGACTTCACTTCTCTGCAGTAATAGGACCAAGATTCTCTTTAATTTGCTGGCTTTCAGCCCCAGGGGCCTCTCTCAGTTCCTTAAGACTGCCACATTTCTTCTCACATCATCCATTTTATGCTAAATCCCACAATACATCCAGCCCTTCCCTTGTTCTAAATCTCTCTGACTTCTGCCATCAGACAAATACATTTCTTTGTTTTTAAGGGCTCATATAATTAGATAAGGCCCAGCAAGATCATCTCCCTATCCTAAGGTCAACTATGACATATAACCTAACATCATCATGAGAGTGATATCTCACCATATTTACAGGGAATTAAGGTGTGTTATCTTTGGAAGCCATTTTATAAATTCACACCAGGGAAAAAAAAAAAGTGTGATTACTTCAAAAAGTAAAAGGCAAGTCTACAATGGTTCCTTCAGACTGCAGCATCTCAATACATTTATTATCTTCCCTAGCTCTATTGCCCAAAACTCAAGGTCAAGTTACACACCTATCCTGCATGTCATTCCCACCACAAGTATCTGTCTTTGGGTGGCATTTAATGTTAATCACGTTCTTTGCTTTCCATTAGAGTAATTGTTTGTCTCTCTCCCTCCTGTGGAAGATTATTATGTCTACAATCTATCTACGTAAGTGTTGTGGTTGTAAATATGTATCTTCTCCCTTGGTGACTATTATATACATAATCTGTTACCCTTTTCCATTAAGCTAATGAATGGTTGACACTTGTGATTAGAGCAATCTGGCACCTTTAAATGTTGTCTTAAAAGTAAAAAATTGAAAGAGTCCACAGTCAAACCTACTGAACAACATCTGTTTTGCATTCAGCATACAGTAAGAAGTTCTTGCTTCCTACTGACAAGAGAAGATATTAAATGGATTATGACTTAATTTCTCTCCTACTTTAGTCAAAGCAAACTTGCTGATTCCACAGTTTAGACCCTGCCCTTGGCTTCTTTGATGATTAAGAAAAACTTTAAAAAGACAAATTTTGGAGATAGAGTGCAAACTCTTGTTTACCACTGATTATTATAATAAACCAAATTTAATCAAAATAATGGCAACACAGTTATGTGTAAGTTATAAGTCTGAATCTAATCATTGGAATCATTCTGTGAGAAGACATTTTGTTCCTTTTCTACCAGATAAGTCAAAGGATTCAATAAAAGGTGACCTAACAAGAGGATACATTTTAAATGAGCTTTCCTTGGAATCTTCAATTTAGCTTTGAAATGTGTGAAGAAATAGATGACTCTTTTGAGATGCTTCAGATTTGACCTCTCATATGAACTTCACCCTTATATATTCAACTGGTGTTGGAATTTCTCTACTTTAAAATTCCTACTTTCAAGACATAACAAACATATCAATGTTAACTTTTCTCCTTCCCCACTTTTGCATTAATACTACCATGATTTTTCATTACTAAGCTAAAATATTGGTCTAGACATTTTCCTTCATATTCTAAATTAAATTTTTCACTAAGGCTTGTCCTTGTTTCCTGCTTGCTCCACTGCTGCTACTTTAGTCTACTGCTCTATATCACCTCAATCTTAAATTACTATACAATCCGCTAACTAGTTCCCTTACCTTCAGCAGTCTCCGTGTATTTCAGTCAGGCTAATTCTTGTTAAACATTGGTTTCATCATGTCAGAAAAAGACTCAAAGACTTATTATGGCTTCCCACTTGGGATCAAGTCCAATTTCCCTCTCTTGACTGCAAAGCCAAATATTCCTTCAACTTTATTTTCTATTACTTTTCACATACACTATCTATTGCAGTCTTGTTCACGTTCTTACTATCTTCATATAAAAGATTTCTTTTTGTCAATTTTTTGCACCAATTGCAACATAGAATGCTGTATCATATTCTCTAATTCGAAATTGAGAAATCTAACAAAATTGTTTTGAATGAAGTTAAAAACAACTAAGTGCTACTAGAGCATCTTAAGGAAAAAACTGAACGAAACTTTTGGCCAATCCATTACATCAGACCCTGAACTGGGAGCTTTACGTTTATTATTAGTTAATTTAATTTTCACACTAATACGGGGTAGGTATTTTTGTTGTCTTCTCTTTCTGATAAGGATACTAGGGCCCAGATGAGGACACTAAGGCAGAGATAAGGAAACCAAGGCTACACAGTGATAAAAATATAGGGCATTGGTTCTAGAGTCTAACTTCCTAAATATTTACCCTATATAACAGGTCATCATATGGAGTTGCGGTCACAGTGTAAGAGTCAGTGAAAACATGGATAGAAAAGGATTCCTTTAAGACAATGTTGGGTTTATGCATTAAACCTTACCCAAATCTCTACACATTTTAGTTACAGGAGCCAATAGATGCTGTATTGTGTGTGGTTTTACTGTTCTTCTGTTTATTTTGTTTACTCTATTCTGTTTGTTTATTCATTTGTTAACGTGTTAAGTCAGGTGGAACTCATCATCCTAATTTAATCACAGTGTGTTCACTGAGAGAATGAAAAGTATTCACCATAATGACCCAAAGTTATGAGTTTGGTGGGCTCATTGCAAAATGGCACCCTAAATCTACAACTGTGACTTAAACAAATATAATTTTTATGTGTCATGATGATTCTCATTTTCCTGTTTTGATTCAAATAAGTGAATAAATGCTCATGATTTCATAAAGCAAAATCCACCACATGATAAAATAAATCTTATTTCTATTTCCTTTATCTTGCCTGCTCATACAGTATTGAATAATATAATTAGTACACAAATATTGCAAAACAAATCATTTAAATACTATTTGATTCTCTACATCATTAGTGATTCAGCACAGTACAATTTATTTTCCTTAATTAAAAATATCAGTCCCAGGGGATTGGATGGTTTGCAAGAACATTATTGACAGGGGATTTATTTATCTGTTGTTTGGTTTGTTTACTTATTTATTACCTCCAGGTCACTGAGCCTGATCAAATTGCAGTGAGAAGAAGTTATTATTATAAAAGGGGAGTCTCCTGATGTGCATGAGTGACCAGGTTACACCAATATTGCTCCTCCACATAAAAGTATGGACATTAATATCACTAATGTGAATGTTTGCACTGAGACATTACTTCATGCAAGTCTATTAAATGAAATTTTGACACTCTTTTCAAGCAAACCACCCTTTCCAAGCTGATTAGAATACATTGGCTGTAGGTAAAAATGTTTTCCTGCATTTCTGGGGTTGGTCTAGGATGAAAAAAAGTATGGGTAATATTCCCTTTTTAACCTTTTCTTTCCAAACCATTTTCTACTCTTGGGATCATTTGAGCAATTCCCACTACAATTTATTCTGGTTTAAAACAAAATCATCACATACATTTCTACTATTTACTTACGTGCTTTGTCCTCAGTTGGCTTTCTAAAAGTACACAGATGTATCTGTTTTCTTGTATATATATAAATAATACATGATAATTGTAAAAAATGTTTAAAATGAGAAGGGAGTTAAATGATATTACTAAAGTCACTGAAATATAATGACATATGGTTGGTAGTTGGTCACTGTTACTGTTTTGGACACATATGAGGCATTTAGCTACCATAGTGATATTGGTTATAGTTAGAAAAATATGATCTCCATTGCCTAGAGTAGGGCTTGTGTGTAGTGGGAGGTCAATAAATATTTGTTAATATAATTCATTAGATATGGACATACATTTTGATATATACTATTGCAAAATCTATAAGGTGTACTATTACTCATTTTTTTTCTAAATCGAATTTACAACTTAGAAACAATAATATATTGGGGTGTTTTAAATTTTTGCATACATTAATTGTAAAACTTGACAAATTATCCTTATCTCTGACAGGAGCCAATCCATCTTACTTCAGAGTTAAAAGAACTTCCAGCTGGATTAAACAGGTGAAGAGATAACCATATTGTTTTCATTCCAATTTTGAGATGGGGCAATGAAGTAGGTTTTTCTTTCTGAACTCTGAAATAATTTTACAGATATGGCTTTCTCCTTTGCTTAAAGTCAGTCTGTATGCCCAGTGTTCTGGTGATATATGACTGCACAAAAGACTAATTAAAAATTCAGTGGCCTGGGACTTCCCTGGTGGTGTGGTGGTTAAGAATCTGCCTGCCAATGTAGGGTACATGGGTTCAAGCCCTGGTCCAGGAAGATCCCACCTGCTGTGGAGCAACTAAGCCTGTGCACCACAACTACTGAGCCTGCACTCTAGAGCACACAAGCCACAACTACTGAGCCCACGTGCCACAACGACTGAAGCCCGCATGCCTAGAAGCTGTGCTCTGCAACAAGAGAAGCCACCACAATGAGAAGCCCGCGCACCACAACGAAGAGTAGCCCCTGCTCACTGCAACTAGAGAAAGCCTGCACGCAGCAATGAAGAACCAACGTAACCAAAAATAAAAATAAAAATAATTCAGTGGCCTGACCAATATGATTTCTTGTATCTCCAAGTTGAGTATGTCAGGGAATGCAGTTAACACTTTGTTGGGCAATTTATTTGCTCACCTGAGATTAACTAGGGTGACTTAGGGCAGGTCTGGAATGTCCAAGATGGTTTTACTTACATGTGTGGCATCTTGGAGGTGACAGCTAGAAGGCAGGATTCAGCTGGCCCCTTCATCTTCACCATGTAATCTCAGGCCTCTCCATGTGGTCTCTCCAGCAGGACAGTCATACTTTTATGTTGGCTGATGGCTCCACAGGACCAAAGCAGAAGCTACAATTCTTTCAAATGCTAAGCCCCAAACTGGTGTGGCATTATTTCTGCCACACTCTATTGGTCAAAGCAGTCATAGGTCAGTCCAGATTTAGGGGGAGCAGAGATAAACTTCACCTTATGATATTCTAGTTTTCAGTCATCTTTCTGTTGCCACATTGAAAATAACTAAATCCAATAGTCTTGTTCCTACAAAGGAAAAAAGAATAGATAAGTTACTTGAAAATGAGACATATATGATATAAATCTCAATTTTTAATCTTTTATCTCATACAAAGTATATGGAAATAAATTGTATTTTTAAAGAAACAGAAAAAAGAATCAGACCCTAGATTTGCTTTTCTTTCATGTACAAATTTTTTAGGAGGGGAAAAAAGAAAACCTAAAGTGGTTTAATTTATACATGCTATATTGTAAAACAGGATAAATGAGCAACATATATTATTACTAATTAGGTCATAGCCTGTTTTCTTTTCCTCTTTTTCTTGTATTAACTTGAATGCCCGAAGTACACTGTTAAGGAACCAAAACAGGAGAATTCTGTTTTCCGAGTCATTTTATTTTTAACCTATTCTGTTTCATACATTTGAGAATACAGATAAAATGAGTAGCCATCAAGTGAGAGATCTTGCATGGGTTTTAGCTTGGCTGTAATTTAATTTCCTCTGCTCTTGAACATCTATACCCTTCTACAACGTTCATGTGGTGTTTGGAGTTTGTTTGTTTGTTTGCCTGTTTATTTATTTATTTATTTTTAAAGCCAATTTCAAGTAGTCTGCTTTCCAGCAGCTCCTGAAACTATTTGAAAAGCTACCTTCTTAAATCTTACTGGATTTCAACTTTTGATTGTGTGTACTTGAAGAATGGGCCACAAAGCCTAGGCTGGCACACTGTTATTATAGCAGTAAATATGCTTCACTGTTGGGGAGTTCCCAAGAAATACAGTGATAGTTCTTTATATTTTTGAAAATTTCAGGAGCAAATGCTTTAAAGATTCTCACTTTTGAATTCATTGAGAGGCTTAAAAAATGTTGAGCAGGTATGGTACATATTTTCCATTTTGATTTTTTCCCTAATTCTTATAGGCAGTAATATGAATTTTCACCAAATACCTTTTCAGCTCTTTTCTGGCTTCCTATCCATTTCCTATTCTCATCTTTAATTCTACTATATTAATTTTTTTAAGCTCATTGGCTGTCATATGTCTCTTTTGTTATCTGAGACCTTTTTTTTTTATTTTAATCATTGTGTATTTGGAGAAATTTCGCTACTCGAGCTAAGGATCACAAGAAAGAGATCTGACCAAAGTTTCACAAAAAGGAATGCCATGTTTTAGTGAGATGAGGGTGACAGGTAGTGATGTGATGGTGCAGAGAGAAGGAAACAAGAGCCAAGCTGAAAGAAGAAACAGAAAAGGAGCAGTTCAAAAATTACCCTTCTAGTTCAGCAGCTAAAAAGAGTAAGACTAGGAAAGATGTAAAAATTTTTTTAAAAAGTGATAAAAAGTAGAAACTATAAGTGAGTTAAGACTCAAGGAGATATAAAGATAAAAAACCACTTTAACTTAATTTTGTCAGTATACCAATTTATATAAATGAGATAGTATCAATTTTGATGGGATTTCCTATTATCTGCATTCTGATACATTTGTTTGATGTTGTAAACCAAACAAGGAAATAACTGTAAACATTCATTATAGTCTAATTAAATTGACTTTTTTCCTCTTTAATTTAAAATAATTTAAAAAGAAAACAAGGAGTCTGTATTTACATTTAGAAATTGGCCAGATTAAAAATATACTGAGATACAAAAAAAGCATATATGGGTATGACAATGTTTAATTTGTGGTAAGTGGTGACAATTTCTTGTGACTCAGTCCTCAGCACAACTATACATGATGAATTTTCTGCCAAAACTACTCTGGGCACTATAGTTTTGTAACTCAGTTTCTCATAAAAAGATAGATGACATTTCCCCAGTATGATCTGATGTTAAAAAAAATAATTAGGTTAATTTTAAAAATCTAGAAGAGAATCAGACCTATACAACATAATCATCATCAACAACGTTATCACTTATATTTAATAAATAGTAGCAAAAGGTAAAAATAAAATAAGCTTCTATGCAAGTATAAAGGATATCACAGTACACAGATATATAAAACAGGCTAAATAGTCAAAACTATTTAGAATCCCAGTAAAAACTGTTATTTATTTAGAATCCCAGTAAAAACTGTTAGTTTGTATTAAAGAAAGATCCCATTTATTGAAGTAAGTAGGCACCAGGGTTTATAAAAAAAAAAAGAGAGAGAACACAGAGGAGATATTCGATTTCAAGACATACTCAGAATTAATTTCAAGGAGGTTATCCTATTTATGAGTCATTCTACTGGAATCCCATATGCAAGCCTCAATTAAAATGAAGACTCACTTGTAAAGGCTGGAGTGGTTGCTTCAAGCATGGGGCACACTGGCTCAGTCATGCTGGTCAGTAATTTAGGGTAGTAGTTGCCCTCAGAAAGATTTGGACCTACCACTTACCAGCTATGAGTTAGACAGGATAGCTAAGCCCATTAAGCCTTCATTTCCTGTAGAGTTAATAACTGTCAGGCAACTCTTGTTATAGTGTTTACCAAGGTGTCTGGTGCATATTAATTTCTCAGTTAAGGTTTGCTGTCATTGGTGCTATTACTTGGGTTGAGTCCCTCAGCTACAGTTCCAAGTTTACTCCTGCTGACCAGTTTGCATGTTGAAAATCCAAAGGCAGCTACCAGTAATATTAAGGATGTAATTTAAAGATGTCTGTGCAATTCCCATGTGTAGTCCCAATATACATTTATGGAATTTAAAAGAGATTAACACTAAGGCTATGAAAATTAAGAAACATAAAAGGAAAGGCAAAGAAAAAAGTACAGTGAAAAAGAACATAAGAGCAAGAAATTCAAAAAGTTGATCCTTGAAATACAAAGCAATGTACAGTTGATGGTTATGTTTCAGGCATATACAGGGGAGTAATCTTGGGTGGTACCTTCCTCAGGCCAAATAAATAATGTGCATTCTGCCTACTCATATCATGGTCCTAGTTACTGTCACTGCAAAAGCAGAAGCTTCCTCAGAGAAAACATCACTGGAATCAAAAGTAGTTCATTACACACTAAAAAAGACCATTTTTGAATCATAGGACTTAAGATGCATAATAAAGAGGCACTGTCCTTCCTCTAACATAATGACTATGCCCATTTCCTGTCCTTTATTTGGATAAAAGTTCCATGGTTAATAGAAAACACATGGGTGAGACATTATGAAATTTATTTCTCTCAATTTTAGAATTTTTCTAAAAATGAGCTTATGAAAGAGCTAAGGGCATAACCATTAGTCACCAAATTACTTAAAAATTGCAAGGCCATGGAGACACACTGACCACAATGTTGAAGTCACTTAGAAGAGATTATCTACATAATAATATCGGGACAAATGAGGGATTTCCAAATTTTTCTATCAGGATTGAGCACTGGAAAATACACTTAAGAATCTTGGAAGCTACCTTCTGTACTATGGCCTCATCAAATTTTGAGAGTCTATTTCCACTCTAAGTAGCCAACAAAAATCCACTATAAAACAGCGAGATTATAAGATTCGAATATTTGAGCAAAATAAGGTATATGCTGGTATGTCTCCTTTTATCAAAGGATCAGATTAATGGGAAGTTTGATACTAGTCAAAGTCCACAGCTGTTTAATATTCTTTGCATGTGAAATTAGTTGGTTTATCATTAATCATGTTTAGTTGCACCAGATTTTTTTTTCTGTATACTTAATATGCCAATTTTATTACAGTGAATGTTCCAGGAGGTTTACAACAGTGATTACAGTTCTGTTAATTATTCCACATACTTTGGGATTGTTTCAAAGTTGATGTGATTTTTTTAAAGCAAGGTTATCAGTAGGGAAAAAGGTTACGATGATTTCCATCATGTTCAGAAAACTTTAGAATTAGATTTGGTTATTTTAATAATTATGATATAGTTCATTGATATTTATTATTTTTCAAGTAAAAAATTCATTTTATGTAAGTAAGCTTTTATTCCTTTTCAATTCCTTCCACCTCATCTGAACATGAGAAAAGAATCCTTAATAATTACATATTTTCTTCTTCAGCCTTTCAAGGAATGAGCTATCTTAACAGGCCACAGGTACCAGTAAAAGTCATTTCAAATATCCCATATCATGGAAAGGAAATTTTGAAGGCACTGGATTTATCTCTATGGAGTCATTTATGACAAAATAATGATTTTCAGATATTTATATGGAGAAGAGAAATCAAAGATGAAATATTACATATCTAGTGAAAAATATTTCTCTTTCTCTTGGTCTTCTCACTAGCCATCAAAATTAAACTGTAATAGTTATAACAAAATAATTATGTTCTTAGATGGCCAGAGCTCATGATATGGATTGATCAAAGAGTATGATGAAGAAATGAATCAGGCAGTAGACAAGGACTGATTTAAATACTGGGACCAGAATAACATGATGGTGGTGGTGGTCAGTGGAAAGTCCTAAGAATCGGTTGTGCTATTGTAGAGTGAAAAGAAGCAGGAAACCTAGCTAGATTATCAAAGAGGCAGAATGTTTTACGTAGTTAAGACCCAGAAGCTCTCCTAGAGAGTTAAAGTGTGAATACAGAACTTGCAAATAGCTTTTTGGTATGTTACCTTCTGATTTATACCTGAATAGTTATTCTCTTGGTTAGTTCATCTTTGGCTTAATAATTCTTTATGTACTTACCTTGAGAGCTAAAAGTTACTGTTATCTTTCATTTAACAAAAGTAAAACACAGGCTTAGAGAAATTAAATTCCACAAACGCTAGATTATTGTTATAGATCTCAGATCAGAATCATGGTTCTTGAATCAATTTCCTTTTCATGATCTTGACCTGTGATTCCCTTCTGTCTTGATGGGATTTTGATGTTTCCTAATATTATCTCTATGATGAATGGTGAGAATAAAGCAACCTATACAAATGTGCTTTCCTCAGTTCTCCAACAAACAATGAGTTAGATGTGCAGGCTGCAAGAGATATATGGTTTTAAAAAAACTGAAAATTACAACTATATTACCAATTACATAATAGATGAGTCTTTATGTTCCCTTCAATGATTCTAATTTAGATTAAAAAGTTTGGTGTGTCTATGCAGGTGGAAGTTTGTGATGCTCCTGCTGAATGAGAATATAGATGGGATTCACTTTAAGCAAATTCAATATATGAAAATGAAGTTTTACTAACTAGTAAATTAAGGAGTGTTTATTCAATACCTAGTAACTCTCCCTGTGATTGACAAGTATCTGCCACCTGAATGAATGAACTTGTTACATGTGTGAGAACCTCTAATAAATTTAAGTATTTAATTATGACTCACACACATTACAGAACTACAACACTTTTACTTATTTATTTTAAAATTGATGTTCACCTGTATTGGTTCTGATTCTGGTGATCAAAGCAGAGAAAACTAAGAAAGGCTGGGCATTTTAAGAAATTTTTCTTCTATATCAGAATAAAAATATATAAAATATTTAAAAATTAGAATTCAGAACAATGTATGTGAATATCTACAGTTAATGAAAGATGTGAATGAATTAGTTTTTAGTCTGGTTTTTAACAAGTAGCTGTGAATTCTCAAATTTCAGCCCAACCAGATTATAGTACAGCCTTCAGGAAATTCTCATTCATAATAGGGATATTTGCCTATAGGCATAAAGTTCATTAACAATTCAGGAATGAGGCTAGCTTATGGTTAAAAATCACAAAAGTGAACACTAATGCTAAACCTATGTTTGGCAGACTTTGTTTATAATACATGACATAGCTCTCTATGCAATGCTTTATTTTACTTTTGATGTTTTTTTAAGGTTTCACCACTGTTAAGTCTATGAAAAGGGCAACTGTTATTTTTTCACTTTGATATATTAAAAAAAATGGGGCATGAAGGCTTTGAGTGACTTATCTACCACTCTAAAATCTTAAAAAAGCTCCCTGCAGAGTATTTGTGTTCACAGATGATTTATGTACTCAAGTCATTAAAGTATTTTATAAGGATCCTCAGCAAGGTGAGCGTTAGACAAGGAAATTAATTCAGTGCTGAGAATATAAATAGAATACCGTAATCATAAAAAGTAGCAGAAATCAGCTCTTTCTTATCCAACATAAACTCCTTTCAAAAAAATTAACCAGCTTCTATAATTACATTTTTACTGTGTTTTTTATTTATACCATATTCATCTGGTAGGTAAGCTTGTAACTGCAGACAGCTCTACCTTATGTATTTAAATTAAAGTCAAATGGAGTCAAACTCTCAGGATTTTTTCTTTTGTTCAATAGCTAAATAAAAAAAAATTAATCTCGTTCTTGAGAAAACATTAAAATAGTTTGATGGACTAGAAATATTGCCATATTTCAACATACTGAGTAAAAGAAAAAAAACCCTGAAAGAGTCTTTGTTTATATGCCACTGTGCTAAATGTTTTGTAAAAATTATTAAATTTCATCCTCAATACAACCTTATGAAAAATACATACATTTTTAAGACTTTTAATTTTGCTAGTATCAGAAATTCCAATACAGGGAGATTCAGAACAATAAGGTTCCTATTGACTCTCAAATGTGAAATGTCCTAAACTAGAGGTAGCTTCAGTTTCAAAAGGTAGGTCCAGTAGCACAACAGCATCACTAAGGATGGAATTTTTCATTTCCTCTTCTTTGAACTCCATATCATCATCTTCATGGTAAGACAGTTCTCCTTCAGTATGGAATAGCACTGGTAACAACTCCTAGTGCTACATAATCTTTGTTTATATCCAGAGAAAGAAATGTTTTCTTTGTCTCAGTCTTCCAACCGTTCTTAAATTTATTCCCTTTGGATTGGCTTGAGTTACAAGTTTACTCCTGACTCCATCATTTTGGCCAGAAGGGTGAAATGCAAAAATTAGTTAAATCACAAAAAGCCCACACTGGGCTGTTTGGGGAATGAGTAGTTACCCTAACAAAATTTGGGTGCTATTAGATGAGGATAGTTATAAAATAGTGGCTACATTGTTAGATAAGAAATGTTCACTAGTATGTTAGGATTTCTCTTTAATAAAAGAGGAAACAAAGGTTCCAAGAAATCAAGCAACTTAACAATGTTTACCCTGAGTTAAAGCCAACTCTCTACTTGCAGCTTTTCATAACTCCAGTCCTGTAGCTTCCAACACCACAAAAAGGACTGTATTTTCTACACTGCCATGGATAGTACATGCCATACTATTATATAGACACTTGGTTTGCCCATTCTAACATTACAGGATTTATTAACTGATTTTGTATGGTTCAAACAGCTATCTTTAAAAATCAATAAAGGAGTTATTTTAATTTCAGGTTTTCAAATAAAAACAAAAATAACAGGACAATTTTAGAAAATATGGGCCTATGCTATGCAATGAAACAGACCCAGGCTATTAAACTGTCAACTTAAAGATAAACATATATTAAGTAATGTGGTAGCTGACACTGTACAATGGCAGTGTCCAACAATTACTCTGATCTCTAGGCTTATGCAACACCTCACATCAAGAGGTAGAACTTATTTACCTTCCCCTTAAATCAGGGCTAGCTTTTTTGACTGACTTTGACCGATGGAATATGGCAGAAGTGACATTCTAGAAACCCAGGCTTTAAGATGACTGACTGCTTCTCCTTTCTTCCTCTTGAATCTTGAAGCTGCAGTGTGAGAAGGCCAAGTCACATACGGAGAATTAACTTGCTCTTATTGCAGGTCCCCTGTGAGCTCTCAGCCAGCAGCCAACCATGGTAGTGAACAATCTTGACTGTTCCAGGCCAATCTGGGATTGTCCTAATGGCCTAACATTCCACAGCCATTTGACTTTGGCTCAGCCAATACCACATGGATCAGAAAAACTGCAAAGTTGAGTCAAATTATCTCACAGACTAGTGAGAGATAAGAACCTTTTTTTTTTGTTTTACATCCTTATGTTTTGTTATGGCTTATAATGCAGCAATAGAAAAGCTACACAGTCAACGTCCATGATATGGTTCTTAAATTAATTTTCAATCCCTGTCATTATATCACTTGTGAAAATCTCAGCCAAAATTTGATTCTTTGTGTCCGGACTCTCTTCTTTTTTTATAGATATACTTTTCTGCCTCCTATCATGTTAATTCATACCTTAGTCTGGTCTGTACTTTCTAGTTCCATAACTAGTGTATTAAAATTGTACAAAATTCTCACTCTCTTCACACTACACAAAGTTCAGAATTTAAAGGAGAAATACAGCATACTACTCTATTTATAGCTATTTTTCCCTTTTAATAAATGGACAGATTCATGCAAAGCTGCATTCGAGGAACGCTCACTCACTGCTGAAAGCACTTGGTAAAATCACCTGCAGTTATTGAATAGCACATTATTATTATTATTACTACTACTACTACTACTACTACTACTACTGCAAAATTGGGTTTCTCTCTGATGGAAAGACTACAGACCTCCTTGACTTCTGAAATTAGAGATGATATTCCAAGGCAAGAATCATTTTAGAGACACTGCTCTGAACTAGAAAAAACAATTTGTTACTTTGTATACAATACTATAAACATTCCCCTCCCACTCGTCACCACTCTATTTCCAGAACATTTGTTTATGATCATATCATATATGTTTTTGTGAGTACTATTCTCAGAGTCTATTCTTAAAATTCTTGACTAAATGAACGAATTTAATGTCAGGTAGTTATGATATGTGATTCCATTTTTTTAATATTAATTTTTCTGACCTATACAAGTCAATAAGGAGGCCAGAACTGAACTAGGAGAGAAGACACTAGGTATGTTGGTCTGAAAGCCACTACTAGTGGCTGACAGGATTTACCAGTTTTAGTATTCAATGTATTTTTAATATAATGTACAATCTGTAGTGAACCATAAATGCAAACCTCAAATCACATTTCCTCTGTAAGCTTGCTTTTTTAATAGCATGGACAAATCATTTTTTTACAAATTTACTATAGCCAAGTTAGATTAGAATGAGTATGTGTTGCCTCTTGCACAGACTAATTTTTCAATAGATATATGATGCTATACTATTGTATACAATATTCATCCTAGGCGGAACATAATTTTAGATTTGCATTAATTAAGAATCCCTAATCCTATTTAAAGTAAATTTACAGATCAAAATATTAAATAAATTTTCATATCATCAAAATGCATATAGCAAATAACAGGGGACCCCAATCCAATATAGAGGATTCTAAACGCCACTGAATTTTGCCTTAATTCCTCTCCTAAAGTGTGGCATTTAAGGAGGTACCAAAAACACAGTACTCGAGATAAATAATAGTTTTTAAGGCAGCATTTAAAAAAGATGAAAGCCAGTGCAAAAAATCTGTGATGAACAAAATATCAAGTATTAAAAGAGAGGACAAGTATTACTGATTTTTCTTTTGTTTCACCCTCCAATATAACTCAGTGTGGAACTGCTCACAGCCTGTGCTCTCAAGGATCTCAGCTTAGGGGGAGGCAAAGAAATAAAGTACAGGTAAATGGAGTGTTGGGGCACATTAGAGTTACATATTCCCATCACTAGGGCTGTCAAGATAGACTAACTGATGTCTTTCCAGAAGAAACAATCCTCCTATTGCTGTTGTTGCTGTTAAATTACTTTTATGGAAAGAAATACCTGATACTCAAATCTACCCAAAAGAGAGCTTCGAAATATCATTATCCCTTCAAGTATCTTCTCTCTCTTATTATTAAGGAGAAAGAGAGCTAATTGTTTCTAATTTGAATTTGATGTACTCCTATCTAACTAGCAATTAAAGAGTTTTTTGCAAACTTAATGAATCTTCAACCCCTTCATCTGACTATCTCTGTTACATTTTTGTAAATCAGCATACATAAAAAAATGGTACATTTTTCATTGGGTTGTCTGACCTAACAAGCACTAACCATTTGTGATCTCATTTCTCTGAAAGCTTCAGTGTTTTTGTACTGACATATCGCTAATGTGGAGAAATATGACTTTATTCTGCTGACTACTAATTAATCCTTATAATTATATCATCTCCCAAGCATATTCAAAATCAGATGTGAGAAACAGTGGCTAAGAAGAAACATTTTTATCTGCATGAATGCTTTACTATCTAGAAAAGACTTCAACTGAAGCATCACTTTGAGATAAGTGATTGACTTGGCAATTATTATTTTCAAATTAAAAAGAGTTTAAAGGAAAAGAGTATTAATTTGCATGTGCATTTTGTACACTGTGTTTCAATGAAATATTGAAAAGTTCTGAGAAAAATATTTTTGATAAGAAGAAATATTTATTATATTTTAAATAAAACCACAAAATTCTAGACAATTATGTAAGTAATTTTCTTTTATCCCCACAATAACTCCATGAGAATGATTTTTTAAATTTCATTTTTATGAATAAAGAGACGAATAATTTCAGTAACTTATCTAAGGTTCTGAGCTAAGACATCCAAGCTAGGATTCAAAGTACATCTTTTCTTGATGCAAATTCTGGTAGCTCCTGGAAACTCTTGGAATTCCTTGGTTTGTAGCTGCATACTTCTAATCTCTGTCACTGTCTTCACATGACCTTCCCTTTATTTTTCTGTGTCTCAAATCTCCAGCTGTCTACTCTTATAAGTATAACAGTCATTGGATTCAAAGCCCACCCTAAATCCAGGATAACTTCACCTCAAGACCCTTAACTTAATTACATCTGCAAAGATCTTATTTCCAAAAAAAGATCACAGGTACCTGATTTAGGGCTTGGATTTATGTTTTGGGGGCCACAATTCATCCCCCTATATATGTTTCCTACTTTGTGTTGACAATAATACAAAAGAGTATAAATATATCACCAATTCTAGAAAGATAGATAGAAATCAAGTTATTTACAAAGATTTATTGTATTATGAATCCACAAAATGACTCTTTCCATACAAGAGGCTGCAAATATCAGAGAGACAGTATGTAAAGAGCCTGCGTTAAAGGAGGATAATAAGATTTTGATTGGGTATATTATGTGTTTTGTTTCAATGACCTATCACTGGTAGGAGTGAGATCATTGTTAAATGTCAAAAAGCAGACAGCAATAAACCATACTGGATGCTAAAGAGAGAATTTATTTTTGTTTCTTTTTGGCATTACCTACAAAATGCAAAGAGGTCCATGCTGGACAGCAAACCTTGAGATTAATGAACAGAAGGTACTGATTCTATTGGATGGCATGGTTTACTAACAAGAGAAAGAGTGAATTTGCTGCCTTATTTTTGAAGCACAATTCAAAACCTTTTAGACAGTTCTTTCCAATACTGTCACCCCGTCTTTCTCCCATCATTTTTGATATTTAGGTTCAGCCATACAGAACTAACAGTTATTAAGGGGAGAAGTGTGTGCCAGCTACGTATCCAGCTTAACAAAACAAGATTAGTATACCTGAAAAATCATATGAATGTCAAAAAGAAATATATCGAATGTTGAAAAATGCTTTACTTCCTATGATGACTTCAAAGTTTTACTAGAACGTATTTATTTTGATATACTCTGTGACTGGGATAATCATTCAATTTATTGGCTATTAACCAGTAGCTTTCAGAATCCAATTGAAGTCTGAGTCACACAACACCATACCTGGTTAAGAACCTTATGTCCCAGGTAATAGACTGTACATTTGCATATGGAAGAAGCACAGATGACTGAAAGATTTAAAAGTGGATTAGTATAATAAAAATTATGAAAGGGCTGTTAATTTATTTGAAGAAATGAAAAAGAGACCATTTGGCATTTTCAAATAGGAGAATAGTTACTATATAAAGGACTGAAAATAACCTATGAAGAAAGGAGTTACTAATAACTAATTGTTTAATTACAGAATAAGAGGAAAACTTCATGAAACAATTTATGAGAAGATTGATTCAGGGTTGATAGTTGTTTGAGTATGACACAAGATCAAGGATCAAAGATTGAAAGGCCTTGACAAAAGATGAATACCTTTCAAAATAAGAGCAAATTGGTCAGTTCTGGTATGTCCTAGGATGATAACTGGGTGATCTAAGGATTGATGACAAGAGTTTAAATTCAACTCCTTTATATTCCTTTAACTTCAACATCAGTGAATTCAGAAGCCATTGAACCATGCATAGAAGTGTGTTTACTATCCAGTACTAACTCCTTTCCTTCCTCCTAAGTCACTTCTTTTACTTCTGTCCCCTAGACCTGCTTTTTAAGGCCTCGTAATTAATTCAGCAATTATTCATTAAGTGTCAACTATGTGTGTGGAGGCTTTAAGGTGCTATGAGGCTGCAAAGATGAGCAAGATACAAATCCATTTCTATAAGTATTTTTAATTTAGATAGAGAAATAAAGAGATATGCAAAAGTAATTATAATACAACATAGAGAATAACAAATATCATAAGCACAGAAAACAATAGTAATTTTCAAAAAGTAAGAAATTATTTTCCATTTTCAGAAAATAGGATGAGGAACATTTTCATGAAGATTTTGGCTTTTTAGCAAAGCTTAGAATGATAAAATAGGTTGGACTGAGACATGTATAGCAGACTGGGAAAGGGTTTTCCAGGCAGAAAGTACAATGCAGGCAAATGTACAGGACAAGAAAATAAAAAGTATTTAAGAGAAGCAATGAATTGGTTAGAGTACAGGAATTCTGGGAAGAGGCTAATAAGCAACAGATCTGCAAAGGCAGATTGAAGAACCTTGAATATATCAGTTTAAGTAATTTTCACTTTTTATATAAATATTAAGGATTCAGTGATGGATTCAGAGAAGTGGATTAACATGATCAGTAAGCAGTTTAGGAAGCCCAGTGTTTCTGTGGTACCACCCTCTTAACATACACTGAATATACTTTTCTGCCTTTTGTAATAATTTTTAACCTGCATCACTGAGCATCAAATATGTATATTGTTTCTGTGATATAAACAGTCATTGCTTAAGAGATATACACAAGAATTAACAAATGACCCAAACAAATATCAATGTATTTTAAGTGGGACTTTCCACTAAAAAGCATCCTCAAATATGTGTTTAGCAAGTTGTTTGTAAATAGGGCCCTTATTGGCATTAGGGGTTGAAGGCAGGGGTGTCAGTTCATTAATGGATGGAACTGCAGAACATTTAGTATCTGTGGCTTGGAGAACTATATATACCCTTAGCCATCCCCATCCAACAGTCACTGTGACAATCCAAAAAATGGCAATTTGCATTTCTAGTTGCCCTCACAGGGGGGTGGATAGCAGGGGACAGAACATCTTTCGAGAACCAAGGGCTCTAGCATACAGCAATTACACATAATGTTTGTAAGTTAAGTGTCTAATGCACGTCTTAGAGTATATTTGTTAGTTTCCATCATAAGCACTGTGGTGAAGGAATTTTGTTTTGAATAAATTTAGAAATCCACATCTTATTTATCTACTTTGGATTTTAGTGATGAACATTAGTATAATCAAGACTCTTTGGTAATAATGTTATAAGGGAATCATTTTAATGTCACATAATTCCTCATTTCTGACACTTGTTGATACATTCCTTTTTCTTTAATATCTAAACAGATTGGTGTCAATTTTCAAAAGTGCTGATCAAATGCATGAAGGGATCTGCTGATGGACGTCTTCAGAAGGAAAAAAGGAGCTCTGAGCGTAGGAAGTACATTCTGTTGTCACTGGGATCTCATTCAGTGTGTGTCTATCTAGTCTATTCAACTTTCCTGCTCCCATTCTTTTCCTTCTTTTTATTCACTCCGTTTTCCATGATTTATCCCCCATACATGGCAATTTATCTGATCCTCAATTCTTTCCTAACCATTCTCAGCAATAGTGCTTGAAGAACACTGAGAAGAATATGAAATTAGTGATGCCCATACTTCATTTGAAACATGTCTACCTTCTCTGCGTTTTTAATTTAACCATAGAACTGTACTTTTTATCTTACTGATAGAATTTCGGGAATTCTAGCCACTCATGCTAACCTACTTTCTTTCTTTCTTTATTGTTTTTGTCCATATCTTATTCACAGAATGGAAACACAACAGCTGCAAGTCATGTAGTTCTGGTGGCATTTTTTTCCCTTACATATCTGAGTTGTTACAATTATATATGCATATCAGTCTCTCACTTTCATACATTAAACATATGTATCAAACACTTGGGAACAAGAGGTGTTTACGTAATATGTGGATGTATTATTCCAAATGGCTAGTATTTTGACAATCACACCTCTCTAGTAAGCACTGTCATTGGGAACAAATAACTATTTGGATGACACATGTGCATATTAGTCAGATGAAGGTGTGATTGCTGTTTCGCTCGCCAAGAGAAAAAAAACAGATTTAAAGATAAAACTGTAGCCATCTCACAGGATCCAAAAGAAAGAAACAACTTTAAAAAATATCAAAAGGAGCAGGGAAAGAGCTAATATAATTAGTTAATATAGTTTAAATACATACTCTGTGTAATGGATTGTGTAAGATGCTGCAAATATTTCTCATTTCTTTCTCAAACATGCTGAGAGACACTTATCAGTAATTCTCGCTGACATTGTCCCTCCGCTTTAATAGAGGCAGATAGAGGCAGATGAAGTCAAGTCACTTGCCCAAGGACACATACTGCATCACTGACGTGAATTCACTTCCATCTGACTCAGAGCCCTGGCCCACTTTACCACCTCACATTTCCTCTCTAGGAGAGGCCACAGGTAATCTTGGACCTGTCTCCATCTCAGTCAGCTAGTCTACACACCCTCAGTCTACTTATTTGAGGAAGCTTTGAAACAAATCATTCATTGCTAAAGAGCCAGATAGAACAGTATTAATTTACATTCTTAGTTTCTTTCTGTATGGGTATCTGTCTGTTACCAGCCACATCTTCTACCTATTTCTATTTCCCTTAAGATCAAGGCCAGGTAGAGCTAATATTTGGAGTCACATGAAAAACACATATTTATTTATTTGTTTTTTGTTGAAGTACAGCTGATTTATATTAGTTTCAGGTGTACAACATAGTGATTCAATATTTTTATAGATTACACTGCATTTAAAGTTATTAGAAAATAATGGCTATACTTCCCTGTGCTGTACAATATATCCTTGTTGCTTATTTATTTTACACATAGTAGTTTGTATCTCCTAATCCCCTATCCCTATCTTGCCCTTTCCCTCCTCCCTCTCCCCACTAGTAACCACTAGTTTGTTCTCTGTATCTGTGAGACTGTTTCTGTTTTGTTATATACATTTGTTTGAAAAGAAACACATTTAAATCAGGTGTCTATCTCTTACAAACTATATGATCTTGGGCCATTTACTAAACGTCTGTGAATGTGTTTTGTTTATATTTACAGAATGATCAGATGATGATACCTATCTAATATAAGCGTTCTTCAGAAGATAAGCTGTAATAACATGTAGACATTCCATGTTCAATCCCTACACTCAGTTGGCATATGATTTATTTTATCTTCTTTCTTATCCCTCTAAGTTCAATTATTATATCTCTGTGCCAGTGTGAATCCCAAAGTGATAGCTTAAATAAGTATATAGGACTAGGGGATGTTGATGGATTTCTTTGATGGCAGAATTAAAGCAATTAGTAACTGGAGCTATATCAGCCAAAAAAGTATGGGCTGTTTTTCAGGACATTCCATTAAAACCAAAGTGCTGAGTTTAACTGTCAGACTGAAATTCTCAGCATTAACACCAACAATATTTATTACCACTATTCCTAAATTCAAAGTAGTAAGCCTGCAGTGGGTAGTTTCCATGTGTAAAACGGGTTGTTGTGTATTTGTGTGTACAGTTATTTTAAGACAGTATATATTGATGCTTTTCAGGTTTACCTGCTATTCCTGAGAGCCCGCATAATTATGTGATGGCACTGTTCATAACTCAACCGATGATGCAGTCATTTTAATAGCGACATGCTTCAGTACAAATAAATACAATTCAGAGAAAATCTTTCATGAATATTCCCCAAGGAACTGAAAAAATGTTATGTGAAGCAAGATATTGCTATGGGAGGTTTATATTGTCCGTACTGTGCTTTGGCAAAGCTTTGGGATACAGTCAATAAACAGGTTGGCTGTAAATTTGTTTCACTGGTTAATTAAATCCAAGAGTTCGCAAGAAAGGCTGTCATATTATGTTGAATTTCATTTCTTAAAACACATTGATCTTATGGAATTTGTTTATGATCTCTTTTTTATGATCTCTTTATGATCTCTTGTTTATGATCTCTTTTTAATCCAAGGCTGGTACTCTGTTCTAATTTCAATTTTCAAGTTTGAAAGGAGTATATTTTTTACTGTTTTTGTTGTTTTGTTTTGTTTTGCAAAGCAGAATAAACTAAAACATCCCCTCTATATCTCTTAGCATAAAATCATAAAGAAAAAAAGGTTTTTCAAAAATTCTTTAGAAACGCAAATATGGCATTAGCGTTTGGGGAACACTGCTTATGAACAGGAGATTATGCTAGGAACTCTGTAGATAATCACTGGATTCTGCTAGAGCCCTCCAATATGGAGATAATCCACCACCACCCCCCATGCCACTGCCCTATTATGCACTTAATGAAACTAAAGATAAGAGAGAACAAGTGACTTGATTCACATTGGCAATTGGCATTGGTGGTGTTAAAATTTGAACTCAGATTCCTTTGAGACTAAAGAAAGATTTCTTTTTTCCTATTCCACTGCTACTTTCCCTAAAGGTGCCTTACTTTTAAAATGGAATCATATTGCCCTTAGGGGAAAAGATATAATTGATAAAACAGAATGTAAAACATTGACGAGCCAAATCCATGCACCTATAGAAACCTCCTTCATCAGAAATCAGTTTACCAAACTCTACCAAACTCTATTACAAAATGATTTGCAAGAATTATAAATGTAAAAAACAAGAGTATCTTTCTAAGTTACATATTTATCAAAGGGCGGAACCATTTAGATGATATACAATAACATTGATAATACTCTTCTGTCATATATAAATGTAAGGTATATGTTTGGGAAAACCACCCACCGAAATGCGGTGGTTTTACGCTGTCTTGTGAGCTATTTGGATTTATTTCATCTAAAAAATAGTATTTTGTCTCAATCATATTTTTCAGCCACATGTTAAGTAAGTACATTTCAAAGTAGGTCCATACACACCATTTGTATGGAAGAAATAGAAAAATGTAAACATGAAAATAGAACAGTGTGTATACCATATGGGTAGTGTTGTAAAGCTGAAAACAAATGGTTCTGGTCTCTATACCATACAAGTTTGTTATTATTTCTAGCCTTAGAAATTTCAGTTCAGTCCTAGTGCTTAATCTTTCACATGTCTGACAAAGCTGTACCAGATATACGTGAAAGGAGCAGAACTGTCTTATCCTTGCTTTCTTAATACACATCAGGCAAATGGATATTGCTAAATGTCATTTCTACAGCAAATATACACCCTTTACTCTAGAGTAAAATTGGTATCATAGAATTCTAAGGAATTGGTTGGTAAGGCTGTGTGTGTGTGTGTGTGTGTGTGTGTGTGTGTGTTGTGGGTGAGGCATATAGTTTGTCTTAGAAAACTATATGTATATTATTTACAATGTAAATATTCTAACAACTATTTTGAGTGTATGTTGTATGTTTCTGGTCATTTCCTAACAGATACAAACTGCAAATGGGTGATAAAAGCAGATGAGCTAGGAAATCCAAGACTTCTAGAAGGGAAATTCTTCCTTGGAAATTTTACGTTAATTATGAGTTTGCAAAAAGATATCCAATATTATTTTATAACACGGAAAAAAGCACTGACTTAAATTTTAAAAGAGGAAAATCCCCAAAGATACAAGCTAGATCTGGGAAGATAAAGAGAAATAAAAGGGAAATCACTGGGATTGATGTGTTCTGGGATCTGATAAGAAATGTGAAATATGTACCTTAGAAAATATAATGATGGTTTAAGAAAATGTTGAATAAATAGTTTCCAAAAAATTCTTCTATGATGCTTTTTAAGCTTGGGGATACAAGAAAGATAAAGACATATTTAGCCAATGTTCTAAAAACATCTACAGTGGTTTAGTCTTTTAAGGACAGTATTATTGGATGAAAACTATCAAAATTACTCTTTTGTAATGTCAAAGTGGGCAATTTAGTAATGTGGGCAAGAATAATTGTCCTTTATATTTGCATTTAATAATTACTGAATGAATCGAATCAAGAGCTGCAGAAATCACAGAGGAGCTACAGACCAAGGAAAGAGCTATTTATAAATGGATCTGTCATCCCCATCTTAGATCACTGTGACTAAATGGTTTAAAAAAGTTGTTTGTCCAGACAGAGTTAGTCAGATTACTCAGTTAGCTTCATGATCCTTAGCATCTGTATTTTTATATTTTTTCCCAGTAGATTGACATGACTTGGACACATTTTCAACTTTCAAAATAAGATATTTTACTTGCCACAGAAAAATAAAGAATTCAGCCAAATCAAGAAACAGACCTCTGCATTTCACCAATCCATGAGGTTGCTTTTCACTAGAAAATAAGTTCCATCTGGGAAAGGTTGTTTTTCATAGCTTTTTTAAAAAGAATCACCTTTATTCATTCATAGTTTTTAGTTTGGGCAATTCTGATTTTACCTCCTGATACACTTCCATAAATATTTTCATTAAATACTTTCAAATAATAAATCACCATATAACGTGAATGAAAAAGGAAGCTGGATCAAGTATAATTGTGATTTTAATGAAAAACAATCTTGCTTATAAATGGATAAAGGTGCTAATGCTAACATGACATTCTGTGAGCAGTTAAATAAAGCAGATGCTCAAGATTCTGAAACGCCCTCGAGAGCCAACTTCTTGATTACAAGCACTCGTAATGCCAACTTCATTACGCTCATGAGTACAGTTAAGGGAGAGAACTAGAGCTTAGTATACATGCTGATTTCCCAGACCTTCTGATAACCTAAGACCCATGGTAGGAGGACATTAAAAAATAAATGAACCTCCTCCAAGCATTTACCAGGAGTAACAGTTCAATGAAATGACTGGTCCTTTGTGAAATCTCTTGATTATGCCTTGGTCCTATTCACAATATGATGTTAGATACAGTGCTGAGTCAGGTTTTGAGGATTTACAATATGACAACCACCTACTATTTGGACTTGACTGGGCAAGGCATTTTAGATGTGTGGCTAAGAACAATAAACTTTAATTTCTAGTAAAGGAAAGGTGCATAAATTATGTCAAAGATAAAGAGCACAAAGGTACAGCACAGCAATAACAAAGAAAATGTCTTTCTTGTTCAGAAGCCACAAAAATCAAGACTAGGTGAAGAAGCAGAATGTGTGGCAGAGCAGGACAGGTGACGCACAATTGAGCCCTTTTTAAGGAAATAAAAAAGATTAACTACTGGGAAAGTAACAGGAAATGGATTGTTGAAAACCTAACTAAGATTATATGTTTTTCATTAGGCCATATTGAGACACTGCAGTGTTTGAGCAGGACATGACAAAATCATAGATTTTGTTTCTCTACGTTAGATGAATCTATTAGTAAAGTGAATTGGGAGCAACAACACTTTGTCTTTTATTACAGTTTTTCTATGTGCTTTATACTGTGCTAAGCATTTTATCAACATTAACAATTTGAATCCTCTCACTCTATATTAGTAATATTCTACTCCAATAAATCCTATCTAGTTGTAAGACAAACTCATCCATGATAGCTTAAATTGTAAAAAAGGAGAATTTATTGTAGTGGGGCAAAGGAAGCTCCTAAGAGTCCAGTACTAGATCTTTTGGCTTCAGAAACTGGAGAATCAGGATCTAAATCTACTTGCCCGTCTTACAAGGGCTGCGTATTCTACTCATGTCCATTTCTCTCACTGATCTCTTCTACTTTTTCATCATGTACAAGTTCATATTTTTATGTTATAAATACTTATGTAGCACTTGTTATCAATCCCTTTTAACCTTCATAATGAAACTATGAGGGAGAGACTATTATTTTAATTTTATAAATGTAAATGAGGTTCAGAGAGGTTAAGTAGTTTGCCCACGGTTGCCCAGCTAGAATGGGAGAGGCTGTGATTTAGACCCAGACAGCGTAGCTTCATATTCCTGGTCTTAATAACTGACCTGTACAACTGCTTTGGCCAAGCATGTTCATTAGGCTGAAACCTACATCAAGATTTAGAGGTTATCCCTGATAGACTTTATTCTCAGCTTTCCAGCTCAAATATCTGAAAGAGGAGGATATTTGAGAGGTTACAGGAGCACTAGCTGTTTGAGCTGGAAGTGGGAGACAAGTAGACGTAATGGGTGGGGGCAGAGTTTGTAATTTATAATATTCTTTACTCAGTTTTTAGAAACACCAAACTGCTATCTTCCTTATTAACTCAGCCCAGGGTCTGCTCATAGTTAAAATATCTTAAGATTCTAGTTAATGGTGGATATCAAAATAAAGAGCACAAATAAATAGCATGAATATTGTTGGTGGTAGAAACTTTCGTAAGATCATGTTTATTCATTATTGGTAAAAGCTGACAGTCTGAAATAACCAGGAAAAATAGGTAAAATAAGAGATGTTTACAAAGTTTGCAAACTGCAGAGAAGGGGGAGGTGGAAATAGATACATAGATTAAGGGGTGGGGGGGGAGAGGGGAGGGAAAGGGAGGGAAGGAGAGGCGATCAAGAGAGAGGAAGCAGCACAGGTAAAAAAAATCAGTGTTCAATGTGTGATACTGGCCAGTATGCCATAAAGCTTAGGTCAATGGGCTTTGAGAACAGGTTGCCTGTGTATGAATTTATCCTTTGCTATTTGACCTTGGAAAGTTGTTTATTCTCTATATGCCTCTGTATGCCAATTCATATGTAAATTGAGATCAATAAAATACTACTTCAGAGGGTTGTTGAGAGAGCCACTCTGGAGAATCTGCATAAAAAAAAAACGTATTCCTTTAAGTTGTCACAATGAAAATTGAGATATTTAAAGATCTATGAAATTCTGAAGGAAAAAGGCTATCCATTTAAGCTTTTTAAAAAGTTTTGCCTGTTGTGGTAAGTTAGATTGGTAAGGGAAACTGCAAAGAGATACTGTTGGGCTGTGAAACTGAATTATATAACCCCATAAAATATAGGCTCTCATTTACTATTTATATAATTTCCTATAATAGGTTAAAAATGGATTTAGTACAAAAAAATAAAAGAGGACAATATCCATATAATCAAATATTTAACTCACCTCAATTTTTCTTTGACAAAGGAAATGTCTTTTGTTATGCACTTCCTCAATTATGAACTAACACAATAAGACAACTGTCTGTTGTTTAAAAGTAATTTTTCAATTAATTCTACACAAAGAATGTGTTCCCAAATTAGTGATGTAAGTTGACTCCAATTTTTCTTTTATAATGCATTCCAATTATAATTTATGGTAAAATGATTGGAAGGAACCCCAAGTACTGGAGTTACTGTTTCCACGGTTACAGGCTACAACATGGGATATTCTCTCTTTGAATTCATGCTTTCACATCTCATTTCCGTTTTCAATCTTCCTCCTTTTTAAAGGCTCTGTGTGCTTTGTTCAGGTTAGGCTGCAAAATGGAGATGACGGAAAAGAAATATTTCATTTCCAAGATACACAAAGAAGATAGTTCAAAGTGGTTTGCAATCGCTGTTGAGTCCACACCAGGTTTTGAGGATGGTTGAAATTGGGCTTGATACATAATCAATCCAGAGAAAGACAATTAACTCTAGGATTGCTGACTTAGCCATCCATTATCAGTAAATTCCTCTGTATTAGCTATCAATTGCTGCATAGCAAAGTACCCTAAATCTACTGGCTTAAAACAACCCATATTTATTATCTCCAAGTTTCTGTGAGTCAGAAATGTGGGCACTGCTTATCTGGATCTTTTGTTTTATAGTGTATTACAAGGCTGTAATCAATGTGCCACAAAGCATCTGTGGTCCCATCTGAAAGCTCCATTGGAGAAGCACAGGCTTCCAAGCACACTCAGGTAGCAGTTGGCATGATTGAGTTCCTCAACGGCTGCTGGACAGAGAGTCTCAGTTTCTGATGGCAGCTGGCTGGAGACCTCCTTCAGTTTCTTGCCATGTGGACCTCTCCCTAATGATGTCTTGCTTTATCAAGGTGTACAAGTGAAAACTGCAATGAAGGGAATCTACCATCAAGAAAGACATTATAATCTTTTGTAACCTAATCATGTGACATCTCATCACCTATGTTGTACTCTATTGGTTACAAACAAGTCACTGGGTTTAGTCCACCCTCAAATGGAGGGATTCCACAAGGGGTGTTACTACCACAGGAAGGGATCATTGGAGGCTACCTTAGACATCTGCCAACCACAACCTCCATCCTACTACTACACTGTCATTATTGTCTTCCATGAATTAAAAAAAAAAAAACAACTAGCCACTTACCACTAGTTCATTTCCTCCAACCTCTGTCCCCTCAAAAGCCAAATTTGAGAAGGAAATATATACCATTAAAATGTCTATCTATACATTTAGAACTCAGAGATAGTGATTTAACAGTCTTATTCTAGTTCTGTATCTGAGCAGTCTGTCCTATTGATGCCCTCAGCCATATTTAACTTTGTCCTATTTTTCTCCTGCATTGCTCAGATGGAAGCTTATCTATGTGAAAGAGAGATTCTTTGCTTTTGAGTCGTAATACATACAGCTCGCTGCCTAGGTAGCTAAGGAGGAACTGACTTCTTCTGGAACAGAGCACTTTGAAAACACAGCATTCAGCAGCAGGAAACGCAATGTTTCTCAGTGAGATCCAGAGTCTACATTTGCCAAATGGCCCTCAAGTTTGATTAGAAATGCAGATCTCCCCTTCTAGACGAGTAAACTCTGACCAGACTTGTGAAGTAAGACAAATCTGGGTTAGATTTCTGGGTCAGCCACTTTTTAGCATAGTGACCATGGGTGAGTATTCTAGTTTCAAAAGTTTCCAATTTCCTAACACGTAAATAAAATATTACCTTCCTTTGTAATAAGATTTTGTATTAGATGCCATAACTTATATAACATACTTAGCACATTATGTAATGATGTAGTTGCCATCATCACCCTCCTGACTTGATTGTGCCATGTATATGATTTGTCCCCTTTAGTTGCTAATTTTTTTTTTTTTTTTTTTTGGTTTCCATATCATCTTGGTGGTGATGATTATTCAAAGACCCATCTCAGACTGACTTGTTTGTTTCTTTTCCCAATAGCTCAGGATCAACATATGGTTAATTATTATATTTGGCACACCTGCTTAGTATTTATTCCATATAATTTTTTTGAGCATTTACTATGTACTAAGTGCTGTCCTGCCTTCTTAGATAGACAGATAAGTAAGATATAACTCCTGCACTGACCACCACCTGCAGATATCAGCAGGCAACTGTCTCTGGGGTCAATACTGGCTGTAGAAAGAAAGCATGTGAGAAGCTCTTTGAACTACTCACAAATTCAGGATGAGGTTGACTCTCTTTCTACTCCGAGTTTATGTAATAGTTTTTGGTCAAAGTTTTTACTTGCATGTAACAATTTTTTCCATAAGCCATTTTTATTACCCTCAAAGTATTAAGACAAGTACAAAATAACCTCATAATTAGGATAATGTATTGTTAAAAAAGGAGAAAACACTACAGTATGGAGAGATTTACAAATGACTAAAATGTTCAAGCTGTGACAGAATTAATGCACAACTTGAAATGGGGTTGCGTTTTTTTGCTTTTAGAAATGCAAATTTCCTTAACAAAAAAAAGGACAAATAAAATACAATGCACTACATACGTGTAACCATGAAAAGATTAAAGAAAAACAGTCATATCACTTACACTATTAGCATAACAGACTCTACTGCTATATTTAACACCTTTGCCAACACAAGCCTACTCCCTTTCCTGGCTTTAAGGAACAGTTTCCTCTAAGAAATACTACTGCAGCATAACCCTTAGACAATTTCTTTTATTTTTAAAGTTACAACCTATAGAAGCAAAATAAACCTTTTATTTTCTATGCCTATATCTGGGCTGTGATAACATCCCCAACACTCAGATTCCTAGTTTTGTAAATTCCTTCCCCACACCACAAATTTGCCTTGATTGCTATCATTTAACTGACTTCATTGAAACCCCAAATCCTTCTGAAGCTCTTAATACTTCTTGCATGTTCTTCTGACGCTCTTACTGAAGAAGATAATTCAGTCAAGTTGCAAAATAGATCCAGAACTTTGCTTATGAAATCCTAATACTCTCTTCCAATTTCTGGCTAAATTCGGGATGAATCAACTCCCACAGGTCTTACCAAGAAGAATGTTCATGTATCACCAATAAATATGGTTAACAATTATATTTGATGATACCATTCCCCAGGATAAGTACTAGTTCCTAGATATATAATACAGATATCAAGCTGACTATGAAGAGTTCTGATGCAATACATAGGGACTTTTATGGTGACAAGTTGTAGGGCGGTCAGTTTGTACTAAAAAGGTATAGTGGTATAACAGAATTTAATCTATTAAACTATTGAAAAAAGAAAAAAATGCTTTTCATGAAGATGCAGCCAGACAATTACAAGTGACAAAATTGAGAGGTTCCTCTTTGTGAGACCTTTGTGTGGAAAAGAATACTTCTTTTATCTACTGCAACCTGAGCCAGGACTGTGTCTGTACTCAGGCTAATGCTATGCCATGTTTGTTGAAATAATCATGTTATTTACTATCCATTTCAATATAGGGAGAGGGCAACACTTTGTATATAATATGCATACCTCTACTACTAAATTATATTTTGTCATTTTCTGTAGCTGCTTCCTACAGTAAGGTAACTGAATCATTTAGGTCTGCACTCTTCACATATTTACCTCTGCCTGGCACATATTATTGGTTAAATCAGTATTGTTTTTGAAGAGAGGAAAGAAGGAAGACGAAGTAGTTTTCAGAGTAAGAAGTGAGGAGGGTGAAATCTAGATGTTCCACGCTCACTTTTGCCTTAGATACTCTTCCTTTCCTACCTTTTCTTTTTCCTTGTCTTTTTTCTTCTTCCTTGATTTCACTGGCCAGGTATAGTCTGGTTCTGCATACCATCTAAAATATCAGAGTCACATAAGAAACTACAGCCTCCTTCCTCCATTCTAAAGACTTTCACAGTCTAACAATCTTTAACTCATACAGACTCAGTAATATGAGATTATTTTGCTGAGCTTTTTCTCATTTCTTAGTAGCATACTGAACAATGCCATTTAGCAGTCCCTTGGATTTACTCCTAAGCACCTCCTTGCTCTTCAGTCATGGATGGCTTAGTATTTTAAACGGTGCCATGTAGATAAGTCAGAGAAGGCAACAGAGGCAAACAGAATGGAAATACTAATGATAAGGAAAAACAAAATCTGTCAGCCTGGGATTCAAGACTCTGGAGTTCTTGTCCTTTTTCTTGCATTCCTGTATTCCTTGAACATGCCACTTCACTCACTGGATGCCCACATCACTAAGGGACATGGCTCTTTAAGCTATATGAACCATCCCAGCTCTCACACTCTACAACCTTAACAAGGTTTCAATGCAGTTTTTAAGTAGGGAGAAGAAGAGAGGGGCGACACAGGAAAGATCATGCCCAAAGGTTCAAGAATTCCAAGAGTATTGCTATTTAGGGTTCCAATTCCTTTGGAGAATTATTTGTGCACTTGTCCATGTGTTCTGTGAGTACCTACAGATTTTCTTGAAAGGATTTGTGATTTTTTCATCTCTAGCTCCAATGGTTTCCAGTCACTCTAGGAGACCTAATAAATGTGGTATCTGTGGTCAACATATTAAGGCAGTCTATATATAGTTGACATGAAGAATTATTACTACCTTCCATAATGTCAGAATATATGTGTCCACTGTCTCAGAACCCAATAAAAGTTACCTCCCTCCCTCCTCATGGTAGCTGTAATTTTGAGCTCTCATCCACTAGGTCTTGTCAACTTTGGCTAGCACGTATATACCTTTTCTCCCAGGCATTTTTATCACCGTTGTGCTGGCTACTCCAGAAAAGCTGAAAATAGTGAGATACAATCCAGCTTGGTGGTTACGCTTAAGGATTCTAAAGCAGGTATTTGTACCCTGGTCTCACTACTTACTAGCTGTGTGAACTTGGACAAATTATCTAGCTCTTTAGTGCTTCAGTTTCTCTGTTTATAAAAGGAGAATGATAATAACACCTACTTCATGGAGTTGTTTGGAAAATTAAATTAACTAAAGATGAAAGTCACTCACGTAAGTTTATGGGCCTGAGTAAGTGCTCATATATCCTCTGAAATCCTTGGTTCAACATGAAAAAATTAGAATTTTTGCACAACTGAAAGGAAAGACGTCCTCTCTACCTTTGGGATTGTACCTTGTCACATGGGCTTTAAGGCATACCTTATAGTTTTAGAGAAAAAATTTTTACTTAAAAGTTTATATTTTACCCTGAAAGTCTATCAAATATTCACTCTGAATAGGGCTTAAGCTCAGTAGTTAACCGTCTTGGATTCATCACCCTGACTACATCAAGTGCTGGAATAAAAAAGTAGTTAAAAATCACCATCTCTTCAGTCAGATGGCCTTGGTTTAAATCCTGGCTCTATCATATAGTGTGACATTAAGCAAATATTTTAACACCTTTTAATTTCAGTTTCCTCATTTGTGTAATGGCACAAATATTAGTACCTAATTCATAAAGCTGAAATGGGATCTAAATCAATATATCTAAAATTTATAGATTGATGCCACAAACAGTATAAGCTCTCAATGCATATTATCTATCATCCTATTTAAAGCATTTCCCTTATAATTATAGTAAGACTCATTTCCTATAGTTTCCATGATTTTCAGTAATATGAATTTACATTAAAAATACAGTCTTTGGGGCTTCCCTGATGGCGCTGTCGTTGAGAGTCCGCCTGCCGATGCAGGGGACATGGGTTCGTGCCCTGGTCCGGGAAGATCCCATGTGCCACGGAGCGGCTGGGCCCGTGAGCCATGGCCGCTGGGCCTGCGCGTCCGGAGCCTGTGCTCCGCAACGAGAGAGGCCACAACAGTGAGAGGCCCGCGTACCGCAAAAAAAAAAAAAAAATATATATATATATATATATATATATATATATATAGTCTTTGTTTTAAAAGGCAGCCCTAACACTTTTTGAATGCAACATTTTTTAAAAAAAATTTACCCTTCTTTAGTCTAAGTTCCTTTAGCTTTCCCACACATAATGTGAAGTTGAGCCAATCGCATCTTCCTGGTTATTGTTCTCTGAGACACAGTCCAGATTGTTAATGTTCCTCACAAAAGTGTGACCCAGAACTTCCTGAATACAGATATCCTGTTGCAAAAGAGAATAGGACTTTTATTACATCTCTCTTTTGGGATACTATGTTTCTATTGGGTTGCCCAAAAAGTTCGTTTGGGTTTTTCCGTAAGATCTGAACGAACTTTTTGGCCAACCCAATATTTCAAATTTCACCAACTGACCTTATAGCCAGTTGCTTAGCACTGTTTTTCACTTTGAGCAGAAGTCTTTCTTACCTTTTCTGTCTTAACACGTTTCCTCTTCTAAACTCAAAAAGCTAATTTTTTACATTACATCTAGAATTGTGGTTTACTTTCTCACCTCAATTTTGTTACCTTAAAAAAAAAAAAAAAAAGCCCTGTTACCTAATCTTATAAGTCCCCTCCTGCTCTGAAATTCCTTGATCTAGTATCTTTATATTTATCTTTAACAATTCATGTTATTTGGCCTGGCCCTCATTTCCAGCAGGTGGAGATATAGAACACTAATTCTGTCTTGCAATTTCACCCACTGATTCTCCTCTTAAGTCCTATGCTATAAGGAATTTAATAAATAAGCCATCTTTACCTTCGAGCAAGACAATGATTAGGAGAAAATATTAGTGATACAAAGGACAGAATTCCAAAGCAGCCTAATTAAATTGTCTGGTCATTAACTATCACTGCCCAACATCTAATAACCTTAAAGTACTTACTACTTGTCCTACTATAGTAAAGATGCCTACTCATGTTTTGTGTAATAAAACTCATTGCTGTTGTTTTTTATTTCCTGATTCAATGTTTAGATGAAACTCTAGTGAGGTTATTTCCTTAATTGTGTGTGTAACTTCATTTTTTTCTTCAATCAGATTTTCAGAACTAATTGTAAGCATTTGTTGCATTTATAAGGAAAATGTGCCTCACAAATGTAGAGTCAAACAGAAAGCATGCAAGATTTGATTCGGACACAGTGTTAATCAGTTTCAGCTGGTTTTTAGCTAGTTTTTGAAATTATTCTTGAAGTGACAAGAAAAAGACCTTGTCACAAACAAAGGCAGAATAACACGATGTATATAGAGGGGAAAAGAAGGTGTTCTAATTCTGTGTCCTTGCCTGTACTGGGAAAAAGTATTGAAAGAAATACGTGATAAACAGAAGGTGTCATCTGCCTTTATACCAAGTATGTTGCTGGTTGCCTTCATGGCACAATCAGAATCAAGACTTCTCAGATGTCCCGCCACTTTGTCAGGACTGAGGACAGGTCACAGTGGCTCCCGTGGAACTATCATTCGACCTTACCTTCCTCTCTTGCACATACTGGTCTGCATTTTCTGTTGATTCTTTATGTCTGTAAATAAACCAATCTAATTTAAAAGGTGGAGGAAGTCCTATGTCTCGTAGGGGTATTTATTGTCAGGTGGCCTGACCTTCTCGTGCCAAGGGAATTTACTTTTGCTCACATTATTCTTTCCTTTTCTTCCTTTTTGGAAATATACAACAAAGCACTGAATACTTTTTGAATTTTGAAGTAGCTCTGAGATGATAATCACATTCCTATTTATTTATTTAAGGGGTATTAGGGTCAGGAGGGGTGGGAGAAAGATGGGGGTTGGGGGAAAGGACAATATTTCTTGGGCTTTTACTATGGAGTAGACTGTGTACTTGGTGTATTATATACGTTATCTCACATAATTGAAAGAGCTACCCTGCATCCTGGTAAGAAGTTCATGGCTTGATGTTATTAATTAGTAACTACAAGGAGGTGAAATTTGGGCCTAAAGTTTTCAGGCCCTATAATCCATACATTTTTACTTCTTTTATATTACATTCCTACTTTATGGTAATTCAAGCCTATACAATGTATTTAATTTTGAGGCAAATCATTATCGATTATTATTTGTTACTTCCTAAAAAAAGAATAACACCTTATGTCTAATATTTTTTTCCAACCAATTTACCACCAGTTGCTGGGATACTTGACATCCCTGAAAAAAGATCCTAATTCTTTTAATGTCACAATCTAAACATGTAGATGTAAATACATGCATCCTTTGTTTGTTATCCTCTTGCACACAGGAAGGGCATTGACCTGTGGTTGTCATTACTGTTGCTCACAAAAGATATCTGGCTTTCTATGTTCCAAACACATAATGAATTCAAAACTTTTTGAGGGTTAGGTTGTTCTTTGGCCCAGTGAAATATGAGATTAAGTGGCATGTGTTATTTCCGGGTTAAACTTTAAAAAAACAGTGCCAATTCACTCCATCCCCTTTCCACTCTTGTGTGACTGTTGCAGTTGAAGTGAAGCATTTTTCAACCTGGGTTTCTGAGTAACTCCAATGAAGAGAATGCGCTTTTTAGTTTGGCCAGGTCAGAATTTGCTGTGATAATAGAACACCTCCAGACTCTCCATGGCTTAACCCAATAAAGAGTTACTTCTCACTCATGCAAAATATTCATGGGCTACTGCTTCATGTTGTAATCATCTTTACATTGGCACCTGGAAGTGAGGGAGCAGTTACCACCTGTTGCATTGCTTGTAACTATGGAAGAAGGAAAAGAGAGCAAAGTGCTGACTGGCTCCTAAATTTTCTGTTCACTTTGCTTTGGTCAAAGCAATTTATATGGCGATGACTGAGTTCCAGGGGGTGGAGAAGTACAATTTTGCCATCTGCCTGGACAAACAGCACCAGTTATCTGTGACCAGTACTAATGACAATCAGAGCCTCTAGCCCACGTCCCTGTACTAGAAACATAACATAGCAAGAAATACAGTTGACCCTTGAACATGGTTTGAACTGCATGAGTTCACTTACAAGTGGATTTTTTTCAATAGTGAATACCATGGTACTAAACGATCCACTGTTGGTTGAACTGCAGATGGGGCGGAACCCTGTAATAAAGGGCAGACTATAAATTATACCAGATTTTTGCCTGCATGAAGGGCTGGGTCTCCTAACTCCCAAGCTGTTGAAGGATCAACTGTAACCTTACATAGAGTTAATCCAGGGGGATGCCCAAATATTCATTAAACGAGAACTGGTTAAGAAATCATGGTTCATGCATGGTAGCAGTTACCAACCCTAGGTACACATTAGAATCACTAAAAATGTTTTTTAAAAGACCAGTGTTTGGGGTTCACCACCCACCAGTACCATCAGAAATTTAAAGGTAGTCAGGATAAGGTCTAGGCTTTGGTATTATTGCAAACATTCCCAAAGGATTCTGATACGCAGCCAGAGTTGAGAACCACTGATATACACAACTGAGTATTAACCATATGATATAGAATTACAGGTAATGATTTATAATCATGTCCATTATCTATAAAAAACTATTTCAAGTTTAAAACAAGTTCCAAAATGCTTTGATATATGCTTTATGTACCCATATTTGCTTAAACATACAGAAAAGTTTAGAATGCTACACTATAAAATGTTCCACGTGTTCACCTCAGAGGAGTGGGCAGGACTTTCCATGGCTTATTAAGAGATGAGGAAAAGGATTTAAGTTCCACTTAGTTTTCACGTTCTTTTCGCTAGGTTTTTGATTATTACTTCCTGTGTTCTGCAATAATAATCTTGTTGTGGTTAAGAAGAATCTAATGCTAAACTTTGAATTTAAAGGACAAAATATTATTTAATACCCTAAAAATAGAAATGCATGCTGTATCTCTAAATAGGGAAATGTAATGCTGAAAATATGTTGGTTTTCACCAAAGTCACTACCAAATGTACAGATTAAAATTCCCAGATTTCTTGTGGGTGGTTTAGGGAGAATTTAATTATTTTAAATTATATCTGGAAGAATTATCACTTTTAAATAAATACATTTATTTAAATATTATCATATTTAAAATAAATTTGGGAAACAGGGATGAGTTTTAACCCTAAATTAAGAAAACATTATACATTTAGGATACTGCAAAGACTTTGGTACAGCTGCAGGAACAGAAATATCATCCAAAAGAACATAAGAGGAATGTTTATGGCAGACCCCAAAATATGTAAGAATCTAGAATGTAGTAAAGGTGGTATTTCAAAGTGTGGAAAAAGAATAGTTTATTCAATAAACACTACTGAGAAAACTTGCTATGTTTCTTACTCTACATAGTAAAACAAAAATTCATCATTATTCAAAATTTAAATGTGAAGTATAACCTATAAAAAGTAAAGTATGAATATGAAGTATAACCTATAAAAATAAAGTATAAATAAACATAAATAGTTATATCATCCTGGAAAAGAAAGGGCTTTTCTAAAAACAGAATCACAGAAAGAAGCTATAAGTAGACTATTTAAAAACCCATAAATAAAGATCTAAAATATCGGTGTCATCATATATCACAAATAATAAGAATAGATGATCAGCACTCTGGGGAATTTAACACATTTTAGACAAACTATTAATAATCATTAGTATAAAAACCCCAGACACATTTATTAGAGAAAGTATAACAATAACAACAAAAAGGTAAACAGCTGAATAGATATTTGACAAAAGAAAAGAAATACAAGTTAATTGATTCGATATCCATTTTGTATTTATACTCTACATTTCCTGATTAGGTACTGTTCTAAACTCAGCAATAGCCTAATGAACATAACAGAGCCCATGTCTTCTGAATGTATATTCTAGTAGGGGGAAAAAAAATGAAATAACCAAGTCTCGTGTGTCACAAATGTAATGCCAAATAATAAAGCAGAGTATGGACATTAGGACATACGGGCATGAGGAGTTAATTTATATGGGATGGTCAGAGAAAGCTTCACCGAAAGGAATAAGGCTATGAGCCATGTGCACAAAGTGTTTCCCAGGCACAGGATATAAAGGTAGAGAAGACAATTATCAATCTGCTTCATAAGGTTGCTTCAGCCTGAAGCAACAAGGTTGCTTTTAGCTAAAAATGACCTCAGAGTTTACCTGCCCTCCCTAAGGACTGAAGGGAGCAGTATTTTGGCATGTATTACACCTTCACAAAAATGGTTTGGAGAGCTCCATCGACCATAGTTTCTAGAGAGATGTACAGAAAGTAACAGTGCCAAAAGTCAAGGAAAATGCTTTTCAACTGTAGTTAAAATTTTCTATTAGCATAATTCAGCATTAGAAATTCTTTGAAGCTTATATGGCCCACTATGTAAGTGGAAGCCTACAAAAGTCATCCATGGACTCAAAGACATAATGACATAATGGTTTCCATTTCCATGTGGACTCACTTCATAGGAGATATATTTGGCTCAGCAGAATTCATTTAGCATTTATGTGTTAAGTTTATAGATAAGCAGGAAAAGAAAAACTGTTCTTTCTGTCTAGTTCAAATTGGAAAAAAATAATAAGATAACAATAATTTTTGTAAGGTGAGAGAAAAAACAGTTTGATGAATGGGAATCAGGTTAGGTCCATGCAGAAGCTCTCCATAGCAAGGTTTGCTATACAATCTTGCTTTAATTTAAAAAGAAAGGAAAGGTAACACTGGAGGGACAGATGAATTGCACTTGTTTGTGAATGTACGAGAACAAAGAAGAAAAACAAGGAGACCAAGACCACACTTAATCTTACATCTTAATCACTGGGACAGATTTGGATAGGGAGACATATAAACAACAATATCTCAATTGTTTTTGAAGTTAGATCTCCCAAAGTGAGGTCCCAGCAGGAACCATAAATGGGTTCTCCAATTCTGAGGATGGAGTTTTACCCAGATCTTAGATTTATAGTCTGCTTCCAGTGTGAACAAAGGGGAACTAACAAGATAACTTTGACTTCTCAATTGCTCATTTTCTGGCCCGTTAAAGAAACAGCAGAGGTGGGACAAATTTGATAATGAAACCTGTACTCCCCAGAACTGGGGGAATGCAAGATAATCTTATGACGATTTCAACTGTGGAAGTGATAACTAATTAAACTATGAATGGCATAATATACCATCTTTCCTCACTTGCCTTAGTCATTGCTTGCTAAATGAGCAGGGATTAAACTTTTTCACTGACAAGTTTCCTTTCTTCCTTTTGCAAGTTTATGAGGGATTATCTAATAGAACCAGCCAGTCTAAGCTTGACTATGCTCCCAGAACTGTTCAAAGGAAATTCCTTCTATCCCAGTAATACAAAACGAAAAGCAGGAAGAGGATCTACCACTCACTAGAGGAACCCACGAGTGAGATGGAGATTGTGTCTCTTTTCTTGTCATCAGAAATTCTCACCAAGAACATCTCAAGAGAGAAATAAATTAAAGTGCTTCATTCCAGGAGGTCCTCTGCATTGCTGTCCATTCTTACAGGGTAAGAATGGTAGAGCCATCCTGGAGTAGCCAGGCACCATCAGTAGGCAGGAGTGAGGCTACCGGTAGCCATTCTATCAGAGAGATGGTGCAGCTGTAGCATGCATGGGGGAATAAAGAAAGAGAAAAGTCAGACCACACTAGAGGGGTTTTGTGGGGGAATCTCTGGAGCAACCATGGATTATGGCAGACCTGGGTTTGAAAAACAAGATTTTTAAGAATTCTTACTCTGGTTTGCTAATATACACTTTAATGCTCTTAAAGAGACAAATAATGATAAGAAGTACCTTGTGATTTTTTTTTGTTTGTTTATCAGAATGTGAAATTTTGTAATGACTCCATGCAGAAACCAAGCCTAGTGAAGCCCTAGAACATATTCAAGTTATCCAAACATCCCTTCTAAAGACATCCAATACTGACCACACTCAGTCAGCAAGGAGGGGGTTATTCAGAGGTTTGGTGAAAATTTCTTTCAAATCAAACCATAGCTGGAGATGTTAACCAGGTAAACTCAGAGCCAAACCAAACCAAAATATTGTTAGTGCTCAATAAATATTAAACTTGGAAAGGAAAATATATGCCTTCATAAATCCCTGTTAGAAATGGTCCATTCCTATACCTTTCATGTGTAAATGTGAAAACACAAACCCAAAGAAGTAAATGATTTGTACACATTTGATACCCATTGTCCCAACTTAGACATCAGCCAAAAAAGGTTTCCAGAAGACTTTTCACTTTTAGCAAAATTTTTACAAAACCTCCTCTACTTCTCCCTACACTTCTTTTCCCTGTTAACTTCCTTCATTCTTCTAGAAAGCTAAATATTCTGAATCTTCTTTAGTGGATGAGCGGTCCTTTAAAAAGTTTATTCTCTGTGAGTAAATTTTAATTCCTCAACAAAATTTGCAGCAAGTTCAAAACATAATCAAATGTGACCTTTCATTCTTAGCATTTATCTCTGAAGTTTCACCTTTTTAACATTTTAAAATGAATTGTAATCCTGATTCATGTGCCTGACTGACAGAATGGAAACTATAGTTATCCAGCAAATGAAATGATAAATCTAACGAAATGATAAAGACTATGCTGGATCCTAATATGGACCCCAGAATCAGAGGGCCAATAAAACTTTTTCCATATAAGCAATAAGGCTGTTTTGCTCTCTAATCATTTGTGTGTTCAGTGGAATAGCACTTTTAATTTTCTTCAAGCACTTTTCCTTCGCATTCAAGACTTTGCTAATTGCTTGTGCAAGGGGCCTAGCTTTCAGCCTATCTTGGTTTTCACCATGCCTTCCTCACTAAGCGTAATCATTTCTAGCTTTCGAATTAAAGTGAGAGATGTGTGACTCTTCCTTTCATTTGAATACTTAGAGGCCACTGTAGGGTTATTAATTGGCCTAATCACAATATTTTTTGTTGTGTCTCAGGGAATAAGGATGCCCAAGGAGAGGGAGAGAGATGGGGGGACAGCCAGTCGGTGGAGCAGTCAGAATACACACAATATTTATTAAGTGTGCCATCTTATAAGGGCGTGGTTTGTGGCACCCCAAAACAAGTACAATAGTGACATCAAAGACCGCTGATCACAGATAACCATAACTACAATAATAATCAAAAAGTTTGAAATATTGTGAGAATTACCAAAATGTAACACAGAGACACTAAGTGAGCAAACCCTGTTGAAAAAGTTTCGCCAATAGACTTCCTCAACGCAGAGTTGCCACAAGCCTTCAATTTATAAGAAACACAGTATCTGCAAAGCGCAATAAAGTGAAGCACAATAAAACACAATAAAAGTACAACCTTCTAGCCTCTTCTTCCACATTCTCTGTGGTTTTTTCATTTCAAAAATGCCAGAATTTGTGCTGTTCCCAGAACTCATTACACTGTTTCAATCTCCATGTCTCTGTTCCTGCTGTCCCCTCACCTGGATTACTCTAGACTGTTGCAGTGGCTTCAAATGATCACTCATGTCTAGTTTTCCTTTCCTTCTGGGCATAGGAGAAGACTTTACCACTCTGCATCCCCTTGTAGTTACATGAGGCCATGCAACTAGCTCTGGTCAATGGATTATAAGCAGATTCTGGAAATGTCTGATACAGGAGGATTACACATCTCTGTGTAGCATGTTTTCAACTCTGTTCAATATGTTGTGGACAGAAATGACATATTTATTTAGTGGTGATTAAATGGGGCTTTTAATTGACAGTTCCATACTTTCCAGCCCTCTTGTGAAAGCATATATTGCAATGGAGCTTCAATAAAATCAATGCAGACTAGAATCTGAGCAACCTCAGGATATACCACTGCTCTGGAGAATTCATCAGACCCATAATAGGTGTTGTGTAAGCAAGAAATATAGTGTTTTTTAAGCCACTGAGATTTGGGGGGTGGTTTGTTCTTATAGAGTAGTCAATTCCTTCCTGCCTGAAAATAAAACATAGCTGTCTTCCCCTGTTCTGAAACTTCATAGGCTGAGTTAGACGCCTGTGCTGTGATCATTTCAGAATTTAATGCCAACATCCATACTTTCTGTTCAGGAGTATAACAGCACCTTTTCAGTCTACAAGATCTTTCTGTGGACATGTCCCCAGTTTGAGGACAGGCACATATGATGCACCCAAAGTCAATCAATGCAACACATTCTCAGTGATTGATTCAAATGTGGGTAACTGATTAAACAATTCTAAACAGCATGAATCTCAAAACTCCTTCTCGTAATGCTGGGATAAAAATGTTTTCACCTTATTAAACTATTTGTAGCTGAAAGGAGATAGCTCTGTAGCTACTGGAAGCCTTTTTGTTGCCATGAGTGATGTCCATTTTAAAATCAGAGGCAACACAAGTGAAGTCAAGTCACATTACAGAGAGAATTATATTCCTACTATATTATCGGACTTTCTTACAAAGCCATGCCTAAAACCAGCCCCACTTTTGGACTTTCTCTTATGTGATTCAGTAAGTTCCTCTTTACTTAAGCCGACTTGGACTTAGTTTTCCTATAATTTTTATTCTAAAAAGCATTAATGGCAGAGATTCTTCCTTTAGTAATCAGAACACCGTGTATTTTCTGCTATCAGAGGATTTAAAGTGCAGTTTATTGTATGTTCAGATGCTTGTATCTCCCTCTAAAATATGTTTCCTGAGGCCACAGTGTCCGTCTTATTTGATTCTTATAGCTGATGCCTGGCTTACAGCTGATGTTTAATGAGTGGCTATTCAAATTACCTGAACCGAGCAGGGAACATAGTATGTTTGGGCATTAGCAGGGGGTCTCTGGCTCCAGTGGAGTCAGCGGGCAGCCAGACAAAGAAGGCTTCTAGCAAGGTCGTCAAAGAGAGGGATGCTCAAAGCAAGCATCACAGATTTTCCAACATTTCTTGGAGCCATTTTGATATTTTAGCAGAAACTGGGGTTGCTTTGCAGTTTTTAGACTATTTAAAAATAGTCTAGTCTTGCCTTGCCAGAATTCTATCACCTATGTTTGAAGAGGCCACCTCAGGTCGAGAAGAATCATACCCTTCCAACACAACATGAGAAGAAAGAATGGAATAGATACAACAACATGAACGGAATAGATACAACAACATCAGAATTGTTTTCTCTGAGAGGCCAAGACGAAAATTAAGATATATTCTGTATTTAAGAAAACTGCTTCTTAAAATACTCTTCAGCAGGAAATGGTTCAATGTCTTTTCTCTGCTCAGGTCTTCCTTATGGTTAAAGCTAATCCACATTGAGGGCTTGGTAAGACACCATGAATGATGCTCTCTCATTACCTGTCACCTCAGGGATAAGGCTCTTTGGAGCATGACACAACACATCCTCCCATTCTCAACCTGAGTCACCGTCACTTTTCTCTTTTTGACCTTTTGCAGGAACTGCGGGGACATCATTCTTGACTGACACTGATGCTGCCAGGCAGCTTGCTCCCAAGGACGGCACCCGCTGGCTCTTTGGCTGTGACTAACACCCAGGGCTTTCTTCTATCAGGGAAAAAATACTATAAAAGAAAATGCTGACAATTACTGTAGTGGAATAAATATGATGGTTTAACGCCAACCACTATACTGCTGCTGAATGGCATCCTTCCCATTTTCTGCCAGGACTTTCTCTTTCTTCTTTTAAATAATCATTGTATTTTACTTTTTAAGCTTTTTTTCTTTTTAGAATTTTTGTATCTTCTTCGAAACATAGGAATTATTTATCAAACTTCATTGCCAATTTATTAAATAATATTATAACCAAGGCTTTGCAGTAAATTATAACATTTCTCAAAGTATGGTCCATGGAGCTTGAATTTCAAAGTTACCTGTATCATGTGTTTAAAAATGGGAATATGGGCATCTCACAAAAACCACTGAGTTTCTGGGAATTTCCTTCTTAATCAATAGAGCATGTGATTTTTTTTAAGGCAAAACAAAGTTTGAGAACTACTAATCTACTGTCTTATTTTGTATTAGGCACTGTGCCTCATATCGCCAGGAATATCAAAGTGAAGTGAGGGTCATCTTGAATGGAAATACTTTCTCAGAAAAACAGGCATAACACCATTAAAAATCAACAATATCCTCCTTGCAAAATGCTATGAAGATCAGAGCTATTAGGAGTATGTATACTAAGTCTCTCCATTGGAGTATCTGTAGTAGAGTAGATATTCAACAAAGTATTACATTTTATTATTTAGAATATGACTCTATAAATTTTAGGATATTAGCCTACTGATCACTTATAAGTAGCTTGTTTAGATTTTCTATTATATCAAAATTATTGGCATCCTTAATATTTTATAATCATTTAAGATAATGTTATTTTAATTAAGTAGAATTTTTGCACAAAGATAAAATGGATTAATTTCTCTTACTTTCTCATGCCATCAGGCGAGTCTTCTACCAAATGTCTAAATTGTGTTAATTAACATTCAGGGAACTGGAATTACTAATACCAGTAGGTATTTAGACATGGTCCTTGCTCCCACTCAAGTTTTAAAGACATGTAAAACCTCATGAAATAATTACATAACTCAGTAATACGAAAAGAATATCTATGCATAAAACTTCAGAGTTTCACATTTAATTTTTAAGCCTGAGAGGTAATGGACTAGAAGGTACAACAGAATTATAGGGTATTCACAGACGATTATGAGGGTGAAGCAAGGGCATTTGGAGTGGATGGACTGAGGGGACCAAATAAATTATTTACCAAAGAAAACAAAGGAAACAAGTCCTGAGACTGTTGGTCTTATTCTATTTTGGAAAGTCAGATTCAGTAATGACCTATGAAATATCAGGCTGAACAACTGTGTTGATATTTATAAGAAGTAGTGAACTTCTCTGTGAGACACTGAAAACCAAACTAAACCAAATGTGAGTTATAAAACAATAGAGGCTGGTCAAAGTAGACAGCTTAAAGGTGCATCATCCAGATAAAGAATGAAATTTCCAAATTCACATCAGCAACAAGCATTATAATACCATCAGTTCATGCAGGTACAACCAAGTCAGGTTTTAAAATTCTCAGAAAGATAAACTGGGAATTCCCTGGCAGTCCCGTCGTTAGGACTCCACACTTTCACTGCTGAGGGCGCGGATACAATCCCTGGTTGGGGAACTAAGATCCTGCAAGGCACGCAGCATGGCCAAAGAATAAAATACAATTTTACAATTCTTTTACAATAAAATAAAATTCTCAGAAAGATAAATTAGAAGAATAAAAATTTAGATAGTAGCTTAAAAAAGTGGAAATATTTCCTAATAACTTTAAATGTTTATCATAGTTCTAAGTGTAATGTTAAAATCACAGTATTTTACCCTGGAGAAGTTTCAAACTATAGCACATTATACTGAAAAAAAAAATCTTGCAACTCTTTTTACTATTGGAATTGATCAATATGGAAACATACATCCAATACAGTCTCAAACTCAAAAGACACTCAGATCATCTAAGCTGCCATGGTACACACGACTGTGCAATTTTTGCACCTGGTCATAAATGTAGAATTTTTAACGATTTAAAAAATATATTTATTCTTTAAACTATTTTTTTTCAGAAATAGTTTTTCAAAACAAGATCTTATATTTTGGTGGTAGAGACCTAGGTCTTTGGCTTCAGATCTGGTTTAAGTTCTGCATTCACTACCAATGAGCTGTATGACTTGAAGTCACCTGACTATTCTAAATATAAGTTTATATGTAAAATGAAAACAACCCCCATAAAATTGTTCTGACAATTAAATTATCAACTTGGAAAGTGCTTTTCAGATAGGAAGCGCTCAATAAATGTTATCAAGTTTTAGAATCACATGCGATTAGATTGGAAGTTTTCAGAAAGAAAAAAACTATATATAAATATATACACACACTATAACATGCATATATATGTATATATGAAAACTCTGTTAAAAGAGTTTTTGTTTCATTAAAATAATTAAATCTGTCCCAATAATAGTTTATCAGTATTCTCAGATGCATTACATATCCTGATTCAAACACTGGCCTAAAGTTCTTAGAATGCTGATTGATTTCAGGTTGTTAAAACTTCTTTGTGGTTTGACATCTATTAATTCCAAGAGACTCTGATTGAGCATCTACAGTTATTATGTTTTTAGTTTCTCCTTTTATACTGTAGCTTTAGTGGATATTGACCAGGTTCTTTTGAGTACCTACTTAGCTAATAAAAGACTCCCTAGCAGTTTTCAGTGCACTTAGGTTCTCTAGGTACTATTTCAGGTACATGAGAAGAGCTGGAGATTTTACTTTTCATAAGAAAATGTGCAAGAAAGAACTGGACAAGGATATATTGTGGAAAAGGAGATACACTGCAATAGAAGTTAAAACAGAGTGACCCCCATGCCCAACCTTTATAGCTGTGTCATCATAAAGAAATAATTTATGCCCCGAGAGACCTGGTTTTCTTATCTAACTTATGCAAATCATAATAGTTTCTGTAGTTATTTCTTAGAGTTTCTTATGAGGAATGAATAACACAATGCATACTTAATATTGTGTATTTCAAATTAAATATAAATTGAACTTATTATAATGAATCTGTTTCTCATTTACCTTGGAAACATTTACTTGGCTTACGTTACACTTAATTGTCACAGCTGCCTTATAAGATGGCTCTTATTATCCCCTTTATAGATTTTTTTTTTAAAGGCTCAAGAAATTGAGTCACTTGTAATAAGTGATGAAGCAAGGCTTCAAACCAAAGTTTGTCTTACTCTGATGTCTGAGACCTTTACTTCAAGATCACCCCTCAGTAAGAGTTATGTTATAAGGGATAATATGTTCCTTTATACATTAGTGTAGAAACCAAAATTCAGGGCTTCGGTTGAGAATCTTGATTAGATTAATAGATTTTAATTGTAAAGGTTAGGTTTAAAAAGTATAATTCTTTTAAAAAGAAGCATATTGCAACACGCTAATATATTATCCTAGCATAGGTATTAGGAAGAAATCAGACTGATTTCACATCCTAGTTTAATCCCTAACTGCAGCACATTTTTAAGCTAATTGTTCTTGTCTTAAAATAGGTGTGGGTATGAATTAATGAGTTAATCCATATGAAGGAACTTAGAGGGCTAGATCTATAGTAAACACAGTGTAAATTAGCTAACGTGTTAATACTTACAGTAATGCCCTGTTCTGTGGAAAAAGATAAGTTTACCTATAAGGAAAAAAGGAAGTGGTAGAGATAATGATATATATTTAACATTTTATTGATTTTCTTTGGCATTCAAGAAAACTACACTTTCCATCTTCCTTTGTAGAGTGCTTGAGGACCACATGACAAAGTCCTGGCCAATGGAATGTTGGTGGAAGTTTGCTAAGCCACCACCAGATGCAGAGGTTTAGATACTGTGTGTGATCCTCCTACATTTTTAAGATGGACAACAAAAAAAGATGGAAGGATTCTACCTTGATCATGTCATTTTACTCCTACATTCAGTCATTACACATTTCTGAAAATATGGACATTTTTTATATAACCATCCTAATATAGTCCCCAGAGAATTAATGCAAATTCTTTGCTATCAAATAATACCCAGTACATAAAAACATTTTCGCAATTGCTTCAGAAAAGTACATTTACAGTAAGTTTGCCTGATTCACTATCCAAACAAAATCCATCTATTATAACTTGTAGCTACATGTCTCTTAAATCCTTTTAAATCTAGAACCTCCTCTTGCTCTTTATGCCACTGACTTAAAATTTCCTGTGGAATGTTATGCCTTCTGAATTTGTCTTTTTGCCTCTTTGCACTTTTATTCAAACTTGTTCTTCTATCCTCAGTATTTCCTGTGATAGTTAAATCAAGAAGCTTGATTAGATCTAGACTCTGACTTTGACAAGGCTACTGTAGTTGTTTCTGTGTGCTTCTTGCTGTTTTCCTTCAGGAAGCCCACAATATCTGGTAGCACTGATTTAGTGACACTACAAATGTTCAGTGGGTTGAGGGAGTGACAGCTATCCCTCTATTGTTGGTGTCATTCATTGATGACTGCTAGCTGAAATAAACAATCCATATTTCATGATACGGATTTTCTAATTTTATCATTCTTTCCACATTTACCAGCTGGAATTCCTTCCTTCATCAACTGAAAAACAGTTTCATATAGGACACACAAGATAAATGTAAAATTCTTTCTTTTTTAATTGCTGGTTTTCAAGAGGTAATTGGCCCTAATGTCTGCTAATGATATTTAATCAACTGTTGCTTGTTTGAGGCTTTTTCCATTTCTCTTTCATTTGTAGAGCATAACTATTAATTTATATACTCATATACTAAATATATTACATATTAAATGTTATACATTATTATTGCATGCTGTTTAAACCCCTTTGTAAGCAACAAAAGGTGTCCATTTGATTGACATGACATCTACTCATAAAATATTTCCTGAATGACCACAGGAAGAAGTTCAAAGTTGATGTTATCTTCCCCAGGAAAGTCAGTCACAAAAGGATGTATATGAGGCCTGGGTAAGACCAACATGCAGTTGTAATAAGAGAATAATATGGTACCATCTCTCTCAGCATTCATCAAACTACTGGTTTTTGTAGCATATGCTGTTGGATACTTTCATACCCAGTGTTTTCTGTGCTCATCTAACAAAAAAGCACTGATTAAAAAAGAAAATAACACTTGCTTTGATCATGCAGCTCTAGAAAAGTTAGAATACATTCAGCAATGACATTTATTATTAGCAGAATCCGCTGTAAATCAGAGATAAAGTTGACAAATTTCACAGGTTGATCAGTGGAAATATCAAGTGACTCAGTGTGTGATGGATTAAATGGGGGGCAAAATTAAAGTTATGCAAATTATTTCTATGCAGGGATTCTAATGTCAGACACAAAAAATGACTAGACATGTCTCGTCAAGAATAAAAATGAAGCTGACGCTGACCTATGGATTGGCTCCTACTTAGTTTGGGTGGCTGATGACAACAAGGAGTTGATAAACACAGGAAATACTGTTCTCGAGTGGGATTTTGACCAGGATTTAATTTCTATTAGTTGACACTTCATGAATGTACATCTGCAACACAGAGATAATTAGTGTTCATTATGAGAGGCAGAAGATGGTAAATGGAATGGTTTTAGAGTCTGAAATTTAGCTCAGCCTCATGCTAAATGTGTGACATTTGGTAAGACACCTTACTGAATGAACCTCAATTTTCTCATCAGTAAAATAATAATAATAGAAATATACCCACTGCCTGCCTCAAAAGGTTTTAGTAAGGCTCAACAATCAAAATTACAGAGCAAGCGAAAATGTCATTAATTAGGAATTAGTTAAATAAATGATGGTACCCTCTATGTGAGAATGTATCCAATGTTACAAATTATGACTTAGAAAACTATTTAATGACAGGAGAAAATTAAGATAATTACTGTAAATTTAAAAGCAGTTTAAATTATGTAAACTATATTTTTTTATAGAAGAAAAAAATTATAGAAGAAAAAAATTGTTATAGAAGAAAAAATTATGAATATATACATGGGAGTTAAAAAAAGATATATATCAGATATTAGTAGTGGTTATTGGTGACTCTTTTTTTATCCTTCATGTTTTTCTACCCTTTAAAATTTTAATTAGGAGCAACTGCACTGAAACCAGAAAAAAAGAAAAGAAAAAACAGAAATAGCCCAATGGTATAGCATACAGAAACAAGAAGCATATCCACACACATATAGACAATGATTTTTGACATGCAGCATGGTAGAGCACTTGGACAAAGAACGTATTTTCCACAAAATTGATACAATTGGTACCCACACCAAAAAAAAAAGAAAGGAAAAGAAAATGAAATAGGATTGCTACCTCATGCCACACATGAGAATCAATTCCAGAAGGAACAGAGACCTATACAAAAATTTTAAACAATAAAGCTTCTGAAATACAAGAAAATATTTTCATGTTATCAGTTCAGGTAAAGTTTTAAAGAAATGATTATTATATTTACGTATAGTAAAATTCATAGAGTTTATCTTTCAAAGTATATACTGGATGTGAAAAAGCAAGACCTAGTTTGAGGAAATAACACATGAAAAAACAAAGGGCTTTTAAACAGACCATATAGAGACTTCTCACAAATCACTATGTATAAACAGAAACCACAGTTAAAGAAAAGGGTAAAAAATCATTGAAAGATATTTCACAAAAGAGAAAAATCAAATGGTGCCTAATCTTGTGAGGAATCAGAGAAAAGGAAATTAAAATTAACATTGATTAATTGATTAATTACTGTTGGCTAGCATTAAAAACCTGATTATGTCAAGTGTTAGGAAGGATAGAGAACAGTGGAAATTCTAACATTCTACAAGCAGACATGCAACCCTTCGACATTATTTAAGGAAGCTGAAGATACCCAGAAAAATACACTCCTAGGCATACCACCTCAAGAAACTCACACAAGTGTACCCAAGAAAACAAAAATTAAAATGTTCATATAAACATTTTTTTCTAATTGCCAAAAACTGAAAATAGTCCCTTGCCCATCAACTGTAGAAAAAATAAACATATTGTAGAGAACTATCCAGCAATACAGTATACTCAGAATCACCAGTGAAAAAAATAAAATGATATGATTCAGAAGATCATATTCTATTTCCAATATTACTTATTTTTCCATAAAAGTACAGAGGATAATAGTGTATTGTTTTAAATAGCTTATCAATCAGCTAAATCAAGTTTCTGATCATTATACATAGCAGAAATTATATTTTAACTATTGGAGAGAAAGGAATATAAACACCAAATATTTTTATGTGATAAATAATATATATAATACATATAGATACATAAATAACATTTTATGTAAATTACACATATCTAACCATTAAGGCTGCAATTCAAGTGGGATATATTCACCTTCAAGAATCATACTAACTCACTTTAATCTTTTCAATCAATTCATCATTTATCCTAATGTCACAATTAATTCAAAGTACAGTAAAAGAGACTGTTCATATTTGAAAGCAATTATTCCTTCCCTTCTTGACTTCATCATATTATTTCATGGGTGTTTAAACACAAGCTACAACTGAACAGACTCACTCACAAAAATCCCTTTCTCCATCTGTCCCTGGATCTTATAGGGGAGGATACTGCAATATAGGCAAAAGAATATCATATCAATTGTTGTTTATAGATAGCTAGCATTAAGGGGAAATTAGTAGATCATCTCTTGGTAGAAACTCAACATTTTTTTTTTTGCGGTACGCGGGCCTCTCACTGTTGTGGCCTCTCCCGTTGTGGAGCACAGGCTCTGGACGCGCAGGCTCAGCGGCCATGGCTCACGGGCCCAGCCGCTCCGCGGCATGTGGGATCTTCCCAGAACGGGGTACGAACCCGTGTCCCCTGCATCGACAGGCAGACTCTCAACCACTGCGCCACCAGGGAAGCCCCAAACTCAACATTTTTAGAGGTTTTCCTACTGTGAATGCACACTGTGCAGAAGAATACAAAGCCTGATGCTAGGAGTCTAATAATTGAGAGATGCAGAGGAACTGAAGGAGGAAGGGAAAAAAATGCTTGAGTCACAATTCAGATACTCATTTGCTTTGTTTTTAGATAATATCTGAATTTCAGGTAGGGGCATGGGGAAAAGAAAGAGCTCACGCCCTCTAGAATTTGAGGCCATTTAATCCACCAAGTTTTAAGAGGGAGATGGTATCTAACAACCCATTCACACTCTCTTGTAACACATAGTTTTTTGTTCAATTTATGATTCTGAAACACTAAGGATATTGATCAATGGATTCCAGACTCACTGGAATCAATCTAACATTTCTCTCTTATATATAAACATATATATGTATGTTTCTGTATATGTTTATACATACACGTGCATATACGTATATATGGCACACATGAGAAAGAACAAAAGTGTCAGGATTTTTAAATGATGAAATTGATGAAATTAGTTTATGTATGCTATTACTCATAAGGGCTTTTATTTTTTTTTTTAGCAGGAAAACTTGCTAAGGCCATAGCTTAACATTTTACAGAGTTGTCCTATCATTTAATGCAGTTTCACCAGGAAATCCTTCTATTTCGTAGGCCTGGGGCTTTCTGAAACCAATACATTTATAAAAGGTAAAAATATATCTGTAAGCAAATACTATCTACTGTTAGTGTGCTTAAGTGTATCAAGTCTAAGAACACAGATCTGGATAAATCTCTGTAATGCCCACTGGCATATTCTCAAGTTAAGAACATTACTCAGTGGACTCACACATCCCCAGAAGTACAACATATTATCTGAAACTCACCGTTTGACACTCAGAGTACATTAAGGTAAACAGCTGCTATGCCTTGGGTGGTGGTTGTGGTGGTGGTGTTTTTCCGTTCCTACTACATTTTGGGCCACTGAACTCTTCAAAAAGACTTGCTCCTCAGCATCAGGATCTGTCATTCCTTAGAGTTCATCTTGGTGTGTTCTTAGGATTTCTGTTTTACAGTCATGCCTTCACTTTCACCAGACCATTACTAAAACCACTGTAAGCCATCAAATCCTTTGAGTTGTTCTTAAATAAATCAGATACAGCAAGCTATCCCTGCAGTTTTCTTTTCTTTCCTTTCCTTTTTTTTTTTTCTCATGGTGCCTCTGGCTGCTTAGCTGTCTCAGTTTTGCAGTAACTCTCCTCTTTGCCTGTCTCAGAAATATAAGGAAATTTACAAATTTCGTGAAAGATGCAGGTTTTAATCAGCTTTTGTTATTTTTAAGGTTTAATAATATTTTGTTATTTTAAGGTTACTTTAATGTACCATTAATGAAATTTTGAAATTTAAAGAACTAACCCTACTTTAACAAAATCTACCTCTCTAAAATAAAGTTACTTTACTTCCATAGTATCTTTAAAAAAAAATTTATCTTTTTTTAAATTTTTGGCTGTGTTAGGTCTTCATTGCTGCTCATGGGCTTTCTCTAGTTGTGGCGAGCAGGGGCTACTCTGTTGTGGTACGCGGACTTACTGTGGTGGCTTCTCTTGTTGCAGAGCATGGGCTCTAGGCACGTCAGCTTCAGTAGTTGTGGCTCGCGGGCTCAGTAGTTGTGGTACATGGGCTCAGTAGTTGTGGCTCACGGGCTCTAGAGCACAGGCTCAGCAGTTGTGGTGCACAGGCTTAGCTGCTCTGCGGCATGTGGGATCTTCCCGGACCAGGGCTGGAACCCATGTCCCCTGCATTGGCAGGCGGATTCTTAACCACTGCACCACCAGGGAAGTCCCTTCCATAGTACCTTTTCTACTGTAACCTCTATATGGAATATATGACTTCAATATCACTTTATCTTCAGTTTTGTTTTCCACTTAATAACATCAAATCATAAAGATTATTTAATTTTGGGGGGTAGTCCTCATAACTGTAAATTGAATAGCTAAATAAAATTCTATCAGAATTACCTTAATTCAAACATTTTATTACTGTGAGACATTTGAATTATTCTGGGTTTTTTTGGCAATTATATATGTATTCCATTATTTATCTGCACATAAAATTTTATACTCTGAAATTATTTCCTTGTTATAAATTCTCAAAAATGTGGTTGCTAGATGAAAGTACATGAACTTTATGATATTTATAATTTATGAATCTGTGCTAGTAACTAACTAGGAGAAGCTCCTCTCTGACTCCTTCATGTTCTTGTTATAGTTCTGACAGTCGTTGATATGAGTCAGGGATAAATTGGCTCCCAAGAGATACTATCGGAGATGGTAGTAAAGGCTGACAAAACCAGGGTGAAGAGAAAGATCTTAAATGGTACATTCTCCTTAGATTAAATCTCTTTGGATTCCTGGTCTAGTCGGATTTTTCTCATTTGGAAGCTACTTCCTTTGGAGACTTTGTTATCCCTTGAGTTTTGTTTGGTCAAATAGAGGTTCCAGTGCCTCTTTTCTTTGGATGAAGTCACCCACTCTCTTCCTGTATTTGGAAATTCAGAGAAGCAGTGGCCTTCCAACTTGATATAGCTTTATGTCAGAAGAAAACAGTAAGTGAAATAAATGAATTTGACTAATTGCCCTAGTCTAAGAGGAGGCAAATTTTTTTGTACATAGTTACAGTAAATATTACAGGCTTTGTGAGCCAGGATGTAAAATCTAAGATACTATGTAGGTACTTATATAACAAGAGAGAAAACAAATTTCCACTATTTTTGTAATTGATGGAATTCAAAGTATTTATAATTGTACATTTTTTGTTGTAAAAAAAAGTCCAATAATGAGAAGAATTGAACAATTTTTGAAAAATATTTTGCTTATTTGTTCTTTAAAGTTAGTATTCCTTGTGATCAAACTGATTTTAAACATTCACCTGTTTAAAAAAAAAAAAATCTTAGCTCAGAGGCCATAAAAAAACAGGTAAAATCTAGATTCGGCCCGCAGACCTCTGTTCTAGTCCTTTAGGAAAAAAACTGTTGTTTTCTGTTCCCTTGTCTTGTTTCCCTTTGAGATCATTAGTCCATAAAAAAGGTATGGGCCTAAAAGAAAGGAATAAAAGCTAGATTTTAGTCTTTCCCTCAAGACTTTGTTCTTAAGAAAAAAGGATGTCTTCACTCTCCTGTAGAGATAAGATCAACTGGGTTTTTATTTAAGAGATTATTGCTTTTAATTCTACTTATATTCATTGACATTTAGGTTTAAGTGAAATAGGGATAGGGTTAGAAGCTACCTACTCACACGTCTGATAGAAAATTCCATAACAATGATTTATCACAATCAATTACCTCAGAGTTAAATAATCATCAAAAAAAGGAATACAAATAAGTTTATGATTGTTCTAAAATTAAAAACTTTTATTGCCTTTGCATGTTTTAACTATTTAATATTAAGGCTGATTTTTAAGTATATCATAAAATCTCAAATATCTTAACTTCTTAACCTAACAATATTGTGAAATAGGCAAGGAATTTCAATGTACATTTCAGAAATGAAAGATTTAGCCTCAGAGAAATCTTACTCTCAGATAACGCGGAGTTAAAAGCAAGAAAAAAGAAATTAACACATTCCCTCACGGAGGTTGGTCATTCCATGAGATGTTTTGCAAGACTGATGGCCCTTTTACTTTACTTCCTCACCGCCTCTTCCTCTCTATTCTGCCTTTTTACTTTACTTCCTCACCGCCTCTCCTTCTCTGATTCTATAAAAGAAACTGGCATCCAGACCCAGATAAGATGGTTTTTCAGAGATACTAGTCTGCCATCTTCTCGGTCTGCTGGCTTTCCGAATAAAGTTATATTCCTTGTCTCAAAAAAAAAAAAAAAATAGTGGAAGCTAGACATCAAATTGAGTCTTCATGCTCCCACATTCTGTATAACAAAGAATTGATTGTATTTTCTCAATTCCTAGTTAATAAATTAAATTATTTGAAACATTTGGTGTTTTAGTCAAGTTTCTCCCAAGAAACAGAAAACAGAACCAAGAGGATGTATGTATGTATCTATCTATCTATCTCCCTATTCATTTGTCTATCTATAAGAAATTTATTATAACGAATTAGCTGATGTTATTATGGAGGCTGAAAAGTTCCTAGATCTGCAGTTGGCAAAATGGAGGTTCAGAAGAGCTCGTAGTATAGTTCCAGTCTGAGTCCACAGTCTTTAGAACCAGGAGAACCAATGGTGTTAAGCTCTGACCTGAAAGCCCACAGGTTTGAGACCCAAGAAGATCTGATGATTTAGTCCAAGTCCAAAAGCCAGAGAGGACCTACTTCCCAGCTCTTGCAGTCAGGCAGGAGAAGCTCCCTCTTACTCAGCCTTTTTGTTCTATTCAGGACTTCAATTGATTAGATGAGGTCCATGCTCATTAGGGAGGACAATGTTTTATTCAGTCTACTAATTCAAATGGAAATCACATCTAAAAATACTGTCACAGAAATATGCAGCTTACTGTTTGGTCAAATATTTCGGCACCCCCTAGCTCAGTAAGATTGACACATAAAAAGAGCCACCTCTGTTGGCTAAACTTATGATAAATATTTGATTATTTCATCTCATCAATTATGGGTAGGTGAAATTCAAAATGCATTCTAAGAAATATTCATAGAATTCTTCTTGTAGAGTTGAATATACTGTACCCAGTGATGTGTATAGTCATGACCAGATGAACACAGGGGTTAATCCCCATAAAATTTATAGTTGGCCTTCTGTATCTATGGTTCCTCTGCATCCACAGTTTCAACCAAACATGGACAGTGTAGTACTGTAGCATTTACGATTGAAAATCATCCGTGTATAAGTGCACCTGCACAGTTCAAACTCGTGTATTGATAGTTCAAGGGTCAACTGTATATGTGATTACAGATTCCCTGCACTTGTTTAACTCTCCATATTGTCTTCTCATGATGACATAATGTTTACAATAGAGAAAATAAGTAAACATATTTTATACAGTTTGAGATAGAATAACAAGTGCTAGTGTGTACTGGGAGAAAAAAACTATACACTTAATAGAATTGATGGAGACTTCAAAAGGTCAAAATATAGAGCCTGAACCTTTAGGATAAAAAACCTAGCATTTAGAAAGGTTTTATTTGGAGGGTAAGGGAGAGTTGCCTCAAAATGGAAGGGAAAAAGTTAGAAGTATTTTTTGGTATTAGGCACATAGAAGAATATCCTTCTCAGTGTGTAAGGATATTTGCTTAGTGGCTCAGTAGAAGGGGAATTAACAGAATCTAAGAAGAGATATAAATAAAAAAGACAGTAATTAGTGTAAGTGCAGATCTAGAAAATCACTTACTCTCCTATCTACTTTTTTGTTCTGGATTGAATTAGTACACATCAATGTTCCTCATAGCCACGTATATGGTAGGAAATTAACCACAATTTGAGTAAAAATCTCCCAAGCTTTAAAAAAAATTAATTTTTAGTTTTATTTTGAATTTCTTTAAAAGAAGATGTACCCTTTTCAATGATAATAAAAGTAATAGATCATATCAGACAAAAATGTGTATAAAATCATTCCTAAAATAGTTACTAACTCACGTTTAAATGCAAGTATCCTGTTATATAACTTTATATTTCATTTTTCTATGAAATAATATATAATATATATATTTATTCAATATGAAATAACTATTTACAGTCATGTGCCAAGTATATACAGAGTGCTTACTAGGTGTCAGGCACTGATCAATGTACAAGGGATAGAGCAATGTAGAAATCGAAGAAGACACTGCCAGTATGAAACTGAAATTCTAGTCAGGGAGATCAAAAGAGAAAAAAAAGCAATAAATGCATAGGGTAATTCAGACTGTGATCAGATTGTGATATGAATAAAATAAATATGGTGATAATATAGAAACTTACTCTCAGAGAACAATGGCTAGTGGAAATGCAAATTTAAAAAAAACATAATTTTAATATAAGTTAAAAGAAGAACCATAAGAACTCAGTGATTGATGAAATACGAAGGCTGAAAGAACAGGAGGGTTTATGTGTATCCCTCAGGATTTGAGGTTTGCTCAAGAGGTTAGATGATGGAGCTACACTTTAAAGATATGAGAAAGACCGTGGAGGAGAAGCTTGGGGCAGTGAAAACAGAAATTAAGAGTTCTTTGATTTAAGATGCCCACTAGATATTAAAGTGGAGAATTTGAATAAAAGATATGCAAGACCGAAACAAAAGGGAGGGACTAAATTGTAAGAAGTATGTGATTCATATTTAAATAAGTGCCATTTAAGAAGATGATGAGATCAACTAAACAAAGTACAGATCTTCCTCAGCTTATGGTGGGTTACATCCTGATATACCCATGGTAAACTGAAAATAGTCAAAAATGCATTTCATACACCAAACATCATAGCTTACCCTTGCCTAACTTAACAGTGCTCAGTACACTTACATTAGCCTAGAGTTGGACAAAATCATCTAACACAAAGTCTATTTTATAGTAAAATGTTGAATATCTCCTGTAGTTTATTGAACCCTGTACTGAAAGTGGAAAACAGAATGGTTGTATGGGTAAATAATGGCTTTAAGTGTATCAGTTGTTTACCCTTATGATCATGTGGCTGAGCATGTGGTCACATCGCTAGCCTGGGAAAAATCAACATTTAAAATTCAAAGTACAGTTTCTACAGAATTCCTATTGCTTTTGCACCATAATAAAGTTAAAAAAAATGTAAGTCAAACCATCCTGAGTCGGGGACCATCTGTATAGCTAAGTGTTATATAAAACACTTTTATGTACTTCTTGTTTCCATAAGGAGTTTCTCTAGATGCATTCCTGGATTCTCTCCATCCTTTGATCATTACTCCTTAAGGAAATGTGAAAAATATATCTGCATTGTAAATCTGGAGAGTGGACATGTTCATCTCAACTGCAACAGTTCCATTCTTTTGGGAGGATGACTCTCAACAAGGAGTTCTTCTCTGCTCCTCCATTCTATAAATCTTATCTTGACCAGACTCCTGACAAATTGGACTCCATATCAGTATCATCATTATATAATGGCCTTTACATTAACTTTCTGTTATGTTTTGTTCCCTGTTCAGACCCACCTGAAGAAGAGGTGGGCTGTTGATTGAGCGAAGTCTTAGAAAGCTGTCAAATCAAAATTAATTCTAAAGAGCTTATGACTGAGTTGGAGAGATGAAGCATGAATACATGAGAAGATAAAAGGATATATTCAAGAGTTTTTTCAAAGAAGTACATGTTTTCTGACAGGAAACTAGATCACATGATAAATGCTGGAAAAGTCTCAACCGGGTGAAGACCACAGGTGACTGGATGAACCACTCTAGGAAAACAAGATTGAGGAGAGCATGGAAGAATGAAAAGGATCTGTATTGGCAAAAGAGAGTAGGGTGAGAGAAATTATATTAAAATATGTCAGGAAAATACAAAGTCAGTATCATCACCTCTGTGATTTTGACCTTTGCTTTTTCCCTTATCCACTTCTTCATCTTACCCCTGAGAGTAACAAGACATGCTCATCTCTTTTTGCTCATTTTCCAATTGTCTAGAAACACTGAGTGAAGGGTAAAGCAAGACATATTAGACTTACAATAACCTGTGCTCTAATTACCTGTTCAGTCCTATTCCCTGGTATTCTCCTTTTCATTATTTTATTTGCTCATTTCATTCATTTATTCATTCATTCAGTTAATGAATCAGCCAATGTGCATTTATTCAATGGTTACTGAACATCAGCTATCTTTGGGGCTCTGATGACACTATAGTAAAGAAGACAGATGCAGGTATGCCTTTGTGAAGTTACAATCAATCAGAGAAGACAAACATAAAGCAAATTATTTCAAATAGCCAATAACTGCTGTTCTATCTAGAAACCATGAATTGAGAGTATAGGTTTGGGATACAGAAGATGGCTCAGTTTAGCTGAACACAGGGTTATTTATTTAATTTTTCATTCATAAAATGTTATGTTCCTTTACAAAACATGCCAAACACTTTGCTAAGCTCTCAGTGTAATTGGGTATAACTTCAGAAAAAGCAGAAATTCTTAAAAGGTAAGAATTTTAAAGAGAATTGAATGCCAAGTGTCTGGATATCAGGTTTATACCCAAAAAGATCACCTCGGTTTTAGACAAAAGTTTGTGAAATTTCTATTAATCATACTGATATTTCTGGATAGAAGATAAGATAAATGTATTATCTGTTAGGGATAATGCCTGTATTTTCACTGATCAGGAAAATACCCTAGAATTTTGTACCTTAAGGAAAAAAAAACACATAATAATCATTTAAAAAATACCAAATAGCAGGGTGAGCATATTTTCTTTCATCTTTTCAGCCATTTCAAAAATAAGATTGTAAATAATTGTGTGGTTACAATGAACTGTGTAGCACAGTATTGAGATGCAGGAAACACTTGTCTTCCAATACAGGTTCCTGGGGAGTCCCACTTCTTACGACTTATTTGTATTTGTTGAAAAGGACAGAAACTTTGAATTTAAGTGAAGAATAAAGGCCTCTAGCTATGAGTTATTGTGGAAAAACTGCTCAATTAGTGAATATCTCCCTCAGGTCCCTTCAAAAAGGAAACTCTTCTATCAAAAAGTTATTTGATATGGGAAGCTGCTTTTATTTTAGGAGAGGGAGATAGAAGACCTTCAGTAGAATAACTTAGTCTTTATACCTCTTTTTTCCTTTCTTCTTTACTTTCTTTTCTTTTCTTTCTTTCTTTCCTCTTCCCTCCCTTCCATTAGGCTGTAGTACACACACACACACACACACACACACACACACACACACACACACACGGAAGAAGAATGGAAAAAGTTTCATATTTCCCTTCCTCATCACCCCCGTTTCTTATTAACCTCACCGAACCAGAAAGCAAACAAGCAAGGCTCTAATAAGTTCTCCTTTTGGAAAATGAACATGCTGAGATTCAGAACCAAACCATTTAAAATGTACATTTGCTATCTATTAATTGTGTGGACTAAAGTCACCACAGTATAGAGATTGCTTCCCTATGATAGTAGTAGAAGAAATTATTGTGTTGGGGGGTGATATCAGCTGTAACCCATTTCCAGAGGGTACCCAGAGAGGCTCAGGATGTCTGCTGTAGAGAAATAGAGATGCTAAGAATCTAAACAGGAGGCTTGTTCCCTAGAGCCACGGAAAGAAGCTCAGGCCAGCACTTGAACACAGAGCTACAGAAGGCTGACTTTGACTGGAGGCTTGGATTGGTCTAATGAGTATCCAGTTGGGAAGATAAGGTGGATGTTTAGAGTTTCTTAATCTGTTTTCACTCAGGCAACATGAAAGCTCTCCATGTGTTTGTGGCACTGTAGTTAAGTGTAAGGGCTATACACAGCATGAATAAGATTGAATTTATCAGAATCCTCTACGATAAGTGTATAGAGTCACTTTTCACTTCAGAACCCTTAAAAAATATGACTGTTTTTTATACCCAGAGCTGTGGAACACATTCTTCCCCCAGTGCACTGAAATTGTCATGAAGCTATATAATCTACTGGTTTTCACAAATGAGTGATCCTCAGGTTGTGGAAATTTTGAGATTAAGAAAAGTCCTCTTTACTGAATAAAACTTGATAAAAAGAACCAACAATGTAAAACGGGCTAAGAAATTGAATTCAATCTGGTCACTTATATTTACTTTATACTTGATTATAAATAAATAAACGTAAGTCTACAAGTTATTTATCTTTGGGTGAAATTATAAGAAAATAGAAACCAAAAGTCACAATGGTATTTAATTTTGAAAATGGATAGTCTTATTGAGGAAAGGACTTGGAAATTTATACTACTAAAATGGAGATGAGATGCTTGGGTAATATTTATATTCCAATTGTCTCAGGGGCTCAAGAAATGAAGACTATTAATTAGATTGGCCAAAGGTTTTATTTGAGTTAAAATTTATATCCCCACCTTGTAATCATGTTCACAATTCTTTCAATGTTTCTTAAGTAATGGAATGAAACTCTTTGAGATATGCAACAGTTTATTGAGATTACCATTTGAACTCTCAAGAGTTTGTTTTAATCTTCTATTACCCACACAATTGGTAAAAGACATTTATTTTAGAAATCACATTTGTTACAATATGCTTAACATGGAAAGTTTGTTTGTTTAAATGTTATAAGAATTTGGATATACTCGAGCTATAAAATGAACCCGTTAGGCTTATGGACATTAATCTAACGTTTAAGACCTCTATGGCTTTGTTTATTAATTCCACCTCTATAAATACAGTGTTAAATCTCTTTAGTAAGAAAACAGTCTTGGTTTTCACTTCAAAAGCACATTTATTCTAAATACTAACTTTTGAAAATTTAATTTTCCACACAAGGCAAAATCCTGTTTCTTTCACAATGTCAAGCCAAAGAAATTGATCGCATCCTTAGGGCCTGTACTTTACCTCATCCAATCCTAAACTGGTTTAAGCTACTTGACCAATTATGAATGGTGGGACTTCCAAGGCAGACAGGAATATAATGCACAATGAGTCCTCTACTCTAATGGTTCTCAACATTTGGTTCCCAGTCCAGCAGCAAAAGTATTACCAGCACTGCCTGTTGACATGTTATAAATGCAGTTTAGAACCCTGCTCTGGACCTACTGAATTCTAAGACGATTCTGACTCACAGTGGAGTTTAATAACCACTGCTCTACTTTATTCAGCAAATCAGCACCACTCGCCATTGTGGACAAATGTGCCTCCATAGCTGTTTTCTAATTTTTTCTAATATTGCCTTTAAAGCATTCATAGCCCCTCAATTAACCCATGCTGTGATTTTCTCAGGTTTGTAGGAAAAAAAAGTAGCTTCCCCACAAAAACATCTTTGACTCCATTTTCACCTGCATTCTATAAAGACAAAGTAGCTTCATCAAACACATGCACTTCAAAATCTCAAGGATGAAAAACCTATCTTAGAGACATTTTTATTCTGCTTAGTTTACAGCCAAGATATCAGTATCATCTTATGAGTTTATATGCCAAAAGATCTGGCAAGGCAACAAATTCATTTCCCTGAGTGTTTCCATTTGATACACTTAAAAAGCAATACAGGTGAAGAATAGAAGTGCCTATGTGAGCACATTTCCTCAGCAGCTGATGTTAATGTTTAATTCACTTCTGGGGAAGAGCGATGACAGATATGAGGCTCTAATTGAATAGACACACAGCTGCCTTTAATACTGTACAGTTAAAAACTGTCAACAACTGTCAACTGTCAACAAAATATGACTATTCTCTTTTTTCTGAGAAAATATTACAGAAAACAATGAATGTATCTGAGACACGGCATAGTGAGGTGTGGTTGAGAAGATGAAACTACCTTATATTACATTACATATTTATTTGTGTGAAAAGAATGTGAGTTTCATGATAGTAGAGACGTTGTCTCTCTTGTTTAGCCTAGATGTGTTCTTAATTTTAGAACTGGATAAAAAAAACTAAGCGATAAATGAAACAAACACACAAACTGAGAAGGAAGGCTCTCTATAAATCCTAAGTAACATTGCTCTTGAGAGTCTCAGTTTCTTCATCTGTAGAAAAAGACAAAGACAAGGGAGAAACTGATGTACAAATGAATAACGGCCAGACGGTATATAAAAATAGAACTCTGACCCACAATCTGCAACAATTTGTAAGGATGCCAAACCATAATCTGAATAGCAGTTGACTCCAAACTGTCAGAACTTAGCCAACTACCAGTTTCCCTAATTTCTGCCTCCTCTTCCAACTGAGAACTAACCAGAGAAAGACAAATATGCTTCTTTAACCAACCCCATAGGGTGTCTTGTCTCTAGTTAGCCCACCTCCAGCTTCCTCATGGCAACCACTTCCAATCAGGGCATACCTTAAGCCTTCTCTTTTTTCTCCTATAAGACTTTTATACTCCCCTGTCTGCCTATAAGTCTGTCAAACATAGGTGATGGTGGCTGACTTCCTTGCTATATATAGCAAGCTGTGAATAAACAGCATTTGCTTGTTCTAATTTGGGTAATCTTTATCCATTTCCACAGAAGCGAGCCTGTAATATTTAAATGTTCTCAGCACTACAATTTTATAAATTTCTAGAGACTATGACCTCCAAGGAAGAATTCACATCAATCTAAATGCAATCTTCCAACTCTAGATGATAAAACCATAATGAAGATGCTATGCGAGAACGTTAAAAGAGGCTAAGATTTTAATTAAAGATGGAAAGGAGAGGGTGGGTTAGCCACAGGAAAAAAAAAATCACAAATTTCAAGTGGGCTTTTCAAACAGGGTATTATCATGTTATCCACATTGTTTTCAAATCACAATTTGCACTGCAGTGAACCAACCAAAGAGTTCCAAATCCCTCATTAGTCATCCCAGAACAGGAAAGCTTCAAAGAACATTGCCAAAGCTGAGGATACTATTTAATAGATCCATTCTTCCACAGATAGATTTGAAAAAAATGATACAAGTATAAGGTCTTGGTCAGTGACCTTCGAAAGTTAGGGTGGTGGGAGGGTCAGCTGGGAATGTCCACTTTGTGTAGAATGACTAAAGTGGTGGTTATCTATACAGTACTTAAAAACAACAATAAAACTGAGTAAAAGTTGCTGTGATTTTGATTATTCCCTGGTAACAATCTAAACAGCGGTTTATCAATCTATACAATGCACTGGTAATCTAAACAATGTCAGTGTTAAAAAAAGAAACAAAAAAAAAAAACACTAGAGGGATAAGGGGGTCTGGAGTTTCCCTGGTCTAAGTTCAAAACAATGGCTCTGGTTACACTGAGGTTGAATGTCAGTAATAATATATGTGAGCTACATTTTAGCTACAGTTTTATTACTTATCCTTTAGCAAAAATTAAACTCAACATAAAAGTTAACTTCAAACACATCCTTTAGCAAAAATTAAACTCAACGTAAAAGTTAACTTCAAACACTTTTTTATTCAGTTGACTCCTTGACACATGCAGGCTCAGGCATGTGTCAAGAAAGTCTCATTTCTTTTGAGAATAAGATTTCAATTGTCAAGTTTTTCAAGCTCACTTTGGGCACATTATATATCTCTTAACACCATGATTCTACATATCTCTGTGTTTAAATAAGATATTTAGAATAAACAGTGATAATACAATGATTTTGAAGATGAAGCATTAGAACTTGACTCACATCAATTCTGCCATTCTATGCTAACATTTGGTGTCTTTATTTGTGAAAAAAGTAAAACACTTAAATTAAATGTGAAGAGTAAGGTGAAATATTTTTGTTTAGTAAGTGTCTAAGAGCTTAGAATACAGAATGGCCTGTTAAATTTGAATTTGGTTAAACAGTGATTTTTTTTTAATATAAATACTTCCCTTTCAATATTTGAGACATACTAAAAAGAAAATATTTTTTATTTGTCAGAAATTCAAATTCAATTGGGTATCCTGTATTTTATTTGCTAAAACTGAAATATTATTAGAATTTTAGTTCATAAATGACATAGCTTACTGAATTTGAAAACATTTAAAGATGAAATAAAGTAGAAATTTTTTTCAATGTTTTGATTATTTTAAAACTGAAGAATGAATTAAGAAAATTAATTGTTACATCAATGGTACATTTACTGACTTCCAAAATTTTATCTATTGAAATTATTTTAGCTTTATTAAAATCCAGTTATTACCAGATAAGTATTTCGTATAGTATTATTATACAAGACTACAGTCAAGAGATCAAAGTTCAAAATCTTAGGTAGGTATTAAAAAAACTATCACCCAGAAATAGACCCACATAAATAAAGCCAACTGATCTTTGACAAAGGAGCAATGGGAATAAAATGGAGAAAAGATAGTCTTTTAAACAAATAGTGCTAGAACAATTGAATATCTACACGAAAAAAAAAAAGAATCTAAATATAGACCTTATACACTTCACAAACTCTAACTCAAAATGGACCATAAACCTAAATATAGAACTTCTAGAAAATTACAAAGGGGAAAACTTACATTATCTTAGGTATAGCTATGACTGTTTAAATAAAACACTGAAGGCAAATCCATGATAGAAATGATAGATAAGCTGGACTTCATTAAAATTAAAATTTTCTGCTCTGCAAAACACAATGTCAAGAGTATGAGAAGAAAGACAAGCAACGAACTGGGAGAAAATACTTGCAAAAGACACATCTGATAAAGGCCTGTTATCTAAAACATACAAAGATCTCTAAAAATTCAACAATAAGAAAATGAACAACCTGATTAAAAAATGGGCAAAAGAGCTTAACAGACACCTCACCAAAGAAAGTATACAAATGGCAAATAAGCATATGAAAAGATGTTAGTATATCATTAGGCATTTGCAAATTAAAACAATGAGATACCGATACACACATACTGGAATGGCCAAAATCCAAAATACTAACAATACCAAATGCTGGCTAGGATGTGGAATAATTCTCATTCATGCTGGTGGGAATTAGGTACAGCCACTTTGGAAGACAGTCTGGCAGCTTGTTACAAAACTGTATTTTACTATATATATTACTATACGATATAGCAATCATACTCCTTGGTATTTACCCAAGAGTTGAAGACATACATCCACACAAAAAGCTGTATGGCAATGTTTATAATAGCATTATTCATAATCACCAATATTTGGAAGCAACAAAGGTGTCCTTTGGCAGGTGAACTGATAAATAAACTTTATAGATTCATCTAATGGAATACTACTCAGTGCTAAAAATAAATGAGCTTTCAAGGCATGAGAGATATGGAGAAAACTTAAATGCATATTACTAAAGTGAAAGAAACCAATCTGAAAAGACTGTGTACTACATGATTCTAACTATATGACATTCTAGAAAAGGTGAAACTATGGAAACAGTAAAAAGAGCTGTGGTTGCAATGAGTTAGTGGGGAGAGGAGATGAACAGCACAGAAGATTTTTAGGGCAGTGAAACTATTCTGTGTGACACTGTAATGGTGGATACATGTCATACATTTGTCAAAACTCATAGAATATACAACACCAAAAAAAATGCTGATGTGAACTACAGAATTTGGATGATGATGTGTCAATATAGGTTCATGGAGTATAACAGATGTACCCCTGTGGTGTGGTTATACCTGTGTAGGATCAGGGGCTATATGAGAACTCCCTGTACTTGCCACTCAATTTTGCTGTGAAACTACAACTGCTCTAAAAAATAAAGTTTACTAATTTAAAATATCGAATGTTAAAAATGATGTTTTCTTTTGTACTGTTAATTTTATTTCATTTCTTTGTTTTACAGGCACACGTATATATGACATCCAATAAAGAAAATTTTCACTTTCTCAGCTTCTTTTGTGGTTATTATTCATTGCACTTCATGATTATTACGGAAAATGATTCTTATATAGAGAAATGGGTATTTAAAGTGCCTGATTTAGATGTCAAATGCACTAAGGGTATTTGAAGTGCCTGATTTAGATGTCAAATGCACTAAGTTCTCCATTGGTGTCTACAATTTTCCTATTACTAAAGGCTACATAACAAGTTTCCTTTTACCTGCAACTGAATTCATACATCAGAGCTTTTTAACATGCCAGAGACAAGGGTAAAAGTCATAAATTAATTAACATTTACAGCTGAACTCAGTTATCTGCTGCTTCTTTTGTTTGCTAATTTTCTTGAGACGAAAATTTGTTGGGAAAAAAAAAATCCCTAAGAGTGCTTCCTAATAACTTTTTTTCTGAATGGGGGCTACTTTGAAATGCTGTTTTGCAAAATTTTAACCTTGGTGTTTGCTGACCCCACAAGAAATTTTTCCCAAGAGATTTGAGAAGAGCTCCTGCTAAATTAAGATTATATTTTTCTAACAAGAAGCCAGAGGAACATTATACTTACCTTTTGAATAAAGAAAAGGATTCTCCTGTGAAGCCATCAGGTCCTGGGCTTTTGTTTGTTGGAAGATTTTTAATCACAGTCTCAATTTCAGTGCTTGTGATTGGTCTGTTTATATTTTCTATTTCTTCCTGCTTCAGTCTCGGAAGGTTGTGCTTTTCTAAGAATTTGTCCATTTCTTCCAGGTTGTCCATTTTATTGGCATACAGTTGCTTAAAGGAAAGGAAAAGATTTTGAAAGGAAAATGTCTGTATTCTCCAGCTCTCTAATTCTAGGTCATTTCTTCCCAGAATTATTCCATCCTTTAGAAAAATAACCATTCATCCACTCTTCTCTCCTTATACCTTGTATATCTCTGTTGTTGGCATTACAGTATGCAACAAGTATTTGTTTACATCTCTGCCTTCCAAGAAGACTGACTACACTGTGAGGTAATGAATGTATGTATGTATGTATTTGCATATGCCTAGAACAGATGTGTTTGCAGCAAATACTCATTGAATATATGTATTTTTAAGATTAAATACTTTTTTTTGAGATATAACTGACATTTAACATTATATTAGTTTCAGGTATGCAACATAATGATTTGACAAATGTATACATCACAAAATGATCACCACAATAAGTTTAGTTAACGTTCATTAGCACATAGTTATAATTTTTTTTCTAGTGATCAGAATTTTTAAGATCTACTCTCTTAGCAACTTTCAAACAATACAGTATTATTAATTATAGTCACCATGCTATATACATCCCAAGTACTTACTTATTTTATAACTGGAAGTCTGTACCTTTTGACCTCCTTCACCCATTTTTACCCAATCATTATCACCCCACCTTTGGCAACCACCAATCTGTTCTCTGTATCTATCAGAATTTTTTTATATTCCACATACAAGTGAAATCATATAGTATTTGTCTTTCTCTGTATACTTATTTCACTAAGCATAATGCCTTTAAGGTCCATTCATGTAGCTGCAAACAGCAAGAGTTCCTTCTTTTTATGGCTGAATAATATTCCATTGTGTTTGTATTTAACCATTCATTCACTGGTGGACACTTAGGTTATTTCCATATCTTGGCTATTGTAAATCATGCTTCAACGAACATGGGGGTATATATATATTTTTGAGTTAGTGTTTTCATTTTCTTTTGATAAATACCCAGAAGTAGAACTGCTGGATCATATGATAGTTCTATTTTTAATTTTTAAAGGACCTCCATAATGTTTTCCATAGTGGCTGCACCAATTTATATTCCCACCAACAGTGCACAAGGATTCCCTTTTCTCCGCATCCTTGCCAGCACTTGTTATGTCTTTCATTTTTGATAATAACCATTCCAAGAGATATGAGGCGACATCTCATCACGGTTTTGGTTTACATTTCCTTGATGATTAGTAATGTTGAGCATTATTTCACGTGCCTGTTAGGCATCTGCATGTCTTGTTTGGAAAAAATGTTTATTCAGATTCACTTCCCATTTTTTAATTGTATTGTTTGATTTTTTGTTATTGAGTTGTAAGAATTATTTGTATATTTTGGATATTAACCACTTATAAGATATACAATTTGCAAACATTTTGTCCCATTCCATAGGTTGCCTTTGCTATACAGAAGCATTTTAGTTTGATGTACTCCCACTTATTTATTTTTGCATTTGTTGATATATTTTTTTCATAGTACTGATTTTCCAGAAAAATACCTAGATAATTCTAGCACTTTCTATTAATGACTGGAAAAAGAATCAGGTTAAATTTTAGTTAATAATTCACAACCAGGACTTAATTCTTCAGGAAAGGTTGTGGAGGAACAGAACTGCCCTATTGGTGTAGTCCATATTGAAGGGCTAGTTTTCCCATCTCTAGCGTTCATGATTTGTGAAATATTAGACACTTTACAATCTAATTGGGACATATCTTTGGCACTTATGTTCTAAAAGTGTCTTCATGTGCTCCATGCTCTTCCAGCCCTATGGCTACTTATGCTTAATATCTTCTGGTTTATGTTACTCTGGCATATTCAATGTATATATCATCTTTGTAAAAACTAAAAAAAAAGGGCTTCCCTAGTGGCGCAGTGGTTGAGAGTCCACCTGCCGATGCAGGGAACACAGGTTCATGCCCCGGTCCGGGAAGATCCCACATGCCGCGGAGCGGCTAGGCCTGTGAGCCATGGCCACTGAGCCTGCGTGTCCGGAGCCTGTGCTCCGCAACGGGAGAGGCCACAACAGTGAGAGGCCTGCATACCACAAAAAAAAAAAAAAAAAAAAAAAGATCATTTCTATTCAGAAATATTTTCTGTAGTATTATATCACTGCAAAAAAAAAAAAACTGAATATGACTCATACTTTCCAGACCATTTTTATTTTGGATAAGAAAGAGCTATGTGCTTATGTTTGTGAAGTGAGGCTGGGGAGGGAAATAGAGAAGTCTCGAATGATTGGTGGCTTTGGCCTCTAAAGTGCCTAGTAGGTTATGTAAAATCTATATTAACCACTCACTCCACCCTTTTACCCATGTACGTTTATTTCTTTTATCGCCTTCAAAAATTTCAAATTTTCCCTACTTCTCTTCATCAGCAATAAAAATATAAATAGATATTGAGCATCTTTTACATCCCAAACAACTAAAGTTAGTTGTCTGGTACTAAAATTAGTTGTTTGGTATATAAGGAAATAAAGGAAACTAACTCTTGAGTGACAAGTAGGTAACAGGCACTGTGCTAAGCACTGTACCTACCTCATTTAAAGTTCTTATCAACCCTGTGAGGGTGGTTTTTTAATATCCATTTTATTGATTAGGAACCTGGGCCTAAAGGTTAATTAATTACACCATGGATTAGCACTGTAAGGGGCTGAAGAGGAATTCAAGCTATTAAAGGAAAATTTGTTTCAAATGGTAAAATTATGGCTTCCGTATAAATATAAAATCGACATATGTTAATTATTTGATTTACTCCTTTAAGTAAAATGAGATTCAGTAAGATGCTACTATGGGTTCAAAGGATAATTTAAAGAACCACACATATATAGGCAATATGGAATGCTGAAATGAATTTACACAGAGTGCAAAACTAGCCAATAACCACAAGATAATGATCAACGGCATTCCACCAGACACAATTTTTTTGCATTCATATGGACAAGAAAATTTTGTATTACTACAAATTTCTACAACTTACAAAGTTGTAAAATAGCTCAATGACAATGAAAGTTTCAGGCCCTATTAATATCAGAAACCCTGGAAGGATAGTCTATAATATGACTAGCCATTCATTGAAAAGATACCTACTTTTTTTTTTTTTTGCAGATTTCAAATGTTTGACAATTTTAGTGACACCACTTAGGAGCTACTGACTAAGTTCATGCTCCATACATACATTTGAGATGCCTGTATGGTCTTCAAGAAGTTAATCGAATTGATGGTATTTTGTTTTCTTCCTGTGACCTATGTCTTTCCAAAATTAGAGTGCAAAAATGCCTAGCTGTGGGGATTTAGTTAATTCACCCTGGTTAATTTAAGACAGAAATTATCACCATGGTATGAAAGTTCCCATGTCAGTTTTGGCTTAAAAAATTAATCAGTATATTGACATTTCTATCCTTATGCATTTGTTTTCCCACACCATAAAAGGTCAGTATCAACCCCATAACACTCTGAAAGAAAATAGCTTTTGTCTTTGTTAGTAGAGGTAAAAGTTCATACCTGATTGTAAGCCAGTCACAAAAACTATATAAAGTTCAAGACATTTTTTGATCAAGTGGATTACGATATTTTTAAAGGAAACATAAGATGATATTCATCCAAGCAGCATTATTAATTTTTGCTGAGTTCAAATAATGGGCTCTTTAAATTTATACATTCCTGCATAATGTTATTCTGGTTCTCATTTTGGTTTCACTGTGTTAGCAAACAAAGAAATAATGTACAAAGCTTGAGCTTCCCAAACAGACCTAGGAGTTTCTCTTATACTATTTGGAGCCTTAAACATATTTATTTTATATAAAATTACTCATCGTAGTACATAAATTTGGTTTTTTTGAATTATCTTGTTATAGTCTCACTTTTCTTCCTCTGAGGTCCTAGATTCCTTTTGGCTGGATTAAGAGCAAACAAGTTATAAACAGACCAACTTTGGTTTGATTGCCAACTTTGTGACATGATAGAAATACGTAAGCTCTCTAAGCCTAAGTGTTCTCATCAAAGGAAAGAGGAAATAGCTATTTCATAGATTTTTGTGTGAGTGAAGCTGGTACCTAGCCTATAGGAAATATCTAGTGCCCTGCTATGTTCTGACTTCCTTTCAGATAACTATTGTTATACAATTACCTTCAGACTTGGATGAGAATGTCCCACATGTTATATTCCAATATGTCTCTATTAGAAATCCAGTTTTTTATTAGACATATAGAACATGTAGAAATTGTATTGGTATGTTTCAGTCTCTTGTTTTAGATTGGAAGTTATATTAGTGACAATTCTTCATTCATGTTTTTATTCCACAGTATCTGACATATGTTAGGAATAACATTTTAAATTGTGGAATATTTTTCTTACAATACTTATTTTTATCATTACAATTTCCCTCTGAATTAAGTAGTGTAGCATTATTATTATTATTTTTATAGTTGAAAACTTCGAAAATATTTGTTGGCGTTTATTTAAAATTTTTATTCATTTGTTTATTTTTTGGCTGCATTGGGTCTTCATCACTGGACGCGGGCTTTCTCTAGTTGTGGTGAGCGAGGGCTACCCTTCGTTGGGGTGTGCGGGCTTCTCATTGCGGTGGCTTCTCTTGTTGTGGAGCATGGGATCTAGGCACATAGGCTTCAGTAGTTGTGGCACATGGGCTCAGTAGTTGTGGTCATGGACTCTAGAGTGCAGGCTCAGTAGTTGTGGTGCACGGGCTTAGCTGCTCCGCGGCATGTGCGATCTTCCTGGACCTGGGCTTGAACCCGTGTCCCCTGCATTGGCAGGTGGATTCTTAACCACTGTGGCACTGGGGAAGACCCTTGGCTGGCATTTAATATGACCTATTTCAGAGACTCTCAGTGACCTACCTTCCTTCCTTTTTTTCTTTTTCTCTCTCTTTCTCTCTTACTGTCTTTCTCTTTCTCTCTCTCTCTTTCATTTGCACCTGACAGTCAAAACTCATTTCTGTGGTGTTTCAGTCAGCTTGGACTGCCATAACAAAATATTAGACTAGGTGGCTTAAAAAATAGAAATTTATTTCTCGTAGTTTTGGATACTGGAAAGTCCAGGATCAAGGTGCTAGCCAATGTTGGTTTCTGGTGAGAGCTCTCTTCCTCACTTGTAGATGGCCACCTTCTGGCTTTGTCCTCACGTAATAGAGAGAAATTAAGCAAGGACTATGATGTCTTTTCTTCAAGGACTCAATCTTATTGGATCTGGGCCCCACTCTTTTTTTTTTTTTTTTTTTGCGGTACACGGGCCTCTCACTGTTGTGGCCTCTCCCATTGCAGAGCACAGGCTCCGGACACGCAGGCTCAGTGGCCACGGCTCACGGGCCCAGCCGCTCCACGGCATGTGGGATCTTCCTGGACCGGGGCACGAACCCGTGTCCCCTGCATCGGCAGGCGGACTCTCAACCACTGCACTGCCAGGGAAGCCCTGGGCCCTACTCTTAAGATCTCATTTAACCTTAACTTCTTCCTTAGAGGTCCCACCTCTAAACACAGTACCATGGGGTGGGTGAGTGTTGGGGGGAGTGCTTCAATATAAAAATTTAGAGGGGACACAAACATTCAGTCCATAACATGTGAGGTGGACTCCAATTGGGGCTGATAATATTGAATATCTTAAAATAGAATACTGAAAATTACTTGTTGCTGCTATGTACATTTTTGTCTACAAAGAACTAGAAATACCAGTGGTCATAAATATAGCAAGTGCAGTATGTGATGAATGATTTTTATTTGTTTGCTCTTCTGAAAAATTGGCAAGAGATAGAATTTTAAAAAAGATCTATTGTGGTGCTGGTAATAGTTTCTCCCATGTACTTTTTAAAAAGCTCAATTGTATACAGGGTAGTTGGCATTCATGTCATGTCAAGCAATGGCATCCTTGTCTCAGAAGATCTTGTGACATAGTATTTTGGATTTAGAAGGCACTTGTTACAGATTTGCCTGGAAAAATAAACTGAAGGAGACTTCAAGTGTGTGAGAGATGAGTGTCTCCTAAATCTAGATGTTTACTCTAGAATTTTAGCTAGAATAAAAATAAATTGATTAAAAATGTTCTAAAAAATCTTTAGATTGTGTATGTTTCATATTCTTAATATTAAAAAATAAGAATTGATATTTATTGAATATACTTGCTATTTTTCACTTTCTATTAAAGTAAAATATACATGCAGAAAAGTGCACTGGTAGACAACTAAGTTTTCATAAAAATGAACATACTTCTGTAAAACAGGACCCCAAAAAAAGAAACAATTTTTCTAGAACCCTAAATGCCCTCTCCATGTTCCCTTCCAATCACTATACTACCAGAGCCTATTAAGGGTAACCGCAATTTTGATTTCTGAAACCATAATTTAACATGTTTTTGTAGTTTATCTTAATGGCATTATAGAGTATGTACTCTTTTAAGCGTGGCTTCTTTCACTCAACATTGTATTTCTGAGATTCATTGATATTATTGTTGAATTCCATTCCACTGTGTGAATAGCTACTCAACCGATGATGGTAATTAAGGCAGTTTCCAGGTTTGGGCTATCATGAATAATGCTAACAAAATCATCCTGGGACATATCTTCTGGTGAACATGTGTACAGTAGAATTTCTATGCTATGAGAAATGCATATATTCATGTTTAAAAGATTCTGCCAAACACTTTTCCAAAATAGTTGTACTAAATTATATTCTGACTAGTAAAGTATGAGAATTCTCATTGCTCAATGTAATTGTAACTTCTATCATTTTTGAGCACTTATAATAGTTACTGTTCAGTGAGTAGGCAATTTGCATAGATTATCAATAATCTTCATAACAACCTTGCAAAGTAGAATGAAATTTTCCCTTGGCAGATGAAGAAACTTTTGTCAATAAGGTTAATATATATCTCAAGGTCAAATAGCTAATAATATCAATGGAAGGACTCCAACTGTGGTGTGCCTGACCATATTGTTTCATAATCTTGATATTATCATAATCTTATTAGTCGAAAATTTAACAAGATAATGTTTGAGACGACCATCTGTAAACTTTAAAAATTCAATTGCCATTGTTGTTTCAATTTGTATAGTTTCTTACACATTTTATATATTATCTGCATAGCAACCTTGTGAGAAGGTATTACCATCTCTTCTGTAAATGAGGAAAATGAAGTTCTGATAATTAAGTAACATTCATGAATTTATATTGAATGACATCTCTAAGAGGTCAGAGTACATAGAGTATGGAATGTGAGTCATTTAAGGACAGGGACTCTTATTCACCACTGTATCCCTAGTGCTAGGAAGAGTGTCTGGCACATAGGAAGCCCTCAATAAATAATTGATGAATGATTGAATGACTGAATGAAAGAAAATCCAAAAAGGGATTATATGAACATGTTTCTCTAACTAGTAAGTATGTAGACAGGAGGCTGAACCTCAGTAATCTGCCTCAAACCCTTGGTAGAAAAAAAAAGGTCCCTCCTGGAGGATGTGCATATTAATTTTATCAAGTTTCTCTTTAAATAGAGTTGTTTTCACAAACCAAGAAAATCACTTTCTTTCCTTCTGTTAGAAATGCATACTGGGGAATTAAAGACATATGCTTGAATCGAACATTATCATCTGGGAAAGTTTGTTTTTTTATCCACCCATTTAATAAATATCTATCCACCCATTTAATAAATATCTTCTCAGTGCCTTCCAGGGACTAAAAAACATGCCATGTGCTAGGGATGACTGATGGAAATGGAAAACACATCCTTTGTCTTTATAAACATCATAGTTACAGTGACATATATTCCTTGGGACTCAGTTCCCTAATCTAAAAACTGAAATGATATTATCCAATATTGTAATAACAATATTAGAATATTTTGATGATTAAGTGAGATAGTGTATCTATGAGATAACACTTGGCTGCTTATAAAATAGAATGGCCAATATTGTGAATATTCTTGATTTATCTTTAGCATAGTGAGCACCAATATATGGAATCATAGAAAACAGCATTTTAGGTGCAGTATCCCATTTCTGTTTTGTTTTATGGCCCTAGCATCTATAAAGAGAGGTATTCATTGATCCCTCTCTCACTCATTTATTGAACAACTCTTTTTTACTATATGGAAACTCCAAGTCTTTTCTTTGTTGGTTTATCTAATTACTTTTATATTCTATTTTACAACAGAGAAGTTAGTTGTTTGTGGATTAAAATGCAACTTTCTGGCACTTGAAGAGTATAAATGCAATCCCCTGAAATGACTATCTCCTAGGATGCCACTTTCTTTGTTTGTTAGATAGTTCCCATTATTCTCTCTAACTTGCTGTGTGGCCTTTTTTCTCTTTCATCCAACAGGAAAGTTTCCAAACCTAGAGTTTTTTTTCAAACAGAACTTTCAGGCCACTAGAGAAATTATGCTTTCCCACCTGTGTTGTAAAAACAGTGTTTTTCTTCCCAAAGAGTACAGGTGTTAAGGCAGTGGATAGTGGCAGACAAACGGTCCTACATAGCCTCAGCTGGGAGTCCCAACAGAGTTCTGTCCTTCCACTGAGCTCCCAGGCCCAGGAAATATACACCTTGGCCCTTTCTTTGGTTCTGCCACTTGGAAGCTAGTCTGCTCAGAGCACAACACTGATTTCTAGGTCACAGTACAGCTACATTCCACTAGCGAGAATTCTGTTACAACACTAGCTTCAATATGAATAAATAACGCCCCATTCATTCTCCAGTCATTAAGTGAAGGTATTGTTTGTGCTAGACTTTGTGCTAAACATTGGCATTATAGAAATAAATATGACATAGTCCATTGCCACTAAGACTACAAAATACTATGCCTCTTGGTAGTGTCATTAAGAGACACCTGTGTAATTTTATTGATGAGTTCTGAAAGGTCAACTTATCTTGGTCTTGGAATTCTTAACCTCCCAAAGTCAGTAATCACAGCATTCTCTTCCTAAAGGAAACTTTTAAAATCTGTTCTCAGTTCCCCTGACTTCCTGTCCTGGGGGCAAGTCCGATGTTCCCTTCCCATCATGCTTACTCTTTCACTTACAAGACGGTTAAGACATAATTTAGGCAAAAATAAAAAGTGAAGAATAAAAACAACTGTTATTTCACTTGCAGTAGAGAAATTAAATGATTGCCAACCATCACTGTAGTCATTTGTATATTCCCTAGTATTTCAATGAAGAGGTAAGCATTTCAAACTTAGTGCCTAAAAAGTTTCAAGTATATTATTTTAATGGTAACTGATGTGCATGGTGCTAACATTGTTAATGCCAAAAAATGTGAAATATAGACTTATTTTCTGTGATAAAGAATACAGGAAAATGTATGAAATAATTTTGAGTGATTTTTTTCACTTATAATGATTAAAATTTAAAAGATAATTTAAAAATTTCTTACCCCAAGTGGATACATTTCTGTTATTCAGAAAAGTAATTTTTTGAAATGTATGTGAAGGAAAAGTTATGATATATGTGTGTAAACTGTTTTGTCTGTGGGTGCGATATTTTCATTCATCTTAGTGGCATCATCTCTTTCGAAAAGAATCTCTTAACAAGTCTGTTGAAACAAAGTTAACAAGCACCTAAACTGAGATTAATGGGAGGAACTCAGTTCTTGAACTCTATATAGTTGTTTACTTTAGAACTCACTGAAAACAAATTATTGAAAGAATAAATAATAAAATGAATAAGAAAAATACCTCAAATTCATTTTTAATATCAGTCATATGATTTTCATCAGCAAATTCAAGTAGTGGTAATAAGTGACAAAGATGATAATATAACCATAGAAGAAACTTAACTTTGCCTACCTAGCTTAAGTTTTGGCCAGAATGTCTAAAATTGTAGCCAAGAAGTTTTCTAGTGAAGGTGGGAAGAATCTAACTTCCAGCTAAACTAGCTCATGATTGAAATTGGAATGCTTGAGAAAATTCAAGGAGTCTGGCTGTGATTCCCTTTGAATTTAGGAAATCATTTGGAACATAGCCACTGTGCTCAAATAAAATTTAGCCATCCAGCGTGCGCGTTGGGCTCATTTTGTGGTTATGTATGAGACTCCATCTAACATTACAGTAATAACATTTGGATTTTACTTCTGATTATTTCTTTTGGTCATGTGCATCTCTCTGCTTTTGACCAGACATTTCTATGCAGGAGATCAGCTGATGTAAGGCACCAACACCATGCTTGGAGATGTTGAGGTCACTCTAGTACAGTACGAAGAGCTAGTTTGGTTCCAGACCCTTTGGCAGGAGGATGACTTGAAGGCATATGCTGCAATGGGAGAAGCTGCTACTTCTGTCATTTTCACTCTCTCCTTTACAAACTTCCTGGCAAGGGAAATACCACAAGCAAGGAGGAAGAGAAAGAATCCATTACAAAAAAATTTTACTTCTGTTCAGTCTCACATGGTGCAACAAAATGTATGCACATAATTTCCCATTATGCTTACAGAAAGAAAGGTTCACTAGGTGAGAAATAGACATCATTTTCTGGGAAATTTCTTGGCAACTCTTAGACAAGTGAGACGAAAGCAATAAATATCAAAATAGTGAAAAATTGAACAAGGTAGTAAGGGCTGGTAAATAAAATCAGTATCTAAGTCAAATCTGTGAAAAATTGCCTTTCTCTCTCAATCACTGAACTGGTCATTGACAAAAGTGCTCAGGATTCTTCAAACAAAATCATTAAACACAAAACCCTAGTTAGACTGAAGAGAAACTGTTTTCAAACTAATGCTTTCATGTAGGCACAGAGACCTTAATGAAATTAAACAGCAACAAAAAATAAATTTATAGTATTATATGACTTAGATCATGGTTTAAAAATACTAGACCAATGTTAAGGAGAAAAATGAGACCACTTTGATTTTCTAATATCAATCCCGATTTATTCCCTGGGAGAGCTTGCATGGCCACCAAATACGGGATTCTGTAAATGAAGAAAGTGAGGACGGTAGTTGTTAGGTAGGTAACCCACAGTGTCTCATACTAACACATGGTTATCCAACTAAAAATGTTCATTTTAACTTCTCAAAGATCTCAGGGCGAATCATATTTAATTACAGAGAGGGAAGAGTTAAATGGCCATCTTTTTCTGTTCTCCAAACTTTATACATTTAGAAAGTTAAAAACTCCATGAACTGAGAAATTAATATTTCCAAACATTCTTAATGAAAATATTTGGAATCCACTAGAATGTGAACTTTAAAGGTCAGAGATTTTTGTCAGTTTTGTTTACTGGTACATCCCAATGTCTAGCACTGTGCCTGGCATTTGGTAATTGTTCAACGAATATTTGCTGATTGTGTTGAATAACTAAATGGATGTGTTTACATATGAAAAAGGAAGGAAAAAATAGAGCTTTAAAATTTGAGAAAAATTCTTGCCACATGAATTTATTATGGCCTTAATGTAGACGTGTGGGAGTATTCGGATATATTTTACTTCCCAACTTGTTATGTTTTTGTCTCACAAACAAAAAAAATGCCTCAGAGAAGGATATGACACCTGTGCTGTACCCTTCAAAGCATTGCCCTTAGCTTGGTGGATAGACTAAGAGAGTATTTCAGTGAAGATGCTGAGAATGCTAACATATTCTATATATAATATTTTACTCGTTACTTTTTCTCCCTCTTCCCACATCGTCTCACTAAGAGGTCCTTTTATATATTATTTATGTCATCTGTGCCATATTTTTAAACCTATGAGACAACTTGATACCTCCTTTGGGAAAGTTGTTAAACTGAGCATAGGGTTTTAGATGTTAAAAAGTAGTGAAAGACCCCAGACATCGATTAAAAAAAAGTATGCTATTGAAATCAATCTACTAGTTCAAGGCCTGCTCACTCATTAGGGAGCTAGAAACATTTATCCAGGATTTTCTGATGTATAATGGAAATTTAAAACACTGTATGAAAGTTTCATTTTGCATGCTGGGAACTGAAAATCCAAAGCAAAACTTGCTGTTGATGCATTCGTTTTCTGCATTGTTGCTGCTGCTGCTAAGATGACTATTTTTATCACTACTAATTTATAAACAGTTAAGAAATTCTTTAAGTTTTTTAATAAAAAATAATCATCAGCAGCATGTTGGCATCTCCATGGGGAATATATACTGTGAAAAAGGTAACAGTGAGGGATGTAGCCAAAAAGTTGGAGAAGCAATTCAGAAATCCAGCAATCTCTTTTAACACTGACAAAGTAAGAGAACATGTTTCTGAGTTTGATTTCTGGGAAAGATTTTCAACTGCGGAAATAAAAGCAAGAATTAAATAATGTTGCCAAATATTGATGGACTAGGCCAGGGGTCCCCAACCACTGGGCTGTGGACCGGTTCCACTGCGCGGCCTGTTAGAAGCCGGGCCGCACAGCAGGAGGTGAGCGGCGAGCGAGTGAAGCTTCATCTGCCGCTCCCATTGCTCACATCACCCCCTGAACCATCCCGCCCCCACCACTCCCCACCCCCGCCTCCGCCACCGGTCGGTAGGAAAACTGTCTTCCAGGAAACCGGTCCCTGGTGCCAAAAAGGTTGGGGACCGCTGGACTAGGCATCTGAAAGTTGCAGCTGGACTTAAATCTAGGTATAAGAGAAATCCTTATGCTACCAGTTTCAGGACAATATGGGGTTCTCAAGTAAGAAAGGCCTGGTGACACTGGGGAAAAAATGAAGCTATGAGCCAAAAACTCTAGTACAGCAAAGTGGCAGGTAATGTTAATACCAAATCCACAATACCTATTATAAATCAGGAAATAATTCATGCTTTCTAGCTCATTAGATTTGAGTATTCTGAAATTTAGAAGCCACCTGCATCTTTTCTTAGTCCACCTATTAATTTTTTACCCTAAAAAAATAAGTTTCAGAATTAGGACTTATGAGTTTATATGTTTTATTTTCAACCTGTGCTGCTCAACAGGCTAGCCACAAAACACACGTGGCACTTATATGTAACTCTAAATTACTTAAATTTAAATAAAATGTAAAATGCAGGTATATAGTTACATTAGTCATCTTTTATGTGCTAAAAACTCACATGTGGCTTGTGACTGCCACACTATTGGACGGTGCAGATACAGAACATTTTTAGTTACAGCAAGTTCGATTGGGTAGCCCTGCATACAAAAAACAAGTTTATGCTAAAACATGTGCACGTGCTGCATTTAAATCTCTAAGTCAATTATTTTACAAGCATTCTTATGGGGATCTTAGGATGAGGATAATATTCTTTGATTAAGCAATGAACTTCCTTTCCTAATAAATGAGGATCACTTTTACTATTTTATACCTAATACATAATCAGTTTAAATACTCTTCTCTCTGAATATACTTTCATTTCTTCCCTCTGTATTACACCATATGGGTTCACAAAGAGATTTATTACCCTGTACTTTGATCCAAACTTCAATTCCCTGGTCAAAAAGTTTCATCCTTCCCACTTCCCTATTCCTCTCACTTTGTCTATGAATTGTCTATATCTAATCTTGGTGCCTGGCACTCATGGTCTTCTACAGCCTCTGCCGGATCTGATCTTCCTGCCTTTCCTACTCTTATACTGCTAAGGGTATAGACTCATTCCTATATTCAAATAGAAATCATCCACTTCAGGCAAATTGCTATTCTCTTTCACTGCCTAATCCTGATTTTTTTTTTTTTTAAACAACACACAGCTCTTTGCTTCTGGGCACATAGAAGTAAATCAACTATATCATTAAATATTACCGAACGCCAACTGTATATAAGGCTGTAATGTAATATCCTCCATTCTAATCAATGCTTGAGAAAACTATAAAATTCTAAGAATTAACATTTCCAATGAAATGTTCTCTAGCCTGATGCACCTACTAACTCCTCTCATCTACACTTTAATGGTATATACTATAATTACACCTAATTTTATAGTCATTGCATATTGTTCATTAAAGTATCTGAATTATTGACAGGTCACTTATTATTTTCACAGGCTTAATCTAATACTTTAAGGGATTGCAACCAAGTTTTATCTACCTCTGTGTCCTGTGTGGCTCTTCACATGGTATCTTGTAATCATTAACTTGCTTTGGTCAGTAAAATTCTTTTATTGTTGAGAGAGTTGGGTTTGATTTACCATGAATATATTTCAATTCTACCAAGCAACAAAAATTTCTTTGATGTTTAGTCACAAGCTGTGGCAATACCTAGATATGGGAAAATATTTATACAAGATTTTACTGGGCCAGAAATGCTTATATGTTTGCCCAACCCAACAGCAGAACTGCTGGCTGATTCACAAGCAGTTCACCTCTGATCTCAGCCATCTCTGCAGCCCATTTCCCTAGACCCCCAGCATCCTCAGTTTACTGCAGTTCTAGTAGCTTAGCCAACTATCAAATGAAGGATGCTCATTAGTCTGACCATGGGGAGAGCACCAATTCAAACTTCACTAAGTAAGCCCGTGAAAGTCTTACGTAATCTCTGAAGAATGGTAGTGTGAGTAAAGGGAAACAATAAGTTTTCCTTACAAACATTCCACTCCCTAAAAAAGGTCATTTCATCTCTGCCAACTCTCCACTTGGGCTAAAGGAACAAGTACAACAAGGGTTGGGGGGGTAGGTTGGATAGTCGTTACTACAGTCAATTCTCTAACTGAAATATCTGAGTAAGCCTTTTTGTGAGATGCCTGGTGTGAGAATAGACAGGCAGAATTCTAAGATGGCCCCCATGATATTATAACTGTGATTATGTCATGTTACACAGCAAAAGGGATTTTGCAAATGTAATTAATGTTGCTTAGTTAACCTTAAGACATAGAGGTTACCTGGGTAGATTTAATCTATTCACGAGTCTTTTAAAAACAGAGTATTCTCTGGCTGGTTACAGAAGAGAAAGACAGATTTCAAGCATGAGGGATTTGATGGGATGGAAAATTTCCTTTGCTGAGGAGGTCATGAGGCAAGGATCTGAGAATAGCTTATAGCATCTGAGAGCAGTCCCAGCAAAGTATTAGGGCTTCAATCCTACAAAGATAAGTAATTAAAGTCTGTCAATACTCTGAATAGGCTTCATAGCAGATCCTTCCTCAGAGTCGAGAGCTTCCAATAAAAACCCAGCCTGACCAACACTTTGATTTTGACCTTCTGAACTCCTGAGCAGAGAAACCAGTAACACTACTGAGACCTTTGATCTACAGAACTGTGAACCAATAAATTGGGTATTATTTAAAGCCACTAAGTTTGTGATAATTTTCCAAGCAGCAATAGAAAAGTAGCATAATATTTAGAAACACTACTACTGCTACTACTACTACTACTACTACAAATAGCAAACACATATTGTGCTTATTTAAGGCCAGGTGCGCTTCTAAACACTTCACAAACATCAATCATTGCTTATAACAACATAGAGAAAAGGTATATAATTTTTTCAAATATAGATGAAGAAACTGAGGTACATGAATATTAAGTAGCTTACCCAAATAACAAAGGTAATAAGTGGTAGAACTGGTCTTAAAACTGAGGCAATCAGACTACAGATGTCACACTCTAAATTACACATTATATCAACACATTTTTTACAATACTATTGCATCCACTCTCATTACATTTATTTAAGACTATTTGCATTCAGTTTTTTTTTTAATTATAAACTCCCAGTTGTTTGGTTTCAACCCTGACTAAATTCATTCATCCAGCAAATATTTACACAATGATTTGATTGCTAGTATACAGAAAGCATAATGGCCCTCAAAGCATCAAAGATAAAATGTTAAATGAAATTAACAAAGATATTAATCTGGTTAAATTTTAAGTCTAATAAAGGAAAGAAACAATATGTAAATAAATAGATGCTACAGGATGCATTTTTCAGAAGGATGAGGTAGCTAACTCAGTATCCCAAATCAACAGCATTTTACCAATCACCCACTGTGTTGGCATTTTCCTGTTGTTTTCTTTTTTCTTTTTTAACATTTTGTTCACTGTGATTGTTGTTTTGTTTTACCTTTGATTTGATTACTATTGCATTTTCAATACCTAGAAGAGGACTTTGGGATATAGGATAGTAAATAAATATTTCCAAGAATAAGTAACTGTATGAATGTATAGATACAAAAAAATACCTGCTTACTCCACTGGTTAGGTAACAAATAGAACTTCTGTAAGCACCGTGTTCACTGAAAAGGCATATATTTACAGAGTAGAAATAATGAACTTTAAAATCAAAGTGATTTTGACGTTGTCCCTTCTAGATAGCTTACAAAAGATTGCAAAATACCAGTATGTATTACCAGCTGTAAAATTAAGTGAATACCAGATAAACTGAAATATCATAAAGAAAGAAGTGGGGGGAGAGAGAGAGAGAAATGAAGGAAGGGAGGGAGGGAGGAAGGAAGGAACGAATGAACAAATGAATTAACGAAAAAGAGAAAAGAAAAAAAGGGTAGATAGAGAAAAGCTGTTGAAGCAAATAATCAAATTCCAGAGAAGGACAAACTGTTACTAGGCAAGCAGAGATGAGAGGCCACATTAAAATCTGGAGGGCTTACTGGGTCTGGGGCATGAAACATTGGAGAAGTAAGTTTATCCCAGGCAAGTAAATCTTGCTGCAATTAGGAGAAATCAGCTGAATGAAAAATGGTCACATGTGGACTAGCGTGAAAGACCTGAATCCAGAAGTGTCTAAACCATAGGGCTAGTTTTCTCTGCACTTCCTAATTTTTGCCATGGGACTTTTGCTGAGTAAGAGGAGAAAGGGGAATTTGGGGAAGTAGGATGGAAAACAGCAAAAGATCCTGAGTCTCATAGTACGTACATCCCACAGCCTGGCTGGAGGAAATGGCCTGAAACCACCCATAAGATATTGTAAATCATCAGGGAATTAATAATAATTAAAGTTCTAATTGAGGTCTGAGCCACTTCAAATTCTGATTAGAAGGAGGAAGTAAACAAATCCTCACCCTTGCTGCCTGACAATGAAAAGAACAAGATCTTTCTGAGAGAAAATTATTATCTGCTTCAGTCCCTACTGTTCTTTGCATATAAAATGTCTAGTACAAAATACAAAAAACTGTGAGATGTGCAAAGAAGCAGGAAAATGTAGATCATAATAAAAAAAAATGCCATCAATTATCAGTAGACCACATCTTCAAATGGCTCATGTTGAATTTAGAAAACAAAGACTCTATTTAAATATGTTAGGTGGTTTAAATCAAAGGATGGAGAAATGTGGATGGAAAGATGAAGTAATAAAGCAGAAAAATGAAACTGTAAACCAAATTTCTAGGACTGAAAAATAAAATAACTATAATGAAGAATTAAATTGGATGAAATTAATAACAGAAATGACAAAGAACAAGTAAGGTCTGACTGAGAACAAGTCAATGGAAATTGCCCAGATTGAAGAGAGAATAATAGGAGGAGAAGGAGAAGAAGAAGAAGAAAAGAATATCAGAGACAGAGACGTGTTGGTAAAGTTTTGCATGGTCAAAAACACACGTAACTGAAATCTCAGAAGAACAGAGTGAAAGAAGAAAAATTTGAAACATAATGGCCACGAATTTCCCAAAACAATTAAAGATATCAATCAACAGCTCCAAGAAGCTCAGCAAATTGCAAGCAGAATAATTACCAAGAAAACATCTAAGCACATCACAGTCAAATCACTGAAAACCATAGATAAAGATACAACTATTTGAAATACTCAAAGAATAATTCAGTTGTCCTTCAATATCCCTGGGGGATTGGTTCCAGGACCCACCAGAAATACCAAAAACCACAGATGCTCAAGTCCCATAGTGGGCCCTCAGTGTCCACAGTTCCACATCTATTGATTCAACCAACTGTGGATCGCTTAGTCCTGTATTTACTGAAGAAAATTCACTTGTAAGGGAACCCACACAGTTCAAACCCATGTTGTTCAAGGGCCAACTGTACATGCAAGGGGACAGCAATAAAAAATAAGGCTGACTTCTCCCAGAAACATTGTAAGCAAGGCAGCAGTCTTTAAAATATTAGAAAGAAAAAATAAAAGTTACCTTTAATTATCAAGTAAAAATATTCTACAATATTAAAGACAAAAGAAAGATATTGTCAGGCAAACTAAAGTTGAGCAGACCCATGATATAAGAAATAGTAGAGAACCTTTTTTTTGCTTATGGCTATTTATTTATTTAGGACACAGAATGTGGCATCTTAGTTTCCCAACCAGGGATCAAACCTATGCCCCCCTGCATTGGGAGTGCAGAGTTTTAACCACTGGACTGACAAGGAAGTCCCTAATTATCCCTTAATGAAAGACTGAATTATCTCTTAGTGAAAGACTGAATCTGTAAGAAAAAATATGAAGAGCCAGAAAAGGGAAAAACTGGCTAAATATGAAAGACAAGTATAAACATCTCCTTTAAAAGACTATTGAAATTTTGGAGCAAATATAATTAACATAGATCAGGGTGCTTAACATATGTAGAAATAAAATAAATTTAAACAATAGCATAAAGAGGAGCCAAGTTGTAAATGAAAGTATACTTATTGTAAGTTCCTTACATTCTTCCTGAAGTGATATAAAAATAATGCAAAATGGACTATGATGAATTAATGATTTTTTAAAATCTCTAGAGTGGCCACAAAAAATATAAATTAAAAGGCATATTGAAAAAGTCACAGTAAGTATTAAAATATAATACTAAAAATACTGGCTTAAAGAAATATTAAGCAAACAACAATAAAAAATGATGAAACACATAATTGTTGTTTGTACACACACAAACAGTGTACTAGAAGTGTACTAGAAAACTAACTTTATCAGTAATTGCATTAAATATAAAGGTACTTAAAATGTTAATTAAAAGTCAAAGACATAAACCAAATAAAACAAAAAAACATGATCAAACACTCAAACAAATAAACAAAACACAAGTCCTAACATAATTAGGACCACCCATAAGGATCACTTAAAATATAAGGATACAGATAGGCTGAAAGTAAGCAAATAGCAGATTATACATTATCTTAATAGTATCCATAAGAAATATGGTGTGGTTATATTAGTAATCACATAAATATATGAATAGGGTATTATATATTGATAAAGGTATGAAGTAGTAAAGAGAATATAAAATTATAAAGATATATACACCTAAAATGTATAAAGTCCATGCCTCACCAAAGAAGAACATAGAGAATGGAAATAAACATATGAAAAGATGTTGCACATCATATCTCATGAGGGGAATGCAAATTCAAACAGCTCTTCAGATTACTTTAAAAAAGAGAGAGATTTAGTACTGTATGCCTGTCATGAAATTGGTACATTTCATCAGTTTTTAAAAAATTTATGGATATATTTTTTAAATTATCTCTTCAAAGTTTTCAGTGTCTGTAGTTATATCAATTCTTGCATTCCAGATATTGGTAATTTTCTTTCCATTCTTTTCCTTGGTTAGTTTGGATAGAGCTGTATCAATTTTGTTGATCTTTCATTAGAACGTACTTCTGGTTTTATTTATTTTTCTCTATTATTTTTCTATTTTCAATTTTATTATTTATGTTCTTATATTTATTATTTTCTATAGTCTCCTTGCTTTACCTTTAATTCATTTTTTAAAATATATTTTTCTTTTTAGGTACAAACTTAGAATATTGATTTGAGACCTTTCTTCTTTTCTGATGTAAACATTTAGTGAAAAAAATTTCTCCCTAAGCTCTGCTTTAGCTGCATCTCACAAATTTTGATATGATATATTTACATTCAATTCAAAATATTTTCTGGTTTCTCCTGGCACTCCTCTTTGACCCATATGTTATGTAGAAATGTGTTTAATGTCCTATTTGGGAATTTCAGAGGTATTTTCCTATTATTTATTTCTAGTTAAATTTGATTATGGTAAGAGTACAAAATTTAATTGACTTCAATTTGTTTTTAATTTTCTGGGATTATTTTATGGCTATTATATGATTGACCTTGGTGAATGTTTTGTGTGCCTTTGAAAATAACATGTATTCAACGTTTGTTTGGTTAAATGTTTTAAAATGTCACATAATAAAAGTTAGTTGATAGTATTATTTAGGTCTATTTTATTATTGATTTTATGTCTACTTTTTCTATCAACTGTAGAGAAAGGAGTGCTAAAATTTTCAGTATAATGGCAAATTTGCATACTCTTCCCATTGCTTGTGTTAGCAGTTAGCTCACTTATATTTTACGTACTTAACTGATAAAGTGCAAACTTAGGTCTACCATTTTGTTATTTTTCTGTTTGACCTTCCCATGCTGTTCATCCTCTGTTCCTTCTTTGAGGCTATTTAAATTTCATTACTATTCCAAATTTAATATACCTATTTACTTTTTGCTTCATGTTTTTGTATTTTCTTTTAAGTTGTTACTCTAAGGATTACATTATACACACCTAATTTATACTCTACTTAGTGTTATCATTTACCACTTCAAAGAAAATGTAGACACTTCACTGTCGTATCAATCACTTTATCCTCTCTGTTTAGTTTTAGTTTTCATATATACTATTTTTAATATCTTGAAGCCCACCAGAAAATGTTATATTTTTTGCTTTCAATAGTCATACATATTTTAAAGAATTTAAGAAGATTAAGACAGTCTTTTCTATTTATCCAGTCTTTTATATTCATGGTGAATTGCTCATCTTTCATTCATAAAAATATATATTTCCCTCTGTTATCATTTCCCTTCAGCCAGAACTCTTTTATTTTAAAGCAGGCACACTGGTGACAGATTCTTTTAGTTTTCTTTCATCCAAGAATGCCTCTTTTTTTTTTTCTTCATTCCTGAAGTTCATATTCACTTGGTATAGAATGTGTTGACTTTTTTTTTCTTTCAGGACTTTAAAGATATTGCCCTATTGTCTTCTTTTATGGTTTCTGGTGTAAAATCCTTATTTATTCACTCATTATTCCTGTTTATAACATTTTTTCCTGTGGATGGTCAAAAGATCTTTGTCTTAACCTTTGGTTTTCTGATGTTTTAGTTTGATATATCTTGGTGTGATTTCGACTTTATCCTCTTATGGGTTTTCTTAGTTTCTGGAATCTTTAATGTAGGTCTTATACCAATCTGGGGTTTTTTTTCAACCATCATTTCTTCAAATATTTTTTCTGTATCGATCTCTTTCTCCTCTCCTTCAGGGACTCAAGTGACACAAATGTTATATCTTTTGATATTATTCCACACATCCTTGTGGCTTGTTTAATGTTTTTCATTTTTTTCCCTGCTCCTCGGATTGGATATTTTTATTGATTTATCTTTCTTTTATGCCATCTTCATTCTGCTTTTGAGCTCCGTAGATGTGTTTCATATGTTGTAGTTTCAGTTATAAAATTCCCATTTTGTTCTCTTGTATAATACCTATTCATTGCCTAATATCTTTTCAGCTTTTATCTTTCCATTTATTTCAAGGGTGTTCAACTTTACCTTATAAAGCATAGTTATAATAGCTACTTTAAAGAGTTTATCTGATAATTCAAACATCTGGATCATCATTGGGCACTGACTTTTCCTTTAAGAACATAGATTTAATCAATTGATTAGATTTATTTGAGCAGCTAGATGTTCCTGATTCTTTGTATATCAACTGGTTTTGGAATGCATCTTGGAAATTTTAAATGTATTGTGAGAATATGGGGTCCCTGCTAAATTTTTTGGAGCATGTTGATTTATTCAGTCTAGCAGGTGATTAACTTGGGTTCAGATCACAACTAATGTGGGCAGTGATCCCAATGTTAGTTCATTTTTCAGAATTCTTGCTAGGCTATCTGGGTTCACTATACACATATGCCACTCCAGGTTTAGTCTGAGACATAGGTGGTGCTTTATGGTGTAGTTCTCATAACCTTTGTAATGCTTCTTATGTTTCATTTCATGTGTGCATAGCTCCTCTGTGAACCTGGGACTATTTCAGATTATATACTGTGTTAGAGGATTCTCCAGCTCTCTTCAATCAAGGATTTCCCCATACTCTGCAAGTACCAGAGACTCATTTTCATGGTTTATGAGTTAAATAATTTTGTTTGTTTTGTTTTGTTTTTGGATTTTCCCCAGCTGGGAAAGAAAAGATGAAAAATAAATAAAATGAGAATATCCCTCAGACTGTCCAGCTCATAGGGGCTCTTTTACCAGCCCTCTAGTCAGAAAGGAAACATTTTTCTTAGATTTCTTGTTGTCTATGCTTGATTTACAGTTACGTGGGCCAACTTAGGGATAAAACCAAAAAATAAAGGAGAAAAAAGCAAATAAAGATGACACACCCTACAGTACAATTCATTCTTCAAATTTTGATATTTATTTCACCATTCTTTACTCTTCAGGGTCCTCATGTAGTTGCTTTTGAAAATTGCCCTAAATTTTTAGTTGAGATCAGTGGAAGAGATGGATATGTAGTGAACTGTTCTTTCTTACCTGGTGCTGGAGTGCTCTCCCGAGATTTTACAGTCACTGTATTCATATCCGCAAGTTGTTTGGGGTTATGTTTCAATTTTACCTGTGTAATCTTTATACTTTCATGGTCCTATCAGATAATGTTAAAGTTTGTCATCTATTGTTAAAAGAAAGGACAAAGTCAATTTGCTAAAACATCTAATGTTTTAAGTTTATGTGGGTCAAATGCTACTATCTTCTTGTTATTACTGCTTCTAGTTTACGTCAAGTTGTTTTTTTGTCGTATAGCTATAGGCATTCAAATGTCTATTAGCCTTTGTGTAAAAATGATATTTCAGCAGTTGGAATAAACTTAAATGAAATTCAAGGTTTGACAGTCACTGGCCCACCTACTTCACGTATAACTATGTAACCAATCCACGTGAACGTAGTTTGAGGAAGGCTTTTTTTTTCTTTTTTCATTTTTCTTCCCTTTTTCCACTCTCTTCTGTATGAAGTCACGGCAGCATTTATAGAAGTTTCACATGATTGAGGTTGGAATGTGGAAAACAATTCTAAAAGCAGGTTTGCCAGTACCCCAAAAGGTGCAACTTTCCAGGTTTTCATATGAAAGTAGGAAATGTCGCCCAGAACAACACCTACCTTACTTGTATACTGGGTTATGATCTTTGCCCACTGGCTTTCGAATGTGTATTTTCCAGATAGATGTGTTCAAAATAAGAGTGACTTTCCTTTTTGTTACTCCCCCTACCTCTGTAGTTAGCCTCTGAGCCAAAATTCAGCCTGCAAGTTTCTTGCTCTCTTGTGGGATATTGAATATGTGTTTGTTAATCCAAAATTTTAATTATTTACAGCGGGATGTTTGGTTTAAAAACTAGCTGTCCACTAAAGTAAACTGAAACTCTTTCAACCAAGACTCTTTAGGGACACATTTAATTTATTAGAAGACTCAATGCTCATCAATACACATCAACTATATGAAATAGCCCTCACTTAGGGGATGACAGAATTATTTAATAATTTATACTCAAGAACACTTCTTTCTTCACTATACAAACTATTTTTAACTTAGCAAAAATACATATGAGAAAGTCATGCCACAGGGTTTTTTATCTTTTAAATAATTCTGAGTATATAAAATCCTAAGCCTCTGAATGTATATGCCAAAAATAGGATTTTATTTTTTTTTCCAGCTTTGAAGTGCTCTCTTTATTCACAATTCTTGATGATAATTTAATATTCAGTTTAAAGTATTATTTGCTAATAAGTACTGAAGTCAAGACTACAATTGTTAGTGAGCTCTATTACTGAGGATGTATTACATCAAGTGAGGGAAACATATTAATGAATCTAATTGTTCTCCACTCCAGGCAGTAATATTCAGAGGTTAACAAATCAAGCAAGGTTTTCACAGAGACTGAAAAAAGTGGCTTTTAGAGTAGTCACAGATATGATGTCATGTGACATCTGAAGAACCCAGGGATCACTTTCAATTACTAGAAGACCTCCTCATATCTCATAATCTAATAGATTTTTAGTCCTCATTTCTGTCAAGAGACTCTGATGCTGTGCTTATAATTGTATGGCTTAAAATCTTTACTAAAGCCCATACGCATTTATTATCAACTTTATTAAGATTAACAAACACATTCCCAAATGGTTTCTAATTTATTTGCCATTAATTAACAACAAGATTAACTCAAGGGCATATTAGAAAACAAAGAGTGTGTTAAGTTCCATAACCAGAGAGAATGAAAGATTCCTTGATTTCAAAAAGACCATTAAGTTGCAAAGTTCCAAGAGACTGACGGTCATTACATAATAAATTAAGATACTAAAAATAAAATAAAATTGTTGAATTTTTTGTTCTAATGTTTGTTTGTTTACAGCTACATGTGAAAGAATGAAATTAGAACACTCCCTAACACACACAAAAATAAACACAAAATGGGTTAAAGATCTAAGTGTAAGGCCGGACACTATAAAACTCCTAGAGGAAAACGTAGGCAGAACACTCTCTGACGTAAATCTCAGCAAGATCTTTTTTGATCCACCTCCTAGAGCAATGAAAATAAAAACAAATATAAACAAGTGGGACCTAATTAAACTTAAAAGCTTTTGCACAGCAAAGGAAACCATAAACAAAATGAAAAGACAACCCTCAGAATGGGAGAAAATATTTGCAAATGAATCGACGGACAAGTGATTAATCTCTAAAGTACACAAACAGCTCATGCAGCTCAATATCAAAAAAACAAAAAACCCAATCAAAAACTGGGCAGAAGATCTAAATAGACATTTTTCCAAAGAAGACATACAGATGGCTAAGGGACACATGAAAAGATGCTCAACATCACTAAATATTAGAGAAATGAGAAACAAAACTACAATGAGGTATCACTTCACACCAGTCAGAATGGCCATCATCAAAAAATCTACAGACAATAATTTCTGGAGAGGGTGTGGAGAAAAGGGAACCCTCCATAGTATGGAGGTCCCTTAAAAAACTAAAAATATAGCTACCATATGATCCAGCAATCTCACTCCTGGGAATATATCTGGAGAAAACCATAATTCGAAAAGATACATGCACACTGACGTTCATTGCAGCACTTTTTACTATAGCCAGGACATGGAAGCAACCTAAATGTCCATTGACAGAGGAATGGATAAAGAAGATGTGGTACATATATACCATGGAATATTACTCAGCCATAAAAAAGAGCAAAATAATACCATTTGCAGAGATGTGGATGGACCTAGAGATTGACATAAAGAGTGAAGTAAGTCAGACAGAAAAAGACAAATATCATATGATATAGCTAATATGTAGAATCTAAAAAAATGATGATACTAATGAACTTATTTACAAAACAGAAATAGAGTCACAGATGTAGAAAACAAACTTATGATTACCAGGGGGGAATGGCAAGGGGGAGGGATAAACTGGGAGATTGGTATTGAGACATACACACTACTATATGTAAAATAGATAACCAATAAGGACCTACTGTACAGAACAGGGAACTCTACTCAATACTCTGTAATGGTATATATGGGAAAAGAATCTAAAAAAGAGTGGATATATGTATATGTATAACTGATTCACTTTGCTGTACAGCAGAAACTAATATAACATTGTAAATCAACTATACTCCAATAAAAAATTAATAAAATAAAATAAAATAAAGTTTATTTTAGATTTTAAAAAAATACTTCACTAATCCTCTTCATACAAATCTTTAAAATATCTGTCTGGTTAGATCTAACATATATTAAGTACTAATAAATAATTTATTAAGAGGTGAATGATTCTAATTCCTTAAAAGGAGAATTCAATTCCCCATTGTTTATTTTATTATGTGTGCAATAAAGGGCACAGGAGAAATATAAAGCTCATGGATACAAAGAGAGGCATGTGGAGGATAGGAAGCAGTTATGGGTAAGATACACAAATATTAGAAAAGTTAAATATTACATTTATTATGTCACAGATATTTCAGTATGTGATAGGTAACTATTTTTTAATTAATATTTTATATAGCTTTCAATTATTCAATAATTTATATTATTTCAAGTAAAATTTTAATTATCATTATATATACTATCATTAAACAAACCAAATCATTTTAAAGCTTTGTTCTGAAACATAAATAAAATAGTTTTCTCTGAAAACTATGGTCATTGAATTATTGCTCTTACTCATGGTCATTATTTATAGTTTCTTAACATTAATTAAATCCAAATCTTTTTTTTTTTTTTTTTTTTTTTGCGGTACGCGGGCCTCTCACTGTTGTGGCCTCTCCCGTTGCGGAGCACAGGCTCCGGACGCGCAGGCTCAGCGGCCATGGCTCACGGGCCCAGCTGCTCCGCGGTATGTGGGATCTTTCCGGACTGGGGCACGAACCCATGTGCCCTGCATCGGCAGGCGGACTCTCAACCACTGCGCCACCAGGGAAGCCCTGTAATAACTTTTAATGGAGTATAATCTGTAAAAATGCTGAATCACTATGTTATACACCTGAATCTAATATAATATTGTAAATCTACTACATTTCATTAAAAAAAATAAAATAAAATAAAGAGGAGGGCACAGTTCTTGAGGCGCTAGCCAACTGGGTTCCCCCTTTGCCTGGCAAAGGAAGAGAGCCACTCTTTCTCCTCCATAACACTGTCTCCATATTTCTGTTTGGCATTGCTGCACAGAGAGCCAATATTTTGGCAACAAATTTGGGGGCTCGTCCGGGATTGACTCATGGGCAGGCGGCCCCGTAGGGCCCTCGGTTTGATCTGTTGCTCAGGGATTTCTCTTCACGCCACCCTCCCCAACGAGAGCAGAGGGTTGGAGGATTTCTCTGAGGCCAGATCGCCAGGGTTCCCTTGCCACTGCGCCCTGCCCCAACCACACCTGACCCGCCGTCTCAGCTGCAGAACTCCATGGCTGCGGTGGAGATCGGGGGAGAGGTTGCCCTAGCAGCTGCCGAGGCTTTCTTTGCCTTGAGGACACCTTCCTTTTCCCTTCTCTGCATCAGGCCGGACATCTACTCTAAGACATTATCTCTTGGAGGATCAGAAAGAGGGAGTTTGGTACATCGCAACACACCTACCAGCAATTTGGTAAGTCCCCGGGAGTGCACACCGTAGCCTTTTTGACTTTGTTCGTTTGGGGAACTTCGGTTCCAGTTTGGGGAGTTTTCCCTGTGAAGGGAAATTTCATTTGTAAGGTGCCGCTTTGGACAAAAGTCACAGGTCTAGTGGGACTAGGAAGTCACATTAGGGGCATTTTTGCCATTTGGTTTTGATTTCTAGGCATCTCTTTGCTGTTTTTTTTATTATTATTATTTTGAGTGTGGCTTCCAGCTGGCGAAGTTTGGGTTTGTTTGGTTACTTTGGTTTGAGCGTGTAGACATGTTACTAACTGCTCAAGCTAGAATGGGAAGCGCTTCCTCTAAGGTTCCACCCCCACCTGGGAACCCCTTAGAAAAAATTTTGAATGACTGGTCAACCTATAGCTATGATCCAATGACAAAGAAAAATGGCCTAAAAATGGGTCTCTTAAAATTAGATCTTTATTGCCACAGGATGGTTAAATGGACTGAGGTTCCCTTATGTCCAGGACTTTCTCCTGTAATTTAAAGCCTAAGGAATCAGAAAAACTCTCCTGTCTCATGGGGGAAAACAAGCCTCCTGACTTCTGCACATTCCCTTACTCCTTCAGATTGTTCTGATAAGCCTTAGTAGACCCTGGAACGTGCAATATCGAGGTTCTGGGCTTGGCCAAAGATACCCACCCAGTGATTATTAAGTAAAAAGGGTTATACAGTGTCTAAATATAAGGTACACATTTCTTGAACCTAGGCAAGATCCTCAGAACATGTATGTAAACAGATTACCGAAACAGGAGGCCACTGGTCTGACTAAACTAACCATAGCTGATATTCAGAGGCTGACAGGAATTTTGGAAGAGGCCTTCTCCCCTAAGCAAGAGGAGGAAAAGTAAAACTTTCCAACATGGGTGAATGGGTATGTCAGTCCTTCAATATCATTGAGGTAGCCACCCAATTCTTTGAAAAAGAAAACAAAACTGTCCTTGTTTTACAAATGTAGTCTTTACAGGACCAGAGGTGTGGCTCCCAAAATAACCCAAAACCCACCAATCTCTTTTACCACTCCCCAAACCTTCCCTATTTATCTTAAGAGGGTTGTAAATATTAAACAAAAGGGAAACAAAGTCATCCTAAGAGGAACTTGCCTGTACCATTGAGATGCAAATGTCCTATCTGGTCTTCTCAGGAACACTTATCTCTGCCATCTTTTTAAACCAGAAATTTAAAAAAGGGTAAAGTAATTTACAACTTTACTTGTCAAGGATAAATAGAAATCTTAAGTGTCTTTTCTCTAAACACTAGTAAAAAGGGTTTAACCATCTAGATAGGTGACCTTGATGTTTTCCATCTGCTAGAAGCCCAATTTGAGTCCAACCCCTTGTAACTGATGGCTTTTACGTTGTACCTGACTCTCGAAATTTTCAAATGGAAACTATGAGGCCTCTATGTTTGTTTGTGTGTTTGTATGTGTCTCTATGTGTGTTGCAGGTGTATGGTATTGCCTAAAATGAATTCGTAAAAGAGCGCTACTTAATTAGCTTTAAAAAAATTAAGTGCTTATATAAATACTCAGAAATAGAAAATAATCTGGCCAGAATGAATTTCAGGTTCATGTCATCTGGAGAATACTCAGTACTAAACTAATATCCGGTACTGAAGGTGGCTTAAGCTTGTTGGTTTGATTAATATAGGTAATGTTAGAGTCATCAATGTCAAGTATAATACTCCTGTTGTACCTAGGTTTACTAGAGGTCAAATAAGACCTTATTCTATATCTATTACATATTTGTCAACAAGAAAAGGAACTCAATGGGAAAAAACTTTTAAGGAAAGTAAGATATGTGTTTTTAGTAAAAGAAGGTGTGAAGTGTTTCCCTGGTGGTGCATTGGTTAAGAATCCACCTGTCAATGCAGGGGACACGGGTTCGAGCCCGGGTCCTGTAAGATCCCACATGCCGCAGAGCAATTAAGCCTGTGCGCCACAACTACTGAGCCTGCGCTCTAGAGCCCGCGAGCCACAACGACTGAAGCACACGTGCCTAGAGCCTGTGTTCCACAACAAGAGAAGCCACCACAATGAGAAGCCCACGCACCTCAACAAAGAGTAGCCCCCACTCCCACAACTAGAGAAAGCCCGCACGCGGCAACGAAGACCCAACGCAGTCAAAAATAAATTAATTAAATAAATTTTTTTTAAAAGCATTAAAAAAAAAGGTGTGAAGAATGAAAAATACTGAAAAGAGTTATACATGATCAGGATTTTCTAAGATTGGATTAAATTTAGTTGGGTACATGGATTTCATTAGGAATGGGCTAGAACAAGACTGGATCTGGTTTCTCCCTCCGAAGTATTCTTGAAATGCTGCTTTTAACAACAGATTGTGTGAGTTTCTTTGCCTTTAAGTGATTTGTATTTGCTTTTGAGATCTCTTGCTACTTTGGTTTAAGAAATAAGTATTGTCTCACAGTGACTGATGATCTTATTTGACCAAGTGCTTTAAAACTTTTTGACAAACTTCCCAAATATCAAACCTTAAAGTGTTTTTTGATTTCCAGCTGGGATACTTTAGAGGGCACCTGAGGTATCTTAAAGAGAAATATTCAACTAGGATTATTTTGTATGTTAAGTTAAATGTAATCAGTTGTAATTCTGGTTACTGTAACCAAGTTTATCATTACACTGTACTCAGATGTTTAAAAAATAAATAAATAAAGACTCCATCAATAAAGGGGAATTGCCATATCTAGATGGGAAGTTATTTCCTCTAGGGAAGCAAAGAGAGAAGAAAAAAGAGTACAAAGTTCCCTTAAGTATTCCTGGATAGGAGGACAACTTACTCTGAATATGGAGATAAGAATATAAGTCAGTTGTTAAAATGAATTCCATAACTAGGGTGATACAGAGATGGACAAAGGGTGGGGGGCAGGAATCTACCAACAAAGAAAAAACTGCACTAACTAAAAAGGGATATATAATGAGCTCAGTTATGCATTTAAAAAAAATTATATTAGGGGCTTCCCTGGTGGCGCAGTGGTTGAGAGTCCGCCTGCCGATGCAGGGGACTCGGGTTCGTGCCCCGGTCCGGGAGGATCCCACATGCCGCGGAGCGGCTGGGCCCGTGAGCCATGGCCGCTGAGCCTGCGCGTCCAGAGCCTGTGCTCCGCAATGGGAGAGGCCACAACAGTGAGAGACCCGCGCACATAAAAAAAAAAAAAAAAAAAAAAGATGGAAGTTCGGGAACAGATATGTATCTAATTGCTTCCACAAAATGAAATGTTTTTATTCTGCTTCTGCCACTGAGGAAAACAGGAGATATCCTTCAGCAATGGTCACCAGATGAAAAATAATAAAAGAAGCTTTAAGCATTTATCCTGTGATTGGCAGCTGTCTTGCCCCCTTAGACGTCATAAAGTTCATATTTATTAGAGCAAAATGTGAAAAAGAAGTTCAGTCATTATATGTCCAGTTGAAAATTAAACTATAAATATTTGGAAACAAATCTTGATTCTGGAGACAGACTTTTTCTTATTCTTTGGTATATTTTTTTCTATTTTCTTTTTTAAAAGAAAAAAAAATTGCCTTGACTGATTCAATAAGGAAAGAGGAAGACTGCAGTACTCCTTCATTCCTGGGCATATACCCTGAGAAAAACATAATTCAAAAAGAGTCATGTAACACAATGTTCATTGCAGCATTATTTACAATAGCCAGGACATGCGAGCAACCTAAGTGTCCATCGACAGATGAATGGATAAAGATGTGGCACATATATACAAAGGGATATTACTCAGCCATAAAAATAAATGAAATTGAGTTATTTGTAGGGAGGTGGATGGACCTAAAGTCTGTCATACAGAGTGAAGTAAGTCAGAAAGAGAAAAACAAATACCATATGCTAACACATATATATGGAATCTAAAAAAAAAAAAGAAAAAATGATTCTGATGAACCTAGGGGCAGGACAGGAATAAAGGCGCAGACGTAGAGAATGGACTTGAAGACACGGGGAGGGGGAAGGGTAAGCTGGGAAGAAGTGAGAGAGTAGCACTGACATATATACACTACTAAATGTAAAATAGCTAGCTAGTGGGAAGCAGCTGCATCTCACAGGGAGATCAGCTCAGTGCTTTGTGACCACCTAGAGGGATAGGGAGGGTGGGAGGGAGGCTCAAGAGGGAGGGGATATGGGGATATATGTATACAAATAGCTGATTCACTTTGTTATACAGTATAAACTAACAACATTGTAAAGCAATTATACTCCAATAAAGATGCTAAAAAAAAAGTTGTTCTCATTTATTCATTCCATCTCTATTGTATATGTGATGGCACGAAGCTAGCTGCTGAGGACAGTAGTAAACAAAGACAAAATGTCCTTCCCTTAAACACTTGCTTACTTGCTTACTATCTCATGAGAAATATACTTCCATCAGTCAAGTAGTGAGCTCAATGAAATAAATATTTGCTTCTTTTGTTTGGGGACCATTTCTACTGACTCTTCCCACTTAGCAAAATAAGTAAAACCTGTTATGTTGTAAGGTTACTGACATGAATATTTAATCTTGTAATTGTACCTGCTTTTATTCGTTTTTTATACTTAAAATTGAAGAGTCCAGGAAATAGTTTAAAATATTATAAAATAGTATACGCTTCATCAGCCCTCAACAGCAAACATCCTCTTATGATCTATGTATGTAGTTAGCAACTGGCAGAAAAAATCATGGGTAGGCATTTTCATGGTAAAAAGGCAAAAGAACAAACTTGTCCTAAGGTCTTAGACCTAGAGGACTGCTCTGCACCTAGTTATCTGTTTCTGGGTCATATTCTAATGAATCCACCCTGAAAGGGCAGGGCCTATGTATATTTTCCTTACGCTCACTGTAAAGGCACTTGCTGTTTTTGTCCAAACCTTTCTTCTGGTAAAGAAAGGATCTTGAGGACCGACCACTTTCCCATTCAGTGAGGCTATAAAACTGGGACTCTGCCTCCTTCTGTATAGCATGAGGCAAATAATAAGTAAGGCTATTCAGACACCTTTCCCACTACATTCAGAGAAGTTCAGCTTTGGGTTTGATGGTTTTTGAAATGGTGGAATATCACTAGACCTAGTGCAATTCGAAGTGTGGTCTGCAAAACTATACCGGTGCATGAATTTTGTTTTGGGTCCATGAGGGTAGAAAAATACAGAAACTGAGAATAAATTTGTTACATTATTTGTATGCTAATATTCAGAGTAGTTTTATAGAGAGAGTAAAGATCTCTTTCTTTCTAAGATGGCAGTTATTAAGGAGCCAGGGGTGAAGGGTTGCATTGCCACTGTGTAAAGAATAGTTTACCTGACATTATATAAACTGACAGGAAAGCAGGGGGGAGAGAGAGAGAGAGAGAGACTGAATTTTATACTCTGAACCTCTGGACTTCTTCCAAATAATCTAAGGATCCTAGGAGCTTCTTCAGTCCGGCAATGCAACAAAGTTAATCCTGTTTCCTTTTCATGAGAAGAGAGTCCCATAGCCCCAGTTGGCTATTTCTATAGCAGAACTTTCTAGCTTTCAACTAACCGGGCTAAATCTACCTTCCAAGCCTCATATTCACCCACTTTAATCTTGTGGAATTAATTGCTGTCGTCTCCTAAATATGCCTTGCATTTTAAGTCTCTACATTATCCCCCCACATCCCATGATTTCTTTCTTTCTTTCTGTTTTTCTTGCATACTCTTTTTCTGCTGACACTTCTCTTTCCCACTATACTTTGGATCAACTTGTCTATAACCAATGTGATAAAAACTATAGCCCTGGCATGTAAAAATATTCTGGCATTGCTATTAAATGATGGGGCAGAGTCATCCTGGACTACACCCTATCCTTCATTCTGCACAGCCATCAATCACTAAGCTCTGTCAAGTTTAACTCCTAAACATTTCTTAAATGAGTCCATGCATCTTCTGCACATTTACTATGTTCTCTTAGTCATACTTCTTATTTCTAGCGTGAGCTCTTATAAGCCATTACCTTGCCCCAAACTTCTCTCCTTGCTTTCCAGCTTGTAACCCGCAATCTTCCCTCTAAGTAGTGGCATTCCAAAGCCTTAAACTGGACAACTACAGCACACTACTGTTATGCCAACTGATTACCATTGTCCTTGGTGCAGCCAGATGGGGTTCTGAGGCAGGAGAGGGGTTGAGGCAAGAAAGATTGAGGCCTCTTCCCTTTTTCAGGTGATGCATGAATTTTATTACTTTTAATATATGCCATGATGGAAACAACATTTGGAACAACTGCAAGAGCTAAAGTAGGTTTTCACAAATGGACATTAGCTGGTGAGATCTGCATATAAAAATTCAAAGTTTTAAATAAGACATATATGAGTCTTCTGTAATCTAGCCTATTTCTCCAGTCTCATTTCTCATCACTTCCTGACTTGGAATTTAATTTCTTGCTGCACAATAAGTTTTGTAATTCTCCATCCACCTTGTGTTGTCTCTTTACTCACTCTGTACCCTCCACATGTGGTACTCTTCCTCTTGCCCTTATTCAGTTCAGGATTGCCTCCTTCAGAGAACTGCCTTTCTCTTCTGCCTTTCCAGCTAGACTGGATAGCCCTCCATTTTATTTCCATCTGACTCTTGGCATCTGTCTTATTTTGTTCTTCCACAGTGTTTTAAAATTGCCATTTGGGAGTCTGAGTCTTCTGATCTGTGTATACACAGTTCTTAGCTCGAACGCACTCATATATTTATTGAAAGTATGACTGATCAATATTTTTATATATTCATCATCTAGCATCCTGTGGCCAATATATCTCAGAGATTCAATCTCAGAGAAATACAATACCATCTCATAGAAGTAAAGAAAAAGAATCTCAAGTACTCATTAGATTATACACAAACTACATATTTTTTTCCCCAGTTTTACCACATTTTGTCAACAGGCATATTCTGTTAACTGGTTGCAGAGAACTAAAGCACATTATTTTCTTTGCTTCTTAAAATTTCTTATTCTATGGGCTTCTTGGGAGATTCAACTTTAATGCTTTAAACTTGCAAAATGATAATCATTTAAGGGCAATAGTGCAGCAAATGTTTGCAGTATCTGCCTTTGCAGACCTGCACAGCTATAAACCATGCCTCTGAGAACTGCCCTCCTCTGAAAGCCATGTTATACTACTTGAATAGCTAATTTTGATTGGACCTGGGTTAGACATGAAACCTCTCATGAGCAAATCAATTTTACTCACTTGAGAATCTGGAATCCTGATTGAAAGATGCTTGCAAATTTGGACTTGCCCAAGAGGGTCTTAACATTCCCCTCAGCTTGACTAAACATTAGCGATGTTGCTTCCAGACTATAGGCTACTGACCTCCCTTTCCTTAGAGCACTTATTTTAGAAAACTTGTAATTTAAAACTATTTCTCTGCCCCTTTGAAAGGTGCATACGTCTTCTCCCAGCCTCCCGCCAGTTTTATAACCCAGGAACATTTTTCTCAAGGACCAGAGAGCCACCCACTTGAAAGGCAAACATCAAGGAGGACAGCACCCTTCTCTCCCAATTGCTTTGGAAGATGACAAGGCTAACTTCAGTGGGTGTCAGTTAGCAAACTTATGGGGCCTAATCGCAGAGAAAACATTTGCAAATTCAGGAATAACTCATCACGCTCAACGCATCCTACTGATCAACACCCCCACTAACATCCTCTAGTACCTTTTCCACCCAGTACTTAGTACTTAGCTCACCCCAGCACTTAAAACTATCCTTCGTTGCAGCAGAGTTGAGGTCAATCTCACTTCCTTTTACAGTAGTCTTGAATAAACTCTTCCTTGCTTGTTTAACTATTCCAGTGCAATTTTTTTTTTTATAGGCTTATGAGTGAATACTAGTTACTTTTGAAAACAGAACCTGTAAAATGATTGTTTGGTATGGGGAAGTGGAGAAAAACATTCTTCAGAAAAACAAATGAAACATGTAGAAAAACAGCTAAGTGAGATAAGTGGTAAGTTTCCATGAGTGAGAGAGAAAGAAAAAGAGAAACAGAAACAGCAGTTTCAATTACTGGTGGATTCCTGGTACCTGACCGCAGACACTGGGAAAAGCTTCCTGCAGTTAAAATCCATAGGATTTCCCTGTATTCCTGCTTTTTTGTAATAATTTTTAAATCGGTTTCTGTTACTTATAACTAAAATAATCTTGGCTTAAAAATGTAATTATTCAGCATGGAAATGTCAATTCTGAGTGTTGACTATGTGTTAACATTTTTTTGGCTAGCATGAAAAATCCAGGCAGGGAGTTATTGTGGGAATAGGGGTGGCATTTTGTCAAGGTTTTTCTCTAATATGTCTGCTTCATTATGAGGCAATATATATTTTGTAGAACACTCTGTCATCACCTCTAATTGTTACTTTTAAAATGTGATGATATGAAGCATAATGTGATTTTGCAGTCAGCAATCCTTCTATGGAATTATGTCGCTTTCTTTTCCAGGGAATGACACTGATTCAAAGCAAAGATAATTTTTTAAAAAGATGGAAAAAATCATAGATGGGGCAGAAACATTAGGAACCCAAGTAAAATCAAAGGGAGTGGCAAAATAGCACATTATTTTCTCTGCCAACTGGATATTACAAGCCTTATATATTTATAACCATGTAGGATAAGGATTTGTTAAAAGGGATGTAATTAAGAATATCACATGGAAGGTATATTAAAATTGCTAATAAATATTAAAATAAGATATAAAGATGAAAATTAACCTTTGAAGAAGTCCAAAAAAAAGCATATTGCATCTAATAAAAGTAATTATAAAGATAACCGCTAGACCCTATGTAAAACATGCACCATTAAAAGAAAAATGAAGGCAATTTACATAAACTGACATGGAGAGATTTGAGGGGCATATTCTAAATTGAGACATGTAAACCAGCAAGTTATAGAAAAATATGCTTATTCTTATCCATTCATATAAAATAAAACACACATACACACATTAACACCCATCAGGATGGAATTATACACAAATATGTGTATAAGTATTTCTTACATAATATGTTTAAATTAATAAAAGAATACCACTTATATCATGATATCAATAAATGTGATCATCTAGTTAAAATGGACAATGTACTAAAACAACCTATATTTTTAAAAGGACTTAATATCAGGTAGAAAACTGAGTAGGCCAATATCCATAGAGAAAATTAAAAATGTAATACATTTATATTTTTCAAAAAGGAAAATTCTATCAGATCATCAAAGACATAGGACAGGATTCATCTTTGCTTAAACTATTCCAGAATATTGGGGGGCGGGGAGCGGGGGATAGAAGTTCACCAACCATTTCTACAAAAACAAAAATCACAAGTATCATACACAAAATTAAAATTAAAGAAACTAAACAAGTACTAATTTAGACACAAAAATTTCTAAATACAGTATTACCAAATTGAATCTAAGAGTATACTAAAATAATACTTTTAAAACATATTATTTATATCATAAATATAAGGGTGGCTCAGCTTTAAAAAGAGCTACATAATATTTCACTAATTTAAGAGATATTTAAGATATTAAAATGAAACTTTTTACCATATTGATAGATGTTATAGATAATAAATTGATAAAATTTTGATAATCATTCTTGATTAAAATAAAAACCTATTAGTCAAGTAGTTATAAAAATGTATTTGCCTTAAACTTGATATTGTTAGGTGTAATTTTCAAAAAGGTAAAACTCATGACTCTCAGAAAAATATAAAATAAACACCCATCAATCTTTTATTTAACTCATTATTTAAAGAGAGAATAAATAATATATTATGGCCAGTTTGGAGAGCATTATGGATTAGGTGTATATAAGCAATGCTAGGAAAAGATTTCTGGATTAGATACAAAACTGGTTTATGTCTAAAAGGGCCATAAATCTTTAGAGTTATCTGTTTAACCAGAGGAAAATTATTTGCATCTCTACAAAAGGGCCAAAAGTCTACAGGTTAACAAGGAATCTGGGACCTTTAATAAATAGTAAACTGTGAGTTGATTTAATTACATTCCCCTAGATAATCATCAGGTGACTTTGGCCATACACAGTATTAGAAGGATTTGCTGCCCACCTTTATGCCTTATTTGAAAGTTTCAAATGATTTTCATGACAATATAGAGTATCTACTAGAAACTTCCAGAAACTATCATGCTTGATTGTGACACTCTGATAATATTTCAACTGATATCAGGGTCATTATTTTTCTGCCATGATTCACTATTATTCTGGAACTTTAGATTATAAACTCCATCATGGTTAGGTCAATGTTAGTTTTATTCGTCTGTGTATACCTAATCTCTAGTACAATAGCAATCACATTGTTAGGACTCAATCTGTTTATATTAATAGACTGTGTGCTACATAAGGGAAGAGACCAGAGCTCTTTCACCTATCACTGAACACACAACATTAAGGATTCCTTAATTTATTAATTACTTCAATTATTATTTATATAGCACCCTTCTATACAAAGAGGCAATCTACAGATTCAGTGAAATCCCTATAAAATACCAATGGCAACTTTCATACAAGTAGAAAAAATAATTCTAAAATTAATATTGAGTCAAAAAAAGACCCCAAATAGCCAAACAATCTTAAGAAGGACAAAGCAGGAAACATCACATTTCCTGATTTCAACTATACTACAAGTCTACAGTAATCAAAACAGTTTGGCACTGGCACAAAAACAAACACATAGATCAATGGAAAAGAATATAGAATACAGAACTGAACCCATACCTATATGGTCAATTACTCTATGACAAAAGAGATAAGAATATAAAATGGGGAAAAGATAGTCTCTTCAATAAATGCTGTTGGAAAACTGGACAGATACATGTAAAGAGAATCTGGAGCACTTTCTTATACCATGTACAAAATTAAACTAAAAATGGATTAAAGACTTAAATGTAAAACCAACCATAAAACTCCTGGAAGAAAACATAGGCAGTAAACTTTTTGCCATCAATATTAGCAATATATTTTTGGATCTGTCTCCTCAGGTAAGAGAAACAAAAGCAAAAATAAACAAATGGGACTATGTCAAACTAAAAAGCTTTTGCATAGCAAAGGAAACCTTCGACAAAACAAAATAACAGGCTACTGAATGGGAAATTATAGTTACAAATGATATATCCAATAAAAGGTTAAAATCCAAAATATACAAAGAACCGAGACAACTCAATATCGAAAAGAACAAGAAATCCAATTAAAAAATGGGCAGAGGCCTGACAGACATTTTTCCAAAGAAGACATAAAGATGGCCAACAGGCAAATGAAAAGATGCTCACTACTACTAATTATTAGGGAAATAAATGCAAATCAAAACCACAATGAGATATCACACCACACCTTTCAGAATGGCTATTATCAAAAAGATAACAAATAACAAGTGCTACTGAGGGTATGGAGAAAAAGAAACCCTTGTACACCATTGGTGGGAATGTAAGTTAGTTCAGCCACTATGGAAAATGGTATGGATGTGGCACAAAAAATTAAAATAATAGTAAATTAAAACAGTAATTCCACTTCTGGGTATCTATTCAAAGAAAATAAAAAAGCTAATTGGATGACATATATGCACACTTATGTTCATAGCAGTGTTACTTACAATGGCCAAGATATGGAAGCAACCTAAGTGTCCACCAATAGATGAATGGATAAAGAAGATGTGATATATAAATATACAATGGAATATTAGTAAGCCATAAAAAAGAATGGATTCTTGCCATTTGCAACAACATGGATAGATCTAGAGAATGTTATGCTAAGTGAAATATGTCAAACAGACAAAGACAAATACCACCAAGTGATTTCACTTATATGTGTAATCTAACAAAGAAAACCATCAAAAAACCAAACCAAACCAAAAGAAAACAGACTAATTGATACAGAGAACAAATTGGTGTTTGCCAGAGGGAACAGGGTAGGGAATGAACAGAATAGTTGAAGGAGATTAAGAGATACAAACTTCCAGTCATAAAATAAATAAGACATAGGGATGTAACGTACAGTATAGGGAATATAGTCAACTATAATGTAATAACTTTATATGGTGACAGATTAGTAGACTTACTGTGGTGATCACTTTGTAATGCATATAAATGTTGAGCTGTACAGCTGAAACTAATATAATATTGTATGTCAACTATACTTCAACAAACAAAGAAAATTCTTATGCTAAGCCAGGGTTTCTGAAAATCAGCACTACTAACATTTCGGGCTAATTTTTTATAGAGGTCTATCATGTGCATTATTGAATGTTTAACATATCTCCAAATCTACTCAATAGATGACAGTAGCAGCTTTCCCCCAAAACCCAAGTCTTGAACTTCAAAAATGTCTCTAGACATTGGTAATATCCCATAGGGTGCAAAATTGCTCTTAATTGAGAATCACTGAACTAAGGGACTATTTGAACATCACCTACTTTACAAGTCCACGTCAGAGGTTTTGCACTTGATTTAGAATGTGGAGTGTGTCACATTAAATGTTCTCTTTTCAGTAGACACAAATTTTAAGAGTCCCATCTTAACATCCTCTTTGGCTGATTACTACATTTCTTCATCAGCAGCTACTTCCAGTGTTTTTTTAGAAGTCCAGGGATAGTTTAGTACCCTAAAGATTGTTGACATGGGTGAGTGCTTCACTGGCTTGAACCTTAATGCGGCTCAGCCAGCAACCATGGGCCACCATAGATCTAACTTTGGCAGTAGAGCTGTCATGTAATACAAGGCTCAAGAATTGTTCAGTTTAGAAGGAATAGTATTTGTTTGAAGCTGAAATTTCAAAATGGCTCTGCAATGTGGGCCATCCCCAGGGAGAATAAGCTCTTTTGCACTCACATAGCACACCCTAACACTGAGGATCTATTCTTTTTTTTTTAATTTTTTATTTTTAAAAAATTTTTATTGGAGTATAGTTGCTTTACAATGTTGTGTTAGTTTCTGCTGTACAGCAAAGTGAATCAGTTTTATGTATACATATATCCCCTCTTTTTTTGATTTCCTTCCAAATTAGGTCACCACAGAACACTGAGTAGAGTTCCCTGTGCTATATAGTAGGTTCTCATTAGTTATCTATTTTATACATAGTAGTATATATATGTCAATCTCATTCTCCCACTTCATCCCACCATCCCCTTTCTCCCTGGTATCCATACGTCCGTTCTCTATGTCTGTGTGTCTATTTCTGCTTTGCAAATAAGTTCATCTGTATCACTTTTCTAGATTCCATAGATGAGCAATATTATACGATACCTGTTTTTGTCTTTCTGACTTATTTTACTCTGTATGACAGTCTCTAGGTCCACGTCTCTGCAATTGCACAATTTTGTTCCTTTTTTATGGCTGAGTAATATCCCACTGTAAATATGTATCACATCTTCTTTATCTATTCTTCTTTTGATGGACATTTGGGTTGCTTCTATGTCCTGGCTATTGTAAATAGTGCTGCAGTGAACATTGGGGTGCATGTATCTTTTTGAATTATGGTTTTCTCCAGGTATATGCCCAGGAGTGGGATTGTTGGGTCATATGGTAGAGGATCTACTCTTGTAGATACACTTATACATTGCCCAGTCATACATCAAAATTTAACTATGGTGTCAGAAAAACAAATTTGAGGATATTTGGAAGTAAATTCCCCCATACCTGTATCTGTATCATAAAATTTATTCTTTAGACTTGTTGCAATAGTATTTAGAAGGGAGCAAGTTGGGGAAGAGAGGACAAGAGAAATATGACTCTACTATATTGCAATAGTATTAATATATAGCTCTACATCTCTCACTATCTAAGTATAATGCTGATATCTAAAACCCATATGTATTTAATTCTAAATTATTGAAAAATATGATATGTATGACACATATTGATTGTGGGGAGTTATTAATATTTATGTGCAAAGCTGAGCTCACAAACCCATGGCTCAGTAAAGAAATTACTTGTTAAAAGGTTTTTCTTGGTGAAACTAGTATTGTATGTTAACATATTTAAAAGAATTCACATCTTAGTTGACATTTCTTTTTTTTTTTTTTCTGCGGTACGCGGGCCTTTCACTGTTGTGGCCTCTCCCGTTGCGGAGCACAGGCTCCGGATGCACAGGCTCAGCAGCCATGGCTCACGGACCCAGCCACTCAGCGGCATGTGGGATCTTCCCGGACCGGGGCACGAACCCGTGTCCCCTGCATCGGCAGGCGGACTCTCAACCACTGCGCCACCAGGGAAGCCCAGCTGACATTTCTTGATAACAATTCTTTAAAAATTTTGTGGTAGTTTGTGTTTTAATGGAACCTGACTATTGTTGATCTGAATCTTCATCCATTGTTTTAATTCATAAACATATTAATAGATAATTGTTAGAAAATGGCAAAATCATAACTTATAAAAATATAAGATGAAAATGTGTCAAACATTTTAACTCAATACTGAATGTGGAAACCATTAAAAACTGTTCAAAGGAAAATTTGAAGATTCATACGTACATAGGAACCAAATTCTAAAATAAATTTGTGAAAAGATTCTTTAAAAGGTCTCTCCTCAGGGCAATAATCAATTGCATTTCACTGGACACAACTGCCATTTTATGAACAGGAATCATTTGCACTATTATCATTTTTCGATAACTTACAAAATTTCAAAATAGTTCAAAGACCATGAAAGATGTAGATTACTTGAATGGGTAATCTCAATATACCACCAATATTTTCTGCATTTTAAAGTTGTTCAAAATTTTTCCTGACATTTTCTAAGACTAAACATTATATTTATAATGTTATACTAATAATTTAATAATGATCTTGAATTTTTGCATTGATAATTTCTTAAATATAAGAAACAGAGTTCATTTAATCTCATTGCTCTCATGGAAATATAATACTCAATATTTTCATATAAATTTCAGCAAGTTATTTCATTACTTTGTTAAGGAAAGGCATACTGGAACATTATGACAGGCTGTTTGTCACTAGTAATTGTAAATGTAATACAAAATTTGAATGAAAATGAATTATTAAGAATGTATAAAATGCAAGTAGATTAACAGATAAAAAGAATCGATTCTTCACACTAGTGATAAGAGAGTAAAATTTAATACTTTTAAATAGGCTAACAGGGCTTCCCTGGTGGCGCAGTGGTTGAGAGTCCGCCTGCCGATGCAGGGGACACGGGCTCATGCCCCGGTCCAGGAAGATCCCACATGCCATGGAGCAGCTGGGTCCATGAGCTATGGCCGCTTACTTAGCCTGCGCGTCCGGAGCCTGTGCTCCACAACGGGAGAGGCCACAACAGTGAGAGGCCTGCGTACCGCAAAAAAAAAAAAAAAAAAAAAAAAAAAAAATAGGCTAACAAATTTTGTTTTCACATTAAAATTTCGAATATTTTAAATTTTATAACATATGTTATAATCAGTTTACATAAATTTTGGAAATTTTCTTAAAGTAATACAAAATAAATATAAGCAACTACGTGAAACTGAAATAATTGATGCCACATACCCATGAGGGTTTATGTGTTTCCTGAAGAGAACAAAAAACTGAGGCAAAATTAGTAAGAACTATTTAAGCTTAGATTTCTGTTCTTTTCAGGAAACACTCCAACATGTCTGAACATTAACAGGACTTAGAGAAAGTGGCTTTATGTCTCATAGTGAAGAATGCACTGATGTCAAATCCTCGGGTCAGACGTTAAAAATATTACAATAGCAAAACAAATTCAGAATTGAATTTAGCCAAAAATAAAATTTATCTCACTGCACTCCCTATCAAGATCACTGCTGTACTGATTGTACAGTAATATATGCAATGAGGCCACCCCCTAGTGGTCAGATGCCGAAGCAACGTCTTAGCAGACTGTCTTACAGATGTAGACAAATGTGAAAAAAGGAATTTAAAGCTAACAAAATAGAAGCAATATACAGAGTGATACATTGTAAAACAGTACCAGAGGTTAAAAAAAAAGAGACAGATTCTCAGCTTTGCCACTGCTTCCATTCCCTAAGCCATTCCCACTGGCTGACTGCACAGACGTGACTCTTCTGTGTATGTGTGTGTGTGCGGTGCATAGTGTGTATCTCTCAGTGGTTACAGTGATTGTATACTTATACTTAATCTTTTGTTTCCTCAAATTTAGGTAGTACTCAATTCCTGGTGTGAAATCTTTGGATAAAAATAAACCAAAAAACTTTCTGTATTACGTGTTTTTTTGTACTTCACTTCATGCTAGAGCTATAGTTTAAATATTTTTCCTGCTCTAAATTTGTTGCAGTCTTATGAGGTTCTTTTCTCTCTCCTTGGCCTTAATACTACCATTAAGTATTACTTAATACTACCTTCTTCCAGCACAAACCCACTTTCTTAGATACCTTCTGCAGAGAAAAGGTAAACAGGCACAACTCTATCTGGGGTTTCCATACTGTTCTTAAATGTCAAAGAAAGACACAGTCCTGTGTATTGATTGTCTCCAGCTATGTGGTCTCTCCATGTTTTCCCTGGAAAGGCCCATAACTGCTTTTGATGTCTTTTTTTTTTTTTGCGGTACACGGGACTCTCACTGTTGTGGCCTCTCCCGTTGCAGAGCACAGGCTCCGGACGCGCAGGCTCAGCGGCCATGGCTCACGGGCCCAGCTGCTCCGCGGCATGTGGGATCTTCCCGGGCCGGGGCACGAACCCGTGTCCGCTGCATCGGCAGGTGGACTCTCAACCACTGCACCACCAGGGAAGCCCGGATGATGTCTTATTTTATTTGTGAGATATATTTCATATGTGAGATAGATACACAAATACTACATATTGTAAATGTATGTGTATATGTGTGAATATATATATATCTGCTTTCTATCATTCAGAATTCCTCAGAATGGCAAATTGATAGTCTACATATTTCTCATGTTCTCAGTTTTATTTCCCTAATTCCAATTAGAACTTGAACCAATAACTAGAGCAAAACAAATGTTATATAAATTTTCTGTCTAATCTGTCATGAAAAATTAATATACCATCAAAGTCAAAAGTTTGTTTTAATAATATAGTCTGCTTCTGTATCTTGATTAATAAATTAAACATAATTACCTTTATTCTGAAAATAATTTCCTTTAAATAATTATAAGACTATGTGATACACAGTATTTTAATGGAAAATAAATGAGATTATTTCCAAAGACCCTAGAAGAGCAGCAAACATATAATAAATGTTAATAACACATTATTTTTAAAATATACTTTTAGGTATGTTTTCTTTAATCACCTCTTCACACCATCTCAATTGTAATATTAGTCACCTGATAGGGGATTCTGACAGATGGGAAGTTGAATCAGAAAGAGTCTTTTTAAGGACTTAAAAAATTGTGATTAAAATATCCTGCTTTTGCACATTTTACAAAGACACTTGACCATGAGAACTCATGTTTAGGGAAATACTTAGGGATTGTATGAGCGAGAGCATTAGCTTTATTCCATTGATTATAAATACACTCCTATAAATCTGGTTTATAAGATAGAATAAAACTTGGTATATGTTTCATTATTTCATGCGACCTACTACACTATACAAGTTATGAAACCAGTTTTAGTTGCTGTGCTTTTAAAAATATTTGGATAAAGGTAGCAATGAAAGAAAATAAAATTAATAACATGAATAATGTATTTTATTATCTATTTTATAACAATTGATAGGTAACAGTTATATTCAACATATGCCTTCATGTATTTCAGATAAAATGAAAGGTCACTGAGTAAAGATAATTTTAACAAAATCTCACAATAATTATCCCACAAACTGGTTCTTTACAAACTGCCAACTGGGATGCTCAGTCAAAACAAGAAAAATTTCATCTGAGGTCATCCTGCAGCAAGGCTACTGAAACTAGATTTTTTTCCCATAAAAATTAAGTTAAGTAGTCTTGTCCCTGGGCACTTTACCAAGTCAATAAAATTAAGAGAATTGTATCACTAATTTTTAGTACTTTTCAATAAAAATTTGAATTATAAATAATGTTCCATAATATTTCTGTTTGATACTCGAAGCTTCAAGTTTTCAAATCTTCATGCAAACTACTGTTTGCCTCGTTCTCTTGTAAGTTGTCATTTTTTTAAGATTGTTTAAGTTAGTCAATTAATGTTACTCTGCACCTGTATAACTGAAACAGTCCAATCATCCTACCTCAGAATTCTAAAAATGGGATAATTGCATATTTTAGCATATTTCTTTTTAAAAACCAATGAACCTCGGTATGGAATAAAAAACTTTTATTTTACATTATGATATTTAAAAAGAAAGCAAAAGTTTCAGTATTTAATCTCTTTTTTTCCTCCAGTATGATTGTGTTATTTGATTAGAAAGTTCAGATTTTCTTAGATCTTGTGAAACATGCAGTTTTGAAAACCAATGCTTGGTGGTAAATGACACATTTCATCCTGAAAATGGGTATTTTTTTTTGTCTTAATTTTGATATTAACAAAAACGTCAATCACCAATCCAACATTTTGAAGTATTGGTTAGCGTTCAATTTTGTACACCCCTCCCCCATCCCAATTATGGCTCCTTTGATCCAAAGAATTCATCAGCTTTTATGGTAGTCTTCATTTATTTATAAAATAATGCTGATTCTTCAATGAGATATTTAGTCATGTCATCCACATAAAACAGGAATTGAGGGAAAATTATTTTATGATTAATTCTTTATACATAACAAAAATGAAACCTAAAATATAAAATGTAATGATTTTGAAAATCTTGAGATTTGACATCCTTATTAAAATTATTAATATGGTGCTTCACAGTATCTGAAATTACTTCCAATTTTTTCTCAAGTGAATATTTAGGACCATCAGGAATGAAATCTTTCACAAAAGTTTCTCCAGGGAGGTTAGGCTTTAAATATTTTAAAATAATGAAAGAAATTATTTTTTTGTGTGTTTTTTCCCTAAAGCTTGATAATGTGATACTATTTGTTTTCATATATATTTTAGGGAATCATTGCATAGTTTACAAATTCTATTATTCTTTTTTTTTTTCCTGAAATAAACTTTGCATGATTTTTCTCAAATTTGGTCAGGTCAAGACCTTTATGTGGTGTCATGAGGTAGTAGTTGCTAGTGACTCTAAGAGTGAACTTGGACCTTATATTTGAAATGTGTGAATTTATATTTTTTATCTACTCTCTGTGGTTGCATTTGCAAAGAAACAAAGGATTTTGATGGAGACTGGTAGGTAGTGGAATTCTTCTAGGCATACTTGTGTGGAAACCTGAGATATATACTTATTTACATAAAGTTGCATCTGCTGTCTAATCCTGAGCAACATTAAATAGTATCTGAGGATGTGAGGTCAGATAGAAATAATCTTACTTTTGGGACTTCCCTGGTGGTCCAGTGGTGGTAAAGAATCCACCTTCCAATGCAGGGGACAAGGGTTGGATCCCTGGTTGGGGAACTAAGATTTCACATGCTGCAGGGCAACTAAGCTTCCACACCGCAACTACAGAGCCCTCATGATTTAACTGGTGAGAAGCCTGCACAACACAACTGGAGAGAAGCCTGTGCACTGCAATGAAGATCCCGTGTGTCGAAACTAAGACCCGACACAGCCAAAAATAAATAAATAATTAATTAACTGGGAAAAAAAGAAACTTACTTTAATAAATCTCCCATTTCTAGCTGTCAGACCCAGAATAAATACACACCTATGCAATATTCAAAATGTTCAACAGAAGGTATAACATGTTTGGAGAGCAAAAACCAGATTTGGAAGGACCTTCAAGATGACAGAGGAGTAAGACATGGAGATCACCTTCCTCCCCACAAATACATCAAAAATACATCTACACGTGGAACAACTCCTACAGAACAACTACTGAACGCTGGCAGAAGACTTGAGATTTCCCAAAAGGCAAGAAACTCCCCATGTACCTTGGTAGGGCAAAAGGAAAAAAAGAAAAAACAAAGACAAAAGGATAGGGACGGGACCTGCACCTCTGGGAGGGAGCTGTGAAGAGGAAAAGTTTCCACACACTACGAAGCCCTTTCACTGGCAGAGACGAGGGGTGGGTTGGGGGGGAAGCTTCAGAGCCATGGAGGAGAGCACAGCAACAGGGGTGCAGAGGGCAAAGCAGAGAGATTCCCACACAGAGGATTGGTGCCGACCAGCACTCACCAGACTGAGAGGCTTGTCTGCTCACCCGCCGGGGCGGGCGGGGCTGGGAGCTGAGGCTCGGGCTTCAGAGGTCGGATCCCAGGGAGAGGACTGGGGTTGGTGGCGTGAACACAGCCTGCAGGGGGTAGTGCCCCACAGCTAGCCGGGAGGGAGTCCAGGGAAAAGTCTGGACCTGCCTAAGAGTCAAGAGACCACTGTATCGGGGTGCATAAGGAGAAGAGATTCAGAGTACCACCTAAACGAGCTACAGACATGGGCAAGAGCTATGGCTATCAGCACGGATACCAGAGACAGGTATGAAATGCTAATGCTGCTGCTGCAACCACCAAGAATACTGTGTGCAAGCACAGGTCACTATCCACACCTCCCTCCCGGGAGCCTGTGCAGCCTGCCACTGCCAGGGTCCCATGATCCAGGGACAACTTCCCCAGGAGAACACACAGCACACCTCAGGCTGTTGCAACATCACGCCGGCCTCTGCCACCACAGGCTTGCCCCGCATTCTGTACCCCTTCCTCTCCCCGGCCTGAGTGAGCCAGAGCCCCCTCATCAGCCGCTCCTGTCTGGATGAAGAACAGACGCCAGAGGGCGACCTACATGCAGCGGTAGGGCCAAATCCAAAGCTGAAACCCAGGAGCTGTGAGGACAAAGAATAGAAAGGGAAGTTTCTCCATGCAGCCTCAGGAGCAGTGGATTAAATCCCCAAAAGCAACTTGATGTACCCTGCACCTGTGGAATACCTGAATAGACAACAAATCATCCCAAAATTGAGGCAGTGGACTTCAGGAGCAACTACAGACTTGGGGTTTGCTGTATGCAACTGACTAGTTTCTGATTTTTATGCTTATCTTAGTTTAGTTTTTAGTGCTTGTTATCATTGGTGGATTTGTTTATTAGTTTAGTTGCTCTTTTCTCTTTTTATTATTTTTAAAATTTAATTTTGATAATTTAAAATTTTTATTTTAATAAATTTATTTTATTATTTTTTTCTTTCTTTCTTTTTTTCTCCCTTTTCTTCTGAGCTGTGTGGCTGACAGGGTTTTGGTGCTCTGGCCAGGTGTCAGGCCTAAGCCTCTGAGGTGGGAGAGCCAAGACCAGGACATTGGACCACCAGAGACCTCCCAGCCCCACGTAATATCAATAGCAGAGAGTTCTCCCAGAGATCTCCATTGCAACAGTAAGACACAGCTCCACTCAACAACGAGTAAGTTCCAGTGCTGGACACCCCATGTCAAACAATGAACAAGACAGGAACACAATCCCACCCATTAGCAGAGAGGCTGCCTAAAATCATAATAAGGTCACAGACACCCCAAAACACATCACTGGATGTGGTCCTGCCCACAAGAAAGACAAGATCCAGCCTCATCCACCAGAACACAGGAACCAATCCCATCCACCAGGAAGCCTACACAACCCACTGAACCAACCTTACCCACTGGAGGCAGACACCAAAAACAACAAGATAAACAAACCTGCAGCCTGTGAAAAGGAGACACCAAACAAACTAAATTAAGCAAAATGAGAAGACAGAGAAATATGCAGCAGATGAAGGAGCAAGGTAAAAACCCACCAGACCGAACAAATGAAGGGGAAATAGGCACTCTACCTGAAAAATAATTCAGAGTAATGAAAGTTAGAGATGATCTAAAATCTTGAAAACAGCATGGAGAAAATACAAGAATCATTTAACAAGGACCTAGAAGAACTAAACAGCAAACAATGATGAACAACACAATAAATGAAATTAAAATTCTCTAGAAGGAATCAATAGCAGAATAATTGAGGCATAAAAATGTATAAGTGACCTGGAAGATAAAATAGTGGAAATAACTACCGCAGAGCAGAATAAAGAAAAAAGAATGAAAAGAACTGAGGACAGTCTCAGAGACCTCTGGGACAACATTAAATGCACAAACATTAGAATTATAGGGGTCCCAGATGAAGAAGAGAAAAAGAAAGGGACTGAGAAAATATTTAAAGAGATTATAGTTGAAAATTTCCCTAATATGGGAAAGGAAATAGGAAATCAAGTCCAGAAAGCACAGAGAGTCCCATACAGCAAAAATCCAAGGAGAAACACGCCAAGACACATAATAATCAAACTATCAAAAATTAAATACAAAGAAAAAATATTAAAAGCAGCAAGAGAAAAACAACAAATAACATACAAGGGAATCCCCATAAGGTTAAGAGCTGATCTTTCAGCAGAAACTCTGCAAGCCAGAAGGGAGTGGCAGGACATATTTAAAGTGATGAAAGGGAAGAACCTACAACCAAGATTACTCTACCCAGCAAGGATCTCATTCAGATTCAGCGGACAAATAATAACTTTACAGACAAGCAAAACCTAAAAGAATTCAGCACCACCAAACCAGCTTTACAGCAAATGCTAAAGTAACTTCTCTAGGCAGGAAACACAAGAGAAGGAAAAGACCTACAATAACACACCAAAAACAATTAAGAAAATGGTAATAGGAACATACATATCGATAATTACCTTAGATGTAAATGGATTAAATGCTCCAACCAAAAGACATAGATTGGCTGAATGGAAACAAAAACAAAACCCATATGTATTCTGCCTACAAGAGACCCACTTCAGACCTAGGGACACGTACAGACTGAAAGTAAGGGGATGGAAAAGATATTCCATGCCAATGGAAATCAAAAGAGAGCTGGAGTAGCAATTCTCATATCAGGAAAAATAGACTTTAAAATCAAGACTATTACAAGAGACAAAGAAGGTCACTACATAATGATCAAGTGATCAATCCAAAAAGAAGATGTAACAATTGTAAATATTTATGCACCTGACATAGGAGCACCTCAATACATAAGGCAAATGCTAACAGCCATATAAAGGGAAATCAACAGTAACACAATAAGCGTAGGGGACTTTAACACCCCACTTTCACCAATTGATAGATCATCCAAAATGAAAATAAATAAAGAAACACAAGCTTTAAATCACACATTAAACAAGATGGACTTAATTGATATTTATAGGACATCTGGTCCAAAAACAACAGAATAAACTTTCTTCTCAAGTGCTCATGGAAGCTTCTCCAGGATATATCATATTTTGGGTCACAAATTAAGCTCTGGTAAACTTAAGAAAATTAAAATCATATCAAGTATCTTTTCTGATATGAGACTAGATATCAATCACAGAAAAAATGTAAAAAATACAAACACATGGAGGCTAAACAATATGCTACTAAATAACCAAGAGATCAATGAGGAAATCAAAAAATACCTAGAAACAAATGGCAATGAAAACACGACCCAAAACCTATGGTATTCAGCAAAAGCAGTTCTAGGAGGGAAGTTTATAGCAATACAATCCTACCTCAAGAAACAAGAAAAATCTCAAATAAACAACCTAACCTTACACCTAAAGCAATTAGAGAAAGAAGAACAAAAAAACCCTAAAGTTAGCAGAAGGAAAGAAATCATAAAGATCAGATCAGAAATAAATGAAAAAGAATTGAAGGAAACAATAGCAAATATCAATAAAACTAAAAGCTGGTTCTTTGAGAAGATACAAAAAATTGATAAACCATTAGCTAGACACATCAAGAAAAAAAGGAGAAGACTCAAATCAACAGAATTAGAAATGAAAAAGGAGAATTAACAACTGGCATTGCAGAAATACACAGGATCATGAGAGATTACTACAAGCAACTCTATGCCAATAAAATGGACAACCTGGAAGAAATGGACAAATTCTTAGAAATGCACAACCTTTGGAGAATGAATCAGGAAGAAATAGAAAATATAAACAGAGCAATCACAAGTAATGAAATTGAAACAGTGATTAAAAATTTTCCAACAAACAAAAGCCCGGGACCAGATGCCTTAACAGGCAAATTCTATCAAACATTTAGAGAAGAGCTAACACCTATCCTTCTCAAACTCTTCCAAAATATAGCAGAGGGAGGAACACTCCCAAACTCATTCTACGAGGCCACCATCACCCTGATACCAAAAGCAGACAAAGATGTCACAAAGAAAGAAAACTACAGGCCAACATCACTGATGAACATAGATGCAAAAATCCTCAACAAAATACTAGCAAACAGAATCCAACAGCACATTAAAAGGATCATACACCATGATCAAGTGTGGTTTATCCCCACTTAAATGCAAGGATTCTTCAATAAATGCAAATCAATCAATGTGATACACCATATTAACAAATCGAAGGAGAAAAACCATATGATAATCTCAATAGATGCAGAGAAAGCTTACAACAGAATTCAACGCCCATTTATTATAAAAAACTCTCCAGAAAGTAGGCATAGAGGGAACTTTCCTCAACATAATAAAGGCCATATATGACAAACCCATAGCCAACATCTTTCTCAATGGTGAAAAACTGAAACCATTTCCTCTAAGATCAGGAACAAGACAAGGTTGCCCACTCTCACAATATTATTCAACATAGTTTTGGAAGTTTTAGAAACAGCAATCAGAGAAGAAAAAGAAATAAAAGGAATTGAAATAGGAAAAAAAGAAGTAAAACTGTCACCGTTTGCAGATGACATGATACTGTACATAGGGAATACTAAAGGTGCTACCAGAAAACTACTAGAGCTAATAAATGAATTTGGTAGAGTTGAAGGATACAAACTTAATGCACAGAAATCTCTTGCGTCCCTATACAGTAATGATGAAAAATGTGAAAGAGAAATTAAGGAAATACTCTCATTTACCATTGCAACAAAAAGAATAAAATACCTAGGAATAAACCTGCCTAAGGAGGCAAAAGGCTTGTATTCAGAAAATTATAAAACACTGATGAATTAAAGATGATGCAAACAGATGGAGAAATATACCATGTTCCTGGATTGGAGGAATCAACATTGTGAAAATGACTATACTACCCACAGCAATCTACAGATTCAGTGAAATCCCTATTAAACTACCAATGGCATTTTTCACACAACTAGAACAACAAATTCCACAATTTGTATGGAAACACAAAAGACCCCAAAGAACCAAATCAATCTTGAGAAAGGAAAATGGAGCTGGAGGAAACACGCTCCCAGACTTCAGGCTATTCTACAAAGCTACAGTAATCAAGACAGTATGGTACTGGCACAAAAACCGAAATATAGATCAATGGAACAGGATAGAAAGCCCAGAGATAAACCCACACACATATGGTCACCTGTTTTTGATAAAGGAGGCTTGAATATACAATGGAAAAAAGACAGCCTCTTCAATAAGTGGTGCAGGGAAAACTGGACAGGTACATGTAAAAAAAAGAAATTAGAACACTCCCTAACATCACACACAAAAATAAACTCAAAATGGATTAAAGACATAAATGTAAGGCCAGACACTATAAAACTCTTAGAGGAAAACGTAGGCAGAACACTCTTTGACAGAAATCACAGCAAGATCCTTTTTGACCCACCTCCTAGAGAAATGGAAATAAAAACAAAAATAAAAAAATGGGGCCTAATGAAACTCAAAAGCTTTTGCACAGCAAAGGAAACTATAAACAAGATGAAAAAACAACTCTCAGAATAGGAGAAAATATTTGCAAGCAAAGCAACTGACAAAGGATTAACCTCCAAAATATACAAGCAGCTTGTGCAGCTCAATATCAAATAAACAAACAAAAATGGGCAGAAGATCTAAATAGACATTTCTCCAAAGAAGATATACAGATGGCCAACAAACACATGAAAGGATGCTCAACATCACTAATCACTAGAGAAATGCAAAACAAAACTACAATAAGGTATCACCTCACACCAGTCAAAATGGCCATCAAGAAATCTACAAAAAATAAATGCTGGAGAGGGTGGGGAGAAAAGGGCACCCTCTTGCACTGTTGGTGGGAATGTAAATTGATACAGCCACTATGGAGAACAGTATGGAGGTTCCTTAAAAAACTAAAACAGAACTATCATACAACCCAGCAATCCCACTACTGGGCATATACCCTGAGGAAACCATAATTCAAATAGAGTTATGTACCACAATGTTCATTGCAGCTCTATTTATAATAGCCAGGACATGGAAGCAGCCTAAGTGCCCATCGACAGATGAATGGATAAAGAAGATGTGGCACACATATACAATGGAATATTACTCAGCCATAAAAAGAAATGAAATTGACTTATTTGTTGTGAGATAGATGGAACTAGAGTCTGTAATACAGAGTGAAGCAAGTCAGAAAGAGAAATACAAATACTGTATGCTAACATATATATATGGAATCTAAAAACAATAAATGGTTCTAATGAACCTAGGGGCAGGACAGTAATAAAGACGCAGAAGTACAGAATGGACTTGAGGACATGGGGAGGGGGAAGGGTAAGCTGGGATGAAGTGAGAGAGTGGCATGGACATATATACACTACCAAATGTAAAATAGATAGCTAGTGGGAAGCAGCCGCATAGCACAGGGAGATCATCTCAGTGCTTTGTGACTACCTAGAGGGGTGGGATAGGGAGGGTGGGAGGGAAGCTCAAGAGGGAGGGGATATGGGGATATATGTATACATATAGCTAATTCACTTTGTTATTCAGCATAAATTAGCACAACATTGTAAAGCAATTATACTCCAATAAATATGTTAAAAAAGAAAGAAAACAAAACACTAAGTTGAAAAGATAGCTACACCCACAGCAGCATTATTTACAATTGCTAAGACATGAAGGCAACCTAAGTGTTCATGGATAGATGAATGGATAAAGAAAATGTGGTACATATCTATAATGAAATATTATGCAGCCATAAAAAAGAAGGAAACCCTGCCATTTGTGATAACATGGATATACCTTGAGGGCATTGTGCTAAGTGAAAGGAGTCAGATAGAGAAATAATCTCACTTATATGTGGGAGCTAAAAATAAATAAACAAAACCAAATTCATGGAAAAAGAGATCAGATTTGTGGTTACCTGAGGCAGGGGATGGTTTTGGGGGAATTGGATGAAGGTGGTTAAAAGGTTTACACTTACAGTTATAAAATAACTAAGTATTGGGGATGTAATATAAAACATGATGACTATAGTTAATATTGCTGTGTGGTATATTTGATAGCTGCTAAGAGAGCAAATAGTAAAAGTCCTCACAAGGAAAAAACATTTTTTTATAACTATATGAGGTGATGAGTGTTAACCAGACCTCTTTTGGTAATCATTTTGCAATATATGTCTGTCAAGTCATTATGGTGTACCCCTTGAACTTATACAGTATTGTTAATTATATCTCAGTAAAACTGAAAAAAATAAAATAATTTTCAACCACATACAATTTTCCCCCAGTGTTCTGTGGTTTTTCTTTCAATTTTTTCTCATTATTGTAGGATTATATCTCAGGTTTCTTCTGCAAAATACAAATTTGAGACTGTTCCCAGCCGTATCGAGCAGTCTGCTCATGTGTGCTTCGGCAACCCTCAGCTTCTCTTATCTTCTGCTATACAATCTAATGTGCACGCAGACCCCAGCTCAGAATTATGTGGGTAAAGGAATTTAGTAAAATTAAATTCCAGCTCCTCTCCCCACAGATAACAGTTTTTTCCTTTGGTAGTTTGTTCTTCCCTTTAGGTTGTTCAAAAAGACATTGCCCCAGGATGGAATATATATATGTATATGTATATATAATATATATATGTATGTGTATATATATATGTATATATTTTTAAGAGTTTATTTCTTTAGACAGTTTGAGGTTTCTGTTTTAATTCTGTATCTTCAGCTTCTCTAGCAGCCACATTTGAAAATTTTAAGCCTGAAATCTGCTAAGAGAAGCTCTCACAGTAACTGATCCTGATGTTCTACAATCACATGAACACTGTACGTTTGGCATCCTCAAGTTTCAACAGGGCTTTAAGATAGCCACACACCCCTTCTCACCCTGTCCCCCACTTTAGACAGGTAAATAGAGGAAAATGACACAGGCAACAACAATGAACTCAGCATGAAAAATGAAAATATGCACAGGTTGTAAATGGGTCATCTTGGAAACTGAGGATTCTTAATATGAACACAACTCAGAGGCATTCCTTTATGCCAGCCCCTATTAGAAAAAGGACAAAAGACATAAAACGTTTAAATCATAGTGAAATCACTATATAACTTTTGTCTTTGTCTTAGCTACATGTCAGTTTTCAAGTTCCCTCAATGGCCATATGTCTAATACCCAAACTTATGTCAAAATATATTAATAATTTAATTTAAAAAACTAGAAATAAAAGTTCATCTTACCTTAGGAACTTTATAAAAATGTGCACTTTTAGAGAGATAAAAGTACTTCACTTCATAAAGTAAATTTTTGTCTAGAAACTTGTAGTATGGGGTTGGGAGGGCAGCACGAGGTTGCCATGTGTTTGAATATATATATAATACATACATGGCAGCGATATTTTATTTTAGGGCTGTAACCTACCTAGTTAAATATAAGTAAGAGGAGGCAGACTTGGTCCTAATTAATGAGGAATTCAGCCGACAGAACCAACATTCAACATCTCTCAGCAAATAATGTGTTAGCTACAGTCACGGGTAACCAGGAATTTCTGCTGGAAATGGGATGGGAAAATGTAAGCCAAGTAAACTCCTTGGGAATGAGAAAAATGCTCAATGATCAGGCCTGGGGCAAGGTCCAGGACTGCCATATTGAAGAGTCTTTTGATGGGGCAGCTCAGATGCTGGTCTATCATGGATGAGTCACTGAATCATTCTTCATGTGAGTTAAAATTTGTGCTGGAGACAGAGTTGAGAAAAATAGCTCCATGGTTGGCGAGTGGCTAAAAAAGAAGCAAGTCATAAATATTGTTTTTAAAGGTAAATGGAATATACACTGCCTTTGAACAATGTCTTTATAAATAGCTGATTCAGTTATATTGATAAAAGAAGAACTGTTAAGGAGGCCAAAAGAATCAGACTCTATAAAGAAGTAAAACAAGTAACTTCCTAAACTGAGTAATTCCAGAGGCCACAAAAGCCTCTACAAACTTTCATATTATCCTCCAAGTTTTCATTCATACATTTATCCAGCATAAATTTATGGTATTTTTTTTTTCCTTGTCAAACTGCAGAGTCCTAGAGCTGAGATGGGAAAGACAGTGTTTTATAGATGTTAAAAAAAAAAGGGAGATTTGAAAATCCTGTCAGTCACATAGTCATAGAAAATTTGAAGTGTTTGTTGTTTTGTTTTTTCGGTTTGTTTTCTGTCTTTGTTTACCACAGTGCTTGGAAATACTGTGGATTCTCAAGAAATCGTTGTAGGACTCTTACTTAGGGTAAATATAAAATCAGAATTCGGGAAGAGTAAGAAAGTACCAAGTGAATGTATTCCTTAGGGGTTGGGTGAATTTCATTGAGTCAAGGGCACACGTGAGGATAAGGAGGTTAAGTGTCAAATGCAAAACCTGCCTTCTCTGCAATATGATTAGGACGAGAAAATGTCAAGACCCCTTTGAAAGATCTGATATGCCCCTCTCATTATCCTGTTGCCTTCAGAAATACTCTCCTTGAGTATGAGACACACATAGCTCATCCTTTTGCTCTTCAAACTAGAATAGTCCCTTCGGTTGTCTCTGCATGGGTAAAACAGGAATCAAACTAAACATAAACATGTTTTTCTATCAATGAATTAAGGTTTTCAGACTAAATTGAAAAATGAAATTTTATCCCATTCATTCCCCAGCACATTCTTGTAGAAATGCAATTGGTATCATGAGTAAATGAGTCATGTTAAGAGAGGCCAGACATTAAGCATCTAGTACCGGAGGCCTTTCTGTGCCCTGCTCAGATAATGAAATCCTCTAAAAAAGCTATGATGTATTCTATGAAATGTTTTACCATTTCATAAAATTCAGGATGTGATTCAAGGCAACCTGGAGAATTCAGTTTGGGATAATCTTAATGTTACAAAGCCTGCAATGACTGATTAGAAATTATGAGCTTTATTGATGTCGCCTTTCAAATATCCTTCAGAATTCTTTCTGTAGATTAAGCTTGGTATGTTTATGGTATGCTCCATAAGAAAGAATGAAGATAAAGCATACATCTGATTTTCTGACTCTTTTATGAAAGGAATAAACCAGTAGGTGTAAAACTAGTGCTAGAATGAGGGGAGATCTTAACATCAAACACCGACACCAGAAAATCAGATATGAGTGCAAACAAGCTATTTCTCCTAGACAGCACCAGCCTTCACTGGGGCAAGGAGAGCCTCTGCCTCTGTTTCATACCTTAGAGCTTCTCACCTTAATGTGAATACTTATACAACTGGTTGAAATTCAGATTCTGATTCAGTAGATCTGCGGTCAATCTGAACTTCTGCATTTCTAGTAAAATCGTAGGTGAGGGTTTCCCAACCTCAGCACTATTAACATTTTGGACCAGTTAATTTTTTTGTTTGGGGTCCTATCCTGTACAGTGTGGAATGTTTAGCACAATCCTTGACCTCTACCCACTAGATGCCAGTAGCAATCCCCTGCCAGTCATGATAATCAAAAATACCTCCAGATATTGCCAAATGTTTGCTAGAGAACAAAATCACCCCCAGTTGGGAATCACTGTCGCAGGGGATGCTGATGCTGGTGGTCTTGAGGAGGGAGATTTTTTAGAGGGCTCTGCTTGGGCTCCCCGCTAATTATGCATCTGCCCGCAGAGTGAGGAGTGTGTGGGGCCAGGAGCAGGACACATCCTGAGCCTATGCTCCCCTTCTCCACCAAGTTCTAGGTATCAAGAACGTGGAAGTGCCTGCTAAAATGATCCAGGCTTGTTTCTAAAATTTATGAGGCCTCTTTGCTGGATCTGTTTTCCCAGGGACTGAGCATGTCACAGATGTATATAACCTCAGACCTTCAGGAGGAGTAGCTAAAGGGAGACACACTGAGAGGTATGGACTGAGCTTGGACATGAGCCCAGGATGTCCACATGCATGCAGTCCAATCACAGTGCAGGCAGAAGTGAAAAGGAGAAGGAAAGGGTGTGGGAAAACTGCAGGGTGGAGTCTAAGAAGGGATCCCCCTCATACTACCATGTTTTGGGGCAGAAACTATTAAAAGTCTGAACATTTTGATGCAAGTTTGACTTTCTAGTTCATTACGAAGGCAGGCTTATCAAAGTATTTAATGACTTCTTTTGCTTGATTTATGACATTTAAATATGTCACAGATGAGCCTCCACGTATCTTCATGACTCAGACCCAACAAATACTAGAGTTGGCCTAGTTTCAGGGCTGGGGGAGAATTCTGGATGTTCAACATCAAGATAAGGTCCCAATTATTTGGAAAAAGGAGAACTTTACTGTAGGAGAATGTTAGGTTGTTTAACATGGAAAATACGTATTAAGACTCATAAAATTTAGCACAAAACATAGAGTTTAACCTGTCACACATAGCCCCTTGTGAGTCTATGTGACTCGAAGACCATCTTCTTTGTACTATATCGGGCATGACGCAACTTCTCTGTAAAGTGTCAGTTAATATTTTAACCTTTGAAGGCCAAATGGCTCTGTTGCAGCTACTCAACTCTTGTAGATTGAAAGCAGCCATAGATAGTACATAAAACAATGAGTGTGGCTTTCTTCCAATCAAACTTCCTTTACAGAAACTGACTAGTTTGCTAACCCCTGTGCTGTATTCCCCCTCAAGGAAAAGGGACACTCAAGTCAAATGTTGGTGAGGAATAACATTAAACATTAAGTGTTGGCAGACAACTTCTCAATGCATGTTAAAATCAAACCATACACTGCATGGAAGATACAGAGGAAAATACAACCGTTTTCTGGTAACATATTTTATCTTCATTTTGCCCACCTGGCCTCAGAATCTTGACTGTAATAGTATTTGTCTTTCATTTAGTATTCGTCTTTTGATTATGCTTATCTGTAATGATCATCCATAACTTAACTACTTAGTAAATGTTATCTCCCTTTGTTTACTTAGTGCATTTGCTATCTCTTTAGTTGAACTCTACATGCTCAGTGGGGTTAATTTTCTGCTTTTTATGCCCAATTTATGACTCTTATATGGCTGAGTAGGAGGTAGGTACTATGATCTCCTTCTGTTGGAAAGAAGTAAATTCTTAATTGCAATGTGAGCTGAAAACGGATTCTCCTCTTGGGAAAAAAATATGGATGGAACCCCATTATTGATATAAAATTGATTATGTCTTTCCTGGAAGCTGCAGCTCATCATCAGGTAGACCACCAAGGCCCTTAACAATAATATAATCAGCATTCCCCCTTTTCTTCATTCTGTAACCACCTCTAGTTTCTTAATAATTCTTATACAAGGGCCTAAAGATATTGATTTGTCCATAGTAGGATATCTAAGATAGTGTCTTTTGAAAAATAGACTTATTTTTTGGTGTAGTTTTAGGTTCCCAGCTAACTGAGACAAAAGTACAGAGACGTCTCATATACACTTTACCCAATCATAGCCTCTCCCATTACCAATATCCCCCACCAGAGTGCTACATTTGTTACAACTGATGAAGAGTGTCCTTTTGCCTTAAGACATCCATATGCAACCACACAACCATGACTTATCCAGAAAGACAAAACATTAATTAAAAATTGAAAATGAGGACTGTGTTCTCATTCCCTATCCTTTACTTGCAATATGTGTAAGGTTCTGGTATGGGGAAGGAGGCAAGCTGATAAAACATTTGCAAATCAGTGAAAATGTTTTCAGGTTGAAATATTCAAAAACACATCTGTAAGGCCAAGAGGAAATGTATTATACAGAGTACATGGAGAAAAGTACCCTCTAGATAGAAAACCAAGGTTCCTTGCTCATTTCTACCTAAAACAGCTTTAAGGTCTTCATTCTTCTTTTTCTGTAGCTAATATATTTCCAAAACTCTGCAATTATCACACATGAGTAAAGCAGTGAAAATGTGCTGTGCTTTCTACAGTACTTCTCAGCCTATCCTTGATAATAGTAATGGTGATGGACAGGAGTTTTATTTCTGGAAGCACAGTCACCACGTAAAACCAAATTATCAGATTTCAGGGCCAAAAAGAACATTTCGTTGGATGTAATGGTTATAAATCATTCCTCTCTAGAATACTCGAAGTTGTGGCTTTTAGCAAAGAAATATATCAAATGTAGTTTAATATTGATTTTTTTTTCGCTTTGGAAATGCATTTCAACCAAGAGGACCCCAAAGCTTAGCAAATCTACATGTAATTCTTATGCAGGCTACAGTTACACTTCCCCCCTTATCTCACTGAGTAATGTTTGTGACAGTTCATTCAATTTATTCTCCCAAATCTGACCTGCTATTTATAGAACTGCATCATGAGAGACTGTGGACTCAAATTTATTGAGAACATCAGAGTTTGTGTACTGAAAAGGAGTGAATGATCCCCTGAATGAAAGTGGCACCCCTCAGCTCCCTCATGAAACTCCTTCCTGGAAGAAGTGTCATATGAGTACGTTACCATATTTTGTCGTGTGTGGTCCTCATCACTCAAGCTGTAATTAACTGGACTAGGTTTAAATGCCTGGACAAAAAATAACCCACCAATATGCTGTATAGTTGTCTTATTGGATTTTGTTTTAAGATAGAAAGAGGTATTAAATCTAATTATATATACATGTCAAATGGAAATGAATAAGCATAATCCTTAAAGTAGAATAAACTTTATATTAACTACCTTCCATGGAACTTTCCACATAATGTTCATAAGCAAGAAAAATGATTTCCATCATAGCACAAATATGGGAAATGCTGAGTTAAATTAAGTTGAATGGACTTCTTTATTACAAAGTTTCTCAGAATGTTTAAAATATACATATGAATTGTGTATCTCTATGAAAAGTAATACCCAAAATTTTGGCTGTAGATCCTCGGTTGTTTTTTAAATGAGTTTGTTAACATACCATAGAACAATAGATTTACACGAATACAGTTTAGAAAATGCTGAAATAGAAGAATATGAAAGAGAAGGGGATTTCAAAAACAATGCCAGATTCACTGAATCCTTCACACTGGTGGAAGAGTAGAGTTGACTAAAATAGGGAGCAGTGGCTGCAGGCTGTGGGAGCATAACAATGTACTTTATCACTACACTATTGCCCTGCATAAACTATCTTGAAGGATACTGAATTGTGCCTCATTTTTATGAAGATTTGCTTTGAAATTTTGGAATTCTCTCTCACTGTTCTATTATTCTTATAAAAACACTCATCAAGTGGATATATTAGATCAATATAGAGCAATTCATCTAGTTCAAAGTTTCAACTGAGGATAGATTCCTTTTGCTCTAATTGAGTAAACATTTGAATGGAGACCTTTAATGCACAGGATATGGATAAAACAGTTACAAGCCTGACTGTTGCTTCCTGCCTGAGCCATAGGGTAAAGAGGCAGGAGGCTCCTAGACAGTAATGCTTGAGGATTGGAGCATTCCTACTCCAAGCAGAGAAGGAGGTAGAGACACTCAGGCCATATTCTGGTAGTCTTTGTGGCCAGCAAACCAGGGTCTTCCATTAGGCTTAGCTGAATGTCAGAGAATACTGTCTATCATGATTTATTTCTTCCTTCTAAGAGAATCCTCATCAACACCACCACCACCACTAACATCACAGAATTATTGGAAGTGGCAATGTGCCCAATTGAAAAGCACTGTTTCTCAGTTTTCTTTGTAGATGTATGTGGACAGTGAGTTATTAATACAAGCAGAAGTGGGGGGAGTCTTAGAAAGCCCTTTTTGTCCTTCCACTTTTTCTTTTCCCTGTTACCTAGAATGTGGGTGCTTAAATGTCAGCACACATATTGAGATCAGGAGAGAAAGGCCAACTGGTTGCACCAACCACAGATGTGACATGTTTCAGTAGGTGCTGAACCAAAGCCAGAATTCACCTAATTCTGGATTTCTGGTTGAACAAAGGGAGTGAACTCTTAGATGAAGATTACACTCTTCATATGATCAGTTTACTTTTAATTGTGTGTTTTGAGGGCTCTGTTTATAACTGCCCAACCCAGTTCATTACCAACTTATACAAGAGAGGACAGATGATTTCACCAGGTACAACAGAAAGGCAAAGACTAGAGATCTGACATGTTAACCCAGACTGCTCCAAATGGCCATAAGGCATTCAGGTTTCTGACAATAAATAAATTTGATCTTTTCCCCTAAATAGAGTGGCCAGGCATTTAAGAATTATTGGGCTACCTAAGCACAGGAAACATATTTTAAAGTATATAGCTAAAAGTCCATCACATCCTCAATTCAAACGCAGCTTTTTTACCTGGGTCCAAACTACTGCATTATAGTCAGTTTTCATCAGCCAATTTTATATTTAAGGCTTACAGGATCCTGCTATTTGAAGATATAACTTTATAATGGAAGAGAAAATTTCTTCTTCTGAAGTAGCATTTGTTTTCAGGACCCAAGTACAAAAATCAAGTCCCAGAGACTCATGCCAGTACTAGGAAGACCCTGAATGTGTTAAGATCCATGCAACTTATTATATACACTAATATCTTAATTAACCACAAATTTATATACTCTAGCAATCTAACACCTTTGTGAAGAATAAATTCAAAAACAAAAAAAGCTGTCTTAGAACAAGCGAGGACAAGATATTTAAGGAGATTTGGATACAACACACAGGATAAGAGTTTGCATGGATATAATATTGACCCTAAGTTCTGTAATACATGTCTATAGCTGTAACTAGCTATCTATTGATATAAGTATTGATATACTGATATGTATTTGCAATCGGTATGTTGCAGAAACTTGAGTTTTCGGATGCAATTCCGAAAACCATTTATTTTTGTCATCCACTGTCACTTTAAAATTTATTCTGAGGTGGTAATATCCTCTTTGCCATTGGTTTAAAACACTAGCAGATCCTCATACCTTTTCTTGTCATAAATAGAAATACTAGAAAGCTATGGTTCAATTTAACTAACAACTCTTAGTCTTGATTATGAAAATTAGAGTACATTAAGCATCTCTTTAATTTTTCTTCAAAGGTGAGATCACTGAGCCAGACTTCCCAGCTAGAACCTAAGTTTATGATTCTCATTTGCTCTAGACTTCCTTGGTTCTGGAGTAGGTGGAGGAAAGCAGGGTAAGCCAGACAGCCCTTCTTCCTTGTCTGCTTGTCTTTGCATTCTTTTGGCTTTGTGGTTAATTAGGAAAGAAACACACTTACATGGGAACATTCTTGGTATCTCTGGAGAATGCTGTGTGAGTGCCACTGATTTTGACACCCAGACTAACTTTATCTCAACAGGCTGCTTCTGTTGTCACCTTTGACTCTGGCTTCTGGTACCTTACTGCTCGTGGACTATCTCTTTTATTTTTAAAAATTTTACTAATTTTTAAAATTGAAGTATATTTGATTTATGATGTTTCGGGTGTTCAGCAAAGTGATTCAAATATATATGTATATTCATTTATATATTCTTTTTCAGATTCTTTTCCATTATAGGTTATTACAAGATACTGAATATAGTTCCCTGTGCTATTCAGTAAGTCCTTGTCATTTATCTGTTTTATATATAGTAGTTTGCATCTGTTAATTCCAAATTCCTAATTTATCCTGACCCCCCCTTCCCCTTTGGCAATGATAATTTTGTTTTCTATGTCTGTTTTTTTCTGTTTTGTTAATAAGTTCATTTGTATCATTTTTTTTTAGATTTCACATACAAGTGATATCATATGATATTTGTCTTTGACTTACTTCACTTAGTATGGTAATCTCTAGGTCCATCCATGTTGCTGCAAATGCCATTATTTCATTCTTTTTATGGCGGAGTAACATTCCTTATGCATATGTATATATGTCAGAGGACATTTAGGTTGCTTCCATATCTTGGCTACTGTAAATAGTCCTGCTATGAACATCAGGGTGCATGTATCTTTTTGAATTATGGTTTTCTCCAGGTACATGCCCAGCAGTGGGATTGCTGGATCATATGGTAACTCTATTTTTAATTTTTTAAGGAACTTCCATACTGTTCTCCATAGTGGCTGCACCAATTTACACTCCCACCGACAGTGTAGGTGGGTTCCCTTTTTCTTACATCCTCTCCAGCGTTTATTATTTGTAAACTTTTTGATGATATGGACATTCTGACCTGTGTGAGGTGGTACCTCATGTAGTGTTGATTTGCAATTCTGTAATGATTAGCAATGTTGAGCAGCTTTTCATGTGCCTGTTGGCTATCTGTATGACTTCTTTGGAGGAATGTCTATTTAAATCATCTGCCCATTTTTTGATTGGGTTGTTTTATTTTTGATATTGAACTGCATGAGCTGTTTGTAAATTTTGGAGATTAATCCCTTGTCAGTTTCATCACTTGCAAATATTTTCCCCCATTCTGTGGGTTGTCATTTTGTTTTGTTTATGGTTTCTTTTGCTGTGCAGAAGCTTTTGAGTTTAATTAGGTCTCATTTGTTTATTTTTGTTTTTATTTCCATTACTCTAAGAGACAGATTGAAAAAGATATTGCTGTGATTTATATCAAAGAGTGTTCTTCCTGTGTTTTCCTCTAGGAATTTTACAGTATCTGGTCTTACATTTAGGTTTTTAATCCATTTTGAGTTTACTTTTGTATATGGTGTTAGAGAATGTTCTAATCTTATTCTTTTATGTTTAGCTGTCCAGTTTTCCCAGCACCACTTACTGAAGACAGTATTGTATAATCTGAAGGCTCCATTGCATAATCTTGCCTCCTCTGTCATAGATTAATTGACCATAAGTGTGTGGGTTTATTTCTGGGCTTTCTATCCTGTTCCATTGATCTATGTGTTTTTGTGCCAGTACCATACTGTTTTGATTACCGTAGGTTTGTAGTATAGTCCAAAGTCAGGGAGCCTGATTCCTCCAGCTCCATTTTGCTTGCTCAAGATTCCTTTGGCTATTCAGGGTCTTTTGTGTTTCCATACAAGTTAAAATTTTTTTTTGTTCTAGTTCTGTGGAAAATGTCATTGGTATGTTGATAGGGATTGCATCAAATCTGTAGATTGTCTGGGATAGTATGGCTATTTCCATTTATGGTAAAGACGCTCCAGAAAGTGGGATAGAGGGAATATAACCTCAACAAAATAAACCCTGTATATGACAAACCCACAGCTAACATCATACTAAACAGTGAAAAGCTGAAAGCATTTCCTCTAAGATCATGAATAAGACAAGGATACCCACTCTTGCCACTTTTATTCAACATTGTCTTGGAAGTCCTAGCCACAGCAGAGAAGAAAAAGAAACAAAAGGAATCCAAATTGGAGAGGAAGAAGTAAAACTGTCACTATTTGCACAAGATATGATACTGCAGGTAGAAAATCCTAAAGATGCCACCTGCAAACTACTAGAGGTTATCAGTGATTTCAGAAAAGTTGCAGGATACAAAATTAATATATAGAAATCTGTTGCATTTCTATACACTGACAACGAAACATCAGAAAGAAAAATCAAGGAAACAATCCCATTTACCATCGCATTAAAAAGAATAAAATACCTAGGAATAAACCTACCTAATGAGGCAAAAACCTGTACTCCAAAAACTATAAGATTCTGATGAGAGAAATCAAAGGCCACACAAACAGATGGAAAGATATACCATGTTCTTGGATTGGACTGTCTCTTTTAAAAGCCCCCATATTTTATAGCAGAAACCCTGTTAGACAAGTTTCCTCTGAAATGGAATTTTGCAATATGCCTACCACTGATTCTATGTTTGGTCTCCAAGATTCATGTCACTGAACACACTACTGGAGGGGAATGCAATTAGTTCTCCCTAAACAATCCTTCACTTTGCCTCAGGAAAATAGTCATCCTCCAGCTTTAGAGTCCTCAGACAAAGTGCATTATGTTCATTGAAATAGAATATGTAAAAATAAGAAATATGTGAAAGAATAGGAAATATGCACAAATGTGAACAGTTGGTTAACTGGTCTTAGTCTTGGTTTCATGGAAGCTTTAACTGCTTTTCTTTATATTTTTCAAAAACTTTTATGTGAATGCTGACAAAGATTCTCTCCTTGACAAAATTAGCCAGGGTCCTCTGAGCCCTCTTCTCAATTAGGCCTTAATCTTAGCCCATAAAGACTTGAGCAAATACTAACATAGACTCTAACAGCTCAAGGCCAAATCCCCGGGATGATCCTAGTCTCCTAAAAGTGCCTGCCTGGGAAAACTCAAGGCTGCCAAAAGAATATACTCTTTTCTCCAGCCACCACCTGAAGATAGGGTTCTGTCTTCCAGCCTCTGTGAGAAGGTAGTAGTCTAACTTTGATAAGCAACAGTTAACACACCAAAATGGCTTTCACATGGACTGACCACTCCTTTCCACTTTTTGTACCTTTTTACTTCCCTGAATCTACTGAGCCCCTGCTTCAACCTCCTCCTTATTCCCTCATTTGTTCTTTAAAATGTCCAGTTACCTATGTATAAAGCAAAGCTGAGCTCAGTTCATGCTGTACTTTTCTCTTTTGCTGTAGTGTATTACTGATTAAAATACGTCCTTACCACTTTTTTCTTTTTTTTTGCTGTACGCGGGCCTCTCACTGTTGTGGCCTCTCCTGTTGCGTAGCACAGGCTCCGGACACGCAGACTCAGCGGCCATGGCTCACGGGCCTAGCCGCTCCGCGGCATGTGGGATCTCCCCAGACCAGGGCACGAACCCGTGTCCCCTGCATCAGCAGGCGGACTATCAACCACTGTGCCACCAGGGAAGCCCCTGTCTTTACCACTTTAACTGGTGCCTGGCTTTATCTTTGCCAGCACACATTACATTTAAAACAATAAAAAAACTTAAGAACTGACACAAAATATAATGCACATGACAGTTAACTCAAATTTTTAACTAGATAATGCTAGTTCATTTGTAAAAGATTTCAAAGAATGCCCTAGAGAGTGAAAGGAAATCAGCAAATGAGCTTAGATGAGAAGCAAAAATCTGAGTTTGCGGAAGCATTTTTAGGCCAAATGCATGCTCGAAAGTCCAGAGATGAAAAAGAAGACAGGGCTTCCCTGGTGGCGCAGTGGCTGAGAGTCCGCCTGCCGATGCAGGGGACGCGGGTTCGTGCCCCGGTCCGGGAAGATCCCACATGCCGCGGAGCGGCTGGGCCCGTGAGCCATGGCCGCTGAGCCTGCACGTCCGGAGCCTGTGCTCCACAACGGGAGAGGCCACAACAGTGAGAGGCCCGCGTACCGCAAAAAAAAAAAAAAAAAGAAAAAGAAGACAAATCACACCCAAATATCTAGAAGGTCATAGAGAAATAAAGAAAAAGCCAGTATGTCTAACTTATTTACATAGGTATTGTCTTTATACTTTAGTACATTATACGTTATCTGGCATGAGAGTCAGGTTTAAGAACTAAATTTTTAATGAATAAGTAAATCACAGAGAAGAATTATTATTTATTTATTCACTATGAGAAAAAGGAGATAATCATAGCCTTCTTTATCAAAACAAATATTTTCTTATATCTGTGAATGTCTGCCTATAGTAGCGTCAATTACTATATTTTCTATACAGACACACATAACAAATTCTATAGATAATATAGGTATATTAAAGAAATATGTTCCCTCACAAAAGATGCTGAGATAAAGAATGTCCTACTCAAAAGTAAGAACTTACTAATATATATGGTAGGAAAAATGGAGAGATAAAATTGTAGAACATATTTTCATTAATAAAGCTTATTTTATTTATATAAATGAATAAAATATTAAAAATTTAAATATTTTAAATATTGAATATGTAAAAATCATAAAATATTTATTAATAAAATGAATATATGATCATTAATCTTTTTATATATTACATATATACCTATATTTTAAATTGTAGTGGTAAATATATATATAGGGAAAATAAGTTATATATTCACATATAAATTAAATACATATGTGTTATGTCATATATATAATATCTGAATAAATGATATAGGTATGTAAAGAATCAAGATTTATAAACAGAAATGAAAAAACCTTTGCATACATGTATTATATAATGTATGCATGTATACATGTATTCTCAAAAATTTACATAAAATAAGGTAAAGTGATTTCAGTGATAAATAAGAAAAGGCAATAAACTGTATAAATTGATTATGGTATGGAAAATATAAAGGCTTAAACCTTTCAAAGAGAATTATTCAGAATGTGAGTAGAATAATATAAACCTCAAGGAAAGCCTGTGAAGATGTGTGTAAAATAGAAGAATAGGGTGGAGAACAGTGAGAGAGTGCCTGCTGTGTGATTCCTGTGTGCTGTGTACATGCCATTGATCAGCACTGGCAGGCCATTGATTTGCCCTGCTTCCTGAGAGTTGATGATATTGTTCAGATTCACCCAACCTATGGAATAGTGAAAGCCACCTGGCTCTTTCAGTGCCATAAACTCTTATCTCTGGCCTCTCAGGCAACAGTTCTAACCAACTGAGGTTAATCTCAAGGACAACATGCTCCATCAGTCAGGAATTTAATTCACAAGTAAACAGGAAACAATGGAAGAGAGTTAGAGGATGGATTCAGCAGCTATCCCATCTGTTATCCCTGGAATACTGTTTTATTTTGCTTTGCCTTCTCTGTCTAGGTAGGTTCCTTTATGTATGATTTCCAGAGCCTATGTTTTAGGCTTAGCCTATGTTTTAGGCTTAGCCTATGTTTCATGATAAAATTCTGAGACCCTAAGAATATGCCTATATAATATAACTGCCCACCAAATATTTTCTACATAGTTGTAGTACACATTGGGGGGTAGGGGAAATATATGGGGCTTCTGTTTTTCAGTTCCAAGTTGCAGAGAGGCTATTCAGGGGATAATGATAGCTCTGCATGTTAAAGATGACCTACAGTAATGAAGTAAAAGGGAACCCTCGTGCACTGTTGGTGGGAATGTAAATTGATACAGCCACTATGGAGAACAGCATGGAGGTTCCTTAAAAAACTAAAAATAGAACTACCATATGACCCAGCATTCCCACTACTGGGCATATACCCTGAGAAAACCATGATTCAAAAAGAGACATGTACCACAATGTTCATTGCAGCACTATTTACAATAGCCAGGACACGGAAGCAACCCAGGTGGCTATCAACAGATGAATGGATAAAGAAGATGTGGCATATATATATATATATAATGGAATATTACTCAGCCATAAAAAGAAATGAAATTGACTTATTTGTAGTGAGGTAAATGGAACTAGAATCTGTCATACAGAGTGAAGTAAGTCAGAAAGAGAAAAACGAGTACCGTATGCTAACACATATATATGCAATATAAAAACAATAAATGGTTCTGATGAACTTAGGGGCAAGACAGGAATAAAGACGCAGATGCAGAGAATGGAACTGAGGACACAGGGAGGGGGAAGGGTAAGCTGGGACGAAGTAGGAGAGTAGCATTGGCATATATACTCTACCAAATCTAAAATAGATAGCTAGTGGGAAGCAGCTGCATACACAGAGAGATCAGCTCGGTGCTTTGTGACCACCTAGAAGGGTGGGATAGGGAGAGTGGGAGGGAGGTGCAAGAGGGAGGGGATATGGGTATATACGTATACATATAGCTGATTCACTTAGTTATACAGCAGAAACTAACACAACATTGCAAAGCAATTATACTCCAATAAAGATGTTAAAAAAAAAAGAACAGCCACTACCATGTGGGAAAAAAAAATCAGATTTGAATGGCAATTAAACATTTTAAATAATTTACCTGAAAATTTTTTAAAAATTAAAAGAAAAAAACCAAAAATTTTCTGGCACTTCCTATTGAAGATCTAAGATGTACTGCTGATTGCATCTTTCTCTTTAAACAGTTCTTAAAATCATTTTCCTTTTTCAGACTACTTATGAGAAGTTATCTTTGTACTTTCAAATGGTTTCAAATCAGTTTTCTGATTATCATCACATCAGTCTGTGAGCTGTGTAAGGCTGGTATAACCCTCATTTAACTCATGTGGAAAATAAAGTCTACAGATTTTAAGGTGGATATCTCATGATCTAATAGCAGAGCTGTGACAATGAACCAGATATTCTATTCCAAGTCCTACTTTATTTTTATTTTACCCAAACACATTGATGTGACATAGTGGAGATTCATTCTCTCCTTACTGTTATTTTGTTAGATGAGAAAATTTGTTAAAAGCCAGGTATTTATTGGAAACAATCTGGAGAGTTGTATCTCCTATAATGACAAAACCACCTTAGAATAAAGCTTTCTGTTCTCCGAGGAAGTATTCAAGAGAGATTTGAGATCCAAAATATAGTTTAGTGAATTCCATTAAAAAAACCCTCAAATCCGTTTAAAAGAGTTTATTGGAAATCCACGCCCAACTATGAAATCTATGTTCAAGGAAAATAAATGAAATTTTAAAAGTACCTTAAAGATCACTTTAAAACTGTCTTTCATTCACAGAAGCTTGGAACATTTTTGTAATTTTTCCCTTCTGCTATTTTAGTTATAGGATCTCCTGAAAATTTCTTTCCTGGGTGTGAAATTTAATTTAAGCTGTATACTAATGCTGCTCTTATTAATAAAAATAATTCAGAGACCTGATTCTGTCACATACTGTCACATTGTTCCTGACTCAAAGTTTCTCTTACTTTCCAGGAGAAGAAAAGCTAATACAAACATAAAAATTAATTTTCATTGATCTTAATATTCCAGCAAAAGTTTTCAAAGTTAAAGGGTTCTTTCAGTATACCATTTGGTATAGTAAAATTATCTTTGCCTCTATATAATATCTATTTTCCTGAAAGCATATATATATATTTAGCTTCATATATAGATAATAAAATATAGTTGGCCCAAAAGTAGGGGGAATCTCAATTATTGTTCACGTGTTTGAATTGACTTGAACAAAAGAATCATTTTAAAGGCACTAGTCACTTATTAATGGAACCCTGCTGTGAATTCTTTTGTGTTATGAATAATCCCTTCCATAATGCAAAGGTTCATTCCCTAATTCACATGTGTAATCAGCTTTCATTAACTGAAGCACAGCTATACAGGCATGACCTTATCTTTGTAACAGCTGTCAAATAAAAAAATAAATGCTCATTTGCAGTAAGTTTAATTCTATCCCTTCTGGTCCAAGTGCAGAGGTGCACACTTGCCAAAGGATAGCTCTACACAATGTGTCAGACAGGTAAACTTCTGGGAAATAGCAGTGTCAGACAGATCAGCCTCCTACGAAGTTATCAGCAGACAGGGCTCTTTTTGAAAATCTAGAATCACCAAACTGCAAATGCAAATGGATTACAATCATTGCCTGCAGTCTTTGGAGAAGAATTGTTTTGTCGTGGGCTTTTTCTTTTCCCATTTATATAAGGAGACAATCACTGTCAATGTCATCACCATGAAATATGAATGACAGTGACGTGTGAATAGTGAGATGAGCGCACCAAAGACAGTCAGAGTGGGGGTTCTGAGGGAGGGGCAGTTTGGAGGTGAGACGCAGCTGAAAGTGACAGGTTTCAGCAAAAAATAGATCAATGGAATGAGAAGAAAAGAGAGACCCTATGGTTTACAATTTAAGAAGAGGTAACAATGCATAGAGAATAGCCTTAGAGGAATAATAAGCAGCTCTGTCTTGACATTATAAAGCAATAAATGCATATATGTCATTTACCCGAGGCCATTATTTATATAAGCTTAAAAAATAATAACAACCAAACTGTAATACCTGGTATTATTTAAAAAACAGTTTTAAAAATAAAAGTGTATATTTCTCTCTAGTGTGTTTTGAATGTCCTATAAAAATAGAAGTCTTGATCCTTTAAGAAATTTGGTCTTCGTAGACTGATGTGGAACAGTAGGAAGCGGACAGTTCCTATTAAAGTAATTGATTCTATTATGAAATGGAAATAATGGCTTCAAGGAGCATGGAGCTGGACAGGTATAGACGTGTAGAAAATCATGAGATAACTTCATTCTGGCTGGGAAAAGCTTATCACCAAAAAAAAAGAAAATCGATCTTTCTTTCTCCTCTTTCTCTTTCCCCATTCCCACCCTCTCTTTTCCCTTGAACATGAAGATGCATAGAGCAAAATGTCAGTATTTAATGTCAAAAAGACAGATTAGCATTGGATACTTAGATATACAGAGTTTATCACAATGAAAAGATCACATTTTATATGTGGAAGATACTTCAAAGATTATTTAGTTCACTACTGTAGTTTCAAGATGAGGAAACGATGGCCCAGGAAATAGAAATGAGATGTTGTGTCTTATCAGTGGTATGTAATCAAAGCATATAGGATTTAGGTATTTGTCATTTTAGAAGACTAAGTATATTTTAAAATTTATAATCTTTAGATAAATATTTGTTACATTGTGTGTTAGTGTACTTATCTGGTCTTTCTAGCCAACTTGTCAGCCTAAACTGCTGAAACGGGCTGAAATGCATACTGTGAACCAGCAAACTGAAGTCTGGGTCCACTGAAAGAGTAAAATGTTGCTTCCATGTCCTGGCTATTGTAAACAGAGATGCAATGAACATTGTGGTACATGACTCTTTTTGAATTATGGTTTTCTCAGGGTATATGCCCAGTAGTGGGATTGCTGGGCTGTATGGTAGTTCTATTTTTAGTTTTTTGAGGAACCTCCATACTGTTCTCCATAGTGGCTATATTAATTTACATTCTCACCAAGAGAGCAAGAGGGTTCCCTTTTCTCCACAATCTCTCCAGCATTTATTGTTTGTAGATTTTGTGATGGCCATTCAGACCGGTGTGAGGTGATACCTCATTGTAGTTTTGATTTGCACTTCTCTAATGATTTAGTGATGTTGAGCATCCTTTCATGTGTTTGTTGGCCATCTGTATATCTTCTTTGGAGAAATGTCTATTTAGGTCTTCTGCCCATTTTTTGATTGGGTTGTTTGTTTTTTTGATATTGAGCTTCATGAGCCGCTTGTATATTTTGGAGATTGTTCCTTCCTCAGTTGCTTTGAGGCAAATATTTTCTCCAATTCTGAGGGTTGCCTTTTCATCTTGTTTATGGTTTCCATTGCTGTGCAAAAGATTTTAAGTTTCATTAGGTCCCATTTGTTTATTTCTGTTTTTATTTCTATTCCTCTAGGAGGTGGGTCAAAAGGATCTTGCTGTGATTTATGACAAATAGTGTTCTGCCTATGTTTTCCTCTAAGAGTTTTATAGTGTCTGGCCTTACATTTACGTCTTTAATCCATTTTGAGTTTATTTTTGTGTATGGTGTTAGGAAGTGTTCTAATTTCATTCTTTTATATGTAGCTGTCCAGTTTTGCCAGCACCACTTATTGAAGAGGCTGTTTTGTCTCCATTGTATATTCTTGCCTCCTTTATCAAAGATAAGGTGACCATACGTGCATGGGTTTATCTCTGGGCTTTCTATCCTGTTCCATTGATCTATATTTCGGTTTTTGTGCCAGTACCGTACTGTCTTGATTAGTGTAGCTTTTTAGTATAGTGTGAAGTCTGGGAGCCTGAGTCCTCCAGCTACATTTTTCTTTCTCAAGATTGGTTTGGCTCTCTGGGGTCTTTTGTGTTTCCATACAAATTGTGGAATTTGTTGTTCTAGTTCTGTGAAAAATGCTCTTGGTAGTTTGATAGGGATTGCACTGAATCTGTAGGTTGCTTTGGGTAGTATAGTCATTTTCACAATGTTGATTCTTCCAATCCAGGAACATGGTATATTTCTCCATCTGTTTGCATCATCTTTAATTTCTTTCATCAGTGTTTTATAGCTTTCTGCATATAGGTCTTTTGTCTCTTTAGGTAGGCTTATTCCTAGGTATTTTATTTTTTTGTTGCAATGGTAAATGGGAGTGTTTCCTTAATTTCTCTTTCAGATTTTTCATTAGTATATAGGAATGCAAGAGACTTCTGTGCATTAATTTTGTATCCTGCTACGCTACCAAATTCATTGATCAGCTCTAGTAGTTTTCTGGTAGCATCTTTAGGATTCTCTACATATAGCATCATGTCACCTGCAAACAGTGACAGTTTTACTTCTTCTTTTCCAATTTGGATTCCTTTTATTTCTTTTTCTTCTCTGATTGCTGTGGCTAAAACTTCCAAAACTACGTTGAATAACAGTGACGAGAGTGGGCAACCTTGTCTTGTTCCTGATCTTAGAGGAAATGGTTTCAGTTTTTCACCACTGAGAACGAAGTTGGCTGTGGGTTTGTCATATATGGCCTTTATCATGTTGAGGGAGGTTCCCTCTATGCCTACTTTATGGAGAGTTTTTATCATAAATGGGTGTTGAATTCTGTTGTAAGCTTTCTCTGCATCTATTGAGATTATCATATGGTTTTTCTCCTTCGATTTGTTAATATGGTGTATCACATTGATTGATTTGCATTTATTGAAGAATCCTTGCATTCAAGTGGGGATAAACCCCACTTGATCATAGTGTATGATCCTTTTAACGTGCTGTTGGATTCTGTTTGCAAGTATTTTGTTGAGAATTTTTGCATCTATGTTCATCAGAGCTATCGCCCTGTAGTTTTCTTTTTTTGTGCCATCTCTGTCAGGTTTTGGTATTAGGGTGATGGTGGCCTCATAGAATGAGTTTGGGAGTGTTCCTCCCTGTGTTATATTTTGGAAGAGTTTGAGAAAGAAAGGTGTTAGCTCTTCTCTAAATGTTTGATAGAATTCGCCTGTGAAGCCATCTGGTCCTGGGCTTTTGTTTGTTGGAAGATTTTTAATCACAGTTTCAATTTCATTACTTGTGACTGGTCTGTTTATATTTTCTATTTCTTCCTGGTTCAGTCTTGGAAGGTTGTACTTTTCTAAGAATTTGTCCATTTTATTGGCATATAGTTGCTTTTAGTAATCTGTCATGATCCTTTGTATTTCTGCACTGCCAGTCATTACTTCTCCTTTCTCATGTCTCATTCTGTTGATCTGAGTATTCTCCTTTTTTTCTTGATGTGTCTAGCTAATGGTTTATCAATTTTGTCTATCTTCTCAAAGATAGTTTTATTGATCTTTGCTATTGTTTCCTTCATTTCTTTTTCATTTATTTCTGCTCTGATCTTTATGATTTCTTTCCTTCTGCTAACTTTCTGTTTTTTTGTTGTTGTTGTTCTTCTTTGTCTAATTGTTTCAGGTGTAACATTAGGTTATTTGAGATTTTTCTTGTTTCTTGAGGTAGTACTGTATTATTATAAACTTACATCGTAGAACAGCTTTTGCTGCATCCCATAGGTTTTGGGTCATCGTGTTTTCACTGTCATTTGTTTCTAGGCATTTTTTGATTTCCTCTTTGATTTCTTCTGTGATCTCTTGGTGATTTAGTAGCGGACTGTTTAGCCTCCATGTGTTTACATTTTTTCATTTTTTTTCCTGTCATTTATATCTAGTCTCATATCGGAAAAGATACTTGATACGATTTCAATTTTCTTAACTTTACCAAGGCTTGATCTGTGACCCAAGATAGGATCTATCCTGGAGAATGTTCCATGAGCACTTGAGAAGAAAGTGTATTCTGTTGTTTTTGGACAGAATGTCCTATAAATATCCATTAAGTCCATCTTGTTTAATGTGTCATTGAAAGCTTGTGTTTCCTTATTTTCATTTTGGATTGATCCATCTATTGGTGAAAGTGGGGTGTTAAAGTCTCCTACGATTATTGTGTTACTGTTAATTTCCCCTTATATGGCTGTTAGCATTTGCCTTATGTATTGAGGTGCTCCTATATTGGGTGCATAAATATTTACAATTGCTATATCTTCTTCTTGGATTGATCAGTTGATCATTATGTAGTGACCTTCTTTGTCTCTTGTAATAGTCTCTATTTTAAAGTCTGTTTTGTCTGATATGAGAATTGTTACTCCAGCAGGAGTTTCCCCTACAATAAAATTCTCTTTAGCAAGTTCTTTAACAAGTTTAACAAGTTTCATGGCAGGAAACATGAACTAGTATCACTGGGTGTTTACTGAATAAACGTAAAACATTTCTAATCAGAAACATAATTTCAAATCCATGGCATTTATGCCAAATGTCTTATTTCTGGATGCTTTATGTCTCTCCTTCATTTCACTGTGTGCCAGGGGGTACAAGCATTAAAGTTTTACTTTCTATTTAGAATCCACAAACTTCATTTTACCCTACCCCTATGAACAGTAGTAGCAAAGATTATATTTATCAAGTCTTAACAGTAAACTTCCTAGTGTAAACCATGCAGAACTTCTACAATATACCCAAAGCAGACCTTTTTTCTCTTCCATCTATTAGTATAGCACACTTGGTTAGGGATTACTCTTAAAACCAAATATTTTATGGCTCTTATAGGGATCTAAAATCCTCTTTCATATCTGTAAGCTACACATTTCAGATCTTCAAATCAAGATGTGCTTTTCAGTCACAGAAAATTTCAACTGGTCAAAATTTTCTGGAAGTGACATAGAGGTCATGAAAATATATTTATATACATTTGGGAGCAATTAAATACAGTATCAGACAGCCATTGTTTAGGAACTTGTTAAAGAGAATTTTATTGTAAGGGAAACATTAGATAAGATGATCTTTAAAGCCCTTTCAAAGTTTAAATAGAAAGAGGGTAGAATTCAACCATCTGGTAAGACATGGATCCTAAAATTATGCTACAGAATAAGGAATTATTTATTTGAGTTAAATTGGAGTCCGTTATCAGTAAGAATGGTTGTGTCTGTGAGAAACAAAAATTCAACTGTAGTGTGCTGAATTGTGTCCCTCCAAAAAGATAGGTCCAAATCCTAACCCCTGGTTCCTTGAATGTGACTTTATTTGGAAACAAGGTCTTTGAAGATTTAAGTAAAGGATCTCGAGATGAGGTCATTCTGGATTTAGGGTGGGCCCTAAATCCAATGGCTGTTGTCTTTATAAGAGAGAAGAAAGAGAGATTTAAAACATGGAAGTATACAAAGGAAAGTCATGAGAAGACTGAGTTAGAGTTTGGAGTGATGTGTCTACATGCCAAGGAGTGACAAGAATTGCTGGAAATCACCAGAAGCTGGGAGATGGACAAGAAACAGATTCTCCCTCAGAGCCGCCAGAAGGAACCAGCCTTGTGGATACACTAATTTCAGATTTCTGGGTAACAGAACTTTGAGAGAATACATTTGTGCATTTTAATTCACCCAGTTGGTTGTAATTTGTTACCAAAGCTCTAGGAAACTAATAGACCCACTTAAACTAACTTTTAAAATATGGGAATCTATTAGCTCCCACAAATAGTAGCTCAGAGAAATGACTTTCTTTGGAGTTGAGTTGCTCTAATTTTATTTTTCTGCAATTCTTTCGGTTTGCCTTCTTCCATTAGAACTTCATCTTTACTCCAATTTTAAAATGGTTGCAGCAATTAACAAAACTCACATATATAATGATAATTTTCAGTGAAAGTCAGGAAGAAATAAGAAATTTGCTTCAGACTGCTCTCTCAGAATTCAGAGATACCTTTGTAAAAGACCTAGAATACTTTCCTCAAAATGTATTTGCTCATGTTAGGCCAATTTTTTTAATCAGTACAAACGAGGTTATCTTTAATCCATTCAGGTCTTCTCAATGAGATGGAGCTGAATTCAGATTCTCTTGCACCACAAGGGCTGCATTAAGAAAGGTTAGATACCTAAACAAAACTGGATTTCTGTTAGGGAGAAGGAAGGGATCATTAGATGCTAGTTAAGCAAATAATTGTAACTACAAAGAAATATAGGCAGTGTAATGCTCCTACCTCATAGACAAACTCACTAAGCAGTCTTACAGTCTTTATAATAAATAAAGTATCAAGTGACTTTGATTTTCTCTGTAAACTTTTAAAGCTATATTCTTCCCTGAATATTTGAAGTTTTTAAAAACTTTGCTTCTATGTTGGCATTTCTAATTAAATTTGGTGATACTGCCACAGTTGGGAAGAAAAGATAGAAAATGATATTGGCTTTCTGCATAGAGGGAAGGTTTACTGTCTATCATGAAATATGCAGTCATAATACCTCTAAACGCTGTGTCTTTCTGTTTCCTACCCTCTTAGTATCCCTTGTTTTTCCTTGAAAGATCAGTAGTCAGGATGACATGGTCTAACCTACATGGAATAAACTGATTATTCTACTGCTGTTGAATTGAATATACCATACTTCTGGTAGATTAAACATTTTCAAACAAGTGGAAGGGTAGCTAGGAAAAAAAAAGCTATTTGATAGTGAGAAGTTCTATGAACAAAGGACTAGGCATATTCATTCACTGTTAAATACATCCCTCTAGGGATTTAATCCAATAGAGTTAAGGAAACAAAGACTAATGAACTTTTCCAGTGTAGCACAGCTAGTGAGAAGCCCATGTTGACTTTGTACCTTGTTTTGCCTTGTAAGGCTATGTTTTCTCCAAAAGAAGCAATGACAAAAATTATTATTGCAAAGGAGCAGTCACTAATAAATTACTTTTGTATCATTCTTTACTAGTAGACCAAGAATTGTACTAAATACCCAATCATTTATGTGTAAAACAAGCTATTTTAAGTTCCCCGGAGCCAAAGCTCAAGGTGAGCATTTGTATTCAAGGGATTTATTAGGAGGAACCCCAAAGATAAACAGGTAAAAGGAGAAGCATGATAAAGAAGGGCAGGAAACCAAATAAGGCTATGACTTGCCACAAAGTACCATGGAAGGCCTTTTCAACTGATTCCACTGGAAAATTCTGGAGCGCAAGATTTGCTTCCAGAGTTGCCATGCCTTGAGGCTAGGGACCTACCTCTCTCACCCAACCTGTCAGTCTTTGTATGACTGGCTAAGGTCTGCACCCAAAGTACTTAAACTCTCTATGCCTGCAGGGCAAAGTGGCCCTAGAAGCCTGAGGGGAAACCCACAAGAAAAAAGTCACAGGTGTAGACCATTAATACAAGCTCAAGGAAGAGCTTACAGAAAGAGAAGAGGCATACAAGGGGATCTGGATAGAATATCTCCATTGTCCATCACATCAGTCTTATACAGAAGGAAGGATGTACGCATAGAATAACCAATCTAAAACTGTCCAAAAAGCTTGATTTAAAATAAACACTACAGGGCTTCCCTGGTGGTGCAGTGGTTGAGAGTCCGCCTGCCGATGCAGGGGACACGGGTTCGTGCTCCGGTCCGGGAAGATCCCACATGCCGCGGAGCCGCTGAGCCCGTGAGCCATGGCCACTGAGCCTGCGCGTCCGGAGCCTGTGCTCCGCAGCGGGGGAGGCCACAACAGTGAGAGGCCCGCGTACCACACACACACACACAAAATTAAAAATAAATAAATAAAATAAACACTACAGATGTGCTGATTCCTAGATTTCTTCCTTTAGCAAATGGGTAAAAAGTATATCCATTTGGGCGAGGAATAATATCTGGAATGTCATTAAAACTGAATTGATTAAAACTTGTTTCTTCACCTTCAAGGGCTTAGTTGAACTGTAGTTGAGTGGCAATTAATAAGAAAAATGGACCTGGGGCCAGCTTATGATGTAACGTTGCTGTTTATATCCTATAGAATTACCTGAATTGCTGGAAATTGATAATGGGAGCTCATGTAGCCCTTTAAATTCATGGTTTGGCTTTCAAGTCATGCTGGAAGTAATGTCCCATGGTGTGCTGTTGTAAACATCGGCTGGTATACAAGGATTGATGCCACACATTTACTTGGAGTTTTTTTAAGCAGTGGTTTAGCTTCAAGTTGAAAAAGAAAACCACATAAAATTCCTTAATAAATACAGTGTGAGCTTGATTGAAACATATTGCTAATATTATTAAGTGCCCCAGAGAGTAACTGAAATATCATATTGTTGGTATTCACACTTCCATTTTTGTTGCACAGGGCCTATAAAACACTTACAAGCACATTACTGTATGCAAAACATAATGCTCTTTCTGGAACTCTGGTTTTTATGGACTTCCGTGGCTGAACAATTGATATTTACCTACTGAGATTGGCTTAGAAGACCCTAAAGCAGCAAAGAAGAAGATAAACTATGACTATTTGCCTATAATATGAGAACAGCAAAATAGCTAAAGGCTTTTAAAAATATTCCTGGTATTAAACCAGCACAACTGTTTAAAAGTTCAACATTTCATTTCCATACTAAGCAACCTAGTTTCTCTCCGAGTCCTCTTTTGTAAAAAAGGTCCTAAGAGCTCTTTTGAGGAAAGTGTCTTCTGTTGTTACCATATACCTTGAAACTACTTCCTCTTTTTATCTGAGACTAATGAGTGTTATAGGTACTACCTGCATTCACAGGTGCTAACTGGTGTTCAATTGTCTCAGATGGGCTGACACAGCCCTAACATACAGACGGATTTTAAACAGTGATAAAACTAAAGATGGTTCTCTGTGGATATGTAAGAAAAAAGGTTCTTTTCTAATTCACTGTAATGTGAAGGTTTTCACGTAAAGGGTTAAGCTCTCAGGTCCAAGAAGATTATCAATCACTAGATTTGAACACCTAAGAGAAGATATGTCAGAATTTAAGCAGCTAGAGACAGAGTAAAAGACAATTCTTTTAATGGCAGAGAAAAATAACATGTGGTCAAAAAATAAAACTGGTCATAGAAAGATGCATTTAAGAGAAAACAAGTGCTACTAATAAATAAATATCAACAAAACTCAAGGTAGTTTGGGAGTATTTAGGGAACAGTGGTATACTGACTGTGTAAAAATTAAAACGGGCTTCCCTGGTGGCGCAGTGGTTGAGAGTCCGCCTGCCGATGCAGGGGACACGGGTTCGTGCCCCGGTCTGGGAAGATCCCACATGCTGCGGAGTGGCTAGGCCTGTGAGCCATGGCTGCTGAGCCTGCACATCCGGAGCCTGTGCTCCGCAACGGGAGAGGCCACAACAGTGAGAGGCCCGCGTACGGCAAAAAAAAAAAAAAAAAAAAAAAAAAAAATTAAAACGGAATTCACATAGGCAGAAGAGTTCTGAAGGCATTTTTGGACGATGTAGTACTGTTAAGAAAGGTGAGGTGGTAGGATTTGCTTCTGGGGAACAATGAATAGACAGGCTTGGTAGAAGGGAATAAAACAGTCAGAGAGAAGCAGTGATGAGAGCAAGGCTGTGAAGGCAAGCTGGCCCATATCTTTGAGGGCCCTGGGCCATGTTAAAGATTTTATTCCTAGGCAGTGAGAATCCATTGATCATGTCTGAGTAGAGGAGGGACAATTGCAGACTTTTGCTCCACTCCATGCCAGAACAGAGACTATCAATTACCAAAAATTCTATCCTCTCCTGGCAAAATGGAAGCTTGATGGGAGAATTCCTATTGTAGGCAGAGACTGGGAGGAGAGAGGAATAGAAGGCTTTCTGAGTAGTCAATACTCCCAAAGGTTGCACAGCTTGTGCTCTTCTGTACATAAAAGGGAATAATTAGGCCCAGTGGGTGTTACATCATAACATGTACTTTATGACTGGGTCTGCACAATGCCAGGCAACTGGTGAGTATTGTTTTATCATTCTAACTGCTCATTTTAGTTCCTTGCAAACTAAGCTGAGGGCTAATGCTTCTACTAATGCAGCTGAGGGCTAATGCTTCTACTAATGCAGCTGAGGGCATTTTTAGGTGGAATTTTCCATGTTAGCTTTCAAAATTATATAAAACAAGGGGTCTTTATTTAGCGTCTTCCCATTGTAAGCACAGGGAGCTACTAATATATATATATATAGGAAAAAACCTTCTTTTAAATGAGAAGGCAAAAACGAATGGCCTATTTAAGCCACAACATTAACCTTGCTTTTAGAACCTAGAATGATTTGTCTAGGTCAATGACATGCATTCACATAATTGGAAATGCTATGTGAGAAAAGCAAACTAATATTCTGTAGTCAGGGCACATAGGCTTTGAAAGCAGAAAGACCTAGGTTGATTTTTTGGTTCAATACTCATCAGCTGGGTGACCTAAGAAGTAACATCTCTGAACTTTATTTTATGGATATCTTTCAGTAGAGAATTGATTAAATATTTTAAAGTGTATTCATACAAAATAAAACAATGCAACCATTAAAAATATAATATGGCTATCTATTTCCTGACATAGAATCATGGTATTTTTTTCTACAACATCTAGCAGAGTAAAACATGTTCACAATGCCACGTGTGTGTATCCGTGTGTATGTATACACATATAAAAGCATATATTTTCTGCTTTTACACTGACATGTGAATTATTTCTCTTTTCTTATGGTGAGGTTTTGGATAATTTTGCTTTCTCATGTATAATTTTATGTTATTTTTTTAAATGTAAAAGACTTATATGTCTTTAAAATACATTAAAGCTTGTAAACAAAAAGACCAAAAAAAAAGAGAGAACATGGACCAGGGACTTTTCCTATAGCATCTCACCTACAGAAGCACCAATGACACACAGTTATCACTGAAGATACACAAAGTTATTATCCATCTTATCCAGTAATTTCAACTTTGCTGCCTGCCAGGCTGGGAGCCAGAAGTTTGGAAGGCTTGAATTTGTGAAACAGAAGCTGTTTTTTCATAGGAACATTTTCATTGCAGCAAGCAGGTGTTATACAACTTATAATATGAGGAGAGAATTAGGTTCAGAGCCACTAGGAGGCATGAGCAAAATTATATCATTGTTAAATGGTGGAGACAGGATGGACCCTAGGTCAATTTGATTTCAAAGACTGTGCTCTTTTGACAACACAATAGTGCACAATTTGCTTTACTGTTGCCCAGTTCACAATCAAATAAGAAAAAGTAAGCAGCAATGGCTCTAGAATATATTTCGCTTAGGTGATCATATAGGTGTAATTCTGAGGAGTGATTTTTTTGTCTCAAAATAACACCATCTCTGAATGTTATCAATATATCATTTGTTTTTTTCTCTTATGCAGAAAAAGATCTTAGAGCTGACAAGGAGTTTCTTTACAGTTGAAGTTAGAAACTTGCAAAATGAAGCAAACAGCCACTAAATTTTATGTATTCCTCCATCACAAAAATGTTTGAAAGCAGAGGTTAGAACTAGATTGGCTTAACTGAATTACAGGTCCAGTAAGAATTTCAACAGACAAAGAAACTGACACATAAGTAAAGATATTGAGACAGTAAAAAAAACAAAACAAAACTGTAAATGGCTACACTTGTTGATGACCTGGCCCTTTTGGGATTACACAGAAGTCTTCAAATGGCCTTGAGTGATGAAAACTGGGCCCTGATAACATTAACTGAATGAGCTTCCTGCTTGGAGATTTTATACATGCTCTGTATTTCATTCTCACAGAAACCCTGGGTACTAATTATAGTGATTCTAATTTTAAGGATGAGGTTACAAAGGCTTTTGGAAGTTAAATAATTACTCTAATGTTTTCACATAATATCTAACTCTAAAGATAATATTCTTCCAGTGAACTAAGTTTTCTTACCCCATCAGACCTGATCTGCTTTTAATGGGTGGAAACAGTATATGAAGGTTACCTCTCTTGAATGTGGTTCTATAACAGTACAAGTGTTATCAGAAGGGGGAGCCCCAGAGTGGGCTCTTGTCTAATACTCGGAAATGAATTGAGGAGACACACACTGACAAAGCAAAAGAAGGGGTGCCTGGATGGAGAGCAGCAGGGTAGGGGAACCTAGAACTGCTCTGCCATGTGGCTTGCAGTCTCAGATTTCATGGTGGTAGGGTTAGCTTTCTGTGTTGTCTCTGGCCAAGCATCTTGCTTGTGCCCATATTTAGGTTGACTCAGTGTCCTTCCTGGTGGCGGGAATATCTCTAAGCCAAGATAGATGCCAGAGCAGGGTTTCTGGGAGTTTGGTAGGACATTTTATGGGTTGGTATCCCTCCTTCCTTTTGGCCCCTCCTGAATACTCCCGGTTAGTTTTTGGCACTGTGTTCCTTATCAGTAACTCCTATTGTGAGACAACTCATGCAAGTGGTTATTAATGTGCCTGGCCAAGGTGGGCGGTTTCAGTCAGCTGTTCCCTAACACAAGAAGATAAAAAATGGCAGAGACTTCCAGCTTTTAGTTTGACAAAAGTAAACTTTTTCATTGTATTTGATTTTGCTTGATTTGTTTGATTTTTGTGTTTTCCCTGGCATAAATGAGAGGTAAACAAATCAGGAGATACTCTATTATACTTACCTTGATTTGGAGTTATTTTTTTAATGGACCAAAAAAGGAAATTAATGCTTTGAGGCATCACATAATATGTTGCCATGTAAGTTCTCCATCGTGTTTATAGTTTTCTTATTGTGGATATAAAAGCATGGGTCATGGTTCTGTAATGAGGAATCTACAGGGAATTCTTGAGTCTTATGTGAATAGTATTTAATATTATGAATATATCTAGCATTTTACTTTTGGTATATGTTAATTTTATTTCTTTTAACTTAAATAAGTGAGGAAGAAAAATTTGTGGTGGAAAAAGAGAAATATCTTTCCTGTTAGCCTTCCAACCAAAGGAGCACCATTAATCGGAGGTGGTGGTGTTGGGAGAGGTGGCTCTTACAGTGACAAGGCAAATGGGAAAAGACAAAGGCCCTAGAAAATCCTCTACCTTCTCGTGAACTGATTATGGACCAAAAATATTTGAGAATTTGTACCCAATACATGAGCTAATGATTTTAATGGGTAATACATGGAAGATGACTCCCTGGAATAAGAAAACTTACATAAACCACATGCAAAGCTACATAAGTCCAGTTCGAAATAACAACAAAGAAATATACAAAACAAACCAGCAACAGCAAACAGCAAAAACAAACAAAAAGCATCTTTTAACAGAAGAGAAATGAAAAAATAAGATCAGAAGTCTAGTCTAAAAGAATGCTCTGAGACAATTGTCCCTGTGTGTCTTAGTGTGTATTTTTTAGTCCCAGTTTAGCTCTACTCTACGCTAAGATTGGAAAATTATGGACTCTTCCAGTGCTTAACTACACTACCATTTTCTAATCCTGGCACTGGATGTTTCTGGATATGTTGCTGATTAAGAACCAGGCAAATACTGTGAGGCTCACTTGGTTTGCCATTTACTTCTAAATGTATCAGTCTTCTAGTAATGTTGCTTTTCATAGGTAAATGGCTGTTCCCTCAAAGAGCACATTTGCATACCTCTCAAATCTCATCAACCTAAAGTAATCATCATTTGATCATAAAATACCTTTCCAAGAGCTGAATGACACTGAGTAGTTTGTCATACAAAATGTACGGGAAATAAGCAGAGGTATGCAGTGTGTCTAAAAGACTTCTTTTTAATAGAGTATTTTGTCTTCCAGTAGATTTCTCTACAATCTGCCCTTTAAAGACGTTATTTTCAGCTTCCGGCTGTTATAATTTAAATATTCTATCGCTAAATTCCTTTGTTTATGCACTACTTCAGTTGCATGCATGATATCACTCTCCAGAAATGCTCCTGAATATGATAAAAACACCCTAACACAATGCTGTTTCGAGGCTTGAATTTTTTTTTTTACTTTGCATTATATCCTTCTGTCCAAGATTAAAGTCTGCAATTTTAGACGTATCTACAATATAAATATGTAGGTGCTTATTTGTAAAGAGAATACTAAAGATAAATAAATAAATGAAAAATTTAAAAACCTCACAGATATTTTTAAGGAACTAAGAGTGAACTAATATCTATTTGACGGTAAAATGAGAATACCTTATTTAGTGTATCATAAAAATTCATGGGTATGAGGGTGAGACCAACACACATTTGCATTTTGTATATTTTACTTACTAGCGCTATCACTTTGAATATGTTGAAAAAACTTTGGTCTACTTCCTGATATGTAGTATAAGGATTATAATAGTTATTTCTCAGGTCTGTTAAATGTGTTATACATTATATGGTACAAACAAGATACTTAACTCATGTTAATTATCCTTCTAATTTAATGATGAGAAAAAGTGAAGAATATTTTTTTTACTATATTAGAATAAAAATAATTACGTGATACCAAACTGTATAATGTACTCTTATTGGATAGCTACTCTCAATCTGATTATTAATTATGTTTGTTCTTCCAATTATAGCTTCATATCTTTTTGATTTCTAAAGGGAATGGCATTTTTACATAACATTGCCTAAAATATTGTGTTTAAGTAACTTCCTGGAAGTATGACATAGTTTGCTCAATGTTTTGCCATACCTGTTTACTTTTCTTTCTGAGCACAGACGTCAATTACATTTTCCAACCACCTCTATGGTTCTCATTTAGCAAGAGAGAATGTGCACAGCTGCCAGCTGTGGCCCCAAAATCTCTTACATGTAATTTTCTCTGCTCTTTTCCTATTCGTGTTGTCTGGGATAGATGTGACTTCAATGGTGATCCTTAAAGCCTGCTACAGAATACAGTGGAGACATATAATGGAAGTAACAAGGTGTAACAACCAGCTTGAAGATGACCCCCAATAATTTTCACATCCTGGTAATCAAGCTTCTCTGCAGTCCTTTCCCACATTGAATCAGGGCTGATCTGCGTGACACATAGGTGACTGCAGAAGTGATGTGTGGTTTTAAAAAGCATTGCAGCTTCCACTTAACTTACTTCTTCTGCCATGGGGATACCCAAGCAACCCCATGGAGAAGCCCATGTGGAGAGAAATTAAGGTACCTGCCAATAGCCAGCATAGATTTGCCAGCTATGTCAATGAGTCCCTTGGAAGCTACTGCCAGTTTTCATCCTCAATCAAACCTCCAGATGACTGCCACTTCGGCATATATCTGAGTCTTCATGAGAAACTCTGAGCCAGAACTGCCCAGACAATCTGCTCCCAAATTTCTGGCCCACAGAAATTATAAGATACAATACATGGGTTGTTGTTGTTGTTGAAGCCACTTTAGTTTATGAGTAACTTAAACATAAGAGTAACCTGTTATGTAGCAATAGATAATATCTGGCAACCTGAATAATAGATTTAAGAAGAGTCTCCCAATCAGGAACAGTTGCACTGGACTCAACTGAGCAAGGATAGATTTCCATTATGTAAGCAACTAAAATTTGCTTTAGCACTTTGTATTAGCTTAAATAATACAGCTAGCACCTAGAGTTTCTCAACCCCTGAACTGTGGACTTACTGACATTTCGCACAATGAATCTTTTCTGGGGGAGGATGTCCTATATACTGTAGGATATTTAGCAGCATACTTGATCTCTGCCCACTAGATGTCAGTGGCAACCCCTTTTCCCAAGTGGTGACCATCAAAAATGGCTCCATAGATTGCCAAATATCCCCGGGGCACAAAATCACTTACAGTTGAAAATCACTGAGATAGAGAAAGGTTAGTATCCCTTTCAGTACTAAGCTAGTGTGATCTTGGTCAAGTCACCTAAACTTAAGTTTCCTTGTTTATAATATCAAAGTACATTAGATGAGTGAAATTACATTCTGAAATTGAACAAGTCTTGTTTAAAGCTCTCTTCTTTTTCCTACATTTCAGTATCATAATATCACTAAGTAATACCTCAGGATATATTTTTTTAAAAGAAACAATTGTCCTAGCTAACGTAATGGAACAAGAAATGAAACAAAAGGTATACACATTTGGAAAAAGTAAAACTGTCTTTGCTCATAGATATGATACGATCAGCTATGTAGAAAATCTGAAAGAATTGACAGAAAACTCCTGTAACTAATAAGCAATTATAATGAGGTTGAAGGATACAAGGTTAATATATAAAGATCAATGGGTTTCCTGTATGTATAGGCATTGCTCAGGGACATTGCAGGTTTGATTTTACACTTCCACCAATAAAGCACGTATCGAAATAAAGTCAAATTTTTGTTTCCCAGTGCATATAAAAGTTGTTTAGCCATACTGTAGTCTATTAAATGTGCAATAGCATTATGTTAAAAAATAATGTGCATATCTTAGTTTAAAAATTCTTTAGTGCTAAAAAGTGCTAACCATTATCTAAGCCTTCAGCAGGTCATAGTCTTTGTGCTGGTTCTTGCTCAGTGTTGATGGCTGCTGACTGATCAGGGTGGTGGTTGCTGACGGTTAGGATGCCTGTGTCAATTTCTTAAATCAGACAACAATGAAGTTTGGTTCCTCAATTGACTCTTCCTTTCACAAACAGTTTCTCTACAGCATACAATGCTATTTGACAGCATTTTACCCACGGTAGAACTTCTTTCAAAACCTGCTTCTGCTTTATCAACAAAGTTTATGTAATATCCTAAATCTTTTGTTGTCATTTCAACAGTCTTGACAGTATCTTCACCAGAAGTAGATTCCATCTCCAGAAACCACTTTCTTTACTCATCCATTAGAAGCAACTCCTCATTCATTACAGTTTTATCATGAGATTGCAGCAATTCAGTCACATCTTCAGGCTGCACTTCTAATTCTAGTTCTCATGCTGTTTCTACCACATCTGCAGTTACTTACTCCACTGAATTCCTGAACCCCTCAAAGTCATCCAGGAAGGTTGGTTCTTCTCATCTCCTGTTAATATGTATATTGTGATTTCTTCTCATGAATCACAGATGTACTTAATGGCAACTAGAATCGTGACTCCTTTCCAGAAGGTTTTCAATTTACTTTGCCCAGGTATCTATGGAAGCTATAGCCTTGAAAAATGTATTTCTTAAATAATAAAACTTGAAAGTCAAAATTACTCCTTGATCCATGGTCTGCAGAGTGAATACTGCATTAGTAGGCATGAAAGCAACATTAATCCTGTGTACATCTCTATCAGAGCTCTTGGGTGATCGGCTGCATTGTCAATGAGTGTATTTTTTTTTAAATTGGAGTATAATTGCTTTACAATATTGTGTTAGTTTCTGCTGCACAATGAAGTGAATCAGAGTGTATTTTGAAAAGAATTTTTTTTCCTCAGCAGTAGGTCTCAACAGTGGGCTTAAAACATTCAGTAAACCATGCTGTAAGCAGATATGCTGTCATTCAGGCTTTGTTGTTCCATTTCTAAAGCACAGGCAAGAGAAATTTAGTATAATTCTTAAGGATCTTAGGATTTTCAGTGTGGAAAATGAGCACTGATTTCAACCTAAAGTCACCAGCTGCATTAGCGCCTAACAAAAGAATCAGCCTGTCTTTTGAACCTTTGAAGCCAGGCATTGACTTCTCCTCTTCAGCTATGAAAGTCCTAGACGGTATCTTCTTCCCATAGAAGGCTGTTTCATCTACATTGAAAATCTGTTGATTAATGTAGCTGCCTTCATTAATCGTCTGAGAGAGGTTTTCTGGATAACTTGCTGCAGCTTCTGCATCAGCACTTGCTGCTTTCCCTGCACTTTTATGTTATGGAGATAGCTTCTTTACTTAAACCACATGAACCAACCTCTGCTGGTTTCAAACTTTTCTCCTGCAGCTTCCTCACCTCTCTCGACCTTCATAGAACTGAAGAGAGTTAGCACGTTCATCTGGATTAGGTTTTGGCTAAGAGAATGTTGTGGCTGGTTTGATCTTCTATCCAGACAGTGAACACTTTCTCCACATCAGAAATAAGGCTGATTCGCCTTCTTACCATATATATATTCACTGAAGCAGCACTTTTAATTCTCTTCAAGAACTTTTCCTTTGCATTCACAACTTGGCATAAGAGGTCTATTTTCAGTCTATCTAGGCTTTTCACATCTAAGCTTAATCATTTCTAGCTTTTGATTTAAAGTGGGAAATGTATGACACTTCCTTTCACTTGAACACTTAGAGGTCATTGCAAGGTTATTAACTGGCCTAATTTCAAAATTGCTCTATGTCTCAAGGAATAGGGAGGCCCAAGGAGAGGGAGAGAGATGGGGGAACAGTCGGTCAGTGGAGCAGTCAGAACACACACATTTATTAATTGAGTTTGCCATATACAGCCTCAGTTAGTGACTCCAAAACAATTACAAGAGTAATTGTAAGACCACCTATCACAGATCACCATAACAAATATAATAATAATGAAGAAATTGGAAATATTGTGATAATTACCAAAATGTGAGAGACAGGAAGTAAGCAAATGCTGCTGGAAAAAATGGCACCAATAGACTTGCTCAATGCAGGTTTTCCACAGACCTTCAATTTGTAAAAAAAAAAGCAATACCTGCAAAGCACAATAACGTGAAGTGCAATAAAACTTTTTTTAATGCCTGTACCAGCAATAAATAAGTGGGATTTAAAATGAAAAACTCAATACAATTTATATTTGCACCCCTAAAAATGAAATAATAAGATATATGTCTAACAAAACAGGTACAATTCTTCATGAGGAAAACTGCAAAACTGATAAATCAAATCAAAGAAGAATCAAATAAATGGAGAAATAGTCCATGTTTATGGATAGGAATACTCAATATTGTCAAGATGTGAGTTCTTCCCAACTTGATCTCTGGATTCCATGCAATCCCAATCAGAATCCCAGAAAATTATCTTGTGGAATAAGAAGACTGATTGTAAAGTGTATACAGAGAGGTAAAAGACCCAGAAGAGCCAACAAAATTGTAAAGGAGAAGAACAAAGTTGGATAACTGACAGTATCGAATTAAATTGAAGACTTACTGCAATGCTGTCAAAATCAAGACAGTGTGCTACTGGCGAAAGAACAGATAAACAGACAGACAGAGTAGAATACAGTGCCCAGAAATAGAGCCACATAAATACAATCAACTGATTTTTGACAACAGAGCAAAGGCAATACAATGGAGAAAAGATAGTCTTTTCAAAAAATGATGCTGAAACACCTAGACAAATGCAGAAAAAAAAAAATCTAGACACAGACCTTACACCCTTTACAAATATTAATTCAAAATGGATCATAGACCTTAATGTAAAATGTAAAACTCTAAAACTCTTAGTAGATAACATAGGAGAAATTTTAGATGAACTTAGGTTTGTCAGCAACTTTTTAGATACAACACCAAAGGCATAATCCATGAAAGAAAAAAATGATAAGCTGGGTTTCAGTAAAATTAAAAAATTCTGCTCTGTGAAAGAGTGAGAAGACAGGCCCCAACTGGGATAAAATATTTGCAAAACACATATCTGATAAAGGATTGGTATCCAAAACATCAAAAGAACTCTTAAAACTTAGCAATAAGAAGGCAAGCAAACCAATCCAAAAATGGACCAAACCCCTTAATAGACACATCACCAAATAAGATGTACAGACGGAAAATAAACATATAAAAAGGTGCTCCACATCATTTGTTAGCAGGGAAACGCAAGTTAGAATAAGAACATACCACTACGCACCTGTCAGAATGGCCAAAATCTGCAACACTGACAATATCAAATGCTGTAGAGGATTTGTAGAAACAAATTCTCACTCATTACTGGTGGAAATGCAAACTGGTACAGCTACTATAGAAGACAGTTTGTCAGTTTCTTACAAAATTAAACATACTCTTACCACAGGATCCAGCAATCATGCTCCTTGGTATCTACCCAACAGAGTTGAAAACTTAGGTCCACACCTGCACAGAGATGTAATCATCAACACTTGGGAAAAACCAAGATTTCTTTCAGTAGATGAATGGATAAACACACTGCAGTGTGTTTATTCCAGACAATGGACTATTATTCAGCTTTTAAAAGAAATGAACTACCAAGCCATGAAAAGACAGGGAGAAAACTTTTTTTCTTTTTTTTGGCCGTGCCAAGCTGCATGTGGGATCTTACTTCCCCAACCCGGGATTGAACCTGTGCCCCCTAAATTGGGAGCTTGGAATCTTAACCACTGGACTGCCAGGGAAGTCTTGGCAGGGAGAAAACTTAAATGCATATCACTAAGTGAAAGAAGCCAATCTGAGAAGTCTACATTTGGCATGATTCCAACTATGTGACCTGGAAATGGAAAAACTGTGAAGACATTAGAAAGATGCATGGTTGCCAGAGATTAGGGGAGAAGAAAGGATGAATAGGCAGAGGACAAAAGATTTTCAAGGCAGTGAAACTACTCTGTATGATACTGTAATAGTGGGTACATGTTATTATACATTTGTCTGAACCCTGAATGTACAAATCCAGGAGTGAACCCTAGTGAAAACTATGGGCATTGTGTAATAATAATGTGTCGATGCAGGTTCATAGGTTGTACAAATGTACCACTGTGGTGGGGATATTGATAAGAGGAGTCTGTGCATGAGTGGGGGCAGGGAGTATATGAGAAAACTCTGTACCTTCCTCTCAACTCTGTACCTTCCTCCACAGATTACATGTGTGTGTGTGTATATATATATATATATATATAGAGAGAGAGAGAGATACATATATAGAAACACACAATGAAACAAAGAAAGCTATATATATTTTTAAGGCAAAAAATATATATATGTATATTTTACCTTACATTAAAACATTAAATTAAACTTATTGTAAAATCATTAAATCAAACATGGTAGAGGGTCCCAGTTCCTCTTTTGCTTTCTACCTTTGCGCCCTTCTCTCTCCCTTTCTTTTTTTTTTTTTTTTTTTGCTATTTACCTTCCTCACCCAGATTACCTGATTAAATGTAAGGTTTGCAAAAGTAGTTCTCAGAAAATATTTTTGCAATGGTTATCGGTGCTCTGAGCAAGGGACGTGGAAACAGCAATGGTCCACAACAACTTCTTTTGGTAAAGTAAAAAACAACCTAAGCCCAAACTGCCAGTACAGGTATGCAACTTTTCGCTATCCCATAAAAATCCTGACTCTGCTTCACTGGGAGCCCCCTGCTCTTCAGGTACTTCCTGATTTGCAACAGCTGAATAAAGTCTTTTCTGAGTCACTTAAATTATTTTTAACATCTTACCTCATCCTTCAAAAAATCCGAAAACCTTTCTAATGCTTCCATTATGGTGCCACAGTTCAAAAGCCACACTGTGTTTATTCAAAAAATATGACAATGACATAATACTTATTTCACCCATCAAGCAAGGATCAGTGAATGATCCCAATCTAATTTCCCCATAATTCTATAAATCAACAAACTCATAGCATCAGTTAATACAAAATTCTTACAAAGTTTTGTATTAACTTAAAATTCTTAAAAGTTCTTTCCTTTTAATACTTTTTTCTCTTCTATTCTCTTATCAACTTGGTAGTTGTCTTACAATAGGGCTTATATCAATATTTCTCCGACTGATTCACTAAGAAACATTAGTCTCCCACATTTTTCAATTAACATAAAACATTCCAATGGCATCAACCTCATGTCATTTCATGGGTCTGACTTTAGTTCTTGGCTCACACTTTGCTGAGGAATCAAGGAAAAATATTTACTGGAACAAATGTTCTTTGTGCATAGAGCAACTGATTTACTGTTGGAAGTAGACATCCATCCACATTCTATCTCAGAAAGAGTAGGAGAAAAGAATATAAATTTCAAGGAGTCAGCAAAAAGTATATGAAAGTCCAGAATCTTGGCAAGAGAGGCAGGAGATAGGTTAGAGAATAAATTTTCACATAGCACAAATATGAGAATCTTTGAGTGACTTTCTTCTACTTTCTCTAATTTTATTTCTAAAAGAACGGGGACTCTGTGGGAAGTACAGCATTGACATCAAGAATAACTTATAAATCCCTCAGGGTACAATAGAAAAACTAATGTAACTATAGCTGAAGTAAAAGGAAAATCAGGAAATGAATCACCTTGTATGACTATAGTGTATTCTGATAAATTTGCTCTCTTTAGCTTTTTTCTGCATCATCACTTATTTTGATATCTATATCACATTTCTGCTGGAAGGTGCCTTACAAAAGAGCAAGGTGATTCAGTAATGGGAGATAAGATAACATAGCTATATCTTTGAGGGACTTTATACATAGGTAGTTTAATAAAAACTAACTGGCTTAGACTAATTAACTATAATAAAAAATATATTTGATATGAATGGTCAGTCTGAAGTATAAAATAAATCCTACTGAAACTTCAAATCCTGGCCTGACACTGTAACCAATAAGTAATATTAGTCAACTTTCTTAAATTCCACTGGTCTTAAATTCATAGTCTATGAAATGATAATTATATACCTTAATAAATTTGATGTAAGGAATACAGTCTAATGTGAAGAATAAATGAATAAATCATTCACTAAATATGTATCAATTTAGTTTGTAACATTATATGTATTTTTTATATACTGCCCTCAATATACTTACTGTTAATATTGTCTCACCATGTCTACAAATAATACATAGTTAAGCAGTTACATGCCAAATTTGAAAGTTAATATTGTTCAAATATGTTTACTGGCTTCAAATATTTGTTACTGAAACCTGATTGGAAGAAGTAAAATTATTTTGTTAAAGTAAATACTATTCATTTCTCTATTAATTTTAACATATGGGACAAAATTAATTTTTGTTTGGAAATTAATTTTTCAATAGATGGTTCTAATGAATTATTGGAACATTTTTCAAAGAACAATATTTTTAAAAAGGAAATTAATTGGCGGGGGGGCTGGGTTTCAGGAGAAGCCAGATCCAATGTAATGAACTTTTAACATAATGCCAAACAAATTATCACTATCAGTCTGATTCTTCAACACATTCAGTTACTCAGATCATGTTTGAATTTATTTATTAGACACAATTCTTTTGTTCTTTCATCCAATCTTGCCTTCATTACAAAAATAATCACCTACTATTTGTCAGACACTGAGAGCTTATGGTGAATAAGATATAAACCTTACCCTAAGGGGCTCTAGTAATGGAGACAATAAAGACATACCATGAAATGTGAGAAATGACACTGTAAATGTGTGTACAAAGAAATATAGACCCAGAACCACTATATACCAATTAGAATGTCTAAAATTTAAAAAACTTGACAACAGTTGCTGGTGAAGATGTGGATGAACAACAACTCTTGTTCATTTGGAAATAGGATGCAAAATCATACAGCCACTTTGGAAGACAATTTATCGATTTTTATAGCATTAATTAGCATAGTCTTACTATATGATTCAGCAACAGTGCTTCTAGGTATATACACAGCAAACTTGTATCCTTATAATACTTGCACATGAACATTTATATGGTATAAATGGCAGCTTTATTCAAAATCTCTAAAAAATGGAAACCACTAAGATGTCCTTCAATGGGTGACTGTACACACAAACTGGTATATCCAAAGTTCAGAATATTCCTAAGCAGTAAAAATAAAGGGGGAAAATGAATAACTTTACAGTGAAGAAACCTGACAAACACTACCGATCCCTGATGATTAAGGTCAACATTAAAAGTGTTGTCATGTTAAAAAAAAAAAAAATGTGAAAAGGGCTTCCCTGGTAGTGCAGTGGTTGAGGGTCCACCTGCTGATGCAGAGGACACGGGTTCGTGCCCCGGTCTGGGAAGATCCCACATGCTGCGGAGCAGCTGGGTCCGTGAGCCATGGCTGCTGAGCCTGCGCGTCCGGAGCCTGTGCTCCTCAACGGGAGAGGCCACAACAGTGAGAGGCCCGCACACCGCAAAAGAAAAAAAAAAAAAAGTGTTGTCATGTTGATTGCATGTACCCTTGATATGATGTGATAAAAATGACATTTGAGTTCTGTAGTCTTTATACTAAAAAATCCATATGTAGTCATGTAGAAAAACATCAGAAAAATCTCTTACTGAAGGGCATTCTACAAAGGATCTGATGTGCTCCTTAAAACTGTCAAATTCATCAAAAGCAAGAAAAGTCTGAGAAACTGTCACAACCAAGAGGAGCCTAAGGAGACATGACAATTAAATGTAATGTGTTCATATTTTGCTGATTACTTATTAAATAACTATTTGTGTTCTGGGGCAAAAAACACTTCTGTTTTATATCAATTCCATTTATTCTTATAATCACAAATGCACAACTTGAGGATTTCTGGCAATACCATCCATTTGTCCAGTATATTCTGATATTATCCTTTGTGTATCTTTTGTGGTAGATTCACCACAGAGAGCAATGTTTTGCATCTCTCTATTTGCATCTCTCCATGACCTCTATTTGGTTCTCTCCATTGAAGGGATGAAGGATAAATTGTAGGCCATTGAGATTTTGTTAGCCAGAAATGGTTAACTGACACACACTGTAAAAATAATTATATACATTATAACTTTCCAAGTTAAAAATTTAATATTCTTTGCAGTGGTTTTAGAGTTACTTGCAAGACACTATCTAATGTAAAGACTGTTGATTTTCAGTGAAAGCCTCTGTTCATATGCTTTAAATAAAAAACCTAGAGTATTATTTTTAAAGGGCTCTGCATCGTTATGTGTGAAATAGTCTTTAAAAAATAAAAAGTTTTAAAAAATAAATAGTAGTTCAAATATCCTGTTACACATTTGGTTAGGCAAATTTTATAAAGTATTTATTTCATTTCATGGGGAACCAAATGTGCCTTATGAGGTTTCTAAATGAAATGGTACATATTTTTATTTAAATTTCAAATCAAAATATCTTTTTTTCTTTCTTTACCAAGAACTTAAAGTTTACTTAGCATCCAGTCACTAGGTTGTTGTTTTATATGCTACCTCAACATTTTGCAATATACTAAAATATATAACTTTTAAAAACTACCAATTTAAAATTTAAGAATAAAATCTCTTTCATTTTCCTTAAACTCTCCTTTTATATCTAATGGTTATGCAACATTTTGTTTATATATTAACTTATTTTCAGATTAAAATTGGTAAAAATCATGTCAGAGCATAATTTCTAAATTTTACTTTATTTTATTTATTTTTAGTTTTTAGCATTTGCTTTTTGAAAGGGAAATTTTATTTCCCTTTGAAACATCAAGATTTGCTGTGATCATGGCTTTGAACCATTGTTGCTGATAAAGAGTGTTTAAACTCTTAAATAAAATATAATGCCTGTTTTTGACTTTAGTATCATCAGACCTTTAGAAAATCTCTAATTAGCTGAGAACCTTTCATTCCTTCTGAAATAAAGAGGCAATACTTCATGCCACCTTTAGAGTCCTTATAGAATGAAATCATTAATAATCAATGTCCACATTCTAAATCATCACTTAAAAACTAGGGATGATAAAGCTAACAGCAGGGCTTCCCTGGTGGCGCAGTGGTTGAGAGTCCGCCTGCCGATGCAGGGGACACGGGTTCGTGCCCCAGTCCGGGAAGATCCCACATGCTGCGGAGCGGCTGGGCCCGTGAGCCATGGCCGCTGAGCCTGTGCGTCTGGAGCCTGTGCTCCGCAATGGGTGAGGCCACAACAGTGAGAGGCCCGTGTACCGCACACTCACACAAAAAAGGTAAGAGCAAAAGCAGTGGAGATATTCATGAGAATATAGAACAGAAATGGTTGATCAACTATATAAATATGTGGCTTAAATCTGTCTCACATGTAAGGACATAAACCAAGGACATGTTTGTAAAAGTAGCTTCATTAGTTAAATTTCTCGGAAAATTATTCTGATGGGTGGGGTAAATGTGTGGAGTGAGGAGAAGATAGTAAAAACTGCTATTACATGAAGGAGAAAGGGAAAATATTGGATTCTCTCCAACCACCATCTGCTGTCACTTTCAACTTCATCTATAAAACATATTTAAACAGCTAGGCAATATGAAAGTTATATAAAACCAAGCTTGTTATCCTCAGTGTACTTTCATTATTTATCCATAAAGTGGGGTGATAAAAATACAATCTTCTAGTATTGCTTGGAGGCTAAAATGAGTTATTATATGGAAAGGGCTTAGAAGAACATTTGTAATACAGAAAACTAGTATATTACCATGTGTTGTCCTACTCAACTCTCCTTGGAATTACTTCTCCGTAGTGTAGCTCCACTCTCTAATGAAGAAAAACATGAAGTTCACTCTTGAGAGAAAGGCTAAAACCGTGCAATATTCCCAGTAATTCAAAGTGCTCTCTGCCCCAATGGTAAATATTATGAAGAACTTAATAATATGTCTCCACTGTAGCATTCATGTATCTATCTAGGCAATAAATGCCCCTTTCAATTGTGTGAACAATTTTGTAGTCTTGCATACATGTATCACAATACTAGACTTATTTTCTACCAAATTTGAATACTTAGTGTTTCTATATAGCTGTAGTCTGCAGTATAAACATTGTCCATCATCAATTTCTTTCTCAGTTGCAAAACACTAAAACTTTCTCTAATTCTAGATGGTAGTTATATAATTCTATATTATAGTTACCAGTTTTAGATAGTTATATCCCAAGGAGAAAAGAATAAAGAGACAAAAATAATGAATGGAAAGTACTAAACAACTCATAGCAATTCAAACTTAAGCAGAAAGACATACAGGAGAAATAATTTATAGGAGACATTTTTCTTGTAAGACATGTATCATTATAAGTTAAGCAGTATTCTGGTCATCCAAAATTTACTCCCCACCTTAGCTAAATATTGAAATTTTTTAGAGTTTAAGAAAATTTAAATATATCTCATATCATATCAGAATTATGAAAGTTTTTTAGAAATAAATTTTCCCTCTTCCCATCCAATCTTGGTCAAGTCACCTTACTTTCTCAGTATCAGTTTATCTAGAAAGTGCAAATTTTGTACAAGTTTAAAGCTTTGGACTTCTCTAATTTTGGACTTATCTAATTTTATGTAATAATAATTTAGAGTCTATTTTAAGGAGCCAAGGTAAACAATAAGAACAATGAACATTCAACTATATGCACAATCTTGACATCACTACTAATTGCTTAATTGGATTTCAAGTGAAGTACACAAATAAAATTATTTTAATTTTGTAACATTTTGATGGAATGAGACATTTAGTAATCCCTTTCATTAATAAATTTATGTATGTAGAACTATGTTGGGATGACTATATTCTATACCTAGTAAATTATGGCAATATCAGAAGTATGGTTTGGATTCAACCTGTCGTATCATTCAGTTGGTGGAGGTGATACAGACGAATATATCTAGGCTTTGGAATATGACTGATATGCTTTTGTGTGTGTGTGCGGTACGCGGGCCTCTCACTGTTGTGGCCTCTCCCGTTGCGGAGCAAGGCTCCGGACGCACAGGCTCAGTGGCCATGGCTCACGGGCCCAGCCGCTCCGCGGCATGTGGGATCTTCCCGGACCAGGGCACGAACCCGTGTCCCCTACATCGGCAGGCGGACTCTCAACCATTGTGCCACCAGGCAAGCCCTGATATGCTTTTAAACCTTAACTCTGCCACTTCCTAAATGTCATCTTGGGTAAGTATATCCTGACTCTGAATTTAATTTTTCCTGAAGCTAAAATGGAAATAATAGTAATCTCATTAGTTGAGGATTAAAAGGGATAAAATATTTAGTTCTGGCTCATGACAGCTCTTCAAAATATATTTACTTGTCTGCACTTAGAATTATTACAGAGTATGATAGAATTATTATGCATTGGCTTTCATTTCCCCTGTGCCGTTCTTATGAAGTCATTTTTTAAAAAGATAAATAAAGCTATTCACCAATTGTAAGATACTGCTCCAATTGAATATACTATTTAAGGACATAATCCCACGTAGAGTCAAAATTCTTTTACCAAATATCTGCTTAATGGGACTCATCTACCTTTCCCTGAAGAACATTATTTGCTCATTCATTTACCATTGCATTACTATACAAATGGTTATACTAGTCAAGCTATTATTTGATGAAATAGATGATTGCATAATATACTATTGTTGTAAAAAATTGAGATACAATAAAAATTAGAATAGGTATCCATCACTTGTTCAGAACAAAGAAACATTTTTTCCCTCCGCTGCTATCTGCATCATCATGTGGATTTCTGTTTTAAATTGATTGAGCCACAAACGAATACTTCCCTCAGCCTTCAAAATTGCAGATTAGATCTGAGGTTCAGAAATAATTGCTTGAAGAGAGAGAATTCAGTTTGTCATCTATTCAATTCCATATTTTTATGACAGCCTGTTTACTTTGGTTTAGAATCAAGATATGCCTATTACCTCTGCCATCACTGTCTTTCACTTAACATGTGTCTGAGGATAAGAACTACCAAGAATGCAACAAAAAAGAAGAGAACCTAAACCTCTGAGTTTATTGACCTACACACTTTTCATAGATGAATGAGACAAGAATGAGTTCTGGCCACATAGCACAGGGAGATTAGCTTGGTGCTTTGTGACCACCTAGAGGGGTGGGATAGGGAGGGTGGGAGGGAGATACAAGAGGAAGGAGATATGGGGATATATGTATATGTATATCTGATTCACTTTGTTATAAAGCAGAAACTAACACACCATTGTAAAGCAATTATACTCCAATAAAGATGTTAAAAAAAGAAGAATGAGTTCTGAAAATATATGCAATGAATGGAGAACCAAGAAAATAAAGAGAAAAGAAAAAGACATTTCATTAGATTTTCAGAGACCACAGTCTATGTGAAAAGAACTACAGAAAAAAAAATATTTCATCAATGGCATTTTGTACAGTGGCAGTGAGGAACACCAATGAAAGTTTGAAACCTCGGGGAATATTTTTTCAGTTAATGCTCTATGGAGATAACGGGACATTGCTTAGTACCTCCTGGCTGCAATTATGGGAATTATTCTTCAAGAAATTTTGATCACTGATGTTGTCAAAATTGAACTTCATGGGCTCTATGTAACATTACTGCTCTACTCATTATTCTCTAAATATACTAAGGTCTCTGGCCTCATATATTCAAGCTTGGCAACTAAGTTGCATCAAATCACCAGAAGCGATTAAGAAATTGATCTAGCTACCCCAAACCCTAAAAGGATAAATTGTATGTCAAAAAAACAGATCACTTATTTACACTGACAAATAACTTGTGTGATGTGTTGGAAAGAAGTGTCACTTAGATAAATACACATTCCATTTGTGGCAGGAAAGCCTACTTGGAAACAAAATAGTAACAGAAAATTACATTACAAGTAAGAGAGTTTGATGCATAAATAGAATCAATGCTTGATAGTCATCAAGAGTAAAATCAAACTATTACCACCTGATATACTTGTTTCACCAATGAAATGTACCTCACTGAGTGTCTTAGAATTAGGTGACAGTACACCCCAGTTTACCCAGGAAAGTCCTGCTTTATATATTTTTGTCCCAGAAAAGCTTTCACTCTCAAATCTTCTCCTGTTTGAATGCTTAAAATGTTTCATCTTTGTAGAGCTTTGACAAAATGTAATAAATTATGACTCTATATAGTTCTTTTTGTTTATAGAGATCAGGGGATCCAAACAATTCTCTAAACCTTTTTTTTAATAATAATATCTTGTTTATTAAGTATTTCACAAGAGAAATACGTTCCATGGGGGAAGAAATGGTCAACAGATAGATGTGCAAGATCTAACTGATCAGCCAATATTCATGTATACAATACCTAGGATGTTACAAGTTAGAAAGTATAAATCTCAAGAAGATAATAACAATGAAGGTCATAAATATATTGTAGATTACAATTTAGTGTCTTTCTCAGTCCCATTATAGTCTCTGTCTCTATAGAAGACAATGGAATTTTAAAAAACTATTCCTTGCGAATTTTCTTCTCCATTAACATTCCTGAGCTCACCTTCTCAGTGTTATTTTCTGCCTCCTCTTTATATACAAAAATATTTTTCTTCCTAAGTACTTAGTCCATATACCCAAATGTCTTGTGAACACCTCTTACTGCATATCTGACAGATACCTAAACTCAACATGCTCAAATCAAATTAGTTATCTTAAGGATTGTATCCACTGATTTTGAAAAATATATAAAAAACTATATATGTTGGTTGTGGAGGCCTCCCTAAACATACAGTGAAAAAAATTAAAAAAATAAAATAAACTCAAGAAGCAGAGAAAGTAGGGCTAAAATTAAATTAAATAGACATGATATATTTGCATGAAATAAATAGTTGGAGAGGCACAGAGGAAGAGATACTCTGCAGTGAGAACTACCATGTAGTGCTAAGCTCAGTAAACTGTGGAAGAATTATGAGCAGCTCAATAAAAACAGAATTAAAAAAAAACTATTACAGATACAAAAGCAAAACATACTGAAACATGTAATTTAATAAAACATTTTGAAAATTAAAAGAAGACTTAAATAGAAGTTTGAAAGATTGTACTACAACCCACAAAAAGTAACAACAGTTAACAAGATTAGTTGCAATAATAAAGAAGATGTGGCACATATATACAATGGAATATTACTCAGCCATAAAAAGAAACAAAATTGAGCTATTTGTAATGAGGTGGATAGACCTAGAGTCTATCATACAGAGTGAAGTAAGTCAGAAAGAGAAAGACAAATACCGTATGCTAACACATATATATGGAATTTAAGAAAAAAAAAATGTCATGAAGAACCTAGGGGTAAAACAGGAATAAAGACACAGATCTACTAGAGAACGGACTTGAGGATATGGGGAGGGGGAAGGGTGAGCTGTGAAAAAGCGAGAGAGAGGCATGGACATATATACTCTACCAAACTTAAGGTAGATAGCTAGTGGGAAGCAGCTGCATAGCACAGGGAGATCAGCTTGGTGCTCTGTGACCGCCTGGAGGGGTGGGATAGGGAGGGTGGGAGGGAGGGAGATGCTAGAGGGAAGAGATATGGGAACATATGTATACGTATAACTGATTCACTTTGTTATAAAGCAGAAACTAACACACCATTGTAAAACAATTATACCCCAATAAAGATGTTAAAAAAAAAAGATTAGTTGCATAAAATTATCAGACATCTAAGATAAATATTTTGTGCAACTGGATAGAATAAATAATATTATTTTATATAGAAAAGGTGGAATTACCTTATAATAAGGTAAATGTGTACGCACCAAATTACATCAATACTTACAAATTAAAAATAAACTACAGCAATACAAGGATAATAAAAATATAATATCTACCATATAATTTACGTCATCTTTTTCAGGTCATGAATGATCAAATGGACCAAAAGTAAATAAAAAATATGAGCCCTGGAACATGTCTTTACATTGATCTAATTAAAACATTTTGAAAATAGCTCCCCATATACAAAGACTATAGAATTTTTTCAAATATGCATGTAGTATTCATAAAAATCAATTCCATATATTAAGCACCAAATAAAACTTTAATAAATTCCAAAACAAAGTTAATACCCAGAAATATTTAGTAATTGCAATCAAATACAACTAAAAATTAATAGAAAGAAAACTCCCCAAAATATAGATCAGGGTGATTCAAAATTACTACCATACTTAAACAAACAAACAAACAAAACAGATAATTCCAATGAAATCCAAGACATAGTTAAAAAAAAGGAAGTTTCCAAAATAGTTATAGTCTAGGTTACAATTCACCCAAAACTTGTCATAAAGACCATAGACACAGAGAACATAAATAAAATTAAACAAACACATCTGTGAATAATAATGCAAAAAGTCAAAATAAATACTGAAAAATACAATTCAGCATCATAGTGAAGAAGATCAGATGTCCCTGTGAGAATAATTACAGGAATGCAAGGATGGTTCAATGTAAATAGATCTTTTAATGTATATAATTCATTATCACTTTTATATGTCAAAAGCAAAAATTCATCCTAGAAAAGAAACTTATGGTCATCTCCAGTAATACTTACATATATTTGATAAAATTTAATTAATTGTAATAAAAATATTCTATTGAAGTTAAAAATACATGGTTATAAATTCTTCATAAATTGAGGATAGATGGTTATGTTCTTAACTATTTATATACACCTATCATTAGGCAGGTTACTCTTTCCAGTAAAACATTACAAATGCATACCTATTTTATCCTATACTAAAATAAATTCCAAATGGAACAAAGTTTTAACTAATGTAAAATGTCACTAAAAATAGGTCAATTTTGGCACTGATGTTAGACAATTACTAAGATAAAATATTAAGTGAATAGAAGTAGCTGCAGAACCACTTATATAGTATGTTACCAATCACATATTTAAAAAACCCCTCAATAGATGTACTTAATAATGATACTTATAAACTGATACATAGAATATTCCTGAACACATTCAAAGATTCAGACTCAGTGGTTGCTAAGGAATAAGCGTAGGCATGAGGCCAAGAAATTGACCTTTTCATTATATATATTTCTTCATCTCATGAAATTTGACCACGCCTTGCCTTATATTTCAATATTTATCTTAATGTGTTCTTTTTGTATGCACTGAATAAATGAGAAATAAAATTATAAAAATGTAAAATGGCACTCTTATTTAATTTTTTCACGAATTAAACACAGTCTTTGCTTCTGGTGTATACCAAGTGATCACTTCAAAAGCCACTCAACTGAAAAGTGGTACCTGGGAAGGATTACACAAAGCACACACACACACACACACACACACACACACACACACACACAGGCATGCATACATGTGTATGTGCATTTCACCTTCTCTCTCAACCAATTAACCAGTATGCATTATCCTACAAGTATATGTGGTGAAATTTTCTTGAATTTGCATGTTTTCTTTATAAAAATTATTTAAAGTGTCATTCCAAATGTAAGTGGCCTGGTTATCAAATTTCACAATAGACCAAAATTAGAAAACATTAATTATTATAGAAAAGTTGGAAACAATATTGTTTTGGAAATAAATGAGAGAACCTAAAATCAGGGGAACAAAAACCAAAAGAAATTTGAGAATCATCAGATACAAAGTGGTAAAAGTAAAAGAAATTAGAGTTTAAGGTGTCACCATTACCACGTTTGGAGTAAGACAGAAAAGTACTTTCAGTGCACTAGGACAACTAAAGTTGCTAGAACAGCACTTTGCAGCATCAGGGTTCATTTAAAGTCTTATAAACAGCTTTGTTATAAACAGCTTTGTTATAAAAGGGAAAACCAGCAGAGTAAATAAAGCAGGATTTTTTTCTATTTTCCTCCTTTTATAAACAAAAGGTAGAAAATTATACACATCTTTTTTCAACTAGTGAAAAAGAAGAGCACGACGATCTCCAAACATCTGTCCATGTGACACACAACTCTGTCCTAAGAATGATGATCTTCTTTTAATCTCTTACTTGAAACTGAGAAGCTGCGAAGACATTACCACACTCACTTTCACAAAGGAAACTTCATGGCTTTTTGCAGGTAAAGTGCTATATTTGTGAAGTATTTCACAAACATTTGATCCCAAATATTCCCCCTGCCACACACATACACCTCAGCTATTTTTATTGTGTGAAAATCAATGATGCCAAAATATTTACAAGTAAATATAAAGCTTTATAAGAGAAACAAATATTGTGTTGAAAAACTAAAGAAATAGTTTTTTAAAATGAAGTGTTAATAAATGCAGATAGGTATATATCTTCCCCATATTAGAAACATATCTTGACTCCCTCACTTCCTATGGAAAAAAAAAAGTCCGTATTTGTTTAAAATGGCCTCCAAGGCCTTTCACATTCTGGCCCCATCTATATTTCTAGTATGATCCTTGTTTTTTCCTTTCTTCTTATAAAAAGAATTCTGTTGTTTTTCCTTACATATGTCATGTTTTTTTACAAGCTGCTCCCTTTTCCTGGAATATACTGTTTTCGTCTTGTTGGTTTGTGTGTGTGTGTATGCGTTTGTGCAAAATGATTTATTTTATTTATCAACAACATGGGGTTAAAAAACCCCAGCTGTAGGTGATCTTTTTAGGACTAGAACCAGTCTCAGGTCATTTATGTATCTCTGCTCCCTCTCTGGTTCCTGGAAGCTCACTGTTGCTCAAGCCCCGGGCCGCGGGGCAGGTGATGGGCTCACCTCACCCCTCCCTGCTCATAGAAAGGCAAAATGTGCCTCGGTCCTTCGCCCGGGTGCCAATCCCCAGGTCCCTTGGGAGAAGAGCACCTTCTCAGCCCAGCAGGGACTAGACCTAGGGAGCAGGGAGGCCAAGACAGCCGTTGTTGGCACACCACGTCAGAGCTGGAGAAGCTGCATGGTAAACCCTTTCAAAGGACTGGACCCCTTCCCGAAAGTTCAACCTAACCCACGGTAGGTTAAACACAGCCACAGACCGGCAAAGCCCCGAAAATACCTGCTGCCGGCGGGCCGACGGGTTGGTGTGAACGAAGTGTGGCAGGAGCCTCAAGCCAGCGGTGCCAGAGGCAGGAAGGGCCGCCGGAGGCCAAATGTTGGGGCCCATCACCTCGGAGGCCACGTGCGCGTAGCCCTGTCTGCGGGCAGGCGCAGCGCGGGGTGGCTGGAGGCGTACGTAACTAGGCAGGCGAGCATGCGCAAGGGCTGTGAGGCGGGGATGGAGAGGTCCAGCTGTAGCCCCTCCTCCCAGCATCCGTCTCCACGTCATTACGTCATAGATGCGCACGCAGACCGCACGCTACCCCGGATGTTCGGGGCCGCTCAGCAGGTGTAGCTTGTTGTTGAACGCCGTGAGGCAGTGCTCACCGTTCTCTGCTTGGAGTGGGCAGACGGATTACCGCTGCCCGGCAGCGAGCTGTAGCAGGCTACATGGTACATGTCCCTCCTGCAGCCAGCGTCGTCATTGCTGTCCCCGTCACGTACAGCTTGTCCAGGAGAGTTGCTATGCCGTCCCAGGCCCCGCAAAGGTAAGGCTCGACTTCAAGGCCCACGGCTCAGTTAAAACCCCATTCCGAGCTCAAAAAAACAGCCTCAGAGCATAATTACATGCCCTTCTCTTGACTTTCATGTAGTAATTTGTATATAGTTATGCAAAAAGTACACATCACATTGAATTGATTTCCTGCATTGTTGGATTATCTCCTTCAGTGGATGGAGAGGAAATATTCTAATTCAAAGCATAAAGATTTTGTGGTTAAAGCAGTTCTGTTCCAAATATTTATCAGCCACTTGCTGGTTACGTGCCTTAGATAATTTAATCATTGTGGATCCTCTTTCTGCCTCTGTAAAATATCATCAAATTCATGAGATTAATGTGAGGATTAAAAAACAACACATGTAAAATGCTCAGGCCAGTATTTGACTTTTCAGTAAACGCTAATTGTCAGGTCATTCCCTCCTTGGGAATAAGAAATGTTTTATTAATTTATGTGTCCTTGACACATCCTTGTTACATTGAGGTGCACAATCAATATTGAATGATTATTGGCATGTTGATGTTACTCTGTCACAAACTCATTGCATTACCAGATGCCGGACACAGGAGACACCTGGATGTTTGCTGTTTGAACTCCTTTAACCCACTTGATTTTATGTTATGCTGAGTTGAGTTTCATGACATCTCATACTGTGAACGAGGCAAGGTTTATGCCAAGATATACAATGTCAAAACACTGTTGCTCTTTTCAATTCCAATATTACACTAGCTTTTCTGACCTGAATTTAAAACAATTTTCAGACAAGAAAATATCGAAAGAATTTAGATACTCTCAATCCTTCTGCAAATAGCTTTTGTATTTTTCAATACCTGGTGTGAAGCAAAGTGCAAATCTTTTAGAAAATTGTATGCACTTTTCCAACACCATGGGAAACCATTTGGGTGGTGCCTACGTCAGAGGATGTAAAGGTAAATGCATAAACTGGCCATTCCATTTTACTAGTATGTGTATGGATTGGAAAGTAGATTTGATATCGCTAGGGATTTGTTAAGTAAAATGATAAGTAAGAAACAAATGCAAAAGCTATAATTAACCCTTTTAATTAACCCTCATTAACCAATTAATGCGTTGCCATTCTGGGAAGGAAGGCATATCAATATTTCATTTACCTACCTTCCTTTGGAATCCCCCTCTTTATTCCTATCTTGGAAATCTTAATGTGGACACTTGAATTTTCTTGACCTTCTTCAGTTTCGAATTACTTTATCGAGGGATTTTTCCCCTCTTCTGGAAATTTTTCAGTTACTCAAAGTCAGTAGCAAAGTAGAAATATTATTTTACCAGCAGTCCTATATATGTATTCATGTGTGTACATACATGTGTATGTGTGATATATATATCCAAATATAATGCCTTGATCTGAGAATTTTACATTGACTTCCTTTTCTATGTCTTTTTTTTCTATGACTTTATTTTCTGTGTCACAGCTTATAATTTGTAGGATGGTGTATGTGAGTGTTATTATTTTTAAATAGAAATATGTTTGAAAAACACTGGTGTTAGATTCTATAGTTAGCACCTCTCTAATCACTGTCCATATGGTGCTGATGCATTGAAATATCTATTGTAATCTTTAGGGAAAGAATTTAATGTGACCCCAATCATCATACATTTAAGCACCTTTGGGGATATAAGACCACCAATACTTCCTCTTTTGGAGAATGCTGCTCTTTACCTTTGGCCATACTTACCTGTGAATGTGCTTCATTTTTCATGTTAACTAGTTCTAGTGCTTGTCTTTCAAAGTCTGTGCAGAGAAAAAAAAATAAAACAACAAAACATAACTGAAAGGATATGTTCCTTTTTGTGCATTTATTGGGTTTCTTCATTTCTCCTCTCCCTCTCAGTCCCCCTTAGCCCTACCCTTTCCAGTCCTTCCCTCTCCCCACCCCTCCGCCTGCTCTCTTCTCTTTTATTCTCTCTTCTCTCTCTTCTCTAACCTTCTCTCCCCCTCCCTCTCCCCCTCCTTCTCCTCCTCTCTCTTTCTTTCCCTTTCTCGCTCTCTCCTTCTTTATTTCTTTATTTATGGGAAAATATAGTGTAATGATTCATAGCATAGCCACTGGAGTTAGCTTGCCTGGGATTGAATCTTACTTTTATCCATTTCTATTTGTGTGACTTTTTGCCTCAATATCATTATTTATTTAATCTGTAAGTCAGTATGTTAATACTACTTACCTGATAAGGATATTTAGAGACCTGAAATTACAAGGTCACTGAGATTAGAACAAGGTTGTCTCATACTATGTGCATGGCATGTACACATTTTATTAGGACAGTTAACATTAGCCTTATTTTGTTCTTTTATAATCTGAGTTCCTTCTCTCTTTTAGAAAGTTCTAGAATGGGTTTCTTACTGCTTCTGTGTAAGATAAGCATAATTGGGTCGCAAGGCTTCTTAACATACAGTGATATAAAATAAAATAAGATTAACAAATATTATGGTGAGCATTCAGTGAGCCTTGACAATTGGGAATATTGCCTAACAATATTGGGAGAAAAACAAAAAAATCTCATTATGACAAACAAACCTCTGTTAAGTATTTGAATCTAAAAATGTAAACATAAAAGAACTAGAAAATATAGAAAGAGATAGAGGTATTTAATTAAATTGTGGTGAAGTCTTTGCTAAACATACATAAAAAGTTCAAAGTGTTTATACATTTGACTACATTAAATTTAAATCATCTGATTATAAAATTAATTACCAAGATAAAAGGCCAAAACTGGAGAGGGGTGCAAGCACACACTAAAAAAGCTTTTCATGTTTGAAAACTCTATTTTAAAAAGAAGCTGAAAACCCCAATAGACAGGCTTAAATTAGTCTATTATAAAAGAAGATATACAAAAACCCGATAAGCCAATAAAAGCATTCCCAACATCACTAAGAGTCAAAGAAATGCCAGTTCAATCCCGGAGGTAGTATTTTTTCACTGGAAAAGGTTTTTTGCTGGTAAAGTTCTTACCTAGTTTTAGCAACAATATGGATGGGCTATGGATGCTTTCATACCCTATTTTTGAGAATCTTAACAGGTAAAAACATTGGGAAGGTAATTTAGCAATATATCAGTAAATTGAGAAATGCATCTCCTTTCAACTGAACAAACTCTCTGTGAATTTATTTTAAGAATCTAATTAGGGATATGCATAAAAGGGTGGCTGAAAGCATGTTCATCATGGCATTGTTGATAATAAAAGTTAGAAATGACAAATATCCAGTAATATATATTTAAATACATAAATCATTTCATGAATCCATTAAAATAATGATGTGGGATAATACTATTGGCATGTGAAAATGTCTACAAAAGGGAAAAAGTATGTTGTAAAGAGATATCTATAGAAAGAGTCCAAGTATGTAAAATTAAATAAATATGTGCATAGAAATCTCATAGTAGAAGCTGTATATTACAAGTAGTGGATATACTGGTAACATTTGCTTAATTTCTACTGGAATTCTTTATTTTCCAGTTTTCCAAGAATGTACATTTTTCATTTGCAAATCAGAATTTTAAAAGTCTCTGTTTGTCCTATTAAGCCTAAGAGAGGGAGGTGATTTAATAAATGGGAAAAAAAGTTGATATGCTCACCAGGAAGACTTGACTATTACTAGTGATTCTGCCACTTATTAGCATTAAGACCTTAAACATTTACTTAGCATATCTAAACCTCAATTATAAAATAAACCCTGACTCTATTGCATTAAATATATGTTAGTTCACTCTTCCCTTCTTTTATTTGCACAATGAATTGATTACCTCTGTAATATTCATTCATGGGCAGTGGATTTTTTAAAAATATTGCTGGATATACAGTGGTCACAAGGAACAACATGCGCAATGTGTTATAAAGATTGTTTGAGAGGAAGTTATACATGTACTGAGTTTTACAAATTTCTAATAAGATGGTTTATAAGGTTACATATGTTTTTTGTTCTCTTATATTTCTCCACTTTATTTTTGACGTAATCTCATCTGGGAAAACGTCATTTTTCAATGCATTTTCACTTTTTAATCTGTGTCATTTCAGAAGTTATATATGTGTTATTTACAGATATATACATGTATTTATCCCAGATTTAACAGACTTAATTGGCATATGCCATATGCATTTCTGACTATTTCTGAATATTTCAACTAACATATTCATAAAAGAAAAACTTTTATGAAAGATTACTTAGCTAGACAACAGAGTTCTTTCCAATATGTTTTTTCCCCAAAAAGAGAAATGAAAACATTTATATTTGAATTTTATAAACAGCCACATCCATTATGCATCCCTTATGACAGAACAAACTTGGACCAAAGATGTTTAAGCTCTCTCTAGGGCTTTGACTCAATTTCAGTCTAATAATCTTTGTATGTATAGCCTCTTCAAGACTGACTCAATTTCAGTCTAATAATCTTTGTATGTATAACCTCTTCGAGAACTTTGAAAAAAAAGAACGAATTTTTGTACAGTATTCAATTCTTCTGGAATTTTAATACTTATTTATCAGTGAATTGTTGATTTCATTGACCAACTAAGTTCTTGGGCCTTCTTCACCTAAATATTGTTGAAGATAATGTTTTATAGTCTACACTAAGAATTGTTAACTCAAATATTTACATTGCCAAGCAGGAAAAATATATTTTCATACTGGACAATGTAAGTATTTGAGAACTCAAATATATGTATCGAGAGAGGGAGAGAAGTCAAAAGAGAATTGGAGAAGACAAAAGACATGCTTCCTTAAAGGCTTTCTGAAAAATTTTGTAATAATGTGTGCAGAGCATACCCACACACCTTGCAGGCTAGATTATTCAATCTATGCATATAGGTTTCAGTGTCTTATTACACCTTATCTGTGGAGTTACCTGTAAAGGTATCTACCTACACCTATGCCAACCTCGTTCCTGGAAAATAGTTGCTTACTATTACATAGCTCGGGAAATAAGGAAAGACCACTTATGTGTTTCTTCTGCTCCGAGGTGATCATATAGCCACTGCCATGTTTTTCTGTGTTGCCAATTTTTAAATTGCTTAAAGAAAACTAAATATATATATATGTACATATATATATAAATATATATGTATATATATATTTATAACTCCAATAAAATTAACTCCTATTGGATTCCTAAAAACTAATCTTTAAAAATTATACTTTTTCATAAAAAATCCTTAATGGTTCCTAGCTTATTATATAGCTCAAAATCCTTAGCACTTAGGCAGGCTTTAAACAATCTGATCTTAATTTCTGACTACCACTCTTCTCAGCATGAAGCATTCATTTGGAATCTTTGATTCTGAATCTTCTAGAATGTGCCCTTGGCTCTCTTCTCTTTCCTGGATTTTTCCAAGACAGATATTCTTGTGGTTTCCCCTTCAACTATTTCCTCCCAGTAAGCCCAGATTTGTACCATGTGTTTTCTGACTCTTGTTACGGGCTTCTGCCTTATTTTCACATATTATTTCCGTAACAACTAGTATACAGTTGCTAAGTGGATGCTAAACTTGCCTTTCATTCATGGTCCTTTTTGGCTCTTTAGAACAGAGTCTGAATGGTGTGTGATTCACTGAAGAATATTGATTGGTCAGTCTCTAGACTCTTTATCCAGAATGAACCAATCAGGCACTGATGCACATGTAGTTTGTGCAGAACTATGGTAGTATATGCTTTCTAAATTACTCATTTCTGAGTAATTCTCACCTTCTTGAATTTTGTATTAATGGATTAATACTCTCCCTGTATGGAGTCCAGGCTCTCTGATGCCAGGAACCTTATCTTACACTTCTTATAATGAAATTCCTCCAATTCCTTTAATGCTTACATAAATACATGGATACATATATACAAACACAAATACCTGTAATAACTCAGACCCTCTTCTCCTATTCACCAATCTTGTAGAAAACAGAGATGTAAGAAGGAAGGAGAGAAAGGCAGTAATCGTAAAGCATAGTGGAGTAAAAATGGGCAAGATTTGGAGTATAAAAAGAATTAACTTTTTACTCTCTTCTGTCATTTGCGAGTTTAGTAACCTTGTGCGTGTTACTTAGCCCTACCCTGTAAATATCATTATTCCAATCCCTAACTGGGAGAGAGTGGCCTCTAACTATAAAGGATTGTTATTGCTGGATCATATACTAGTTCTATTTTCAGTTTTTTGAGAAACCTCATAATGTTTTCCACAGTAGCTGCACCAATTTACATTCTCACCAACAGTGTACTAGGGCTCCCCTTTCTCCATATCTTCATCAACATTTGTTATTTGTAGACTTTTTGATGATAGCCATTTTGACAGATGTGAGGTGATATCTCGTGCTTTTAATTTGCATTTCTCTGATGATTAGCAGTGTCGAGCACCTTTTCATGTACTTGTTGGCCATCTGTATATCTTCTTCAAAAAATATCGATTCAGGTCTTCTGCCCATTTTTTTATTGAGTTTTTTTTGATATTGAGTTGTATGAGCTGTTTATATATTTTGGATGTTAACAATTTATCGGTCATGTCATTTGCAAATATTTTCTCCCATTCAGTAGGTTGTCTTGTTGTTTTGTTGATGGTTTCCTTTGCTGTGCAAAATCTTTTAACTTAAAGTTCCCTTTGTGTATTTTTGCTTTTATTTCCTTTGCCTTAGGAAACAGATTAAAAAAATATTGCTATGATTTATGTCAAAGAGTATTTTGCCTATGTTTTCTTCTACAAGGTTTATGATTTCTGGTCTTACATTTAGGTCTTTAATCTACTTTGAGTTTATTTCTGTATATGTTGTAAGAAAATGTTCTAATTTCATTATTTTCCACTCCTGTGTATCTATCTGAAGAAAATGAAAACACTAATTCAAAAAGATACATGCACACCAATGTTCATGCAACATTATTTATAATAACGATGATATAGAAGCAACCTAAGTGTCCATCAATTGATGAACAAATAAAGAAGGTGTGATATATATATATACACACCTATGTGTGTCTGTATACATATATACATGCGTGTTTATATATACATGTGTATACATATTTATATATACCCCCCCCACACACAATTGAATATCACTTGGCCATAAAAAAGGATGAAATTGTGCCATTTGCAACCACATGGATTGACCTAGAGGGTATTATGCTTAGTGAAGTAAGTCAGACAGAGGAAGGTAAATACTGTATGCTATCACTGTATGTGGAATATAAAAAAAAAGAATGAATATAACAAAACAGAAACAGAGCCACAGATATAGAGAACAAACTGATGGTTACCAGCAGGGAGAGGGAAGGAGGGAGGGGCAAGATAGGGGTAGAGGATTAAGAGGTACAAACTCCTATGTGTAAAATATATAAGCTACAAGATATATTGTATAGCACAGGGAATACAGCTAATATTTTACAGTAACTTTAAATGGAGTATAATCTATAAAACTATTGAATCACTATATTGTACACTTGAAACTAATATAATATTATAAATCAACTATACTTCAATTAAAAATAAATAAAATAAAAAGCATTGTTATGAAGACTAAATAATAATGTATGTTAAGTCACCTTGAATATCTGTTTCAAGCACGCCTTGATTCTTTTTTCAGAACCCAGTTTTATAATCTGTAAAATAGGCATAATATGCACTGCACAGATATGTCAGAGAGAAAAATAAAATAAGGCAGTAATGTCTTTGGAAGAGTTAAAATGTAGTTGTTTAATAAAATTTAGCTCATTCTTCCCGTATAGCAAAATCTTAAGTCATTATTATATCCCAATGACAGATAGGTATTAAAACTAAGTTAGTTTGATTATAAAGTCTCCGTTTCAAAGTGTAGGGGAATGTTTTTACATTACAGAGGTCTAAATACAGTTGTTAATTGAAACTTTCTGGTAAAGATGTTATTTTACATTTCTGTAAAGTAAACACCTAACAATAAAATTAAGCCTGAGTTACCGCCAAAATACCCACATATAAAATAGTGAAAATGAGGAATTATTTCCATGTCTTTTTAAATTACATTCACAGAATATTTCCTGAGCATATTTATTAGATAAAATAGTATTTGGAGAGTGGCAGTTATAAAATGTCAATTCTTGGTGTCAAATCATTCCATCATAAATTTCATGTGCCTAATTTTGTGACTTTTCACTTCTTCTGGAATGCTGCTCTCAAATCTCAGAAATGGGAAATTTTATTAAGTTTATAATGATAGAAATATTTATTTTAATACCATCCTGGACAAAAAAATCAATCTGTGTTCATAGAACCAGAATCTTAATGTCGGAAGGAATGTTTGAGTTCTTTCTGTCTAATTCCTTTATTTTACAGTTGACAAAAATTGAAATTCAGATAGATTTAGTATCAAGGTCATGCAGGTATTAGATTTTGCATTAGTCTTTTCATTGTTTATTTCCTCCTGTAATAATATCTGAAAATTTTAAAAAAGACATTAAAACATAAAAAAACAAGATATTACAATAGCAAAAATATGTTTTCAATTACTGTAAGATTAATAGAAAGCCATTATAAGCAGAGCTGCTTTAAGTGAGTAAAGCATTTTACAGGATGTATGTAGACGTGAAACAAGAAATTTCTATTATTTTTTGCAAGTATTTATAGCTGTTTATTTTATGGTCAACCTAGATACAGGCAGGATCTTAATCAAATAGTGATGATACTTAGACTCACTGAGAGCCAATAGAGAAAACACACACACACACAGGCACCTGCTCCTGAGCCACCGCACACTGGAATACTCTCTAGAACATGGAGAAAATAAAAATACATGGGGTAATTTCTGTGAATCCTATCAAGATGTTGATTGTACAATAATTATGTCATCCACAAATAACTCTTGTCTTAATATTGTCTTCCGTGTGTGTGTAAAGGTGTGTAAGAAGCCTCTTGCCTTCAGAAATGATTGAGTCAGAACCCAAAATTCAAGCCTATTCAAAATCCCTGTTTTTCCCATTATACTGCGCTCCCTCTGTGAATAGGAGCACAAGCTCCCCCCCACGCCCATCCCTGCTAAAAAACACTCCTCCATTGTCTTTGACTATACTGGGTTTTGCATCTTTCTTCTCCTGTATTCCAGTTCTGATTAGTGTCTTACACACCTACTCTATTTCAAGCTGTTTCCTATATCACCCATTAAATTTACTTCAGCAGCAGCTATATTTCTACTTCAGCTCATCCCTTTAAACATGCACTCTGGTATATAATACAGAAAAAAGATTAAATCGATATTGGATTTTTAAAATGTTTAAGAGGACTTGCCAATTATGCTCAAGGCAAAGCTTCTAGCAACAATTCCCAAAACCACAGCCTTGAACTAGTCTGAAGAGGAAACAGCTGGAGCTGCCAGCAGGCTGAGAACATATCACTTCACTCCGTCCTCACTCCTGCTTCAAGAACATGACTTTGCAACTCCGGTTACTGTCCTCAGGGTGAGAAAGAGAAAGATTCTCGCCCTTCTTGCTATTACAAGCCATAAAATTGTACCTAGCTGTAGGGAGATGGGAGAGGAGGGAGTGCAGATTTCTCAGTGTATGTAAGATGAGATGGTCTTTGTGGACTAGTAGGACCCCTGTGATGAGGAACTTCCAAACCTAGTTTAGCTCTCCAATGTGAGCAGTCATACTCAATGAAACTGTTCATCCTTTATGTCACTTATTGTTATTTTCAGTTGTCTATGGGCTAAAATATGTGTTCTCTTAAATATTTTTAAAATAGAGTAAATTGCAGAGATTAACATAACAAACATGATAACCAATCTACTCAACTTTAACAACTATTTCCCTCATTTTCCTGAGTAGGTCGATGATTTTATAAATTCTGTCATTGTTCCATTGTTTATCTTAGGAGGAGGAGGTGAAAGACAAAGACACTTAATATACATCTGAAATATTCATGATGACCGCATGAGTTTTTAAATTTTATTAAAATATTTTAAATTTATTATTTTTATCCAGGTAATCTTTCCATGTAGGTTTAAAGAGTCAAATAGTAAAAATTATCAGACTTATAATGAAAAAAACACAGTCCTCTAATTCACCATTCCCAGTTTCTAATCCCACTTCCCTATACTACTACTTGATTTTTCAGGTTTAGATATTATATATTTTGATAGCTAATTTCATGTGTCAACTTGGCTAGACCATGGTATCCAGATATTTGGTCAAATATTATTCTACATGTTTCTCTGAAGGTATTTGTCCGAAGAGATTAACATTTAAATCAGTAGATTTTGAGTAAAGCAGATCACCCTCCATAATGTGGGTGAACCTTATCCAATCAGTTGAAATCTTTAATAGGAAAAGACTCACCTCCCCATGTGAGAATTAATTCTCCCAGCAGACTGCCTTTGGACTTGAACTGCAGCTCTTTCCTCGGTCTCCAGCCTGCTGGCCTACCCTGCAGATTTCGAACTTGCCAAGCTTACACAATTACGTGAGCTATTTTTTTTTCAAATACATCTCAATCTCTTTCTCTGTCTCTCTGTCTCTATCTCTGTCTCTCACTCTCTCTCTCTCCCCTTCCCTCCCTCCATCTCTAAATATATATATATATATATATATATATATACACACATACACTCATCCTGTTTGTTCTGTTTCTTTGGAAATCCTATATATATATAGATATACATAGATATATAGACTTCCAAATTTAGAAGATGAAGCTGTAACTTTTCTTGTTTTTTACCATTTCCTCTTCCTCATTTTTGTAATATAATATTCCAATTTTTACTTAAATCCATATTTTTCATGAATGAATTTTTGGACTGTATAGTTATTGTTCGCAGTTGCACCACATAATGGACATAAACATGTTTTCATCCTTATACAATATTTTGTTTTTCCTGATGTTAATTATTGCCTCAGTTCTTTGCTTGCTTGTTTTTCTAAATTTTCTATTAATGTCTTGAGATACTTCTCAACATGGTCATACATCACTGCCTCTGAAAACTGAATGTGGTTAGTATTGATTCTCTCAACATGGCCAGAATGGTATACAAATATTCTGCTTATCTGAATCTCAGGCTTACAATTCCAGATCTGGACTTGGTACAGCTGGTGGGTTAAGTCCAAGTCATTTGTGTGTGTGTGTGTTCTAGGCCTTGGTAAAACAGATACCCCGCTTTACATCTTCTCTTGTGAGAGGGACACTTTGTTTTATGTGACTGGGGATTTCCACAATATTAGAAGGGGCTTCAGTTTCTGAGCAGCCAAAATAATTGTAAATGGCCACTACATCCTGATACTGCCTTATTTTTAGGAAGCTACATGTCCTTCATAATCAACTGCATTCATTCATCAAGATTCACACATAGAAGCAGCATAGATAAGTGAAAAGAAATTGGGAGATAAGATTTTAATCCCATCTCTAGTATTTATAGAGTAGGAATTGATCTAAATGATTGTACATAATGAAAGATTGCGATTGCTAGTGAAAGTCAAGGTCAAGTTTTAGTTTTCACTTATAAAGTCACCAGTTAGATACTTTTTAAAATTATCAGTATTTTACAAACTTTCATATGGTTATACTTCAAAAAATTAGGCCAAAATCTCATTAGAATATCTTGAAATAGTGAATTTTTAGCATTTAATCTCCAATGCCAGTCGTTTATACAAGGAGAAAATGTATGGGCAAAATTAAGGAAATAATGAAGAGATGGGAATTAAAAGATTATTAATTTTTGGTATTCAAACTGACTGAGTTTTGAAAGTTCTGAGTGGAGTTAGATTAGATTCCAGAATGTACACCCATCGTTCAGGTACCCACCCATATTTTTAATACATCACTCAGTCTTAAATTTCTCAGAGACTCCCATACATAAATGAATGAATAAGATGGTTACATGATAATAGTCTTAATTTAGGAATAGAGAAAATGTTTGTTCACTGAGGAATTTGAGCATTATTTATAATGTGCTCTTTATAAATTTCAATTGTTTCAAATATGATTATTCTCATTAGTCAAAAAGTTTTATTTCTTCATAATGTTAGCCAAAAGAATTGTCTAAAAATCAAAAGAGAGCATTTTGGCTCCACATTTACCTATCCATTTATTATTAAAATGTATAATAAGAAAATTAATATTGGTAGAAAATAATAAAAAATAGAGATGTGTTGATTTACTTCAGGTTACCTATTACTTATTTAAGAGTTAGAAGTCAGATTAGAATTTTTCATTTATGTTTTGGGTATTGGATTGAAACAGTTGAATACAGGGAGAAGTTATACTTCAGACGTTAGTGAAGAAGTAATTTGTGCACATACCACTCTTTCCCTTTGAAAAAACATGGTGTACTTTACGAGATGAAATGAGTCAGTTTTTTTTGTGAGTCTGCCTCAAACTGAATTTTTAGGAAGAAAAATACCTTAATCACTAACAGAAACTGCAGAAATAAATTACTGACTTGTAGAGTGCATTCATTCACTCACCCAACAAATATTTTGGACCTTAATTATATGCTGTGAAAAATGCATGCATGATACTCTGCTTAATCTACTATAATTTAATATTATACACAAAAGCATATTATATGATACCAGTTTGACTATCTTAGGGAACATTTTGAACAGGTGCTCCGTTTTTGCAAAATAGAAATCCTAATTATTTTTTCTGCAAAGGAAACTAGAGGTGTCCATGATAACCCATTATAGGTTTTGGTGTGCATGTATATTCAATTTTGGAGGAAGTCTTCTATGAATAGGTAATATTTCATATACCTAGGAAACAAGTTCAGATTGAAAAAACAGCATGGTGCAGTGATAGTTTGTTAAATTCTAAGTGATGAGGGCCACATATTGTAGATGAAGGACAGCTCCTGAAAAGTGATTGCCTTGTGAGGGAAAGATCTTTGAGAAAAATACTTACATTCACTCAAGTATGTCACAGTGTTACATAAGTGCTGCAATTTGTATTGACAGCATCTGTTCCTTGTCCTGGCCCAGAGGGTGTCAAACTAGGTATAAATTCAAAAATGCAAATTTTATTGCTTACTTTCAAAGCTAAATTTTCACATGATATCTCAAACCATGAATAAATCCTACAGATTTACACTTTCTTCCCTCTGATCATTAATCCTCTTTATTCATGGAAAATATGCTTGGCTCTATATGTATATACACTTTTAATTTCCATTTTGCTAAAGTACTGAACAGAGGTATATTTGTAATTCTAACAGTGACGATGATGGCAGTGATCACGATGATAATGATAAAGAAAAATGGTTTTGAGGATAACTATTATAATGATGATGCTATTTCTGATAGCACTTCCAAGTTCTTTCTTGTGTCTGCATTGTTTGGAGAGAAGCTGAGAAAAAAAATACCTTTAGTATTATCAGACGATGGTGGAGAATTAGAATATCAGGAAGAAGACACTCCCGTAAATATACTTTATATCCATTCTTTTCATTTTCACTGTCATCATTAATTCTACTCATTGTTTGATTCATTCATTCATCCATTCAATATACACTTTTTAGGCACAAATGAGGTGTTAGAATAACATAGAAAGCAAACATAGTCATAGCTATTATCTTCGTGGACCCTTAATCTAGTGCAATATTTAGAGGTTAGTTCCATACAACTAGCTGAGAAGGTTCAACTGTGTTAGATATTATGAATGAAAGTGACGTGATGCTTCTAAAGCTTCTAAAAGAGGATTCTGATATAAATATGAGCAAGGAATTAAATAAAGTGTAGGAGTTAAGAGAAAAGAGGAGAAGAAAAGTATTCCAGGCACAGAGGTCAGAGGAAGCATGATGTGAATAATAGCAATTGAAAGTCATTTGACTGAATTAGATAAAGCCAGGGAAGAGTGGTTCTCCATATGGCTAGAAAAGTAGGTAGAACCATACCAAGCAGAGCCCTATTGTCTTATGTTATGTGAAAGGGAAAGTGATCAAACTAGTACCCTGATAGGATTTGCATTTTGAAAAGGGCACTCTGACTTGACTGCAGTCTGAAGAATTAATTGGAAGCGGACAAACTTACTCTATGACAAATTACAGAATTAATTTTTGTTTTTAACCTGGGATTTGGCATGGCCAGCTACCTACCCTGTTTTAATAAGAAAGAAATTAAAGTCAGAGAGAGAAAATAAGTTTTATACTTAGTGTCAGAACTTGATTTAAAACAAACAAAACTTAGATTATTAATTTCAAATATGTCCTTTCCATGAGATTCGGACATGTATTGATTAAATTTACTAGCCAAACTTGCTTCACTCTGCTCTTGGATCATCTGTGTCACCTTTTATTTTACTGTTCTTCTGTAGTTTCCTTTTTTCCCACCACCTCTTGCTTGTCCTCTCCACTGCTAAACAAAAATATCATCTTGCCATTCTGAGCTATAAAGGAATTTGTGTCACGCTGAGACTCTTCTTGCACATTTCCATTACATAATAACTTATTCATAAACATAATATTTTTCTAATAAACTGCATGTTTTCTGAGGAAGAGGCAATAACTTGATCTGTTTTCCTTCCACTGTTTCTGATTTGATGTATGCAATAGCTGTATAAACAGAGATGATACTTTGGAAATTGTCAATATTCTTTATGAGTATATTACTGTATATTACTATATATTTCTGAAAATGTTACTATCTAAATTAAGCTTTTTGTAATTAATTAATAACAAAAAATAAGTAACCATAGTTTTATTAGTGAAAAATTCACCTAATACTAAGGTATACATGGCCAAATATGGAAATGCTAGAGGGAAGAGGTAGGATCTACAGGTTCAGTAAGTCCCTTTTGGGGTCAGAAAGGTTTGCATATATGGTCATATATATTTTTGACCATTTCTTAATTTTGAGAGAATTATAATATAGCCACAAAATTCAATTATTCTAAAAACCCAAATAAATTTTTAAAATATGAGTGAAGTTATACTGTGAATCTACTTAAAACTCTTCAATGAATTCTCAAAACGTGTACTGAAAATAAAATACAAATTCCTGCTACTTATTAAATGACCCTACATGATGAAGCCATGCATCAGTCTCCCATCTCATGTCCTGTGGCTCTTCCCTCAGTCACTGTGCATCAACCACTGGGTCTTTTCTCAATTCCTCAAACATTATAAGCTCATCTCTGCCTCAAGGCCTTTGCACTTACTCTTTCCTGCTCTCAAGCTTTCTTCCTACACAACCACATGGGTCTGATTTTTTGTCATCATTTAGATCTCAGCTGAGATACAAATTGCTCAGGGAAGACTTCTCTGACCACTGCTCTACTTCCAGTCACCCTCTCTCGCATTCTACAGTTATATAGTCTTCCCAGGACTTCTTATTTGAAATCATCATATTTATGCATTTGCTTATTATCTGTCTTCTCCTATGAATAGAAGTTCCATGAAAACAGAAGTGTTTCATGTAAAATACTTCATGTAAAATACTGCACCGAACAGTATTTTACTTCCAGAGAACAGAATATCACCTGTCACCTGGAAAGTACTCAATGAGTATTTTTTTAGATAAGGGAATGATTGTATGAGGAACTGAAAAAATCACAGCATTCTGAGGCCTCTGCTGTATCTCTACACCAAAGCAGCTGTAGGCACACAGGATTCCAGATCTTTATTTCATCGATAGAATTCATAACACCTACATTCCTTTTCAATTTGTTATTAGATGTGTTCAGAAAGAAATATACAGAATTTTATGGCATTGCCTGAAAAAGAAAAAAAATCAAAGAGCTCAAAATAATACCTACTTTCCTCTGATGGTAGTTAAATTTATATCAACCTACTTTAGAAAATCTAACTATTAAGCAATCTTTAGCAAACTTTAACTATTTAACTATTAAGTTTTGCTTTAAACTTAAACTTTAACTATTAAGCAAAACTTTACAGAAGTACAAAGTGCAGCTGTTAAAAATAATGTGACTTTGGGGACTTCCCTGGCAGTGCAGTGGTTAGGACTTTGCCTTCCAATGCAGGGGCTGAGGGTTCAATCCCTGGTTGGGGAGCTAAGATCCCACGTGCCTCGTGGCCAAAAAGCAAAACATAAAACGGAAGCAATGTTGTAACAAATTATAAGACTTTAAAAATGGTCCACATAAAAATAAATCTTTAAAAAAAATAATAATGTGACTTTGCCTAATGTGACTTTTGGATTTACAACTGTAAAGGAGAGAGTAAGAGCGTTAAACACTGAGAGAATAACTCAAGCTACCTGCTATCTATTTCATATACATATTCTGTGTTTGATCATAATAGTTTAAAAAAAGTGGAATGAAGTTTTCCCAGAAATCAAATTAAGTCGGACAGTCTATTCATCCTCTTCTGGTGATCCAGATCTTCAGATGAACCCAGTAGTACTCTAAGTGAATAGTCACCAGACACCTGCTGAGTAATCCTTATAACACTGTGCTTGGTTAACATGACAATAGTAAACATATATATAGCATTCATTATGTCCCAGTTACTGTTCTGTGCACTTCACATATATTAACAAGTTTAATCTTCATAAGAGCTTTTCAGTATAACAGTTATTGTCTCCATTTAACAGACAAGACTAAGGGACTTGCCTAACATAAAACTTGTCAGAGCCAAAATTTGAACATAGGCAGTCTATCCAGAGATCCAGATCCTTGACCACTGTACTGTACCACCTCTTACACAATCCTCTTCTGTCTGAAAATCAATCACGTGTGTAAAATCAAGTCAAATGCAGCTAATAGATCTGGAGAATTTTAAAGTCAGACATAGAACATTGGAACATTGAGAAATAGAGAATAAGAAGACCATAAACTTTTAAATGATTCGAAGAAATTTAATTGGATTTCAAAGAGGTTATCTTAGTTCAGGCTGCTGTAACAAAAATACCATCGAGTGGGTGACTTATAATCAACAGAAATTCAATTCTCACAGTTCCTGCAGGCTAGGAAGTCCACTATCAAGGCACCAATAGATTTGGTGTCTGGTGAGGATACATATCCTGTGTCCTTACATGGAGGAAGGGATAAAGAAGCTCTTCTATAAGGGCATTAATCTCATTCATGAGGGCTCCACCCCTATAACCATTCACCTCCCAAAGACTCTACCTCTGAATATCCTTACATTGGGGATTACATTTCAAAGTGTTAATTTTAGGAGGGACACAAACATTCAGTCTAGAACAGGAATAGATTTTGGTTGCTTTCTTTCTAAGTTTGCCCAATATAACCTAGACTTATAAACAAATTTGTTAATTTCTGCAAAAGAGAGCATGTAACTTTACGGTAACTATTAACTCTGCTGCACCTGTTACTTTAGATAAACTCCTCATTCATAAATTCCAAACTGTTTTAATTACAATACTGTGGTCTAAACACATTTATGAAACTACTACTTTTGAAGAAATTATGTGATTTACTTTACTTGATTTTATACATATTTACAAATACTTTGCCCAGAAAAAAAAAAATCTGCTTCTCTGGAAGATGTATTCAAAATCTCATAGTGGCATGTGAAAAAAAAAAAATAAAGGTATAGATACCAGCTCCAGCTATGCTACCTACAACAAATGAAACTTTTACCAAAATACTTAGCTTAATTTGGACTCTTATTTCCTTATATTTAACCATAAAATATAATATGCTTAGCTTTCATCTGTTCAGTAATTTTCTGGGGAATTTTCCATATTCTATTCTTTTGATTCTGATGGTTCTTGTACTAATGAGACCCCTACGTCTCACAACATATAGACCTTACTAAGGCAATTGAATTCTTTCGATCTTTATCTCTTTCTGTTAACTCTCTAGCAAGTTTTATCTGTTGGGATACACCCAGGGCAAGAAGACAGCTAGAAATAAGTAATTTGTAGCACTGTAGAGTAAGGTGCAGTAGGCCCTAATACTGTGATCTCTAAAGATATCCTATCTCCTGTCTTTCTCAAAGACTGAATGCTTCCTCCAGTGCTGTGATTTATACTGTATCTTTCCACAAAGTCACTGTATTTATGCATAAGTCAGTTAGGACACTTTCTGCTACTTATTGTCAAAGAAACTAAATGATACTTGGGAAATAATTCCTATCCTAGTGACCAGTAGACAAGTTGAACCATTAGAGTAATTGGGTACATTTCATTCACAGTTATAAAGTAATGAGATTGAATAATACTAAAACTAATTAAATATATATATATATAAATGTATATATAAAATTCTCAGTAACTAGCTATATGACACCAAAAAAGTTAAAACATTTTTGTCTGTCTCCTTTCTCATATCTTGAAAACTTCAATTTTTGTCCTTTTATCTCACTGGGCAGTGGTGAGAATAAAATGTGAATTCCTTGAACACGTGAAAAAAACAAAATTAGTTAATATTAGTATTGTTGCTCTTATTATTATAATTATGTTCTTAAATCACTCCTTAGCCATTAAATACCCAGGATGGGATCAGTAAGCTCAACTTGTAGTGTTTGAAGTCTTTGCTAAAGCAATTTTAATTAACTTAAAGAATTAGAGAGAGAGAGGAAAAAAAAAACATTTGAATGATTTATAAATTCCAGGTAATGAGACATAGCTTTCTGACCAAAGATTATGTTTTGATTATTTGACATAATCAGTGGTGCCTAGCAGTTTCAGGCATGTAGTTCTAACTACAGTCACTAAAAATGTCCTGTGGTACCTCCATGATCTAACTTTAAAGGTGGTACTTTGCTTAAGGAAATGGGTTAATTTATGTTCACATATGTATTGATTACTTACTTAGGAACTTAGAGTGCATGCTACTTATTGCTACATTTTGACTTGCCATGCCTTTGCCATTTCTCTGTTTCTTTATTCTTGAAATAAAAGTTTAAGCCTCCTATTTTTTCTAAGTATACATAGTTATAAAAGAGCACTGCAAGATAAGATTTTTCGTATGTTGAGTTAACACCATCAGATACTGCCATGAAAACAGGTGAGCCAGCATTAATCATAGAATCATACAGCTGGAAGGGAACTCCAAAGGTGACATAGTTAATTCTCTTGACTCCATGTAGACTGCCTTGAAATTAACTTAGACAAATAGGTGCCCGTCCAAGAACTTAAAGGTCAAGTGGCATCATGAATGTATGAATACCCATAGCCAAGTGGAATATGAGCTGATAATTTAGATAATTCAAGTACAGTATCTTCATATTGATTCAATCATCTAAATATGTGAATATTTTCATTTGGACAGCAGTGTAGTTTAACAGGAGAAAGTGATTTGAAGTATGAAAGGCTATATTAGAATATTTTTTTGAGAATAGGAAGAGACTACATATAAAATGCCTATACTAAAATGTTATACTGCTGTATAACGGAACACCACAAAGCTTAATAACTTACAACAAAACAACAATTTATTGCTCCTTACACGACTTCAATAGGGCTCAGTGGGGATGGATCATCTCTACTCCATGTGATATTGTCTGGGGCATGTTGACTTGAATTGTAGGATAGAAGATAGCCTCACTCAAATGTCTGGGCACAACAGATCGGATTGCTGAATTAGTAGGAGCATGCTAAACCTCTGTGTCTTTGTGGCCTCTGCAGAAGGAGAGTCTTAACATTTTACATGGAGGCTTACTATCAAAATGACAAAAATGGAAGACAATACCTTTTAAAACCCAGGGATGGAACTCTCTTGAATGTCACATCTGTTGCATTTTATTGGTTCAACAAGTCATAAGGCCAGTGGTCATTCATAAGAGAAGTAGAATACCTCTCTTAGGCAGGCAGTCCTGGGAAGGGTCAAATTTCTGGATCTAATCCCAGTAAAATCTACCATAATAAGTTATGCCCCTGTCATGTAAAATATCTACCCACCCTCTTCCAGCACCTCCCCAAAACTTATCCCATTATAGCATTAGACTTGAAGTCCATAGCTTGTGATCTGCATCAGGACTGGATTTGGATGAGGTTTTCTGGGTGCAAGTCCAGTTCCTCTAGAGAACTGATAATTTAAAAAACTAGTTATCTGTACCTAGTATTGTTCATGAGACAGGGGCAGGACAATAGAGACACTCTTTTTCAAAGAGAGGAAGAATAGGCAGCACATAGCTCCATAGCAGTTCTAAAATCCAGCCATCGCTTGCTTTCACAGCCTCCTGCTCCTGCAGACAGGAAATGTTCTTTGAATATAACCCAGTTTTGGCCTGTGAGAATGAATCACTAATTCATGGCTAACCTCAGCCTTTGGCTTTATCCTCTGAGCTATTAGACTTGCTTTCTGAGATGCCATTCCTTTATCATAAGAAATAACTTCTATTTGCTGTTGAGTAGCTTTTTCTTCCTGATATACTAAACAGTTGGTGGCCAGAAGCCTCTTTTTATTTTGAAATGTCTTAATCTCCTTTAGTCGAAGCTAGTACAAGTACTCTAATAACTTTGTATTAAGTTAATGCATCAAATTATAATTCATTTCATTAGGTAAAAGCCATACCTACAATGTCTTTAAGACCAGCCCTTCTCAACTTTGCGCTGCAAGCCATGTTTCTATGGGATGTTGCCCTTAATATTCTTAGAAGACGTTTTTTCATGCTGGGAGAATGCAGTATAAAACTCATTAAGTCTTTCTGAGGTTTTAAAAAGAGGTCTTACAGAAGAACCCTTGCTTTGATCTTTTTCTGGCAGTGCCCTGCATTTGATCTTTGCCTGAGGCTATTTCTGTCTTTGAGGCTGGGGATTAGAAAAATATTTACTTTCCCATCTAGAAAATCCTAAAATGGAAATAGTTCCCCTAAATTCTGTTTCAACACTGAATATTTCCTCCTTTAGCTCATAACTCTTTTATGTTTTCTCACACACAGGTAATCAAGTCAGTCAGCACTTCTGACATTCTGCATAGATATCTCCTTAGTCGGATACATTTCCTACATTTTATGCTAACTTAGTCAGCAGTTTTGCCAGTTTCCCATGGATACTTAGCACTGGATTTCCCTCCTTCAGCCTCCCAGTGCAAGCCACCTTATCGCTTCTCCAGTCTCAATCAACAGGCTCTTTACTGCCCATCCAGCCTCTTGCAATCACCTGGGTCTAAGCCAATACCACATATTTTAAGTTTCTGTTATGCAGGTCTCCATTTCCAGGTCTCAAAGTCTGTCTCATATATTTATCACTGAGTAAATAACCGCCAAATACTTAGTTACTTAAAACCACTATAATTTAACATTTCCAACAATTGAAAGTAAGACTGATGGGTATGTCTTCTGCTCAGTTTTGTGTTGTCTGTGGTCACTTACCTGTTTAGTGACTGATGCATTTAACTGGGAGCAAAGTTGATGTTGGAATATGTAAGATGGCCTTAATCGCGTATACAGTACTTCAGCTTGGATAGATGGAACGTCTGGTATCTGACTGGGGCTCTCTCTACATATTCTTTCACTGTTCAGTAGTAGAGCTTCTTTACTTGGGAAGCCAGATTCTAGTCCTCTGGAGACAAAGTCCAGATCTGGCAGAGTGTCATCTTCACTGCATTCTATTGGTAAAAGATAGCCACAAGGCGAGCTTAAATTCTAGAGGAAGATACTACATCCACCTATTGATGGGATTGAGGTATGTACATGCAGAGACTGAGGAATTCTTAGAAGTCATCTCTAAACATAAACTATCACTTACCAGTATAATTCTGGACATATATGGGGGTGATTAACAAATGTCAGTTGCCTTTCAGTCATACCCCCATGTGACATATATGTTACTCTTCTTTTATAATGAATGTATTTATTAAACAGTAATTTATAAAATAAAATGAATTTTACTCTCACTTTACTTACTATAGTAATCATATTCAGTTTTAAATTTCTCTTTTTTTTTTTTTTATAAATTTTATTTATTTATTTATTTGGCTGCGTTGGGTCTTCATTTCTGTGCGAGGGCTTTCTCTAGTTGCGGCGAGCGGGAGCCCCTCTTCATCGCGGTGCACAGGCCTCTCACTGTCGCAGCCTCTCCTGTTGCGGAGCACAGGCTCCAGATGCGCAGGCTCAGTAGTTGTGGCTCACGGGCCCAGCCGCTCCGCGGCATGTGGGATCCTCCCAGATCAGGGCTCGAACCCGTGTCCCCTGCATTGGCAGGCAGACTCTCAACCACTGCGCCACCAGGGAAGCCCTAAATTTCTCCTTTTTAAATAAAGAAGGAATATCTTCAATGACATGATTTTGGGGAGATTAAGTAGTATTCTGATTACAGAGGTGCTCCTGGATTTTGCAATTACAAGGTCATTGTTGCACTTGACCTTTTATATGTCCTGAAGCCTTTTTCATTATGCTGAAAAGTAAAGAAGGATGAGAGCTAGTAGAATCTGTGAATAAAAGCTATTCAAACTTTAATACTTAAAGTAATATAGGATGTGGGGGAGAGAGATTATTGTGAGGGAGGTCTCTTTCCATTCCCTCAGCTTTATCTACTTATATGTAAGGAATTTAAATTTAATGATTTAGAACTTATGTGAGCTTCCCACTCTCTTTGTTCATTCTTCGATTATATGACTTGTTACAGCCCATAAAGATATGTGCTGTGTAGGTGAGATGGAGTCATCTAAGTAATGATGTAGGTGAGATGAAGTCATCATCTATATTTTATATGGATATAAGTAACACAGATAAGATAGAATTTTAAACTAATACCATATGGCCTGATTTTTACACTTTTCTTTTTAAGCGGGGAAGTTTTGTTTTGCTTTTTCTTCCCTAACAGTTCTCTCAGAGTATAGGCCAAGCAATTTCTGGATGAATACATTCAGGAATATTGACATCTTGTTAAATTGCTTTCAGGCTTCAGGGAATGAGTTTAAAGGTCCTGGAGGTACTAATGGTTAGGAAACTCAGGCTGACATATTGGCCATGACAAAAGAAGCTCTATGCAGTGTCAGCAGTAGTGGCAGTAACTGGTTCTGGCAGGGTGGTCTCTACCACCGGGTGATAAGACACTTTTATCTTTATGAGTTTCAGAGGCATTTCAGAAGGTATTTTCAGAGTTCTGTGTTGGCAATACTGAGAAAGAGAACATGAAACGTGTTTTCAGGAATGATAGCTGAGATCCCCTCTGCTCACCAAAAGCTCCACAGGGAGCAGGGAAGAGTTTTGTGTTTTTGTCATTTTCCCCACTTGCTGCCCTCAGTCTACACAGTAGTGTTCACAGGGTGAAGAGGAAAGAGAAGGGAGTAAAAGCGATCCTAGGGTAGGGACAAGGGTAGTGGTGCATGCCAACCAGAGTCTTCAGTGAATCCAACTCATGTGCACAGATCAGAAGCAGCTTAGAATGATGATAATAGATCATGCATTTTAGGTTATTGGAGAGCAAACACTGAAAGGACGTTCCTGTAGAGTTAGGGTGAACCAAACAATGAGGCTTTAGGTACAGCAATGAAAGGAAAGAGAACTTTCACAAACTAGCCTCTGGGTTTATATAAGTGATATGTGAAACCACAAAGGGAAGGATCAGTGTGGGAGGCGAAGGGAGTGGGGAGTGGACTCTGTCAAACTACTAAAAATACAATGGAAATTGCACGGGTGGCTTGGGGAGGGGGGTCAGTGGAATCCAGGGCAAAATGTTGCTTCTAAACTTCTCAGTGGGATGTGAATCCACGAACATCTCGGGGGTAGTAAAGGTCATAAACAGAAAACCTGCTGCACCTCCTGAATTTTCATAGATTTCAATGATTTGGTTCCAATCCAGAAACTATCTGGAGACAATAAAAAGGCTGCTGAATGGGAACTGAGAAACACAGCTAAACTCTCAGCGAGCTACTTTGACGGTACCAGAGGTTCTCACACACAGTGACAGCTAGCAGCGTCCAACGTGCTGACATGACGACTTAGAGATATGATAAAGAGAAACACCGTCGGCATTTTCTACCCCTGGGCAGAACCAGCCGGTCTTGTCTTATGATCTTGTAGCACTTTGTTCCTGTCCCTGGTACCAGACAGCTGCATAAATTAAACGCAGTGAGGGGCGGAGTCAAGATGGCTTACTAGGAGGATGAGGAATTTGCGTCTCCTCACAACCAGGGCACCTACCAGGCACCGGTGAGGGACCATGGACACCTAAGGGGACGGGAGGAACCCCCAGCAACTGGATAGGACATGGGGAGTGGGGGGAGTAAAGGAAGATGAGAAGTGGAGGCACCCCTCAGGGGTGGCTGGGGGAGGGGAAGAGATCCCATGCCGGAAGCGGGAAATTGGGGAACCATTGGGAGGGCACAGGATCGAAAGGGAGCGTGGCCAGGTTTCCCTTGCCCACTTGGGCCCCCAGGAACCTGCTGAGATCCCGGGCCTGATGCTCTGCCCACCTAGGCCCCCTCCAGCCACGTCGGTCCTGAGGGAGTGGGAGGGAGAGAAGGGGGAGCAAAAGTAAAGGCCAGACCTTCGGGACCCGCACCCCTGAGGGGTGGCTGGCGGAGGGGAGGAGTTCCTACACCCAGTGGGACCCACCCACGGTTAGGGGTCCAGCGGGGAGGGGAGAGGCCCTGGGGGAGACAGTGGGGGAGGGGCACGAAGGAACGGAAGGGAACAGGACCGGGGCTTTCCCTGTCCACTTAGGCACCACGAGCCAGTTGGGCTCCCAGGCCTAATCCTCTGCCCTCGGAGCTTCCCTGCTGTCATGCAGAGCCCAAGCCCCACCCCACACCCCCACCCAGGGCCCTACCTCTACCCTCAGAGACCCTTTCTGAGACCCCCTCCAACACAATGGGCCTAACCCCTACCACACACACTCACTCAGGGCCTCGCCTCCAAACTCCACACTCCAGAGGCCCTCCTTTCCATGTGCTGCCTCTCCCCTTCTGTGCAGGTCCTAAGCAGAGGCCCCGACCCTCACTCAAACGTCACCCCCCACCTGCCTAGGTCCTGCTCCACCCTAAATCCCGCCCCTGCCTAAGTTCCACCCCGTCTAAACTCCACCCCCACAGCCAAGGTTTTTTTTTTTCTCTTTTAGATTGGGGTTCTGTTTTACCTTGTTGATTCATTATTGTTGATTCTCTTATATTTTTTTCTACTAAATCTTTTATTTTTCTAATTTTATTTTATTCTTTATACTTTGTTATTGTTCTCACCTTTTGGCTTGTCCCCCCCTCCCTTTTTTTCTCTTTTTCCTGTTGTGGTTTTAATTTACCTTGCGGCAGTTGTTACAATTATAGTTTTATTTTTCCTAATACATTTTTTATCTTTCTAATTTTATTTGGTTTTTTATTCTTTGATATTATACTGCTCCTTTCCTTCTTTCTTTCTTCCATTTTTTTTTTTTTTTTAACTACACCACGAAGCTTGCGGGATCTTGGTTCCCAGGCCAGACGTAGGGCCTGAGCTCCTGTGGTGGGAGCTCTGAGTCCAAACCGCTGGACTAACAGAGAACCTCAATTCAGGGAATATCAGTTGGAGTGAGGCTTCCCAGAGGTCCTCATCTCAGCACCAAGACCCAGCTCTATCCAACTGCCTGGAAATTCCAGTGCTGGGTGTCTCAGGCCAAACAACCAATAAGGCAGGAATACAGCACCACCCATCAAAAACAAAAAGGACAAAAAAATATATTACAGACAAAGGAGCAAGGTAAAAACCTACAAGACCAAATAAATGAAGATGAAATCGGCAACCTACCTAAAAAATAATTCAGAGTAATGATAGTAAAGATGATCCAAAATCTCAGAAACAGAATGGAGAAAATACAAAAAACATTTAACAAGGATCTAGAAGAACTAAAGAGCGAACAAACAGGGATGAACAACACAATAAGTGAAATTAAAAATACTCTAGAAGGAATCAATAGTAGAATAACTGAGGCAGAAGAACGGATAAGTGAGCTGAAAGATAAAATGGTGGAAATAACTGCCAGGGAGCAGAATAAAGAAAAAAGAATGAAAAGAATTGAGGACAGGCTCAGAGACCTCTGGGAAAACATTAAGTGCACCAACATTAGAATTATAGGGGTCCCAGAAGAAGAAGAGAAAAAGAAAGGGTCTGAGAATATATTTGAAAAGATTATAGTTGAAAACTTCCCTAACATGGGAAAGGAAATAATCAAGTCCAGGAAGCACAGAGAGTACCATACAGGATAAACCCAAAGAGAAACATGCCAAGACACATATGAATCAAAGTATCAAAAGTTAAATACAAAGAAAAAATATTAAAAGCAGCAAGGGAAAAGCAACAAATAACATACAAGAGAATCCCTATGAGGTTAACACCTGATCTTTCAACAGAAACTCTGCCAGCGAGAAGTGAGTGGCAGGATATATTTAAAGTGATGAAAGGGAAAGATATACAACCAAGTGTGCTCTATCCAGCAAGGACCTCATTCAGATTCAACGGAGAAGGCCATGTATGACAAACCCACCGCCAACCTCATTCTCAATGGTGAAAAACTGAAACCATCTCCTCTAAGATCAGGAAGAAGACAAGGTTGCCCACTCTCACCACTATTATTCAACATAGTTTTGGAAGTTTTAGCCACAGCAATCAGAGAAGAAAAAGAAATAAAAGGAATCCAAATTGGAAAAGAAGTAGTAAGACTGTCACTGTTTGAAGATGACATGATACTATACATAGAGAATCCTAAAGATGCTACCAGAAAATTACTAGAGCTAATCAATGAATTTGGTAGAGTAGCAGGATACAAAATTAATGCATAGAAATTGCTTGCATTCCTGTACACTATTGGTGAAAAATCTGAAAGAGAAATTAAGGAAACACTCTCATTTACAATTGCAACAAAAAGAATAAAATAACTATGAATAAATCTATCTAAGGGGCAAAAGACCTGTATGCAGAAAACTATAAGACACTGATAAAAGAAATTAAAGATGATACAAACAGACAGAAAGATATACTATGTTCTTGGATTGGAGGAATCAATATTGTGAAAATGACTATACTACCCAAAGCAATCTACAGATTCAGTGCATTCCCTATCAAACTACCAATGGCATTTTTCACAGAACTAGTACAAAAAATTTCACAATTTGTGTGGAAACACAAAAGACCCCGAATAGCCAAAGCAATCTTGAGAAGGAAAAATGGAGCTGGAGGAATCCGGCTCCCTGACTTCACACTATACTACAATCTACAGTAATCAAGACAATATGGTACTGGCACAAAAACAGAAATATAGATCAATGGAACAGGATAGAAAGCCCAGAGATAAACTCACACACATATGGTCACCTTATCTTTTTAAAGGAGGCAAGAGTATACAATGGAGAAAAGACAGCCTCTTCAATAAGTGGTGCTGGGAAAACTGGGCTGCTACATGTAAAAGGATGAAATTAGGACACTTCCTAATACCATACACAAAAATAAACTCAAAATGAATTAAAGACCTAAATGTAAGGCCAGACACTAAAACTCTTAGAGGAAAACAAAGGGAGAACACTGTAAGATATGAATCGCAGTGAGGTCCTTTTTGACCCACCTCCTAGAGAAATAGAAATAGAAAAGTAAACAAATGGGACCTAATGAAACTTAAAAGCTTTTGCACAGGAAAGAAAACCATAAACAAGACAAAAAGACAACCCTCAGAATGGTAGAAAATATTTGCAAACGATGCAACTGACAAAGGATTAATCTCCAAAATATACAAGCAGCAAATGCAGCTCAGAATCAAAAAAACAAACAACCCAATCTAAAAATGGGCAGAACACCTAAATAGACATTTCTCCAAAGAAGATATACAGATTGCCAATAAACACATGAAAGGATGCTGAACGTCACTAATCATTAGAGAAATGCAAATCAAAACTACAATGAGGTATCACTTCACACCAGTCAGATTGACCATTATCAAAAAAGCTAGAAACAATAAATGCTGGAAAGGGTGTGGTGAAAAGGGAACCCTCCTACACTGTTGGCGGGAATGTAAATTGATACAACCACTATGGAGAACAGCATGGAGGTTCCTTAAAAAACTAAAAGTAGAACTACCATATGACTCAGCAGTCCCACTACTGGACATATATCCTAAGAAAACCATAATTCAGAAAGAGTCATGTACCACAATATTCATTGCAGCACTATTTACAATAGCCAGGACATGGAAACAACCTAAGTGTCCATCAACAGGTGAATGTATAAAGAAGATGTGCTCTTATATACAATGGAATATTACTCATCCATAAAAAGAAATGAAACTGAGTTATTTGTAGTGAGGTGGATGGACCTAAAATGTGTCTTACAGAGTGAAATAAGTCAGAAAGAGAAGAACAAGCACCATATGCTAACACATATATATGGAATCTAAAAACAAGAAATGGTTCTGATGAACCTAGGGGCAAGACAGGAATAAAGACGCAGACGCAGAGAACAGACTTGAGGACACAGGGAGGGGGAAGGGACGCAGTGAGAGACTAGCATTGACATATATACACTACCAAATGTAAAATAGATAGCTAGTGGAAAGCAGCTGCATAGCACATGGCAATCAGCTTGGTGCTTTGAGACCACCTAGAGGGGTAGGATAAGGAGGGCGGGAGGGAGAAGCAAGAGGGAGGGGATATAGGCTATAAGTATTCATATAGCTGATTCAGTTTGTTACACATCAGAAAGTAACACAACAATGTAAAGCAATTATGTTCTGATAAAGATGTTAAAAAATAATACAGTGCACGGTTATTAAGAAAAAAAACAGAAATTTGGGGAATGCTGAAAAATAAAGTCATGTGATGGCTCTTACGTTTTATTCAGGCAACATATTAAGCTCTTCCTTTATGTCAGATACTGTACTGGGCAAAAAAGAAAAGGGCTCTAAATTTTTAGGTAATCACCCTTCATATTGTCAAAATAGGCATTCCATCAAATAGTTGTAATTCTGTACTCAGAAAACTAAAACATTGAATTATAAATTACCTCTATCCTTAGTTCACATCAGTGCACAACATCTTCGTGTTATGTTTTTTACTGGAAGAGACTATATTTGAAAATGTAAAAATGTCAGTAAGAAAATTAATTTATCCAATATTGGTGAAGTTTTATCTTCTAGTATAGGCAATATCCCAAACTTCCTTTCATTTGTTATTTGTGGGATAAAGTTGTTGAAAGTCATCTTATCTGAGACCGATTGAAGTTTTTTCATTCTGAGAACCGATTTCTTTTTAAAATTTTCCTATTCGTGTTATGCATCTCTACTTATAAATAACTTATCTCCACCAGGCCTATGTTTTTTAGTTCATTACATATAAGTGTAAATCTGCTGTCCATATTATACACTTGAATTTTCCAGAAACTTTCCTTTCCATTCTTAGGTCAAGTTGCTAATTCAGAAACATATACAATTAAAGGCACAAAGAATGAATATCATTTTAAAGAACACAAATAAATGTTGGAGAGGATGTAGAGCAAAGGGAACCCTCATACTCTGTTGGTGCGAATGTAAATTGGTGCTGCCACTGTGGAAAACTGTATGGAGATTCCTCAACTAAAAATAGAACAACCATATGACCCAGCGATTTTACTCCTGGGTATATATCCAAAAAAATAAAAAACACTAACTTGAAAAGGTACATGCACCCCAATGTTTATAGCAGCACTATTTATAATAACCAGGGCATTGAAGCAACCTAAATGTACATCAACAGATGAATGGATAAAGAAGATGTGGTATATATATATACACACACACAATGGAACACTACTCAGTCATAAAAAAAGGAGGAAATAATGTCATTTGCAGCAACATGGATAGGCCTGGAGGTCATTATACTAAGAGAATTAGGTCAGACAGAGAAAGACAAATACTGTATGATATCATTCATATGTGGAATCTAAAATATACAACAAACTAGTGAATATAACAAAAAAAGAAGCAGACTCACAGAGAACAATCTAGTGGTTCCCAGTAGGGAGCTGGGGGCCATATAGTTGTGGGGTGGTAGGTGGTACAAACTATTGGTTGTAAGATAGGCTACAGGGATGTATTGTACAACACGGGGAATATAGCTTGTATTCTGTAATAACTGTAAATGGAAAGTATCCTTTAAAAATTGTATAAAAATGTTTTTAAAAAATAGAATTAAAAAGGGCAGAAGAAAGAACAAGGTAAGTTATATAATAGTAATTTAGCATTTATATTCACTATGTAATATGCTAAAAAATTCACATGTATCATCATATCTAATAGTTCCAACAACCTGTGAGTTCAATATTAATTTTCAGTTTTATGTATAAGGAAATAGAAGTTAGATGAGATAAAGCAACTTGACCAATATTAAAGATTCAATAAGTGGTGAATTGAATTTAAGAACTTACTATCTCATGAATAGTTACTTATTTTGCCAAGCTTAAAATTCTGTCATGTAAAATCAAGAGTATAAGAAAGGATTTTCAATGCATTGAAGAACAGTATTTGGCATTCATGAAAAAATTTTTTTAAAGATATGTAATGCTTGGATCTCCAGCAGCAGCACAATTTAGGTCAATGAAGAGAAGTAGTTCGGCCTTCCAAACCAAAATGTTCAATTGAAGCTAGTAAGAACTATTCATTTAAAAATAAAAGTATATTATCTTTCTGCTTCCAGGAATATGGAGCAGATGTACTGTTCCCTATTCCTCTTTCTAAATAGTTTTTAGTTTTAGCTCGACTAAAAGCTGTGGACAGTATTTTTTTTTAAAAAAAAAAAAAAGAGGAAGAAAGGTGAAGAGAAGAAGAAGACCAGCTACAAACTTCAGGACCCAAAGATCAACATGGGATTTCTCTTTGTCTCATATCACAGACTTGGAGTTTAAAAAGCTGGCAACCTGGAAACACCAATGGACACAGACAAACATGGTCCCAACAGATACCTGCTCTCTCTAGCCAGAAAGTTAAGGAAGAGATTTCAGACCACAAATGCTCAACTATAGCCAGAGAGCACAGAAAAATCTATGACTCCCCTACTCTAAGATTCCAGAAAGTTTACTTTGCCTTTGGGTAAAACTAATTAGCAAACACACATGGCCTAAGTCTGCCCCTATCCCCAGCTCTTAAAGACTCTCCAGTCCTTCCTTTCAGTGCAGTTGAGTTGAGACTGCATTGTAGTCTTTCTGCTCTACTGCAATAGCCATGTTGTGTTCCTTGCCCATTGAACTTTGGTGCAGTCTTTGCTTCAACACTGGCTAACCATGCTGTCTCATAACATACTAAAAGTTGTTTAGCTTTAGAACAAAAAGCACACATTATAACAAGAACCAGGAAGATCTGAAGAGAATGAAAAAAGTCAATTAATAAATGCCAGGAGCAAGATGATAGAAATATTAGACTTATCAATACATATTTTTTAACATCTTTATTGGAGATAATTGCTTTACAATGTTGTGTTTGGAATATTACTCAGCCATAAAAAGAAATGAAATTGAATTATTTGTAGTGAGGTGGGTGGAGCTAGAGTCTGTCATACAGAGTGAAGTAAGTCAGAAAGAGAAAAACAAATATTGATACATATTTTAAAGTAACCATGAAAAACAGTTTCAATGGACAATAAAGAACATACTTGAAGCAAAAAATAAATAAATACAAACAAATAGAAAGTTCCAGCAAATGAGTAGAAATTATCAGCAAAGAAAGAAAATATATAAAGATAAATCTAAAGGAAACTTTAGAACTGAAAAATACAATAATCAAAATAAAAATTTAGTGGATAGTCTTAGCAGAATGGAGGTATAGTACTTCTACATATGTTAGAATCATTGTGTTATTGGTACTTATTTATTTTACCAAATGCGTAAAAGAGGAATACTATAACTGGCCTGTCAAAGTAATCCAAATTTATTGAAATGAAAATGAATTATTGGGGAAGTAGGCCCCTAAATGAATTTGCTCTATTTAATTGGATTGATGAAGATTTTTAATTTGCCAGAACTACTATTTTAAGTTTGTATAATTGTCAAAGTGCATTGGCATGTACTGTGTTAAACATTTTATGTTTATCACTGTAATGTTTCACAAAGTATGGGACACATAGAGTTGTTGTTATAGGATATAAATAGATGGTCTGTGGTCTTAACATTAAATAACACTGAGTCACAGACAGATAAAGGTGCTCCTTTCCATTTCTCTTTCTGGCCTTCTTATCTCATCAAAGAGAACATCTACCACAATTTCTTTATAATCTCTCCCTCTTTTATTTTTTATTTATTTTTTTAACATCTTCATTGGGGTATAATTGCTTTACAATGGTGTGTTAGTTTCTGCTTTATAACAAAGTGAATCAGTTATACATATACATATGTTCCCATATGTCTTCCCTCTTGCGTCTCCCTCCCTCCCACCCTCCCTATCCCACCCCTCCAGGCGGTCACAAAGCACCGAGCCGATATCCCTGTACCATGCGGCTGCTTCCCACTAGCTATCTACCTTACGTTTGTTAGTGTGTATATGTCCATGCCTCTCTCTCGCCCTGTCACAGCTCACCCTTCCCCCTCCCCATATCCTCAAGTCCGTTCTCCAGTAGGTCTGTGTCTTTATTCCTGTCTTACCCCTAGGTTCTTCATGACATTTTTTTCCTTAAATTCCATATATATGTGTTAGCATATGGTATTTGTCTTTTTCTTTCTGACTTACTTCACTCTGTATGACAGACTCTAGGTCTATCCACCTCATTACAAATAGCTCAATTTCGTTTCTTTTTAATGGCTGAGTAATATTCCATTGTATATATGTGCCACATCTCCTTTATCCATTCATCCGATGATGGGCACTTAGGTTGTTTCCATCTCTGGGCTATTGTAAACAGAGCTGCAATGAACATTTTGGTACATGACTCTTTTTGAATTTTGGTTTTCTCAGGGTATATGCCCAGTAGTGGGATTGCTGGGTCATATGGTAGTTCTATTTGTAGTTTTTTAAGGAACCTCCATACTGTTCTCCATAGTGGCTGAACCAATTCACATCCCCACCAGCAGTGCAAGAGTGTTCCCTTTTCTCCACACCCTCTGCAGCATTTATTGTTTCTAGATTTTTTGATGATGGCCATTCTGACTGGTGTGAGATGATATCTCATTGTAGTTTTGATTTGCATTTCTCTAATGATTAATGATGTTGAGGATTCTTTCATGTGTTTGTTGGCAATCTGTATATCTTCTTTGGAGAAATGTCTATTTAGGTTTTCTGCCCATTTTTGGATTGGGTTGTTTGTTTTTTTGTTATTGAGCTGCTTGTAAATTTTGGAGATTAATCCTTTGTCACTTGCTTCATTTGCAAATATTTTCTCCCATTCTGAGGGTTGTCTTTTGGTCTTGTTTATGGTTTCCTTTGCTGTGCAAAAGCTTTGAAGTTTCATTAGGTCCCATTTGTTTATTTTTGTTTTTATTTCCATTACTCTAGGAGGTGGGTCAGAAAGGATCTTGCTGTGATTTATGTCATAGAGTGTTCTGCCTATGTTTTCCTCTAAGAGTTTTATAGTGTCTGGCCTTACATTTAGGTCTTTAATCCATTTTGTAATCTCTCCCTCTTTTAACAAAACTAAAGTCTCAGGCTCAGAGTCTTCAGCTGACATGGTATTTAGGTAGGATTTTGTAGCGTTGCTTTGTTTTCAAAGTGTTTGTTTTTTGATTGTCTGCTGTTTATGAAAAACATCCTTGTTTTCCATTGTAATGGTGATATAGTTTTCTTTTAGAAAGTAACCTTTAATTTTTTAAAGATTCAGTTTAAAGAAAAGTAATAAGCAATAAGACTTCATATGAAATGAGAACACAGCAAAATTCATGATGGTGTTATGCTAATGCAGAATTTTAATTATTATGCATTAACTCATTGGGTTTCCCATTAACTCTGAGATTTATGTCTCAGTTTCACAAGTGTGGGAACTGAAGCTAAGTGATTTATTCTAGGTTCTACAGAGAGTTATAGATAGCTCCTACATCTTATAGATTCAGCTTCTCAGCTAGTGCCCCTTCTTTTACAGTGCCTTCAGAAATGAAGATATCAGATTTCTCCTCCAAAGGAATTCTAGCCCAGGTTTTGTGGTTCATTTTCTCCGACACTGATAAAATGACTGTGGGAATTTTCAACCTGTAACAAATAGACTGCCAGATATTTCCTCAACAAAGATAGTTTTATTCAGGTTTAGTAGAGAATTGCAGTCCAGGGTCTGCAACCATGATGAGCTACATGCAAGTCCCAGAAAGGCAAGGGAAGGAGAATTCTTTTATAAAGAGGAAAAGGAAGTTGGAAGAGCTATAGTAAACAAAGAGTCCATGGCTCCTCATTGGCTGAGTCCTTTCACAGAAAGGAGTCTTTCTTCTTCCTGTTGGGCTCTACTTTTTAACTCTATTTGATTGAGGTTTCTATTTATTAATTTTTTATGGAAACTTAAGTTCCCTCTAGTAAAAAAAAAATGCAAATTAGTAATAATCACCAAACTGGGATTATAAAAAATGGAAATAAGATTATTTATAGTCCCTTTAAAGGACACCTCAGATGAACTTATTTTGTTGATTGTAGCAATGCAGATCACTTGCATGTCAGGCAGATAAGGGATCCTCATGATATTTCTTCTGATGCCATCCATTTGTAAAGATTATAACTCAGAAAAATTTTTTTTAAATGAAGATGCTATTAAAGAGAAGCCCTAAATAAATCTAAAACTTTGCATTTAATGAATGACTCAGTAAAGTTTACAAGATTGAAAAGCATTGGCTAGATGGGTTAGGAGAGAGAGCAAAGGAATATATTTGCATAAGTTTTGCTGTAGAATTGTATTAGATGTTACATCTTCTTGAAGTTCAGGGGAAAAAATCACAGCTGTAGCTATGACTAGGGAATTGAAGTGGATAGCTTTTATTATTCAAAGAAGTAGATTGTGATATTAATCAAAAAAAAACAAAGGGAATGCATTTCACTTATTTGATGAGCATATTTAGACAAATTTGAATGTACACAATGGAAGCAGCCATATAAAAATTTTCAGTTCCCTTCCTCCTAGCTCTATTGATACATAAATCATTTTTGGTTAAAATATTCGTTTAAGGTATTAAAGTCTTTTAAGTTATTTTCTATGTAACTATAGAATTATATAAAAATACATTTTTAATGGATTGACTTTTACCAAAATTCCAAATCGTATCTCCTGAGACTAGTCTTTTGCATTCTTTTTTAGAAAGTCATAAAGGCAAAAAAAATGATAATTATTTTTTCATCAAAATTTGTTTAGACGCATTGCTTCAAAATGACTAAAAGCTCTGCTCACATGAGGAAAATAACTAACATATTGTCCCAATTAAGGACAAAGAAAGAAAGCAAATTAGTTACTAGATTTAAGTAACTAGAGTAAAAATTTCCTGAGTTTAATCTTTTCACCTCTTGTGGTGTACTTAGGATGCATGCTATATTATCAACTTCTGAATATATAGACTATAAAAGCTATGAGATATAGTTTGGGGTAAGTTTCGTAAATGAGTATTGGTAAAACCCATCTTCATGGTGGAGTAAATTCATTGGGAAGTGTAGTGGATCTACTTTATTTAGAGGTCTGTAGTTACTACATTGCTACATAATGTGGTCAAATGCCATCTATATAATATATGTGAGACTCTAAGCCATTAAAATCAAATTAATGTTGACCACTGGCACTTTGTAAATCTTAAGGCAATTCTCGTCGAACAGTTGTTTAGCAGACTAGCAAAGATGTGTGGACAGTTGAAGTCTCTCCCAACGAATATCATGATATAGATGTGATCAGTCCAATTTTCAGAAGCATTCTCAGTTAAGGCAATTAAATGGAGAAAATTAATTGCCTCAGTTAAGGCAACTCAATGGAGTAAGTTTTGCTAAGAGTTCACTCCCCAAATAATGTTTCTACTACCTTAATTATGATATTTCTGAGGAACTCTGATCTGCTCTGTTATGTATCCTGTGTGCAAGCTTACTATTTTCTGATGTCAGGCAGTATTTCAGAGCAAAGCAAGGATAGAATTAGAATAAGGATTTTCAGCACATAAAATCAATGTTCTTATAATAACCAAGTTTGGGGCATATTAGCCAATTTTGCCCCAAGACAAGTAGGTCAGAAAACTTACAAGTCACATGAAAATGACTAGTAGTCAGTTTGAATAATCAGGCCAGAAGATCCAAATGAGCTGTGTCACCCACAGCTTTAATTCAAAATCCCTCTTATTATCACTATTTCAACAAATAATAATTTTAAGTTTTTGCATCAATCCCAGTAATAAGAATTGGGACACCAAAAGAGTCATTTTTCTAATGAAATGTTATAGGGAATCTCTGATATGATCTGTAATTGATTATAGGTGCCCACTTATGATTCAACAAGACAGACAGTGAGAGGTGAACTGCATAAAATCTAGCCCCATGCAGAAGGCTACAATTTTACATTTTAAGAGATTTCTAGTGAATTTTACCTAGAGTTAAGAAAAATGACTGGATTACCATAAAAATATGAAGTATTTTTCAGCTCTTTTATAAAACCCTCCTGAAGTGTTGGGAGCTTTAAAATAAAGGATCAAATTAGAAGAGAGTTGTCTTTGTTGCAGAAAAAAAGAAATGTTCAGAAACAGGTATGTAATAGGCTATAAAACTTCATCTACAAAACATTTATTATATTGTCTACATTAAAAGATGTTAGATTAAACATTGATGTGGATAAGTTACAATGTGGAAAAACTTTGTAGTAATAACATTATCATTTGACATATTTGTATTTTACTTTGTGATAGTAACACCTACATGTCAGTATTGTGGCTTCGTTTATATTGACCAGTCCTAGCTAAGAAGAAGACAAAATTATTAAAGAAGAGAGCTAATTTTTCACTTTATTTAAGAGAGAAGTGGTACAACGTTAACAGGAAGACAGAGGGAAAGTCATTTGTTGAAACAATAGAGGTCTATGGGATAAAGGGTGGGAAACTGATATTTTAAAAATTTATTTGAGATAGCTAAAGAGGCTATCAAACATTGTTTTTTTTTTTTCTTTAGATTGGTTATGTGTTAAATACCTGTTTTGGGTAAAGATATCCTGACATTAATTGTATAAGTAATATAAAGACATATGTTGACAGTATAGTGTTAAACAACACAAGTTTGTAGCCGTCTCCACATTCCCTAAATACCATTTCATGAGAAAAAGAACAGAATCCAAGAATTTTCAGCTAAGGTTTTGAACTTACCTTTTGCTGATAAGTAATTGACTCATCTACAAGTATTTCAAAAACAAAAAAAAAAGAGGGAAATCAAATAGTAATAGCTTTTAATAATCAAGAAATTATATATGTAACTCATATTAAACTTGATTATTCGGAGATAAAGAGCATAGAAAAGGAGGACCCAGAGTTCACAGTTTCAGTTTTATGTTTTTGATCTTCTATTATGCTTGGCAATGTGTTCTTTGTGTCCGTCAAGAATCTCATCCCCTGCAGTACTGTGCTGTTATGCTTGAAGAGGTCTAAGTAAGCCCTTTAAGAATATGTAGTACTGTTTTCAGTGTGCCAAATTTATTTTTGGAAAGGTCACAAATCAGAAAAATAAGAAAAATTGACAAAATGTAAAAGTAGATTTTCCATTATCTTTTGTATAAGATAAGGGTATAAACTAGAATTGTTTAGTATGTGTATAATATAAGCATAATATCACTATTCTCTTATTTTTGTGTAGCTATTACTTGAGCATTGTCAATACCATTTCCCCTATCCACGGCCTGTCTCCTTTTCTGTAGCCTGTGTCTCTTATAGACCTTCATACTTCCATGAATTTTATAGTTACCACTTTCTTTGTAAAAGTATTGTGATTATACATGAGTCTTAAATAAGGTACTCTTTGTTTTTACTTGTATTAGATCTTTATATAAATGGTATCATGCTGTAGGTTATATTCTGTGACTTTTTCTTCAATAGTATCTTTATAAGATTTCTGTTATTGTTTCTTGTTGTAATCCATTTTTCACTAGTATACAATATTCCATCAAACAATTTGGTTAATTTACTTTTAAATTTTGCTTATGGTGTTCAGGTTTGTTATTAAAATTATCTGCTTTAATAAACTGTGCTTCTAAAACCCATCTAGTGCATGTTTGTTGGTGTTCACATGCAAGAATTCCCACGATATATATATAAGAAGAGATAGTGATGAATTATAGGATATATTTTTGCTCAGTTTAACAAGATGATGTCATATTGTTTTCCATAGTATTCTTCCAATTTACCTATCATCCACGTTATGTAAGAGTTCCCATTGATTTACAATATTCTCCCTAATTGGAATTTCGTTTCCTCATTGGTGACCTTCAAGTTGGTATAAAATGGTGGTTATTATGGTCTTAATTTGTATTTCCTTTATAACAAATGAGGTTGAAATCTTTTCACTAGTTAGTTCATTATTCATGCTTCTTTTTTTATAAAATTTCCATCCAGGTCTTTTATCTATTTTTCTATTAAGTGCTTTGTCATTTTCTTGGTGATTTATAGATGTCCTTTATGTGTTTAGTATGTTACATTTTTTGTTAGTTATATAGTGTTACAAATATCTTTCCCCACATTTTATCCAATCTTTTCACTTCCTTTGTGGTTGCAGTGTGATAAAAATGTTAATTTTTATTAAATTGGATTTACCAATCTTTTTGTTTGTGGTTAGCTTTTATTGTCTATTCTTATAAGTGAATTTGTTACTAAATATGATAAAATTGTACCTTTATAATTTCTTCTAAATGGTAAATTATTACTTTCACATTTGTCTTTAGTCTGTTTTACTTTTTTCTTGAAAGTTGTCAGGTAGGAACACAAAATCCTATTTTTCCTATAGAAATAAATAATTTTTTCATCTTCATTAATTGAACATTTACTCCTTGATCCAGTAATCTGCAAAGTCACCTGTATTAAATACTAGGTTTCCATATATAACTGCATCTTTCTCTGCATCCTCTCATCTGCTTCCTTCATTACTTTGTGTGTATCAGTACTACACTTGTTAATATTCCTGTTTTATATAAAAGTGAAGTAACTATTTTTTTTCTTTTATTGATTGTGTTTGGCTGGGTTTTTTTTAATTAAATATATTTCTCATCAGATAATAAGTATTCAGAAATTCAACAAATATAATTTTATACAAATATCAAATATAAGTGTATTCATAAATATCACAGGGGATATGGTCAACTCATTACTACCAATGTGAAGAAATAAACCATAATCCGTACTGGAAAAGCTCTCTTGTGACCCTCCAGTTTTATTTTCCCACACTCCAACACAAAAGCAACCATTATCTTAACAACATAAATTAATCCACCTGATTTTGAAATCCAAGTATGTTGGATAACATATTTATTATTGTGTACGGATTTCTTCCTGAAAATTATGTTTGTGAGACTTATCCGTGTTGTGTGTAGGAGCAGGCTATTCCTAATTATGACTATATAGTATTTAAGTAGAAGAGCATATTTATACATTCTACTGTTCATAGGCATTTTGGCTGTATTGCGTTTGGGGCTATTGCATATAGCACTGCCATGAGCATTTTTAAACATGCCTTTTGGTGCATGTATGCATGCATTTCTGTTGGGTGCATCCTTATTGCTTTAGTGATATTTTGAGTTCATTAGTTTTTTTTTTTCAAATATAGGACTGCTGACAACAATTTTTTTCACTTTTTGTCAGCCTAGGTATATCATCATTTTGCCATAATTTTGAGGGATATTTTCATTGTATATAGAATTCTAAGTTGTGAGTTGTTTTCTTTCAGATTTTCTAAGATTTTATCTCTATATTCTGATTTCCATTATTTCCATTGTTGTAAGTCTTATTGTTGATCCTTTAAAGTAATGTGTCTTTTTCTCTGAATACTTTTAAGAAATTCTTTTTGTCTTTGATTTTCAGCAGATTCACCATGATGAGTCTAGGTGTGATTTTCTTTGTATATATTCTGTTTGGCATACATAGTGGTTTTAAATCTGTTGCATGGTATTTCACCAGTATTGAAAAATTCTTTATTATTTTATCTTCAAATATTTTTCAGCGTCATTCTCTTTCTCCTCATCTTCTTGGATCTAGCTGCATTTATGTTAATATATTTTTCATGTTCCATATGTCTCTTGCTTCTTTTATATTTTAATCTTTTATTTTTTTCCTTTCAAGCTTCAGATTATTTTCTATTGTCCTGGCTTCCAGGATATGTATCTTGTACCTTGCTGTATTTTACCTGACATTAAATCCTTTTGAGTTTTTAGTTTCAGTGATTGTGTTTTTAGTATGGGATTCCCATTTGCTTCTTTTTTTTTGCAAATCTCTGCTTAGATTCTCAAAGATTTTAATATTTTCACAATTTATTGCTTTTTTTTCCTTTGTAAATTGCTCCTGCATCTTGGTATGCTTGATTGACAAGTGTTAATTGAATAGTGGACATTGCCTATGAAAATTGAAGGGAACATCTAAGGCCCCGAATGGATTTCTGTTTGTCCTGGTAGAATTTAGTTTTGGATTTGGCAGACAAATTATGGCAGTTCCCTCACTTCAATCTGAGTTTGATATGATTCCAAGCTGGTTTTTAGGCTGAGTGTTAGCATTTATGCATATGTTGCTTGCTTTCAAGAGTCCTAAAGGAAAGCTTGAAATGTTTACTAGGCCTCCTGAATTATAGTTTTTTATTCATGCAGCATTAACAGAAGGTCAGAAGCCCTGTCAGTTTCTCAAATTTGTAGCCTACTCAGCTTCTAACCTCTCACCTGCTGTTTAAAGATTAGCAAATAGGAAAAGAAAAGCTATCCAGAACATACAGAGATCAGCTCAATATGTATCCCCTCTCCCCAGGATGTTTACCTCTCAGGTCCTTGCCATCTTAGTTCTCTGATGCTACAAAGTACTCATTATTTCAGTTTCTCTAATTTTTCTAATGGTCCTCAGTGGGGAGATTCATCATAAATAAGCTATCCAACTTTATCAAGAAGTGGAAGATTTGACTCCAATATAAATTTGAGAATCAACTTTTAAAGTCATAAAGTCCTGAAGAATATTATTTGGAATTGCATTAAAACTATAAATCAGTAAATAATAACAGTGTTATGACTTTTAATCTTTATATTCATCAATATGATCTGACTCCTCAATTATTGGTCTCTTACCATTTACTAATAATATTTTATAGTTTTCCACATAGAAGTCTTAGAGATTTTTTTTTTATTATTTAATCCAAGGCACTCTATATTCTCGGACAGTATTTAAATTATGACTTCTTTTAAATGACATTTTCTAGTTGTTTGATGCAGCTAACTTATCCTCACTGATCTTAGACCAGCCACCTTATGAAACTTTTTTATCTTTTAAAAATTTGTAATGTAGATTATTTTGTCTATATGTATATAAAAATATTATCTCTAAATAATTAAATTAATTTTAATATATTGGTGCTATAATTTTTACATGCTTTAATTACAGTGACACATCCATAATTATGAATTATGTATCATAATATGTTTATCATATTACATTTGTCCATTATCCCAACTTATAAAAAAATATTTTTCAGTCTCTTACTGAATCCATTAGTGTCTTCAACATTACATCAGCTACTTTTTGAATAATAAAAGTATTGTAAAGTACATCCTGTGGTCCTCCATTGGAGATGTTTGATATACAGCAGTTTTTAAATTCATGCATGATGCTATCACTTGAAAATTTATCCAAAGTGCCTTAAGTACCCATTTACGTGTCTTAAAACAATTATCTTGAATAGCCTTGTATACATATTCATTATTTCATGTTGTTAACAACTTGAATTAGGATGGTGCATTTGTTGTAAAGTTGATGAGCCAAAATTGGTACATTGTTATTAACTAAAGTCCATAGTTTACATTCGGGTTCACTCTTTGTGTTGTATTGGATTGTCCAAAAAGTTGAACACAAATATATAATAATCATCACAGTATCATATAGAATAGTTTCACTGCCTTACAAAGCCCCTGTGCTCTATCCTTCCCTCCCTCTTTCTGAATCCTTGGCAACCACTGATCTTTTAATTGTAACCATAGTTTTGCCTTTTCTAGAAAGTAATATAGTGGGAATCATATGGCATGTAACCTTTTCAAATTTAGCTTCTTTCTCTTATCAGCCAGCATGCATTTAAGTTTCTACTGTGGCTTTCATCCTACCATGTCACTTTTTATTGCTGAATAATATTTTATTGTAGGGATGTACCACAGTTTATCCATTCACTTACTGATGGACATCTTGGTTGCTTCCATGTTTTGGCAACTATAAATAAAGCTGCTAAAAACATTAGTAAGTACGTTTTTGAGTGTATGTTAGTTTTCAACTAATTTGGGTAAGTTAGAAGAAACGTGATTGCTGGATCATTTGCTAAGAGTATGTTTAGTTTTGTAAGAAAGTGTCAAACTGTCTTCCAAAGGGGCTGTACCATTTTGCATTCGCACCAGCAATGACTGAGAATTCCTGTAGCTCCACATGCTCATCAGCATTTGGTATTTACAGTGTTCTGGATTTTAGCTATCTAACAGGTCTATAGTGGTACCTTGTTTTAATTTGCAGTTCCCTAATTTTATATTATGTTGAGATTTTTTTTCGTATGCATATTTGCAATCTGCATGTTTTCTTAGATGAGATATCTGTTCAGATCTTTGGTCCATTTTAAATTTTTAATAGTTTGTTTTTTTATTGTTGGGTTTTAAGAGTTCTTTTACGAGTTCTATATTTTTGGTAATAGTTTTTTTTCAGACATATGTTTTGCTAATATTTTCTTCCAGTCTGTGGCTTGTACTTTAATTCTCATAAAATGTTGCGATCTTTTAATGTCATATATGAACTTTATCATTGTTATCATTTTATACCAGTCATTATTTTTTTCTATGTTTACCTTTTTATTCACTATTTCTTGTTTCCCTTCAGACTGTCCTTCTGGAACTTTTTCCCCTTTTTTCATGAAATGAATTCTTTAGAATCTATTGTCATAGAATCTACTTGTGATAATCTGTCTTAATTTTGCTTATCTGAAAGTGATTTTTCTTTTACCAATATTCTCTTTTTCAAACACATTAATATACGTTTAAACACATTAATTTGAAAAAATTACTTTGAATTTCTCTCTGCCCAGGATTCTAAATGCAGCTGTTTCTGGAGGTTAATGGCGTTTCCTTTTTCTGTCTCTAAATCTCATGTGAGTTCTTCTCACTGATAAAAATCTAATCCAGAAGCATCTAGGGAAGGTAACTCTTCACAGTGTAGTTCTTTTGTTTCTCCCGTGCTATGCCAAGGCGATCTTGGAAGCAAATGATAAAGCAACATATAAACCAGTACACATTGTAACGTTAAGTCTCACTGCATAGGTGACACTTGAGCAAAGCCTTGAATGATTTAAAGACTTAAATCATTAAATTGTATGGAGAAAGAGCTTTCTGAACATAGTGCCAGGGCTGGAGATGGGAGCAGTCCTAGTGTGTTCTAAGCAAAGTTAAGTACATAGTCTTTGTGGCAGGAGCAGAGTAAGCAAGGGGGAAAGGAGTAGCAAACTTGTTGAAAGAGATGATGGGGATCAGAGCATGCAGACCCTTCTGTGCTTTATTTTACCTTTTACTCTTAGTAAGATGGGAAGCTATTGAAAGGCTTTGAGTAGAGGAGAGACACTATTGAAATAATAATTTTCCCTTCATTTGTAAGCAAATAATACTTTATCTTCACATATGATTAAAGAATAAGTTGTCAAAAACAAGTTTAAATCTCAAAGCAGGTATTAAAGTTTTTGGTAAACAAAAAGTACAGTGTTTATTGTATTAAAGTATATTCTTGGATTCTTTTTCTCCTCAGTAAATGATTTATAAGCTCATGTGTGGCATCAACCCTGTCTTACTGACTTGCTATATAAAAAGTGATAATACAGGTATCCCCCACTTTTTGAAAGTTAGCTTATGCCACTTCAATTTTATGAAAGACTTAAATTAGTACCTGTTTTTGCTAACTGGAAGAAATTGTAAGAGGATTTTAACTTTCAAGAAAAAAAGTCAGAAAGGGAAAATTGCCTTCAGTGTTTGTTCCACAGCGATCTGGTATAGAGGCAGTGCGCACCCCAAGCCTGAGTGTGGCACCACCAAGCCCCTTCCCCAGGACCTACACTCAGCATCTCAGCACCAAGCCACCATAGCTTTGAACTCTGTGAGCATCTGTGCTTTATCTTGATTTATTTTGTGCATCCCTTAGCAAGATGTGTTCTAAGGTAATTGCTTCTTCCCTTTATGCCATTTCGGCTCACTGAAGGTCTCATAGGAATGCTCGACTTTCGGTTAGAGGGAGAAACCTGTAATGGTAATAAAAATGATGATATGATGATGATGGTGATGATAGTAGTAATAAACATGCATCACTACTACCACATACTGGTTACTGATTTCCTATGTTATGTATATATCAATATCTTTATCTAAATCTATCTCTGTCTCTACATTGAGTTCAACTGGCTCATAATAAGGAATCAGTAACCAGTATGCCATAGTAAATAACAATCATATGTATGTGTATACACACACACATATATATGTTTGTGTGCGTCATAAATCACAAACACACCCAATTTTAAGAATATAAGTCAATATGGCATATATACTATTTCTACTTTCATAAGTGAGGTGATAAAATAACATATCCGATAGATGGTGGACTTACAACAAGACAACCTGCATTCTGCCTCCTGAGTTACACGTGATTACAATAAATTTTCCTCATTTACCTCCTTCAACAGGCTCCACATCTTACATTTCCCCCTGAGATTACAACTCCACATTATGTAGGTCAGATAAAAGATTCTTTCTGGAAACACTGGAAATCTCATCAGCATATTTACATACTCATACCAGAGGATATGCTTCTTTGCCTAAAAGTTTAAAAATAATAATATATACCACTTGGCTAATGAAGATACAGTCCAAAAGCTTTGCATTTCTGTAGAGTAAGTTTTCATTTTAATAGCATTCTGCTTATTAAATAAGCACTTTTCTGTACCTTTCATCTAAACATAAATTATCATACGTTCAAAATTATTAATTTAAAGAAAATAGTATTTAGTAACTCTTTTCATCATTTTGAGCCAGTGTTAAATCTGGTGGCTAAAAAATTCTTCTGCATAGAAAATTGATTGTGGCTAGATAAAATTTTCTAATTCTTCTGCTTCCATAAGAAGAAATTGCTTGTGTGTAATTTTGACAAATATTATAACAATTTTACAATTTTATATAATTAGGTATTAAGCTAAAAAATGAGAAGAGTGGCTAAGAAGATATATGTTTCTTTACATTTAAATATTGGATAGCACATATTTATTAACTAGTAATACCTGCCCCATTACTTAATCTCTACTTAATCACTCATGATTAACGTAAACTACTTGTTCAGTATAGGTCATACTTTCTGATTTGTTGGTAGAGATAGACTATAGTGAGAGAAAGACTATTTTGGCAACTGATTATGACTACGTGATAACCACTTGCTTGTGATGTTAAATCAATTAGAAACAGATTACAAAGGAGCTGTATACCATTAGTGGGTTTAGAGGAAAACGCATTTACAATTTTTATTTTGTCTTCTGCTTTAGCCCCACTGTGTTTGGTTGTGAAAGACAGACACCCAAAGTGAAATAACTTAAGAACAAGTAATCAACTTATTATTCTGGAAATAACTGTAGAAACAGGGGACTTCAAGAAGAGAAACTGGAATTCTAGCCTAGCACAACTTTCTTTGGGTACAAAGAGATAAAGTACTAAGATTTCTTTTGCTTTTTTGGCAGCACCGCGTGGCTCGCAGTATCTTAGTTCCCCAACCAGGGCTAGAACCTGGGTCCACAGCAGTGAAAGCATCTAGTCCTAACCACTGGACTGCCAGGAAGTTCCCCTAAGATTGTTAATTGTTAGTTACATGCCACGGATTAGACTCACCGGGATCACTGGAGTAAAGTAGACAAGTAACTAATAATTTGAACAGGAACATAACATACAACCTAGCAGCTTAGCTGTCACGTGCATTTTCATACAATACAGATATTCGAGAAGGATACCATTTGGTCTGAGGTGAATTTGAATTAAATTTTTAATCGTGAGCATGACTATTACCATGAAAGCAAACATTTGAATTAAAAAAAACCTGATCAGCATGAGAATTTGCACAAGTGCCGTATATATTAGTAAAAGAAAGAGAAGTCGCGCAACTTAAGCGCTACAATAAGAATTTTCCTCTGAAGGAACTGAAAACACTGAGTCCAAAAGACATCACACCTCCATGTTCATGGCAACATTATTTACAATAGCCAAGACATGGAAGCAACCTAAGAGTCCATTGATAGATGAACAGATAACGAAGTATATACATAATGAAATATTATTCAGCCATAAAAAACAAGGGAATCCTGCCATTTGCAACAATATGGATGAAGGTTGAGGGCATCACGCTAAATGAAATAAATCATAAAAGGACAGATATTGTATGGTCTCACTTATGTGTGGAATCTAAAGCAAAGCAACCCCCCCCCAACTCATAGAAAAAGAGATCAGATTTGTGGTTATGAGGAGTGGGGTATGTGGGGGGATTGGATGAAGGTGGTAAAAAGGAACAAACTTTCACTTATAAGATAAATGAATATTGGAGATATAATGTACAACACGACTGTAGTTAACACTGTTATATGGTATATTTGAAAGTTGCTAAAAAGGTAAATCCTAAAAGTTCTCATCACAAGGAAAAAAACTTTTTTTCTGTTTGGTTTTTTTTTGTATCTATATGAGGTTATGAATGTAACTAAATTTACTGTGTTAATCAATTCACAATATATGTTAAGTCAAGTCATTATGCTTTATACCTTAAACATGTATGGTGCAGTCTGTCAGTTATATCTCAATAAAACTGGAAAAGAATAAATTACAATAATAATTAAAAATTTTTCATCAGATTATTGCATATTAGAAGGTAGAGTTACTATGGCCCAGCTTCATTCTGAAGATATTTGTAGATTGCTTAAAACCAAAAGATTTTGAATAAGGTTAAATAAAAAAGTAAAATTTTGTTTCACCAACATGCACCATCACTAATATTGCTTACATCTTCTTTCTGAAAGGAGAAAAGCAGAGGAATTGAAGTGATTCTTGTTCTCGCTCAACCAACCAGTGATTTAATTGGATGGCCAAACCTGGGAGCAGCCAGGCCTTCCTCTGTAGGTCGTAAACTATCAATAGAAAAGGAAATTAGAAAATAAAATAAAATAAGTATACTAAACTAGTATCAAAAAAATCTGCCTCAAATATTAAATATATTAAAATGCTGCTCAAAACACTTGGCAGGGTACGTTTTAGTTCTTATGTTTATTGATGATTGTGTGGATCTGTATATACGACAATCAGAAAAGTTTACATTGATTCAATATAACTCTTCTAGGTGATCATCAGTTAGAATGAATCATTTAAACATATTTAGAACTGAGCAGTGTTTTCAGGGATGTAGGTTACAAATAAATATATGCTGAATGAACAAATTTAAAATATAAATGTTTGACTATAAATGCTGATACTTTGAACAACTTTACAAACATTTTAAAGCACCACATTTAATAAGATTGATGTGGCTTTCATATATTATATTTCTTTAAATTTTTGCAATTATGCAAATGTGATTTATTAATTCTTTGTTTATATTTAAAGGAATTGCAGTTCAGAGAATAAAGGAGATTTTACTCAATGATATTTAACATCTCCTCTTTGGAGATGGTATGGGTTAGAAACATAAACGAAAGTAGAATTAGGGAAGTAACTTGTATAGGAATGTATCTTCTTATAGCCAAAGCATAAGGTGAATTTTAAGAACATTTAGGTATTTTTGAAATATACGTTCAACTTGCTAAGTTCCTGAACATACCAAATTACCAAAAAATCAATTTATCTACTGCCTCTGATATAATCTCTGTCTCTGAAATTCACAGTAGAAAAATAACAACCAGTGATGCATCCTGAATATTGTGAGCCCTGGACATTTCCTTATGGCTTTCAAGTCAATCACTGACCTGGCCTAACCTTCTTAGTCACTGAGCTCAAGAGATTATGACTCAAGGCAGCCTTGCCCATGCAGACATCAAGAAAAAAACCACTGAAGAAAATTGGAATTTAGTTACTTGATCTTCATGAAACTGAGGTCTAATCCTTTCCTTTGCCAGAGTCAATGGGCAGTTGTCTAAATTTCAACTTATTTTTAGAGTGATATATAGCAGAGCTGTGAAATACCATGAAAATATTTCAGAAAAGAACAGTACAATTAAAACTTCAGATCCAAAAGTAAGATGCTTTTGTCAACTAGATAAAGCCAAAGAGGACACCAGTAGACTACAATAGTATCAAGTATTGGAAACTATTTTTCTGTGATGTTGCCAATAAAATCAAACCAAAAACATGCATATAATAGTCATTTTCAAAATCTTTTTTTAATAAATTTATTTATTTTATTTATTTTTGGCTGTGTTAGGTCTTTGTTGCTGCACGCGGGCTTTCTCTAGTTTGTGGCAAGTGGGGGCTACTCTTCGTTGCGGTGCACGTGCTTCTTATTGCGGTGGCTTCTCTTGTTGTGGAGCATGGGCTCTAGGTGCATGGGCTTCAATAGTTGTGGCACAAGGGCTCAATAGTTGTGGCTTGCAGGCTCTAGAGCGCAGGCTCAGTAGTTGTGGCTCATGGGCTCTAGAGCGGAGGCTCAGTAGTTGTGGTGCACAGGCTTAGTTGCTCTGTGGCATGTGGGATATTTCCGGACCAGAACTTGAACCCGTGTCCCCTGCATTGGCAGGCGGATTCTTAACCACTGTGCCACCAGGGAAGTCCCTCAAAATCTTAAGTACATAATGAAGTTAAAAATGACTTTGACTTCATACAGAACTTGAATAATACATTTAAACAGCACCAGAAATAATATAAGTATCTGATATAAAGATAATTGCCTTTGAGATTTGATGGGTTTTGATAATGAGAAAAATGTATTAGTTAATAACTTTGGGTCTTCATATACCAGGCTCTGTGAAGCATTATTTCATATAAACCTCAGGTAAACCCTACATGGCAGGTATTTTGCCATATGGTAGGTAATATTTTCATGCCCCATTTATAAATGAGTAAAATAAAGCTGAAAAACAATTTTAATATTGCTCAAATACTTAGAGTATGTCATGGAGGTAGACTGGAGCCAGATCTCACAGAAGGGCCTGAGGTCTTGACTATGACACTATAGTATAATGCCTCATATGTAAAGAGCTTATTATTATTTGTTTTAACTATATTAACTTAAAAAATTATTTTTAATAAATTAATATTATTTTAATTTGATTTCTCTTACAATCAGTGTAAGAGAATATATCAGTTTCCAGGGGGAAAAAAGAACTAATTGAGAGGAGAGGAAGAGTACAAAGGAATATAGCCTCCTGTGGCAACTAATTATCTAATATTAAAATACTTAACATTATACTAATAAAATGTATACACAAGAAAATGGGTTAATTTAGACTTTTAAGACAAGTTTCTTAAAGACAAGTTTTCCTTATGTTATGTTGTATTGTCATATTTTTGATTAGTCAGTAATTCATGTTTTTATAGAAGTCCCAAACCTCTTAAGATTTTAATAAGTAAGCAAGTAAACAAGTAAATAAATAGGTATTAAAAATATGAGCAAAGTTTGAAGTACCTTATTCCTAACTAACCATAAAAATAGTGTATAACTGCATTTCCACATTAGGTTCTAGAAATTTATGAACAAGTTTACTGGTTTTTGTTTTAACATTCTAAGACATGTTATTTGGAACAACAATAAAAGGTAATGTGAGATAATGTGAGTTAGAAAATATTCAGCAATGTAATTATAAATAAACAGAGATTTTAAAGAAATAAAAATCTAATAAAACAAATAGAAGACCAAAACTCCATTATAATAAAACTAATAATTATTCTGACTTTCACACAAAACAGAATATACATGACAAAGATCAAACTGCTAACAAAGGATCACAGTGAATATGAATGAAGATGAAAAGTGAAAAATACTAGAGAGAAGCTAATAGATGTGGAGGAAAAAGAAAACCTAATAAGTATTTTTAAAGATCAAAAAAAGTTTTTAAAGAACAGAAAATAATATTCAGAAGCGAAAAGTATTAAAGATTCCTCTAATGGAAAAAGAACTGAATGAAGAGATCAAGAATATATCTTGTTCCAGGAAAGATGTAGACAGAGTTTGCTACACAGAAATATATATGGAACCATGTTCTTGAATTTATTGAACTTTATCTTCAATTATTCAAGTAATAATTCAAGTAATAATTCAAGTTACATTTAACTCAGAAAATACAGCATTTGTGACTCTGTCCTGGAGAGATGGAAACATTTCTTAAGGAAATTATGAAATTTAGGCAACTAAGTCAAGAAAAATATGAAATTTAGGCAACTAAGTCAAGAAAAATATTATCATTGTAATGGCAAGGTTGATTGAAACATTTAAATAACAAAATATAGATTAAGCAACCGGACATTATGCCTGGAAACTGATAGTAATTATTATAAACATTGACAATGTAAGAATGTTAATAAAAAGACTTCCCTGGCAGTCCAGTGGTTAAGACTCCACGCTCCCAATGCAGGGGGCATGGGTTCAATCCCTGGTCAGGGAACTAAGATCCTGCATGCTGCAGGGCATAGCCAAAACAAAACAAAAAAAGAATATCAATAAAGAAAAAAAAATCTTCGTAAGATAAGCTGCTGAATCAGATGTTTTCATAATGTCTAAAGCTGAAAAAAATGCCTATAATATATAAGCATAATTTTGTTTTTATTCAGAACAAAAATTGATTATTAGGACACAAACATTTTGGACCATGGACACAATTTTTATCTATCAGGTAAAAATCATCTAGAAGGTAAAATGTCATTGAAATATTAAATTAAAATTTAGATGGATTTCCAAGAACTCTGAAGATTTTACAGATGTAGTTAAAAAAGAAACATTGATTCCAGCATCTTAAAGTTTAAAATAATTTATTTTCATAGCCTGAAAGAAATTCTTTATAAAATAGTTTTGTTGAAGAAAGAGTTAATTGAAGTTGAATGTTTTCAACTTCACAATTGTATGTTTTCAAATAAAAATAAGTGCATCACTCCGTATTTAAAAACTGAATGTACAGTAGAGTATGTTATAAAAGAGTACCTATCTATCCATCTTTCTGTTTCTATTTGTATCTCAATAGGTGAATTGAGCAATATCTACCCAAAGTTAAAGATGCTAGTTTTAATCAGGGGGAGTTACAGTCATTTTATTTTTTTCTATACCACTTAAATTATTATAATATGTATTGCATCTATCAGAATAATTTACCATTTTCCATATAAAATAAATAAAGTGACATTGCTGGAAATTTTTAAAATAAGCTCATTACTATAAGCTTATTCACTATTAGTAATATCTAATAGTGAAAAGTGAGCTTTATGTGTTCCCAAAATATTGAGCCAATTATCCAAATATTTAATATCAGAATGCCCCCCAAAACAATGAAGTATACACGCTGAATGATTGCTTACAGACAGAATAATTTATATTGATTATCTTCAAGAATGATAAACTTGGGGTATGTATGTAAAGCAGGTGCTATAGACCATAACAAGTCTCATTATAGACAATGTAGTCAACTCATCCCTCTGTATGATGCTTGCTTGTGAAGCAAATCTATTGCACTATTTAAAACTATGGACAGTCATTAACTGTGCTCTGATATAACTCTTTTTGCCAAAATGCCAAGTAGCTGTTTTATTTAAGCATAAATTGAATTTTATCCATTCTACACTCCACCATTCTAAAGAGAAAGATTTTATCTTTCACTCCAAGATTTTATCATCCCTCATTATAAACATCAGTCCACCATTTGTATCTGTTGTGTGATCATTTATTCTATTAATGATCCTACACATTTCCATCAGAGGCAATTGGATGGATAACTACTCTTTAAACAAGGTCATTCTCCCATTACTGAGTGCCTTAGCCTAATTAATGATAATGGGAGGGAGGGCTGCTGGCCTGCATCAGCATGAAATAGGCTTAGTGGGAAACATTCAAAGATCAACAAGAAAATTATAGCTTTCTGAAAGTTATTGTTAAAGAATTCATTCTCTCTAGGAAGCAAAAGTCAAAGCAATTAAATGGCCTATTTTTATTGGATATCAAAATATACATATTCACAAGATGGTACTACATTCAAAAGTTCGACGTAAATAGTCTGGCTCTTTTATTTTTATTACTACCTCTGTGATAAAAGAAAAAGAGGAAATGGTTCCTTACCCTCCTTCTTCCAACCCTATTTATGTTTTTGCTTTTTAATTCAATGTCATATATATTTTGGGCTCTAAGATACTATTAAACTCCGGTGAGTTTTGTTTCTCGCCTGAGGCTCTTCTATGTAAGTGATGTTTTTATTTTTAAGTTTAGATGTGAATTGAGTGGACACAGATGGGGGTTAATTTATTGCAAGTCCTCATTGTGTGAAACTGAAAGCTTCTTTTTTTTTTTTTGCGGTACACGGGCCTCTCACTGTTGTGGCCTCTCCTGTTGCGGAGCACAGGCTCCGGACGCGCAGGCTCAGCGGCCATGTCTCACGGGCCCAGCCGCTTCGCGGCATGTGGGATCTTCCCGGACCGGGGCACGAACCCATATCCCCCGCATCGGTAGGCAGACTCTCAACCACTGCGCCACCAGGGAAGCCCTGATGATTCTTTTTTAACATTTGTCATTTGCTTCATTTTTATGATAGTTCAATCTAGCTGAATGTTAATTTTACCTTAGAAGTTTAAAATGTTAGTTCTCAAACAAATGCATTAGAGTCACCTGGGGTGCTTGTTATTAATCTGTTCTTCTAGGTCTCAAGCTCAGTAATTTTGATTTAGTAAGGCTTGGGATCAAAAATCTTAAAATATCTCAGGAGAAGACCACATTTTGAGAAACACTGGTTTAAAGTTGTTAATCTTTCATGATGTATTTTCTGGAATAAAAAATGGCTAATAGTTTTATTTCTTTAAGATCCAATTTCTAGCACCCCCTTCATTTTCTGTCTCCTCTCAAACTTCATTTTTGATAATACATTTTCCAACAGAATACAAGTATTTCTAAGCTAATTTATCCTAGGAAGAGATCATAGCATTTATAAAGATCAACAAATCAATAAAGTCATGTAATATATTTTTGAAAGAAATGACTTAATGTTTACAGGTTTTGCCTCAATACATAAAGAAAAGTTCAGCCTCTAGCAATAATTTTTTCATAAGAAGCAAATTTAGGTTCCTAGTGACCTAAACGTTCATTTTCCTTTCCTATATTGTCATGCATACATAGATAGCTTCCTCTTGTTCTTTCTAATAAAAACAAGTAATTTTTGATTAGAAAGTATTTAGGTGATTTCAGAGCGCTAGACCTGCCATTTACTAGCTGTGTGATATTATCTATATTAATTTACTTTTCTATCAATTCTTCTTTCAAAAAAATGAAGTTGATAATAACCCATCATAGGATTCCTGTACGTCTAGCTGAGATATTGTATGTAAAGTATTTAACACAGGGCTTCCCTGATGGCGCAGTGGTTGAGAGTCCACCTGCTGATGCAGGGGACACGGGTTCGTGCCCCAGTCCGGGAAGATCCCATATGCCGCAGAACGGCTGGGCCCGTGAGCCATGGCCGCTGAGCCTGCGCATCCGAAGCCTGTGCTCCGCAACGGGAGAGGCCACAACAGTGAGACGCCCGCATCCCGCAAAAAAAAAAAAGTATTTAACACAGTTACTACTATCACATACAAAACACACTCAATAACCATCATCTAGAATTAATATTATTATTGTCATCTTCCTAATTAACATTAATAAAATATAATTTTATGATTAAATGAAATTTGTTTTATAATATATAGATTATTTAAGGAAACTAAGCGTTCTCTTAATGTAATAAGGTGACATTAACCCCCCCCTTTTTTTTTTTTTTTTTTTTGCGGTACGCGGGCCTCTCACTGATGTGGCCTCTCGCGTTGCGGAGCACAGGCTCCGGACGCGCAGGCTCAGCGGCCATGGCTCACGGGCCCAGCCGCTCTGCGGCATGTGGGATCTTCCCGGACCGGGGCACAAACCCGTGTCCCCTGCATCGGCAGGCGGACTCTCAACCACTGAGCCACCAGGGAAGCCCCTAACCTCTTTTTTACTGAACGATCCATCCACTGCAGGTAGAGTATTACCCTGCTTTTAGGTACAAGGTAAAACAAACAAGGCAATGGCATATCAATACATAAAAAATGGCATTCTGCTATGACATTTGAATAGGTTCAAGATAGAAACTGTTTTGTAGTGTCAGCATTATCTTTATAGTAAATTTAAAAATGACTGTAGAAACCATGAATTCTGTATTTGTATTACTTAAGATGGAACATGACAGAGGCACACTAAGAATGTAAGAGTATACAGTGCTAAGGAGTGACAAGATATGGTAGAATGGTCTGTTCCTGCTGCAGTTTATACCTGTCATGGAATAGAGACTGTGAGACCATGTAGCCAAAAAGCACAATTTGCTTTGGAGGGATATTTGTAGCAATTAAAAACAAAACAAAACAAAAGTGAATTAGAAATTATTGAAAACAAGAAGATTCAGATATTCATTTGGGAAATGATTAAAAACAAAGAGAATACCACCAAAAAAAAAAAAAAAAACCCAAAAAACAAAAAACCATTAACTGGAAGTAAAATTTCCTGTTAGTCAACACAAAACATAATCAAGTTAAGAGGATGTTCATGTTGAAACTTGCTATTTCAATTTTCTTCCTTGACCTTATGGCTGATTCAAGGGCCCAAACAGACGTACACATACATGACATTTGTTGCTTTCCCTTTTCTTGAGTACCATTAGGAACACAGGAACTTTTATATATCCAGTGTGCTCCAATCAATTGCAGTTATTGTTTTGAAACACTTTAGCCATTGGGAAACAGTGGACAAAGCATTATAGGCTTGTCTTACACATTCCCACCCCAGACCTGTAATTCAACCATTTCTCCAAGGTGAGATAAAACAACTTTAAGTGTTAAAAAAAAAATAGTAATTTTACAAAGAGTAATTTAGAGACTACTTAAAAGAGGGAGAGGCATTATTACCAAATAGTTCATCACAGAGGCCTGTTAAGCTTAATGAGGAATAGCTGTCCACTCTGTTGTCCTATTCCAGAGAAACATCAGCATTGTAACTGACAGATGTGTCTGGAGAAGAGGTTCTAAGAGACTCGTTCCCAGGAGAAGCTCCATAGGAAACTATTGAAAATATAGAGATGCTATGCTTGTATAATCTGGGTTGGTGTCTGATAATCTAAAATGTAACAAACATCCCCAGGTCATTCTGATGGTGGTGATCCATACTTGGGAAAAAATCCAGGAAAAATGTTGGTAATTTAGTAATATCCAGGCAGCTCATAGGACTAACAGACCCCATCTCCTGTCACTTCTCAAGCCTGTTGAGCTCACTGTTCTTCATGATCCCTGTTTGTATACCTCATCACGAAAGGCTACCACAGTCTTGTATCAGTATTCCTTATTTCTCCATCTATCCTAGGTAATCAAGGCTTCAGGGATCCTGTAGGTCCGATTACCTCCTTCAACTCCCAAATTGGAAATCCCATTTCTATTAGCCTAAGCACAATTTGCAATGGGGAATATGTATATGTATAGATAATTCACTTTGTTATAAAGTAGAAACTAACACACCATTGTAAAGCAATTATACTCCGATAAGGATGTTAAAAAAAACCCAATGGGATGTGAACTTAGTATTGGCCCAGTGGTTAATGAATTACTCTGCACAGTATTTATTAAGAAATGTTAGGTTTGAGGGTTAGGAAAAGAGGCTGGAAATGGGTGTGGGAGAAGTGTCAGTAAATAAGAAGAAAGAGAAGAATCACTAAGATGTATTGAATGCTTATTCTGCATGCCCTGCATTAAGATTTTGATATAGTTTAAACCTAAGAGCAAACCCTATATTGTTGTTCTTATATTTATATAAGTACATGTATATATCATATTATGTATTAAATAATATATTTATATCATATCAGATATCATATCATATCAATATATTACAAATAAATATTTAAAGCTTAGACTGATAAAGTCATTTTTTAGGTACCAAGCTAACATATGGGGAAACAGGAATGTGATGTCAGGTTAAAGTCTGATACAAGAGTGATTTCATAAAAAGTATGAGAGTTTGAAGAAGATACATGAAATAAAAGGAATGTTATCAAATTCTAAGGGGATAGATTTTAGTCTCCACAACAGAGAAATTGATTTAACTACACTGTAGAGGATAAAATTGAAAAAGTATTGCAGCAAAAGAGATTTGACTTTAGCATTAAAATAATATATTTTGGAATCTTGTACCTACAAACATGGTGATGGAAAACTAGGATAATAATATTCTTTGATATTTTACCTATACTATACTTATATATCTTAGAGTTAGATGCAACCCTACCAAAACCTTCAGGCTTCTTTCTGGTTGCATGACGCAATTTTACTTTCAAGTAAGAAAGAAGAAAAACAGCAGTGAAACCCGAAGCATATCTAACTGCTGCTAAGATCCTTCCGTAAAGCCAGCAAAGGCAGGGTGGTTCTAAAGCTAGAGTAGTATTCCAAAGAACTCCAAAGCTTTGTAATCCAGCTCAGAGCATAGAAATACATACTTTCACAATTTAACCTGTCAGTTTTCTTGCCAACTCCAGAACATTGGAAGTCCTACCTTAATGAGTTTCTTGATAACTTTTACTTTTTCAAGGACAGCAATTTTGAAATCAATCAAACCCCAAACAGAATATGGATACATACAATATGTGATGTTTGCCAACTGAATCTTTTGTTTTTGACTTGATTGAATGAATCATTAAATAGTTCAATTTCAATGAACTTAAATTTTACTAAACTTACTTGGGATTTTTTGTGGCTGCCTGACAATCAAGGTTAAACATTAATAAAGCATTCCTTCTATCCTATACATACTCTATTATACTATTTAATTGTACAGTGTGTTTTTAGAAACTGAGAACCAACCAAAGATAGCAATAGTGAACTGAATTTTAATTCTCTTTTGTCAAAATGATGATTCATTGTAGTTTAGGTAGGGTAATGATACTTTGTGTCTGATGACAATGTAATAATAATCATAATGTGAACAAGATTAAAAATAAGACAAGAGTTTGAATAATTTAAGTGACATTAAATACCAATAATTAGAATGGCAACGATAAGTATGAAACCCTTTACATACACAGGTTACCAACAATATATTACACCAAAGTAAAACTACCACTTATATCAACATAATAGCAAGTAAATGCTAATAGAATATTGCAAACTTTAGCTTCAGTTATAATTTCTCACTATCGACTGATAACAACAGGTTCTCATTTATAGTCATTTCATAAAGCAGTTGGCAGCCCCAACTTTTTAGAAGGCGTATTTGCTCCATTCTCCCTTTTGATAAAATAATTCTCTGTGTCACAACTTCAAGTCTTTCTTGTCCTTTTTCCTGTGCACATTCGACTTTCTTTTCACAAATAACTCGTCTTTCCATTTTTCTTTCGCTCGAGCACCTCAACAGATGTACTATTTTATGAAGCTTCCCTCAATAGATGGAGAAAGATGTAATGATGATTCATAAATAGGAATTTAGTTCACTAAACTAAAGCTTTGTTAATAAAAAAGTAGACTTGTAAATATTTCTGCAGAATGGAGTTTCTTTTGAAGTTTTCACAGGCAAATTGAATTCCTGTGAAGCCTTATACACACCTTTAAGGTTTTCATATTTCTGTGCCCATCTCCTGCCTGGATGTCTCTTTCCCCATCCATGGCTTCATTTTCATGGGCCCAAACCTACCTAAATTTTAAGGCCATTCCCTGAAGAAGGCTTCCACAAAGGAAATAGCTTTTTCCTTTGGCCAGTTCTGATCTCCTATCTTAAGGATGTTTCAGTATTTCATCATTCTTCTAGGCAATTCCATCAATCTACCACTTGCTTGTTTTTAATCTTTTCTGGCTTAGTGGGAAATAATTGATGAATAATAATGAAATAATTCCTAAAGTGATTAAATGGCAAAATGTTTCAGGAGTGAAAAACAAGTTCACTATGACCTCTTCCTGATCTTTAGATTTGTAAAAGAGTACAGTCAACTCAGTATTAGAGAAATAAAATGAGGATTATTCAGTTGAAAAATAAGTACATTTTTGTTGCTCTTTGGAATAGCACACACACACAAAATCACAAATTATCAACACTTACAAATAATTAGAAATGTTCAAGAAAAAATAGTTCAAAAACTAAAATTATATCTAATGGATCTTATTATATATGGAGGGTTTTTGAAGAATTGTTTTACTAATTCAGCACTTATGCCTATTGAACATATTTTTAGCTTATTGCTTAGTATCTCTGCTTCCTACTTAAGAAGTATTTGAGAAGGATTGGTAAAGAGTATATTCTGATACGTTTTGTGGGTCTGTTTTGCACATAAATTATAAGGATTGAGGGAGATGGGGAGGAAGGGATAATTGTCAGATTGGTTGGAGAATGGAGGAGCTACATCAATTTTCTTTTTCTAACTTGAATTCTCGTCAGGTAATTTGTTGTCAGAACTTCTGTACTGTCGCTTACAGACAAAACATAAATCTATGGGATTGTGTCATAAAGTACTTTGACCATACAAACCAGAACGGAGCCTGATACTTTTTGTTGCTAACGCTAAGTTGCTCAACAATAGTGACGTTTCCTGCCTAAAACAAATTGACCTAACATGGGGCTTATGACTTGTAATGGTTCTACTAACCAGCCCAGCAGTAAACTTGAAAGATTTGATAAAATACAATAGCTCTGACTGCTGTGTACAAAATAGTTGTTTTCACTTGCATTGTCCAAGTTATTTAAAAGAAATAATAATAGTGATAATAATACATGAAGTTATTCCTGCTACAAACATCTCTTTATTGATAGTGGGCATTGATTTCACCAAAAGACTTTAGAGGTTTGATAAAAGCAATCACCTGGCTGAGGGGTGCAAGCCTAGCTCTGGCTATGACTCCAAGGGAGTGCTTAAAAGATATTCAAAATTATTTATTAAAAAAATCAAGTCACATTAATGAATACTTTCTCATTTCATAGTGTATTTGTCCTCGGGGAAACTAGAAGGGCTCTCCACCCACAGTTTACCCATAACTGAAATATTCAGGTATCAAACAGTCTTTGCTCTGAACTACTGTTATTGCTATTGGAGACTTCTTCGACAGCAATGGCTACCAGAAGAACAACTTATTCAGTAGCTGTCACTCATCCCTGCTTTCGGGTAGACTTCTGAATTAAATCAGGCAGCAAACATTTATAGGAAAGCTTACAGTGGCATTGCTCTGAGTATATAAATATAACTAACAGAGATTTTATGCAGGGCAATAGGGGCTGACACACAAATTAATATAATTACCACAAAATAGGGATATTTGAAATCTTAATGGAACACACAGAAGGGGTTTATTTATTTTGCATGAAAATGAGAGAGAAGAAAAGACTGTAGTGCAAATTCAATGGGTCTCTTTTCTAATGCTTAACTAGCTGAAAGAAAATAGTACAACAGTAAATGAGAAACTAGATATAAAATGGGGCAGTAGAATCATTTTTGCTCTTTGGATATTGCCTGGTGAGAACAGGACATGGTAAGGTGCTGGTTATGTCTGATTATATGCTTGTTACGTGGTAAGGTGCTAGTTATTTCCGCTTATATGCTTGTTCCTTTCTTTATTTCTCATGGTTAGATTGAGCCCCCATCCTATTCATGTTTAAATCCCTATCTCCTAGCATGGAGTAGCACCTAGGAGGAACATATCATGAATTCACTGTGACGTCTCCTTTTGAATTTTCGTCATCAAACACATGCTTTAAGGCTGAAAGCCCTCTTTTTGAAGTTAATCTCTGAGTACTGAGTTTAAAATACTGTAAACTTTTTTTTAACAACAGGAAAGTATACTTCTGGACTTATCTGTCTTTGGGGGCTTAGTAGCTTCAGCATCGTTTCTTCTTGAAAAACTTGAAGTTAGCAAAGTTTCATCTACTAAACAAAAAAATGCAGAAGGTGAAACATAATTTTCTCATGGTTGTATCACTTGGTCTTTTCAGACTCATAGAGGACCAAGTTTAGTTAATATTGAAGTGGAAAGATCTTAAGGCAAAGACAAAACTATAAAACGTGTAACTATAGGTTCTCTGCATTCTAGCAGCAGATCAGTACAAGGTACATTAAGAGTAATAGCAGAAATTTTCTTTGTTTGTGTCTGTGTAGGGGAGGCAAAACTTTACCTCTGCTCTTTTAAGGTCTCCATCTGGGCCTGAGAATTAAATTGACATAAAACAGATTAACAGGAGAAAAGCATACATGTGTATCGTAGTCCCCATAGGAAAATAAAGACCAAAATAAGTGGCTGGACCTAATTGTTTATATACTTGGCTGAACACAGAGAGGCAGTATGGAAAAGCAACTGAAATATATGGGGAGACTACAGGAAGATAAGAGTTACTTTTAGCAAGGTCTGTTTGAACAGATTTCTCTCGGCTTTGACTTCTCGTCTCTGGTGATAAGAATGTTTCTTTGCTCCTGGTAAAAAGAAAGCATCTTTCACATGGGAGTTTTTTTCTGTTGCTTTCCTGAGGAAAAGGAAGGTCAGAGTATCCTTCTTGTACCTGCTGTTTTTCAAGTGTCTTTAGCTCAAAATAATCCTTATGCTAAAGGTGCGTATTTTGGGGTGGCATATTTTGCCACCCTTCATGTTCCTTCTGTATAATACTAGCTTGTATGTTCCTTGATGGCAGGATTCAGTGCTTCAGTCTCAATTTCTCACTAATTAAATTGTGAGGCCATCTCTTTCTACTCTTCCTTCAACCCCTCATGTTGCACAAATGAGCACACACATTAAAAGTGCACGTAAAAATCTTTAAGGCTGATGGGGACAAGAGCAGACCCCTTCACACCTTCTCCCCCATAGCTATCCCCAGGTGTAAGTACATAACCCACCTGCTCACACACCCCTGAGATCCTGCACACCAAACAATGTGAATAAATGCTCACGGGCACAGTCACATACACAAATACTCTGGGATGCCATTTTAGGTTCAACTGTGAATCTACCCCTAGAGGTATACGAAATTAGATAGCTCAGAAAGAGAACGCTAGAAAACAAACATTAAAATATTCCATTGCAATGTCCTGTTCTGGATACCTGTATCATAAACATAACACAGGTGAGCATATTTCCTTGAACATGATAGTCACCACTATATATTATTGAAAGAATCCTGTATATAATGGCTCATATACAATGCCACATTTAGAAAGTCATATACTCACCTACTCCTTGCATTTTGGGGGTCAAAACTCTTTTAATAATGTTATTCAAGTTATGGATACTCTTTATAAAACAAGAAAGTGCACATATAGCTCACAGATTTCTTAGAAACTATTCATAGGCCATGGACCCCAAGATAAGGTCTCTTAATATAGTAAAAATTCCTTATTTCACATAGAAGCAAATAAAGACCTTGTTGAGTTACTAGGATAAAATAACAAGTCTAGAGCATGAACCCCAAATCTATGAGGTTCAGTTTGTTGCCCTTTCTACCATACCATTCTCTCTCCCTTCCTTTTACAGATAAAAAGTGACTTAATAAAAGAATTCTTAGGATACCCTAATAGCAGAAGTCACTCAGGGCTACAGTGACCTAAAAGAAATATTATCACTTTTTTTTTTGATAGGTCAGGATAATTTAGATGTCATACATCATTCTCCTTTAAGCAGAGCAATAAGACCCAACTGGCCAGAATTTCCTGAACAGCAGGCACTTAATTAATTGTATCTATCTCTGTCTCATATATTAAAAAAGACTTCTCTTTGCCAGTAGTGGGAGGTGGCAGGGCCCTTTTAAGGTTTCTGTGGGCTTTATTTACTTGATTTTACAGCCTCACCCCATATCATACTAAACATATTAAAGTCCATTCATATGGCTCATGAAAGAACATTTATGTGTAACTACATTAGAGTTAGTTTGTGATGCAAATGTCTGATAGTTATAAACATGGTAAACATACAATTATATATTTACAAAGTTTAATTTTGTAATGCTTTTCCTGTCCTGGACCAATACCTTTTATCACATTCAAACGTTTTTCTGCATCTGTGAAAAGCAACTGGGCATAGGCATATGCTCAAATGACCGATGAATGAAGGAGTCATGACGAGAGGTGGAAGGAATCACCAAAGACTTTACAGTTTAGAGTAGATTGTAGATTGACATCCAGAATCACTGATTGAGACTATATAGAAGTGAATATTTTCTTCTGCTCAAACGTGGGATCTAAACAAGGTACTGATTGCAAAGATCAGTCTATAAATACCAGGGAGCTAAAGCTCGAGATACATTAGAGTCCTGAGCTAAGGGAGTTTATTAGTATGGTTTCTTAAGAGAAACAGAACCAGTAGGAGAGATGGAGGCTGAGAAGTCCCATGATCTGCAAGCTGGAGACCGAGGAATGACAGTGATATAATTCAGTCTGGGTACAAAGGACAGAGAACAAGGGGAGCTGATGGTATAAATCGTAGTCTGAGGGTGGGAGAAGATGAGATGAGATGTTCCAGCTCAAGTAGGCAGGCAGAAAGCAAAAAGGGGCAGTTTCTCCTTCCTCTCCCTCTTGTTCTATTTGGACCCTTAATGGATTGCATGATGTCCAACCACATTGAGGAGGGCAATTTACTGAGTCCAGTAATTCAAATGCTAGTCTCATCCAGAAACACCACACACACACACACACACACACACACACACACACACACACACAGAAATAATGTTTAATCTGGGCAACCTATGGTCAGTCAAGTTGACACATTAAAAATGAACCATCACTGGAAGCAAATATAAAATATAGGTAAATCAAATATATAACTAGTCTATTTGTTAAACACCCTAATTAGAGCATACTAAGGGCAGACTCTATACATATTCATCACTATATTCATTGTTCATGGCAGTAAATGAATGTGTTTGATATTGTATTGATGTGGATTTTAAGGCACTCTGCTCCAATCTCCTTCCATTATATGAAGACATATGAAGATATATGAAGACATATATGATGATAACCAGGGTAACTAAATGTCATGGGCTTGTTGTATTAAACATTGCTTCTACTTTATACCAAGACAACCAGTATCATTCACCACCAAATCTATGAGTCTTGGTTAAGTTACTTTAGTTTATTGAATTTGAATTTTTCATCAGTAATGGATTAATGTCTCTCTTGTCATGTTGCGAGGCTTAGAGATAGCATACAAAGCAGTTGGAAACAGAACAGGACCAAGAGGGCAAATGTGCAATAAAGGATGGCCACTGTTGCTCTGTTTTTCAGATGGGGAAGTTTGTCTGAGTGCAAGTTGACCTTCTTTCCTAGAATTGATTCTCCTCTTCTTCCTTAGCCTATAGCCATCCAGATAACTCCACATTCCCAGGTTCCCCTGCAGCTGGATGTGGCCTTGTGACTGGGTTCTTGTCAATGAAAAATAGCATGAGAGGTGTGGGCAACTTTCAACTGACTTAATCAAAATAAAATTACCTGCCCAGGTCAATCTCTAGTCTTTATGCAGGGTTGATAATGAATCAGGAGAGAACCTAACTCTGACCATGAAAAATGAGCACATTGTACTATAGGAGGATGGAGCAACATTAAGGCAGGAAAATTAAGGTCCTGGGTGATATTATGGAGCAAGCCTTCTCCATCTGCATAAACAAGGAGGTAAAAAATTAATTATTCTAAATCCACTCACTTCATGTTTTCATGAAATTATAATTATTTTCTCATCAAAATTTGTAAAAATTGTTTTTTAAAATAATTTCTTGAAAGTTTATAAACATATTAGTGATGATCTTTCTGTACTTTATTCCTTTTATTACTTTTCTTTGGACAATAATAATACAACAGTGACAAACATAATAGATGTAATTTCTGAATATTTATTATATGTGAGAAACTGTATGATTACATGTGTTAACTTGTTTAATTTTCATAATAATACTGTGTGGTAGATACTGTTAATCATCCTCATTTTACATATGAGGAAATTAAGTCACAGAGAGTTTGAATCACTTTCCTGTGGTCATTCAGCTTTAAAAAGAATGGAGTTAGGAACCAGAGTGCCTAGGTTCAAAATCTTAGCTCTTCTGTTTTTAAACTCCTTTACTTAGAAGCTGAGTCATTGGGAATTTGCTCAACCTCTCTGTCAAAGAAGCCATTTCAATTTAAATGACTCTGGTATGAAATCATTTTATGCATTGTGTTTACATGATCTGAAGACAAGACAAAACACCTATATGCCATCAAGACATAAAAATATTAATCCTGATATGAAAGTAGAATTTCTCTGTGTTACTCCAGAAACCAGAGTAGAATACATAGTTAACTGAGAGGAAAGGAGGTTAATGATGAGACACTCTAATGAATAGTGTTTCCAGAAATGACATGCCTTGTCACAAAGCTGTGAGTTACTCTTCACTGTATTTATTTAAAAATAATATGAATATACTGATTTCATAAACATTAATTTTTAATTGTTGTCTTATCTAACATGCATGGAGCAGGTGTTATAAGTTTGTAAATGTACATCATTCCCAGTTCTATACTAGATGGAGGGAACTCCATCTTTGCTGGTTCAGTTGTATTTTTCTTCCCTGAACTTAAAGGATATATAGCTAAAATATTTAGAATACACTATAGTTTTTTTCCTGAAAGATGGATTTAGTTATGGTTTCATCTTTGCTTTTATTATTACTCTCTGTGTTTTCTATTTAAAGATATATTTGTTTAATCATATACTATGTATATATGTGTGTGTGATACTAATGTATAATTCTGTAATTATATATATATTATTTAATTAGATCATTCAGAATTTCTTAATTAAAACACTAATAGGCCAGATTTCTGTCTATCCTTGAATTTTTATTTATTTGAAAAAATATATGTTTGTTTGCAGTATTACCCAATTCATCACACTACACATTAATTCAGAGGCATTCTTCTAGCTTTTCATGTGCCTTGAATATGGTAGATATCAAAAGAACTTAAATTTATGATAGATATCAGAAGAGCTGGCACATGCAATAAAATAATTTTTCACAGTCTTGGCCTGAAACCCAAGGTTTATTTTTGTTCATTTCTTTTACTGATAAATATATAGCATGTTGCATGTAGCATATCTATGTCCCCAAATCAGATTGTTCTCAGCTCTACATAAATATGGTATAATGGAAGAATAAGTGTTGAAAACATACACACTCGCTATTTTTATCATTTTGTAATATATGACAATTGTTTTGTTTTGTCTCTGAATAATATGTAGTCACAAAGCACACAAAATGACATTTAAGGACTTTATAATATTTTTAAACCCACAGAAAGTCAGTCACACAAGAAGATAGCTTTCATTATCTTATTGAAAATTTAATATCTGCTGAAATTTTATAAATTTATTTATAAATGAACATTTCTATCATAGTCAAAAGATAAACTGGAGACAATAACATAATTCACACATCTGTTTTCCAAAGAGTCCCCCTTCCTGTTTGAAAAACTTATTAACTTCCCATGAGAAATCTTGTTAAATTATAACCGTAGAGTATAAAGAAACAACAATAAATCAGTCAGGTCATCTGAACTTTGCCCTGATCTCCACATATGTTATTGACCACTCAAACCACAGAAGTCTATTTTCCAATTAAGATCTGAAGGCAAATGAGAAAAAGGGTAAGGATCAAAGGGTACTGAAGATGAATTCCACATTTCTCTAGATCTCTGGAAATGTAATTGTGCTCAAAGTTTAAAAGTTAGACAGATAGGAACACTTGCTACAATGGCAGCATCTACATCAGCAACAGTAGCACATTATATTACAACTGATTTTTTTTTCCTCCAAGAAGAGAACTGAGTTTGTTTGTTACTCTCCTCTCCACCCACCTTTCTCCAGCCATACAGAATTATTTTAGCAAAGTAAATGAGTTTAATTTCATTATTGAAAAAGATATGTCTATGTTTTCTTGTATTTTGAGTAGCCATATTCCTCTTACCTAAAGTATTTGTTCATACACACAAAAAAGTCATTTATTTTATTCTAATGTCTTTTGTCGGGTTGAATTGGATCAATTAAAAAATTAATGGCCAAAAAATTCAATCTTCTTTTAGGATTTTGAAATATAAATGCCTGTGAGTCATAACTGCATAGCTATTCATTGTATAGCTTTATGAACTTAGAATTTCTTCACTAATTTTGATATAATTATTTATGTCATGGCATTATTTTGCCATCATAAATAAATTATATATATGTAGTTTAAATATAAATTATGGTCTCTTAATAAAAAGAGAACTGATGACTTTTGGGTAATAATTTTTCCTTTAAAATTTTTAAAATGTACGTTTAAATTTTTAATAAATGGCTCTGGCTGTTTGTTCGTGTTTCCTGCCTCAGCATTTGTCAAAATCCTTTCATTGAAACTTAATAAATTTGTGATAAGTCTTATTGAGATTTTAGCTCTGTTCATCGCATTAAGTCAGAGGGAAGTAAAAAATGAATTTTTTGGTGAGAAATTTTATTTTCAGAGAGATAATCCATAAATTGATTCAAAATACTCGATTTTGTGTATAAACTGTTCATGTTAATGGTGATGTGCAAAATATCTGTCTACTTACAATCTGTTTCTATTTAATATTTTGTATTTTCGGATCAATGGAATAGGTTCCCCACATAAAGCATTGCTTTGGAAAAACATCCCTAAGATACAAATCAATCAAATGAGTCCTAAAGTTTAATGACATTCAAAGGTCAAGAGACACTTCTCAGTCTGGTCACCATAAGGCACTCTTTGGTTTCTCATTAGTCAGTAAGAAGTAGCTTGCAAAAGGGAGGAATTCCCCATTCCTATTTAGTGGTCCTGGTAATTGTCCCTGATGGCTATTCAACAAAACCAGAGCAGGGAATCTTTCTAAGAATCTCGATTCTGCAGAATATAATATATGCTATTAAAACTATTCTATTAAACTCTTGGGGGTATTTATAAGCATCTATACTTTAATTTCCTATCATTCTTTAAAATTGATTTAGTGGGGTTGGCTCTTTCCTTGACCCTACATATGAACTCAGAAAATTTCACTTGATTTTTTGGCTATATTTATGCAATCATATCTCAAACCAGTAATAACCAAATTAACCTCCACATAGTAGTCAAATCTCTGTTCTTTTCATTCTTCCTTGACTCAGGCTTAATGTAGATGTGAAGCCTTCCTTGCTCACTGCAGTCTATGACTCATCAAGGTTTGGAGGCAGAGGGTGGGTGTTGCTAGGGCCTGAATATTTATGTCCCCCCCTGCCCCAAATTCATGTGTAGAAATCCTAATGCCCAGTGTGATAGTATTAGGAGGTGGAGACTTTGGAGGTGATTTGGTCATGAAGGTAGAGCCCTCAGGAATGGGATTAATGTTCTTAGTAAAGAGACCCCAAAATGCTCCCCAGCTTCTTTCATCATATGAGAGCACAACCAGAAGTCTCTGGCTATGAACCCAGTAGAGGGTCCTTATAAGAAGATGACCATGCTGTCCCCTTGATCTCAGATTTCCCATTCTCCAGAACTGCAAGGAATAAATTTCTGTTTTTTATAAGCTACCTAGTCTGTGGTATTTTGTTATAACATTTCAAACAGACTAATACAGGATGGGTAAGAGAGAAAAAATTTATTGATACCACCATTCTCAGTGAAAAGCTAGCTTCACCACACTGCTCTTTGGGTATTTAAAAATTATTTTCCCTTGTGAAGTCTTTCATGGCTTCTTTGGAGACTCCCTCATGGTTTGGGATCTCTAAACTTACAAATGCGTAGGTTAAATTAATCTCTATTAGAGATTAATAATAATCTATTATTATTTATTATTTAATTATTTAATAATTAATTATTATTAATCTCAATAATAAATAATCTCTATTAGAGATTAATCTCAGCTCATCCCAAGGATTCCCTTTGATATCTGCTTAGTTTTATTTGCCAATCCAGAGTCCTTCTTGGAGAAAACCTAAGATGGTTCTAAAGTAGTCCTGTCTCTCATGAGGGCACATTTTTTAAACATGAGAAACACTGCTGCATCCTCTTCTCCAACAAGTTGCACAGTGAAGCAGCCATCTTCCTTTTCTTTCACCAGTGGAGTAACTGGCCAATCAGTTGCTTGCCCTTTGATTTCTCATATGTTTAGATTTCAACTGAGTATGTTGCACAGCTCTTTGGGTAATCTCTGTGAACACCATCTTACAAAGCTTGAGGTTATCAAGAAAGATGGGGACTCCATGTGGTGATAAGACTAAACTATCTCCAAAGATGGAAGACATTCTGTTCAAAAGCCTCTAAATCAGGAGGTTCAAAGCCTTATAATAAGTTAAAAAAAAATTTTAACTGTCTTTTCCAATACTTATGTGATCTAGCATCTATATTTGAATGTGAGACCTCCTGTTTGTGATCCTTTAGTAAATGCTGCCTTTTGCTCAGAATGCTATGCACAGATGGTGGAGATGATGATGAAATTCTTTCACTTTCTCCTTGTTGTAGGCTGAATTGTCTTCACCTGTAGATATGTTGAAGTCTTAACCCTGGTACCTGTAACGTGATCTTATTTGGAAATAGCGTCATTGCAGATGTAATTGAGTTAAGATAACGTCATACTAGAATAGGTGGGATCTTAATCCAACATGACTGTGTTCCTTACAGGAGTAGAGACACGGAGACAGAGGCACAGACAGTGGAGATCACCACAGATACACAGAGAACAGCCATGTGGTGATGGAGGCAGAGATTGGAGTTTTGCAGCTACAAGCCAAGGAATCGCGAGGATTGTCAGTAGCAACAAGCACTAGGAGAGGGAGCATGGCTGTGCTAGCCTTTTCATTTCAGACTTCTAACCTCAAGAACTGTGAGTATTGTAAGACCCCATTTTGTGGTAGTATGCCACAAGAGTAATAGGAAACTAAGTTTCCTCTTGACTTAATATTTAATGTGTACATACACATATGATACCGTCACCACAGTCTCAGCTATATGCCTGTGTGCATTAAGTGTGTGTAATTTTTTGTATATCAATTATACCTTGATAAAGGTATTGAAAAAAACACTTTTAATATATGTTATCATCGTGCTTTTAGAGTAGCCATGTGTTGGCCAATCATGAGGAATGAGACTTGATAGAAAAGCATATCCATCATGAGGAGTGAGACTTGACGGAAAAACATATCCATCACCTTGATCTCTAGCTCAAAACCTAGCTGTTTTAGTTCGTTGAGAATTTAGATAACCCTTTGGGTAGGAAGTGAATTATTTTATTTTTCTCTTTGGTGTGAGATGTTTACATGGTATACATATACATGGCATCATTTCTGAGAAGTAAATGGGAAAATGGGCTCATGTAAATGTGTTTCTGTTAGGGAATGGAATGTGAAGTCGTGAGCTATTTTTGCCCACCCAAGACTTCTTCTCCTTTCTTTTGTGTAAAAACACTCTAATTTTGCTTTAGAGAACTACTTTGTCATTTTTTCACTATTTATATGTTGTTTGTTGGGCTCATTCTATTTTGAATTTTGAGGATAGGCAAAGTTTGAGGATTAGGCCTGGCTAATCAGAAAACCATATCTCTGTGCCACAGAAATAGGTTAATACACACACACACACACACACACACACACACACACACACACACACACACACACACACACACACACACACACATATGGCAGATTGGATACCCTAAGACAGTATTGGTGATATTAACTGGAAGTGGTATTCTCTCAATGCTGGAGTTGCTGGGCTGTTGGGATGCATGTGATGCATATAATGGTGACAAGCTTTGCATAACCACAAAAGGAGTCAATGTAGGAAAAGGTATCACTGAGATAAAGACAATGTCTTTATAACAGTGTTCAAACCTGATTCAATAATGCTTGAAACCTCATTTTTCTGAGTTATAGAGCCAAAACCCATGTGTTTTGTTTCGCCTTTCCTTCTGTAACTATGGGTGAACTATTTATCTTCTTATCTATGGTAGACCACCACATGTGTACCCATCATGTGAGGGAAACAGTGTCTTGATCATTGCTTAATAGACACTCCTGAGTTAACTCTACAAATGTATTGGCTTTAAATTCCAATGTCCTGAGAATTATAGTTTGTTATCAAGTAATTTCTTGAGATTAACCAAAAAAAACTCTATAAATTTTATGTATATTAGAATTCAAGGTTTTTAATATTAAATTTTAGTAGAATTGCTTTCTAAGTGAAAGGAATGTAAGTCACAAATACAATGTTCATGATGTTCTCATATATATTCCTTAATAATCTTGAAACCTCGAAACATCTGAAATATCGCCTCCATATTTTTAGAGTATAATTCACATAACCCTTCTAATAGTTTGAATTTGTTTTATACAATGTACTAATTTCATTTTGTTCATCTACTGAGATATTGTCAGATTATCTCGAAACATGAATTTATTGTAACAAATCAAAGACATTCCATATTTATTTATTTATTTTAATGAAGAATGACCAAAAGAATTTTATTTTATATTTACATATATTTTAACTGTTTTTAGTATACATGACAATATTCATTTAAACAAATAATTATTCAAAGAATAAGTTTGAAATAAACTATTAACCTCAAAAACAATGGACTGGTTTATAAATAAACCAGATGTCAGAAAAAGCATTCTTTATCTAGAGCCACAGTTGCAAACACATGCACACTCATTTATTTGAAGACAAATACATGGGATATTTCTTCTCTCTTTATCACTTGGAATTTCTTTTTTAATCTTAAGCAAATTAAGTTTTGTGTTTCACTTAAAAAAGGACATAAAGTTAATTATACATATTATAATCAAAGAACATATAACTTTATACACTAAAAATATAGATGTTTTTACATAGTGTATTTAGTCTTTGAAAATGTCACCTACTACAGAGTGAAAACATATCAACAATAGAAGCACAGTACTTATTTATCAGTATTTCAATTGCAGATATATAAAATTTATTTAGAACTTTTAATTTTATCCTTTTACTTTTTCTCACTCTCACTGAAAACATTAGGCAGGACCTACCTGCATATCTTCTAATTGTTTTTTAAGGCATATTTATGCCTGTTTAATTGTACACACCGATGTCTAATTTATTTTGGGCCTTAGATATCTGTTAGCAAAAAGTCAATAAAAGTTGTACAGTCAAATTATAATGGTTATCATCTAGAATGAAAAAGTTAGCCATAATAAAAATTATACAATAGTTTTGTTTTTTAAGATATAGATTTTTCTAATGCTTCTAAGATATTTAGAGAATATTCTTGCAAAATGAAGTAAGCATAGCAGATCAATATTTAAGGTAAATAGTCTTAAATCACTTGGTGTAATTGGGTTTTAAGAACAGTAAAAATAATCAGATTTAGAATGCTTAGGTGCTTGGCTATTTAAAAGTCTGACCCTAGTACAGCTAAGCATTTTACTTTAAAACCAATAAATAGGAAGAATTTTAATTCATTGCTTTTATGTGGCTTGGTACACTTTATTCAAATAATTGATTTTGGTAAATGAAAGAAAAATTGGCTCAATTAATTCATGAAATTAGGACTAGTTTGGGGCATTTGAACCAAGAAGAGTTTAAGAAACTAACAGAGATGGTTTGTTTTTGAAAGTAAAAGTATAAATTCCTCGAAATTGCTGACAAGTTCTTCTTAAACACTGCAGTGATTAACTTTGTATAGCCATAGACATTAGTAGTCAAACTGAGAAAATATGTATTGAGTAAATTCAGTTAGCTCCAAAGTTTTACTGTGTTTGCTCTGAGTTATAATACCTAGTAATAACTAAATACATTGAGTACTTACAAGTATTTGCCTGACATTTTGCTAAGGGCTTTATGTATGTTCTTAACTTTCCTGACGTTACTTTGGAAATGGCACAACATTATTATCTCACTCTGCAATACATTCAGCTTTTGCTTAAGTTTAGAAGATAGGAAATGGCTGAGGTAGGATCTGCAATGAGAACGGTGTTCTTAATTCCTGTGTCTTTAATCACTATCCTGTAATACCATTCACCTTTAATATTAATGTTATAAATAGTACAGAATTTTTTCCCTGCCCTCAAGAAATAAGTTATCTAATTGAAGAACTTACAATAAATATAGTTTCAAGAGGGTGCTTGGCAAAAATCTGCTATTTCATGATATAGAAGAGGAGCATACCTGGAAAATGGGGGCGACCCTCTACACACAAGGTGATGTGCCCCAGCAGGCACAAGCAAAGGCTTGTCTAGAATGAATCATGAGCACTGCATTGGCACTTATTTTCCTGGTAAAAAAATCATGCCAAACTCACCTCTGGAAGAAGATCAAGTGAAACTAGACAAAAGTTTTTATCTTAATTCTTCAACTTTATAGCATGTCCCTCTGCTTCTTTCCAACTTCCTTCTACTTTATTGTAATCAAAAATAGAGTTCTTTATGGTATGGAGTTAGTAGAGAAAACGCATGGCAAACCTGGGATAGAAAATGGAATGGAAGAAAAGCCAGAGACGGAAGAAGCTGTAACAGTGGCCCATTAGGTATCAAGAAGTATCTGTGGTGAAACTCTTAAGCCTGATGCATGATTCTAGTTGTCATACTACAGATTAAGAAAAAAATAGTCATCCTGAAGGATCTGAATGCTGCTTTTCAACTGAAAACTCCTTTAAAGTTGACATTGAGAACTTTTTTTAAGCATAATTTTTCATCAGCAAAGCACCATGCTTTAATTTTGTAGTCATCTTATGCACAGATAAAATAAATAATTCCGTGCTCAATTACTCATTTTCATAGGCAAATGCCCAATTTTGCAAGAAATAGCCTCTAGCAGGTGAAAAGAATATTTTTACAAGAAAAGAATTTATTAGAAGTCTAAATTCTTTAGAAGTATGTGTTAGAGATACATAGACAATGGCCATTTTGAATATAAGCTAGATCATTAATGCCAAGTTGTTGTCATCAAATAATTTTTATCCCTCAACAGAAAGTTCAGGAACTGACATTTTATACTATCATGTGGAAATGTCACAGAAATCCCAGCATATTTCAGAAGGTAAATTTGAAGACCTCAGTTTCAGCTGTCACATGCAGGACAGTGCTATCAATTGAATGTTCATCGTCCCCCAAATTCTTATGTTGAAATCCTAACCCCCAGTGTTATGGTATTGGGAGGTGGGAACTTTTGTATCTGATTAAGTCACAAATGGGACTAGTGTCCTTTTATAACAGACCCCAGAGAACCCCCTTTCCTCCACATGAGGACACTATGAGAAGATGGCCTCTGTGAACCAAGAAGCAAGATCTCACCAGACACCAAATTTGCTGGCTCCTTGATCTTGGACTTCCCAGTCTCCAGAACTGTGAGAAATTAATTTTTGTTGTTTATAAGCCACCCAATCTATGGTGGTCTGTTATAGCAGCCCTAATGGACTAAGACAGACAGTGACCTCAGTCTATGGCTTTCCACCGATAAGCCCTAAATCCCTTAGATGACTTGAATGTAATGAATAGTATACACAAATCTATATGGCCTGTAAGAGTTATCAAGTTTCATATTAAAATTTAAATTATAGAAATAATGCATAGTTTTGTAACAAAAAATGAACATATGTATGCAGGGCTAATATGTGATAATTCAATTTTCTCAGTCTTATTTAGTGTTTAGAGTAACATGCTAGACTGTTTTCAGGTCTTCTAGAGCAATGAAAAGATAAGCTCCCGCTCAAAAAAATTCAAAAGATCCCCACAAAGCACACAGGGTTATGCTTTTTATAGCATCAAGATGGTCTTTGTAAGCCTCAGTGTCCTCAGTATAAGCAATGAAAAACTTAAGTGTGTGGGCAAAGTTTTGTAGGACCAGGCTGTAAATCATGGTATATCCATCAGGACAGTAGCTACCAGACGGGACCCCATTTTGTTAGCCAGATGCTTCTTCCCAGGTATATATCTTAATTTATTCACCATGTATCACACTTTATCACATTCAGCATTGCAATATTAAGTTCATTTTTTAAAATCAATAAATGACAGCTTATGACCTCAAAATATCAGTCATTTTAATGTTTTCTTATGCATGATTTCTCTACCTTGAACACTTCTTTGTCAGACAATTTATTTTGCCATTTTAAAGCAAAATTCTAATATTATGTATCATGAAAATCAAGGTACTTCTCATAATTTTACAAAAACCACAGTGTCTTCAGTGCACTGAGACTCTTTTTTATTGGTTCTCAGAATATCAGTATTTATTTCTGGAACAACCTAAAGAAATATCCTTCGTACCAAAAATATTCCCTTTTGATTTTCCTCATTGAATAATAAAAATGGAACAGATGCTATGTGCTATGTCAGGTACATTTGGAGTACCCCAATACATTTTATTTTCTTTTTATTCACAATTATTATAATTAAAAAGAAACTTCCATATATATATATAGAGAGAGAGAGATTTACTATATACCAAAAATAGTGTAGAAAGAGATGAAAGAAAATATGAAACAAATATATTGAGCTCTAATATTCCAAAGTGATTTTAACTTACTTCCTCTTATTTGCCTTCATAAATACCCTATGTATTAGACATTATCATCCACATTTTATGGTTTGAAGAATGATACCGAAATAATAGTAACTAATTCAGAAATTCACAACTGGTAAGCAACAGAGGTGAGATTCAGACTCTTGTCAAATTAGTCATCTTTCTACTCTAGAAAGTCAGATGACTGGGAATATCACACTAAATGAATGAGCAGAGAGCTCCAGGACCCAGCAGAGGGGAATAATAATTCCACCTAGAAGATCAGAGAATTGTCTTTGGAAGAGTCAGTATCTCATCTAAATTGTGAAGGATGAGTACAAGTTTGATAATCAGAATAATCCAAGAGGAAGGCTTTGTATGTTAAGGCAATGGCATGGGAACAAATATGGAGACACAACATGCCAATATGTGGAGGAAGGTCCTATGTGGCAGAATGTAATTTGCGCTGAAGTACAGGTAATGAGAGGTAGGTGAGGTAGGGCCATTTCATGGAACCATATGGTGGGGATAGGGTTTGAGGGCTGGGAAAGAGATCTCAAAATTATTGTCTAAACAATCATGGAAGGATTTTAGGTAGAGTTGGTATAAATTGCCTCACAGAGATATCCTTTTGTTGTTTTTTTTTTTATGGTGGTGGGAGAGACCTGACATATTGCCCCATGGGTAACAAGCGTTTGATTTTTGAAAGGTTGACATGGGTAGATTGTTGCAGGTAATCTATTAACTCTGAAGATTAACTGTGTCCACCCCCCCCACACACACCCCAACCCCTACCCTATTCAGCTTTAAGAGTCAGCAGCTGTAGCGATTGTGGTTGCTCTATAAATCCAAACTTTCTACCCAATGGGCTATTCAAGGGGATACGCTTGGGTAGCAGGTTATAAGTAAACACATTTGGCTGAACATCTAAATCCATATTCTTTAAGAAATTATATGAGTATTAATGGTGGCTTTTGTATTTTCATCCGTCTCTCTTCTTTGTCTTAACTTCTGGTTGGTTCCAAACCCTGGAAAGGAAGAAGGGTGTTTGCTATTTCCCTTCAAATAAAATCTTGAATTCCTTATCTTAGGAAGTTGACCCTAGCAGGAGAATAGAACATAGTTTGAAATACAAATAAAATTAGCAATAGTGAGATCATATGGGAGGCTATGGCACCAAGTAGCTGGGAGGATAAAAATAAATTAAAAGTTATGAAACACATTAAGAAATTAAATCAACAAACATTTATATAAACAATCGCATTGGAAAGGGGAAGAACCAACCGCATTGGATTGAACAATATGGCTTTATAATGCAAAAACCTTAACCAGTTTGGACCTGTATCATTATAGGCCCTAATGAAAAAAAACGTAAAGCAAGTTGTTATTTTGTTATGTTTCACATTCCTTATATGCAAAGAGAAGAAGGGAAGGGGTACCCACATGTACTAATGTTGCAATTTAAGTTTGAACATCTAGTAATATCACGCAGGCACTATCTATCACAGATAAGGATAAATATTTTTCTAAGTAATTGGAACAATTTGCCCAAGCCCTTTTTTAGTGGGTAATTCAAAACTTAGCCCTTATGTACTTTATGTGATTGTATAGGAAAATATAAAGGAGAAGGAAAATACACAGGAGAATAACATCAATCAACTAATGTAATTCTCCTTTGTATTTTAAATTAATTAATGTCTTACATTTTTTATACGTTACTCTCCTAAGATTATAAGTACCCACATTTACAAAGACATTTGATGAGGTTCATTGCTTCTGTCATGTGGTAGTACATTATGAAAATGTGGTTAAACTAAGATGTTCCAAAAAGAAATGGAATTAAATTTTATTTGGTATGTAACACTGGAGACTTTCTATATGTTATTGCATCCGATCACAAAATGAGACATTATTAAAGGTAATGAAATAGGCTAGGAGTTATTAAATGAATGGCCAAAGTTCACAAACTGCTTTCAATGTGGACATAAATTACTGATGTTGAAAATACTAGTAAGATGAGTGATTGGATCAAATCAGACATCTAACTTTAATTCCTTTATTTCTTTCATCTGTTAATACTGCATAACACTGCATTCCCTCTAAAATGTCAGCAAATTGTGCCAGCAAGATGAGCCTAAAGATTTCTATCCAGTTGCCTCAACCAGAATTATGGAACTGCTATAATCAGCCTAGATTTTCAGGGCAATTTTTAATGATATTTCATAATCATGAAAAGCATACTAGAAATAATTTATTTTTCTTATATCAACAATAGCCCTTCTTCTTTGAAATCATAAAGTTTAGAGATGAAAAGGACATTACTGATTCTCTAAGCCTGCTGTAAATCAAATATTTGACTTCTCACACAATATTCCTGTCCTCCCCACCAACGCTGAAACCACAACAACCTGAAGTAATCCATTCCATATTTCCCAGTTCTTACTGAAACTCCTGCTGCAAATTTCATTCATATCCAGCGATACCTATGTCTGCCAACCACATACATGCGTACAATCTATCAGCCAGAAAGCCCAGACGGGGAAATTCAGGACCAAGAATACAATCCAGGAAGAAACTTCTGAGTGCGTGGAGGTTGTCAAGTCCCATGTGGAGGGGCCAGAAGGACACTGACCCAGGGAGGCACATGTAGTGTGTGTATCTGAAAGGCAAATCCATTCAGAAGACTGGATTAAGAAGAAAAGAAAGGCAAAAAGAAGTTAATCTGACACTGAGACAGAAGCCAATACAGTTAGGTACAAGCAGAGCTGACTATATAATTTGTGGGACACAGTGCAAAATGAAAATGCAGGGCCTTTTGTTCAAGAAGTTAGGAAAAGAGTGCTGCAAAGATACTAAAATATAAAGCTTTTCCTTTCTTCCATGGTCTGTCCCTTGACTTATCATAGTGGTTGAATTTGGTATTTAATATCATTCTAAGTGCTTTTTAAATTATTGATATTAGCAAAATTTTTCTGTTATTCTTTATAGTGTACAATGTTAGTTCTAAATACAAATATAAGTGCACTCAACTCACTTTTGGAAACACCAAAATGACACAGTTTGTATCTTATAGCTCATTTAGAGGTTACCTCTGGCTGGTCCAAGTTATACCTGGGGAGGATAGAGGAAGGAAAAGCATTTTTTTGGCCAGGCATGTAGACATCCTGAGGGGCACTGCCTTGGAGATGCGAGTACCAGGATATGCAGACCCTCACAGCTGCCCCTGACACCCAGTCAGTGATTAGAGGCCCCTGGAAGCCCTAGCTAGGACCTGATACTGCCAGCTTCCCCCTTCTAAGAGTCACCAGCCAGACTGATGCCCAACCCCTGCTGGGGCAGAAGCTGAGGAATTTAAAGCAGTCATCCCCCTTCCTAGAGCCCCAACCTACCTCAGAAGGGCTAACCCCTCCCACCCTTAGCAGGTGGCCTCTGGCTGCGGACTGGATGCACCTGGAGTCGCCAACCATGGGTGGCAATGACTCTAACCAGTTTCCCCCTAAAGACACCCAAAGAACAGGTGCCCGACTCTGGACTCTGACCACAGTCCCCTGAGTTGCACTCATACCCAGGCCCCCACTGAGGAATGAAGGGCCAAAGTAGAATGTGGAATCTCCCCTTTCCCTGCCCCTGCTCCCACAGCAGAAAAGAAGACCTCTTGTTCCAGGTGGGGTGCCAGAAAGCAAGGGAGTGGACAACTGAAAATCTACACAGGATGGCTGGGAGGCAGGACTGTATTTGCTCTGAGACTCCATGCCTCCCATACCCCCTCCAGCCATATTTAATTGTGCCCCTGGAATTCACTTCCAAAACACAAAGTCAAAGATAATAAGACTGTCAAGACAGTGACAACAGGGTGTTAAACCAGGCTCAGGACCCTTCTGAGCTGGGACCCTGTGTGACTGCAGAATTTACATGCCCACAAAGCCAACCTTGGGTGTAGGTCAGGTAATGTTTGATGGACATACGTGTGTGAAAAAGTAATCAAGTCAAATTTCTGGCAAGTGTCCGGGTCCTGGTTGAGAGACCAGACACCAGGAAATATGCGTCCATAGGAAGATCTACTTCCTCTTTCACTGACTCTAAATAGGTCATTAATATCACAGCCAAATCATCCACCATATTTGTACTTCCCTTATTTTGTCTAGAATAGGTTTGGTACCATAGTTCAGTTGCCAGAGCTGGCTCCACAAATGTGTATAAATATGATCACCTTCCATGGTTTAAATACTGTGAAGTTAGGAGGCCAGGCAGAACATTAAACATTATGTGGCAAGACCACATAATCTAAGAAGACTTTCAGAAATTCAAATGAATGTTCCCAAATTAGCTACATTTCTCCCATTTGTTTTGTATCATTGGACTAATAGAGCACATATTCCAAAGCATATTAAAACTATGGTGAGAGACACTATGGAAATATATAGGTAGATACAAGAGTTTATGTTTTGAAGACTATTAATAGCTCATTAAAGTGATAGTTTATCAAAAACAAAATAATTATATCAATGTTCAACTAGTTCAACAAATTATTTCTTGAGTGAAGTTGGCTGGATAAAGTACAATGGAGGAATAGGAGGGCAAAAAATGTATAATTACCATCCTCCAGAAGTTTGATATATTTCCCTTCTGCCTTTATTTGGTGGAAATACAAAAAGTTTATACATTTTGTAAAAATCTCTTTCAAAAAGGAGCATTGGTAGAGAAACTTGATATAGTTGAATGCCATATTTTTATAATTTCTGATATTTTTTATTGCTACTGGTATATACCTACTTGAAAAGTCTGCTCGATATTGATTTTCTAGAAGTGGATATAGGACCTTGGGAAAACTACACAGTGTAATGTGACTTAGCTGAATATATTTGTATGTACGTGACATTAATTTTTAGTCAATACTGAGTACCAATCTAAAGGGGAAAGACAAGTTAGAAAAATAATAAGAACTTGGAAATCATGGTTGGAGAGTTAGAGCATCTTCAGCGTATTTCCTTGGGGCTAGTCCTCGGGTACTTTGTGGATGTTACTAATTCTCTCCTCGTTTCGCATCTCCACCCAGACCCTTTTCCACACTGACTCAATCCAGGGTGACTGACCGTTACTTTCAATTTGGACCTGACATAACAGTCCCAGTTACTGGGGAAACTAATCACAGCTCGGCCTATTTAGCTAGTGGCTATTTATCAGAACACTTTGCTAAGCAAATTGATTTTTTATAAAGTTTTCAGAGGGCATATTTAACTACTTTGCTGTTTTTTTTTTTTTTTTTGGTTGAATCTTTTTTTTTTTTTTAACATCTTTATTGGGGTATAATTGCTTTACAATGGTGTGTTAGTTTCTGCTTTATAACAAAGTGAATCAGTTATACATATACATATGTTCCCATATCTCTTCTCTCTTGCGTCTCCCTCCCTCCCACCCTCCCTATCCCACCCCTCCAGGCGGTCACAAAGTTAACTACTTTGAAACAGACTATCTGCAAGCTTGTGAATACAAAACTGGTACACTGTGTAAGTTAATTAAAATTATTTTTCATTTCTTATTCACAGTAGCGCCTTCAATAGACCACATTTAATTTCTTTTCTATATTTTTAAACCAACAATTTAGAGAACTTATGAAAATGTAGGTGACAATATTGTACTTTATTATGATTATGTGTATTATCTGTGTATAAATTAATAAAATAGAAAATGCCTCAAATTTAATTATTTGCCTTAACAAAGTGTTCAAATGTCAAATGAAGCTAATAAACACGGGGCTCTGGGCTTCCCTGGTGGCACAGTAAGAATCCGCCTGCCAATGCAGGGGACACGGGTTCAAGCCCTGGTCTGGGAAGATGCCATGGAGTAACTAAGCCCGTGCACCACAACTGCTGAGCCTGCACTCTAGAGCCTGCGAGCCACAACTACTGAGCCCACACGCCAAATCTACTGAAGCCCGTGCACTCTAGAGCCCGTGCTCTGCAACAAGAGAAGCCACCGCAGTGAGAATCCCACATACCGCAATGAAGAGTAGCCCCTGCTCGCGGCAACTAGAGAAAGCCCGCACACAGCAATGAAGACCCAACACAGTCAAAAACTAATAAATAAATAAATAAAAATAATAAATTAAATAAATTTATAAAGCAAACAAACAAAACACAGGGCTCTGAGATCACAGAGCCATATAGAAATCTGAATTGCATGTTCATACAAAAAGTTATTTTCTTTTAACAGGACTAGCATATTCCCTCAGTGTCTTCAAAATATTTTAAAAACCAGTTGTTGTCAGAACTCTGCATTTGAAAAATAGGATAGGGAGGATGGGAGGGAGATGCAAGAGGGAGGAGATATGGGGATATGTGTATATGTATAGCTGATTCACTTTGTTATAAAGCAGAAACTAACACACCACTGTAAAGCAATTACACTCTAATAAAGATGTTAAAAAAAAAAGGAGAGTGGATACACATTCAAGGGAAGAAAATAAACTGCAGTGCAGTAACTTATTTTTAACATCCAGAGACAGATGGCAGATGGCTTTGATCTCATCTGGACGTTAATAAAACTTTGAGGAAGTTAGCTCCCCCCACCTAAATTGCATGCCAAAGGTCACTGCCACCCTCAAACACCTCTTCCGTCCATGTTGATTTTTATCTAGGAATGACTTCAGTGACTTTCGCACAGGCAAGTTACACCTTTCACTGTGTTGAGTATTACTTTAGATGTTTCAAAGACTTAAGCTAAATTGTCTTTTTCTGTTTATCACTGTAATGGTTTTTCTGGTGTGATATCATTCACATTATCTTTTAATTTCTTAGCACCACAGGGTACAAACTGTCTGTGATTGTGTCTGTTATGAATTCCTCAGACAGAAAGGATTGTGACTTGGGATGAGTGCCACAAAGAAGCTTTAATTCTGCCATCACTCTATTTCACAGAAATTAGGGCAAGGGCTTAACATTTTTGGATGCCATCTGAATTGGAAAATGTAAATGGACACTTTCAGCATCATAGCAATGAAAGGAAATATAGAATATTGAAAAGAGCTTAGCTGATGACAATAGGTCTTATAGAAATATACAATGAAATAAAATATCATTCCAAAGGAACACTAAGCCCTTGTGGGAAGTGATTTGATATGGAAAAGAAACCACTCTGAATGTGATGCAGTCTCTTCCTCTGCAATTCTGTAATGGAAAACAGTGGGATCATCAATTTGTTTTTATTTTATTTTTAATCTAGAAAAGTGTTGATTTTCCCTTTAAAGCTTAAAAAAGTAGTCTCACATTATCCTCCTTTAGAAAATTCTTCAGCAGCTTTTCAGAATTACACTATTTTTTTCTAAATACATGTTCTAGTTTCAAAACCATTAATATCTTAATCTTACTACATTTAGATCTAAGCAATAGTTTTTATAAACCATTATAACTATATATATGTATATAACTATGTATATAACTATACTATATATAACTATATATAGAGTTATGTATATGTATATATATATATAACAGTTTTCTACCCAAAATGGAGCATTCTGTACTAGCCTCCAATAATGAATTTTCCATTGCCAACTTGCTAGTAAATATTTGGGTTTTCACATGGTCATTCTAACGTGTAATGTTCAAACAATTAAGAGATTGCCAATTAGATGTCATTTTACATTAGCTTTAAAGAAGCAGATAGGGCTTCCCTGGTGGTGCAGTGGTTGGGAGTCCGCCTGCCGATGTAGGGGACGCGGGTTCGTGCCCTGGTCCGGGAGGGTCCCGCGTGCCGCGGAGCGGCTAGGCCCACGCGTCCGGAGCCTGTGCTCCGCAGCGGGAGGGGCCGCAGCAGTGAGAGGCCCGCGTACCGCAAAAAAAAAAAAAAAAAAAAAGCAGATAATAGACAACACAAGTCATTCCTTAATAGTACTATAATCCATTCAGGAGATAGCAGATGTATTTCAATTAAAAATCACAAGCAGTAGATATTTTACATACTAACTGATAATCAGATTAAAGATAATTATAATGGCATCCAAGAAATACATATTTGAGGGTTGGAATAGTTGAAGAGGCATTCAAAGATGCAGTTATACAATTGACCCTTGAACAATACAGGTTAGAACTGCAAGGGTCCAACTATCTGTGGATTTTTTTCAATGGTAAATACTACACTACTACATGACCTGCAGTTGGTTGAATCTAAGAATTCAGAACCTCGGATATGGAGGAAATGTGGATAGGAAGGGTCAACTTTAAGTTATACGTGGATTTTCAACTTTGTGGAAGTTTGGTGCCCCTAACCCCCAAGTTGTTGAAGGGTCAACTTTAATTTGAAATTTTAAGGAAAACAAGCAGAATTTAATGGGCATTCCAAGTGGGATTTACTTTATAACCAACTATCAGTAATACAAATGCAAATGATAGTTAAAGAAAAAATAAACATACCCAGTTCAGTGAAATCAGTGATATTATAAAGCTCAAGTTCAGGAAAGCCAACGATTGCAGTAGTTGAGGGAGGGGAGCAAGACGCTAGTGATTGCAGAGAAGCAGGCAGAATTGGAGATTATGTGTCCTATCCAAATGAAACAAGGCATACATAGTTTAAGCAGCCTTGTGGGAATATGGACCCATGTTGACAAATTTGTGATATTATAATAGAGCGGAAATACAGATGGTTATAGGAAATCCTTTAGAATTTAAATTCAGGAAGTTAATTTTTTTAAAAAAACAAAAAACCTGGTGCAAACAATGCAAAACACTTCACTGGGCAAAAAATCCTGCCTATGGACCATCAGTTTGTAATCTCACTTGTATATGATAAGTTAGTCATTTGGGCATATACCAAGTAACTGCCACTCAGTTAAGGGAACCGCCATAATAAGGGAAATACAAAGATATCATCTTTCCCCTATCAGATTTGCAGAAGTCAAAAAGTTTTATACCACATTGAACAGGTAAAAATGTGAAAAACAAACATTATAGAAGAGGGTAAATTTGGTAGTATCTATCAAAATCCAAAACATAGATAACTTTTCAACCAGTGATTTTTCTTCTTAAATCTTGCAGATTTAAAATGTGAAATGATCAATATGAATTTTTCCCATCACTTTGTAATAGCAAAATTCTAACTGGCCTAAATATTCATTAATAGAGCACTGGCTAAAGTAATTACAGTACATCTATAAAGCAAAATACCATGCTGTTAGGGAAAATAATGAGAAAGGTCTGCATGCATTATCATCTGGAGTATTCTCTAAGATCTATGATTAAATGAAAATGCAAGGAGAGGCAAAGTGTCTCTATTGTTTCCATTTGTTAGAAAAAGAAAAATGATACACATTTGATTTTACATTCAAAATACGCTGGAAAAATACAAGAATTTTTTAATAACACTGACTTCCTCTAGCAAAGGAGCCTGAGACACTTGGGGTCGAGGAGAAAATGTTTCACATGTACTTTGTATTCTTTACATTTTTGAATCATATGAATGAGTTATTTTTAAAGTTAAGTATATTTTTTTACAAGTAAACTGTCATGATAAAGCTTTGTTAAGGGCCCTTCCCTGGTGGCGCAGTGGTTGAGAGTCTGCCTGCCGATGCAGGGGACACAGGTTCGTGCCCCAGTCCGGGAAGATCCCACATGCCGCGGAGCGGCTGGGCCTGTGAGCCATGGCCGCTGAGCCTGTGTGTCCAGAGCCCGTGCTCCGCAAAGGGAGAGGCCACAACAATGAGACGCCCGCATACCACACACACACAAAAAAAAGCTTTGTTAATTATTAACCATTATGTAAATGTAGGAGTTTGTTTCATATTTTATTGCTATTAGACACTACCTAGCTGTGAAACTTCTTTTAATGATTAGGCAATAGAAATTTTAAATTACATTTAGTTTATTACAAACGCTTATTGCAAGAAATGTGGGAAGGCATAAGGCTAATAAATTTAATATACAAAGAACTCTCTGCAAATTGCCAAAAACAATTCCAACAAATGAAGACAATTTATAAAGGAGGAAATGCAAATGGCTGTTAAACATATGAAAAGATATTCAATACCACTAGTAAACAAAATAGTGAAAATCATAGCAATGATATAATCCCTTTCACTCTTTAAAATGACAACAGTTATAAAGATTAAGAACGTTGAGCGATACAGTATGTAGTGAAACAGGTAGCCTTATGAATTACTGGTAGAAGATTAAATTACTACCACATATTAGACTGGACTAAGTTGGACAAAGGGAAGATTATTTTTCTTTCTTTTCCTTTTGCTTTTTGGAAAAGTAATATAGTCACATGATTGACATAATTCAAAATTCACAAGATACAAAGGATAGATAGTGAAAAGTTTGCCTCACACTATTTTTCCCTTGTCACCCTCCCAGTTCCTCCTTCTGAAGGCAACTAATGCCATCATTGCTTTTTAAAATTTTTTAGAGACGTATGTATATGCACATGTATGTACGTATGCCTCTAAAAAAGGCATATGGAGGCATATGTGTGTATACGTGCATATGTATTTATTTTCATGTTATATAGTCATGTATATAACAAATTAACTCCTTTTCTTATACCTGTGGTAGCTTACTGCATATATTGTCTACTATATATATATATTATATATATATATATATATATATTTTAACCTATCACCATCATTCTTTTTTTGGTGGTGCTGTGGGGATGGCTGCATATTACAATGTGTGAAAGTACCATAATTTTTCTGTCATTGTTTTTTGTGACTATTTGGGCTCTTTACAATCTGCTACTATTTTGAACAACATTGCACTGAATAAGCATACACGTATTTAATTTCAAAAAGAAAAAAAAAAGGAGAAAGGAAAATTTCACAACATTAGAAAAAAGACTGGGGACATAAACTCAGATAAATTTTAAAAAGCAAGAATTATAACTTTGCTCAATTTATATTAATGGATTTTAATACTTTAAAGATTGGTATATTGACTGTGTAAAATGCTGACTGGCTCAACATAATTTAGAAAAATCTAAACAGACAATTACCATAAGAATATTTAAGAATTGGGGCTTCCCTGGTGGCGCAGTGGTTGAGAGTCCGCCTGCCAGTGTAGGGAACACGGGTTCGTGCCCCGGTCCGGGAAGATACCACATGCTGCGGAGCGGTGGGGCCCGTGAGCCATGGCCACTGAGCCTGCGCATCTGCAGCCTGTGCTCCGCAACGGGAGAGGCCACGGCAGCGAGAGGCCCGCGTACAGCAAAAAAAAAAAAAAAAGAATATTTAAGAATTGGTATTTGAAAAATTCCTCACTACCTTCACTCACTACTTCAACTTTCAAATCTATCCTCTGACAAAATCAAAGAAACACACCCAAAAGATTTCATTAGTGAATGATTACAAGTTTTTCAATGAATGGATAATTCTGAATCTACTTAATCTATTCCAAGAAAGAGCAGAGAAAGCATTGCTCCCAAACTATTGTTGTGAAGTCAGCAGAATCGTAACTGCAAAACCTATATTTAAGAGTATGAATAAAGATACTGAGAGCAAAGTCATAGATATTAATCTGTGTGTTTATCTAGATATTACCTAGATAATAATCATATTCAAAAAGATTATAGGAAATTATCTAGATATTTATCATAGATATTACCTAGGTATTTATCATATTAAAAAATATTATACGACATTATGTGTAAATACTATGCATACAAGTAAATATACTAAAACACACCCAGGAGGTGTCTAACGTTCATGATAGTAGGCACCTACATGCAGGGAACTAAAAGAAAAAAAAAAAGGGCTATTTGCAATGTTTTATTTATTTATGTATTTATTTTTTAACATCTTTATTGGAGTATAATTGCTTTACAATTGTTTGTTAGTTTCTGCTTTATAACAAAGTGGATCAGCTATACATACACATAAAATCCCCATATCTCCTCCCTCTTGCATCTCCCTCCCACCCTCCCTATCCCACCCCTCTAGGTGGTCACAAAGCACTGAGCTGATCTTCCTGTGCTATGTGGCTGCTTCCCACTAGCTATCTATTTTATAAACAACTAGCTCAACTTCTAGATACAAAATCAGCAAAAAAAAGATATATGCACATATGGTCATAATAAGCACATTGCAAGAATAATCATAGCAGCTCATATTTAAAAATGAAAAAAAAAACAGGGGCTTCCCTGGTGGCGCAGTGGTTGGGAGTCTGCCTGCCGATGAGGGGGATGTGGATTTGTGACCCGGTCCGGGAGGGTCCCACATGCCGCGGAGCGGCTGGGCCCGTGGGCCGTGGCTGCTGGACCTGTGCGTCCGGAGCCTGTGCTCCGCGGCGGGAGAGGCCACGGCAGTGGAGGGCCCACATACCGCAAAAAAAAAAAAATTAAAAAAAAATAATAAAAAAATTAAAAAACAGGAGTGATGTCAGAAACATGGCAGAGTGAAAAACTACCTCTGTTCCTCCCCTTCAATCTACAACTACTAAAATATCCACAACTCAACAAAAGTGCCTCTGCCCAACAAAACAGGACACTGGAGAATTTGATACATCTGTACATCTAAAGGTTAGTGGGCTGGAATACAGAGGAGGCAGAATTGAGGAAACAGCTGAGATGGGGCCTGCAATCCCAGCCCTCTGACCTCAGTAGCAGAGCCCACAGCTTCAGAGAGCCCAGTAGCATCGAGCAGGGAAAGTAGCACACAGGGCTCTGGCCACATAGAGCTGCACTGTACCAGTGCCTGCAAATATAGGTGACTGGGCAGCAATAGCAGTGGGGCCTGGGACCTGTCCCTCTGGCTACTGAGGTTCCCACAATCCTGGTTCCCACCCCATCCCTCCATCCGCAGAGGTAGAGCCCAGAAAACTTAGAGCAATGGCATGGCTTCCCTCCCCCACAAACTCCCCTCTCTCCATGAGAGGGAGGATACAGGATCTGCTAAAACACAGAGCCTGTGTTTTAGCAGATCCTGGATGCAAGGAAAGAGCCCACCATCCTGGTGATAACAGTGGTTCTGACAGAAGGAAGACAGCAAGGACCCCCATGGCATAAGAAGCCACAATGAAGGCACAGAGCAACATCTCTTACAGAGAAGGTGGAGGTTGGAAAATGTCACTCAAATATAACCAGAGGCAGCTCAGGTAAAAGAAATCAAAAACTCTTGTGGTGGTACCAACTACTGGAAAACAGAAGAAAGGACTCAAACTCCTAACCTGTTATTTAATTTCCAATGTGCCAGCAGAGAAACAATTCATCAAGAAACATGAAAAATCTCAGTAACACTATACCACAAAAAGAAAATTACAGTTCTCCAGAAATCAAATGTAAAGTCATGGAATACAATCTAACTGAGGAAGAATTCAAAATAGCTGTCATGAAGAAACTCAGTGAGATATAAGAAAACTCAGAAAGGCAGTTTCATGAGTTCAGGAATAAAATTCATGAACAAAAGGTATACTTTACCAAAGAGATTGAAGTTCTAAAAAATAATCAGACAAATTCTGGAGCTAAGAACACAATACACAGGATGAAGAGTGCATTAGAAAGCATTGGAAACAGACCATATGGAAGAGAGAATTAGTGAGCTTGAAGATAGAAATCGAGAAATGAGAGAAATAATATATGAAAAAAACAAGGAAATACTGTGAGAATAATCCGACTCTTTTAGGGAGGGCAACATTAGGATAATGGGTATCCCAAAAGGAGAAGAGAGGGAGAAGGGAGCAGAGAGATTATTTAAAGAAATAATAGCTGTGAACTAACCAAATGTGGGAAGGAACTTGATATACGTATTCATGAAGCTAAGATAACACCTAATTACCTCAATGCAAAAAGACATTCTCTGACACCATAATATTAAAATTGTCAAAAGTCAATGACAAAGAATTTTAAAGGCAGCCAGGGATAAAAGGATGGTAACCTACAAAGGAACCCCCACTAGGCTATCAGCAGATTTCTCAGTAGAAACCCTACCAGCCAAGAGGAAGTGGAATGACATTCTCAAGATACTGAAAGATAAAAACTGTCACCCAAGAATACTCTTTCCAGCAAAGTTATCATTCAGATATGAAGGAGAAATAAAGACTTTCGCAGATAAATGAAAACTGAGGGAGTTCATCAACACTAAGTTCACCTTACAAGAAATGTTGAAAAGAACTCTTCTACCAGAAGGAAAATGGCAAAAATACACAAAACTTTGAGCAAGACAATCAATAAACAGAACCATAAAATTGCAATTCTTCAGAATAGGAAACACATTATTATAGTATAAAGGTTAAAGAGAGAAAAATAGAAAGCAGAAAAGTAACTATAGCTGTATCAGTTTGGTAATAAACTCATAACATAAAAAGGGATAATTTAAGACAACAAAAACTTAGAAGGGGAAGAGGAAAAGAATGGAACTTGTATAGGTAAATGAAGATAAGATGCTATTAACAGAAAAAAAAACCCTGTTTTATCTATGAGTTGCTTTATACAAACCTCAGAATAACAACAAAATATAAACATAGAGCAGAAGCACAAAATATAAAAAAGAGGAAACTGAGAAAAAGGTCATAGAAAACCACCAAACCAAAATGACAAACAGAAACACAAGGAAAAAGAAACAATGGAGATACAGAGCAACAAGAAAACGAAAGATAAAATGGCAGTACAAAGTCCTCATCTATCAATAGTCACCTTAAATGTAAGTGGATTAAATTCACCAATCAAAAGACTCAGAATAGCTAGATAGATGAAACAAACAAAACCCAACAATATGCTGCTTCCAAGAAACACATCATAATATTAGGGGACTTTAACACCCCACTTATATCAATGTATAGATCAGACAGAAAATAAACAAGGAAACAGTGACCTTAAATGAAACATTAGACCAGATAAACTTGATAGATTTGTAATGAACATTTGATCCAAAAGCAACAGAATACATTCTTCTCAAGTTCACATGGAACTTTCTTGAACGTAGACTATAAGCTAGGATATGAAATGTCTCACATTACATTACAGTGTTGTGTTAAATTCAAGAAGAGTGAAATCATATCAAGCATCTTTTCCAATCACAATGGAATGAAACTAGAAATCAACTACAAGAAGAAGACTGGAAAAATCACAAATATGTTGAGACTGAACAACATGCTACTGAACATGTTGGGCCAACAAAGAAGTCAAAGGAGAAATCAGAATTTACCTGAAGACAAATGAAAATGAAAATATGACATACCAAAATCTATGGTATACAGCAAAAGTGGTTCTAAGAGAGAAGTTTATAGTAATACAGGCCTACCTCCAGAAACAAGAAAAATCTCAAATATACAATCTAACCTTACACCTAAAAAAACTAGACAAAAAAGAACAAATGAAGCCCAGGGGTAGTAGAAGGAAGGAAATGATAAAAGTCAGAGCAGAAAGAAATACATAAAGAACTCATACAACTCAACAAAAAAGAAAAAAACAACCTTGTTAAAAAGGGGGCAGGAGGACTGAACAGACATTTTTCCAAGGAAGATGTACAGATGGCCAACAAGCAAATTAAATGATGTTTACCATCACTAATTATTAGGCATATGCAAATCAAAACCACACTGAGATATCACCTCACACCTGTCAGAATGGCTGTCATCAAAAAGGCAAGAAATAACAAGTGTTGGCAAGCATATGGACAACAGGGAACCCTCAGACACTGTTGGTGGGAATGTGAAGTGGTGCAACCACTTTTGGAAGACAGTATGGAGATTCCTCAAAAATTAAGAATAGCACTACCATGTGATCCAGCTATCCCACTTCTGGGTGTTTATCCAAAAATATAGAAATACTAATCCAAAAAGACACCTACACCTACACATTCATCACAGCATTATTCACAATAGCCAAGATATGGAGACAACCTAATTGTCCATCGACAGATGAAGGGATAAAGAAGATGTGGTACATATATACAATGGACATGAAGAAGATGTTATCTTGCCATTTGGGACAACATGGACAGACCTCGAGGATATTATGCTAAGTGAAATAAGTTAGACAATGAAAGACAAATACCATATGATTTTACTAATATGTGGAAAATAAAAAGCTAATAAACAAATAAAAACAAAATAAATGAACAAACCAAACCAAACGTGTAGATACAGAGAACAGAGAATTTGTTACCAAAGGGGAAGATGGGAAGGGCAAAATGGGTATAGAGGATCAACCGTGTTGTGATGGATGGAAAATAAATTTTTGGCAGTGAGCACATGGTAGGGTATACAGAAGGAGAAATACAACACTGTACACACGAAACTTATATAATGTTATAAAACAATGATACCTAAGGACATTAAACATAGAATGTAATATACAGCCAGATTTTCATTAATGTTCAGGATATATTTTAAAATAGTGTGCAATATATATGGTCTTTAAACGGTGCCACATAAATAACTAGTGGTATTGGGTTGTCCAAAAGGTTCATTCGTTTTTTTCCATAAGATGGTTGTCTTAACTTCTTAGTTGTCTTTAACTTCATTCGAAACAATTTTGTTAGATTGTATGTGACGGCTGTCATATCAGCGTGCATTTAAAAAAAGATATCAAAATTGGTAAATTTTTGTGTAGCCATTTTAATTTTGAAGATGGAAGAATAAAGCAACATTTTCAGCATATTATGCTTTATTATTTTAAGAAAGGTAAAACTGCAACCAAAACGCATTGTGCAGTGTATGGAGAAGGTGCTGTGACTGATCAAATGTGTCAAAAGTGGTTTGCGAAGTTTCGTGCTAGAGATTTCTTGCTGGAAGATGCTCCACAGTCAGGTAGACCAGTTTAAGTTGATAGCTATCAAATTGAGACATTAATTGAGAATGATCAATGTTATACCACATGGGAGATAGCCAACATACTCAAAATATCCAAATCAAGCATTGAAAATCATTTGCACCAGTTTGGTTATGTGAATGGCTTTCTTGTTTGGGTTCCACATAAGTTCAGAGAAGAAAACCTTGACTTTATTTCCGCATGCATTTCTCTACTTAAACGTAATGAAAACATTCCATTTTTAAAACAAATTGTGATGGGCAATAAAAAGTGGATACTGTACAATAATGTGTAATGGAAGAGATCGTGGAGTGAGTGAAATGAACCACCACCAACCACACCAAAGTCTGGCCTTCATCCAAAGAAGGTGATGTTGTGCATATGGTGGGATCGGAAGGGAGTCCTCTATTATGAGCTCCTTCTGGAAAACCAAACGATTCATTTCAACAAGTAGTGCTCCCAGTTAGACCAACTGAAAGCAGCACTCGATGAAAAGTGTCCAGAATTAGTCAACAGAAAATGTATAATCTTCCATCAAGATAACACAAGACTGCATGTTTCTTTGATGACCAGGCAAAAACTGTTACAGCTTGGCTGGGAAGTTCTGATTCCTCTGCCGTATTCACCAGACATTGCACCTTCTGATTTCTACTTATTTCGGTTTTTGCAAAATTCTCTTAATGGAAAAATTTCAATTTCCTGGGAGACTGTTAAAGGCACGTGGAACCGTTCCTCGCTCAAAAAGATAAAGAGTTTTGGGAAGACGGAATTATGAAGTTGCCTGAAAAATGGCAGAAGGTAGTGGAACAAAATGGTGAATATGTTGTTGAATAAAGTTCTTGGTGAAAGTGAAAAATGTGTCTTTTATTTTTACTTAAAAATCAAAGGCACTTTTTGGCCAACCCAATACTTTTATGGGCAAATCAGTAGCTGCCTAGGGCTAAAGAAATGGGGTGGGCATTGACCTAAGAAGTAATACAGAAGAGGAATATTTTTGGGGTGAGGTAAATATTCTGTTGGGTGTATACTTTGGCCAAATCACACTTTAGAGATGACAAACACTCCAGGTTTTTCTCATTATAAACAGTAAGAAAAACAAAGTGATGAAAATGGAAACTGTAGATTGAAAGAGACTTAATCTTATAATTATTTTTAACGATCAAGACTAATCTATATCTTCACTTCAGTCAAGAAAATACAAAGAGATCAGGTCATGGTAACTATAAAAGTCAGGATAGTGAGTAATTTTGGAGGAAGGTTGGAACTTGTGTTTGGGAGAGGGTACACTGTGAAACACTTCTGAAGTGGGCTGGTGAAGTTCTAGTTATTGACCTGGGTGCTTATTACAAAGGAATTCAACTTGTAATAATTATCAGGCTATACATTTGCTTATCTGTTTTTTAAATTATACAATAAAAATATTTTTCAAAAGAGGTTAAGAGCAATAGAGCAAATCAAAAGTTAAAAAATATACAAAAACTGAAAACAAAAAATAGAGGCAAAGATAAGTTTAAAAAAAAAATCTGATTCTTTGGAATGATTAATAATAAAGACAAGTTACAGATTAATCTAGTAAGATTAATAAGAAAAAATGCAAAAGAAAACAGAACTTGATAAAGGACATTATCCAAACATAAAAAGTTTAAAAAATTATATAATATTAGAAACAAATGTATTAATATTTTCAACACAAAATTAAAATTACTGACAAAATTAAAATATCAAAAAGACACAAGAATAGAGAACTTGTATAGCTAAATACCACACAGATAATTTTACAGTAAGTTGCACCAAACTTTTTGGAGGTAATTTATTCCGATCTTATATAAGTTAGGCTGAAGGATTTTTAAAAAGTATCATCAACCCTTCTCATTATGTAAGACTGGTGAAATATTGCCTCCAAAGCAAGAACAAGCAGGCTGGTCATGTCTCTTCCACCCCAGTAAAAGTGAGCTCATTGTAAGGTTTTTTTTTTTTTTACGTTTTTTTGTTTTGTTTTGTTTTTTGCGGTACTTTGGCCTCTCATTGTTGTGGCCTCTCCCGCCATGGAGCACAGGCTCTGGACGCGCAGGCCCAGCGGCCACGGCTCACTGGCCCAGCCGCTCCGCGGCATGTAGGATCCTCCCGGACCGGGGCACGAATTCGTGCCCCCTGCATTGGCAGGCGGACCCTCAACCACTGCACCACCAGGGAAGCCCTGTTTTGTTTTGTTTTTTTTAACATATACAGATTGGTTGGGACCTGCTTGGAACAATGTTATTATTTTAAAAACATAATATCTAGAGAGAAACTACTACCAGCTATGACTTGGAGAGTTATATCCTAAACTCCGGAGAGAAAGTGACAGGAAGAAGAGAAAAAAGGTAACATGTATTCAGAGTCAAATATGTACGGGGAATTTTATATACATTATTGCATTCTCCCATTTCCATAATTTTTATCATCAATGATAATGTTACTAACCCATTTTACAGGGAGGAAGCTGAGGCTTAGAGAAGTTAAATATCCTACTTATTACTACATGGGTCATAAGTTTAATAGATGGAGCTTGAGCCTAGATATAATCTATTGTTTTCTTTTTAGCTCCTTATCCGGTTGATACTGTTATTAGGTTTGAAACCTGAAAGTGTCATTCATTCATGTGTTAAATGTATTAATCTAGCAAGAATTAATAAAGAACCCACTATTATAGCTGAGAATGGAATTTTCTACTTTAAAACAAACACTTCATTCAGTAAAAACAAGTACTTTTTTCAAAGACACAAGCATTGCCACTTTAAGGGCTTTTATGTGTGTCTAAAGGAGTAAAGCATCCCATTCCTAAGCAATCCATTAGTATTTGCGATTAATTAGCGTGAAGAATAATGAGGGGACTGAGACCAGAGTACCCTTGCCTTCACTGATTGCTTGAGTTTCTGGATTAATAAAATCCAATTATTTTCTTATGTAATTGGCACAAAGTTTATTTGTATCTCCTTTTTAATAAGTTTGCTAATGATATAAGAGCATAAACAAAACAACTTGTAAATGAATACCCAGTTCAATTAATTCCCCGGGCCTGACCAAATATCCCTGTCTACAAGTTAGTTCAGAATCCTTATTTATCTGTAAAACACACATCAAGTTAATGGCCTCTGTTTCCCTGACTTGTGTGTTAAAATGGGAGCAACAAAGCATTATAGCCTTTTAAATAGAAGTGAAAGATCATAGCACTCTGGAATTAGAGAAAGGTCAGTCAGAGGGAAATCCCTAGTGTTTCAGAAACTGAACTTTAACTAAGATAGTAGAATGGAGTAGTTTTCTTGAGGCTGATTTTTAAGATGTCTCTCAAGTGACTCTAATCGTGCCTTCTGGAATCCTATATGCCAAATCAGTCCCTGTTCCTGCTGTGCCTTGCCTGTCCTTGTTGTCAGATTTGCATACCCCCCAGTCCTGCCCCACTTAGATCCTGTTTTATGCAAACTCTAGACTCAAGTTTAACTCTTTTCAGACCACTTAGGGCTGTAGACTCTTCAAACATATGCCTGGAATCATTTGAGTTGGGGTGAGCCTTGGTCATCTCTATGCTCAGTAAGTTAGTTTTTCATCAGCCCATCATTATCTTTTCTCGGCTGCTCTTATTTGGCTTCTGTAGCTTTATCTCACTTAACCTCCATTTCCAATGTTTTAACAGAAATCCTTCCTTAACCCCAAGCCATTTGGTTGAGGCTTAAACAGAGTTATTAGTACCTTACAAGATGTCTGAGAACTGTAAGGAAGCATGCTAGAGATTATAGGCACTCTGAACCTATCAGAGTCTTAAAAATAGTGGGTGAATAATATACATTTGTTTATTTAAATTTAATGGATGAATAGGGTACAGTGGTAAAATTGTTTTTGACAACCATGACCTGCAGTCCCCCACATTAAGTTTAGCTGTCCACTTGATATCTCCACTTTAATAAACATCCACAACCAAGCTCCTGGTTATGACCAAAAACCTAACTATTTCCACAGTTTTCCAACTCTGGTAATGGTCACTTCTACATGGTAGTTGCTCAGATCAAAAATTTTGAAGGCAGATCTTCCACCCCCCTCCATCCTTCATCCAATCTGTCAGCCATCCCTGTCAATTTTCCCTTAAAATAAATCCAGATTTGGGCAATCTCTCACCACCATCACCACTCTAGCCCTGGTCCAAGCCTCCAACCCACCTTCCTACCTCATATAAATTATTGCAGTGGCCTCTCTACTTCTTCCTCTGCCTGTCTACAATTTATTCTTAATGAAACAGGCAGAATGAGGCTGTTAAAACTTACATCTGATTATGCCACAAAAGCTTTGATTTCCTTTGTTCTCACTCAGAGTAAAAGTCAAAGTCCTTACATTGGTTTATAAAATGTACACACGTTTTGTTTTTTTTTCCCCTATTCACCCTAATCTCATCTTCTAGTCACTCCTCTTTTTGAATAACTTGACTGGTTTTGTTTTGGGGTCTTTGCATTTGCTGCTTTCTTGATTTAGAATATTAACTGAAATTCTAATTTATCTGTATAGATAGTGCCCTTACTTCCTTTAGGTTTTTAGTCAAATGTCCCCTCTTCAATGTGTCTTTCTCTTACCATCCTATTTAAAATGTTATCCCCCGAAACTCCCCACTCCCTTTCTCTGCTTTATATTGTTTGCTACAGAATTTGTCACAATCTAATAAGTGCATTATATATTTTATATATATAATTTTTTTCTGTCTCCTTCTACTAAAATAATTAGCTCTGAGAGTCCAGGGATTTTTGCATTTTATTTCCATCTATATCCCCTGCACTTACATAGTTTCTGCCACATATTAGTTGTTCAGTAATTATCTGTGAAGTGAGTGACTGGATATGACCGTGGTGGACAGGATTACGTTTCAGTTCTTCACATTCTTCCTGGATTAGACATCCATACCTTTCCCGCTGTAACTTTGTAGTGCTCTCCCACTTTAGGGGTGATGTAAGGGGGCTTCCCATTCCTTAACTAAGAGCTTTTCCATGTAATTTCCTTTTTAAAGCTGTTGAACAATCATGCAGGCATCTCCTGCACCTGTCACCACATGAGAACATTCCCCAGGCTAGCCAGCTAAACCCGACCAAGATCAAAAGAGCTGCCCAGGGCTTCCCTGGTGGCGCAGTGGTTGAGAGTCCGCCTGCCGATGCAGGGGACACGGGATCATGCCCCAGTCCAGGAAGATCGCACATGCCATGGAGCGGCTGGTCCCGTGAGCCATGGCCACTGAGCCTGCGCGTCTGGAGCCTGTGCTCTGCAACGGGATAGGCCACAACAGTGAGAGGCCCGCGTACCGCAAAAAAAAAAAAAAAGAGCTGCCCAGCTGAGCCCAGCATACATCAACTACCCCTAGGAGACCCCTAGATACGAAGCTAAATAAATGCATATTGTTTAAAACAATAAGCCACTGGGTTTAGAGGTATTTGTTACACATTAATAGTAACAACTTAAACAATGGGCCATAGAACAAATTTTCTCAAACTCCAACAATGATACAGTGCCTTCCCAATGAATTAACATGCTATATGAAATGAAGCCATAAAAATTAAATAATATTTTATATTTTTACATGGTTACTGGGAAGCTCAAACTATGTTGTCTACTCACTAGCAATTTATTTTACACCAATTTCAGAATATAATCACTCTCTTCTCCCGTATGCTGTTAATTTTTACTTGGTTCTTATTTTAAATCTTTTTAAAATTGTATTTTTCCCATTTTACATTAATCCATTTCAAATTTTTTTTACAAATAAGAGTTGTGTGAATTAAAAATAATAGCAATTATTATAATAGCATACTCAGTAGAATTTATATGTTGATGCTGCAACATAAGGCTTATTAATCTTTAATCAGTCTTCTGGAGTCCACATTCTAGTTTATATAATATTAAGAGGGTACATTCTATCATCTATTTTCTGTGTCTTAATAGCTTAGTATCGAGCTGAGCAGTAAAAGGCATAGGACCTCTGAAATGACACTAAATATTTTACATACACTTAAATCATTAATTTTCCAACTGGCTTCTATATCATGGTTGTTAAATTAGTTCCTATAATGATTAATATAATAAAACATATTGTCACCTCCTGAACAATAAATTCTGACATGAATAATAAATTATAACAGAAAGGTCTAAATCACTTTAAGTCCTGTTCTTTTATCTAAAATGAGTTGCAAATTTTCTCAGAAACACTAGTTTAAAATAATAGGCAGGCCCGACTGCGGGCCCCGGGTGCAGAGACGGCTCCCTCCCCTGGCACAGCAGAACCAGTGCCCTCGGTAGGGACGGGGTGAACCTGCCAGGAACGAGCCGGGGCCCAACGGGGACGCACCTGGCCCTCAGTAGGAAAGGCCGCAGTCTCCCCCAAGGCCCCTGGAAAGCTGTTCCCCGAGCGGGAGAGTGTGTTCCAGCCTCCGCGCCCTCGCTCCAGACATGCCGGGAGGCACAGCGAGGCTGCTCTTTCCCAGCACAGATGGAAACGCCCCCCTGGCCCTGCAGCCTGGGATGTGGAGGTGGGGCGGGCCCAGCAGGTCCACCGACTAGGAAAGCCGGAGAGGACTCTTCTCTCAAAACCATGCTGCTGATTAAAATGAAAACGTCTAAGGTCAAAAATAAATAAATAAATAATTAGAATTAAAAAAAATAAATGAATAAAATAATAGGCAGTCAAATATTTCTAAAATGTTATATTAGCCTTTAATCTTTCACCTCCTAGACCCACCTCCTAGAGAAATGGAAATAAAAACAAAAATAAACAAATGGGACCTAATGAAACTTAAAAGCTTTTGCACAGCAAAGGAAACCATAAACAAGACCAAAAGACAACCCTCAGAATGGGAGAAAATATTTGCAAATGAAGCAATATATACAATGGAAAATTACTCAGCCATAAAAAGAAACGAAATTGAGCTGTTTGTAATGAGGTGCATAGACCTAGAGTCTGTCATACAGACAGAGAGGCCGCGATAGTGAGAGGCCCGCGCACCGCGATGAAGAGTGGCCACTGCTTGCCGCAACTAGAGAAAGCCCTCACACAGAAACGAAGACCCAACACAGCCATAAATAAATAAATAAACAAAAGTTTTTTAAAAAAAATAGTGAATTGAGTAATAACTTATTATGTTGATTTTTTTCAATTTAGTAATAGAAGTTATTTATTTATTAAAGGATTTTTGAAATTAAATTTACTGTACTTGAGCTTAACATTTTGAATTCAATTAAAGAGGGTTTTTTTGTTTTTTGTTTTTTTAAATCTTTATTGGAGTATAATTGGTTTACAATGGTGTGTTAGTTTCTGCTTTATAACAAAGTGAATCAGTTATACATATACATACGTTCCCATATCTCTTCCCTCTTGCGTCTCCCTCCCTCCCACCCTCCCTATCGCCACCCCTCCAGGTGGTCACAAAGCACCGAGCTGATCTCCCTGTGCTATGTGGCTGCTTCCCACTAGATATCTACCTTATGTTTGGTAGTGTTTATATGTCCATGCCTCTCTCTCACTTTGTCACAGCTTACCCTTGCCCCTCCCCATGTCCTCACGTCCATTCTCTAGTAGGTCTGTGTCTTTATTCCTGTCTTACTCCTAGTTCTTCATGACATTTTTTTTCCTTAAATTCCATATATATGTGTTAGCATACAGTATTTATGTTTCTCTTTCTGACTTACTTCACTCTGTATGACAGACTCTAGGTCTATGCACCTCATTACAAATAGCTCAATTTCATTTCTTTTTATGGCTGAGTAATATTCCATTGTATATATGTGCCACATCTTCTTTATCCATTCATCTGATGATGGACACTTAGGTTGTTTCCATCTCCGGGGTATTGTAAATAGAGCTGCAATGAACATTTTGGTACATGACTCTTATTGAATTACGGTTTTCTCAGGGTATATGCCCAGTAGTGGGATTGCTGGGTCATATGGTAGTTCTATTTGTAGTTTTTTTAAGGAACCTCCATACTGTTCTCCATAGTGGCTGTACCAATTCACATGGAAGCTAAACAATACACTACTTAATAACGAAGTGATCACTGAGGAAATCAAAGAGGAAATCAAAAACTACCTAGAAACAAAGGACAATGGAGACACAACGACCCAAAATCTATGGGATGCAGCAAAAGCAGTTCTAAGAGGGAAGTTTATAGCAATACAATCCTACCTTAAGAAACAGGAAACATCTCGATCAAACAACCTAACCTTGCACCTAAAGCAATTAGAGAAAGAACAACAAAAAAAACCCAAAGTTAGCAGAAGGAAAGAAATCATAAAGATCAGATCAGAAATAAATGTAAAAGAAATGAAGGAAACGATAGCAAAGATCAATAAAACTAAAAGCTGGTTCTTTGAGAAGATAAACAAAATTGATAAACCATTAGCCAGACTCATCAAGAAAAAAAGGGAGAAGACTCAAATCAATAGAATTAGAAATGAAAAAGGAGAAGTAACAACTGACACTGCAGAATTACAATTAAAGGGTTTTAAAATGAAAGTAAAGTGTAAAATTCACTTTGTTTCTAAAGCTTGATCATGTTTAGTCAGATTATTTCAATTTATACTGATTCATTTTCAGCACAGAGATTAAATTTACTTGAAAATGTGCTAGTAGAAATGAGGCTGATATGGTCAGAGCTAAGGAACTGAACTGGAAATTGAATTAACAACCAAGTTATGGTGGCCAGACATACAACTAGATATATAAATGAAGCAAGTGAATCTGTCCTGTTTTCAAACTGGTAGGAAAGAAATGACTGCAGAGGATTCGAAGTAGCAGTAATACTACAACTTTGAAAGACTCTCTTTGTGATTCCAAGTGAGTTCTCTTTGTCTCAGGATCTCAACGAATGGTCCATGATCTAAAATGTGTTCCATAGAATTTTACTGTTCTGCACCAGTTTCCAGGGTTTATGGAAGAAAAATCCCAGTGGACAACTGGGATCAAAAAGGGAAAACAAGATCTTATGAGATACAGAAGCCCAATTAGACGGAAAAGAAAGAGCATTATGGTAGGGAGGAGACAGATTGTGATAGAATTGACAGGAGTTGGCCCATGTCCTTCATCACTGTTTCTTTTTAATTGTTTTGTCAGTGAATATTTAATGAACATCATTACTGTGCTCAGTTCTACAAAGTTGCATAACTGGTCCACTCCAAGTGTGCATCTGTTAGAGGAAGACAAATAGAATGTAATATACACTGATTCTTGATATCAGCAGTACTAATAGTATTAGATCCCTTCCATGGTGAAGTGGAAACTCCTAAAGGTCTTTTTATATCCATAGCCAAGATATGCTTAGGAACTGGTTAGAACAGAGTTAATCTAGTAATGGTCTTATTTACTAGCATGCGTAAATTGCTAAATGCTCTAACCTTGTATTATCTTGTTTATAAAATGGGTAACAGCATTAAGTATATCACTGAGCTACTGGTGACACTGAGTAACACTGTGCATTGAGAGGGATTAGCAGAGTGCATGGAAAATTGTAATTGGGCAATATTTATTAGGATTACTATTTAATGAGAATTACTAGTATAGTTAGGTACAATTGAACAAAGCTAAGGAAAGAGGAGTTAGTGTGCAATAGAAAATATTGTACATAAGCTATACACAAAATCTGGAAGGTAAGAGGTAAAAGCTCAAGAGTTTACTGTAATTCACGTGAATCTCTTTAATGCTGAAATGCAAAACTAATATTCTTCATAACCTGATCACAAAAACATCAATAAGCACTTTACCATGGATTTGCATCCTTTATATCTTTATTTAACTCTCTATTGCATGAACTATGCAAGTTACCCCAACCTCTTTTCTCTCATGAATAAATTCATTCCCTATTTAACTTTCCTTCACGTGACACAGCATACTACATTTTGGAAATATGAGGTTCCAGAAGTGTCACACTAATATAGAGCTCTAATGCTTTCTGATCACTCAAAACCTGTGGTTAAAAAAAATAATAATCCTAAATAAAGATGGACTGGTAGGATGCTAGAAGATATTGCTGCTGCTAAGTTTAATAAAATATGATTGACATGCTTAGATTTATCATGGGAAGGATCACATTTTTATAATAATCCAAAATGACACAGAGCAAAATTTGCTGCCAGTGGGTGGAATGAGAAACACAGTGCTCTGTGTTCTGTGGCAGAACGTTAACAACCAAGCGTTGGAATAGACGATGCTTGTTTATTACAGATGCCTCACGCTTTCCTTCCTGAGTAAATCTTCAAGGACCTGCCCCTGTTATCTAACCACCTTCACACACTGCTTTGCACCCTGCTCTCTCCCCGACTCAGGCTGTTACAGCATTTGCTAGGAGGACATTTTTTTCTTATGCCTAAAACCTTTCAATTCAACAAGCTGATTTTCAGAAAGATTACAGGTTGAAATTCCCCAAGATTGGAAAACATCTTAATAGAAGTTAGTTCCGAGTGGAGAGGCAATGTTTTCTCATTCCCCTTTTTAGTGTTCATGCTTACCTAAGCCTTATTCTCTGTTTAAATCCTCATTCCCTAAGGAAATGGGAATTTAAGAGGAAAAAAGTGAAGCCTTTCTAACTACATACACTTTACTTGCACTTTACCCCTTTAACTAGTACAAACAGATCATCCTCCCATCCTTCTCTTATGATATTGGAAATCTGAAAAACCATTGTATTAATTTTCACCTTATTATTTGGAGAACTAAATTTGCTAAACTTTGTTGTTGTACTGAGAAATGTTATTGTATTTGCTGCCATTAAACACAAAGAAATGGTTTTTAAGTGTAGGAAACATTTCAAGAAGTAGATACATCGTCTGCTCAATTGTATTAATAATTAGAGGTGATTAATAGAATTAATGTATTAAATCCTTAAGAACATAGACTCTAAGGACATATACATGATTTATTAGCCGTATGAACTTGAGCAAGTGACTTAATATTTCTGATCCTTGTTTTCTTCTCTTCAAAAGACATTGATAATGAATAAAAAATTTGAGTAGACAGTTCCCCAAATAAGAATAAGATGTACAAATGGTCAATAAGCACATGAAAATATGCTTGATTTCATTAGTCATCAGAGAAATGCAAATAAAATTCCCAATGAGATACTACTTAATATCCATTAGGACAACTTTAATCAAAAACATAATAGCAAGTTTTGGTGAGGATGTGGAAAAATTGGTACTTTTACATACTGCCGGTGGGAATGTGAAATGTGAAATGTGAATGTGAATGAGGCAGCCACTTTAGAAAACAGTGTGGATGTTCCTCAAAAGCTTAAACAGAGAATCATTGTACAACTCAGTAATTCTACTCCTAGGTATATACCCAAGAGAAATGAGACATATGTCCATACAAAAACTTGTAGACTGGTGTTCATAGAAGCATTATTTATTACAACCCAAAAGTGGAAACAACCTATATTGCCATCAACTGATGAATAGATAGATAAAGTGTGGTATATCCATACAATGGAATATCATTAAGTAATAAAAATAAATGAAGTACCGATACATGCTACAGCATGGATGAACCTTGAAAATGTGCAAATGAAGTAAGCCAGTCATAAAAGACCACATATTGCATGATTCCATTTATGTGAAATGTTCAAAATAGGCTGAACTGTAGAGACAGAGTAGATTAGTGGTGGCCTAGGGCTGGAGGGTGGGAGTGGAGTTATAAAAGAAAAGAAAAAGAATGAATGCTAAAAGGTATGGGGTTTGGGGGGGAGGAAAGATGATAAAAATGTTCTTAAGTTCCTTATGTTGATGCTTGCACAACTCTATGACTATACTGAAAACCATTGAATTATACACTTTAAATAATGAATTATATGGTAAATGAATTATGTCTCAATAAAGATGTCATTTAAAAAGACATTCATAATCTTAACTAGCCCAATTTTTTGTGTGTGTGTGTGTAGGTAAACAAGGGCATATAAGATGCAGTACCATGTCTAATAAATATATAACAAACGATACAGTATTTTTCACTTATTTACTAACTTTCCAGGGTAAAGCAAATTGACCAAGATAATTTACAGATAGTAAGAGATGAATCAAAGTTTATATTTACTTCTGTTAGATTCACTTCAGATTTTCCAATCTTAATCTGAAAAATTGATGAGTGAAGCTCCATGTATGTTTCAATTATAAAAATTTTACCATGAGAGATGTTAAAACAGATATAACTATACGCCCAACTTGCCCATTAAAAGAAAAGTATTTGCACATCACCTTTGAACACTAACTTGAAAATCTTTATCTTCTTAGATTACAAAAAGCGCAAAACTTGTTATAAAAGCACACCTACATTCTAAATGAATGTCTAGAACACTATATGAATCTTTTCCATTGAAATTATCAGCCACAGGCCATCAGTTTCCCTGTGACTTTGCTTTTAATATATTTGACCTGATATCTTTTCCTTTTTACATAAATTGAGATATACAAACACACGTATTTTCACCTTTAATATTTTTGTTAATTTCCTTAGAATATATCTTAACTCTCTGTGTTTTAAATCCTCTTCGACAAAAGTAGAGGGGGTTAATGAATCCGTTCTACTAATCTTTCATATTTGTTGGAGATAGATAAAGCTGATTCAGATGGCATATGTGAAGGTATTAAACAGAAATCTAAAGCAATATGTTTGGATTGCTATGATTTATAATTCGTGTTTTCTTTTTTTTTCCAGTTCACTTTGTTTAACTGCCCAAAATGTTATGGTGTAAAATGTTGAAATAATGCATCTTAAGCGTCCACTGATAACTCTTTTTTAAACAGCAAGATATCCTACTGTTCAAAAACAAATTCACCACACACAACAGCACAAAACAACCTGTGTTAACACTAAACTCATACACACACACACACACAGTTCTACATATAATTCATTCATTTGTGTATGTATAATTCAGAGTTAAGGCAATAAGAAATCTAACCAATTTGACAATAGCCCAATAACTAAGAATTACTAAGAAGCTTATGTTTTCCCTACAGTTTACTAAGAATTCAGTCCACATTTTATAAAGATGGAAGTTATGTACTTTTTGGTGTTTTAAACATATCTTTTCAATTCCACAAAATACCCTACTGGGGTCTCAAAACTCTCAGTATTTGGCCGAGCATATATAAGTTATATAGAACAAGAGACTTTTTCTTCAACCCCTGACATTCTTCTAGATAACTTCACAGTAGTAAGTCCTATCACATCCAGGATGTTCTTCCTATCTGAATATCTTAAAGACCTAGTGTCCAGGTGGCTTAACAAGTGAAAAAGCACTTTTGGAGGAGACGGAAAACCTGAGTTCAAGTACCATTTTTGTTCTAGACTTGTTTCAAAATCACTGTTTTCTCCTCTATATTATGGGGCTATGATGCCTTCCTCAAAAGGCTGTTTTGTGGTTGGAGTGAGATGAGATTTATGAAAGAGCTCTACAAACGTAATGAGTTACAATTATCATTTTCGTTAAGACAGTGTTAGGCAAAGAGGAGTGGAAATAGCATAACAGATTAGCTTTTGAAAGGGACTCAGCACCCATGCAGTCTGCACTTATTTTCTTCTTTTTATTTTCAGAGTCAAGACACACTAATATTTCCTCTAATTGCTACATATGTGGTATCATTTTCTTCCGAAATACCCTGAAAAATTAGCTTTTTACCATGAATTTTTGTAAACAATTTTTAAAATTGTTTTTTTAGTCTTCATTGAGTGACATTGGTGAGTTTTGAAATTCTATAACGTAATGGAGGCCAAAATTATTAATACAAATGACCCTGCAAATCATGAACTAATTAATTAACTCCTCACATGCAGAGCCTATGTCTAATTTTGCTATGGTGTTACACAGTGGCTAGGACACTGTACATTCAGTCAACACCATTCAGTAACAACTCAGATATAGATGGGAGTGTGCAAGAACACACATTTCAGTGAGCAAGCTTTTCTTCCTCTAAATCTGAAAGTAAAATCTAATCCTAGAATTAAAGAGAATGGAGTAATGGAAAGACCTTTAACTTAATTACTAGCAAAAAGTGTAACAACCATGAGGGAAAATTTAAATGAATATTAACTGTAAAAAATCACAATAATAATTTATTATGTAGTAAAAAGTAAAAACATGACAGTTATGTATAAGGAGGGGAGTATGTTTTTTGAGGTTCTTCTTTAGTATAGCAAGAGGGCAAAGTGACTGATTATGCTTTGCTAAAGGGCTGTGCACGTTACAATTTCTCAGATAACCAGCAGGTATAGAGTAAATACATTCTAAATTGTGGGTAGGGAGAAAATGAATGTTAAAAATGTTTAATCAACAAAAAGGAAGGCAAAAAGGAGAGAAAAAATGTTTAGAAAAAGCACAATACATGATAATTATCAAAAATATATGAGAAATCATATTAACTGTAAACAGATTACGTTCTCTGATTAAAGTACAAAGATTATCACAAAGCAAAATCCAACAATATGCTGTTTTCAAGAGATACGAGATAAAACACGCACGCACACACACACACACACACATATTTTTAGGTGAAATGAAGTTACAACTTAACCCAGAAAATGATAAAATAATATTTGAATTGTTTTATTAGTGTCAGATAAAAAATATTTATAGAATAGAACCTTATTATAAATAAAAAGGGTCACTTTATGATGATAAAGAGATTAAATTCGCCAAGTATATATTACAATTTAAAAATGCATATCCATCGGGTGATACATTCTCTGATTATTTTAAAATAAAATAACAAAATATATTTTTATATTGACAAAATATGTCCATAATGAGATATTTTTCATGTTTCTCTCTATAACTGACAGAACAAGAAATTAATATAATTATAAATATATAATTGACAAAGAACAACAAGAAACCCAGGAAAAATATAGATTTCAGTAGCATAACTAACAAATAACTGTACACAGCCAGACACACACACACTCACACACTGCATCCAACAGCTATAGACATTAGGCTGTTATTAAGATTATAAGATAATAGAAATAGATATGGAATACTTAGGTTTTTAGAAAATAATTTGCATAAAATAAATGCTATCTATTATTGTTATTATGGTTCTGAAACACTTCTATAAACTGTTCCCTACCTACTTCTCTAAACTTTTCTCTTGCCAATTCATCTCAGTTTAAATACTCATGCAGATTTTTATAAAGTTTATAGTTCCCTGCAATCACATTTAATTTCATGTTCCTCTGACTTTGTCCTTTCAGATCCCTTTGCCTGAAATTTTCTAGATTATTCCTACTCTTGTGCATACTGTATTGTGATTGAACTTTATGGAAATAGCCCCCCCCTTTTTTTTAATGAGCATGCTCTATGCCACTGCAAGTGACCTGATAGAAATGTTCTTCCAATACCGAATTTACCTGATAACGCCTACTCTGCTTAAATTGTAATAGTTCCTAAAATCGTCACCCACTTGAATAAAACAACTAACTTTTAAAAAATTTTCCCTTATCCCTGTGTTGAATTTCTATCCTTAGTACTCACTCTGCTCCCAAATTTAGAAGCCTTTGCTAATTCACACACACACACAATTTCTATTGCCTAGATTCTTCCTTCCCCTCATATCCAAGCTGAGCCTTCTCTTTTAACCTATGATTAGTTTAATCATATATTAATAATTTACCCTTCTATCTTTCCTCCTACAGCTCAGCAAGTTAGCTTCCTTCCAGGGTGCTAACAACTCCACAAATTATGCCTCCCACTGAAGTTAGGTCTGATTATTTGGAAGACTGACCAAACTAAATACATTCTGCCTTTTCATAAACATAGTGAAGAATCCAGGTACAGTTTCTTGCCAAATATGTGAAACTGTGTTTAGTGTATATTTACAACATGAATAAATTATATGACTTAGGTTGTAAATTCATGGAAAAAATAACAAAATCAACCATGCTTTAAATATGCCTTTAAACCTTATCTGCTATACATTAAATCATTCATTAATGTTGATGGATCTTTTGTGCTTTTTATTTAATCATGGCCTCTGTCTTCTTTCTTCTCTTTTCTCAAGAAAGGATAATGTGGTACTTCCTAGTCTCTGCTGCTTATATTATTATTACACTACTTACCTTATACTCTTGTTATGCATTATTTTAATTCTATAATTTTAAGACAAAATGTAGGTGAAATTGGAGAAGGAGAAATTTCCATGAGTTTTAAAGGTATTACAAAGGCATCTCTGAGCCTGTAAGATAAAAGAAACAGATTCATTTTGATCCATGGATGATAATTACTTCTCTTCAGTTTAAGAGTATTAAAATACTTGGGAACATTTTATTATTATCCTTAAGTAGGAAATTGTACTTTTTGAAATGCCAGATTTTAAATATTTAATTTAGGAATAATGCCAGCTCCTATGTTTCTGTTAACATTAGGACAGAGAAAATCAATAGCTCCTAACAGGGTGATATGTCACATGAGAAAGATTATCTTTACTGTGAAACTGTGCCAATGTATTAACTATTTTTTATTATTATTCTGGATCAACACCATAATTAAGTTCATAAACCTATGACAGTTGGTATGGTTTAAATTTAGTTTCCCTCAGAGGTAAGTTTGGAGAACTAAATATTGAACTGACTTCGCTAACATACCATATGAAACATCAATGGCTCCACTTATTCATGTATTCACTCTTAAACCCCTCTTTGCCTTGACTTCTGCATCATAGTAAAGATTAACTATACCCACCCACTTGCTCAAACCAAAACCCAGGGGACATCGTTAATTTTTCACTTTCCTTCACACACCACATTTAATCCACTAGTAAGTTGCTGTTTCTACCTCCTAGTACTTACTGTATTTCATAGTTCCTTTCTGTGTTCAAGGCTACAAGTTTAACACAGGTTCCTATCATCTCCCACCCTATTACAACAGAGTCTCGGCTGCTCTCAACGAGCCTCTCTTACCCTCATGTAATAATTACCTTTGTAAATAAATAAGTCACCAAATGCTTCCACCTACTATCCTCTAATGGCTTCTTAATGCACTTAAAATATAATTAAAAACTCCTTATCAAAGCCAACCAAGGACTGAATATGACATGAGTCTTGCCCATCCATTTGACCTCATTCTGTCAACCTCTTATCAGCAACAATCAGGCCAGTCACACTGGTGTACTTTCTGTTTCTTGAACATGTACAGCTCATTATCATTTTTTCCCTTTCTGTTCCCTCTAAAGAGAATGCTTTTCTCCCAGATATTCTCTTTGCTGGTTCCTTCTCAAATGTTAACACTTCAGAGAATTCTTTTCTGTTACTTCATCTATAGTCACCTCCCAACAGCCACAGGGCAGTCAATTTCTTTACTATATCACCTTGTTTCACTTCATACAATTATATGTGAGTATCTGAAATTATTATCCTCCTTGTTCATTGTCAACATCTCCTCCACTAGAAATCTTGCTTGTTTCATGCACCATTTTGTTAGGAAGGTTAGGATAATGTCTTGCATTATGACAGAAGAACATCAAACACCTCTTTCATGAATGAAGTCTAATATTTTTTATAAAATTTAAAATTTAACTTGATCTTTTAAGAAAGTATAGATACTACATGAAAAACTATGATTCTGAAAAATTCTGAAAATCTGAAATCTCAGTTTATACATCCCAAAATGAAAATCTGTAAAACATTTGACTTTCTCAGGAGTAATAGACACTGAGACATGACTGCTGCCTTGAATCTTTGATTCCAGTTTTGCTATTTGGTGAACAAAATCATCATACAACGCAGAGCATATCACTTTACTAGATCTGAATACTGTTAATAAACTCAAAACCTCTGAAAAGTGGCAGAGAGCCTAATTATGTAGGACATGGGGAAAACAGATGCTCCCTCCCATACAATGGATTGCATAAACTGTCACAATTCATTGCAGCTGAGAGCACCTGAATGACAAGACTTGGCTCTTTTGGAAGCCTGGCACATGATGACAAACAGGATTGTAGGATGCCTCTCGTAGTGTTGTAATATGAGTGATTACAGTACAGAAGTTCTGGTTCCCAGTTGTTCCCACTACTTACACTGAGTTCTTATGACACTAGAATTGCTCAGTGTTGCAGAGGAACACCCCAAAATGCCAAAAGGGATCCTATATTTTCTAGCAAGTACTGTGAAAATAAAAAACCTGAGAGAGCACATAGAACAAAACTTACTTCACATGATCAAATGAACTTTAAAGAGACTCATCAGTTTTTTAAGCTCTATTGATGTATAATTAATACAAAAAACATTGCACACATTTAATGTACACGTCTTCATGAGTTTGGACATATATAAACACCCATGATACCATCACCGCAATCAAGGTACTAAACATATACATTACCTTCAAAACTTCTGTGTGTGTGTGTCTGTGTGTGTGGTGGCAAGAAAAATTAACATGAGATCTATCTTCTAAATATATGTTATTTTTTCCAGCTTTATAGAAATGTTGACATATAACATGTAAGTTTCAGTGTACAATGTGATGACTTGATGCATGTATATATTGCACGATTACCACAATAAGGCTATTTAAGACCTCCATTCCCTTACATAATTACCTTTTTTCGTAGTGATATATATTTAAGATTTACTGTCGTAATAAATTTCAAGTATGTAATACAGTACTATCTGTTATAGCCATTATGCTGTACTTTATAACCTGAAAACCTATTCATCTTATATCTGGAAGTTTGTACCCTTTGACCAATATCTCCTAATTTTCCTCATCCTTAGCCTCTGGCAACTGCCACTCTAGTCTCTATTTCTATGAGCTCAGTTGTTTAGATTGCATGTGTGAGTAAGAACATACTTATTTACTTATATACTCATGTAGTTTTATATATATATATATATATATATACACACACACATATATATACATATATATATATACACACACATATAGTAGTTGTCTTTCTCTGTCTGAATTATTTCACTTACTAGAATATCCGCAAGGTCTATCCATGTTGTTTCAAAAAGCTTCTTTTTTATGACTGAATAAAATTCATAAAATGTATATAATACATATGTAACATTCATATACGTACACATACATACACACATATATACACACACATACATACATATATATACATTTTCTTTATAAACTTGTCCTTTCATGGACTTAGGTTGTTTCCACACCTTGGCTATTGTAAATAATGCTGCAGTAAATATGTAAGTCCAGGGAGCTCTTCAGAATAGTGATTTAATTTCCTCTGGATATATACCCAGAAGTGGGATTGCTGGATCATATTGTGGTTCTATTTTTTATTTTGTTGAAGAATGTCCATACTGTTTTCCATAGTGGCTATACTAATTTGCATTCCCACCAACATTGTGCAAGTCTCTAAACATATTTTAAAGAGTACCATGCTGTATTGTTAACCATAGGTATTATGTGGAATAGCAAATCCCTAGAATTGAATCATCTTGCATAACTGAAATGTTATGTACACTGAGCAATAATTGCCCATTTCCCCCTCTCCCTAGCCCCTTGCCACCACCATTCTATTCTCTGCTTCTATGAGTTTGACTATTTTAGATTCCTCATATAAGTTCAATCATGATGTATTTTGTCCTTGTGTGACTAGCTTATTTAATTTAGTATAATGTAATTCCCTCTAAGACCATCCATGTTAACACAAATGGCAGGATTTTCTTTGTTTAAGGCATAATAATATCTTGTTGTATGTATATACTACAGTTTCTTTATCCATTCATCTGCTGGTAATATCTGTTTTGTTTCCATACCTTGGCTATTGTGAATATTGCTGCAGTGAACATGGAGGTGCAGATATCTCTTTGAGATGCTGATTTCAATTCTTTTGGGTATGCATCTAGAAGTGGGATTGCTGAATCACATGGTAGTTCTTATTTTAACTTTTTGAGTGACCTTTGTATTGTTTTCCATAGTGGCTACACCTTCTACATCCATTCTACGTTCCTATCAACAGTATATAGGGTTCGCTTTCTTTCACCATGTCAGTATTTGTTATCTGTCTTTTTTTTATAATAACATACTAACAGGTTCAAGGTGATATTTTATTGTGGTTTTGACTTGTGTTTTCATGATGCTTAGTGATGTTGAGCACCTTTTTATATACATGGTGTCCATTTGTAAATATTCTTTGAAGAACAGTCTATTCAAGTTCTTTGCCCATCAAATCAGTTTTGAATCAAGCCAGAACTAGCCTCAGTTATCCTCATTCCTCTCTTTATAATGTTCTCCTTTCTTATGTCAGACTTGATTTCTTTAAAAGAAACTTAATTTTTAAAATTTAGTCACAAAGTTCTGAAAATAGATTACATGATGCATAGATAATTGACTCATATATTACACCATTGCTATAATACAAAGACTCTAAAATGCCTTCTCATGTCTGAACATGCATTTAGTAAAATAAGCTAAACATAATGTAAACTCATAGAATATAAGTTCCATCATTGCTAATACATTAATTGTCACGACCAAAGATTCTTTTTTCTCTTTCTCCCTATCTGTCCACTCTTCCATCTTTGGTGGGAGTAGGTGTTTTCACAGCAAGATAAAATAAAAGAAGTTATATTTTTGTAAAAGCAATGGAAGTCCAGAGAAGAGATTAGATACTGGTGGTGGTGGTGGTGGTGGTGAAGAGTTAGGTATTAACCAGAAATTTGGGGTATTGATGAGAATTGGAGAGACAAGATGTAGGTCTAAAGAGTCATTCTGCTATGTGGGAGTCAAGGGAATGAGGGAGGAAAAGGGCATACCAGAGGGGATCATTTGCTTATCCCCCGGAGGCATGAGTAATGAGAGAATGGACAGTGTTATCTAGTGATCTCTACAACTGAAGAATAGTACCATTCGCATTTTTACAATTGGGAATTACAGAATGTAACTCAAACTGGCTTATGCAAAGAAAAATATAGTGATTCATTAAGTGAGACCAATCTAGAGTTAATCTAAGGTCAGAGAAGGTAAAGTCCAAGGCCATTGATAGCGTTTTCTCTACCTAGTTTCTTCATCTGCAAAATGGGAAAAATATCAGTATTTACCTCATAGGGTGGTTGTGAAAACTAAGTGACTTGGCATATGTAATGTACTAATAAAAATGCCTACCATGAAGTAAGTGTTAGCTATAATTCTTTTTTATTAACAAAGATATTTTTCAAAACCTATAGAATAGTTTTTGCATGTTCTGGTTTTCTTTCAGGAGGGGTTTTTCTAGTGAAAAAAAAAACATTTCAATTAAACTAACATATAAAGATTTTAGCACAATTAAAAAAGAACATTTTGAAGAAAATAAATTAATAAAATATTTAATAATTATGCCAACTTTGTGGGATAAGATTCTACTTCCTTGACCAAAATGTGAAAGAGAATTATAGCTCAACATTTTAATTTTTAAATCTGAAACACATTATTAAATCCATTTTAAATATGCTTCCCTGTTTTAATGTTCACGATCATTGGTATTTACAAATATGTGAGCCAAGAATGTGGATGAAGCAAATGGGCAGGACATATTTTCTACAACTCTTATGGGGTAACACCTTACATGTGTTCAACAACAACAACGACAAAATATACAAGCAATGTCAGGCAGGTGATAAAGCACATGCTCAAAGCACAAGCTTTAATACTCAGTCAGGTATAAGATCCCTTAACTTTCAGTCTTCCCTGCTCCAAAGATAACACCTGCCCTAATTTAATAGTCAGACTTCCCTCCTTCTTTTTCATTTTAAGTAGTCTCTCTCTTCCAGACCAAGTTGGACTCTCCATATGTACGTTGATTCCAATCCCCTCCCAGTCTCAAAACAACATCGTTGACCTTTTTTCTCTTTCCATTTGTCATGATCCTTTAAATTCTCCCTTTCCATGTGCCTTTTCATCTGCTAATCATGATAATAACCTTTCTTATATTAACAATGATTCCTTACCCTGCCTATATTGTGGCTATGTCATTTGTCTCTATATCTTGTCAAATCTAAATACCTCAAAAGATGGTTCACGCTCACTACCTCTTCAGCTTATGTTTTGTTCCTCTTTCCCTCACTGCAGCCTGACTTCCATGTCCTCCATCACATCAGCAAATGTACTCTGACTTTGGACAATTGGCCTAACATCTCCAACTTTAGTTTTGCCATTTGCAAAGCAAAATATCAGCACTTACTTTTTAAGGTTATTATGAAGATTTAATGAAATAACATAAATGAATTTTTATGTGCAATGCCTGGCATATAAGTAACACTCCAATAAATCTTTATAAATTAATAATGGTGATGTATTTACTGAATAAATTTAAAGTTATTCTTGTGAAATTTCACTAATATAATGTAAGTGGAAAACTATATATAGGAAATGGATAAGGCATGAAAGTGAGTATATTTTCAGAAAATAACTGTCTGCTTCATGGTGTTGGTAGTGGGGAGACCCTTTTATTTAGGTAGATTGACACTTTATGAATCTTTTTGAAGAGTGGCCAAGATGGCGGAGTAGAAGGACCCTAAGCTCACCTCCTCTCACGAGCACACCCAAATCACAATCTGCAGAAAAACTAACATTGAAAAAGTCTGAAACCTACCAGAAAAGATCTTCTACAACTAAAGACATAAAGGAGGAATCACATAAAGGAGACCTGTGGGAAGGGTGGACTTTTGGTATAATCAAATCCCATACCCTCTGGGTTGGCAGCCCACAACCTGGAGAATAATTGTGTTACAGAGCTTCTCCCACAGGAGTGACAGTTCTGAGCCCCATGTCAGGACCCCCAGCCCGGGGATCTGGCACCAGGAGGAGGAGCACCCAGAGCATTTAGCTTTGAAGTCCAGCGGGGCTTGATTGCAGGAACTTCACAGGATTGGGGGAAGTAGAGACTTCACTCTTAAAGGGCACACACAAAATCTCATGTGCACTGAAACCAAAGGCAAAAAGCAAAAGCAGTAATTTGATAGAAAACTGGACCAAACCTACCTGCTGGTCTTGGAGGGTTTCCTGGGGAGGTGGGAGTGGCAGACGTATCTGGGAGTATTCATCTGCATGAACTCTCCTGCAGGCTGACACCTTGCTTTGGTCATTAGCACCAAGACCTGGCTCCACCCAACAGCTTGTAGGCTCTAGTGTCAGGATGGTTCAGGCCAGACAACTAACTGGGTGGGAACACATCTCCAAGCATCAGCAGACAGGTTGCCTAAAGAATTCCTGAGCCCACAGCTGCCTCTAGACCCACCCTTTGACATGGCCCTACCCACCAGAGGACAAGCACTGGCCCCTCCCACCAAGAAGCTTCCACAAGCCTCTAGACTAGCCTCACCCTTGAGGGGGCAGACACCAGAAGCAAGAAAACTACAGTCCCGCAGGCTGCAGATGGTATCCACAAATGCAGGCCAGACACTACCCTGGGACCAGCTGGCCCTTGGCTCTTGGATGACGAGAGGGGAGTGCACTACTGGGATGCATATTACATCTCCTACAGAGGGCCACTTCTCCAGGGTCAAGAGACATAACTATATATAATATGGAAATATGTATTATTTCAGCATTATTATTTCACAGAATATGTAAATAGGTAATATATGAAGTAATAAATGAAAAAGTAAGTAAAACCCATCCTCCAATAGCCGTAACTACCAAAATAATCATGCCACTCAGTTATGGATAAATTCCAAGATTTAATTTGTTTTTCTTTGCAATATTTCAAAGCCTGACTGTAATCAAATAGCTAATTGATTTTAAAGACAGTTTTTCTTCAATTTTTACATTATGTCATCAATACTAAATGATTCAATTAATATTTTAAAATCCTTGCCTCGTGTAAAATATATAGGAAGGAGAGTGTGAGCTTAACCCATTTTCTGTTAGAGGATTTTGTTGGAAAAACGTCACTTTTTTTCAGTCACATTTTCATAATGGAAATTGGTTCCTGTCCCTAATCTGACTTAATGGAAAGGAAGATCAAGTTCTTGACGTATCTGATAGGATATCAACACAATTTTCTGGAACACTTGCCACTTGATGATAACACTGTCAGAACTGAACTAATGAGAAAGGGATGCTTTGATTAGATGCCTTGTTGAATGTTAATTATGAAGTTAGGAAAATAGTTTATATTCTGACATGAAACTCCTAGTAGGATAAAATGGATTCATAAAGGGTCAGGAAGTTGAGCTAAAACAAAGTACCATTTCTGATATGTTGGCCAAATAAATACCTTCAGGCTGACCTTGAAAGTTCATGTAACTTGCTGGTAGCAAAGATAGTGTCCATTTAGATTCCAAACTCTAATGCTCAGAAGGATAAGTTTTAGTAATGCTGGTTCCATATTCTAAGAATAAGAGTTGCAAGTTAGTGTGGAGTTAGAGTTAAGCAATTAATATGAAAAATCTAGCAAAGATGTTACATAAGAAATACATAATATGATACTGTGATATATGTTTAGCTTGGATACATAAATATGTGTTAGGCATCTTCAAATATTTGAAACTCTATCATGTAGAAGAGAGACCTGGCCTATTCACTGTTTAGTTAAATTTGCAAACAGTGCCGATATTGCAAATGCAGCTGTCCAACCATGGAAAGCATAGTGCCTGCTAAAGAAGAGATTCTATGTTAGGACAGCCTCCACTAAATGGGTCTATGATATCTTTAAATTTGGTTTTCTATGATTTGCTGAAGTTAATAATCATGTTTTCTGTAAGTTACAACAATATTAACATAAATTATTAAAGTACATCAGAAGTAAGTGAGTTGACTGTTAGCTTCAAGAGACTATTATATATTTACCAGAAATTTTGCATTTGGGTTCCATTCAGAAATTTCTCTTTGACCGATTACAACCATTTTATCTTTTAAAAAGTAATCCAGTTTCCTACCAGTTGCAGGATGATAAAGTAAGAGATAATAATAAGACCATTTTTAAATTTCATAATCATTCAGGGAAAACAATAAGATTGTATCTACGGAAAAGATGAGGCAATTTTCTAGTTAATTTAATTTGCAAACCACTTTTACTTGACATTTCGGGTAACCTAGGAAAAAACTATTTTATTTTCAATTTTACTTGTAGAAACACAGAGTCACTTGAATATTGCACTCCTGCTTTGCAAATGAAGCTTTAATCAACTTGGATAATTTGATAATATTGTGCCTACAAAGGGACATTGTTGCATGCATGCCTGTAAATGTTTTATGCTTGTTACTCTTGATAATGTCTGAAATCTGAAGGACTATGCAGTAATCCCCATATAATATCTTCATGTACACCTACTGCAGCAGTTTCATTTACATATTCCAAAAACACTAATTATTTTCATAGAATGTACTTAATTAACTCTATCCCACTGCAGAAATCTCATCTAGAGGAGATGATGAAACAGTTAATTGCAATCTGAGAGAGTATGTGCCTTAAACAGGTGCAATCTCCTGCATCTATTTTGTGACTCTGTTTATGAATAAACATAAATTTTAGGCTATCATGTTTAGTCTTGTTCTATACACAAATGATAATTTATGGGTGTTTCCATCCAAGCCTTTGGTTACTGGTTTAAGGTTATTATTAGAAAATAAGTAAAATTAAATCACGTTACATAACCTATAAGGGGTATTTATAGGTATTTTAATTTAAGCAAATTTCCTATCAGTGTCTGCTTTTAACTTAGAGTGAAAATAATCAAATTGGTCTACTTTAAAGTCATAGCTGGTGAATTGTTATTGCTCAATACATTTGATAAATGCCTCTAAATTCCTTGCAGTAGAGAACATTAGAAGAAATTGAAATCATTCCTCTAAAGGCAGTTGGAAGTATTTTGAATGCTTTTCAACGTCTATAAACCTTATCAATTTTATAGTATATTTAATATTTTGACCTTATAAAGTGTGTCTTCTAGAGCAGGGCATATCAACAACATTATGTAGTTTTATGCATAAGTGAAAAAAAGAAAGAAAATTCTACATAATATATTTTGTAAGGTTATGAATAAATAGCTTACCTACTGGCCCTCCAATTTTTTTTTTTTTTTTTTTTTTTGTGGTACGCGGGCCTCTCACTGTTGTGGCCTCTCCCGTTGTGGAGCACAGGCTCCAGACGCGCAGGCTCAGGGGCCATGGCTCACGGGCCCAGCCGCTCTGCCGCATGTGGGATCTCCCCGGACCGGGGTGCGAACCCGTGTCCCCTGCATCGGCAGGCGGACTCTCAACCACTGCGCCACCAGAGAAGCCCTGGCCCCCCAATTTTAATTTCAGAAATTACAATATTTCTTGGTTCCTCTCAATGAAATTTTAAAAATAACCAAATCAAAGGCAAAACAAATGAAAACAAAAGCAAAGCAAACCAACACACACACACAATTATAAAATAAGTACAGCAAAGTCCAATAAAATCTTGATATTTTCTCTGAAGATAAATTAAAATATTTTTGAAATTTCAGATTATTTCCAAAATATTTGTATTGATACCACTGCTTTGTAACTCCACGGCCTGTATTAGCTTACATGAGAGATAGAATTATAAAATAGCTCCCAAGTTTCCCTGCCTTTTGTTGTCCATGCCACACAAATCTCTAGGAGGGTAAATATGAGGGATTTTATTTCCATGATTAGATTATGTTATGTGAAGCAGTTGACTTAAAAGAAGATTATCAAGGTGGACCTAACTTAATCACAAGCCCTTTAAAGAGCAGGAAGTTTTCTCTGGCGGGTCGAAGCAGTAAAGGAAGTCAGAGTTTCAATGCATGAGAAGGATTCAATATACCATTGCTGGCTGGAGATGTAGGGGTCACGTGAGAAGGAATGTGGGTGCCCTCTAGGAGCTGAGAGCAACCTCTGGCCAACAGCCATTAATTAAATGGAGGGCTCAGTCCTATAACTGCAAAGAACTGAATTTGCTTAACAGCAAGAATGAGGTTGGGAGCAGATTTTCCTCTAGAGCATCTATATGAGAATTCAGCCTGGCCAGCACCTTGATCTGAACCTGAGATGCTAAACATTGAACCCAGTGGAGCCCATTATACTTTTGACCTACAGAACTGTGAGCCCAAATACAGATTTTTAAAAAGAGGCCAAAGTTTGTGCCAGCACAAAAAAAATAATAGCTATAAAAATCACAGTTAAAAAAAAAAAAAAGCTAATACAGCTAATATTACAATACTTCAGAGTATCTGATGCTATAGGCCAAGGTATTAGTTTTCCAATTTATTTTAACAGCATTATTCACTTTTGAGATGAAAACTGATATGTACTCTCAATACCTATAATAAACAAATGCACCACTATAATAGAATTGAGACAAGCCTGTCTGGATTAAGGCAGGTTCTGTTCAATATTAATTTAACAAAATATTAATTTCACTAATATTACATCACATCATACTTTATTCCATATTCTTAATACTTACCTGGTATTTATACAGCACTGCCAAAAGTTCGGATGATAAATGTTATTAGAAAACAACAGGATAAAGAATAATTAGCATTTAGGGGGACCACTTTTGTTGAGATAGTTAGGGAAGGCCTGGGTGGGAAAGTAATATTTAAGCTGAAATCTAAATGTCAAGATGAAGCATACCAGGTAAACTGGTGATAGAGCATTTCAGGTAATCTTCCACTCATCACCATGAGATGCCTACTACAAATTCTCAGTCCTTAAAATAAGTTGGAAAACCATTGGCTTAAGACAAGAAGTCATTATAGGCAATAATTATAAACTGTGTTTTTTCCCCAGAACCCAACAAAATTAAGGTCACAGAATGATTAATCATTGACTGTTAAGTTAACCTCATGAATCCATGAATACTGTCACTCTCTCAGTGTCATTGACTCAGCTGGAAAGGAGTGTAAAGGACAGTTTACAACCAGAAGCACAGTTACTTCCAGCATTTAATATTCCATGGCTCCATATGGAGCATGAGCAAGTAGGACTATACTGAGGAACTATAAATTGGGTGATACAGAAAAAATGCCAGCTATGATAGGACTAATCTTACACAATAAAAGGAGTAATATCTTGTGGAACACATCATAAAAATGTATTTTTCTATGCCCCCTATTCCACTTGAGAAAAAGTAGATCATGCTTATCATTGTGAGATTTAGTGTAATTTAATCAGTTTTGAGGAGACTTGGGGACCAGGCTCATTTCCTATTCACTTAGCCACTTCAACCTGGGTAGGACCCATTTCATTCTAGAGGGGAAATCTTTTTCCCTTTAGTGAATTCCATAACATATGCTAACAGGGAGGAAAAGAAGGATCCAGTGTAATTCCCCCTTTGACTTTCCTTTGCAGAGTTTACTCTCTGTGGCTCTTTGTACAAATGCATACCACATAATTTTTTTATTATAATTACTGGTTTATACAACTGAATCCCTCCCGCACATGATTGTGCATGTTGCCAAGGCAAAGAGAATATCAGTTGGATATGTTCCAGGATCCAGGATAGCAATTTAACAATACATGTTTGTTAAATGAATAAACCTAATTTGCTCTGTAATGTTATTAGCTGATGAGAGTTCCTTATGTTAATGCTTTAAGAGCAGTGGGGGTTGACATAAAGTTGGCCCTTAATACAAGTGTGTAGACTGAATGAAGATAATGTAGACAAATATGAATCTTTTGGGATTTTTTCCCTATCGAGTAGGTATAATAAATATAAATATTTCTTTCTATGTGTGTAAGTAGGGAAGAATGATATGAGAAATTATGAGTAAGCCAGAAGAGAACAGGAAACACTCATCATTGGGTATTTGACTCACAAAAATACTATACACACACAATTATGTATACATGTCTATACATAAATAAACATATGTCTCTGTGTATATTTGTAGCAAGGAGTACAATATTTTGTTTTTAGTCCCAAGGGATATACACTGTGCTGCATTTAATTTAGTTCACAATGGAGCCTATTTTAATTAATCTCTGATTAGAGCTGGGGTGGAGCAATTCAGGAATAGAGAACTATTTCAAGTTTATGTAGAGCAATGTGCATACAGAAATATTGGAAAGTGGTCAGGGATTTTTTTCTGTCTTACTTTTAGGCAAAACAGGGCAGATCTCAGATGCCCTCACTGGGAAAGAAAAAAGAGGAAGCTGAATGCTTTCTAAAGATCAGATGTAAATCATAAACTCTGAAATGTTTGCTGTCAAAGCACTGATTCTCTGTAAAAATAAGGCATTGTGCATTTCTTTCTTGTTTTTCATTTTCATTTGAAGTGGCTCTGATTTCTACTATTTGCCAAATGTTAGCCTCTCAAAACTGTAGTGCTTGATAGCCTCTCAAAGGGAATTTCTTATAGAATAATCCACTGACATTAATGCTGAGGGAAAAGTAATGCCCATGTCAAAACTATAGAGCAGAATACAATTAAGTGAGACAGCCTGTATGTTATAAAATGAGAAATAGATTCTTTCATTATTTTAAACCTTCTCTATCTCAAGGCAGGATTTATTAGCCACTCTTTTATTTTCTATGAGATCTACAAACTGTCATGGATCAATGAGAAAACAGACATTGGCTTCTGTGTCATCGATTTTGCCCACATGTTAGTATTCTAAAATTCCCATTGCTAATAAATTGTTCTTTGTTTTAAATTAAAAACAGAAAAATCAGGGCATCTCATGTAATTCGTAGACATTTAGATTTTTCTCATAGAAGTATTTTTTAGAATCTCAAAAATGTTATACACACATACTAGAAAATGTAGAACATATAGAAAAGTGTGACATATAGAAAAGCCAGACAGCAGGTGAATAAGCATCAATATATAGACGTGGGCAAGAAATATTCTATTTCTTTAGGTATTGGAAAGCAACATCTAGCTCCACAACTGAGCACACGATGGAAAACTTAACCTTTCTCCTGGATCACACCACAGTTTGGGGATCTTTCAAAAGATGAGATTGGGGGTGGTCGTGGCAAGTTGTAATTTGTCCATTCAACTTACCACTGAGACAGCCATTAGCCCATGGCAAGGATCAGTTTACATCCAGCTCTTCGTTGCTAGTTCTCTGCAATCAGTGAACAAGGTGATTGTCTATATGGCTGCTTCCGGTCCTGTCTTATTGAGACTAGGTCTTCTTCTCAGAGTCTCATCCATCGTTGAAGGGCAATCAGCTAACCAGTCTTGCCAATACACCTGCTCTCTCTTCTCCATGAATTCTGATGCTTCAAATCTCCAAATGTTTTCTTCACGTTGGGAAATCTTTTCTTCTCCTTTCTTCAAGCCTCTGCTCGATCTCCTCAGAAAACCCTCTTCATTTTTATTCTTCTACAATAAACGTCAATGGTCCCTTGACCTCCGAATCCAAATTTACAAAAATATTGTTGATTGTTTTCTTTCCAGACTAAGGAAAGAAGACTTGACTTGTAATTATTACAAATTTGACAGCAACAAAAATGTGGGATCTTCCTGGACCAGGGCTCGAAGCCATGTCCCTTGCCTTGGCAGGCAGATTCTTAACCATTGAGCCACCAGGGAAGTCCCCTAGATATGTATATTTTCTTGAAGAAAGAAATTAGCAACATTGGATCAGAATTCAATTCTTGCAATGCTTGATAATAACAGTGTAGGGACAGCAGCCCCTTCTAGTTGGGGCACATTTTGTGAGTTCCCTGGTTTACCACAGTCTCCACTGGTTATTTCCACTGACTTTCTTTATCTTCCTGTCCCATAGTTATTTGTATCTGTGATTCCTGTTATGCACAGGTTTCTATAAAAGAAGTGTCCTTCATGACAATAATGTATAATGTACAATAATGTCTCAAACCAATCTATATATAAAGCTGTGGTTTTCAGTGTGGGTTGGGGAATTTGCCTTGCTAGGGAACATCTGACAATGTCTGGAGACATTATTGTTTGTACACTGTGAGGGGACTGGTGGATGATTATATTAGAATCTAGCAGGTAGAAGCCAGAGATGCTGCTGAATATTCTACAAAGTATGAGAAAGCGCCCACAAGGAATATCCTTGATGTGGATGATACATATAGTGATTAACTCTTAAATAATAAAGTAGATTCCTATAAAGGAGATCAAAGGATAATGACAGGTTTTATATAATTGGTGGCCATTGTCAAATTTCTCTCAAGGAAGGCTTTTCCAACAGATGCTGTTTTAATTTCTTATTTATTTAATAAGAATATTCATAAATAAATACAGGATAGATTGTGATCGAATTTGAGAAAAAAAATCCTGGATACATAATCTTGCCTTGATGTACTTCTGAGGTCAAGAATCTCTTTGAAGTATAAACTTTTCCTGTATCTTCTTTACAGTGTTGAGGACACACCTCAAGTTCAAGAAATATTTAATCACGATAATGGGACATTCTGAGGCTGCCTGCTAGAAAAACATTATAGTAAGCAGTTCAGTGTTAATTAGCATTTGTGGGCATTAACAATGCCTGGGGACTACACAGAAGCTGAGAAGTTATGACATTTTTAAAAGTAATTTCAAAATAAGTAAAAGACTTCTCTTTCCTTTAGTTTTTATTTACTTTCCTCTTAAAAAATATTGTAATTTTTTTTCCCTTAATGATGAGGTTCTGAATGTTCTGAAACTAGATTCAAGAATTAACCAGAGATAAAATTTCAAGAATATCTAGTTTATACAAATAAGGAAATTGAGGGCTAGAGAGAGTATTTTCAGCTTGACCCAAACTCTGATGTGGACTCAAATGACTCAAATGAAATCAAATGGACTGAGGTGTATGCCAGTGTAGGGTAGGGGCCATTGGATGCAGCAACAGTCTAGTACAGGGAGTCAGAGAGCAAACAGAGTGAGGAGGGTGTAGGGAAGTGGGGAGAGCAGTGGCATTGCATGGTATTCTGAAGCCAAAAGAGGTTAAAGAGGATGGGTCTCAGGGAAGCCAGTAGGGTTAAGGCATCCATGAAATTGTGGCACAATGGTGGTGGTGGCCTGGCGTCATGTGTCATGGGCTGAAGTGGGGTGAGATGGGTACTATGCCTAGGGCATTGTAATAGCTCCCTGGCTGAGAATTGCAGTTCAGTCAGAGTTGGGGGCATACATATTTGAGTGAGTAACAGTAGTAGTAGCAATCCAGCATAATGTGTCATGGTGGATGTGGAATGTGGGAGCTTGAGCAGGTACAGAGGGCTCACCTCTGGTGAAGGAAATGATAGATGGTCAGAAGTTCACCGTGATGGTAGATTGTTTACATATAGGGGGATAATCACGTAAGTAAATATACTAAGGAAAATAGAGGCCAATTTTCTGGCCGTCATGGAAGGAATTTGCAAATACGCAAAGGGAGAAAATTACAATGAATCCTGTATGGAAGATTGAAATAGAAAGCATCAGTGTTCAAAGTTTGTAGTATATATAGATCGATATTAAAATTCAGATGCATGTGTGTGAGTGCGTGTTTACTGTGAGAGCTTTAGGTAACAACACCTCAGTAGCCGTGAACGAACATATCACCCAGAAATCAGTTTCTAAATTTGATGTTCCACCGAAATTAAAGAAACTATTTGAAGATATGGTAAATTCCAGGGCTGGGGTACAAAATATACCAGATGATCCATGAATACCATGTCATGCCTAAGAGTAAGGAAATGCTGAAGGAATGATGGGTACAGGTGAAAAAGACACCTGACCAACTTGAAGACATTCACTGGCCAAACTGGAGACAATCTTAGATACTATTAAATAATAATAATAACTGATTATAAACCATTGAATAAAATAGGAATCCACATGTTCATGATGATAAAAATATATAAATGAATAAATGAAAAGACATGGAGAGAGAAATTTTTTTCTTAGAGTAAAATGCCACTTAATAAAAGTGGAAAAATGATTGAGTTATGATCAGATTTTGACAATTATGAAAGTAATAACTAATTCAGCCAGGTAATATCAATGAATGCTAAAATAAGCGGGTAGAAATTTGATAAGATATTGGATATTTATATAGTCATAAAACACCTCCCCACAAAATAGTATAATTACTGTTAATTATAATAGTAAAAAATGTAATTTTTTAAAGGAGAAACACTGAAAGTGTTTTTTATTTAAATAATCAAAGTTAACATGGGAAAAACCAAATGGAACTTGGGATAAATCAAAATTATATGCCACATGGCAAAATACAGTGTTGCTAGCTCGAATATCATCATGCAGAAACATTAGAAAAACTAGTTTAGGGATGTTCTACAAAATAATTGTTCTACAATTCTTAAAACAATATCCGTCCTGAAAAATCAAAGGAAGATTAAGGTGTTCCAAATTGAAATAGAGCAAAAGGATATGACAACTAAATGTGACACATTTTGGAATAGATTATTTTGCTATAATGGAGATTATTGAGATAATGGGCAAACTTGAAATAATTCTGTGAATTATCTGATAGTTTTAGTTTCATTATATTGATGGTACATTGTAGTTATATAAGAGATATTCTTGATAGTATGGCATCATGTTGGCTACCTATATTCAAATAGTTCATGGCAAATAATTACCTTGCAACTTTTTTGTAGGTTTGAAATTATTTCAGTGTATACAAAAAGATAATATTTACTTTTAAAATAAATTTTAAATTTCTTCAGTGTATTATGCTAAGAAAAGAAATGTGACTGTCAGAAATAATACCTTTTATGATTATCTTCTTTTGCTTAGTAATGTGCATTTAAGGTTCCTCACTGTCTTTTCATGGCTTGACAGTTCATTTCTTTTTAGTCTTGAATAATATTTTGTTGTCTGGATGTACCACAGTCTAGTTATCCATTCACTTACTGAAGGACATCTTGGTTACTTCCAAGTTTGGGCAATAGTTAGTAAAGCTGCTATGAACATCCATGTGCAGATTTTTGTGTGGACATAAATTTTTAACTACTTTGGGTAAATACCAAGGAGCACAATTGCAGGATCATGTGCTAAGATATGTTTGTAAGAAACTGCCATTCTGTTTTCCAAGTTGGCTGTACCAGTTTGCTTTTTCACCAGCTCCACATCTTGTCAGAATTTGGTGGTGTCAGTTTTCTGGATTTTAGCTATTCTAATGGGTGTGTTATGGTATCTCATTGTATTTCTTATTTTAAAGAACATAATCGACACTCAACATACCATAAGTGATGTACAATGTTTTCTAAGGAAAATCAAAGTCAAAAGTGGTTAATCATAAATGTAAAAACATAGTGTCATAAAGAGATACTAGTTATAGACTTAATTTTTTTTAACCAAAGTATATGAATTTTTTAATAATAGGTGAATAAAATAGAGGATTTAAACACAAATGTATATGTTGTAATCATGCTGAAAAAATGGGATGGATCCCCACCCAAAATTTGTTTCAGATATTGAGACTAATTGTTAAGTAATTAAAAAGGGCAACTCTCATTGAACTCCATTCTATGTGATGTTGACAAAGCCTTCTATAAAGTAGATTAACTCAACTGCCGTGACTCACTTCATCCTAAGGGGCTCCCAAGTAACCAGTGGATTTGGAAGAAGGCTGAGCCACTCCAGGACCAAGGTATCTGGCAAGGGAGTAAGGATACGAGAAGCCTCTCCCTTTTGCAAGTGGGATATACCAGAGGGTTTATCTTTCACTCCATCTTATAGCAAGTAAATCTTGGTAGTCTTACTGAATCTGTGGGGTGCTGCTTTCATGATCAAAGGAATAACAGGCAGCGGGGTACAGAGTGTCACAGGTTCAGGGCCTATGAGATACAGGAGAACCTACTTATGTGGTTAGCAATTGCTGCATCAATGGTGTATATAGCACAGGGCTGAGGAGGGCAGTTTCTTGTATCAGAAGTCAGTGGGCAACTTATGGCCCTCATGGATTGTCTAGAGATTCCAGGAATCATGAGAGGATGTTGCTAAAGCACCTACAGATAGCAGTCTCTGGGACCATTAATGGGATGCTTGTTGTATTGCAATTTGGACAGATTCTAGAGACTTGTTGGAAGGAGACCCATTCAAAATGGGCCACTTTGCAAGTAACAGTGCAAATAGGCTAAAGTCAAATTCATAAATGAGAAATATGTTGCCTCTCAAGACAGAAAGAGTTTAAAAGAAGTTGTGGATGCTGAAAGAGTCAATAGAGAGTCAATGCTGTTTCTTGGCAGTGTTGGGGTACAGCTCTCAGTTTACCAAATAATTTCCAGAAATTTAACTGAGGTGGTGGGGTCTTGCATTATGTGTAGGCAGTGGTTTATCCTCTTTCTGTGAGCTCCTTTGTCAGTATTTGTTGGTTTATGATTGAATGGGGGTCAGTAATTTCAATAATATTGTCTAAGGAGGTCTTAATGGGTAATACCACAGCATTAATATGGCTAAAATGTACCAACTGACAACCTTCATGGTCCTAATTAATCCTGGGGATCAAATTACAGTTATAAATTGGGATTCTACTAAGTTTTTCTGTGGTTTGAAATTTTCTTACTGCTTTCACAAATTTTAAGTATCAAACTAAAAGTATTGTTAACCTAATCACACTCAGAAAAATAAGTACTAATTTGATTCTCTTTTGATTTACCCACATGAGATTTAGTCTCAATTCCAAGGCTGATGACACCACACATATAACCAAGAAGATACAGGAAAGTTTATAACTTACATAATGGAGGGCTTCTGGGGAGAGAAAGGCAGGTTTCCAAAGATGGGCAAAACTGACTTGAGAGAACAGGGAAGGGAGACTGACTTGGAGCTTTAATGGTGCTTAGTGGGTGGAGCTCATGAAGATTTTCACATAAGCTGGGACTTGAAGTTTGAATCTCTTGCCAGTGTCAAAGGGGGGAGCATCCAGGCTTTCTTGTCAGCTTGCCTAGATGTGGGACAAAAGGGGTAAGAAAGAGTGGTGAGGATAAAAAAAATGGAGTCTAGCTCTTTAATACATATAATTAATTTCCTGCTTAATACATTCTTTTAGAATATAGTTCATAATTTTTGTTATGAATTCATTGTATCTCAAGAATAATATAATAAGTTAATTGTAAGGTTATAGCAAAAAGCAGAGCTCTCTGAGCCATTTGGAAGAAACTCCTAATTTTATAGTGAGAAAAAGCCCCCTGAGGTTTACTGTTTTTCTCAAAGGGCAAATTCAGTGAATATTTCACAAAGAGTTCTGGTCAATGTATTTAGGCAGGAGTCTAGATGCTTTTGTTGAACATAATTCTTGCCCTCGGGTTCTTACAGTCTAGTAGAGGAGACAGACCAAAAATAAAACAAAATGAATTCCAACAGAAAGAGATGTAAGGAAGTCACATACACATGATATTTGAGCAAAGAAGAGAGAATTCCATGTTAGAAAACATGGTCAGGATATGTTTCACAGGGAAGAAAACATCTAGGAGGTAACTTTCATAATGAGTAGAAGATTTTGAGCCAAGATTTCTACCTTTGGTAGAGGATCCATTACATATAAATAGTCCTTCACCCTCAATATGAGAGAAAGCAGGGGGTAATAAAATATTTCTCGGGCACACGATTTATATGAAAAAACCCACAAAACATTAAGTCAGTCTACTCACTTTTCCTAGTATAACAAAGTATATGTTTATTTTCTTGTATTTGCATAGTAGATATCCTAAATTTAATATAATTTAAGATTTTTAAGTGGTGTATGTATGTTTCTGCGCACAAGAGTTTAAACAAGAAAACAAATTTTATTGGATTCATAAACCAGAAAATATTCATAAAGTCAAAAGATGTTAAATTTATTTGTTTTGCCCATTTTGCCCACAGGGGGAGTACACAGTGGGATTTCAACCTGAAATCATGAGCTACCTCTACTAATTCCTGCCAAGTTATTGAGAAAAAGTTCTCAATGTTACAATTTTACCAGGTCTCTTTCTACATTTTCCTTTGTTAATTAACTCACTAATCACACAATGATAATAGCAGGTATAGAAATTAATTCAAAGACATTTATTTATCACTTTGTATGTGCACGATAATGTACTACAAAGTGAAAACGAATGGAAGAACAAGACATGGTGGTCCCTTTTTCTTATGAAACTTCCATAGCATACAAAAACAAAAAATCTTACAAAGGTATACAAAGAAACAAAATAAAAGTTATGTTTCATTATGAATCAAAATAGACTCAAATCTGTACTTTAGTTTTCTAACTAAAACTAACATTATTTTAGGGTTTTTTAGTTTTTTAGATCTATACTTGAAATTTATGAAATAATAAAATTTCCAACCACAGAAAACTTAATTGAGGGATACATTATTTTTAATCCAAAAAGAGAATTTTCAGAGCGAAACTACCAATTCAGTTAGCTATAAGTCAATTATTTATTCCTCAGTAAGGATTTTCTAAGCACTCCCTCATCTACCTTGGCACATTTTTTCCAGACTGCATGTCTGTACTTCAACATGCAGCCAGGAAAGGGAGTTAATGTTATCTATCTCTCCGTTAAAAAAAGAAAAAAAAAATCCCCAAAATTTATTGGCTTAAAACAAACGTTTATTATCCCACAGTTTTTGTGGGTTTGGAATCCAGGTGTCCCTTACCAGGTGTACAGTGCTTAAGTCTCTATTGAAATTATGGGCAATTTGTTGGCTGGGATATTAGTCATCTCAGGACTCAACTGGGGATAAAAAATATGCTTCCAAGCTCCTTCACATGTTTGTTGGCAAACATCAGAAGATCAGCTTCCAAACTCATTAACTTCACGTTTCCACAGGGCTGTCTCACAGCATGGCAGCCAGTTTCCTGCAGTCAGTGATCCAAGAGAGAGTGAGATAGTGGCCAGTCTTTTTATAGCCTAACCTCAGAAGTAGCATCCTTTTACATCTCCCATATTCTGTTCATCAGAAACAAGTCAATAGGTCAAATGCATGTTGGAATTCCATCTTCTAAATCAGGTTTAGATGTGGAGGAGGTTGCTTGGTGATTGTTCCTTAAGTACAGCTCCTCATGTGAAATCTCATTTTAAATGTATATCAGAGATAATAAACAGACAATTATCAACTCCATAAATACCCAATCTTGGGTCAAATGGCATAGGACAACTATTATAGATAATCCTGTACAAAAGGAGTTAAATGGAACTGTTTTGAGGTTGCCTAAGGTTTGATTTAATCAGGTATGGTAAGACACACAAAAATGGAAATGACTGTCATAAAGAAATAAGTTAATACGCACAGTTACCTAGAAACAGGGGGCACAGCACATGACACCAGAAAGCACTGGAGCCAGTCAAAAGGCAGAGGGAACAAGGGAACTAGTGAGCTAAAGCTTTTATTGTGGTTTCTGTGGGAAGGAGGGGGTAGGGTAGGGCAAGTAGACTTAGTGGCTAGTTTGAATAATTTCAGTGGGCTCTGAGTTGTATGGGCTGTCTTTAGTTGTATGGTGACTGGCCTGGAGTAATTAAGGCAGGGGTTAGTTGCCCAGAGTATAAAAGTCTATAATGGAAATGCTAGGGTTGTGAGCTCTGGATTGGTTGGTTTGCATTTGAATGGTACATTTAAGAATGTTATTCATCCACATCTCTACAAATGACCCAGTTTTGTTCCTTTTTAGGGCTGGCTAATATTCCATTGTATATACACAGAGTGAAGTAAGCCAGAAAGAGAAAAACAAATATCATATATTAATGCATGTATGTGGAATCTAGAAAAATGATACAGATGAACCTAGTTCCAGGGCAGGAATAGAGACATAGACATAGAGAATGGACGTGTGGACACATGGAGGGAAAGGGAGGGTGGGATGAGCTGGGAGATTATGTTTGACATAAATACACTACCATGTGTAAAATAAGTAGCTAGTGGGAACCTGCGGTATAGCACCGGGAGCTCAGCTGGGTGCTCTGTGATGACCTAGATGAGTGGGATGTGGGGGATGGGAGGGAGGCCCGAGAGAGGGAATATATGTATATACATATAGCTGATTCACTTCCTTGTACAGAAGAAACTAACACAACATTGTAAAGCAATTACACTCCAATTAAAAACAAAATGTTCATTGTCTCTAGTAATTGACTAACCCAGGGGCAGTAATTGGCAGTCCCCCAGGATGACCGCAAGGCCCCAGATGTCAAAGCATCAGAATTTAAAAAAAATTAAAAGACATGGTTAATTTAAGGAAAAGTGGGGTCATTGATCCACAGCAATTCTGAAATCCAGTTTGGTGATCATAGGAACTTCTTTGATTAATTATATGCCTGAGAATAATACTTCATGGTACTCAGCTTTGCCCTCCATGGTCTTGGTTTTGACGTTTGAGTCAACTTTCCTTTTTCATGAAAAGAAACATGTTTGCAGCTGAGCAATTCTCTTGGCCTCAGTTCTGCCAGTAGTACTCAGGGGTCCAAATGCTTCTCAGTTGGTATCGCCTCTATGCCCCTTAGTCAAAGCAGGTGATGCTTCTGCATTAGACAAAAGCCACACCCCTAACTCTCTGAAAGAGAAGCACTCCTCTCTTTTGGGATCCTGCTGGGAGAGCCTAGGAACAATATCCTTAAGCTTCCTGATTCTCATTTGTCTGATAAGAGGATCCTGGAGGCACACATTTTTAATCTTTTTAAGCGTCTTTTGTGTGATGGAATATTTGATACACCACCTTTGATCTTTCTGAGGTCTTAAAACATTTTACAGTCATGCCTTTGGCTTCATCTTTTGACCAAGTTTTCCTGGCAGTGGACTAGATTCTATGTTTGCTTAAAAGCTATTCCTTAATTTTAGTACTTCTGGTTATCTGGAAGCGTTGAGGGTTTATAAAACTATTGAATTTTGGCTCCTTTTAGTTTAACAATCCTCCTTTCCATTTATCTGTCAGCTCTTGCATTTTACTACAGTAGCTAGAAGAAATAAGGGGGCACCTTTAACATTTTGCTTAGAAATCTCCTTAGCTAGATCAGCCCCTTCATTCGGCATATGCTCTACTTTCTGCATAACTACAGGCAAGAATGTTGCTAAATTTCTGCCTTTATAAAACTGTCACCTACTCCTCACTTGCTTTTGAGCCTTCACATTTAGCATACTTAAAGTCCAGATTTCTGCCAAAAATCTGCTTAATGCAATTTTAGATTTGTCTAACAAGTTAATCAAAATCCTTCCAGCCTCCTTCTACTTCCTGGTTTCAAAATTATTCCTACATTTTTAGGTATTTGTTATAATGGCACACCTCTCCTGGAACCAAAGTCTGTATTTATTTCTGTGTAATAAATTTCTTCCATATTTAGTGGCTTAAAAGAGCAAATAGTTATTATCTCATAGTTTCTGTGCCTGACGGATATGGATCTAGGTTTCTGGATATCTGTGCCTGAAGGGTCTAGGTCTAGGTTTCTAGATATCTGGGCCTGAAGGATCTGGGTCTTGGTTTCTGGATATCTGCCTGAGGGTCTGGGTCTAGGTTTCTGGATGTCTGTTCCTGAAGGATCTGGGTCTAGGTTTCTGGATATCTGTGCCTGAAGGGTCTAGGTCTAGGTTTCTAGATATCTGGGCCTGAAGGATCTGGGTCTAGGTTTCTGGATATCTGTGCCTGAAGGGTCTGGGTCTAAGTTTCTGGGTATCTGTGCCTGAAGGGTCTGGGTCTAGGTTTCTGGATATCTGTGCCTGAAGGATCTAGGTCTAGGTTTCTGGATATCTGTGCCTGAAGGGTCTGGGTCTAAGTTTCTGGATATCTGTGCCTGAAGGGTCTGGGTCTAGGTTTCTGGATATCTGTGACTGAAACTTTCTTCTGTGGTCAGAGTAAAGCCGTTAGCTGAGGAATAGTCACCTCAAGACACAACTGGGACTAAAGGATCTGTCTCCAACTCTCCCATTGGGTTACTGTCAGTCTTCAGAAAGTCTGCTTCCAAGCTCACTCATGTGAGGGCTGTCTCATCACATGACAGCTGGCTTCCCCAGAACAGGTAACAAAGGAGAGACTTAAAGAGTGTTCAAGAAGAAAGCCATTTTTTGTTTGTTTGTTTTAAAGATTTTTATTTTATTTATTTTTTGGCTGTGTTGGGTCTTCGTTGCTGTGCCTGGGCCTTCTCTAGTTGCGGCAAGCAGGGGTTACTCTTGGTTGTGGTGCACTGGCTTCTCATAGCCGTGGCTTCTCTTGTTGCAGAGCATGGGCTCTAGGCATGTGGGCTTCAGTAGTTGTGGCACACAGGCTCAGTGGTTGTGGCTCCCAGGCTCTAGAGTGCAGGCTCAGTAGTTGTGGCACAGGGGCTTAGTTGCTCCACGGCATGTGGGATCTTCCTGGAGCAGGGCTTGAACCTGTATCCCCTGCATTGGCAGGCAGATTCTTAACCACTGCACCACCAGGGAAGCCTGCCATTGTCTTTTATAACTGAATATCAGCAGAGGCATCCCGGCATTTCTTCCCTAGTCTGTTTGTCAGATGTGTGTAAAGAAGTCCAACCAAGGGAAGAGCATTACAAAAGCACATGAATACCAGGAAGCAGGGGTCTCAGTGACCCACCATAAGGGTTCCCGGTGAATGCTAATTTTGCTAAGGGAGATATATTCAGATCTAGGTCCTATCCCAAACAAATTCTACCGATCTATTGATATTTGTGGGAATCAGGTTTAGAATTTCTACAGATCTGGGAGGACTGTCACTCAGCGTGGATATTTGCATTTTCAATATGAGCATTGTGAGGTAATTGTTTCTGCAATGATCTCCCAATGAGAAAGAGGGGTCAAAAAGAAAGACTAGGATTTGCTCCTGCTCTCACCACTTCAATTGGTGTCAAAAACAGTGTTCAAATAAACAATGTGATATCTCAGGCCTAACTAAAAGAATAGTGTAGGACTTCCCTGGTGGCGCAGTGGTTAAGAATCCGCCTGCCTGTGTGCCACAACTACTGAACCTGCGCTCTAGAGCCTGCAAGCCACAACACGTGCCGCAACTACTGAAGCCTGAGCACCTAGAGCCCGTGCTCTGCAAGAAGGGAAGCCACCACAGTGAGAAGCCCGTGGACCACAAAGAAGAGTAGCCCCTTCTCGCAGCAACTAGAGAAAGCCCGCACGCAGAAACAAAGACCCAACGCAACCAAAAATAAATAAATAAATAAATTTATAAAATAAATAAATAAATAAAATAAAAGAATAGTGTAGGAAAACCAGATATCCTGTCTGTAATTCTTTGTAGAGAAATCCTCTCATCTTCTCTTTTATGCTAGAGAATGGATGCATTTAATATAGGAAGGAGATGGATGGTAAATCATGCAGGGCATTCAGATGGACAGTTGCCAAATAAATATGTGGTTCATGCTGGGGTGATGGAAGACAAAACAATTGAAGCAGGCTTTCCGGCTGCTATAATGTTGCACAAAGTATATCAGCTAAGAATTATTTTCCACTAAAACCTATAGAGGGATATAAAAGCAACGATTTCTGTTCTCAATTATGTTCTGGTGTTCAGTACACTTAAAAATGATTTTCCAAACCACAACTGCAAGCATATTAACATGTTACAATGCGCATAGGACACTTTGGAATATGCTCAACACAGAGTTTTGAGGGGTTGGTGTGGTACTTTGGTAAGAGGTGTATCGTTTTTACAAGATAGATAATGGTTTAAATACTGACTTTGTCATTTATTTTAAATAATGAATACTAATCCTGTGTTATAGAATATTTTTGAGGGTTAAAGTGGAAAATAATATTAAAGTTTCAAATAGAGCTTGTTACATAGAAAACCCTTAAAAAAATAACAATTTGAGTACCCTCCCCCTTGTTAGTAAAGCATTAAGAAAAGCTGCTTGCCTTGTGTTCCCTCTCTAGAAGCCAGATTTTTATTTTTAAATTCAATCATTTTAAACATATTTAATAATTCCTGAGTGAGATTTACCATTTATTTCATCCTCATTTCTGCACAAAACACAACATAAAGGCTAAATAATTCTGAGTAAGTTGGAGTTAACCATGTTTTAATTTCTTGACAAAAGAGCAAGTTGGTAGTTTTGATTGGTGTGCATTGCCAGGACTGAAAAAATTGAAATCTTGGAATGTGGGGCAAGTCACTTTCAAAATAACAAGGGAGCACAGATATGTATAAGCATGTAGAATATACTTATTTGTACATTTATTGATTGAATTAAATTTGAACTTGGATTTAATATAACTTTAAGTTTTAGTCTACTTTAGGTCTTGAATAGGTAAATGCCAACATGGAAAATGTAATTGAAAGGTTTTTTTCTAGTAGTTTTGAGTACAATGAATTTGATAAAGAAAAAAAGGCAAGAGAAAACTGGAAAGCTGACATATCAGTAATGGAAAACGGGAATAGATATAACAAACACCCTTTAAAGTGCTTAAATCAATGAGTAATTCATAAGCCTATTTTATATCATGTAAGTTACAGTTGATTGAAAGCATAACTCATATAAAGCATGTGTCTAAATTAGTAAGAACTGTATTTATACGTGTTATTTTAATAGGTATATATCTTCTTGTGATATCATACAATAAGGTATTTTGTTGGAAATTCAATTATGACATCTAAATGCCTTATTCAGGGAACTCTGACAGTAATTTTTTATCTGAGAAATTCTAAGGATTAAGTAGATGATTCATATAGTCCATGATATATGTAATGGTTTTTCAGTAAGCAAACTGAGCCATTATTGCCATAGACTTCTCTGAAAGAAATTGTTGACACTGTGAAACCTCATTTACTATTAATAGGCTGCTCTACTAGCATTGTCTACCAGCTTAAACTGTTGAGCAGACCAACAGAAAAATACACAATGGGAGTGGATATTGCAGATGACCATGCTGTTCAAAAAACATATGACATTTTATATCTCATCCTCTTAGAGTGTTTAGATCATCTATTTCTAGAACCACATAGGCCTAATACTTTTGGGTTGAAACTCGGCTTGAAGTATATTTTTAAGTCATTATGACTCTGCTGGACATATTCTTTTATGCCAACATAATGCTTGGGAAATAATCTTTCCCCACTCCAGCTGAATTTTTCCATCTCTGTTTTTCAACTCCATCACTTTTTGTGGATAGTCACAAAATTCTCTCACAATGTTTTTTGGACAATGACCAACAGCTCTTCCAAAGTATTTTCTCCTGCACTTGCTCTTGGCTCAAAATAAAATGCCTGGGAGTCCCTGATGGCTTTAGTGCTCACAGGAAGTCTTTATTTTCTCTCCCAGTTTTGACTGTAATTTATATCAGTACCGTCATCCTTCAAAATTTCTCAGAGTTATTTTTAACTGGATTTTTCCCCTGTTTCTTTATAAAGGTGAGTGGTGGAACTCAGCCCTTGTCATGCAAGCCATTAGAGTAAAAGAAGCTTACTTGTTTCCACAGCCCCATTTATTGTACTTTAATTACCTGGGGAAACATGAAGCCAGATCTAGATTTAACATATCAAGAACAAAATTCTAACTTTTGAAGAGTGCTGTCTCATGTGTTTGAATTTAAGCAACTCAAATGTGATTCACAATCCTAATCAAGGAACTAACATTTTGGTTATAACAAGGGCCAGTATGTTCTACTTTATATTATTGCCTTCAGAAATGTTTCCATCAATGGTAGGTTATTCTGGGAAAACTCCAGTAAAGAAGGTAGAAATTGTTATTGATTTATTTTGACATGAGATCTTTCTTATCATAATTGAAGGTTGGGAGATTATACATTTTAAAGGAGAAATGAATCTATAATTTTAGACATGAAAGGGACTTGCTAAACAGTTAATCTGATATGTCAGCTTATTTTACAAATGAGAAAGTCTACTCCACTGAGGTTAAATGATGGTCAAAGACTGCAACTATTACTGAGTAGCACAGGATAATCCATAACCTTCTGTGATTTTTCCTCCGGCGCTTTTTGCCATGAACTTTTTACTGAGATTCTCACAGGGTTGGAAATTAAGCCATTTTGGATGTTTATCAGTGTTTCAGTCATCCAGCAAGCTTAACTCTTTCTGTTTGTATGAAGCAAAGACAGAAACCTAGAAAATGGCAGCAGAATTTGCTTCTTTATATATATCATAACACCAGATGGACTTCTTTACTAGCCAACTGTTTATGCATTAACTCTTATTTCAATAGAAATAAGACTGCTTTCAGCGCAGTGAAAATTTTGAAATATTCCTAGAGGTAGGAATATTTCTAAAAGCTCCCCTTTAACACTGCTACTTCAAAGTATGATCCTTTGCACGGCATCTCTTTGTGAACTGTATGTTGCTGGTTTATACGAAACAAGTACAGAAATTGGAAGAATGTATATAGAAAATGTATAACAATTTGTATCTGTTGCAACTTCCAAGTGTATTATCAGGTACACTTTTATTGTAGAGCAGAGTATAGAATAATTCAATTGCTGTTGAACTCCCCTGATGAGGTATATGTGGTAGTCATGTGCTGGAGGACTGTTTTTTGGTCCATTAAAGGTAGAATATATTTTTTAAATGGTCCTTTACTGCATCGTTTGAGCAGCACTGGTCTAGAGAATTGAGAAGTCCAGGCCTGGTAGCTTCTTGCCACTGACTGCTTAAATATTTGTTTGGTTTCAATTCCCCACAGCCTTGTCTTCTCAAGGTAGCACACAGTTCAGCTCTCTCTATAATTATGAAATTCATTGCCTAAAGGACAGAAAATGCTAGTGACTATGGTCTTATTTCACCTGTGAGCCGAGCAGAAGTTACCTACTATTAACGGGTATGTTGGTTGAGAAGGTAGAAAACTGTAACACAACCCAAGAGACTTGTTTTGATTTTCTTCCAGACTGGAGGAAAGGAAACAATGGGAAAATATTGTATTCATTTGCTAATTCCTAGGGGAAAACATACACTTTTCCTGGGAGGTGGGACATATTAAAGCATTTGCAGCTTCTCAGCAATGTAGTTTTTCCCAGGGGAGGAAAGAATGGGGAGAGAAAGGCAGAAAGGATTCCCCTCAGGGACAACACTAAATGCCTTTTGAGATGACCCTGGAAATCAGGGGGTTTGAAATATGCAAGCCACCTCTCATCCATCTCTAAAAATGAGCTCTAGGGATTTTGTAAGGTTTCAAAATATGCTCTTGAAAAGAATAGGAAAATAAATAAATAATATCTTTCATCACCAGAGAAATATTCTATAATCGCTGTAAAAGTCAGCAGGGAGGGTCAGAGAAAGTGATGGAACATTTGTGTTAGAGCTGAGAGGGTTGGAAACATGTTTTGCTTGGGCAGCAGGCACTTTTAGGGAAGTTGTTGAGGCTGTTTGAGCTCATTGTTTATGTAAAACTCTAAGAAAGAGACCTCAGGATAGAAAATTCAGGGTAAGGATGTAAGAGAGACTTTATGTAAGATCTAAGTTTTCCTAAGCTCTGTAAGAAGAAATGCAAAATTTATAATAATAAATTTCGTTTGTATGCCTCATTACAGTTTGGAAGAGTGTTCGTGTTGATTTTTCTCATTTCCTACAAAAACAGGTAAATAAGAGAGTTATTTCCATTTCACCGGTGAGGAAACTGGATTACCAATATGAATCAAAGAAGCAGGGCTCCACAAACCAAATTTTGCTGTTTGTTTTTTTTCCTGTAATAATCTGCAAGGGGACATAGACTATGTTATACTTTCCTTACCCCCCTCTCCTTCTTCCAAATTCAGGACACATGGCCGGTGTTGGTGAATAACCGTTCCACTATTAAAAAATATGTAGACTAACCTTGACCATTATTTTTTGAATTCTTGTAGCTTTTGTCAAGGTGTCCTGCTTTTAGTCACAAAGCATTCCTTCTAAAGACATTCTAAATATATTCAGTCAACTGTAGATATTCAGTCAATTTGGTGACAGACCAGATTACATGTCATGTTTCACTGTTTAGGTTGCCTTTATTGTTTTGATGTCTTTATTTCACAAGTTAGAAAATGGTAATCTGAATAAGTTCAGGGATGTTTCAAGATTATTTGAAAAATCAAAGGAATATCAGTATGGAGATACCTGGGAATTTATCAGAACATAAGTAGAGGAATAAATTCTAGCAGTTCTACCAAGTTAAATGATAATAGGATATAATAACTGTTATGTTTAAAGGTTAATTGGGAAGTCATAAATATTACACAATAGACTTTAGAAATATTTCATTACAAAGGAATTCACAAAACTCTGGCTTATTTTTTGCTTTCATTTTTGAGTGAATCTTGAAATAGGTATTACATGTGTTCAAGAAGTAACTCAGAAGCATAAATGATTTGATTGAAGTCAATAAAATCTAAATGGTGTTTTTGAAATTCTGTGGGGGAGTTTTTGCTTTAGTTTATCTCATGATTTATGATATTTTTGATAGTCATTGATTGTATTACATTTTAAAAATTTTGCTGTTAGCTCTAATCATTTTCCTTGCCTGCTAAATGTACTACTTCCATGTCATTCTTTCTCCCCTAACTATACCAGTTTGGTGAACTGCTTTGAAATCAACATTACCAACATGCTAGCTATCCCCAGCTATAAAAAACTATTGCATATTTTATGATTAATATATCTACCCTCAAAATACATTTTCAACAGGTAGAAAATATATGATGGGATGTTTCATGTATAAAGTCAGTGAGTACCTTTTCCCAATGAGGTAAAATTGATTCAGATCCTTGCTCTCATCCCTTTCGTGGAAAGTCGTGGTTAAGGACATTCTATAATTCCCAAGGAATGTTTCTGAAGTCTTTTCTTTTTTCTTTTTTTTTTTTACAGATACTTGCTTTTGATAGTGACCCATATGGACTGTATAGAGTCAGAAGCAAAACCCTGGTGTAAAAAGAGCAGGGAAAGAGAGAAAGAATAATATGTTAATAGGAAGTGAAACCCAAAGAAGAATAGACAGAAACCTGTGAATGGGGAAGAGTTGCTAGAAATGTTCTGTCTTCCATTTGGAAATCACAATTCATTCTTCCTGCAAAATATACTGACAATCTATTCTGTGGTAAGCATTGTGTTGGATAATAGAGGTCCACATTCAACACAGTGCTTTTCCTCAGCCCTTATATCTAGTCAGGCGGGCATTCATAGCCATCCTACTTTTATCCATCACTATTATTTCATCCACCGTCCAATCCTTCATTATCTCTTGAATAGATCATCATAACTCCCTATTTTTTAATTCTCCACCATCCTCCCAATTTTAATCTTCCCATCCATGATAATTTTTCTAAAAGGCAGATATAATCTATATTTAGGAATATAACCTAGCGTTCAGATGAACACATGTTTTTATAAGATCCAGGTCACACTCTTCAGTATTGCGTCTGAGGGCTTTTAATCCCTATCCTACATATTTTTTGATACCTCTGCCACCTCATTTCCACACATTTGTCTGCTGCTGCTCTCATGTATTGGCCATAGGTAGATTGGGGTCAGTGCCTTAGGCGCCATGTATACCTTTTTTTTTTTCTGTTCTCATGACCTTAATAATATTGCTCTCTTTGCCTGAAATATTTTCCCCCCCATCAGGCTTTCAAACGTGTCCTCTTTTCAGTGAATCTTTCCTGACTTCCTTACACAGAGTTAATTGCTCTCTTTTACGGACTCCATCATAATTTTATCTCCACTATAGCAAAACACATTGTGTTGCAATTATACTGCCTGACTTCTGTGAATTTTTGTAAGTTGAAAACTCTGTATTTTCTTTTAGATTGCATATATCTAACTTAGTGACTGGCCTATATCAGATACTTAATAAATATAAAATAAATAAATGAACATATCTTGACAGTAGCTTTAGCTTTTATGTCTGCATATGTCAGTATACCATAAAGAAAGTATATTAATCTTTATGGGTTTTATAAAGCATGTAATTGAGTTTAAGATACAGCTTTTTTTCTATGTAGAGAGGAAAAAACAAAACAAAACCAGTAAATCTTTCTGCATGTCTTACCCTACCCACAGACACAGACACACGCACACACACACACACATGCTCATAAGAAGCACCATTTGGAGGAGGCAATTCCCCCAGGTTAAACTATCAATCCCAAAGTCTTGGACAGTGAGAGGGTAGAGAATTGTCTGTGTTGGGGAGACCAGTTGGCCCACAACAGTCTTCATTTCTTTCTCCAGCAAGCCTTTTATGTTGCCCTGACAACATTCTGCCCTTGCCAGGAAAGCCACTGGGCTGTTGCTGGTGATTTCCCTGATGAAGAAGCATGCGGTGATTGTCTCAAAGTAGGAGAGGTGAGAGGCAAGAGAACAGAATATAATAATTTTCTTTCAATTCATCTATTTTCCCTTCAGCTTTCATCTGTTCCAAGTAGCAGGCACCACCCACCTGTCCCCACGAACCCAAGACACACATCCAATTCAAGTTGAATTTCAATCTGTTCAATCTCTGAGGCCCATAATTGTGGACCTTAGGGATCCATAATTGTGTTTCACTTCTCTAATTTCTTCAGGGATGCATTTGATGGGGAAGATGACAGGCCCATGCTAGATTGCCAGTCTTGAAAGAAACAAACCAAACTGTTAATTATGAGGTAGGCGCAGAAGGATCTTAATGAAATTCACATATTTGATTTTTTTAAAACAATATGATATTACGACGAATCATTATTTCTCAGTTTCATATTGTGTGCTAAAGGGTTCTTTAGGGATTATGGAGTTGAGCATTTCATTTTGTCTATAACTAAGCTAAAGAGCAAAAGGATAACATTATTTGAAAAAGGTCATGGAACTAGTTGATGGCAGGGCTTGTGCTTGATTTGGGTTTTCTCCAGCTGGCCAAGAATACTTTCCACTGCATCATATTGCTTTCATTAAAATGAGATGAATTCTTGGAAGAACTAATTTAACTTAGGTGAATAGGTGAAGTATAAATTAAGCAACATGAAGCTATATGATATCCTTAGACAAACAGGCCCTATGTGATCCAGGTCAGGAAACTCTTAGCTGTCTTGGACTGTGCTTTAATGAAATCTTTAGGCTGAAAGGGACCTCTTAATTTCAATCATTTCAAATACATAAGATCATTTATTTTGTTCAACCTATGGGATATGAACAGTATAAAATTAGAGCCACTCAAAAATTATGATAAAAACAGCTTTGTTCTTGCAAATTTAACAGTTTAAAGTGACAGTATCATCAGATGATGAATTGAATAAGCATATGTTGTTCAGTGCAATTACCATCTATTTTATATGATAAAGTATTTATATGGGTTTAATTATGGGGTGAAGAACAATTAGAAATCCTGAACTAGGTTATTGCTGTCTATTCCGCTGGTGTCTTTTTTTCTTACGGGGTGCTGTGGGGAGGTGAGGGTAACAGGAAATTATCAACTTGCTCTTTTTTATTAGGTGCACAAACCTCCAGCTTTTGGTTCATTGGCACTGATTATATTTTACACAAATTACTATAGAAAATGATTCTTTGGTAGGTGATTGCAATCAGGATGATAATATATAATTTTGATTAATCAAAGAAGTTTGATTAATTTCAGTGTTGATCATAGCATAATCCCACGCTAGAATGAAATGCTGTTTACTGTCATTTGAGATGAGTAATATCCCACGGTGAATTGAGCCCTTGAAGTTCTCCAAACTTTGAACTGAAGTTATCTAACATTTCTAGTTATTTCTATTGATGATTATAAAAAATGTTTTAGTGCTTTCAAAAGTCTAAATCCTCAAACTCATTATAATATATAATAGCTCTCTAAGAAGGATATCTCCAAAAAGTACCGTTAAAGACGACTGTTTCCTTATTTCCTTCCATCAAAACCTTGCATATCCACAGTGTTATTCACTTCCTCTTGATATGATTGGATTTTTACTCTATTGTGTTTAATTAATTCATAATTTTTATCTACAATCACATTGCAGTTTTTATTTCACTGGTGTTCACATGTGACTTTCATCATTTGAGGCTTAAAAGTTAGATGTCGTTAACCCTAACCATTAATAATCAACAAATCAACTTTGCTTTTGGTTGACCCTCATCTCTGCTAGACAGTCCTTTTATTGATTTTTGGATATAACCTGGGTCATTTACCACTATATCTATTTGAGCATTGCTTATCTTTTTATTTTTATCAGTCACCATATTCTCAACTAATGACCCAGTTTCCTACCTTATTCAAAGTAGTTGTGCCCTGGATGATCCCAAGGCCAGATCTTTTTCAGGGTAAAAATACTTATTGTGTTGCTTATAGTAAATACTTAATTCATCCTATCAGCACTCTAGCACAAATTTTCCTGAAAGGGAGGTAGAATCGAGCTACCTCCCTTTCATGAGGTGAAATGAGGAGATGCATGAGGTGTGTGGGTTGCTGAGGCGGCCCGAAAAGTCACTAACACCACTTCATATACTCGGTGACTCAGTAGAATGAGGACTGGGCTGATAGAATGTGAAGAGAGAGAAAAGGAATGTGGGGTGAGGAAAATACAGGCCCTAGCTAGTACCTTTGACTGCAGGATGGAGGAAAGAGGGCAGGAGACTCACCCTGCACAGAAGGGCTGGAACTACACACTCAAGCTGTGAACCTCATTGTGTAGAGAGAATCAGATGAGCCTCTCTCCATCTGTCTTGTATTAGGACCCCCTCCCCAAGTGCTCCTTTGTCACCTCTGTTCTTTTTTCCCAAATCTGTATTCCAAATTTTGCAATTTGAACCCAAGTTCTGTCTTCCATCATTATTTATCTAAAGCATTGCTTCTCTTCCAGTTATCAACACTGTAACACACTGTTGAATTGTTGTTTCAGCACTTACCATTTTCCATAATTAGTGCTTTTATTAATTTTGCATTTGTTTGTATTTGACTTCTCCATCTACATATCAACACTATGAGTGCAGAAAGCTTTCCTATTCTGTTTACTGCTCTATTTCCAGAGTCAAGGAGAAGATTTCATCTATAATGGATATTAAGAAAGAAACGTGTTGAATGAATGAATAGATGTTCTAATGTTCCCTTATTGACCCTTACTTTTATTTCTATGATTCTATCAAAGATTATCTGCTTTTTACTTCTAATAGGATCTGCAGATTTATTCAGTCTAAGTTCAATGTACATGATCAATCCCAGGCTCCTAAAGATAATGACCTTCATATGATATTTCCTTTTTTTAAATGTTCTTAAAGCTCTCCCTCTCAATTTTTAAAACAGAGTTTACGACATGGACACTGAAATCTTACTGCTTGGTATCGTCTCTACAATTTCACAACTTCCTAGCTGGGGCACTTGGACACGTTCCTCAGGCTTCTGGCATCTCAGTTTCTCATCTTCTTTGTTGATGTTAACAACGCTACCAAATAGGTTTATTCTGGGAATTAAGAGTTCAGTCATGATGGTTCTCAGAAAACCACCTGACTCATAATAAATTCACATTAAATGTGAGCATTTTTATCATAAGAAACTAATTCTTATTTTACTTTAAAATTTTTCAATAGACAGGGAGAAGTTAAGAGAATTTGAGAAAATATTTAGATGACTTTCTTTTCCATAGTATTAGTACTTTCCTATGACCTATCTTTATTCCTCCCTTTTGGATACATGAAATAACAGTGTATGATCATAATATTCTCTTATTTTTAGGCCAGAATAGTTATGATTTTTTTAAGTTGCAACTACAAGCATCTGAACTAAACAACAGCAACTGGACTTCGTTTAAGGCCCTATCCTTTCAGTTTATCATTCCAGCAATCTACATTACCAGCTCTATTTCCTTATCTTTTTACCCTTACTCCTCACATCTAGCTTCTTCATCCATCAAATTAATTTTTCTGGTAAGAGTGTCATAAAAGTCTTCCTTGAAAACCCACAGACAACATCCTTCTTTGTCCTATCAGAAGGATCATGAGTACCGGTTAATGCATGAAATAACTGGAGAAGGAGTAACTCTTGTAGCTCCAAGGCCAGGAAAGAAACCACAGGGCAAGGCAAGACAAAGCTGAGGCCCACATATAGAAGTAATTTTGAATTAAACATACTAGTTTCTATTTGTATGGTTTCTTACTCCACAGGCATATGAAAGATGAATTCCTAGAAACAAATGCGATAAATTAAGAGTCAAGTTAAAGAGCTGCATTGTCTCCATACAAGATTGCTGAATTAATTAATTAAAAGGCAAAAGAAAAAAGAAAAATCTTGGAGTGCAAAACAACAGTATTCAGAGACCAAGTTGTAGAGTAGAATACAGATACAGGTGAGACTGATCTTCCAATTCAGCATGATGATTTTAGCTAACTCATACGGAAAAGTGGCAAAGAATATTATATAAGGAAGATGGGAATTGATGGTAGAACCAACTCCATTATTGCCTGAGAGATAGGACAGCATCAGCATTTGCTCTCAGAAGTCAACGAATTGGGTTCAGAGCAAAAGATAAGCAAGTGTGCAAGAGGAAAAATTGCACACAAGAGAAACACTGGTGACTATTTCAAAACAAAATCAATACATTGAGTAGAAACATTAATTTCAGAGAGAGGATTGGGATCAGTGAGTATTTGGACTTGGTTGATAGAGCCTGAATTAAATGTTATATTTTATTGTTTTAACTGTAACTCTTTTTTTCCTCATACTTTCTCCTTCATCCTGGTGCAGCCTAACAGTCAGTTAGCAGCCTAACAGTTGCTATTTGTCTCTCTTCCCTTCTGCCTAATAATAATTCGTGGACTTTTTCTTTGTCTTCATTTTTTTCCCTCTACTAGAATGGGAAATGTCTGAGACCCAGGCCATAGTAATTTACTCTTCTTTCTCTTATGAAAATTAGCCTTCTCGTGCTTCAATCATCATCCCTGAAGAATGGATACCACACTTAAATTTCTGAGTCCGATCAAGTCAGTGATTTCTAATTGTGTTTGGTCTATTGTCAAGAATCTATTTCTTGCACAATGAAATATGTCTAATTGTTTCCTCTCTTAAAATCATTCTCTGTTTTCCCATTTCTGCTAATTGCTATACTATACTCTTTTCTTTCTTCCAAATCAGAATCCCTCGACTCAAATGCCTTCCCATTTTTTTCTCTTTAACTTGCTACTCATCAGCAATCTCATCAAATCATCTTCTAGATGATTTCTCAAATTTGTCTTTTCCATTCCATTTTGCTGGTTCATGAGCTGTTTTCAAATCTGAAATGTCCTCCCCTCTTCTAATATATTCAATAATTTCAATTCTTGAAATTTTTGTCTATGCTCCATTCTTCTTAAATATTTTTCTAACCTGCCTCCTAATCTAGCTTCATTTTCTCTAATTCCTTTTGACTTATTGATCTTATTATTAACATGTTATTTATATGTGTGATCTTATTGCTGTCCATGTCAAAGAGAGTAAAATTTCTTTGTGGGTAGATCCTTTATCTTTACTTAATTTTTTTTATCTTTCTCTTTATATTGGATAAAAGCTGTTAAGAGAATTACAGTAGTTCAAGGATTTTAAAATGAGAAAACAGGCAAAGATGTACTTAATGGTGGTAATCTCAGTATAAAACTATTTATTCAAGCCCATTCATGCAATCAATCATTAGTTAATATAAATACACCCATTTAAAGATTCATTCATTTATTTTTGAAAAACATGTTTATGTTGAGCACATGTTATGTGTCATGCACTGATGCTGGCACTTTGGGTATTAAGAAAAGAAAGACAGTCCCTGTCCATATGATCCCCAATATCTAGTAAGGAAAACAGTAAAAAAGATTTTATACTATCATCGTAATTGATATGATACAGTTAACACATGTTCTGTGAATAATACATAGGAAAAATATTGAAACTTCAGATAAACATATTACTTTACAAACTTTATAAGCATATTACTTTATCAAACTTTTGATGTTCTCTAATTAAAATAACATTAGTAAAGAAGTCATCGCTATTTTTATCTTAGAAAATACATGTACAACTGTGTATATAGTTTCTGGCAATAATTGATACCAGTACATATTGTTTTAATATTACATGTTTATAATATTATCATAGGTGAAATGAGGTAATTAATGAATTAACTAAAAAATTAAAACATAAAAATACTATCATGGTAAACTTGATAATACTACGTGAAAACTTTACTTCTGTTTGAAATACTTATAAATAATCAAACAATTATAAATCAGAGAATTGTAAAATCTACTTTCCTATAATTATTTAATAAGAATTTTGCTATTACTACCTTTAAAAGTTTTTATTAAACTGCTTGTAATAAATGTAATAATTGATTTTTTCCAGTAGAGAATTTGGCTAATAAATTATAGAAATTTGTGTGATTAAAAACAATATGACTTGAATATTAAATTATCTTTATTTGTTTCTAAATAATAACATATTATAATTGTACTGTCTCAGATTTTACACTTATCTGTATGTTGACTTTTACTAAGTAAGCTAAAGGAAATTGAGGCATGTATTATGTTTTGACTCCAATAATGATGCAGTTCCAAGAATTTCTAAATAAATGGACTTGTATCCTTTTTTCATTTTTGATAGAACCAATTTGCAGAACATTTTTCCCCATCATTTATCTTTTTAGACTCTTATTCTTGTCTTAAAATTGTTTAATCTATGGCATCTAGTATCTCCATCATGTTAATTTCTGAAGATTTATCCTCTTAAAAAGTATCACTAAAAAAATCCTCTTTGACTTATTTATATTCATTATGTGTGGTTCTAAATCAAATGAACACTAATGCTAAGTAAAACAAATGGGATCTTTTGATCTTCATCAGCTTTTTCATGCTAAAGGCTATGTTAAAGAAAGTGAAATGTATCCTATACAAAAGTTATTTGTATAATGTCTTATTAAAGATTTGTCAAGAAAATAACTCATTATAAACAAAGAAATTACTTAGAAAAATACTCTTAGAATATAAAAGTTATTTTCTTGGACATCTAGATAGAAACTTTCAAGGTAAAAGTGATTCAACCTGGTTCTCTTGGGTATTTTATACTGAATTTAACTACTGTCATTTTCCATCTTCAAAGTTTCTCTCTTTTTCTTCTACTTTAACTAATTAATGAGTATTGATTAGTCAGATTATGATATTATGAACATAAAGCAACTTTCTTCACCTCAAATCCAGGTTTTCGCTATTCAACAAATCCTGATGATGTTGAGTTTCATTTTATTTGTTGGTGAAACTGTTGCGTTCATCAATAGAGACCATCTAACTAGTATTTTCCTTATATCTAAGAATGGTTTATAGAAATACCATAAAGATCCTTCCTTTGAGCAAAATTTTATAGAAATTAAGTGTACTTTGAATCCATTAATAGGCATGGAGCTTGTTTTCTAAAATATCAGATGAACTTATTATGGGCCAGTTTTATTTTTGGCATCTTCCACAGATCGAATAGTACAGTAAATTCCTACTTTATTCTTAAAAGTGACAGTCCAGCAGAATAAAAGTGTTTTGTTAAATGTCATTTAATTATATCTTCAAGGAGATGAAATGCTAGTTTAGAAGCTTGGTTTTTGATATAAGAAAAAGGGAAAGAGCTTCCCTGGTGGCGCAGTGGTTGAGAGTCCGCCTGCCGATGCAGGGGACACGGGTTCGTGCCCCGGTCCGGGAGGATCCCACATGCCGTGGAGCGGCTGGGCCTGTGAGCCATGGCCGCTGAGCCTGCGCATCCGGAGCCTGTGCTCCGCAACGGGAGAGGCCACAACAGTGAGAGGCCCGCGTACCGCAAAAAAAAAAAAAAAAAAAAAAGGAAAAAGACATAATATCACTATTAAAAAAACTAAAATAAGAAACTTAGGATTTCCCACACAAATGGATATGTCTTTTTTCCACATGTTTTATTTTAGTTTGGAGCTGATGTTTCCTTGAACAGGTGTTTGTCAAGAAAAGAAAATGATTTAAATGGATATTTTACAATTTAAATAACAAATTTAATTGCATTCTCAGTGCAATAGTTTTATGAATGCTGTATATATTATCTTAAAAGATAAAATATAATTGAACACAGAAAAAGTCTTTATGACTAAATTATAACTAGAAAATTGGCATACAATTATATTAAAACATTTAGAACTGTTTTTCACCCTCCACACCATGAAATTCATAATTTTAGCTGAAAGTACAATGTCCTTCACTTCAGAGAATCTTCCACCTCTTAATTTGCAGACAATTTCACTAGAAAAATGTAAAGAACAATTAACTAGAATTAAAAGTTTAAGAAAGTACCTCTATTCACATGATGTGTCAATAGAATCGTTTTCAGCATTACAGTAAATCCTCCTTTAAAGGAAGAATATTTGATGATATCTTTAGAAAACAAATCTATTATCTTAGTTAATATATTGGGTTTCCTATTGTTGCTGTAACAAATTAATACAAATTTAGTGACTTAAAACAATGCAAATGTATTATCTTATAGTCATGGAGGTCAGTAGCATGAATTGGGTTTCACAAGGCTAAAATCAAGGTGTTGCAGGCTGTGTTCCTTCCATAGACTCTAGAGGAGTGTCCATTCCCCTGCCTTTTTGCAGGTTCTAGAGGCCGCCCATATTCCTTGGTTCCTGGGTCCCCTTCTTAATCTTCAAAGCCAACAGTGTAGCACCTTCACAACTTCAAACCTCTCTCTGACCCTCCTTCTGTTACCATATTTCCTTCTCTTATTCTGACTCCCCTGCCTCTCTCTTTCCCTTATTAGGACCCCTGTGATTACATTATGCCCACCTGGATGATGGAGGCTAATCTGCCCATCTCAAGATCCTTAATTTAACCACATATGCAAAGTCCCTTTGTCAGATAATATAGTCGCAGATTCTGGGGATAGGGAGGTGGACATCTTTGTGGGGGAGTCATTATTCTGCCTACTGCAGTTACATATGTGGAAAGGTTATTTAAGAATCCCAGTCTGTTTCATTTACTTAATTTTCTTTTCTGGTAATACAGTGACAGTGATGAAAAGGAATATTGTCATTTAGATTGTTGTCCTTATATTCCCCAGCTTGTGACCTCAAGAGAATTATGAATTTTAGTGGCTATATTAATGTCCTTGTAAATTGCAGACAAACTAAGTCAATGGAGCCTTTTTGAGGAAAGGAGATAAAATATTATTAATAGCAATTAATTATTGACACTAGGATTATTTTAAATATTTTTTAAAATTGGAAAGGATTGTTCTAAATATTTTAAACATTTTACCATTATTCTCCCCATATTACAGATGACAAAATTGAGGCTTTGAGAGATTAAGGAACTTGCTTATCAGACTTACATTTAATAAGTGTCAGGCCTCTGTCTACTGAACCTGAGTTTTGAACAACTGCAGCATATTTGTTAATTTGCTGCTCATCTTCCTTCTGAATTTATTATGTCAGTGAGAAATCTTAATCACTTTTGTAATTTTTCAGTCTATGGTCAATACATTTGCTGATATTATCCATTTTGAAATGTCAAGTAAATGCCTTTAAGTCCTTTTATATTTGAATACTTATGTTTCTCCAAAAGTGATCTTGAATTAAATGCAGAGTTGTTACTGTTTTTGATTTTATGATTATGATTATTTTCCTAACAAACTTTATCCTACCTGATGAGGCAGAAGAGTATAAAATATGTCAGTTTTAGAGTTAGGAAAGATGTACTTTCGTTTTTTTGTTTGTTTGTTTTTTGCGGTACGCGGGCCTCTCACTGTTGTGGCCTCTCCCGTTGCGGAGCACAGGCTTTGGACGCGCAGGCTCAGCGGCCATGGCTCACGGGCCCAGCCGCTCCGCGGCATGCGGGATCCTCCCGAACTGGGGCACGAACCCCTGTCCCCTGCATCGGCAGGCGGACTCTCAACCGCTACGCCACCAGGGAAGCCCAAGATGTACTTTTGAATTTCACCATTTCCTGGTTGTCTGGTCTCAGGTAAATTATATATCTAGGCCTCAGTTTCCCCTTTGGCATATTGGTGATAAATAATACTTGTTTCAGAAATGGGTTGCTCTTTATAAACTACATAGTAGCAGGTAGTTTCCTGTTTTCAAGATGATGAGGTAGGCCACTAATTTTATCCATTCTCCATCTCTAAATACTATTGATAATGTAAAGGATAATTAAATACAGTAGAAAAGTTATTATAGCAGTGCTGGGAAATAGAACAGTAAGATATATAAAGTAAAATCCACAAATAATTTAAAGATGGCATTAAGGAGAGAGATCACTACCGACCAGTTAGGAAAATATTGATTGAACACTGACCGGTATTTGTCACATTCTATGCTCTTTGCTTGTACTGTACTATCTCATTTAATCCTTCACACTCTCATGGATTAGGTACCAAAGGTAGCATCATCTTATATATGAGGAAATTAGGGCAAAAATAAATGAAGTAGCTTATGTAAGAACACACTGTTACTAAGTGTCAGTGCTGAGATTTTAACCCAGGAATTTGGCCTCCGAGGCCATGATTTTAACCACTACACTCCTGCTTCTGAGTTTCAGACCTCACACTCAAAGGAGCATGGGTGAGGAATAAGGGTGTGTCTCAGGGAAGTTGTGCAGATGGAGGATGTGTCAAATGCAAAGATTTGTGGGCCATACCAGTGTCCAACCCACAGTGAGCATTCCTAAAGTAAGGGTTCAATTTGATGATTCACTGGACTTACTTTTTGCTAAATTAAGTAAGAAATTAGTCGGGAAGAAATGCCTCATGTAGTGTATGTAGAAAGACAAGAGGAATAAGAATAGAAAAAAATGTAAAGAAATAGACATTTCTCTCCTATTCAAAACACATGTCTCACTTACCACATAAACTCCTATCATTTTTTAATGTATGGCATGCGTTTTGATAGCATGGAAGGCATTCATGCAGGGCCAGCTTCATGGGCATGTGTCTTATGCAGTCTCATAAGACCCTGCATTCAGAAGAGCCCCACACTTGGTTTAAGACTCTGGTGTCTCTATCATGAGTAAAGTCAGATGGGGCAATTGAGCATGCAAGTGAGCAGAAGAGATCTGTCCAATGCATGCCTGCTACCATTCCTGCCACCCTCTTCACGTAGAGCATTCGCAGTGCCCCAGGAGCAGAGAAATCTGGTGGACTCACAATGTGTAGGGGTCCATCAGGACTCAAACTGAGTACAAGGTGTGTTTGTATCACTCAGTGAGTAAGATGATAGCTCCAAGAGGCTGTGTTTTCTGTTATAAACAGAACTTTCTTCAAATGCAGTAAGAAGGCAATGGAACACTGAGAAACACAAGCAACAAAGGAAACTTGCCTTAGTCTTTCTTATTTTTTACTTTTCTGTGTTAGCCAACCATGTACACTGAGAATGATGATAAAGGAAAGGGAAAGATAGCACAACTGAAAGTTCCTTTAAGTCCTTCCTTACTCATCAGTAGGGCAAAGGTAAAGTGTGTTGATGGAATATGTGTGTATTAAGACATGAAGTAAAAACATTTGAGTTATTTCTATGCAGTACTTTCATGGTTCTGGTAAGAACAAAATATGTGTGTTTGTTGGAACTACTATGTACAAATTGTACAATATTGGTGATTCCGCATATGAGTTAAATTCTCTTATATTTGCGCTTAAAACTGACCGTACACAGTGTAAAGATAAACAGTAAAATTCATGTTAATAATTTAAAATTTAATTTTTTCTTTACTTACAACAACATTAAATGAAAAATGGAAAATTCCATGGCAGTTAGAGAGAGGTCACAAAGAAAGGAAAAATCTTTATATTTTTGTACCTTTAACAGAAGGGTTTTTGTTTTTGTTTTTGGGTTTTTTGTTTGGTTGGTTGGTTTGCTTTCTGTTGTTGTTGTTTTGTATTTTGAACATCTTTATTTTGCACCAGGCCCCACAAATTATGTAGGTGGATTTGCATCCAGGGAATGCTGAGTGGCCCAACAATCTCAGGAGAATACCTACTCTAGTAGGTCTTTCCATGGTCATGAGGAAACTGCAATGAGTATTCAGAAAAAGGAATTCTGAATGAAAGAATATTCTGCATTTTTAGCCACTCCCACAGAGGACACAAACCAGCAATTTGTAGGCATGGGGATTCACACAGCAGCAGAATTGGGAGGGCTGGATCAATGGGAAAGAAGCGGGGGAAGGAAGGGGTTTCCTAGCCACCTAGTAGGTTTAACAAGTTTTTTAATTCTTTGGTTAAGTTTATTAACATAATAATATTTTTCAAGTATATATATATGTATATATGATGGGAAAATATTACCAGCTTTAGTGATATGGAATTTCACTAAATTAATTCATTACACATAAATAGCTAGCCACAAAGTAAGTGCTTGATAAATTTCAGTTATCACATCATGGTCATTATTATTTAACTCTCAAAATAACTCTGAGGAAATTATCATCATTATCTTCATTTTATAAATGGTAAAGCTGAAGATTAGAGAGATTAAGTACCCTATCCACAACTCCATGTCTAGTCATGGGCAGAACTGAACATGAAACCCATATTCATAAAGAAGACTGCTTTGCGTTCCTTAAATGCCTCATTTCTAATGATGTTGTCCTTCATGCCACCTTAGCCCCTGACATCTGTGTTTTGTAGATCTTAATAATAGCACATTGCACCTCTTCCATAAGCAGGATTTTAAGTACCTCACTCTCTGACCACTGATTTCTAATTTCCTGCTCTTTCACTCTAGGTATTACTAAAAATTCTTTGTAACCACCCTACTTGATAAAATTTAGAGACAATTCTATAATCTTTTCCTGTTCATTCGCAGCCTCATGGTCTCACCTCTTTTTTGCATACAATTATAGTTCACTTACAACTTTCTCCCTCAATTACACTCAACCTCACAAAATTTCAACTATCTTTTAAATCTGAGTCATTGCTGCTACACACATGCAACATAACCCTAACCCTAACCCATCATGCTTTAAATTTGTTTTCTTGAATTTCAAATTTCCCCTCAGTGATTTCTGACAGTCTTAGTTTCCTTAGTTAATTCATTCTCCCGCGCTCCAGAGGTGATCAGTTCACACCTTGTGTTTACTCCTCAAAATTCCAAAGATATTCCTATTCCTGTCTTCCTTATTCTTGGTTGTTGACCTTGATTCTTGAAAGAAAATATGAGCAATTAGAAGAGCTGTTCCACATGCTGCCAGAACTATCTAACCTCCCTGCATCTAGTGTGTGCCCCGTGCCACACCTCCTGCTTCTGTGGATGCTGTTGCACCTCTTCTTCCCTCCTGTTAAAAACGGAGGAGCGGGGCTTCCCTGGTGGCGCAGTGGTTGGGAGTCCGCCTGCCGATGTAGAAGATACAGGTTCGTGCCCCAGTCCGGGAAGATCCCACTTGCCGCGGAGCGGCTGGGCCCGTGAGCCATGGCCACTGGGCCTGCGTGTCCGGAGCCTGTGCTCCGCAACAGGAGAGGCCCCGACATTCTCTCCAGGGCTTTATTTTTGAAATAGTTGAATCTTTTTCTCTTATATTAACTTATTTTTCCCTTTCTACTGGATTGTTTCTATCATCAAAGCATTAATCTCTGTATTGTAAAAATAAAAACAAATTAAGAAAACAAAACAAACCCCTTATTTAACCTCACATCACCTTCCAGTTACTACTGCATAACTCTTTCCTTGTGTACAGTATAAGACTTTGAGTTTGGAAGTCCACTTTCACACCTCCAGGTCGATCTTGAATCCACTATGATCCAATTCCTATCTCCAACATTCTACTAAAAGAGTTTTTGTAAGAGTTATTGGTAATCTCCATGTTAGTAAATCCAAGGTACGTTTTGTCTTCATTTTTCTAAACTTCTCATCAGCAATGGAGAGAGCTAATCGTTTTCTCATGTGATATTCTCTCTTCCCTTGAATTCTGGGTTCTGTTCCTACCTCTCTGGCTTGTCTTTCTCAGCCTACTTTCTTGGTTCAAATATCAAATTGCTGGAGGGCCAGAGAGCTCATTCTTCAGAACACTTTTTCTATGTATCACTTCCTGCCTAGACAATCTGATCCAGTCTGCTCATTGTCTTTAAAGATTATCTTTATGTTGACGACTCCCAATTTGCATCTACAGTCTCCTCCTTTACCCTGACCTACAGAAAAACATCCATTGCTGACGTGACCTTGTATTTAGATGTCCACACAGACCCTGTGAGTGCGACCTCATTTGGAAATAAAATTTTGCAGATGTAATTAGATAAGATAAAATGAGATTATACTGGATTAGGGTAGGGTCAAAATCTGATGTAACTGATGTTTTTATAATGGGAAATTTGAACACAGAAACACAGACTCTCAGGGGAGAAAAGCATGTGAAGAGAATGGTTGGAGTGATGCATTTACAAGCCAAAGATTGCCAGCAACCACCAAAATCTAGAAAAGGCAAGGAAAAATTTTTTCCTGGAGCTTTTAGAGGAAATATGGCCCTGCTGACACCCTGATTTTAGACTTTTAGCCTCCAGAATTGGGAAAATACCTTTTCTGTTGTTTTAAGCCTTTCAAGGTTGTAGTAATTGTTATGGCAGATCTAGGCAAGTCATTACATCTAGATATAGACATAGATATAGATAAACTAATTATATATATGTGTATAAACTAGTTATATGGATAGATAGATAATCTCCTATATATGTCAGGTTTAACCTTCTGTGACTTTTTGAACATTAGTTTTTAAAAGTTGTTAATAGTAATTAGCAATAGCAATTAATAGTTAATAAATATTAGACATACCAGGTTTTTGGATAAGTTCTTTTACATGTGAATGTTACTTAAAAGTAACATTGTCAGCTAGAGAAGAAACTATTATTTTCACTTTTTAATTAACCAAATTGAGATTTAAAGTAGTTAAAGTAATTTCAAAACACCAGCAAGTGGCAGAGCATGGACTCATATTCTGGTTTCTGTTGTTCCAAAACTCAGGTTCCCTGTAGTAACACTCCATTTGAAGTAAGATTTTCAAGGTACAGTTAAATATTCATTTTAACTGCAGCATGTTTAAATATATTGCCACACTTAACTTTTAACAAAAGTTAGGCACATTTAGGCTGTCTATAAATATTTATTGAATGAAAAAATACACCCAGCATTGCAGGATTTTTTATATGATAATATTTCTTTAAAAAATTGTTTTGGCTGCAATGTGTAAAAGTACATTTTAAAGTGGGAAGAAAAACTGATTTTATGTCATTGTATCTCTTACCCCAAAACCAGACTTTTTTCCTAATGAAAGCAGCTGCTTCCAAAAAGTACAGAAATCAACACAAACGTTTATAGGGGCCTCTAAGACCCATAAACTACTCACCAGGCACGAAGAGCTTTTCTTCTAAGAATGCTCAAATGGATTATAAAACAATACATTACTTTTATGTTCTCAGGGCCCATTAAATCTCCTTTAATGCAGTATTCTTTTGAATCAGTAAGTGTTGAGTATGCAAAAGCAGTGGCACTCGCTCTGGTTTTCATTGCAGTGGAGGGTTATTGCTCATTAGCTTCTATCTTTGATTGTTACCTCCATAAACAGTATTAATTCCTCAGTTTATAAACATTAAATTAAGAATATCTATTTTTTTTTACTAAAGCAAGGAAAGAGTTTTAGTCTTGTTCCCTTGAAAAAAATGTGAACTCTGACTCTATGCTTAAGCCTACGGTCAGAAAAAGTAGCATGCAACTGATCAAATGCTTGACTTCCTGAATATCATGGATCCAAGAATCTGAAAGTATCTCACTTGGGAATTTAACATATAAAGGAAATGTCTGATGTGAGGTGAATTATATCCCCACAAAATACATATTGAAGTCCTAAGTCCCAGTACCTATGATTGTGACCTTATTTGGAAATGGAGGTTTTGCTGATGTAATTAAGATAAAGTTATGCTCCACTAGGATGGGCCCTAAACCAAAATGACTGGTATTCTTATAAGAAGAGAAAACAGAGACAGAGGTGAGTGCCATGTGAAGACATAAGAGACATAGAGGGAAGATGCTTATGTGGATACAGAGGCAGGCATGGAAGTTATGCTGCCACAGACCAAGGAATGCTCGGGGCTCCAGAAAATGGAAGAGGCAAGGAGGGATCTGCCTGTAGAAGCTTCAAAAGGAGGAGGTCCTGCCAAGACCTTGAAATTGAACTTCTTGCCTCCAGAATTTTGAGAGAATAAATCTCTGTTGTTTTAAGCCACTCAGTTTGTGGTACTTTGTTATGACAGCCCTAGGAAACTAAAACAGCATCTAAATTTTTGCCAGTATTTCCAGGCTAAAGTGATTATACACGTTAAGAATCTTAGTGTGTATGTTTCCTATCATTCTAAGGAATGTGGGGCCTTAAATCTAACTAAAAGAGTTTGTAGCTGCTGAAGAATTCTTCATTTTCAATAAATAAGTAGATATTTATTACACAATATTGAGGCCTCTGGATTGACTTAGCTGCTATGAGGGAGCAAATATAAACCATGGATCACATTCCTCAGAAAAATCATGAGAGGCATACATGAAACACTTGAAACATGCTAATATTTTAAAAATCAATTCCCTTAGGTAGTTATTCTGACATATTGCATGTGGCATACTTCCCTCTTCCTGCAATCTGGGCACCATCTGCAATCTAATATATTGAACATACGGTATTACTTCCAATTCAGTTAGTAGAAGATACCTATTGCTGTTAATATCAATCATATTATTTGAATGTTGTAGTAGACCCCTAAAGAAGATGTCAGGGTGATTGTGGCTTGGTAATGCCAGCTACTGATGTCCAAGGAAGACAAACTGTATACAAATTTCAATCTTTGACTAAACTAGACACATCTTCCAATCTTCCAAACAATGTGTTTCCTACTTCTGATCTTCATATGGCATCTAACAAGGAGGCAAAGTCAGCCCTAAGTCTTAAAACAATGGGTCACAGTTCTTAGTAAATCTGCAGGACCTTAGCAAAGGCACATGGACCTCAGCAAAATCAAGGGCAGAGGCACTCTTTGAAAGTGGAGCTGAGCAAAAGTAAAGGCTAGCTTAATTGTACACTACAGTTTAGAGAAAGGGCATACTTTTTGCTGTTGTTTTTAATGTAGTTGACCACCATGGAAGTTATCTTTGCAGAAACAGGACTTGGAAACAAAAAATACTAAAGCAGTTCTTTCCACGGTTAACATGCAAGGCAGCTGAGTCTCATGTGCTCAGTCTATAGAACACACTTTGTTTTAGCAAAGTTTTAGGTTTGAATTTTATGACTATTCAAGATAAATAGCAATACCTCAGCTGATCCAAACTTAATTCTTTATTTAGGATCATAGTGGAAACTTTCTAGAGATGAATTTTGCATTCAGGTTGAAGAGGCAACCTCACAACCTGATTTTAAGATAGCTCCTGATTTAAGTTAGCTTGAATGGAAAAATCACCCTTAAGATGTAAGTTTCTTAGGACTAAAGAACTGCATAGCAAGAAGTAATAGAAACACGCTGTAGCGTGGGATGGAAAATACCCCCTCACAATCTAGTCATAGTGCAAAGCAGAAGAATTGAGGAATTTGACTCACAAGACAAATATGGGGGAAAAGCATTCAGTCTTTGACCGTTAAATATGTTGTTGGTCCTGTAATTTCATAACATGATGCGTGCTTATTTCGTTGTTGTTGCTTTTGTTTTGTTTTGTTTATGAAAGCGTTTTAGATTTTGTCAAATGTTTTTTTCTGTATCTGTGGAGATGATCATGTGGGTTTTGTTCTTTTTTTCTTATTAATATGATGATATCTTACATTAATTGCTTTTTTGTAATTTAAGCCAACTTTGCATTCTAGGGATAAATGTTTGGAATCCAGGATAAAAGATGACTTAACTGAGTGATGTGCAACCCTTTCTATACGTTGCTGAATTTGATTAGCTGGTATATGGAGCATTTTGCATCCATATCCATAAGATATGGTTATATCCATATCCATTACTTTTCTTGGTATGTCTTTGTCTGGTTTTACTAAGGTAATACTGGCCTTATATGATGAATTGGAAGTGCTCTAGTTTTTGTAAGGATTTTGAAGGATTGGTAAAAATTTTTTTTAAACATTTGGTAAAATTTATCAATGAAGCCATATGGACCAAGATTTTTTTTTTTCAAGAACACTGCAGAGTAAATTGAAACACCACAACTTCCTATATCAATGGGAAGTATTTTATTTACTAATTCAATTTCTATATTTTTATAGGTCAATTTAGATTTTCTATTTCTTTTTCAGTTAATTTAAGTAGATTGTTTCTTTCTAGGAAACAATTTTTCTAATTTTGTTGCATTGAGTTTTTTTCTATTGTTTTTCTATTCTCATTTCACTATTTTTGCTTTAGTCTTTAATTTTTCTTTAGTTCTGCTTGCTCTGGGTTTAGTATTCTCTTCCTTTTTTAGTTTCTTAAGATGGAAGTGTAGGTTATTGACTTGAAACCTTCCTAATTTGCTAATAGAGTCATTTACATTAATGAATTTCCTTCTAGACACTGTTTTAGCTACTTAAGTTATATATATTATCATTTCCACTCATATCAAAGTAATTTCCATTTATCCTTGTGATTTCTTTTTGGATCCATTTGCTATTAAGAAGTTACAACGATTTGACTGTTAAGTATTGTGCTGTTTGATTTGAACATACTTGTGAATCTCCTAAATTTCCTTGTATTAACCACTTCCATTGTGATGAGAGAATGCACATTTTGTAATTTCAATACTTTTTAGATTAATGGAGGCTTGTTTTAAGACCTAGCATATAACATGTCCTAGAAAAAGTTTATGTACCTTTGAGAAGAATTTCTATTCTGCTGTCATTGAGTGATGTGTTCCACAGATATTTGTTAGGTCTAGGTGGTTTATGGTGTTGTCTTTTATTTCCTTATCGCTCTTCTGCCCAGTTGTTTTATCCATTGAAAGAAGAGTATCAATGTCTCTATTCTTTATTTCTCTTTTCAGTTCTTCCTTCATGCTTTATGTATTTTTGAGCTCTGTTTGTTTTTTGTTTGTTTTTTTGCGGTACGCGGGCCTCTCACTGTTTTGGACTCTCCTGTTGCGGAGCACAGGCTCCGGACGCGCAGGCTCAGTAGCCATGGCTCACGGGCCTAGCCGCTCCGTGGCATGTGGGATCTTCCCGGACCGGGGCACAAACCCATGTCCCCTGCATCGACAGGCAGACTCTCAACCACTGCGCCACCAGGGAAGCCCTGAGCTCTGTTTTATATGTGCATAAATGATTACAATTGCTATATCTACCTGATGGATTGATCCTTTAACATAAAAAAAAACCTCTTCTTTATCTCTAGTAACAATATGTCTTAAAATCTGTTTTGTTAGTTTTAGTTATTTGATTTATCTTTTTTTTTTTTGTCTTTCGGTACTAATACAGTGACTATTTCTTTCGTTTGCTGTTTACACGGTATACATTTTTAAAAATTTTGTTTTACTTTAAATCAATTTGTCTTTGAATATAAAGTGTGTTTCTTGTAGACACTATATAGTTGGATCATTTTTAAAATCCATTGTGTAAATTTGTCTTTCCATTGAAGTATTTAAGCCACTCCATTTACATTTAATGTATAATAGTTACTAATAAGATATGATTCACATTTGCCATGGCTATTTGTTTTCTATAGGTCTTATATCCTTATTGTTCCTTTAGTACTTCTTTTCTGTGTTTTTATATTAAATGCATATAATATATTTCTAGTGTACTATATATTTTAATTTCTTCTCATTTTATTTATTATGTTTTATTAATTATTTTCTTTTTCAGTGCCCTGGGGTCACAATTAACACTTAAATTTAATACAATTTAGCTCAATTTAACAACTTAAATTCAATACTATATAAAACTTTACTGCAGTGTAACTCCATCCCACCTTTTATGATGTTACTGTCAAACAGATTACATCTTTATAAATTATAAGACCATCAACATATTTTTATAGTTAATTTGTTACAAAGCTATGTTCATATCATATAGGGGAAGAAAATAGTAACCAACAAAATACATGTGTACCACCCATCCTTTATATTTTTATATTTACAAATGTAGTTAACTTTACCACAGCTTTCTATTTCTTCTTGTGGACTTGGATTACAATCTGGTGTTCTTTCAGTTAGCTTGAAATACTTCTTTTAGTATTTCTGGTAGGCAGACCAACTGATTTCTCTCAGTTTTTGTTTGTCTGGGGATTTCTTAATTTCTCCTTCCTTTTTGAAAGATTGTTGTGCTGGATATGGAAATCATTATTGATGGTCTGGTTTTTTTTTTAATTTTTATTTAATTTATTTAAAAAATTTTTAAAGTTCACCCATTTATTTCACCACACCATCCCCCATACCTTGTTCCAATAATATTTTGAATAAAATTAGTGAGAGTAAACCTCCTTGTCTTGTTCCTGATTTTAGGGGAAAAGCTTTCAGGTTTCACCATTGAGTATGTCAGCTGTGAGTTTGTCATATATTGCTTTTATTATTTTCAGTTATTTCCCTCTATACTCATTTTGTTGAGAGTTTTTATCATAAATGGATATTGAATTTTGTCAGAAGCTTTTTCTGCATCTATTGAGATGATCATATAATTTTTATCCTTCATTTTGTTAATGTGGTATATCACATTCTGATTTGAAGATGGTGAACAAGCTTTGCATCCCTGGAATAAATTCCACCTATCATTGTATATGAGCCTTTAAATGTATTGTTGGATTCAGTCTACTAATATTTTGTTGAGGACTTTTGCATTTATATTCATCATGGACATTGGCCTGTAATTTTCTTTTTTGTGGCACCCTTATCTGGTTTTGGTATGAAGGTAATACTGCCTTCTAAAATGTGTTTGGAGAAAAAACAATAAGTGGTGCTGGGAAAACTGGACAGCTACATGTAAAAAAAATGAATTTAAGACACTCCCCAACACCATACACAAAATAAACTCAAAATGGATTAGAGACCTAAATGTAAGGCCAAACACTATAAAACTCTTAGAGGAAAAAAACATAGGCAGAACACTCTTTGACATAAATGGCAGCAAGATATTTTTTGATCCACCTCCTAATGAGAATAAAGACAAAAATATACAAGTGGAATCTAATTAAACTTAAAAGCTTTTGCATAGCAAATAAAACCAAAAACAAAGCAAAAAGAGAACCCTCAGAAAATATTTGTAAACGAAGCAACTGACAAGAGATTAATCTCCAAAATATATAAACAGCTCATGCAGTTCAGTATCGAAAAAACAAAGAACCCAATCAAACAAATGGGCAGAAGACCTAAATAGACTTTTCTCCAAAGAAGACATACAGATGGCCAAAAAGCACATGAAAAGATGCTCAACATCACTAATTATTAGAGAAATGCAAATCAAAACTACAATGAGGTATCACCTCACACCAGTTAGAATGGCCATCATCAAAAAAATCTACAAACGATAAATGCTGGAGAGGGTGTGGAGAAAAGGGAACCCTCCTACACTGTTGGTGGGAATGTAAATTGGTCCAGCCACTATGGACTGTAATGGAGTATGGAGGTTCCCTAAAAAACTAAAAATAGAACTACTGTAAGACCCAGCAACCCCACTACTAGGCATATACCTGGAGAAAACCATAATTTTAAAAGATACATGCACCCAAATGTTCATTGCAACACTGTTTACAATAGCCAGGACATGGAAGCAACCTAAATGTCCATCAGCAGAGGAATGGATAAAGAATATGTGGTACATGTGATGGAATATTACCCAGCCATAGAAAAGATCAAAATAATGCCATTTGTAGCAACATGGATGGACCTAGAGATTGTCATACTGAGCGAAGTAAGTCAGACACAAAAAGACAAATATCATATGATATCACTTATATGTGGAATTTTAAAAAAAGGGTACAAATGAACTTATTTACAAAACAGAAGTAGAGTCACAGATGTAGAAAACAAACTTATGGTTACCAGGGGATAAGGTCAGGGGAGGGATAAATTGGGAGATTGAGATTGACATATACACACTACTATATATAAAGTAAATAACTAATATGAACCAACTGTATAGCACAGGGAACTCTATTCAGTACTCTGTAATGGCCTATGTGGGACAAGAATCTAAAAAAAAGAGTGAATATATGTATATGAATATGTATAACTGATTCACTTTGCTGTACACCTGAAACTAACACAACATTGTAAATCAACTATACTCCAATAAAAATTAAAAAATAAATAAATAAAATTGTGTTTGGAAGAGTTCCCCCCGTTCTGTCTTTTTTTGGACAAGTTTGAGAAGGAGTGGTATTAATCCTTCTTTTAATATTTGGTAGAATTCGCCAATGAAGCTGTCTGGTCCTAGATTTTTGTTTGTTGGAAGGTTTTTGAGTAATAATTCAATCTCTGCTAGTAACTGGTCTGTGAGAGTCATCTTTTTTCTATACTTTCTGTATAGAAAAGGCATACTTTCTGTATGCCTTCCCACTGGAAGGAGCTCTCTGGTCTCCATGAATTTTGAGGAGAAAATATATGTTAATCTTATTGAGGATCCCTTATATACAATGAGTCATTTTTCTTTTGCTGCTTTCAACATTCTCTCTTTTTTTTGGCCTTTGACAGTTTGACTGAAATGAGTCTAGGTGTAGATCTCCTTGACTTAAATGTACACTTTTTTCTATTTTTGGGTCAGACTTTCCTATTTCTATGTGTGTCTCCTGTATGTTTTTTGGTGAAACTGGATATTTTAAATAACACAATATAATAATTCACATTCCAGCATCCACCCTTCCCAGGTGTTTTTGTTGTTGTTCCAGTTTACAGTTGTTTCTATTTGTTTAATGACTTTAATAGGTGAATTCTATTAAGTTTAAACTCTTTGCCATATGTGGACACTGGAGTCTTTGCTTATTTAGCTTATTGGTCAGCTAATTATTGGACAGAGCTTCCCTTTACTATTTTAAACCAATACACCTCCCATCCTTTGCCAAGGGACACGCAGTATGTGCACACACAGGTGCATGCCTATACCCCTGAGATGTGTGCAGCCTTCTTGTACACCAGGAATACTTCAGAGCTTTTCAAAGCCTGCTATGAACATGTCGTTTCCCAGATTTTCCTTTTAAGTTTTTTGACTAGCCCCTTGTTTGCCACGGCTTCTATCACTCCCTTAGTAGCTGCAGTGTTAAACAATTTCTGCTCATTGTTTTTGACAAACACCCTGGAAATAGGGTTTTTCTCACTGATCTATCTCTGAATTAGATCAAATCAAGACAATATCCATGAATGCGTCATGTCAAAGGACTAGTCTGAAAGGTTAAATCACGATAATCTCTGAGAATAAAGCTTGCTGGGGCACTGTTGACCTCTTTGGCTCCTAAAAATGGCTTCGAGGCTGTTCTTTTCATGGATAACCTGGTCTGATGCTCCTGGTTTTCAAGACTACTGCAGAGCAAGTGGAAATACCACAAAACTCACTATTTTTGCTGCAATTCAACCAGGTTTTTTCTTGAACAAACATTTTCTGGATTGTTATATCTTTCGGCTAATTTCTGAAAAAGCTGATTTTGACAATTCCTCCAGTGTCCTCATTACTTTTATGAAGAAGCAGATTTTTAAAATGTAAATTCTGCCATTCTAGAAGCGCTTCTGACCAGTGTTGCTAGAATTTTAATATTGGGTTTGTTTTTACATGTGTTATTTTTTTGTGAAACTTTATGATGTCTTTTGAGCCCACTGCAGTGCACCTCTGATAAGAAATATTGAACTTGTGGCCAAACATAAGATGCTGTGTAATATCAAAATCAGGGTAAATATTTCAGATCTAGGTATAGAATGGCCTTAAAACTGATATCATTTTTGAAGTCGTTTGATAAACTTTGGAGTTTTCTGAGAGAAAAATGTATATCAATCAACATTAGACCAAGGAAAATAGCTTAAAGAATGGTTAATATTGGGGATTAAACTTATACAGATGTCAGCAGGACTCTCATACATACCTGCCCGTATCTACCTCCCTTGAGAGAGTGACCATTTATCTGGCCAACAATTGTCTTGAGGTTACCAACACTGGATTAAGAGAGCCTAACCTTGAGAATGTTATTTGGGATTATTTCTTCCCAACTCATGATATTTTCTTCTATGTGAAAGTATTTCTATTTATGGAACACATCTGGCCCTTTTTTTAACCAATTTCCTAATCATTACATCTGAGAAGATGAGTAACTTAGCTGATTATTGGGTTTGGAAGGAGAAACTATGCATAACAGCCCATGCCTCTTTTTCATCCTCTCTTTTAGAAACAGTTCTGCCTCTAGGAATCAAGATCTGTTCTCTTCCTCCAAGCTGTGAGTTTTATTAGAAAGTTACTCCTTGGGAAAGCCCTTCAGGAGTGAAAAAAATGGTTGCCTCATTATTACTTGCTTCTGTATTAATAAGTCTAGTTGGCTTTAGATAAAACATTACATTCTTATATATCACTGTTAGTTTTCAGTTTTTTCAGAACTTGTGCAAGAAAGTGGGCCATTTGTTTTGGACCTCTTCAAAGTCCCACTGTTAGAGTCTGTAGTGAATACGAAAAATAAAAATACAGACCCACAACCAACCAATGTTATCAGACTTCATAAAAATTATAATAATCTTGGAAATCTTCTGTTCACAAAGATATAAGCTTGAGAACAAATTCTGCATCTTACTAGTCATGTGACTGAGCAGTTCATAGGAGCCCTTCAAGTCTCCAGTTTCATCATCTTTCACATAAGAATATAGTGACACTGACTTTATCATATTTGGGGGTTATTAAAATGAGATAATGGTTCTAAAAATATGTTTTGATATTTAACAAATACCGCAAACAAGCATATTGGCTCTGAGAGTTGGTGGATAGAATATACCTGGCCAGAAATGAATGAAATGGAGAGTAGTCAACAAAAACATTGATTATGCATGAACAGAGGATATGAAATGGGAATGGTAAATCTAGGTAAGTTGGAAAAGAGGCATAGGTCTTAAGGAATAATTGTCCCATTGAACTTTAACTCTTTTTTTAATGTTTCTCTTTCCTACTAGACTATGAGCACAAATATCTTACTTATCATTATTTTCCCAGAGCCTGGCACAGAATAGGCACTCAGTAAATTTGGCTTCATTGAATTGACTGACTGAAGGTAAATAATCTGGCTAATGAATGCATGCCAGATCCTCTTTACCTGTAGGTTAAGCCAGGTAGAGAAGCAATTATAAAAGAGACTAGGAATAATGCCAAGCTTCAGAAAAAAAGGTAGGAGAGGACTCATTTATCCTGTGATCTTATGCTGCCTATGCTCCAGTTTTAATTTATTTTAATTATCTATTATATTTTAGATACTGTGTCAGGTACTGAACATACAGAGAAGATTGAAAGGCATCTTTTGACCTTAAAAAGCTTAGATTCTTGTGATATAGAAATTGTACTAAATGAAATATCCAAAATATGCATGAGAACAGCAATTTACCAAGCAGTTTTTGTGTGCCACACCTGTACATGGACATTTAAAGGATTATCTCTTTAAATTCACACAATAAGCCCATGTGATTGGTAGTTAATACACCATTTTACAGATGAGGAAACTGAGGCTTAAAGAAGTTATTTAATTTTCACCTAGGCTATGAAGTTTTGGAAATAGCTTTGCCAACAATTGAAAGTAGGTTTGTTGAACTCTAAATTTGAGCGCTCCTTCTAATGCTACATACTGTTTCCCATGAAGAAATCATGAAGTGCCTTGGGAACATAGAGATGAAAATGGGAAAATATAGGTTGATAAACTCAATGATAGGAAAAAGTAGCATGATTATATGTAATCATCCTCAAGGAATATGCATTTTAAAACAGGATCATGGAGAAATGTCAATAAATATGATAACTATAGATATATTTGTGATAGAGCTTCCTTGATGAGGCTGTCAAACCATTTCATATGTAACCAGGCCCTATCATAGACCAGCCCTCTGGGAAGCAGTGGTGGTAAAGAGGATGAGGGGAAGTCACATTGCCTCCTACATGGTTCCGTGCCATAGAGGTGGCTCATAATCCCTCCTGGGAAATACTGGTAGTCAGAGAACAGTGCCAGAGGCAAGAAAAGTCTCTTTCTGAGCCCTGTATAGAGGATTCCTTCCTGGATTTCCTATGACCATAGCTGCCCCATGGGAGAAATTGCCCATGGGGTCAAAGAACCATGACCATCTTGTCACATGACTTCTGCTTCTAGACTTTTAGGGGACACCTAGAATTCCCAGCCTGAAGAATACTTAGCTCACTGCCCCAGAGCCTCTTCTGAGAAAATAGGCCATCAAGCATATTTCTAAGCATAAGAAATGGCCAAGGAGCAGTTAGTTATTTGTGGAGTATGTGAGCTTGGATGAGTGGGCTGTGGTATCCATGCATGTACCTGAATCCCCTTGCAGTACTGAGTACAGTTCATGAATAGAAAGAGAAGGGGGCAGTTGAGTGAGGGGCTAAATTAGCTCTCCTTGTGTTACTACAGAAGACTTTGAGAATTCTAATCTTGGCCTTTCAAGTTATTTTTAAGATGTGTTTTTAAAATATTTTAAGATTATTGAGATAAGATTACATTAAGAGAGAAGAACATTTTATTAGAACATTTTTGAACATTTTATGTATATTTTATATACATCAACTTTATATAAGTATATGTAAATATATGTAGATATTTATATGTATATATACACACACTAGTTCCATGTTGTCCTAAATGTCAGGAGCAGAACTATTAGAAAGGATTCTGTGGAGTCCACTAAGGAAATCTTGCCCTGAGCCCTAGAATTTGAACTGGAGAGCCATTGTATTGAAATATTAAATGCCTGAAGGGGAACTTTCTTAATTCTTCCCTCCCTCTAGGGCCTAAAATTTAAACCTATACCGGGGCAGAATTTCTTGTAATTTAGGTTGTACCATTTTACGTTTATTTCACTTCTACATTCTCAATTACTCTTTCCTCGGATTAATTTTTAATATGTTATTTACTTGAAAATTAAGTACAGTGTAATGTAGTTGCTAAGAAGTAGGCCAAGGGATTGAGTGAGTAGTAGATTTTCTGTTAACAATTCTGCATGATATGTAGCATGGAAAAGTAATCAATTTTGATTGGAGATATTGTCTCCAGGGAAGCTAGTAAAAATGAGCTTTCTTTGCTTCTTGAAGCAATATTCTTGAAGCTACTGAGATTAGGATCAAAAGAAGTTCTTGGTTATACTTTGGGGGCTTCCTCCTCATTACATCTAACTCTACATATCTTTTCCAAATGTGTACTTGCTGCATTGTTTCAGAGGACTTCAGCATTTCTCAAACAGAGTATGAAAGAGCTTGTGCCTTTTGTTTTTATTTCCCCTTACATATCAGAGGCAAGGACATATCAAAATGGAAGTATTTACTGTAACATAATTTGTGACTAATGCTTGAGTTATCGCTGTTAGAGTACAAAGATTTTACAAACGTGACATTCAAAACATCTAACATTAAACACAACCATAAAAATAAGCGAATAGTTACATTCGTTCCAGTTATCTGTCTGGTTAGTGATTATCCATTTAGGCAGGGTCTGTACATTGAATCTTGCACTTCTGTGGAGACTTGGTCAGCATCAGCTTCACCTCATATTATGCTAAAAGGAGGCTCTTTCTTTGCTTATGCAGCATCACATATCTTCCAGTTTTCTTTACGTCATAAGACCTAAGATACAAAGATTCGTCTGAAATATATAAAAGACCTAGGCTTTGCCTCTGACTATAGTGTGAGCAGTTTGGGGGACCAAGTTTTTACTTCACTGTACTCCCCATCTCCAATAGTAAAATCAGGGAATCCTATAATATTACCTTTTAAGTCTCATCTAGGTAGAAATATCTGATACCAACATTTTTTTCTCTCTAGATTAAGTAACAGATCTTGAGATGAACTTATGCATACCTACGCATACCTTGAGAGTATATTTTAAGAAAACTTCTGTTATACAATTTAAAAACATGTAAAAATGTTTGATTTGCATTTAACTGATGTAGGATATAGTCTTGCAATCCTTATTAGGCAGGAATTAAGTAAATTATACTTGCTTAGGGCTTTAAAGGCTCTTGGTCTGGTTTAACCTAAATTTCTATTCCAGTACTGATAGTATTGGTGTGAGGGGCAGGAGTATTGTGGATATTACGATCATGGTTGGTAGGAGGGTTATTTGTTTTGTAGAGTCAAAATGCCATTTTATTTTCATGTTGTTTGTGGAGGGGAACATGGTCAGTGCTGTGGAGTATGTGAGTCGCATGTAGAAGTACAGGTTAAGTAGTGCTGTGATGGCTATAAGTGTGGGTAGAATAATATTATTGTTTTTTGTTATTTCTTGAATAACTGTTCATTTAGGCATGAATCTTGATAGCGGTGGGAGTCCCCCTATTGATAGTAGAGTGGCTATGGTAAGGGTTGTGATAATAGGTATTTTGTTTCATGTGTGTGATGGTGACAATGTAGTGGTGGCCGAGCTGTGAATGTATAATATGAATATAGTGAGGGTTATTATAATGTAGATTACTAGGTTTAGGGTTGTTATAGTTGGGTTGTATAGTAAGACAGCTGTTATTCATCCTATGTGGGCGATTGATGAGTAAGCCATGATTTTTCAGAGTTTGGTTTGATTTAACCCATCTCACCTTCAGATTAAGATGGACAGTATGGATACGGATAGTATTAGGCTTAGGTTGATTGATGGCAAGATTTGATAAAGGACTGATAGAGGCGCAAGTTTTTGTCATGTCAACAGGATTAGGCCTGCCCTTAATGGGATGCCTTGTGCTACCTCGGGCGCTCAAAAGTGAAAGGGGGATAGTCCTAGTTTTATGTCTAGGGCCAATACTTTTGTAATGGTTCATTGGCTGGAATAGAGTAAGTTAATGATGACTGCTATTATAAGTAATATGGATGTGATGGCTTTTATTAAGAAATACTTAGTGGAGGTTTCTATGGCTCATAGGTTAAAGTTTTTTATTATAATGTGGATAATGGCTAGTATATTTATTTCAAATCCAATTCAGCCCAGCAATCAGTGGGAGCTGGTTATTACAATCTTAGTCCCTAAAACGACAGTTGTTAAAATAACGACAGAGATAATGGGGTTTATTAGTACGGGAAGGGTATAAACTAGCATTTTCAGGGTACAGGCCCTGTAGCTTATTTAGCTGACCTTACTATAGAATGGGGTGTAATATGGTAGCATGGAGAATTTTTTTTTTTTTTTTTTTTTGCGGTACGCGGGCCTCTCACTGCTGTGGCCTCTTCCGTTGCAGAGCACAGGCTCCGGACGCGCAGGCTCAGCGGCCATGGCTCACGGGCCCAGCAGCTCTGCGGCATGTGGGATCCTCCCGGACCGGGGCACGAACCCGTGTCCCCTGAATCAGCAGGCGGACTCTCAACCACTGCGCCACCAGGGAAGCCCGCATGGAGAATTTTGAATTCTCAAGGGTAAGTTCGATTCCTATAATTCCAGAAATAAGAGGGCTTGAACTTCTATTATTTATTCTATCAAAGTAACTCTTTAATCAGACATGTTTCTTATGTTTGTGGGGAGATGCTTGCTATTATGATGGGTAGTGATACGTGTCATATGCACAGGGCTAGTGTTAAAGGCAGGACATTTTTTCAGAGTAGGTGTTTTAACTGCTCATACCGGAATTGAGGGTAGGATGCTCGAATTCATAGGAAGGATATTGTTAATGATAGTGTTTTGATGGTGAAGTTGACTGTATACAGCTCTGGTGTCTGTGGGTTGTGAAATGCTCCTAGGAACAGAATTGTTGTGAACAATTTATTATAATGATGTTAGCATATTCTGCTAGGAAAAATATACCAAAAGGGCCTGCTACGTATTCTACATTAAAGACGGATAAGAGTTCGGATTGTCCTTCTGTCGGGTCAAATGGGGCTGGGTTAGTTTCTGCCAGGGTAGAAATAAAGCATATCTTGGCTAGTGGCCATGATGGGAAGATCAACCATAGTTGTATTGTGGTGAGGGTCGATAGGATGAAAGACCCATTTATTAAGAGCACAGATAAGAGAATAATTGCTAGTGTTACTTCGTATCAGATTGTTTGTGCTACTGTTCGTAGGGCTCCGATTAGTGCATATTTTGAATTGGAGGCTCATCCGGATCATAAGGTAGAGTATATGGCTAAACTTGATATGGCTAGTATGAATAATACCCCTAGGTTTATATTAATGAGCAGATATGGCATGGGTAGAGGGATTCATACTGTTAGGGCTAGAGTCAAAGCTAGGATTGGTGCAATAACAAATATGGAGGTGGAGGATGTAGCTGGTCGTAGTGGTTCTTTAATGAATAGTTTGATTTCATTGGAAATGGGTTGAAGTAGACCATGTGGTCCTACAATATTTGGTCCTTTTCAGAGTTGTTGCTCTACTAATGTTAAAAATGCTACGGCTGAAAGAATAGGAATAACAAGCATTAGGATATTGATTATAAACATTTTGTTAGGGAGAGCGTTTGAACCTCTGAGTATAAAGGCTTAAGTTTTATGCAATTACCGGGCTCTGCCACCCTAACTAAACCCTGGTCTTGCGTGGTTATTTTGTGTTTGCTTATGAAATTGAGATTACATCATTAATTGTTTTGAAGGCACTTATTCAAAGTGGGCCTTGTTTCTCTTGTCCTTTCGTACTGGGAGAAATACATAATAGGTAGAAACCGACGTGGATTGCTCCGGTCTGAACTCAGATCATGTAGGACTTTAATTGTTGAACAAACGAAGCTTTAATAGCAGTTACACCATTGGAGTGTCCTGATCCAGCATCGAGGTTGTAAACCCCTTTTTCAATATAGACTCTAGAATAGGATTGCACTGTTATCCCTAGGGTAACTTGTTCTGTTGATCAATTTTTTGGATCAATAAGTAATATTATGCTTTGACTAGTGGGTCTAAGTTTTAATCACTCGGAGGTTTTTTGTGGTTCAAGGTCACCCCAACCAAAATTGTGAATCCATGTGAAATTTTGTTATCTCTTGGTGGTTTAACTATGTTTTTTCGGATTGATTAATTGAAGCTCCATAGGGTCTTCTCATCTTATTTTGTCGTCTCCGCCTCTTCACGGGGAGGTCAGTTTCACTGATTGAAAGTAAGAGAAGTAAAACTCTCTCATGTGGCCATTCATACAAGTCCTTTTTTTTTTTTTTTTTTTTTTTTGCGGTACGTGGGCCTCTCACTGTTGTGGACTCTCCCATTGCGGAGCACAGGCTCTGGATGCCCAGGTTCAGCGGCCATGGCTCACGGGCCTAGCCGCTCCGCGACATGTGGGATCTTCACGGACCAGGGCACGAACCCGTGTCCCCTGCATCGGCAGGCGGACTCTCAACCAGTGTGCCACCAGGGAAGCCCCATACAAGTCCTTTTTTAGAGAACAAATGATTATGCTACCTTTGCATGGTCAGGATCCTGCGGCCATTTAACAATTCTCACTGGGCAGGCGGTGCCTCTAATACTAGTGATGCTAGAGGTGATGTTTTTGGTAAACAGGCAGGGTTTGTGTTTGCCAAGTTCCTTTTACTTTTTTTAAATCTTTCCTTGGGTGCACACCTGTGTTGGATTAACAGTATGTTCAATAAATAGTCTAGTGTTGGGTTATATTTGTTTACTCCTAATTATCGGTATATTATTTGTTGCTGATGTAAACTTGTGAAAGGAGAAATACTTCTTGTTACTCATATTAACAGTATTGCTTCTATAATTGTATAGATTGGTCCAGTAATAAGACTAGGAGCTGATTTATTTAATATTGAAATTAAGATATATTGTCGAGCTTGAAGGCTTTCTTAATTGGTGGCTGCTTTTAAGCCAACTATGGTGCTGTTTATTTTTACTCTTTAGTTAAGGTTGTACCCATTTCTTAAAAGCTGTACCTTTTTAGACTAATGTTTAAATATACATTAAAACTTATAAGGGGTTCTTAGTATTATTTAACGTTGAACTGAAATTCTTTTCCTGGACAGCCAGCTATCACCAGACCCGTTAGGCTTGTCACCCTACTTATAAATCTTCTCACTATTTTGCCACATAGATGAGTTTTTTCTAGTAACTATTCATAAGTAGCTCGTCTGGCTTCTGGTAGTTTAACTTAAGTTCTCTTTTTAAAAATTTTGCTAGTTAAATCATTATGCAAAAGGTACAAGGGGTAAGCTTTGCTTTTTGTTACTTTTAATGTTTCTTTCATCATTCCCTTATGGTACGTTCTCTATGGCTCCATTAGTATTTAAATTTCTATCTCCTATACTTTAGATGTTAGGTGAATGTTTTATTTGATTGGTTCGTGCTAGTATGATGGAGGGTTGTGGGCTAGATTTAGTTCAAGGCATTCATAGGCTATGAAATCTTCTAGGTGTAAACTCGGTGCTTTATTTAAGCTATGCTTTGGTTTATCCAAGCACACCTTCCAGTATGCTTACCTTGTTACAACTTATCTCCTCTCATATAATTGACTAGCATCTGTTAATAAGTTGTGGTTTTGTCATAATACTTGAGGGAGGGTGACAGGCGGTGTGTGCGTCTTCATGGCCTTATTCAATTAAGCACTCTATTCTTAATTTACTACTAAATCCTCCTTTGGTTTTTAAGGATTCATAAAAACTTTCGTGCAGATAAGAGAGTGTTCTTTGTGTAGAAGATGTAGCCCATTTCTTCCCACCCCATCGGTTACACCTTGACCTAATGTTTGTACATGCTATAGTTGTGCTTACTTTTACTCCTTTTTAAGGTTTGCTGAAGATGGCAGTATATAGACTGAATTAGCAAGGGCTGGTGAGGTTTACCGGGGCTTATAGAACAGGCTCCTCTAGAGGGGTGTGAGGCACCGCCAAGTCCTTTGAGTTTTAAGCTGTTGCTAGTAGTACTCTGGCGAATAATCTAGTTCTTGTAATTATTTGGGTTTAGGGCTAAACATAGTGGGGTATCTAATCCCAGTTTTGGCCTTAGCTGTCGTGTAATCAGGATATGCTAAAGTCACTTTTGTAGTCAACTTTTACTTTAATTATGGCTTTTTATAGCTAAATTAAGATTTAACTTTATTTTGTATTACTCTTTAACACGCTTTACGCCGTATTTCTATTAACTTGGGTCAATCGTATGACCGTGGTGGCTGGCACAAAATTTACCAACCCTAATTAATATGGCTTAGTCGAACTTTCGTTTATGGCTTAATTTTTATCACTGTTGTCTCCCGTGGAGGTGTGATTGAGCAAGGCGTTGTGAGCTACTGACATAGTGTGCTTGAGACCTGCTCCTTTCAATCTTAGTGATTTAGAGGGCATTCTCACCGGAGTGCGGATACTTGCGTGTGCAATTCTATTAAAAATTAATAGAAAGGCTGGGACCAAACCTGTGTGTTTACGGGGCTAGAATGCCCATCTAGGCATTTTCAGTGCCTTGCATTAGAGGCTGTTTAAGCTACATCAACTTGCTGTGTACAGGTGGTATTTATATGGCTGTGTTGTGCAGTTTGTGTCAGATTTAGTATTAAATTTTTGATAAAATGGCTAATGAATCTGGGGGATGTCTGTCTATATGGGTGGTGAATATCTAAGTACTTTATTGGTATGATGGGAGTGTTTTTGAGGCTAATCTGTTTTGATGGGAGTTTGTTTTAGATGGGGGTGGGGGGGAAGAGTGGAATGCTATGTCTTTTGTACATGTATACACATATAATATTGTTATGTCCTGTAACCAATGACTGAATTACACACCATGAATTACTGATGCTAGTAAGTAACTTTCAGTTGAAGTCCAGCTACAATTTGCTTGACTGTGTTAAGACCTTTTAAGGTCATAGCTGAGTCCAAGCATCCCCCCTAAAGCTTAAAAAATACCAAATGCATGAAATCACAGTTATGTGTGAGCATGGGCTGATTAGTCATTGGTTCATCGAGATGTCTTATTTAAGGGGTTAGAGTGGGCGATTTTAGGTGAGATGGCCTTGAAGTAAGAACCAGATGTCTGATAAAGTTCATTAATAGAAACCCCGACAGATTATGGGCCCAGAGTGAGAAGAGGGGTACCTGCCAAGCGGGTTGATGGTCCTGGTGATTAAGCTTGTGGTCTAATGGACGGGAAATGCATGTTGACTGGAATTGATTTGACTTAATGTACTATGTACGATTAATTATCTATATGTACTATGTAATACTAATAATAGGATGTGCATACTTATAAGCATGGGGTAAGTAATGTACAATTATACATATAATGTAATGAACGTATAAGATGTATATACTTATTAATGTGGTAATACAGGTATGTACTATGTACATAATAGTTTATGATAAAATGGGCTGTTTTGATACTGATATAGTACTTAACAATTCTGTAAATGTCTTATAATGTAATTTCAGGGAATAGTTTAAGTAGAATTTCAGGTTTGGGTGCAGGCGGTGAAGCTCGGGGCTTCTTCCTTGAGTCTTAGGGAGGTGTGTTGTTCTCCTTTTCTAGTTTACAAACCAGGGTAATATGATATATTACAGAGACTCTTCTTTTCAGGAGATTGTTTTCAATGATGCTATTTACTGGTATTAGTACTAGAATTAAAAGAAAGTATAAAATAGATGCGAGTTGTCCAATAATGATGAAGGGGTGTTCTACAGTTTGTCCACCAATCCATGTTAGTATTAGTAGGTTTGCCCTAGCACACAAAATAGGAATTGGCTAAGGTGTCGGAATGTTACACTTCATTGTTTGGATGTGTGAAGTATTGGGATAAATGCTAGAATTAGGATTGAGAGTAATAGGGCTAAAACTCCTCCTAGTTTTTTGGGAATTGATCGTAGAATTGCATATGCGAATAGAAAATATCACTCTGGTTTAATATGCAGTGGTGTGTTGAGTGGGTTTGCTGGGGTGTAGTTGTCAGGGTCTCCTAGCAAGTCGGGTGAAAATAGGACTAGTATTAGTGAGACTAGGATTAGTAGTAGAGTGCCTAGGATGTCTTTAATTGTGTAGTAAGGGTGGAATGGAATTTTGTCTATGTCAGATGGGATTCCTGTGGGGTTGTTGGATCCTGTTTCATGGAGAAATAGTAGGTGGACAGCTGTTAGTGCTGTAATGATGAAGGGGAGGATAAAACGAGAAGCGAAGAATCACGTGAGTGTTGCTTTATCTACGGAAAAGCCACCTCAGATCCATTCGACAAGAGTGGTACCAATATATGGGATTGCTGAGAGCAGGTTTGTAATGACTCTTGCCCCTCAGAATGACATTTGTCCTCATGGTAGTACATAGTCTATAAATGCAGTGGCTATAACTGTAAGTAGTAGAATAATTTTCTACTTAACAATCCCTGCTTTAAGATGAAACATCAATCTCAAGGACAAAAAAAAAAAAAAAAAAAAAGAGGAAAATAGTAGCAAGCATGCTCAAAAGCATATAGTTAGGATATGAAAACAAGGAATTATCATCAAGAGTAAATGAAATCAAAGTTAACACAGAGCATTTCTGCAATAATATCTGAGAAAAAGTTGATAATGGAGATTAAAAAATCCCACTTAAAAATTTGGAGGGGACATGAAATCCATAATTATACTAAATACTGATGGTATCAAAGAGTTTTCAAAAATTTATCATCAATTAAAATGTCAAAAATATTCTTTAAAATAAAAAATCTATCTTTCCCAATTATAATGAATATGGAATGGATAAAATAACGTAGCACATTTAGAAAATTGAAAAGAATGCCCGCATCTCTGGTAAAACTAACATTATGACCTATTAGGCAAAGAAGGCCTAAAATAATTAAATCAATCATTTAAATATCTAATTGACATTGGATAAATAAACTAGGGTTATGTCTATACTTAGGGCAATTTAATATTAGTCTTTTCAAAATAAACATTATATATTTATTTTCCTTTTTTAAAAAAGATGTCCACTCATTCATACTTAATTCAACCATTTATTCAACAAATATTTTTCAAAGACCCAATGGGTGTCATGAAATATGAAGAATATTGAAAATTCAGAAGTACATATGATTATGACAAAACCATACCCCTAAGAAGTTTCAACACTATTAAAGAAGGAAAGAAAAACAGAGGATGTTAAAACAAAGTAGAAAAAATGAGAGAAGTGCCTCCACAAGGAGGTTCTACCACAATATTACAGAAACTTAGAAGATGAGTAGCTAATGAAGAAAGCAATTTTGAGGCAGAACACTTTGAAGGATGAGAAGTCAAGGTGGGGATTGGGGGTGGAAGAGTAGAGGTAAGACTTTCCAGGAAAAAGGGATTAGTTAAAAGCATTGGTACACATATTTTGCATTTGTAGCCCATTTTAGAATACTAGATATTTTTTTAGTAGCACACGTAAAGTGATTAAAAATCTCATAAAAACATTATATGAGAGAATAATAAAGAGAACACAATCACCATACACTGTAACAGCATTCCAAATTGTCTATAAAGGTATCCACAGTTATTGCATTGTTGAATTGGTGGTCCTTCAATATTGTATTACTTTTTGAGTTGAACTGTTTACTGCCCTGACCAAGCTTTCTTATATACTTACAAAGCAATTATTATTGATCCCAGGGAGCAAGGATTTGTCTTTGGTGTGGTTTGACATTACATTTCTTACCTCTGTCTTACGGCAAATCACATTCTGTTCTACCCCACTTTGAATGACCTCTGCTAAATAGTCTCTCTAACAGGCCTGATCATAACTGCAAGTATTTTTAGTTATATCAAAACACATTTTTTAAATGGAGCAAAATTTGGCCACATACCTTTGAATTATTTGCTGCTCACTGATGAAGAAACATTGTACTATATTTAATGCGTGCTGAGCTCAGCTCATCTGAAACCTATCAGAAACTGAAAGGTTGAAGTTCACCTAGAGTATATATGAAGTTGACTGGTAGAAGTTTGGGAATTAAAAGGGATCAGATTGTAAAGTTTCTTGAATGCTCCACTAAGAAAATTAAATTCTCTCTACTAAGCAATGGGAAATATAATCAAGCAAGGAATCAATCTACCCAAACTGTGCTTTAGGAAGATTAATCTATGAAGCTAAATATACTATGTAAGACAAGATAAAATACAGAGATCAAAGACAGGGTGTTCCATTAGAATGTTGTCTTTGAGAGCAAGTACCAATGCTATTAGCTTAAATAGAAGAGATGGCTGAGGGAATAAAATGAAAGGGAATGTCTATAAAGTTAAAACGAACCATATCCAACACTACCTGTGATGTAGAAAATCTACAATACGTTCTCTGTTTGGTAACATTTGCTATGATAATTAAGCAGGAGGTGACATCACTTTTATCATTATCAAACCATCATTTTAATTATGTCTAAAATTTGTCTAGATTATAACCAAGTTTGAGGATATCAGTAAATTATGTCCAAGAATATTTTTCTATTACTCTTCAGAGTGAGTTATTAGCTGCTCTGTGTCTTAGGGGATTGCTAATCTTTAAGACTGCCCATGCATTAGCTATTATGGAATCTAGAAAACTATAAGTTAATAGCATTGTTTCCTCTGCTTAATGTGATTTAATGGTAATCAATGTCACTCACCAACTCATTAAAAAGCCTTCTTCACAGCTCATGAAAAACTAAAACCTGGGGGATTTGAAACTTTCCAGTCAATTAAAAGACAACAGTACCCAACCGTTTTTTCCAAATACAATTTAAAATGAGCATATAAAAGCATAGCTAAGTGAAAATATTTATTAGTATTTGGAAACTCTGCTTTAATTTGATATCAATTTTTATAAAGAGGCTTAGTCTTATAAAAGAACAATATATAAATTGAAGTCTATTGTTCAAAGAAAGTTTGAACTTTTGGCACTCACAACTTAAACCAAGAAGTTTAGAACAGTCATTCAGGGAGGGGAAAATTTCTCTTTAGTTCTTGTGGCTGGACTAATAAAAAATTTGGCACAAGACAGATTAACAGGAGAAAAAGAAATACATTTCAATTCATGTTCATGGAGGTCCCATAGAAATGGGACCTAAGAAGTGGCCAAAGCAGGCAGCTTTTATACTTTTTAGACAAACAATAAATTTGTGAGCAACTGATAGGGCAAAGAAACCTAGGTTTTGGGTGCCCAATTAATGAAGAATCTGAACAGAGTTTGGGCTTGAGGAAATAAATAAGTAACAGGTTTGTTTATACAGGCTACTTAGCCCCAAATTCCCTATCTTCCTATCTTTGGTGACAAGGGTATCCTTCTACCTTTAGATGCAGGGAGTGCACCTTTCATATGGGAGATTTCCTGTTTTTAGGGAGACAGAAAAGAGGGTCAGAGTGTCCCTCTTGTACTGGCCATTTCTTAAGTCACTTCAATTCAAAATAATAAGTATGACATTTTGGGGTGGCCTTCCCTGGACCCCAATACTTCTAAACTGCCAAAAAAAATCCTCTTCTCATTCTTAAGGGCATTTCCAATTTGATCTTCTTCAAAGTAGGGAGACAGAACTAAAGGACTATGACTCAAAAGCTGTATAATAACCTACTGTTGGTAAAAGCAAGTATAATATAACCTCCACCCCAAAATCTGAGTTAAATTTCTTGATTAATTCAGTGAAATTAACTTTTTCATTGTTTTGGCTTTATTCCCTGTTTTGTCTCTGTAGTCTATAATACCATACAACCCACCATATTTTCTTGGAAATGTGGTCTTAACTAGAGGGAATATTTGTGAGATTTGTGGGAAAATTAAGTGAAATTTACCTTTTCCTTCCCATGAGTTTTCATGAACTTTTTCCAGAGGAAAACCATTTTTCAAAGGGGTAAATAGGGACTTCCCTGGTGGTGTAGTGGTTAAGAATCCACCTGCCAATGCAGGGAACACAGGTTCGATCCCTAGTCCAGGAAGAACCCACATGCCGCGGAGCAACTAAGCCCGTGCACCACAACTCCTGAGCCTGCGCTCTAGAGCCCACGAGCCACAACTACTGAGCCCACATGCCACAACTACTGAAGCCCATGTGCCTAGAGCCTGTGCTCCGTCACAAGAGAAGCCACCGCAATGAAGCCCGTGCACTGCAATGGAGACCCAACACAGCCAAAAATAAATAGAGAAATAAATAAATTTTTTAAAAGGGGGTAAATAAAGGGATTTGAGAGCTATATAACTCAGCTACTCTGTGTATACCTGAACACTCCCCACTGCTTCCAAGTGAAGAGGACTGCTGGAGGTGAAGTAGAAAGGGGATTTTTTTCCTTGTATTGAAAGAGCATGCAGTTCTACAGCCAGTTGCACTGGAGCAAATCTTCTTGCTTTATTTGTAGGGAAATTTTAATTGCCAGAACACATAGGAAACTTGTCCTGTCTCACCAGAAAAACAAAACACAACAAAAAGCAACAACAAAACAGGATTTCCAAAATAGCATTGATTCAATGTCACAGAAAACTTTCCACTTAAAGGCTTTTATTCTATTTCTAGCCAACAAAACTTTAAAGTAAGATATAGAAGATACTCTTATATTAATTGTGTTGATATAATTCCATGTTAGAAACTTGTATTGGAATATTAACTTGTAATAATTCCTTTCTTGGCAAATGTAAACACATTTTTATTAAAGATCGTGAGTGGTAACTCTCAGCCCTCTCATGGTATGTCTTAAGAAAGAACTAGTCTTTTAGTCTAAACTATTTTTGAAGAATGGGAAAACACTAGAATGTTTTTAAAGTTATCACTTTCTTATTTCTGTTACAATAGAGGTTGTATGGAAATATTTTCTGACAGTTTGAAATTAAATATAGGCTGCTGGAATAACTAGTTCAAATTTCTTTTTGTGTCTTTTCTGGTAATTAGGATAGAAACAAATATCCAAAGGGGAAAACATACATATTTCCATTTGTACATACATATTCACAACTGGTATACTCTACAGAGCCAGTTAGAGGAAATGTCTTTAAAAATCTCTTCAAATTCCTGCTAAACACTCCTGATTTGAGTAAGTTCACTAGCTAAAACAAAAATTCATAGGCTCAGATAAACAAAGTTCATATTAATGTAATGCTAATATACAAGCAAAATTGTGATTTTTTTGTTCTTGTTATTGTACATAACTACATTAATTGTGGTCTGGAGAAGTAGCCATTGGAGTTGACATTTTCTAGTCAAAGAAGGTAACATTCTCTATGACAAGTGGAGACATAGTTATCAGCTCCTCTACTCTCATCCTTTCAAATTGGATCACACCCTCCACTGTAATGAATTTCATTATTCAACAAGTTGCCTCCATTGCATATATGCCTCTGTCTGCACAAGGAGTGGGGGAATGGGATAAAAAGAGAAAGACTATCTCACATATGACTAAGGTTGAGGAATTAAACGTTAAAAGTTTTTACCACCCCAAATATTTCCACCGATGATGTTTTTTTTGGTTTCTTTTCAAGTTATTACCAGAAAAATGTAGTCTACTAAAATATGTTTATTAAGTAACATTCAATTTTGTTTCTTATTTTCTCTTTGTCAAAGCCTTGTGCATCTGCCTATCTCAGCACTTGGTCAGAATGAGATCACCACATTTGCCACCTCAATTAAACTCCACCGTCAAGTATGATAATACCAGCTGATAAGAATCTTATTAATTGCAAGTAAATACAATATTTTAGTAAGCCTGATTGATCATGAAAAGAGGGAAATAAAAACAAAAGGAACTGAAAAATAGCTCCTCTGTGTGACAGGCACTATGAAAAGTGATGATTTCATTGAGTCATTCCATCAACCAAATGAACCAAGTACTGCTTTTATACAGATTTTACAGTTGAAGAAATTGAGTCTTAGAGAACATATCTTCTAAGATTCCAGAGATAGTGAATGTGGGATACAAGCTTAACATGCATGCAGTCTGATGACAGAACCCCACATGCTTACTCAGTAAGATACATTAATTTGAACAGATTTATCACAGATGAGTATACTGTTTCCATTAGCCCTTAAAAACTCACATTATTAACTTATAGTTCTTAGGAGAATCAATGCTATAAACTGCTAAGTAAAAGAACTGCTAGTCCCTAAACTCTCCTTTCTCACTGAAATAATAAATTGGTTTAAGAGATGATCTGTAAGTTCTTTATTAAGATTTTTTTGCTTTTGTTAGTGTTTTAGTTTTTTTACGTGAACAAGCCAATGACTGGGCAAGGACACGAGTGAACAAGATTTAGATGATGTAAATTTTTTCCTGCAAAAGTTCACTATGGAGAGAAAAAGACTAAAAAATCAAATGTCTGTAATTTATATAATTGGAGATCCATTTTACAAAAATGTAAATAGCTTGAGCAATGTTTAATACTGCAACTCTGCTCTTTTAAAAAATTTTTGGCCTTTAACGTGTTGCTGAAGAGATCTTCTGTTTCCACAGAAAAGCACTTGACATAGGTAAAACAATTTTACTACAACAAGACATCTCTATTTTTTATTGTAATGTCATTCACTTTAGATGCAACTTTAGTGTTTACTTTTTTAAGACAGTGTTTTAAACCAAATATGTGAAAAGCTAACAGGGGCTTTGATACTAAAATATGTTCAATATAACCTTAGTAGTGACTGTAAACCATTTTGTTCAATTTAACTTTAGCTCTAGGATATATGGAGCACTTATTCATTTGTAAGTCATTAAATAATCATTTATTGATCATGTTTTAGTCATTACGCTAGACAATGGGGATACAATGAGGTAAGAAATTAAAAATAAAATCTGTCGTTCATGATCATTATTGTTCTATAGAGTAGACAGATAGTTAAACAAACAATTATCATATAATATGTTCATTCTATAGTAAAATTTGATATAGGGTATCATGAGAACATTCAGATGAGGGGAGCTGATTTTGTTTAGTGTTTGTACTAGGTTGCATAGTGCCCCTTCCCTGCCCCCCAACTCATGTCCATCTGGAAACTCAGAATGTGACCTTATTTGGAAACAGTCTCTGCAAATATAATTAGTTAAGATGAGTTCATACGGGATTAGGATAGGCTCTAAATCCAGTGACTTATGTCCTTATTATGGAGGGGGAAATTTGAATACAGAGACATAGAGAGGGAAGATAGCCTTTGAAGAAGGATGTAGAAATTGGAGTTATGCCGTTCCAAGTCAAGGAATGCCTGAGACCTTTGGAAACTGGAAGAGGCAAGAAAGGTTTCTTCCTTAGAGCTTTGAGACAGAACCTGGCCTTGCTTATATCTTCTAGCCTCCAGAACTGTGAGAGAATAAATTTCTCTAGTGGTAAGTCTCCTAATTTTTGGTAATTCCTACAGTGACCCTCAGAAACGAACACAGATCTTGGTACCAGAAGTTGTATAGCTATTTAACAAACACCTAAAAATGTGGAAGTAGCTAGGAATTGGCTAGAAAGTCTGGAAAAATTTTGTGGAGCATGATTAAAAAATCTTAGATTGCCTTGAGAAGGCGGTTTATAGAAATATGAATGTTAGAGGCAAATCTGGTGGGAGATCAGAAAGAGTAAAGAATAAACAGTAAGTTAGAGAAATCTTCTGTTGTCTTAAATTACATATATCATCATTCACAGAATCAACAGGTAGAAATATGAACATTAAAGATGTTTCTAGTCAAGTCTCAGAAGGAAAGAAGAAACTTATTACTGGACATTAGATGGCAAGTGATCTTTGTTATAGTGGCAGAAAACTTGACTGAATCGAGTTCTAGTATTGTGTGGAAAGTATAACTTGTAAACTATGAATTTGGATATTTAGCTAAGGAGATTCCCACCAAGCTCTGGAATGGGTGGCCTGTTTGCTAATTTAGTTTGTAGCAAAAAGATAAATTGAGAAAAGAACTGTTAAGTAAAAATGAACCAGTACTTGATGATTTGGAAAATTTTCACCCTATTGAGATACAATGCTTGGGAAACATGTCCATGGTTGTGGCTTAGTAACTTTTGCTGAGGAGATTATGTGTGTGACACATGGATACAGTCACCCAGATCATGGGTGGTGGGTTATGGAATAGAGATGGGTTATGCAGGCACGATCTTTAAAGAACCTTCTTGGTTAATGGTATGGATTCCTTAATGGTATGGATTCCTTCAACATACATGGTAAACTGACAAGTTTTTTTTTCACGTTCTCATCAATTCATGGAGGGAGGGGAATGAAAATACAAAGAGAAAAAGGAAACATGCAAACTGTCTATTAAAGAAGAGCTTGTTCTTGTATTTTTAAATGCATCCTAGTATCAAATCATGGCGGTGTTAATACTTCCTGCATTATATTTAAAATATGATGTGACCCGTTTTGTTTTAACACGTTACTATTTACAATATGCCAACCCCTGCAACGATTGCATAATGGCAACGGTGTTAGATGCCCACTTGAAAACATGCGAGGGTTACCTCGCTTTCCAGAAATTCTCTGAGAGGTGCTCAAACAAAACGGCCCAGGGCTTCCCTGGTGGCGCAGTGGTTACGAATCCACCTGCCAATGCAGGGGACACGGGTTCGAGCCCTGGTCCGGGAAGATCCCACATGCCGTGGAACAACTAAGCCTGTGCACCACCTGACAAGATTTTTGAGAATGTTTCATCAACAGAAACACTGTCAGCTTGAACTGAAGGGGACAGAAACAGCATGAAATGAAGGAAGGCTGTTGGTCTTCTAGGATTATAGGCAGGAAACAAGTTGAAAAAACTTTCAAGTACAATCATGAGCTACCCTTCAAACAAAAGCAAAATTACTTTGAGGGAAGACGCAGAAGCCAGATAGGTCGACCCAAAGGCACAAGTAATGGACTTAGTTCTGTAGGCCCAGAGGATGAACTGTTGAGGCCTCCTTACACCCAAAAAAAGACCTTCCATAAATCCAAAGGGAGATCAAACCAGAGAATTATTCTCAAATTGTGAAACCTAATGGAATTTACTTTGCTGGATTCCAAAAATGCTTTGGGTCAGTAACTCCTTTATTCTTTTCATGTTCTCCAGTTCAAAACACAAATGTCTATCCCATGCCAGTTCTATAACTTGTACTTTGGAATCAGATAATTTTTCCAGTTTCACAGGTACAAAGATGGTGAGAAATTTTCCCCTAGGATTAATCATATCCAGAATCTCACCTGTAGATGATTTAGATTATTATTAACTTTTTAAATTTAGAGTACTTAGATAATGAAATTTGAAAAATTTTAATTTGATATGTATGTGAGATTTTGGTATAGAGTTAATGCTCAAAGAGATCAAGACTTTTGGGATATTGGGATTGAATGAATGTATCTTGCACATAGGATGGATGTGAATTTTTGGTGGCCATAGGGTGGACTCTACTGGGTTGAATAGCATCTCCTAAAAATTCATGTCCACCCAGATCCTCAGAATGTGACCTTATTTGGAAATAGGGTCTTTGCAGATTTAATTAGTTAAGATAAAGTCATACTGGTTAAAGTGACTCTAATTTCAGTATGACTGATGTTCTTTTAAGAAGAAAATTTGGTTAGAGAGAAAGAGACACACATAGGGAGAAGACAGCCACATGAAGACAGAGGTTGAAATTGGAGTTCTGCTGCCCCAAGGTAAGGAATGCCTGAGACCACCAGAAATTGGAAGAGGCAAAGAAGGAGTCTTTAAAACCCTCACAAAGGACAGGTCCCTGCCAACACCTTGATTTCAGAGGTATAGCTTCCAGAACTATGAGATAATAAATTTCTGTTGTTGTAAGATGACAAGTTTGTGGTCATTTGTTTTAACAGTCTGAGTAAACTAATACCGTGTAGAATAGATCAAGGAAGGCTTCACAGGGAAGGAATATTCAAACTGGCTTTTGAAGAATAATTATGTTTCTTTACAGGCAGGAAAGACTAAGATGTTTAAGAAATGGATGCCCAAGTCTTAAAAAAAAAAAAAAGATATGTTTAATTTCTAAAGCAAATGGTGGCTTCAGGAGTTTCACAAGAGTAATACAAAAGTAATAACATGTCAACTGTCACATTTATAAGATTGAATACCATTGGGGCAAATTTGTCATCAAACACCCAGCGATACGGCCTTTGTATGTCGTAACTTTTTAAGAAACTGCCGAACTGTTTTCCAAGGTGGTGATATAATTTGAAATCCCTACCTGCATAATAGTTCCAATTTTTCCACATCCTTGACAATTCATGATATAGATAGTCTTTTCAATTTTAGCCATGGAGGTAAAGTGGTATTTTATTGTGACATTAATTTGCATTTTCCTAATGACTAATGATGTTAAACATCTTTTTATTTTTGCTATTTAAAAACAAAATAAAGTAAGTCGAATTCAATGACTTACTTTAGGTAAGGTAGGTCTTAAGGTAAGACTCCGACCTCATTAGAAATAAAGGGAGACAAATTCGTCTTTCACAAACTACTGCATTACTGCATATTTTTGTTTGAATCCCTCTACTCCTGATCTAAACTGTCCCTAGAGTTTAGTAAAAAAAAAAAAAAATGAAGACACGTGCAAATATTTTTGCAAATATTTTTGATCTTAAAGACTTGCTCTCCTTGATACTGAAAGATCGTATACTTAAATTCTCAGTTTGGGCCCTTTCTGCTAGGTTTTCTTGTTTTTCTTCCTTAGTTGCTTCCAAACTTATTTAAAGCATTCTTTTTCTCCTTTAATTTTTATTCATTTATTATTTTTTAAATAAATTTATTTATGTATTTTTGGCTGTGTTGGGTCTTCATCGCTGTGCACAGGCTTTCTCTAGTTGCGGTGTACGGGCTTCTCATTGAGGTGGATTCTCTTGTTACGGAGCACAGGCTCTAGGCGCGTGGGCTTCAGTAGTTGTGGCTCTCAGGCTCTAGAGCACAGGCTCAGTAGTTGTGGCACACGGGCTTAGTTGCTCCATGGCACGTAGGATCTTCCTGGACCAGCACTAGAATCCGTGTCACCTGCATTGGAAGGCTGATTCTTAACCACTGTGCCACCAAGGTAGGCCCAATTTTTATTTTTATATTTTTATTTTTTTGGCTGTGACACACCTCTGGCGGTATCTTAGTTCCCAGACCTGAGACTGAACCTGCGCCCTAGGCAATAAAAGCATGGAGTCCTAACCACTGGACTGTCAGAGAATTCCCCCCCTTTTTTTTTTTTAATTTTTGAATTTTATTTTATTTATTTTTTTAACAGCAGGTTCTCATTAGTTATCCATTTTATACATATTAGTGTATATATGTCAATCCCAATTTCCCAATTAATCACACCACCACCACCACCCCCAGCCACTTTCCCCCCTTGGTGTCCATACATTTGTTCTCTACATCTGTGTCTCAATTTCTGCCCTGCAAACTGATTCATCTGTACCATTTTTCTAGGTTACACATATATGTGTTAATATATGATATTTGTTTTTCTCTTTCTGACTTACTTCACTCTGTATGACAGTCTCTAGATCCATCCACATCTCTACAAATGACTCAATTTCATTCCTTTTTATGGCTGAGTAATATTCCGTTGTATATATGTGCCACATCTGCTTTATCCTGCTTTATCCATTCATCTGTCAAGGGCACTTAGGTTGCTTTCATGTCCTGGCTATTGTAAATAGAGCTGCAATAAACATTGTGGTACATGAGTCTTTTTGAATTATGGTTTTCTCAGGTTATATGCCCAGTAGTGGGATTGCTGGGCCATATGGTAGTTCTATTTTTAGTTTATTAAGGAACCTCCATACTGTTCTACACAGTGGCTGTATCAATTTACATTCCCACCAACAGTGCAAGAGGGTTCCCTTTTCTCCACACCCTCTCCAGCACTTGTTGTTTCTGGATTTTCTGATGATGCCCACTCTGACTGGTGTGAGGAGATACCTCACTGTAGTTTTGATTTCTATTTCTCTAATGATTAATGATGTTGAGCAGATTTTCATGTGCTTCTTGGCCATCTGTATGTCTTCTTTGGAGAAATGTCTATCTAGGTCTTCTGCCCATTTTTGGATTGGGTTGTTTGTGTTTTTAATATTGAGCTGCATGAGCTGTTTATATATTTTGGAGATTAATCCTTTGTCCGTTGATTCATTTGCAAATATTTTCCCCCATTCTGAGGGTTGTCTTTTCATCTTGTTTGTAGTTTCCTTTGCTGTGCAAAGGCTTTTAAGTTTCACCCATTTGTTTATTTTTGTTTTTATTTCCATTACTCTAGGAGGTGGATCAAAAAAGAGCTTGCTGTGATTTATGTCAAAGAGTGTTCTTCCTATGTTTTCCCCTAAGAGTTTTATAGTGTCTGGTCTTACATTTAGGTCTCTAATCCATTTTGAGTTTATTTTTGTGTATGGTGTTAGGGAGTGAATTCACCTGTGAAGCCATCTGGTCCTGGACTTCTTTCTGTTGGAAGACTTTTAATCATAGTTTCAATTTCATTACTTGTGATTGGTCTGTTCATATTTTCTATTTCTTCCTGGTTCTGTCTTGGAAGGTTATACCTTTCTAAGAATTTTTCCATTTCTGCCAGGTTGTCCATTTTATTGGCATAGAGTTGCTTGTAGTAGTCTCTCAGTATGCTGTGTATTTCTGCAGTGTCTGTTGTAACTTCTCCTTTTTCATTTCTAATTTTATTGATTTGAGTCCTCTCCCTCTTTTTCTTGTTGAATCTGGCTAAAGGTTTATCAATTTTGTTTATCTTCTCAAAGAACCAGCTTTTAGTTTTATTGATCTTTGCTATTGTTTTCTTTGTTTCTATTTCTGCTCTGATCTTTATGATTTCTTTCCTTCTGCTAACATTGGGTTTTGTTTGTTCTTCTTTCTCTAGTTCCTTTAGGTGTAACGTTAGATTGTTTATTTGAGATTTCTCTTGTTTCTTGAGGTAGGCTTGTATAGTTATAAACTTCCCTCTTAGAACTGCTTTTGCTGCATCCCATAGGTTTTGGATCGTCGTGTTTTCATTGTCATTTGTCTCTAGGTATTTTTGGATTTCCTCTTTGATTTCTTCAGTGATCTCTTGGTTATTTAGTAACATATTGTTTAGCCTCCATGTTTTTGTGTTTTTTATGTTTTTTTCCCCCTGTAATAGATGCCTAATCTCATAATGTTGTGGTCAGAAGAGATGCTTGATATGATTTCAATTTTCTTAAATTTACTGAGGCTTGATTTGTGACCCAAGATGTGATCTATCCTGGAGAATGTTCCGTGCACACTTGAGATGAAAGTGTAATCTACTGTTTTTGGATGGAATGTCCTATAAATATCAATTAAATCTATCTGGTCTGTTGTGTCATTTAAAGCTTGTGCTTCCTTATTAATTTTCTGTTTGGATGATCTGTCTTTGGTGTAAGTGAGGTGTTTAAGTCCCCCACTCTTATTGTGTTGTTGTCAATTTCCTCTTTTAGAGCTGTTAGCAGTTGCCTTATGTATGGAGGTGCTCCTGTGTTGGGCACATATATATTTATAGTTGTTATGTCTTCTTCTTGGATTGATCTCTTGATCGTTATATAGTGTTCCTTCATTGTCTCTTGTAACATTCTTTATTTTAAAGTCTGTTTTATCTGGAATGAGTACTGCTACTCCAGCTTTCTTTTGATTTCCATTTGCATGGAATATCTTTTTCCATCCCCTCACTTTCAGTCTGTATGTGTCCCTAGGTCTGAAGTGGGTCTCTTGTAGACAGCATATATTTGGGTCTTGTTTTTGTATCCATTCAGCAAGCCTGTGTCTTTTGGTTGGAGCATTTAATCCATTCATGTTTAAGGTAATTATCTATATGTATGTTCCTATGACCATTTTCTTAATTGTTTTGGGTCTTTTTTGGACGTGCTGAATTCTCTTAGTTTTTGCTTGTCTGTAAAGCTTTTGATTTCTCCATCAAATCTGAATGAGATCCCTGCAGGATAGAGTAACCTTGGTTGTAGGTTCTTGCCTTTCATCCCTTTAAGTATATCATGTCACTCCCTTCCGGCTTGTAGAGTTTCTGCTGAGAGATCAACTGTTAACCTTATGGGAGTTCCCTTGTATGTTATTTGTTGTTTTTCCCTTGCTGCTTTCAATGATTTTTCTTTGTCTTTAAGTTTTGCCAGTTTGATTACTATGTGTCTCGGCATGTTTCTCCTTGGGTTTATCCTGTATGGGACTCTCTGCACTTCCTGGACTTGGGTGGCTATTTCCTTTCCCATGTTAGGGAAGTTTTAGACTATAATATTTTCAGATGTTTTCTCGGGTCCTTTCTCTCTCTCATCTCCTTCTGGGACCCCTATAATGTGAATGTTGTTATGTTTAATGTTGTCCCAGAGGGCTCTTAGGCTGTCTTCATTTCTTTTCATTCTTTTTTTCTTTATTCTGTTCCACAGGAGTGAATTCCACCATTCTGTCTCCCAGGTCACTTTTCCATTTTTCTGCGTCAGTTATTCTGCTATTCCTTGTAGTGTATTTTTCATTTCGGTTATTGTATTGTTCATCTCTGTTTCTTTGTTCTTTAATTCTTCTATGTCTTTGTTAAACATTTCTTGCATCTTCTCCATCTTTGCCTCCATTCTTTTTCTGAAGTTCTGTATCATCTTCACTATCATTATTCTGAATTCTTTTTCTGGAAGGTTGCCTGTCTCCACGTCATTGAGTTGTTTTTCTGGGGTTTTATCTTGTTACTTCATCTGATACATAGCCCTCTGCCTTTTCATCTTGTCTATCTTTCTTTGAATGTGGTTTTTGTTCCACAGGCTACAGGATTGTAGTTCTTGCTTCTGCTGTCTGCCCTCTGGTGGATGAGGCTATCTAAGAGGTTTCTGCAAGTTTCCTGAACCCATCTTTTCATTTGGTGATGTTCATATTATGATCTTTTGTCTAGGGAGGCCTGTTACCCATTCAAAACTTGCCTGAGAAGACTGGTACTAGAAGACAATAGACATGTATGACCTCATGCTGTCCTCTGCTGGTTTCCTGCACAACTGCATGTCTTGAATGGGGACAATTTCCATTCAACACAAATAGTAACTCTCCTGTTTCCAGCCCTGGTAGTGTTGTAGGTCTCCTGCAGAAGTGGGGGAGTGGCTGTGGCTCACCACAGGGACAAGGACACTGGCAGCAGAAGTTCTGGGAAGTACTCCTTGGTTTGAGCCCTCCTGGAGTACACCATTATCTCCACCACCCCTAGGTTTGGTTTTTTTTTTTTTTTTTTTTGTATTGCATCTTGATTACATGCTAGATTTAGATTACATTAAGAAGTAGGGAAATTATCCTGAAGTATTTTGGTGTCACCTCTCTTCCAGCCTTAAACAATGTTACAGCCCCCTACAGTTCTGTATTCACAATACTGTGGTTCCCTAGTATACATTTGAATAGAACCACTAGATGATATTATCTTGGCTTTTTTTAAATCCCTCTATTGCATTTCTGGTAACTTAGATTGACTAATGCAGGAGTGACCTAAGTGTTATCACTTTGTGACTAAATATGGGAATGCTGATCAAGATTCCCTGGTTTCAAATTCCATCTCTACCATTTACTAGGTGTGTGACTTTGGGTAATTTGCATAACCCCTCTGTGCCTGGGTGTTCTCATTTATAAAATGGAGATTATAATGGTATCTTCCTCCTATGATAATTAAGCATGCTGTAAATAAATAATATATGTAAGTCACTTAGAATATATAATATGTACTAAGTACATGGTATAATGAGTCTCTGTTATAGAAAATACAGTTAATGATTTTGCCTCTGTACACCAGTGTAGGATTTAATAAAATAATATAAGCAAAAGTACCTGCTCCATGGTGTTTCCTATAAGTGAAGCACCCTTTTTCTTTAATACACCATTTCCAATGCAATAAATTCCAAGAGGTTCTCAAATTATGTTTTTGTGGCTGGTTATTGAAAATCTTATCAATATGAAGAAATGGTGATACACAATGATCTATATTTTTTTTTATTATAAAGTTTACTCAAATTATAATAAGGCAATCTTGGTAGATTTTCGTTATTCTCTTAACATCATTTCAGTTCAGCCATAAGGGTCCAAGTGCCAATTCCAAAGTATTTCCTGGAATGTCAGATCAATCAAAATGCCTAGTGTTCTCTCCACTTTTTTGATTCATATATATGGACACTAGAAACAAAATAAATGAATAAATGAATGAAGTTTCTTGATTGCTGAAGGAGTTGTAGCTTTGCATTTCTTAATTTCCATACACTTTTAAAGGTCAGCCACAACACTATGTATGAAAGGATGAATACACACACTAAAATGATCTGTGGTTAATTAAAATTAAAAGAGATGAGAAATTTACAGTTTTACTTTTTAACTGCTTAGAGTGTTCTCATCTTTTAATACGTGGTTGGGACAAATGCTTATTGATGCTGGTTGATGAGGGCATTGAAAGAGAGAATGACCTTTATTTGAGGGAAAAAACATTTCTGATGGAAATACCTCATATTGTTTCCCCACAGGTAATTTTTACTTACAAAGAGATCTGTAAAATTGTATTTTCCCAATTTTAATTATATGACCATTAAGAAGAATGGCTTTCTTTTGCAGGCAGCTAAGAGAATTTCTAGTGCTTTAATGTATTTGGAGAACCCAAAACGAGTTATTATTTTATTTTTAATTCAAACTTGGCTTTAATTTGGTCCTCTAGGAGACATACTGGAAGGCATTTGGTTTTGAAAAAATAATAATAACAATATTAAGGGTTTATGTTGTCCACTACTTGTTTTTTTTCCCATCCCCTAACTGCTGAAGAGGCCTCTTGGTGAATTTTCCAAATGTCTGCAGGTGCCGAATGTGTCAGATTTGCACCTGCAGAGTTGCATGATTGTGCTTCTGTAAGCTTCATGCTGAACAGTATATGGTGAATGCATTAGAAACAGGGACTGAGGGACAGCTGGAGTTTGTGAAGAAAAATGAAAATAACAGAAGTAACAACAACAAAACTCTGGCAAATATATCAATGTAGTTCTCATCTTTCATTGGATTAGGGAGTGCAGTAGGTATTTTTAAACATAGAATCAGCAGCGGTTGAATTATAACTAGGAGAGAAATTGCACAGACTCCTCAAATCAATAATGTAACTAAAGTAACCTGGAATAATGATGTATAATTCCAGGTGCCTCTACAATAAACTAGGCACAAGTCTCCCAGGGTCAGCCCTCAAACCCCACCATCAGTCTTGCCTTCTCCAAATTCATTATCTGTTGTATACTTTCATCAAGTTCTATAGAGTCTCCCTCCAACTTGATCTGCTAATTACAGAAAGTTCCCATTCCCATAGCCAGCAATTAGCCTCCTCATTATTTTAAACCTGAGTTATTGCACAGATGTCCTGCCACTAGCAAGGCAAGATAATGTAATAGAAATCATATATATTTTTTAAATATAGTTCTGATTGTAACTCTATCACTTATTTGTTTAACCCCTCCAAACCTTAGGTACCTGATATAAAAATAAGACCAACAATTCCTTTCTCTAGAACTGTGTAATAATCAAAGAGATAAGACAAATGAAGTTTAAGTTGTACAGCTAGTAATATACTAAACTATGGGTTAAAAAAAGAAAATAAAAACAGTTTATGTTAACAAATCCAGTATAGAACCTAGTATCTTATGAAGGTTCCCTCTTACTTCTGACTCAAACCAAAGGTTGATTTCACAAAAATATTCTGCATCTCACACACATGAAAAGATGCTCAGAGTCACTAATCATCAGGGAAATGCAAATCAAAACCATCTCACACCTGTCAGAATGGCTATTATCAAAAAGACAACAAATATAAAGTGTTGGTGAGGATGTGGATAAAAGGGAACCCTCATGCACTGTTGGTAGTATGGTAAATTGTTGCATCCACTGTGGAAACAGTATGAAGGTTCCTCAGAAAATTAAAAAGAGAACTTCTATGTGGTCCAATAATTCCACTTTGGATATTTACCCAAAGAAAACAACACAGTGATTTGAAAAGATATATGTAACCCAACGTTCACTGCAGCATTATTTACAATAGTCAAGATATAGAATAAACCTCAGTGTCTATCAATAGCTGAACAAATAAAGAAGATGTGGTATATATACACAGCCATAAAAAAATAAAATAAAATCTTGTCTTTTGTGACAATGTGAATGGATCTAGAGGGTATTATGCTGGGTGAAGTAAGTCAGACAGATAAAGACAAACACCATATGACTTCACTTATATGTGAAATATAAAAAACAAAACAAATGAACAAACAAAACAAATCAAAATCAGACTCATAGATACAGAGAACAAATGAGTGGTTGCCAGAGATGATGGTGATGAGGGGGCAAATAGGTGAAGGGGATTAAGAGGTACAAACCTTCAATTATAAAATAAGTAAGACATAGGAATATAATACACATAAGAAATATGGTCAATAACATTATCATAACTTTGCACAGGGACAGAGTGTTACTAAATTTATTGTGGTGATCATTTCATAATGTATATAAATGTCAAACCACTATGTAGTACACCTGAAACTAACATGATATTGTATGTCAACAACAACAAAAAATACATTCTACATCTCTTTTCCTTTGAGCGTTGAAAAAACCCAAATATATTAAATATTAATTAGGGATGTAATGACGAATGTTTTACTTATCTTCCACTGCCTCTCCAGATCCATTCCCCATCATTAGATAAACTTCCATCTGCCCTGAAATAGAAGTGAAAGTGTCAAGACCAATTAGAAGGATATTGTCATGATTTAGACAACAGATAATGATAGCTTGAACTACAAATGGCTATGCTGAATTATGGTCAAATTCTAGATATTTGAACATTGAAATAAGAACCCATGAGGTATTAGGGAAAGAAGAACAAAAACACCCCAAAGTTAGCAGAAGGAAATAAATCATAAAGATCAGAGCAGAAATAAATGAAAAAGAAATGAAGGACACAATACTAAAAATCAATAAAACTAAAAGCTGGTTCTTTGAGAAGATAAACAAAATTGATAAACCATTAGCCAGACTCATCAAGAAAAAAGGGAGAAGACTCAACAGAATTAGAAATGAAAAAGGAGAAGTAACAATTGACACTGCAGAAATACGAAGGATTATGAGAGATTACTACAAGCAACTAACTATATGCCAATAAAATGGACAACCTGGAAGAAATGGACTAATTCCTAGAAAAGCACAACCTTCAGAGACTGAACCAGGAAGAAACAGAAAATATATACAGACCAATCACAAGCACTGAAATTGAAACTGTGATTAGAAATCTTCCAACAAACAAAAGCCCAGGACCAGACGGATTCACAGGAGAATTCTATCAAACATTTAGAGAAGATCTAACACCTATCCTTCTCAAACTCTTCCAAAATATAGCAGGGGGAGAAACTCCCAAACTCATTCTACGAGGCCACCATCACCCTGATACCAAAACCAGACAAAGACGTCACAAAAAAAGAAAACTACAGGGAAATATCTCTGATGAAAATAGATGCAAAAATCCTCAAAAAAATACGAAGCAAACAGAATCCAACAACACATTAAAGGATCATACACAATGATCAAGTGGGGTTTATCCCACCTGAATGCAAGGATTCTTCAATATATGCAAATTAATCAATGTGATAAACCATATTAACAAATCAAAGGAGAAAAACCATATGATCATCTCAATAGATGCAGAAAAAGCTTTTGACAAAATTCAACACCCATTTATATAACATCCTCCAGAAAGTAGGCATAGAGGGAACTTACCTCAACATAATAAAGATCATATTTGACAAACATACAGCCATCATCTTTCTCAATGTTGAAAAACTGAAAGCATTTCCACTAAGATCAGGAACAACACAAGGTTGCCCACTCTCACTACTCTTATTCAACATAGTTTTGGAAGTTTTAGCCACAGCAATCAGAGAAGAAAAAGAAATAAAAGGAATCTAAGTTGGAAAAGAATAGGTAAAACTCTCACTGTTTGCAGATGACATGATACTATATAGAGAGAATCCTAAAGATGCTACCAGAAAACTACAAGAGCTAATCAATGAATTTGGTAAAGTAGGAGGATACAAAATTAATGCACAGAAATCTCTTGCATTCCTATACACTAATGATGAAAAATCTGAGAGAGAAATTAAGGAAATACTCCCATTTACCATTGCAACAAAAAGAATAAAATACCTAGGAATAAACCTGCCTAAGGAGACAAAAGACCTGTATACAGAGAACTATAAGACACTGATGAAAGAAATTAAAGATGATACCAACAGATGGAGAGATATACCATGTTCTTGGATTGGAAGAATCAACATTGTGAAAACGACTATACTACCCAAAGCAATCTACAGATTCAATGCAAGCCCTATCAAACTACCAATGGCATTTTTCACAGAACTAGAACAAAAAATTGCACAATTTGTATGGAAACACAAAAGACCCCGAATAGCCAAAGCAATCTTGAGAATGAAAAATGGAACTGGTGGAATCAGGTTCCCTGACTTCAGACTATACTACAAAGCTACAGTAATCAAGACTATATGGTACTGGCACAAAAACAGAAATATAGATCAGTAGAACAGGATAGAATGCCCAGAGATAAACCCACACACCTATCATCAACTAATGTATGACAAAGGAGGCAAGGATATACAATGGAGAAAAGACAGACTCTTCAATAAGTGGTGCTGGGAAAACTGGACAGCTACATGTAAAAGAATGAAATTAGAACACTCCCTAACACCATACACAAAAATAAACTCCAAGTTGATTAAAGACCTAAATGTAAGGCCAAACACTATCAAACTCTTAGAGGAAAACATAGGCAGAACACTCTATGACATAAATCACAGCAAGATCTTTTTTGACCCACCTCCTAGAGTAAGGGGAATAAAAAGAAAAATAAACAAATGGGACTTAATGAAACTTAAAAGCTTTTGCACAGCAAAGGAAACCATAAACAAGACAAAAATACAACCCTCAGAATGGGAGAAAATATTTGCAAACAAAGCAAGTGACAGATGATTAATCTCCAAAGTTTACAAGCAGCTCATGCAGCTCAATATCAAAAAAACAAGCAACCCAATCCAAAAATGGGCAGAAGACCTAAATAGACATTTCTCCAAAGAAGATATACAGATGGCCAACAAACACATGAAAGGATGCTCAACATCATTAATCATTAGAGAAATAGAAATCAAAACTACAGTGAGGTATCACCTCACACCAGTTAGAATGGGCACCATCAAAAAATCTGCAAACAATAAATGCTGGAGAGGGTGTGGAGAAAAGGGAACCCTCTTGCACTGTTGGTGGGAATGTAAATTGATACAGCCACTGTGTAGAACAGTATGGAGGTTCCTTAATAAACTAAAAATAGAACTACCATATGGCCCAGCAATCCCACTACTGGGCATATAACCTGAGAAAACCATAATTCAAAAAGACTCATGTACCACAATGTTTATTGCAGCTCTATTTACAATAGCCAGGACATGAAAGCAACCTAAGTACCCATCGACAGATGAATGGATAAAGCAGATGTGGCACATATATACAACGGAATATTACTCAGCCATAAAAGGAAACAAAATCGAGTTATTTGTAGTGAGGTGGATGGACCTAGAGACTGTTGTACAGAGTGAAGTAAGTGAAAAAGAGAAAAACAAATACCGTACGCTAACACATATACATGGAATTAAAAAAAAAATGGTTCTGAAGAACCTAGGGGCAGGACAGGAATAAAGACACACATGTAGGGAATGGACTTGAGGACATGGGGAGGGAGAAGGGTAAGCTGGGACAAAGTGAGAGAGTGGTGTGGACATATATACACTACCAAATGTATAATAGATTGCTAGTGGGAAGCAGCCGCATCTCACAGGGAGATCAGCTTGGTGCTTTGTGTCCATCTGGAGGGGTGGGATAGGGAGGGTGGGAGGGAGATGCAAGAGGGAGGAGATATGGGGATATATGTATATGTATAGCTGATTCACTTTGTTTTAAAGTAAAAACTAACACACCATTGTAAAGCAATTATACTCCAATAAAGATGTTAAAAAAATTTAATAAAATAAATAAATAAATGCATAAATTCATATTCAAAAAAAAAAAAAAGAGAACCCATGCAGTTTGAGAAGATATCCACTGCCTGGGAAGAAGAAGTTGAGGGAGGAGCAGCAAGATCCGAAGATGATTCCTAGGATTCTTGTTTGAGGAACAGAGTAAAAGGCCAAGTGCTTTAGGAGTTTGAAAAGCCTAGGGGAAGAACAAAATTTGGGGAAGATATTCATAAAGTCTGGAAGGAAATAGAAGAAACAATTAGTTTTTCATCCACAATGGCATTATTTTAAATAGATTTCATTCCATTCTTCATATATCTGAACTTCCTGGATTTTAATTAGGAGGCATGCCTTTTATATTAATATTAACAATTCATCACTTTTTATGCTGTCCACAAAAAACTGACTCAGCACAAAGATAGAACACATTAAATATAAATAATAAAAAATATGCAATAAAAACACTAATCAAAAGAAATCTGGAGGGACTATGCTAACAAGTTAGACTTTGGAATGATGACTATTACTAGGGGAAAACGAGGACTACTTCATGTTAATACACGGGCCAATTCATCAAGAGAATATAGCAATCCTAAATGTGTATAACCCTAGAAACAGTGCTTCAAAATATACGAAAATATCAAAATATATACAAAAACTGATATCATTTGAAAGGAGAAATAGAAAAATCCACAATTATAGTACAGAATCTCATCACTCCTCTCTCAGTAATTGAAAGAACAAGTAGATTAAAAATCAATAAGCACATAATACACTTGAACACACCAGCAAGCAACCTGACATAATTAATGTTTTTAGAACACTGTAGCTGCCCATCAGAGGATGTATACTTTCCTCTAATACACATGGAATATTCACTAAAATAAATCATATCCTAGGCCATAAAAGTAAGTCTTATTGCATTTAAAAGAATTAAAACCATTAAATTATATTCTCTGACCACAATAAATCAAAGTCTAAATCAATAGCAGAACGATGACTGGCAAAACTGAAATACATTTTAAAATTAAACACCATCTTTTAAAATAAGACATATTTTGGAGAAAAAAATCACAAAGAAAATGAGAAATATTTTGAACTACATGAAAATAAAAACACACCCTATTAAATCTGTGGTATTCAGCTAAAGCATGCCTTACAGGGAAATTTGTAGTAGTGTTTATATTAAAAAAGAAAAAAAGAATTAAAATTAATTATATAAGCTTCTACCTTAGGAAACTAGAAAAAGTGAGTAAATTAAATTCAAAGTAAGCAGAAGGAAGAAAATAATAAAGATAAGGGTAGATACTAATGAAAGATAAAACAGAAAAAAACAACAAAGAAAATTAATGGAATAATTGGGTTGGCAAATGGAATTGTTTACAAGGGACATGAGAGTGATTAAAATATTTCTAATCTTTTTTGTGGTATTTGTTAAATTATTACATACTTGGTCAAAACTAATCAAACTGTATCCTAAAATAAATCTAAACTTTATCTTAAACTTTATATATCAAAAAGCGTACTTTAAAAATTATTTACATTATCCAATATATTCCGAATACAAGGCCTTTATTGTTTATGTGTATATTAAGATATCCTTATATTCAATGGCTGGACTTTTTACTTTCTTGGAATATTTGTAATAAGCTTTTTATTTTAGAATAGTTTTAGAAATATAGAAAAGTTGCAAAGAGAATTTCTATACACCCCACATGTTGTTTTCCCTATTGTTAGTATCTTACGTTAGTATGGTGCATTTGTCTCAACTAATGAACTGATGTTGATATAGTGTCATTAATCAAACTTCATACTTCATTCATATTTCCTTAGTTTTTACCTAATGTCCTTTTCCTGTTCCAGGATCTCATCCAGGATACCATGGAGCATTTAGCTGTCATGTTTGCTTAGGCTTCTCTTGACCATGATGTTTCTTAGACCTTGCTTTTGATGACTTTGTCAGTTTTAAGGAGTACTGGTCAGTATTTTGTAGCATGTCCCTCAATCAAGATTTCTCTGATGTTTTGCTTGTGTCTGGGGTATGTATTCTTTGGAGGAAGACTATAGATGTAAAGTCCCATTTTTATTGCATTATATCAAGAGTATATACTATCAACATGATTTATCCTGTTGATGTTGACACTTATCATCTGGCTGAGGCAGTGTTTCTCCATTGTAGAATCATTTTTTTCCCTGTCTTTCCATACTGTACTCTTTGGAAGAAAGTCACTATGAGCAGCACACATTCAAAGAGCAGGGAATTGTGCTCAGAATCCTTGGGGGCAGATCATCTCTATAAATGTTTTGGAATTCTTCTCGACAAATCTATTTTGTCTGCCACCATGCTATAATATGAATGTTTGTGTCTCCTCAAAATTCTTGTTGAAATCTTACTGCTCAATGTGGCGGTAATAGAAGGCGGGTATACCTTTAGGAAGTTCTTAGGTTGAGTAGAGCTCTCATGAATGGGATTAGTGTCTTATGATAGATGGCCCAGAGCTCCCTAGCCCCTTCTGCCATGTGAGGACACAGTGAAAAGATAGCTGTCTGTAAACCAGGAAGTCCTAACCGAACACTGAATCTGCTGGCCTCATCATCCTGGACTTCCCAGACTCCAGAACTATAAGAATAAATGTTTGTTACTTATAAGGCACCCAGTTTATGGTATTTTCTTATAGCAGCCTGAATAAACTAAGATACCCCCATTTAGTTATTTATATATTTTATCATTTATTTATGTAATATCCATGGACTCATGGATATTAATTTTAAACTTTGGGTGACCATCCAATGCATTAGTTATTTTGTTGCTTACATTGTTACAGCTTTGGTCACTGAGAAATCTTTCAATTTGCTCCCGTGCCCTTTTGACATAGTCTCTTGGTTGTGTGTCTTTGTTTGTTTGTCTGAGTGCCTTCTTATTTTCTGGCACTAAAAGATGGCCCAGGCTTATCTTGTATGTTCCCTCTCAGCCCTAGAATTAGCTATTTCTCCAAAGAACTGTTTCCTTTTATTGAAGAATGATATTAGAAACCAAGATCTGGGCATTGGTTATACTCATTTTTACCAGGATGTAGTTGCTTTTGTCAGAGCAAGAAAATATGAGTGTCTTTGTGAATTTTAATTAACAGAAATTTATACTTTTAATGTCCAAGTTTTAAATTTGTTAATGCTCTGTTTAATAAATCTTTCACTTTTACAAACCCAGGGTATTTATACTATGATTATTTTTAAAAAGCATGTTGTTTTATTTTCCACACTTACTTATGTTTTGATTTTCAATATGTCTGACTTTGTTATTTGTGTATATCACGATTTATGAGTCAAATTTAATTTTTTTCCATATGGATATCTAATTGACCTAGAATAATTTATTTAAAAGACTAACCATTTTCCATAAATAACTGGTAATGAGTTTGTATCCAGAATAAAAGAGAACTCTTGCAAAGCAGTAGCATTAGGGACAATAACCTAAAAGAAGTCTTGTCACGAAACTTCAATTTTTTAAAAAAATTTATTTTATCTATTTATTTTTGGCTGCGTCAGTCTTCGTTGCTGTGTGCAGGCTTTCTCTAGTTGTGGCTAGCGGCTGCTACTCTTCGTTGCAGTGTGCGGGCTTCTCATTGCAGTGGCTTCTCTTGTTGCGTGCAGAGCATGGGCTCTAGGCACACGGGCTTCAGGAGTTGTGGCACGTGGGCTCAGTAGTTGTGGCTCATGGGCTCTAGAGCACAGGCTCAGTAGTTGTGGCACACGGGCTTAGTTGCTCCACGGCAAGTGGGATCTTCCTGGACCAGGGCTCAAACCCGTGTCCCCTGCATTGGAAGCAGATTCTTAACCACTGCACCACCAGGGAAGCCCTTGAATTTTTTAAATATGAATTAAGTGTTTATTGCAAAATACAAAATATTAGTTTCTCACTGTCAGTGATTCAAGAAAACAAGGCCATGAGCCCTGGGTGGAGCTGGGGGTTAAAACAAGGATACCGAGTCATAAAATAACTGTGATGTGAAAACTTCCTCTATTTTATTAGTTGTCAAGTTAATGAAAATTAAAACCATAATGACATACCATTACATGATGATCAGAATCATTAAAGTTTAAAAGTCTAAAAGTATGTAGCGGTGAATATGTGGAGCAACAGGAATTTTTACTCACTACTGGGAAAAACTTTAGCATTATCTACTAAATATGACATACTTAGTTATATACCTTGTAGAAATGGTGCACCTGTGACCAACAGACATGTATGAGAATGGTCATAGCAAGTTTAATTGTGTAATAGTCATACAATGTAATACTAAAATATGATGAAAATAATGAGTAAGATGTGCAGACTTTAAACAATATGTACATTATAATTTTACTTAATAAAGTTCAAAGATAAGTAAAACATATATTGTGTTAGGAATCAGGAGAGTGTTTTCTTTGGGGCAGAAAAGAGACATGCTTAGGAGGAGGCTTGTCTATCTTCTTGAGTGTTGGTGTATTTCTCACCTTTGGTGGTGTTTACATGAGTGTATTTAAGTCAGTGATAATTCATAAATCTATGGGCTTAAAATTGTGAACTTTGTGCACATGATGGTTCAATTAAAAAAATGAAAATGCATTGTGTAAAAATAGGAAAAACTGGAATTAGAAGATCTAGAAGCAAGGTGGTATGCCTTCTGTCACTGAATATTATGGGATTTGCGTCATCTGCAAATCAAAAAATTGTCACTTGGAATAAAGATGAATTTTGGGCTTTGTGAGGCAAAGATGCCAAAGGCATACTATTTTAGAGGTAAGTTGTGCCACAGAGAAAAGTGTCAGGAATTAAAATAAACAACATGTATATTCTGATTTGAAGTGTGCTTGTTTTAAGGACCTGGCAAGTGTTACATTCCTCCCTTTAAAATGACTCCTAGATACAGAGAACAGCAATAAAGGCAATAATTACAAAGATTTTTTCTTTGTAAATCCATATTTCATGTGCATTAATACAACTTAATTTATAAGGATTAAGGTTATTTTGATGAACACCAAAGCTATTAATGATAAATCTAGTTATTTTAGAGTGTGTCTGCTTGAGATAATGTTTTGCAATCCTGACATTAGCACAATCCATCTGGCTTTTATTTATGCATATTTAGATGGAAGTGCCTAGAATGTTGTATGCTGAACACTAATCATGTATTTAACAAATGCATTATTGCCAAGTGACATATTTTTACTCGCTTGTTAAAAACATGTCTCTTAGTAAATATCTTCATCTTTTTATTCCTTAGGTGAGTTTGAGTTTATTTTGTATCATGAATTTAAGGAGTACAGCACTTTTATGTTTCTACTAAGTTCATTTTTCCAATTTTTACCACCTATGGTCTAAGCATGAATAATTTCATTTGGATATTAGTCTATACTATAATAGTAATCCCTGACTTTATTTAACAATACAGTGAAAGACATTTCTTCTGATAAATGCTGAAGTATATATGATTGCTTGTTCCACAATGCAGATAGTACTTTTGTCATTTTCTCCAATATCTCCATATTTTATCACTTTAACATGAATATCACGAATAAACATCCAAGTTCTTCCAATCTCTTATCAGCAGTAACATCTATAAAATGGAGTGGAACTATTTAATTAAGAATGATAAATAGCATGAAAGTTCCTCAAAAAATTAAAAATAGTACTACAATGTGTTGTAGTATTCCCACATTGGGGTACTTATCCAAAAGAACTTAAATGAAAATCTGGAAGAGATATTTGGACTCAGGTTCATTGCAGCATTATTCACAATAGCAAGAAATGAAAACAACATAAATATCCACTGATAGATGACTGGATAAAGAAAATGTAGCATGTACATACAATGGAATGTTATTTAAGTAAGAAAAAAGGGGGAATTCTGCTGTATGCGACAGCATGGATGAACCTTGAGACACTATGCTAAGTGAAATAAGCCAGTCATAGAAGCGCAAATATTGCATGATTCCACTTACATGAGTTATCTAAAATAGTCAAACTCATAGAAGAATATAGTAGAATGGTGCTTGCCAGAGGCTGGGGAGGGGGAGATGGGAAGTTGCTGTAAAACAGGTACAATGTTTCAGTTATGTAAGTTGACTCTGCTCTAGAGACCTGCTATTCAACACTGCTTATAGTTAACCGTACTGTATTTTACACTTACCCATTGGTTAAAAAGTTAGATCTCATCTTAAGTGTTCTCTGAACAATTTAAAAAAGGATAAATTAAAAACTTAACGTACATAAAATTCTGACTCAGAAAGCAAAGGACCAATGACAACATTTGTTATGCGCAATGCTAATTACATGTATAGGAAATGCTTTTAACCCACTTCCAATCACTGTTTCTAGATACAGCCCTGTCACTGGAACAGAATATGCAGTAATTGTACCTGCCATATTATTATTATTTTTAAGAGTTACTTTTTAAAATTTTTATTTTGTATTGGAGTATAGTTCATTTACAATGTTGTGTTAGTTTCAGGTGTACAGCAAAGTGATTTAGTTATACATATAAATATATCTACTCTTTTTCAGAATCTTTTCCTATATAGATTATTTTAAGAGTATTGAGTGGAGTTCCCTGTGCTATACAGTACGTCCTTGTTGATTATCTATTTTATATATAGTAGTGTGTATATGTTAATCCCAACCTCTTAATCTATCTCTCCCCTGCCACCTTTCCCCTTTGGTAACCATAAATTTGTACTCTAAGTCTGTGAATCTGTTTTGTAAATAAGTTCATTTGTATCATCTTTTAGATTCCACATATAAGTGATATCATATGCTATTTGTCTTTGTCTGACTTACTTCACTTAGTATGATAATCTCTAGGTCCAACCATGTTGCTGCAAATGGCATTATTTCATTCTTTTTTTTATACCCACATTTGTGTCTGTGTTACAGTTGTTTGATGTTGCAGAAATCTATCTCTGGATAGATGTACACATACTTTCTAAAATGATGAATTCTTAGCAAATTCAAGACTAAATATTAATTAAATTTCTATAACTTTTCTGAATTTATCTAATTATTATTTGGATCAAAATAATATGTTATTTTTGTCATATCATTAAGTTGAGATTTCACAAAATAGATTGAATTTAAAATCTGTAACAGTCATTATGCTATATGACCTAACATAAATTATCAAATATATTATATTTTATTTTTATTAAATAGGATTTATTGTTTGTTTTTCAGATGATGAAAGACTGTCTCAAAGTTTTAGCAAATTGCCCAAAGTTTCTTAACTAATACACTGAAGAATTGGCAATGATTCAAAGATTGTCTTACCAAAGACAATGTCCTTTTCACTATTCCATTCTATTCAAAAGTATGTTTGTAGGTCATTGGTACTTCTGGATATTCCACCCCCTCAAAAAATCAAATATATTTAAGAAATGATGCATACAGCCTCGTCCTCTTGGAGACGTACACAACACGAGTATTATTAAGTTTCAGAGAATTTCCGCAGTGAAAAACTTAACTTTGTTTAACCAAGGGATTTCCTAACATATTTTACTCCAATCCCTTTTCACCAATTAATATCCTAATAGAACAAGTTTTCTAAGGAAAATGCTAGAAAACTTAGTGTTACATCACAGTTGCCTGATTTTTTTTAAAAAAATGATTTATCATAATCGTGATTGGAATACTGATGCTTGGTATAACATAGATGAACTTGAAATACTATGTTAGGTGAAAGAAGTCAGATGCAAAAGGCCATATATCTTATGATCCCGTTTGTATCAAATGTCCAGAGTAGAGAAATAATACACCGAGATAGAAAGCAGATGAGAGGTTACCAGATGCTGAGTGAAAGGGGGAATGGGGACTGACTGCTAGGGAGTATCGTGTTTCTTCTTTTTGTGACTATGAAACTTTTCTGGAATTATATAGTGGAAATTTATTATTTGAGGATTGTATTTCAATAATGCTGTTATTAAAAATTTAATAGAAGCAAGAGGAAATATACATGGTTATTAAGCATAGTAGTAACTAAATAAATTCAAATTCAGGTTGATTGGTAACATTTTTATTTAAAAAATTAGGGAGTTTGAAAAGTAACTACATTTTCCACCTATCATGGCCTTGGGAACCAGACTGATCAAGTTATGATATTAAGCCCAATCAGGCCTTAGCGCAAGAACCCAAAGCACTCCACCCATGAACCCTAATAAAGGCATGTGCCCTAGGTCCTATCTGTCTCTCTGCCTATACCCTGCCTTGACCCCCTGTGTTGCCCCTCAAAGCATGCCTAGTACTTCTTCCAGGACCAGTGAGTAATACATCTTTCTATTTCAGTTTTTCTCGTGGTCTTTTGTTGAACCAGGGTTTAACATCTTGCACCCCAGGGCTCTACTTAACACATGTTAATTTAACAAATTCATAACATAGGTGACTTATAATGATAAAATTGGAAACAGACTAAATGACCAACAGAAAGAATCTGATTAATCAAGTTATGCTTTATTTACCAGATGCACTATTATGCACTCATTAAAATGTTTTTTTAATATGATGATACACCAAAATGCTCTTTTAAAAACTACTAAGTAGATAGTGATAATAGAGAAGTTTGTGTATATAATGACTTAAAATATGTAAAACATTCATGAAAGACATGACTGAGAAAAACCTCACAAAGTTACCAAATTCAAATAGTGATGATTTTTGATTGATGAGACTGTGCTTTTCTCTTGCTTATTGATAAATTTATTTCTAAAATTTGCCCAATAAGTATGTATTTTATAAATACATAAAATATTTTAGATACTAAATAGAAGAGTTACAATCTAACATAAGAGAATCTAGTAGGGTCAAATCAGATATGTTTTAGCAAAGTTTGAGAAAATAATGCCAAATGCCAATAAAAATAAAATAATGTCAGTGATTTACATTTGCATGTGTATTAAACTATAGATATATGTTCTAAGAGGTTTATATGCATTAATTATCTAAATTATGGCAACCACCTTATGACATAGTACTGTTCTCAACCTCATTTAACATTTTGGGAAGATGAAGCAATTTATGAATACGAAAATTTCTCAGCTAGCAAGTGTTGGTGTCAACATTCAAACCCAGGCAGTCTGGCTCCAATACGCTAAATGCTGCTAGAATAAAATCAGCAGTGTTTGTGCTCTATGCATTCTAGTATTCCTAATAACTTTTCTTACAAATAAGAAAAAAACACTAACAGTATTTTAGCCTTCAGAGCTTTAGTCAAAGAAATGAAAATTTATACAAACACAAATATAAACATAATGATTAATTATCATGACTTTCTAAATGCCCTTTGTGAATAATTTACAATGAATGACTTATTTGCTCTGCAGAAAAGATTTGCATTTGTTAATTAAACCTGACTTTATTTATATGACTTCTATTTTAAGGGTAAAATTTTGCCATAGAGGTTGTGATAATCAAGGCATTCAGAACCTAAAGATGGTGCCTTGAAAAAGGTAAGGACAAAATAAAACAGAAAGGTTCGAATATATTCAAGCATCTATTCTAGACAATTTGAGTCTAGACACATAAGAATCATTATTTTAAGGCTACAGTTCCTTTATTTATTTACCTAATGTGTTTTCCAAGGACTTTACATCACTAAGTTCTCAGACAATCCTCCTCCATTCTAGATGTGAATTCTTGCCAAAAAAGTGATAAAACAATCTGAAATTTCCATTATTTTAAAGAAAGTTCCAGTTTTAAAGTTATTAATGTCACATGAAATAGCTTTTCTTAATAAGCAATTCTTTACCACTTAACCTTGACTCTTACTCAAAACACACACACACACACACACACACACACACACACACACTTCTAGATACAATTGCCTTTAAAATGCTCTCGTAAATGAGGGGGGTTATGTATAGAATTCTAGTAGTGGCTAATCTCAACTATTAAATATATTATCTTTCTTTTGTGCAAAAAAGCAATATGATATTGACTTTGAAAGTTTGTGCATATATTTTATGTCTGTAAACACGTACAGTGAGATACAGCAATGTGTGGGGTAGAGATTAAGAACCTCTTAGCAGCTCTTCTTTGAGTCTTTCTTTTGGATTGTTTTTCCAGATCTAGCAGTATTACTTCATTTACTGAACTAGTTATTGTCTAATAGGGCTCTAGAGGACTGAAAGAGTTAATAAACCTTCCAAATGACACAGAATCAGAAACAATTTACTACCAGTTGAAAGATTCTTACAGACTACACATTCCTAAGACCTTTATGGAACAACACTTGATAACTTATAAGCAACCAACTCTCTAAGCAAAGCAGGTCTATTCAAATAAAAATATGATTTGTTTAGACAAACCTTGCAGCAAATTTTCCAAACTTATAATCCTAGGAAATGGAAACATTGCAAAAAATTTTCTGAGACATTTAATCCACCATATTTTTTTTCTGATATTAGTCAGTGTTAATTATGGGCTATGTATGCTGCCAAATTTTTGCCCCACTTTTACTGACTGTATGAAATACTTAGGGATACAGAGCAACACAAATAAAATGTCCCTTTGTAAAGAAGTGAAGAAACTCTGAAGCCAAATTCTCAGTTTTGTGATACTGAAAAATAATTTAATTATTCTGGGCTCTATTTTGTCATTTCTATTATAACATGGTTATTTCTGTGTTCTTTGCTAGCATTAACGTTCCAGTGATTGTAATTGGGTTTGTGTGTGTGTGTCTTTCAGTTCCTATTTTTAGAAGTTGAACATTACATTAGTCATTGTCAAAACTGTTCTAGATGATAAACTCATACAATTAAATATCACATCATGCCACATCAACAACACTGGTCACCTTGCTTGCAGCAGTATGATAGGGTTTATTCTTCTTTGTCAAGCATGGTACACTCTATTTAAAACTCTTTTATTGTGTACCTCTTTTGAACACAGCACTCCCCAAAATGACGAAGAAACCCAGTATATATATTTATGGTGTAGAGTCTTATTGTAATGTTGGATCAAAAAGTCAGGTAAACATTTACAGAATACCAAGTAGAGAGGGAGAAAGATATAATACACACAAAAATGGCATGGTAATGAAACAGGCATGAATTGAAATTCTCACTTGCTATCTTAATTGTGTAAACTTAGATCATTAACCTCACTTATTCTTGGTTTCCTCTGTTATAAAAGGTAGATGATAACAACTGAATTATAAATTTTTATGTAAGGACTAAAGGGGGTAATGTATAAAAAGTGTTGGCATATAATAAGGATGTTGCTTAGAATTTTCCTGATTTTCCCCATTAGAACCTCCTCTTTCACATTCTAGTAAATGGCAACTGCATCCTTCCAGGTACTCAACCAGGTACTCCAAACCTGGACTCACTACTGACTCCTCTGTATCACACATATTGCATCCCATGCCCACAGGAAACTTGTTTCACTTTCTCTGTATTTCTCTCTATCCACTACAATTACCCTGGCCCAAGCAGCCCTCATCTCTTATTTAACTGTCTTCTTTTCTACACAGTTTATTCTCAATACAACCATCAGAATGATGTTTTAAAAAAGTAGGTTTGATCAAGTCACTCCCTTTCTTAAATCATTCTACCATCTTCTCAACTCATTTAGATTGAAAATCAAAGTTCTTAAAATGTCTTGTAATGCTCTAAAAGGATTAGACTTACACTCTCAGTATCCCCACCTTTTTTCTGGTCCCATTATCTACCATGTTATCTCCCTGCTTCTTGTTCCAGCCAACATGGCCATATTCCTGAATATGCCAAGCAAGCTCCTGCCTCAGGACCTTTGTACTTGCTCTTCATCTGCTTTAAAGACATTTGCCTGGTATTTGTATGGCTCACTTCTTTCTGGTACCACTTTAAGCACTACCCTTTAGAGAAATCTTTTCTGATCATGTAATTTACACTACTCACATGTCCTGTAGTCACATTTTCTTTAACTGGCCTTAATTGTCTCCATAGTCCCACCTGACACAGCAAACACGTCCTTACTGGTTTATTTTCTGTCTTTTCTACATTAAATATGAGTTTCACGAAGGCAAGGTCTTTTCTTTGTTTTTCTTTCTTCTGTAACCAGGCATCTGATGAACATCAACAGATGATAGAAGCATGATGAATAACTCTTTAAATAATAAATAAGTGAATAGATCATACAGTAGAATGTATGTTTGTAATAATGTTCCAGGTATAAAAGAAAGAATCTGAAGCAAAAGAACTCAGAAGAGAAAGTGATTGTCCTTGCAAAACATATTCAAGGGAATTCAGATTTTAGAAGAACTGCTGCATCAGATAAACACACAAAGACACAGTGACACACACACACACACACACACACACAGAAAACTGAAATAGTATCTCCTTCCTAAACATTAAACGGAGTGCTACTAGCACAGAGAAGATGCTCAATAACAATTTGCTGGATGGATGGGTGAGGTAAAAGATGAATGGAGACGGATGGGTGGATGGATGGATGGGTGGATGGATGACAAATAGAAGAAAGACACTAAACTAAAATATTCTTGTGTTTAAGTGAAGAAGAATGTGGAGGCATGCTAGCTACATTATCTCACATGAATAAGAACATGACCTTAAGGTAGTCATGGACATAGTAAAGATACTATTTTTCTTACTGGAGGAAGTTTATAATAACAGGCACTTAGAGAGACCTTCAAGATGGCAGAGGAGTAACATGTGGAGATTACCTTCCTCCCCACAAATACATCAGAAATACATCTACATGTGGAACCACTCCTACAGAACACCTACTGAACGCTGGCAGAAGACCTCAGACCTCCCAAAAGGCAAGAAACTCCCCACATACCTGAGTAGGGAAAAACAAAAAAGAAAAAAACCAAGACAAAAGAATAGGGACAGGACCTGCACCTCTGGGAGGGAGCTGTGAAGGAGGAAAGGTTTCCACACACTAGGAAGGCCCTTCACTGACGGAGATGGGGGTGGTGGGGGGAGGTTAGCTTTGGAGCCACAGAGGGGAGCACAGCAACAGGGGTGCAGAGGGAAAAGCAGAGAGATAACCTGCAAAGAGGATCGGTGCCGACCAGCCCTCACCAGCCCGAGAGGCTTGTCTGCTCACCCACCGGGGAGGATGGGGGCTGGGAGCTGAGGGTCGGGCTTCGGAGGTCAGATCCCAGGGAGAGGACTGGGGTTGGCTGCATAAACACAGCCTAAAGAGGGCTTGTGCACCGCAGCTGGCCAGGAGGGAGTCTGGGAAACAGGTTGGAATTGCCTAAGAGGCAAGAGACCATTGTTTCAGGGTGCGCAAGGAGAGGGGATTCAGAGAACAACCTAAACGAGTTCCAGAGATGGGTGTGAGCCATGGTTATCAGTGTGGACACCAGAGACGGGCACGAAACTCTAAGGCTGCTGCAGCCACCGAGAAGCCTGTGTGCAAGCACAGGTCACTATCCACAACTCCCCTCCCTAGAGCCTGTGCAGCCTGCCACTGCCAGTGTCCCGTGATCCAGGGACAACTTCCCAGGGGAACACACAGCACTCTTCAGGCTGTTGCAACGTCACACCGGTCTCTGCCTCCGCAGGCTCGCCAAGCATTCTGTACCCTCCCTCCCCTGCCCCTGGCCTGAGTGAACGAGAGCCCCCTAATCAGCTGCTACTTTAACCCCGTCCTGTCTCAGCGAAGAACAGATGCCCTCAGGGGACCCACACACAGAGGCAGGTCCAAATCCAAACCTGAACCCCTGGAGCTGTGCGAACAAAGAAGAGAAAGGGAAATCTCTCCCAGCAGCATCAGGAGCGGTGGATTAAATCTCCACAATCAACTTGATGTACCCTGCATCTGTGGAAAAGAATTAAACAAGATGGACTTAATTGATATTTATAAGACATCCATCCAAAAACAATAGAATACACTTTCTTCTCAAGTGCTTCTGGAACATTCTCCAGGATAGATCATATCTTGGGTCACAAATCAAGCCTTGGAAAATTTAAGAAAATTGAAATCATATCAAGTATCTTTTCCAACCACAGCACTATGAGACTAGATATCAATTGCAGGAAAAAATCTGTAAAAACTACAACCACATGGAGGCTAAACAATACACTACTTAATAACCAAGAGATCACTGAAGGAACCAAAGAGGAAATCAAAAAATACCTGGAAACAAATGACAATGAAAACACGACCACCCAAAACCTATGAGATGGAGCAAAAGCAGTTCTAAGAGGGAAGTTTATAGCAATACGATCCTACCTCAAGAAACAAGAAACATCTGAAATAGACAACCTAACCTTACACCTAAAGCAATTAGAAAAAGAAGAACAAAAATCCCCAACGTTAGCAGAAGGAAAGAAATCATAAAGATCAGAGCAGAAATAATGAAAAAGAAATGAAGAAACAATAGCAAAGATCAATAAAACTAAAAGCTGGTTCTTTGAGAAGATAAACAAAATTGATAGACCATTAGCCAGACTCATCAGGAGAAAAAAGGGAGAAGAGTAAAATCAATAGAATTAGAAATGAAAAAGGAGAAGTAACAACTGACACTGCAGAAATACAAAGGATCACGAGAGATTACTACAAGCAGCTATACGCCAATAAAATGGACAACCTGGAAGAAATGGACAAATTCTTAGAAGAACATAACCTACAGAGACTGAACCAGGAAAAAATACAAAATATAAACAGATCAGTCACAAGCAATGAAATTGAGACTATGATGTAAATCCCCCAACAAACAAAAGCCCAGGACCAGATGGCCTCATAGGCGAATTCTATCAAACATTTAGAGAAGAGCTAACACCCATCCTTCTCAAACTCTTCCAAAATGTAGCAGAGGGAGGAACACTCCCAAACTCATTCTATGAGGCCACCATCACCCTGATACCCAAACCAGACAAAGATGTCACAAAAAAGAAAATTGCAGGCCAATATCGCTGATGAACATAGATGCAAAAATCCTGAACAAAATACTAGCAAACAGAATACAACAGCACATTGAAAAGAACATAAACCATAATAAAGTGGGGTTTACCCCAGGAATGCAAGGATTCTTCAATATACACAAATCAATCAATGTGATACACCATATTAATAAATTGAAGGATAAAAGCCATATGATCATCTCAATAGATGCAGAAAAAGCTTCTGACAAAATTCAACACCTATTTATGATAAGAACCCTCTAGAAAGTAGGCACAGAGGGAACTTACCTCAACAAAATAAAAAATAAAATGACAAACCCACAGCCAACATCGTTCTCATTGGTGAAAAACTGAAACGATTTCCTCTAAGATCAGGAACAAGACAAGGTTGCCCACTCTCACCAATATTATTCAACATAGTTTTGGAAATTTCAGCCACGGCAATCAGAGAAGAAAAAGAAATAAAAGGAATCCAAATCAGAAAGAAGAAGTAAAGCTGTCACTCTTTGCAGATGACATGATACTATACATAGAGAATCCTAAAGATGCTACTAGAAAACTACTAGAGCTAATCAATGAATTTGGTAAAATAGCAGGATACAAAATTAATGCACAGAAATCTCTTGCATTCCTATACACTAATGATGAAAATCTGAAAGAGAAATTAAGGAAACACACTCATTTACCATTGCAACAAAAAGATTAAAATACCTAGGAATAAACCTACCTAAGGAGACAAAAGGCCTGTATGCAGTAAACTATGACACTGATGAAAGAAATTAAAGATGATACAAACAGATTGAGAGATATACCATGTTCTTGGATTGGAAGAATCAACATTGTGAAAACGACTATACTACCCAAAGCAATCTACAGGTTCAATGCAATCCCTATCAAACTACCAATGGCATTTTTCACAGAACTAGAACAAAAAATTTCACAATTTGTATGGTAACAAAAAAGACCCTGAATAGTCAAAGCAATCTTAAGAAAAACGGAACAGGAGGAATCAGGCTCCTGGACTTCAGACTATACTAGAAAGCTACAGTAATCAAGACAGTATGGTACTGGCACAAAAACAGAAATATAGATCAATGGAACAGGATAGAAAGCCCAGAGATAAACCCATGCAAATATGGTCAGCTTATTTTTGATAAAGGAAGCAAGAATATACAATGGAGAAAAGACAGACTCTTCAGTAAGTGGTGCTGGGAAAACTGGACAGCTACATGTAAAAGAATGAAATTAGAACACTCCCTAACACCGTACACAAAAATAAACTCAGAATGGATTAAAGACCTAAATGTAAGGCCAAACACTATCAAACTCTTAGAGGAAAACATAGGCAGAACACTCTTATGACATAAATCACAGCAAGATCCTTTTAGACCCCCCTCCTAGAGAAACGGAAATAAAAACAAAAATAAATGGGACTTAATGAAACTTAAAAGCTTTTGCACAGCAAAGGAAACCATAAACAAGACGAAAAGATAACCCTCAGAATGGGAGAAAATATTTGCAAATGAAACAACTGACAAAGGATTAATCTCCAGAATTTACAAGCAGCTCATGCAGCTCAATATCAAAAAAATCAAACAACCCAATCCAAAAATGGGCAGAAGACCTAAATAGATATTTCTCCAAAGAAGATACACAGATTGCCAACAAACACATGAAAGAATGCTCAACATCACTGATCATTAGAGAAATGCAAATCAAAACTACAATGAGGTATCACCTCACATCAGTCAGAATGGCCATCATCAAAAAATCTACAAACAATAAATGCTGGAGATGGTGTGGAAAAAAGGGAACATTCTTGCACTGTTGGTGGGAATGTAAATTGATACAGCCACTATGGAGAACATTATGGAGGTTCCTTAAAAAACGACCCAGCAATCCCACTACTGGACATATACCCTGAGAAAACCATAATTCCAAAAGAGTCATGTACCACGACATTCATTGCGGCTCTATTTACAATAGCCAGGACATGGAAGCAACCTAAGTATCTATCGACAGATGAATGGATAAAGAAGATGTGGCACATATATACAATGGAATGTTACTCAGCCATAAAAAGAAATGAAATCGAGTTATTTTTAGTGAGGTGGATGGACCTAGAGTCTATCATACAGAGTGAAGTAAGTCAGAAAGATAAAAACAAATACCATATGCTAACACATATATATGGAATCTAAAAAAATAAAATAAAGTGGTTCTGAAGGGGCAGGACAGGAGTAAAGATGCAGGTGTAGAGAATGGACTTGAGGACATGGGGAGGGGGAAGGGTAAGCTGGGACTAAGTGAGAGAGTGGCATAGACTTATATATACTAGCAAATATAAAATAGCTAGTGGGAAGCAGCCGCATAGCACATGTAGATCAGCTCGGTGCTTTGTGACAACCTAGAGGGTTGGGATAAGGCAGGTGGTAGGGAGACACAAGAGGGAGAAGATATGGGGATATATGTATATGTATAACTGATTCACTTTGTTATAAAGCTGAAACTAACACACCATTGTGAAGCAATTATAGTACAATAAAGATGTTAAAAAAAAAAGGCAAGAGAATAAAAAATACTGGCAAGGATGTGGAGAAAAGGGAACCCTTGTACAATGTTAGTGGGAATGTAAACTGGTACACCCATAGTGGAAAACAGTATGGAGTTTCATCAAGATATTAAAAATAGAACTACCATGTGATCCAACAGTCCCACTTCTGGGCTTCCAAAGGAAACAAAACCATTATCTCAAAGAGATATTTGTATTCCCATATTCATTACAGCATTGTTTACATTAGCCAAGGTAATGGAAACACCTAAGTGTCTGTCAATGGCTGAATGGATAAAGAAGTTGTGGTATGTACATATACAAAGGAATATTATTCATCCTTAAAAAAAGAAAAAAAATCCTGTCATTTGTGACAACATGGATGAAACCTGGGAGCATTATACTAAGTGAAGTAAGCCAGACAAAGACAAATCGTGCATGGTATCACTTATACGAGGTATCTAAAAACAATATTAATAACTCAAACTCATAGAAATGAAGAGTAGAAAAGTGATTGTCAGGAGCTGAAGGTGGGGAAAATAGAGAGAGACTGGTTAAGCATAGAAACTTTCAGTTATAAGATGAATAAGGTGTGAGGGTCTAGTGTATAACATGTTGACTATAGTTGATAACACTGTACTGCATAATTGAAAGTTGTGAGGTGATGAATGTGTTAATTAACTCAATGGGGAGAATCTTTTCACACTGTATACATACATCAACTCATCACATTGTATACTTTATCTTATAAATTTATTTGTCAATTATGTTTCAGTAAAGCTGAAGAAAATCACAGGGTATGTGTAACATAATCAACTTTTAAATTATTAAAGCATAATAAGAAGTTTAAATAAAATAAAATGCCTACAGGAAAAAAAAAAACAGGCACTTAGGCATAGAAGAAAAGGTATGGGCTTGGGAGCTAAGTCAATTGGTTTCATTTTACAGGTCTCCAAATTTATATCTGGATAACTGTAGGTTCATTTCTCAACCTATAGAAGCCTCAGTGTTCTCATCTGCAAATATAGGCATTTATGTTATATTATTGTCATAAGGTCTTGATATAATGTATGAAAGGTGCTGAAATATAACAAGTATTTTTCTGTTGTAACTAATACTATTTGGTGAGGGCAACCATTGCCAATACTCTGTTGTCTTTGGTAAACCACCGAGCTTTAAACTCTATGGTGCCCTTCAACAAACTTTTTTAAAAACTTTAATGACATCAGTGCAATGTCTAGTTTTTAAAAAACAAAACTCATTTAATATAACTCTACATTTTTCTGAACTGTTTGAATATTGCACTACTTTAGGGAATATGATATTTTACACATCAGCTAGTTCCAGGTTAAAATGTAACATATTGGTTAAAACAGAGCCTTTATAATCAGGCTTGCATTTCATTTCCTGCTCTGCCACACACATGTTTGACATTGGGCAAGTTAATTAAGTTTCTAAGCCTCAATGATCTCATCTCTAAAATACAGATTAAAAACACCTATATCTTAGGGTTGTTGTGAAGCCCGAAATGTACATTTTATTCAAAGCTCTAACCTTATGTAAATGAGCTTACACTCAATTATTCTTCACAACAGACTCTGAGGTAAGTAATATTATTATCCCTATTTGCAGAGGAAAATAGAAGGCGCTGAGTGAGGAAGTAATTTGCTCAAGGTCACAAACCTAGGGAAGTGAAAGGACTGGATCTGCGCTAGAGAATCTGGTTCTAGAATACTCTTAACCACTTCTCCATGCTCGTCTTGTAAGAATATGCAATGACATTGAAGCCTTTTGAAAAAGGCAGGAGGTATGTCATTTTTTATATTCCTAGAAACTGGCAAAAGCCCCACATGTACTACATTAGCTAAAGGGCTATGACTTAAATTCAGGCTAAGCTTCTCTAACAGAAGATAGAAACTCAGAATAATGCAGATTGTTTTTCCCATGGGAAAGTATTTTCCATTTCATCTTAGAATTCAAAGGAATAATATGATTTACAGTAGTAAGCTGTGACTTTCATTCAACTGCTGGATTTTATCTAGTCTGTAATGTGACAGATATTTATACTGGTATGTATAGTGTCTGGAAAATGGGAAGTGGCAGGTTTTGAAGGAAACTCTAACAAATTTAGTTTTACGACATTTGAATTTATGGTCGTATTTTACTGTTTACCAGCTCTGTGACTTGGTGTGATTCATATCTTTCATCTTCAGTTTCCTTGTGGGTAAAATCTGAACAAACACTTGAGTCATCAAATGCAATCAGCGTATTCTAACAGTTTTCAAAATGTAAACGCTGACTGTTACCATGATTAGTGATAAATCAGTCCAATATGAGTTTTGAATAAATAACATATTCACCCCATAAATGAGACTTTACTCCTCCATCTTTGGGAGATGAATTTTTACCTGTGCAACATTTCCCTAAAGATTCATTTAAGTCATGAAACTTAAAGGATAGGCTATTTTCCCCCTGGGAGATATTAACCTCTAATACTGGACACACTGTCATGCCTCTTTAAACATACTATATGGAACCTAACTTAGCTTTTTATTAATGACTCATGGTTACGAGAAACAGGTGTGACTCACCTTAATACATGTAATGATCATGTCAGAGGTAATGAAAGTGAGGAAGCAGCTGCATGATACTAAATACCCTGTTGGTGTAGTCTTCACTTTTTGTATCTTTGATCAAGATGTCACTAATTTCATCTCCTGGGCCTAGAATCTTTAGTACTCAATGTAGCTTTCTGTCAGTTCTTCCGACTTATTTTCTATAATCTGCAATGGAAGAGAATATTTCAAAACAAGTGCATTAAGACGATTACAAGAGTCATTAAGTTTGGAGTGAGAGTCAAGAGTGTCTTCTAGAATAATGCATGTGGGTTTTGGCAAAAAAGAAAAAAAAAATGTTGGTTGGCTGGTGAATCACCATGGAGATTGGGTCTTAGCTGGCTGGATGTTTTTGCAGGAAATCTTATCTTCAGATAACTGGGTGTGTAATGCACTCCCCAAATGTTGACATCATCAAATACATTGGTGCGGTGAAAAAAGTCTATGGATTACTCTTATGAAAGATTGTAAAATCGTTCAGAAAATAGACAAAAACCCTAGGCTTCATTATTAAAATGACTCAGTTACTTTAGGCCAGAAAGAGTCCTGACATTTAGGGTATTCATAGAATACCTTGCTCCAGCTGAAGGTTGTTGCTTAAAAATGAGACTAATTTAGTCTTTGTATCTAGAAACAGACCTTAAAAAAAGAAAGAGTGAATAACTGATTTGTTTGAATATGTATGCTGCCTGCCTTAAAAACAAATATTTTTAGATACTGAAAACATCATTTTCAACACATTTAGATATTTGGACTTAATATATGCAAACAACTTTCTGAGTTCCAAAACAAGGAAAGCAGGGAAATATTTCATTTAAAAATATATTTGACAAGTTTAGATTACTGGGAAGAAAACCTCTCTTCTGGGCTTTCAGAATTGTCTGCAGCATATGCCTAATTACCCCCTCTACATATAGAAGGAGGGTTTTGTTTACCCGTATTTACAACGTGTTCTTACTTCCAAATTACACGCTTAACCACAGAAATGATAAGGCACAGTGAAGGTTACGTTGCTTTCATCCCAAATAGAGAAGGGAATAAAAAAGTAGATGAGTGCATGTACAATAGCTCAGTTATCAGGCCAAGTTCTGCTACTTTGTTTTTCTACAAATTCTGCAAGTTCTTCTGTTATGCTCCATGCTTATCTACTAATGGAATATTACAAAGCAAATTAATGTTTGTTTGTCAGGATTATTTTAAAGGTACTGTGAAGCTAATGTGATTAATTTTCATTATAAAAATAGCTTGAACTGCAGGAATGATCTGAAAAAGTTTTCAGATAATAAATGGACCACAGATAAAATCTTCCTCACTAATGAGAGAAAGAAATTCTAAGTTCTGCTGACCTGTGGTGGGTTTTATCTTCCTTCAGGAAAAGTGACTTTACTTGCATTTACTTTTCAAGCTGTTATTCATTATTAACTTTGAAAGATTTTGGAAATGATTATATATGTTTTGAGGTCACTATATTCTTAGAAGATGTCGAGTTACCTAAAATATAATAGAACAAATTATGTAAAATTATTGATGTCACAAATCATTGCATCTCACAGGTATTAGTCTATTTGTGATTGGTCAATAATGTAGAAATACCTCATTTCTCATATGTAAATCATTCACTAGATAAAAATGGAAGTTTTAATAAAATTTTTGAAGATGGTGGGTGGATAGGTGTGGCTACATCTGCCTTTGCATAACCAATTTTGATTGGAAATATCTTTAGCTGCCCTTGCAGGACATGTCTGTAGTCATATTATGTCTGCTTTGTTAAACAGTTATTTAAGCAAGTGTAAAGGTGAAGTGATGAAAGAAAAGAGGTATATTGAGTTCCTCATTATTATTCTATCTGCTTCCTTTTTCCTTTCAGAATACAAGCAAAGTGAGATTTATCACATGCTATAACCCTCCTGGAAGTATGGCAAACACTGAACTGAGGAGTACATTCTAAGAATATTTTATTTATTTAGTACATTAACATTTAATATTAGTTCAGTTTTAATTTTTGTCTTTGATTTCTGCCAGAAGTTTTAAGGATTTGAATTATTAGATAAGTAATTTCCAACTAAGATCATGTAATTGTAAAATTAAAGCTACAGAATTTACTGTTTAAGTCACAGCAAAGTATGAAACGATCCTCCTTACTTTTCCAATATTTATTATAGAAATGTCTTTTAGTGATTTTACAACTTAGCAATTCTTCTGCTGATTCATATCATTAACCTCTTCCAGATTGATCTTCCCCAAATACAGCTATTCTCAAAACAGAATTTCTCTGATCAAATGTCTTAAGATTCCCACTATACATTAAATAGACTCTAAAAAATTAGCATACAATCCAAATCTTCAATAATGTTGTCCCAATTTATTATTCTATCCATATTGACCATTACTCCTTTTCATATGTACTGGCTCTCCAGCTAAGTCAAGATACTTGCCCTCTGCAAATATACACTTTGTGTGTGTGTGCATTCTGGTAATTCTACCTGAAGTTTCCATATTCTATATTTCATAAATCATCTCATCACATATATATGTAATATATGGATATATGAATATATGTGTGTATATATGTGTATGTTACACATGTGTGTATATATATCTGTGTGTGTATATATATATACACACACACACACACACACACACACACATACACAGAGATTTGTCTTCATAACATACACAACCTATTAGTCATGTTCAAAGACATATTTTCTTTATGCTTGGCTCTCATAGAGCCTAACATTATCATGGATATAGGCATGCAATAAATAGTGAGTGAAGTAATGAATGAATAGCACATAAATAAATTTTAACAAAGAATATTTTGATACTCTTTTCCATATCTCAACATATGATCATGTGTCAGAGTGAATGATCTGTTTCCCTTCACTGAATCATTGCTCCCTGATTTAGTGATTCGAGTATAAAATTTTATGTTGTATGTTGAATGAGAAACAGGATAGCATAATGGTTAAAGGTGCTGGGTCTGAACTCAAGGTTTAAATTCTGGTGGCTCTCCATAATGTGTGAGTGTTCTTGTGTCACTTTTTTTTTTTTTTTTTTTTTTGCGCCACGCGGACCTCTCACTGTTGTGGCCTCTCCCGTTGCGGAGCGCAGGCTCCGGACACGCATGCTCAGCGGCCATGGCTCACGGGCCCAGCTGCTCCGCGGCATGTGGGATCTTCCCGGACCGGGGCACAAACCCGTGTCCCCTGCATCGGCAGGCGGACTCTCAACCACTGCGCCACCAGGGAAGCCCCTTGTGTCACTTCTTCAACCTCCTTGTGCCTCAGTGTCCTCATGTAGAAAATATAATTAATAATAGTATTTACTTTATAGGGTCATTATGGCTATTAGGGGAGATAATATATGTAAAAGTCTAAGGATTGTGTCTAGCACATACAATATGCTCAATAAATGTCAGCCATTATTATTATTGCATGTCATAAAGTAATATTATTTTATATATTGCATATATTTCACATGATTTTTATGAAATAAGTTTAGTACTTTTACTTGCATTGATGTACTTGTCATCAAATTGTTTTATACAAATGTCCTCATGAAGGATTTACACATAACCAAAAAATACATTCTGTAAATTTGTAAGAAGTTTCAAACAGCTAACTGTGAGAAAAAATTGTTTACGTAAAATTTTATCAAAAGCAAATACCACTTTACTAATAGACATGCTAGGAAAAACAAAACCCATGCACATATTGAGATAATCATTAGCTAAATGCAAAAATGCTAGTTTGCAACAGAAACTGTCAGCCCAAACATGTATTTAAAGGCAAACTACAAAGTTCCAGATGTTCTGAAGTTATGTGAAGCCACTGAGCTCCAGATGCTGTGGTGCAACCACCCATTTCCCAGCTGTGTCATCACACTTGTGGCACATGTAAGAGAGGCCAACAGAGCTTCATGTTCTCCACGGCAGGACCAGCTCTTGGGCCACCTCCAACACCAGACCTCACCACTGTGACCTGTCTGCTATAATGAGAATAAAATATCCTTATTTAATTGCAAGACAATTAAGATATTCTTGTCTTACATACTTATTTACCCCAGTCCTGACCCAGTGCTCTAATTCCTCACCTGGATTTTTGTCCCCTGTCTACATCTCCTAATCTCAGACTTTTCCCCAACTCCTAGAACTGTTCCATGATGCCCTCTAATATATGTGGTCTATCACCAGCCAGATCTTCTACCCCTTACACCTCCTCTCCAAATGTTCTTTCTCATAACACCTCTCAGTGAAATCTGAGGGACGTTGCCCCTATAGGTCCCTTCAGGGTGGCTGCTTATTTCTCTTATACCACATACCTTCCATGGGGCTGGGGCTGGAGGTGGAAGAGTGTTCAACATGCTCCTCATTGCTGGTTCTACATGGTTTCTTCTCATTACTCCCTGCCTTAATTAACTTGAGCTGCTATAACATAGCATCATAGACTAGGTGGCTTAAACCACAGACATTTACTTTTCACAGTTTTGGAGCCTGGGAAGCCCAAGATCAAGGTGCCAGCAGATTTCGTTATTAGTGAGGACCCTCTGCTTTGCTTTCAGTTGGCTGCCATCTCACTGTGTGCTCATATGGTCTCTTTTCTGTGCACTCAAGGAGAGAGGGCTCCAGTGTCTCTTCCTCTTCTTTGTAAGGGCAGTACGCCAGTCATGAAGGCACCACCCTCATGATCTCATCTAACCTTAATTAACTTCCAAAGACCCCACCCCCAAATACCATTTCAATGGCAGTTAGGGCTTCAACAACTGCATTTTGGGGGAGACACAAGCATTAAATCCTTAACACTCCCTTAAATCCCAATTCCTTTGAAACTCATGTTATCCGACTGCACTATGTGCTATTTCTAAACTTAGTAGTCAATATAAAACTTACGTTTTAACACCTGCCATCCTTCTCTTTACTGCTTATAGTGTTGTTTATTATATGGTCTTCAACATCTGGTAAGTCAAAGGTGCATTGGGAACTTCAGATCCTTGGTATCCTCATTTGAAATAAGTGTTTCCTCCATCCAACATATCCACCACATTTCATAGTCATTTCCTGGACTTTTGTTTTTACTACCAATAAATATATGGCATCCAGAATGTTGATTTAAAGGAGACTTTTACTACCACCTTCTAACATTTCAACTCACTTTGCACACATTTCAAAAATTCTTTGATTTCCCTGAATCATAATCCATTGACTTCATCACTTTTTTTTGAATGTCTACCACCATCCCCAGGTTTGCAATTTATTCTTGCACACAGCTTATGTTCTTTGGTTCTTATGCCTAAGAATTTCTTGCTTAATACACTCAAAACAAATAACCCACTCTTCCTCTGTGTTTCTCAACTGGCAAAACCCTAACTATGATTACATCCGAAACTATATCTAATTTGCAGAAACAAGCAAAGATGCTGACTTGTCTCCCTTTAAATTTGTGACTACAAATTTGGCATGCATGATCATAGGAGTCTGTCAATAACACTTATTTTCATTGGCAATTCACTTTTCCAGTATAGAGACAATAATTCTACACTTTCTCCTCTCAAGGAGAAATTCTCAGATTGACTCCTGGAATTACTTGTAAATGTGCAACAATATTTTCTCCATGGGTTTTGGCATTGTGATTTCTTCTCACTCTGTGTTTCTGAAGATTATGTTGTATATACTCTTTATATTCTGATTCTAAACATTTGTAGCTCATTACTAATATCTTTCTTCCACATGCTCTTCTCTTTCTCTCTCTCTCTCTCTCTCTCTCTCTCTCACTCATCTCATTGCATGTGGAACAGGAGAGACAGTAAAATTATTTGTTTAGAACATATTGAACCAATTCTATTCTTTCTGGATTAGACATTTTATATACTTTGAGCATAATTATATATATGTAGATAACCCTAAAATCATATTTTGAGCTTTGATATTTTCCTATCCTTCAGGCCCTGCCTATTGCACATCATTACTTAAGTTTTTCCTGTCATGTCTTAAACTCAGCATATCCAGAGATAAATTCATTTCTTTCTTAAACTTGTTCCCTATTTTAAAAAACTACAAATTTCAAATAATTGCAATATGTTCTACCCATGTGTCCATTCCAGAAATCTAGTCTGAGCAACACAATTGATGCATCCTCTCCATCACCCTCAATTCTCACAATCAATCAATCAATCCCAGGCCACTATCATATATTATCATGTCTTACCTGGATTATGGAAACAGCATCTAATCGATTCCCTGCTTCTAGTCTTTCCCTAACCTTGTCCATTTTTTCTAGGCATTTAGAACTACTATTCTAAAATAAAAATGTATCAAGTTAATATTCTACTTAAAAGCTGCAAGCCATTTTAATGCTCTTAGTGCACCATGAAAAGCATTAATGAGTGTGTAAACAACAGCTATTTCTTTTATTTTTCTTACCAACAGAGCCTATCTTCCACTGTACTCACTGTGAATGTCAGAAAGTTCCTTTCCCAGACATGTTTGCAGCTTGAGAGTAAGCAAATAACTCCATTTTGGCCAACTGAACCTGAGATAGAACCTGTTAGAGAGCTTCTCGCAAACATTTTCCTCCTTGACAGAATGAGAGAGATGAGTAAAGATTATTGTATTAGCTCCTACTGCCTCTACTGGCTCTGTCCTTGCTTCTCCTCAGTCTTTTCAGAATATGGCAGCCATTTAAAAACGAAGTCCTTGAAAAAGAAGTCAATCACCCCTCTACTCACAGCCCTCACCTGGCTTCCTATCTCCTGAATAGCAGTAAACATTCTCATAGTAGCCTATAAATCTCTACATAGCACACACCTCCTTGTCCTTGCCCTGTTTTAACTCTGTGACCTCACCCCCTACTTCCCTCCTCCTTTCTAACACTGCTTCCATTAACAGCATTCTCTTTACTTTTCCTCAAACTTGGCAGGAATGCTGTTCTACCTGTTGGACACCTCTGCCCCTTGGTGACTGCATGGTAACTTCTCTAATCTCCTTTAAATCTTAACTGCCATGTCATTAATCATTAAAACCTACCTGGGTTATACTATCAATAATTGCAACTCACCCCCCCTACAAAATTGAGATATGACACGTGCACACACTTCCGGTTCTCCTTTATTTTTTTTTTCTTGTTGACATTTTCACTAACTAGCAGACTCTATATTTCACTTAGTTTTCTTTTTCTTTTTTTCTGTTTCTTCCTACCTCAAATATATATGCCTTGAGCATGGGATTTTGGTCTGTTTTGTTGACTGAGGTACCCTTAGTATCTACAACAGTGCCTGACCACTGATTTTGAGGAATGAAAGGAAAGCTCATCTTGTTCTGATTTTGGATGAAGCCATGTAAGGATGAGACACTTGGAGCTGTCTCAGGCATCTCTACCATGTGGAGAGATATAGCTGATACTTTAAGAATGGCAGACAGAGTGGAACGTTAGAAAAAGCCTGTGTCCTTGATATTGCTGAGTGATTTAACAAATCCTTATATCATCTACCTTCAGCCACCTTCTTGTTATATGGGATTTACTAACAACTCCTATTTTTTTATACCACCTTTACTTGTGGTTTTTGTTTTTGAAAACGAATCATGACATAACTCACAAGACTACAGTGGGCACAGCTGAAGAGAGAATTAATGACGTGGAAAATAGTTTACAAGAAAATATCCAGACTGAAACAACGGTTGTCTTGCTTGATTCACCACTATAAATATAACAACTAGTATAATTTTTTAACACAGTAGGTGTACTACTGCTTCTACTACTAGTACATATTACTAGTACTTCTGTTAATACTACTACTACTATTGCTGTTATTTCTACCATCAAAATTATCAGTTAATAGTTATTGAATGCTCACAATGACTTCAGCATGATTATAAAATCTTGAATATTTTAATATATTTGATTTATACTGCAGTCTTATTGAGTGAAAACTAATATTGTCTCCACTTTATAGATGAGAAACTGGAGCACAAAGGATTAATTAAGTTGTTTCAGGTCCTGTACTTAGTGAATAGTCAATATCAACCCAATCTCTTTACTATACTGATTCTCAGAAAGATACATTTTGATAAGGTGATGAGAGAAAGCAAAAAGATTTGGCAGCAGAGAAGGTAGGAAAGTGAGGGGGAAGGATGCAGACCATTTCTTGCAGCCTCATTACTTTCTGACTTATCATTTCAAAGTTTTCATTTTTCTCTGTCTAGAAGGAAGTGTTCGTATGAAAGTAAAATCTTGATCACATTGACTGCGTATTGGTTTAGGATGGGGAAGGGGAAAATGGAATTGATCTATATTCCTGACTTTGCCACCTATAATATTATTTAACACATCATAATTTCTACAACTTTCAAAAATAAAAAACTTAATACTAATTGTTACTATGGATTTTTGTACTAGGAATAGACTCACTTTTCTATGACTTGTTAGAGAAGCTAGAATATTAATGAGCTAATATTGATACAGCATGTAAAATACAAAGCAGACATTTGAGAGATGCTAGATTTCTTTAAAAACAAGCAGAGTTCTATTGAAAACACATGGAATATATGCTGAGATTAAGTAGTGACAGTATCTCCTAGGTTCTTAGCATCCCCAACTTCGAATTTACAGTTCTGAAAATTAGAAAGTCATGGCAAAACAAATAATTTGCATTTCTACATTTTATGTTCTGAAAACATTAGTTTTTGGAATATTTCATCACAGTGTTTAAAATTGTGGACTAATTGAAGAATACAGAGAGCTACAAATATCACTTAAATAACCTATGTGACTAATGTTTGGGTTGGGGGCAATACAGAGGCTTAAAATTTCCAGGTCTCATTCAAAGAATCATATTTTATATTCCTTGAAGCCTAAAATACATGCCTTCTATTTTTGTTGACTTTCCTAAAAGTATCTACTCACTTCCAATTTTTTAACAAACCATCATTAATAAAAGAAAGAGCAGTGATGCTCTCAGAAAAGTGCTTGTAAAAGATTTTCTTGACTTAAATTATATCAGTTATATTCATTGTATTAGATATTCATAAGTCATTTTAAAATAAATTTTCTAAAACAGCTAAATTGGAAATATATAATTAAATGAATAATGGTCACTATATTATACACCTAAATAAAACTAAACATATAAATAGGCAAAGTACAATTTAATTATACAAGCAGAAATTTAAGAAAAAAATGAAAGAGTGAGATCATTTTACTCTTTTTATAGTTATTTCAAATATACACAGATATTTAAAACATGAAAAATGATTAAATTCTTACTGAAAACTATTCATAACACTCCAATTATGTTTTTAAGTCATTTCATGTGTTAATCATAAACATTATTAATATTTTCTATGCTTCTGCATGTCCTAAGGTCAAAAGAGGTGATAAAAGTTCCTGTTGTGTTTTGTTTCTTCAATATTCAAAAAATTTTTAAAAATGTTTTTTGGAGTATAGTTGATTTACAATGTTAGTTTCTGCTGTATAGCAAAGTGAATCAGTTATACATATACCTATCTCTACTCTTTTTTAGATTCTTTACCCATATAGGTCATTACAGAGTACTGAGAAGAGTTCCCTATGCTATACAGTAGGTTCTTATTAGTTATCTATTTTATATATAGTAGTGTGCATATGTCAATCCCAATCTCGCAATTTTGATTAATACTCAGAATCAGTATCTCACAAAAATATCCAGTTTTCTAAGAATTTCCTCAAAAAGCTTGCTCCTTACTTCAGGAAATATTTTTGAGAGCCTATTATTATGTTAGTAACTTTTTAGATCCTGGAACTCTAACAGTAAATAATACAGGGAAAGCCCTGCTCTCATAGAGCTTATATTCACTCAAGGAAAAATAGACCTAAAGAATTAAGTGTTATGAAATCTGTAACCAGGATAATGTGAGACAGTGTGAGTTGGGTCAGGGTCTAATTTAAATGAAATGGTCAGGGAAACCTTTCAGAAATGGTGACCTGTGAGCAGAGAATAGACTGGCAAGAAGAAACCAAGCATGTGAGTGTGTGGTGGCAGGGCACCTCAACGAAGGAGCACCTAAAGGAAGTTTACATGTTTAAGTAATGGAAAGAAAGACCCTATGGCTAGAGCACAGAGAGACGGCTGTATGGAAAATGGATTATAGAAGAACAAGAAAGGCAGCAGTCAATTTTTTCTTTTGCCCTACCCAGGTACGTGGGCTAACACACCATTGTAAAGCAATTATACTCCAATAAAGATGTTAAAAAAAGAAAAAAAAAGAATAGAGTGAAAAAAAATAGTACATATGACCTGGAGAAGGTAAATAAACGTTTTTAAAAATTCACAACTCAAAAAAAAAAAGTGAAAGGCAGCAGTCAGAAGATGTAGGGAGCTCTTGGCATAGTCCAGGTGAGAAATGATGACACATGGACCAGGTGGTAATAGTAGAGATGGAGCAGGGTAGTTGATATGCAGAGCAGATTCATTTGTTGACTTTTAAGTCTTTAATTAAATTGAACCTCTGCAAGTATTTGCTGTTGATATTACATTTTTAGATTCTAGTGTATCCCTTCAATTAGTTTTGATTTCTAATTAATATAATTTATTTGTTTTTCATTTAATCACTAACAGTATTTACATGTTGGAAAAAATACATCTGGATCTTAATAAAACAGTAAATCTGAGACTATTGATACTTTAACTTCTAAGCATGGCAATAGAAGAGGAAGAAGGCAATTTTTTAAAAAATAAAATTTTCTTTCATATAAATTAACTATGGTGAGTTTGGCAACTCTTTAAATGTTGGAGGCCAATATGCTGAATAATTCTTCTGACAAACTGGCTGAAATTTGAAATATAAGCAAGAAAGTTATTTGTGAATTTTTAGTTTTTTCCTTGAACAAAGATTTCCAAATGCTTCTTTAAAAACTCTATCCAATAGGAAACAGTTTTAGTGAACACATTTTATATGTCAGTATTTTACTGTACATAATTCTACTTTCCTATAATGCATGTCAATGGTCCATTCTTAACTTTTAATATTAAAAGATAGAAATTCACATTATATATGAAAGAAAAATGGGCTATGCAGATACAATATATAGTCTCATGCAAAAGACCAAAAATCTTGTATTTGGAGATCTAAAATCAACTTTAAGTTTTTCTCTACTCTAGTCCCCTTCTTTAAGGCAGAACTTTCTTCAAGCCATTCTAAATAGTTTTCTATTTTTTCTCAAGTTCTGTAATGCTTATAATAATAGCCATATACAGAATAATAGAATACTAAGTCTCCTTAACTGGCTTTGATTTTTAAAAAATATTTAATGAAATAGTAAATTTAGGATAAGAGAATGTCTGGACAAAAAATACATTTTTAATCCAAGCCGTCACTTTTATAAAGCTACATTACCTGCATCTCCCACATCCTCAATATTTCCTAATAATTTAAAGTTTCCATAAAATTTCAACCTGATCTATATTTTTAACTCATTTCAAGCTAACTTTATCTAGACTTTTTGTCCAATCTACTCAAACTTTTCCGGAAAAAAACAAATACTTCAATCTCTGACTTGGTGCACTTAGACAAGGCTTTCACCTCAGAATATCCCCTGTTCCTCTAAACACTAATCTGTGAAAGTTGGATTATGTTTGTTCCTCCCATATGACACCTTTCTTGACTATTCAGTCAATTTTGTATCTCTTCCTCTTCTTTACATTATTTATTTTATAAAATTCATGTGAGGCTTTACTGATAACTGTCCTTTTTTCTTGTTTGTTTTGGTATATGTTTATCTCCCAATTCTGTACTAGGAGACTTCATTTATTTTAATTTAAATGAATTTAGAAGGGACATACACTCTCCATTTGAGCAGAATCCCTAATACCTCGCATTGGCTTATACTCATTTCATTTATTTTCTTTCTGACCACTGTGGGTACTTGATTTGAAGACTCTATTCTGTACCCGTTCCTTAGAGTACTGAGTGGAGGTATTTCTCACGCAACTAAACTTGGAGATGGAGAGAGTTTTACACTTCTTGTCATTATTCATTATGACAGAAAAATGAGTGCCAGAGAGATGAAATGTTTTGCCCAAAGATACAGCAAAGTAGGGGACTAACCTGGTCCTATCTGCTCCTTGCTTTTTGCTCATACTCTTAATGTACCATTTGTCACACTATAAGTACTTGTTAATGTGCCTTGTCTCTCCATTAGAACAAAAGCTATGCAATCAACTTTTTATCAGCCCAATGCCCAGCATATAGTAAGCATTTTGTAAACAAGTGTTGAATTAGTTTTCCACTCTATCAGGTGGAAATTAATTTGCTTCAATGTTCCACTCATTCTCTCAGTTTTCCCTTTTAGTTATTGTTTGCTTCCATTTTAAAATCTTTCTTTTTCAATTTGTACTATATTTCCATTGACTTTAACGTGGCAAGGGAACAAAAAAGAAGATTGTTAATTTATTTGGGGCCTTTCATCATCTTGGTGCATCAACTGGAAAAGGCCAAATGCAGAAGTGCTTGCCAAAACAGCTTATGTATTCCTGTCAATTTCTCCCTGCTGAAAACATACTTCTTCCACAGCAGCCAGCAATGAAGAGGTTTGGAGCCAAAAAGCAATGAGTCTGCCTTCCTTTCCAATTGTATCATGTTGTGCATTTGGAACCAAGAGCTAAGATATTTTATTCATCTTTTGTCACCAAAAGAAGCTTAACTGTTTTACGATGCCTTTCAATGCAGGCGATTGGTGAAGTTCAAAGAACTGTTAAACATGAATTGACCCTGAAGTTTTGAAACATTTCATCAAGTTTTCTGAAGATGCACTGTTTCTGAAAAGAATGATCCACTTAGCAACCCTTAAAAGACAGATTCTGTAAAACCTTCTAATCAAGAAGAAAACAAGGGCTTCTGGGGTGGCGCAGTGGTTGAGAGTCCGCCTGCCGATGTAGGGGACACGGGTTCGTGCCCTGGTCCGGGAAGATCCCACATGCTGCGGAGCGACTAGGCCCGTGAGCCATGGCCGCTGAACCTTCGCGTCCGGTGCCTGTGCTCCGCAACGGGAGAGGCCACAACAGTGAGAGGCCCGCGTACCGAAAAAAAAAAAAAGAAAACAAGTAGGCATTATGGGCATGCAAATCCCAAACTAGGCCATAGTTCCAATATCCCAATGATCAAATCCATGTGATGATATCTATTATGTAACAATAAGCATGAATCTGACAAGTGAACACCATATTGTGACTCTGAAAATAAGTGAGCTAAGTTTAACATTAAAAATGTTTTGATGCATATATACTTTTAACAATTACAAACCATCCTCTAGGATCAGTTCCAATAATTCTATCTAACTCAAAACTATACAGCAGAGCCACCATGTTTGCCAGGACAGTGTGTATTGCTTGTGTGTACATCACCCCCGAAGTATGGTGATATGGTAGACTGAATAGACAGAAGACAACATCCAAAAAGCTTATCCTAAAATATTTTGGCTTTTAAATATACAATCTCTCTTCTCTCTCCATAGATATAGATATAGATATATACATATACATAAACAGATAGACATAGATATCTCTATATCTATACCTGTATCTTACCTATAACTATACCTATATTTATATCTTTATTTATACCTATACCTGTATATCCCTATCTGTATCTATCTATTTATCTATCTATCTATCTATCTATCTCTCTATCTATCCTGAGAACCAAGCATCCTGTTTACATTTCAACCTAGGAGACAGTAGCTACTATAGTTTCCATTTATTACTATTTAAATGACTTTATAAAGAGTTGCTCATTTAAATTAAGTTGCTTATGAATTTTATTCAACACATTGTTATTTTCATCAAGAATTTAGCAATAGTAAATGTAAAATAATTGAACCAGAATTTTAATGGCAGTTATAAATAATTACATTTCTCTAAGTATTTATATTAATACATTCACCCAAATATTTTATATGTAATTTTATTATGCTTTATTATCCTTTACACAGTAAATTTCCCCTCTCTTTGCCTTTAGACTTAGCATTTTGAGATAAAAATTTAAAGGATAGACTTAAGAATATTGTATGGGAATGAATCACTGAAACTTGGGAGAATTAAAACTGCAACAAATAAGGTCAGTAAGCTTACAGATAAAGTCAAGAATTAATTCTTATGAATGTTAAAACTGCTGAGACTAAATATTAACTTTATTTCTCTTAGAGCGCTTAAGAACTAGAGTGTACGTTCATGTATTAACTTGCTTTGTTTTGTTTGTTGAGTCTACAGAAAGGTATAGGTTAATTTTTTGCAGTATTAAGTAAATTCTTAGTCCAATTTAAATATATATAAATTGCCACATTAAGAAAAAGAGGACCGTATATTTCACCAAACATGTACTTGATTTTCCCCAAACCATTAATGAAGTTTTATATTTTTCCCCTTTACTAGTTTTTTGCTGCCTGTAGCCTCCTAAAATTTGTTGAAAGATTAATTTAATATCATTTACTATCCAATTAAATTTCAAGATAAATAGGATTTTATGAATACATAGCACCTTAGTGTATTATTCAATGTTTGTAATAAACCTATGTGTCTGTGGAGAAAAAATGAGTTGGATTAGTGATTCTATAATTGGTCTCACACCACCAGCAATGGTATCACCTGGGAAACTGTGAGAAACACAAAGTATTTGGACTCATTCAAGATCTGTGGATTCCAGAAATCTGTCTTTATAAAAAGAAGACCCTGATGTGTGGTATTTACCTATTTCTGTGGTATAAATACTCCCACCATGGTCAGCTAGAAGATGCAAATGTAACATTCCTGAGTGCAGAGTTGAGAAGTGATTTACAGCACTGCATGTAGATGATTCTGATGCACACAACAGTTTGAAAATCACTAAGTTGAAATATGGGGAAGTGGCTAAGTTGAATTACGGGGAAGTGGATAAGAGCACAGGCTTGGATGTCAAACAGATTTGGGTTTGGAGAGGTCTCTGCTACTTACTGGATTACTAATTTAGTCTTGGTCAGGTTACATTACATTTGTGAAACATTAATTTCCTTTTCATAAATAAGGTCAATGAATGTGTCTACCTAAAGGTCTGACAATCAAAGGACTTAGTTGGATTAGATTGGAGTTATGTGTAGAACTTAAGTTCTAAAGTCAGTGTTTAGGGCATAATTGTCTAAAGACCAAAATCACCTTAACAAATTACTTAGCCATGTCTGTACAGCAAAGACAGCCCCTGTTCCTCCGAAATCTCTGTTTCCTCAATCAAGCACCAGGTACAACATTTAGCTTGTATTTAAAGACTGTATGATATAAAAGTTACTTATTTTTAACACTAGAATAACATAGAGTACAGCATAATTCTTATTCTGTGGGAGGCCCATGAACTGAATCCACTGAGAGTGCAATCAGTTCACAGCTTCCACTCTTGGTTCACTCCTGGACATACTGGAATTGAAATTATTTTTAACTATTGTTATAATTATTGCTGTTGTTGGTGTTATGTTGTTATTATTTTTTTTATTTGATTCTTCTTTTTAGAGAGTGCAGAGTACAAATTTTGAAATTCACTTAATTTAAATCCAGATATTGGGATTCTTTACACTGAAGTATTTAATACAGTATTATTAATGCAGTTTCATTGCAGTTTGAATAACACATAGTAAGCCTCCCATATCTTACTTAATATTATTATGGTTTTTGTTGGCAGATGCATCTTACATGGAATCTAGAATGAACATATTCTCAGCCATTCCTCAGAGAACTTCGCCTCTCCCCACCAAAAAAAACTTGTAAAAACAGTAACAATGAAAGCATAAAACATCCAGGTTTTGCCACTCCTTGAGTAAAGTTTAACACATTTCTTAGAACTATGTCAGTTCATTTTAGTTTTACTACATTCCTACAAAGATTACATCTATCTTACATTTCAGATTTCACCAAAAATATGCTTTTTACTATATTTCACCCCAATATTCACAGCTGTACAATACCTTGTGCCAAAATAAGTGGTTCTTTTACGCTGACATTTGCTCTATTCAAATATGTGTACAAATATGTGTACCTATTCCCCCTTCGGCTTAGCTGTAAAGACATTTTCCCTTTCATCTTTCCTGATTACACAGCCCTCTAATCAATTTTGTTGCTCTCATTTCAGAGCTAAATTCAATACCTTCTATAATTCAACTCTTGTGAGAGAGTTGACTGGACTGAATGTGATGCTTTTTAGTCTGAATTGGAAGGTTTGGGGGCACACTTAAAAAACCACTCAGTACTGTAAATGTATAATGGATATTAACCTGAAAAACATTGATTTTAATCTTGATATACGTTCTGAAGCTCACTAGTGTTTGAACACTTTCAGCTCCTGTGTACCTAAAAGTAATAATATATTTTTCCTTGCCTCTCAAGAATCAATGAAGCATCCAATATCCATCATATCTGAGCAAAGTCAATAAACCTCAGGTTTTTAAGGCTGCTGTAATACCTGTCAGAGATAATGGCTATTTGGATGTTTCTTGCTTGATCACTGGATTTGACAGCTAATGATTCTCAAGAAACTGAGAGGCAAATACAAGGAAGCTTATATAGTAATTAGTAGAGCTTTATAATGAGATTTGTATGCATTTTATTTTATATGGAAATAGAGGTATTTGTTGATACCTAATTTCTAGATCACCAAAAAGAAAAAAAGATTGTAATGATGTCTTGTAACAAAGGTGTCCTGAGGCCTATATCTTTTCAACAAGAGTGTGAAATTTTTTATTTCTGTATATTTTGTTATGATAACAGACAGCTTCCCTCTTTTAAAAAATATCTTTCACTAGCCATCAGGAGACTTGTATTTCTAACTCCTTCACTAATTTTTCATATGTTAGTGGGTAAGTCACCACCTAACTAAAAACAATGACCTGATTCAAGACATCTGTTAAGAAAAATTTCTCAAATTGGTTCAAGGTGGTGGAGTAGAAGGACACGCTCTCACTCCCTCTTTCAAGAACACCAGAATCACAACTAACTGCTGAACAATCATTGGCACAAAGACACTGGAACTCACCAAAAAGATACCCCACGTGCAAAGACAAAGGAGAACCCACAATGAGACAGTAGGAGGGGCGCAATCACAATAAAATCAAATCCCATAACTGCTGGGTGGGTAACTTACAAATTGGAGAACACTTATACCACAGAAGTCCACTCACTGGAGTGAAGGTTCTAAGCCCCACATCAGGCTTCCAAACCTGGGGGTCCAGCAATGGGAGGAGGAATTCCTAGAGAATCAGACTGTGAAGGCTAGCGGGATTTGATTTCAGGACTTCAACAGGACTGATGGGAACAGAGACTCCACTCTTGGAGGGCACACACAAAGTAGTGTGCACATCAGGTCCCAGGGGGAAGGAGCAGTGACCCCAGGGGAGACTGAACCAGACCTACCGGCTAGTGTTGGAGGGTCTCCTTCAGAGGTGGGGGGTGGCTGTGCCTCACTGTGAGGACAAGGACACTGGCAGCAGAAGTTCTGGGAAGTACTGCTTGGCGTGAGCCCTCCCAGAGTCCCCATTAGCCCCACCAAAGAGCCCGCGTAGCCTCCAGTGTTGGGTCACTTGAGGCCAAACAACCAACACAGAGGGAACCCAGCCCCACCCATCAGCAGACAAGCGGATTAAAGTTTTACTGAGCTCTGTCAACCAGAGCAGCAGCCAGCTTTACCCACCACCAGTCCATCCCATCAGGAAACTTCCACAAGCCTCTTAGATAGCCTCCATCCACCACAGGACAGACAGCAGAAGCAAGAAAAACTACAATCCTGCAGCCTGTGGAACAAAAACCACATTAACAGAAGAGAGACAAGATGAAAAGGCAGAGGGCTATGGACCAGATGAAGGAACAAGATAAAACCCCAGAGAAAAACCTAAATAAAATGGAGATAGGCAATCTTCCAGAAAAAGAATTCAGAGTAATGATAGTGAAGATGATACAGGACCTCGGGAAAAGAATGGAGTCAAAGATCGAGAAGATGCAAGAAATGTTTAACAAAGACATAGAAGAATTAAAGAACAAACAGAGATGAACAATACAATAACTGAAATGAAAACTACACTAGAAGGAATCAATAGCAGAATAACTGACACAGAAGAATGGATAAGTGACCTGGAAGACAGAATGGTGGAATTCACTGCCATGGAACAGAATAGAGAAAAAAGAATGAAAAGAAATGAAGACAGCCTAAGAGACCTCTGGGACAACATTAAACACAACAACATTCGCATTATAGGGGTCCCAGAAGGAGAAGAGAGAGAGAAAGATCCCGAGAAAATATTTGAAGACATTATAGTCAAAAACTTCCCTAACATGGGAAAGAAATAGCCACCCAAGTCCAGGAAGTGCAGAGAGTACCATATAGGATAAACCCAAGGAGAAACATGCTGAGACATATAGTAATCAAACTGGAAAAATTAAAGACAACGAAAAATTATTGAAAGCAGTTAGGGAAAAACAACATACAAGGGAACTCTCATAAGGTTAACAGTTGATCTCTCAGCAGAAACTCTACAAGCCAGAAGGGAGTGACATGATATACTTAAAGGGATGAAAGGCAAGGACCTACAACCAAGATTATTCTACCCTGCAGGGATCTCATTCAGATTCGATGGAGAAATCAAAAGCTTTACAGACAAGCAAAAGCTAAGAGAATTCAGCACCACCAAACCAGCTCTACAACAAATGCTGAAGGAACTGCTCTAAGTGGGAAACACAAGAGAAGACAAGGACGTCCAAAAAAAACACCCCAAAACAATTAAGAAAATGGTCATAGGAACATACATATAGATAATTACCTTAAACGTGAATGGATTTAATGCTCCAACCAAAAGATGCAGGCTTGCTGAATGGATACAAAAACAAGACCCACCTGTATGCTGTCTACAAGAGACCCACTTCAGACCTAGGGACACATACAGACTGAAAGTGAGGGGATGGAAAAAAATATTCCATGCAAATGGGAATCAAAAGAAAGCTGGAGTAGCAATACTCATATCAGATAAAATAGACATTAAAATAAAGAATGTTACAAGAGACAAGGAAGGACACTACATAATGATCAAGGGAGCAATCCAAGAAGAAGATACAACAATTATAAATATCTATGCACCCAACATAGGACCACCTCAATATGTAAGGCAACTGCTGACAGCTCTAAAAGAGGAAATCGACAGTAACACAATAATAGTGGGGGACTGAAACACCTCACTTACACCAAAGACAGATCATCCTCTTTGAAGAAATCAAAGAGGAAATCAAAACATTCATACAGACAAATGACAATGAAAACATGACGATCCAAAACCTATGGGATGCAGCAAAAGCAGTTTTTGTTTGTTTGTTTGTTTTTTGTGGTACGCGGGCCTCTCACTGTTGTGGCCTCTCCCTTTGCGGAGCACAGGCTCCGGACATGCAGGCTCAGCAGCCACAGCCCACTGGCCCAGCCGTTCCACGGCATGTGGGATCTTCCCGGACCGGGGCACAAACCCATGTCCGCTGCATCGGCAGGCGGACTCTCAACCACTACGCCACCAGGGAAGCCCAGCAAAAGCAGTTTTAAGAAGGAAGTTTATAGCTATAAAACCCTACCTCAAGAAACAAGAAAAATCTCAAATAACAAAGCTAACTTTACACCTAAAGGAACTAGAGAAAGAAGAACAAACAAAACCCAAAGCTAGCAGAAGGAAAGAAATCATAAAGATCAGTCCAGAAATAAATGAAATAGAAACAAAGAAAACAATAGCAAAGATCAATAAAACTAAAAGCTGGTTCTTTGAGAAGATAACAAAATTGATAAACTTTTAGCCAGACTCATCAAGAAAAAGAGGGAGAGGACTGAAATCAATAAAATTAGAAAAGAAAAAGGAGAAGTTACAACAGACACTGTAGAAATATAAAGCAACCTAAGAGACTACTACAAGCAACTCTATGACAATAAAATGGACAACCTGGAAGAAATGGACAAATTCTTAGAAACGTATAACCTTCCAAGACTGAACCAGGAAGAAATAGAAAATATGAATGGACCAATCACAAGTAATGAAATTGAAACTGTGATTAAAAATCTTCCAACAAACAAAAGTCCAGGACCAGATGGCTTCACAGGTGAATTCTATCAAACATTTAAAGAAGAGCTACCATGCATCTTTCTCAAACTCTTCCAAAAACCTGCAGAGGAAGGAAAACTCCCTAATTCATTCTATGAGGCCACCATCACCCTGATACCAAACCCAGACAAAGATACTATAAAAAAAGAAAATTACAGACCAATATCACTGATGAATATAGATGCAAAACTCCTCAACAAAATACTAGCAAACAGAATCCAACAACACATTAAAAGGATCATACACCATGATCAAGTGGGATTTATCCCAGGGAGGTAAGGATTCTTCAATATACGCAAATCAATCAACGTGATACACCATATTAACAAATTGAAGAATAAAAACCATATGATCATCTCAATAGATGCAGAAAAAGCTTTTGACAAAATTCAGCACCGATTTATGATAAAAACTCTCCAGAAAGTGGGCAAAGAGGGAACCTACTTCAACATAATAAAGGCTATATACGACAAATCCACAGCAAACATCATTTTCACTGGTGAAAAACTGAAAGCATTTCCACTAAGATCAGGAACAAGGCAAGTATGTCCACCCTCACCACTATTATTCAACATAGTTTTGGAAGTCCTAAGCCATGGCATTCAGAGAAGAAAAAGAAATAAAAGGAATACAAATTGGAAAAGAAGAATTAAAGCTGTCACTGTTTGTAGATGACATGATACTTTACATAGAGAATCCTAAAGATGCCGCCAGAAAACTACTAGAGCTAATCAATGAATTTGGTAAAGTAGCAGGATACAAAATTAATGTACAGAAATCTCTTGCATTCCTATACACTAGTGATGAAAATCTGAAAGAGAAATTAAGGAAACACTCCCATTTACCACTGCAACAAAAAGAATAAAATACCTAGGAATAAACCTACCTAAGGAGACAAAAGACCTGTATGCAGAAAACTATAAGACACTGATGAAAGAAATTAAAGATGATAACAACAGATGGAGAGATATACCATGTTCTTGGACTGGAAGAATCAATATTGTGAAAATGACTACTACCCAAAGCAATCTACAGATTCAATGCAATCCCTATCAAATTACCAATGGCATTTTTTACAGAACTAGAACAAAAAATCTTAAAATTTGTATGGAGACACAAAAGACCCCGAATAGCCAAAGCAGTCTTGAAGGAAAAAAATGGAGCTGGAGGAATCGGACTCCCTGACTTCAGATTATAATACAAAGCTACAGTAATCAAGACAATATGGTACTGGCACAAAAACAGAAATATAGATCAATGGAACCACATAAGAAAACCCAGAGATAAACCCATGAACCTATGGTCAACTAATCTATAATAAAGGAAGAAAGGATATACAGTGGAGAAAAGACAGTCTCTTCAATAAGTGGTGCTGGGAAAACTGGACAGCTACATGTAAAAGAATGAAGTTAGAACACTCCCTAACACCATACACAAAAATAAACTCAAAATGGATTAGAGACCTAAATTAAGACCGGGCCCTATAAAACTCTTAGGAAAACATAGGAAGAACACTGTTTGACATAAACCACAGCAAGCTCTTTTTTGATCCACCTCCTAGAGAAATGGAAATGAAAGCAAAAATAAACAAATGGGACCTAATGAAACTTAAAAGCCTTCGCACAGCAAAAGAAACCATAAACAAGATGAAAAGACAACAATCAGAATGGGAGAAAAACTTTGCCAAGGAATCATCGGACAAAGGATTAATCTCCAAACTATATAAACAGCTCACGCAGCTCAAATTTAAAAAAACAAACAACCCAATCCAAAAATGGGCAGAAGACCTAGATAGACATTTCTCCAAAGAAGACATACAGATGGCCAAGAAGCACATAGAAAGCTGCTCAACATCACTAATTATTAGAGAAATGCAAATCAAAACTTCAATGAGGTATCACCTCACACCAGTCAGAATGGGCATCATCAGAAAATCTACAAACAACAAATGCTGGAGAGGGTGTGGAAAAAAACTGAACGCTTTTGCATTGTTGGTGGGAATGTAAATTGATACAGCCACTGTGGAGAACAGTATGGAGGTTCCTTATAAAACTAAAAATAGAATTACCATATGACCCAGCAATCCCACTACTGGGCATATACCCAGAGAAAACCATAATTCAAAAAGACACATGCGCCCCAATGTTCATTGCATAACTATTTACAATAGCCAAGTCATGGAAGCAACCTAAATGCCCATCGACAGACGAATGGTAAGGAAGATGTGGTACATATATACAATGGAATGTCACTCAGCCATAAAAAGGAACGAAATTGGGTCATTTGTAGAGACGTGGATGGATCTAGATACTGTCATACAGAGTGAAGTAAGTCAGAAAGAGAAAAACAAATATCGTATATTAACACATAAATGTGGAACCCAGTAAATGGTACAGATGAACTGGTTTGCAGGGCAGAAATTGAGACACAGATGTAGAGAACAAATGTATGGACACCAAGAGGGGAAAGTGGCGGCGGGTGGGGGTGGTGATGTGCTGAATTGGGCGATTGGAATTGACATATATACACTGATGTGTATAAAATGGATGACTAATGAGAACCTGCTGTATAAAAAATAAATTACATTAAATTAAAAATAATAATAAATTAAAAAGAAAGAATACTCAGATGAGAAGGATGATTAAAAATTTAAGAAAAGAAGGAAAAGTTTCAAAGGATTTTTGTAGTTGTTGTCACTGGGTAGAACATTTTCACTTTTGCGACCAGCTTTGAGAATGTCTAATTCATAACTGGAGAGTGACAGAATTAGTGTGGTTATAATGGAGTGAGCATAGTCTTAAAATCAGGCTAACCTGGATTTGAACCCTTCCTTGGTTCTTGCTAGTTATGTGATCTTGGATATATAACTTAGATTATCTGAGTTAAACTTCTTCTTTTAAAAAATATGGATAATATCGTTTATCCCATATACTTGTTAAAATGATAAACAAGCAAGGTTCTGGGATACTGGTTTGCCCTTGATATTTATTTAACAGACATGAACTGTTAATTTATCTCTTTCATGTTTTGTTTGTAAGTTTTTAATTTGATGAAATGCTGGATCAAATCTCTAAATGAAAAATAGAAGCAGAGATCTTCTGGGCAGTCAGTTAAGGAAGACAGGAGAAGGTAAATTATAAAGATTCCCAATTGTTGACTTTACTTTTGTTCTTAAGATGGTTCCTGAAGAAGGTCAGTGGAACTCTTGGGCTCAAGGAAATACAGTTATTACATGCATGATCTCAAGTACCTTCTGCAGCCTTCCATGGCTGATATAATCTCCTCCTTGACTGAAATTTTTACCACTTTCCTTCTTGCTCCTCTGCTGCTTTGCTCTTCCTGAAACATTCCAATGCATTATAATCTCACAGCTGTTGTATTTGTCTCCCTGCCTCCCACACTTTTCAAGGTATTTTCATGGCTAATTTCTTGATTTAATTCATGTTTTTTCTCCAATATTTTCTTTTCTTAATGGTCTTCTATAAATAGCCCATTTTAAATGACACACCACTCTTCTATCCCAATACTAAACTCTAGTTATCATTAAAGTGCAGGTTTTGAGGATAAAGCCTATCTCAACTTCATATATATCAATATATTCCCTGTACCTAGGCAATTGCCTGAAACAAAGTAGGTGTTCAAAAATCTATATCACATAATCATATTTTCATAAATAATTATATAATAGTGGAGGAATTGGGGGCAGATACATCATTTGTTTATGTGTTTGTGTATGTATATGTGCATACCTGCATGTATTTATTTGCCACTCAGGACTAAATACAGTCCGGCTTGATATACACTCTATCAAAAAAAAAAAAAAAAAGGAAAACATTTATTTAAGTGTAATCTACATATCATAAAACTCTCCCTTTTTAAGTGAACTTTTTAATTAGTTTTAAAAATACATATACTCATATATCCATCACCATAATTAATAAATAGACGATTTCCATTACCTCATAAAGCTCCCTTGTGACTCTTCCCAGTTAATCCCTACTCTATGCCTGGTTTCATGCAACCACTGATCTCTTGACCCTATGGATGGTATTTTTCTTTTAAAGAAAGCCATATAATGGAATCATACAGTATGTATTCTTCTAGGTCCAGTTTCTTTCAATCAAGCCTACCATTCTTGAAATGTATCCACATTTTTGTGTATATGTAATTCATTACTTTGTATTGCTTAATAGCGTTCCAGGGAACCAATATTCTACCTTTGTTTATCCTTCCAACAATAAAGGAGATGTAGGTTGTTTCCAGTCTTAGGATATTATGAAGAAAACTGCCATGAACAATCATGTATAAATCTTGTACAGACATGTTTTTGCAGTTAGGATATTTCCAGTAATGCTGGATGCTGAGACAGAGTTAGAGGTACAAAAACATTATTGGGAGGTAGTACCTGTGAAAATCAAGGGTTATGTGGGTGGGGGGATTGTGGAGGGGAAACATTCAGACTGCAGTGCAGAGCACAAAGTTTTAAAGAGGAAATAAAATAAAACTTGGCAGGGAGAGCCTCAGACTAAAATATAGATCTGACAATTTTTCAGCCCACCCAATGGGAAGTAGTGGCCCAATGATTTCCTGTTAGTGAAGCCATGCTGTATTAGGTTAGGTATTCTGAGAAGCAGGTGCCAAGACAAAATTAGATACACAAAGATGTATTGGATCACCTAGATTAGGTGGCAAAACTCTTTACACTTCTGCCTGGATCTGATGCAAAATTCTTTCCATGTTAACTAATATATCGGCTGGAACATAATTCCCAGATGTGGTATGTGTATATATATATATATATATATATATATATATATATATATATGCCTCTGGAATTTATGCGTGCATACCAGGGATTTTGCTTCCCTTATTGTAGCAAAGGATGTACAATTCAGGATTTTTTCTCAATTTAGAGTGGATACTCTACAATTGGGCTCCTAAAAACTTTACTTATGTTGCAGGCTCCTAAATAATCAAAGGGTTTACATTCCACCCTCTGGGGTCCATTTGTCTCACCAAGGCTGCTCGTCCTGTCCAGTCATCCTATGTCATGGATTTAATGATTCAATGTGATTTCCAAATCTCTGTATTATGACAGAGCAGGAGATGTCTATAGACCTGAAGCAAAACTCTAAATGTGTTCTGATGTCCCTGCTGTGCCAACACCAATTAATTATTTTTATCATTTTCTTTTCATTTTGATCAGTTATATTGTTATACTCTAGATAATAAAATTGTCCCATTTAAAGTGTACAGTTAAATAGATTTTACAAATACGTATGGTCAGTTAACCATCACCACAAAAGATTTATAACATTTCTGTAACCACAAAACATTTCGTCATTCCCTGTTAAACTCAGTCTCATTCCCCCATCCTAGCCCCAGGCAACCACTAATCTGGTTCTATCACTGTAGACTTTTTCCAAATTTTGTATCAGTTAGATAATATAATATATAACCTATTCTGTCTGGCTTTTTTCACTTAATGTAAAGTTTTTGTGATTCGTTCATGCTATTGTATGCTTTTTTACTGTTAAATAGTAGACCATTGTCTGAATACAACACAATTTCTTTAGTGATTTACAAATTGATGCCACATTATGTTTATCACTTTTCCAGAAGATTAATGTTTTCCATTAATGGCTCTTAAGAATAAAGCTGCTATGAAAATTTACATAAAATTTTTTGCATAGACATATGTTATCTTGGGAAAAGACAAAGGAGTGAAATTGATAAGTCAAATGATAAGGATATGTTTAACTTTATAATAAAATGCCAAATTGTTTTCCTATAAGTTATATATGTGCGTTTTACTTGCTTCACATCCACGCTAATACTTGGCATTGTGAGTTCTTTTAACTTTTCTAATACGTGTGGGCATAACTCATTGTAAAATACATTTGCACTTCCTTAGTGACTAATGAGGGTGTGCTTCTTTTTGTGTACTAGTTTGTCAGCTATGCATCTGTTTTGAAGAAGTGTCTGTTTAAATCATTGCCCATTTTTTATTAAGTGGTTTGTCTTCTTTTGTTGTCGTTATTGAATTGTAAGTGTTCTTTATATATTCCAGAAATACGTTGCATTTGAGATACTTGTTTTACAAATATTTTTATCCAGTGTCTGAATTGCCTTTTCAATGTCTTACGTGTCCTTTAAAATATCTTCAGTGATGCATAATTATAGTACAGTAAGCTACACATTTTTAAAGTGTGCTATTGTATCAGTTTAACAGATGTGTCTACACACATGCAACTATGAAACCATGAAAATCAAATAATAAACATTTCTATCGCCCTCAAATTTTTCTTTTGTTCCTTTGTAACCCATCTCTACACCTACCCTTGTCAGCAGGTAAACAATTAAATTAGCTTGCATTTTCTGGAACTTGATATAAATGAAATCAAAATATATGTATGCATTTTTACCTGGCTCCATTCACTGTGCATAGCATTTCTGAGATTCATCAGTGTAGTTTTGTGAATCAGTAGTTCATTTTTAGAGCAGGGCACTATTCCATTTTATGTATGTATAAAAAGTTGTATATTCATTCACATTTTGATGGACATTGGGTTGTTTCAAGTTTTTTCCTATTACAAATGATGCTGCATGAATATTTGCACGCAAGTTTTTGTGCATATATACGTTTTTATTTGTGGGCATATACCTAGTAATGAAATAGCTGGATAATATAATAAATAAATGTTTAATTTTTGGAAAACTCCTAAACAGTTTTTTTTTTAAGCATTAATACCATTTTACACCAAAGATGAATGGGATTTCCTTATACACACTTGGTATGGTCTTGTCAAAAATTTTAATTATTATAAGGGATGTGTACCCATATCTCCTTGTATTCTTCACATGTATGTGTGTTTTCTTTTAGATTTTGTTAATTTGTTTAACATTGATTTTTCTTCTTATTTTAAAATCATCTTTTTTTTTTTTTTGCGGTACGCGGGCCTCTCACAGTTGTGGCCTGTCCCGTTGTGGAGCACAGGCTTCGGACGCGCAGGCTCAGCGGCCATGGCTCACGGGCCCAGCCGCTCTGCGGCATGTGGGATCTTCCCAGACCAGGGCACGAACCCACGTCCCCTGCATCAGCAGGCGGACTCCCAACCACTGCGCCACCAGGGAAGCCCTCATCATTGTTATTTTAACTGCATTTATCTTATAATGTTGAGTGTCTTTTCATGTACATATTGGTCATTTATATATCTCCTTTCGTGAAGTATCTGAGCAAATCTTCTGCCCATTATTTATTTTCTTATTATTGAGTTGTAAGAGGTTTTCATATATTCTAAGTTCAAGTCCTTGTATGATTCATGTGTTTTGAACATTTTCTTTCAGCCCATAGATTGCCTTATTGTATTAGTGATGGCATTTAATCTTGATGAAGTCCAGTTTAAAAATTATTATTTTATTATTTGTTAGTTCTGCTCTATCTAAGAAATCTTTATCTAAATCAGGGTTAGGAAGATTTTCTCCTGTGTTTAATTCTAGAAATTTTAGCTACAGGTTTTGTAGTTTGGTTTGTAATCCATTTTGAGATAATTTTTTATTGTGGTAAAATATATATAACATCAAATTTACCTTTTTAACCATTTTTAAGTGTACAATTTTGTGATATTAAGTACATTCACAGTATTGTGTGGCCATCATTACTATCCATTTCCAGAACAGTTTCATTATCCTACACAAAAATTCTCTACTCTTTAGATACTAACTTCCCATTCCCCCTCTCATCAACCCCTAGTAACTTCTACTTTCTGTATCTATGAATTTGCCTAATCTAGGTAACTCAGGTAAGTGGAATTATTCAATACTTAACTTTTGTGTCTGGCTTATTTCACTTAATACAATGTTTTCAAAGTTCATTTGTATTATATCATGTATTCAGATGTCATTTTTTAAGGTTGAATAATATTTGATGTTTGTATATAACACATTTTGTTTATTCATTCATTCATTGATGAAAATTTGGATTGCTTGCACTTTTGGGGTTTTGTAATAATGTTGCTATGAAGAGTAGTGTACAAACATGTGTTTAAGTCTCTGCTTTTAATTATTACTGAAGCATATAGTAATTCTATGTTTAATTTTTTTGAGGAATTGCCATACTGTTCTCCATAGTAGCTATACCATTTCACACTCCCACCAGCAATGCACAGGCATTTCAGTTTCTCCATGTCCTTGCCAACACCTGTTACTTTCAAAAATCAACAAACGAACAACAGCCATCCTAATGGGTGTGAAGTGGTATGTCATTGTGGTTTTAATTTGCTTTTGCTAGATGATTAGTGATCTTGAGCATCTTTTCTTCGGCTTATTTGCCATTTGTATATCTTCTTTGAAGAAATGCTTCCTCAAGTCCTTGGCCCATTTTTATAATGGATTGCTTTGTTGTTGTTGTTCTTGACTTGTAGGAGTTCTTCATATATTCTAGATATTAATCCCTTATCAGTTATGTGATTTGCAATTTTTTTTCCATCCTGTGGGTTCTCTATTTTTGTGTGTATGGTATGAGGTCAGAGTCAATGCTTGTTTGTTTTTTTCCCAGCTAAATTACAGGTTTCTTTTTACTTTCCATAAACACTTCAGTACGTATATTATTACCTAGTGATCGATATAGATTTATTAATTCTATGTAAAATTTACACACACTGAAATGCACACATTTATGTTTGCTTAGTTTTGGCAAAGGCATGCACCTGTGTAAATGCAGCCTATTATGATATGGAATGTTACCGTGATCCAGCAAGATTCCCTGATGTTCTTTCCCAGTCAGTTCCCACAATCTTGCCCCCAGATGTAACCATAATCACACTTTTTTTTAACCATAAATTTGATTTGACTGTTTTAGAGCTTTAAAAATTTTGAGGAAAAAAGAGAGCATGCACTCTTTTGTGTAAGGTTTTTTACCACTTAGATTGATACATGACTTTCAGGTTCACCCGTGTTGGTACATATAATCAATAGTCTGTGCCTTCATAACAATGAGTAATGTTTCCTTCTGTGAATATCTCTCTATCTAAATGGAAACTTGGGACAGTTCAATTTTGGGGCTCCTATAATCACTTTTTGCAATTCTTTTGTTAACACGTATCTATTTCTTTTGGATAAAAAGCTAAATTTTGCATTTCTGGTCATAGTCTAGGTATATTTTTAATTCTATAAGAAACTGACAGAACTTTTTTCAAAGCAGTTGTCCTTTTCAATATTTGCACAAACAATGTATGAGTTTCAGTTTCTCCACGTTTGATGTCATTGTTAAACTTCGTCCATCTGACATCCTAGGAGGTGTGTAGTAGTATCTCGTTGTAGTTTTATTTACATTACTAACATGAATAATAATATTGAACACTTTTTCTGGTGCTTATGGTCCATGCTTACATCCTCTTTAGTGAATTGACTATTCAAATCATTTGCTTATGATTTTACTAGATTTTTTCCACCATTTTATTATTGAATTGTAAGAGTTTTTCATATACCCCAAATAAATTCACTTCACCAACCCTCCCAGGAAACACTTTATAGATGATCAAGGAGATTTTTAGTGCAAAAAGAAAAATAAAAGTGTACTACTCTAGAATTAATAATTAATCTGAAGGATCTATAATATTTTGAGTAGATAGATATAAAAATTTATTTACTTTAGAATTTTAATATTAGCAGCAGCAGGATGAAGCACAAGCAAAATAACAACAAAAGCAAAGAAACCCAAATTATTTCATTTTATGTAAAGTAACTTTAGTTTTTATTCAAATTGTCACCTTATTTAATGCTTATAAATAATATTTTTGTATAATGACATATGGAGGAATGCTCTTCAGCTGTGTTTTAGTTATTGCTTTCCCACTAATAAAAGCTATCATTTATTAATTTCTAATGCCAACTATTGTTTTAAGCATGTACATTATTACTTATTACAAATAACAACGTTTTACCAGTAGGTTTTTAATAAGTAAAAAATTGCTCCATTAATATAAGCACACTATTATTTATTTCTCATGAACTTAATCCTCAACTTGCCTTGCAATCTAGTTAGTGGATTCTAAATTATGTTTATTGGTTTTATTTTATATGCGAGCAATAATCTTATAAATACATTAAAGTTTACAATTACTGTTTACATGGCCTAAATTGCTGTATTTTTTCCAGTCTTTGGAAATTGATCCTCTAATTATGGGATAAGTACTATTCAGTGATAGGGTAATTATACAGTAATTGCTAAGTTATTATTGAGTAATAACATTGTAACACCGTGAAATTACAGGGTAGATAAATGCATGCCAATTTTTATGTACTAAAGCACAGTACAAAAAATCCAATAATTATATTTCATCGCATTTAAGGAAAGCGTACACTAAATCACACTAATCAGTTTTCAGTGTTTATATATATTAGCAAAATTGTTTCAAAGCAAAGCCTTTATTTTCTGGTGAAAGCAAGTAGCTTAATTTTTGTGGAAAAGTTAGTGTTGGAGACAGTGTATGATAGGAGTTTATGTTTTCTCTTTCAATATCACTGTGCATACTATCTTTCACATTTAAGTAATCACAAATGAGATTTCTTAGGAAAAAAAGTGCTATTATTTTAAATGTAATTAGAACTCTACCATTCTAATTTATATACTAAATTTACATACACATTCCCTTTTATATGAAACAAACAAACATGCTTCTGTGAGAGGAATAGATTTTGAAACTTCAGTTACATACTTTTGTGTGGCTTCAGTGTCAGTGTCATAAAAGACAAAAAATTTGGGGGGAAATTATTCTAGATTAAAGAAGAATTAAACCCATGACAAGTAAAAAGATTCTAGCTTAGATCCTGGTCATAAAAAATAACAGATATATGATATTATTGAGAGAATTCAGGTTATATATTAAGCAAAAGTATTTCATACATGTTAAGCTTGCTGATTGTGTTCATTATATTGTTTTATGTTGGAGGATATACTTGTTTCTTAATAATATATGCTTTACTATTAACCACGATGCTCTACCACTCCATGAAAAATATGTGTCTATACACACATACACACACTTAAGCTCACACACACTTAATGGAGACAGAGGAGAGGGAGGGAAAGAAGGAGAAAAAAAGAGAGAGCAAAAATAACAAAACCTTGACAAGAAAGAGAAAAATATATGAATGATAAATACATAAATGCTCACTGTAGTATTCTTGCAACTTTTTAATTGAAATATAGTTGATTTACAATGCTGTGCCAATCTCTGCTGTACAGCAAAGTGACTCAGTTATACACATAGAGACATTCTTTTTTATATTCTTTTCCATTATGGTTTATCACAGGATATTGAATGTAGTTCCCTGTGCTATACATTAGGACCTTGCTGTTCATCCATTCTAAATGTAATAATTTGCATCTACCAACCCCAAACTCCCAGTCCATCCCTCTCCCTGCCTCTCTCCCCCTTGGCAACCACAAGTCTGTTCTCTATGTCTATGAGTCTGTTTCTGTTTCGTAGATAAGTTCATTTGTGCCATATTTTAGATTCCACATAGAAGTAATCTCACATGGTATTTGTTTTCTCTTTCTGAATTACTTCACTTAGTATGATAATCTCTAGCTGCATCTGTGTTGCTACAAATGGCATTATTTTGTTCTTTTTTATGGCTGAGTAGTATTCCATTGTATATATGTACCACATCTTCCTTATGCATTCATCTGTCAATGGACATGTAGGTTGTTTCCATGTTTTGGCTATTATGAACAGTGCTGCTATGAACATAGGGGTGCATGTATCTTTTTGAATTATAATTTTCTCCAGGTATATTCCCAGGATTGAGATTGCTAGATCATATGGTAATTCTAATTTTAGTTTTCTGAGGAACCTCCATACTGGTTTCTATAGTGACTCCACCAGCTGACATTCCCATCAACAGTGTAAGAGGGTTCCCTTTTCTCCACACCCTCTCCAGCATTTGTTATTTGTAGACTTTTTAATAATGACCATTCTGACTGGTGTGAGGTGGTACCTCATAGTAGTTTTGATTAGCATGTCTCTAATAATTAGTGATGTTGAGCATATTTTCATGTGCCTACTGGCCATCTGTATGTCTCCTTTGGAGAAATGTCTACTAACATCTTCTGTCCATTTTTCGATTGGGTTTTTTTGTTGTTGTTGAGTTGTATGAGCTGTTTGTATATTTTGGAGATTAAGCCCTTGTCTGTTGCATCATTTGCAAATATTTCCTCCCATTCCATAGCATGCCTTTCTGGTTTTTTTATGGTTTCCTTTGCTGTGCAAAAGCTTGTAAGTTTGATTAGGTCCCATTTGTTTATTCTTTCAACTTTTTAAGTTTAATTTTTTAATACAAAGTTATTGATATAGTCTGGACCATGACTTGATAAATCTTAGAACTGCAAAAGAAAACAATAAATGAGGAAACCCAGATGTTTCATGTATAACTACCATATCAGAGATGAATCAGAGGGTACCTAAATATGCAGCATTCTTTACTTAGACTTGTTTTGTCATATGTTGTAGTACATCCCTTAATTTGACTCAAGTTCCTTCCCATATTCCACATACATGCACAAACTACATACCTACACAGTAATATATGCAATAGATGTGGATATACACATATAATGTCAACTTTTCTTTGAAAAAATAGTTTGTGAGTTTGGTAGAAGAAAATGCATATGCATGTTTAAGGTATATCTCTTCCCCTCTGTCTTTTTCTAATTTTCGTATTTCTTTTGAGACTAAATTAACCCGATACTGAAATACACAGACACCCCCCCACACACACACACACACGAGAGAGAGAGAGAGAGAGATTAAGAGAGAGAGAGAGATCTAGAAAGAACACTCAGCAAACCACCTGTGTCTTGAAAGAAGTAACGTGTCAGCTTTATAATATCTCTAAAAATATGAGTCCCAAATTATAAAGAAATATAATACTTTTCAGTTGAATTAGCTCTAGCAAAATCAAATTTTGGAGATTCAACCAGTTTTTTTTCTTTTAATTCTCATGGTGTCATTCAAATCAAAGAGAAAGTCTGGTTTCTGAATAATTTTGTATTCATTACTTGATATAGATGTTCATATATTGTGGGAAAAATATATCATAAAGTTGACTTTCTATTGAAAAATATTTTCAGAAGAAAATAAAAACTTGAGTAGAGTTTTGAAAAAGCAGCATATGAAATGTCATTTATTGAAAAAATAACACTCAGTCTGATAATACAATCATAAGCATTATAGAGAGTATAATCCATCCAACCTCACATCAAATTTCTTACATTGGAAGAGGAGAGACACACTTGGTTATTATGTAAAGACTTCAATTGTGAACTTAATTATAAAATAGTACTGATGCTAATTTTACTGCTCCATCACTTAGCGATTATCTTGCTACCAAATACATATTCAGTTTCTATCACTTTTTCCAATTCACAGTAACAATGTTTTTAAAGAAAATAGGACAGTTTTTCAAACTAAAAATTCCCCGTGTAAGATAGAAGTAATAAGATCGACTTTTTATTTTTTAAAGGCAAGTTCTTCACAGTAAATGTGATGTCCTGAATAATTAGTAATTACTATTAAATATCATTGTTAATATTCTTATATAAATGATTATAAAATACACATTCAATGTTATGTGGCCTTATGAGATTAATTTGATTCTCTTTTGAAAATAAAATTACTTATTAGTAATATTAATTATCCAAGTTCTATTTCTTCTTTAAAATCTGTCATTTTTTTTCTACACAGACACAAAAAACTTCTTATTTTACCCCCCCTGCTATATATCTTATGCATACTTAGCCTCATTTCTTCATCAACTCAGCAATAATAAACTGATATTTTATTATTTTAAAATAATTTAATTAAAATCATCTTTTTAGTATTGCAAAAACTTTTAGGAATGTATTCTATCTAACAAACTATATTATTTTCCATTCAAACTTACATTAATCTTGCACATACCACAGAGAATTCTAGAAGGAGCTTAATGTGTGTGAATTCTATGAATTTGTCAGCTCTGTGCTGTCATAGATCTTTTAAAGTTCTTCCAAATACTATATTTTCTTTTTATTTGTGAGATATATATAGAGAGAGTTGTTCAATTTTGGATTTATCCATTAACCAAAAATAAACACCCACTCTGTGTGTGTATGTATATGCATACATTCCCACGTACATACATACATGTTCATATATAGATCACATTTCCTCTGTATTAATAACTACCAGATACTGGAGATCTTTTAGATAAGAGATGAAGTTTATGAAATTTTCAACCAGGGCCAAGTATCTTTCAAGAACGATTAAGAGAAAACTAACAACATCATTAGTAGTAACACTTGCAACCAATCATAATTTTTTGAAATTTTCCAATCAAAATTTGATTAAGTTGTTTCTGTTAAGTCAGAAAAAGAGCCCAAATACACTGAAAATGCTTATTTGGATGTCAACTTTTTTCAAATTTAAAAAATAAAGTCATTCAATTCAGAGAAAATTATGTCAAACATCTTTTGCTCTTTCTTTGAGGATATCAAAGTTTTTCCCATCATACAGAAAGACGATATAGATCTGTCCTATTCATATTTCTGCAATCAGCAGTGTACTAGGCACTACAGCAATGAACAACCAAAAAACACATAAGACATAACACCACCCTCTAAGAAATAAAATTCATTTGGGGAAATACCATAGAGAATGCATTATAATTAGATAGTCTTTAGATGTTCATAAATGTTTAACTGGTGGTTTATAAAATTTTTATCATTTTTGAATATTTTTGAATTCCTAATAAAAGTTTAGGTAGTATCTATTTTATATTCCTCAGTTTATGAATGTGGAAAGAGACCCAATAACTCTGTACAGTCACACAGCCAGTTATCTACTGGCTAAGCTAAGGCAAAAACTTAGGACTCTTGAATCCTAGGCAGAATGCTTCTGGTTATATTGCTCTGAGATATGACTAGCATCAAAAATTAATTCTACTGTGTATATGCTTTTGTTAATGCTATTGTTAATATTCATAACAGGAAATAAAAACTGACAAATTAATGAAATTCTTTTCTCTAGTATAGCTACATATTTGTTTAATAAAGCAAAGCCTCATTCAAGATAAAAATTATTACCATCCTTATCAGAATTTTTAAATAATGAAAGTCTCTCTAAGAGAGTAAGACATCCTAAAGGATGAGGACTATGTCCACTTCTGCATTTTAGCCTCAACACATGGCACAAAGTAAAAGGTAAATATTTGTTAGGCAGCACTGCACTCTTGTCTAAGACTGACTGACTCCTTATAATATTCAAACACACAAAGTATTCATATGCTTTCACCAATAAGTATAATTAGTTTGACACGCTAAAGGAAGGTGTGTTTGCTTATTTAGGTAAAATATTTCTTCCGTGAATTAGCAGAATAAATGTTAACTGTGCTTTGCTATATGTAACCCAGAAAGGAAAATTTACCAGTAGGTGAAAGAGGTATTGCTTGCATTGTGTGATTTCATCTGCTTCATAGTGAAGTATGTTTGGGATTTTAGCAATAAAGAATTATTCTTTTAATAAAAGATATCTACTTCTGCCCAAGAGCAAGCAGCATAATAATCCATGTCCATCATGCTTGTCTCTGTGTCAGATCAAGAATCAACCTGATCTTAATAATCACCCTAATCTATATAAGGTAGGAAAATAACAGGTTTTGGAGATCTCGACTCTAATTGTTTCTCTTCTTTTACTAGCTACTAAATAACTTCATATCTTTGAGAAACAGTTTCCATATAAAATGGAGAAAATAAACCTACCTCTTTTATAATTTATATAAATCTTATATAATGCTTTTGATCAGGAGATAAGAAAAAAATCATGGCCTATGTGGTGTAAATAGCTGAACAATGATGGTAAAGGGAGTGCAAAAACAAAAATTGTTGCCACATTAAACAAGTTTTTTTTTTTTTTTTGCTTTTTGTACAAGTTTTGTGGTCTATATTTGAGAGACAAAATGGTAGAGTTGGGGAATGGGAAAACTGGTCTATGTAGTCACCTTGTGACACTAGGCAATTTTTTAAACATCTCTAAGCAGGATTGAGAAAAAAATAAATCAAAAATCCACTGTGGGATTTAATTAGATAATAATGCATGTAAGCAATTTAGAAATTGATACAGAGCTGGCAAATGAAGGATTGGCCTTTTCTTGTTTTTTTTTTTCTATGTTTTAGTTTATTTTAGATCTATAAAGTGATAATATTTTGTAATTCAAATAAAATTAGTACTCAAATTCTGACCTTGAAGAAGAAATCCATCTTACTTTTTTGTCTCTCTACTGAACATGATATCCTATCACTTGATGTGTCTGTGCAGTACTGATTCAGTGAATGTTAATGCTGAAAAATAATTATAAAGCAAAATTTTTAAATAGCTTAGTTTCCAGAAAATGCACCCTATTTGAGAAGAACATTTTGGATTAAAAAGTATCTTAAATATATTCATGATATTATTAAAGAAAAATGATGCTGCCAATTCATAAGAGGTGGTTGAAAGATTAAACTGTATTGTTGACAGTGTCCTAGTCCATTTGGCCTCCCATAGGAATTACCATAGATTGGGTGGCTTAAACAATAAACATTTATTTCTCACAGTTCTGAAGACTGAGAAATTGAAGATTAAGGTGCTGGCAGGTCTAGTGTCTGGTGTACGCCTGATTCCTTGTTCCTAGATGGCTGTCCTCTTGTTGTGTCCTCACCTGGCAGAGAGCAGAGGTAGAGAAAGCAAGTTCTCATGACTCTTTATAAGGATACTAATCCCATTCATGGAGGCTCTACCCTCCCTCATGACCTAGTTATCTCTCACTTCTGAATACCATTACATTGGGGTTAGGATTTCATCATATAAATTTGAGGGGAGACACAAACATTAATTCTATAACATATAGCATCAAAAAACTAAGACAAAACAAATAGAAGCAAAGGCTAATAAAGGGAATAGATTTTGGTAAACCATTTTCCTCTTGGTCTCCAAAGGCTCAACTGTGGAGTTGAATGGAATAAAATCAGCCTTCATACATAGTAAAATCTATTTTGAAATAATATGAATAGCCCAGAAAAATCTCAAACCGTATGATTGCATTGTTATATAAAGTTTCTAAAACCTACAGGTGACAGGCAGAAGTTAAACAAGTATCCTTTCCAAATAATATCACAGGTGACATCATCCTAATCCTCAAATTACTTCTACAAATATTTTTTCAATGACAGTATGTTGCACACATGATCAAATGTAACCACACAAAGAGGTGGCAACTGAACATGAGCAAGAACTTTAGAAACGAGAACAAAGAGATGTATAGAAATTATAAATATTGGAATTATCAGACTCAGACTGAAGATAAAAACATGCTGAAGATGGGCTTCCCTGGTGGCGCAGTGGTTGAGAGTCCGCCTGACAATGCAGGGGACACGGGTTCGTGTCCTGGTCCGGGAAGATCTCACATGCCGCGGAGCGGCTGGGCCCGTGAGCCATGGCCGCTGAGCTTGCGCGTCTGGAGCTTGTGCTCCGCAACGGGAGAGGCCACAACAGTGAGAGGCCCGCGTACCGGAAAAAAAAAAAAAAAAAAAAAAAAAACATGCTGAAGATAACTGAACATAAATGCTGAAAACAACTGAAGATAAATACATTAAAGGAGATAAAACCTTCAACCACTGGGCAGAGTACAAGAAACAATAAAAAGGGACTTAAGCATATTGAAGAAAAAATCTTTATAGAATTTATTGCAGTGAATAATATAATAATCTAAAACAAGGGCTCAATGAACATACTTAATAGCAGATTATACAAGATGAAAAAGAAATAATGAAATGGAAATTTTGCCAGAACAAACAAGAGCTGAATGCAGCATTTGGAGACAGAAATTTGAAAAATTTTATATAGGAGAAAAGAAACTAAAAGGATATAGAAGAAGCAGTAGCATATGTTTCAGAAAAAAATTAGAGTTTCAGAAGTAGAGAAGCATGTTAATGAGACAGAAGTAAAATAGGAGGTAGCATTAGAGAATTTTTCAAAATGCATGAATAGTATTAGCCCATTGTTTGAAGAAATTTTATGATGTTAAGCAGGGTGAATGCAAAGAAATCTATACATAAACTATCAGAATAAAACTAGAGAAAACCAAAACCAGGCCACCCATCCATACTGGGCAGGAATCCTACAGAAGTGTGACACTGAGAATGGGTGTTGGTAGGATACAGAGGCAGCACCCAGAGACCAGTCCAGCTGGAAAGAAGTTTTGTACTGCAGCCAGAGCCTGTGAGTGGTCAAGAGGAGGCCGCTGGTGCGGGAGGGCACCTCGTGTTCCCTGAAAGTTCAGACAAGGAAAAGACAGTGCCCTCAGACGTGGCCAGCTAGGGTCTGCGGAGCCTGGACCAGTCTTACCTCCTGCCTTGCAGGACACTGGGGGCTGTTTGGAGGGGAACTGTGGCAGCACGTCTGACCTGCCTGCACCAGATTCCCAGGTTCTGCCTGTCCTGCTCCTGCTGTTGGCTAAGGGCCAAGGGCAAGTGCTGCTGGGGCTCTGTGCAGGCATGAATCCCCAGTGTACCAAAGCAGGCTGGGCCCAGGGTGCTATTTATTGACTTTCACACCCCTCTGCCTTCCCAGGTGTGGGACCAGAGCCTTCCCCAGACCCCTGCAAATGAAACCAAAAGTCCACCTGCTGTGTTCATTCTTTCCTGTCCTTCAAAGTACTTAGCCTTCTGTAAGGCCTTGTGTGTGTCCTGTTTGTATGTTTTGTGTTGGTGAATGAGGTCAGGTTTGTGCAACTTTTGATAAATAAATACATAAAAGTGGACAAAATATCATTGGTAGTGGCAAAAAAAAAAGAAGGGGAGGAATCTAAGACAGATACAAAATGAAAACTGTTACGTGATTTCAATTATATGAGATATCTAGAATAGGCAAATTTATAGGACAGAAAATAGATTAGAAGTTACTAGGGACAAGGGGAGAGAGGGGAATGAGGAATTATTGCTTAATGGTTACAGAGTTCCTGTTTAGATTGATGAAAAAGTTTGGAAATAGTGTTGATGGTTGCATGCCATTGTGAATATAATTAATGCCACTGAATTGTACACTTAAAATGTCTAATATAGCAATTTTTATGTTATGACATTTCACCACAATAAAAATATACATAATAAAAATAGTCCTATAAATATTTCTATAATTATCTGTAATTTAAAATCTTGTCACAATAAGAACTCAGAGCTTCATTGTCAAGTTCTGCCTAATATTTAAGGAATAAATAATGTCAATGATACTGATTTACAGATTCTTCCAGAAAAGAGAGCAACAAGATATATTTTCCCATCATTTATAAGCTAACATAACCTTGATCCTAAAACCCAGCAAAGACTATAAAACACACACAAAAATTCATTCTAATGTCACTCAGAAAATTAAGTAAAAAATCCTAACTCAAATATACAGAGTAAATATGACAAATATATAAAATAAAATGCATCAAGACCAAGTTAGAGTTATCACAGGTACACAAGTGTTTTTTAAATAGGGAAGCAATACATAGAATTCACCACATAAACAGAATAAAGAATATAAAATCATGTGAACATACATAATACATGGGAAACAATCTTATAGCAACTAGGAATAGAATAGAACTTTCTTATTCTGGTAAAGAATACCTAAATAATACTTCCGTCACTAACCATAGATGATATGGTTGTGTAAACAAACCGGAATGTAAAAGATAGAAATAGAAATATCTTTTATAACATAAGAAAATATCTTCATTAATCAGGACAAGGAAATAACCCATAAAGAAAAGTTTGATAAATTTGATTAAAAATCAAGAATTATCTCTCCAAATAACACCATTAGAATCACTCAAATACATGAAAGAAGGTATTTGCAGCATATTTGCTAATAAAGAAATCATACAATAATATATAAATTGATATGCATAAATTCCTTATACAACAGTTAGGGAGACAATGGAAAACCCAATAGAAAACTGGGCAATAGACTAAAACAGGTACTTACAAAAAGCAGAACTATAAATGGTCAATAAATATAAGCAAAATCTTCTCATAAAATTCATAGTTATAGTGATATACCACCTATTAAAATAGATAAAAACAAATGACAATGCCAAATGTAGATTATGATATATAGCAACAAGTACTCTCATCCATGGATCTATAGTTGATGGGTGGGTAATTATCCTAACTATTTTGGAAGATAGTTTGATATTGTCTAGTAAAATTGAAGATACACTTAATCCTATATTGTTTCAATCCTACTACAATGTTTACCCTACAAAACTGAAAGTAATTTTGTACCATCATACATAAACAAAAATAACCAAACCATATTATTTATAATAGTTTCTTAATAGAAATTATCTAAAAACTCAAGAATAATATAATTAATTAATAAATAGTGGTATATTAATCCAGAGACATACAATACAGTATAAAAATGAGTAATTACTACTACAAGGAACCCAGTGGATAAATCTTGAAAACAAAGAATGAAGAAAAGAATACAAGTAAAAGAAAATTCCTAATGTTTGATATAATTTACATAAACTTTAAAAATCGTTAAGACTAAATGGATGAAGGTGGTCAAAATGTATATACTTTCAGTTATAAGATCAAGTACAATATGATGTACAATGCACAATGTATAATATGAGTAATATAACCAACACTGCTGTATGTTGTACATGAAAGTTGTTAAGAAAGTAAATCCTTCTCATCAAAAGGAAAACTATTTTTTTCTTTTATTTTGTGTGTGTGTGTGTGTGTATATATATATATATATATATATGTGATGGATGTCCACTAAACTTGTGATAATAGTTTCATGATATATGCAAGTCAGATCACTATGCTGTACACCTTAAATTTATACAGTGCTGTATGTCAATTATCTCCCAATAAAATTAGAAGAATAATTAATTAATTAATTAAAAATAGGGAAGACTAAAGGAATGGGTTTAAGGATGAATAGTTAAGTCATAAAATTATAGAAAACAAACATATTAAGTAGTATAAAACTAAGGATATGGAAGAAGGAGAGGGTATGTTGAGATGGGCATGAAAAGAGGTTTCTGAGATGTTAGTAATGTTCTTTTTCCTGGATATGATTATACGAGTGTTCTCTTTATAACAATTTATTAAGCTGTACATTTATGTCTTTTACACTTTTCCATGCATTGTACTTCACAAAGAATAAAAAGATAGGCACACAATTACACATTCTACTTATACATATCAGTGAGTGTTTGTGTGTGTGTGTGTGTCGTGTAGTGTGTATCAAACCATTACAGGTAGCAGGTTCCAAAAATCATGAAGTAAATGTCATGGTTTTATTTTGGACAGTTCTTAAAGAGATACATGACTGAATTAAATTTGAATCATAGGTAAAGTATGTCCTCTTTTATCAAATATGTCTCATTTTTCACTAGTCAGGGAATTCTGTTCACTCCTGAGTATGAAAAAGTTTTTCTCTTGATGTTCTGATTTCAATGAAAGGCAAACACCGTGTTTATAACCCCAACCCATTTAACCTGTCATTTCTGACTTCTTCCAGTATCTTGCTCTTATACTCTTAACTTGCTCTTACACTGTTCCAAAGTCAGTTTGTTTGCCTGCATATTGTCTATGTGACATCTCTGACCTGTTTTCTATTCCAATTGCCATTCTGAGTTCAAATTCTCACCACCTTGTTACCAACCTCGTACTGCTTGCCACACAGCAGGCCAGTAAATCGAGAGACAAGTTGTTGGGGCAAGGAATAATGACTTTATATGGAAGCCAGCAGACTGAGAAGATGGTGGACTAGTGTCCCAAAGAACCATCTTACCTGAGATAGAGTTCAGGATTCTTTCTAAAAGGGGAGGGGGTGTGGCTGGTTGTTACAAACTTCTTGGTGTTGGAATCCTTTGTTCTTGCAGCTGTCCTGGTAGGTCTGGTCACAATGTTCCTATAAGCCTCCAACAAAACAATTACTATTATCTGTTCTGCAACTTTTTATCTGTATGAATGGAAAAGTGTTATACCTTTAAAGGTCAGAACCTTGAGAATGAGCTATCCTGTATATTTCAGGCTGTAGGCAACATCTTTTACAAAGATGCAGAGCCAGCATGACTAAGCACAGGCAGCAGAGCACAAAGGTTAGAGCTAAAGGAATAGATCCAATATGGAGTCATGTTTGTTCTTCTCTGTTATAGCCTCATATCTTAATTTCTACAGTGGCCTCAGTCCCTGACTCCAAGATCTCTATACTGCCTAAGTATCCTACATATCAATATGAATCATTTTATTAATATTAATAGCATTCATCCTTAAAAAACTTTTAAATGTCAATTTCTGAGCAAAGTATTTTATACTTCATCTTATTGAACTTTATTTAATCTTTATATCATCCCAATGATGTTGTATTTACAAGTCAGAAAAATAGTCAAAGAAATATTAAGTAAATTGCCCAAATTCACACATTTGGTAAATGATAGAGCTGGGAATCAAACCCAAAGCTCATGCTCTAAGTAGCATCTTTTCCCCTCCTTTTTCTAATTCAGTCCTTAGTGCCCAGCCCAAGTCAAGCCCATAGTAATTACTCAGTAATATTTCTGGGATGGTCAGTAATATTTCTTCAATGGACAAGTGCAATGATGTCTTCAGTAGCACCCTGAAATGTAGGGGCTCATAAATAGATTTTCATAATGAGAAGAGCACACTGTCTAAAAATTCAGGTAAGGTTTAAGCAGAACAGAATTGTTCCTTTATAGGTTTAAAACTGATCTGATCTCAGTTCCTTTCTAAGTAATGGAAAATATGCAGGCCTATCTAAATGGGATAGGACTATCTATCTAAATGCTGTTACATAGAGAGCAATCTCCATGCATCAGGTTTTATTTATCCTGTCTGAGATATGGCTCCTCTGGTAAGGAAACATAAAGCTTATGCATCATTCTATTTCTTTTTATCCAATTTTCTTCCATTCTGTTTTTATCTACATTTCATATATTTGCTAATATCTGCCTGCTTCTCTTTACACTGTCACTTACTCAGCAGTATAATCTTTATTGCATTGTAATAATTTTAATACCTTCCATACGTAACTTGCAGGACTTGCTCGTCAATTACAGGATTTGTGCCCGTGACATATTTGTATTAATACCATTTTTTCCATCCTGGTTTCTCTACCTGTCTTTTCCTTTTTGTGCCCCTCTATCTTATCTGCCAGCTGGTGTTTTACTAATGTTTTTCAGTCTTTTCTGCCTTTCAGAATAATCAAGATATCTCCTCTTTCCTTGTAAATTTTCCAGCAGTGTGTTTCTAATAGTTGAAGCTCAGTCACAGGCATTTTAACTTGAGGCCTTAGAGTGAAACTAGGCAATAGAGCCATATACTCTTAAAATGGTCTTGGATACAGCCTCAGATACACTGGAGATTCTTGGGCGGGGCTTCCTTTGTTGTTCCAACTTCAGTGGTGTTTTTTGTTTTTTAAAAATATTCCTTATTAGCCATTCATATGACATCTTTTTTTTCTAAAACTACACTTAAACAGTATTCAACTGGAGTCTGTTCCCTTTTGCCCCATTTTTCCTTTTGACCCATTTCTCTCTCTGTCTCTTTTTCTTGAAGAAATATGTTTTCTGCACTGACATAGAGTGATGCAAATAGCACTCTATTAGTTTCAGAAGAGGCATGACTTTTACAATTTCAAGAAAAAAAATTAGAACTATTCTAATAAACTCTGTCCCCTCTAGGACTAATGAAGTCTAATACTTCAAGAAAATGATAAGGAAATAAATACATTTTCATCTCTTAGGAAAAGCATCAATAATTACAATTTATGACCAGATTCTATGTATGGAACATAACTGCATTGTAGGGAAACTGAGATAAAATATGGTTCAAATGTAAGCAAATGAGAATTGAACGAAGCCTCTGACATAATAAATCTAATAGCCAAGAAATGCCAAAGACCCAAAGTTTACCATTCATGTGGAACTAGGCTCAAATAAGGATCCTCAAAAAGTCACAGTTGAATTGTGGGTGTCAAGAAAGTTGTTCATCGTGCCTTTAAAATTGGGAAAAGGTTGATCTGCATTGAGCAAATAGAAATCACTGAGAGCTCTGGAAGAAAAGATAAATTTGGCAAAGTCAAAAGACGTTCTAAAGGTTCCTTCTCACCTTTATTCTCCTGGTCCCCCCTTCCATTTAATCCTTACTTTCTTCTCGTCTCCTCTACCTCCTCTTCCTATTCAGACTCTGTCTCTGTCTCTTTCTGTTTCTCATTGGTTAGAGTGTTACCAAGCTCCATCCAATTTTAATTTCTGGGAAACTTACTTTTCAAAGCCATCTACCCTAAAGTATAAGCTGAGAACTAAACCCAAAGGAATTTTCATACCAATGCAGTTGATTTCCCTTGGAATAAGAGGCAATGTTATGTTAAGTTTAAAAATAGCTGTCAGTCAAATGTTGCTTTTATAATTTATTGAAATGGTTTAGTATTCTAGTGTCACAGGTTTCTCTGTCCGTCCCTTGTTGATTATTGCACTGTCAGTTGAAAATGAAGCCAGCTGTGGCAATTAGCCTCATTTACTCTATGGGTGATACCTCAATTGATAAGCTGGTATCATATTCTTCTTCATACTTACTGGAATAAAATCCTTTTCAGCAATCAATATGTGACTTTTTACAAGTATATTCTGTCATTATTATTAAATTGTCACAGAAAATTAGTTAACATTTTTCTGAAAATACATCTTTGCTTTTTCCAATCTCTCATGCAAGAAAGAAGTGAAATAATAATTGAAGACATATAATTTTATAAAGTAATCCTCAAGTAAGACTTATTTCAGCTAAAACTTTTGTAGTTATGCCTCCCCTGATAATTTCATTGTATTTTATAAATTTCAAAAATATATTTTTTCAAAAGTACCTATTTTTTTAAAAACAGTAATACCAAAATTCATACTGTATATAACTTCTAGATCTACAAAAAAATACCTACTTTAATCTCATGTACTCAGCAGTGTATAAAGTATTTACTCATTATACTTAGTCTTCATAGGGGCTAATATGGTAGCTTGGTTGCAAATGGACGGGTCTAGAAAGAGCCAAAGCCTGGAAATAAGACAGGTTTCTCTCAAAATGGAATATCCTGAAATTGCCAGCAGACAGAAATTGTGGTTAGTAGATAGGATACTCTCAGAGTGAAGAAGGAAGGGAATATTTTAGCAGTAGGGTATAGATAAGAGTTGAGGATGCAAAGCTGACTTTTTTTTTTTTTTTTTTTTTTTGCCGTATGCGGGCCTCTCACTGTCGTGGCCCCTCCCGTTGCGGAGCACAGGCTCCGGATGCGCAGACTCAGTGGCCATGGCTCACGGGCCCAGCCGCTCCGCGGCATGTGGAATCTTCCCGAACCGGGGCAGGAACCCATGTCCCGTGCATCGGCAGGCGGACTCTCAACCACTGCGCCACCAGGGAAGCCCCAAACTAACATTTTTTGATGGTGGATATCTTATGACAAAACATAGGAACTCAGTAAGTGATTTATAAATTAATATGCTCAGTAGAGAAAGGCTGGATCTTAGTGTAGGATGAAATTAGGTATCAAGCAAGACTCCAAGAGTAAAGGAAAATAAGATGGAAGGTAGTTTATCTGCTTTATAAATGGAATAAATTGGAGCTCAGTAAGTTAGGTTGGCTCTACAGCTATTATGAGGTAGAATGTGGATGTTAATCCATATCTTCTAACTAAAACCCCAGGTCAAAATCGATTGTATCAGTTGTCTCTACTTAACAATAACAACAACAATAATGGTTACTGAATAAAAACAAACTCACTATTAGACATTTCATATATTCTGTATCAAATTTGTATAATGACTCCGCAAGAGATGCAACATTATCCCCATTTTGAAAATAAAGAAACTGAAGATAAGAGAAGTAAATAATTAAATCTATGACCACCTGACTCCAGAGGCCAAGCCCATAATAACTTGTAATAAAAATCTCAGGTTAGTAAGTCTCTGGACTAGAATTTAAGTGTGGGTCTGCTATGAAAATGCAATTTGTAGTCGTGCCTTTTAATATGTGCTCCCCTTGGCTTGGGGCAGAGTTTGCTGGCTCTTTTAATAGGGTCAAAATCACCTCTTCAGTCCCTGTAGTCCCTACTACATCATCGGAAGTACTCCAAGGAGCCCACTCCCCCCGCTTCCCTTGTTCTCATCAAGTAAATTTTCTTTATAACACTTTCTTTTAACTAAAACGATCTTATTTAGGTATTTACTTATACACTGTGTGTCTCTCTCAACTAAATATAAGCTCCAAGAGAATCATATCTGTTTATTCATCATTTATTTTACCAGTGCCCAAATGACAGGCACTCACCTCACTAACACTAATATTATTGAGCAAGTAAAAAGGAAATATAAAAGGTCATCAAGCAAGATAATTTTTCACTCAATACTTTAGAAAATAATTTTCAAGTGATAACATTCAATGTATGGAAGTATAGGAAAATGGGTACTCATCTTGCTGGAAATGTAGATTGGTAAAATTATTGTTGTAAAACTAAAGTGAAAGTATAAATTAGAATTGTTTAAATATCCATATGCTTTAACTCAACTTTTTTTCTAAGAATCTTCCCAGATAAATGAGATAAAAAATTATAAGATATATAATAAATATATATGTATTACAATAAAATTTATACTTGTGTTTTGTAGAACTTGAAATTTTAAAAGAAATGAAATGTGATAAATGACAATTGAATGGAACATAGTTGAATAAATTATATGCACAACTATGCAGCCATAAAAAAACAATAGAACATCAGAAGATGCTATTCTTACTACTCCATGTTTTTCTTAGTAATATGCAGTAGAAAAAAAATTATAAATATTTATGAGTAAGAAGACTAAAATACCAGAATAGATTTCAACTAATTTTGAAATTCTAAGGTACTTTTTATATAACGTATACTTATCGTGTTTGGAGGATGGTTGTGGGAGAAACATGTAAAATTAATTACAAAATTTGTCTGTATTCACCAACAGTATTTATATGACATAACAGCCAAAGAAAAAAGTGTGTAAGAGGAGAAATATTATTTTGACTAGGGACAGAGATGTAGAATAGATTAGTCCTAACAGTATCAAAATTTGTACAACTAAACTAATTTAAAAGAGGTGATACTGACATAGGGTAATAGGAACTGAATACATATATTTGAAACAAATCACTTACATAAAATGATTTAATGTGGAATATGATAAAAACATTTCACATATGTGGGGAAGACAGCTATATAATAAATGGTTATTGCAAAAATAAAACATTATGTGATACCAAAAATCAATTCTATATAGATTAAAGAGGGAAATAATAAAAATAAAAATCTTTGAAATATAGAAATATTTGAATAATTATGAATCTCTAGAGAAAACTGTCCCAAATTTTAAAACAATGAAGAAAATTATAAGAAAAACATTAATAATCATGTATGTCTAAAAAACAATGACCATTATTAATTAAAAAGATAAAAAAATGGAATATGAGAAATTTTACCAAAAATAAAATATATCCTAAAATAAAACAAACATATCCAATTCCCTGCTTATAAATTATCAAAGATAAAAAGTAAAAATATTTAATGTTGTTGTGATAAATCTAGCTTCATTGTGGGCAGGTAAGTTAGTATAACTACTTGGAAAAACAGTTAGGCAGCACCTAGCAATGATCTGAGCTTTTAACTCCATTACATAAACACTCGTCTAATAAAATAATTTAGAACTAGAAAACAATCTTCATATCCAAGATGTGGTTTGGGAGGTAATTTATAATTAATACAAAAGGGAAATACCATAAGTATTTAACTATAGAAGAATAGTTAAGTGATGATGCAGAAGCATACTTTATCCCAACATAACTGATCCCCAAATTACTATTTTACAGGAATAAATGTGCTTTAATATTTAAAAAAATAAAAATAAAATAGGACAGAGTTTGACATAAAGTATAATGAAATAAAAAACTCTATAATTGTACCAAAGTGTTCCCAGTGGTTATCTATGGAATGTGAACTAAGATATATATATATATTTTTTTTTTCTTCTCTGTGCTTTCCATATATAATATGGGTATGACTAAATTTAATTTTTTAACCTAAAATTCTTAATACTTTGGTAACATTTATAGCCAGCATTTATCCTTATGTTTACCCTCAAGAACATCTTTTTACTTTGTGGGCATATTATGTGATTTTATGTTAAGTGGTCTGCCACAAACATATTATAGGGAGCTCACCAACAATATCCTGATATCGAAAGGCTGGATTTTCAGTTTATGATTTTGGCACATAATTGTAGTTTATGCCATAAGGATCGGGTGCATACAATATGCTTCTCCTTCTGTTAAAATTTTTGTGTAAGTGATTATTTATCTTTTCCATTACAATCAAGGTTAAGAAACATTGGCATACGTTTCATGAATCCCTGCCAGTAGAAACTATTTCACATTTGTGTCTGACTAATGTTCTTGTCACTTAGATTTAGATAATTTTCTTAAAAAAGAAGTGAGCATTCTAGAACCATATTAGGAAACTACTTAATATAACACATGAATTAATACACCTAATTGTGACTGTCTTAAACAGGGCACACTTATCTTTGTTCCCTCTTTTTATTCTGATATTTTGTCTTTGTTATGTCATTTTCATTCTAGTACATTGTCACTGTAGAGAAGAAATAGAAAAGAAGCATATAGTATATCCAATGGCAATAATATCGTTATCTAATTCTATGGGTTGAAATTAACTGAATATTTGGAGTTACACCTCAGAAATACCCACCTTATCTCAAGACTTCATGGTTTCCTACAAACTAAATTATGAAAACCAAATATGGAAAAAAAGCTGTATCCCAAAGTTTAGAGTTATAGTGGGTGATGGAAAATGATATTGAAGAACCTAGAAATTAAATTTAAGTCAGTGGAAAGACTAGAAGAAATGAACAGAGTATTTTTATAGAAGATACATGTAATAGCTATTTGGAAAAAGAGAGCTAGATGTTTGGATGACTGATTATCATTGAAGTAAAATATTTTTATCTAAATGTAATTAAAAGTTAGTTATTTTTGAAACTGTTTAAATATAATATCAACTCAGCTTTGGAAAATAAATGTTAAAATTATGTAAGTTATTTGTACTTTATAAGTTTTAGTACCCAAATGTTGAAATTTTACAAATAAAATAATAGAGACAAATACTTCTAGGAATATGATGGGCTGTAAATTTCTAAGGTGACTGCTCACCTTTTCCCTTCCTCAAAAAAAAACTAAAATGTGCTTCAGATTGCTCACTTTTATGTCTGTAAAAATAACTTTCCATATAAGTGGTGTCACAAGCAATAATTTCACAGACCAGAGAAGAGATATAAAATGGAATCGAATTGAAGATTTGATAAATAACAATTTGACACACAATCAAAATAGCTAGTTTCTCTTGGAGAAGAAAGGAAGGACAAAACCTTAAATATGTAGGAAAAACAGTCCTCAAAGCAAACATACCCCTCCCTTATTTAGTCTGAAAAATTCATAGAACAGAGCCCATGGGAATTTATAGAGAGATTTCCAGAGGCTAAATAAAAGTTTATCAAAGACTAAGGGAAATTGGCATTAGAAGTGTCCTTCAAATAAGCTTATAGTTCTAAAACTCAATAATTTGAATTCCCTTAAGGTCAGTAAGAGATGTGAATGACAATACAGATGGTGGTGTAAGAAGCAAGGCTGTTGTGTTATGTAGCTATAGTTAGATTTTAATTTAACTGGGAGATATAAAACCTAACCAAAATATATTTTACTTCATTGGAAACTTTATTGGTATTTACAATAACTATGATAAGAAAGTGAAATTTTTTTTAAGTAATAATTCAAGATATTTAATTTCATGTTTTTTAGGAGGACAGTTATATGTGCTTAATAAGTGAGAACAATTTTGGGCAAGCCATTTACTTCTGATTATTTACTTCTGTTTCTTAGGACTTTCTCTCTATATACTTCCCTAGGAAAGTATTGTATACTAAGTCCTCCAAAAAACTAAGTTAATGAAATTCATGGTGGTATATGGTATCATATAGCGATGTTGCGAATGACTCTAGCAATATGATTTTTACTAACATGGCCAAAGGAAATGTATTATAATTCTATAATAAGCAACCTAAAGAAAACTTATAGTCATGAATTGCAGAAAATACCACAGAGAAAGGAGTTTGAAGATTGCTTAGGGAAAATCCTTCACATGAGTGCACTCAAATTTTATTTAATGGTAATTTTTTTTTTTTTTTTTTTTTTTTGTGGTATGCCGGCCTCTCACTGTTGTGGCCTCTCCCATCACAGAGCACAGGCTCTGGACGCAGGCTCAGCAGCCATGGCTCACGGGCCCAGCCGCTCCGCGGCATGTGGGATCCTCCCGGACCGGGGCACAAACCCGTGTCCCCTGCATCAGCAGGCGGACTCTCAACCAATGCACCACCAGGGAAGCCCCTAATGGTAATTTTTTATTACAAATGAGATCATTTATTATTATGGTAATCTTCGTTGGATGGAATATTAAGATAAAATGGTTATGTCAGAGAAAGACATTAAGTTAGGACGAGAGTGTTCAAACTAACATATATGTGTGTGTGTGTGTGTGTGTGTGTGTGTGTGTATGGAATGGAATGTGGTAAAGCTGACTCCTGAGGCCTTAAGTTATGGAAGTAGAGTTCAACTTCAAAGAAACACATAGTGATGAAGAGCTACCACATGACCAGTGTGATCATTCTTTATGCATTTTTATTTTTTCAAGCATACTATAAAATTTAAGGGTTTTGAAACACACTAAGGATTAAGAAACTTTGAGAGCTACTACATGAAAATAGTGGTAAAGAAGTAGAACCAGAGAAATCCAGAAAATATTGTCGTGAATATAGTTAAAACTAGCAAAAACAAAAACCAGACACAAACAAACAACAACAATGACATTCTCCTTTCTTGAGGAATTTCAAATGAAATGAAATGTACAGGTTTTAAGAGTAACGATGTGTAGATGTGTGATTTGGTGACTGGTCTCAGAATGAAAATAAAAGGTTTAACATGGAGGGGAAAAAAAAAAAGGTGTGCTATAGTCAAAACCATGTAAGTGGGAAGATAGAAAGAAAGAAACCATTAAAAGCTACACATACGCACACACGCACTCACACTTATAAGATCGAGAATGATAGCATCAAAGTAAGTAGAACTTGTTTCAAACCAGACCTAAATTAAATTGGCTTATATTAATTAACTTTATCAATAAGCTTTGTAGTAGAGTATCTGTCCTGAATTTCAAATATTATCTGGAGAGCTGAGGGAAAATTGTATGCCAACTCTGCGGCATTCCATGATAAAAATTACCTGTGGAAATAAGTGTAAAATTAAATAACCTGCTGGGATTTTGATTGAGATTGCACTGAATCTATGGAACAAGTTATTTTGTGAATATTGACAAATCGATACTAAAGTTTATATGGAAAGTCAAAAGACCCAGAATAGCCAACACAATATTGAAGAAGAACAAAGTTGGAATTGACACTACTGAACTTCAAGACTTACTGTAAAACTACTGTAATCAAAACAATGTGGTGTAGGTGAAAGAATAGGCAGATCAATGGAACAGAATAAAGAATCCAAAAGTAGACCCTGATGAATATAGTCAACTGATCTTCAACAGAGAAGCACAGGCAAGACAATGAAGCTAAGCTAGTACTTTCAAAAAGTGGTGCTATGCCAAAAAAAAAAAAAAAAAAGAAAAGAAAAGAATCTGCACACAGACCTTACACCTTTTAAGGAAATTAACTCATAATGGATTGGAGATCTAAATGTAAAATGCAAAATTCCTAGAAGGTCATATAGGATAAAACCTAGGTGACCTTGGGTTTGGTGATGACTTTTTAGATAAAGCATCAAAGGAACAATCCATGAAGAAAAAAATTGATAAGCTTAACTTCATTAAAATTAAAAATTTCTGTTCTATAAAAGACAATGTCAAGGGAATGAGAACACAAGCCACAGAGTTGGAGAAAATATTTGCAAAAGACACATCTGATAAAGGAGTGTTATCCAAAATACGCTAACAACTCCTAAAGCTAAAAAAAAAAAAAAAAAAAAAGATTTTAAAAATGAGCCCAAGATATTAAAGGATATCTCACCAAGAAGATATACAGGTGGCAAATAGACATTTGAAAAACTGCTCCACATAATATGTCATAAGAAAAATGCAAATTAAAACAACAAAAATAAAACCACACAGTTATCAGAATGGTGAAAACCTGGAACTCTGACAACACCAAATGCTGGTGAGAATGGGAGCAACACAAAACAGAAAGAAAATAAATGAAATGAGTGTAAGCCAATGGGAGGTATTAGGGACATTCACAAAAACTCACACATCATATGGATGTTTATAGCAGATTTATTCATAGCTGTCAAAACTTGGAAGCAACAAAGATTTCTTTAGTAGGTGAATGAGTAAATAAACTGGTACATCCAGACAATGGACTTTTATTCAGCACTAAAAATAAATGAACTGTCAAGACATGGAAAAGCATGAAGGAAACTTAAACACATACTACTAAGTGAAATAATTAAATTTGACAAGGTTACATACTGTATGATTTCAACTATATGACATTCTGAAAAAGGCAAAACTGTGGAAACAGTAAAAAGATCAGTAATTATCAGTGGATGAGGAGTGAGAAAGATGAATAGCACAGTACAGAAGGTTTTTAGGGCAGTGAAAATACCCTGTATGATATTATAATGATAGATACATGCCATTATACATTGTCCAAACCCATAGAGTATATAACAAGAGTGAACTATGAAGTAAACTGTGGACTTTGTGTGTGTAAAAGGTGTTGGTGTAGATTCACCAATTGTAAAAATAAAAATGTACCTATGATGGGAGATGTTTATAATGGGGAAGATTATGCGTGTGTGTGGGGCAAGGGTATGTGGGAAATCTCTGTACCTTCCTCTTAATTCTTTTTGAACTTAAAATTTCTCTAAAACAATAAAGTCTTAAAATGTTATTATTAATTGTCACTTGCCATGAATATCTCCTATTTTATAACTGGTATTTTTCTATTTCTTTATCTTGTTGAGGTCTGCCCATACTGGAGATTCAAAAACAAGAATTCTAAAACCAGGTAAAAAAAACTTTGATTAGGAGTTGAATTGTGTTTTTCCAAAACTCATTATGTTGAAGTACTAACCCCCAGTGCTTCACAATATGATGTTTTTTGGAAGTAGGGTTATTGCAGGTGTATTTAGTTAACATGAAGTCATACTGGAGCAGCATGGATCCCTAATCCAACATGACAAGTGTAAAAGAGGGAAATTTGGAAACAAACTCATGCACAGGGAGAATGGTCTTTAAAGATGAAGGCAGAGATCTACAAGCCAAAAAATGACAAAAATTGACAGCAGACCACCAGAAACAGTGAGAGAGGAATGGAATAGATTTTCCCTCACAGCCCACAGAAGTAACCAACCCTGCTGATGCAATGATCTTAGGCTTCTGGCCTCCAGAACTGTGAGACAAGAAATTTCTGTTATTAAAACCACCCAATTGGGGTTCCCTGGTGGCGCAGTGGTTGAGAGTCCGCCTGCCGATGCAGGGGACACGGGTTCGTGCCCCGGTCCGGGAAGATCCCACATGCCGCGGAGCGACTGGGCCCGTGAGCCATGGCCACTGAGCCTGCGCGTCCGGAGCCTGTGCTCCGCAACGGGAGAGGCCACAACAGTGAGAGGCCTGCGTACCGCAAACAAAACAAAACAAAACAAAACACCCAATTTGTGGTATTTTGTTATGGCAGCCTCAGGAAACTAATATACAGGTATAGCTCATTTTATTGTGCTTTGCAGATGCTGTATTTTTTACAAATTGAAAGTTTAGGGCAACCCTGAATCAAGCAAGGCTATCGAAGTCATCTCTTCCAACAGCATTTGCTCACTTCATATGTCTGTATCACATTTTGTAATTCTCACAATATTTCAGATTTTTTTCATTATTATTATTCTATTATGGTGATCTGTGATAGGTGATCTATGATGTTACTCTTGTAATTGTTTGGGGGCACCCCAAACCACACCCATACAAGAGGCAAACTTAATCAACAAATGTTGTGTATGTTCTGACTGCTCCACTGATCGGCTGTTCTCCCATCTCTCTCCCTCGCCTTGGACCTCTATTTCCTGAAACACAACCATATTGAAATTAAGCCAATTAAAATCCCTCAATTACCTCTAAACGTTCAGGTGAAAGGAAGAGTGCAAAGTCTCTCACTTTAAATCAAAATCTAGAAATGATTAACCTTAGTAAGTTAAGTGTGTTGAAAGCTGAAATAGCTCAAAAGCTAGGTGTCTTGTGTCAAACAGTTAGCCAACTTGTGAATGCCAAGGAAAAGTTCTTGAAGGAAATTAAAAGTGCTACTCCAGTGAACAGAAAAATGATAAGAAAGCAAAACAGCCTTATTGCTGATATGGAGAAGGTTTTAGTGGATGGGAGAGAAGATCAAACCAGCCACAACATTCCCTTAAGCCAAAACCTCATCCAGAACAAGGCCCTAACTTCAATTCTGTGAAGGGTGAGAGGTGAGGAAGCTGCAGAAGAACTTGGAATCTAGCAGAGCTTGGTTCACAAGATTTAAGGAAAGAAGCCACTTCCATAACATAAAAGTGAGAGGTGAAGCAGCAAGTGCTGATGTAGAAGCTGCAGCAAGTTATCCAGCATATCTAGCTAAAATAATCAATGCAGACTCAATGTAGACAAATCAGCCTTATATGGGAAGAAGATGCCATCTAGGACTTTCATAGCTAGAGAGGAGAAGTCAATGCCTGGCTTCAAAGCTTCAAAGGACAGGCTGACTCTTGTAAGTGGCTAATGTAGCTAGTTACTTCAAGTTGAAGCCAATGCCCATTTACCATTCTGGAAATTCTAGGGTACTTAAGAATGATGCTAAATCTATGCTGCCTGTGCTCTATCAATGGAACAACAAAGCCTGGATGACAGTACGTCTATTTACAACATGGATTACTGAATATTTTAAGCCCACTGCGGAAACTTACTCCTCAGAAATAAAGGTTCCTTTCAAACTATTGACAATGCATCTGGTCACCCAACAGAGAAGTAGACTGTCCTTTGACAGCCTTTATCCAGTTATCCAAATATTTTAAATGTATATTTTTTTTACTTTACAATTTCCATCTTCTCCCATTACTTCTTGAGAAACAATCATTTGAATACAGTAGCTGGAAGTGACATTAGAAGTCATCTTGTCCAAGTCATACCTTTTCCAAATGAAGAAACTGGTATGCAGAGATACTAAAAGACTAGTTTATCCTAATGAAAGCAATTCCAAATAAGGAAATAAATTAAGTATAAATATATTCAACACAATAATGTAGCAAAAATTTGGAAAATACCAAAAATATTCTATAGCATCGAATAATAGATAACCATTTAAAGTGAATGAGTAATCAATTATGTATTTATCATTCATTTTTAATCAGTTATTTCTTATATTTATATTATTTATTTATATTTTATATTATCAAAATTTTATTTAAAAATGGAAGAGGAAGAGTGACCGGAGCTCGCACTCATTCTGTCATGTTATGATTCAACAAGGCAGGCTAGGCAGAGATCCCTCACCAGAACCCAACTGTGCTGGCACACTGATCTCAACCTTTAAGCCTTAAGAACTGTGAGAAAATACATTTCTGTTGTTTAAGCCACACATTCTACGGTAAGTTTTTATGGCAAACTGAGGGGGAAACTTTTAAAGAACCTAGAAGTAACAGTGACTATAATAACATAGATGTAAAACTTATACACTAGTGGAAAAGGGCAGTATAAACTAATAAATAAAATGACAATGGTAGAAAACAAAATTACATCTACAATGTGTTTATAATTGTGTGCTGTATTAGTTTTGTAGACTGTTGTATCAAATTACTACAAACTGATAGCTTAAAACAACATAAATTTACATTCTTGTAGTTCTGGAGGCCAGGAGTCCAAAATTAGTTTCACTGGGTCAGAATCAAGATGTCAGCAGGGCCACACTCCCTCCAGAAGCTCTGAGGTTGCATTTGCCCCTTGCCTCTCACAGCTTCTGGTGGTCATCAACATCCCTTATCTTGCGGCCACATCACTTGATTCTCTGTCCCCATCATCATATCATATCAGTTCCTCCCCTGTATGCCTACTCCCCCCACTTCCTCTTCATATAAGAGAGTACACACATGATTGCATTTAAGGTCCATGTGGATAACTGAGGATCATTTCCTCAAGATTCTTAATTTAAACATATCTACAAGTTCCTCTTTTTTATATTTTGCCATGTAAGGTAACATTCACAAGTTCTAAGGATCAGGACATGGTTATATTTGGGGAGGGGAAGCTTTTTTTATAGCCTACCACAAGTGATTTGTATGTGTGTATGTGTTTGTGTGTGTTTTAAAATACTCCTAGGAAATACTACATGTTTATATTGTTATGAATGGCTGTAGAGATTTGGGGGGATTTTTAGTATTTTATTTTATTATTTCTCTAATTTTCAAATAGCTGTCACTTTTTAAATTAAAATAATAAAAAACGTTTTTACTTTCAAACGTATTCTTTACTTTCATGATCCAAGTCTACTGGCTAACAGAACTAGACATGGAATCCAGATAAAGTCATGTAATCTTTCTATTATAATGGCTTAACTCATATGAAAAAGTTACCAAAAAATCACATAAATATATTTATTTTGGACTCTGAATATTACCTTTAAGATAGCTTAACTGATAAAAGAGTACTGAAACATTTATTCTTTTAGATTATAATGGAAAACATAAACTTCTTACTGAATCCTACATACCATAAGAAAAGAGAACTAGAAAAAAGACCAGGAAATAAGAGTAGACAAATGTAAATACTGTCATATAAGAATAAACAGAAATTGCTGTTTTGTTTTTGTTGTTTCTTTCTTTGGTTTTAACTTTAAAATCCAAATATATAGAGAAAGTTTTATATATAAAATGTCAAATAAAAATCTTTTTAGTTTGGAACTATGTTCACACCAGAGCTTTCTTCAATGACCTTCACCAGAAAAATACTTAAAACTGTACCTAAAACAACATGCAGGTGAAAAATATCTCATTTTATTGCTTCAGTAACTCCAAAAATGGAGAATGGAATTTCACCAAATTTTCAGTGAAAATCCTCATTTAGGAATGAAGAAGAAAATGATGATGAATTTCAAGCCAACACATTTTGAAGGCTATAAGTGCCTGCAAATAGGACTTATCAAGAAATGTCTCCTCAGCTCGAGCAACAGAGCAATGGCATAAAGCTGTAATAAGCACAATCAATTTTTATTAAACAAAAATGGAAAAAACCTGTAAGTTATTTTGTCAATCACACCATTACTGGAGTTATCCCCAAGATATATAATCCTTTGAATATAAGTGATTTTCTCCACTTTTAATAATATAGTTTTCACTAAGCTTTGTTAAAAACAAACCTCCCAAACTCACTTTTAATTAACAGAACCAGTGATCGTTTAGCATTAACACATTGGTATAAGTAACAATTTGCCATACCTTTAATCCTTATCTGTAATGTATATGTTTTTTGTTACCTGTCTGAAATAACAGCATAGAGAATGCAAGAGGTTGGACATTGGAGCCTTAAACATTATATATTGATATTTATGTGTTATTTTGTGTTTTTAGCTGCATATAAGTATCACTATTTTTTTCTTATCTGGTATCATCATCATCATTATGATCATCACTGCTGAAGTACTTAAATTATGCTTTTTATATTTGCAAAGTATGTTAATAATTGTTTCTATTTGGTATCGAAGAACACTAACATTAACGTCCCAGGACTCTAGTCGTGTATGTCAAAGGGAAACCAATGAAAACATCTAGTTAATTAAATTCATGTCAAACAAACAGCAAACTTGTTTCAGGTGTCAAAGAAAAATTGCACCAGATGAAGTTAAACAGGAGAAGACTTTTATCAAGACCATTACAATAGGCTTCAAGACTATTGCAACAGGGGCAAGAGATTGAACTCAATTCCTCTGAAACAAAAGGCAGGAGGATTTTATTTTATTTTTGCAGTACGCGGGACTCTCACTGTTGTGGCCTCTCCCATTGCGGAACACAGGCTCAGGACGCGCAGGCTCAGCGGCCATGGCTCACGGGCCCAGCCGCTCTGAGGCATGTGGGATCTTCCCGGACCGGGGCACGAACCCGTGTACCCTGCATTGGCAGGCGGACTCTCAACCACTGCGCCACCAGGGAAGCCCTTATTTAACAAACTTTCTAAAATTCTTGGTGCCATTTTTCTATGAACTACACTGAGAAAAAATGATGTCATAGGTAAAAACATAAAGTTGGGATCAGACTACCTTTGGGTTTTAACTTCACCACAATATTAAATGTGTGACTTTGGAACTTTCTAGCTGTTATTTTCATCAACTATGAAATGGATTAAATAATAACTGCTTTATAATTTTGATGATGAAGTCAGGTGATATATGTAAATTATGTGACAGAAAGTATGTTCGACACTATTTTATAGATATGAACATAGTGGAACCAAACTTTTTAATAAATATAATGAGAAAAAGAGGACAAATGCAGGATGTAAATCCCCAATTACCCTAAACTCACCTCCTGAATCTGCCTGATTCCTTCTCACTATTCCTTCTAGGTATCAGTTATCCATCCCCCACCTGTAGTAATTCATATAAACTGGATTTTAGATCTAACGTCTTAATTAGATTATGTTCAACATATTTGGAAACATGGCGAATTGAAAGACATAGGAAGAAAACATTTTAATTCTCATTCACATGTGTTTCCCCATTAGCAGTCAGCATTATGAAGTATCTGTTAGTGATTTTATTATAAATCCCACCACCAACAGCCACCTGGCTACTAGTTCTTCTTTCCAGTTGCAAAAACTGCTTAGTCTTGAATACAAAACAATGATAATAGGATCTGATGACTCCAAGAAAAGATTACAAATTTCCATAGAATCATAGAATAGTAGGAATACTACTTCCTAATAATACTAGGAATAATATTTAAAGTGAAAATGAAATGAAAATCATTTTAGAATTCACAGCAGGGGGTTCGACTTACATAAATATAATTCTCAGAAAAATTAGTGTGAACAATTAAGTTCCTTTCTATGGAAATATAGAGTGAATCATTATTTTCTGCATGTATATTAGTTTGTTTCTACCCAATAGTGGAAAAATAGAAAAAAATAATTTCTTAAATTGACATACACTCCTATAATTTTACATTAACTGAATCAGTAACTTTGGAATCAACTTCATTAAATATTTGGTCAGTTTCATGAGAAAAGTGACATTAAAAGGAAAAAAATTTAAGAGTAATTTGAAATCCTGTCTAACTGATTTTCAAAGTAAGAAACAGGCCCATATACATAGGTGGATTTCAAATACCCTCCTGATAAAACACCAATTGGGTAAATAATTATATCTCTTCCATTTTTACTGGCAACTTATGCATAATTCCACTGTCATTCATTCTTCATATTACAAAGATTTACTTACTGGTGAAATAAGTTATTAGTTGCTAAAATATAATATTCTTAAGCTGAAATAATCAGTGAAGTGCTTAGATTGTTTTATATGTTTTAAATAATATCGAGACCACTATATAACTTATGTTAACTTATAACTACTATAAGTAAAGTTTATTAAAATTATTAGGCTATTGTTATACTTATATTGCATTTTTTCATAATATACATATTAAACAATTCACATATGTTTCTCTCTAATTCATTGTTATTTGAGTTATTTTTCTACTGAGACAAGGTAATAAGTGTAATAGATATTCTGAGTTGACAAAAATTTTTTTAAATGAGTTTACTATTTCAAATTTTCATTTTTTAATATAGTTTACAGAACTTTATTTTTAATACAAATTGTTTATAGTACTAATAATATAATTCATTTTTTATGAGAATTGACAAACTGAATTGGGATTATTTTGTTGTTGTTGTTTTTTTAAGACCTGCCTGTACGTCTGTATGACAGTGTGAGCCTTTGGGCAAAGAGCTTTAATTTTCTCCCTTTAGGAGTGAGTTTTCTCACCTGCAACCTGAGGGGATTGAATTAAATGATTTTTGATCTATGTTTCTGAGACACTATGGATTCACACAAAATGCATCAGGTGGGAAAAAAAATCAATCTAGCTGATTAGATAAGCCTAATGAGATACTACCTCAATAATGTGTTGTCTTCACGGTTATGATATTGCTGCCACAATCTGCTTCTCCCTTTTAACCAAACTGCTTGATTTCAAGTTCCTGTACAGACAGCAATATTGTATCTGATTGCAAAAGATATCCCAAGTATAAATTCTGAAAGATGGTGACAAATACAGAGAGAAAACATGTAAGAAAGCACAAATGAAAATATCAAACAAAAACAAGACACCAAAACTATTTATTACCAGCAATCAAATGTGACACTTTTCAGTTCTTATCAAAATATTATGAACATTAGTAGACATTTTGGCAACAAGTTAATGCCATGCATCTCCAACTGGGGCAATATCCCCGGAAGAAACATTGAATTACAATATGGAGTATCAGCTAGGAACATCAGATTTTCAATAATTCTGCAGTGAAATTTTGTACTTCTGTACTCCTAAAATTAAATCAGGAGTTGAAATCGGTCAGGCTTTCTTTTATTTTTTTTGAGGGGGAGGCATGGTTGGATGTCTGTATGTGCTGTGAGTGATGGCAAATGATGGTACTTTTATGAATTTGGATGACTTATTGATGGAGCTAAGGGCCCATTGAGAAGACAAATGTTTCTCAGCGCTTTTCAGAGGCTTATCTAGCTTGTTACTTTACTAACCTGTGAACTATTAATTTTTTATTATACAAAATCTGCTGTTCCAGAGAAACCAATTTATTTTCTTGCTGAACTAATGCTTGACTGAGGTTTAACTTCCAAATATGGGACCAACTGTAGCCTCATCTCCCAACACAGTGAATCCCTTGATAAAACAAAAATAATACAAATTCTGGAAGATAATTTCTTTATTTCTTATTTTTGTAGCCTTCCTAATTTAACCATTTATAGTGTTATATGTTTTAAATTATAATTTCAGTTAGAAATTTTGAAAGGTGAGGGAAGGGAAAATAGAAAGATGGTAGTATAAGTTTGAAGCCAGTAAAAAATGTATACATATATATATCAGAACAACCTGAAATCATTGAGAATTTTGACAGTCATGGCAATGTTGCTGAGGCTCCACATAGTAACGTTGACAATGAGATGGTGATATACACCAGAGGTGAATCTGTAGTAAGCCTCAGCAGACACTCCAAAAGCTTAAGATATACCTGTTTAGATTTTATATTTGAGAAGAGTCAGGTGGGTGTGAACCTTGCCAATTTTTGTGAGCTCTCCTGTAGTGACATATAAAAATTACACATACACATTTTGAATAAAAATGATTAGATCTGTTTGAAACTAAAATGAGAATTCTTGGCTAGGGACAAGGTGAAAAGATTAAAACCAACACTTTTTATTTATTTATTTTTTAAACATCTTTATTGGAGTATAATTGCTTTACAATGGTGTGTTAGTTTCTGCTTTATAACAAAGTGAATCATCTATACATATACATATATCCCCATATCTCTTCCCTCTTGCTTCTCCCTCCCTCCCACCCTCCCTATCCCATCCCTCTAGGTGGTCACAAATCACCAGAGCTGATCTCCCTGTGCTATACAGCTGCTTCCCACTAGCTATCTATTTTACATTTGATAGTGTATATATGTCCATGCCACTCTCTCACTTTGTCTCAGTTTACCCTTCCCCCTCCCCGTGTCCTCAAGTCCATTCTCTAGTAGGTCTGAGTCTTTATTCCCGCCCTGCCCCTAGTGCTTTTTTAATGTCACTTTCTAAATCATCCTTAAAGATGAAAAATGAGTCATTGGAGAAAACTTGGTGAACCTTGCTGCTCTGTGAATATGCACAAATATGTTTTGACTCAAAATGAGGTGTATGCGGTTTTAGCAGTATTTAACAGTTATAAAGTATAACCAGTATACTTTAATGTGCATGGAAGTCATTTTGAACAGTTGGTACAAAGGTTGGATTTAACTTAGTTATTTTATATTTGAATGAAACAGAGACATTCATTTTTATTGGTCAGAATGAAGAGATCTGTGAAGATATGTTTATTTGCTAGTATATCATGATAAAATAACTGAGGAAGAATTTTCCGAATAGATAAGTGAATATTTTGGTATGCAAGTGACATGCAAAATTAGGGAAGTAGTAGTCTGAATCAATTAAACTATACCCTTGAAGATATTTTCAGTCATTTCATTGCCCATAATTACTTTGTCTCAAAAATCTTTCTTTTCTGGGGGACTTCCCCGGTGGTGCAGTGGTTAAGAATCTGCCTGCCAATGCAGGGGACATGGGTTCGATCCCTGGTCCGAGAAGATCCCACATGTTGTGGAGCAACTAAGCCCGTGTGCCACAACTCCTGAGCCTGCGTGCCACAACTACTGAAGCCTGAGCGCCTAGAGCCCGTGCTTCGCAATAAGAGAAGCCACCACGATAAGGAGCCCGCACGCTGCAATGAAGAATAGTTCCCCCCCTCCTCCACAACTAGAGAAAGCCCCTACGCAGCAACGAAGACCCAATGCAGCCAAATTAATTAATTAAATTATTTAAAAAATCTTTCTTTTTTGTTCTCTCAGTGTGCTCAATGGTGTGAAAAGCATGGCAGAGTTATCAAAAAAAAAAAAAAAAGCCCAAGAGTTTGTGGGTTTTTTATTTTAAGCTAATTTGTAATAAAATTGAAAGCTTACTCTGTTAACCATACATACAATGCTTTAGCTAGGGGGAGACAGTTACACTGAGTGTTTGAGATCAATGTTCAGTTGTTAATTTTCTTACGAGAAAGAAAAATGAGCACAGTATGTAAACATCTAGATTAGTTAAATAAACACATACTCATATTAATGATAAATAGTGGCTTACAGAGTCACTGTAAGACATTTCCCCACAAGGCCAGATACTGTCAAGCCAAATCAACATGGCAAATCTGTTCATTTTTGACACTTTATGGCAAATATACATTTTTGAGAGTTGAACAGAGAGCAAAATATTTTATTAAGAACTTAATATGTGCCAGGCTGTATAACAGACACTAGAAATAGAAAGGTAAATAAGACATAGATATTATTTAAGAAATAGGTTTCTTCTATTTAATCTGAGAAATATATTTAAATTAACACTTCTATATTAAATTAAAAATATATTTAAATTTTCAATATAGTACAAACACTATAATGATAAAAATAGTTATAAGCAGAACAGACCTGATTGTTACAAACTTTGTCTTCAGAAATGACTGAATGAGACCTTCAAAGGAGCCATTATAAAGAGCTGATGTTGAAGACTATTGAACTAGACAAGGGGGATACAGAGGAGAATGTTTTGCGAAACTGAATCAACAAATACATAAAACAACCGGTATTTTTTAGGCAGTGAAAATTATTTTTTTTGTGGACTAGTGGGCTCAGGAGTAGAAGCCACAGACTTTGGGGAATAAAGTCTGAAAAACTAGAAAGGTAAACTTAGTATCTCTGACATGTTAAGGCAGCCGAATGCTGAATATGGTGGGAAAAAAAAACTGACTGGTTGTAAGTAAGGAATAACATAATCAGGTTTGCATTTTAGAAAGATCATTCTGCCAGCATTTAGAAGAGCATGAAGTGGGAGCCTGTTCCAATCACCCAGTTAAGTCCTCCTATACTCTACCTCACTTAGCCTTAGAGACTTTACAATGGGCTTATTTATACCCATCACCATGGCAGTAGGCTGCGATAACAAAATAATTAATATAGGGACTCTTTTATGTAGTTACACTTTAGTCCAATAGCTCATGGAAAAAAGATGTATTGGTTGATTCTTTTGCATTTTACAAGCCTCTGGTAGCCTACATAAGACATAAATCACATGACATCAGCTTGGACAGAGTTAATTATAAAAAATGCTTTAAAATATGATTAAGGACAAATACTAGGGGTTTGGTATGATTAATGCAATATGTATCATAATGTAAAATATTTGAGAAACAGAAACTTCAATTAAGTAGAGTCAGGAGACCAGAAAGTAGAGCTCTCATGCCCAGTGATGATAGCAGAGCCCAGCAGAAAGACACTTCTCCTCTCCTGGCAAGGACTCAGCCAATGAAAAGCCATAGACTCTTTGTTTACTATGGCCATCCCAACTTCCTTTTTCCCTCTATAAATGTGTTCTCCTTCCCTTGCCTAGTGGGGACTTGCATTTATCTTGCTGTGGTTACAGACCCCGAACTGCAACTCTCTGCTGATTCTGAATAAACCCATCTTTGTTGGAGAGATATCTGGCAGTCTATTTTTTTTAGGGCAACAATAGTTTTCTCTTTATTTTTCTGTTTTACAGTCTTGCATTGGGAGTTATAAGGATCAATATGTGGCACAACCCCGCCCTAGGCAAAGTCTCTTCCACCCCATCTGCCAACCCAAATGTTAAATTGTAGAAACAATGGCCCTCTTGGTAGCCAAACTATAGCAGTGGTTTTTCATCAAAACATGAACTATTACTATATAATGCAGTAGACATCTGGTATTCAGTCTGGAAAAGCAGAGCTCCAGAAAAGGAGAAGTGAGAACAAAAAAGAGAGGGAGTTGGGGCTTCCCTGGTGGCGCAGTGGTTGAGAGTCCGCCTGCCGATGCAGGGGACACGGATTCGTGACCCGCTCCGGGAAGATCCCACATGCTGCGGAGCGACTGGGCCCCTGAGCCATGGCCGCTGAGCCTACGCGTCCGGAGCCTGTGCTCCGCAATGGGAGAGGCCACAACAGGGAGAGGCCCGCGTACCGCAAAAAGAGAGGGAGTTGAATAAACACAATAAAAATATATTAATGTTGGCCTATCATATTTCAGTGTTTCTTTCTAAAAATAAAATCACTGGAAATCAAGTGAGTCCTCAGCCCAAGAGAGAGTTAGTTAAGGCTTCATAGAGCCATAGTCTGTACAAGCAATCCATTTTCAGGTCCGTTGAGCCCTGAACTGAGCTGTAAAGCTGTAACAAATGCTGAAATACTCTTAAATTGTGGGCATTGGTATCAGTTAGAGAGGACAACCTGTCCTGGCCCCAATCTTGGTCACAGTTGCTCCCTGTCCCTCCCATTTAAAGGGACATATTCCCAGAAAATGCTGATCTGACTCTGCTCATGAACTAAGAATTCCAGTGTAGGATGGAGGCACCAAAAGCTGATGGCTCATGTCAAAGTAGTTGTGAGCCAAAAACGATATTAAAAAATCAATCATATTACTGACTTTCAATGTTTTGGAAATTACAAAATACAATGGAAGAAAATCAATGAGAAGAATTGTAGTTCTAATTCTGGTCTGCTACTTTCTAAATTTATATCTCTGAGAGAGAGAGATACTTGTATAGCGTTATATTTTTTTGTAGCATAAAAAATACATCTGCAAAGCTTAATGTAGTTAATTTTAGATCAAGAATTAATATATGCATATGTATTTTAGAAGTTAAGAACATGCAAGGACATAATAATTATTATTAAATGACAGAAGTTTTGTATCTTCAATATAATGTTGAAGCTTGATTTAAAAATTCATTAATAAATTTGCTAATTATAGTTTTTTCATATTGAACAAAAGTAGCTTGCTTATATAAAATAAAGGACTCGCTAGAAAGCACAAAAGGCCTCTAAAAGACATAACAGAAAATATCTTTCAATGCCTCACTGAACTTTGACTTTTCTTCATATTAGTTTCGCAATCCATGAAATATTAGAAGCATTAATTAATTCATTTATTTACTTCTTTATTCACTCAGCCATTTGCCAAATTCTTGAGTGTTCACCATGTGCTATGACTGATACAAAACTGAATAATATTATTTCTTTGATGAAAGCCACATTGACAACTCTGACAAAAGAAAGCTGCTAGCAAAAGAGTGGAGACAAAAAAATATATGTATTTTAAAATTAAGAACAAGACACAAAGAATGTAACAAACAAAAAATTTAGTTCAAGGATGAGAAAGATATTCACATGTCAATATATAATGAGTGTAAACTTTCATGTAAAAATGTGTTCAGCTGGTTGTTAGCTTAATGTAGGTGTGTGTGTAACACAGGGAGTAGCGTTTATTTAGAATCTACTAGGTAGCACAGATTTCATTTTTCCCAATTTACTAAGTTTCAGAGAAGTTAATAATTTGCCCAAAGTCTCAAATCTACAAAGGAGGGTCAACTAGTATGAAAAATCTAACCGTTCTGATTTTGAAGCATCTGTCCTTTTGGCACTTTGGCTCTTAAAGGAAGAGGAAAATTCTTTGATATTTGTCATTATCAGAAGAATGCACTTACATAAAATGCCTTTCCCTCTGACACTGCCAGATAAAATAAGATAATAACAAGAGTTTTTAAAATCTCTTAAGGTTTAAAAAGGAAGTGTTTGTCAATGTGAACACTTGTGCTTCTGCTACGTTTATAAGTTCAGTGTAAAAGGTTTCATTTAATTTCTAATTGGGCTTCTCCTCTGACCTCTGGCCTCTTCTCTTTCCCTCTCTCTCTCACCTTTTATTTTTTAAATAATTTTAGATTATGAAAACTTTGCAAAAGTAGTGAGAGTTCCTGCAAACACTTCACTCAGCTTGTCCTAAGGTTACCATCTTAAAGAACTGTAGGAAAATTATCAAAACGAGGAATGTAACGTTAGTACAATATTACTCACTGCTAAACTACAGCCTTTTTTCAAAATTCACTATTTTTCCCTCTCATTTTTTGTTGTTGTTTCAGGATCCCACATTGCATTTAGTTCTATGTCTTCTTCGTCTACTTCAATCTGTGGCAGTTCTTCAGTTTTCCTTGTCTTTTGTGACCTCAGTGCTTTTAAAGAGTACTGGTCAGTTATTTTATAAAAAGTTCCTTAATTTGTGTCTTTTTGATGTTTTCTCATGATTAGACTGGCATTACACTTTTGAACAAGAATATCAAAGATATAATGTTGTGGTCTTCTCAGTACATCATATCAGATATGATATTGCTATTTATGTTGTTAAACTTGATCATTTGGTTAAGGTATCATCTTATGGTTCCTCCACTGAAAGTTTCTATTTTCCCGTTATTATTAAAAAATATCTTGAGGGAAGATACTTTGAGACCACACAAATGTCCTGTTTCTCTTCAAAATCTCAACTTCATCCCTACACATATGCACAACTTTGAACAAATTACTTAAGTTCTCTGCCTCAGTTTCCACATATTTAAACTAGACATAATAATTATTTCTTTTACATAGACTCTTATAAGTATTAAAACGTTCATGTAAAGAGCTTAGAAAAAGTCTAGGGTACAGTAAGGACTTAATAAATGATTTTTAAAAATGTAAATGTTGAGGGATCTCTAGGAGGAAAAAGAGTTAAAAAAAAAAAAAGGAGTATCAAAATTCCAATAAAGGGACTAGGAATAGTAAGCAGTAGAAATCATGTCCTACTTTAAAGCCTGAAAGAAATCTGAAATGGTGGAAAACAGAGACAGAGAAAGTGTTAGAGGGTAAATCTGTAGAGTTTGGAAATATCTTGCAGCCATACTAATGATTTGAGCCTTTGTCCTAAGGCTGTATTGTATTCTAAACAAATATAAAAGATCCTAAGGATGGCCTTTTACCAATTTTAAAATGGAGCAGAAACATGGTCTGATATTTAGTTTAAAAATACTCTGTCTATGATCTGGGTAATATTTTGGAGGTGCAAGAGGAGGCTTGGCAAGACTACTTAGGAAATCAAAATATTGGAGATTAGACAGGAATGTTTGCAACAGAGGCAGAAACATAAAACAGAACTAATCATCTTTCTTTACATCCCTTTCTCTTTAGGCATTTTCTGCTTTTCAGAAGAATACCAGCCATTTGCTTACACTGGCCAACTACGTGTTATCCTACTATAATTCTTTCTGAATATAAAATTTGAAAAGTCAGATTTTTAAAATTTTACCTCCATGGCAACCCCATGATATAGGTACTTTTATTGTATTGATTCTACAAACAAGAAAACCGAAATTCAAAAAGAATAAGGAACCCAATCTAGTCCAAACAAAACCAATCTAATTAATCACTAAATCTTGTTCATTCTCTATTCTAAATATTTCTTAAATAATGTTTCCTTTCCTTCTTCTCCACCACCAGTAGCTTGGCTCAGGTTTCTCCAATACATATGCCAACTTCCTTCTAACTGGTGGATTGCCTTTAGCATTGCCTTTCTCCCTTCCATTCCATATTTGCAACACAGTGATAACCATAAACATCAAATCTGGGTATCTTCCTCCCCTGCTTAAAAACCCTTGTTGCTTTTCCATTACTCAGAGGGTAAGGAGCAAACACCTTAGTACTAAAGAATTTACCGTCATTTCCTCTCTAGCCTCATCAATCAGCAGCCTCACACCCCCACCTCTACTTTTATCCTCATTCCTCCCACCTTATTACTTTTTGCACCCACAAATTATAATAACTTGCAGTCCCTCTAGCACACCGTACTCTCAGCTGCTGCCATTTTTGCATGCCAGTAACCCTGTTTCTGACACTTCCTCATCCCATTTCTTTGCTTGGCAAATCTTTTAGTTGACCAGGGTTTAGTGAAAATTTTTCCTCTTCTAGGAAAACTTCCATTTCTCAAAAGACTGAATTTATGCCTTTTATGTATGCCTATACACCTTATACTTACATATATTATTGCACTTAATACCATATATTTCCTATATATTCTTCTAGAAATCCTATTCTTCTTCTTTTAAATCGTAACTTCTTTGACAGCAGGGTGGTGTCTATCTTTTTTATCATTGTATCGTTAATGTCTTGTGCAGTGTACATCCTATGATAGGTGCTTAATATACAACTATAATGTTTCAGTTCATGAATTAAGATGGGCAAATGAATAAATGAAATAACAAATATACACATGAAATGTTTGCAGTGTTTGCTTTTCAATAACAATATAAAATGGCAAAATATTAGTGAAGTTAAGAAAATTTCCAGCAATTTTGTTAGTATAATATATATATATATCTATGCATATAAATAAGTTGCAAAAACCAATTAAATACATATTTACTTGACTATCTGTAATAGGATGTACTTTTCGATTTCTTATTCTAATCTGGTTCATGAATCTCTACTTATATATTATTTAAGCAATAGTAATGATGACCACCATTAAATTATTATGCCAGTCTTCAGTATTACATAGATACCTTAATTTTTTCTGTTTTTCCTTCTAATGATTTAGAGGAAGACTACTTTAGCTCTAGATTCAAGGCGCTCTGTTTTTATTGGATTCCCCTTTCCAGACGCAAGATCTAGAGTATAATCAATCATGTTTAGATGATCTTTAGCCCCAGCATTTCATAATTTGATTGCTAAAAATGCTCTTATTTTCCTGGAACAGGTAGATTTTGAATGTGTTCCTTGGCTTATTGGACATGAGCATAAAATGGCGTGAACAAGAGGGTACATGGAGAGACAGCAGGTTTGGCATTAGAAGTGGCAGCATCAGCAGTCTCAGCAAGGGTGACAGTATTTCCAGGCACTTCCCAAGCATCATGTCATGAGTCCAACCTGTTCAGGTCTCTCCTGCCTAGAGAGGCTGGTTCTTGATTAATATCAAGTCAAGTGTTTTGTCCTTGTAAGGTTTTACTTAGTAAGCCTGAGGTTAAAGATGAGTTTTCCTTTTATCTGTGAATATTTTATCTCCCATTTATAGACGGAAGACCTTTTTCCCCACAGGTGAGTTCCAGTATGCTAAATCTCTTTTGATTTAACAGTTGTCTATTAAAAAGGATTAGATAAACAAGATAAACACAATGAATTATAGGTGAAGGTAAAATAATTTCTACTCAGTGTTCATGTCTAAGAGTAAAATTGAGTTTCTCTTCTAGAGTGGGTTTTAACATGTACATAATTTTAATCATTCACTGAAGCCACGAGAACATGTCCCAATATTGCGACTTTGATAGCAGTGATATGAACAAAACAGAGTAGCTGTTATAAGATATACATGAGCAGAAGTCTTGAAGTCAGGATATTGGGTTTATGGCTAATGTCACCTCTGACTGTGTAACCTTAGCCAATTCACTCAAATGCTCTAAACCTCAATTGCCTTGGCAATAATCAACTATGTTCCTGTTGCCAATAACAGACAGATACAGTTTATCTTTGATGATGGGATTTTATTATTAGGCTCTGTGGTGAAATGACATGGTACAGGAAACTGGTAGCATTTTATAATAGCCCCAATCCTGGAGTTTAAAAACTAGAATGATGTAGTTAAGGCAAAAATAGAAAAATAATTAAGCATCGTATAAGATAAAACCAGAAGTGTAGTATTTCACTCTCTCCATATGAACCTGTTATTATAATTGGCAGGATATGTCATATGACTAGGTAAGTTTATCAGCATGCAATGTGAATCACACCAATTAGAAACGATTTTGGGCCAAACCACCTCAAAGGCAACTGGATTTTATTATGATCTGTCTAACCAGCTTCACTTTGGCTCACAAACCAATTCTTGCTATAATCAATAGTGGCCAAAGTAGTAGCTTCAAATTCACTAGATGAACATGATATATCATTATAATTTGTGCAAAAAAAAAGCATTTGGGGGAAATTTCTTTAGAAGAGAAGGGAGTATGTTTTCCTTCTGATGAAAATTCCAAACATACATATATGAAAATTCATATATTTACATGTATGAATTATAAAATATTAGGTAAAATTAAGTGATTATTATATCATGATAAACAAGAGATCTTTTAGAATTTTATGGGTTTTATAATATATTATGTATTATCAGCTGTGGGTAAGGATACATTATTTAGCTAATTAAAATACAGTCAAGTATTAAGATCTCAATTAGAATCAGTTTTTAAGTGAAAAAGATTTTGTGGAAATCAATCATATGATGTTATTTGCCCAATCCAATCAATCCTCATTATTCATGGTTTCTGTATTTGCAAATTCATCCACTCTCTAAAATTTATTTGGAACTTCAAAATTAATACATGTGGTACGTTCAAGTCATTCACAAACATGAACAGAGTGAGGAAACTTTTGAGTTGCCCTGGGCATGCATTTCCAGCTGAGGCCAAACAAGGCAACTCTGACGTCCTTTTACAGCTCTCATACTGTAAACAAGTATCTTTTTTGCAGTTTATTTATTGTCACCTTTTTTTTTTTTTGGCATTTTCTTGGTAATTTTGTCATTTGAAGTGGTCCCAGGCTTAGTGCTGAAGTGCTGTCTAGTGTTCCTAAGTTCAAGAAGGCTGTGATATGCCTTATAGACAAAATAAACATATTAGATAAATTTTGTTCAGGGATGAGTTATAATACACTTGACTGTGAATCTAATGTTAATAAATTGACAGTATATATTAAATAAGCATCTTTAAACAGAAACACATATAAATATGGTTATATATTGATTGGTTGATGAAAATATTGTGACTAGAGCTTCACAGGAACTTAACCCTGTATTCTCCCTAGCATAAATGATTCAGGATTCACTATCTCAGTGTTTGCAGTAAAATATTACTACCACAAATTTAAAAAACTTGACTGTATTTATTTTTCCTGCTCTGTTTTATGTTCCTACATGGCATAGAATGAGAGAGGGAACAAATGTGTGATTTTTAGAAGAAATTTGCCCTCATGAACTAAGATTTAGGCTTAATTTATATAACAGAAACACTCTAGCAGCAATCATAATCAGGAAAGGAAGCTTTGGGGAGAGACGGAGCAGAACAAGGTAGAGTGTTGAGTGGGGAGTTCATTCCCCTCCTCAATGATTGTGTTCCAACCCAACTTCGTGTAGAACTCAATGAAAGAGCCAGTTTTAAGTAAGTATTTGCATGTCTGTCTCACCTCTTAAGAGCAGAGACCCTACCTGACTTGTAAAATCTGCATATATGCAAGGCCACACCAAGATAGAAGTGAAATCAGTATTATGACCCAAGCCATTATCCATAGTTCAATGACTCTTATTCTGCTTGCTAAAATCATCCCACAAGTGTGTCTGAGAATCCTGACGGATGTTACACATGAGCTCATTAACAGTTCTGGCTCACTAGGGTTATCACAAGGCCTCATTAATTTATTTTCACTTGTTTGGCTTGATTCTCTTTCCCTATGTATCACCCTCTGTTGACTCTGCTCAGTTTTCTCACATCACTACAGATTCTGCTGGTTACTGACATATCTGACACCGATGCAGCTCTGTCTGGGCAGCATCACCCCAATCCTGGGCACAGTTCACAAACTGGCCGAAAACCTCCATGACTTTCCATATATGGACACTGTTGCTCTGTTTTCCAGGTATGGCTTCTCCAGCCAGACACCATACCCAGAGAAGTCTTTTAGGTGCCATGTTTGAGTGATCTTCTGTGACATTTTTGAAGTACAATACACCTCTGATTTAGTTTATTCATTCCATTAAACAGGCAATATAGAATTGCTTCTTGAATCCCAGTCTTATAAAGTTTTCAGCAAAAAAAAAAAAAAAAAAATTCCTTGCTTTTATTCGTACTGCCATCTCACTAAAACTTAGCAGAAGTTTATGGGGTATGACAGTGAAAAGGAATTGTCTAACATTATGCTCTACAGAGAATTTTTTTCTAACCTTGGATTATGACATCTGACATCCTGTTTCTGGTCCAAAATTGTATGGTATTGTGGTTAAGAGTGTAGGTTCTCAACCTTAATGACTATATTTGGAGGCTGACTCCACAACATAATTGTTGAGTGATCTTTCACAAATTATTCAATTTCCATGGGCCTCACATTTCACATATATAAAATCAATATTACAATAGTATCACCTGCCATTTAGTCAGTGGGATTAAATTGTCTAGCATGTGTAATCAGTAGCATTTAAATAAAACTGGCATTATTAAACGTCAGTGGGTTTTAGTTATTATTTTTCCTTTAAGATGTGCTCTCACCTCATACAAATTGATATGAATTAGATTTACCCCATCAGTTTTTCAAACAAGTCCAGATATGTCTTCATAGTAGGTTTGGACACATACATTCCTGATCTTTCAGTACCTAGTAGCTAGCACATATTAAGTGGTAGCTCAGGAGATATTTGTTGAATAAATGGTAAGTACAGATAGAGGCGTTGAAATGTTCAGAAAGAGAATATGTCACTAATACACAGTAGTGGTTTTAGTAGGAGAAAGACAGGAGAGCTTATCCTGCCTAGGGATAAGCAAAGTGCCTCATAACATTTCTTAAATGAAAAATATCCTACACTTACTGAGTAATTTTTCATGCCATGCACTAGCATCTATTATCCCATTTAACAGTCCTATGTTGTGTGTTCTCTTCACTATTCCCATTTTGTGAATGAGGAAACTAAGGCAGAGAGGAAGTAATTTGTTCAAGATGACACAGCTAATATGGAGTAGGGTGGGGAATCACATGTTGATAATCTGAACATGAGAGCATGGTCTTTTTTTTTTAAAGGAATCTTTTTATGTTTTCATTTCTTTTATTTTTTAATTGAAGTATAGTTGATTTCCAATGCTGTGTTATTACTGCTGTACAGCAAAGTGACTACATTCTAAGGACATGGTTTTAGTTACATTCTTAACAGAAGAAAAAGGTGAATGAATGAGAGTTTAACAAGGGTTGTAGATGTTAAGACTTAAGGACTTGCATCAACGTGTATGAATTTGAATACCAGTTACCTTATTAGTTAAATGAGTAGTTAACTCATTTTTCTGTGCCTCAGTTTCCTGACCTGTCAAAAAGTCACAAACATGATATATATGTAACCAGTTGTTATGAGGATTAAATGGGAAAATAATATAAAGCACTTATCCAGTGCCTGGCACATGGTAACTGCTTAATAAATAGCTACAATTATCATTGTTTTACTTGTTCTTAATTTTATTACTTATATTCTTATTTTAATATTTTATTTGCTTAAGGACAAGGTGAAACAATCAAATTGGAATTATGATACATATTTATATTAAATGTTACCCTTTCAAACTAGTTCTAAAATAGTTTGGTGGGTAAAAATGTAGGCTTCAATTCCTTGGAACGTTAACTGAAACCTTTCATTATCTAATTATTTTAGAGAAAGGGAGGTTCTATTCAATTCTTGTGGATGCAAGTGTAATAGAAGAAATACAGACATACTGCTTGGATACAATCTGCCTTTGAAAGAGCTAGAAAAAGAAATCAGTTTCTTCTGAGAAATCTTTGTGTGAGAATAATAGCGGAATCCTAAGGTGTCATCTGTTATGGTCATGACTGTTCCTCCAATGGCACCTTAAGTGAAGTAACACATTTTACAAAAATGGGTTAAAAGAGAAATAATATATTTTCTTCTGGGAATTATACAGAACAAGAGAATATCTATTATCTGTTGTTAGTATTTTGATCATTTTTCTTTACAGTATAGACAGTAGCAAAGATGCCAACTTGCAACAAATAGTTGAATATACTTTCTGGTTTGGAGAAGTAAAGCAATTGTTCCAAGATTTTCTGCACGTAGCCTGCAAAAATCAGCACCTCTTTCATGGCAGATGGATCGTAATAATTATTCCTCAGCTACTATTGTAAAATTGTACTATAATTGATTTTTTCTAAATATAAGTGACATATACTTAACTAATAGACTTTTATATAAATGGATGTTCTAATTTAAATTCTAAGTCATATATTGAGACCAATTTTTTAAATACTGCAAGTCCTTTTTAAGCCCGCAATTAATAGTTCTCATTATACCTAATCTTTGAGATCTCTGTAATCAGTCTTTTTAAGTTTTTTTATAGATATGTTTTCTTAGTACTCTTTTCATATCATTAGTTGTCAGATGCATTCAAATATTTTATTTCTATTACTCTAAGAGCACTTCAGGGAAGGGGACCTGTCTTTTTCTTCTAAGAACTACTCCCTTGTTTGACACATTTGAGGTGTACAATAGCTCTTAAAATTAAATCAATAATGTCATAATTAGTTAATTTATGCCCAATGGTAAATTTATTTAAAATACTAAACATTTTAATATGACTTCATATATATATGTATATAGGCAACATATTACTAAAAGCAGATAAGTTCTAGAAGCTTATGCCATCCTATAGCTTGGTCACGGCACAGCTGGCCCTTCCTATCACTGATATGATACTTTTACTAATAACTATTACAAAGCATTTTTCAAAACATTTTTATCTCTTAAGGTATAGATAGACTCCGTTATGAACAGGAGGCACTTCTGCATGAATCAATACATCAAGAGGCATATGCAGTTAAATTAAAGAAGTGATAAGTAATGTGAAGAAAGACCAAAGCGAAGTCAGGGAATAAAGAGTGGAAGAACTGTGGTGGGTTTTCTATTTTGCATATGGTGGTCAGGGAAGCCCTCTATGAGGAGGAGATATTTGAGGAGATCCCTTGATGAAGAGAGGGAGGGTAGGGAATCCTGTAAGCATGAAGAACATTCTGGTGTAGGAGACGCAAGTGAAAGTCTTTGAGACAGGAAAAAATTAGATATGTCTTAAGGAACTGCAGGAAAGTCAGTGTGATCAAGGCAGAGTCAGCATAGCTGAAGCAGGAAGGAGTCTAGGTTGAAAATTAAATCACATGAGGCTTCGAACCTGAGTCAGGAAGTTGGATTCTGTTCTAAGTGTGATGCAAACCACCAGAAGATTTTGAGTGGTATGATTTTGAGAGTGATATGATCTTATCTACAATTTTAAAAGATGACTATGATGGCTACATGTAGAGTAGACAAGATTAAAAGTAAACAAACCACTAAGGTTGTCACTGAAGTAGATCCCAGAGATGATGGCGGCTTGGGCTTGTGAGCTAGTGGTAAAAATGAAGACAAGTGGTCTAACTTAATACATCCTGAGAGTTGATTTTTCAAGACATATGAACAGGGTTCAGGATGATAGTGAAAATAAAAAGAATCGAGGATGACTTCTAGATCTGAGCAATTAGATACATGATGAATGCCGAGATGGGGAAGCCTTGAGTTCATTAACACTGGAAAGTAGAGCTATGTATTGGATATGTTAAGCTCATTTAGTAGAAGCTTTAACAGATACTTAGCTGTAAGCTTCTTAGTTGTAAGGCTCTATAGCACATCAGGCTATAAATTTGAGAATGAACTATGTATAACAAGACTGAATGAAATCATAAAGAAGTAAGATATAAATAGGGAAGGAAGGTGGTTGGAGAACTGAGCTGGGTCACCCCAGCATTCAGGAATAAAAAGAGAGACTCCAACAAAAAGGATGGAGAAGGAGTAGCAAGGCAAGGAGGAGAAAAACACATCAGAGAGATGCATATAATAAGCTCAGTGAAAAAGAATTCTAAGAATGTCATCAAATTTATTGAATACTACTGAGATATACAAGAAGATAAGGACTGAGAATTGATCATTAAATGAGAAAGGGTTATTACTGTTGATCTTGAAAATAGTGAGTGATGATGACAAGATTCATGGAGCAGAACCAAGTATGAGTTGGTGAAATAGATACAGAAAATATTAAATATTCCATTGACAGGTTTATCACTAGGTAATATACGAGTGAAACTAGAGAGGGGATATGGAGTCAAGAAAGTTGTTTTGTTGTGTTTTGTTTTCCGTGATTCTGTTTTTTCTAAAATTGGGATCTGCTGGAAATTGAATTTTCTGTCATTGGCACCATGAATACAGGGCATTCTTGCTGCTATACATATGTTAGCATTCTTAGAAATAGCTCATTTTGAACTTTGTATCTACCTGGTAATTTCTCTCAATATCACATGTTCTCTAAATCCTACATATATACACTAAGAATTATATTTCCCTGCCACCTTAGGGAAGCCCTCTTTCAATATTCCAGACATTGTAATCTCTGTATTAAGTGAAAACACTTTTGCAGTAGTTTTCTTATCCTTATTAAATATGGCATTTTATTATTATCTACTTGCTGACATGTTCACCATATCTAGGCCATTAATTCTATGGGCTCCAAGGTAGATTGCCTGGGTTTAACCTCTAGTTCTGATATCATTACTTATGACAACTTTGGCAAGTGTCTTAGCTTTCTAAGCCTCAGGTTTCATATATCTACAACTATAAAAATAATAGTAAGCATATTCCAAACTTCTTTTGAGAATTCCACAAGACAGAAGCATCAGCACAATGTAAATTTCAGTAAATGCTCACTTTTATTATTGTACAGTTTTACTTTATTATATTATTACATAACGTTATCTTAGATCCCCAGATCTCTGGATAATGCTTTTAACAGAACAAATGATAGTTAAATGAATAAATCAAATTTTCCCAAATGTTCATTTAACTCTTTTATTCAACTAGTATATTTTGAGTATTTATATCTTCCATTCATTGTTCTGGACACTTGCTAATAGATCAATAAAGAACAGAAACAGCAACAAAATGCCCCCCAAAATGGCTTTGCTGGGGTATCAGCAACTTAATACATACTAAAGACTCACTTATCTACAATTTCCAAACCGCAAATTTCAAAAAATGGAAAATTGATACAAAGTGCGATAGAACTAAAATAAGTCTGTTTGTGTAATTATTTATCCCAGAAGTACAGGGTGCTAGAGTTGTATATAACGTGCAATATATGACTGTATTACCTTAGAAAATTTAAGAAATTCTGAATTCCAAATTATGTCTGGCCCCAAAGATTGTAGTTAATTCAATGTGGGCTTGTACTATCTAGCCTTCAACTGAGTCCACTTATTAGTTGTTTTTCAAAAGATGGTTATTAGAATGTTCATTAAAAAATTCCCATCCTATTCAAACATATCAAAATTTTTCTGGCAAATGAGGTAACTGCCTGAGCTTTAATTTTGACGTTTAAAAATTTTGAAATTATGGTTATGGCACAAAAACATGGTGTATATTTTAGATTTCAGAAAGGATTTATAGAAAAAAAATTTAGAACAAAATCATAAGCCAGTTTATTCTGAAATTTGTTTAGGATTATACATGTAAAACCCAACAATATTCCTTCATGGAGCCACTTTTTAGAGAATAAATATTCACAACAGAAAATAAGCATTCTGGTGGAGAGTGGAATCAAAAAGGATTCCATATGGAAAAGATTTACTGCAGAAATTTGAGAACACCGATGGTGACAATGGCTGCTATCCTAACCGAGCCACAGTTGTTATTCACATAACTCAAGATGAGAAGAAGGTCTTACTTTTCCTTACAACACTGAAAGAGAGTGTGCCACCTGTGTCTCACTGCATATCTGTTCATAACAGATTGCACCAATTATGTTAGTGTTCTGTTGCTGTGAATTAAAATAAAATGCAGCAGTGGCAAAGATTTATAGGCAAATGCCTCCTTTAGAATTCTAAAGCTGATAAGAGAGAAGTATGAATTATTAAACTGAATAGAAGCTTTATAGAAAGGCTTGTAATCAAGCTTTGCTTGCACAAAACAAGAAATCTGTGACTAATTTCAAATAATCTTGTTTGCCTAACAAGATGGGACATTTAAAGGTCAACTTTGTAATGAAAATCTCATTTTAAGGAAAGGAAACACTGTTACTTTAGTCTTATATTTTGCTTAGAGTAGACGTCATATTGCATAAAATAAAACACAGGTCACCTCTAGAAGTTAAATGTTTCTGGTGATAGTTTACAATGACTTTAAATATATGCTAGACAGTAATTGAAGAAAACCTAAAGGTTAGACCTTCACATTTTAAGCTAAGATAGCCAAAGTTAGATAAACACCAGGTTTTGTCTTTACTTTGAGCTAAAAAACACAACCTTCTAACAATTGTGCTATTACCTTAGTATAATTAACCCCTCTTCAATTCTATTCTAGGAAAAATAGATTGAGGCAGATAATTCATGATAGGGATGGAAAAGGAACTCATAATAGAGCAATCTGAGACTTTATAGCTTTGAGCACTACAGTAGGTATATTTATTAAGAGAAAATCTTTTTCCCTTTCTCACCAGTGCTACTACTTAACTCTCTTCTATATCTAAATATCGGGAACAGATGGAATGTCAGGGTTTTTTGTTTGTTTGTAGTACCTACATTAAAAAAAATAAAAATCTCTTCTTTCATTTCTTTTTTTAAAAAAGTATTTATTTATTAATTTTGTTGCGCTAGGTCTTAGTTGCAGCATGTGGGCTCCTTAGTTGTGGAACCTGATCTCCTTAGTTGTGGCATGCATGTGGGATCTAGTTCCCTAACCAGAGATCAAACCCTGGCCCCCTGCATTGGGAGCTTTGAGTCTTAACCACTGCGCCACCAGGTAAGTCCCTCTTCTTTAATTTCTGATTTCAGAAATAAAATTCCAATTTCTGAAATCACTAATGAAAGAGGAGATATTAAACTGATACCACAGAAATACAAAGAATCATACAAGACTACTCTGAACAACTATACACCAACAAATTTGACAACCTAGGAGAATACTGATATTTTATGAGAATGTGAGGAACATTCTGTAACAAGTTAAGCATGAATTTTTTATAGGAAAGTGATTTTGTGCAAGAAGGGAAAATAAATTAAAAGATAAAAATACAAGAAGAAAGTATAGGAAGATGCCCAGGGAGACAAAAAAATTTAGATAAGGGAAACAATAAATTAATATAGAACTTAAAAGAGAACATACCAAAATAGAGGAGAGTAAAAAAGAAAATAGACTCCCTGTTATTTATCCAAAGTACTAGAAGGTGGGCAAATAAAGATACTAAGATCTTGAACACATTCAAAGAAAATTTTGCCCTGTTTATAAACAAACAAATAAATAAATATCCCTATTCCTATACTGCTTTTTAAAAAAATATAGTTCATCACAACCTGCCTCATACCCTTCAAAATCCACAAAGTAAAATGCATTACGCTTTTAAGGTGCATCAAGCTTTAAGTTACTCAAACTAATGTAGTTCTCCGAATTTCCCTAAAATCTGGCTGTGGCTATAGAGGCAAAGTGAAGAATTTCAGTGCATTAGGGCAAAGTAGATTAATTATATAGATTTATATGTACTATTTATTCTGAAACCCAAGGAAGCCTATTCTAACATGGATGCTTTTCTCTCTTACGAAGAGGTTTAGTTCTAATGTCACATCTGAACCTAAACACCATGTATCCACAGATTATCTGGTTTTATTTTCTTTGCATTATGTCATTGATTGCAGTATTTCCAATACTTATGCATATCACTATAGTTCTTGATTTCAGAATCTTGTAAAGTAAAAAAATAGATTTGTTGTGAATTATTGAACTCATAAACGAGACCTGCATTATTATTGATATGATAGGTTGAAAAAATTACCTTCAGATCTGGTACCACAATTAGTCTCAGAATTCTTGTTTTGAAAATTGAGCTCCTGTACTGTGAGAACCTCAAGCCCCAGGGAGAGATCACGTGGAGGAGAACTAAAATGTTTCGTTCTACAGAACAGAATTCCCAGGCAACAATCCATACCCACTGCTATCCACTTAGAGCCCAAATAGAACTGCAACCTCAGCCAACAGTGACTATACCTTCCTAAGAAACCAAGAGAAAACTGGGTAGGTGATTCTAGACAACCCAGACACTGTAGAAGATAAATAAAATATTTCTTGTTTGAAGCCATGAAGTTTTGATGTGGCCTATTTTGCAGCAATAAATAACTAAGTCATATGCATTTCAGGCAAAGTATCACGGCGTATTATTACCACATACCTCAGATTTAATGTGCAATTTTATTAAATGTTTCTTATGCAGTTAAAATAAATGTATATTCTGCAGGTGTGTGGTGTGTTCTATATATGCTACTGAAGTTAATTTAGCAAATTGGGTTGTTTAGTTCCTTTTTTGTCCTTTCTAATTGTCTGCTGATTCAATCAGTTGCAGAGAGAGGTGTGCTCAAGTCCTCTATTTTGGTTATGTATTTGCTACTTCTGTTAGTAGTTGCTTTAATTATGATATTACATTATTAATTGTGAACAAATTTATGATTGTTACATCTTCCTGGTTTACTGACCCTTATACTATTTTGAAGCATTTCTCTTTATCTCTAGAAATAATTCATGCTAATGGTCTATTTTACTTGATATTTGTATGGCTCCACTAGATTCATTTTTTTTTAAGTCTTTGCATGACAAATCATGTTCTATAATTTTATTTTCAACATTCCTATTTCCATTAATATAAAATGTCTTTCTTTCACAGAGAATACGATTTTTCTTATATGTAAATTTATAACAGAGTATTTAGTTTATTTACATTTGATGTAATTTATTTATTGATTGATAGATTTATAATTAACATCTTTTTATTTTATTTTTCCACATATTCTATGTTCTCTTTTTTCTCCTTTTGTAAAATTAAAGTATATTTTTTTTTCCATTTTCTCATCTATTATGTTGTTTACTAAGAATTTGTTTAATGGTAATCCTAGGAATGTACTACAAGAAATCTTTTTTAAAAAATTTATTTTATGGAAGTATAGTTATTTGTAATGTGTTAATTTCTACTGTATAGCAAAGTGATTCAGTTATACATATATAGATATACATTCTTTTTCTTATTCTTTTCCATTATGGTTTTTCACAGGATATTGAATATAGTTCCTTGTGCTATACAGTAGGACCTTGTTGTTTATCCATTCCATATATAATAGTGTGCATCTGTTAATCCCAAACTCCCAATCCATCGCTCCCCCACCTCCCTTCCTCCTTGGCAACCACAAGTCTGTTCTCTACATCTGTGGGTCTGTTTTGTTTTGTAGGTAAGTTCGTTTGTGTCATATTTTAGATTCCACATACAAGTGATGTCATATGATATTTGTCTTTCTCTTTCTAGCTTACTTCATTTAATATGATAATCTCTAGGTCCATCCATGTTGCTGTAAATGGCATTATTTCATTCTTTTTATGGTTGAGTAATATACTGTTTAATACAGAGACCACATCTTCTTTATCCATTCATTTGTAGATGGGCATTTAGGTTACTTCCATGACCTGGTTATTGTAAATAGTGCTGCTATGAACATTGGGGTGAATGTGTCTTTTTGAATTATGGTTTTCTCTGGGTATATGCCCAGTAGTGGGATTACTGAGTCATATGGTAATTCTATTTTTAGTTTTTTAAGGAACCTCCATACTGTTCTCCATAGTGGCTCTATCAATTTACATTCCCACCAACAGTGCAGGAGGGTTCCCTTTTCTCCACACCCTCTCCAGCATTTGTTGTTTGTAGATTTTCTGATGATGCCCATTCTAACTGGAGTGAGGTGGTACCTCATTGTAGTTTTGATTTTCATTTCTCTAATAATCAGTGTTGTTGAGCAGCTTTTCATGTGCCTCTTGGTCATCTGTATGTCTTCTTTGGAGAAATGTCTATTTAGGTCTTCTGCTCATTTTTGGATTGGGTTGTTTGTTTTTTTGATATTGAGCTGCATGAGCTGCCTATATATTTTGGAGATTAATCCTTTGTCAACTGCTTCATTTGCAAATATTTTCTCCCATTCTGAGGGTTGTTTTTTCGTCTTGCTTATGGTTTCCTTTGCTGTGCGAAAGCTTTTAGGTTTCATTAGGTCTCATTTGTTTATTTTTGTTTTTATTTCCATTACTGTAGGAGGTGGATCAAAAAAGATCTTTCTGTGATTTATGTCAACAGTGTTCTTCCTATGTTTTCCTCTAAGAGTTTTGTGGTGTCTGGTCTTACGTTTAGGTCTTTAATCCATTTTGAGTTTATTTTTGGGTATGGTGTTAGGGAGTGTTCTAGTTCCATTCTTTTACATGTAGCTGTTCAGTTTTCCCAGCACCACTTATTGAACAGACTGTGGCTGTTACCTTTTTGAATATCAGTTATTCCCATCTTTCTCTTCTCTGCTTCTGATAATTCTTTGAAGTTATATATTTTCACAATATCCCACGTCTCTTGCATTTTCTCTCTTCTTCTCCTTCCCTTTCTCCTCCTCCTCCTCCCCTTTCCTCCTCCTCCTGCTGCTTCTTCTTCCTCTTCTTCTCTGTGTTTCAGTCTGGATAGTGTCATTAACCTATTCCAGCTCTTCACTTTTTCCGTATGCTTCTAATCCCATCCATAATGTTTACATTTTACAGTATTAACCCATTTGGTTCTAAAATTACCATCTTATTTTTTAAATATATATTCCAACAATCTAGCTCGATTCTCCATTGTGTTATTCATTTTTCTTGACATACTAATCACACTTAAAGTTCATATCCAAAACTTCAGTATATGGGCCACCTCAAAACTGTTTCTATTATCAATTTTTTTTCTTAGTCCTTCCTTTTAGAATGCCTGATAATAATTCACTGTGTGTCAGGCCATTGTGTTATGAAACATGATAGAGGCTTTGGATGATGTTATCTTCCTCCAGAGAAGGAAGGAAGTCCCAATTCTGACTCAAACTTCTAGAGTAGAGGAAGACCACCTCAATCCATAAGCAACTAAGCTGACTGAAGGCTGTTTTTCATGCATTTTTTGCTTGATCTATTTCAGGTGCACTCCCTTCCAACTTTATTTTTAGGAAAGCTAAATATTCAGCATTGTAAGACTGTCAAAAACTCCATTAAACATTTCAGCTATTTTCCACAAGAATCCTTAGCATCTGTCCCAGAGTATGTTACAATTTAGATAATAATGTGAGGAGAAAGCCAGTCAGTGTGTCACGTTCAGCCTTCTATGCACATCTCTTCTCTCCAGGATCTTGGCTACACTGGCTTTGTCTGCTGAGGTTGCCAAGCCCAAATCTCATTTCTTTTCTCCGTTTCTATGAAATTGCTGAAATCTCTACAGCTTCTCTGCATCACATTGGTTGTCCTCTATCAAGCTTTTTAGCCTCTCTCTCTGTGCCACTTAAGGCTTGGAAAGGGCTCCACAAAGAAAAATATGGTAGATTGTTGGGCTCACCTAAAACATTTTCCCTCTTTCAAGGGTTATTGCACTTCTTTTCTTGGATGCCTCAGGAGGGCTTGCTGTCTTCATACATATGCATGTTTCTTTTTCTTTTTGTTTTGTTTTCCCAGTTTTTCTTACTTTACAACAAAAACATTGTCCAGATGCAAGTGATACAAATGTAGCTAAGAGAAGAAATCCCGAGCATCTCTACATTGACTTGAAGAAATTTCTCTAGATACAATTCTATGAAAAAATAATTTAAGTACTGAAATTTCAGCATTATTGTATAAAGGAAATAAATGTCCTCTGATTTTCTATCAAATGCTAACCAGTTATATAGTATCTGAAAGTGACTTAAAAATAATAGTTTCCTTTTTGTGGGGCACATTATCTGAAACTTTAATTTTTTTCTTGAATAGAGTTAAATGAGGGATTAGGAGAATTTTCTAGAATGAGTCTAAGCAAAAAGTCAATTTTTAATTTATTAAAACAGTGTGTATTTGTAGAGGGATAAACTAATTGACTAATGGAACACAATGGAGTTTGTGCCTCTAACAAACTAATGTACATATAGAATGTTGATATATGGTGGAGATGGCATTAGTCACTGGCAAAATAAAGGAACGTTTAACAAATAAAGCTGGAGGTAGTCCCAGAGCACTACCTAATTTATAAAATTTGGAACAAGAAAAACAAGACAAAAAACCAAAGTCACAGCAGTGAATCATTCTATGGGAGGCAGTAGGATGGGACAGGAATTGTTCCAATAAACAAACATAAGTTATTTGAAATATTCTAGCTCTTGGTTTGCATTGTGGATTAAAAAATTATCTTTATATAAATGAATTAATACATGAATTTTATAAGAACGTCATGTATGTTTCAATAACAATAATGTGTTTACTAATCCACTCTGTGTAACTAAGCTTCAAGACAAAAAGTAAGAAGAATTGGTTGACAGTTGTCTTCTAATACCCTAATCCAACCTCCTAACTGCAGCAGGCAGGGCTTTGGGGTTTAATTACTGCAATACTAACCATCACATAGGACATCTAGTATTTTATATCTGTTGTAAAATTGCATAAAAATGATTAAGAGTAGCCCTGATTAGAAGATCTAGAATGCATTTTTCCATGACTTTCAAAAGCATATGACAACACAGCTCTCTATTATTTTATTTGTAGTAAGACATATCTTGCTGACAAGGCTGTAATTAGAGCTCTGTAGCTCTGTGTGGATTCATTGTCCACTTCCTATAGAAAAAAATTAACTTGTGTGTCAATCTTGGCAGTTTAAGAGCTGATCAGGATATCCTAGAAAATGAAAATGAGGCTGTCTCTCCTCCTTTTCCCTCATAAACAAACACTGCACGAAAGCTTTAGGGAATGGCACTAGGAGAAAGAAACTTGGATGATTATCCCATGCTTTTCATAGTTAAGAATTGTTTACTATAAAACATTTACAGCTTTCCATGTGTGTACACAGACAGTTCAATATTTTTTAATTTAGAAAATGTAAAATGACCAAAACCACTATATATTTAAGATTACTTTCAAGTGAAATTCTACTTTAATAATCATGATATCAATTAGATGTATGAAGTATTAGAGCAGTTATATGAGAGACATACATTTATTGACTCTAAAAAACTCTTGATCAATATATTTATACTAAGACCCCCAAAGTATTAAATCAAAATCCCTGCCAACTTTTGTAACTAGAGTAAATGAAAGTGGTTCTGTAGCAAAATCATAAATGTCACTACTTCCTCCTTATATATCAGTATTACGTTCATGACTATTATAACAGTTTATCAACCAGGCAAAAAATGGGAGGGAAAAAAAGTGAGTTATATAATCTATGAGCTAACAGTATATGTACACACATACACATGCAATCTGTAAAAATACATCATTTTATAAGACAAAATATAGAATTCCGTGTTATATTAGGAGAAAAAGATATTCTTATAGTCAAAAGTTTTAACTAACATTATTCTTTGGCTTATATAAGGAAATTTTAGGTGGAAGTTCTTAATATACTTTGGGACTTTTTTATGAGATATATTGTAAAAACTGTCAAAAATGTGGGGTAGAAAATTGTTGTGGCTAAAAAGACAAAAAATCACTTAAGAACAATAACTGAATACGTTTTCCACAAATTATTGGCAATTTTCCATTAATTCTTGGTTTAGAAACAAATAATTCTAACTCTAAGTGGAAGAGTGTGCTGAAATGATGAGATAATCTTTCCTTTAAAAAAAAATAAAAGCATTTGTTTTTAGGTTTGATGCCAAAGTACTTTATTAAACTTTTTTTTTTTTAAGAATGGCAAAAACTCTCAGATTTCCGAGGTTTTTGTTGTACTTCCTAGTGATTTTCTTTTTTTAATTTTGTGGTCCCACTTTTTTGTTTAAAACTTGTTGGAAGTTAATGCGCTAAGATGTTATCTAGTCATCGAAATCCATGAAATTAACAATTATTTATTTATTGATCAACTATACCAATTAACCTCCCCTTTCTTGTATGCCCATTGGCTTACTTTAAATTCATTTTATCATAACTAATTATTTTAGCCTCCATCTACTTCCATTGGATTGGAAACTCCATGAATAATAGTATTTACCTTTGAGCTTTACACAAAGTAGTTGCTTATTAAACATTTCTAGGATTTGATTAATCAATAGTTTTGTTTTAATCTAGGTTGGCTAACCTAAAGAAACAGATGATATAAGCACAAGGAAACAAAGGCATTCCAAATTCCTTTGTGTGATTCCCAACTACACAGATTAACAAACGCTTTGGAATTCTCAGAGGAAACATTTTCTTGATTTATACATTTATATACTTTGTCTTTACATGTTTTGTTATATAAGGACCTGGGTTTCTAATTACGGATTCGGTGAGAAAGCTACTGAATTATTGCAAAATATTATTGAATTCATATGCAAAAGCTGTGAACTGAATATGATTTTACTCATATTACTATTTTAAGGATAAAATGATGAAAACATATATTTATTGAGCCCTTAATATGTGATATGAATTATTACATGTTACATAATAACTCATTTAATTTCTTTTAGATTAGATGACTATTTTGATTAATGAAACATATTCTTTTAACTGTACTTTTACAGAACTTTTGGATCTTTATTTTTTCTATTGATGGATATTGAGATAATATAAAAGATATTAAGTAATGTGCATAACAATAAAAAGGGATTCTCATATACAAAATATTGAAGAGTACTAAGATTTTCCAGTGCTCACTATAGAATTTGAGGTAGATATACTAATCTTTTAAAGGAACTCATTTTCTAAAACCTAAATCACTGTATTGCAGTTTTTTAGCTTCAAAATATAGCTAAGTAGATGACATAACTAAGCTAAACAATTACCAAGAAGAAACACTCTAGTTAGTTGGCACCTCCTGGAATAGACCAGGTTGGTTTTTCTTTTGTATAATCCAATACAAGAAATTCGATCAAATATGTATGTTAAGGCAATAGTTACTCCAAATAAGAAGCTTTGATTAAATTTACTCTTTTTGGTGTATCCTGATTTCTTAAAATAACTATGTAACAATTAAAACATCCATCCTCCAGGGAAAAACTGCTTCAAAGATCTTTTATTCCTAGGTAGGGAGTGTACGAATCCCTAACTATAATGCATTGCTCAGTTTTCTCCACTTACAGTACTTTCATCTTGTGAGGAGATTAATAGCCATCCTTGAGACACTAGCTGCTTTCTATTTATCAAAGAGAAACCAGTGGCTGGCAGCTCTCCTAGAGGACTTAGGGAAGATAACACAGTGACTTAACTGCATATTGGTAACCTGAGTGTGGAGACAAAACAAGGAACTCTAAATGCTGATGAGTCCCCAAGACTGTGCTTGTTTTCTCCTATTTTGGTTAATACACCTATCATATCTTTAACTGTATGCTGCTCATTTTCATTTCTGTGTTTACGGTCTAAAGCCACATGAATATTACAGTTGTGCCTCACATTGCTTTCATGAGAAGCCATATCTAAGTAATCAAGAAGCTGATTTAATTGTTTTAGCAGTGTCTTTTTTCTTCGCTAAATTTTTTTAAAGAAATTAATTCCTTGACCTCAAGATTATGCAATCTTAAAAATACTGAACATCAGAGAAATAATTAGTCCATGTTCTGTAACCAACTTCCTGACTGAAATTTAGTTCTAATGTTGTGCTATAATCACTTCAAAACACATTTGTTAAAAGAAACTCAAGAGGGCTTCCCTGGTGGCCCAGTGGTTGGGAGTCCGCCTGCCGATGCGGGGGACGCGGGTTCGTGACCCGGTACGGGAGGATCCCACATGCCGCGGAGCGGCTGGTCCTGTGAGCCATGGCCGCTGGGCCTGCGCGTCTGGAGCCTGTGCTCCGTGGCGGGAGGGGCCGTGGCAGTGAGAGGCCCGCGTACCGCAGAAAAAAAAAAAAAAAGAAACTCAAGAGAGGTTTCTGGGAAGACGGAGAGGTAAGAAGCACCAGGAATCTGTCTCGCCATCTAGACAAAAATTGTTCTGGCAGAATCAATCTGATATAATTATTTTGGAACTCTAGAATCTGTAGAAAGCTTGCAACTTACAGGGAAAGACTTGGACAGTGAATTATGGTTAATTTGGTCAATTTCAGTTTTTTTAACACAATAAGGTTAAATCCACCAGCCCCAACCATCTGGTAAGCAGCTGTGTATGAGTTCCTGGAGCACCTTGCACGTAGTGTAGGACTTGGGGTGGGTTCTCCAAATATTATGATCTGTTTTCAGATTCCTAATTGCTGCTTTTGATCACAGAGGTGTAGAAGGATAGGTAGGTAGCCATTGTTGCTGCAAGCTCCTCATCCTCTGGATGAATTAACTTCCAGGGGATTTAAAGGATCAGCATCCTTTTATTTCCCCTTCATTTTTTGCTTTTTCCTCTTTTTGCAGCCAGCCATTAAAGACTAAGATATTCAAAAACAACTGCATATACAGGGAGAATTAGAAAGCGAATTCCTAGGGAAAGATCTAAGAAGACGTTAAGTTTACACCTCAGCCTGACACTTAGCGTAGAAACAACAATCCTCCCAAAACAAAACAAAACAAAACCCCAAAACACCCCAAAACAATAAAGGTATATACATGAGCAATTATAAGATGTAATCCCCATGGCCCATGATTACCACAAGAAAAGGGCTTTCAGAAGGAAGACTTTACACAAGGACAAAGATTTTTAACCAGATCAATCCGTATATGTATATCTATATATAGATATAGCTCCCAAACAATGCTTAGACAGTTGTCAGTGCCCATTCCTTAGTGAGTGCTGAATGTGAATAATTTACACTCTTCCAGCACAACCAGGTAGGTATCGTTTTCTTTTTATTTGGAAGGAATTTGCAACACAAAGAGATCGCCAAATTTTCCCAATCAGTAGCAAGTAAGGACAGTTATAGAACACAACATTCAGGCTGTTTGGGTGTAAAATTAATGCCTACCCCCACTCTGCTTTCAAAGTAGAAATGTTGCTCCTTCAGCAGCAGAATGTACACAGTCATCTTATTCGCAAATTAATTCTAAATTTGCCAGAAGAGATTAGAAATACAGTAGACAGGAAAGGACTGGTAAACACCTTTTATAATTCAAAGATCCAAAGAATTAACCTAGACAGAAAGGTCTGAGCAGGCTTAAAATTGAAATGGGTTTCTTAAATGCAAAATCTAATAAATCAGAGAGTAGGACATAAGGGAATTTAAAAACACAAGAAGACTACTGGGGCAATGTAACACAGTTCAGGGTTCAACCACCACTTACAGGCATCGTATAAAAATGGAATATGAAGGTTAAAGCTAAGACTTCTAGAACGCATAGATAAGAATTCAAAAGCTATTTAGTCATGAAACTCAGTCTGGGTGTTAATTATGATTTGAAAGAAAATTTTAAGTTTTAAAGATTTTAGGCAGAGTTTTATATTATCCACTTGACAATACAGAATGCTATCACCTAAAAACCAAAGAGAAAATAAAAGAGAGTAACAGAGAGAAGACTTTTCTTTACCTATCACTCTTTAGAGTGAATGTTTTACATTTCTATAATCCTACAACCACGTTAGAGTAACGCAAGACTGAAATTATATAGATAAATCTGGTCCTAAAGTAAAAGTTAATAACATTACTGTATAAATTCTTATATATGGAGGGCTTGCAGCAGAGAGTCAATAAAGCATACCCTCTATTTCATTTATACAACTGATGGAAATATGCGAAAACACCATTCATGGGAAGGAGTATGAAATAAGGGTAGAAATTTTCATAGATTCAGATCATATCAGTTTGATCATGTATTTTGCGGGGTGAGTATTTGAAATTCAATTCTACTTGATTTATCTACTATAATAATATATTCAATGTCATTTTAAATTGTGCTTGGTATTATGGAGTAGGATATGAGCTTCCTGGTCTTGGAAGGTAGCTATATTGAAAGATTTTAGCAATCATTATACGTAGTTGTTTCTATTATGTAATTTGAGTTGATTTGTGAAAAAGACTTTTAAATAAATATAACTCATATGCTATAATAAAACAGAGAGTATTGTCTGTGCTCTATGATATAAGAAATCTCTGTCCTAAACTAATTCCAGACCCTGTCTGCTACTGAGGAATTGGTTCAGAATATGCATCCACCAGCCTTGGACCCCACTGCCTCATTGATTGGGCAGTAGTACACTGAGGTGGGCATCTATTATCGCTATAGGCTAAGGGGGGGGGGTGGAAAAAATGGAGACTGACATCATTTTTCAAGTGAGACAACATTATATTCATTTTTAAAGATTAATAAACACAGGTCTCCAAAACTTAAATGACATATTTGAAGTTAAACAGCTGTGAGATAATCAGTTTTAGCTTTGAAACAATATCATTTTATTTCAAATTTTAACATAGCTGTCTCTTGCCATTGTAATAATGGACATTAAAACATGAAATTTTAGCTCATTCTAGGTTTCGCTGTAAAATATTAGTGTGAGAACTGTAAATACTTTTGTAAAGATCCAATTAAAATCTCACGTATTCAAATCTCCCTATCTTCTGAAGATAAAAAAATTGCTTAAATAATATACGTTTTAGGACATTTTCTAATTTTCTTCTTGTTGTAGTCAGGACATAATTTTTAGCATGGCATCTATTATCCTAGTGTATTCTCCATTGGAATATAGTGTGTAGAGTAGTCCAAAACGTTCTTCCCAGAGTACCATATCAAGCAAATTTTTCCTAGATGAATTCTAGTTTAGAAATACTGGGGGTAACGGGTCAGTAATTCAAAAAGAAGTTTCCAAGAATATATTTTTCAAGCTCATTCTACCGAGAGCAAATTTCATATGTTACTATCATGTCATGTTTGTATCTAACTGGAACTAAGAAAAATTTTCTAAGAGGAGTGTGTAAGAGTTTTTTCACTTCTTTGATCTTGTATCTCTGCAGGGAATATTTTTTGTACATAGACATGAGGTCAACTGATCCCTGTTTTTTTTTTTTGTGGTACGTGGGCCTCTAACCGCTGCTGCCCCTCCTGCCGCCAGAGCACAGGCTCCGGACGCGCAGGCCCAGCAGCCACGGCCCACGGGCCCAGCCGCTCTGCGGCACGCGGGATCCTCCTGGACCGGGCCACGAACCCGCGCCCCCCGCATCATCAGGCAGACTCCCAACCACTGCCCCACCAGGGAAGCCCCATGATCCCTATTATTTGATTCACTTTGAGCCCTTCAGTCATGAGCAATGTCCACTGAACTGCAGATTCTCATCAGAGAACAAGGCCACCCATGAAGACAAACCATGATGTCTGGCACTGTTACCCTGAGGAGCTGACCTTGGCACTGGTGATACCCAAATTAGTATAAAATCCGTACCTCATCTTTCATTAAATATCATCCCTTATGTGTCACAACTTTGTCCAGATGTTTGGAAGCTAAGTGAAATTCAAAACAATCTCTTATCTTTAGCAAATATGAACTGACCCGTATAAAATTTAAGCAAATAGAGAATCTAGGAGAAAAAAAGAGCTTAATTTAAGGTTATTTTTATTACTTTTTTCCCTTTTTTTTACTCAACTCCTAAATAACTCCACTGTAATATTATCAATTACATAATTCATGGTACATGATTTTAACTTTCTTTGTTGTTGTAGAACAAAAACTTAAAAGTTTTTGTAAGTAGATTCCATTATACTTGAAGTGGTCTTTATTTAATAATTTTTTAAACAACAAATTATGAGAAGAAAATACACAGCTTCTAGAAAATTGTCCCAGTTGATTTACCCTCAAAAGTACCCTCCATTTACCTTTTAAATATGTCCTGCAGGAATAAACTCAGGACAACTTTAATTTTTCTCTTTGTGTGTGTGTGTGTGTGTGTGTGTGTGTTCCTTTCTGAAATCACCCTGGTCTGTCCAAGATACCATCTTAGGTATGTTATGTCATTCGATCTGTGCAAAAGCATCACAAGGTAGATGTGCTTATTATTCACACTTCAGATGATGGAAATGAACCCTGAGAGGTGAGGGAACTTATTTCTTTGTCATGCATGTAGTTTATGAATGATGAGCACAGATTTAATTACCAGGCTATATTACTCCCAAGCTGCTGTTCTAAACCATCACATTCTTAGCTCTCAGACAGTGTAGTGATACCTGACTAGAGAAAAACTTCGGTAAACATATGCAGATGCTTGATTATAATGAAGTGTCTTTCAGGTAAAAAGAGACTTTGAAATATGTGAGTGTTGTCTACTCCATCTAAAGCATCTCACATTAACTAAATAATCTGCCCTTTTTTTAAAAAAAAATAGCTTTTCCAAGTTGGTTCAAACTAGAGTAAACTTTCTGGATCTGATCCACTAATGCATAATACACAATACAAGGAATGAAAGCTTACCCTCACTTTTCTCCAGATGGATTTCTGGATGTGAGTTTCATCTCTTTTGACATCAAATGCTAAAACCTCTAGTAATCACAATGCAGATGTGAAACAAGACAATTTTAGCTACAGCCTCTTGCATAAAATACAGCTCGACTTATGAAAAAACGTTTGGAGGAAACATGTTGGGATGTCTATTTACATTTTAATGGGATATAGGTTCGGGGCTATATTTTCTATTATACGGAACTAGTTTCCTAGCAAAGTATTGTTAATCCTGCTGACATTTTGCCTTAGTGACTCTTGATCATTTAAATATAACATTTGAGCTTATATAATCTTAGAACATATTTAACTTTCTTCTGAGGCTCACAAAATTAAGCCCTAGAGAATAAGTGCAACATGTAAATAAGTGTTTCACAAAATACCAAAAAGAAAGGATCAATGCCAATATAATTAAAGAAGTATTTTAAGAATTTTTATAACTATTTACAAAGCAGTTGGTAAAGAGCAGCCTGATGGCAACTAGCCATCTCTGTCTGCATCCTTGAATCTGGGGGATATTTAAAATCATGATATCTCTAATATTTTTTAGTATGCTCTGCTCCAGTTAGAGCCTTTGTTTTTTTCCAAAGTGTAAAAACCTATAAAATCCTCTTTTATAAAATCACACTTCCTTTTAATATCTAACATTATGAATTTTTAAAATAATTTAGGTAATGTGCATCTTATTTCTTCCCCAATATCATTGACGCCTCACTAGGTGTTCTCTCTTCATCACTTCTTCCTCCAAGAGAAAGCCACAATCTTGAATTCGGTGCTTGTTGTTACGTGAATATCTTTATAATTTTCTTATCTATATGGTTTTGAATGTTTTGATGTTATTTTAAATGGCACAGCATTTTATACATACATATATTCTTATATAGATACATAAAATTTTGTAAATTTCCCGTTTTGTTTTTTTTGGGGTTTTTTTGCTGTACGCAGGCCTCTCACCGTTGTAGCCTCTCACGTTGCGGGGCACAGGCTCCGGACGCACAGGCTCAGCGGCCATGGCTCACGGGCCTAGCCGCTCCGCGGCATGTGGGATTCTCCCGGACCGGGGCACGAACCCGTGTTCCCTGCCTCGGCAGGCGGACTCTCAACCACTGCGCCACCAGGGAAGCCCTTCCCGTTTTTTAAACAATGAAATTTTAGTATTTGTCCATATTGAAGCATATAGCTTTAATTTACTTATTCTAATTGATGTATACTATATCATTACAAGAATATTCCTGATATTACTGAGCTGTTCTTTTCTTGATGAGGATTGAAGTTTTTTGGTAATGCAAATGCACATTCATATATGTGGAACTGTAGTGAGTAAATAAAGAAGTGGAATTGCTGAATTGAAGAATATATTAATATATATATTGGTTAGATATTGTTATATTTCTCTCCAACCTAGTTAGGCTAATTTACCTAGCCACAATGACTGGATGAGTTTATTTGATTTGTTCTTCATGTCCAGTGACATTTTCTAAATGTGCTGTTTGTCTTTTATGCTGTTATTCTTTTTCTTTTTTTTTTTTTTTTTTTTTTTGCGGTACGCAGGCCTCTCACTGAGGTGGCCTCTCCCATCAGGCTCCGGACGCGCAGGCCTAGCAGCCATGGCTCACGGGCCCAGCCGCTCCGCAGCATGTGGGATCTTCCCGGACCAGGGCACAAACCCGTGTCCCCTGCATCGGCAGGCGGACTCTCAACCACTGCACCACCAGGGAACCCCTGTTATTATTTTTTATAGTACTTTTTATTTGTTCTTAATATTAATCTATGACTAATTATAGGTATAGCAAATATTTTCCCTAAAATTTACTTTAAAAGTAAACTATAAAGTCATGTAATGTAAGAAAATTTGATTTTTTTCTTAATATTATGTGAATAGAGTCAAATCAGAAATCTTATGTTTTTTAAAAAGCTTTTTATTCTAAAATAATTTTTAGATTTTCACAAGATTTGTAAAGATATTGCAGAGAGTTCCTATGTACCTTCACTCAGGTTTCTCCAATGTTAATATCTTAACTAATCCATATATATTTATCAAAACTAAGAAATTAATATTGGCCAAATACTATTAACTATAGAGTTTGTTCAGATTTCCGTACATTTTCCACTAATTCCATTTTTCTCTGCCACGATACCATATTGTATTAAGTGATAATGTCTTCGTCTCTAATCTGTGATAATTCTCAGTGTTTCCTTGTTTTTCGTTACCTTGACTCTTTGGAAGAGTAATAGTCAAGATTTTGTAGAACATCTCTCAATTTGGATTTGTTTGAAGTTTCCTCATGGTATATGGTTATATGGATTTTGGGAGAAGTGTCCTTATTATTGCATGGTATCAGGGGTAAATGGTATCAATATGACTTACTAAGTTTGATCGTTTCGTTAAGGTAGGATTTGCTAGGTTTTTCTAAAGAGAAATTTTTCTATCAGGTTTTCTTTAAAGTAACTATTTTTACCTCTCCATACTTTTTATACATTAGAAATTCTTATTCTTTTACATTTTTACTTTGCTTGCATTTCTTAAGAACAGTTCCCTACACTGATGTTATAAACTATTATCCCATATATTCTTGAGCAAATTTCATAGTTCTGCTTTTTACATTTTTATCTTTAAACTACCTGAAATTGATGTTAGCAACTGAAGAGATGTATAGATCCAAAACGTTCTCAAAGAGATAGTCAACTTTGCCAGCACTAATATTATTTTCTTCCTTCTGTTCCTTGTGATTTACGAACTATTTTACCCATATATGAAGTTTCCATGGATATGTGGGTTTTTTTTTTTGTTTGCGGCGGTGGGGGGGGGTTTCAGTTCTGTTCTGTTGAAATACTTTTATAGTTCTCCAGCGTTATGATAATACAATAATTAATCTGATTTTATAGTACTTTTTCTTATGTTGTGAAACAAGATTCCTCACCTTGTACTTCTTCAAAATTGCCTTGGTTATAATTAGACCTTTACCCATACAGATCAATATTAGAAAAAGCTAGAAAATTGATTTAATTTACAGATTAATTTGGAGAGAATAAATGCTTTTTTAAAATATATTATTGAGTTCTATCCACAAGCACAGCAAATCTCTTCCATTTACCTATATTTCTTAGTTACTTAATTTCTGCTAATATTTTCATTAAAATTATATACTTTCTACAGATACATGAATTTTTAAATTTATTGCCTTGTACTTTATAGTTTTTTGTTATTTGAAATGGCATATTTTAAAATTAGATTTTCCAAATATTTGCTGCTAGTGTAGAAGAATGCATTTTTAGTATTAGTATTAATTTTATATCCAGCAAATGTTAAATTATCTTATTAATTTTAATAAATTGCATATTTTGGGGAGTTTCCTACTTTGAAAGTCATCATCTATGAAAAAAAGACAACTTTCTTACTTTCTAATCTTCTTTTACTTATTTTACTTCCCCTATTGTGCTGACTAAATCTCCAAGAAATTTCTGAATAGAAGTTAAAACAGAGGTCATCTTTGACATGTTCCTGAGTTTAAGTGAAAAGCTTCTTATATTTAATATATCATGTAGATTTTAAAGATATCCTTTCCCAAAATAAGAGTATTCCTTTTTATTTTTAGTTTGCTAAGGTAGTATTAATTTTTAAAAAATTTATTATAAACATATTTTGAATCTTTAATTCCTTTTTTCAATTATTTTGATGAAACATTATAATAAGTATTCTCATATAAACACAACATAATCATGATACATTAGTTTTATAGACATTACTGCATAGCATTTCTTATATTTATTTAGAATAGTTGAATATATTTATGAATAGGATTCATCTATAATTTCCCTATCTGTACTGCCAGGTATATGGGGGAGGGCTTTTTTGTTTGTTTGTTTGTTATCTAGGACTTTTTGTATAAGTTTGAAATTATTTTTTCTTGAATTTTTAAAAATCTTTCATGATAATATTGACCTGGTATATTTTTATGGATAAATTATATTACTGGTTACATTTTTTAAGTTATAAGACTATTCAGGTTTAATACTTCTTTAAATGGAATGATAATTTTCATTTTTTCTAGAAACTTGTTTACGTTTTCTAAGTCTTTAAATTTATTGCAAATATATACATAGAATGGAAGAGAGGTATCAAAGTGAATGGCTGAGTTTCTCCAGAAAAAAAAGAAGTATGCTGCGTATACACAAACACACACTCACAAACATACACATGAATAATGCTTCCAAAAGTTTCATCCCTGAAACCTGTGATTATCTTATCTTACATGACAGAGGGACTTTGCAGATGTGATCAAATGGATCAGAGAGTTTATTCTGAATTATCTGGGTGGGCCTAATATAATCACAACATTCAGTATTAGAGGGGCATAGAAGGAGTCAAAGTTAGAGTAGTATAAGATGTGACAGCAGAAGCAAAAGAATGAAGTGAAGTGTCCACAAACCAAGTAATGCCAGAAATCTATAGCAGCTGGAAGAAGCAAGAAATAGATCATCCCCTGGAATCTCCAGAAGGAACCAGCCTGCCAACACCTTTGTTTTAGCTCCATGAGACTTATTTTGGATTTCTGACCTCCAGAACTATAAGAAAATTTAAAAAAAAAATTTAAAGCCATAAAGTTGTAGCAATTGTTTACAGCAACAATAGGAAAACAATATAGATTTTGGCACTGAAAGTGGGGTCCTGATGTAACAAATACCTAAAAATTCAGTAGTATCTTTGGAATTGGTTAGTACATAGGGCCTGGAATAACTCTGAGCTTTAAAAAAAGAAAAAGAAAAGAAAAAACCTAGATTGCCTTAAATAGACTCTTATTAGAAATATAGATGCTAAAGATTGTTGGTGAGGGCTCAGAAGGAAATAATGATCATAGTAGATAAAACCCATGGCTCAGATGGAACTGAGAAACACAGTAGAAAACAAACAAACAAACAAAAAACACCTATACTTTCTTAGAAAATACCCACATCTTCATAAACTGAATGTTGGTAGACATTAAAATGCTGATGATGAGGGCTCAAAAGAAAATGAGGAACATGTTATTGGAAACTGGAGGAAAGTGGATACTGGAGGAAAGTGGATACTGGCTGTAGAGTGGCAGAAATCTTAGATTGAATTGCACTTGGATATTTAGCTGAGGAGGTTTTCAAACAAAGTTTTGGAGGCATTGTTTGGCTTCTTTTTGCTGCTTACAGTAAAATGTAAGAGTTAAGAGATAAATGGAGGGAAAAACTATTAAGCAAAAAGAACCAGACTCCATGATTTGGGGAAAATCTGTCTTTCCAGATTGCAAAAGATGCTGAAATTAAGAGACTCACTGTCTCTAAACAGAAAGCCAAGAATGTGGCTGGACAATCTTTTGCTAGTGTTTAGGAAGGATCAAAAGATCAGAATATTTATTCATATAGAGGGCTATTTGACGAAATGAAGAGTGTGACTCAGGGCTCTCCTCCACCATCTCAGCCTAAATAAGAAATAGAGATGGACTTAGTCAATCAGTGAAACCACTTATCTGGAAAGATCAGTGGAGAGGCTTCTTGTTTAAAGGAGTAAATCCCAGTGACATATGCTGGAAATTCACAAGGTTTGTGGGAATGTTATACCAGTAGAAATACTGCCAGATTAGACTAAGTGAAACAAAGAAAGACAGTAAAATAAAAGAAAGTTGTGGAACTTTCAAAATTCTACAGGCAGAAAACAGACTGATAAAACCACTTGTCTATAAAAATGTGGTACCCTTCATGGAAAAGCAAAGATGACTTGGATGGCAGATCCTCAGGTCCAGAGTGCAAGAGCCTGAGCCGCAGAGAGAATTATTCCCATGCCTTGAAACTTAAGTTTACCCTGCTAAATTTTAAAATTGCTTGAGACTGGTAACTTCCTCTTTGAATAAGAATGCCTATAATGGTTATCTTATGCCTGCTCCACCGTTTTATTTAGAAGCAGATAACTTTCTTGAGTTTCACAGACTCAAAGAGAAGAATTTTGTCCCAGAATTGATCATATGCAGAACCTCACCTATACTTAATATAGGTAAGATTTTGAACTTGAATTGAAGCTGTAATGGATTGAGACTTTGGGGAATTTGGGATGAAGCAAATGCATTTTGCATGTGAGATGGACATGAATCTTTGAGACCCAGAAGGCAGAATGGCCCTAGATCCCTAGTGGGGAAAGTGGAACTACAGAGCATTAGGAGAAGCAAGCCAGAGTGTGCTGTTTGAATCTACTTAGTTCTGACTTAAAAGTTTAACTAATAATGGCTGTATAACTTAGAGTGTTGCAGAGAGCTTGAATACCTTTGAACTAGCATGGAAAATTGCCTTCTAACATAGATAAACTAAAGTTACTCTGTGTATCTTTAGCCACAGTAGCCCTGAGAGGTGAGTCAAAAAGATAAGTTTTATCCATTTGGATAAGGATCAGGTGGTGGCAGAATAGTGCGAAGTGATAAATACCCTTGCACAAACAGAAATGAAATAATGAGCCGTTCAAAAGTAAGCTTTGAGGAAATGATTGTTCTTTTTAATAGTTCTGAAGCTGTGTCTAATTATTATCCTAGAATTGAATCTCAAATATGACATGAAGTCACATGGAGGTAAAGGGACATAAAAGTGGGCTGCAAACTGAGCCCCCTCAGTGGCTCTTACTGTTGTTAACAGACTATTGCATATATTTTAATTTTGAATCTTGAACTGCAGGCTTTTTGCTAGTAATGTACCAAGTGAGTGATTAAGGGTTAGTAAAATTTCCTATTTATAAAGTTTAGCACATTATTAACATTTATTGATGGCTTTAATTCCATGTTCCACAAACAAGATTGGCTGCCATGCAACGACTGGCAAAGCGTCAAAACTACATCTGTGAATGTACACCTGCAAACCACAGAAGTACTAGAACATTTAGTTTGCAGATAAGTTATACGAAGTGATATCCTTTAAAATTATATAACACTATGTTTATACTCTAGACTGTTCAGACTCTGCAGGATAACAAGTGTGGCTCATTCATTCTCCAGCCATTTCCGTACTAACCCTACAAATTCACCTTAGATTCTAAACAGTTCTAGGCTCTACTTCCTTTACTACAGAGACAAAGTAATTTACAAGGAATTTACTCTAAAAATATACACACGAAATGAGCTTCTTGATCTGTGTGAGGTTACGGATAGTCACTCCTGGAGGTGAAGAGTGTTTTGATAGGCAGTCTAACCCTGCAGCTAAGAGTAGATGTTTTGATGTCAGGAACACATGAGTTTAAATTCTGGCTTTATCATTTTTTATCTAAGACATCTAGGAACAGCTATTTAACTTCAAATATCAAATTTCTATGCTGTAAATGCAGATAGGAAAAATTGCCTCATAAAGTTTTGGAGTTAAATTAAAGGAGAGAAGTCATGTAAAGCACTTAGCACATTACACAGGACTCAACTGGTAGATGTCAGCTAAAGAAGAAATTTTTTTTTTATCAGTTTGTTTATCTCTAGTTAATTCATTTTATTACTATGCAGTATTCCTTTGTATGAATATATCACAATTTGTTTATCCATGCTCCTGATGATGGACATTTGGGTTACTTCCAGTCTGGGGATATTGAGAGTAAAGCTGCTATGCACATTCTAGTCATGGTTTCTTGGTGGGCACGTATAGTCATTTGTCTTTGGAATTTGCATAGGAATAGAATTTCTGGGTCATTGGTTGGTATATGTTTAGTTTTAGTAGATAATGTCAAATATAATTGCAAAGTTGTTGAATGAGTTGATACTCCTACATTACAGTCAAATTTAGGGATGTAGTAGTACAATCGATTTAAAGGCAATATACAACATGATTATTAAGAAACACAACTTATTCTCCAGCAAAATCAGGGTAGACAGTACCAGACAGTATAATCAATGACAGTATTTGCATGGAGCACTCACTGCTCTAAGAAAGAGGGAGAAAAAAGGTGAGAGAGTAGATTTCAGGTGCTCTCATCACACAGAAAACTATGTGACTAGATATATTAATTAGTTTGACTGTAGTTATCATTTCACTATATATATTTATGTCAAATCATCATGTTGTATACTTTAAATACGAAATCTCGTTTTGTTGTTGTAAATCTTCTTGAGATTCTTGTGCGGCTGACATTGTTGGTTCACCTAACGGGAATTTAAGTCACTTAAATATATTAAACTTACTGAAAGTTCTATGAAAATGAGCTATTTAACATATTTTAAATCTGACTCAGATAGTTCCTGTTCTTGACCCAAAGATGACATGGCTCAGATGCTCATGGGAAAACCTGACTGATAGTCACTTGCCTCTAGTTTTTAACAAGGTCATCATCCTACAGCTCTGCTAGTAGGCTGCACAGCCTGAAGGGAGGGGCCATACCTTATGGCCTCTGTGTTCATTACAAAGTCCTAAACCACCATGGTAAATTTCAATAGCCCTGGTATTAAATTTTCCTTTCTGAAAGACAACTAGCAAAGAGGTAGAGAACAGGAAAGAAAATTATTTTTATAATTATGAGGAGTATAATAACATAAATGGAAGTTGATTCAGTGTGTTAAAGGATCAGAGTCAAAAGTTAATTTTAATAATGATGTATCTGCTTTTCTTAATATGACACGAAGTAATTACTATAATTTTATTTCTGCCAGTTTCAAGGGAATGGATAACCTTGGGTTTAGATTGAAGGAACAAGTAGATAAGACCCAGCATTTGAAGGAAATAATTAGTAGGTAGTCATTGTGGCTCATTTGTTCAATTTATCTAGCTATCAATTCAACCCCATGCTTAAGAATAAAAGCAGAATGGGTCCAAACTAACGTTCTAGAAGTAGTTCAGTGGGACAGAAGGTAGCAAATCTATATGCTTAAAGTTAGAGGGAGGCAAGCATACCACAGTTAGGGAATGTTCAGAGAACAAGGTTATTATAAGGTCAGGCCAGAGTGAAGGAAGATAAAATAGGATACGGAAGGGTAGAGTAGGATGAGTGGCCTAAGTCCAAGGCAGTAGTCTAAAAAAAAAAAAAATCTACAATAGAGTGTGCAGGGAAAATCAAGCAAGATATCATATTAAAGTTACCTTATGTAAAAGTAATATGCTATCTTTTAAACAAACCTACACTTCCAGAGTAATTTTCATTATAACTTCTCAAAAGTCGTCACCGAAATCTCTGGGCAGGTCCAAGTGCCTCCCTTCATATCTTTAACAGAAGTTATTCCTTGGATTTTAAAGATTTCTTCAAGGAAATGGATGATTTTTATTTTAAGAAAGTATTTATTAGTACTGATGTTTGAGTTGTTTTTCCACGTGGTTAAAGGAATGTCTTTAGAGTTAAGAATTATGCACTTATTCTAATGACTGTTATTTTCAGCAGTATCATTCACATTTTATATGTATCAATTCAAAGACAGGTGCAAACATTTGCTTGTCATTATTAACCATCAGTGAGAGGGTTCTTCGAACCCCATTAAATTTTAAAAATGTAAGAGGAAAGAAGGAACTAAAGGGAAATAATTTTCTTTTGTTACACAAGTAATTTTAGGATAATAAAATACATAACAAAATATAATTATCAAAAATAAAATTGTCAGCAAAGAAAGTTTAAGCCATTTTATAGTGGAGAACCACACATTCACTATGGTTGAAAGCCCTTCAGACTTAAAGGCAATGTATTACTTCTCCCACTAGAATTCATGGAAACATGCAGCTCTCAGGTCTAGTTTGCTCTATTTCTTGTGACAGCCCCGACGTATAAAAGTTGAGTCTCACTCAGCTAAACAGAAGTTCTAAATTGACATTTCCTTGTGTTTATTTATAAAGTTTCTTGGAACCACATCTTTTTTTTTTTCTTTTTTTTTTTTTTTGGTGGTACGCGGGCCTTTCACTGCTGTGGCCTCTCCACTTGCGGAGCACAGGCTCCGGACGCGCAGGCCCAGGGGCCATGGCTCACGGGCCCAGCCGCTCCGGGGCATGTGGGATCTTCCCGGACCGGGGCACGAACCCGTGTCCCCTGCATCGGCAGGCGGACTCTCAACCACTGCGCCACCAGGGAAGCCCAGGGAAGCCCAGGGAAGCCCTCTTGGAACCACATCTTACTATGTAGGTAGTTAGCAACGCTCTTTTGTGTTCTGAATTATCAGGTCTTGTTTCAGTTTTGTCAATTCAAAGAAAGGGAAACATTTATTGGGCACTCTGTTCTGTTTGTAACAGAACAAATGGAAATTTAAGAATGGAAAGAGACATTTATTGCATGAATTGTCCAATAAATTTTAATAGCAGTTTACAGCTCCTAAATTAGGTTTAATAAATGGTATTAGAAATATCAAAAATCTTTCCATTATGTATTATATCCTATAGGTTATGTTACTGATTCACAAGGGCACTACAAAATATATTAGCATTAAGTCAGACCAGTGGAGCAACTCACTCAGTCTTAACTTGGCTGTGGCAATACAAGTCTCTATTGACAACAGTTTTAAAGCATGAGTATCTCAATTACTCCCTATATCACTTCAGAAAAATCTTAAACTCTTTAGCATGATATACATAACACTCAATGACTAGATTGGCTGTACCCTCAGTTTATTCACCACCTGCTCCAGATCTGTAAACTTTCTCCTCTTTCTAGCTGGAGCCCTAGCTCCCTAGCAACTGCTTATATTGATTTCTCCATCGTCAAGTCCGGTTGCGTGGAAACCTGTGCAGGGTGCCGACTGGCAAAGAGAGGCTACTGCTGACCAGCTGGTCAGATTAGATGTCTACACTATACTATGTCACTAAATGAGTAAATAAGTGAATAAGCAAATGAGCAGGTGAGTAATAATACCATCAACGTTTTCTTAAAGCTTGGCATTCACAATTGCAAAAAATACTCCAAGTCTCATGCACTATTGCTTCCCCAAAATGAAAAAAAGCTTCTCACACAAATCATCTCTACTTCCTTTAACAGTGATACCAAGTACTGAATTGATTATATTTTTGAAGTACTATATTAGCCTGCTTCCAGTGACTTCTAGACTTTTGCCTTGACCTTGTAAAGTAAAAGAGAAAAGATTATCATTGCAATGGTGTTTGGACTATCTTTTTCAAATGTTTTGCTGTACACTGTGCTTGTTCTCACTAGAAAGTACACATTCCTACAAACCAAATCTACTCCAAATACAGCTCCAAGGCTTATTCTTAGTTACTTGACGCTTCCTCACACCAAACTCCATTCTAATGTAAGTCTGGAAATTTCTAAGTAAAATAGTTTTATCCAGATCATTTATAAGAAATGTTAAATGAGATTGTTCATATTGCTTAATCTACAATGTTTACCTTTTTATATTTAAAGATTTTTCCTGAGCATATCATAGAGTGATGCTACAAGTAAAAAATGAGAAAACATATATAAAATGACCATGAAGAATTAAAGTATTATTCTAATGCAAAATATGATCATTACAATTATAAATATGTTTTATAATTATATGTATAGTTATAAATATAATTACTGTTATAATTATAATCTCTAGATATGCTTTAATCCAGGTCTATGAATAGGCTAAAACTACCCCAGTTTTTCAAAGCTCCTTATTTTTAAGACATGATGAAAGTGCATTAAATTCATTGGACCTGCTTATACACATTCTGTTGACCTTTGACGATTTATTAGACACGTTTTCTGCTAATTTCCACTCTATTCAAGCTTCCTCTCTTTATCTGTACACATGTGATCTTGGGTAGAGGTTTTCTGAGCTCGTTCAGCTAAGAGTCATGATGGCTGAATGAAGTAAGGTCATAACAGGAAGAATATGGGTCAAGGGTCAGAACCCCTGGATTTGGATTGTAAATTTTCCGTTTTTTGTTTGTGTGCAATCACTTCACTTCTCTAAGCCTCAGTTCCCTCATCTGAAAATTGGAAATAATGATACTAAATTCATTTCTCTTCAGAATAAGAAAGATATGTAGCAAAATGTTTTGGAGTCTGTAATATATAAATATTACATTTTTTTTTTCTCCAGTCTCAATGTAACTTTGAGGATATACCACAGGCCATCTAAGTTATATGTCAGATTCATTTCATACAAATGGAAGCAATCATTTAGTGCTTAAAATATGCCAGACTCTGTGCTAAGCACTTTACTTGCATGATCTTATTCAAAACTCATTAAAAACCTCAAAGAAAAGTATCATGATTCCCACTTACCTTGAGGAAGCTGAGTCACAATAAGCTTAAGTAATTTGCCCAAATGTTGGAACTGTCATATTAAAATGAATTGAACCTTATTTTATGGTTACAGGTGAAGACACTTAATTCTTTTGACAGGCCAGGAAAAGAGAAGTGAATCTTTCAGAGCAACAATGACTATCTTCAAAATTTAAAAAAATCACACATATTGGCAGTGTAGAAAGACAAAAGAGGAATGAAAATAAATTAAATGCTTTGATATAAAAGCATAAAAACAAACAAGGAGACAAAAAGAGGATGCCAGTTTCTAGGATTTAATTTGCATATGCAGGTGTCATCGAATCATGAATCTCAAGGTTTGCAGGTCTTTAGGTGGCTGGTTCAGTGCTACTGTTTTTAGCTCATTGTCTCATCCCCTTAGAAACATTCTCTAGAAATAAACTTCTAGATCGCTCATCTTCAGCTGCTCTTTTTCTCTCTGCAAAACATGATGAATGATATTCACAGTCACAGTAAACACACATGGACCTAAGAGCTGAGACAATGGAAAAAATGCATGAGTTATGTGTTATTCTAGCCAAGGTGGTTATTAAAATACTCCTCTTACTCCCAGCTAAACGATAGTGATGTCATTATACAAAAACCCTATATTTGTCCTTATTTTAAATGGAAACCCTTCCAAATTTTAATAACTCAAACTATAATACTAGCAAATTCCTCCAACACAACAGCCTGTCATGATGCTGATCTTAAAATTCTCTTCCACCCTGCAATTCTGCCACTTAAGTGATAGGTTATATAAGTTTGCTTTTGGTTCAGAGTGACATAAAACTTAACTCAAAGTCATATAAATAAAAATTGAAAATTGACTTTTTCATATAGTCACCAAGTCCAGAGACATGGCTTCCTTCAGGTATGATTTGATCCAGAGGTGCATCATGGCATCAGGGCCCTGGCTTCTTTTGTGTGCTGGGCTTTTCTGACTTTACTCTTCCCTGTGCCCACTTCATCCTCAGATTTTCCCCTGCTCACACTATGTAGCAAAAATATTTGCACAGTTTCACACACCACATTCATTTTCATACACAGTGATCAAAGACCACGCACATTCGAACCCCAAACTCCCAGAAAAGATCCTGAGACTCACAGTGCTGGGATCAGTTTATGTCACAGGCAAACATGAACCAACCACTATGGCCTAGACTAGAATGCATTGATTGGCTTAGCCTTGGTCGCATGGTTTATACCTGGAGGATAAACTTGGCCTCCCAGAAACCACAAAAACCCCTTCCCCACCACACACACTCAGCGTCCATGGCTCACGGGCCCAGCCGCTCCGCAGCATGTGGGATCTTCCCAGACCAGGGCATGAACTCGTGTCCCCGGCATCTGCAGGCGGACTCTCAACCACTGCGCCACCAGGGAAGTCCCGTGGATAAATCTTTTAAGATTCCCTTATCTTAGTTCAATCATTCTTTTAAAAGGGTTGTGCCTTTCCCACACCAGCTCTTGTCTCATTTTTCATGGAAAGAAACTCTCTTATTTTTCTGTAGTAGGAGGGGATTTTGACCTTAAAGAAGACAAGGAACAAGCCTAAAACCTAGGACGCTTCTTAGAGTGTTGCTATGAATTACACTGGTTACTAACCATGGAAGAATATTTAGAATTTTACACTGATGTTTTTCTTCATCCCAAATCTGACAGATGAATTGATAGATGTGAGACAAGCCATTTTATTTTATTTTTGTTAACAGATGGTGTGTTCCCATTAGATGCTAGTACATTCTGAATTGTGATAGGTCTACTGGAAGGGAAATTTGTGGTGCCTCAACCATGAAAATAATATTCTAAATTCGTTTTGAATGAAATGCTCTTTTTGATTCCTACTGCAGGTAGAATCAGTGATCAAAATGGTCTTGCATACACACATAGACACACACACACACACCACATACTTTCAATTAAATTACCAAATTATTGTAGGAAAGATTCACACATTTCATTATATTAGGCATGGTACTTACTACGAACAACACTGAAAACTTAAATCACTTAACAATTTATTAAGGAAGGAAGACATATTATAAACATGAGTTCTAGGTGTTTAAACTGTCATAAATGGAAAGTGGACACCAGCTGGACAACTTAATCTTTGAAGACAGTTGGTTTAATCCAGAATATACTGATAACCACATTTTAAGTTGGCAGTTTATTGCTATTAGGTTAAAGGATGATTATTTAAACATTTGTGTATCTTTCATATGTCTTTTGAATTATCTATTTTATTTATTTAGTTAGTTTTTGAATTATCTATTTTAAAAGCTTAGTTTTTAAAAGAATAGATAAGATAATATGATAGTCTTGTCTCATTAATAATTAACACAAATATTAAAATTTCAGATTCTTAGACATGGTCTCTATTATTTCCTCCTAACAGAGACAGTGAAATATATATAATAATAAAATTAACATGTCAGACTTCCTGATGAAATACCATTATTTACATTTATAAGTCTTTATATAAGACCTAAAATAAATGATTTAGACACCTTGTAACCACAAATTTGCATTCTGTCTAATAACATGGATTAAAAGGTATGTACAAGAAACCAAAACTAAAGTATCAAAACTAAACCAAAAACCAAAACTAAACTAAAATATCATAAAACTAAAGATATGTTCTTGAGGTTTTTAGCTAACAAATATGGAAAATAACATTATTTTGTGAACTTTCTAAATGTTATGAGTTGAATTATGTCCTCCAAAAGCATATATCAAAGTCCTAACCCCCAGTACCTCAAAAAATTATCTTATTTGGAGGTAGGATGGCTGCAGAGGTAATTAGCTAAGATGAGGTCATACTGGTAGAGGGTGGGCCCTTAATCCGATATGATGGGTGTCCTTATAAGAAGATAAGAAAACACAGGGGGAGAATTGGGTGATGGAGTCAGAAATTACAATTACACTGTTGCAAACTAAGGAAAACCAAGGATTGCCAGTAGCGACACCAAAACTAAGAGAAAGACACGGAATAGATTCTCCCCTAGAGTTTTTGAGAGACTATGGTCCTGCAAACACTTTGATTTGGACTTCTAGCCTCCAGGACTCTGAAAGAATACATTTCTGTTGTTTTAACCTACCCAGTATGTCATACTTTATTATGGCAACTCTAGGAAACAGGGCAGATTTTAAAGCAATATAAATGTACTGTTTCACACTTCTGGAAGCTAGCAGTTCAAAATGAAGCCTTTGTCAGGGTCATGCTTTCTCAGAAACCTCCAGGGGAGGAATGTTTCATTGCTTCTTCCAGCTTCTGGTAGCCCCAGCGGTCTGTTGGTTTTTGGCAACATAACTCCAATCTCTGTTTCCATCTTCACCTGGCCCTCTTCCTTCTGTATCTCTGTGTCTTCACATGGTGTTCTTCTCCCTGTGTCTCTCTTTTCTTTTCATATGAAGGCACTAGTCATGTTGGAATAGGAGCTACTCTAGTTCAGTATAACCTCATCTTAGCTTGATTACATTTGCAAATTTTCTACTTCTATATAAGGTCACATTAACATGCACTAGGGTGGGACTTCAACACATCTTTTGGTATGCTGCAATTCAGCCCATAACATTAAGCGTACAAATTTAAAGTTAAAATGCAATTGCAATATGTTAGGTTCCAATTGTCCATGCATTTCTAATGTATGCTCTCCAACACCCTCTTTTAAAGGTAGCATAATCTAGAATCTAAATCATACTTCATAGACTATAAGATAAAATTGATTGCCAGTCACATGTTACTTTATGTACCCTTTGAAAGGAGGAAAAACACTGCCAATTAAACTACTACAGACTGCTTTCTCAGCATTTAAGTTATATGCTTATTGAAGCCTTCTTTTAAACTTACTTGGGCATGGATGTTTTTCATATGTTACTTTTGTGCATACATCAAAAGAAAAACAGGGCTTCCCTGGTGGCGCAGTGGTTGAGAGTCCGCCTGCCGATGCAGGGGACACGGGTTCGTGCCCCAGTCCGGGAAGATCCCACATGCTGGGCCCATGAGTCATGGCCGCTGAGCCTGCGCCTCCAGAGCCTGTGCTCCGCAATGGGAGAGGCCACAACAGTGAGAGGCCCGTGTACCGCAAAAAAAAAGAAAAAAAAGAAAAAGAAAAACAAAAGCACATCATTTGGTTAATGAATTCTAAAATTTCTACACTCCTAGTGTAGCTGAGCAGGACCCTATGGGACCTTCCTGGGACAGGCCTTCCCCCCATATCCTCTGCTTTAGCTTCTCTCTGAAGTAGCTAGATAAGAGTATTTGATGCACATTTCCTGAGTTGTGAAATGTGAAAAACCCCCACAAAATGGATGATGTTAACAACTTGATGACCATGAATACGTAGCCACAGGCCTCCTGGAGCTGAGGACTGATAAGGTTAACCCCCGTGACTCTGCCCTGTTACTTCACCTTCAGCCAATCAGAATTGTGCATGAGCTGATTGCATACCCTGTGACCCCCCTCCCTAAACTGGCTTTTACAAATGCTTTGCCAAAACCCTCCGGGAGCTCAGGGGGTTTTAGAGCATAAGCCACCTGTCACCTTGCGTGGCACTGAAATAAACCTTTCTCTGCTGCAAACCTGCTGTTTCAGTTTGTTTGGCCTCACTGTGCATGGGGCACATGAACTTGCACTAACACTAGAACGTTATCGTTTTGAATCAACAAACTTACAAGTCAAAGATGCTTATTTTTTTCCACACAAAATCATCCTCTGTTTATCCACAGCGTTGGCAAGAGAACATCACTAACCTACTAATGTTACTAAACATTCACCATGAACGTCCTTCTTCCCACAGCCATTTGATTCCTGGGAGGGGACACGATTATCTTTTAATTCAGTAACAACTATTCTTTATGTTTAATGCTAACAATTTCTGAAGATCAGGAATGCATGGAAAATAATAATTATAATAGTAATTTTAAGACAATATGACATGAAAGAGACATGCTAATTTCAAAGATGTTATAGTGTGAAAAGAAAATGTTCCTAAGAAATAAACAAGATTTCTGCACATCTTAATGACAGAATATTCAGAATTTTAACAAATAGTCTATGCTTTAGATAATTATCCCACTTAGAAAGCTTTCCCAATTATTGAGCAAAATCTAACCCCGGAGCTTTAAACTGTTTCTTTCAGGTCTGCCTCTTACTATGTTACCAAAACAACTTAGTACATCTTAATAGATCTCATAGAAGTTCTGTTGAAACAGCTTAATAGATCTTCTAAAAGAAAGCCCTTCAATTATTTTAAAAGATTACTCATTATCTACCCTCCTCTCCCAAGAATCTTCTCTCAGGCTAACCACATTCATTTCTTAAAAAATATTCCTCATATCAGTGATTAAATAAGTACTTACTGGATGAGTCATATATGGCAGGTATCCTGTTAGACACTGGGGAAGCAAGCTTTGACACCTGTGTGTGTGGGTGTGCGTGTCTGTCTACACCCATCTAACTGCTTACAGGCACCTTTACACATTCTCAGGAGCACTGAGGTGACTGGTCATACTGATGCTAGGGGTAAAGGGAGTGGAGTGTTCAGGGACAGAGACGAGTGCGTTTAGAGGCCATGATGCAGGAAGGTGTTTGGTGCCCTTAGAAATCAGATAGAAGGCTTTGTGGAAGATCTTCACAAGTTTAAGATTTAATTGTAAGACTAAGATAAATGTAATTCATTTAATGCGATGCCAGCCTCTATTGACTGGCATTCAGTATGTGGCATAGCTTTAAGTCACCTGCCTGTCCTGTTTATATCCCCGGAAACTTCTTCCAATATCAGTGATCTTTGAAGAACGTGACATCTGACTCTGCATGTAGTCCTGCCAGTGCTTTCTGTGCAGAGCAGAGCAGAAGGTGATTTTCACTACCTTGCACTTACAATGTTAGAACTGTGAGCTCAATCTTCTTGTATTTAATTTCTTCTGATTTGCCATCCCAGACACTTGAGATTTTTTTGGATTCCGAGTCTTTTATCCTTCACAGCCCAAACAGTTAGTGTTCCCCATCATCGTCCTACCACCTGCTGATGCCTTTTCATATGTTTAAATCATTGATTTAAAAAAAAGTCATGTGGGACACAGTTAAGGACCAGGTCTTACAATGTTATTAAAACACTTCCTGCGTGCTAACATTGATCAGTAATTCAATATTTTGGGGGCAAGACTGTTCAAAAACTTGCAAGTTCGTCAATTTACACTATAATAAAGTCATTTATCTTTTCTTCAAAGACATCATAAGGAAAGTTTATAGAACTTATCATATTGCATAATTATATTATTTAGTTTTTGAATCATTTTTTTCCCCTGTCCTTTCTACTAAAATGTGAATCTAAGAGAAAGTTTTAAAAGTTTGTGATTCATTCTAGGGGAAAAAATGTGCTATGTTAGTGAATATCTTCAAAAGAAATTGCCCTGAAATTGAGTTATTCAGTCTGACGGCACTAGAACTTTACTTGTTTACTTGTGACAGTCATGGAGGTATCAAGAGATGCTTCTGCAAGGACTTACCTGGAGGCTGAGACTCCTTGGTACCTTCCATAAAATGAGGCCATGTTCCCAGCCATTCACCGAGCATGTCAGGGTATAGAACTCTTCAACATAGAACCACTCTATTGGGCAATCCTTGCTTGGGGACCCCCAATCATTATGCCCAAAATTTTCTCAGAGCTGTGCTACTGCCTGTGGCTCTTTTAACAACAACCTCTCTCTTTCCATCATTTATTTCACAGGTCAGGTCCACATCAAGGTCCGAAGAGAAGATTCTCTTTACCTATAATTGCCTGCTTTCCTCTTTATCATGAACAGGCATTACCTCAAAAAATTCTCTTTCACATCTAATTCTGTTGTAGTGTGTGCTTCTTAGAGGATTCAGACAGATGAAAATATTTCTAAAAAGACTATCAGGATTTAGTTCACAGCACCTCCCAGGTCTGCTTACTCTAATCACTGCAGGAAAAGTAAGTTTTTCTTCTTTATTCAATTGTCTTCTAAACGTTCACTCTCATTCTGTTCTCTTAAGGTGACTCAATAATTTCTTGTATATTTTTTCAGTGTGCCCTCTGGATCCCTTAAACATGATCATCCCATTCTCCTGCATCTCAACAATACCTCATAATATTCCCATTAGCTCTTTACTTTGGCAGAAATGTGGCTGCAGCCAGGGAGCACTGCCTTCTCGACCACCTCCTCAAGTGCTATGTTATTTCTTTTACACAAACTGGTAGGATAATTATATCCCTTGTTCACCATTTATATTTCAAAATGGTAACCTTCTACCTTCTCACAAAAAATCCTGCTTGCCTGATATCCACAACAGAGACACCAGGCTCTTCTCCTCTTCATCTATGGACTTCTTGGTCTTGCCCCTTGATTTCAACAAGTATCCCCACTCATTCAATGAAAATTTTAGTCCCCAGTTTGTCTTTCCCTACCAACTCCAGTAATTCTTCCTGGAGCCATAAGCATCGTTGTGAATGATCCGGCCAATATTCTGGTCTCATTGTACTTACTTCCCTATCATCAGTCATCATGGACATTCTCTCTCCCCAACACATTCTCTTTCAGACACACAAAGGTCACAGAATTTATCACCACCAAATTCTAAATAATGGCAAAATCCTAAAAGCATGCATTCTATTCTATCACCACACTTCCCTATCCTTCCTCCTTACTCAAGTATTTCTGCTTAAATATTTTTGAACATATAATGACTTCCACTTTATACATGTCATGAATTTCTTACTATCAACAACCTCCTGTCTTCACTTTCCATTTTATCCAGGTTAGTCTATGAGCCATCATTTTTTTTAACACCCAAATCATATAACCTATCAGACTGGATTCACATTAAAATCATAATTCCATGTGTCAGATGGACTCTAAACACAACTTGGTAATCTTAGTATCATTTATCGTAAGAAACATCATATTTCCTTCCCGACTTCCCAAACTACTCCACTTTCAACTTCCTGTCAGTATATCTGCTGATGACAAAATTAATAATTTAAGGAAATTAAAATATATAACAGGCACACCTCTATTTTTCTGTCTCCAACTAAAAAACTAGCTGTGCATATTTTCACCTTTATCCATCATTTCTTTTTCAAGGAAGATTTTTTTCAGTAAAAGGTCAGTTGCTCAATATATAATCTTTATCCCATTACCTCTTGCCATTTGAAGGATTTTGAATCTTAATCTATACCTTATTAATCTCACTAACCTTTTAAATTTTCTTTAATCAGAACATAGATGTATGCTAATGTCTATTATCCTAAAGAAAAACAAATGAAAAAATCTTTATTTAGTAAATGTGGCTTCCAGTTACAATCTCATTTTTCCACTCTCAGTTTCAAAGCTTTCAAGATTTTATACATAAACTTTATCCACATTCTTATATCCTATTTACCTCTTGACAAACTACAGAGTAGCTTCTGTTCCAGCCAATAAAATGAAATGGCTCTTCATTTTACTGATGACCTCTAGGATTTCAAGGTCAGATGTTAGGGCAGAAATAGTAGGTACAGAGACAAGTAAAGTAGATGTTCAAGCCATAAAGAGATACCCTGAATGATGAGATGCTTCAAAGAGAGAGAGAAAGGCCAAAGAGGCTAAATATCCCATCACGTGATGAAGTCACCTTTGACGTGGCACCTCCATCCCTAATCACTCCAGCTGACACTACGTACATCAGAGACAAATGATCTAGGTGAGTTTTTCTGAAATCCCTTACCCTCAAATTTATGAGGAAAATAAAGTGGTTGTTTTGATCCACTAAGAACTGGGGTTCTTACTTACATTGCTATAGATAACAAAATAATTAGAAAACTAGGAGTATTTCAGGGAGGGAAATTTTCATCACTTGTAGATGTTTGCTTTTTTTCCTCTATAGCTATCTTAAAAAATACTCCAGTTGTGAATAGTTGGACTGCAGATATTTTCACTGTAAATGCTTCCATTTCTATCAAGTGGTGATTGTTTAGTTTGCTAATGCCAATTAAGCAGTTGCCTATAAAATGAAGATAAAGAGAATGACTGCCCTACAGTGTTTTATGATTTTTAGATATGGAAAAGCAAGATAATGTAATAAACAGACTCACATTGTATTTGGATGTGAATTTTAAACAAAGCTAATTTTACACATAACAGTTGTTCCAGAAAGATTTTATTTGCAGAGTTTCTGCGGTTAGCAAGCAGCTATCAGCTTTATCAGCTTACCCAGTGGAAATGTGCAGTTACAGTCATACTTAACAAACAAATAGCATCAGTGATAGGTGATGTGCTGTATTTGTCAAATAAATGAAAACTCTTCCTTTTGAATGTTAATTTTGAATGTGGCTAAACGGGCAGTCATTATTTAGTAAGGACTGCTGAAAATGAATAATTTGAATATCTAAATGTGTATATCAATTAAAACCTTAGTGAAAACAGAGAAAGCCTTTGAACTGATATAGGACTTTTAGAAAAATTGCTTGACACAGTGTTCTGCTGTGTCCTATTTACTTGAGATAAGCCTTCGAGGAGGCAAGTTAAGAATAGAGATGGATTGCCTGGGTGCAAAGAAAATAAGAGCAACACTAACAACTAGAATATGAGACTGCTGATAACCCAGTAAGGTGTGTACAGCAGTGGCTTGAAAGGAGGGAGGAGAATCAGTAAGCTGGGCTTTTCTCTGAGCGTTCAGAATACTCTTCAGACTTTGTATCATCTTCTGGATGAACACTGCATGGCTTAGATGGCAGCCGTAGTAGCCAAATCCATTCCTTTGATTGGGGAAAAAGAGTTTTGCCATCATCACAGAGGTGTGAATCTGGAGAGAAAAATCTTTAACAGGAGAAAGCAAAATATTTTTAGATTTTTGATTTGCCTATGAAGAACTCTAATAAGAACACTGGTGATGCAAAACTGAGACTCTCGCATAAGTCACTTTAATACCATCCTCACTTAAATGGGGGTGGCTGTGACATGACTGAATAAATCATTTTCTGCTAAGAGCAAAACATTTCGAGTGCTATTACGGTAGGTTCAGGTACTCAGTGACAAGGAAGAGCCCAGCAAGACTATGTAAACTGTATTCATAAAATACGATTTATACACCAAGCCCAGAAAAAACATCTAAACTTCACACTTGGTAAAATACAGTTGGATTGTTTTTTTCTTTACTGCAAATAGGGGAATAGCTATTCACTAGGAGGTGCCAGATCTGCAGTTTTGAAAACTCACCAAAGGTAGGACAGCACTTTTCATGTCAGAGGGGATTTAGTGAGAGATTTTTGATGAGAGAGGAGTCACCCTAGTCAAGGTCTCATTGTGGGAGACCGCCTTGGTAAATAGCAATCAAAAAGTACCACCTCTCAATGGACATTAGGTCACTGATGTGGCATGAATCATTCATCCAAGGTCTCTAAAGTCCCTGCTACCCTGGGGTTGCAGGACCTCATGGTGAATAGGAAATGAAATAAGGTTCCTGTCTAATTCCTCCGTTAATGCCCATAGAGCTTTCCTTGGGCAGGTTTAAGCAATATTGGCTGGGCCTTGTCAAGACAAAACGGAAAATGCTGCTGCTTATACAACTCTTTTCTCCGTGAATAAAGAGAATTTTTCTTTTCTCTTTGTCAATTTTATGTCTTTCAAAAGCACAATAATGATGTAGAGAAAATAAAGCTTTTTTTACTGATACAGGACAGGAAAAGATAATAAAGACAACTAATAAAAAGGGAAACAGCGGTTTTTGGTTACATTTCTTCCTCTTTTTTATGAGTCTATTTTAACAACACATTCATCTCTTCCTTCAAATGAATGACTTGGCCATGCTGAGTTATAACCCCTAGCTTCTCACCTTTGCCCACTAATCAGATTCAGAATTTTAAAATTAGCCCTGGATTGATGCCAATATTTGGCACTTAGAAGTATTGGTCATCTTTAGATAAATGTCAATTCCATGGAATCCCCAGTGTAGTATAGAGATCTAGGTGTGTGAAAAGTGTATGAGGTCAGCTTTGTTCACCCTTGGCCTAGAAGATCCTGGGGTTCCGGGGTTGGGGGGAGGGGTGCTGTCTAGCCTCTCAGAAGACTTGTCCTTTCAACTTATCCATGACTTAATGAGCATAAGTCATGCAGCAAGAGCAGCATTCCTTAATCCTTAGCACCAATTACATCTTATAATTAATATTTATCTAGCACATTTGAGCAGTGAACACTTAACAATTGGATAGGAGACAGTTTGCCAAGGGAAACAGATGTTAGATTGCACAATTTATAGCAATTTGTGTATTGATTATTCCTAACATGCTAATTTCTAAGTGAATGATGTCTCTTTCATTAACACCTTCCCCATATTCCTTTTAGTTGTGTTTCACCAGGCTAGCCTCTCCTTTATATTTCAAACTTTGACATGGAATACAATAACCTTCATAAGATGACCATGTTTCTAATCTACTAAAATAAATCCAAGTTTAGATCAATGAAGCCAAAATGCTAAATCCTCCTGAATTAATGAGGGATTATATTAGTTCTTAAATTTAAAAACCAAGTGGGGAAGTAAGATTCTAAATTCAACTAGTATCTCATATTCAACTAGTGTCTAAACTAAACTAGTAGCTCAGATTAAACATAAAAATGCATTTAATTGTCAAGTCATTTTGGATCTTTTGTAAAAGACATGAGGTATTGTCATAGTGATAATTATTATATTTTGTAGAACAGTGAAAACTAGGAAAATAAGAATGTTGGCTACTTTCCCAAAGTACTCCAAAAGAGAATGAAAAAGCCGTAGTGATTTCACTCCTTTAACAACTTGAGAATTTCCTTTTAAAGGATTCTCCCTTCAAAATTAGAACTAAATGCCTAATCTTTGGATATAACTAGGACTCAGCTTTATATTACAAGTCAATTCTGACGTTATACAAAGACCTAGTGGTATATAAGATAAAACAGATGATGTTGGAACTGAAGTTAATATTAGTGTGTTAATACAATACTCAGATCAAATACTAACAAGAATAGATTACACATAGATACATATATAGATGATATAGATATAGATATAGATATAGATGTAGATATATACACACTATCCTAGATAGCTTCTAAGGATATTGACCATAAATGAAGTAACTTCCTGGTTTTTCAAGGATATGCTGCTGGGCTAGAATTAATGATCAGAATATCTATGAAACGTTCTCCACACTAAACCCTCCCAAGGTTCCTATTGCTCTCTGGTCCACAGTTGCATTTTCTGGAAAATGGCAGAAAGCAAGTAGCCTCATAGAAACAAGCAAGGCCAGATGACCCAACCTTCTCTGAAGATGAATGGTAGAGGATTCCATCATCCTCCACCCATAAAGATCTTAGGGTAGGTCTTGCCATGCATAAGTCTCACCAGCAGAAGTCCACTTTCTAGTTTGCCAATGTGAGTTGTTTTGCCTAAGTTTTACTGGAATTCCAAGTGGTGATAGACACTCTTGAAGTGAGGAAGAAGAGAAGCACAAAATTAACTCCTGGAAGAAACAATAGAATGAAGAATCAATAGGCCTTAAACAACACACAAATCAACCAGAATGAGAGAGGGCCCAAGGAAAAGGAACCGCCATACAATTTTATGCAGCGCTGGCATAAACTTCTCAGGCACTGGCATGTGGGGCTCAGAAGGATTTTTTAATTTCTTAAGGATATTCAACGTAGGGGAACTGGAATTTGTAACTTAGTTTCTTAGGCCAGTGCTGTTCCCTGAAATTCTTATAGTCTTGGCTTTTGGGAGCTCAGTTCAAAGCTCCTTTCCCTCTCTCCTACCTGTTTATTTAGAGTTTCCTGTAAATTCCTTTCTTCTTAATGCAATGCTTGGGCCTGGAGAAAAAAGAAGTCTTGAACAGCTTAAGACATCACTCGGTGGTTCCTGGAGATAGTAGAAGAACTTTGGAGGAAGATTTCATTTTAGATCCAGAAACCTACTCTGAAGACAGCCATCAGGGCTAACACTGGGAGTTCTCTCTGGATTGCCAGAAGGTGGCTGGGAAAGATGGCTGTCTCTCTTCCAGCAGGAGAGCCTAAAACATCCCCCATTGCCTCCAGCTTTCCTTCCCCTAAACAGGAGGAGCCTCATCCAAACTCAATGTCCTATTGGCTCAGCAGCCATCAGGTTATACAGAGGGCTTCTATAAGCAATCCTCTAAACCTCTAGAACCAAAGATCAGACTGCCTAGCTACTCAATTCAAATTGTTTGTGTCCCCATACCACGCAAGTCTTCTCTCAGTCATAACCTATGAAAAAGGGAGAAAAGTGGGAGGTAGAGCAGCATCCTTCTACTGAAGCCCATGCCCATGACACAGTCAACTCTTTCCAGGCCTAAGCAGGCCTTTCCATGAGTTACCAAGAGAAGGGAAAACACTATATCACATTGACTCTTCTGCCTCTGAGCCCAGCCTATACCAAGTAATGTCCTGGTTTCACCCTTGAAATGATTCTGATCAGTCCAAATTCTGGGGCTGTCTGTGTGTTGGTCTCTTTAATAGGGACTCATGGCAAAGAAGATTAAAGGGAGCGTGATACAAATGCTGCATTATACAAAACTATTCAAAATTAGGAGGTCTATTTCACCCAACAATTGTTCTTCTGAAATTGATCTTAAATAATTAGGTAGAGATAGATGTAAGAGAAATAGAGAGAGGTTGGCTACAATTTTCACAAAACTAGAAAGAGAAGATTGCCTTTGAAAATAAATTAGAAATACTCAACTTATTTAGTGCATTCATTTAGCTCCAGCCATATAAAAAATACATCTGGTCACTGAAGTAGTGAAGGGCTAGATAATTATGATGATGGAACCCTACGTAGTCAATACCATTCTTACCTTAAAGAATATCTGCTATAGTAAAACATATATATATGTATGTTTACATATATACATATATACTTTATAACTATATGTATTTATAACTATATATGTAGCAAGATACACATTTATATATTTACTACTAATTCCTTTTAAAAATATTTAACAAAAGCATAACAACAATATAGGGAGTAAATACAACAAAGTATTAACAGTGACATCTCTGGAATTATGTATAACTCTTAATTCTATCTGCTTGTTTATGTTTTCCAAATTCCTGGTAATAAGCATAAATTATATGTCTCTTACATTTATTTATTTAATCTGCCTCTGTGGTGGCTCCTCCTCTAACATTGACAGGATAGCCTAATGGCCAAGCAATAGATTTTTTTTTTAACATCTTGCATCCTGGGTTCAAATCCCATTTCTGCTTAATATTAGCCTTGTGACTCTGTAAAAGTTAAACTGGCTTCTCAGTGCCTTCTTTCCTCATTTGTAAAACAGAAAAAATAAAGTGTCTATGTATTAGACATGTAACCTTGAGAAAGTTAATTGACCATAGTTTTCTCATTTGAAAATAAGGGAAATAAAAGTATCTAGATCATAGGGTTCTCAAGAAGTTTAAATTAGTTAATATACCTAAAGTAATTCTTGCCTAGCACATAATAAACCCACCATACATGTTACCTCTCATTTTTATTGACAAATACTGAGATATAAATTAACCTGTATTTTATGTAATACTTAGGTACAAATAAGTTCTTATCACAAAACGATATTCAAAAAGTTCAAAAACCCCAGAGAATTTTATTCTAAAATTTGGCACTGAGCTGTGTCACAGTGTGACACCAAAGAAGAGTTACTGTGATTTGTGAGTGTGCTTAATTCCATCTGTGCATGATAGTAACTAAAATAAGAGAGAAAACCTTCTTTAATCCTTATAGTGAAGGAAAACTTTTATTACAAAACTCAGTGATAAATAAAAGCTGTCCATTGGCATATGAAAACGAGTCTTGAAAATATGAATGTTTCTCATTGAATGTTTCTAGAATGGATGGAAGCAGAATTTTCTCATTTGTTCTTCACATCAATGTTGTAAGTTATTTTCAAATGAATTTAGTAAGAAAAAAGACTGACACAGGAATGCATGTTTGTTTGCCCCAGGTCATATAGCAACCATGTGTCAGAGTCTGAATTTGAACCTTGGGTTCTCTGGTTCTAAACCAGAGGATTTCCATGGTTAAGTTTCCACTCTTTCTCCAAACTGAAGCATACTATTTTCTTATTACATTGATTTTGGGGGGCCCAGAACCTATTTCTCCATCTGCTTGAAAGGGCTCTATGATTTCCTTTGGGGAATTCCAGCTGTACCTCTGTGGAAAACCTAGGTGGGCCCAACACTGAAGCTTCCTGCACTGCCCTAGTGATGTTGTCAGCCTATGATCTAGAGAAACCAATCAAATCCTACCCTGAGAATTTTTATCTTAAGTAAAGTTAAAATCTATGAAGAAGTATATGGACTCCAATAATAGCAGTGGTCACCACATGCTATAACTGTGGAGAGTAGTTGTTCCTACCTATGCACGCCTGGAAATAATTCAGGGAGAAAAGACCATTGATTCCATGCTTATTCTAAGAGCTTTAACAGACAAGTTGGTCTGTTAAAGACCAATTGAAATGATCCAATCCATTCTTATAATTCCATATGACATGGAGAATGCTTTTTGCAAGTAGAGTTTTAGTGCTAGGGGTGGGAAGAGGGTATTCATGGATATTCCTGTAGGCTCAGAGGTTGAATCAACCAATACTGCCTGCACATAGCATTAAAGTCCTGATAAGGTATGTAAAGCAGAGTCCTTTTCAACTCTCAGCTATGGGGAGAATTCATTTTAAGAGTGCAGGCAGGCTCTCTTCATGGCCAAATTTCAAATTACAACCAAGGTGCTTAATTCAGAATGTAACACCAGTTTCTTATTCCTTTAAAATAACTTTTATGAAACTATTTATATTGTACTTGTTGTGAAAATCTGAAATGTCAAAGGGCTTTTAAAAGAATTTCAAAAGTGTGCTTTCATCACATGGTGATAAGTGCATTTATCAGAATGTTAATGCTAAAAAAAGTCTCTCAAAAATAATCAATCTTTTTAAAAAATGAGTTAAAAAAATGGCTTTGGCATTCATTTGTCTGTCTTCATTCAAAGCATCTACTTCAATCACCTGATTTTCCTTTCTCATTGCTTCTCATCTGCTTCCCTTTCTCCATATCCCTATCTCCCTTCTTTATGTAGGATGAATATATTCTTCTCATTTTTTTTACTCTTAACTGTCTTTGCTCTTCCTCTCCTCTGTGATTACCAAGCTTCACAAACAGGACTGAAATATGAGTGAAAATGACTTAATAAGGATTTTCTATTCAGAAAAATTTGCCTTCAGTGGTGTTTGATGATTTCTCCTGAGAAAAAGGCATTCAAAGTCTTACCCTAGGGCTTCCCTGGTGGCGCAGTGGTTGAGAGTCCGCCTGCCGAGGCAGGGGACTCGGGTTCGTGCCCCGGTCCGGGAGGATGCCACATGCCGCGGAGCAGCTAGGCCCGTGAACCATGGCCGCTGAGCCTGCGTGTCCAGAGCCAGTGAGAGGCCCGCGTACCGCAAAAAAAAAAAAAAAAAAAAAAAAAGTCTTACCCTAGTCGTCTCTGAGCAAAACATTTCAAATTGGCCAAGCACCTACGTAAATGAGAACTAGAAACTGATAGGAACAAAAACATTTCCTGCAGTGGTAAACACAATGATGCTTTTACATTGATAATACTGAGGGCAATTCCTGCACTTCTAGCGAAGGCTATTTAAAGTGCAGGATAACAATCAGAAATCTAGCCCTTTTAAGACAGCATGCATGAATAACATGTTGGTTTGTATTCATCAGTTGGTTTTTAGATTTTTCTATTTTGAAAAGCAGAAACAGTATAACTTGTGCCATTTGAAATTCCTTTGCGTTATAATAAGTTGTCTTAAAAATTGACTTGGTTGCTTTTCCAAGGGAATGAAGTTTTATTTCTTACAAGAAGTTCTAATTGATGTATCAGAGAAAACAAAATGCCCTAAAAATACTTCTCAAAACGTTTTACCCACCTCTATGCTCGTGAGAAGAAAGGGAATATGTAACCCTCCTGGGATCTGGCCAGTTAGCGAGAAATTTTTTTAAATGTATCTTAAAGATTCAAGTGAATTTGCATTCTGTTCCATCCACATATAATTTTAAAATCATGTTTTAAATAATTTAGCTTAATTTTCCCTCCAATCTTTGAGAAAAAATAATAGCTGCTCAAAAAATGATCATTGTTTATCATTTAGTAACATGCATCCTCCTGTGCTGCCAACTCACATCCCAGTTTAAGAAACACGGGCCAAAGAAAGTATCCTTTCAAGCAACTAAACAGAAGGCCATATTGTTATTTTGGACGGGATACAGTTTATCTCCTTCATGTATTAGATTATTGCGTGTGACTTAAAAGATACTCATTTCTTCAGTTAGTCAGCAATTACATATTGCATGTTTGTTATGGGTCCATTCTGTGGATGAGGCTGGCAAACAAGACAATTACTAAAGTTGCCCTCATGTTGCTTGTATTTTATGGAAATACTGCAGACAATTAACAATGTCGATAAATAAACAAGCCATTCAACCAATTTACCAACCAGATAGTTACAGATTGCGATAAAACTCCAGAGGAAATACATAAGATGAGAGAAAATTCTGGGAAGAAGCCCATTTGGATAATATACCTGAGAAAGCCTTTTTAGAAGACAGTGATTGTGGTACTCTCCGAAAGACAGGAAAGAGACAGCTGTGCAAACCAGTGAATCCTGATTACATTTTTTTATGGGTGAAAAAGGTGGATTTTAAGCCAGAGACACTTTTTAAGAAATCGATTATCAGGTCTCTTTTGCTTCTTGGTTTAGAGATCAGCCAGAAGCAGTTCTCAGTTATGATTGCTCTATTCCTAGTTTCTATGTGCAAAGCTCAGCTTTCTGCTAATTTCATTTCATAGATATGTCACACTTTCTGGAGGAATGCACCTTGAATACATTTCTATAAAATCTTTAGGATAATTTATTACATTCTAGATATTAATCCCATTAGCACAGGCTTTTTACTGGAGGGTTCATATTTCAGAATCTTCTTATACTTGATTTTGTTACATACTGATCATTATGCATGTATTCCCAAGGAAAATATGAAAAGAAACAATGTTGTTTTACCATCCACATTGAAAGAATCCTTTTTACTCCTTTCACCAAAAATTTAAGTGTACACACAAACACACACACACGTTCAACTACAGGAAATTTTCTTCAAATGGAATTTCACACAGAAAACAAATGCTACCAAAATGTAGTAACGGAAAAATTCTGGTTGAATACATATTTGGAGGCTAGGTTGCTTCCCAAATGGGCCTTTTCCTGCCATGTTTCATGTTCCTCACCTCCTTTCTTCAGCGGCAGACCCTCAGCAACTTCACATGTACTTGTTGTAATTGTGATGACTTGTAATAGTCCACACTGGGGCTCCTGGGAGTAGGATGTAAAAATAATTTCCTAGAATGATACAAAGGTACATAACAACTTTTCGTTTCTTACCCTTATGATTTTGAAAGGAAGCATAGGATCTATTAAATGTTATGAACTTCAGCCACATTGATGCCTTGGGAATTGAGACTACATGAACACACTCTTAATTCTGCTAATAATTTTAGCAATGTATTACAGCAGATGTTCCACAAAATTTTACCTTCTACATCTCATGTTAGAAAATCTTCTTTTCATTCTCTCAAGGTCTAATTCTAGTTTTTTAAATTGTTAGCTTAGAATACCTGATAAAGTCACCTTTCCAAGATATTAAAATATTTCTAATCATTCTCCTTTCAAGGCAGAATTTTTCCAATCTTCAAAATCTACCATTGGATATTGACCAGATATCCACAAATGAGTCTTATAATGTTGTTATTAGCAATGATGTATGAAAGACACAATTTTAAACATGCCACCAAATTTACAGGTTCCTCAAGGGAAAAGCTCCTCTTAGAAATGTTTTTTTTAATAGTTTTCATTCCATGAATAAATGTTTTAAAGAAGAAAAACTCTGTCACTTGTTCCATTACTGTATCTTGTTCAAAGTAGTCTTTACTAGCTGGTCTAGAATATTGTTATAGACACTCGATATTATCTAAGGCCACACACTGCTTTTTTATCAAGCATCTCCAGGTGCTTCTAAAGTATCCTCACACTTCAGAGAAGCTGACCTAAACTGTGTATTGGTTTATGATTATTGCAACCAGTCTTACAGAGGAAAAATTATAAACGTAAACTACTTTCAATAAAAGAGTTTACTCAAGTGTGGTTATGTGGCTTTCCATAGTTGGAGGGTTGGTAACCAGCTTAATTTCCACATTGGAACAGGTTTAAGGGATGTAGAAAGTTGGAATTGCCTTATCAAAATAGTGTAGTTCATTCATTATACATATTAGAGTTTCCTTGATAACAACCTTATGTGCAATAAAACGACTTTTTAATTTTTTATTTAAGGCTAATCGCTGAATTTTAAGGATGAGTCCTAGTTTTCTCCCTTAACCATGTACTGTCTTTATTTTTTCAATAAAAATATATACATTTTTCCTGATGTGGCACAGGAAAACTATATAAGTTTTCCTTATAAGTAAGTGTAAAAAAATGAGTAAGAAAAAAATGTTTAAATGAATAACTTATTTTGAAAATTCTCTTTCTTTGTCTTTGCAGGATTTTCTTTCTGATTACTCCATATAATATGCTAATTTTTGTACACACCTAATATAAGCAAGAATGCTTATATAGTTTAGAATATTAAAGTATGTTAAAATATTTTTTCTCCAAATAATTTTTGACTAAGTATTTTCAGAAAAGAATTAAAGAAAATGTTATACAAATTTCCATTGCTGGACTGAATGGAAAGGGATGAAATAATTCAGTGGAACAGGAAAAATTTAATGCAATTTTTATTATTACTCTCACTTGTTGTATCACGCTTTGTCTATCTACTGATGTCTGGGGATGTCTGGGTCAAGATTTTTATTAGCAACCTAGGATTACTGGATTAAGTAAACCACTTGTTCAATACAACTAGAGAATCTTCAAGTGTATGATAGTCTATTTCTGGGAAAAAGATCCCAGTTCAATCAATCAATATAAGGTAATTGTCAAATTTTATAAAAACCTGATTTTAAAAAAGTCAAAAAATTTACATGGTATTTGAGCACCTGAGATTTTAGTAAGAAAATATTTTTTATTGAAAAGAGAAACGTGGATCAGAAGAAAGAACAGAAATTATTAAACAATTTTTTCTTAGTATTTTTCCAAGTTTTCCTTATTTATTATTTCAGCAGCTAGAAAGAACAAGAAACCCCCATAGAGCTTAAAATTCTTCAAAAGCTTGGTCTGCATAGATTAACTAAATATTTGGGACCCACTACTGACATAAATAGTCATTTTCAATCTTAACTTTCAGAAGCATATACCTATGCTTCTGAAATTTCCAAGGTAATTTCAAATATGCTGGTGTATTTTAAGTAAAACAGCATCTGCTTTTTTTTCGTTAGTAAAGACAGAAGGAAGTTAAAAGAAAGAAGGAAAGACACAGGGAAGGAGAAAGGGAGAGATGGCAGAAGTAATTTGGATGTACTAATGAAAGCTGAGAGCCTCCAGGGAGGGGCTCTCTAGAACTTTTGCATAAAATCTTGTGATTTATGGTAGAGGTACTAGAAATAGATTCCCACCTTATCTGTTTTCCCAAGACTAGTTTTAGTTTCTCTAACAATGTATAATTCTGGTATTGAATTTTTTTCTTTTGAAAACTTTATACCAGTTGCCCAGAAGATCATAAACCTGAATTATCTTCTAACAGATTTCCTTGGTTTATGTAAAACTATTCTTGGGAAGAAGATCTGGAGTAAAGAAAATGAGAAAAAGGAAAAAAAAAAGGCCTTTAACACAAGAAAAGATTTAAGAACTAGGCATAGAAATTACTTAAATATGCAAATTCTATGTCTTTCTACAATTTATCATGCAACCTATACAAAAATAAAGCTGAGGATATGAGTACATCCTAATACCCTAACATTTCCTTGTGACTTTCCAAGAGGCATTATTGGAAGGAGGTGAAAGCTGACTTCATAAATGAAAAGGAATAAGAATGTAAATAAAGATCTCCTTTGAATATACTATACTAAACACTAGAGCTTGAAGCATTATTAATTACCCAAGCATGTGGGAAGATTAATGGTGTAACTATTTCCCTACAGTGTTATTCTAAATTTTCAGTTTGAAATTTTAGCCTTTAAGTATTTCTTGGAAAGAAAAAAATAATTTTGAACTGGCCTATATTAGATAAACTGAGGCACGTTAAACATTTTAAGAGTCTGTTTAAACAGACATCGATTCCAATTGGGCAGCACCAAACTGAAAGTGGTTAGGAGTGCTCTGTGGACAGAAGCTTAGGGAAAGGCTTTTATACAGCAGACACGGAAACAAAACAAAGACATTATTCGATTGGCTATAGCTTAAGCAGTTGCCTTATTTGGGAAAGACTCGCTGGCTGTTTGTGATTGATTGTTCTTAAATTTTATTTTCTTGGATACAAGTGCATTTATAACCAACTTGACTTAGGTTTCAAGTTTGCTAATGTAGGCTACAAAGGCATTAGAGCCTCCTCAATCTAATGACGTCCTTGTTTAATCACTTTAACAATTCCTCTTTTTGGTGATCCTCTCATACATGAGGGACTGACCAAAAAGTTGGCATTAGTGCCATTCCCCAGTCATCATCTGGATTAAGTTATTCTTATCTCATGAAACTCATAGGTTATGATGTCAAATTCAGTGAAAGACTTTTTGTTGTTGTTCATCACATTGTCCATCTTGTTTCTGTTTCTTCAAGTGCAGTGAGAACATCTGATGTACTGCTCATGGCCTTGAACACATATTTAAGGCACCTGAGAAAACACAGTGCACCTGGGAGACTACAGTGATGCCCAGTAGGAGGACAAGATGAGAGATTGAAGTATCCTCCTTACCCAGGACCCCCGTTAACCAAACCAGTTAGTGTCAAACAAAACAAAACAACAAAATCAAAGGATGTACCTAAAGAGGCATCAACCTGCTTTAGCCAAGTGGCTTGTTTGTTAATTTCTTGAATTTGAGTTTCTACCATACCAGAGGTGTTGATCCCGGTACGGCAGAAGATATTTGCTATGGCGCAGACTCCTTGTTGTTGACAAGTAATCCAAAGCAATTCTATTATTTAAAAACCACCTTCGAAAGAAAGCATAGGGACTTTTGTTGTGCAGTTATGGCCTTACGGGTAGAATCAGCAATAGTTGCCAGAGGCGAGAACACGTTTCTAATCATGTTTTCATTTGCACTTACTCCAAGCCAAGGACAGTGGTAGTCCACAAGGGATGTTCATCCAGTGGGGATTAACATCTGCTGGTAAACTTCTTTTGGATTAGAAATACCAGTTTAGAGGAATGGACCACTGCTGGGTTTCTGATTTGTTTCGTAGTGACAGTGGTGCTGCTAAAATTCCTAATTCACATTAGCCTGCATTGGCCAACCATTGAGACAGGCTGAAGCATGCATATTTATAACAGTTACCATCACAGACACAAATCATATCCTGGCAGCAAGTACAGCAAGAATAATGACTGTATAGGATCTTTTTAAGTTTGGTTTGCTGGAACTTTTCATAAGGAATCTCAGAATAGATTTTTAAAAGCCTTTTGAGATTAAGAAGCCAGCAAAGAACTCACCATTAGACTTTATCTAAAATGCCTATAGATTTGAATGAATTGCTCTCTTCCTGATGTTCCCAAAATATCCTGAGTTTTCTGTGCACGCCAGGAAGTAACCTTCCTTACTTATCTCTTAAGGCTGCCAGGAATCCTGTAAGCAGGGTACCAGATGGTTTTTACAAGGGTCTTTTTTGGCTCCATAAATTTAACCTTAGTTCTTATGACTGTCTAGTCATATCTGATTCTGCACACATCTCTCTCAAATATGGCATTCCAGTCAAAGCCTTGGTAATACAACCGATGTTCCCAATTGTGTCCTGTTACAGGCAAGCTGATTCTTACTGAAATTATGTGAATAACTATCTGTACGGCCATGAAAATAAAAATACTCACTAAGAATTTTCTGAATTCTGGAGGGGTTAGGTAGGGAGAAAGAAATAAATGTTTCAATTTTGTTTACAAAGGTATAACTTACCAAATTGCTGTAAGTTATAGATAACTTTAAAAAAAAGTTTCCCTTAAGTCTGGAAAGCAAAACTTTAAAGAAACAGCAATATTTCCAAGAAAAAGGCGTAAAATTATAATTATCCCCAACAGTTCATTCAATCCCAGATAATTAATTCTTATTCTGCTTAATCTTATGTTAGCAGTTTATGAATTCAGTTATTCCATTAGAGTTTTAGAAATTCTTACTGAGTTCAGTGGTATGTTTGTAAAGTTATCAGAAACCTATATTTGTCAGAGTCCTTTCCTTGAATCTGTTTGAAGACAAAGCAGTTTTGCAAAAGCATCAGAGTAAAATAACTCTGTAAATGTCAAAAAAAAAAAGCTTAAAAATAGTCCAAGAAAACTGTCCTTTTAACAGATGAAAGAACTAAATTTTCATGTGAACTTGAAAATTTTGGGGGTTACTTTTTGTATTTCTGAGAGAATCTGTAATTTATGTAAGTGTTTATTTTTCTTTAAGCCAATTAAATAGAGCTCTTTTACAAATTAATTTTGGCAATACCATCTGGAGGTAAAAAAAAAAATCACACATCTGTAATATGTGTATATTGCCATATAGAAACATACAGACAGATACAAACAGAAATCTTATAGTTTTTGTTTTAAAATTTTAGCTATGAGACAGGTACCATAATATAAAACTCACTGGTTTATAGAAAGAACATTTGAATCCAAATTGTGTTTCTGGTGGTGGTAATAAAAATTAAAATTTCCCACTAACATGACTAAAGCTTTTCACTAATATTTGTGGAGAAGACTTTCAAGATGTTTTCATTTGCTTTTTTAAAGAATCGAGGCAATTTTTGATTCTTTTAGTCTTAGAAGCTTCTGCATACCAATCAAAAACACATCCCATTATTTTGGGGAAGTTTGGAACCCCTATTTCTCTGTGTACCTCATAAATAGATAAGCTCATCTAGATTTAAGTTCCCCAAAGTGGTCACAGTAAGATTATCTTTGGTAATGTTAACCCACTTGTTCAGACAAACACATGTTCTGTACCTATGGTTTTTATACATATATTTAGCTAGAGTCCCAGATGGAGAGGTCTCAGACTCTTTGGACTTGGAGGAACCCATTATCTTTTTCCTTTCTTTAAAACAAAATTTTACCAACCTGAGACCTCATACTGGACCCAGCTCAATTTAAGTAGGATGCAGTCTAACTTCAGAATCAATTCGGAAAAAGAAATGTTCAAATAAATATAGAGAGCTCATAACACAAAATCAGTGTGAGACAAACTTACCTGCAACCCTCAGGCATGGTGCGATGAGCTCAGGAGGTACCATAGAGAGGCTCCTTTTAACAACAGAATTGTTGAAAGATAAACTGAAGCACATTAAAGTTTTCAAGAGTTTATTTAAAGAAGCCTGGTTTAAATTGGGCAATTCCAAATCAAAAGTGCTTGGGAGGGATCTTAATACTTACCCCCAGTGGTTTGGCAGTCCTACACCCCAAAATGTCCATAGCCTAATCTTCAGGACCTGTGAATATGTTGCCTTCCAAGGCAAAAGAGACTCTATAGATATAATCAACGTTTAAAACCTTGACATGAAGAGATTATCCTGTATTATTCAGATGGGCTCAATTTAATTCCATAAGTTCTTAAAAGCAGAGTCCTTCTGGCTGCAAACAATCAGAAAGAAAAAGAGCCTATTTTTGAAAATGATCAAGAGCAAGTTCTTAAAGGAATAGAGTTTAATCTGTCTTTATTATTTCTTTATCTTTGGAAAAATAATTTCTAAAGAAAAAGAATAAATTAAAAAAAATAGAAACCCCAGTCAGTGGTCTTAATAATTTTTTCTTTAACTCAAGTATTTTACATAGTGAACGAACAAACATTTTTCAAAATACTCTAATTGTTTTTATAATCTTTGTATTAGAGGGAACCACAACATGGTAAAAACATTTAAACATTATTAAAATAGTTGACTCTTTTGTAAGAGGGATAATGACCAAGTATTGACAGTTTAGCTAGTTTAGTTTTGAATTAAAGATGACTTAAGTAGGGATGTTTACATCTCTGAACTGAAAATTTCTGGCCTTTAGAGGAAGTAGAAGCCTTAGGAGAAATAGTATAAATAATTGCACTTCACAAAACATGCCTAAATATTCATGCAGGCATGTACGTACATCACTTGCCTGTCCCACATATAAGTGTATTCGGTTTGCCTGCTTCCAATATTACATAAACTTGGTTTATGTCATTGCATTATTTTCTTTCTTTCTTAACCCCTTCATCCAATGGTAAACTAATTCTTAATGGAAAGGAACATTTTATTTCTGTTTTGTTCCCCTACACAATAAACACTCGATACATCGTTGACTGACTTCTCAAGGTAACGGAAGCAGAAACCACATTTTCAGAGACAAAAATTTTTCTTGAAACCTCAAATACAATATTACTTTATCTACACTGAATTCATTTAGTACCTTTATTCCTGGGAGATAAAGCCAACCTACATTGACTGTGAAGCATCTTCACACCTGTCTGATGTGGAGGTAGCATGTAGGGCACACGGTAACAATATGCTTGCCTTAATAACACAAATAAATTCTTGTGCAAAATTTTAAAAAGATATTTCAAGTAGGGCTAGGCAATGGCTCTCCAACTTGAATGTGCCTAACCATCATATGAAATATATAGAATATGTAGATTCCTGGGTCTCCAGCTTCAGAATATGATGTTTCCAATACAGGTTGTCAGGGGACCACACTTTGATGCCAAAACCAAAAACAAACTAAACAAAACCAAGTGAGTAGACCCAACCCGGGGCGGGGGGGAAAGCAGCTGAGTGAGGTAGATCATTTTTCTAAGTTTACCAGATAAATCTTACCCAAGGTAACAAGCATAATCTTAATCTCTAAGGGTTTTTTCTCCCCTACTGTGTTTAAAACACTCTAAGATGTCTTCAATTTCCTTCAAGGAAAACCATGTGTGTTTGTTGCATCGCCATGATGCCTCTCTATTATAGACTAGATTGAGCTCATCTGTGATAAGTTTTAAACCATGAGCTGAATTGGGCAGATATGAGAATATGAGAGCCATGGGGCTAAGGCACTATCCCACTGCAGACGCTGATCTGGGAAGGATAGCTATGTGCTCTAAGACAAGGATTCTGTTATCTCAAGAAGGGAGGGACTGAAACCCCCAGTGTTTTTCTGTGTAGGCACAAATGTGTGTGTGATTTTCTGAAAATGGCATGGCAGACCAGAGTATGCAAGCAGAGAGGACCATATGTGACACCAAAATAAAACCAAAAAACACTACCAGTTTTTCGTGAAGCATGTGTGTTTCCAGAGTGAGGATGAGTTTACAGACATCAGAGGTCATCTTATCCTGATTCCACTACTTCTCTAGCAATGAAGTATGTGGTCATTAGCAAATTGTTTTAAGCATGATTTTTCTTCTTGTAAAAATGAAGGTAATAATAAACAAGAAACAATTTATCTGGATGTCTAAACACTGGAAGCATCGTCAAAATGGAATTGTCCTAAAAAGTTTTCTCTAAAAATAGTCTTATGCAAAAAATCTTTAAAGGTCACAGGCTAAGTAATACCCTCTTCTCCCTTTCAATATGCTTCACAAGGTTTATTAACACAAGAATAAGTTTAAATATGTGGACATATGTATAATGCTTTAAATTAGAGCAAGTTTCTCCTTTAGCTCCACTGATTTCATTTGAGTTTATAGTTACTGCTCATTATGAGCAGCATCTGCTTTATTGAATAAATCAAAAAATCAATTAGGACCACACACAGAGCATGAGCTAGCAGAATAGCACAAATTCCAAAGCTTAGGGAGGTGGATGTGAATTCTTCTGGTTAATTCTAAGGAAATGTAGTAAAAAGAGCACTAAATAGGGTATCAAGAGACTTGGGTTCTTTAGCTTCACACCTGTCATGGACTTCTTGGGCAAGTCATTTTCAACAGAAATATGAAAAAGAAGCTATGTACAAATGGTTTACATGGATTGTTATGGAACAGTAGTTCTTGTTTTCCAAAGGAAATCAAACTCATTTCAGCTGTAAGAGTCAGAAAATGCAGGACCATACCTTTATTTAGGCTGGGATCCAGGGAAGTGCTACCTGCTGTCTCCCTTTCTCTCCTTCTCCTATTCTTCCATAAAGCCTCACCACCCAATGAAAGAAACATCTGAGGCAGATCAGTGGGATCCTACACATTACTTTTTGAAAACCACTGTTAATGTCTAAAGCACGGTTCATATCTAATTTTGATGATTTTTGGAATATTTAAGCTAAAGTATTTTTCTGTCCGATATTTTATCTGGATAACTTTATTTATACAGCATAATTTGAATTCACATGTTATTACACAAACACACACACACACACACACACACACACCCTTTCTTTCTTATTAATGGAACCCCTGCATTGGGAATGGGGAGGCATCCGGACTGTGTTCAACTCAATTCTACATTTTCTTCCCAGCCTTTTAGATATAGCTAGCAATGAGATGGAACCAGAACTCAGAATTGACCCTGAGAAAGCGCTTTAAATAGTCGTAACTCAACTCAAAGTCCTGCCCCTGCTGACATGTAGTGGAAGCAATGGCCAGAGGATTGGGGCCTTCTTGAAAACAAGGAGTGATCTTACAGATGGAAGTCATACACTAAGGAAGGGAGAGAAGATAGGAGGGGACCAGAGCCCACTGAAGGTGAAGCAGGCAAACCTCACATCAGTATCAGACTGCCTACCTCTAGGCTTCTCTTATGAAACTTTATCTTGTTTAAGCCACTGATATTAAGATCCAGCCTACTTACTCCCGATACTAATGTTTTCTAGACCAAATCTAGAGAAGTATAGAATTGCACGGACTACTTCTACTTTTTTTTTTTTAATTTGAAATACTACTGCTGAAAGAGCCTCATGACTTTAAAAAAATGGCTCAAAGAAAACTGATGGGCTCAAATAAGAGGAATAAAAAACCCTGGGCAAATGAGGAACAGTTTATGGACTATGTGGAATGGTGGATAGACACACTGACAAAGGAGAAAGGCAGAGACACAGGTCACAATTGGGATGTGTTTTTATTTTTTGCAGAAAAAATAATGACACCTAGGTTTGAAAGCTCGCTGGACCACTTAGCCATTCTCTCTTAGACATGCACATGACCGTTCTGATTCTTAGTTTTCTCACCTGTAAAGTGAAGATTATGTTGTTAGCTCACAGAATTGTGTGATAATTCAATGACCTAATTCTGCGCAGAACATTTTAATCCACCCAGATAGTAAGTGCTCAATAAATTGAAGCCACTTTTGTGCTCACTAGCATTAGTGCACTCTCTTCCATTAGTTAACTATAGTCTGTGCTTCAGGTGACTGATTCAGGTGGAATGAAAGGTGCTTCAGGTGAATGAAAGTTGGAAACAGATGACTTCTAATGTTGCCTCACAAGTCAAAATTCTGTGACCCAAGGCAGATATATATGATGTATATGTTAGCAGTCTATGCTAAAGTATTTTCCCTCTGGCTGCTTGCACATTTTCTACTTGAATTTTTATAGTGCTTCAAATTCTAACAATTTGAGATTTCTTGTGCTCTTGATTAGAAATAAAGGTAATGCAGGAGTAGTCAGGGGTTGTATATTCTACAGTGTGGTGGGCATCAGATGGCTTTATTCTGATCCCTACTTGGTCTATGAGCTTTGGTGTTATGAAATAAAAAGAGATAATCAGGAGGAGTAATGAGTGAGAATGAATGGAGCTGTTTGCAAGGGAGGGGCTGGGTTGAGTAGATTTGCACTTGAATATAGCTTATTAAGTAAAAAACGATAATGAAGGGTTTTGGAGAAAAATAATGTATAACCTCAAAGTGTCCTGATCTGAGTAAGGATCAGAGAGATGAAATAGCTCCCTAGACAAAAATCTTCCCAAAGACTGAGATTATCTCTGTGTTGTTCATTAATATATCCCCGGCAATTAGCACAGGACATCAAAAAATAGCCGATGAATGTTCAACAAATTTCCAGTTTTCACTATACTAAGTTTAAATGCCAAAGAGAACCAAACTTTTCTGATTATAACTCTGGTGGGTTTTTTTTTTTTTCCATCCTTCGCACATCGTTTTAGCTCCACTGCTTAGCATACTAAATATCTAGTGAATGAACGAACAATGAACAAATTAATGAATATCCTTCTCTGCTTTTGTGAATATGCCGTGGTCCAAACCGAAGAAAGACAGAAGGTAAAAAAGGAGAAAGCCATCTCTGTCTTTCCTCTTTCTCTGTCTCCACTCACTCCAATACCCACACATAGTTCAAGCCCAATCCAAAAAATTTCTAAATTAGAGCATGCCGTGCGGGAACAAGAATGAGGCATTTGGCCTTGGTATTTTTGTTTTAATAAGTGTATTTGCAAAGGACAAAAGAAAGGTCAGAAAACAAACAATGCAGAAAGCAGTTGGAAAAAAATAATAATTATAGGGGAAAATAGGGTTCTCTCAGACAGTAGTGACTAAAGATGAACAAACGCTGAGCAGCTGTTGTCAAGGGGATTCATCTGAACCACAATTCGGAGGAGAGTTCCAAAGTTGTTTTGTGGCTTAACACATTAAATACGCACAGAAAGGGATGAGAATAAATCATGCCTCATTGCAAGAGCCGTAATATGTGCCAGCAGGGGCTGCCTGAGTCAGACATACTCCAAAAACCACATTAAAAATGCTGCAGGAAGTCAAAGTTGGATGTTGCCTGTGTCTGATGGGGTGGGAACCATTCGCTAGGGGAAAAGGTTTTTTAGCTGAAACACATGTATGTGGGAGTTCGGTGCAAAATGATCTTGCACAAGAGGGAAAAAAAGAAAAGAAAAGGACAGCCTTTGGAGAAGAGGCAAACTGCTTCAGAACAAAGATAAGGCCTTTTCAAGAATTGAGCTGCTGGGAAAGTGCAGATTTTCTCCCAGGAATAGCCCGCCTCTCTCTCTCCGTCTGCAGCAGGCTCCCACTGCACTGCAGTAGCTCACCAACTGTTTGAAGCTCTACTATAAAAGACGATATTTTAAAAAAAAAAAAAAAAGTGGAGGTGGAGGAAGATTCAGGGAACTCCAAGCTCACTTTCTCTTTCTAATTCTTAATAAACTCGAGGTGCCTTTCTTTTGCCATAGCTTTTATTTAAATAATATTACTTGCACTGTTATGATTACTAAAACAATGAATATTCATAAAAGGCAAAATGGAGTAGTGCCAAAATCCAGTCTGCTTAAATTACTACTTTGATTGTGATCATTAATATCTAGGTGACCTTGAGCATATCATTTAACCTCACATGGCCTCAGTTTCTTCAGCTGTAAATTAAGAATATTAGTAGTACCTAACTAAGGATTACATGAGGACTAAATGAGTCAATTTATGAAAAGAATTTATAACAGAGCCCTGGCATATATTAAATGCTTTGTAAGTGGTAGTAGTTATTGCATAAAACAAAAAAAATGGTAATAATATTAAAACAATAATCGAGATAAGCAGGAAATAAAACTTATCCCTGGTCTCCTCCAACGAGAGACAGCCATTGTAAAATTTCAGTATGTTGCTTTACTCATATTTTGCTACCTTATATATTTTGAAAGTTCTTTTTTCTGATACTGATATTACTAACCTTATTATAATAACCATAACACAAACATCATATATGTTTTTTTAACATCTTTACTGGAGTATAATTACTTTACAATGTTGTGTTAGTTTCTGCTGTATAACAAACTGAATCAGCTATACGTATACATATATCGCCATATCTCCTCCCTCTTGCGTCTCCCTCCCACTCTCCCTGTCCCACCCCTCTAGGTGGTCACAAAGCACCGAGCTGATCTCCCTGTGCTATGTGGCTGCTTCCCACCAGCCATCCATTCTATATATTTGGTAGTGCATATATGTCCATACCACTCTCTCATCTTGTCCCAGCCCACACCTCCCCCCCCGTGTCCTCAAGTCCATTCTCTATGTCTGCATCTTTATTCCGGTGCTGGCCGTAGGTTCTTCAGAACCCTTGTTTCTTTTTTAGATTCCATTATATGTGTTAGCATATGATGTTTGTTTTACTTTCTGACTTACTTCATTCTCTTTGACAGACTCTAGGTCCACCGACCTCACTACAAATAACTCAATTTCGTTTCTTTTTATGGCTGAGTAATATTCCATTGTATATATGTGTCACATCTTCTTTATTCATCAGTCGATGGGCTCTTAGGTTGCCTCCATTTCCTGGCAATTGTAAATAGTGCTGCAATGAACATTGTGACATATTACTCTTTTTTGAATTATGGTTTTCTCAGGGTATATGCCCATAGTGGGATTGCTGGTAGTTCTATTTAGTTCTATGGTAGTTCTATTTTTAGTTTTTTAAGGAACCTCCGTACTGTTCTCCATAGTGGCTGTATCAAATTACATTCCCACCAACAGTGCAAGAGGGTTCCCTTTTTTCCACACCCTCTCTAGCATTTACTGTTTGTAGATTTTTTGATGATGGCCATTCTGACTGGTGTGAGGTGATACCTCATTGTAGTTTTCATTTGCATTTCTCTAATGATTAGTGATGCTGAGCATTCTTTCATGTGTTTGATGGCAATGTGTATATCTTCTTTGGAGACATGTCTATTTAAGTCTTCTGTGCATTTTTGGATTGGGTGGTTTGTTTTTTTGATACTGAGCTGCTTGTATATTTTGGAGATTAATCCTTTGTCAGTTGCTTCTTTTGCAAATATTTTCTCCCATTCTGAGGTTTGTCTTTTCGTCTTGTTTATGGTTTCCTTTGCTGTGCAAAAGCTTTTAAGTTTCATTAAGTCCCATTTGTTTATTTTTGTTTTTATTTCCATTTCTCTAGGAGGTGGGTCTAAAAGGATCTTGCTGTGATTTATGAAAGAGTGTTCTGCCCATGTTTTCCTCTAAGAGTTTTATAGTGTCTGGCCTTACATTTAGGTCTTTAATCCATTTTGAGTTTATTTTTGTGTATGGTGTTAGGGAGGATTCTAATTTTATTCTTTTACATGTAGCTGTCCAGTTTTCCCAGCACCACTTATTGAAGAGGCTGTCTTTTCTCCATTGTATATTCTTGCCTCCTTTATCAAAGATAAGGGGAACATATGTGCATGGGTATATGTCTGGGCTTTCGATCCCATTCCATTGATCTACATTTCTGTTTTTGTGCCAGTACCATACTCTCTTGATTACTGTAGCTTTGTAGTATAGTCTGAAGTCCAGGAGCCTGATTCCTCCAGCTCTGTTTTTCTTTCTCAGGATTGCTTTGGCTATTAAGGGTCTTTTGTGTTTCCATACAAATTGTGCAATTTTTTGTTCTAGTTCTGTGAAAAATGCCATTGGTAGTTTGATAGGGATTGCATTGAATCTGTAGATTGCTTTGGGTAGTATAGTCATTTTCATAATGTTGATTCTTCCCATCCAAGAATATGGTATAACTCTACATCTGTTTGTATCATCTTTAATTTCTTTCATCAGTGTCTTATAGTTTTCTGCATAGAGGTCTTTTGCCTCCTTAGGTAGGTTTATTCCTAGATATTTTATTCATTTTGTTGCAATGGTAAATGGGAGTGTTTTCTTAATTTCTCTTTCAGATTTTTCGTCATTAGTGTATAGGAATGCAAGAGATTTCTGTGCATTAATTTTGTATCCTGCTACCTCACCAAATTAATTGATTAGCTCTAGTAGTTTTCTGGTAGCATCTTTAAGATACTCTATGCGTAGTATAATGTCATCTGCAAACAGTGACAGTTTTACTTCTTTTCCAATTTGGATTCCTTTTATTTCTTTTTTTTTCTCTGATTGCTGTGGCTGAAACTTCCAAAACTATGTTGAATAAGAGTGGTGAGAGTGGGTAACCTTGTCTTTTTCCTGATCTTAGTGGAAATGGTTTCAGTTTTTCACCATTGAGAACAGTGTTGGCTGTGGGTTTGTCATATATAGCCTTTATTATGTTGAGGTAAGTTCCCTCTATTCCTACCTTCTGGAGTGTTTTTATCATAAATGGGTTTTGAATTTTGTCAAAAGCTTTTTCTGCACCTATTGAGATTATTATATGGTTTTATCCTTCAATTTGTGAACACAGTGTATTAAATTGATTGATTTGTGTATATTGAAGAATCCTTGCGTTCCTGGGATAAACCCCACTTGATCATGGTGCATGATCATTTTAATGTGCTGTTGGATTCTGTTTGCTAGTATTTTGTTGAGGAATTTTGCATCTATGTTCATCAGTGATATTGGCCTGTAGTTTTCTTTCTTTGTGACATCTTTGTCTGGTTTTGGTATCAGAGGGATGGTGGCCTCGTAGAATGAGTTTGGGAGTGTTCCTCCCTCTGCAATATTTTGATAAAGTTATGTGTTAGCTCTTCTCTAAATGTTTGATAGAATTCACTTGTGAAGCCATCTGGTCCTGGGCTTTTGTTAGTTGGAAGATTTCTAATCATAGATTTAATTTCAGTGCTTGTGATTCATCTGTTTATATTTTCTATTTCTTCCTGGTTCAGTCTCGGAAGGTTTTACTTTTCTAAGAATTTGTCCATTGCTTCCAGGTTGTCCATTTTATTGGCATATAGTTGCTTGTAGTAATCTCTCCTGATCCTTTGTATTTCTGCAGTGTCAGTTGTTACTTCTCCTTTTGTATTTCTAATTCTGTTGATTTGAGTGTTCTCCCTTTTTTTCTTGATGAGTCTGGCTAATGGTTTATCAATTTCGTTTATCTTCTCAAAGAACCAGCTTTTAGTTTTATTGATCTTTGCTACTGTGTCCTTCATTTCTTTTTCATTTATTTCTGATCTGGTTTTTATGATTTCTTTCCTTCTGCTAACCTTGGAGTTTTTTGTTCTTCTTTCTCTACTTGCTGTAAGTGTAGGGTTAGGTTGTTTATTTTAGATTTTTCTTGTCTCCTGAGGTAGGTTGGTATTGCTATTATATTCCCTCTTAGAACTCCTTTTGCTTCATCCCATAGGTTTTGGGTCATCGTGTTTTCATTGCCATTTGTCTCTAGGTATTTTTTGATTTCCTCTTTGATTTCTTCAGTGATCTCCTGGTTATTTAGTAATGTATTGTTTAGCCTCCACGTGTTTGTACTTTTTCCATTTTTTTCCTGTAATTGATATCTAGTCTCTTAGTTTTGTTGTTGGAAAAGATACTTGATGGGATTTCAGATTTCTTAAATTTACCAAGGCCTGATTTGTGACCCAATATATGATCTATCCTGGAGAATGTTCCATGAGCACTTGAGAATAAAGTATATTCTGTTGTTTCTGGATGGAAAGTCCTATAAATATCAATTAAATCCATCTTGCTTAATGTATCATTTAAAGTTTGTGTTTCCTTATTTATTTTCATTTTGGATGATCTGTCCATTGGTGAAAATGGAGTGTTCAAGTCCCGTACTATTATTGTGTTACTGTCGATTTCCCCTTTTATGGCTGTTAGCATTTGCCTTATGTATGGAGGTGCTCCTATGTTGGGTGCATAAATATTTACAATTGTTATATCTTCTTCTTGGATTGATCCCTTGATCAGTATGTAGTGTCCTTCTTTGTCTCTTGTAATAGTCTTTATTTTAAAGTCTATTTTGTCTGATAGGTGAATTGCTACTCCAGCTTTCTTTTGATTTCCATTTTCATGGAATATCTTTTTCCATCCCCTCATTTTCAGTCTGTATGTGTCCCTAGGTCTGAAGTGGGTCTCTTGTAGACAGCATATGTACGGGTCTTGTTTTTGTATCCACTCAGCCAGTCTATGTCTTTTGGTTGGAGCATTTAATCCATTTACATTTAAGGTAATTATCGATATGTACATTCTTTTCACCATTTTTTAAATTGTCTTGAGTTTGTTATTGCACGTCTTTTCCTTCTCTGTTTCCTGCCTAGAGAAGTTCCTTTAGTATTTGTTATAAAACTAGTTTGGTGGTGCTGTATTCTCTTAGCTTTTGCTTGTCTGTAAAGGTTTTAATTTCTCTGTCGAATCTGAATGAGATCCTTGCTGGGTAGAGTAATCTAGGTTGTAGATTTTTCCCTTTCACCTCTTTAAATATGTCCTGCCACTCCCTCTGGCTTGCAGAGTTTCTGCTGAAAGATCAGCTGTTGAAGTTATGGGGATTCCCTTGTATGTTATTTGTTGCTTTTCCCTTGCTGCTTTTAATATTTTTTCTTTGTATTTAATTTTTGATAGTTTGATTCATATGTGTCTTGGCATGTTTCTCCTTGGATTTATCCTCTGTGGGACTCTCTGTGCTTCCTGGACTTGATTGACTATTTTCTTTCCCATATTAGGAAAGTTTTCAACTATAATCTCTTCAAATATTTTCTCAGTCCCTTTCTTTTTTTCTTCTTCTTCTGGGACCCCTATAATTTAGATGTTGGTGCTTTTAATGTTGTCCCATAGGCCTCTGAGACTGTCCTCAATTCTTTTCATTATTTCTTCATTCTGCTCTGCAAGAGTTATTTCCACTATTTTATCTTCCAGTTCACTTATCCATCTGTTCTTCTGCCTCAGTTATTCTCTATGTGTTCCTTCTAGAGAATTTTAAATTTCATTTATCATGTTGTTCATCATTATTTTTTTGCTCTTTAGTTCTTTTAGGTCCTTGTTAAACATTTCTTATATTTTGTTCATTTTGTTTCCAAGATTTTGGATCAGCTTTACTATCATTACTCTGAATTCTTTTTCAGGTAGACTGCCTATATCTTCTTCATTTGTTTGGTGTGGACGGTTTTTACCTTGCTCCTTCATCTGCTGCATATTTCTCTGTTTTCTCATTTTGCTTAACTCACTGTGTTTAGGGTCTCCTTTGTGCAGGCTGCAAGTTTGTAGTTCCCGTTGTTTTTGTGTCTGCCCCCAGTGGGTAAGGCTGATTCAGTGAGTTGTGTAGGTTTCCTGGTGGTGGGGACTCGTGCCTGTGTTCTGGTGGATGAGGCTGGCTCTTGTCTTTCTGGTGGGCAGGACTGCATCCAGTGGTGTGTTTTGGGGTGTCTGTGACCTTATTATGATTTTAAGCAGCCTCTCTTCTAATGGGTGGGGCTGTGTTCCTGTCTTGCTAGTTGTTTGTCATGGGGTGTCCAGCACTGTAGCTTTCTGGTCGTTTAGTGGAGCTCAGTCTTAGCTTTGAGACGTAGATCTCTGGGAGAGCTCTCGCTGATTGATATTACATGGGGCTGGAGGCCTCTGGTGGCCCAGTGTCCTGAACTCAGCTCTCCCACCTCAGAACCTCTGTCCTGACACCCATCTGGAACACCAAGACCCTGCCAGCCACACAGCTGCGGGCCGATGGGGGAGGCAGGTGGAAGGACTGAGGGTGCTGAGCAAGACCATAGTGGGAGGTGGGAGTTGGGAGATGAGAGAGTGAGTGGCCATTGCAGACAGTCCAGGCTCTTGCTCTCTCCTTCGACTCCCTGCCAGAGCCCAACTATGTTCAAACATCATATTTTTGACACTGTGTTTCAAATTCTTTATCTTCTTTGTTATATAATTCTGATTAAGTTGGTAAATTACTAGCTCAGTTTTACAGTTAAACACATTATGCATTACTGTGTTTGCTAGGCAGAATTTTAAGATGATTCTCAATAACTCACACCCTCTTTATAACCCCTTCACCTTGACAGTGGGCAAAAATATGATGCAGTTTCACTCCTGTGATCAGGCTACTTTATATGGCAAAGGTGAAGGAATTTTGCAGATGTAACTAGTGTTCCAAATACATTGATTTAGAGTTAATCAAAAAGTAGATTATCCTGGGTGGTCCTAACATATATAGCTAAGATACTCTCTTGATTTTTTAAAAAAAAATTTAAAATAAATTTATTTATCTTATTTATTTATTTTTGGCTGTGTTGGGTCTTCATTGTTGTGTGAGGGATTTCTCCAGTTGCAGTGAGCAAAGGCTACTCTTCATTGAGGTGCACAGTCTTCTCGTTGTGGTGGCGTCTCTTGTTGTGGAGCATGGGCTTTGCACTCGCAGGCTTCAGTAGTTGTGGCACATGGGCTCAGTAGTTGTGGCTCACAGGCTGTAGAGCACAGGCTCAGTAGTTGTGGCACATGGGCTTAGTTGCTCCTCGGCATGTGGGATCTTCCTGGACCAGGGCTCGAACCCATGTCCCCTGCATTGGCAGATGGGTTCTTAACCACTGCACCACCAGGGAAGCCCTCTTGTTGGTTTTAGAGAAACAAAATGCCATGTTGTAGAGAGGGTCACCTGGCAGGGAATGATGGACAGCCTCCAGCTGAGGAGGGCTTCAGTCCTACAACCACAAGAAACTGAATTCTGCCAACTACCTTGAATGAGTTTGAAAGAGGACCTCAATCCTCAGATGAGATCACAGTCTTTTGAGGCACGATACAAAAGACTCAGCTAAGCTGGGCATGAACTCCTGACCCACAGAAACTGCAAGATAAAAAATGTTTGGTGTTTTAAGCCACTAAGTTTATGAAACACAGCGAACAGTCTGTAAAACAGGAAGTCTGTAATACAGGAAGGTGAAAGTATAAGTAAGTATCTCAGTATGAATAAGAAACAGAACCATCTCTTGAATCCAGTTCTGACTAATGTCAAAGCAAGTGTGCTTCATGGTTATACTATAGGCTTTCATTTAGATCAATATAATGTATATTTCTTAATTTACCACATAAATATTATTTGCTGAGTTTTATTCCACAGCTTAGGAATAAAACTCCTAAAAAAAAGTATACTTAGAACTAAATCTTCTCTTTCATTTTCTTAGCAAATTCTGTAGAATCCAATTCTCCCAAGTAGAAAGACTAAATGAAAAACATGTGTATTTTAAAACCGTTTACCCTATTCCTAATATTGGTATGACTGACAACCCCACTGGGACTGAGTTCAATTACTTTCTAGAATATGCTAGGTACTAAAATGTATATTATATCAAAACTGTAATTGAAAAATCTGTATTTGTAAGAAAATAATTTTACAGGAATCAGGAAAATATAACCATAATTAACTCTGCACAAAAAGTACTTTAAAACCTTTTTGTGAAAGGTACTGGAAAACCAAAAACCTATCCCTTAGCCTCCTAAAGGACATGTACCAATCCCAGAGTAAAGTGTGGCAGCCCATTAATGACCTTTCCTAATTGTTGGAATGTAACCACAGGCAAAAATAAAATCTGTAGACAATCTGAAAATTCTGTCAGAATAAAAATTCTAATCTCTATGCCTGTAAGAAATTTGAATCACCTCTAACAGGTTTTTCTAACACCTGTTTTTCCTTGGTTTTGCCTGTCTCTTACTGGTGGAATAAAATTAAGAAGAGGGAAGGTCAAGGGAGAATTGCCAGATTGAATTAAAGAAGAACATAATGAACCTCCTAATTGAAACCAGATTAGCATACCTTGCACAAAAAATGGAATCTAATATGTCTTAGTAAGAAATGGTTTACATGAGAGAAATAGAAACTTCTAAAGTTTACTATATTAAAAAGAAAAAAGGAACTGTGAGTCACTAAAATGATGAAGCATTTCATATCTCACAGAACCTAATATTAGGCAGGAAATAGACCTAAAATTTATGAGGAATCAAAAATATTAATTAAGTTCTTTATTGCAGGCCTTCAACAGTTTATTACCTCTCCTTACTGACCCTCCCTTTCTGCAGAGCCACTGTTCCTACTTTGATGTGCTATGATCATCCACCACCCAGAGCTCCATGATCACAGATTTGCTTGACATGGGTCAACTAGAGTCTCTGTGACATGATTTCAGATTCCCAAGAGTATTAAGTTGATGTGACTTGAGGCAAGAACTCAACCTAAATTTTTTTTTTCTGTTTTATCCTCCCCCACAACCAGTCTCCTCCCCAGAATGGCACCAACCTGATTCACATGGTTCTGGACCAAATCTCGTGAGATCATGGTCTCAACCTCACTTCTTACAAGGCTGATCACGAGGTTGAAGGTCACATTTCTGCCTCCACTGGGTAGAACAGACACCAATAAGGAGCCAAGACAGTTACCCAGAATTCATATTTACTCTTAGAATGCATTTCCTTTAAAAAAACTTACAAATTCTTCATCTTAGGTTTTGTTGTTTTTTTTTTTAATTTTCCCCCTGGTGAAGATGAAAGAGAAAAGAATGATATTTTTTCCAACTTAAAAAAATAATAATTATAGATTCATGAGAGGTTGCAAGAAAATATACAAGGAAGACTGGTGTGCCTTTCTCCCAGCCTTCCCCAATGCTAACATCTCACACCACTATAGTACAATATTAAAAACAAAAAATTGACATTGATAAGATCCAGACTTTGCTCAAGATCCATCATATTTACATGCACTCATTTGTGTTTGTTTATGTATTTGTATAGCTCTTTGAAATTTTAACATGGGAGTAGCCTTGTATAACCACCACCACAATCAAAATATTCAACGGTACTGTCATCACAGAATTCCCTCTTACACCTTTCAGTCACACTCATCCTTAGCCCCATGCCTAATTCCTAGCAACCAATAATATCTTCTCCATCATTATAATTGTTATTTATGAGTTTTATGAAAATGGAATCATGTAGTATGTATCATTTTGAAATATGCTTTTTTATTCAGCATAATTTCCTTAGGATTGTGTAACTTGTTATATCAATAGTTTGGTCCTAAATATAGTTGAATAGTACTCCATGGTATAGATGTACCAAAATTTGTTTAACCATTCATCCATTGAAGTACCTCTGAGTATTTTCCAGTTTGGGGCTATTATGAATAAAGCTGCTAATACATCCATGTGTACCCGTATGAAAATAATAATCTTCATTTCTCTGGAATATGTGCCTAAAAGTGAAATTTCTGTGTGATACTGTAACATTATTTTTAGTCCTAAAACTAACTTCCAAACTATTTCCAAGTGGCTATATCATTTTACATTTTCACCAGCAATGTATGAATGATGCAACATTTGGTGTTATCACAATTTCTCATTTTATCCATTCTGATATGTGCATAATGATATCTAACTGTGGCTTTAATTTATATTTTCCTAATGAATAATGTGCTCAACATCTTTTCCTGTGTTTATTTTCCATCTGTCTGTCCTCTTTGATGAAATGTCTATGCATGTCTTTTACCCATATTATAGTTCAATTGTTGTTCTTTTACTGGTGAGGTTTTTTTTTGTTTGTTTTGTTTTGTTTTTATTTTTTACTGGTGAGTTTTGAGAGTTCTTTATATATACTAAATACAAGACTTTTGTTGAATATTTTCTTTGCAATATATTTCTCCAAGTCTGTACCTTGTTTTTTTTTTTATCCTTTTAACATAAGGTGATTCACAGATGAAAATTTTTTATTTTTGTTGAGTTCAAATTTATCAATGGTTAGTTTATGGATTATGGATTATGCTTTGATGTTGAGTCTAATAATTCTTTGTCTAGGCAAAGACTCTGGAGATTTTCTCCATATTCCTCAACCTCATAAAGAGTATCCAAGGGATACCTACTGATAACATCCTATGTAATGGTGAAAGACTAAATGTTTTCTCTCTAAGATCAGGGAAAAGAGAAGGATCCTGCTCATGCAACTCTTGTTCAATATAGTACTAGAAGTTATAGCCACTGCGATAAGTCACAAAAAAGAAAAAAATGAATACAATTTAGAAAGGAGAAAATAAAATTGCCTCTATTTGCAGATGACATGAGGGTCAACATATAAAAACTTAGGAACTATTATTCTAAAATTTATATGGAAAGTGAAAAGTCCAAGAATAGCCAAAAAATTTTGAAAAACAAGAGCCAGGTGTTAAGAATCATTCTTCCCAATGTTAAGATTTACAATATAGCTGTAGTAATGAAGATAGTGGGTACTGGTGGTGGAATAGATACAGAGATTAATAGAACAGAATAGAGAACCCAGAGGTAGATCCACACAAATATGCCCAATTAATTTTTGAACAAAGATGCAAAGGCATTTTAATGGACAAGGGATAGCTTTTTCAATAAATGGTGCTAGAGCAATTAGACATCCATTCACACACACACACACAAACACATGACCTTGACCTAAACTTCACGCTTAATACAAATTTAATTCATATCATAGATGTGTAAAGTGGAAAATTATGAATCTTCTAGATGATTTTTTTAACCTATCAAAGTCTAAAATTGCTTGCATATGGATACAGTTAAGAAATAGAATAGATTGCTTTCAATAGAGTCAGAGTATTTTAAGCTGTTTTGAACAGGTACCTCCACATTTAAAAATTGCAAAGGATGTTAGTAAACCCCTCTTTAAAAGAGGAAACATAAAATAAGCTAATCCTTTGAAACATGAATATTCTAATCAGAGAAACATTCCTGATTGTGACTCAGTGATAATTTTCCCCTTACTCTTTCTTAATTTTTCTTGGAAATATCCAGTAGGTCAGGAAAAAACTAGAACCATGATATGTAAATAGTTTCCTTTGCCACAACTAATCTATGTAGAAAAATATGAACCAACAGTTGTGTCATGGTAGAAGAGCATTAGCAGATTGAACAGTAAAATTTCCCGAGATTGAAAATATACGGCTTTGATATGTGTCTCCAAAGAACAGATAGAGCCAAGAAGGATAGGATGGTATACACTGAAGTTCTGCATAAACTCAATTTCAATAAATTTTTAGTTTCTGAAGGGCACAAAGTAAAGAGACAGGGGGAGTACACTGGGAGTGAATAGTATAAACCACAGCTGTGCCATGTAGGCACTCTAATCTTTGGCAAATCATTAAACTTCTTTAATTCTTAGTTTCCTTATTTAATATATAGAAATGTAGTATTTAACCCATAAACTTGTGAGGATTAGTGAGTTGTGCAAAGGGCTGGCACCTGGTTGGCACTCAGTGAATAGACGTTATAGGTATTGATAATATTGTTATTAAAATCCAAAGAAAATCATATTTTAAATCTGTTACCATAAAAAACCTATTAAGAAGATACCATAAGGGTGATTTTAATTGTCACCTTTTCTCTCTTTGCTTGCCCTCTAGCTGACTGCTAATTACCCACATGCCTATAACAAGTTTAATTTTAAAACTTAAATTTCTCTCTCTGTTGCTCAAGGTGTAAGAACTGACTAATTTCTGACCTCTCCTGGCCATGAAAATTCTCTGATGCCATTTTCAGCTTTTCTTAAATTAATATTTATCAGCTTTGCAAAGCACTGGAGTATAAGCTTCCCAAAGACTTTGCTCTGATTACCACAAAATGCCAACTCCCAATAACAGCATCATATCCTCTCCTTTATGCCATTGCTATTCGCTTGCTAACAATTTTCTTCTTAAACAGTAAAATGAAATCCTGACATATCCTTTAACATATCACTTGACCCCATGTACTTGACATTTTATATTACTCATTTGGATTAATGAATCCATCTGCTTATTCAGGAAGTTGAAAAACATGGGGCTCCTTTAAGTATGTTTTCTTTATACAGGCATCTCTTCACGTGATTCTCAAATGTTCTTCACATAGATAGGTGGGAAGAAAGAAATTGTGTACCTGGTTCCTTCATTCATTCAATAAATATTGAGAATCAACATTTATCCAAAATTGAACTGTACGTAAGAGATATAATAATGAGCAATACATCAAGATATCTAGTCTCCTAATGTAGGTATTACTTCTCTATTATTTATGCCACATTAATTCCACAAACTTAGCTCCCTAAAATAACACAGTTTTATTATTTCAGTGGGTGTGTGTAAGAAGTCTAGACATGGCATTTCTTGATGCTCTGCTTCAGGGTCTGATCTGAAAGCTGATGCCAAGGTGCAGTGAGTCTCCCCTCAAAGCTTCAGTGGCAAAAGATCCACTTAAAAGATGGCTTAGCTATTGACAAAATTCACTTCCTCACAGACTGCGGGACTGAGGGCTTCAGTTTCTTGTTGGTTGTTGACAGTAATAACACACAATTCATTGTCACAAAGATCTCTTCATAAGGAAACTCACAATATAGCTGCTTATTTCCTCAAATCCAGTGAGAGAGAGATACTACTGGCAAGACAAAAGTCACAATTTTATATAGCCTGATCACGAAAGTGACACCAATCACCTTTGCCATGTTCTGTTGGGAGGAAGTGAGCCACAAGTCTTGCCCACACTCAACAGGGGAGGAATATACAAGGTGGAAATACCAGGAGATGTAAAAAATTGAGCATTTTGGAATTTGTCCACCAGAGTATAAGATCCATAGACGTTTATAAAGATAAGTGGGCTATTACAGTATAGTTTCACATCCAACCTACTTAATAATCTCAATTACCCTGATATCTAGGTATTATTATCTCATTTAACAGATGAGGACACAGAGCTTGAGTGTTATATTTACTCAATTAGCAGCCAGTAAAGTCAGTATTTGAACTTAGGTTAGGTTTATTTAGAGCTCTAGCTGTGCTCTTAAAACAATGGTAATAAAAGAGTATATTCCTAGAAATCCTATGGATGTTACAAAGATAACAAACAATGTAAAATATTTTATGGCAATAAATTCAAGTTATTAAAAAATTGGAAAATTTCTTGAAAACAAAATTTACTAAAAATTAAGCAAGAAAACACAGAAAAACTAAGTATCGCATAGTGGTTGAAGAAATTGAATGTATAATTTAAAACACTCACATGATAAAAGTTGTAGACCTGCATGATTTAACTAGTGAATTCTATCACACATTTATGGAATAAATAATATTAGTCATAGATAAATATTTTCAGAAAATAGAAAGGAGGAAATATTCAAAACTTATTTTATTAAGACAGAATAACTGAATATCCTTAACATTGGCAAACCAACCAATGCAATTCACCACACTAACAGAATAAAAGAAAATATCCACATGATCATGTCAATAGGTTAAAAAAAAAGCATTTGACAAAATTCAACATTAATGATAAAAAGTCAACAAACTAAAAATAAAAGGAAATATCCTCTTTTTGACAAAGGGCATCTACAAAAATATCTATAGTTAACATCATATTTAATGGTGAAATATTAAAAAACTTCCTATTAAGATTTGGAGCAAAGCAAGCATGTCAGCTCTGAACACTTCCAGTTAACACTATATAGTATGTCTTATCCAGTTCAATAAAGCAGGAAATAAATATACTTGTTGGAAAAGAAGCAACAAAACTGTTTTATTTTCAGTTGATATAATTGTGGTGATAAAAAAATAACCTACCTAAGAATTATTAGAACTAATAAAAAATTCAGCAAAATATCAGTCAATTTACAGTCAGAATACAGTCAATATACAAAGATCTATTGTGTATTTATACGCTATCAATTAGAAAATAATATTTCTAAAAGTGACATGTAAAATATCATCAAAAATCATAAAATCTTAGGAATAATTTTAACAAAAAAATTGTGTAAGACCTGCACACTAGAAACTACAAAATATTGTTGATAAGAATTAAAGAAGATCTAAGTAAATGGAGACATATAGCATGTTTATTGATTGGAAAATTCAATATTTTCCAGATATTAGTCATTGCCAAATTGATGAATGGAGTCTATGCAATACTAATCAATATCTCAACTTGTTTTTGGTAGAAATTGTAAAACTGATTCTAAATTGGTATTGAAAAATCAAAGGGCCTAAAATACTCAATGCAATTTTTAAAAAGCAGAGCAAAGTTGAGGATTTACACTTCCTGATATCGTTTCACTAATTAAGACCATGTGGTATTGACATTAAATATAGACATATAGGTCACTGGAACAGAATAGAAATTCCAGAAGTAAAACCACACTTATAAAGACAAATGATTTTTGATGAAGTTACAAAGGGAAAAAGAAAGCGTTTTCAACAAATGCTGCTGAATAAATTGGATAAACTTATTCATAAAATAAATTTGGATCCACTATTCATATCATATATAGAAATTTGTTTGAAGCAGATGAGATGTACACATAAAAGCTAAAACTGCAAAGTTTCTAGAATAAAATAAAGGGGACCTTGCAAACTTGGGTGAGGCAAATAATTCCTATGATACAAAAATCACTAAACTAGTAATAAAAGAAAAAATATTTTAAAATACATTTCATTAAAATAAAACATTTATTCCTTCTAGGAAACCATTAAGAATATGAAAAAGGCAGAGCCTGAGAGAAGTGAATCATGATATATATTTCTGACAAAAGACTTGTGGCCAGAATATATAAATACTCTAATATTTTAGAAATCAATGTAAGAAATGAATAATATTGCTTTTAAAGGGGCAAATTAAATTTAAAAAAAAAACACTTTCCAAAACAAGAGATATAAATTGCCATTAAGCACCAAAAAAAAAAAAAAAAAAGTCCTCAAAATCATTAGCAAAATGAAAGGAAAACCATAATAAGATGACATTTCACAATTACTGGAATGACTAACATTAAAAAAAAAATTGTTACCGAATATTAGCAAAGACCTGTATTGACAAATATGCAGAGCAACTAGAACCCTCATACACTGTTGGTTAGAGTGTAAAATAATTCAGATGTTTTTGAAAGCTGTTGTGCAGTGCCCTATCATGGTTGGCAGCCTCTAAGATAATTCCCAGTGATCTCCATTACCTTGAGTTTCATGCCCTTGTGTAATCCCTCCCCTTCAGTGTAGACTGGACCTGGTGTCTTGCTTCCAAAGAATAGAATACAGCAAAAAGGATGAGATGTCATTTTCAAGATATGGTAGCTGCAACAGTATTCTGGAACCTATGAGCTTGAGGTTTATATTCACATTTCTCCTTTGCTTTGTGTCACCTCAAATTTCCCTTCAACTAAGATGTTTTCTTTGTGATATCCACCATAGCAGTAGTTGGAGAACTAAACACATGGCAGATTTTCTTTACCTTGGTTCATGCTCCCACACTCTCTTTCAGGGTGCCCCTTTGAAAGTACTTAACTTTTTCTGACATCAGTTGGAACACCTAGGAACTGTTACATTAATATATCAATCTAGTGAGGATGCCTATAAACAAATTAAAGATTGTATGGCCAAGAATTTTTACTATTATTCCAATTTCTGCTGGTGCTTGGAGTCAGAAAATGAGAAATACTTTACTCTCTGGCTTTGTACTAAATTTATTATAATATAAAATTCTTCCCTAATAATCAACCCACATCTGGCCATTTTTGCAGCTTGATTCACACAGGAACCCAATATGATCACATCAAAATATAAATAAATAAATAAAAGGAAAAAGAGGGAAATCTAGCAATTCTATACTTTTATTTTCTTCCTGTCTTCATTCTGATCTATATCTATATTCAATTCTAGACTAATTGACCTTCAACTTTGAACCTGTTCCCTTTGAACATGGTGTTTTGGAAACTGATCTACTTGGTATGTGAATTTCCCCTTTATCTTTGGACTGTGACTTATGTCCCCAAGTTCTCAGCAACCTCTGTTGCCAATCCTAGGAAGGATTTTTAAGTTAGATATTAATGTATTCCAAATACTGTATGATACATGACCTATACTAAAAAAATAAAAAAATTAGTGTTTTATTATTTATCAAGAAATTCAAATTTAGCCGGATACCCTCTTTGTTAGCTAAATCTGACAACTCTACCTATATGGGACTTGGTGTTATGGGAGAATCAACACTAACAAATATGAATATCAACTTAGATTTGATCCCAAGAAACTTAGCTCTCCTTCTGTGCTCCCATAACTACACCTAAGTGGACCAAAGGATTAATAGAATGAGTCAGTCCAAATTTCACAGATTTTTTTGTACCTTAAGCAAATAAAAGTCTTTAGAAACTCAGCATACCACAGAGCATATAGATCTCTAATCCAGGAAGAAAACAAAAACAAAAAACCCAGGGAAATATATCCATTAGAGGGCACTGACCTCATCTTAGCTATGCCCCATTATCAAATGGCCCAGAGCAGTTGTTCCTAAACAGTGGAGGTAAGAGTGGCAGAATTGGTTTGAGAATATTGTGAATTCCTGTGGGCACTAGTCTACAAATAGGATAGAGATTATGTGTTACATATATCTTTTAATTTGTGTATAAATGTTGTAATAAATGCAATATGAAATCATGAAGACATACTGGATTTATCAGAGAATTTTCTTGTTCTTTGAGTTTTGTTCAGAAATTATGTCATGCGTCTACTCAATTTGTTTTTCTCGAAAGCTTCTGATAATCAAACAAGTTAAGTACCATTTGCCTAAAGTTATTCAAAGAGGTAAATATACATGTTCAACTATGTAAATATCACTTTTTAGGGTTTAGGTTCAACCAAGACATTGACTGTCCAGGAAAGTGAGAGAAGGATTCATCTGCACTACTAAGAAATAATGCATAAAGTGAAATTTGTTTTCAAAGGAATATAAAACAGCCATTTAAACATGGGAGGCACAGGATGGCATTGCATCTGCTTCCCATTGCTCTTTCCTTTTATAAGAAACTCCACTGCAGCAAACACAGAATGGGGACATCAGAGGAAGAAATGAGAGGGCGTTTGGCTCTAAAGCTTTGGCCAGCTACACTCTTATTTTAAAAAAAGGAACTGGGGCAGACAGCAATCATAATAAAGAGAGAGCAAAATATAAAGCAAGCTTCTTTTAAAAAAAAAAGAACTGCACTACACTGGAAAGATACAGATGAAGTCAATTCTGAGCAGCAGCTGAATTCACTTTGCACAGAATCCTATTCAAAGCCAGGTTTGCCAATCATACTAGATAACTGAAAAAGAGACATGATTGTTTCATAAAAAACTGCCTCCCCCACCCCAATTTCATCAAGACCATCTACATTTATAAGGTGGGGTAGGGGAGACTTCTGGTTGTTTATGTCATGGTGATAATTCTACATGTGTCTACAGTGTCTCTTTGTGTGTCCAAATTATCTCTTCTAAGGACACCAGGCAGTCAGATTGGGTTAGGGCCCATCCTAAAGGCCTCATGTTTACTTAACCACTCTTTAAAGGCCCTATATCCAAATATAGTCATATTCTTTCCAATCTTGATTCCTTTTATTTCTTTTTCTTGTCTAATTGCCCTACATGAAGGCTCCAGTATAATGAGGAATAGAATTGGTGAGATTCTATTCTTTTGTGTTTCTTTTGATCTTTCCAGTTTTTCACCATTGTGTGTGATGTTAGTTGTGAGTTTTTCATAGATGTCCCTTATCAAATTGAAGTTCCTTTGTATACATATTTTTTTGAGTTCTAATCAAGAGATGTTACTGATTTTTTATGTTTTTTTTCTACTGCATTTATAGAGATGATTATGTGATGTGTTTGTGTGTATTTTCTGTTGATAAAGTATATTACACTAATTGATTTTCTGATATTAGACAAACCTTGCACTCCTGGGATAGGCCACTTGTTCATGGTGTATAAATTTTTTAATACACTGCTGGATTCAGTTAGCTAGTATTTTGTTTAGGATTTGGTGTCCATATTAATAATAATTATTAGTTTGTAGTTTTTTAAAATATTTTTTAAAGTCTTTATTGAATTTGTTACAATATTGCTTTTTGTTTTATGTTTCTGGCTTTTTTTTGTCTGTGAGGCATGTGGGATCCTAGTTTATGTCACCAGGGATCAAACCCATACTCCTTGCACTGGAAGGCAAAGTCTTAAACACTGGACTGCCAGGGAAGTCCCTGTAGTTTTCGTTTCTTGTAATGTTTTTATTCAAATTTTTGTCAGGGTAATACTGACCTCATAAGATGATTTGGGCAGTGTTCCCTCTTATTCTATTTGAGAAGAAACAACATCAATCATTTTTGAAATTGATGAAATTCAACTGTGAAACAATCTGGGCCTGGGTTTTACTTTTTGGATAGCTTTTGGTTAGTAATTCAGTCCCTTAAATTGTTATAGGTGTATTCAGGTTGTTTATTTCTTATTGTATTAGTTTTGATAATTTGTGCTTTCCAGGAACTCGTGTCATCTAGATTGTCTAATATCTTGATATACAATCTTTCATAATATTCTTTTAATCCTTTGTATTTTTGTAATGTTGATAGTAAGTCTCCTCTTTCATTTCTGGTTCCAGTAGTTTGAGTTGTCTTTCTTTTTTCTTGGTCACTCTAGCTAAAGTTTTTTCAGTTGTATTGAACTTTACAAAGAACAAGCTTTTGGTTTTATTGATTTTCTTTATTGTTTTTATAATATCTATTCCATCAATTTCTGCTCTAATCTTTATTATTTCCTCCTTTCAGGTTCTTTAATTTTAGTTTTCTCTCCTTTTTCCTAAGGTGGAAGGTTAGATTGAGATATTTCTTCTTTATTAACAGAGACATTGAGGAACCAAGATGGTGCAGTAGAAGGACGTGCTCTCACTCCCTCTTGCGAGAGCACCAGAATCACAACTAGCTGCTGGACAATCATTGACAGGAAGACATTGGAGCTCACCAAAAATGATACCCCACATCCAAAGACAAAGGAGAAGACACAATGAGACGGTAGGAGGGGCTCAATCACAGTAAAATCAAATCCCATAACTGCTGGGTGGGTGACTCTCAGACTGGAGAACACTTATACCACAGAAGTCTACCCACTGGAGTGAAGCTTCTGAGCCCCAAGTCAGGGTCCCAACCTGCGGGTCTGGCAATGGGAGGAGGAATTCCTAGGGAATCAGACTTTGAAGGCTAGTGGGATTTGAATGCAGGACTTCGACAGGACTGATGGAAACAGAGACTCCACTCTTGGAGGACACACACAAAGTAGTGTGTGCATCGGGACCCAGGGGAAGGAGCAGTGACCCCAGGGGAGACTGAACCAGACCTACCTGCTAGTGTTGGAGGGTCTCCTACAGAGGGGCATGGTGGCTGTGGCTCACCATGGGAACAAGGACACTGGCAGCAGAAGTTCTGGAAAGTACTCCTTGGCATGAGCCCTCCCTGAGTCCACCATTAGCCCCACCAAAGAGCCCGGGTAGCCTCCACTGTTGGGTGGCTTCAGGCCAAACAACCAACAGGGAGGGAACCCAGCCCCACCCATCAGCAGTCAAGTGGATTAAAGTTTTACTGAGCTCTGCCCACAAGAGCAACACTCAGCTCTACCCACCACCAGTCCCTCCCATCAGGAAACTTGCACAAGCCTCTTAGATAGCCTCATCCACCAGAGAGAAGATAGCAAAAGCAAGAAGAACTACAATCCTGCAGCCTGTGGAACAAAACCCACATTCACAGAAAAATAGACAAGACGAAAAGACAGGAGACTATGTACCAGAAGGAGGAACAAGATAAAACCCCAGAAAACCAACTAAATGAAGTGGAGATAGACAAACTTCCAAAAAAGACTTCAGAATAATGATAGTGAAGATGATCCAGGACCTCGGAAAAAGAATGGAGGCAAAGATCAAGAAGATGCAGAAATGTTTAACAAAGACCTAGAAGAATTAAAGAACAAACAGAGATGAACAATACACTAACTGAAATGAAAACTACACTAGAAGGAATCAATAGCAGCATAACTGAGGCAGAAGAATGGATAAGTGACCTAGAAGACAGAATGGTGGAATTCACTGCTGTGTAACAGAAAAGAAAAAACAATGAAAAGAAATGAAGACAGCCTAAAGACCTCTGGGACAACATAAAACGCAACAACATTCACATTAGAGGGGTCCCAGAAGGAGAAGAGAGAAACAACCCAAGAAAATATTTGAAGAGACGATAGTCAAAAACTTCCCTAACATGGGAAAGGAAATAGCCACCCAAGTCCAGGAAGCACAGAGAGTGCCAAACAGGATAAAACCAAGGAGAAACACTCGGAGACACACAGTAATCAAACTGGCAAAAATTAAAGACAAAGAAAAACTATTGAAAACAACAAGGGAAAAATGACAAATAACATACAAGGGATCTCCCATAAGGTTAACAGCTGAGTTCTCAGCAGAAACTCTACAAGCCAGAAGTGAGTGGCATGATATACTTAAAGTGATGAAAGGGAAGAACTTACAACCAAGATTACTCTACCCAGCAAGGATTTCATTCAGATTTGATGAAGAAATCAAAAGCTTTACAGAGAAGCAAAAGCTAAGAGAATTCAGCATCACCAAACCAGCTCTACAAAAAATGCTAAAGGAACTTCTCTAAGTGGGAAACACAAGAGAAGAAAAGGACCTACAGAACAAGCCCAAAACAATTAAGAAAATGGTCATAGGAACATACATATCGATAGTTACCTTAAACGTGAATGGATTAAATGCTCCAACCAAAAGACACAGGCTTGCTGAATGGATACAAAAACAAACTCATCTATATGCTGTCTACAAGAGACCCACTTCAGACCTAGGGACACATACAGACTGAAAGTGAGGGGATGGAAAAAGATATTCTATGCAAATGGAAATCAAAAGAAAGCTGGAGTAGCAATACTCATTTCAGGTAAAATAGACTTTAAAATAAAGAATGTTACAAGAGACAAGGAAGGACACTACATAATGATCAAGGGATCAATACAAAAAGAAGATATAACAATTATAAATATATATGTGCCCAACATAGGAGCACCTCAATATATAAGGCAAATGCTAACAGCTATAAAAGAGGAAATCGGCAGTAACAAAATAGTGGGGGACTTTAAAACCTCACTTACACCAATGGACAGAACATCCAAAATGAAAATAAATAAGGAAAGAGAAGCTTTAAATGACACAAGAGACCAGATAGATTTAATTGATATTTATAGGACAATCCATCCGAAAACAGCAATTACACTGTCTTCTCAAATGCGCATGGAACATTCTACAGGATAGATCACATCTTGGGTCACAAATCAAGCCACAGTAAATTTAAGAAAATTGAAATCATATCAAGCATCTTTTCGGACCACAACACTATGAGATTAGAAATCAATTTCAGGGAAAAACATGTAAAAAACTCAAACACATGGAGACTAAACAATACGTTACTAAATAACCAAGAGATAACTGAAGAAGTCAAAGAGGAAATCAAAAAATACCTAGAGACAAATGACAATGAAAACAGGACGATCCAAAACCTATGGGATGCAGCAAAAGCAGTTGTAAGAGGAAAGTTTATAGCTATAGAAGCCTACCTCAAGAAACAAGAAAAATCTCAAATAAACAATCTAATGTTACACCAAAAGTAACTAGAGAAAGAAGAACAAACAAAACTCAGAGTTAGCAGAAGGAAAGAAATCATAAAGATCCGAGCAGAAATAAATAGAATAGAAACAAAGAAAACAATAGCAAAGATCAATAAAACTGAAAGCTGGTTCTTTGAGAAGATAAACTAAATTGATAAACCATTAGCCAGACTCTTCAAGAAAAGGAGGAAGAGGACTCAAATCAATAAAATTAGAAATGAAAAAGGAGAAGTTACAACAGACACCGCAGAAATACAAAGTATCCTAAGAGACTACTACAAGTAACTCTATGCCAATAAAATGGACAACCTGGAAGAAATGGACAAATTCTTAGAAACGTATAACCTTCCAAGACTGAACCAGGAAGAAATAGAAAATATGAACAGACCAATCACAAGTAATGAAATTGAAACTGTGATTACAAATCTTACAACAAACAAAAGTCCATGACCAGATGGCTTCACAGGTGAATTCTATCAAATATTTAGGGAAGAGCTAACACCCATCCTTCTTAAACTCTTCCAAAATTTGCAAGGAAGGAACACTCCCAAACTAATTCTATGAGGCAACAATCACCCTAATACCAAAAGCAGACAAAGATACTACAAAAAAAGAAAATTACAGACCAATATCACTGATGAACATAGATGCAAAAATCCTCAACAAAGTACTAGCAAATAGAATCCAACAACACATTAAAAGGATCATACACCACAGTCAAGTGGGATTTATCCCAGGGATGCAAGGATTCTTCAATATATGTAAATCAATGTGATAAACCATATTAACAAATTGAAGAATAAAAACCGTATGATCATCTCAGTAGATGCAGAAAAAGCTTTTGATAAAATTCAACACCCATTTATAATTAAAACTCTCCAGAAAGTGAGCATAGCGGGAACCTACCTCAACATAATAAAGGCCATATATGACAAACCCACAGCAAGCATCATTTTCAATGGTGAAAAACTGAAAGCATTTCCTCAAGATCAGGAACAAGACAAGGATGTCCTCTCTCGCCACTATTATTCAACGTAATTTTGGAAGTCCTAGCCAGAGCAATCAGAGAAGAAAAAGAAATTAAAGGAATACAAATTGAAAAAGAGAAAGTAAAACTGTTACTGTTGGCAGATGACATGATAGTATATATAGAGAATCCTAAAGATGCCACCAGAAAACTACTAGAGTTAATCAATGAATTTGGTAAAGTTGCAGGATACAAAATTAATGCACAGAAATCTCTTGCATTCCTATACACTAATGATGAAAAATCTGAAACAGAAATTAAAGAAACACTCCCATTTACTATTGCAACAAAAAGAATAAAATACCTAGGAATAAACCTACCTATGGAGACAAAAGGTCTGTATGCAGAAAACTATAAGACACTGATGAAAGAAATTAAAGATGATACCAACAGATGGAGAGATATACCATGTTCTTGTATTGGAAGAATCAACATTGTGAAAATGACTATACTACCCAAAGCAATCTGCAGATTCAATGCAATCTCTATCAAATTACCAATGGCATTTTGTGTGGAACTAGAACAAAAAATCTTAAAATTTGTATGGAGACACAAAAGACCCGAATAACAAAAGCAGTTGTTTTTTTTTTTGCTGTACGCGGGCCTCTCACTGCTGTGGCCTCTCCCATTGTGGAGCACAGGCTCCGGGTGCACAGGCTCAGCGGCCATGGCTCACGGGCCCAGCCACTCTGTGGCATGTGGGATATTACTGGACTGGGGCACGAACCCGTGTCCCCTGCATCGGCAGGCGGACTCTCAACCACTGTGCCACCAGGGAAGCCCCCAAAGCAGTCTTGAGGGAAAAAAAACAGGGGAATCAGACTCCCTGACTTCAGACTATACTACAAAGCTATAGTAATTAAGACAATATGGTACCGGCACAAAAACAGAAACATAGATCAATGGAACAAGATAGAAAGCCCAGAGATAAACCCATGCACCTATGGTCAACTAATCTGACAAAGGAGGCAAGGATATACAATGGAGAAAAGACAGTCTCTTCAATAAGTGGTGCTGGGAAAACTGGACAGCTACATGTAAAAGAATGAAATTAGAACACTCCCTAACACCATACACAAAAATAAACTCAAAATGGATTAAAGACCTAAATGTAAGGCCAGACACTATAAAACTCTTAGAGGGAAACATAGGCAGAACACTCTATGACATAAATCACAGCAAGATCTTTTTTGATTTACCTCCTAGAGTAATGGAAATAAAAGCAAAAATAAACAAATGGGACCTAATGATACTTAAAAGCCTTTGCACAGAAAAGGAAACCATAAACAAGATGAAAAGACAATCTTCAGAATGGGAGAAAATATTTGCAAAGGAATCATCAGACAAAGGATTAATCTCCAAAATATATAAATGGCACATGCAGCTCAATATCAAAAAAACAAACAACCCAATCAAAAAATGGGCAGAAGACCTAAATAGACATTTCTCCAAAGAAGACATACAGATGGCCAAGAAGTACAATAAAAGCTGCTCAACATCACTAATTATTAGATAAGTGCAAATCAAAACTACAGTGAGGGATCACGTCACACCAGTTTGATGGGCATCATCAGAAAATGTACAAACAACTAATGCTGGAGAGGGTGTGGAGAAAAGGGAACCCTCTTGCACTGTTGGTGGGAATATAAATTGATAGAGCCACTATGGAGAACAGTATGGAGGTTCCTTAAAAAACGAAAAATAGAATTTCCATATGATCCAGCAATCCCACTACTGGGCATATACCCAGAAGGAACCATAATTCAAAAAGACCCATGCACCCCAATGTTTATTGCAGCACTATTTACAATAGCCAGGTCATGGAGGCAACCTAAATGTCCATCGACAGACAAATGGATAAAGAAGAAGTGGTCCATATATACAATGGAATATTACTCAGCCATAAAAAGGAACAAAATTGGGTAAATTAGTAGAGACGTGGATGGATCTAGAGACTGTCATACAGAGTGAAGTAAGTCAGAAAGAGAAAAACAGATATCGTATATTAATGCATATATGTAGAACCTAGAAAATGGTACAGGTGCACCGGTTAGCAAAGCAGAAACTGAGACACAGGAGTAGAGAAAAAAACGTATGGACACAAAGGGGGGAAAGCAGTGGGGGTGGGGGTGGGATGAATTGGGAGATTGGGATTGACATGTATACACTGATGTGTATAAAATCGACGTCTAATAGGAACCTGCTGTATAAAAAAGTCAATAAAATTAAATTAAAAAATAAATAAAATTTAAAACAAATTTCAAAAAAAAAAAAAAGAAGCAGATTACTTTCTTTGGCTGGAGGCAGGAGATGTGACAGAGATTCCAGGAGTGAGAAGGACCTGATGCACTGCAGTTGGCTCTGATGGAGGCTCCCTGCATAAGGACGGGGAGCCCTCAGTTTGCTCAGGGCAGCCCCAGCTGACAGCCAGCAAGAAAGCAGAGATTCAGTCCATAACTGCAAGGAAGCCAGTTCCACCAACAACCTGAATGAACCTGGAATCAGATTCACCCCCAAATCCTGCAGAGAGGAACGCAGCCCTGTTCAGCAGGCATTAGGCCATCTCCAACTTCCCTCTGACTTATATATGGCACCAGACTATGCCACTTTGGCATAAGGATGATTTTGAGCTGGAGGCAGATGAGAATCAACAAATGCAGAAGGATGCCTTCCTGGAACCTCCCTCACCTGACTTAAAGCAGAAACGTCTGAAAAATGGGTACTGCCATGAATCCCCTCTCCTGGGAGAGCTTTATGGCCACAAAGAAGATGGAAGCCCTGGGCCAAGATGGACCTGCACAAACCAACATTACTCCATTAGTTTCCCTGTATATTTACCTTCCCACAGTTTGCTACTCTTGAAAGGTTAAATCCCTTTTCCTTTGTCTTCTCACTTCTCCAAAGATTTATTATTCTTAAGATGCTGGGGGCTTCCCTGGTGGCACAGTGGTTAAGAATCTGCCTGCCAATGTAGGGGACACGTGTTCGAGCCCTGGTCTGGGAAGATCCCACATGCCGTGGAGCAACTAAGCCCGTGCGCCACAACTACTGAGCCTGCACTCTAGAGCCCACGAGCCACAATTACTGAAGCCTGCATGCCTACAGCCCATGCTCCACAAGAGAAGCCACTGCAATGAGAAGCCCGCGCACCACAACGAAGAGTAGCCCCTGCTCGCCACAACCAGAGAAAGCCCGTGTGCAGCAACAAAGAACCAAAGCAGCCAAAAATAAATAAATAAAATACATTTATTAAAAAACAACCAAAACACAAAACACATAGACATTTAGCTATAAATTTCTCTCTAAGCCCTGCCTTAGCTGTGTCCTATAAGTTTGGTATGACATGATTTTATTTTCATTTATTTCAAACTATTTTATAATTTTTCTTTTTATTTCTTCTTTGACCCATTTGATTATTGGAAACTGGACATTTTAGAACATATATTTTAGCAACTCTGACTCTCCTCCCACCTTCAAGTGCTTGTTAATAGTATTTGCTTGTTAAATGTTTAGTGACTGGATGGATTATTTTGGTGCAATCTACCATCCACTTATCTCCACAGACATGGTGTGAAGCATCCCTGTTGGTTGCATTTGCCTGGAGCTTAGCCTCAGAAACAGGTAGTTAGAGGCAGGGTAAGAAAGGTTGATATCCTGCCCCTCCTTGTAGGACAGTCCTCCCCCTGAAAGAGGGAATTCTTTGTTCTTGGTTATACCAGTCTGGATTGGAGACTTTACCTCACTGAACTGGGAGGGAGGAGTGAGGGTTTGGATGTTTGTTCAAATACAACATATTCTCACAGTCCTTATGAAGATTTAGCAGATTTTCTTGAGCAAATGCTTATTCATTTCCTGTATGCCCTTGGGACCATTTATAGAGAGTGAGATAAATATATATATTCATGTTTTACCAGTTCTGCTGGACAGAGGGTCCAAGGATCTCCTTACACTCTCATGCTTGAAATCAACCCTGCTGAATTTTTTTTTTAATTTAGATATTTCAATGTGAATTCACATTTATTCTTATGAAGATAGGGAAGAATAAGAGTATTAATAATAATAAGAGCACTTATTCTTAAACACTGTGTATGTGGAAACATTATTCATATACTATGCATACTTATCAACACTATTAGGTAAGTATTGCTATTTCTATTTTACAGATAAAGAAATCAAAGATGAGAAAATATTTTAACCAAAGTCATTTAAGAGTCCATGGAAGAATCATGTAATCTACTCAAGTCTCTCAGTTTAATGCCATTGTGTGTAATTAATTATCTGACTTGTAGACAGTGTAGGGGAGTAAAATTTTCCATCCCAAAATGTGTCTCTTTGAAATGAGTATTAATTTAGTTTGATTATCTTTTAAGAACTAGAAGACCAAGGGAATTTTTTTTTTTTAACTTCTCCATTGGCTACCTAAAGAAGAAGGCCTATTTCCATAATGGAGCTATCAACGGAGATATCTGAAAAGAATATGAATTAAGTGTGGTGAGGCAAACTCAGCAGGGCCTACAGGTCAGAGTCCACTCTGTGTTCCCTTGTCTCTGCATGGCCCAGCAAACACTTGTATACCAAACATTTGCTTTTCTATCTCCATGTGAATTACCTTTCCCCCCTTTAAAGTCCCACACCACTACCCCCAACATCTTTTTTTGTCTTTAGCTGAAGATGGTATTTAAGGTGAGGGCTTTGGCCATTTTGGTGAGTTACTTAGTTTTCCTGAGTCTCTCCCATATATATATATATATATATATATATATATGTATATGCTATTAAATTTATGTTTGATTTTTTTCCTGTTAATCTGTCTCATGTCAATTTAATTCTTTGATCAACCAGAAGAACTTAAGAGGGTAGAGGAAAATGTCTTCCTCCCTGACAGTTGGTGTAGCTGACAGGATTCAACTTTACTGGCTGGATACTATTCACCCCAAGGCTGCTGCCGCTTAAGTGATCCTGGGACAACTGACAAAAGCAGGCAGAAGGTGAGAATTTGTACCATGTTAGTCAGTCTCTTGGAATTCTGCCTGCAGGGTCTGTTGGAAACAACAGTCCTTTTTCTCTTTTTAAAAATTAAAGTAGCAAGAAATATTTGTAAAGCTGATGCAGAATACTTGGCCTCTGTTCACCAGTGCTGAATTGAATCTTGAGACAGAGTTTTGGGTGAAGTGGAAAAGAATAGCTTTATTGCTTTGCCAGGCAAAGGGGGACACAGTGGGCTTGTGCCCTCAAAACCATTGTGTCCCAACCCGGGGGCATTTGGTGAGGAGTTTTATAGCAATGGTTCAAGGGTGAGGTTGCTGATAAGGATCAGGGTGTGTGCAGGGCCTGCACTCCTCTAATCTGGCCTCTAATCTGGCCTCCTGATGAGCTTTTGTGGTTCTTGACTTTATCAAACTGTGACCTTCTCTCTGGAATGAAGAATGCCTCATCAAGTTAGTTAACATCTTCCATTTGTTGGGGGTTTTTGTTCTGCAGAAAAGCTCAAAGATATTGTTTTGTGTATCCCTTGAGGAGGAACCAGGACCCTGTCCCAAGGCTGCACTATTGTTTCTTGACTGCTCCTCCATCATCTCCACATCCCTTCCCTTTCCTGATTAGCAATTGTTTGAACCTGCCCTTTGGAATTCAGGGAAGGTCATGCAGGCTGAAGCCTATTTCCTACAAACAGGAACCAGGAGACACAGAAAGGCTTCCATGCCCTGGAGCCCCACAGGGTCTTATTCAGTTTCAGAGCTAGTTCCTTGGACTTAGCCACTCTTGGGAAATTTGCTAGTATACTCTCGGCAATTGATCCATTTCTTCCCAGAGATGGTTGCTGTTTTTCTTCATGTCTCTTTATTGTATTTTTTGTCACAAGAAGGAAATTTCATACGGTCAGGTACAGGCATAGGTCCTATATTCCTATTGTCTGGGCCAGCTCTGCAGACTGGTGAGTTTGCAGGTCTCATCACACTGACATCTCTTTAAACCAACTTTTCTGTGGATTAATACCCACAAGTAAAAGCTATTGTTACAAGATGTCTTGGAAGCCAAAGCCGCGAAATTGGTGGGCAACTCTCAAGCATTTAAGACATTAGGGTGATTTCCACCTCAAGGCGGCACCCATGAAAGGATAAGTTAGTCATGGAATGGGTTAGATTGACACTATATCACCCACCAACCTCAAGAAAATTTCCATGCAGTGAGGTTCTCTGTAAAACATCACACAGTCTCCAGCCCTGCAGCACATCTCTTAGGTATTAATTTGGCTGCAAGAAAATGTACTTTGGCTAAATCTGTTACAGTGCATATGTATGGTCAGGCCACTCAAGATGGTTGTTCTCTTGCTCCCTGTACGTCCCCTGGCCGACCAATGCCTGATTCACCCGTATCTTACACACATGACTGACCTTCCTACATACTTGCCCCAGGCCCCAGCTAGTGATTGTTCTTATCAAAGGGGTGGTGAAGCCAGTGCCCTTCAACTGATCATTAAACCATTGATGTCTCTGTTGCTGACTTCAGGCTCTTTCTTGGCCTTGAAGCTGAGCAAGCACAGGCCTTATAGGCCTGTGGGGTGTAGCCCAACAGCATATAAGAAGAAAAAAAAAAAGAAGATGAGGTTTTTTCTTCTATATTTTTATATGTTCTGAGAGCTTGGTTTCTTAACCAGTGAGAAAATTCTCTCTGGGCTCTGCCATCCTGAAGGTGTACCTACTGGTGTGCATTTGGCAGCAAGTCAAATAGACTAGGATTCCAAGCAGCTGTAGCTGGTTGGTCAGAAGCATACAGAACAACCTGCACTTGTGACTGGCATCTCTTTGTCCCGCTGTGCCAGCTCTTAGGGGAGTTTGTCCTAAGGGGTCCCAGTCCATAAGGGGCTTTTGTCATCTCCATCCTCATTGCTTGGTTAGTGCTGGCACTATGCCATCCTTACTGCCTGTGCAACAAAGGTCTTTGCTTTCTTAGTCTATTTTTTGGTGTAAACTTCTGGATCTTGTGAGGGCTACATCCTTTGCAGTCTTTTGTGGGATGCCTCTTTTGTCCATGGTTAAGCCATAAAAGAGCTTATTGGTTTGAGTCACTAGTAAGATTCTACTTGTCAGTGGCCAAGAGGATGGATCCTTTGAATTGGAAAAACTTCTAAATTGGTAAATTTTTAAAGAACTCTCATCACAAACAAACAGCTGATTTATTGGTACCTATGGAAAGACAAAATTAAAAGGTAGATGCAAAGAAATACAATGACTAACTTTAAGAATGGCCGTAATTTAAAAAATGGTTCAGGAAAACTTATGGAATGTATCCGAACAACTTGTTATAAACTTAAGACAGATCTTCACAAACAGCTCGTATTTAGACAAACTTCATGCCTGCTGCTGTGTAAGCCACTCAGAAAGTTTACCTGAATACCCAAAGTCATCATCAGAGTCATTCAAACTACAAACCAGGAAAATCTGTCAGATTGTCACTGCCTGCCCTCACTCTATCTGAAAATGTTTTGAGCCTGATATCTAGAAATTTTCTCTAATAGTAGCTCTCAGAACTCAGATACTGAGTTTATAATTTGTTCTAAACTTTAACCTTTGTTTTTATTTTGTCTCCATAGAAATGCCTCTTATTAATTATCTGATTGCTTGCACCTTATAAACCTAACTTCGAGACCCCTGTATCGCTACCTCCTAAAATGAATTTAGCTAGACTGCTGTATTGTCAAGACTAAGAGACTAGTTCAATGAGATGGAACAATCTAGGAATTCAGCTTCTTTTTTTGAATTTTATTTTATTTATTTTTTATACAGCAGGTTCTTATTAGTTATCTATGTTATACATATTAGTGTATACATGTCAATCCCAATCTCCCAGTTCATCCCACTACCACCACCACCCCCAGCTTTCCCCCCTTGGTGTCCATATATTTGTTCTCTACATCTGTGTCTCTATTTCTGCCCTGAAAACTGGTTCATCTGTACCATTTTTCTAGATTAGGAATCCAGCTTCTGATAGTAAAACTTCTTGGAGAAATTTCAAAGTCAGGACTGTCGTGGAGCGAAATTTGTCACCCCAAAATGTGTCTCTTTGACATGAGGATTAATTAAAGCTGATTATTTTTAAGAAATAGAAGACTCAGGAAATCTTTCTTTCTATCTCCCCTAAGCTGCCTAAGGAATTTAGATAAAGATTTCGAGTTGTCACCAGAGATATCTGCAGAGAATATGGGCTAAGAGGGGTGGAGGAAACTCAACAAGGCTTAGAGATCAGTGTCCCAGCAAACACTGTTTAGCAAACATTTGTTTTTCCATCTCCATGTGAATTACCTTCCTTACCTTTGAAGTCCCACACCACTACCTGCAGCAACATCCTCCTTTGTCTTTTGCTGAAGGTCGTATACAAGGTCAGGGCTTGGGCCATTTGGGTTAGCTACTCAGTTTTCCTGGGTCGCTCTCATGTATACATGTTATTAAACTTTTGTTTGATTTACTCCTACTAATATGCCTCATGTCAATTTAATTCTTAGACCAGCCAGAACTTAGGAGTAGGGAATAACTTCTTCCTCTGAAATATTAGCATAAAAATTTGAATAATAAGTAGGATAGCTAAGCTATCTAAGGTGACCAGAAATCGAACAAAAAAATTAGATTCTGAAATCAGGCTTTGAATTATTTTCCCAGAGGATTTTCACTTAAATTTTAGTTGATTTATGTACACATATTTTCTAAAGCATCACTGAAGAACCAAACTGGTTTGGTGCAACTTCACAGGATAGGGTTACCCTACTACCTTATATTATCTTTAGTTGAAATCAGACAAAGAACCTATCATTCACGAAACACCTTGAGTTTGCCAGGCACTATGAGGAGAAATTTCATACACATCATCTCACTTATCTTTTTCAGTACGGTAAGTTTTGTGGCCCCCATTCTTTTAGATGAGAGAATAGACCTCCTGCAGTATGTGGTTAAAGAATGTTTCCTGCAGGGCTGTTATTGCTATGAGGACAAAGCCTGCGTCTGTTCAGAGTTTTACCCCACTTAGCAAACAGTTTTGTTCACAATAACCTGTTATGATGTGATTTCTTTGGGGTTTTGAGTCCTACTCATCTTGTGCGAAACTCATAGGACTTCAGCTATGTTAAATATTTCAAAACGGAGTCACAGTAGCCAATATTAACATCCACATTAGTTGTTTTGAAGTGTCTGGTGTAGAATTGGGAGGGTTTTAGAGTGATAAATTAGGAGTGTTACTTTAGATAAGAAATTTGTTTGGCAACATTGGTAGAAAGACTTCACTCACTGGAACAGAAGGAGCAAATGATAAGAACAAGACCCCCCCCCCCCCCCCCCCCCCCCCCGCCGCCCCGGGGATTAGCGTAATGCCCTACTGACGCACTCCTTAAAGTGAGACCACTTAGTCAAGAGCCTTGAAGGCTCTTTGCTGGAGGACCTGACTTTCCACAGCTGAGAGCTATTCCAGATGGATGATGCCAGAGGCCCCCTTAGAACAGAAGGTGACTTCCCACCACACACGCATCACCAGACCCATTGCCAGACAAGAGATTGCACTTGTGCTGAGACACCTCTTCTCGGACATCTCTTTGGGGTGGTTGGTTGGTTAGCCCCTTTTCTATTTTCCCTACTTTAATCTGTGGGGTGTGCTAATTGTGTGCAGTAAAACAAGTGTAAATTTAATATCTGCTGTTCTATAGATGTTATTGCCAATCCCGTGTTTCTTACCTGGCCTTACTGTTGGGCCCTGTGATAGCATAATCATTCAATAAATGTTTATTGAATTGAGTTGAATTGAATTGAATAACACATGTTCAAGTCATATAATAGGGTTTGAATGGAGCCAGAATTCAACCTTAGGTGTTTGAGTCTAAAAGTTAAACTTTATAGCCTGCAAAACTTAGTATAATATCTAAATATTTTTTATACTTTCTATTTTGACCTTAGGAGTAAAAATTAATCTAAAAGAATGGTTAAAAAAACCAATTTCTAACAAACGTCATACATACTCAGACTTACAACAATTTTCGAATTAAAATGGCAACAAAAGAACAAACAGAAGGAGCAAAAAAACCTCCACAAAACAAAAGTAAGGGGGCAGTAAAAATAAACCTTAAAGGTAACAAACCAGAAAGTAAAACAGAGCTGGGTATTGGCCATGCAGATAAAGCATCCAGAACTGTTTTCTTATATAATATGATTAATATATAAAAAGAAGTTAGAAAAGATATAATGTTTAGGTTCATTCATCCATTCAGCAAATATTTTAAATGCTTATTATGTGGCAATGGTCCCTCCTTAAGGAGTTCCTCGTCCCATGGAGGAGAAAGACACAATGAATAGTATGCATAATATTCACAGCTGAGAGCTCTGGTACATGCGTGATATTACGGGAGGGCGAGAAAATGCAAAGGCAGGGCACTTGATGATGTGGGGGAAGTATAGAAGAAGGCTCAGCAGTAGAGATGCTGCTCCAGGTGATGAGAAAATGGTGAGATGGAGAAGGGAGGGCATGTCCCAGTCTGAGAGAACACATTTTAAAAAGGAGTAGAGATCAAAGAGAGAATGGCATATTAAGACATTCTTAAGTTTGTTAGTTTTCTGTGGCTGAGTCACCAAGTCAAATATAGTTGAGTGATTGGAGATAAAAGCTGAAGAGGGAAGGAAGAGGATCCAGCTTACCTGGTCTGGAGATCTGGAAGTCTGAGCAAACTGAACTCAAAGCAGGGGAAGAGTGCCATCTATTGAGTCTCTGCTTCTATTTGCTGCAACCCGTCTGAATCTTTCACTGTGCCTGTAGTCTGACCTTCCCAATCTTCCACAAGCCTAACAAGCCTAGAATTTTGTAAACCAAAGTGTGCTTTGCTTATGCCATTCTTCATGGGCCATATTTATGTGGCTGTTTTTCAAACTCTCACTTAATAATGACAAGTGTAACACAGTTGAAAAACCTCCGTAAGGTTTCACATCCATAGAAACTGTTGTATGTCTTTTTAAAGTAGATCTTGCTTGATTTCCTTTTTTCTGCTTTCGACAGTGGCACAAAAATCCTGTTCACAGAAAGGGTGAGTGTTTTTTAAAGTGCCTGCTCACTTTGTAAGTGAACTTTGAAACATGCCTGAGACATTACTCTTTTCTTGTCGAGTTCACTTATGCTTGATATCCTTGCAAAGTCATTTTGAGTCTGTTCTCATAACTCAGTTTGGAAGTAAGAAAATTTTGTAGTACCTTAATTCTTTTTCTAAGAGAAAGACAGAGGGAATTTTTTTACTATAATCAGAAACCTCAGATATTACTATCTCCTTTCACCTTTTCAGATATCTAAATCTTCCACCACTGTCATGACCGTTGTATGTTACCGAACATGATTTCAGTTGTTATTCTATCAGTATTTCACTCTACTTTTCATAGATTGCCATTTGTTTGCCCCCAGAATTCAAGTTGAAGATTAGCTTTGTAAAATAATATTTGCTTGAAAATACTTATGAAGGAAAATTAAGCTCCCACTATTAATATTATTATTAATGATATTATTGTCATTATTATAGGGGTGGTGGTACTAATTATTAAGGGATAGTGAAGCTGGTAGTTTTTGAATGAGATTAGACGTTCTGATGGATGAACATGTACAGGAGAAAAGTAACAAGGAGAAAAAACAAAACAAAGCTCTTATCAATTTGTCACTATTGTGAACAGATTTCCGCTGGGCAGTCTGAAAGCATTCACCTAAACAAAAGGACATGACTGACAGATAAATAGAAACTTAATGCTCTTCTTAACGCCTCTTTTAAAGGAAAGCAAAATTGTTGTGCACTTTTCAGAAAGCATAAAAGGAAAACAACGGTAGAGTGCTTCCAGGAGTTTGAAAATGATTAGGGCCCTATTCTACTTCTTTATGAAAGCACTTGAACATTTGATTCTGAGGGTTTTATTCTATCAAATCTCAAAGTTTTTCTATGGAATACCCTTTGATGGCGATTTACCAAAACACAATAGCCACTGAAAATTCAAAAGACTCAAGGAAGAAAATCTCAATTTATTTCTAAACTTTTAATTCAAAATAGGCACTTTGGAATAATTTACCTCGATTTTTAAATATATTTGGATTATCTTAATACCTTCCTTATTGCCTACACAATAAATGCAAATATCCGTAGCAAACTGCATAAGTGACTCCACTAGCATCTGACTAGCACTAAGCATCAGTTCATCCCAGTTTCTGGTGACTTATCTGTGTGAACCCACAAGTCTGGTCAGGATGGTGTTTTTGCTGCCTTATTAAGTTTACTCTTATTTCTATCTCTCTCCTACTATCCAAACTGGTATTTCTCCATACCTCTCTAAATGTGTGGGCTTTTGTGACATCTACGTATCTATCTCCTATCCCGATCTATCTATCTATTTATCTATCTATCATCTATGTATCAACTGATATACTCAATAAAATCTCACCTCCTCTTTGAATCCTTTTTTACTGCCCACTTGAAGGTAATCTCTTCCCTCTGAACTACCATAGCATTTATTGTTGGTTTCCTATTGATTCCTGCCTAGAAGCCTTTATTCAATGGTTCAAAATTAATAACAATAATTTAGCTCCCATAAGTGATAGGTTCTTTTTAATATATAAGTGGAACATGTATGAACCGTGCTTTTATTCTTTTTTTTATTTTATTTATTTATTTATTTTTTGCGGTACACGGGCCTCTCACTGTTGTGGCCTCTCCCGTTGCGGAGTACAGGCTCCGGACGCACAGGCTCAGCGGCCATGGCTCACGGGCCCAGCCGCTCCGTGGCATGTGGGATCTTCCCGGACCGGGGCACGAACCCGCGTCCCCTGCATCGGCAGGCGGACTCTCAGCAACTGCGCCACCAGGGAAGCCCCCATGCTTTTATTCTTGAGGGCAGTATCTTGATGGTAGTAATTGTTTTATATAGTAGATACTTGTAGTATTTAGCACAAAACCGTGTTCACATTAAACAGCAAATATTTATTATGTTAAAATTTAAAAGCCCTATTTTTCCTTTTCATTGTATATTCTATATTGAAATCAGAATGTGTTAAATCTTACAAAATGACATTGCATAATGGATTCTACAAGTTCACACACAGGCCAATTTTAATCTATTCCTAACCAAGATACTAGTTATGGGATGCTATGCTGTGAAGGCAACAACAATAACAAACTCCAAATATATTATAGCTCAAACTCAATTAAAGTTTATTCTGCACTCATGTAGCATTCCAGGTTAGATACTCCTGGTCAGCAGGAGTATAGGATAAGGGGTAGTACGAACGTTGCTCCTCAATGTGTAGATTTAGGGACTTAGTCTGATTGAGGGTCTGTCATTTCATCACACGCCTACCTTAGTGGTAGGCTCTGTCTTAGCTAGAAGGGGAGAAAAAATTGTGGAGTTCTCAGCCATAAAAAAGAATGAAATCATGCCGTCTTCAGCTACAAGGATGCACCTAGAGATTATCATACTAAGTGAAGCAAGTCAGAAAGAGAAAGACGAATACCATATGATATCACTTATCTGTGGAATCTAAAATTTGACACAAATGAACTTATCTATGGAACAGAAATATCATTGACTTTCTGAAGATAGTGTGGATTCAATCCTCTTTCATGTTTTAAGTGTGGATTCAAAGCAAATCTTCATCATCATGTTCATCATCATCATACTAGGTAAATATCAAAAAATGTTTGAATTCTAAAGCAATTTTGAAAATTAAAATCGTAATTATCTTTCTTCTCAGTCTCCAATTGCTAACCAGTAAAGCAGGAAGAGAGGAGGAAAAATATTTCCATGTAATTAATAAGGATTTAAATATCATTACTCAGATTAAAAAAAAAAGAAACAAACTATTTTCAGTGAAATATTCTGAAAACTACTTAACCAAAATTTGTCCAAATAAAATAATTTAACTGTAAATCTGGTGGGAAAGTTTCAAATACTCCCTTTGTGTTTTTTTGTTTTTGTAGTTTAAGCAAGGATTGTCTTGTCCAACCTGAATTTTATTTAGGACATAACATTTTTTTCTGCATGAAACAATTCTTGTGAATGTAAATGCGACATGGCTGATATTAACATATTCTAAATGCAATTATTTGACTACAGAGTTTTTAAAAAAAGCAGATATTTTCCAAGTCAAGTTTTCATTTTTATCAAGTAAGGTAATACCTCCCATCAAAGAAAGGTCATTTTAGTTTTAAAAAATTTTTGTTGTAGACAAGAATCATCTTTGACAATCAAATGAACTGGAAAATTCTACCTATGACTTCCCATGAACACTTGGTGAAATTTTCATTATTGCAGTAACTAGCAAAATCTCTTGAATCCAGGAGGAAAGACACTTTTTTTCCTTCATAGAACTAAAGTTAGTGATCAGCAAATTAACCTTCTGAGATGAAATAAATAAGAATTAATATCAAATTCTGTGCTTTGACTCAAAAAATAAATTTCATATAAAAAGAATGGAGGAGATGCTGTTTAATTGCAGTGGATGTTAACAAAAAAATCATTTAAGAATATAGGGGACTATAAGCTTAATGTGAATCAAAGTGATAGCGTAACTGTTTTAAAAATGTAATTGTTGTTATCAACAGAAGATTGAATCTTTGCAAACTAGATTTTGATAAATATTGCAACAATGCAATCATCTGTCTCATGAAATAATGAGTCACCTCCCCCTAAAGAATTCTAGAGGAAACTTTATGTTAATCTTTAGGAATAATACATGAAGAAATCTTGTTTTAATCTTTAAAGTAGTTTTGTTCTAATATTTTAAGATTTGATATATTAGTTTGGTCTTGTTGGGGAGAAAGAAAACTTTCCTCTATCCCTCTAAATTCTTCTTGCTGGTCTAAGAATTAAATTGACATGAGATAGATTAACAGGAGAAATAAAAATTTAATTTTGTATGTACGGGAACCCCACAAATGTGAGAGGGTCAGAGACAAGAAGGTAAAATGAGGTACATATGCTACCCTGAGCTAAGGAATGGAATAGGGGCTTGGGGCTTCCAAGGACAGGAAGGTCATACACAGGATGAAAGGGAGAAGAGAAGATGTTAAGTGATTAGATATTTGCCATGCTATATTGATGGGGCTACTTAGATAAAAGTTATCTCCAGTAATAATTTTTTTGAGAAGAAAAATCCCCAATTTAAATTTTTCTAGGTAGTTAACGTGAGTTTCTGTTGAACCAACAGGGTCTCGATTGTCTTTACCTCAAACTATTTCTCATGCAAAAGTGGCACATTTTGGAGTGGTTCTGAACCCTACAATCTTCTGCATTTCTGTATGTCTTGCAAAAAAGGTAGTCTTCTCCTTTGTTTGAGGCTATCTTTTCAAATATATTTGCATAGCAAAACATCTTTAGGAAGTAAAGTTAATATTTTCCTCCAGAGACATGGGCAGACATGCTCAACTGTCCAGTATAAGAAAGATAATATTTTTCTGCAGGCAAAATCAAACATGCTCACTATCTGTTATAAAGGATTCAGGTTCCCTCAAGTCAGGATCCCCTTCTCTAATGCAGTTCTGTTGGAAATGGGCTTCAGGGAACTAATGTGAAAATAATCATCCTGTGCTCAGTATTGCTGTGAGTAATAAGTTGCTAATAATCTTCAACTCAGGAGTCAAGAGTCTTCTACCCATATCCACGAAACTATGGCAAGCTAGCTTATTAGCTTGAATGACAGCTTCAGAGTTCTTTATGCTTACCTTGGCCAAAATTACACAGCAATGTCAAAATGCGCTCTTTTTAGATCAATGCCTATTGGGATATAAGGCCTAGTTATTGAGACACACTTATTGACTTAAAGCCCAAGGTCACTTTTTTAATGAAGATTTCCTGGACATCATGGAATTAGTCTTCAGTAAGTAAGTCTTTACAGTATTTTGTGCTTCTACAAGATAAAATATTGGTTATCTTGTGTCCTTCTCAAAATAGGTTAGAATCTTAACAATGGCCTCAACATTTTTGATAGATTAATATAAATATAATAGCGTTGAGGTAGACTGGGACCAAGCAGGGATGATGCAGAGGAGAAAGACAGTGAGATCTGTTATAACAGAGGTCAACTGAAGCAGTGCCTTCAATGGGTAGCAAATCCAATTCTCTCCATGGCTAAAGTCCCAATTCTTGAGCTCTTCTCTGGAGCATAGGTTCTGGAGTAGGAAGAGAGATGCTAAAATGCATACTGTCATCTTCTCTAGGAGCCTTTATTACTGTGCAGTAAAAACAAGGAAAAGGAAACAAGATGGGGGCATAAAACTAGTCTCTCCAAGAACTCAGATAACTGAAAATATTAGGAAGCCTCAAGAATTTCAGAAAGAGTGGACTAAATAAGGAAACTGGTTCCTTTCCCAACCCTGCTCTTTACAAGATGGTGTTAGTTTTAGAAGTAGGAATCCATGTTCATAATACCCAAGTTGGCTGTGCTCACATTTTCTTCTAGAAATTGACAGACTATGAAACATATACTTGTATTAATCATGCAAGTACGTTATCACAATACCTGTGCAACAGGTAGAATCAGTTCAAAGACTGACAGAGATTGTTTCCTTCATATTGCCATTTCTGTGCCTAGGATAGAACAGACACCAAATATATGCCTACTGAATGACTGAGTTAATTTATATTTGCTTTGAAGAAAGGAATTTCATATGCCAATGAATGGAAATTGTTCCAGTTATATTAGCCCTGCCTGGAGCTAAATGTATTTTATTCATAATATAGATGCACATTTTACTATTGTAATAGAAAACATTGACTTCCATGCATAGCAACACAAAACTGCTAGTGACATTGTCATCTGAACTCACATATAACCTGATTTTCTAAAAGAAACAGGTTTTCATATTTAAAGTGCGATATTAACAGATATAGATCAGAACTCTGGTGAGACAGTCTCTTTGAATATGTACAATATTTATCTATTGTTGACATTTTATATTTATCTTTCTTGAAAAATCCATTAGCTTGCCATATTATCAGGGGAAAAATAGTCTTTCGACATTAAACAAATTTGCAGTATTAAGATAGGTATCATTGTAGTAAGGAATAAAAAATGAAGAAAAAGACAGTAGACAAGATTGCTTACAAGAGAGACAGATTCTTTGAAGATTTTATACTCTTGGTGCATAAATATTTGAGTAGCTCTCTAGTGAATATATATACATATATTCTATCTTATGTCTATATTCTCCAAGGTACAGCTATTCATCACTATTTCTTGGAAGTTAAATCTTATGAAAGATGATCTACATGAATACCTCATTTCTTAGTGGAACGTATGAAGATTTTCTCAAATTCGTAAGCTTTCTTGTCTGGAAAGACTATATTTTTCTCACTTTAATGTATACAATCTTTCCATTTTAGAAGTTTGAAAATAAAAATCAAAGAAATAGTGAGTCATCTATTGATAGGAATTCATACTGTGAGCTTTGTCGATTCATCCTCAGTTGCATACTACAGCACCTAAGATAATGTATAATATGGAAACAAACCACAGGTAAGCATGGTATACATCTGAAGATCATGCATCACAAGTAAGGACTGGCCAAGGGAAGTATATTACTTCATCCTATCCCAACCACCGACCTTGCAGTGAAGGCATACTAATCCCTGTCTTACAGAAGAAGCAATTGAGGCCAAAGAAGGTTAAATACTTTATTCATGATTCCATGTGATAATTATAAAAGCTGTGACTTAAAAACCGAAGTTAATGTTCTTTTTACCAGATCAGAATACTTCTGTGAGGCTGTTCATGGACACTAACGATGCACCTAATGAGGGCATGAAGCCTCATGGTCTTCGGTCAGAGTATATATTTGACTTTGCTACACTTAAATTACTGAGTTTTTAAAATCATGTTTATAAGAATGATACTGAGTAAGCTTCACACAGTATTGAAATTTTCATAAATTTACACAAATATTAACTACCACAACCGACTTCTTATCAACCCACACGTCCACAAGGAATTTCTGAGCCATTTGGTCTTTTTTCACTCTTGCAGAGTGAAATATTCTAGTTGAGAGTTTTGTCAATTATTTTGATTTTTAGAACTTATTTTTTAATTTTAGTTTACCCCAGCTTATCTCATAAACCCTCATATTCTACCTTTTTCTCCCTACACACATAGACTTCTCCCTTCCTGCCACAGGTTCTACTTACTTGTAGAGTGGCTTTGCTTGCATTATTTGTTGCATTATTTGTTGTATATATCTCAAGTATATCTCCACTGAAGAAATACTATCTATTTTTCAAGACTCAAAATAAATACTAGATGTCTTCATCATTTCCTGATTTCCCCAACTGAGCTTTTTTTTGCCATAAGTTATGGATACAACATAATGTAGTAAATGTTGTTGTTATGCTTCCATTTATTTTTATTTTAAAATTTTATTTATTTACTTATTTTTATTGAAATATAGTTGATTTACAATGTGTTAATTTCAGGTGTACAGCAAAGTGATTCAGTTTTATATATATATATATATATATCTTCTTGTAATAACCATTATAGGTTATTAGAAGATATTGAGTATATTTCCCTGTGCTATATAGTAGATCCTTGTTGTTTATCTGTTTTATATATAGTAGTCTGTATGTTTTAATCCCAACTCCTAATTTATACCCCCCTTTCCCCTTTGGTAACCATAAGTTTGTTTTCTATATCTGTGAGTCTATTTCTGTTTTGTAAGTAAGTTCATTTGTATCCTCTTTTTAGATTCCACATATAAGTGATATCATAAGATATTTGTCTTTCTCTGTCTGACTTCACTTAGTATGATAATCTATAAGTCCATCTATGTTACTGCAAATGGCATTATCTCATTCTTTTTTATGGCTGAGTAATATTCCATTGTATATATATGTTCTGCATCTTTATCCATTTATCTGTCGATGGACCTTTAGGTTGCTTCTATGTCTTGGCTATTGTAAATAGTGCTGCTATGCCTCAATATTAAATGTCCTCAGCTTTAATTCCAGTTTTGCCACTTACTAGTCATGTTGCCTTGGACAAATTTCTTAATTTTCTAAACCACACTCTCCCCTTCTGTTTAAGGTGAATGTTAATTTCTACTCTAGCCAATTTACAGAATTGTTGTGAGGAACAAGTGGAGTAATTGTGTGATATTACATTGAAGTAACATTAATGTTATCGTCTTGGCTAAGTAGTAAAAGGCTAAGTAGTAAAGGCTTGAAATTGAAAACCAGATGGAATCCTAGTCTGGCTGGAATGTTCTAACCATTTTCTGTGTGACCACTAATGAAGTTGGATACAGCCTGAATCTCAGTTCAATTGTCACTCTGCAGAAAAACTACTAGTCATACACAGATCCACATTTTTCATCTGTCCATCTCACTCAGGGTTTTGAACATGGTAGATATTGAAACAGATATTGAACAGGAAAGCCCTGTGCTTTCAAAAGTCTCACAAATTACAGATTACTCATGTCCAAAAGTGATGCTTCAGAATGTGGTGAGGATTTGAAAAGCAGAAGCTTTTAAGTCAAAACCAAATTGATTAACCTGTCAGCACAGATCGATGGATACAACAGGTTATTTCAAGTAATGTAACATTTCCTAACATGACTGAGCACCCATACTGTTGCTTCTATTTGGGTTCTAACTCATGGTTATAAAGTTACATAAGAATTAACACCATCTTCACATGGTGCCTGAAGAATATTTTGCCATATTAAACAAGTCATACTGCCTTTAAAAGTCTGTGTGTGTGTGTAAATATGTCTAGACATAATATGTGAGAAGTGTGATTCTAGTTCTTTCTCTACATCAGCAGCTAGCTGGTCACTGAACACTAGCATTGCCATTATTTGGTATAAAAATATTTAACATTATTTAATTACATTTTAAAAAATAAAAACATTTCAGTCTTCTTTAAATAATTTAACAGATTAGTGGGGGCAAACATATGATAATGGTGATAACATGATTGGTAATGAAAAGGTATACAAGGAAGACTTTTGGCTAAAATCCAAAAGAACTCTTTGGTTATGAATCGCCCACAACTTGAATATTTTACTGGAGACACAACATCAACTATGCCAGTAATGTTGACATCCTTTGGAACAATTCAGAGATTATATATGAGATTTTTCTGTATCTCTCTAAAGATGGAACATATCGATGAAACACATTTCAAATTTGACATGATGGGAATGCTGACTGAATCTTTTTTTTTTAATGCAATTACATTAAATCTAGAGAAAATATAAGTTGTACTAGAAGAGCGCAACAAAAAAACTAAAGATTCCCCAAATAAAGAGCAAACCATGGTTAGCAGAAAAAATAAAATTTTGAATTTCTTTTATCCACAGGACTGTTTTTTGCTAGTAAAAAGTCTGGCAAATGCTTAACAACAGCAACGAAAAATCTCAAATAGATATAAATTTGATTATATCACATACTATATTGAATTACACACAATTTTTGGACTCTCCTCACTATACACAGTACTCCACTGAGTACGTACATTACAAGATATAAGTTGCTCCCAGGGTTTATACTTTCCAGAGATAATATTGACGTTAATTTAAGAAGATATAAAATTTTATATCTTGTCAAAACTATACCAGATCTGGACAAGTTCCTATTTCCTGTCTTATATTGACCAATTCTATGCTCTGCAACGGAAATTACTTTTCCTACTACCTGATTTATGTTCATATTTTCTTTGTTAAGTTGGCCTTGGGACGTACCGTCAATGATATTTTTTGAAGTTTGTAAAATAATCATCATATAAAATCAAGCATGACATATTTAGAAAGACAGACCTCTCTTGATTGTTCTGATAGATTTCTTTCATCTCATTCTATTCTGGAGCAGTTACATTTAATTATCAGAAATCATAATTTAATCTTGCCTAGAGCTACTACATACCTATAAATGTAACCTTACAACCATAAATTGGACTTAAAAGAGAAAACAGTAAGAATCCATACTTTTTTTAGTGCTTTATGATTTACAAAGTACATTCATCTACTCTCCAAGCTGACTCATGTAATTATCTAGTGAAATAGCACAGGTCATTTTATAGATAAGAATGGTGGAGATAAAAGATATTAAATGATTTCTTTGTCATCACTCAGAGCAAGAAATAAAAGAAGGAAACAATGTCTCTCTTGCTTTTAATAAGAATAGTTCTACTTATACGTTTACTAAAAGAAGGAAAATAAAGTAGCTTTTATCAACATGCAACTTTTGATAATATTTAGTCATTTTCTTATTTTGTTCATTTTAAAAATAAATTCTAATGATTCGTTTTAAGACTATGGTTTTTTATTCAACATCTATCAATATCTTAGCATTACAAAATGATCACTAAAATTCTGTGGGTATACAAAAACAATGAGTGAAATGAAAGCTATGTGCTTATCTAACATGAAGAGACAAAAGAAACGAACATTGACAAACATAAATAAAAACAAAGTTTTTCTAGTAAAACTATCATCACCTGATGTTGGCCTTTTTAATTGAATTTTTCATAAATTAGACATAGGTGTACATGTATATATAGTTGTAGGTATAGTTGCAGATGTAGATATAGATAGATATAGATACAGTTATAGTTGTGGATATAGTTGTAGATGTAGATATACATATAGATGTAGCTATAGATATGGATATACTCTCTCCAGGGCTTCAATGGTGAACAAGGAAAGCTGCTACCTTTGGTCTTATGGCTTTTTACATATCAGTTTTATTTTCTTGGCTGGTTCATACCTAAAATGTTATTGTATACTCAACTCTTTTAGGATTTCTTGCACAGGCATGCTTAATCACCATAGTTCATCCATGCAGAACCAACATTTCTCATGAACGTACACACAACTCTAAATAGATTGCAGTGCAGATATACACTATAGTGGATCTGAACCAGATGAACGTGGATTAAAATGCAGACTACTTCTTGTTGACTTACCTGTCTGAATCTCAGTTTCCTTATTTATGAAATATATAGTAATAATTATGTTTTATTATTGATGTAAAAATTAGAATTAATATGTTAAAATAACTTACCACAGAATCTGGTTTACAGTAGGTGTTCAGTTTTTATTAGCAAATAAAACTTTACAAAAGCTCCACTGCTCTTCAGTGTTTTTATTTTCTTACACCTTCTTCTCTTTTGGTGATTGATATTTTGGTGATATATATGTTTCGTGCTTGATACATTTGGTGCTTATACAATAAGCTCCTTGAGGAGCTATGAGTTACTTATCTCAAATTCCCTCACATAGTCTAACCCAGGAGATTACTGGTGGTTAATGCTCAATAATTATTAATCTGATTGGATTTTATCTATTAAAGTGTATGAGAATGATAATACCCAATACAGACTAGGCAATCACTAAATATTTTGGGTATCAGTACAGGTCCTTGGTTATGGTTATCATGTATCATAAATTCTACTTTTATTTAAACAAATAATGTTATTGGCTTAATAAGAAATACTTGATTTGGCAAGCCCATTATCTTCAACTTTAAATTTTGCTGACTTTACTAAAGTCTCAGTACCACCCAAAATTCATGAACCTATGTAATAATAATGATGATGATGTAATAATAATAATACTAATGACAACAACAAAACTACTTTTTATTCCAATGGAATTTTATTTATAAAGCACTTTGAAAACTTTAATCTTATAATGTCTCCAAAGTTTATGATGTAAGCCAGGCCAGGATGAAATAATTTATAAACCTCAGCACTGGAACTGTAATTTAGACTGTTTCCTTGCTCTCCCCCATTGGGGAGACTATACTTATGTAGTTGGGGAGACCTATACTTTTGTGAATTTTGTCTTTAGGGTAGACTACCCATAGTTCCAGGTTTCCAATAAATTGAACGCATTACACCAAGGGTTGTTTGGAACACAAATTCTAAAAATAGAATTTGATGTTCAGCCCCAACCTTCAGAGGAAATGTTAATAGCTGAGAATATTCAAAAAGCAGCTAAGTCATCTAACCCATGTGAAATCAAGTAGTCACGTAATCTGTAAGTCACTATACTGGTTTGTCATGCTTCCATAAATTTGGTTGGTAAAGATACAATAAGCCGAAGTTGATTTTGATCATTTATTTCTCACAGCACAACACAGAGCAAAAGCTTCATTGTTTCCCCTTTCCTCCCAACTTCTGCTGAGAGGTGATAGATGACGCAGATGGATGCTGCTCTTCGAGGTGTGTCTGTTTCACAGGTGAGGAACACTGAGCTTGGAAAGGGCTACTAGCAAACCTGCCTTACTTTTGTATGGGAGGAAGACATTACATTCATTACCCTGGAATGTAAGCAAATCTCCTCTAGAGAAAGGAAGGCGACTTTACCATCATGGAATAAAATAATCTGCTCTCTGACCCAGATGTAAACACTATGACTGATCAGTGCCCTTTGTTCAGAAAATGTTCAGAAATCCCAGAATTATCTCCCAAAATCCACAGCTAGATTTTAGGCAAAAACACTTCCTGAGCCACTCCAGACAAATCAGTATTAAAATTTTCAAAGACCAGGTGATCTCACATAGTTCTCTAGTACGGTGACAAAATGAATCTGTTGGATTGTTTTCAACAGCTCATAGTAGATGTTAAAAAAATGTGATCATTGTAATCAATATGATTCAGTACTATTACAAGTATCAAAACAACAAAATTTACAATAGGCACTCCATAGGTCAAAGAGACAGAATCTAAAATAGGCACTTTATAGATCAAAGGAGGTAAAGAAAAAGGTAGTGCCGTTTGTTGGGCATCTATTTCAAACCAGTTTCATATTTGACTTTTTTTTCTCTCACAAGAACTCTTTGAAGTATGATCCATTACCCCATCTGGTATATTAATAAACAAATGGGCAAAAATCTGGACTCAAATTAAATTATGTACATTACTCAAGATTACCTTGCTGCTAAAAAGCAAAAAACGATGTGTTTTCAGCTGTAGATCCTATACTTATCCCAGGCTATCATAGCTGCCAAGCTTATATCTATTAAGTTATTTGAATTAATTCAGTGAATAGCTTTATGGAAGAAACTGAAATAAAAATTTAAACTAGAACTGAACGATTGTAGTTTTAGACCATTTACAGGCATATCTTGGAGACATTGCAGGTTTGGTTTCCAGACCACTACAATAAAGCAAATATTGCAATAAAGCCAGTTTCCCAGTGTATATAAAATTGTGTTTACACTATACTGTAGTCTATTAGGTGTGCAGTAGCATAATATCCAAAAAAACAATGTACACACCTTAATTTAAAAAATAGTTTATTGCTAAAAGATGCTAACTGTCTTCTGACCCTTCAACAAGTCATAATCCTTTGCTGGTGGAGGGTCTTGTTTCAGTGTTGATGGCTGCTGACTGATCAGAGTGGTGGTTGCTGAAGGGCAGGGTGGCTGTGGGAATTTCTTAAAATAGACAACAATGAATTTTGCCACATTGATTGACTCTTCCTTTCATAGATGATTTCTCTGGCACTTGCAATGTTGTTTGATTGCATTTTACCCACAATAGGACTTCTTTAAAAATTAAAGTTAATGCTCTCAAACCTTGTGGACACTTTATCAACTAAGTTTATGTAATATTCTAAATTCTTTGTTGTCATTTCAAATCTTCGCGGCATCTTTTCCAGGAGTAAACGTTATCTCAAGAAACTACTTTCTTTGCTCATCCATAGAAAGCAAGTCCACATTCATTAAAGTTTTATCATGAGAGTGTAGCAATTCAGACACATCTTCAGGCTCTAGTTCTCTTGTTATTTCCACTATATCTGCAGTGACTTCCTCCACTGAAGTTTTGAACCCCTTAAAGTCATTTATAAAGTTTGGAATCCATTTCGTCCAAATTCCTGTGAATGTTGATATTTGGATATCTTCCCATGAATCACTAGTGCTCTTAAAGGCATCTGGAATAATAAGTCGTTATTTGAAGGTTTTCAATTTACTTTGCCCAGATCCATCAGAGGAATCTCTATTTATGGCAGCTAAAGCCTTCTGAAATGTATTTCTTAAATAATAAGACTTGAAAATGGAAATTCCTCCTTGATTGATGGGCTGCAGAATGGATGTTGTGTTAGCAGGCATGGAAACAATATTAATCTCATTGTACATCTCCATCAGAGCTGTTGACTGACCAGGTGCAGTGACAATGAGAAGTAATACTTTGAATCTTTTTTTTCTGAGCAGTAGGTCTCCACAATGGGCTTAAAATATTCAGTAAACAATGTTGTAAACAAATGTGCTGTCTTCTAGGCTTTGATGTTCAAATTATAGAACACAGGTAGAGTAGATATAGTGTAATTCTTAAGGTCTTAGGATTTGGGGAATGGTAAATGAGTATTGGCTTCAACTTCAAGTCACTAGCTCCATGAGCCTCTAATAGGAGACAGCCTATCTGACCTTTGAAACTTTGAAATCAAGCATTGACTTCTCCTCTCCAGCTATGAAAGCCCAGATGGCATCTTCTTCCAATAGAAAGTGATTTCATCAACATTGAAAATCTGTTGTTTAGTGTAGCCACTTCCATGTATTATCTGAGCTAGATTTTCTGGATAACTTGCTACAGCTTCTGCATCAGCACTTGCTGCTGTACCTTGTACTTTTATGTTATGGAGATGGCTTCTTTCCTTCAACCTCATGTCAACCAATCTCTGCTAGCTTGAAACTTTTCTTCTGCAGCTTCCTTACCTCCTTCAGCGTTCATAGAATTTAAGAGGGTTAGGGCCTTAGCTCTGGATTAGTCTTTGGCTTAAGCAAATATGGTGGCTGGTTTGATCTTCTATCCAGACCACTAAAACTTTCTCCATATCAGCAATAAGGCTGTTTCCCTTTCTTATCACTCATGTGGTCACTGGAGTAGCACTTTCCATTTCATTTGAGAATGTTTCCTTTGCATTCACTACTTGGCGAACTGTTTGGTGCAAGAGGCCCAGCTTTCAGCTGTCTTGGCTTTTGACATGACTTCCTCACTAAGTTCAATTATTTCTATCTTTTGGTTTAAAGTGAGAGATGTGTGACTCGTCCTTTCCCTGGAAAACTTAGAGGCTATTGTAGAGTTATTAACTGGCCTGATTTCAATATTGTTGTGTCTCAGGGAATAGGGATGCCTGAGGAGAAGGAGAGAGATGGGGGAACGGCCAGCCAGTGATACAGTCAGAATACACACATTTATTGGTTAACTTTGCCATCTTGTATGGGCCAGGTTTGTGATGCCCCAAAACAATTACAATAGTAACATCAAAGATCACTGTTCACAGATCACCATAACAAATATAATGAAACATTTTGAAATATTGTGAGAATTACCAAAATGTGGCACAGAAATAAGAAGAGAGCAAACGCTAGTGGAAAAATGGCCCTGATAGATTTGCTTAATGTAGGGTTGCCATAGACCTTCATTCTGAAAAAAAAAAAAAAAAATCCTCACAGTATCGGCAAAGTGCGATAAAATGAGGTGTGCCTGTATTTCACTTCTATCAGTGTTTTCAGGAATAATTTTGGATCTAAAATTGCTATTCAAATACATTTTGCATTTTGGTATTAGAAGGTTCACTGCTTGAAAGTTAAAAAAGATGTTGCTTTATATTTAACCAAGTACACAATAATTAATATACAATAGACTGCTAGCATTGTTATCAGGTTTTTAAGAGACATAAAAGCCAGAGTAAAAGTATTAAGTATTTTGTGATGTGGGAATAGGGCATATTAAGAAAGAAAGCCATACACCAAAACAAAAAGTAAAGACGAGTGTTAATGATAGTGTTAAATCACTCAAACTTGAATTCAAATTGTGAAAACAATAAAAACCTGAGCTGTAATGTGTCTTACTACAATATTCTACACTAAAATAAAGTCAATCATAGTCTAGAGAGAAATCACCTATTTAAATAACATTCACCATGTGCAGTAATATCAAATTTATGCGAAATTGACTTGGAGTCACTGTTTTTTTTACAAAGAAACATAACTGATCAACTATTTTTAAAGTCTGTCCATTTAAAACAACAGACGATTGGGTCCCATTAAACATATTTTTCTCTCTCTAAATATCTGACTTATGATTGAGTCCAATGGATTTTGTTCATTTATAAAACTCTTAAGTCATTTCTGGTATACAGATTATCCAGAATTTACATTTAGCTAAAACATGTGATAATGAAAAATTCACAAGTCTTCATACAGTTTTGAAAGTAATAGGAAGATGTAGTCAGGGAAACTGTGGGAAAGATGATAAGAGATAGGTTCAGAATGAATAATTTTTCTGTTGCACAAATACTTATATTAAGGTTAGACCTCCTGGGGGCCAATGGAGAGACTAAATTACTTTCTCCATAACATTCCTGCCTAATAGGGAAAAAAATAAATGCATTTTTCAAGTCTGGAATGACAAGGTCGAAATGGATAAGGTAAGTTAGAATTTGCTCTTTTGAGTTTAAAGAGACAGTTATAATAGTCCTAGTACTATTGTTTTCTTGCACTGTGCCAGACACTTTGTTAAGTGCTGCTTTTTATAAATTGGCTTGTTTAACCTTCGCAAGAATTGATGAAAGACATACTATTCGTATCTCCATTTTATTAAGGAAAAAAGACTTGGAGAGTTCAAGCAACTTGCTCAAGCCCACATAGCTGGTAACTAAAACAGAAATAGTACAAGAAATCATGATCTGAAACCAATTATGTCTGAGTCTACAACTTATAAACACTAAGAGATATTTCCTCCTGAGAAATCAAAATGCTGACTAGTAAATGTATAGCTATACTACATGTCAGTTAGTGCTCTTATATGATACTAAAACCCCAGGAGCTGCCTTCTTAAAACTTACAATTTGAGATATACTGTCATACAGTATATCATACCACTAAGGAAAGTTGATTGAACCACAGCATGAGGTCTTGTGGCTCACTTTCTACTTAGAGACTCCCTGGATTAATTCCATTCTCACATTCTTGTTTATATTAGTCATTGTCAGAAGCCAGAGTCTCTCCATTATCAAACTCAGTTGCTTATCCACATACTACTCTATGCATCTCCTACTCAGATCCAGTTCTCTACCATCTCAAATCTTTCTGTCAGGACTTTATGATCATCTACTCAGGATAGCAACTGTGTTAATAGTTTCTGAGAATTTGTGCCTTTTACCCCTTTACTGAAGTATGGCTGGTCTGTAAAGACACTCCTTTTCCTATTCTCCCTGAAGATGAGGCTTGTTTGTATTTCTTCAACTCTGTACCTCAGAGATAGAAGAGATAGAAGATTGGGTTTGTGTCACTTTCAAAACATTATTCTCCCTTGTATAAAAACTTCACCTCTATAGTCTATTCCAAAACTGAAGAAGGACATCCCTCTCGCTCCTTATAAATAGACATGGTGTGTGTGTGTGTATGTATGTATGTGCACGTGACAACCCACAAGTCCTATTTGTTGCTGTCATTTGCTGATGTTGTCTCTCTCTCCATATTTATGAAGCATTTTACATCCTGACATTTCTATGTAAATCATAATTTTTCAAGACTTCAGATTTTAAATAGTTAAATCATCCAACATCCTCATTCACTGACTGCCTTATATAGAATTACCATTTTTCTTAATCTATCTCAAAAACTTACTCTAATGTTCACAAGTTTTATTTCACAGACCTCTTATAAAACTCAGTTTCAAACAGCCTACCACCTACTTTTGATTGTTGTTCCTCAAATTCTCTAGACTTGCTGACTTCAAGACATTAAAATCGAGTCTTTGTATAGACCTGTGCTCTCCAATATAAATATAATGCTAAAACATACATAATTTTAGATTTTCTAGTATTCATTATTTTAAAAATTAAAAGAAAAAAGATGAAATTAATTATATATTTAATTAAGTTTTTCAAAATATTATAATTTCAACATATAAACAATATAAAAATTATTGAGCTATTTCCCCTGAGAAACATAGTGGACAAGTTCATTTCAATTTGGACTAATTGTGATTGTGATCAAGTGTTCAGATGTGGCTATCATATTAGGCCAGGGAAACTCAATGTATGCAAATAAGTTTTAGAAGATTTAGATAGATTAATAGCAAGAGTTATGATAATAAAATTTTAGTTTTTCCTTCATTATAGAAGCTGGACACTTCTGTCCTTAGTTGCAATACCAATAATCTTATGAATAATATATGTAAATGTTACCATTGGTTCCGCCTTTTATAGATAGGAAAAGGCCTCAGCCAACCCCAAGGGAATATTTGGAGCTGGAATGGCCCTTCAGATCTGTGCCATGTTGGGGTGAGCTGCTGGGTCTTTATAGTCCTAAACTGATCGTTCATCAGAGTGGGCTGCCCCTGGGAGGAGGTGTGAACTTGAGTGAAGCAGTGTTCTTCAGCTGATATAATTTCCAAAGAAGGATGAGACATGAGATCTGACTTCTGGCAGCACTTCCAACAGCTTGGGAAATAAGTTCTTCATTTTTAAGGGGAATCTGGGCAGGGCTGCTGGGGACCCACCACACCTCAATTTTTTCTACTTATCTCAGCATTCCTTAGGCAAAATACACGTCGGCCCAACCCAGATTAGATTTCAATATCATATAAGCTAAATATACACTGTATAATTATACACTGCATTTTTTTTTCTTACAACTTAAAGAAAAATGAATGTAGTTAATTATTTCTTCCTCACTACAGTGCAAGCTTCATGAAGTCAAGGGCCCTGTTTGTTTGGTTCACCATGCTACGTCTAGGATTAGTAAATGGCCTGGCATAATGTAGGGGTTTAATATGTGTTTGTTTCCTTCATGTTGAATGATTTAACTTACATTATTGATGATTTCTCTTATTTAACTATATCAAAACTGGTAGAATGTAAAAGTCAACTATCTAGCCCTTCTGTCTCTAAATTACATGAGGAAGGCTACATATTTATAAAAGAAAATTGAAGCCATCCAAGTATTATCGTTAAACTTCATCAGTATTTAAGAACCCTGTATCTAAGATCCAGTGTAGCTGTAAAGCAACAGTTATCTATCATCTCTATCTATCTATCTATCATCTATCTATCTATGTGTCATCTATCTTTAGTTATTTGTAGAAAGAGAGCCAAAAATTCATCCTGTGTAAATCTAGATGGTACTGGTATCATCTTGTGTTTTGTAATTTATATAAATCATCTCAATTGCCTATCTCAATTCTGGTTGAAAGTGAAAATCTCTTGGCAAGATTTCCAAAATTTCAAGAAGCTTATATTTTCATGTTATTGTTGTTTAGAGTTCTTGTTCTGGTTAAATTTCAACCACTAATGCATGGTTATTTGCTTTCCCTCTTCTGTAAAAACACAGAAGTGAAACCTATCTCCTCTGCTTAAATATCTTCCAGAACTTAATCAAGTTTTAAGACAACAAGAATTGTATCAACACATTTTTAAAATAACAGTCCTAGTACATTGTACAAGTCTCAAGTGGCAGGACAGAAATGTGTTGATGTCCGGCACTCATTCATCTTCCTGCCTAACTGCTCAGCACCAAGGATCGATCTCTCTCTTTCTCTCTCTCTCCCTTGCCTGGCGGTATACATTTGAGGATTTTTGCCAATACAAGACAATTTTTGATACTTGAGTGTACTGTACATTATCTTTCCAGGTAATGCAATATATCTTTCTCCTCTTGCATTAACAATTAACATATGCTTCCAGGAATCCCTGGGTTTTCTAAATTTTATATTAAACATTTTGTATATTTCAATAAATTTCTGATGGCAGCAGTCTATCAGTTAAAAATGAGCTCCTGGGAGGATAAAATAACAGTGTGTCTCTTTGCAGGCTGCTTTCACTTGTTCTTCAAGTGGAACTTACATTCCTACTCAAGACATGTGATGAATCTCAAAGACTCTTCTTGTATTGATCTCAGTCTTAAGAAATAGAGTGAGATCTAATCTAGAGCTACTATCCTCAGCTGTCCACTCTTAGCGTTTTCCAGGTAAGTCACATCCATAGCTACCCTATCAAGGCAAAACTAAGTAAAATAAAATCATGCATGCCACCAAGGTTTCATTGCTTTAAAACTTGTCATGGCCTACCAAAATCTCTATCAAGCCCCACCCAAAATCTAGGCCTAACTCTGTCTTTGAATGTGACCCTTATGCTTTCAAACAATGAATCCTTATTGAGCCTTATACTAGGTCCTTGGAACTGTAGTGAGTCTGCCCTTGAAATATGTGTATATGTGTGTGTGTGTGTGTGTATATACACACACACATATATATATATATGTGTATATACACACACACATATATTCTCTTTCATAGATGTTTGTGAGGGATTGGTAACAGGTTGAGAGAAATTGTATTATTCTGCTCTCTCTGTAGTTAAGCAGTCAAGCTTTAGGTATACGCTTAGAGTCAAGGTGTCACTTTCCTTGATTCTAATGCTAGTAACTCAGTCTGCTTTCATTTTTCTCTTTGAAAACTGCAGCTGAGGACTTCTACTTCCTCCAAAAACCCTATGAAGTATAATTCAGTTTTATGAAGTAATACAGAGTGTACTGTGTACCAAACAGGGAGTCTGGTGATTTTCATATGCACTATTTCACTAATTCTAATGTTTTACCTACATTTTAACATCTCAGAAATCAGGATGAATTACTTAATTCCTGTTTCTTCCTGTCTCTAAAGTAAGCACAGTATGCTTTTTTCTGATTTATTTATTTATTAATTTCAAAGGTTTTATTGATAATCACTTGGGAGGAAACAATGAATGGTTTTAATAGAGAATCTGGGAAGCTAAAAATTCTTAAAAATCTTATATTTACAAATTGAAGTATGCCCTTGAACCTTAATAATTATCTAATTTTTATTTTTTAAATTGAGAATATGAAGTTTTTTTAAAAAGTCACCTTATAAGAGTAGTTTAAAACCTCCACTCAAGATAGGATATGCTAGTTAACATCCCTTCAGTAGGTGATAAACTGAGACAGTACTTTGCATTTCTGAAAACCCTCAGACAGGGTGACACAATTAATATGGCTTTTACCTCAGTATACTCTCCACATTTATAATTGTCCTCTTTAAATTTGTAGCAATTTCCTTTGACCAGAATTCTTTTAAGATTTTAGGGTTTCTCCAGGTTTTATTTTTTTCTTTTTATGATTTTACTGACACTTAAGAGGATAAAAATTGTCCTTGAAAGTTGTCATGCAAGAAGCCAAGCAGACAATGAGGATAACTCATTTTCCTGTTGGGGGGAAATGCTTTTCTAACTGGTTAAACCATGCACACTTTCTTATGTAAGAAAGCCCAGCCAAGAGGGAGGAAGGGTCATCTGGCCCAGACAATCTTTGTATTGTCTGTAGATAAAGGCACAGCCAGATCTTTAACACTTGACCCAGCTGGCCAAAGCGGTCATGAACTCAGAGAAACATTCCTCATAACCTATGTGTCTTCCATTCCTAGGGCAGGGCAGGGATTAATTGATTAATATATGTTGGATACCTCTTTTGTGCTAGATATTGTACCAGGCATTTTATTTTATTTTATTTTATTTTATTTTATTTATTTATTTATTTTGCGGTACGTGGGCCTCTCACTGTTGTGGCCTCTCCCGTTGCGGAGCACAGGCTGTGGACGCGCAGGCTCAGCGGCCATGGCTCACGGGCCCAGCCACTCCGCGGCATGTGGGATCTTCCCGGACCGGGGCACGAACCTGTGTCCCCTGCATTGGCAGGCGGACTCTCAACCACTGCGCCACCAGGGAAGCCCTTTCATTTTGAACAACATCATAATATATTGTCATGTCTGTGTTTCCTTTAGACTGTGATGCCTAAGTTCTCAGTGACCCCTTTATTCCTTATTTATCTTGTTTTCATTATCACTGTCAAAAACAGTATTTTTTCTTGGGCACTTTACCTTATAACATGGGGTTTCAGATTTTGAATACCCTGTATTATGATTACCAGGTATTTTGGTTAATTCTATCACTAATCATGAAACAGAGCAGGACCCTATGGCTCTTGTGCCCCTCCCTCCCATGTTCTCATCCTGCCTTTTGTCTGTGGAAAATCTTTAGCCAAAGAATAAGTTGAATCTGAGAAGTGAGAAAATGCAGAAGCAAAGAAAAGGAAAGACTAAATAATAATAGCTTAGTCATTAAGCTAAGTCAGGGACTTTTAGTTCCTCCTCAAGGACCATAGATAATATTCTGAGCCATAGCCTGTGAGCTGTCTCATAGACACTGAAACCCCACCAGGTGGAAGAAGTCAACTACATGATGACCAGACTGTAGCCATGACATAAGCTGCCACAGTTCCGAGAACTGGCCTCAAGGAAATGGGAACAAACCGACCCTGGAACTGAAGATTCACTGTAATTAAAACAATCAAGATGATGCTGATCAGACCACCAATGACCAATTTCAAGATGACTGTCAGAGCTGACTATGCTGTTTCTACATGTAACCTCCTCCTGCCACCCATAAAAGCTCTTGCCCACTGACTGTCAGTTGCAGGAAGTCGGCCTTTGGACAGGAGTCTGCCATTTGCCCCCCATCCCCAGGATTCTGGCCTCCAAAATAAAGCAAACTTTCCTTTCCACCAACTTGCCTCTTTATTGGCTTTTGAGTGGTGAGAAGCTGGACCCCACTTTCGGTAACAATCATGTTTCATCCTGATCCTATTGTTTCAGATACCTATACTTTTAAAACTCATTTGACTCTGTGTATCTTAGGACAGGCTGTTATCTATCTGTGTCTAGCCTTTTTAGTTAATTCCATTAAAAGATTATTCTTCTCTGAAAAGAAACAAATTAATATTCTATTTATATAGTTTGCTATTTCTATTTTTAATAGTTCTGGAACATGGTGGAAGAGGAGGTCTTGGGATTCCATTCCCCTTCGACTCCTTTCAAGCTAAATAGTCTTTGGCAAATTACTTAACTTTTCTTAGTGCCATATCTTCAAAGTTGGTATAGGAACAGATTTTTATTGTGAGGGGGAAATGAACTCTGTAAAGCACCTAAAAAAGTACTTTGCACACGGTTGGCTCTCGAATATAGCAGTGCCTTTTCTCTTTTCCCACACAGATGCAGAAAAAGAAATAATGTCTAAGTTTCTCACATTGCTGGCTCATCCTGAACTGCTGCCTCCTTGGCAGACAAAGCTTTGAAGATTTTTCCTGGCTGCCATGTCTAGGTTACATATTGCTGTTCATGACCTGGGGACCTCTTCATCCGCTGAGATTTTTCCGTAGTTTTCTTGAATTCTGAAAGGTGGCAGTTATATGAGGCAAAAAAGAAACTTTTGCTCAGACACATAATGAAAATAAGGTAAGATGCCAACAGCAATCTTCTTAGGAAGGTAATGTGAAACATATATATTTGCATTTCCTTTCTGCATATATTTCATCAGTTTCTATAAGACTCTAGTGTGTGGAGAATTTCTTTTTTGAGGCAGGCCTGAGTATCCTTTAACTTATTGATCAAAGAACAATAGACATTGAGAAAGATTTGAGATATATAATGCCAGTGAACTCATTCATCTCTTTTATCATTACAAATTTGAATAATCATTTAGTAAACAATATTTTAGACCCTTATATACAAGGATAATAAAAAAGTCGATTAAGGTTCATCTCCTCATGGAGCTCAAATTCGTGTGAAGAAGAAAATAATTAACAAATTAAAAGACAAAAGCCATAACTTCAGAGATGTTAAAAGTTATGAGGAAAATACCATAAGGTAATGTGATAGATTTTATACAAAAATTGTCCCAATTCTCTAGCTCTCCATATATCAACACTCTTTGTGATATGACTTGTAGTTCCTCCCATCAGCAAGTATGGTCATTTTGTCACCTTTTGACTCTGGGTTGGCTTTGTGACTTGTTTTGGCAGAAGGCTGTGATGGAAGTGACAGTGTGCCACTTCTGTGAATGGGTCTCAGAACCTCTCATGTGCTTCCACTAGCTCTTTTAAAACAAGCCTGGCATAACCTGCTGGATAATGAGGAATATGTGAGCCTGACACCAGCATTAACCCATGCATCAGCCAGCAAACCACCAGATATGTGAGTGAAGTCATCCTAGAATAGTCAGTCCCCAACCAATTCACCACTTGATGCAGGAAAGAACCTAGCTGAGATCAGCTGAACCTGCTTGGCCTTGATGATTAGAATTACTCATCCCCAAATCCATAGAATTGTCCATAGATTTGTGGGAAATGATGAATAGCTGCTGGTGTAATCTTCTAAATTTTAAAGTGGCCTATCACACATCAACAGATAACTGATACGGATGGAAATGACTGGGAGAGAATATGGATGTTAGATACATAAACCAAGGAAGGGACATCAAAGGGACATTTGAACTGAGAAAAAAGGACAAAAAGGTGTCAGCCATGAAGGCATTTGGGATCTGTCCAGGCATAAGCTACAGAAAGCACCAAGGCACTAAGGAAGTACTAGAGATAGTTCCTTATAGAAAAGGGAAGGCCAGTGTGGCTTTAGAAACATAATCAAGAAGAAGATGAATAAAAAACCTCTTTGGTAAGATAAGCAGATATCTTTCATGTGAATTACTTTGGCCTTTTATGAGGGGTTGGACTAGTGAGGGTTTAAGGTATATAAATTAAAGAGGATACGCATATATTTGAAGCCAAATCATCTTCTTGGAGTTAATGACAGCTACTTGTGAATCTGACTTAGCTACTGCAAATCCATCAGTAAGATGGCAAGAATATTCCTTTGTAGTATTACAGAGATATAAAACTTCAGCAGCACATTTAATTCTAGAGATAAAAGTCTCTATGGAGTTATAATTTCTTTTGATTAAAAAGACAGCAATTTCCAGAATCATGCTGTGCATGGCTCCTTTTCCTGACTTAAAGTTTGGTATCATTAAAATGATCTGGGTGATGTGATTATGGCTGGTGATGCTGTTGCTGTGAGATGTGTCAGGCAGTCTCCACTGAGAGCTACACATTCTTGTTTCAGGAGGTTGCCTCTCATTCAGCGCTCTGTGTCTAAAGTGAACTACCTAGATATTAATCCTCAGCGATTAGAAAAGTATAATTAATGCTTTCCAAATTTGTCGTATAACCTGAAATCATACACCTAGTCTGGATAAAAGGCTGTTTTTAACCAATGTATTTTATTTATGTATCTATCTATCTTTTTTTTTTTTTTTTTTTTTGGCTGCATTGGGTCTTCATTGTTGCGCAAGGGCTTTTCTCTAGTTGCAGAGAGCGGGGGCTACTCTTTGTTGCAGTGAGTGGGCTTCTCATTGTGGTGGTTTCTCTGTTGTGGAGCACCAGCTCTAGGTATGTGGCCTTCAGTAGTTGCGGTACGCAGGCTCAGTAGTTGTGGCTCATGGGCTTAGTTGCTCCACAGCCTATGGGATCTTCCTGGACCAGGGCTGGAACCCATGTCCCCTGCATTGGCAGGCAGATTCTTAACCACTGTGCCACCAGGGAAGCCCCTAACCAATGTATTTTCATAGGAAAAGCTCTGCAGAGTCACGACTGAGGAGTCTGACTGAGACATCAATGTGGATGACTACAAAGTGATACGACTGTCTTATGGTAATGGATCGCCTTGGTGGCAATACAAACTCAGAGATGGAATGAACCAATAAACCATGAAACCATAAATAAATAAAATTGATTCTTAAAAAAAAAAAGTTAAAAAAAGAAAAAAATTATAGATGCAAGTTGCTACCAGTCTAGGAAAAAATATTATTCCTCTGTCCCATCTTTAAGATACAACAAAACACAGATCAATTTTTAAAATTATATTATCACATAATATTTCTGAATTATGTTAGTATAATAAGAATACTAGATATGCTTTGTAGGGTTTAACAACAGACTATCAACTCTGCTACCAGTTTTTAAGGTAGAGTGTTTCATCTTTAATCAGCAGTAACAGAAAATCTGTTCTTCAGATACCAGATAGAATTTAATCTCCAATTATGTACTCCTCAGTTCTTATCAAATGTCCAGCTGAGAAAAATGATAATTAAGATAGTTTAAGGGACATGAAATATATGCCCTAATATAAATGGCCAACATTCTTTGACTTATTATGTAATTGGCTTTTATAAGATATTATTCATCACTATGATGCCTTTGAATAATAATCACCATATCTCTTTAGGAAACTATGGATCTCATGAATATTTCAGAGATGAATTATTAAGCATTAACAAATAAGTTATCAACAGCTGAGCCATGAAATGCTTGGAAAAATGTAGTTTTCATTCATTAAAGCTTAATTTTTTGTTATATATTTCCAAGTGAATATATTTAGTGACTATCTAGAAGATCCTTTCTAGTAAAGCTAGTTTGGGGAAAAAGTACAGAAATTTTCCACTTGCTTTGCATACTACTGTATTCAAAGCCACAGAATGACTAGAAATACCATTACTTTTGCATTGAAGTACTAATTTCATATAATATAAATGCAACTGACTTGACGCTAGTTTCTTTGAGTGGTAGTTCTCGAAATGTAGCCTAAGATCAGCTGCATCAGTGTCACTCTGGAACTGTTAGAAATGCAAGTTTTTAGCCTCCATTTGCTAAATCTAAAACTCTTGGAGAGGGCCTCTCATAATGTATTTTTACAGCCCCCCCCCCAAAGTGATTAAGAGGCACAGGAAAGTTTGACAACACTCTGTAAAGTCAACAGTGTTGACTCAGCTGAAGAGCAGTAATTCATGTTGACATCTTATGAGAAAAGAAATGAATGACAGACAGAACACAGTGAGAGTTGTAACCCATCTCAATTTCAGGAAGGTACCTTTTCAAATTACAGTCACATCAGCAACATAGGAAAATAAGATAATTACTCCACAGAAGTTAGATGGATAAAGATCTGCTTTCAAGGACATAGTTAGGATCTACCCAAATTCCTTACCCACATTATTCCCTTCTATGGAGCTACAGGATACTTAACTAAATGCCTAAAATAAATATATAGCACCAACTCTATGCTAAAATATTGGACTAGCTAGAATTGACCTTTGTCCTAAATATACATCTATCTTAGAATTTTGCTCTCAGGGCCATAACCTTATTCCCCTTTACTCTCTGCCTTGTCCCTGATTCAAAATCTTATCTTTTTCTGGGAGATTTTTGTACCTCATGCTTAATGATATACCTTAAAAGAGGTTGGCTTTCTCCACATTCCTAAGATGTGCCTATATATAGCATATTTCCTGGATCTGACTTATTTGTATCTACGTAACATTCATTTCTGAAATTGCCATTTGTTAAACCCTCTGAACTATGGTTTTCTCAGCTGCAGGAAAATAATTACGGCCTCCTTCCCCTTGACTGTCCTGAGTTGTTAAAATTCAATGAGCAACATTATGTAAGTAAATTTTGTCCATTAAAATAATAAATACCATGATCACAGCAATGCCAATGACAACAACAACAACAATAATAATGATGATGGCTTTTTGCATGCTAAAACTGTCAGTACAAAGTATATTTCTGGGTTTGTCCTACTAGGATAAATTTCTATCCTTATGCAGTAGGTTGAATGTTTGTTTACCCCAAAATTTATATTTTGAAATCCAACCATCAATGTGATGGTATTTGGAGGCAGGGCCTTTAGAAGCCAATTAGGTCATGAGAATGGAGCCCTCATATATGGGATTAGTGCCTTTATTAAGGGACTCCAGAAAGCTCCCTTGCCCTTTCCACCATGTGAAGTCAAACAAGAAGACAGCCATTTATGAACCAGGAAAGGGGCCCTCCCTAGGCATTGAATCTGCTGGCATTTTGATCTTAGACTTCTTAGACTCCAGGACTGGAAGAAATATGTGTTCATTATTTAAGCCACCCAGTCTCTGATATTTTTGTCATAGTAGCCTGTATGGACTAAGTCTAGTCTCCTATCAAGAATCTTCTAGTTCTTCTTTTTTCTCCTAAGATTCACCTCTTCACCTATTATGTCACACACCCAGCACTAGATAGTCCTGACAAACTGGAAAACAAAACAGATTGAGATTTAAACAGGAAAACTGAAGGCAGTAACCTCCTGAATTACAAAGAGTGAAAGGGAGAAAGAGAAAGAAAGGAGAGAAAGAAAGAAAGAAAGAAAGAAAGAAAGAAAGAAAGAGAGAAAGAAAGAAAGAAAGAGAGAAAGAAAGAAAGAAAGAAAGAAAGAAAGAAAGAAAGAAAGAAAGAAAGAAAAAGAGAAAGAAAGAAAGAAAGAAAGAGAGAAAGAAAGAAGGAAAGAAGGAAGGAAGGAAGGAAGGAAGGAAGGAAGAAAGAAAGAAAGAAAGAAAAAGTTTTAAAAGAGATAAGGAAAATCTTGCCAAATATAGCAACTGGAAGAAACTATGGAAGAAAGAGAAGACACACTGGCTACAAAATAAATAAGTTGTAAGAGCAAATAATGGAACAGAATTTATATTATTCAATTGAAAAAAGCTCCTTATTATATTTTCTGTTAAACATTACTCAGCAAAATATTAAATTTGTATACTTCCATAAATTAATCTTGAAAGCTTTAAAGGATTCTATTCTCTCTGTAGAGTCATCTTCCCTTCCTTCATCTATTCACAGGTTCTAGAAAGAGGCAAATGTAACTGAGGCAAACAAAGGTAGGGAAAAAAACCCCTCTGCAATCAGACTTACTTCATCAACGCCAGTCATTAATGGGAAGATGACTCTTTCTCAATTTTAAATGTTTAAAACTAAAATAAAGCAAGATGTCTCTATTCAGCCCAAACCCCATTTAACTATCTATTTTCTTTTTTATTTATTTTATTTTCTTTTTTATTTATTTTTTTTTTTGCGGTACGCAGGCCTCTCACTGTTGCGGCCTCTCCTGTTGCGGAGCACAGGCTCCGGACGCGCAGGCCCAGTGGCCATGGCTCACGGGCCCAGCCGCTCCGCGGCATGTGGGATCTTCCCGGACCGGAGCAGGAACCCGTGTCCCCTGCATCGGCAGGCGAACTCTCAACCACTGTGCCACCAGGGAAGCCCTATTTTCTTTTGATCAGATTAAAATAAATGTTTAATTTTCCCCCTTCTCTACTAATCCCTTGGATGAATGAATGGTTAGATTGGATTAAACCTTAAATTTACTCCTAAGGATATAAAATCTTTCTTAATTCAGCTATTACTTCTGCTATTATATTCCCCACTATCCTTTCCTTATTAAAAAATGTAATAATAATAACTGTGAGAGAATAGTAGGAAAGATCTAGGTGAGTTCATTTGAAAAGAAATCCCGTTTTAGACTTTAAGGCACTATAATAAAAGTGATAGAGTCTTATTTATGATAATAATTTTATTCCTTATAGACAGAAACCAAATACTCAAACTTATTTTCCGCTGACACTTCTATGTTTAACTTTTATAAAATCAATATGACACATTTATAAGCATTAGAAAATATGGCTTTATACCCGGAAAATGAAAAAGAGAAACATAATTTCACCTAAAATATAAAGTTCTGAATGGCGACTTGAAGCAAAACCTTTTTATTATGTTTTATTTCCAAAATGTCAAAGAAAAGAAACAGTCATGGAAGAGATTTTGGTAAGATATATGAAAGAATCTATTGATCACCACTAGTGAAAAATACTTAAATCACATATAAGTTAAAGTTGTGAGGCCTGTTTCTTTAAAATATTTAAAAGGAGAATAGAACATTTTCCAGATGAAGCGCTTAGAATTTTACCTGCCTAAGAGCAGGAGGAGGAAAATTAACTTGCGTAACATCTACTGGCTTTACAATTCAAAGATGAAGATGACATTATCAATATAGTCAAAAGAACCATTGTCTCAAAAAACAGAATTGAGTCATATATCGAAAGGCATGGTTTAGTGAAATCTAATTGGTCACAGACCTCTATCTGTGACAGCCATGGCTATGGTCATGAGCTGTGATGTTTTAAACAAAGAATCATTGACAGATTGGTAGAATTCAGGAGAGAAAAGAAATTATGCCTAGGAGAAAAGCATTCTTTCAAATAAGATCATCTGCTCAGAAGTGGAAAATGCTCAATATTACTGGCAGAGTAAATTGCATTTATCTAAATGTTTAAAACTTATGCTTGTTATACATGTGAAAGCGTAAAATACATTCTACTTTATGTTTAAAAAAACACTAAGGACTTTTTCAAAAAGAATGGACAATCACTTGATATCCTAGCCAACAAAAATTTAGTTATTCCATTACAAAAACTTCATACATCACCACCCAGTTATTTAGAACACAAGAAGCCATGGAGTTCATTCCTTTGCAGGGATAGGATATTTAACACTGTACAGTATACCTCTTGGTGCTTTTCTCTGATTGTTTAAACTTTGTTGTTAGTGAGTGAGGATCCAAATTACTCCCTGGAAACCTTCTCAAGAATCAATACAGCTGTATGTTAAATCATAGTATGGCTCTGAGCATTTCAATAAATAGGTATTGATGTATTTTTACCAACTCCACTAGAACAGCGTACATTGGATCCACCTTATTCTCTACAACCAAGCAACAGCTGAAGTAAAAACAAATGGCAAATGCAGGCAGTATATAAAAATAGGCCAGATAGGTTTGTCCTCAAACCCAGTTTCCTGAAAAGAGTTAGTCACATCTTTATTTTCATGAAAATGATACAATTTCAAAATGCTTATGTAAAAATGGATTCAGGTCTTTCAATTTTCTGTATAGGTTGAATTATTCAAGTATATTCTTCAATAAATTTTAGGCCCAATACACATCTGGCCCATGAATTCAAGTGAAAGGTAGCACTGACTATTCTTTTCAAGGTGGTATTCTGAATGCTTTGAAATAGATTCTGAAAAAAATTAATCTGGTATCCATATACATGTGATTGCATTAAATTATCCATGAGGACTAACATGGTGATGTTTTGCTTGATATAGAAAACCACTAACCAAGTAGCATTTTATTCATCAACTTCAACACACTAAACACAAGCAAAAAGGGAACTAAAATTTACAAACACACAATAAAGCTAACTTCATTTTGTTTCTATTTGTATCATCAAATTTGTGTGAATATTAGGTCTTACTTTATATCTAATACTGCAACTAAAAGTGATATAAAGGGCTTGATGTCTTCATGGGAGGAAAACAGTCCCTTAAATTATTACTTTATTTTACTTCTCTATCTAACTGTTCTCAATGATTTATTCAAGTGCAGTCTCAATAACATTCATGATGTGCATTAGACATGTTTTCTGACTTCAAGGCATTTATGAGGTACCAGAAAAGCAAAGACATAATCAACATAACACACATGTGGACCACAGTAATACTTAGTGTAAAGGTGATTTGGTGTTTGTGTGCTGCAAGTTTACTTAGTCCTATTTAAAATGAGTTATATATATACATGTCACAATTAAAAATTTGTATTGTATGGCACAGGAAAACTAATGCAAATGATCTTGAAAATAAAGGAACAATTTTTGGTGCAAGTGGCCAAAAAGTCTAGATGTTGTGGCTTAATCCATCAGCTCAAACTGTGTCACCAAGGATATGGGTTCTCTTCTCTCTGCTTTCCTTGGTGTTGATGTACTTTTATTCTCCACAGTGTAGTCCCACATCATTTTCCCTTTATATTTCACACAGGTCAACAGGAAACCTTTCTTACTAATAAAAAAGGAAAGGATTTTGATCGCAGAAGTCAAATAAAAGACTTGGATCTGGCTCTCATTCAGTAAATAGATAGTAAACATTAAAACATAATAATAATAAAATGATCTTCTAAGGAAGCATTAATAATAACACAGAGCTGGCACTGTATAACAGGAGAAATATATGTAATTATTATAAGACCATAAGTGTAAGATGCCTGGCTTACTGGGATCCACAGAAAGTCACATCTCATTTAGTGTTAATTTTCTATTTCTGCTGTGAAAAGTTGGCACAATCTTAGCATTTTAAAACACCACAAATTTATTTTCTAAAATCTCTGTGTGTCGGAAATCTGGGTGGGCTTGACTGGGTACCCTGCATAGAGTCTCACAAAGCCAAAATCAAGGTGTCAGCTAGCTGGCCTGTGCTCTTATCTGGAGGCTCTGAGGGAGATTCTGCTTCCAAGCTCCTTTAGGTTGTTGATGAAATTCAGTTCCTGGTGGTTGAAGGACTATGGTCCCTATGTCCTTGCTGCCTGTTAGGTCAGAGACCTCTCAGCTTCTTAGGCAACATATGTTCCTCATTCTGTTGCCTTCTCTGCCTTCAAGCTATCAATGGTTCACATCATCCTTCTCTTGCTTGATTCTTCCTGATTCCTCTTCTGTTGCATCTCTCTGCCTCCAGAGAAACTTCTGTTTTTAAAGGTTCGTGTGATTAGACTGAGCTAATGTAGAAAATTCAGGATAATATTAAGATCTTAATGGTTGTAACCTTAATTATGTTGGCAAATTCCCTTTTCATGTAACGTGAAATGTTCATGGGTTTACACCAAGGGGCAAAGATCATGGGGGTCAAAATTCTACCTACCACATACCCATTGAGTGATAAATGCCATCTACAGCAGAGAATTGCACATGGTGCTATGGGACCAGGGTTATGTCTGAGAGAGAGGCTCTGGCACATTGAGAGATGAGAGCAGACTCTAATAATGGGGAACCAGAAGCTGAAGTAATATGAAGACAATTCATGTTTTCAGTGGGAAGACATTGAGGAGTTATCTTCTATAAAATGTCATGTGCATAGTACTAGAAATTGCTATAAACTTTAAACTAAAAGGGCAAGATATCTTGAAGTCTCTGGGACAACATGGAAAGTCAGCAAAGAAAAAGAATTCTATAAAAGGACTGTCTTTCCACCTGCCATATAATTTTGCTACCTTTTTGTCAATCAAATCCATATATTAGAGCTTCTCAAACAGAAATTGGAGCAGAAGAGTGAGGAATATCCTACTCAATTTGCAAAAGTCTATGAAGAAAGAAAAGATGCCACGTTTTTATTAGCTTCCTTAGTAGCTTTTACATACAATAATTGCCCTTATCTATAATTTGTTCATCTTCTGGTGGAATTGAATCCTTCATTGGCTCCTTGGGTCAGTCTGATTAATATAGTCCAAGCTAACTGAAGTTCAGAATAACTAGAGAAGTAAAAATAGCTAAATTTTATTCTTATAACCAGATCCATTGAAAACAAGAACACATTCATGTTATCATTTTTTAACATCTTTATTGGAGTATAATTGCTTTACAGCGGTGTGTTAGTTTCTGCTTTATAACAAAATGAATCAACTATACAGTGGCATGGACTTATATATACATTCATGTTATTTCATATTGGGGCACACTACTTTACTGTGGTTTGATTGACAAATATTTGGAAAGAAGGCACCTACACCCTTTAGTTCACAGGCATATAAGGAGATGTGGTACACAAATATTCCTAAAGAATGACATCTGTGCACAGAACTATTAAACATCAGTTTCATGATAATATTTTATATTTTTGGTACTATTATACACACCTTTTAGCCAAAAAAAAGTTTTAATCCAATTAAAGGAAAAGGACATGATGTATCTTTCAGAAATCAGAAACAGTTAAAATCAAAAAGCTTCCCACTGACTAATGTAGCTGTACAAATTAAAAAGCATCAAAAATCCAGTAGCAATTGTTGAAATGCTGGATGTCAACTAGAGGTTCATTGCTAGAGATGGCTTTGGACTGAAAAATATTTAGGCAAACAAATGAATAGAACAGCAGGAACTCTTTATTAAGCAGAAAGATATATTTCCTTCAGTTTCTTTGGTGCCATTAATTGCGAATGCTATGTCAAGTTCTGGTGGCTAAGGGAGGTGACCCACCTTCCCATGTGGGTGAGACTGTAGCATTCCGTGATAGATGAAAAGGGTGGTCATTAATTAAATGTTTTACAGAAGAGAGAGAGCATTATTGTGTAGATAGCTGCTTCCTTTGCAGTCTATTGTAATCTAAATACCCAAGAATATTCAAATGAGGTAGTAAATTTTTAAAAACATAGGGGTAATTTATCCTAAGAGTGAAACATATACATACTTATAACTCTAAAGCCATCTCTTTCCCTTGTCAATGGTCTGATGATACAGCTGGGTTGCAGAGGTCAAGACTGAGCTAAAGGCAGTGGAGTCTAAGCTTTGGTATACATTAGAAACACATGAGGAGATTTTAAGACTTCCAATGCCCAGACTGAACTCCATGCCATTTAAATCTGAACGTCTAGGGTTGGGACACAGATGTCAGTATTTTTTATTAAAGATGCCCAGTTGATTCTAATGTACTACAACATTTGGGACCCAGTGAGGTAAAGATGAGAATCTGAGTAATCATGGGCGTATTATTAGGCTCTACAGAACTATGGGTTCCTGCAAATAAAAATGATAGCTATTTAGAAATGTAAAATTAATCAAAGGGCAGGTAATGTTTATGCCACTAAGACCTTGAAGGATATTAACATTCTGCAAATCCCATATTTTGGCAGGACTCCATATGAATAAATTACCTTGGGCACTGGGTCTAAGATGGAGAAACAAAAAGTGGCTTATTCTATCTTCCTTACTTCTCAAGGAAATGAGGCTCATAATTGTGAATAATCTTGACTAAGGGCATTTCTATAGTACTTAGAATATATACCTGTAGCATGCAGGAAAGGACTATTACAAGAGTTAGGATACAAAACTAAGACCAGCCAATGGTAAAATAGTATATAAGTTTGATAGATGTCCAATTAGCCTCTACTGCATAGAAACTACTCCAAAAAAGGTGTGGGTTAAAACAATAACTCTATGTAACTCACAATTCTGTGAATAGGCTAGGATTTTTTTAAAGTTTGGAATGATTCAGCTAAACTCTACTAGGCTTACTCACATGTTTGCAGGGAGCTGGTAGGTCTACTGGTGGTTGGACGATCCAGGAAGACCTCACTCACTTATCTGGTGGTTGGAAATCTGTTTGACTGGGGAAAGTGTTGACTGGCCCATGTGTCTGTCTTCATATAGCAGGTTAACCCAGACTTATTCACATGGAAGTGGCAGGTTTCATGGGAATATGAACAAATGCTATAGGGCTTCTTGAGGCAAGGCCAAAATGTACACTTTCACTTTCTGCACACTCTGTTGTTTTAAGTAAGACCCACTCACATTCAAGGGGTGAAGAAATAAACTCTGCCTTTTTGTCTGAAAGCTACAAAATCAAATAACAAAGGGGCATGAACATAAGAATGAGAAAATGTTGTCAACATTATCTGTAGTATATAACCATAGGAAAGATATTTTTGTTCACAACCATGAATATCCTTTTTAACATCCCTTTATTTTTCATTTCTAATCACAGCCATAACCGTCTGCACCCTAATGTCTGCCATAACTCTTTCTGTCCTTCTTTTTTCCTTTTGAAAACCCTGCTTTTATCTCTTTCCAGCTGAAAGTTCTCTGGGATACTTGTTTTCCACTAATGTGGAAACTTTGTTCTGAAAGTCAATATAAACAGGGTAATACTTTTTCCACAGAGGCTCTGATACAAGTTGAAGCTGAAGTCCTTGCATAGGTTAGGCCTAGTGAGTAAGATATTTTAAATGAGCCAGTTTCTACATTTCTTAAAACACATTACATAAGCAACATCAATTATCCTCCCCATCCACACTCATGCACTTACTTTAGTATGACACTTGCTAGCATTTTGGAAATGCTAACTTGTACAAGAGGAACTGCTTGCACTGCACTGTTCCTCTTCCCCAACTCTCTCTTCCTGCCTCTTTCCATTAAGGGAGGATTTGAATAATTGAATCTGACTAACCAGTTGGAAGAGACCACATCTACTAGTAGGAAGAGCCACTGTGTTAAAAGACTTCCCATTTTTTCCCTCAAACATTGTAATACAAAGGTCTTTTCTACCTTTAAAAAAATAAAATGAATTTCTTTCTCCATGGAGCTGCCTCAGTTTAATCCAGAGACCATCATTACTGCTTTGATTACTTGTAACACATAACCAACCAAAATATGGTACAACCCAAGATGCAGATTCAGATTTAGGCATGATTCGGCCCATGATTAAGCATGTAGGTCCAAGCCAGGTATTGCAGGTAGCCTCTGAGATGGTTCCCAGTGATCTGTACCTCCTGGTATTCATGCCTTTGTATAATCTCTTCCTGTTAAGCATGGGCTGGACCTAGTAATTCACTCTAACACATGTAACACTGTGAAAGTGATGAGATGCTACTTCTGAAATGAGGTTAGCAAAAGACGGTGGCTTCCATTTTAGATGTTCTCACTCACTTGCTTGCCCTAAGGAAACCTTAGGAAACCTTAGCTGCCATGGTGTGAGCTGCTTTATGGAAAGGCCCAGCGGGGAAGGAACTGAGGGAGCCTTCAGCCAACAGTCTAGGAGAAACTGAGGCTTTTAGTCACATAATCAGGGAAAAACTAAATCTTGCCAACAACACCATGAGTGAACTTAAAAATGGATTATGACAGGAATAGCTTTCACATGAAATCACAACCTCAGTCGACAGTTTAACTGCTACTTCTAAGACACCTGAAGACAGAGACACCCTACTAAGCCATGCCAGGTTTCTGACCCAGGGAAATCATGAGAAAATACATTTTTTTAAGCTCCTAGGTTTTATGGCAATTTGCTATGTAATCGTAGGTAACTAATATACCAAGTTTATCATACTCTATAGCTGAAGTCACTGAACATAGAAAACTACTTCCCTCTACCATGGAAATAACTTTTTCCACAGATCTCAATCAGGATGTAGTACATTACTTATATTAATCATTTGGGACTAATTATATAGAGATAACTCTTGTTATCTCTATGTAAGACAAGAAGACTTCTCATTTAGGTTATGAAAATAATGGCAGTCTCCTGTTTGAATTCTGTGGATTGAAAAAAGGGATTATCTTTATGATTTCCTGTTGTTTGTGTTACACACAAAAATTATGAACCACAAAATTTTTCAAATTCTACAAATTAAAATTACATGTGGATACAGAGCCACCAAAAATAGTGTGAAAAGGCAATCCATGATATGGAAGAAGGTATTCAGAACACACATGAATGGACAATAAATAGGACCCAAAGTGTAAAAACAATTGCTTTGTGGCATTAAGAAAAATTAAAACAAGGTACTCGAGAAAACAATCCACAGAGGAGGAAACCTAAACAACCAATATACATAAAAAATATTGACAACCTCATCAATGAGGAAATTGCAACTTATAACCACAATGAGATATCATTTTACACTCATCAGTTTGTCAAAATAAGTCTAGTAGTACAATGTTGATCCAAGCACCTAGAATATCCTTTCACTGATGTGGAAATTTAATTGCCGAAACCATGAGGGTAAAAATGTGCAATTTTCTAGTAAAGTTGAATAACCATACATAATGTCCTAACAATTTTATTTTAAAATATATACTCTAAGGAAAACCTTGCATATGTTCTATGGTAGAGATTTTTAAGATCTTTTATAGCAGCAATGTTAATAATGGCAAAAATATTACTAGAAAAAAATCGAAGGTTCAGAGTTGCTAGAATGAATAAATATTGTATATCCATGTCATAGAACAGTATTAGGCAACACAAATTAATTAAAACAGGTATTTGCAACAATATGTCAATAGTAAGGTTGTGGTTAATTTGTTTTGATTTTTCATTTTTCAAAAAGTTTTAAAGCTACTATATCATATTATCAATTCAAAACAATCCCTAAAGAATATTATCCAGTATAGTATAGATTTCTCTATGGGCTTATCACCTCAGCATTACCTGTCCAAAACTCTGAAAGGACATGGAAAGGAAGGACAATAGTTAGAGGCAGAAAACATAATCCCCACCTGTCTTATCTCAGGCTGCTATAACAAAATAGTATACACTACTTGGCTTTACACAAAGGATATTTACTTTCCACAGTTCTGGAGTCTGAGAAGTCCAAGATCGTGATGCCAGCATGTGTTTTGGTGAAAGTCATCTTCCTGGCTTCTTGCTGTATCTTCATATAGTGAAGAGAAACAGAAGGCTACCTTCTTGATATATACTCATTTGTCAAAGGAAGGGAGAGAGAGGGAGGGAGGGAGGGGGAGAGAGAGAGAGAGAGAGAGAGAGAGAGACAGACAGACAGACAGACAGACATACTGACCCGGTCTCTAGTTCTTCTTATAAAGAAACTGAATTCCATTGATCCCATCATAAGGACCCCATGACTTCATGACCTCATATCAACCTAATCACCTTCCAAAGGCCCTATCTCCAGATGCCATCACATTGGGGATTATGTTTTCAATATATGACATTTGGGGGTCACAATTGAGTCCATAGCACCAACTTAAACTTGGATAACTTTCTGAGATCTAAAGCAAGCAAAAATAAAACAATCAAAGTTCATTGGAAGTTGTGCAGCACAAGCTGTGGATGCTGAAACTTTGTGAGGAGGAATTTAAATTATTAATCAAACATATTTACTGAATACCTGATATGTAACTGTGTGCCATACAAGGTAGTAATAACGAGTAAATGTGGCAGAGGTGGAAATGTTGGGATTTGAAAGATTGGTTGATTGTAGGTTTGGCAGGATGGAGAAGCAGCACAAATGAATGCTTGGAAGGAAAACAGTCCAGAGATCCAATGTGCAAAAAGCTGTGAAGGGTCAATGCCAGGCCTTTCATCGTCTAGCCTGGACCAATGTTTTAAGCTCACATACTGTCTCGTGGACACTTCCACTTAATCATTCCTCTATCTCTAGCATTATTTTCTTTTTTCACAGCAATTTCACATCCCTCTTCTTCTCATGACAGTCTCCAGAACTAAGTATAACTACTTATCTGGACCTTGACCCACCAAAATTGAGGCCTCATGAATTTTCTTTCCTCAGGCACGCTCTTCTTTCCCATACCTAGAGGTCTAAGTTCCATCTCTGAACTTCCCAACTCTTCTAGAATTAGGGCTTTACTTTAACTGATTGTTTGCCAACAATGATTTGTCTCCCATATTTACCTCTGTCAGCACTACCCTTTCTTCAAAACTCATTTTAAATGTCACCTATTCTAAGAGGTCTTCCCAAATTGGGTTAGATGGAAGGTAAACTTCTTCGAGTCCTAGTGGTATTTAACTATAACTCTCGAGAAGCCAAGAGATTCTTTTTTTAACTCTTTTACACCTTTCTAGAAATATTTGTTGAATAAATCAAGTCACTTTGAATAGAATCAAATTGAATCAAGCTGAATTGAATTGAACTGAACTGAATTGAAATGGATGGTTCTTTTTATGCTTGGGTACCAGACAGGTCATAGGAAAAGCAATTTATTTCTTTGTATTTTTTTCAGTTTCTCTTAATATATCCATTTCTAACAGAAAGCTAACAGAATATTCTACCCATAGTCAGTTGAAAAGTTTGAGATAATTCAGACTTAATAGCCACATTCATGTACAGATAATAACATTGTCAAGTGAGGGTCATCATTGACTAAGAAATGTCAGAATTCTTTAATTCTGTACTAAAAGATGGATATATTTAAAGCTAGGCTAAATAGACTCTGTTTTTCATAGGCCAACTTGTATTCAAAGTTAATTGGATATTGAAAATCCCAGCTTATGTTTAATATGTATCATTTTTCAGAAATCCCAAGATAAAGCTGCTAACTATAAAAAACGAACAAAACTATACGTTTCTTGAGCTGTGGATTTTAACAATCCTCATTCCAGCAATAAAGCCCTCTTTTGAAAATTTTCTTCCTCTATTTTGCTTATCTACAATGCTGTTCTTTCTTTTGTAATCTACTTAAGGATATCACTATTTAGTGCATTCATCACTTATTAATACCTGGCCATTATAGGGTAAGGAATATTCACAAAAAATATTTTAAATAGAAAAGTAGGGAATAGGCAATTGGGTTGAAAACAGTTGCTAAGATTCTTTGCAACTCAAAAATTCTGTGATACATCATCTCGGTTCATTTGTAATCAAAAGTAAAGCAATAAAATCTTTACGCCACACACATCATTAATACATTCAGTTTTTTTCTGGCCCAACTTTCACTTATAAATTTTAACTTGCAACAACAGAGGTAAAATAAGCCCTATCACAATTATAAACAGCAGTACATGTGGATCAATAGAGTAAGCAATATTTGCTCAGCTTATGTCCTATGAATTTCTTTCCAAAATCCAGGCCCCCTTTTTCACCCTCTATTGCTTACTTGAGAGACATACACACAGGCATACATACACATATACACAATAGCCTTTTGCCCAAGAATATTCTAATTAAAAAAAAACAGTATTTAATAATTACAAGGAACGGCAGTTAGTATTCTAAGAGCCTTAGTTTGATCTTTTGATTTTATAGAACTAAGCTTATAGAGAGAGGACTTGAAAGGCAGGGCACCCAAATTCATATTTTGGTGTATTTCACTAGCTATGCTTTGTTGAGTGTTTATTATGTTACATGCCTTTGTCTTGTCATTGGGTTTTCCTCACATGATCTGAATTAATTCTCACAAAAGTCGTGAGGTGATCCGCCCCATTGATCAGATTAGGAAACTGAGGTTTAATAGGGGTCTCAAGACCCTGTCCCCGAACTATAATACAAAGCCAAGATCTTTTCCTCACAGTTATTAGCAGAATTGGTATGATGTCTTAAGTTTTCAATGTGCACATCCTGAGCATTTGCACAACACTGAGAAACTTCTTTTCAAGTTGTTGCTTTTATACTTCAGAAATATTCATACAGTTGTTACTTGGCTAAGTTTGTCATCTCTAGGATTTCGCATTCTTATGATGTATTTAAAATAATGGGATAAAACATTGCATGGCTTTATTTATAGATTTATCTATCTATTAACTTCTTACTATCTATCTATCTATCTATCTATCTCTATCAACTATCTATTTAATTCAAGAATTGCCATTTTCACCATATTCCAACTAATTGTTAGATCTTTTCAAATCATCGAATCAGATAATTTTAGAGGTTCAGATTCTACATATTATTAGCCAAATGAGGCATTGAGAAGAATTTTTACTTTTTAAAAATAAGACAGAAAACCTAAAGTTGACTGTTATTTACGTTCGTTCTCTCTAACTGGAATTGTGCAAAAATGCCTAAGGGAGGCCTGTATTCATTAGATTCAATCTTCTTTTAAGTTTTTTCTTTTCTATGAATATTTACTTCTAAATATCATTAAAAAAAGAAACCAGTTTTTTAGTGAACATCTAACAGGATATTTTTGTATAATCATTTCTCTTCAATTCTAAGTACTATAAATTCTTTGAATTCTAGCCTCTGCTGGGCCTGTGTACACACACACAGGTGTGCATGTGTGTAGTATTTATCCTGTTTTAAAGTCAAATTTGGAGACTGGTTCAAGATGGTGGAGGAGAAGGACGTGCGCTCACTCCCCCTTGTAAGAGCACAGGAATCACAACTAACTGCTGAACAATCATTGACAGGAAGACACTGGAACTCACCGAAAAAGATACCCCACAACCGAAGACAAAGGAGAAGCCACAGTGAGACAGTAGGAAGGGCACAATCACAATAAAATCAAATCCTATAACTGTTGGATGGGTGACTCACAAACTGGAGAACAATTACATCATAGAAGTCCACCCACTGGAGTGAAGGTTCTGAGCCCCACGTCTGGTTTCCCAACCAGGAAGTCTGGCAATAGGAGGAGGAATTCCCAGAGAATCAGAATTTGAAGCCTAGTGAGATTTGATTGCAGGACTTTGACAGGACTGGGGGAAATGCTTGGAGGACACACACAAAGTAATCTGTGCATCAGGATGAAAGGGGAAGGAACAGTGACCCCATAGGAGACTGAACCAGACCTACATGCTAGTGTTGGAGGATCTCCTGCAGAGGTGGGGGGTGGCTGTGGCTCACTACAGGGACAAGGACACTGGCAGCAGAAGTTCTGGGAAGTACTCCTTGGCCTGAGCCTTCCCTGAGTCTGCCATTAGCCACAGCAAAGAGCCTGTAGGCTCCAGTGCTAAGTCACCTCAGGCCAAACAACCAACAGGGAGGGAACTCAGCTCCACCCATCAACAGACAAGTGGATTAAAGTTTTACTGAGCTCTGCCCACCAGAGAAACACCCAGCTGTACCCACCACCAGTCCCTCCCATCAGGAAGCTTGCACAAACATCTTAGATAGCCTCATCCACAAGAGGGCAGACAACAGAAGCAAAAAGAACTAAAATCCTGCAGCCTGTGGAATGAAAACCACATTCACAGAAAGATAGACAATGTGAAAAGGCAGAGGACTATGTACGAGATGAAGGAACAAGATAAAACCCCAGAAAAACAACTAAATGAAGTGGAGGTAGGCAACCTTCCAGAAAAAGAATTCAGAATGATAGTGAAGATGATCCAAGACCTCGGAAAAAATATGGAGTCAAAGATCGAGAAGATGCAAGAAGTGTTTAACAAAGACATAGAAGAATTAAAGAACAAACACCTAGAAGAATTAAAGAACAAACAGAGATGAACAATACAATAACTGAAATGAAAACTACACTAGAAGGAATCAACAGCAGAAAAACTGAGGCAGAAGAACGGAGAAGTGACCTGGAAGAAGAATGGTGGAACACACTGCCACAGAACAGAATAAAGAAAAAAGAATGAAAAGAAATGAAGACAGCCTAAGAGAAATCTGGGACAACATTAAACACACCAACATTAACATTATAGGGGTCCTAGAAGGAGAATAGAGGGAGAAAGGACCAGAAAAAATATTTGAAGAGACTATAGTCAAAAATTTCCCTAACATGGGAAAGGACATAGCCACCCAGGTCCCAGAAGCATAGAGAGTCCCAAGTAGGATAAACCCAAGGAGAAACACGCCAAGACACATAGTAATCAAACTGACAAAAATTAAAAACAAAGAAAAATTATTAAAAGCAACAAAGGAAAAATGGCAAATAACATACAAGGGAATGTCCATAAGGTTAACAGCTGATTTCATGGCAGAAACTCTACAAGCCAGAAGGGAGTGGCACAATATATTTAAAGTGATGAAAGGAAAGAACCTACAACCAAGATTACTCTACCCAGCAAAAGCTAAGAGAACTCAGCACCACCATGCCGGTTCTACAACAAATGCTAAAGGAACTTCCTTAAGTGGGAAACACAAGAGAAAAAAAGGACCTACAAAAACAAGCCCAAAACAATTAAGAAAATGGTAATAGGAACATACCTATCGATGATTACCTTAAATGTAAATGGATTAAATGCTCCAACCAAAAGACATAGGCTCATTGAATGGATACAAAAACAAGACACATACATAAGCAGTCTACAAAAGACCCACATCAGACCAAGGGACACATGCAGACTGAAAGTGAGGGGATGGAAAAAGATATTCCATGTAAATGGAAATCAAAAGAAAGCTGGAGTAGCAATACTCATATCAGATAAAATAGACTTAAAAATAAAGAATGTTACAAAAGACAAGGAAGGACACTACATAGTGATCAAAGGATCAATCCAAGAAGATATAACAATTATAAACATATATGCACCCAACATAGGAGCACCTCAATACATAAGGCAAATGCTAACAGCTATAAAAGAGGAAATCGACAGTAACACAATAATAGTGGGGGACTTTAACACCTCACTTACACCAATGGACAGATCATCCATACAGAAAATTAGTAAGGAAACACAAACTTTAAATGGCACAATAGACCAGATAGATTTAATTGATATATATATGACATTCTATCCAAAAACAGCAGATTACACTTTCTTCTCAAGTGCACAGGGAACATTCTCCAGGATAGATCATATCTTGGGTCACAAATCAAGCCTTGGTAAATTTAAGAAAACTGAAATCATATCAAGCATCTTTTCCAACCACAATGCTGTGAGATTAGAAGTAAATTACAGGAAAAAAAATGTAAAAAACACAAACACATGGAGGCTAAACAATACATTACTAAATAACTAAGAGACCACTGAAGAAATCAAAGAGGAAATAAAAAAATACCTAGAGACAAATGACAATGAAAACACAATGAACAAAAATCTATGGGATGCAGCAAAAGCATGTCTAAGAGGAAGTTTATAGCAATGCAATCCTACCTCAAGAAACAAGAAAAATCTCAAATACACAATCTTACCCTACACCTAAAGGAACCCTAGAGAAAGAAGAACAAACAAAACCCAAAGTTAGCAGAAGAAAAGAAATCATAAAGATCAGAGCAGAAATAAATGAAATAGAAACAAGGAAAACAATAGCAAAGAACAATAAAACTAAAAGCTGCTTCTTTGAGAAGATAAACAAAATTTATAAACCATTAGCCAGAGTCATCAAGAAAAAGAGGGAGAGGAGTCAAATCAATAAAATTAGAAATGAAAAAGGAGAAGTTACAATGGACACCACAGAAATACAAAGCATCATAAGAGACTACTACAAGCAACTCTATGCCAATAAAATGAACAACATGGAAGAAATGGACTAATTCTTAGAAAGGTATAACCTTCCAAGACTGAACCAGGAAGAAATAGATAATATGAACAAACCAATCACATGTAATGAAATTGAAACTGTTATTAAAAATCTTCCATCAAACAGAAGTCCAGGGTGGAGGGCTTCAGAGGTGAATTCTATCAAACTTTTAGAGAAGAGCTAACACCCATCCTTCTTAAACTCTTCCAAAAAATTGCCGACGGAGGAACACTCCCAAACTCATTCTATGAGCTCACCAACACCCTGCTACCAAAACCAGACAATGATACTATAAAAAAAGAAAATTACAGACCAATACCACTGATGAATATACATGCAAAAATCGTCAACAAAATAGTAGCAAACAGAATCCAACAAAACATTAAAAGGATCATATACCATGACCAAGTAGGATTTATCCCAGGGATGCAAGGATTCTTTGATATATGCAAGTCAATCAATGTGGTACACCATATTAACAAATTGAAGGAGAAAAATCATATGATCATCTTAATAGATGCAGAAAAAGCTTTTGACAAAATTCAACACCATTTATGATAAAACCCCCCCAGAAAGTAGGCATAGAGGGAAATTACCTCAACATAATAAAGGCCATATATGACAAACCCACCACAAACATCATTCTCAATGGTGAAAAACTGAAAGCATTTCCTCTCAGGTCAGGAACAACACAAAGATGTCCAGTCTCACCACTATTGTTCAGCATAGTTTTAGAAGTCCCAGGCACACCAATCAGAGAAGAAAAAAGAAATAAAATGTATACAAATTGGAAAAGAAGAAGTAAAACTGTCCCTGTTTGCAGATGACATGATACTATACATAGAGAATCCTAAAGATGCCACCAGAAAACTACTAGAGCTAATCAATGAATTTGGTAAAGTTGCAGGATACAAAATTAATGCACAGAAAACTCTTTCATTCCTATACACTAACAACAAAATATCAGAAAGAAGAATTAAGATAACAATTCCATTCACCATTGCAACAAAAAGAATAAAATACCTAGGAGTAAACCTACCTAAGAAGGTAAAAGACAAGGTACTCAGACAACGATAAGACACTGATGAAAGAAATCAAAGATTACACAAACAAATGGAGAGATATACCATGTTCTTGGATTGGAAGAATTGATATTGTGAAAATGACTATACTACCCAAAGTAATCTATAGATTCACTGCAATCCCTATCAAATTACCAATGGCATTTTTTACAGAATTAGAACAAAAAAATCTTAAAATTTGTGTGGAGACACAAAAGACCCCAAATAGCCAAAGCAATCTTGAGGGAAAAAAATGGAGCTGGAGGAAAGAGACTCCCTGACTTCAGACTATACTACAGGATTGCAGTGGTCAAGACAATATGGTGCTGGCACAAAACAGAAATATAGATCAATGGAACGGGATGGAAAGCCCAGAGATAAACCCACACACCTATGGTCAACTAATCTATGACAATGGAGGCAAGGATATACAATGTAGAAAAGACAGTCTCTTCAATACATGGTGCTGGGAAAGCTGGACAGCTACATGTAAAAGAATGAAATTAGAGCACTCCCTAATACCATACACAAAATTAGGCTCAGGATGGATTAAAGACCTAAATTTAAGACCAGACACTATGGAACTCTTAGAGGAGAACATAGGTAGAACACTTTTTGACATGTCACAGCAAGATCTTTTTTGACCCACCTCATAGAGTAATGGAAATAAAAACAAAAATAAACAAATGGGACCTAATGAAACTTCAAAGCTTTTGCACAGCAAAGGAACCTATAAACAAGATGAAAAGACAACCCTCAAAATGGAGAAAATATTTGCAAATAAATCAATGGACAAAGGATTAATCTCCAAAATATATAAACAGCCCATGCAGCTCAACAGTAAAAAAACAAACAACCCAATCAAACAGTGGGTAGAAAAAAGAAAAAAAAAATGGGTAGAAGACCTACCTAGACATTTCTCCAAAGAAGACATACAGATGGCCAAGAGACACTTGAAAAGCTGCTCAACGTCACTAATTATTAGAGAAATGCAAATCAAAACTACAAAGTATCATTTCACTCTGGTTAGAATGGGCATCATCAGAAAATCTACAAACAACAAATGCTGGAGAGGGTCTACAGAAAAGGGAACCGTCTTTCACTGTTGGTGGGAATGTAAATTGATACAGCCACTATGGAGAACAGTATGGAGGTTCCTTAAAAAACTAAAAACAGAATTACCATATGACCCAACAATCCCACTACTGGGCATATACCCAGAGAAAACCATAATTCAGAAAGACCCATGCACCCCAATGTTCATTGCAGCACTACAATAGCAAGGTCATGGAAGCAACCTAAATGCCCATCCACAGACGAATAGATAGAGAAGATGTGGTACATGTATACAATGGAATATTACTCAGCCATAAAAAGGAACAAAATTGGGTCATTTGTAGGGACGCAGATGGACGTAGAGACTGTCATACAGAGTGAAGTAAGTCAGAAAGAGAAAAACAAATATCGTATATTAACACACATATGTTGAATTTAGAAAAATGGTACAGATGAACTGGTTTGCGAGGCAGAAATAGAGACACAGATGTAGAGAACAAATGTATGGACACCAAGCGGGGAAAGTGGGGAAGCAGGGGGGTGGTGGGATGAATTGGGAGATTGGGATTGATGTATATACACTAATATGTATAAAATAGATAAGTAATTTTAAAGAAAAAGTCAAATTCAAATATTCACAATTGTATGGTCCAAAGCCCTTTCAGTTAAATATATCTATCTCTTTTAGGTCTTTTGTCAGTAGAGATGGGAACAACCAAAAAGTTTGGAAATTTCAACCTATGACTTGCTTTTCTCTGAACACAGAAACCTAGGGATAATAAATGAAGCATTACAGCCACACAAGAGCATGTATGTGACTGTATCTCTTTCCTACACTCTCAGATATATTAGGGAGTCTTTAAGTGGTTTCTGATAAGTCCATTCAAACTCATTATTTTGATAATCAGCAGTTCTTCCTTATTTGTTCAGATCATTTATGCCCATGAGTTTTCCATTGTTTGATAGGGTGAAATATGACAGAGGTGCTACCAATGCCCAACAAAGACACTGACATAGCCAGTGGAACAGTCAGTGTCTGAGGTGAAGGGCAGTGACCCCTGTCCAGAGGTGCATGCCTGCACTGACGATGCACTGCCACTGCTGTCACTAGTGCCAACACAGGGACCACAGAGCTCCCACTCCTTTTTCTAATGTGCTACCACGTCTGCTAACAGGAGCAACTCTGCTACCACTAGCACTATTGTGATGAACCAGTGGTGGTCATATATTAAAGTCAAAAAAATTCATGGAGGTTAAAAAAAGCAATGAAAAAAACCCCAGCTTTTTATGTATTTTTTCTTTTTAAATATATAAAAATTGGGGGCCACTGGTGTTAGTGTGTAGGGAAAAACTGAGAGCAGATAATTAAACTGGTGAACCTCAATTTTTCTTAGGAATTATTCTCCAGAAGGCCCCCTGATTTCCATGCTAACACCTCCTAGTCATGCTTGCTGCACTGGATTATCCTGTATAACACATTTCCTCAGTTAAATAAATTTTACAAATAAGTATATGACAAATGAAGGCAGTCAGTGGAAAAGACAGGATATTAAGGCTATGGACCTGTAAAAAACTATTTTAAGGTCAATATATAACAAAATATTTTTCTAGTTTTTAAAATACTTCTGAGAAAAAATTCAATATTTAACTTCCTACTCTGTGAAGAAATGAAAATAATTCTAAATAAAATAAGTATATAACACAGTCTGATATTAAAATAGAACAGAAACAACACTTTCAGAAATGCCAAAATGATTTAATAGTAATGAATTAGCACTTAGCCCAATGTCTAGCTCATATTAAGCACTCAATAAATAGTTTTCTTTAATGTTAGTATCATCTCTGAATGTAATATGTCCTATGAATAAGTCAAAGGAGGAAAGTCACAGGCTTATCTCAGTGAATAGTAAAAGAACTGTTCATAAAACCCAACATTCCTTGGTAAAATATTTTAGGTAGTTCTTTAACAATGTAAAATATCTATTTTAAATCAATGTTAAACACGATAGTATTGAAACACGAGGCATTCTTTTTAAAACGAGGATAAGACAAGGATGCCGACCGATACCACCCTTACTTATCATCATTCTGAAAGCTATGTCAGTAAAATTCAAATGAGGAAAAATAGTCATGTTTAAAAGGAGGAGATATATTTTTTAAAATGTGAATAGAATATAAAGAACAAACTGAAAGTAACTAAAACAATAAGGCAATCTAATAAGAATTTGGTTATAAGTATGCAAGAATGAATATTTTTATATCCCAGAAATGTTTTTGAATAAATATCCATAAAAATATCAGTCAAAATATAAATGTCTAGAAATTAATTTATCAGCATATATTTAAAGCTTCTATGAAGCATTCTGCTAAGCATCATTGAACGATGTGAGTAAATTTGAGGAAAATTGTAATTTATACCTGTTCTGGTTGGAAACTTTAATAGTATAACCTGTTCTCTCCAAATCCTAATGGTTTTTAATTTTAAATATGTTTGTATATGTGTTTATATATATATATATATACATATATTTTTTTTTTTTTGGCGGTAGGCGGGCCTCTCACTGTTGTGGCCTCTCCCATTGCGGAGCACAGGCTCTGGACGCGCAGGCTCAGCGGCCATGGCTCACGGGCCCAGCCGCTCCGCGGCATGTGGGATCTTCCCAGACTGGGGCACGAACCCATGTCCCCTGCATCAGCAGGCGGACTCTCAACCACTGTGCCACCAGGGAAGCCCCATATACGTATATATTAAAAGGCATCAAGGTAAATAAATTCCCATAAATTTGCAAGATATTTTCAAATTAGTATTAATGAAGAAATCCATGCATTGTAAAAGTTTAAAAAAATTATAAAATTACAATGTATAAAGTAATAAAAGCCCTGGAAAAGGGTAGAAGCATCTCCAGAGCATTCAATTAAATGTATATTGCAGGATTTATATATATAAATCCACACACCCATGCATGTGTGTTTGCGGGTGAATATACACAAAAGGGATATTGCAGTACAAAATAAAACTAGAGGTAGAGAACTACACAACTTTTTATAAACTAAATAGTATACCTATTACACAGACACCAACATTGATTCTTAATTATATGCGTTCAATTAAAAAAGAAAGACTGAAAGTTGTTGCAGTTGTTAGGGCCTCAGCAGAAAAGAAATGTGTCCATAACAGGATAATTTAGGGTTTTAACAGACTCACTGCTTTACAAAGCTTTGAGCTGAGTATAGAGAAATTCTAAGGGTTCCTAATGTAACCCCAGGACTGATAAGTGAAAAAAGAGAAAAAGAAGTTTCAGATACCCAGGGAAGTTTAAAATGTGCAAAGCCTACAAAACTGCCGTCACTTCTGACTCTGAATTTATAAGGTCCTGAGAACCACCCACAGATTTGATCATTCAGGCTCACTGAAAGTGTTACACTCACCAGTTAACCATTTATTATAGCTAAAGAATAGAGATTAAAATCAGTCAAAGGATGAAGCACATAGGGCAGAGTCTAGGACTCAAAGCTTCATGATTCCCCTCTTTGTCATCCTTCTTCTTCCCAAACCACATGTATCAGTGAGTCAGTTTTTTCCATTGAATTGCACTTTGGACATCAACTGCAAAAGAAGTAAACTGCAAAGTTAGGGAACAGTTCACAAGACCACCCTCACTTCTAATACCTGTTACAAGTTCAGGGCTTTCCTGAAACCACCCTCATATTCAATAACTATAAAACATATTCACTGAGAGCTGTTAGACTCAGTTAATGGTTTATTAGGGGGAAAGGATACAAATTAAAATCAGCCATGAGAAGAAATGTTTGGGGCAAAGCCCAGGAGAATTCTAAACATGGAGCTCCCAGTTGTCCTCTCCTCATGGAGTCTAGGATAGCATTAAATCCTCTTGGAAATAATGTGTGACAATATACATGGAATATTGACAACCATGGAAGCTTACTTGACCTTTGGTGTCCAAAGTTTTTATTAGGGCTCCATCATATTGGCATAATTGACAGCCCATAAGGCTGATCTCAGTTTCCAGCTCCTTAGGAGACTGAGCTGATATTACAAGATTCAAAGTCCCTACCTTGAATCATATTTTATTATCTGACTGACTCAAGGACCCCAGGCAAAAAAAGGCACAACTATCGAACATGACTCTCCAGGGTCTTAGAGATTCTCTCTTACAAACCAAGGGCAAAGCCCATACTTCTTTATTGGCAAGGTTAAATTCTTTACAACACAGACCCCTCAAAGGACAGAATCTTGTAGAGAGGGTTGCCATTAAGGGAGGAGTCACTTAAGGTTGAGGGACTAATGGGTCACTTCTGCAAAAAGTGTATTTACAAAGTCAAGATGGAATAATAACACTCAATACAGTGAGTGCCAAAGAAAATAGGCATCCTGTATTTTAGTCGTTTGAGCAAAAACTAACACAATATTTCTGGAAGGCAAATGTTCAATATGAATAAAATAAATATTATAAATATGCATATGCTTTGACTCAGCAATTCCACTTCAAATTATCCTATAGAATTTTTTAGATTGTGTAGTAAGATTAATTAATTAAATGTACTTATTATTTTAAGAATGATTATTGAGCATATATTATGTGTCAGGTAACACACACTGACAGTACAGCAATAAATCAGTGAAGAAAGTCCCCAACCCTCAAGCAACTTTATTCTAATTGTTTCTTTGCATAAGAGCAATTATATTATTGTTATATAAAATTGCAAGTATAATCTATTCATTAAATTATTACATACTCATAATATAAAATAAAATATTTCAGAAAAATATCTCAAGTAAATTATGTTTTGCTAAGTGAAAAATGGACTGTGTATATGATAGCTCTTTTGTTGCATTAAAATTAGAAAATATATATTTTTAAGAGCTTTGCACTAATTATTGCTGAGTAAAAATTATTGGAAATATTTTTCCTTCTCATCATTTTCAAATTTTTTTACAATAAGCATAATGAGAGCAACTCATAATTAGAAATAAAATAACATTTATGTTTTTAAAAATGGTTTCCTAAATGAAAGTACTTAATTTAACACTTCTTTAATAACATAATATATAACAGCAATATTAACACAATCTCTCCCTATAAATAAAACTTGAATGGTGAGAATTGCCAAGCTAGTTATTTGAAAAAATCAAATGGTTCTTATAATTACATTTAAAAATTTAAATGTATTCTTATATAGTAGCAACAGTATGCATTTTGGACAGAACAACTTTTAGTATTAAATTTTATTCATTTCTGTATGACCTTTGGCAAGTTAATTCACCTACCTTAGCTTAATTTCTGCATCTATAAATTACAACTAATTATAACTGCTCAATAGCTTTGTTCTGAAGATTAAATGGAATAACAATGCCTGGCACAGAGGATTTTAATTATTTGTTCTTTACTTTGAAGAGGATTATAATAGAAATGTTTATTTTTATTACCTGGGTTTAGTGTTAGCAATCTTAGACTTTTAGTTACTCTGATGAATTTCCTCAAATTAATCAAACCTATATTTCAAAATACTGAAAAAGTTCTCTGAAAGTCATTGATCTGTTTCTATGTTTAGTTCTATTAGTGGATAATATTCTTGTTTTCTACATTACCATATGATTTATTTACTGTATCTAAATTAACATCAATTTATTTGACCCACTATTCACATGGACATTCTACTTGCATTTATACTTTCTGGAGCCTGCTCTTAGATTTTCATGAAACAGAAATGTTCTTATCCTTGAGCAAAATGTTTAGACCACACAAACGCATATATTCTCACATACAGAGAATGAATTTTCAGAGAAGAAAACAACATCATTCTCCAAAACTTTTCAAAACCTGCACTCCCATGTTTCTTTTGAGTCAAGGTGGCACTATCATTATTCTAACAGTTTTCTTGAGTTACAAAGCTGTACAGAACTCATATTTTCTTGAAGGAATCACATCACTTATAATTTAACTGTCTTCCTAAGAACTTAGATTGACCCTTTTGATCTTCATAGCCATCCTTTAACTAAAGAAATTAAGTCACTCTCTCGGGAGATATGTCACCTGAACCCAAAGGGGGAAAATAATACTGTGTCCCCTCTTTGTTTTTAAGCAAGAACTTATCTGGAATGCTTCTTATGCTAATTACGACTAGACCAAAGATTAAAGAGGAAGAGGGATACAAATAGAATAAGGACGGTAAAGAAAATAGTGTAAAATAATAAGGATTAATGAAGAGTATATATATTTTTATATTCTTAGTACCTATAATCATATATAAGTATATAATAATATATGCAATATAATAATGATAACAATATATACTGATATATATCAATATTATATACAAATTTACACATATATGTATAAAATAATATGAAAAAGGTTATTACAAACAGCGGCAGTAACAGCAACAACAAAATCTTTCTCTGAACTGAATTAGTCAAAAGCTGCTTGCAGCTTTTGTGACAAATGAGAAAAGGAAGCTGATTTCTTTTTTAAAAGAATTTTAATTTTAATTTTTTTAAATTGAAGTATAGTTGATTTACATTATCATGTTAGTTTAAGGTGTACAGCACAGCAGTTCAGTTATTTATATATATATATTTTATATATATATATATATATATATATGTGATAAGGAGCTGATTTCTTAGTGGAGAAGAGTTTCTTAAGGAGATGTGTGGGAGGCAGGGGGCCCAGATAGAGGTGTCAGACCCAGAACTCTGTTCAATCTTGTAAAGGGAACGACAACAAAGCAAAGCCCGGCAGAGGCAGACTAAGATGCTTCACCATTCAGTTCCACCAGACCTAGTGCCAGTTCAGGCCTTTTCTGTCCAGGTAAGCATATGTAGTTGAGAGAAATTTCTAGGAGTAAATAAGGGTCATATATGACTGTTGGTGAGCAAAGCATGGCAATTCTTGGTTTATCTGATCTTTGGTGTGCCCTGACTGAATATAAAATTGACATGGGGTAAAGGGTTTAATAGGAGTCAGGCAAAGAAATGAGCTAAAAACCTTTGCTTCACGTGAAAAGTGTAGTATATTTTCCTAAAAGGTCTATTTTTTTTTTTACAACTTTCTAGCTTCTACTGAAATAAAATTTGATGTTTTAGTGTCTTATATTTTGGAGCATATATACAGAAAAACTAAGGAAGCCAAAATATTAGACAAAATATATAAAGAGGAGTACTATTGTAAATATTTTAAAAAATCCAATTTCAAACTCCCATTGCTGGAGACAAAATAAGAATAATGAACTCCCTGGCTCCTGTCACTTCTCAGTGACTTCACCGTGAACACTCATACTTTATTAATAACTCCTGGTATATATGCACGGCATCTCACCCACAGGTCTCAGAAATTACAAACCCTGGATTTACACAAGAGGAAAATAAATTGCAAGTCATCTCATTTTCTGAACAGATGATTTGAAACCCAGAAAGGTTAAAATTGCTAAAAATGAAGCAGAATTGTGAATGAGTCAATGTTGTTTGGACCTATTAAAAGTGAGGCCATTCTCCTGTTATGGGCAATAAGTCCACAGCTTGATAATGGGTTAAGGACCACCGAAAAAAGGAAACCACATCTAGCTGAGTCGACTGCCTCATATTGCTTAAAATAATCCTCAAAACTCATAGGGTTATACAGAGAGAGCAAAATACAAGTCATCAAAAGTCAGACAACAAAAATCTACTTTATATTTGTAAACCATTTTACAACCTACAAATATTTCATTGGTGTCTCTTAACAACTCCAGGTGATTTTCAACAAGTGACCAACGGAAGGTTAATATTATGGTTTTGTTTTTCTGTTTTCCATCCCCCTCCCTTCTAATTGAATGTAAGCTCAATAAGGGAAAAAAACATGTCTTTCTAGTGACTCTTTTTTTTTTAGGATTTAAAAAAATATTTTAATAAGTAGAGAAAAGCTTTGTTCCTTTTATTATGCATATAAATTTTACAAATTACAGTTGTTTCTTTGTCTCTGAGGAAATAGAGAAGAGTGAATACAGAGAACAGTAAGTAAAACAAATGATCAGTCCTGGTGTTTACCCATAACACTGATGTATAACCAGAAGTCATACACAGTAACCAAGTAGAAAGAGGCTTTACCTGTGTATACTGAGATGACAGATAAGCCAAATGTTCTACAAAGGAGATTTACCTTTACATAATTTACTCTTTTTCCTTTTTTTAAACATCTTTATTGGAGTATGATTGCTTGACAGTGGTGTGTTAGTTTCTGCTGCATAACGAATTGAATCATCTATACATATACATATATCCCCATATCTCCTCCCTCTTGCGTCTCCCTCCCACCCTCCCTATCCCACCCTTCTATGTGGTCACAAAGCACCGACCTGATCTCCCTGGGCTGTGTGGCTGCTTCTAGTGACTCATTTTATCCCCAACTCTTCTCTCAGAATCTTGCCCAGAATAAGAGTTTAATAAATATCTCTTGAATATTGTTGGGTGGATAAACATAAAAACTGAGGCAGAATTAAAATGAGTGGAGTGTTCCTACACTCAGTTCAGAGTTTTTTTCTTGCAGCATATGACTGGCTCATGATAGACAATAAATTTAAAAATGTGGAAAGAGGAGAGAGGAAGAAAGGAAGGAAAATAATTTGTTTTCCAGAAAGTAACAAGTTAGTGTGATACTCCAACACAGAAATAACTGGGAGGGGGGAGGGGGGCAAACGATGGATGGTCATGAAGGGTATAGAGAAAACTCTTAAAGATTCTACAGAGGAGTTAGGGGGAAATAGCCTTCTCACTTATAGAACAACATTTAACTGAATCAGGATGAAAAGAAAGAGTATTGCCAATCAGAGTAAGGTAAAGTAAAAATAAAGATATAGAGAAAATGATTGTATGGGAAATATATATTGCTTTTCATAAGCATAGGAAACTTCACATTCAATAGATGGCTTCTCAATTTTTATCTTTACTAATGATATTTTCCTCCTTAGGAATCCACTCCTATTGTCATATGTACTTCACCAAAACAAATAAACAAACAAAAAAACCCGACCCATTTCAAATATAGCACTCTCTGATCATAATGTCTTTTCTTCCAGCTCATTTATTCTCACTCCAAAACTTCCTTCTAGCATGTTTCTTGCCTACATTGTTTTCCCTTTCTCGGCCGTGTCCAGTTAGTGCTCACAGAATATCAATTGCTTCCCTATATTTTCTAGCACTGTTGCAGTTTGGTTGGATATGTGATTGAGTTCTAGCAAATAGAACTGTGAGAAGATACTATATGTCACTTCCTGTCTGAAGTATTCTTTTGTGGTAAACTTATAGCCATATGATAAGATGACAGGAAGGCCATATCTTTGCTAATTCATCAAATCAAAGTCTCCCACTTTCCTTCTTTACTTGAATGAGAAATTAAGACTTGGTTGTGTTAAACCACTGAAATAGTAGAGTTTATATGTTGCTGCAACAAATCTAGCATTGATTTTCCTAATGTACCACTCTTCTAATCATTCTCCATGGAAAGCGCCAGAGGGATTGTTCAAAAATGTATTAAATAGCATCTTGTCACTCCCTTTTTAAAAAATATTCATTTGCTTCCCATTGAACTTGGATGAAATTCAAATCCCTGACAATATTCTCAAAGGCTCACCCCATGTAGCTTCTATCAAACACTCAGAATTCACCTCGCTTCACTCCCTCACTCGTTTTCATTCTCTTTCACAATTATGCCAGTCCTTTGTACTTCGTGTGCCTTCTGCTTGCAGTGCTTATTTCCAAGATCATCACAGACCTAGATCCAAGTTTAAACACAATCTCGTCATGAGTTTGCCCCAACTTAGTTAAAGGAGCATCCTCAATTACTGTGTACTCTAGGGTTAGTTACGGTTGATGTTTTTCTTAGCACATAGCATTCCCCTCCAGTTCTTTATTTGTTCACATGCTTATCATATGTATACAATTTGAGTTCCTTGATGGCACAGACACCATTATGATTATTTCTTTCATCTTTGTATTCTGGAAATATTGAACAGTGCTGGAAAGATGCCCCTCAAGATATATTTGTTGACTGATACAAAATCAGTAAGATAATTTTGCAGAGAGATTAGTCCATGAATAAACCAAAATCCAGAGAAGGTGACATTTGAGATAATAATTGAATGGTAAGATGCTGCTAATTTGCAATGTTCTGGAAGCAGAACATTCCAGGAGAGGAGACAGCAATTGCAAAATCCTGAAGGCAGAAATAAGCACAGTGTGTTCCTGGAAGAGAAATAAGGTCAGTGAAACCAGAGAATAATAAGAAAGAGCTTTGGATTCTTTACCCAATGTTGTGCCTTTGCCTGGGAGAGGCGAGGTGGTCCTCCCCGGAGAGCAGAAAGCAGTCATATAATTAACACCCACACACCTAGCCTGGGATGGGATGCTAGGGTTCCCTGCCCATGGCTTTCTTGCTAACATTATCCATTCTGACCCTAGGCTTGAAACGCAACAACTTTTACACAATGCCTCAGTAGGAGAGATTCTCAGATATACTATTGTTTTTAAAAAATGGACTTACATAAAAAACAGTAACAAAAATTTCCCTCAGCATTTAAATAAGACTTTTGGACACAGATTTCTAAAAGTTAGTTTCCAGGCGGGTCTACTGATGAGATTATCCTAAGGAAGAAAATAGAAATCCCACTTACTTCATGACCTACTTTTTCATTCCAGATAGGCAATACCAAAATACGAGCATCTTAGTCACTGAATGTCAGAAGAACTAACTGTTCCACAGAAATTGTATATAGTTTTGATGTGGAAATAGAAAGTTAAGAAAAAAAAGCTTTAGTCTGAGATTGTATTTTTGTTGACTGATTTGGGGAAGATAGCAAATGGGGAATAATACCTCTTATACCTACAGTGTAAGGACTAGCAAAGCACAAGAAGTGAGTCTATACAAACGCATTTTTCTTCAGTAATGTGCCAAGGGCCCAATTGCCACACAGAGGTGGCTATTTCCAGGATGTGAAATCTACACTTTTTTCAGGCCACTAGGAAAACTATTTTGAGCCATCCTCAATTATGCAGTGCCAAATAGGCTCGTTTGCTTCCCCTCTTTCTCTTCATTCTCGCAGTGGCCAAAGTGAAGGAGGCCAAAATCAGTTTGAGACTTAAAGTTCCAAGATTCTACATTTTGATTCATTTAAAATGATCTAAGATCTAATTTTCTAGGATCTAGCTTCAGGGTCTTTCTTTAATTTGGGCAGCATTAAGGTCTGGCGTAATGATTTGCACTAATCTCTCAAAAGAAAGTTTTCTACTAGAATGGCCATTGATTCATTTTTACTTGGAAATCAGCCAATTGAACCAATATGCCATATCTGCTTACTGGCCAGTGCCACCTTTCTTGGAAGAGAAGGCAATGAGAGATTCAAAATGAAAGTCAAAAGGTAGATAGAGTATCTGGGTAAGGGGAACTGGAAGATCAGAAGAGATTTTTGTTATCAATCTCAGCATCTAAATCTCCTAATGACATAAATCTGTCAAGTTGATGAAAATATTTTTCTTCTTATGATTAGAAAGTCCCAGGCAACCTAGATGTCAATCAAACAAATTCATCCTCTTCAACTTTTCTTTTTCTAATACCCACAACAATCATCACCACTGCCTTCTTACTCATCAGTTTGGGAACTCACTTCTTAATTTGACCAAACTAGCACAAATTGATATAGCATTTTTATAATTCTCATTGAATTAATATGAGGGATACTTCTTACTGATTTGGGAGGCATCCTAATTTAATAGAAACCCACCTTCCATCATGTATGGAATGAGTTATTTGGAGGACTATGTCTTGTAGATTATTAGCACTATCCCCAAAATGTGGACTTTTTCTGATAAAAGAATTCTTTTACTGATAAAAGAATACTATTTGAAGACTATTGACATAGAACAGAGTTTCTATGTGACATGTAGTTATTAATTCATGCCACAGTCATTTATTGTCTGTCCACTAGTTGACAGGCTCTGGTAGGGGGTATCATTTAATTTATCTTCTAAAAAGTGACACTGTTGAAAATTAAACTAGGAAAACAGACATCAACCAGTACTGTCAATGAAACACCAAGAGAAACAACCACCTTATGCTCTGGGAAAAAAACACTAATTCAAACTGAAGAAAAGCTAGAGCATGAAATGGTGAATCTTATATCACCCTTCCCCTCAAGGACCCAACAAAGTGGTACTAGAGGTACATTTGTAGATGCCACACATGCGTAACTTTAGTTGTCCATTCAATATTTTTTTAAATGCTTTAAATATTTTCAGTGGCTCTTTTTCCCCTAAGTATTAAGGCCTCAGTAAGAACTGTATACATAGATCCATTTTCTATTATATTATCAAGAAAATAAACAGCATAAATTTCAACAATGAGAAAATTCCTACTGCAAGCTATAGAATAGTTTGCAGATGTATATATTTTTTATATCAATAAAAAATAAATTATTCTTGAGATTCATTTTGAATTTATTTCCAGAGGATAAAAAATTAAAGGATGAACATAGTTGGTGTCAAAATTTTAAGGTTATGATGATTATGTTTACTTTAGTTTGAAAGTTTGAGCCTCAAATTATGTTGTAGTGCTTCCTGGAATGATCATATTGACCTGTGAGTCTGGGGACTATGCATCAGACCTATGAGTATGTCTGAAATTAATCCTCTCACTTATCGCCTAGTTGATAGTTTTTCTTTGCAGAAGGTAAGCTTTTATTGAACAGTTTGTGATTCATAGTTTGTCAATGAGAAAAGATCTTGGTTAAGGCCTTTTGATTTTATTGGAATTTAACAAATTCTATGTAACAATACTGAACAGAGCCTTGTATAGAATCAATACTCAATAAAAATTTAAGGACTCTGCCCCTTCTTTTGGACACAAATGAATTCTTCTATATCTAGAGTACCCATAATTCTTGGTTTACCCCAAACTGTCATGCTTTATGACTCCTGTTCCAGTGTCTGACCCAGAAAGCAACCTCTTTCATTCTCAGAAGGCTTCTGTTTTGGAGCACAAATTATTAGGTCTTCCAATCTAACACTTCCATATTCACATAGCTAAGGCCTTTTCCCTCTCATATGCTTCAAATCTTTCAGTTCAATTTGACCTAAATGTTGAGTGTCCTTATTTCCTCCCTCCTATTAACATCCAATTGATTGTACTGGATATTAAGTTAATCCGTTCATTTATTCAAATGTACATATCTTCAGTGCTCAGCACTATGTTAGAGCCCAAGGATATAATGATAAGCAAGGTCCATATGACTCTGCCCTCATAAAATATGTGAATGTCTAGTGGATAAGGCTAAGAAAGGTTAAGACAAAGGAAAGTCTAAGAAAGCCAAACTGATAGCTACAGGAAGAAATTTGCCAGTATCAGTCAAGTTCTCAGCCGAGCAAGGGAAAGAAACCCTGGCTCTCTTAGGTCTGAGCTGGAAAGCTAAACCTTTCAAATTCTAATGGGATCAAAAGAGCTCATATCCTGCACCTTTCACAACTTAGAATCTCATTACATCCACTCATAGACTGACTATAGAATCCTGAACTTTAAGACCATAATATGGCTTCTCTGGTGTGGGGAAAAAAAGCATTTCATTTTTCAATACAGATAAGGTAGGAATTGAAAATTAGTTGATTTCCTTTTGGCTCTTTTAATTCTTTCCTGAAAAATCACCACAATGTGGGGCATAAGTGACACCCTGTGCTGCCAGACTCCCTGGTTCTGTGAAACTTCTTAGCTCTCACACAATTTATGAACCAATTAAGGCCTTTGGAAAGTCATAGTACAGTGACACAGGAAACAGTCATCGTACGGTGGCACAGGTACTGGGATGTAGCATTCAGAGTATTAGGGAATGCATAACTGCCTGGAAAAGTCCCCTTTGTTATAAAAAATTAAATTTTGTTTTACTTTTCTTTTGGTCTAATAAGGGAAAATATGTTAATTATGGTTTTCTAGCTCTGACTCATTCAGATTTGCAGGATCAGTCCAGACATAATACTCTCATTTAAATCCAAATAAATCTTTCTTTCCTTCTTTCTTTTATTTTGTTTAAATTGTTATTGAATCCACAGTGGATTCATCCAACCATTATAAAACATGTGTTAGGATATGTATTGGGTTTCAGAAATAAACGCTTTCTCTGAATTGCAAATGAATAGTACAACTATGGAGATAATAATATTTGGTTCCTGAAAAAATTTAAGTAGAAGTCAGAATATAATGTAACATGAAACATAGCAAATGATCAATAAATGTTATAAGTGCTGGGATTTCCTACATTAACTGAAAAGGTAAACCAAATAAACTGCTGAGTATTTCCAAATCTGAGAACCTTTTAAATAAATTTAAAACCACCATTTTAACACACACACACACACACACTCTCCCCCCACACAGAGAGACATTAATATATAAAGAGAAATTATTAGGGCTTAGCAGACCAAACAGTGCAGTCTAGCAACAAATCTAAAGGGTTACTCAACCTGTATAAAATAGATCTAACAATCCAAATAGAATAAAAAGAATCCAATATTTTCAAACCTGAATAATCATTATAATATATGCACTTTAATGCCGATGTCAATACTTTATTGCTTAAAGGATGAGTAATTGTATTTTCCACTTCTAGGACTGTCATAATTTAGCCGTTTCAGAGACATATTCATAATACTACCAATATTATTTTCATAGCTTATATTTTTTCAGCTATACTATATTACATGCTGGTCACAAATCCAGTGATTTAGATGAGACTTTTTTTTATTATCTCCATTTTACAGATGAGAAAACTGAGGCTTAAGAATATCATGTTACTATATACAGAGCTATAATTTATCAAATATGAAGATAAGTTTTACCATTTGGTCTTATTCCACTTGCAAACCTGAGGACATTAATCACACTTTTTCAGAATTATAAACATGTATCCTGTCTTTTTTTAGGTTTATTTTTCAGGGTAGTAGAAAGAGAATCATAGATTGAAGATGACAATCATAATAATAATGATTAATCATGACTGACATTTTGAGTGCTGTTGTCTTAAAATATAACTGCGTAAACAAGATTTCCTGCAGTTTAATTTCTGCTGTTGAGGAAAATACCCTCATTTGTATTTCCTGCAGACAAGACGCTTTCAGAGGACTGCCTGCAAATCCCAGCCTCCGGGCACAGCAGTGCCCTATCTGGGGCTTTCATGCAAATGTCTCATTGCACTCAACCAATATTACAAATTGATTACAAGTCACATAAACAGGGATCATCTTAGTCATCACAGAAGTTTAGCTGCCTCTGGGCTGAAACAAGGCAGCTGTTTAATTGTAAACACTGTACTCTTCAATAGTGTAGGACAGTGTGAAAATGGTCTGATTCACAAATGCTGCCTTTGACTGTAGCTACATAAATATCAAAACAATGTAAATATATTAAAGACAACCCAAAATAAGACTAAACATAGTGAAATAACGAATTAGTAAACTGACATACAAAGGGAGATTAAAATTCAAAATGCAGTGGACTCTGCATTCTGCAGAGGCAGAAGTGAAATATAACGGAATCCAGTCCAAAGACTACATGACTCCATTAGTAACGTGATCTGTGTCAAGTCACTTATACATTATGAAGCTCAACTTTCTTACCAGGAAAGTATTGAGACTACATTATCTCTAACGTCCTTTCCATGACTAGAGTTCTCTTAATTCTATAATATTTTTTAAATGAACTTTTATTTTAAAGGATGAGGCTAAAACAGGGCAGAGGTCAAAAGATGTACATGGTGCCTTCACAAAGCCTGGAAAATTCCTACCATCTGTGATGTGAATTATTGATCCATATATTTGTCATTCTTTCCCATCTTGAAAGATGATGAAGTCATTCCCAGTTGTTTTATAACATTACTAAATTGGTCTTCACTGGGGAGCAAAAAGTATGGTTATATTACATTGTTAACCAAAATTTCAAGATGGTCACTCTGAGTCTTGACCTTTTTTAAATAAGTAAACTACTAAATGAACAAAATTTCTGCTTTCACCAAAAAAATAAATAAATAAATAAACTGTCTTTTAAAAGCCGATATATGAGCAGAACCTTAAGTGGGGTTTTCAAGAAAATATGTTGTTACTTAGGCTCAGAAATTTTTTAAATTATTACCCATGCCTTCAGCTTCTACTTTCTTCCCTCATAGTTACAAAATAGACTGCACTTACCAAAAACACAAAACACCTACTTAGGTAACTACTTGGCTTCTTTCTGTATTGTGTCAAAACAAAAGAAGTTGCACCAGACAATATTAAACAGGCAAGAAAGACTTTATTCAAGGCTCTTGCAATAGAGGAGAGGGATGAGTTCAGAATTCAGCCTGAATTAAACTCCTCTGAAACAAAGGGCAGGAGCATTTTTATGAAGGTAGGGTTGGAAGTTCTTAGACACATCCATATTTGCTAATTGGCTTTATCCATAGGAAAAATCAACTTTCTCCTATCTTCATGGCAGGAGGTAGTTTTACTACTTGGAGTGAGGCATCTACCCAAGTTAGGCTCCTGCTTACCCACAGAGGATAGGAGATAGAGGCTTTATCTGCCTAGATGATTACATTTCAAATGGATGACCCCCAGGTCCTAGAGAAAGACATTCCTGGGTTGTAAAAACGAGGCTTTAAAAAAATTTGCATCTCAGAGTAATAGAGAACAATCTTACAATTACAAATAAAACAGTCTAGGAAAAGGGAGATCAGGAGCCAGAGTTAGGAAGAAGCCTGTCTAAAATTTAGTCAAGCTGAGAGAACATTAAAGCCATCTTGTCCAGTTGCAAACTTCTCTATACATAGTCAAAAGGAAAGTGGTTGGAGGAGAGAAAAGGGAAGAGAGAAGGATACAGATAGAGGTAGACAAATGATAGTAGTAGATAGATAAATGATAGATAGATAGATAGATGATAGATAGATAGATAATAGATGGACAGACATAGATTGATAGACACAATTTATAGTGAATACTTTACAGTGACTCCTTACTATGAGCCTCCAGAATAAGAAGTAGAAAGAAAGGGTAAAAGAAATTTAGTTTGGATTCTTAAATCCAGTGCTCTCTACTGCAGAATAAATCTGGACAGCTCTTGTTTACATCAGCAGATGACAGGATATCAGGAAGGCTGCATATAAAACTTCACTGCAGTGTAAGTACCTCTTTTCTTGGAATATTCACTTCAATTGGTATAGTCATAACATAGAACATTGATAGCCAGATGGTGTGTTAATCTTCCTCCCATACCATCATTTCAACAATTATGTCAAACAAGTGGGATATGCTGGGTATTATCAGAAAAAGGCAATCCTTTATTTTGTCCCCCCACTGACCATTCATACCTGCTTCTATGCTGTAAATTTATATGTCATAGTTCTCCTAATATGTCCTTAATGAAAGATTGGGCTGATTCTATATCAAACTATTATCAGAAACCATTTTCTCTATCTCTTGGTTTTTGACCATCTCTTTGCAAGAACTGCTGAGATGACAAGCATTTCACATTAGAATATGTAGGGAGTTTTTACCTGTTGTTTTGGGTTCCAAGTCAAAATAGATACACAGAGAATCCAATCTGAACATCTATTTTACTACCTATCTTTGCTGCCATCTGCTCTCTTTTCTTTCTACTATTCCTTTTGACCATTTAAGTGATATTTAAGCACTGTATTTATTTCCTGAGACTGCTGTAACAACTACCATAAATTTGGTGGCTTAAAATAACATAAATTTATTCTTTCACAGTTCTAGAGGCTAGAAGTCCAAAATCAAGGTAAGACCACAATCTCTACAGAGTCTCTAAGGGAAATTCTGTTTCTGCCTTTTCTAGTTTTTAATAGTTTCTAGCCTTCCTTGGCTTGAGCTCACATTACTACAGTATCTGCCTGCATCTTCACATTACTTTCTGCCAAGTAATCCAGGGTAGTTTCTTCTTCTCAATATCCTTAACACACGTTTGCAAAGATCCTTTATCCAAATAAGGTAACATTTACAAATTAGAGGGATTAGAACTTGATATCTTGGGGAGGCCATTATGTGTTCTAACTTATCGTCATGCATTGTTAAAAGGTATTATTTAGGCATAGACTAGCAATGGGATTAGTCCCTATAAAATTTTTTTTAATTAAAAAATTTTTAAATTGAAGTATAGTTGATTTAAAATGTTGTGCTAATTTTTGCTGTATAGCAAAATGATTCAGTCATTTTGAATCACAGGATATTGAATATAGTTCCCTGTGCTATACAGGAGGACCTTGTTGCTTATGCATTCTAGATGTAATAGTTTGCATCTGATAACCCCAAACGCTCTAAGCTGTTTTGTATTTCTTAACACAAAATGTATTTTATAACAATTATAGACATAGAAAAGTAAGCCCTTAGTAAAAGTATATGGAGAAAAAAATGGGAATTTTGCCCCTTCAGCCCACTCTACAAAATTCTGATTACCATAGCATTTGCCATGATTTGGAGGCCTTTTCTTTCCCACAGCACTAATGATAGAGGCATTTAACAGTAAGGAAAAAAAATAAATAATAGATTTAGTAAATTAAAACTGTCTTAGACTAAGTTAATATTAATGAGGACAATATTTGCATTTCTGTTTGGGGAGAACATTATAGAGAAAGTAATTTAACAATTTGCATACTATTATGCATTAACTGTCTTCAAGTTATATTTTATTCTTCATTAATCACAATTTTTGCATTTTTCCAAGTTGCCCAAAATGCTATTAACTGCATTCACTTGAAATATAACATAGTGATCAAAACCCAAGACATTAGATTCAGACATAACTGAATTTGAACTCCATGTCCTCCTCACAATTTCTGTTCTACCAAGGAAATATGATTTTTCTCCTAAGAATGCTACTTATACTTTGTAAAACTCCTGAATGCTTGAGATAATGTATGCTAAGTTCTTGGTATGTGACCACTCAATGATGGAGCCTGGATTGAGTCTGGAGGTGGATTGCCTGGGTTCAAATCCCACTCCCACTTTTTAGTCTTGTGATATTGAATAAGTTAGTTAATACCTTTCCTCCATCAGTTTTCTCATCTGAATAATGAGATAATGATCTATCTTTTAGTGTCATGGTAAGGATTAAATTATTTAATTCATGAAAAGCATAGAGCCTGGCACATATGAAACCCTCAGTGAGGATGAGCTATTATGGTCCTCGTCATCAGCTCCATCATCATTTCTCTTTATACTGTATTGATATTAAAAGGATTACTAGGCAATTCTAAGAGGTACCGCTGTTGAGAGAACTCTAGATTTAGATTTCAGGAAGAAATATTATATATGTTTTAATATAGAGATGAATAAGTTATTTATAACTTACTTGTATATAATGCCTATCTCATAAGTAAAGAAAAGGAATGCTGAGCAGAACCTTGTTGTAGTAAATCAGAACTATTTTAATAACAAAGAAAATTTAGAGTTAGCATAATGAACAACTGAATGTCTGAGGGAATGAAGATCATTGTTGAAGTTACTGGAAACAAAACACTTCAAAGGAAACAATCTTTGCATGTAGAACAAATCATGATATAAATGCACATCCTTGTTTAAGTTGTGGTAACAATTCATGAACATCAGCACAAAAATTCTAAAACATATGCCAAGACACATTGGTGAAGATGAGAATTTTCAGGAAGACTGCATATCAAAAGAAGCCAGCTGATATGGTATTAAATTCCACCATGATTTGGTCTAGAGATTTGACCAGTTATCTTCAATTTATCTATAATATGTTAAAGAGATAACTGTAAGATCCAGGAATGGTTGTTTATGAATGTTATTAATTTTTATAATTTTAGAATCAAAGCATTCATTGATGTTTATTCAAAGCCTCCTTCCATAGGCTACACTATTAGATAAATAAGCCCTTGTTTTAAACAATTATAATTTGTAATTATAAAAATCTGTCACTTAAGCTAAAATAATGTCTTTAATATTAGAATCTGGTACATGAAAAGGAAGGTAGTCACGTGATTCTGGTTTTCATGAATGTATAAATCATGACTAAAAATATCAGTGGTTCTTGATTTATTGAGTAATAATAACAAATTCAGGAAAAGGAAAGATATGAAGATGAAAGTGAGAAATCTGCATCAGGGTGAATATGATGCCATTGATGGAAGAGGGATTTTAGGAGCAAGAAACAGGGAAGAAAACACTGTTTAATTCTGAACACATTGGCTTTTATGTAATAGTATCTGAATGAAGATTTTCTTAGAAAATTAGGAAAAATGGAATTGGAATTCAAGTCAACATTTAGATAAGTTTTAAACTTGGAGATAGAATCAGATTACTAGAAAAAAAAATGTTCATCTAGGAGTGCTGGTGATACATACTGAACTTCAGGGAGAAGTCACAGAATGGAATCAGAGAGAAGTCATAGCTTTTGGAGGACCAGAAAAATGCCATATATTCTATGTCTGGGGAGAACATCTGTTACTGTTGAAACACATTTCCCAAGAATAAATGAAAGTCTATCTTCCTATATCTCACACCCACTGCTTTCTAATTCTACCGTATAAACTCTGCAGAACAATTGTAATGTTCCCTCCTTTTGGTCCTTCAAAAGGGCAATGATTATTTTTTTCCCCTATTTGTGGCATTATATTCTTTGTACTTAGCCTAGAATCTGCTATATAATAGCTTATAAATATTTATTAAATGATTGCATACACGAAGAAATCTATCATATTATTCCCAATTTTTTTCTTCCCTGGGTTATTTATGTATGTGGCCATACTATTCCTGCTACTTTACCAGAAATGCACACCCATATGAGTACTGCTTGTTTATAAAAGTTCTGCAGATGGTGGAAGCTCTGGTTTTTTCGACCGTAATGTTTTTCTCATCTTCTTCAGGCTCTGGAGAGAGAAGTGCTCTAGAAAGACAACATGGAGCTGTCAATCATGCAGGCTCAGGCTGACCCAAAGAGGATCCCTTTCTATGTCTATGGTAATCCATTCAAGCAGAGCCAGTCAGGTTTCCCAGTGATAATTATATAAACTTTGAGATAGAGAAATCCATTTTCTGAAGGAACTGATGAGCTAAAAGGATGTGAGTTACTGCTCGAATGGTCTGCTATTGCTGCCACAGGAGGAGAAACTGTAGAGAATGGGGCTCAGTAGAAATTAGTATAGTTGAGGTCTGGAGAGAAAGTTGCCCTGTGACATTGTTAACCTAGAACTTGGCAATCAAGTTGAGCCCTGGGGCTCACCTTTTTAAGAGCCAATGAATTTTTTTCCTGAACTATATTCAGTAGGGGTTCCATCACTTGTAATTAGAAAATAACTCATTAAAACCAGCACCCAAAATGGCACACGGATTCTTAAGTGTGGTCTGATTTCTACAAAGTTCTAATTAGATGAAAAAAAATGTTTGCTTGCCATTATAATTTTCCCAACATATGGTTGTGATTTATGTATTAAAATGTGATATTATTACCTACTGATTGGTAATCATCTGTTTCCTTCCATATTTGTTCACCATGATGCCACCTACATTCATACAAGGGAGAATTTTGAGAGACAATAAGCCTATCAGGTTTTCAAGCCAATTAAATGTATGTTATTTTTAGCATATATTTTTTACCATAAGAAATTATTCTTCACTTGAAGAAAAGATTCAAACCTGCTACATTTTATTATGTTTCATGGGGTGTTGAAAGAGACTGCTTTAAACAAAATATTTTACTGACAAAATGTCTTTATAATAAGATCCTTGTTATGCCGACCTAATTTTCTTTTAAATGGCAATAGAGCTTAGATACACTTCTAATCTTTTATAGAATGACAGTGGAACTAGGATGATGAACTAGATAAATCCAAGTAAAAGTCATTTGGGGCAAACAAATAAGGTAGAGTTATTTGGTGGAGTGTTATTTTTTGAATGGTAAGTATAGGGTGAGGGGGGAAAGATTACTCACAGGAAATGTGCTGGAGAATGTCTTCTCTGTAGAGTGGTTGCAGAAAATGTAAAAGGCCCTCTAAAGTTTACCTGGAATTTTTTGAGTAGAAAATAAATGAAATTGTCAGAAAGAAGCAGAATTTAAAAAAATCAGTTTTTCCAAAGTTAGATTACATTTCCTTTTTGTTGTACTTCAGATGGCTTCCTGAGCCTTTCATTTTCTTCTAATTGTCATCTTAAAAAACAACTCTAATGAAATTGCTGAAGGTGTTAGAAAAATGTATAGAGAGAAGCAAGGTGCTAAAATCATCTATTATTATGAGACTGTGAACTGTAAACATCAGACAGGGCACCCACCACTGCAGAGGCAAATTGAAAGCTGAAAGAGGTTTGCTTTATTGTCTCTCTGATTTAAAATTGATTGAAAAGCATATACAAATGGAAAAGCTGTCAAAAACTGTGGTATGTTGATAGCTCATCTTTTCCTTCTGACCCAAAGCTTTAATGGAATTCCTTTCAGGTGCAGAAGGAAGAAGGTAGGTTTTGAACCCGTCATGTAGAAGTGTGAACTGAGATCTGGACATAGGAGGCAACCATTTCCTAGTGTCTGTTGATACAAATCATTAGCACAGTCGATTTGCCCAAGTTGATGAAATAAGTGCGTAGACCACATTGCCTAATTGTGTAGTGTTTTGTTGTTGTTGTCGTTCACACAAAAGATAATGCTCTCAAGTCTGAAGGACATTCAAAAGTCATGTGAAAATAGGATGACATGAAAAAAAAATGGTACATCTAGGACAGCATCTCTGATTTGCTCTTTGCTTCTTTCCTTGTCTCTGTGCCAACACCCTCACCAAGGCATTGTCATCTCACCTCTGGCTTGGTCCCTTTTCCTGAATCCACACGGCTGTCTGACATTTATCACTTTCTTGGGGAGCGGAAGAGGGATGGAGTGGGAATTTGGGGTTAGCAGAAGCAAACTGTTACATATAGAATGGCTAAACAACAAGGTCCAACTGTATAGCATAGGGAAATATATTCAATATTCTATGATAAACCATAATGGAAAAGAATGTATATACATGTATATACATTCAGCAGAAATTAATACAACATTATAAAACAACTATATTTCAATTAAAAATTTAAAAAATAATTTATCACATTCTCTAAACTAGACTAAATATTTTGAAAGAATTAATTTATCCTTAATTTAACTTAATTTAATTTAATTTAATTCTGCACCACAAATCTTTTAAGGGCTCTCAACTGCCAGTATTCTAACTGAAAATTAAGAACTACAGGCAGGCAGTCAGAGTTCTCAGGAATATTGCTGCACTTTATACCTCCACCATTAGCATTTATTAATCCCCTAAAGTTTTCATTATAGACAAACTGGTCTCCTTCACCACACCCTCACCCCCAGACACCTCTGACCCAACACAATATACTCAGTTCTACCTTTAAACAATTTAGTGAATTATTTTCCTTACATGAAGAACCTATCCTGATTCTCTCTGATTTACAAATTGTATCCATTCTTCAGATTTTCATTCAAATCTTAATGTCTTCATGTTTAAGATGTATCAGGAAATATTCAGTTGTTTTTGCTGGAATAAGTTCTTAGCATGGAAAACCAGTCCATTTTATGAGATCAATAACAGGTAAGATGCAGTTTTTTTGTGGCAACATCATGTAACAAGACAGCGCTTATAATTTTGTACTGTTTCTTGTTTTATGCACGCATATATATCCAGACCCACGTACAAAACGTATGCTCATTTTTGGTGCAATAGAATAATTACTCTTAAAATTAGAAATAGTTGTATGATTGAAAATAGAAAAAAATTTCAGACCATTTAATTATGAGATTTGATCAGACTCAAAGTTAAATATCAAATATTAGTACCAACCAATTTCTTAATATCAACCACATTGATAAAAGTAAATGAAGTAAAACAATGTATTAAAACTTACACATAATCACTTGAACTCTAGAATATCCGATTTCTGGATATCACAGATTATTTTTGCATTGGGATTTACTTTTTATGATAATAGAATTTACGTGGATCTTTAATGTTTTTCTGTAATAAAATTTTAATAAATAGTGGTTAAATTCCAAATCATTCAAAACACAACTAAATGTGTTTTGAAAGAAGACTCTCAGCTTCTTTCAGCATTAACTCAATATTATCAAATATTTTAGGCAAACAGAATTAAAATCTGACTGTAAAAATGCACATACAATATTGTTAAAGGCAAGGTGCCACCTGACACTTAGGAAGAAGCTCGTAAGTCTCAGAGAATAATTTATCAAGGCAGTGTTATTGACATTGTAATAAACATGTTAAAAGCACAAAAAAATCTGTGAAAATACAATTAGTACAATATCCTAAAAAGAGTATAGAAAATAACTCAAAAATATGAATCCAAAACACTTGAGACATTAATTTAAAGGCTAAGAATATTTGAAATCTTCACACAGCAGGTGGAAGAGGTTTCCAATGTAGCTGTTCTCTTCATTTTTCAGGTGTTTATTTTAATAGAAGATTAACAAAAAGTGAGTATGAAAAAAAAAGAAACAACCTTCTTAAGTGTCTGGCACTTAAAAAATATTCTGTCAGGTAAGGTGTCAAAACTGTGATGATATTTGTGTTGAGAATCTGAACAGCATGAGAGAAAAACTATGAAACTTTTATTATGTGTAAGCTATCATTATATGTTTCATAGAAAAATAACACCGGTTAAGAAAGTTGCTGGAAAATATTGTCATAAAATATCATCATTAAGTGTATTTTTATTTAAGTTTTGGGGCAGAGGATTTTAATTTTATTTTGTTTAGAGTTACTTGTAATCCTAGTTGGAGTCCTTTTTTTTTTACTGGAATCTGTTGTATGTTTCTATGAAAGTTTATATGAGAATTTCAAATGGCATTTTAAATGTTAGCAGTTCAACTCTATACATTGTTCATGGGGCTTGCATATTTTGCTCCTAATATTAATCTAAATAAATCCAACTCACATTCACAGAGTCACCTACTTTTAAATGTAGCTAATTGTCAGCATTAAATTGTCAGCATTAAAACTGAAACTTAACATCTGATTTCATCACTTAAGGAAAAATAAATGTGACTATTTTGAAATACTGAATGATTATTTAATAGGTGAAGCCACATCTAATTTGATGATTTTTTGAAAGATTTCTAAGTTACAAGATACATTTAAAAGAAAACTCTTCTTGGGGCTTCCCTGGTGGCGCAGTGGTTGAGAGTCTGCCTGCCGATGCAAGGGACGCGGGTTCGTGCCCCGGTCCGGGAGGATCCCACATGCCGCGGAGCGGCTGGGCCCATGAGCCATGGCCGCTGAGCCTGCGCGTCCGGAGCCTGTGCTCCGCAGCGGGAGGGGCCACAGCGGTAGGAGGCCCGCGTACCGCAAAAAAATAAAAAATAAAGCTCTTCTCAAACAATGAACATCTCTGTTGGCAAAGGAACATTTTCAGATTCAATTAAAGAGCAAGTACTAGTTAAATACTGGTAAGGTAGTGATTTAATTTTGAAAAAAATCACTGCTATTTTGTTAAGCTTCCAGAACAATTTAATTGGAAGTTTGATAGTACATAGAATTGTTTAAAAATCATCTGCAATTATTTATCTGTGTAAATCAAGAATTTCTCAACACTGTGCCATGAAAAACAAAATTGAGAAATAAATTGGAAACCGAAACTGAATTAAACATGAAATAATTTATACCAACAAAATATTCTCTGGTTCTGCTGTATACATTAGAATTTCTTGTAACATATCATTTGATAATAATGGATGCTAAACGTGGAAAAGCATTAGATAATAGCACTGTCAAGGGTACAGGACAGACTGAGGGACATTCCAAAAGCAGGATGACTTTTGTTTTATTTGTTTTTCTGTAAAAGAAGGTAGGGAGTGTGATTTCAAGATTGATTACATCGCTAAACAAATTCTGCTGTTTTGTGTATATAGCCATTTACGTAAATAAATGAGTGGATTAATGGAGTAATAGTGATCAGCTAAATATATTTTCCCATTAAAGCATGGTAAGAGATGCTTTATGTAATCTATTTTATTTCACTTGATGTGTGATTATAGGTTTCTCTGTCTAATATCTTGTGGTCCGATAATCCTAGACTACCATTTTCAAAAGTGTGGTAAGTCCTCTGAATTAGGAATTCAGAAAATTTTCTTCTACTTTAAGTTTTTCTCTGAATATGAGGCCGAGTGGTTCTAGACACTTTTATTTTAAAAAATGGACTCTATGGCCCTGTGAAAGCCTGAGAAAAAAATTTTTTTTCTGTATGTGTACATATTTGCATAAAGGATTAGCTAATTTTTTTGCTTTTTTAGATTTATGGGAAAATCTTATTCAATTATCTCCCTTCTCAAAGTATTAACAATAATTCTCAGCAGATTTCTGTATATTGATATGACAAAACACATCCTGATACACAGAAAATGCTTCAAAGACTTTTCTGTGAACAAATAGCTAGCACATGCTTGTAATCTGGATTTCGTTTTCATGAGGTTGATCGGTTCGCTTTCTGCATCATCATGGTTGAGAGAAAAACATGCCTTTGACAGTGTTCAAAAAAACCTGTATTGTCTTGTATTGAAGAATCGAGTATTTAAAGCCTAGTTGGAGGAAGAATGGGTAGGTTGGGATGGAGAGAATAGTGCTGTTTTTCACTCTGTTATTAAATAGATAATAAATTGTTAGACTCTAAAATTTTAAGACCCACTTCCCAGAGTATTTCACAGTAAGAGACCACAGTTCCTCCTCTGGAAAGAAGCTCATCAAGCTTGGTGTGACATGAGGCAGGGGTTTCACCCACCTTTGGTTCCTAGAAACCCTCTCAGGTGGTAGCTCACTAATATCCTGTTGAAATCAAACTATAGGTGGTAACTCCGATGCAGATAAACCTTTCAGAATCTGCTAGAGTCATTTAGACTTGAGAGTAGAAGTAGCTGAAGGAGGTCTTTAATATTTATGAGAAAAGCTATAAACAGCCTTTCATCACATCTTCAGACATCTGGTAGTCTCTCCCTCTTTCTAATTTATCTGTTCTGTTGGGTTTGTAGAAATGGAGGATAATGTTTAATTTTGGCAGGTAGAATTGGAAAGAAGAAAACTTTTGCTGAGGATCCCCCCTTCTCCCCAAATTAGATGTATGTTGTATGATTCAAGCACCTTAGACAAATGCCAATGTAGTAAATAATAATAACTGGCCAGGTATCTGCACACATTCAGAAAAAATCAATGGCAACCTCTAAGTCAGCAGTATATATTAAGAGCACATTTGAATTATTTTTATGAACATATTTTACATTATTAAACTTCTGAGATGCCACAGAATAACTTTTAAATTTCTCTATTTACATATTTGTAACCTTGACTTTAGGCAGGCAGATTGCCAGGATGTTGATCAACATAAAGAAAGAAGTTGTTTTAAATTAATTTTCTTGCTGCTAAAAACAAAGTCAGAAAGGTGATAATTACTTTTACCATTCATGTATCCTGAGTTGACAGATGTCATCTAACACTTTGTTTAGTGATTGATCACAATTACCATTTCTGGGGGAAAAAATGCATCTGTGGCTACAGCCCAGGTGAGTTTTTACAGCATAATGTAATATATTTGGCGATGCGTCTCAGACTGCTGCCACTCAGCCTGGCTATATTAGAATTAACTGAAGACCTAATTGAAAACTACAGCATTCTGAGCATCATATGACCAAATTCTGATTCAGTAAGTCTAGAGTGAAGCTTAGGAATATGTATTTCTTTTACAAGTTTTCCAGGAAATTCGAATTCACCATCAGAATTGGAAACCATTAAATAAGTTCCTCTCTTTTCCCCATGCCTTCCCAGGACAGTTGCACCATCCATCCTCTTCAGAAGACATTATCCTCTATTATATCCAACCCAACATTCATTGGGTCAGCTGCCACAAACAAAAAAGTCTAGATACATATTCGACCAAAGAATACACATTTGTTTTAGGTATATTATGCATCCCGCATGGTGTTAAGTCTTATATAACGAGATTATCTTAAACCTATAGCAGCACATTTAGAGAGATTTTAATATACTCTTTTAAAAAAATACGGAAAGTCTCAGGAAGGTACAATATCGTGCCCAAGCCCAAGATTGAAACCCTTGTTTCCAAAACTTTTTTACAGGATATCACCGGTATCACCACTATTTAAGAAGGTGAGATCCAAAACCTAGAGAATAAGTTTTGAAATCTTCAAAGGTGTTCATCCACACCAAAGAAACAGGGAAACACCAGGTGTGTTCATGATCAACTTATCATGGTCTCAAGATCTTTGGACTCTGCTTTATGACACAATATACCACAATCTTTCATGTAGTCTTTTTTTTTTTTTTTTTAAGTAGAGGCTCTGGCTTATTTCACTTGGCATAATTATTATTATTTTACATCTTTATTGTAGTATAATTGCTTTACAAAGGTGTGTTAGTTTCTGCTTTATAACAAAGTGAATCAGTTATACATATACATATGTTCCCATATCTCTTCCCTCTTGCGTCTCCCTCCCTCCCACCCTCCCTATCCCACCCCTCCAGGCGGTCACAAAGCACCGAGCTGATCTCCCTGTGCTATGCAACAATCTTTCAATGAGGTCTCCCTTTCAACACTTTGGTCTTTAGTTTGGATTTCTACAGTTCCAAAATTGCCTCAGTTTCATCTTTTTAAAAACTAGCTTTAAATATGGCTCCCAAATCTTGGACATTCCTCTCTTGCGAGGAAGGATGTCCCCCACCCTCCCCACCTTGATTCTGGGTAAGTTTCTTATTAAGTCAACCAATAGAGGACAACAGAAATGTCACTATGTATGACTTCAGAGGCTAGATCGTAAAAGAATATGCAGCTTCCACCTTGTTCACTGAGCAGCACATAAGAACACTGAGGTGCCAGGTAAGAAGTCCAACCATTTAGAGGCTGCTACACTGAAGAGGCCACCTGTAGGTATCCTGGCTGACAGTGCCAGCTGAGAGCAGCCTCGTAGCTAGCTCATTAAGGAGCAGACATGTGAATGAAGGAGCCATCTTGGAAGTGGGTCCCTTAGTCCAATCTACTGTCTTCCCAGCTCAGGCTTCACATCTCCTGGAGTACAGACAAGTAATTCCTGCTGTGTCCTGTCTGAATATTTGACCTACCAAATCCACGAGCAAAATAAAATAGCTGTGCTTTGGTGCCACTGAGTCTGGGGTAGTTGTAACACTGCTATAGCTTGATTTGGCTTTAGATCTGAATTCTGTCATTTCTTCTTTGCAGTCCAATAAGCCCTTCCTCCACATGAGCTAACATCCCCCATATCAGCTGGGGCTTTACTTCACTAACATCTTCCAAGGGAAAGCTTTGCCTGAACATTCAACCTCTATTCCACCCTCTAGGCTGCCCACTCATGGCTGAAACAGCCACTGCTGCTAAACCCAGGAGTTCGGATGTTACGTACTGCATACAAGTGAGAAAATATTCCTTCTGAACAAAAGGGTTTATTTTTGTTTTCTCACTCTGCATCTTTTATACTTCAAATTAAGTTCTCTGTTAGAATTCTTTGCATAGTGGTGACCAAGAGGACCTTAGTGTTTCCCTCAGCATAACTAAACCCTAGGCAGTCTTCTTCCTGCCCCTCAGCCCCTGATCTCTCTCTCATCCTGACCCTTACAGAATGGCCTAATCACAGAATCCCACCCCTTTTCTTTGGGCATCTAATTTAGATGCCCTAAGTTATTTCTCTGCTCCCCTGAGATCCAATTTTTTTTAAAGTCTCTTGCCAATTTTAAGACCCAAGAGTGCTTTCTCTAGGATATGAGGAGGATTCCTTTGAAATGTAATCATCAAGAAAGAAAGTGTCCCTGTTTCCCATTCTCTGTGGGAGGTAGGAGGCTAACTTCTATAAGAGGGTGGGTACCTTGCTCCAAGTTGTAAGTTTACTTTTCCTTGGGGTAAGGCCAATTTGCAAACACAAATGGCCTATGATCCTCCCGTCCCAGCTCTCCTACCTTTCCTTTCAGTGGAGTTGAGTTCAGACTGCATTCTTGTCTCTTTATCCTATTGTGATAACCTTGAATAAAGTCTTCCTTCTCTATTTTAACTTTGTCCAGTATAATGTTTGCTTTGCCATGATTTCAGGTTAACAGAGTTCAAAGTTTTATTTTGTATTGTTCCATATTAATTTTGTGATGTTGGTTAAATTACCTAGTATCCATAAGAGAACTCTAGTGTGGCAGAAGGAACCTAAATTTTACCTGAAGTCAAATCTCCTAATTGCATTTATGAGCTTTATGAGATAAACACATCACTTAAAGTCCTTTATATCTCCTTTTCCTCATCCTTAAAATGGTGATAATAATAGCTTTTTCATATGATGGTTAATAAGACTGCTTAGGTAAAATGAGAAGCATAACTTGGCATAGGATAAGGACTTAATAGGTGTTACAGACCTTCATCTTCAGTCCTTGTTAAGTTCACGAATGGTCTTGGGAATCCTTCAGAAGGGCCTTCCATCACCAAGGAGCAGAGAATGGAATATACTAAATGTCAGAAGAAAAAGAAGAATCAAGCTCTTTGTTTAGAGAGAAATAAACTTTATTTAGTGATTTACTAGTATTCAGGAAGGTAGAATGATTACAAGTTGAATGTCACTTGCCTTTTCCCTCAATATTTAACCAAGGCAACTCTCCAGGACCAAAAAAAAAAAAAAAAAAAAATGATCAGAGGCTCCAGGTGAATCTACAATTTTATGATAATACAATATTTATATTTGTCATCCAGTAATAAGATCTGTGACTCACTGAAAGAATAGTTTAAAATGTCTTATTAAACAATTTATTGATTTTATTTTTCTATTTCTTGGGAAAATACAAGGCATTGCTCTATTTGAAAGCACTTTAAATTTTTTTTTTAATTTTAAAATAAAAATGATGAAAAATGAGAGAAAATAATGGGAACAGTCACAATGGGAGCATCATTTTGAAATATATAAATGAATAAACTGTTATAGGGTTAGTGAGGGCCAAAAAAATAGAGAGAAGAAAGTTATTATTTCTTAAATTTGCACTGTGCACTAGACCACAGGTCAGACATCTGCATATGTTAATTCAACTCCAACTCATAACAAATTTATGGAATAACTTCTGGAATCCCTATTTTACAAATGCGAAAACAGAAGCTCTGAGAGATTATATAAAAGGTCCCTGGTCACATATCTAGTGCTAGAGAGACCTTACCAGCTTTCCCCTCCTTCCAGACATAGAGAGGTTTTACAGTTTTCCACTCCTACAGTTAGTCAAGGTCAAGTTACTATTTCTGTGTTGGGAACAGACGTGACTGACATGAGCCAGTTCTGGACTGATGCACTTAAATGTAGGTGGGGGACCCTTCAATGTTCTTTTCTTTGCTACACTGACATAGGAGACAACACATTCCACATGGTACCGCCGTAAAATTATGTGACCAGTCAGCCTGGAACAATGAGTTTCCGCATGGAGAATAACAATGGACTTTGTGTGGACAAGAAATAAATCTTTGATATGCTCAGGGTGATTGGAAGCCAGGCTATCCTGATGGCAAACTTTTTACTCTTTCCCTATACTTTTCTCCCCTCAAAAAACACAGTTCCAGCCCTTAACTTATACTGAGACTGGGCAGGTGGATACCATAAATTCTCTTTTGGGGGGGTGTGCCTGTTTCTTAGGCTTTTTACCACCATTCAGTTCAGAAAGAGAAATAGTATTGTGTTCTTACAGGTGAAAGACTTGTCATTTTCCTATGTTATCTTGTAGAAAACTACTCAAAAAATACACGTGTTTTCAAAATGTTTGCTCAAATTTTGATGTTCGTCTAAATGAAATTTTTGTTAGTTGAAGACTATCTAAGTCCTTTGTCAATCAGGGAGTGGTTAATAGCAAAAGGCTTGTTGTAGTTCTGAATACATAAGAACAGTTTACAGGAGTGATTTTTTAAAAAAAAAATTCCTGGTTCCATACTATAATAAATAATTCAGCCTTTAAATACAGATTGGATCCCTTAAAGGCAAAGAACGAACATACTCAGCATATTAATGCTTTTCAGATTTTGCTTTGTGAAATGTTTAGCAATTTCAGATGAATTCATAAGTGCTTTTATTTGAGAATTTGGGCATTACATTCATAAGCATATTGAATGAAATACAGGAAGTGAATACAGATGTGGCTCTTTGAGCACAAATATGCCATATTTTAGTAATGCCTTCAGGGTTCTAGAAATACCCTTGGGTCTATAAGTTTGGATCAAATTCCCCTTATGGTTTTCTGTGTGAATTTGCAAAAGTCACCCATTATCCTAGAATTCAGATTCCTGATTTATAAAATGAGGCTGAAATGCAACAAAATATGGTGATTTTGGTAAATAACATAGGGTGGAAACAAAACAACAGTCATACTGAATGGTCTACATACACTGCTGTGGACAGGCAAATTAAAGATTGTTTTTCAGTGCTTGCTATGGCTGAGGACACTATGCTGATATGTCTTCTTATTACATTTGTATTTTATATTGAAATATAATTGACTGTATGTCAATTAACCTATATTAGTTTCAGGCATACAACTTAATGATTCAATATTTGCATATATTGTGAAATGATCACCACAGTAAGCCTAGAGATCATCTGTAACCATAGTTACATTTTTTTTCTTGTGATGAGAACTTTTAAGATTTACTTTCTTAGCAACTTTCTAGTATGCAATACAGTATTATTAACTATAGTCATCATGCTGTATGTTATATCCCCATGACTTGTTTATTTTATAACTGAAACTTTGTATCTTCTGAGTCCCTTCACCTATTTTACCTACCCCTCACTCCCTGCCTCAAGCAACCATCAATCTGTTCTCTTATATTCGTACTTCTTTTTAAATTATTATTATTTATTTTTGGCTGCATTGGGTCTTTGTTGCTGTGTGCGGGCTTTCTCTAGTTGTGGTACACAGGCCTTAGAGTACACGGGCTTCAGTAGTTGCCGTGCGTGGGCTCAGTAGTTGTGGCGCACGGGCTTAGCTGCTCCACGGCATGTGGGATCTTCCTGGACCAGGGATTGAACCTGTGTCCCCTGCACTGGCAGGCAGATTCTTAACCACTGTGCCACCAGGGAAGTCCCATATTTGTACTTCTTAAGCAAGATAAAATATTCAATCCTCTAGTAATGAAAGAATCCAAAATATTCAAGCCTACAATAATGAAGGAATCCACCCAACTTCTCTGTGTCATAGAGTTTTGCTCATGAAGTGTAAACAACCTTGGGAAAAGGATTCAGTGAGGAGCAGGCTCTGCATTTGATGCTGTGGTGCCACCTTGATGTCGGTACCTGGTCAAAAGTCTTGGCAGAGGGCTGTGCAGTTGAGACATGGCCCAGGTAGAATCACATTTTTTTTCATTATTCAGAATAGTTTATTTATTTATTTAATTTTTATTGGGGTGTAGTTGGTTTACAATGTTGTGTTAGTTTCAGGTATACAGCAAAGTGAATCACTTATACATATACACACAATCTACTCTTTTAGATTCTTTTCCCATATAGGTCATTACAGAGTATTGAGTTCCCTGTGCTATACAGCAGGTTCTTATTTGTTTTCTATCTTATATATAGTTATGTGTATATGTCAGTCCCAAACTCCCAACTTGTCCCTCCTCCCCTTATCCCCTGGTAACCATAAGTTTGCTTTCTACATCCATGACTCTACTTCTGTTTTATAAAAAAAGCTCATTTGTACCCTTCTTTTTAGATTCCACATGTAAGTGATATCATATGTTGTATAAAGAACATGTGGTACATATATGCAATGGCATATTACTCATCCATAAAAAAGAACAAAATAATGCCATTTGCAGCAAAATGGGTGGACCTAGAGACTATCATACTGAGTGAAGTAAGTCAGACACAGGTAAAATCATTTTTAACTTACCATCAATCCTGTCTATCTTAAGCAGTAGATGGCCTAAATGAAGAGTTCCTTTGTCTTGGGGACTATGAATGGAAAAGAAGAGGAAAAGCAACTTTCCTTCACTTTCTTTCTGTAGCATTGAATGACATGTGCTCAATTACATAGTTTACATAAATGTGTGATTTCCTATTCCTTTTTCTAGCTAAGAAGCAATCCAAAGTGTTCAGATAGCCTTGAACTAGGAATTGAACCACTGGGGCTAGAGTAGCTAACATGGTCTATATAGAGAAAGCTGTCAGTCCAAATTCAAGCTTGAGCTGATAAGTACAAAGACAAAAATAGAGAGATAAGATACAAGCAAAGACACATGAAGGTAGAAATTAGACAACTTTGTATTTATTCATAGCCCAGTTTAAATCCCACATCTCCCATAAAATTTCCCAGATACCTCTTTCAGAAGAAATGACTTTTTATTTAATCTTATATTTTGTTTGCTGATTATAATTGAAAGATTTATCCAGACTTGCACAAATAAAGATAAAGGGAAGGTATGTGAGAGAGTTCATATGGCAAATAATGGTGTGTTTTGATGGATCATTTCTAACACCAGGTGGCTGATATGTGGATGAATCAACCTGGTTTAAATATACAAGGCTGATATGGACATAACCTATGTATGATAGTTTGTTTCCTATGACAGATGCAGCCTGGCTCTCTGATGAAGCTTTTGGCTGTATAATGAGAGTGAAACGATGAACCATTGAACCAGATAATGAATCATTGTTGGGCCTGATTACATTTTAAATGCATATTAACCATTTAACCTCAATTGGAAGTAGTATTGGGAAAGAGTCTAAAATGATTTACAAGTTTGATTTAAATAAGCAGAAATCTTTCAAATCTAAGCAAAAGAAGATCACTTGGGCTTCCCTGGTGGCTCAGTGGTTGGGAGTCCGCCTGCCGATGCAAGGGACACAGGTTCGTGCCCCGGTCCGGGAGGATCCCACATGCCGCGGAGCGGCTGGTCCCATGAGCCGTGGCCGCTGAGCCTGCGTGTCCGGAGCCTGTGCTCCGCAACGGGAGAGGCCACAGCGGTGAGAGTCCCGTGTACCGCAAAAAAAAAAAAAAAAAAAAAAAAAAAAAGGAGATCACTCATGCAAAGTATCAAGCCAAGAGACACACAGTAGGTATCCAATAAATGTTCTTTCCCTTCTATTAATTCTTGGCTAAATCTGAACCCCTGCCTTTGAATAGTGGTTATGTATTCAAGATTGTTGGCTGAATTTTGCTTATGAATAATCCAACTTTATGGCCCTGAAATACAAAAAATGATTTTCTTTTTTAAAATAGCTTTATTAATTTATAATGTATATATGAACTGCACATATTTAATGTGTACAATTTGATGAATTTAGGTATATGCAAACAGGTGTGTTACCCTCACCAAAATTAAGGTAATATGCATATCAAACACCTCCCAGTTTCCCTGTGTCCTTGTGTGTGTGTGTGTTTGATATAAACAATTAACATGAGGTTTACCCTGTCAACAAATTTTGAAACTCACAATACTGTGGTGTTAATTACAGGCACAATGTTGTACAGCATGTCGCTAGAACTTATTTGTATAGTTTAACTGAAAATTTTCACCCATTGAATAATACTTTTCCGGTTCCCTCACCTCCCAGGCCCTGGCAACCGTACTGTATTTCTGATGCTGTGAGTTTGACTATTTTAGATACCTCAAAAAAGCATAAAAGGTTTTATCACCTAAGTTTTTAGCATGAAATACTATAAAGAGGCTGAAATCTTATTTAACCCACATTTTTGTGAAACAAGTGTATTATTTAGTTTAATTCAAATAATCAAAAAACAATCTGTTGATAGGACAAAGCTGAGTCTATTGATTACCACCAGAGAGAGAGAGACACCACCTCTGCAGAATTTTGGCATTGTCTCATGGGAAGAAAGGAAGAAAAGGAATTTATTGAGAAGTGGAAGTTTGATTTGGGACAAGTCTTTCAAAATGGGGCCTTGATTAAGGTTGGGAAAAGATCATATTTTTCCTTGGCGAAACCAATAAGACAAACATTGTGAGGCAAATTATTTAAAATTTTTAGGGTGCAAAATATCTGTTGAGTATTTCAGTAAGTTCCTATAATGCACAATTAAGCCATTTGCTTGGGTATGTGATTCTCAGAAAAATAAAGCCATCTAATGAGGACAGTGTAATAGCAGAGTCAGGTTGATATAGCTAGTAAGGCACAGTTTTGGTTTTCAGTGTCCAAGCTGTGGTGTGGAGACGAGAGTTTCTTCTCTTATTATGATTCCTATTTGTGTGGCTCTATGCACAATGAACAGAATAGCATCTACCCTCAAGGATCTCACAGATTTGTGAAAACTTGAAAAAAAGAGTGCTAATAATTATACCTCTATGATGTTGATGTTGTAGCTATAGATCAAGAGGCTGACGAAGTTCAGAGTTGAAGATACTCAACTCCACTAGGAAATAGCAGTAAAGTTTTCTCTGAAGACTTAATATCTCAGCTGGGCATTGAAGGACAAGTAATAATAGCTAAGTGCAAGGGGACTAAGTGGTAATATTCCAGGGAGGAAAAATAGCAGGTACAAACTTAGCCAGCCGTGGAAGAACTCAGGGAGCTCAAAGAATCATCAGTTCGGTTTGGCTGACCTGCTTTGTTCAAATAGGGGACGGATTGGATCATTGAAGAACACTGGATGCTATACCAGTAATCTGGCTTTAAATATAGGTAATGGAGCATAATTGTAGGAAAGATGAATAATATTGGTAATTATTGAAAAATTAACATCTAGATTCTCTTCTTTAGTCCTAGAAGTGGAACACTTGCAATTAAGAACATTTAGCTTACTTCTAGGGCATATAAACATTGACAGGCACAGGGCTTTGCTTATATTCTTCACAGTATTGTCATAATGCTGATGGAGAATCTGCCTGCATTAAAGCCAATAGCACTTGGACAGGATGGATCTGACAGGTTTTCCACAGAGTGCATCTAAAGAATAGAGAGCAGACTATCACCCAAAGTATGTCAAATTACAAGGACTCTTTAGAGTCATTTTACTTACCTTAGACTACTTTGGGATTAAGCTTAACGAAAGATAAGTGATAATAGACAAGAAAGACAATTACAAGGGGAAGATAATACTACATGTACAAGTGATGGAGAAAGAATGTCCACAAGCATATTGCATCACCTCAGTACATATTTATTAAATCAGGTATTAATGTCCTCAACCATGTTTATTAGTTACTGGCTTGTGTTCCAAGCACTCTTATAGATGTTGGGGAAATAAATAAGAATACACTCTAGTTGCTGCCTTGGAAGACTGCACAGTTTCCAAAGAGTGGCAAAGAAAAGTAGTCAACAGCTAATCATAAAATGACTTCAATACCATGTAAGTATATCTACGGGAGTGTGTATTGTAGTTAGTAAATATGTAAGAATAGAAAATGTGGCTATAAAAAAAGGAGAAAGTTAAGGTAATCACTGGAGAGGGTTCAGAAAAAAAAGACATTTTTAAAAGATGTAAGACATTTGAGTATTCTTTAATCTGATGGTGTTAGAGAGAAGCAAATCTAAAGAGGAAGATGAGAAGTAGATTGATCAAGGGTTGAAATTCTGAGAGGTGGGTATATCAGTAAGGAAACAAGAAAAAGGAAGTAAAGATATTGACAAGGAATTGGTTGAAGAGATTCACAGTGAATCCTCAAGTGGAGAAAGTATAAGGTAAAAACGAAATAGGCTTAATAAATGAAATAGAGAAATAAAGGAAGTACAAATTATGATTACAATGTTGAACCAAATGAAAGATGGATGTAATCAGTTTGGACATCTTAATCTGGCAATATGCTATCCAAGATGCCTTGAAGTAGATCTAAAATTTACAGAATAGGAAGATATGAGGCTGTAGTCAGATATTCAAATCATTTATTAATTTATTTATCTATATATTTATTTTATATTGGATCATAATAATTCCAGTTTCCAGTCTTTGGAGTGTGTAGTTGAAGTAGAGAGAAAATAATCATTACTGAGAGAGTGACCATGTACTCTTTTTTTCCCCAAGTAAGTTATGATTCAATGTTATCTTGGTGCAATTCTGAATAGCATCCCTTTTCACCCTTAGAACTGTCTCCATTAGAATCATTATTATTATATTTTCTTTTCTTTTTGCGGTACGCGGGCCTCTCACTGTTGTGGCCCCTCCCGCTGCGGAGCACAGGCTCCGGACGCGCAGGCTCAGCGGCCATGGATCACGGGCCCAGCCGCTCCGCGGCATGTGGGATCTTCCCTTCCCGGGCCGGGGCACAAACCCGTGTCCCCTGCATCGGCAGGCGGACTCTCAACCACTGCGCCACCAGGGAAGCCCTAGAATCATTATTTTTAAGTTACCCTAATTATTAGAATTGAAGTGCTCAGGCAATAGGAGACTGGATTTTGAAATAGGTCACCAGATTAACATCGTCACCATATCTGATGGCAGGACTTGGAATAGGAAGAGAACTGTGAAATAGATCACAAAATCTTCCAAACTTAGGACAGAGTGATCAAGTTAATCGCAGATGACAGGGATGAGGACCAAAATGATTGTCTAAATAAATAGCAAGGATCTTATAGAGGTAGAATCTTTTCTTTCTTTTTAAAATATATGCAGGGAATAGTAATAGACCCTGAAGTATACCTGGGTACTTACTGATGCCACTTATACCCATGAGTAGTAGAGAAATGAAGAGTGTCTACTCAAAAGAAATGTAGTGAAAGTAGCATCCTTCAGGAAGCCCTATGTTTTAGCTAGTCCAGGAAGTCTGAAAGAGCACAGAGAGATTCCAGATATTCTAGAAGGCAGAGGTAAGAGAAAGGGTCAAGGAAAATTTAGGTTAGGTAAAAGAAACCCAATTTAGGTCTTTTAAATATTATTAACTGTAGTTACTAATATTTTAGGTAATTACCAAGCATAGCAGGACTATGAGGCATTATCATTTTAACTGAATACATGTTTTTCAAAAGGTTTGATCCCAGCAGCCACCTATAACAGGAAAATAGGTAAGTGGTAGTGCTCAGGCTTCTCAAAATGGGTCAGCTGCAGCTTAAATTGATTCTTCTGGGGATTATGCCCGTGAGGTGGTTGGCAACAGAACACACCAAACCCAGGACTGTGTTTTCCAATTGGAAACAGCAACAACTTCTCAAAGATAAGAAGAAAATGGGTTCCTTGGAAGGAGTCAGAAGGGGGTTCCAAGATAGTAGATGTAAAGGTGGCTTTGGAATGGAAGAGTTGTTTGGAATATGAGTTCAATTGTAAGTGGAATATTCAAGTTGAAAATATCTGCAGAAGTTGGAAAAACTTCAGAGTCTGTGTTCTGTAAAAATCACATTTAGCTTAAGAGAAACATTTGCCAACCACTTTCTTTGAGTAAAAAATTGGAATTGTGACAGTGAAAAAGAACAGAGTGTTGGTGGTGGAAGGGAGAGTGGAAGGAAGTGGAAAAAAGGGAAGAGGGCAAATATATTGATATTTGCCTGTAGTGAAATGTCTGAAGAAAACAGAGGAGAAGTTAAAGGATTACTAAAATATAATGCTCTCGAAAGCAAGGAGGTAATTTCAAGAAGCAGACTATTGGCACGTAAAATACAAGGGCAAACACACTGAATGAGAAAAATGCCTTCATAGGTATATGGTCTTTTATGAAAATCTTTCACAAAACAAGAACAAGTATAAATTTTCCACCAGGCCTTATATACTATTGGGCTTCCTATAAGGAGATAGCATTACTGATAATAATTAAAGTTCCACAGTCAGGTAGCTCTGGAAAAATTAATAGGCTGTCCCCTACTGAGTAGTTCTGAAGACAGGCCTGTTTGTGGATTCTGTAGCTGCTCAAGCAATATTATCTTTGAGTTTCAACGTCTGTCTCATTCTTTCCTTCATTCACTCAACAAATATTTATTGAGTTTCTTGTAGGCACAAGCTCTAGGTTTATCACTATCTTTCAGAAAACACTCACATTCCTGAGGCTTGAATGACATGTCTTTTTTTGGAGGAAAGGATAACAGAGGTGGGATAGTTTTTGGTTATTTTTGCCTATGACTATATCCATTATTAGGAGCATCTGAGAAGCCAATGTGTATTTTTTAAATAATTCCCAGCCACCTTATTTCATGAAACTTCCTTTATCTATTTGCCTGGGTACATCCTGATGCCATAAAAATGTCCTCATTTTGCTTGTATTGGACCATGTATATTTATATATTTGATGGGGCACACTCATCAACAAATAACAGCTTGTGGGTAATTATCTCAGGGACTCCTGACTATTATTGCAACCGTTGATTTAGAAGATGGGCTGAAAAGTGGGAACAGAAAATGCTACTGAGTCTTCCGGTATTAAAAACATTGAAATAGAACACAAACCAAGTGTCAAAGAGTAAAAATCCCCTGTCAAGATGAGTCACTTAGACTAGCATTTCTCAAATTATTCTTTGCAGAACAGTAAGAAGCAAGATACTCACTTACTCAAGTGTTTCTGCTCAACCAAGTTTAGACAATGTTGGGTTAGAACAAATTAAACAGATTTCTCTTCTGCAAGACCTCTCAAAGACTTTAATTTACTTTATGATCCCCAATCAAGGGGCAGAATTGGCCAGTTATTTTACCTGGAAACTTAAACCAATATCACTTCAGTAATATTGGGGTTTTATGGAAAACATTTTGTAAACTCCTGCCTTTCACAAAAAAATGATGAATTGTAAGGATTTGTTTCCTCAATTAATCAACAAGGACCTACTGTACAGCACAGGGAACTCTACTCAATATTCTGTAATAACCTATATGGGAAAAGAATCTGAAAAAGAGTGGATACATTTATATGTATAACTGAATCACTTTGCTATACACCTGAAACTAACACAACATTGTAAATCAACTATACTCCAATATAAAATAAAAATTAAATTAAAAATTAAAAAAGAAAAGACCTGATAATACAATTCAATTGGGAATGTTTAATTGTTTGATTTATTTCTTAGGTCAAATAGAACACACAAATCGACTTTTCCAACACAAATAGCCATGTTAAAATCAGTGGAAAATACGTTACCAATAGTAAATGATGTGTTTCAACTTGCTAACATATGATTCTCTAAAATTCAGTGAAAAATAGTACGTAATAGAGCATGCTGGTTAAAGGCATGTGCTAGGGAGATAATCTACCTGTGAACAAATCCTGACTTTGGATGTGTACGAACTGTAAATTGGGGTAAGTTTCAAAACTGTCCTGTTCCTCAATTTTCTCATCTAGAAAATTCGAATAGGAGTAGTAGCTAACCTCATAAAGTGAGTTATAAATATAAATCACATACAGTGTCTGCTTAAAAATAAGCATAATAAATGTTACAGATTTTATTATTATATGCAAAGGCATTGTGTTAAGCCCGATAAATGGAGAATACTAATAATACTAAAGAGTCGAATTCAGAAAGATAGAGTAGTATTCAAATTTGGATATTTCTTTTAAAATGCTGAAACTGAAGACTTTGATGTTTTGTATAATTAAAATCATTTATCTAAATATATATTGTGTATATTGCAAATTACAGCTCAGATAAAACAATTTAATATTATACCTTAATAGAAATGGATAAATTACTTTATGCAGATTTATTAATCATTTGAACTCAATTTCCAGACTAAAGCATAATTATTTATATGTAATATTGAAAAGAGTGATTTTTCCTTCAGCTTATTTCACAGTCCTAAGCACAATTTTTATAAGTAAGGAAACTGAAGCACAAAGAGGTTAGAATAATTTGTCCAAGGTTGCATTATTAATAATTCACAGAACTGAAATTTGAACCTGGTTCTGTATGATTTCAAAGTAACTAAAACATTACAATATTTTCTATTATATTAAAGGATTTTTGAGCATGGAATTAAAGAGCTATGTCAGGTAAATAGAACTTTTAGCTGCTTAACAAGAGCCCCTGGGAGAAGAATATTTCACTTTTGGGGAGCCATAAACTGGAATTTCAGTAATAATCCATGAACAAGAAATTCTTTCAGATACTCTTTCACATTTACCAACTTTCAACACAAGGGCATAAAAGCTTTAGGTCATTTAAATAACAGATGAGATTCAAAACAATGCACTGCTTGAAAAATGTAGAGGCTAATTGGCTAAGTCTCCAGGTGTTACTTTGGAAAATTTAGGAGTTAATATCCCCTGGGAAAACCTCATCCAGCTGCTTTTGATTAGGGAATAAGACAGTCAACTTGCAAGCCTTCTGAAACTCATGCATGCCTCCTGACTTGTGAGTAATTAGTCAATTTATTTTTTGATGGCTGGTGTCCAGTAACTAGCTATAGAGAATAAAGGAAGGACAAAGAACAAAGAGAGAGAAAGATGGGCTCTTTCTCTATCAAATACATGATGTTAAACTCTGATTGTACTGATCTTGAACATAATTACAAAAAAGTTTCGCTAGATTACATCTTAGTGATATGATTTTTGAATACTTTTAATAATTTACTACAAAGCTTAGAATGACCTGAAAAGAACACTTCCATGCACAAATAAGAGAGTGATGGATTGGATACTCATGTTAAGACATAAAGCAGTTATGCTTCTATGTCCATTCATTTCTTCCAGACTAGCTGTTAATACTTCCACAAGGTAGAACCTATTTTCAATATTAATTATTTGCAAATGTAGACTTTTTTTAAAGTTTTTTACAGCTGTTTTGCCAAATTTGGTTTTTGCTTTAAATTGTTCATTATTAGCTAACCCTAATGGGAATGAGGTCAATAATTCACTTGTTGAGAATATATTTTAATTTCCCCAATCTTCCCATTTGTGTGTCTAATAATTATTTAAAACCTTTACTTAAACATGAACTTCTGGCACGTACAACACATCTACATTCAAATAATGATGACTAGCTCATTCTAGAGTGTTCAAGAGATAATAACATAATTTAATATATATCTTTAAATGAAGTCAGTATTCAGGAAAGTCTAATTATAAGTAATAAAATAAGAATTTCTAGATAAAAGTTGGATGAGAGATACGAATTTTTTTACAAAACATTACTTTTCCCTCTTTCAACTGCTTTTGTTTATTACTTCTATATTTTTAAGTAGTTAAAGAAAACAGTTGATTACTCAACCTACAAATTAACTATGTGCATATATTTTGGCAGAACATTTCACTTCTAGCAATTTATTCAACAGAAATGACACACACATATATAAAAGTGTTATGTACTAAGATTATCGATGAAGAAATGTTTATAACAGCAAAAAGTTAGAAACTGCCTAAATGTCCACTAATGGGTTCAAATTAAAAATTGTATAGTCATCTGTGAAGTGGAGCACTATATATAAACCATTAAAAAGAAATATAAGTAAATCAACTGATACAGGATGATGAATAAAAATAATACTAGGTGAGCAAAAAGAAAAGCAGAGTATGTAATACATAAAAATAAATATATACATATATACAAAATATGTAAGTTACAATTTCATATTTGTTTAATAAAACATGTTCATTGTGGTTGTCTCTATGAAAAGGTGGGGTTTTCAGGACTTTTCATTCTACCTTATATTTCTGCACTAGATGTTGTGAAAATATATCTTTTTCTTTTTAATGAAATTATAAAGACAAAAAAGAAATAATGTAGAAAATACATTTTAAATTATATACTTAAAATGACAATTATTTTAAGCACGTATACATAGCAGATTCATGGTTATGTTTTAAAATATAAGCACTTTTTATTTTTCTTTATACAATAACAATCCAATGAGACATATTGGCACAAATTGAATCATTTTGTTCTCTTAAGAAAATATTTTCATTTTTAAAAAGAAAAAAGATATACATACACACACATGAATCTATATGCATATATATGTAGATAGATATAGATAGATAGATGATAGATACAGATACATACATCAGAAGTCATTTCTGAAGCAGATGAGCATATTTACCTATATTCTTCTCCTAATCCTGCCATTTGGATGGCCCTTCTCCATTAGACCAGAGATATATACTTAGCCTGTTGAAACAATGACAAAAATTCCATGTAGGCCTACTGATGGCATTTGGGGCATTACACATGCCATCCAACAGAAACCTATGAGGATTTGCATTTTGATTACTCTTCTGATTTCAAAAATCATTACTTAAATATTTCTAGACAAAAAGTACTTTGCATCATTTAATCTTTTTGTTGCTGATGTATTTTGAGAAGCTCTACCAATGAGTAAGCCTAAATTCAAATTCTTTATCTGGGGAAAAAAAGAATACTTTCCATGTTGAAGTATCATTCTGCTCTGCCAGCAGCCCTAGCCAGGACTGAGGATTTCAGCAAGTCAGATAAATTAATTAGTGGAACCACCAATTAATTTGCAGCCCATTTATCAGAAAATCTTAATGACTCTGACATAAGCCCATATCTCATTTCACAACCTGCTGTACCACCCCTGCTCCCTGCAGCTGTGCCTTGTTGTGCTGTAGAACGCAAGCATGCTTGCAAAATGCTGGCCAGAATTGGTTTCCCCGGGTTCTCCACACCTTTGGCGCAGGGGCCTGGCAGAGATCTGGGGCAACCAATGTGGCTGTGATGCCAGACATTTTCTCTTCTGCCCAGTCCTTTTGGCCTGTTCTTACATGATAGTAGAAGATGGTTTCCTATCCTCAGATGTTTTGCAAATCTCAAAAAGGAGAAAAAAAGTTTTATTGCTGCCATTCCATTTTTCATGTTGAAAGAAATTGAGATTCAGAATGAAAGAGAGGTCCAGGGAAACACGTGTATCTCAGTGAAAAATGGTAAAACGTCAATTCTCACCTCCATTAAAGGAAAAGGAATTATGTACTAGGTAGTTTCCACATGTCATTCATTTAGTCTGTATTTAATAGTTTACTGCATCATGCTTATCTTAAAAATGTACAGATAGATGAAATATTAAAGCATTCTACCTCCTTTGTAAATGTGGGTTTATATTCAAATTGTTCATTTTCTTCCGAAAACTCAAAAAAATTGCAAAAGGAAAAACTTAGAAGTAGACTCAAATTCTAACTCTTTCTCTGCAAATGATTACTGAAAATGTCATCTTTCTGTACTTTCATTCCTGCCATACCAATTTCCCTTCTTTACTCCTGCTGGCTTCAGCACAAGTACTGATTTTATGTGTAAACTGCAATTTGTAATCTCCAAATTTAAAATCGCACTTGTTTTCACTGTTTTACCACCTTAACATGTTTAGGTAACTGTTAAATGCAGGTCAAAACACTAGCAAAGCTGTTAATCACTGATCATAACTGAAGTGATCTTTCAGAGAGGACTGGGTACCAGTGAGTGGGATGAAAGTATCGTCTGATAGGACAGTAGATCGAGACTTTTATTTGAGGACAGTCTATTCTCAGGAAGGCTCATAAGGAGGGCTGTATGCTGGCTCGGCTGAGGAGTATGTGGGAGGGGTGTCTAAGTTCAGGAGCCTGGGGGAAGGAGAGCTGCTTAACTAGAGTTTGGTCAATTCAATATACAGTAAGTGTTTTTTCCAGATTGGTCAGTGAGTACAAGCAGTTCAGCTAACATTTATGAAGCAAAGAGGGCCCATGTCTGGCCTTGTCATAGGTAAACAAAAGGGGTATCTGTGAATATTGTGTGAGTCACATGGGGAAGGATTCTGCCTTGTGGTAAGCCTTTTCCAGAACAGAGAAAAGTGGAAGAATTCCTTTTTTTTTCAATTTAATTTAATTTGTATTTTATATTGGAGTCTAGTTGATTTACAATGTTGTATTAGTTTCAGGTGTACAGCAAAGGGATTCAGTTGTACATATAAATATATCCATATTTTTTCAGATTCTTTTCCCATTTATGTTATTACAGAATATTGAGTAGAGTTCCCTGTGCTATTCAGTTGGTCCCTGTTGATTATTTTATACATAGTAGTGTGTATATGTTAATCCCAACCTCCTAATTCATCCCTCCCCCCTCTTTCACCTTTGGTAACCATAAGTTTGTTTTTGAAGTCTTTGAATCTATTTCTGTTTTGTAAATAAGTTCATTTCTATCATTTTTTGTTTCCACATATAAGCGATATCATATGATATTTGTCTTTCTCAGTCTGACTTACTTCACTCAGTATGATCATCTCTAGGTCCATCCATGTTGCTGCATATGGCATTATTTCATTCTTTTTTTATGGCTGAGTCATATCCCATTGTATATATGTACCACATCTTTATCCATCCAACTGTTGATGGATGTTTACCTTGCTTCCATGTCTTGGCTATTGTAAAATAGTGCTTCAATGAACATTGGGGTGTATGTATCTTTTCAAATTGTGGTTTTCTCTGGATATATGCCCAGGAGTGGGATTTCTAGATCATATGGAAGGATTTCTTAATTGTTGCTATTTTCCAGGAGCACTCCTCTAAGATAAAATATAACAATGTCAGCACCTGCTCTTAGGAATTTTGTCTGTTCTATTTACTATTGTATGCCCAGTATCTGGTAGGGCATCCAGCGCATCATTGGTCTTAAATATATAGTTTTAAACAGTGAATAAATAAACTAAATTAAGTAAGATTCACTGGGTTAAAGAAGAAAGGAGATAGGTGAAGGAACAATTCTAGGTAACACTGTATATTTCATAGTTCAAGGACAATGTGTGATTTGAGGAGTGGAGGGTAGGGCACAGGACATGAGAGGTAAGAACTAATGTTCCTGTGGGAAGAGAAAGTTACTTCCTTTACTATTTGCCTAAATTGAGAAACAGGCAACCTTCTTTTAAAATGCATTTAGTAACATACCTAAATCACTCAAGGAGATGGACCAGATTTCAAGGTTGTCACTATCATCACCTCATTTAAAAAATGAGTTTTCATTTGCAAAATGGAATTTGCACTGTCCCACATAGTAAGATTTTTTTTTCTTTAAGAACTGTATTTTATTCTTAGCCATTATGGCCAAGTGTTAATAATATCTGATAATTTATAGTACTTTGTGCACCTCAGAGTATTTACACATTGTTTCATTTGATCTTCACCAAAACCCTGTGAGGTAGGTACAACAATTTTGATTACACAAGATTTAACAAACATTAGAAATGGAACCTAGCAGGAGAAGTAATACTTCCATGGTTTTACAGGCATTTAGGGGAGAAAACTAGACTATACCCTAAATTAATGTTTCTCAACACTTCTTTTATTACCCCAGATGAAAAGGTTTTTATAACATTATTCTCCTAATCACCTCCCCCATAAAATCCTAATACCACAGATAAGCTATACATCGATGTTTTATATACAATATGTCTATTTGTGCATTATTCATAAAATACGATGTTTTTGCCCTCAACAACCAATTTTTACCCCCTTGGGGATAGTGTCATCTTGCTGAGGTTGCATGGCTTGTGTTGCCAATCTCCACTGCCCCGTGTGATCTCACATAGCACGAATGCCTTCATGGATGTTCAAGTGGCTTATGCTTGCTTAGTTAATCTGCACAATAAAATTTACTCCCATTGTATAGATGAGAAAATCAAAACCCATAAAGTTTAAATGATTTGTACAATGGCACATATCTAGTTCACGCTAGAGAAAAGACACAAATCAAATACCTACCTGTCAGTTCTTTCAATACAACGTATTTTAAAGGCCATTATTAATATCTTGTAAAACCTATAATGGAAGAGATGTAAAAAAGAAAAAAATATATATATACACACACACACACACATATATATATATATATGTATAACTGAATCTCTTTGCTGTATACCTGAAAGTAAAACAACTTTTTAAATCAGCTATATTTCAATAAAAATTTTAAAAAATAAAAATGAAACAAAACAAAAGACCATTCAGTGTTTTGTACCCAGAGAGAGAAATTTGCTATCATAAGTAGACAGACATTTTCACAGCTACTGAGTCTAGTACATTCTTCCAGTATTCTAAAAAACATCTGATAGAAAAGAAAAATCTCTGATCAAAGTTGATAAGCTACTCTCCTAACACTGAGGGTGGGGTTATATGCTTTTTCCATTTCTTAGCACAGCACAAAAGATCTTATGTTATAGTTATTGTTCAGAAAATATTTGTTGGATCACTGATGAGTGACTGAGTAAATATATGCCCTGTTCTTTTTACATATAAATTTGGAATAAAGACAGATTTTTTTCTGTTCTTATTAGAAAATATGTGATTTCCAATGGAGGGGAACATATATCAACACAGGATGAAATGCTGAATATATGTGAGTCTATATTAAACTGATAATAGAGGTTCCTCTCTAATACTGTTGTATTGCCAGGAATACCAATTCATTGATCCTCTATCCATCTGATTCTAAGCTTTAGCCATTAGAGGAAAGATTCAAAGAGCCTAATGAGGATCAGGGAGTAAGCTTTATCACTGGGGTTAGCAACTGAACTTATTTACAAAACAGAAACAGATTCACAGACTTAGAAAACAAACTTATGGTTTCCAAAGGGGAAAGGTGGGGGGAGTAAATTAGGAGTTTGGGACTGGCATGTACACACTGCTGTATTTAAAACAGATAACCAACAAGGACCTACTGTACAGCACAGGGACCTCTACTCAATAATCTGTAATAACCGAAATGGGAAAAGAATTTGAAAAAGAAGAGATACATGTATATGTATAACAGAATCATTTTTCTGTACACCTGAAACTAACACAACATTGTAAATCAACTATACTCCAATATAAAGTAAAAATTAAAATAAATACATAAATACATAAAATTAAACACACACACACAAGTGAAGGGCTTCCCTGAAAGGATAGATTAGAGAACATAAGTGAGACTTAAAGCAATCTGGGAAGTTCCCTCCATATTGAATTTTGCCTTTAACTTACCTTTGAGAGGAGTGAATTCTGCAAAGCAGATTCTATAAAGCATAACCCAGCCAACCTCACAGACTTCATCGCTGGAAAGGCAGTAAACTAGAGAAGTAGAGACCTCCAAGTGTGCTTTGTAACTACCAACATGGGAAGAGTAGAAGAGAACTTGGAGTTTTTGTAGATTCAAGACACTGGGGGAGAGAGAGAGAGAGAGACCAAGAGGGAAAGAGAGAGAGAGATTTTATGCATTTAGCAGCATTACCATCCACAGATAATATTGTTCAAGTTGCCATGTTCTTACCAAATTACTTCTCTTTTCTTGGGATAGATCAAGTAAGGAAGGGAAAAGAGCCTAAAAGAATCCCCCCTTAACAGTGCTCTCTCCTGGGGAGTGGAGCAAAGCTATCTGAAAAAAAAGATGGAGAAATAAGATTTTCCACCTAAAAACCTTGTCAAGCAGGTGCTTTGAGTCGTTATTCAATGCTAGTAATAGTATACCATTTGAGTTGCAAGTGACAAAATCTCAATTGAATTTGTTTTGGTAAGAATCTTAATTTATAGGAAGAATATTAGGGTATCACTTGTAATAGAAGTAATGGTTGAAAAGCTAAACAGTCTGGAGGAGAGGAACAAAAAGATTAGGATGCCACCAAGATTTATTCAATCCATCTGTCATGTCTGCTTTCCTCTGGAGAGCACACCTCATGCATGCGTGTATTCTGTTTTACTTCAGACAACTTGACAGGATCCACAGTCATCATTGACAGGACCTGAGCCTCCTATTCTATGCAGGGGCTTCCTCTCCCTCAGTTCTGTTCTGAAACACGTGTTGTAAAAGAATCTTCACTGGTTCATCTTTGGTCAATGGTTAGGATCAATCCATGGGGGTGGGAGAACAGATCATGCAAATCAGAGTAGAACTGTCACTGGAACCACATAGTTGAGCAGAGACAGGAATTGTGGGGCAGTCAATAAGATATGAGTGTAAATTGTCTGGGCATATATGGGAGTAGGTGGTCAGCTACTGACAAAGGCTCCGAACAGAATTGTCTTTTTTGTAGCACTGATGTTAAAGAGTATGGCTATATCCATCATTAAATGAAAAATAGGAAAAAAAATATCAAGACAATAGTCGAAATAAAAACAAGATTATTCACATGAAAATAACTTTTCAAGTAATAGCAATGGCAGGTTTCATTTTATCATGACCTCTCAGGGCATGTGTCAATTTATAAATCATTCATTGCTAAACTCAGATGCTGGGAACAAGATAATGTAAACAGTTGTCATAGCTGCTAGTACCTGAATGCCCCTAATATATTTGGAACTATTCTATTAAGAGAATGTTGGTAGGAGGCAAAAACAGTCTTCCACTGTAAAAGTCCCAAATGCCAGACATTGTTTTTCCCAGGTTTTATTGTCCTTAAGAAATATGCATTTAACTAATTCTTGATCTACCTCAAACTGAATCACAAGCTATTGAAGCAAGGAATAAGGGCATCTGGCAACAGAAGCAGAAACATCCAGTTCGTAGGGTATCAGAGAAACTGGCAATGGCCACTTTGATGGACCAGTTCCGGGCTGTCACATCGTCTCTGAGTCTAGCTGCTCTCCAGTTTTCTTTATTCCTGCTTATCTTCGGAGTCTAGTTTTTCCAGTATTCTGCATTTCTTGGTACTAACCAATATCTTTATAATAAACTCTTTTTATAAATTAAATAACTCAGAATTGATTTTTGATGATTGTGACCTAGACCTCTGCTTGGTACATAAGAACTCAATATTAAGTCTTAAGAAATACAGCCCTCTGAGAATAAATTGCATATTATGATAAAACCTCTTGGAATTTATTTTGTTGTTTAGTGAAAAATAGGATATGATTCATATATAATTTGTCAGAAATATAGTTCTGCATAAAGTAAGGTATACCTGGATTTAGTCTTTGTGAATATTATCAAAGTCATTCTTAGAATGTAAGAAGAAGATACATAGTGGTCAAGATTTCTAGTTTTTAAACATTTTATATGGGATGACTTTTTTAGATATAGCTTATAAATTGATAATTGTCCCACCAAGTGAACTACTAGAAATATTTTACTTTCTCTTTCATTGTTAATGTATAACATAATATTTATTTACAGATTTGAGTACAACAAAGTAAAACACCAAAGAAATACTAAGAAATTCATGATATCATGACAGGCAAAGAGTTGGAACTCTAATGATTGCAGAAGCCAAATAGGTCACATTTAATATATGATCTGGAATCTAATCAGATTAGTATTTCTTAAAACCAGCCTTCCATCCTAAGCCTTCTAGGAATCGTTTAATGAATGCAAAGCTTATACCCTTGATTTTGATCCTATCTCAAATTGTTGTTCGGAGCCGTATTGTTTAATTTCAGACAAATTTTCTAACTAACATTTACAAAGACACGCTGCTATTTCTGCTCAATAGAAATGTTCTACATTTTATTTAATTCATAGATATCTCATACTTATAATAAATTCATAAGCAATTAGAATTTGTGATTAATTTTTGAATTCATATGCAGATATACTTTATATAAAACATTTGTTCCAAAAAGTTTGCATAAAAATGTATTTGTCTTAAATAAAATTACATTTTAAATGTTTAAAGAGACTTTATCATTTAAAAAATCAGTCCATGTATTAGTATCAACAATATTTCATTTTGGACAGTAGTTTTTAACAGTTAGAAGTTTTAATATTTGTAGTTACAAGCAGTCAAAACCCATAAAATTACCTTTAAATGGGATGGATATCTGGATGTACGTGATAAAGAATGATATAGGAGTAATAGGAAATTAAAGGTATACTTTAATAAAGACAAATATATTCATAAGGGATGCTATGTAAATCCAAGGTTTTTTGATCTTTTTTCAATACATTCATATCCTTCCCAGAGTTCTCCATATAGCTTTTGCTTTCTCTTTCTCTCGCTCGCTCTTCTCTCTCTCTCTCTCTCTCTTTCTGCCATTGAGGACATAGTGAGAAGGCAACTGTTTGCAACCCAAGGACAGAAATATCGCCACACACTGACCCTGCTATCACCTTGATCTTGGACTTTCTGTCTCCAGAACTGAGATAAAATAAGTTTTGATTGCTTATACTACCCAGTCTATGGTATATTGTTATGGCAGCCTGAGCATATTAATACATAGACTTAAACAAATCCCATTATATTTTGGCCAAATATTTATTCCCAGAAATATTTTCCTTTCCAGAAAAAAAAAAAAAATATATGGACTTCTGATTTCGAGACTTCAGAGAATTCTGTGATTCAAATAAAGTTGCCTCTAGGTGCTCCCCCAATTCTAGGTTAGAACTACATTTGTTAAGTTAATTGACACTTGTCCTACTATTTTTATAATTTCAAAAATGAAATGTTGCTCTTTTCCCCTCTCATTTTGCCTTTGCCTTTTTTTTTTCATTTTTTGCTTCTAAAATTACTTTTTTTGTTGTGATTGTGAGATTTCAAAAATGAGTAGAGCTAAATGCATGTGTTCAGTCTAACATCTCTAACCAAAAGTTACTCATTTCAATGCTTTTTAAAATGAAACTATACTGACTCAAGCCTCATTTTGTGAGCACAATGGAGAGTAGGGTGAATCTATTTTCTTACTATGCAAACAAAACTTGGGCTTGCACAATCCAGAGAAACTGCTCTGATCTGGTCCTTAGTCACTATGTCTGCTGTTCTCAGCATCCTTGCTCAGGTTCAGAAGGTCCACTCAAAAGTACATTGCTGCATGGTCAGCATTCATCTATCTGTGCCCAGCTTGTGCATGGGGTTCCCAAACATTTACACAGATGGCTTCATTTCAAGATCTTACCACTTATACATACCCCATGTGAGCTGGGACTAGATTCCTACCACTCATGAAAGCAGTATCATTCCTGCTGCCCATCACTGAACCCATGTGTCCTAGCTCCTTACCCTTTCTTATCTTGTGTGTGTGTGTGTGTGTGTGTGTATGTGTGATAAACATGTTTTATTTTTTTTAACATATTTATTGGAGTATAATTGCTTTGCAATAGTGTGTTAGTTTCTGCTGTATCACAAAGTGAATCAGCTATACGCATACATATATCCCCATATCCCCTCCCTCTGGCGTCTCCCTCCAATCCTCCCTATCTCACCCTTCTAGGTGGTCACAAAGCACCGAGCTGATCTCCCTGTGCTATGCAGCTGCTTCCCACTAGCTATCGGTTTTACTTTTGGTAGTGTATATATGTCCATGCCACTCTCTCACTTTGTCCCAGCTTACCCTTCCCCTTCCCTGTGTCCTCAAGTCCATTCTCTAGAATAAAGACACAGACTTTTCTTATCTTTGAGAAGCCACTCTTATCAGACCAGTTTCCATATAGGGTAGTCTGGTCTAATCACTTCCAAAAGTCTATGCCAGTGATTATTAACGAGGATGATATACCTAGGTTATATTTTCTTTAGTGTGCTATTTACTGCCACACTGATGGGTGAGATAATTACCTTCTGTGGGACAAGACCATATCAGACACTCTACAATTCACTGAACAGTTTCACCTAATGAAGAATTAATTTGCATGCTTTATGATTTTAAGTGTCTTGACAGATATGTATATAGGTGAAAACTCGAATGTAGTTACCTGATCATACAATCTAACCCCATTTTACATATTGATACATACTAATTTTTCATGGTTTTAAGATAAAATGACTTTATATGCATGCAAACTTCATGTATGTGTACAGATGAAAGACTGGATTTTACTTCATGCAGAACTTTTCAGAGTTATCGTATCTCCAAGGGCATTATTACTTCCTGAAGTATTTGTGTGACCATTGCAACACATTTGTATTAGTCTTCATTTGCATAAATAGTTTTAACTACTGATTAGTTCATGGCATCTTCTAATAAAGTAATGCAAATATTCACATATTAAATTACATATTGCTTTATAACAAATACATTTATTTCTCCATTTATTTCAATTATTCTGAACTGACTTTTGTTTACATGTCTAGGTGGTTCATATAATCTATAAATATCAATTCCAGATAGTACAGGCTGACATAAAATATTCTTAATGCTATTATGGTTCTGAAAGGGTTTAAGAATCAAAAGGCTTTTAGTCAGAAAAAAACCTCAAGGATTCAAAGCTTTATATAGCCTCTTTTTTCTCAAATTGAAGTATAGTTGATTTACAGTGTTGTGTTAGTTTCTGGTGGACAGAAAAATGATTCAGTTACATATATATATTAATTTTCATATTCTTTTCCACTATGACTTATTACAGGATATTGTATATAGTTACCTGTGCAACATAGTAGGACCTTGTTGTTTATCTATTTTACATATAGTAGTTTGTATCTGCTAATCCTAAACTCCTAATTTATCCCTCCCCCACTCCTTTCCCCTTTGGTAACCATAAATTTGTTTTCTATGTCTGTGAGTATATTTCTATTTTATAAATAGCTTCACTTGTATCATATTTTAGATTCCACATGTAAGTGATATCATATGGTGTTTGTCTTTCTCTTTAACTTACTTCACTTAGTATGATAATCTCTTGGCCCACCCATGTTGCTGCAAATGGCATTGTCTCATTTATTTTTTTATGGCTGAGTAGTATTCCATTGTGTATATGTACCACATATTCCTGATCCATCATCTGTTGATGGACATTTAGGTTGCTTCCATGTCATGGCTATGGTAAATAGTGCTTCTATGAACACTGGGCTGCGGGTATCTTTTCAAATTAGAGTTTTCTCCAGATATATGCCCAGGAGTGGAATTGCAGGATCATGTGGCAATTCTATTTTTAGTTTTTTAAAGAATCTCCATACTGTTCTCCATAGTGGCTGCACCAATTTACATTCCCATCAACAGTGTAGGAGAGTTTCCTTTTCTCCACACCCTCTCCAGCATTTGTTAAATAAAATAAATAAATGGGACCTAATCAAACTTATAAGTGTTTGCACAACAAAGGAAACCATAAACAAAATGAAAGACAATTACGGAATGGGAGAAAATATTTGCAAATGATGTGACCAACAAGGGCATAATTTCCAAAATGTACAAACAGCTCATACAACTCAATAACAAAAAAACAAACAACCCAATCGAAAAATGGGCACAAGACCTAAAGAGACATTTCTCCAAAGAAGATATACAGATGGCCAACAGACACATGAAAAGATGCTCAACATCATTAATTATTAGAGAAATGAAAATCAACACTGCAATGAGGTATTGCCTCACACCAGTCAGAATGGCTATTGTTAAAAAGGCTTTATAGCCTCTTTGAATGTATATGCAACATACATTTCAGTATTTATAAGAAGCTTACAGCAGAGAAATGAACAGTTAATTTCTTAATAGGATTATTCTGCCTCATTAAATTGCAATTAATGACACTTTTATAAGGCTCAAAGGCATATGTCTTTTAAAACTATCATTTATTATATTAGCAGGAATTTACTGAGCATCTATTATATACCAGAAAGTTGCATAATAGTGTTTTTTCCAATATTTTGAATGGATCTATCTTGACCTACTCTCTCTTTTTTTCTTTCTTCCCTGATCCCTTTCTCACTTTCTTCTGTTTATTTTGCAAATTATGCAGGTAATGCATGGGTACATTATGTTTAAAAAAATCAACAATAAAAACTTTACAGATAGGAAAAAAGTCCTCTTGTACCATCTTACTCCCCTGCAATTCTACTCTTGTTACCACCAGGTAATCACTGTTTTTTTTTCTAGTGTTTACATACATATATGTACCAGTAAGCCTCATGTGTGTTTTAGTATTGGGGGAGGGTGTGATATGTTTACCTGTGCGGGCTGTGAACATATTATTTATAACTGTGCATATATATATATATATACATACATATATATATATAATTATATAATCAAGAGGTATACTTTAGAGTTCCATTCTTGCTAGTACACATATTTCTCCCTTATTCTTTTCCCCTGCTGTATTATATTCCACAATATCAAAATATTAGTCTTCTAAAATTCTCCATTATATAACAAGTAACATAGATTTCACAATGCTCTAAGCCACTTAGACCTAACTAGAAGGTGGAGAGAACAACCTCCTAAAGGAAGATGGATTAACCTGGGAGAAGGTATGTAGTGTTTTGAAAAGTATATGGAAAGGCACCAAGGAAAATCTACTACCACTTTCTTCCTGAATTTTCTTTGCTTAATCTATAAGGATGGGCAAGTAGATGACTTGATTAAAGAGAGAGTGAGAGGAGAGAAGAAGAGGAAGAGAAAACAAATTGCAAATATGAGCACTTGCCTATGTCTTTATATTCCTATATAATATGTAACAACATTGTGGACTGAAGTTTTCTCTTTAGAAATAATTATCTATAATACTCTTTAGGCTTTGGCATTATAGAAATGACAGATTCCAAGCTTGCCTCTGGAAAATATTTCTTCTGACATTATCAAAAACCAGAGTTAGTGTACTGATGAGTTTTCTTGAACAGAAGGCAAGCTATGCCTAGGATAGTTTGTATATGTCTTACCCAAAGAAAGTAGATTAATCCTAGATAGACTCTAAATTAGAGAGGAAGCATTATCAGCTCACAACATACTCAATCATCTCATTTAATTGAAAATTCATTTCACTTTCACCTAACCTAAATAAGAACCGTTATGAATTCTGAAAAAAATAAAGCAACAATTATAAAATAAGACTTTTCCATTTCTGGGAAAATCTTTAGCTACCTTATTTAGATCTTTATCTTTATTATTTCAATTCCTAAGAATATGAGACAAAATTATAGAAGCCAATAACAGAGATTTAAAAAGAAAATCAGCAAGATTTGCATTGTTTTCATTTTTGTTATCTCTATAGGAACATGTATAGGTTTTTAAATCAGAATTTTCTTTGAAGAAGCCCAAAGCTTCAACAGTATTGTGTGATATTTTGCAAATCATTATTTTAAGTCTCAGCAAGATGGAACTTCTTTAATTTATTCAGCCCTTCTGACATGGTAATCTGAATAGTATTATCCATAATAATGGGATTTTACTTTCTTAATTTATCTTCCATGATTTACTCTATCCTTATTCTGTCTCCAAAGCTTTAACCATGGTGATTATCTACCGAAGTAGTAAAGCCACAAGGATTCATGAAGAGAGATTTTTTTGTGATTTTTAGCTGCTTATGTTTTATCAGCCTTTTTTGGTGATTTGTATTTTAATAACCCTAATACATTACCTGGAGTCCTTTCCCCCTCTAATTGTTTGTCAAAATGTGAATCATGATCCGTGAATGCAAACTTTTCCCATATAGAAAGATTATTTAAAGTAGAACAGGTAAAATGACAAACAATTCAGCAGAAATTTAGCCATCAGTATTTTTAAACTTGTAAAATTTAATTTTAAAAGAAAGTAACATGCTATTTTTCAACAGAAGCCTTAGTGAATGTCCAGCATCTAACATGCTTTTACTTAATAGCATTACCTGTTTCTGGGGAAAAAGTAGCTAACGTAAATGATTTGCTACTGTGATATAGTAAACTTATTATGAAATGGATTTATATTAAAAATATAAATAAAACTTATTTATAAGTTTTGTAAAGTAAAATAAAACTTCAATAAAAATACATTGTTTCATCTTTATAATCTTAATATTTTCAAAAATTAATTCTTAGCCAGAGTAATATAAATAAATATACATACTAAGATGGAAGTTATACATTTCCTCAGTATTTCCTGAAGACACTAAAATGATTTACCTTTTATTTTGTTTCCACTCTGAGTGATTTTATATATATACACACATAATTATATATTTTATAATTATTTATATGCATATACCCAAATGAAGAAAACTTGAATAATTAATATTTTGTTTTCCTGTGAAAAGATTCAGCTCCTATTATTTTGAAATCACAGCTTATTCTATCTTCATTTCAGTTTGTTACCTAGTTTTATATTTTGAAAAAAGTATTCATTTACCAATTTTATTTTTAAAAATTGTTTAGTTACAAATGTATGCTAGAAACCATATGAGGCACTGGACAAAAGTAAACACAATACACATCACTCATCTCTTTATCATCCAGGGAAGATAAATGTTAAACAAATAATCTATATCTGATTTGGGAAATGCATATTTGAATTAATAACAGAGAAAAGTTTAAAACAAATTGACAAGTATATACGAGGCAGAGGCCAACTTAAAAATTAACAAAAAGTTTATGCAGCAATATTAATGTCAGATCAAATAGATTTCAAGAAAAATATTAAATAATTAATTGATTTAGCAAATATTTATTGAACACTTACAATGGGTAGACCATTGTACAAAACAGACAATAAAGAGAACAGAAACAAAATACGTAATTTAAATTCATAGTGTGGTAAATGACAGTGGGAAATACACATGAGGGAAGGAGGATGGAGATAGGAAATTCTAAGGTTCTGGTAGATTTAAATTTTAAATACTGTAACTAGGAAGGCCTCACTGAAAGGTGATATTTAAGAAAAGATGTGAAGGAAGAAAGCTGAGTTTTGTTTGTGTCTCAGGGAAGAGCATTCTAGGCAGGGGAAACACCAGTTAATTTTGATACTTTAACCATATTACTTGCCAAACAAACACCTCTCAATTGATGATGACCCTTATGTCATGTTCTAAGTTTTTTGCATTGAATCAAAAAGTTAACTTATAATACTGCTTTGGTGGCTGCTCTTAATAAAGGACCCATTTTTAATATAATGAACACATGACTTGATTGTTTGCTCACTCATCTCCAGAATCTTCTACATCTGTCAGTTTAATTTCTTCACTAAATGTTGAAGAAAAGATGCCTTTTCCCTATTACTGTGCATTCCTTGTTAAAAATGTGTAAAGTATTAGAATATCTAAAATTAATGTTTGCCCCTGGCATCACAATTTACTGTTCGCAAGTTGCTACCAACCTCTGGGAAATACTGATGCTGCTCCAATAGTGTTCTAACTAGAGCACCTCTGGGGATGGTTTGGGATTTCATAAGTTTGAACAATGAGTGTTCTTTTTTGGCATTTTCTGATTCAAACATTTAATTAATTTGTTTTTACAACCTTTGTTTGACTTTCTACTCTGTAAACAACTGTAGTCCCCAGCATACTGAGGTGAGTTTGTAATGACACATAACGTTTTCCATTGGGTGATATATTATCGAATGGCAAACAAAAGTAAAATCCCCTTACAATATGCATGGTTGTTATATATCTTTGCTTAAAACATTTCTCTTTTAGCTAATGGGCATAAATGCACTATTTCTAATGTAAAACACTTACAGTTTAAATCTTAAACAAAATATTTTAAAGAAATTCTTCAGTGCCTATAAATGCTGATGATAACAAAGCAAAGTCTGAGACAACATAAAATTGTTTGTCCTTTAGGTTTTCTTGTTTTTCTCAATGTTTCATCTTTTATGTCTGTCATATTCATTTATTCAACAAGTATTGTTTGACCACCTCCTAGTTGCCGGAAGCCATCATAGGCACTTGAGATACTTCAATAAACAAAACTGATAATGAATTACACAAGCTTAGTGAACATCTTAATTGAAATTTTTAGCTAAGGAAAGTTGTTGCCTTTACATCTGGAATTACAGCAGCATATACCTCCTGCTTTTAGAGAAGCTAGTAACAGTAAATGAGGTCGTTGTTGTTGTAAGGTCATTTTCTACCTATGTGGAGAGATTAGTATGCAGTATCTGAACTGTGAGACTCTATGAGAAGATTAATATTATTATAATTTAAGGGGAGAGGTGTTGGTGATATATGTTTAACTTATGTATTTCAGCATTGGCACATTATCTCAGTCAACTATCAAAATCATATCCATTATGACAAGAGCACATGAATCTGGTCAAGAGGATTTCATGTTGATGGTTACAAATAATTAGAGTGCCAACTATCAACCCTTTGATGTGTGTACAGTAGAGCATTTGTCAATGCTATTGCATAGGGTGTCAATGAAATTAACTTTATGTATAATGTGTATCAGTCCAAGGTTTCTGATATGGCAAGCTTTCTGTAAGATACTGAAAGATTATAGAAATCAGAAGTGATTTTATTTATTCAGTTCATTACATGATATCGTTGGTTGATGAATACTCCTACTTTACACAGCATCTACCTTCTGTGTAGGTAAAGATTATCTGTAAACTTTAGATGTTACCTCTCTTCATCCATATTGTAGCTGACTTTTTTGACATGATATTCAATTAAAAATTTCCTAACAAAAAGTCATATTTTCCAATTATAAATAAATTAGCTCATTTTTCTATCTTAATATTATATTGAATTTGTCTGAGGAAAAATGTTAAATAGACAGAATTGGCATTTACTGTTTACTGCCATCCAAAGCAAATAAATATTTTGTAATAACATATACTTAAAATTTTCCTCCACCCTTTTAGGAGTTACTCTTTAATCACATGCCATACTGCCATAGAATAATCTCTGATATTATTTTAGTGATTGATATACCTCGGAGTACAGTGGGGTCATTATTTGGTAAAATTAACCAGAGATTAATTTGTTTGGATATCCTTGGTCTGGGTCATCTTCTGCAATGTCAGTATACTAATCTGTAATGTCACTGACAAGTAAGACTACAGAGAGTGCTTAATATTGAGGTTAAAGAGATGTGAGCTGGAGTTATAGCTCTCCTAACTACTCTGTCCCTTATCATGTCACTTCTTTGAATTTCAAATACACTATCTCCAAAATGAGGGGATTGAAAGGGATAAGCTGCACAGTCTTGTCTGATCCTTAAATTTAATGCTTGTAAGATGGAGCTACAGTGTCTGACAGAAATTACTCAGACAATTGGCTCTGTGCACTCTGATGAATGGCCACCTCAAAATGTGAATACAGAGTAGATTATAGTAGAATGAAAGATAACATAAGCATATATAACCATTGCATTGCAACCTTGAAGTAGCTCAGTGTAGACCCTCTGGATAAACAAAATGGTGGACATTGCCTCAATTTTATTTGTTCTCATTCAGTATGGAGCTTCTATATTTACTTGACCATATTGTCTATATCTTTACAAACCTTACATGCACAAAGGTAGAAACAACTTCACTTGTTTGAAACAGCACTATTTTCCTCCTTATTCAAAAGAAAGTCCAGTTTTATACTTGTCAGTAACATAATTTACCACACCTGTTTCTCTTTTTATTTTCCATAACCAGCAAAACTCCTAAACTAGATAAATCCATCTATTACATTCTCCATCTATTATAGTCAGAACCAAAATAACTGTGCTCCATTGGAAAAAGTCATACAAAAGTGCAGATTTGTTCCTCTTTAGATTTATGGTTACCAAGCACAAATGCAATCTCAACTTGACTCAGAAATTCTTCTTTATTTCTCTGATCTATTTGCTCTATCACAATCCACAAATATTTCTGACTTTTACAACTTCTTTAAAAATCCTGACTTCTCCAATTCCCTGTTTTATTTCAGTAGATTATAGTTTCCTATCTGAAGTCCATATCTGTGACTCTCCCCCTTCTTCTCATGACCTCTGCAGGACTGATTATTCAGACTTCCTTAAGTATTCAACCTCTTTCTCAATTTGACCCCTTCCTTGTAAAGGATCACCTTCCTCCTAAAGGTTCACCCCACTTTCCCCTCAATCACTGCCCTGCTTCTCCCTCCATTCATAACTAAACTTCGTGAAACATTGTCCTCAGTGTTTGATATCTCACCTCTCTCTCAGGTAGGAGACCAAACTCTCTGAACTTGCTTCATCTGTAGAAAGAATTCTTTCCAAATTGAGAGAATTTTTTTCAATTGTTAATTTGCTGACTTCCTAGCAACATCCGCCATTTCTACTCTTTGCTCCCAGAAAGACTCAGATTTTGCATTCCGTGACCAATACTGTCTTTATTTTCCCCTCTGCTCTTTCTCTGGTTACAACTCCTTAAGGCTCAATACCAGGCTCTCTCTACTCTTCTTACAGTAAACTCTTTTAAGCAATCTCATTCGCTGCTGGCTTCAAATACCATTTATGTTATGACTTATGGTAAACAAAATCTATTCTCTAGTTTACTTTTCTTTCTCATTTTCGCATGAATGTTTCAAAGCATACTGATATCATTTCCCCCAAATGTAAGTCATGGACTTCCACATCAAATCTGATAATATTTCAGAATCACCAGCTCTTGAATAGTTCAGCATTTATTCAAAGACACACAAGCCAGAAAGCTATAAATTATTCAATTTCTTTCTAACTCAATTTATGGGATACAGTGTTACAACTTTCTTATCTTTGTTTCTCTAGAATTTGCCTATTTTCATCCATATGACTGTCTTCACTGCAGACCAACATTACCATCACATCTTATCTGGACTACCTCAGTAGCCTTGCATGAACCATCTTCCAATCCATTTTGCTAGTAAATTTTCCAAAATGTTATTATGCCATCTCCTGTTTAAATACCTCAAAAGCTTCCCATTGCATTTAGAATAAAGAGATTAACACACACGCACGCGCGCGCACACACACACACACACAAAGACTTTATCTTCTGATTATCTGCCTTTACCTCGTATGTTACTACCACTTGCTTTCTGCTTCCCAGCACCACTGGACTTCTTCAGTTCTCCAAATGTGCCATGCATTGTCTAATACTCTTAATATACTAATACATCTAGTCTGCTTTTGCATATGCTGTTGCCTCTGTCTGGAGCACTATCACCCTCTTTCCAGGCATAATCAGAGTTTTTCTAGGTGACACATTATTCTGCAAGACTGCTCAACAGTGACTTTTACCATGCCATGTTCCTCATCTCTCAGACTAAATAAGATTCTCCATTACATGCTTGAAGACCATTTACTTTTGTTGACCATCATAATATATGAGCCAAGCCTGACACAAAATGTATTTTATTACTGAGTGATGGACTATATGATAAAAATATTAAATTTGGGAGGTACTAAATATAATAATATTGATATAATTATATTATCAGGTGTTGTGGATGAAATATTTGTGTCCCCCCAAAAATTCATATGTTGAAATCTTATCTCCTAACATGATGACATTAGGAGGTGGTGCCTTTGGAAGATGATTAAGTCATGTGGGTAGAGCCCTCATGAATGGGATTAGTGCCCTTATAAGAAGAAAGACAAGAGAGATCTCTCTCTCTGTGCTATATGAGGACAAGTAATAAGAGAGCCAATTGCAAGCCAGGAAGAATGCCCTTGCTAGACTCTAGATCTGCTGGCACCTTGATCATGGACTTCCAGCCTCCAGAACTGTGCAAAATAAATGTTATTTAAGCCACCCAGTCTATGATATTCTGTTGTAGCAACCAGAACTAAGGTACCAGGTAAATTTAGCAACATCCATATAAGAAAGAACCTTGAGTATGCCTAGAGAGTTCTGAAACTTTTGAGCCAGTATACCTTATTATTTTTTCTTACAAAAGTACACAGACTGATGCAAACTCTCCTCAGGGAAGAAGACCTAAAGTACTAGAGCACAATTGATGTGTATTTTATCAGCCCCCACTTCTCCATGTATGAGGTCATTTAATCTACATCCTTTCCATTCTCCACTTAACAGATCCTTCAATTCTTATTAATATATTAACCCCTGTATGGAAATACTTTTCTCCATTTATTTTAATGGAAATTTACCCCCATTCTTCTATTTCTTCCATTTTACATTCATCCAAGACTTAAGTTATATACCCTCCCACCATTTCCCACATTGGGCCTTTTTAAATTTCCCCTTGTCAAGGTATCTGCTAGCTAACACTAAAATTTCTGGTGTAATCCTGAAATATTTTTGCTACTTAAAGAAACTTGAAGAACCTTTACTATACCTTTAAATATATCTGAGCCTTGACTTCCTGCACAACTAGAAACTTCTAATTTTATGAAATTTTTGTTCTCAGAGTGTGTGCATAAACAGATTATATATTATATAATTCAATATTTAGGGAAGTGAGCACATTTTAAATACATACAAAAACTGGGAAATGTGAATACAAGTTTATACTAACACTAATAAAATTTCCTATCATCAATGCAAAAATTTTCCACTGCTTTTCTTTGGAAACTGTATGCTAACCTAAGCCCTCAATTCATTTTATTACAAAAAATCCTGGTTTTACGTAAAATTATTTAATACCAGGAAAAGAATGGAACTCATTTGCTGTTCCAAAGTTTGAATATAGATGCTTCTGTGTTGCTTACCTAAATGACAGATGATTTTGAAATTAACTCTTGGTAGTTCAGACTTTTAGACTTAAAAATTTTAAGTATAAAGTATAGTCATATGCCAACTTATTTTTTCATAGGATGACGCATTTATTATAACTACCCAAACCAATAGCATATGCCTAACAAACCAAAGAGAATGTAGTAGTTGAGCTAAATAATATGTAAAATATTTTCCTTTAAAAGGTAACAAATTCTCAAGAATATGAGAAACACGGGATTTTTATATTTCCCATTTTTATATTTATATTCTATCTCACTTTTAAATTACTTTCCTTTTACTTCATTGCAAGAATTTTAATTACTTTGCCACTTTATTTGTTCTTTATACTTTCAAGTAAACTTAAAACATATAATATGTTCAGAAAAGTGCACAAATTAAAAGCTGCTTGTTAAAATAAGCATACATTTGTAATCAGTGTCCAAATAAAAAATGAACCCCAGATGCCTCCATTTCATTCACTGACATATTTTAATACCGACCATCTGAGTCTTTTTTTCTGAGGAGAAACAACTCCTTTGTTTTTTCTAGCCCAACTGTTTTTTCCCATTTTTCCCTTTATTACCTCCAGTCTAGAAATTTCTAATTTAAATATTTCATTCACTAATTAAAACACAAACAGAGTAATATAGTAAATAAGTAAAAAAAGAAAAATGGAGGCAAAGACTAAAAGAGATATTGCCACAGAGAGAAGGATTAGAAATATACTATTTTGCTAGGAAACTATATAGCTACAGCAGTTAAAGCTATAAATATCCCTCACTATCATTTAACTGATAAATTTCTCCCTGTTAGCTTTTTGGCAATTTGTTAATGCACTATATTTAGTAGTACTATTTAAAAAAATCTTTTAGGGAACTTTTGTTAGTGTGAAATTAATGCTATTTCGACATAAAAATCTGAGTATTTATATTTAATACATGATATAGATCAAAAATAAATATATTTTCTTGTAGACATTATAAGAGATTAAGGGATATTTCAACAAGTTAGTTGCTGCTTACCTATAGATATTCCTCAGTCACCGATGATCTCTGAGAAACAGCTTATTAGTTCAATATCCATTCATTCAAAAAAGCCTCTTTCACTATTGTTCATTCAACACCAACTGGAAAAAAAAATCCATTCTTAAGAAGAGTCTGTTGTCAGTTCATTATAAAGGGTGGCAAAACCAACAGCTTATTAACCTGTAGAGGAAACAAAAATCCCTCATCCAACAGAAGGGAAATGTTCTAGAAATGCCTGCAAAATGATTTTGTCTTAACCTGCTTCTTTTTAAACATATTCAAAAATGTATGGTATAAATCTTTAGAGAAGTCTCATCTTTTGTTTCTCTTATAGCATTAAGAGCCCTTTAGTTTAAAGATTTGATTCCCAGTAAGAATAGGGACACTAACTTGCCAATGGAAAAAACAAAACAAAAAAACAACAACATCATTAAAAGGGGAGGAAAGAGAAATCCTAAGAGATGTAATCCTTTACATTTCCACTTAACATTTCTTAAGAGAATCCACTAAGACACATGGTATACAACAATTCAATCAGGAAAGGAGAATGCAAGAATCTCAGCTAATACATAATAAGATCTATTCTCAAACCATCAAAGAGATATTTGTCTAAATCATTCCACCTGGGAAACACCACTTCATATTTCACGACTCACTTAATTCTTTTTTTTTCCCCACTCCTTTTTTTAGATTCTTTTCCCATATAGGCCATTACAGAGAATTGAGTAGAGTTCCCTGTGCTCTACAGTAGGTTCTTATTAGTTATCTATTTTATATATAGTAGCATGTATATGTCAGTCCGATCTGGGAATTCCCTGGCGGTCCAGCGGTTAGGGCTCTGTGCTTCCACTGCAGGGGCCCTGGGTTCCATCCCTGGTCAGGGAACTAATATCCTCCATGCCGTGTGGTGCGGCCAAAAAAAATTAAAAAATAAAAAGTAAATTAAAAATAACAACTCACTTAATTCTAACAATTTTTGCCAGCTGAAAGCTTTCCTATTGATAGAAGACAATGCATCCCACAATTCCTCACTGAGAAGGCAAAAGTGAATTTTGCAAAGACTTAAGATGACTTCTCAAGTTAGAAGGGGAAGTAAGGCAGAGGTGTGAGAATGTAGGCTGGGGGTTTGCCACAGTCACTCCGCATTTCACCTAGAATACTCCTTGATGTGATGGGGGAATGGTGTATTAGTTTCCTGTGGCTGCCATAACACATAATGACATGCTTCGTTGCTTAAAACAGCACACGTTTATTCTCCTACAGAAGTGCAAAACCAGTTTCGCCAGCAAAGATCAAGGTGTCAGCAGGGCTGTGTGATTTCTAAATCCTTTAGGAGAGAATCTATAATAGTTTTTGCCTCTTCCAGCTTCTGCAGCAGCCATCACTTCTTGGTTGGTGGCTGCATGACTGCAATCTCTGTCTATGTGATCACATTACCTTCTCTTCTTCTTTCTGTGCCAAATCTCCCTCTCTTATAAAGACCCTGAATTACATATAGGACCACCTTTACAATCTAAGGTAAGCACACCATCTCAAGACCCTTAACTTAGTCACATCTGTACAGACTTTTGTTCCATATAACATTTAGAGTCTCCAAGCCTTAGGACCCAATCTTTTGAGAGACATTATTCAGACTACCTTAGATTAAGTAATATCTCGAAAAGATAAAGGTTTCAAGTTCAAGAGTGTCTCCTGAGTAAAAGAACTACAGAATATTTTTAGAATATGAAAAGTTACTTTTACAGAGAATTTGAGAATAAAATATGGAATGCTGCCTTGACCTTTGTTTTGCTATTAAAAAAGAAAATTTCGTCACTTAAAAACAGCAGATGGTAGGAATAACAATATTTCACTTTAACATTCTCTTAAAATTACAACTGCAATGTTGGATATACATTTAACAGAAATCAGCTTTCCTTTTTATAGATTCTTTAAGGTAAGCAGGGCAAAAAAAGAAAAAATTTCAAGACACAAAGCAAATGTTGCTTTTCAGCGTCTGTGAGATCCAGGGTTAGAACTGATCAAAGCTTTCAAAAATGATGAGGCTGACTCTGCCTTCTTGTAGTTCAGAGAATCAAGCTCTTCTGAGAACAGAGAAAGCAAATCAGCATCTATCAGGGAGGATAGGGTTTGGCAGTAGAGCTGCTGGCCCTACTCAATTAAGAGGGCCTGTCATTCTTACTTTGCATGTTCTGGATCCTTTCATGGAGCACAAGCATGTACGTTATACAAACACTATGCTTTCGGAAAAGCAAGAATGATTTTAGAGGTTAAAAGACAATTCTGAATTTTCTTTCTCATTTGAGTAAAATACTACCCCAAGATATATCATCTTTTTAAGAAAATTTTACAGGCATATGAAAGACATGGGAAGTGGGTCCTTCTGTATGTGCAAACTGCTATTTCTTCTCGACACATTCAGACCCTTGCTCTGAGCATTTTGTTCCTTTCAAGCAACTTGGAAATGAAAAGCACAATAATACAGTAGACACAGTTGCTAATGTATTATCCTTCCATCACTTTTTCTAACTGATTAACAGGAGAAAAGTAAAAGGTTAATTTTCTAATTACATACTTCCCAGAGGTAAATTATACAGGTTATCACATTCATTGACACACTATAATGGGCCCTTTATGGAAAAGTGATTTTCTCTGAAGCTATGAACAGTCAACAGTACATTTTTAGGGATCAAGTAGGCAGCAGGCAAATCAGTGAAAAGACCTGCCTCTACCAAAAATGTATTTAGAAGCAGCTTTTGCCTTGCAAGCAAGCTGTGGTGTTTCCTAATCAATCAGTCTAATCAAGCTTAATGTGACTTAAGACTAGGCTGCAGAGACCAACCTGGGTTTGACTCCTGGCTCCTCCACAACTAGCAACCTGACCTAAGCATATTCTTACATTACCTATACATTGATTTCTTCATTGACCCATGGAAATAATTAATGTGATGATGTAATTCAATGCAGAAAAGTGGTGATATATGTATAGCAACCAATGCAGAGTCTGTCACATATCAGACTCAATACATTATGAGTCATGAGAGACATTGAGATTAGGGAGTGGAATATATGGGTTAAGAATATCCTTAGTTATGGGACTTCCCTGCTGGCGCAGCGGTTAAGAATTTGCCTGCCAATGAAGGGGAAACGAGTTTGAGCCCTGGTCTGGGAAGATCCCACATGCCACAGAGCAACTAAGCCCACGAGCCACAACTATTGAGCCCGTGTACCATAACTACTGAAACGCATGCGCCTAGAGCCCATGCTCCACAACAAGAGAAGCCACTGTGATGAGAAGCTGCACAACACAACGAAGAGTAGCTCCCACTTGCCACAACTAAAGCTAGCCGCAGAAATGAAGACCCAACGCGGCTAAAAATAAATGGATAGATTTATAAAAAAATAAGAAAAAGAAGAATATCGTTAGTTAGAAGTGTCTACGTAAACAGAGTTTTCTCAGACCATGTTTTCATTTAGTTTATCCTTTGTGAGGAAAGGAGTTTTAAGTCCTGGAGATAGAGGTAAATCGTTTCCCGTGATAACTTTGTTTCAGAGCTCAGAGCATTTTTATGAAAAACAGAAGAATTAGGGATGAGAGAGCATTTGTACCTTTGGTCCAGTTAGTATATTAACCTCAGGGAGGCTCCTAAGTCTCTTCCATCCTCTGGATCTTTCACCCAGTCATGCTTGAAAGAACTAAATGTGGACAATTTGGACAAGGCTGTCGTAGAGCTGCTCGAGAAGTTTGGTGAAAAATAAGAAAGTCCAAGACCAAAGGAGATGTCCCAGTAATTTAAGTCAGATTTTGTATCCCTGTTCCTAGCACAAAAGGCTCAAGCTAACAGATAATACATACTTTACATAGTGTAGCAGCTTCCTTCTACTATAATCAGTAACATTAAAATGTGTTTTTGTGAGTTTTTAATTGTGCATTATCAGTGAAAAGTGAAACCCAAAGATAAGAGATACTTGTTCATTTTAAGAGGCAAACATTTCTTTCTAACTATTTCATGGAAAATTTGTTATACCACACTTCCTTGCATTTTTAGACAAAGTAAGCTTACCTTTAATAGAGGTCATGTAAGGTAATGGAAAGAGTATGGAATTTAGAAGGAAACCTAGGGTCGATCTTACTTTCTCTGTAACTTTGGAAAAATTACTTAACCTCTCTGAAACACAGTTTTGTTACTTGTGAAATGGACATAATGGCACCAATATGAAGGGCTGTCAGGAGGATTAAATACCATCACAAAGTACTTGGCTCAATGCCTAACCAGCTTGAGTCACTAAATAGGTTTTTGAGTAAATGAACAAAGTAATTGTTTTAATCATCTCTGCCCTCTGTTGGTGATGGAGGACTTCCCACCCTAGGGTTTTAAGCATGGCCAAACGCACAGCATTTGACTGGGCAAATAAAAATCCATGTCAGTTTATTAGCCACATATACTCACAGCCTGGAGAAGGAGGATATCACACGGCAAAACACACTAGGATTATACCTAGGAACAGAGCGGACAAGGTGGTCTGGGAGACAGGCTTTGTACTAGAAAGTAAAGTATCCCTGATACTTGCGAGAGGCTATGATTGGCTTGTCTGATTCATTCTGCCGGTTGGAAGGAGCTGAGACCTGACACTCAGGGATGAACAGGAAGTGTAACTGATCCATTTGGTAGGAAGTGTTGTTTTGCTGGGGCATCTTATACAAGGGAACAGAATGAAGAGGAGATCTTAAATTTAGGCAATCTCAGACTTTCCCACATTTCCCCAGATGTCAAGGTCACACATAATACTGGGTCTCAGTTTTAGGCCTGACAGCACAGTAATAAAGCGTAACCTTCCTGCAATCATATTTACCCCACATTTTCCTCAAAAGAAAAAAAAAAACAGGGCTTCCCCGGTGGCGCAGTGGTTGAGAGTCCGCCTGCCGATGCAGGGGACACGGGTTCGTGCCCCGGTCCGGGAAGATCCCACGTGCCGTGGAGCGGCTGGGCCCGTGAGCCATGGCCGCTGACTGCGCATCCGGAGCGTCCGCAACGAGAGAGGCCACAACAGTGAGAGGCCCGCGTACCGCAAAACAACAACAACAACAACAACAAAACAGAATATTTATATTTTTCAGAATGACTATCAATCCCATAGATAGTGTTATAACCTGATGATAATTTTATGCAGAAAAGAAGAGGGAGGAAGAGCAGGAAAAGGGGAGAAGGAGAAGAAATATTTAATCCAGAAACTTCTTGCAATCAAACTGGGACGTTGCACCAAGTGATGATGCTGGCTCTATCAATCTGGTGTTTGAATTAATATTACAAAAGGTGGGAAAATGTGGGAAAAAAGAGAATAAATGGCAATGTTGGTATAATTTAATTATTGGCTGATTCAATTAGAATGAAGGAAGCAGAAAAATTGTTTTTTCCTGTAATTCTTTAAAAAAAAAGTAATAAATTACTTTTGCAACAAACAGCTAAGAATAACAGAATAATGAAATTCTATCTGTTGATGTCTAACCGACTCAACTTTATCCTTCCATCATGGACCTGAGTCTTTTGTCCTAACCTCTACCTGTCCCTTGTGACTGACAGTGACTTCATTATCTGTTCTCTTCAACTCTATGATTGGAAATGTCATCGTAATCTCCCTTTTCCTAGTTCAGCTTCATACTGCGTCTATAAACTTATCCTTTGCTTAGTATTTTGCATATTTTGGATGTAGTAAAGTAAAATTTGAGATCAAACTTCTGATCTTGATAATTCCTTTTAACTCTAACATCTCTTATCATTAGTCAGGTGGCAGCAAATGTTTTCTTTCTGTCCTGGTTTCAAAGACTAAGAGAGAAGTAACAGTGTCTAATTTTAGGCTTTTGAGCTCTTAAGTAGGCTTTGTAAAATCTGTAGGAAGAAAAAAGTGTCTTACAGTCTACACTTAAAAAATTTTATATGAGCTAGGAACTTGAAAGAGAAATGGTATTTTATTCTTCTGAATTCCAAATGGTTTGGCTTGGGAAGTTCAGGAGTCAAAACCTAAAGAAAAGCAAAATTAAGTTTATCAACTGAAGAGAAAAAGAATGTGAAAACGAGGCTAAAAGGTATGAAGCTAATTCCAACTCAAAGGGACTTAAATTTCTACCTGCCGGAGTGAGAAGTCGTAAGAATGTGATTAGATGAGAAACTGTCTGGGGTCCTAAGAATGAGCCCGGTGCCCATTTCTATTCCCAACCTCTACCCTAGCCTGGAGGTTAGTTTGAATGAAGTTCGTATTTGAGATGAAGAATTTATGCATCTGGGGTTTCCCTGGTCGGGCGGTGGTTGAGAGTCCATCTGCCAATGCAGGGGACGCGGGTTCGTGCCCCGTCTGGGAGGATCCCACATGCCGCGGAGCGGCTGGGCCCGTGAGCCATGGCCACTGAGCCTGCGCGTCTGGAGCCTGTGCTCTGCAACGGGAGAGACCACAACAGTGAGAGGCCTGCGTACCGCAAAAAAAAAAAAAAGAATTTATGCATCTGAAGAGCAAAGAGATGCTTGGACCACAGACATCAGTAGAAGACAACATTGCACAATGATAAAGGCCTTCTGCTTTACATCTGAACAGAGGCCAGGATGGACAAGGAATAGCAGGCAATGCAGGATGTCCCCTCTCCAACACCAGGACAACACAAGCCTCAGCTTCCCCTGCATCTGTTCTATGTAGAGGGAGAAGGAGAACATTAAACTGACTCATTTCAAATCAAGAGTCAAACATTTAAACTCAGGAATGACATAATTGACATAAAATTTGCACAATTAAGTTTCTTTTACTGAATGAAAGGATGAGCTTAATTTTACTAACTTCTTCAAAACAGTTAGTTTTAATTTTTATTTTATATAGGAATATAGTTGATTTTCAATGTTGTGTTAGTTTCAGGTGTACAGCAAAGTGATTCAGCTATACATATACCCATTATTTTTCAGATTCTTTTCCCATATAGGTTATTACAGAATATTGAGCAAAGTTCCATTTGCTATACAGTAGGTCTTTGTTGATTATCTATTTTATATATAGTAGTATGTATATGTTCACTCTATACCTGAAATATTTCCCTTAAGTATGGCCATATAACCCGTATTTTTGGTTTCTCCTTAAGTAGTCTGTCATTGTCTGAATAACCAAATTGCAGGCAAAACATGAAAATGCAAACTTCAAACTGGTAAGAGGTACTTATGAACTTAAAGACATAATGACAAAAATCATTCTTTTAAGCGAGAATTTAGCATAAAATATGATATCATATCAGAGTAAAATAGAAGGAGAGAAAATGGCACATGAAATTGACCTATGCCAGAGTCATCTCCAAGGCATGGTGAATTGGAACTCCGTAAAGCAGACATTGAAAGATGTGATATCATCAGCTTAAGCTAAAACAACAAATAGGTGGTGGGACTGCTCTCCCTTCATCTCTCCCACTGCAAAATTCTTTACTACCTGTACCATTTAGAATGCATGTTGGGCTTTTATGTTATCTAAAAAATATCCGATACTTTTAGAATTACAAGAACTTTTAGAAGCCATTTAGTCCAATCTTGCAACAACATAGGAATCTCTTTTACAGTTTAACTGTCAGCAAATAGTCAGCTTATTTATGAATTCTTCCAAAGATGGAAAATGCTAGTAGTTCTTCAGAGTGTTCTGATACATGAAAACCTGTCCTAGCAAATATCAAAAACTCTTGTCAAATTAAAATAACACATACTGACATAAAATAACACTATGTAATCAGTCCTTTCAATATATCAGGCACATGTGAAATATTTTATTGAAGTCTCACTACAGTGAGACTTCTGCCAACAGAAATTATTACGTGCTACAGTATCAGTTGGAGAGAAGAACATATACACAAAAATTTCAGTAAACTACCATGTATAATAAATCCCTTCATAGTAACATATATACATGCACAAAGAGAGTTGTCAGATTTAAGTTGATATAATCCAAAACAATATCCTGGAACATGGCAGAAACAGTTAGTGTGATAAATTGTCGACTCATTCTCTCTGGATGTGCCCTAGCCAAATCAGTTGCAAAATAATTGGAATATTTCCTTAAGGTGACCATCTATAGACTGTACTGAACAGTTTTCCTGTTATTGCTGTTCCCTTAGTTACTATTTTCACCGGCATGTTTTATTTTAAGAAAGTCTCCATCTTCACATATCTTTGTTTTTTTATATTCACTTACAAGTGGTGCTCGCTTTAGATGCAATGTATTCTTAGAGGCTGGATCTTAAAGTGGATCTGTCAGGCAAAATCCAGAGTGCACGGGCTTAGACTGTGTATGTGCTGTTAGTCTCATCTGTTCAAAAACTGATGACAGTTACTGAATGATGTAGTAGAATTAGCAAGAAGTGAGGTGCAGGATGTTACTAGAAACTTCTTTTCTTCAATTGAGGTAACATGGGTTTATAACATTATACAAGTTTCATGTGCTACAACATTATATTTTGACTTCTGTGCACACCACAGCATGCTCACCACCAAAAAATTTAGTTTCCATCCATCACCATACAGCCGACCCCCTTTACCCTTTTTATCCTCCCTGTCTGGTAACCACTACTCTGTTCTCTGTATCTGTGTTTGTTTTTGTTTGGTTTGTTCATTCATTTTGTTTTTGTTGTCATCATTGTTGTTTAATAATCTACATATAAGTGAAATCACATGGTATTTGTCTTTGACTTATTTCACTTAGCATAATACCCTCAAGTTCCATCTATGTTGTCACAACTAACAAGATTGCACTTTTTCTTAGAGCTGGGTGTATTCCATTGTATATATATACCACATCGTCTTTATCTATTCATCTGTTGATGGGTATTTAGGTTGTTTCCATATTTTGACTATTATAAATAATGCTGCAGTGAACATAGGAGTGCATTTATCTTTTTGAATTAGTGTTTTTGTATTCTTTAGGTAAATACCCAGAAATGGAATAGCTGGACAATATGGTCAATAAATGGTGTTGGGAAAATGGAACAGTCACGTGCAAAAGAATGAAACTAGACCACTGTCTTATACCACACATAAAAATTAACTCATAATGGATTAAAGACAAATGTGAGAGCTGAAACCGTAAAACTCCTATAAGAAAACATGGGCTGTGTGCTCTTTGACATCAGTCTTCACAATATCTTTCTGGATATATCTCTTTCTTTAGGCAAGCAAAACAAAAGCATAAATAAACAAACAGAGCTACCATCAAACTAAAAAGCTTCTGTACAGCAAAGAAAACCATCCACAAAGTGAAAAGGCAACCTACCAAATGGGAGAAGATATTTGAAAATCATGTGTCCAATAAGGGGTTAATATTCAAATATACATAATAACTCAAGCAACACAAGAATAAAAAAACAAACACCCAATTAAAAACTGGGCAGAGGATCTAAATAGATATTTTTCCTAAGAAGACATACAGATAGCCAAAATGCACACAAAAAGATGTTCAGCATCACTTATTATCAGGAAAATGCAAATCAAAACCATAATGAGATATCCCCCCATGCTCATTAGAAGGGCTGTCATCAAAAAGGCAAGAAATAGCAGACATTGGAGAGGATGTGGAGAAAAGGGAACCCTCGTACACTGTTAGTGGGAATGTAAATTGGTGCAGCTACTATGGAAAAAAATATGGAGATTCCTCAAATATTAAGAACTTTTGATTTAGCAGAGTAGGGTATGATGAGAGCTGCCTGAACTTGTTTTTGAGAACAAACCCAGATTTATCTTTCTTTTTACAAAATTCTGCTGTTTTAGTTTTTATTGTCATTATACAAGGTTGAAAGAACTACTCTGGTTCAAGACCTTGTCCTATCACGACTATAATATTGCAGTCTCAACTTCTTTTGGTCCCAAATGACAAAGAAACTTAATTTATTTGAGTGAGCCTAGGTTATACCACATGGAGCTGGGTTCAGCCCAAGTTACCAATCCACACAATTATGAGTAAATAAATATTTGTTGTTTTAAGACACGAAAGTTTGAACGGAAAGAAACACACACACACACACAAGAGATCCATTAATTAATCCAAAAGAAAGCAAGTAAATAGGACAAAATTAGTGCAAATTAGGCTAGTAGAAATAAATCAAACGTATAAAACACATAAGTAATTGCAATAAACATAAGTAAACTAAACAAACTAAAAAAGAAATCTAAATTTAGATTATACAATATGGCTAGAGTTATGATTATCTCAGGAAACATGGTAATTTTTTGTGAAATATTAGAATTCCTTTCAAAATTAGGAACGAGAACAATGTTTACTAATACTTGAGACACACCTAATACCAAAGGGTACAGAGGCACAATTTAATATGATGGATCAAAGCAAATTAAGGTATAAGTACTATCACATGATTTCAGGTCCAAAACAATTTTGTTGTGAAAAATAGAGGACTATGTTACTGCAGATTTAATAAAATAACTAGAAATCCGAGAGGCCTACTGTGCCATCTGGATAAATTCTGGACTGTTACTTAGGAACAATTAAAGGCTGAGCAGCAAAGAGAATGTTTCTGGGTGCCGTGGCTGACCAAGACTTCAGAGACAGAAGCAAAGATTCCAGTAAACTCCTGAATTAGAGTTCATTTTGTTGCCCAATGAGAATACTGGGAACTCAAGGGTCACAGTCAGCTTTCCCTCTTTTCTACATATAGGGTTATGTTGTAATTCTTCACCAGTTGTCCTTCCCTAATTATTCCCCACACTTCACTGAAGATAAACTATTGAGGACAATAAAGCCTCACTATATGGTGTTTCCCATAATAATGCAGATGCCACTGATTACTGATCAAGTAGACCGAAAGGGACCTGATCCTGGTTGAGGAATGTGGTCGATACCACCCTATCGATCAAGGCTGGATGGTGTAGAAATGTAACAGAGGTTGGAAAGGTAACCAAAATTTCTGCTGAAAGGGGATTTAGAGCTAATCTTCACTATATGATTCCTGTCATCTATTTGCCCCTGTTGTGAGTTGATGTGTCCTCCAAAAAGATATGTTAGATTACTAATTCCCAGTACCTCAGAATGTGACTTTATTTGGAAATAGAATTGTTGTAGATATACATTACTTAAGTTAAGATGAACTCATGCTGGAGTAAGGTGGGCCCTTACTCCAATATGACTGTTATACAGAGTATGTCCTTATATGTATATGTAATATGTATATGTAATATATGTCCTTATATGTATATGTAATACATATATGTTATATGTAATATGTCCTTATAAGAAGATGATGTGAAGATGATGTGAAGGTACAGGCTAGAATATCATGTGATCACAGAGGCAGAGATGAGAGTTAGTCAGCTGCAAACCAAAGAATGGCGAGGATTACTGGCAACAGGAGAAACCAGTTTTGAATATCTGGTTTCCAAAGATTTTCCTGGAAATAAAATTCACAACAGAAATTAGTGCTTGAAAGATAAAATATATTAAGTTTTCTGAGTGAATTAAATTTTTTTTCTATTCTGGTACATGAGGACTAGTTAGTATATTTTAGACCATATTAGTTCTTATTACTTTTGAAATATAGCAACACATATATAAAATCTGAGTCTACTCTGGACTTTAATTACTTTCCTAAGTTATTTTTGTGCCTTATATTTATTGATGATCCACTGTGTGCCAGATACAAAGCAGGAGAGGAGAGGGTAAAGAACATCTTCATTATTCAAGGATATTTAGCAAGATAACTTTAATGCAAAGGTATATTATTGTTAGATGATTATTATTTTCCTAGTTAGTGGCAAAGTGAACAATATGTGCAGAAATAGACCAGTGAGTGGAAAGAAATAGGCTCAACTTACCCAATAGTCTGAGAATATATTGTGAGAGAATCATGGAATAATGTATGTATTTAAAATGGAATAATGAGACCCTCCTGCAGAGAAATAAGGCAGCAACTATATATATATGCATATATATATGTATATATATAACAAAGCAACCATTTTTTTCTAAATTATTATTATTTTTCTAATGACTTATTTTGTCTGTTTTAAACAAAACAACTGATAATTATTACTGATGCCTAACATATAGTTGCAATTGTGGCACACTACAAAACGACTTTCAAGTCTTTTCTCATTTTTATCACCAAAATTCTGTGAGTTGGATTTTATGATTACTCCATTTTGCAGATGAGGGGGAAAAAAAAGGCAATAAACACTCTGACATGAGTTTAGCTTAACCACAATTATACACTATTAACTGTTGGTCCCAGAATTTAATCTCAAATGGTCAAATTCCCTTGGCAATATAAAGTAGCAAATCGTTCCCAAAATGGACAGTTTGGAGACAACTCTAAGCTGCAGGTCTTATGTGAGCTTTTGTTCTGGACTATTGTTTCAACGATGTTTGTAAAACAAAAGTATTAGATAGACATGCTAACTCTTTCTTAGGTACAGGGAAGACTTGCTTTCTGACCAGCATAATAAAGATAATGTCTCTTTCTAAGGCAAATATTGGGTAGATTTGCTAGCAGCTCCCTTAAAACTTGGGGTTTCCTAAGCTGGGTGCTCTTCAGTGGTAGAACATATATACCAAAACACACTGTATATATAGCATCCCTCTGGGTTTCTCCCCCTCATCCCACGGGCCTTGGGAGCCAAAAGAATGTAAGCACAAGCTCAGGCTTCCTGCCTTGCTGGGAGTAACAAAATCTTTTCTCTCTGACTCAGGAGTCTTGTCTTCTGTCAGTATCCATGATACTATGGCAGATTAACTTGTCAACTTGAAAACAGGAAATGATAACAGACTTCACCATTCCTGACATGCACTGTAGAAAGATAGAAGAAATTCACCTCAGATGTCTCTGGCTTCTAAATAAACTAGGAGGAAAGGAAAGTTATCCTATTAAAAATGAAGGAGTTGGTCTAAATTTTGCAAACTCTTGACCTAATTATTTAATTTCTAGATATTTATCCTAAGGAGATTAAAGACTGTGTACAAGGACATAGATATAAATGTATTTTTGTAATACTATTTTAGCACAATTTCAGATGACCCTGCCCTGATCAAGGCAGCGGCAGCGAGTGAGAGAATTTCTGGCTTAGGCAAATTGGGATTCATTCAAGCTCTGCTTGATATAAGCCATCTCTCATGGAACTTCAACATGGTTACAAGATACTTTTTCTTATACTACTATTCACAAGATTTAATCCTAGTTCAGATTCAAGTCTTTAATCACGCATGACAATATTTCCCTTAGCATCATTTGCTTTAATTTAGAGTTCACTAGACAGTGTGCTCTTGTCTTCCTTCGGACATAATATCCTTTACTTTCTAGATCTGATCCATCAGTAAAAAACCTAAACAGTTTCAGTATTTCAATCAGCTAATTTCCTCCACCATAGTGAGTGATGGAACTCAGCCTTTTAACGCTGACACTTTTACATTTGTAATGAAATGAAAAACAACAAATGTCCATGTTCCTCCCTCAGTCTTTGAGTTTCCTTCCTGAAAAAAGACGCAGCTAGAAATAAATATAATTATCACTTAAATGGTGGATTGGCTTTTCTGGATACATGGTAGAAGTTCTCGTTCTAGAGAAAGCTAAGGAGGATCAGGTTCAAACTCTGTCTCAGCAACCTGCTATACTGCAGATCACATTTGTGGTCTAGACTCAGTATTTTTTAATTTGTTTGTTGGTTTCAGGGTTTTCCTTCTATTTCAGTCATTAGAAAGAAAGAACTGCTTACTCACGATTGGATCCTGCCCACACAACTCCCAGCTTTGGCACATAAAAGATCAGAAGAAAGTGTGTCCTTCTTTTTATTTATTCCTAAATCCAGCTTATTATATGAGAGTATGTGTTTGTGGGGGTGATGGGAGCTATTATCTTACGTAGAGAAGTGTTTTTTAAAGTGAATACATGTCTTGTGTATTAAGTAAGGAAATAAATATCATGTATAACAAAAATAATGAAGATGGACAGGATTTTAAAGGTTGGGAGTTTAAACGAGAGGAGTAACCTTAGACAAGTCACTCTGAGAAATGTGCTAGTCATTTTAGAACAATATTTTTTTTAAAAAATCAAGCAATAATGGAAGCCTACTGAAATATAATAGCGTGAATTTCCTCAGTAACACTCAGTGCCTAAGATCAGGGAGTATAAAAACTGCATTACCAGAACCCAGGAGTAGAAAGAAGAAAGCAGCAGAGTGTCAAGGAATTGAGGATTTGAAGGAAGGAATAAGAGTGTTGTCAAATTTCTTGAACCTTTGACCCAGATTGGATAAAATGGTAAGTAAAAGGGGAGCGAAGCTAATGATTTGAAACAACTGGAAAAGATTAACTGAAGTTTTATTGAGAATGAAGAGTGGTCCAAGTGAAGGGACAGGACAAGAGTGGTACAGTATAGGACCTTGGCCAGAGGTTAATATTTAAGATTTTGGAATTTTGTAGAAAAAAATAGTTCCCCTCATTGTGGGGAGGTCTGAAGAACAATGTGGTACTTAGAAAGTAAAGTAGAGACGGCCATCACTGGAGCTGGCGAATTCAAGAAAAGAAAGGAGAGGGTTGAAGAGGCAAAGGGATGGAAGGTGAGGGAAGAGAAGGGGAGAGGAAAAAAGAAGAGAGGAGAAAGTGAAAATAAAAGAATAAACAGAAAGCCCTTGGAAATCTAAATCAGCACCTAGGCAGTAGCTCTAATTTAGTTTACTAGAATAAGCCATAAAATACAAGTCTTGCTTTTTTCACCCATGTGGTCCTTGGTGTTACTGGAGAAAGCCATAAACCATGCAAATACAACCCTTGCTCTTTATAGTCAGGTTATTCTGGAGTGTACATTTCTAGAGAATTTGGACATTTTAAGACTTCTTTTGGGCTAAAGTTGGGGGTATGGTTCTTACCAGCTAATCCAGTATTTTTATAGTCCCATTTGGAACACAGTTTAATCCATATCAAAGTCATTAACATAATAATATCATTTTTTTTGACTAATTTACTTAAATTACTTCATTGAATTCTCTTAAAAAGCTGCTAGCCTTACACACATGACATGAAAAGCTCAGGGCAGATTAATTGTTCACTCAAGGTAACACACAGTGATAGAGCCAATTTTGAACTGAAGAATCTATCGGTATTTATTTTATTTAATTAAGAGTCTCTGCTGTTTCAAGCAACTGTAAGTATAGGATAAGCTCTTCTAAAGAAAATCTGAGATCTCTGTAGTCACACAGATTAGATCCAAATCCTAATTCCACTTCATTCTAGGTGGGTACTATGAACAAGCTTACATATTCATCCATTCGTTCATTATTTGCTTATTTCTTCATTCATTTATATATCTATTCCTTCATTCATATATTTCACATATCAAATAATATTTATTGAGCACCTACTATTTGTTTAGACATTTAAGCATCAGTTGATCATTCCAGTCAAAAAAATGGGGATGTTATTATCCATTTCACAATGTTTTCTTTTAAGAATTAAACAATCCAACATAAAATATATACATCTAATATTGTACCTTGCCCATAGTATACACTCAATAAGTGATAAATATTTTATACATATTTTTATTATACTCTGCACCACTTTGCATTATTATGTGTATCTGATGAAGTGACTGGAAATAACAGTTTTAAGTCTAGTTGGGAAACGTCTTTACTCAGATAAATTCGAAAGAATGCAAGAAGTTATGTATAACAATTGCCAGAAGAAAATACCAAACGGAGGATGAAAATGTAAATATCAGTCTGCTTTGCACAAATATAAAGTAAATATTAGGTATCAATAAAAAAGTGTTTTTCTCAGATCCATAGGTATATATTATCTTCAAAACCAAGGATCAAGGTTTCAGAAAATTCTCTGTGAGAGAAAAGTCAATAGTTTAGAAAAAACTCTTTATGCAAAATAAATGTTAGGAAATCATTTTGTTATCGAATATTTGAAAAAGTGTACAAAATATATATATTTATATGTTTTTCCAAAGAATAAAGATTAATATTGTGTGAATGACAATTTATATATTTTACATTAAAACTAATCGGTCTGTTAAAATATACCGCCAGCTCTCTATATCCATGGGTTCTGCATTCACAGATTCAACCAAACACAGATCTAAAATATACGGAAAAAAATTCCAGAAAGTGTCAAAAGCAGAACTTGAATTTGCCACACACTGGCAACCATTTACATAGCACTTACGTTGTATGAGGTATTATAACTAATCTAGAGATAATTTAAAGTATATGGGAGAATGTGCATAGATTATATGCAAATACTACATACATCATTTTATATAAGGGATTGAGGATCCTTGGATTTTTGAATCTGCAGAAGGTCCTGAAACCAAGACCCAGTGGATACTAAGGGACAACTGTGTTTCTATCTAGCTTCTCATGTGTAAGCTCTTCAGAAGTAAGTCACACTACCTTTTTTTTTTTTGTGGTACGCGGGCCTCTCACTGTTGTGGCCTCTCCTGTTGCGGAGCACAGGCTCCAGACGCACAGACTCAGCGGCCATGGCTCACGGGCCCAGCTGCTCCGCGGCTTGTGGGATCTTCCCTGACAGGGTCACGAACCCGTGTCTCCTGCATCGGCAGGCGGACTCTCAACCACTGCGCCACCAGGGAAGCCCCTACCTATTTTAAATATACAGTTTATCCTTGAAAAACACAGGAGTTAGACCACCTCAAAGTCAAAAATCCACTTATAAATTTATAGTTGGCCCTCTGTATCTATGGTTTCATATCCTCTGATTCAACCAATCTCAGATTATGTAGTACTGTAATAGAATGTGTTTATTGAAAAATATCCAGGTACAAGTGGACCCATGCAGTTCAATCCCTTGTTGTTCAAGGGTCAAATGTATATAAAAGTTATACACTATTTTCTCAGTTCTTCTTGATTGTGTACATTTCTCAGTTACATAATTAGGCACTTTTGACTTTTTAACTCAAGTTCCCTTAGTTATTCTTTCCATCATGACTCAAAGTGACTTTTTACCAGAAACCAGAGCAACGCTATCCAAATTGTCCCATTTTAGGTAATAATATGCCATGTAATACCTTTATATAAGAATGTCATGAATGAGAATTATGTGGCTGGGGGAGAATTAATATTTTTGGTCTAAGTTAACCAGTACAATGTTTATATTAGTTTGAGCAAAATAGAAGCTCTATGGATTGTAGAGTCAGTCATCCAGTAAGCAATAATATCAATTAATATACTAATTGTCAGCTGCATATAAATAACAGAAGCAATCTCTTTACAACTTTGATTTTGTCACCCATGAGGTTATTTGTAAATTCTGGAATTTTGTCAATAACTCTTGATCCAGGGGCTATAGATCTTGTAATAAATAAATAAGCAAACACTTGCCTTGAAAATCCATTGACTCTTTCGTTCTTTTCAGTACATTGGTGTGCATGTCTTGGGGGCTGCAAATGAAGTTCAGGGATCAGTTTGACTTACTCTATCGTTGATTACAAAAACCATATTATTTGCTTTGTACTTCACTACAAACACTACCACCCTCTAGCTAGTCCTCCCCCTCTTCACATGAAAAATACTTTTGATTGAATATTAAAAGGTTTGGGGTTGTAAATATCTATGATTCCTTATTTAATTATTTATTGTTTAAAAAATTATAAAAGGTCATGCAAAAATCAGGTTTTCTTATCTCCAAAGAGAAGGGTTTATTTTTTTTTTACACTCTAAACAAGAGGATTTATGTCTGTCACTTATGAATATTCTCAGATACTGGAATTTCTGTGTGTTTTTCATATTTTATGATACATTATGTACAATAAAAACTTCCCTTCAAATATTCTAAAGAACAACATATTTAAACTACCACCACCATTCTAATTGTTTTTCAGAGTGTTCAACACTCAATGCTCTGATGATAACTGATTCCAAGAATACTTGTACACAAACCTCATAGCCTACAATGTATATGCTGCAAATAATGGTTCAAACAATTAAAATTAAACTCTCCATTTCAATTACTGAAACCTCCTGCGCATGGATAACCTTGACAATAATTGGCACTTGTCATGCCACCAATTCTCTCTGCTATTGAATGAATAATTGCCGAGTGTCTGTCCATAGCAAGAGAAAAAACAAGATCTTGGATTCCTATGAGATATCCCTTTTTCAAAAGGCAATATAGAAATGCCACCTGAAATATATCTATAAAGTTGTGTTTGACTCTAACACTGGTGCTTGGAAAGGGAGGATAACATATGTTTAGCTTTACATATTTCTGGGAAAGGAGCACTTGGATAGAGTGAGCTTGATTGGAAATGTTATGTTATCAACCATGACCCAGTGAAGTGTTTTACAAGAGGAATTTTTATTTTACTAAGACTCTAGAGTGTTGAACCTTAACAGTAAATTGAATCGCTTACAAAGCCATGCCAGATGTTATACATATCAGTTGCTAATTAATGCATACACTTCATTTAGAGGAACTTAATATTGAGTTATTAAAATGGGAGGCTGTCAGTTTCAGAAATGATTGATGGCTAGAATTAGAAAGATTTAAGAGCTAGGTTTGAAGCAGTACATAGAACATTTCTAGTGTGGATCTTTCAAGTTGGAAAATTATCAATAATCTTTTTTCAGCATTCTACTAAACTTGCAGTAGGTACCTATTATATCCAAGACCCTGATATTTGTATTGTGATCCGTCCTGAGATGGGTACTGATTCATAACTGAGTTATGGATCATGCTCTCAAAAAATCCAGATAAAAATTACATATATATCCACATGAAAATGCTGAGGCTGAATAAAGTAAATACTATAAGAAAAGTGAACTACTGAGATAGATCATTTGCTATTGAAACAAATGAACTTAATAATTTTGGGGTCAGTGTCCATTTGGTTAGTCATAACATTTGGTCTTTTAAGATCTAGTCGCATAAACCCAATGCAGGAAAAGTATTACTAGACATAGGATGATACTGAATTAAGGAAATGAGCTGGCCTGCAATAGAATCCCAGAACATTGTTTAAGATTTTCAGTATGTGAAATGTGTAAAGCTTGGGCTTGGAGAATAAGATGGTTAGGTGAGATGATGAAGCCAGTCATAAATGGATCTAAGTGACAAACTCAAAGTTCAGATTTTACTTCATTGATGGTGTGGAACACTTAAGTTTTCTGAACAGAGGATGATACCTAAGGATCTAAGTTCTTCTCAAAGAGCACTGGAAAATCCACTGTAGAAAAACCGATACAGTCCCATTACTGCAAAGATGGCCTTGAGTTTTGTGACAGCCACTAAGCGAATGCATTCCAATTAATTTCCAAGCTAATGATCTTGACGTCTTTCATACTAGGCTGCTATAGTATTAAAGTAAAGGGCTAGAGTATCCAAATTTTCAATAGAACCATTAGGACTTGACTAATACTTTTGGATCAAATTACAATTGAGTTGACCTAGAATCACAGAACTCTTCTGTGGGATTTTTTTTTTTTTAAATAAGATCTTAATAAGACTGATACCAGGATAATGCCTCTAGATATAATAGAGCTTATTTTCATTTGCATTCAAATGAGAAATTTATATAATGCATATGCAACTTTTGAAATACTGACTTTTAAAAATTTAGGGAAGAAAGACAAAAGAACATCAGACCGCTATTCAGTTTGCCTTTCACTGTATAAGCTCTAAGCGCTTTAAGTATCTCAGTTGAGAAGTCAAAGTTGACATGAAATGATGAAACATTTTCCCAGTCAGAGTTCTGAAGTGAAACTGTATAATTCATGGCTTCAAACTGAGAAGGCAACATCCAGTTTTCCTTCTACTATAACTAAAATGCTCTTAGCTTCAGCTCAGCCAAGTTCCTGCTTCCTGGCATTGGAAATAAGGGCCAGATGGCCACCCAGAATTATCAGCCCCCCATGGCAATGAACAAGTGACAGATTTGCTGAGTGATCAAACATAATTTAAAGTCTTTTAATCATTGAAATCCACAATATCATAGTGACAGACTCAATCATTAAAACAAATGCCAATAATTATCTGCTCTGTCCCCCACCTTCTCCCCACTGGACCAAATAAATACTCAAACTTCCATTGCTTAGGTATAAAACCTCTTTGCAAGTCTCAGGTATAAAATTCTTTATCACGTATCCAAAATGAGAAAGATACCATCCAGACCATAAGCAGGTAAATAAAATAGAGACTTGTGTATCTTCCTGGAGGAGACTACATATCCCCACATAGAGAAGTATAAAGAAATTGTGAATTCCCTACATAGTTAATAGAGTTTTGCAAAAGATGCCAAGATAATTCAAGGGAAAAATGTAATCCTTTTATAAAATGGTGTTGACAATGTTCATTGCAGCTCTATTTACAATAGCCAGGACGTGTAAGCAACCTAAGTGTCCATCAATAGATGAACGGACAAAGAAGATGTGGCACATATATACAATGGAATATTACTCAGCCATAAAAAGAAACGAAATTGAGTTATTTGTAGTGAGGTGGATGGACCTAGAGTCTATCATACAGAGTGAAGTAAGTCAGAAAGAGAAAAACAAATACTGTATGCTAACACATATATATGGCATCTAAAAAAAAAAATGGTTCTGAAGAACATAGGGGCAGCACAGGAATAAAGACACAGACATAGAGAATTGACTTGAGGACACGGGGAGGGGGAAGGATAAGCTAGGACGAAGTGAGAGAGTGGCATGGACATATATATACTACCAAATGTAAAATAGATAGCTAGTGGGAAGCAGCTGCATAGCACAGGGAGATCAGCTCGGTGCTTTGTGACTGCCTGGAGGGGTGGGATAGGGAGGGGGGGAGGGAGGGAGACGCAAGAGGAAAGAGATATGGGAACACATGTATATGTATAACTGATTCACTTTGTTATACAGCAGAAACTAACACACCATTGTAAAGCAACTATACTCCAATAACAATGTTAAAAAAAAAAGTGTTGAAATGATTGGATATCCATACATAAAAATATCTTGACCTTTTCTTTTCTCTATCTCTATATATGATATATATGTATATATATATATATTTAAGTATTGAAAAATTTATTAACATTTAATTTAAAAAGCTTTACACCTGTGACACACTAAGATATAGGAGTGCTACTTCTTAAAAAAGTTATCCTTTAGGGTTTGGTCTTTGTTTTAGAAGTTGTGGAGTTTGGGTATTTTTTGTTCAGTGCTATAAGAATTTATATATTATACAAATGAAATAGATCATATACCTAAAATTAACAGCTAAACTATACAACTTCTGGAAGAGAATATAGGAGAAAATCCTTGTGACGTTTTAGACAAAAATTTCTTAGGACGCAGAAAGCAATAACCATAAAAACAAACAAACAAAAAATGTAGGTCCAGTTGCCTACAGGTTTATTTGTTTTTCTGGGGCAATTTCTTCAGAGATTCATTAAGTCCATTTTATTCTACAATATAGTTTTACCAAACCTTTCTGTTTTGTAAACTATGAAACCCCTGAGGGCAGAAACCAGTTTTTAGACATCTTGGTTGTTTTGGGGCATCTAATACAGTGTCCATCACTTTAAAAATAATAAACGTATACTAGAAAAAAAAACACAGTAGACTAAGATTTCCTCCATTTATTTTATTGCTATTACTATAAAATACTAAATCTTTATATATCTTTATACATAGTAATAGATAATATACATATGAGTGTATTTATTTATATACCTGGAACGATATATCTTGTCATTGGAGTTCCATAGAACCAAGCCAGGGCATTAGTTTCCTTTTATGGGAAATAGAGAAATCTCTTCTCAACCATAGATTTGCGCTTCCATGGTTTTATATTAATATAGCAAAATCTTTAGTATGCAGCCTTTTATCTGTATGATATTCAATTTGTCTCTTCTTTCCTTCATGAGCAAATACTCAGAAAGATTTATTTACTCTACCACCTCGTGTATGTAGAGACCACTGTGGCTAGAAAAGCACATCCTTCAGCAGCAAGATCATCCAGTCTTACGAATTCTAGACGGGTTGAAGCTGTAAGACTGACAAAATCTGCTTTCTTGTAGGAGTTATTTATAATAATCCTCTTCCCATTTGATCCATTTACTCATAACAGTAAAATTTATCATTGCCCTTATTTCTTGGGCCAACCTTAAAGGCAGCAAGAAATGCACATATTCCTGAGACAAGAAAGGTTACCACGAACCCCACACTTCTATTCCCTTCTGGAGATAATCATAGCAAACACCCTTACTACTCTCTGCACAGGATCATCTTGGAACATGTTTTAACTTTAAAATAGGGATACATTTTCTGAAAGTCCCTCAGGAGATGTCAGGAAAAGAGAAAGATAGAACTCTAGAGATAAGTAAATTATTTCTTTACAAAGTTATTAAATTATTAAAGTTTCATGGTGTGCTATTGCAAGAACAAACTTGTCTCTGTAAACTGGATTAAAAGGATGTCACCTTCAAGCTTCCTCTCGTTATTATTTGATGTGTGTTGAGCACCAACAGGGAGCTTTGATAGCTTTAGAATCACCTTAAATTGTCAACATTACAGTTGAAGCGAGAAAAAAAAAAAAGCAGTTCCTCTTGTTCTTAGTGGAGCTGAATTGGTTCTATGGAAGATTTGAAGGAATTTTTCCCTGGCTGTATACTACATAAAAGAGCTTTCTTGAGTGCCCTAACCTTGAACTAACCTATGATACTGACAATCTGTAGTGCTTATTCAAAGATAATGCCCCTTTTATATAACTATGTGCCCACAATATTGTCTCTTCCTATATCCAGGTCTGCATCACACTTCTCCCTACAGCTAAATCCAAGTACTCCCATATCAAGGCTATCCCTAGGGTTCTTCCTAGTGTTGTGTACCTGCCACCTAAAGAGAGGAAAAAGTTGCTTCCTCTTCTCTGTTAACTTGGTGTTTTACTGTACTACTGTTCCATGCTTATTACTGTATTGTCTATTTTGCACATTCTGTCTGTGATGCTGAAAGCGCAGTAGCATCACTTCCTTTACAGGAAAAAATATATATATATATATACATATATATACACATACATACATATGTATATCTCACCTTCACATACACTAGTCTTCTTTCTTTCCCTCAAACGTATCATGCTTATTTTCACCAGTTTCCTTTTCTTAGAATCGTCTTATTTCAAAATGTTGAATATCTCATTCCTCCTTATTTTACAGGTCTTTTCCTCAGATAAGATACCCACACAGTATCTAACAGTAGATACCCAGCTAGTCACTATCTATAGCATAACATCGATTATTTCTCATTATAACACATATAAATGCTGGATGTTATGTATATATGTATAATTTTCACTTCCATACCAAGACCCAGTCACCACAATGTCATCTATGAAAATAGAGACCTCATCAGTCTGTTCATACCTATTAAATCTAAGGTTTAGAATAATGCCTAATAGCCTATGAATATTTTATAAATGTTGATTAAGTAAGAAGAGGAATAAGGAAAGAGTCTATAGAAATAGGCTTTCCTCTTGATAATCCCACTATTGGTAGGAAGGGCATCCACAGTGCTGATATCACTTCTCTCAGAGCAAACCTTATTTTCTTCCCTCATAAAATAAGCAATTAGGAACCCCTTAATCTTCACAAGGCACTGTGGAGCTTAAATCCTGCCCTTCTTAGGATCACACAGTCTAATCAAACAAACAATATATGTCAATAACTGACTACTGCATAATATGTTAAAAGAGAAATACAAGTAAAGTCCATAGGATTTCAGAGGTGGATGAATCTACCTCTGGTTGGGTGAATCAAAGAGGGTTTGTACAAGAAAGCATCCAAAGCACACTTAAAAAACAATGTAAAGGTGATTATGACAATGATCCAGACAGAGAAAAGAGAGTACCTGAAGGTCAGATCAGCAAACTACGATTGAAAGGGAAGTATTTAGAAGAGTGTAGGAAGAGCATGAATATTATTGAAAGACAGGATTAAAAAGTCAAGATGTAATCTGCAGGCTAATGTTTCTTAAAATGGTATACCTGTATCTCTGAATTTATGGGGTATAAAAGGACCCAAATGTTATATATTTCACATAAGCTTCAATTAATATTTTTCTGTATCATAATTAACTTTAAATATATATTGGAAAGAAATGCAATGTGCATTTAAACATATATTAAATATGAAAATATAACATGAGATTTCAAGAAAAATGTCTAGACCATAACAAGTTACTTTAGGATATTTTGGTGGAAAAAAAATTTTTTACAGTAATGCCAAGCAGCGGTCAGCACACTTGCTGACAGATCAAATCCATCTTTCTTGATTTTGTGAAAAAATCTTATTGGAATATATGCAAGCCCACTAATTTAGATATTGTCTATGACTGCTTTTGCATCACAATTGCAGATTTGAGCAGCTGTAATGGAGACCAGATTACATACTGCAAAACTTAAAGTATTTACTATCAGGCACTCTAAAGAAAAATTTTGCTGTCCCTTGCTATTGGCATTTAATGTTTTTCAGAAAGTAAAATGTAATTATAATAGTGACTTGGAACTTAATTGCATAGAAACATGTAATATGAGAGAATAATAAATACATTCCAGAAGCAAGGCAATAGATTAGGGAAAAATCAGAGTCCAAGATAATGTTACAAGGATCTGGAAAAAAAGTCATGGTAACAAAGTGGAAAGGAAGGAATAGATATAAAAGAAAAACTTTAGCAATTGTAGAACCTCATACCCAATAAATAATGGCATGAAGAAAATGAAAGTTGATTGAGTTCTAGAGTCTAAGTTACTGATGGAAGCCAAGGTAGGAAACCCAGAATGATACGTTTGGAGAAAAAAGCATGTAATAAAAATGTTTGATTGGAAATTTCAAAAGGGCATTATTGTGGACAAATCCAATGGACTTCCATTTGAGCTGAAAAATAGAAATCAGAAACAGAAATGGAAAAACAACAATAGTTTACTTTGTTGTATGAATTATAACTCTGAGAGTTTCTAAGAAATAATTTGTAGAAAAATAGGGTGAAGGTAGAAAGTAAAACTCAATTTAAGAGTAGGGGAAAGAAGAAAATGTTGAGATAGATGCCTACATTTTTCTTTGACTCTCTATTTTACCATCTGAATAATGGGTCTTTTCTTTCTTTCATCAACATGCTTCTAGGAAGTGAGGTATCTCACACCATGGTGGGCATAAACTACTAAAATGAAAATCAATCAAGACATTTTGCTATCAAGAGCTACTATTTTGGTACTAAAAATTCAAGGGAGGGCTTCCCTGGTGGCTCAGTGGTTGAGAGTCCGCCTGCCGATGCAGGGGACACGGGTTCGTGCCCCGTCTGGGAGGATCCCATGTGCCGCGGAGCGGCTGGGCCCGTGAGCCATGGCCACTGGTACTGCGCGTCTGGAGTCTGTGCTCCGCAACGGGAGAGGCCACAGTGGTGAGAGGCCCGCGTACTGCAAAAAAAAAAAAAAAAAAAAAAAACAAGGGTGCAACACACTTGAACAGACACTTCACAAAAGAAGATAGGCAAAATGCCAATGACGATAGACAGCTACTCGGTATCATTATAGATCAGGGAAATGTAAGTTTGGTATTAACTATATTGAGGAACTGTGTTTCACTTGTCTTGAGCCAAATATTTTAAGATGTGTGATGGATTTATAAGTATGACTTATCTCGTTGGAGGGTTTTTTTTTTTTTCCTATTTTTAAAGTGATAAGCTGTTAAGGACTTTCCTGAAATCATAGCACATACAAGGCGAGGTATTTTGTCTTCTTTTAGACTATACTGAGTCAATTTCTCTTTTCACCTTGTATATGGAGAGAGATCCAAGTGGTCAGGACTAAGCTCTACTTGATAGCTCATATCAAATAATTTATAGGTTTATGAAGATTCTTCATACTCCATTTCATTTAATATTACTTTTGAATACTATCTTTTAAGACGAGTGTTATTTTTATATTGTAGATGTAGAAATCGCGGCTTCAGAAAACCAAGAAACTTGCCCTAAGCAGTAGTTAGTAAATGTTAGAGGTATAAACCTTGAGCTTCTGATTTTAAATTTGTATAATTTTCACAGAAAGTACACAAAATATTTGCAAATAAAGATTCATCAGGAGAGAATCTCATTCTACAGTCTAAGAGCCTTCCTTATTATAATAGTTTAAATGAGTTGTACTTGGAACTGAGAAGGAAAAGGAACTTTTCCTTTGTGAAAAAAGGAAACATAACAGGGTGTATTAGGGCAAAAGCTCTGAAGCTATTTGTATCCGGGTTTGAATTCTATCTCTACAACTTAACTATTAGGGGACTGTGGACAAGTTACTAAGCCTAAGTTTCAGTTTCCTCAACTGTAAACTAAGTATAATAATAATATGTATAACACAGTGTTTCATATGAATTTAAATGATGCATGAAAGTATTAGCTTACCGTAGATAAAATGCTTGCTATTATTTACCTTATTAAGAATTGACATAAGGAGTCAAAGGGTCATGGGAAGAGAAACTCTTGGAACTACAGTTTCATAGAAATCTGGGTTCACATAAGCTATCACTCTGAGAAGTTTCCTCAGCAGAGGCCGAATTGTTCTTTAGCACTTGGGGAAACCTCCCTGCTACTTACTGTTATCACCTTGATTCATGCTCTTGTGCTTGTTTGTTTTCCTTTCCTGACATTTTGGCACTTTTCATGTTTGATGCATCTCACACTGGCAATGCACTTGACTGCTCTGTCTTATTCAACAGGGAAGGATATTTATTATAACTGCTCATCTTTGTTTTGGTACATCTGAAGTCAGAAGTCTCATGTGTGTCAGCATACTGATAGACATAAAGATTCTTCCATACTTTACCTGGATAATTTAAGTAAATTGAAAGTGGACAGTGTTTCTCATAAATATTATCAAGATAATAGCTTCCCTAGACTGTAGTATTTTGACTTTGCAGAAGTAGTCTAGGTACCTAATTGCATTTCCCTTTCTCTAAGAAGAAACTTGAGAATTTACTTTTGTGTATTTCTCTGATAAAGCCTAACCTCCAATAGTAACCCTGAAATTGCTATATGTTAATTACAAAATGAATTATTTTCTAAGTAACAACACAATTTATTTTACATTGCTGTAGCTTTAACTTATCTTCAAAATATAGAATATTTCATTCAGTTCTATAGAATAGAAATTAATTAGATGCACATTTTTGTATATACAGTATTTAATAAATGCTGAGTGATTTAACTGATAGCTTGATTATCTGATTAAACTGATGATTCTTCTCTGAGCTAAGGATACTGACTTAAATTGATTTATCTCAGTATCATTTAAAACCAATATGAACTAGAAAGAATAAACAAAATATGTCACACTTTTAGATTTTCTGGTTCTTAATATACCTCAATTACTTCTAGATTGTATATATAAATATAAGTATTTAAAATAAATATATAAATTATATATTTATAAAAATAGTTTATCTATAAATATATAAAATATAAATATATACATTACAAAGCATCTGACAAAACAAAAACACTAATTCAAAAAGATACATGAACCCCAATGTTCATAGCAGCATTATTCACAATTGCCAAGATATGGAATCAACCTAACTGACCATCAACAGATGAATGGATAAAGAAGATGTGGTATATATATATACAATGGAATACTATTCAGTCATAAAAAAGAACAAAATTTTGCTCTTTGCAAAACATGGATGGACTTGGAGGACATTATGCTAAGTGAAATAACACAGAGACAGAGAAAGACAAATATTGCATGATATCACTTATATGTAGAATCTAAAAAATACAGCAAACCAGTAAATATTACAAAAAAGTAGCAGACTCACAGATATAGAGAACAAACTAGTGGTTACCAATGGGGAGAGGGAGAGGGGGCAATATAGGAATGGGAGAGTAGGAGATTCAAACTCCTGGGTATAAGATAGGCTGCAAGAATGTATTGTATAGCAGAGGGAATATAGCCAATATTTTGTAATAGCTGTAAATGGAGTGTAACTATTTTAAATTGTATTTAAAAAAATTTTGAAAAAGAGAATATTAGTACCAAGTAATGTTTACAACAAGTGTGAATAACTAGCAGCTTTTTAACAAAAGAGAAACTGTTTCACTAACTGCTTTTCTTATTTAGTAGTCTACACCATAATTACACATAATTAATAATAAAAATTTTAAAGCCTACAATCACATTTTAAATTTGAAAATTTTTACTTTAGATGTGATCTTCTGTCAAAGTTTTCTTACATGAGTACAGCTCTTCAAAGAAGAAAAGATAATGGGAGTAATAGTCTTGAAATTCGGGTATCCATAGAAGGATAGTAAAGTTTATTTCCTTGTTCTCTCCTGCTGCAGTACTTAATTGGTATTTGGTCTTATACAAATGGCAAAACTTCTTTAATTTATATATAAATATATAAATTTATATATATAATATAGTGTGTATATATTATATATATATACACAAAATCTTAAAGATGTATAGTCAACTGAATATATAAATTATAAATATATAAATTATAATTTATATTAAATTTATAATATTATATTATATACAACTCAAAACCACATTACTTAAAGTTTTTATTCAATTTTTTAAAAAATTTTATTTATTTAGTTACTTATTTAGTTAGTTAGTTTTGGCCACACTGTGCGGCATGTGGAATTTTAGTTCCCCGACCAGGGATCGAACCTGTGCCCCTGCAGTAGAAGTGTGGAGTCTTAATCACTGAACCACCAAGGAAGTCCCAAATTTTTTAAAATGTTGGAGTAACTTTAGACTTACAGAAAATTTGCACAAATAGTACAGAGAGCTCAAGTATACTTTTCCCTCAGCTTTTCCTAATGTTAACAGCTTACGTAACCAGAGTACAATGACCAAAACGAGGAAAATTAACATTGGTACAATACTGTTAATTAAACTACAGACCTTATTTGAATCTCACTGGTTTTTCCTGTAATATCCTTTACCTCTTTCAAGATTCAATCCAGGATCAGACACAGCGTTTAGCATGTGTCTCCCTAGCCTCTTCTGATCTGTGATAGTCTTTTCTCATCTTCCATCACCTTCATGCTTGTGATGAGTGTGGTCAGTTATTTTGTAGAATGTCTCTCAACTTTGGTTTGTCTGATGTTTTCCCATAGTTAGATTGAGGATGTACATTTTTGGCAGGAATACTAGAGAAGTGATGCTGAGTCCTACTCAGCGCGTCACATCACAGGATGCTGGGTGTCAGTATATCCTATTAGAGGTGATGTTGACTCTCATTAAGGTCATGTCTGTTAAATTTCTCTACTTGTAAAGTTACTGTTTCTCTTTGTAATTACTGGATATCTTGGGGGAGATTCTTTGAAACTGTGCAGAAATCCTGTTCTCATATTTTTGCCCACTCATTGCAGCATCCTTTGGTAGTTCTTGCTTGTAATAATTATTATAGTTGTGTTCACCTGATGGCAATTTTATATTTTTCTCATTTCCTTCTACACTTATTGATTGGAATTCTTCTATAAGGGAGAACTGTCCCTTCTCCATATTTGTCTATTCAGTAATTTGTTTGTATCAGTGTTGAGTCATAGATATTTGTTTTACTCTATGGTTTATAATCTAATTCTATCATTATTTATTTTATCACTCAAATTGTTCCACGATGGCTTTCAGGTTGGGTCTTTGTCTTTTTTTTTTTTTTTAACAATTTTATTGGTGTATAATTGTTTACAATGGTGTGTTAGTTTCTGCTTTATAACAAAGTGAATCAGCTATACATATACATATATCCCCATATCTCCTCCCTCTTGCATCTTCCTCCCACCATCCCTATCCCACCCCTCTAGGTGGTCAAGCACAGAGGTGATCTCCCTGTGCTATGCAGCTGCTTCCCACTAGCTATCTATTCTACATTTGGTGGTATATATAAGTCCATGCAACTATTTTATTGTTTTCTTTTTCTCTCAACAGATTCAAACATTTACTTTCCTATTTAACTTATTAAGAACATTCTTAGATAAATTATGCCCCTAGATACTTATTCCTAGTTAATTTATTTGCCAGCTTTATATCTGCACAACCTCTACTGAAGTGTCAAATCACTATCATTTGGTTCAAACTCTGTTGATGCTACAAGGGCAAATGTACAACAGAGAGAAGGAATATTAACAAAAATTCTAAACTAAATGTTAGCTCCACACTTATCAATACAAATGACTCTTAACATATCCTAAAATCAAGACATTACTCAACAGTTTCCATGGATTTCCATTATGCGGTAATCTGGAAAATGAGTTAGAAAATTACTAATAAAAGATTTTGGGAAACATAGAAACAATGAATGACCAAATAAGCATATAAAAGAGTAATCTTTAAAAAGAGCATATTCTTACTAGAATAGAATAAAGATTCCCAATGCATTTTTTTTGAGATTTAACCTGAAGACTTTCAGTTAGATAATCCATAAAAAATTCTCTGAACATCTTACTATATACTACCCCCCCATTATAGTAATTTTAAAAATGGTAATACATTATTGTTAAAATAACTATTTCTTTGAGAATTCTTTAGAGAAGGTATGCAAGTTTCCTGCCTGTCATATTTGTAAACAAACACTAAACTGAATTAATTTTACAATATTTCAGCACTGGGTGACATTTATTCCTACTTGAGATTTCAAATGAGCTCAAGGAACAACTTCAGACTCAAGCCGTGACCATATAAATATAAGCTCTGAGACAAACAAGCAGATTTCCTTTCTCTGTCACAGGATTATATATTTTGCCATTGCCAAGCAAAAAGACTTTGTATATGTCAGTAGAATCTCTTTTTGTAATGGTGACCTTATGTGCTCTTGACATTCCCTTTCCATTTGATGAAGGGAGGCACTCAAGTCAGCTTTGGAAGAAAAAAACCTCATGAATAAATAGCTTGACACAAGAACTTCAGATTTAGCATATTATTCTGTGATAAGCAAATCTCCCTGGATCTGCATCATTCTTTGATTTAAAGTAGAGCCTACACACCAGAGAGAAGACCAAACTCTAGCACATGTTATTCATCAAATGTTTGGTCTTCTACACGTTCCTTGCATAAAGTGACGATTTGCTATCAAATTTAAAATTCTCTCCATTTTTCCATTAACTGGTACAGATTTAACCATATTATATGTTATATTCTGCACTAAATGTGTTTTCTTTCACCATTATTGGTAATGCTCTTAACTAAGTATTACAAACCTGATTTCATAGATGAGGAAACTCAGCCCCAAGCTGCATTCTTCCTGAGAGCTCTCTCATTTCCCTTTTCGGAAACTCCCATTTTATGTAACCTCGGTGGAAAGTAGAGGTTCTTTAATCTCACGCTGTAGGTGGGCAACGCATAAGAAGTCTCCAGGAACTCTAAGTCCCGTGCAAGATCATGGGGGGAATTGACAATCACTGCAGTGGTGTGCCACTATGCAGACTAGATTATCTCTGACTTTGAGTCTTGCTACAAAGGACTTCCAGTCTCCCTTTTACCTTCCTCCTATTTAGACTGTAACTTCTTGGTCTCTTGACTGCTAAAGACAAAGTTAATTTCTGAACTTGGAAACAAAGTACCATGGGTGAAGCTAAGGTTCTAAGAGAGGTATAATTGTCCCTGACCTGTGCAGCTGGGAATGGCTGAACAAAATTATGCAGTTAGATCTGTTCTAATACCAAGGTTAGTTCTCTTTCCCTTATACAAAAATTTCATTCCTGAGATACCTAGATTCTGTGTCAATATGCTTTTTAACTCAATAACTCCTTAACAGAGAAGAATATATCTCCTTACAAGAATATTGAAACCATGTCTTTTTATTCTGATATTTTCAGAAAGAAAACAAATGGAATTGATTGATATGGTATGTTTTATTAGTTACTGATTTTCACTTATTAGGCCAAGAACCACACTGATGATCTTTAAGTCATTAATGCATATAAAGCTGAGAGAAGGTTTATCACAAAATTAAGTAAAAAATTGGTAATAAATAAGTAAATTTTAACAATGTAGAGACAGACAAACTAATCGATAGCATACAGACTGAACAACATACCTCTTTTTTATTTGGTGTATTTAACATGTACAAAGTGGAATACTATTTTTATTACCTGATCAAAGAAAATGGGGACACATTTTTTGTATTCTTGAATTTTGTTTATATCCTTAGAAGACATAAATCAAAATTCCTGAAGGAAATATTTTGACTTAAACACTTTTACCCTAAGGAATACAGAATGAGGTTTTTGTTTGTTTAAATAGATACATAAATATAAAAACATACAAATTCTACAATTTTAATGATGCAAAATTACATGCAAAATGGCTTTTATTTAGAGGTTTATGTTTCTTCCAGCTGAGGTTAACTTAGTTTGAAATACTCAACTGGCAAACTTCAATAGTTCTAATATTTGGGGTACATACAAATTTTAGCATCTTAAATGTATTTCATTTCCTTTCCACGAAGTATTAATTTGATCATATCACAATCTCATACTTCATTAAAGAATTCAGCTACATTATTCCATCCACACCATATTTCTTGATTTAAATAAATTCCTTTAAGGTAGGGATTTCCAGGTCTTTGATCTCTCACAAAAAGAAACTTGGAGGCTTAATCTAGTACACACTTCCTAAGATTTTTGAATGAATAAATGAATGAATAAAAAAGTAAATATCAGAGCCTCAAAGATCTGTAAGAATAAATCTGAATTAATCTTTTTTTTTTTTTTTTCAGTACGCGGGCCTCTCACTGTTGTGGCCTCTCCCGTTGCGGAGCAAAGGCTCCGGACGCGCAGGCTCAGCGGCCATGGCTCACAGACTCAGCCGCTCCGTGGCATGTAGGATCTTCCCGGGCCGGAGCACGAACCCGCGTTCCCTGCATCGGCAGGCGGACTCTCAACCACTGCGCCACCAGGTAAGCCCTGAATTAATCTTTTAAAATGACAATATTCTTGATTCCAACTTCTTTTGGAAGTCTAGGCTATATGATTACAAAAAGACCTCTGCCCTAAATATAGAAGATTTGGAAATGAATTAAATCTAAGCTGAACACTTAACCTATATTTGAGAAAAAGACTAGGTATTATTGAATTATTGGAGAAAAAATTGTAAGAGCAAACTTGTAAATAATTGAATATAATAAATCAAATGAATAAATAAATCAAATTTTCATTAGAAGGCTGCATATTTCCAACTGACATAGTAACTAGTTTAGTTTTTCAGAAACTACTTATTTAGTGCTATTAGAGTTATTAGAGTTGTTATCATAGCTTTAACCCTCATGAGATCTGTGTCTTGTCAAAAAAAAAAAAATACATAAATAAATAAGTTCTCAGAACCTCAGTTTCTGTCTCAGAGGTCAATTGTGAAAGTTAATTAGATTGAATTTATAAAATCATTTAATCCATTTATTCATTAAAAATTATTTTATGAATAATTTTTCATTATTGAAAATAATGAAAAATAAAAATTATTTTATGAATAATTATTCATTATTATTTTATGGAGGGTGTTGTTCTAGGTACAGGAGATAAAATTACAAAAGCGGTAGACATTGTCTACCCCCATGGAGCTTTCATTCTTGTGTTTAGGAGATAGAGAATAAATAAATAAGCATAAATAAATAATGTAATTACAAACTGTGGCGATGCTAAGAAGAAAATAAACAGGTTTACCTGATAAAGACAGTCACAAAAGGCATCTCTGAGGAGGTGTCATTTGATCTGGGATTTGAAAAATGAGCAAATGCTATCCAAGGAGGAAAATAGAAAGTGCAGAGACTCAATGTGGAACACATTTGACATATTGAAAATCAACAAAGAAAGAAATATGGCTGAAATGAAGAGAGTAGCAAAGGAGATAAGACAGGAGATGTAAGCAGAAGGTAGAGCATATGTGAGCCTTGTATAGAGCTTGGCATTTATTCTAAGTTCAAGGGGAGCCATTGAAGGGCTTTAAGCAAACAGTGGTGAATGACGTATTTGATTTTCTTTCTTAAAATCACTGGCTACTATGAGGAGATGCATTGTTAAGAAACAAGCACAGAAGCAAGGAGCCTGATTAAGAGTCTGGCACTAAGCAGCCGTATAGTAGCACTAGAGATAGAGAAAAGTAAAGGGAGTCTATATTTTGGAAGTAGAACCAACAGGGATATATGGATTGCATGTGAAAGATGAGAAAAGGAAATAATAAAGGTAACTTCAAGTTTTTTAACTTAATGATCTTGATGGATGGTGTGGTCATTTACAAACGTGGAGAAACCTATGGAAGGAACATGCTTTATTTTATGTATTTCATTTTACTGGGTGTTTGTGGTTTTGAAGACATAGACAGATTATATGTTATTATACTTCAAAGAGAAGATGCCTATGGCACTCTGGGAGATCTCAGGAATGATGATATAGATTTGAGACTCAGTAGTAAATTGCTAATATTCTAAATCTGTAACAAATGAGATTGACTGAGGAGATTATATAGACAGGGTGATTAAAATTGAACTCTGGAGTATTCCAAAATTAATGACCAACCACAGAAAAGAAGGGAAAATAAAGTAATAGAGAAGGAACATCTGATTTTAAAAAGTCAGAATGTTGTTTCGTGCCAGAAACCAGGAGAAGAAAGTGTATCTAGAAAGTTACTATAAGGTAAATGAAAGGAAAATGCAACGTAGAGATTAAAAGGACAGAATGCAACCCCAGATGCCTGGGATCTAATCCAATCTCCGCCAACCAAGTGGATAGTCATGAGAAAGTTACTCACTCTCTTTGTGATACTCAATTTTTTTTTTCTGTAAAAGGTGATCATAATCTTACCAACCTCAGAGTGGTTTTGTATTAAATTAATATATTTAGAGCTCTTAGAACATGTTTGGTACACAGGAATTTTGATATAAGAATTTGCTTCTAAGGAAAATATAAACAACTATTTCAAGTATTCCTGAAAGGTTGAGTAAAAGGAGGATCTGATTATTAAATTGACTATTTGCTTGTCAGCATGGTAATTGTTGCATTAATGAGGTGATTTTAATTGAGTAGTAAGGATATAAGTCAAATTGGTGTGGGCTAAAAAGTGATTAAGAGGTTACCAATTGAAGAAGCTATACATATACAACTCTGTTGAGAAGATGTGTGTGTGTGTGTGTGTGTGTGTTTGTGTGTGTGTAGAAACAAACAACTGGAGGATGGCTGGAAATGGGTTTAGAGATAGGATTAAAGGAGAATTTTGTTAGATGATAGACATGAAAACAAAATGTGAATTCTGGAGTAAAGTCCTAAAGAAGAAAACAAAATGCCCATTATAAATAGTGGACCTTTGGTAAAGCAGACCTAGTTTTCTCATCAATATATTTTGTTATCATTAATCACCAAAACATCATTGACGAAGTCAGTATACTTCCCAGTGTGAACACAAGAACTGAACACATGCCATCTCAAGTTGAATGAAAAACAATAGATCTGCTCACATAACTGAATTCTCCGAGTAAGAGTAGCTTAGGTATGACTAAAAGGTCACAAATAATGGCACCAGATCCCTGTCTCTTTTTCCATTGCTCATACACATAGTCTCCAAGTGGCTAATGTAACGGTGAACAATAGTCTAACATGCCCCTACCTTAGAGAACCTGGAGAGAAAAAAAAAAAAAAAGTTTGTCTTTGTTGATAGTTCAGGTAAAGACATTTGGACACCTCTGACTTCCCTGGCTTGAGTCATGCACCAACCCTTGAATGCAGCCTAAGATGTAGAGAGTTTAAACTGGTCAGAACTGCATCAATTTGGGGGATTTAGGAGAGGGGGAATCAACCCCAAACTAAATGAATAGGAAAAAACTTTCATTTTAGAAGGGAGAAGAGTAGTTTACAAGAAGGTACTGGCAGATCAAACAGAGCAAAACAAATGAAAATGTATCTATTCTAATCATCCAATAAAAAAGGGTTTAGTTCATTATCTCAGTTGTACTCTCATGTCCTCTTTAACTTGGTCTGTGACCGTTTTTGTCTTTTCTTTTGGCGATTATAGGACATATTACCATACTCTGCACTTACTCTATTCCAGTTATAGGTTACTAGGGCTTTTCTCCCTTGACTGCAAATCGTTACACACTTGAATTCTGTTTGTCTTTCCTAAACAGTATTTTTTCTTTCCTTCATTATCCTCTTTCCTTTTGTTACACTATGGATTTTGCTGCTTCATTACCGTCTTTTGGGCTCCATCCCAAAGATGTTATGGAGCCCATGTGCATACATTTTCTATGGAATACTTACTTCTAAGAAGAGGTACCAGATCATATCCTATCATTTCCTGGATCAATAATTTTCCCGGATCAAAGGAGATGCCTCTCTACTCAAGATACATGTTTGTATTTGTGCTCCCAAAGAAATTAGGCATTTTGAATATGATGATCCTGGCTTCTCTGTTAAAGGGCTTCAATACAAGGAAAACTAAACACCCAGTTTTAAGGGAATCTCTTAAGTAGAAAAAAAATTTCCTTTAAATAACACTTCCTATTTTCCTCATTTTTGTATGTTCTGCTGTAACAGTATATAAAATAGGGAATCTGTTGTGCTTTCAAGGCCCAGCCAGAAAATGCTTATCTTCTTTGTGCTGAATATGCAATGGATTTTTTATCTCCTCTCACTTCTGCAATGTTTCAGTTTATTCTTCCTGTGAGAGGAATAATGGTGACTACAGATGGACACAGGCTTAATATTAAACTTTCACCTTCCAGTCTCTGCCTAGTGATTCAGATCTGTTCTGTCAAAAGGTCAAAGCACAACCACTGTAAAACAAAATGCTCAAAAATATATTAAATACATATTTCAAAAAATACACAAATTGTAAGAAAGATATTCAGCCTATTTCTGGGTCATGTTTATATTCATTCACACGTAACCGCATATGTTTTTGTATTTATAAGTTGTGATCATTTCTGATTTGTAATGCAATGGTCTTCCCAGGGCACATCTGTCAGAATCATTGAACAGGCCTTTACTGGTTTCTCAATGGAGGTCTTTTTTAAATAGGTAAGGCTGGCTTCGTACAATCCTAAGACTGGCATTTTATTCAAGTAATGAAATCCTATACCTCCCAAACCTCTTCAGATTCTTAATGAGAGGCAAGGAAAATAAGATATTATTTTAAAGTACTTCTATGGAAGGGAGGTGATCAAGAAAGATGAAAAATCACCTGGTGATTCCCATTTCTTCTAAGGCTCCTGCCAAGGGTACTTTCTCTTATCCTCTGAATGTTCCTGCAAAACTTCTGCTTATTATCATGTATAAGGTAATGATTTACATGAAAAAAAAATCATTCAAGCACACTTACTCATTACTGCTTCTTCCTACCTTTTCTTAGTTCCTGACTGTTAGAGGAACTGTGGTAGATTAGAGCACATTGGGAGGCTGGACTAGACCAGCCTCCCAATTCTGAGAACTCTGTGGGCAAATTCTTCCGTGAAAGACTTTACAGAACTTGGCCACCCCCCCATCAGGAATTCTTCAACAAGACCTCCCTGTCCCAGACTCAAAGCTCTGTCCATGTGACTGAGTCTCTTTGATTGAAGCAAAGCAGATCTCTTCTGGGGGCTTTTATAACTGATGTCTTATCCCTAAGAGACTGATTGGCAACTGGGAGTTTCGGGGAGACTTTTCTTCACATCTAAGAGGCACATTATTTATATTTTTCTGTATCTAAAAACTCAGTGTACCAATGTAAAGGGACTTTAGAATACATTAAGCTATTTACTTCACTTAGTAAATTAGCAGATTCTTAGCAGGGTCTTGAACAGGGGGGCAATGATGGTTTTAGGGTGTGGTTTTAGGTAGGGGCTTAATCAGGATTGGGAAGATTAGTGAATAAGAGTTAAGGGTTAGTGGGCAGAATAAGGCAGAATTTGGAAGTGAGTCTTGAAGAATAAATGGTTTTTAATACTAGCTATTGTCCTGGGAAGGGGATATTTATGCTAGTAAGAGTAAATTGAGTTGTATGGTGTTCAAATAAATGGATTTTTGAAAAGTTCCTGAAATGAACAATAAATTCATTTTCCATTAGTAGAACTATCCCAGAATACCTACACGGATTAGTATTATCAAGTACCCAAGAGGTGCCTTCTCAAAACTTTCATTTATGATGCTTAAACAGAAGATGGACAAAACAAATAAGCAAAACAAACAAAAACATGATTAATAACAGTAAAATGTCTCACCTTTTCTAACCTAACTAAACAATCCTGCCAATGAATAGCCAAAGGTCGAAGGGAAGTGCAATTTTTATTACAATTTAGGCTTAGCTAACATCAAGGGAGAGAATACAGAAACTGTATTATATCATTTCCCACACCTCTACCAACCCAAATTTTGTGTTAGAAAAATGTAGATAAAATAATTGTTAATGGTGCAGGCTTTGGGGGTCATATACTTCCAGTTACACTCATTTAGTGATGCTTTGGTTTGTAAGACTAAAAGACAGTAAGCAAGACTGATAATTTCAGATTTTTTTTTTTTTTTTTTTTTTTTGTGGTACGTGGGCCTCTCACTGTTGTGGCCTCTCCCGTTGCGGAGCACAGGCTCCGGATGCACAGGCTCAGCGGCCATGGCTCACGGGCCCAGCTGCTCCGCGGTATGTGGGATCTTCCCGGACCGGGGCCTGAACCCACGTCCCCTGCATCGGCAGGCGGACTCCCAACCACTGCGCCACCAGGGAAGCCCAGAAAATATTTTTATGCCTTTTGAAGTTTTATAATTTCTTCCTATTACGGCACTATAAGTGTTGAAGGGGAGTAGATTCTGCTGCTCCCAAATATGCCTCCTTGTCATAAGGTTTATTTTGAGCTGATTATTTTTAAAAAGCAGCAGACACAGGAGAAGCTCTGAAAACCAACTAGAAGTCACCCTTTGTAAGAGAAAATTACACTGATAAGAGAAATTTCCTTTGTAAGGGTGTCTCCCTCTCTGCACCTGGAAGAGAAGGATGACTAAGTCTCTAGAAACTCTTATCAATGGAGAAGGCAAAAACCTAAATCTGCACAACCTTACCCTTGTTTACTGTGCTTTTCCTGATAGCCTTACATAATTGGCTTCCCTATCCCCCATATTCTTTTATCTTTAGCAGGTGATGGCATTTAAGGTGATGGTTGGGTCATTTTGGAGTTACTCAGTTTTCCTGGGTATCCCTCATGTATACAAGAGGTGTATATATATTATTAAACTTCTGTTTATTTTTCTCTTGTTAATCTGTCATTTTTATTACAGGAGGTTTCTCAGCCAAGAACATAGAAGGTTAGAGGGAAAGTTTTTTTTTTACTCCGCAGTGTTGTTAAATAAGTGTCTACTCTTGGAAAATATCAAGTTATTGAAACTGAATCTGGAGCTAAGGATTTAGATATCTCCTTGATTTCCCTTTCAAGACATACTTGAGGGTTGGGCACCCATGGAAGTCATGTGTCCAAATAATTTTTCATTTGACACTCAGAACAAGCGTGCCAATCTCTTTCATTTAAAATATGGAGCCTATTAAACATTAGGAATAGCAGCATGGAATCCTTAAGACTTAAAGGCAAGCCCAAATGTCAGCTTCTTAATAGAAGTGCAAATTCTCTAGGATGAAGGTAGGGGAATTGAGAAGCAGAAAGGAGACAGAGATTGTCTTTTTTCATCAGACACACAATTACTATTAAGCAAAATTGAAAAACTCTTTCATTTAACAGATATTTATTGAGCATCTATTATGTGTTAAGCATAATTTTATGCGAGAACTTTACATTAGGGTACAAAATAAGCTAATTCCCTGTTCATGGAGCTTACATCATAACTGAGACATAGACAAAATAAACCAATAATCAGATTACTACATAAAATCACAGATGGTGATTAATGCTATAGAGCAAAGAAAAATAAAAGGAAGATTGAAGGCAAGAAGAGGAATAGAATGAAACCAAAGGAAATTTCTTTTATTATTCTGTATTTCTTCCCCTATAAGTTCTCTGTTCTCTAATCTCTCTTTCTCAATGTCCAATTAGATTGATTGTTCCTCCTGAATTAACCCATCAGGTGTCTGAGTTTTTGGTTTTTATTCTCCAGAGCTGTGTCAATTCACTTTATGTTTTGGGAAATTTCTTAACATGTTTTCCCAATTCCTTCATCATTGTCTGATTGTCATATTTTTATTTAATAAAGACACCTTTTCAATTTGTGATCTTTTCTTTTTATTTTCAGTCTATTCTTATTTTATGATGCTAATATCTCAAATACTTTGTGAGAACATCAATGATATATATTAATTATAATATTTTTAAGTTGTGCTTCCTGAATGATTACTGTTTCCTTTGGCATCAATTGTTTCATTTGTTGATTTTACCTTGATATTTTTGCTCTTTTGTCCAAAAGAATCTTGATTGTTAATTCGTATTTGTGGACTAAGTACTTAGTTGTTTTATACATTTAGCTTTTGAAGTAGGTAGAATAATGGCTTCTGGAAAATGTCTATGTACTAATCCATGCGACCTTGAATAAGTGACAGCACATAGCAAAGGGAAATTAAAGTAACAAAGAGAATTAAGGTTGTTAATCAACTGAGTTTAAAACAAAGGTAATCCTGAATTATCTGGTGGGTCAGATGTAATTACATGGGTCCTTAAATGTAGAAGAGGAGGCAAAAGAGCGTGTCAGAGTGATGCAGTGTGAGAAAAATTCTACTAGCCATTGATGACTTTAAAAATGCAAAGGGTTCATAAACCAAGGAATGAAGGTGACCTCTAGAAGCCAGGAACAACAAAACAAGGAACCAAATTCTTCTCTAGAGCCTCCAGAAGAAATGCAGCCCTGTTTACATCTTGATTTTAGAACATCACGACTCACTTTGGACTTCTGACCTCTAGAATTGTATAATTCTCAATTATACAATATCAATTAAAAATTGATAATAATCAATTTGTGTTATTTTAAGCCACTGAGTTTGTGGTAAGTTGTTGCAGAAGCAATAGGAACCTAATACAGCACTCCACTGGGTTTTCTTTCCGGGGTTTCTCCACGGACCTATATATATTTTATTAAAAAGTATTAATTGTCAATATTAATTTTCAGATGCAAGGAGGAAGCAGGTAGACCAAACTGTGAGTGATTTTATTCTCAGAAGTATAAGTCTATACTAGAAATTGTTGCCTGATCAAGACAGATCATTCAATTTTTAGAGTATATTGCTTTTTGAAAACTGATGGTGAATGCTGCTATTGCAATTACAGAAGTGAAAATAGGACAAAGGCCACTTGGCATGAATATTCTGTAGATGCTGGATAGCAGTAACTTTTGTTTCATCTTTGATATATTTCATCTGCCTATTGTTTTCAAGAGTCGCCAAAATTTCCAATATTCTCATGTTCCATCATCCAATTCATATCTTTAAGGTTTTGTTCCTGTTTATACATTTTTACTGTTATTCAATGGGATTTACAAGTGGAGAGATCAAATGTAAAGTCATATGCCCAGCCATCCAACTTGAAGTAGAAACATAATTTAGTTCTTATATTCTTTATTTTCCCTAGAAATCACCACCACTAGAATGAAAACTAATAGTTGGCAGCAAGAGCTCAAGAGTTGTTAGAGCCTTTTGGACCAAATACTATTCAATGCTCAGAAAATAGGGTGAGGTACTTCTCTAGGCTCATCAATCTAAAGAAATTGTTTTTATTACAGAATGTTAGCATCAGAGAAACAATTATGCCTAAGTAAATGGCCATAAAATGCAGGGCTGAAGAACTTGGTTTTGCTTCTCTTGCCCTAGAAACTCTTAGAGTGACACTTACAATCTCTCTACACTTACAGTCTCTCTATATGCGCAATTACCTATGGACCATGGATTTCTCTGTGGTGACAACTTTCCAGTCCCAATTCCTTCCATATTCCTGTAGATTTTATCTGCATCTATCTTACAACAAGATCTACACAGCTTTAACTTGCACATGTCACCTGGTTTCATGATGACTGACTTAGCTTGTCCTCTATTTTTCTGTTTTATATTATGATACTTAACCTTTCACAAAGAGAAGTGGTAATCCTCTTAAAGAGTTATTAGCTGGCTGACTTCGTCACACCACCAATAACTAATCAATAGGTTGGGGGTACATATGAATATAGACATTCCTAAGAAACTCCAATAAAACCTTATTCCCCAAATTTGTCCTGATAGGGGAGACTAATCCTTACCCCTGTGAATACTATATTTTAATTTTAATGATGGCAGAAAAAGAATATTTCTCTTGAAAGGGGGGCCACTCTAATAGAACTGATCCAGATTTTACATATGTAAGCAAAACCTGATTTAGATTTGGTTGACCACTGCAGTAACTGCAGTTCAAATTAAAACTTCATTGATTTTCCTTGTTTCTACCATTTTAATGGACTCTGAGTAATATTTACACTTGCCTTAGAAAATTCTTTGCCAAAGGCAAGTTTATCTCCCAGAAGTCCATAATGTCAAATTCTAGAATGAATTCATCCATGTGCCTTGGGTCTTCCGAAACCAATCATTCCTATGAACACATCCAGCTAACTTGACTGTACTGGGCAAAAGAATACATTTATCTCACCTAATCAGATGGGTACAAATAATTATAAGCAGCTAAAATTTACCCTCAAAATTAACCAGCACGTTTGTCCAATTCAGGCATTCAAAGAGCCAAATTCCAGATTTTCAACCATGTTAAACCCAACAGATTAAGTCTGCCTGCCTGTCAGAGATGAACCTGAAATGTCAGAACAACACTTCAGAGATATGCCTTACACGGTGGGACGGGAGTGTGTTGCTATTCAAGCCAGTTAATAAAATAACAGATATGCTAATTCCTACAAAAATAGCATTGCTAATTAGTCTTTTAAATCAGACCACATTAAATGTAAAAATGCACGTGCAACTTTCCTGCAAAGCCTTTGCAGAATGGAAGATCGTTATCTACTGACCCCAACATATGGTGAAGGTACAAACCATATGTTGGAAGCTAACTTTTAGAATGGTGAAGAGTGAGAGATCACTGCATACATAATAACTTTAATTTTTAAAGGAATACTAATTGGGTAAAGAGCTAATGAAGGGTACTTGACTGGCAGCAGCAGGGAAGGATGTCCCTGCTGTTCAAACGTAAAGCCTAGTAACAGAGTTGTCTCTTCCATCAAGAGCCTCTAAGAAGAAAAAAAAAAGAAGAAGAAGAAGAGAAAAGAAAGTCCCTCTGATAAGAGAGCCCAGTGTCATTTTTTGCTCAGGTGGTTCCAATAGGTCCCTTATCCTCAGACTGAAAGCACAGATGCAAGTTGACTAACAAGAATCTTTGCAATATATTAAAGAGCTACAATTAATTGGTCTTTTAATGCCTCCAGCTATAATGTTGTTGAAGTCATTGTTATTGATTTCGAGCAGATAATTCTAAGTAGTTGGAGGTAGAAAAACAGAGTGTATGTGTGATGTGTAAATATGATGGAGAGAGAGAGAGAGAGAGAGAGCATGTTGAGTAAAAGAAGATACTTGAAAAATGGTAGGACCAAGAGAACTTAGAAATACATTCAAGGACTTAAGGAGAATTACCAAGATGTGCCATTTCTTGGAGACAAATCAATCGGCTCCCATGATTTAGACTTGGTTCCTGTCAAATATCTGTAGAAAAAAAAACAAAAACAACTGAGAAACAAATGTTGATAAGAAACAAATGTTGGAACCTTACATTGGCTGAGGAGATTACTGTCTTAAGACAAGAAGCCATTTTCTATCAGCTATAGAAGAAAGAGAAGAATAGCAATTCTCCACAATAGGTAGCTGATTCCATAAGTAGATAAAGATTCAGCAGTTACAACTTTCATGCGTGCAAAGCACTGACCAGAAATATGTGAGCAAGCATGTGACATTTGTGTGACTGTAACATATGAATAAGCAGATATTGTTATGTGGAGTCAATAAATTTTTAAATGAGTATACTGTGCCAACAATAATTTAAATCAACACTCCCTTTTCAATTGCAGATTAATTTGTTTCAACTAATAGTATCTTTTCTTTTGGAACTGATTCCCTGAAGAACAATCAGGATAGCTGTGGTCTCATTAAGTGATACACTTAACATCAAGGATGTTTCTGGAAATGTGGCATGTGGGATCTTAGTTTCCCGACCAGGGATCGAACCCAAGCCCCCTGCATTGGGAACACAGAGTCTTAACCACTGGACCACCAGGGAAGTCCTTGGAAATGTGGTAAACATCAGAAAACTCTAAGGGTTAGTTTTCACTTTCAGTGACAATTAGGCAGTAATGATTAGACCTCTCTTTGGAAGCAAACTTGGTTGATTAAATTGACAAGAACCATTGTAAGAGTAGTTTTGGTTATGAATCATTTTAACAACTTTTATTCTCTTTTTCTACTTGTCTAGGAGAATGAGTTCTTTCTTCACCAATGAAGACTTGTTCTCATCCATAATATTACCTTTGTCTCCAGAGTAGTCTGTGACTTTTAGAGCATAACAGCTTCATCAAGTTTTCTCAAATTGTATTTTTTTCCCCTTGCTTTCAAAAGCAGGGGATTCTTACTTCTAATTGGAATTGAAGCTCTATGCAACCTAACTGTATCTAACAAAGTGGACACTCCGATCCTACTAGAGTTAGAAATCGGTCCTTTTTTTTTTTCTTTCCTTGCTAGATTCAGATACTAGAATCAGATGCCTTATTTTTGGCAAGAAAAATATTAAAGATGGATTCAGGAACAAGTGTGAGAGGGGATGAGGAGCTCATACTTCATAACATGATTGATCCATTGCAAAGCTCTTTTAATTCACCTGTAAACGTTCAAGACTTTTCCACACAGAACTAAGCTGAGGCCTGTGGGGTTTCAGACACAGTAAGCTGACTTAGCTTTTCTGCTCTGCACCCTGTGGCCCTTGCTATAAGCACCCCCTTCCCAGAGTCCAGAATCCCTTTTTCCTCATGGTAACTCTCCAATTGATAGCTCAGTAAAGAGTTAATTTAATAGGCCTGAGTTGCCCAAAACCCTGCACCTTCTAAAAGTCTTCAGGACTAGCCCTTGGCTAACTCCTGGGAGATAACTTCTGAGCTCTTGGAATATGTTGACTGATAAGAGAGTCTTTGTGTACCTGAGGTTTTGGGTCACTGCAGAAAAATTATGCTAATAATATGATTGATGGTCAATGTCTATTTTTGTTCGTTTGGAGTCCTAAGCCATGTTATATTAGATTGACTCTGGGAGATTGGAGGTTGAATATCTAATTCCAGTAATACTGGCATTCCACGTCACTCCATTTGGAAAAGATAACTTGCAACTTGTGTCTGGTGTGTCCTGGTCTCTGCTTTACACACATTTTTCCATTGCTGATTTTAATTGGCATCCTTTTCCTGTAATAAACCATAACCCTGAGTATAACAGCTTTTCTGAGTTCTTTGGGTGCTTCTAGAAAGTCACTGAACCTGAAGGTGATCTTGAGGATCCCCAAAAGGATATTCTTTCTAAGGAAAGATCTTGGTCATGGACCCAACAGTTTACTCCCTAAGGTTTCCTTAACCTTGGAATCTCATGAAAAAACAGAGTTGGACTTCAATCTTTTTTTTTTTTTTTAAATGCTTGAGCTTCCTACTTAATTGCGCAACTACCCCCCTCTCTAGATGGCTACGTACCAAGGGTAGGAACACAGATGAACAAACCAAATAGTGGAGAAATGTCATTTTATGCCTTCTTCCAAAGGCAAGGTTTGCCCATGGGCCTTATTTTAACATATAGAAAGAAAGATGCTCAAACAAATTTTCCTATAACAAAAATTTGTGCCCCAAGATGACTTCCTATTTCCACCTATAAAAGTGGCTAGTAAATGTTTTTTCAAATAATGAAATTTTATTCTATATTCAAATTTCTTCAAGAACATTAAAGTGGAGCTCATAACCTACTGTAAGCTCTTTCTTCACTCCCAAATTTGCTCTAAATAGGTATCTACATACATAATAAAAATTCAACATAAGTAATAGTTTTGTAACAAGGGTTCCCAGCTTAGTGGCTTGTCTTCCTTCTGAATTGATATTTGAGCCCTAATATGGTGCTCCACTCAGTCAATCAATCAGTCAATCAAAATAATGAAGAATGTTTTTTTTTTAAATCACTGAAACTATAGAGAAATATCAGGAAAAATATAGTTAATAGCTCTTGCTGCAATTTGCTTACCATTAGCACTAAACTTACTTTTGAGTAGAGAATGGGCTATATTTATCATCCTTGAAAAGCCATACCCAAGTACCTAGCAGTGCTATTCACTATGGCCAAAAAGTGAAAACAATCCAAATGTCCATCAACATATAAATGGATAAACAAATTGTAGTATATACATACAACAGAATATTATTCCACTGTAAGAAGAAGTGGAGTACTGACGCATGCTGCAATATGAATGAACCTCGAAAATACTGTTCTGATTGAAAGGAGCCAGACAGAAAATGTCACATATTGTATGATTATTTTTACATGAAATATCCAGAGTAGGTAAATCCACAGTCACAGAAAACAGATTGGAGGTCACAAGGGGCTGGAGAAATGGGCGAATGTGGAGTAACTGTTGCATGACTGCAGGGTTTCATTTTGCAGGGATGAAAATGTTTTGCAACTAAATACAGGTGTTAATTGCACAACTTTGTGAATGTACTGTCACTGACTTGTATACTTTGAAAGGCTTCACTCTTTGTTATGTATATTTCACTTCAATTCAAAAAATGAAGAACAAGAAAAGAAAAAGAAAATCACCCAAGGTGATTTTTCTTTTTCAATGTGCCTAATTCTCAAAAGATAGACAACTCAAAACAGCAAGCCAAGCCGAGTATTTTAGGTGCCCTTCTCTTCAGGCAGATTTACAACTCAGAGGCTTTAACCCAGGAAAGTTGAGCATATCTTGATCCTAAAAGTGGATCCCAGAATTAAAAACTCTAAGTTCAGGACTTTTAAAATTACTTATCAAATGTTCTTCAGTTTGGTGTCCTTAGGACCATGACCTCCTATCTCTAAATCCATTTCATCCATTATTGTCTGGGAAACTCAAATTGTTCTTTTTAATTCACAATTAATAAACTTTTTTTTTTTTTTTTTTTTTTTTTTTTTGCTGTATGCGGGCCTCTCACCGTTGTGGCCTCTCCCGTTGCGGAGCACAGGCTCCGGACGCACAGGCTCAGCGGCCATGGCTCACGGACCCAGCCGCTCCGCGGCATGTGGGATCTTCCCGGACCGGGGCACGAACCCGCGTCCCCTGCATCGGCAGGCGGACTCTCAACCACTGCGCCACCAGGGAAGCCCAATAATCATTTTATATTGATGAATTTATCACCAGATTTTTAATAAATGTACTGTGTGCTGGTTCTGAACTAGTTAACAAAACAGAGTCCCTGCTCTCCCAGTTTTAATATTACACTGGAGGAACCAGAAAATAAACAATAAACAAGTTAATCAGTTATTTTCAGAAAACCATCTGTATTGTGAAGAAATTAAAACTTGATAATAGAAGAGAGAATGTGTGACAGACAACATTAAACAGGGTGTTTAGCCAAGGTTCTTTGGAAAGATCATATCTGAACAATGATGGGAATAACTCAAAGAATCAAATGCACAAAGATGCAGGGGAAGAGAGTTCTGGGCAGGAAGAATAGAAAACCTAAGTGTTGTAGGACAAGAATGAGCTTGGCAGGTCCCAGAAACAGATAGGAGGCCAGAGAGACTGGAAGTTAAGGAAAGGAAAGAAAAAAAACAAAACAAAACTGTAGAAGACAAGGAGAGAGAATAAACAGAAGCCAGATCTTACAGGGCAGGCTTAGAAGGGCTACTTTAGTTGAAGTGTTACTCCTTCCATGAAAACTGAGGATAGGACTGGGGAATAATTACTAAACCTTATAATTCTTTTGTGCTCTATAGGGTCTAGAGAAAAAATAAAATGAGGCAAGGAATAGCCTATTTTAAATAGCTGCTATATGCAAAGACAGAATTGGACTTATGATTGGCTCTAGATAAATAGGGGAGGATCAATATAAACTAATTTAGTTATCAAAAATTTCCTTCTTCCTTCATATGGCTTTCTTCTATTGTATCCTACCCTTTGGCTGGTCACATTCATTCCACTTAATTTTTCGTTTTAGGGTTCCACGCTACACTTCAGTCAAACATCCCAGCAACAAGCATTGGATAGCTATTGTTTCATTCGGACAATGAATTTCAGAAAATGAAAGGTGGTTGATTTAAGAGAGCAGCTGCTAAATTTTCCACTGTCTAAAAGCACTGTTTTTGCAGAGTGGGTGCTTTTACCAGAAAGTTCTAGTCCTCTGTTTTCAGCCAGCTCAATGAAGTGAGGACCATTACATGAAGGACCATTCCTATCACTTCTCCATTGCACATTTTACTCTCAAGCCACTTCTCCAGAAATCCCCATTTCAGCCAAGCTCAGTAAATAAACACCAAAATAATCAGGATAAGTCGCGTATGTTGTGATGCAGGAAGGATAACCTTCAGAAGGAAATTAACAGCCTGAAAAAACACTAACTACAACTCTGATTTGGGGCCACTGGATCATTTCTCTCAAACTGGGGAAGATGACATATTTATTGTTGAAAACAGAACATCATGGTGTTTCAAAATTGATTTGAAAGTGGCTATGTGGGTGACTATCTTGAAAATATGTGACAGATGAGGCATTGTCAATTTGAGGTTTTATTTCAATATAGGCAGGCTCTTCTTTCTTGGTACTAATATTTTAGAAAACCATATACCATCTGTGGGAGTTAATTCTTATCCATTGTTTTTATAACAAATATACTGCATAACTGTTTGCTTACTATGAAATAATTTAAACAAATTCTTTGATGCAAATGAATTAATTTAAGAATTAAAGCCCATTTCCCTTTTCACGTTGGTCACCCACCAATCTCCTAGTCTCTTCTGTAGCAATAGCCATTAATTACCATTTGATGTTTCTTTCTAAATCTTTTCATATACACCCACAAAGGCATTTAAATACACACACCCTCACGAATATACACTTTTTAATGTTATTATTTTTGAACATCAGTTGGAACGGTGGTCTGCTTCATAAGAACATACTGTAAAGATTGTCTATGAAAGTAAATATAAACTTACTTTCTCCTTTTAAAACTGTGCTTGAAATTTCAAGTGTGGATTCCCCATAATTTAACTTGCAAGTTAATTAATCTTCCACTGATAGATATAAAAATTGTTTAAAATTTTCCTTCTGTCAATATTTCTTACATCATGCTTTTATATACTTCTTGTCCCTAAATAAAATTTAAAACTTGGAACCCAAATCTATCATCATAACCATTCCTAAGATTTCACTCTAAATTTCTAATTCAATGGAATAAAAACAATTCTATAACTCATACAAATTTCACATAACAAATATGCAAAAAATACATTACCCATTATTAAAATATGTTCAAATATTAAAATCCTATTGTAGAAATTCTACTTTTAGATTATTTTAATTTTTAATAAATATCCTTATTACAAATACTTTTTTATTAATGCTTCGTGAATAAAATGACTTGGGTGAAAAGAATGTGTACTAATAATTTACTTGAGAATTATTTTACATATATTACTAGAATATCCAGGTGATGGGAGATACTGGGTAATTCAATAAAATGAGAGAAATTTTGTTCAGTTTAGCAGCAAATGGGAAAGTTATATTCTCCAAATATTTGGCAGATAAATGCTGGGTCATCTATTAAAAATAAAACCAATTAATTATGAAAATAATAAGTATAAACAACTAATACTACAGAATGGAGGAAAAAAAGCTCACACAGTGCACTATCCCAGCCACCAGAAGACTAATATTAGGGGTTTTCTTTGCAAATACCTGGTACATAGGAACCAGCTTTGTACAAAGCAAAGGTAACAATACATTGTCCTCTAATAATAAAAATGACAATAATTTTAATAATAAATTTAAATAGAAAAATTATAATATGTTTTGTAACTTTTATTAGATATTTAAATTATAGAAAAGTTAAAAAAAGTATAAAAAGGTGAAAATGTTCTATAAGTACTCTTCCCAGATTTTTTGGTTATTATTTTTAAAAATTAAAGATTAGAAATACATTCAGGTTATAAAAAAATACATTGCATAAACCACAATGAGGTATCACCTCACACTGATCAGAATGGCCATCATCAAAATATCTACAAACAATAAATGCTGGAGTGGATGTGGAAAAAAGGGAACCCTCCTGTACTGTTGGTGGGAACATAAATTGATACAGCCACTCACTATGGGAGAACAGTATGGAGGTTCCTTAAAAAACTAACAATAGAACTACCATATGACCCAGCAATCCCACTACTGGGCATCTACCCAGAGAAAACCATAATTCAAAAAGATACATGCACCCCAATGTTCACAGCAGCACTATTTACAATAGCCAGGACATGGAAGCAACCTAAGTGTCCATCAACAGAGGAAAGGATAAAGAAAATGTGGTACATATATACCATGGAATGTTGCTCAGCCATAAAAAAGGAAGAAAATTGTGCAATTTGCAGAGACGTGGATAGACCTAGAGACTGTCATACAGAGTGAAGTAAGTCAGAAAGAGAAAAGCAAATATTGTATAATATTGCTTATATGTGGAATCTAGAAAAATGATACAGTTGAACTTATTTGCAAAGCAGAAATAGAGACACAGACATAGAGAACAGACATATGGATACGGGGGGCAGGGAGAGGGGGTGGGATGAACTGAGAGGCTGGCATTAATCTAGTACGTATAAACTAGATAACTAATGAGAACCTACTGTATAGCACAGAGAACCCTACTCAATGCTCTGTGGTGACCTAAATGGGAAGGAAATCCAAAAAAAGAGGGGACATATGTATACATATAGCTGATTCACTTTACTGTAGAGCAGAAACTAATACAACATGGTAAATCAACTATACGCCTATAAAAAATTAATTTAAAAAAATAAATAAAAACAACAACAACAAAAATGAATCTATCTGCTTCAGGAATACATATTTTAGTAATTCCTCTATGAGAGAAACTGAGTAGAAACTTCCTGAATCCTATTTACTTCTGGAACCCAGACATACACATTTTTTAAACTTCTGAAGTGATTCCGATGTGCAGCAAAGTTTTACAAAGAGCTAGGCCCAATCATTTTTATTAAAGCAATTATAGAATATTATAGAGCAGCAGAAAGGAAAACATTATATATTGCATGTTGTATGTGCATACAATAGCATTATTAGTTTAAAACACAATGTGTTCTTATTTGCACAGTGAACAGATATTTATTAGTCACCCGCCATTAACAATATAGCAAATTACAGAATAATATGCATAAAAATTAGCAATGAGTCATTATCAACTTGCTTCAAACCATTTGTGTAAAAAAGAATATGATTATCTACAAATTGATGACAAATATTTTTATGTGAAAATATAAAAATGGTCTTGAAGAATACAATCAAACTCATACTCATATCTCTCTCTGGAAATGGAGGAGGTGTAAGCTTTGGCAAAGGGATAATATTTGCACTGTGTACTATTTTAGTTTTCAGAGGAAAACAGGCAGGAAGCTAACATATTAAATATTATCAATATTATTTCTTTCCTTTTTGAATTTTATTTTATTTATTATTTTATACAGCAGGTTCTTATTAGTTATTTATGTTATACATATTAGTGTATATATGTTAATCCCAATCTCCCAATTCATCCCACCACCACCAATCCCCCTCCACCACTTTCCCCACTTGGTGTCTGTACGTTTGTCCTCTACATCTGTGTCTCTATTTCTGCCCTGCAAAACAGTTCATCTGTACCGTTTTTCTAGGTTCCACATATATGCGTTAATATAAAATATTTGCATTTCCCTTTCTGACTTACTTCAGTCTGTATGACAGTCTCTAGATCCATCCACACCTCTACAAAAGACCCAATTTTGTTCCTTTCTATGGCTGAATAATATTCCATTGTATATATGTATCACACCTTCTTTATGCATTCATATGTCGATAGGCATTTAGGTTGCTTCCATGACCTGTCTACTGTAAATAGTACTGCAATGAACATTGGGGTGCATGTGTCTTTTTGAATTATGGTTTTCTCTGGGTATATGCCCTGTAGTGGGATTGCTGTGTCATATAGTAATTCTATTTTTAGTTTTTTAAGGGACCTCCATACTGTTCTCCATAGTGGCTGTATCAATTTACATTCCCACCAACAGTGCAAGAGGGTTCCCTTTTCTCCACACCCTCTCCAGCATTTGTAGTTTGAAGATTTTCTGATGATGCCCATTCTGACCAGTGTGAGGTGATACCTCATTGTAGTTTTGATTTGCATGTCTCTAATGATTAGTGATGTTGAGCAGCTTTTCATGTGCTTCTTGGCCATCTGTATGTCTTCTTTGGAGAAATATCTATTTAGGTCTTCTGTCCATTTTATGATTGGGTTTTTTGCTTTTTAATATTGAGCTGCATGAGCTGTTTATATATTTTGGAGATTATCCTTTTCGTTGATTTGTGTGCAAATATTTTCTCCCACTCTGAGGGTTGTCTTTTCATCATTTGTAGTTTCCCCTGCTGTGCCAAAGCTTTTAAGTTTTATTAGGTCCCATTTGTTTATTTTTGTTTTTATTTCCATTACTCTAGGAGATGGATCAAAAAAGATCTTGCTGTCATTTATGTCAAAGAGTGTTCTTCCTATGTTTTCCTTTAAAAGTTTTACAGTGTCTGGTCTTACATATAGGTCTCTAATCCATTTTGAGTTTATTTTTGTGTATGGTGTTAGGGAGTGCTCTAATTTCATTCTTTTATATGTAGCTGTCCACTTTTCCCAACACCACTTATTGAAGAGACTGTCTTTTCTCAATTGTATATCCTTGCCTCCTTTGTCATAGATTAGTTGACCATAGGTGCTTGGATTTACCTCTGGGCTTTCTATCCTGTTCCATTGATCTATATTTCTGTTTTTGTGCCAGTACCATATTGTGTTGATTACTGTAGCTTTGCAGTATAGCCTGAAGTCAGGGAGTCTGATTTCTCCAGCTCCATTTTTTTCCCTCAAGACTGCTTTTGCTATTTGGGGTCTTTTTTGTCTCTATACAAATTTTAAGATTTTTTTCTGTTCTAGTTCTGTAAAAAATGCCCCTGGTAATTTGATAGGGATTGCATTGTATATGTAGTTTGCTTTTTGTAGTATAGTTATTTTCACAATATTGCTTCCTCCAATCCAAGAACATGGTATATCTCTCCATCTGTTTGTGTCATCTTTGATTTCTTTCATCAGTGTCCTATAGTTTTCTGAGTATAGGTCTTTTACCACCTTAGGTAGGCTTATTCCTGGGTATTTTCTTCTTTTTGTTACAATGGTAAATGGGATTGTTTCCTTAATTTATCTTTTTGATATTTTGTTGTTAGTGTATAGGAAAGCAAGCGATTTCTGTGCATTAATTTTGTATCCTGCAACTTTACCAAATTCATTGATTAACTCTAGTAGTTTTCTGGTGGCACATTTAGGATACTCTATGTGTAGTATCATGTCATCTGCAAACAGTGACAGTTTTACTATTTCTTTTCCAATTTGTATTCATTTTATTTTTTTTTCTCTGATTGCCATGGCTAGGACTTCTAAAACTATGTGGAATAATAGTGGTGAGAGTGGACATCCTTGTCTTGTTCCTGATCTTAGAGGAAATGCTTTCAGTTTTTCACCATTGAGAATGATATTTGCCGTTTGTTGTGTATTTATTATGTCATGCCTTATTAAGTTGCAGTAGGCTCCCTCTATGCCCGCTTTCTGGAGAGCTTTTATCATAAACGGTATTGAATTTTTCAAAAGCTTTGTCTGCCTCTATTGAGATGATCATATGGTTTTTATTCTTCAATTTGTTACTATGGTGTATCACATTGATTGATTTGCATATATTGAAGAATACTTGCATTCCTAGGATAAATCCTACTTGATCATGGTGTATGATCCTTTTAATGTGTTGCTGGATTCTATTTACTAGTATTTTGTTGAGGATTTTTGCATCTATATTCATCTGTGATATTGGTCAGTAATTTTCTTTTTTTGTAGTATCTTTGTCTGGTTTTGGTATCAAGGTGATGGTGGCCTCATAGAATGCATTTGGGAGTGTTCCTCCCTCTGCTATATTTTGGAAGAGTTTAAGAAGGATAGGTATTAGTTCTTCTCTAAATGTTTGATAGAGTTTGCCTGTGAAACCATCTGGTCCTGGACTTCTGTTTGTTGGAAGATTTTTAATCACACTCTCAATTTCAGTGCTTGTGATTTTTCTATTTATATTTTCTATTTCTTCCTGGTTCAGTCTCGGAAGTTTGTGCATTTCTAAGAATTTGTTCATTTCTTCCAGGTTGTCCATTTTATTGGCATATATTTACTTGTAGTAATCTTTCATGATCCTTTGTATTTCTGCAGTGTTAGTTGTTACTTCTCCTTTTTTCATTTCTAATTTTATTGATTTGAGTCCTCTCCCCCTTTTTCTTGATGAGTCTGGCTAAAGGTTTACCAGTTTTATTTATCTTCTCAGAGAACCAGCTTTTAGTTTTACTGATCTTTGCTATTGTTTTCTTTTTTTTTCTATTTCATTTATTTCTGCTCTGATCCTTATGATTTCTTTCCTTCTACTAAATTTGGGTTTTGTTTCTTTTTCTTTCTCTAGTTCCTTTAGGTGTAAAGTTAGATTGTTTACTTGAGATTTTTCTTGTTTCTTGAGGTAGATGTGTATTGCTATAAACTTCCCTCTTAGAACTGCTTTTGCTGCATCCCATAGGTTATAGATTGTAGTGTTTTCATTGGAATATGTCTCTAGGTATTTTTTGATTTCCTCTTGGTTTCTTCAGTGATCTCTTGGTTATTTAGTAACGTGTTGTTTAGCCTCTATGTTTTTGTGTTTTTTACGGTTTTTTTCACTGTAATTGATTTCTAATCTCATAGTGCTGTGGTCAGAAAAGATGCTTGATAGGATTTCTATTTTCTTAAATTTACTGAGGCTTGATTTTTGACCCAAGATGTGATCTATCCTGGAGAATATTCCATGAACACTTGAGCAGTGTAATCACCTGTTTTTGGATGGAATGCCCTAAAGTATAAATTAAATCTCTCTGGTCTGTTGTGTCATTTAAAGATTGTATTTCCTTATTAATTTTCTGTTTTGATGATCTGCCCATTGGTGTAAGTGTGGTTTTAACATCCCCCACTATTATTGTGTTACTGTCGATTTTCTCTTTTATAGTTGTTAGCAATTGCCTTATGTATTGAGGTGCTCCTATGTTGGGTGCATATATATTTATCATTGTTACATCTTCTTCTTGAATTGATCCCTTGATCATTATGTAGTGTCCTTTCTTGTCGCTTGTAACATTCTTTATTTTGAAGTCTATATTATCTGATATGAGTATTACTACTCCAGCTTTCTTTTGATTTCCATTTGCATGGAATATCTTTTTCCATCCCTTCACTTTCAGTCTGTATGTATCCCTAGGTCTGAGTGTGTCTCTTATGGATGGCATATATATGGGTCTTGTTTTTGTATACATTCAGTGAGCCTGTGTCTTTTGGTTGGAGCTTTTAATCCATCACGTTTAAGGTAATTATCAATATGTATGTTCCTATTACCATTTTTTGAATTGTTTTGGGTTTGGTTTTGTAGGTCCTTTTCTTCTCTTGTGTTTCCTACTTAGAGAAGTTCCTTTAACATTTGTTGTGGAGCTGGTTTGGTGGTTCTGAATTCTCTTAGCTTTTGCTTGTCTGTAAAGCTTTTGATTTCTCAGTCGAATCTAAATGACATGCTTGCTGGGTAGAGTAATCTTTGTTGTAGGTTCTTCCCGTTCATCACTTTAAACATATCCTGGCACTCCCTTCTCGCTTGTAGTTTCTGCTGAGAAATCAGCTCTTAACCTATGGGAGTTCCCTTGTATGTTATTTGTCATTTTTCCCTTATTGCTTTCAATAATTTTTCTTTGCCTTTAATTTTTGTCAATTAGATTACTATGTGTCTCGGTGTATTTCTCCTTGAGTTTAATCTGCCTAGGACTCTCTGTGCTTCCAGGACTTGGGTGGCTATTTCCCTTCATATGTTAAGGAAGTTTTCGACTCTAATGTCTTCAAATATTTTCTCTGGTACTTTCTCTCTGTCTTCTCTTTCTGGGACCCCTATAATGTGAATGTTAGTGCATTTAATGTTGTCCCAGTTTTCTCTTAGGCTGTCCTCATTTCTTTTCATTCTTTTTTCTTTATTCTGTTCCATAGCAGTGAATTCCACTATTCTGTCTTCCAGGTTACTTATTCATTCTTCTGCCTCAGTTATTCTGGCATCTTCTTGATCTTTGCCTCCATTTTTTTTTGCAGGGTCCTGAATCATCTTCACTATCATTATTCTGAATTCTTTTTCTGGAAGGTTGTCTATCTCCACTTCATTTAGCTGTTTTTCTGGGTTTTTGTCTTGTTCCTTAATCTGGTGTATATTCCTCTGCCTTTTCATTTTGTCTATGTTTCTCTGAATGTGGTTTTTGTTCCACAGACTGCAGGATTGTAGTTCTTCTTGCTTATGCTGTCTGCCCTCTGGTGGATGAGGCTTTCTAAGAGGTTTGTGCAAGCTTCCTTATTGGAGGGACTAGTGGTGGGTAGAGCAGGCTGTTGCTCTTCTGTGCAGAGCTCAGTAAATCTTTAATCCACTTTTCTGCTAATGGGTGGGGCTGGTTTCCCTCCCTGCTGGTTGTTTGACCTGAGGCGGCCCAGCCCTGAAGCCTACCCGGCTCTTTTGTGGGGCTAATGGCAGAGTCTGGGAGGGCTCACACCAAATAGTACTTCCCAGAACTTCTGCTGTCAGTGTTCTTGTCTCCACTGTAAGCCACAGCTGCTCCCCACCTCTGCAGGAGACCCTCCAACACTAGCAGGTAGGTCTGGTTCAGTCTCCTATGACATCACTGCTCCTTCCCCTGGGTCCCGATGTGCACACTACTTTGTGTGTGCCCTCCAAGAGTGGAGTCTCTGTTTCCCCCAGTCCTGTTGAAGTCCTGCAATCAAATACTGCTAATCTTCAAAGTCTGATTTTCTAGGAATTCCTCCTCCTGTTGCTGGACCCCCAGGTTGGGAAGTCTGACATGGGGCTCAGAATCTTCACTCCAGTGGGTGGACTTCTGTGGTATAAATGTTCTCCAGTTTGTGACTCACCCACCCAGCAGTTATGGGATTTGATTTTATTGTGATTGTGCCCCTCCTACCATCTCATTGTGGCTTCTCCATTGTCTTTGGATGTGAGGTATCTTTTCTGGTGAGTTCCAGTGTCTTCGTGCTGATGATTGTTCAGCAGTTAGTTGTGATTCTGGTGCTCTCGCAAGAGGGAGTGAACACACGTCCTTCTACTCTGCCATCTTGAACCAATCTCCATCAATGTTATTTCCTGATAGTGAATCTTTGAATTACTTTTCTTGTTTGCAATTTTCCAAATTTTTATAAAAATGAGATTCTATTCAACTGTAACCGTTTAGGTTCTGTCAGGAAAATGGAAAACTATGAATTTTAGGCAGGAAGAAGTTTAATTCTGGGTTTTGTGGCTTACACTTTCACACGTTCATTGGAGAGGCTGGAGGAGCATACATCTGGCATAGCCATTGATCTGAGGAAATCTGGCAGTAGTAGAAATCATGAGAAACTATTACTTACTCACTAAAGTAAGTGAGTCATAGGAGAAATTTCCAGAGCCACTGGAAAACCAGGCGTCAGCTCTCTGCAAAATTACCTGCCAGACAATGACAGAGAAGTTACATTGGCTTCTACTTTACCACTATTCTCCAGATCTCACAGGAGCTTGTCTCCCTGACAGATTCTAAATCTGAACTCCACTGGCAAGAGATTCTGGGAAATGTAGTTTCCAGGCTTCTATCCCTAACAAAACAGGGAGAAAAACAGAGGAAGGATTCTTTCATGCCCAAACACAAACTACCAAGTGAACAAATCAAAATAAACAAATGAAATAGTATACAGCATGCCATACTGTCCTTTTCATCTTTACAGAGATGAAAGAGTAAAAGCACAAATAGAGTGCTTTCAGAAAAGTGTATGAGGCCACTTTGAAGCACACATTTCAGCTGGGATTGATCATAATACTGACTTTATATAGTTAGTGATTCCTGTCATTAAAAAGCAGAATCCTGGGAAAATGTACACATGGAGGATGAGAATAATAACATCTCAATTTACTGAGTATTTATCATGTTGTAGGCACTTGAATGTCGTTTTCATTAATCCTCGTAGCAACCTAGTAAGATGGATGTTATTAACCTCATTTCTTAGATAAGGAAAATGAATTAGAAAGAGAATATTATACTTGCCCCATATAACCTGGGTAGCTAGAGGAAATATTAAAATGAGACTGCAATTTGGTCTGATTCCTAATCAAAATTTCACATCTACTCCCCTATAGCAAATTGTCACTTGGTTTAAAAGCCTTAATTTGCAGTGGATACAATTACAATCGATAACTGAACTAAAAAACCAACCAAACAAACAAAACACCAAAAATTACAAAGCAAACAGTACCAGACTGATAGATGAAAATAAACTGGAAGAGACAAACACAGAAATAAACCTTTAGTCATAGTAGTATAAATATTGCTAGTGAGAAACTATTGGAATTACTTTTGTATATATATGTATCTGTGTGTATATCATTGCTAAGATATATTTTTCCAACAGCTCTCTATAATCTCATTCAATCTTCACAGTGACTCTGTTTATTAGTTTCCTAGGGCTGCTATAACAAAGTACTACAATCTGAGGGGCTTAAAGCCACTCACAACTCTAAAGTCTTGCAGTCTAAAATCAAGTTTTCAGCAGGGTCTTACATCCTCTGGAGGCTATAAGGAAGAATACATTCTTTGCTTTTCTCAGCTCAGGTAGTTGGCCCTCATTCCTTGATTCACAGTCCCATCACTCCAATCTCTGCTTCGGTGGTCATATTGCCTCTCCCTCTTTTCTTTGTATCAGATGTCTCTTTGCCACTCTCTTTTTTTTTTTTTTGAATTTTATTTTATTTTTTTATACAGCAGGTTCTTATTAGTCATCAATTTTATACACATCAGTGTATACATGTCAATCCCAGTTGCCCAGTTCATCACACCACCATCCCCACCCTCCCTGCAGCTTTCCCCCCTTACTGTCCATATGTTTGTTCCCTACATCTGCATCTCAACTTCTACACCACAAACCAGTTCATCTGTGCCATTTTTCTAGGTTCCACATACATGCATTAATATATGATATTTGTTTTTCTCTTTCTGACATACTTCACTCTGTATGAGTCTCTAGATCCATCCACGTCTCAACAAATGGCCCAATTTCACTCCTTTTTAGGGCTGAGTAATATTCCATTGTGTATATGTGCCACATCTTCTTTATCCATTGGTCTGTTGATGGGCATTTAGGTTGCTTCCATGACCTGGCTATTGTAAATAGTGCTGCAATGAACATTGTGGTGCATGTGTCTTTTTGAATTATGTTTTTCTCTGGGTATATGCCGAGTAGTGGGATTCCTGGATCATATGGTAATTCTAGTTTTACTTTTTTAAGGAACCTCCATACTATTCTCCATAGTGGCTGTATCAATTTATACTCCCACCAACAGTGCAAGAGGGGACACTTTTCTCCACACCCTTTCCAACATTTGCTTTGATGATGCCCATTCTAACTGGTGTGAGATGATACCTCATTGTAGTTTTGATTTGCATTTCTCTAATAATTAGTGATGTTGAGCAGATTTTCATGTGCTTCTTGGCCATCTCTATGTCTTCTTGGGATAAATGTCTATATAGGTCTTCTGCCCATTTTAATATTAGGTTCTGTGTTTCTTCAATATGGAGCTACATGAGCTGTTTATATATTTTGGTGATTAATCCTTTGTTGATTCATTTGCAAATATTTTCTCCCATTCTGAGGGTTGTCTTTTCGTATTGTTTATGGTTTCCTTTGCTGTGCAAAAGCTTTTAATTTTCGTTAGGTCCCATATGTTTATTTTTATTTTTATTTCCATTACTCTAGGGGGTGGATCAAAAAATATCTTGCTGTGATTTATGTCCAAGATTGTTCTAAATATGTTTTCCTCTAAGAGTTTTATAGTGTCTGGTCTTAGATTTAGGTCTGTAATCGATTTTGAGTTTATTTTTGTGTATGGTGTTAAGGAGTGCTCTAATTTCATTCTTTTACATGTAACTGTCCAGTTTTCCCAACTCCACTTATTGAAGAGACTGTCTTTTCTCCATTGTATATCCTTGCCTCCTTTGTCATAGGTTAGTTGACCAGAGGTGCATGGGTTTATCTCTGGGCTTTCTATCCTGTTCCGTTGATCTATGTTTCTGTTTTTGTGTCAGAGCCATGTTGTCTTGATTACTGTAGCTTTGTAATATAGTCTGAAGTCAGGGAGCCTGATTCCTCCAGCTCCGATTTTTTCCCTCAAGAATGCTTTGGCCATTCGGGGTCTTTTGTGTCTCTATACAAATTTTAAGATTTTTTTGTTTTAGTTCCATAAAAAATGCCATTGGCAATTTGATAGGGATTGCATTGAATCTGTAAATTGCTTTGGGCAGTATAGTCATTTTCACAATATTGATTCTTCCAATCCAAGAACATGGTATTTCTCTCCATCTGTTGGTATCACCTTTAATTTCTTTCATCAGTGTCTTATAGTTTTCTGCATGCAGGTCGTTTTTCTCCCTAGGTAGGTTTATTCCTAGGTACTTTATTCTTTTTGTTGCAGTGGTAAATGGGAGTGTTTCCTTAATTTCTCTTTCAGATTTTTCATCATTAGTGTATAGGAATGCAAGAGATGTCTGTGCATTAATTTTGTATCCTGCTACTTTACAAAATTCATTAAGTAGGTATAGTAGTTTTCTGGTGGCATTTTTAGGATTCTCTATGTATAGTATCATATCATCTGCAAACAGTGACAGTTTTACTTCTTCTTTTCCAATTTGTATTATTTTATTTCATTTTCTTCTCTGATTGCCATGGCTAGGACTTCCAAAACTATGTTGAATAATAGTGGTGAGAGTGGACATCCTTGTCTTGTTCCTGATCTTAGAGGAAATGCTTTCAGTTTTTCACCATTAAGAATGATCTTTGCTGTGGGTTTGTCTTATATGGCCTTTATTATGTTGAGGTAGCCTCCCTCTATGCCCACTTTCTGGAGAGTTTTTATCATAAATGGGTGTTCAATTTTGTCAAAAGCTTTTTCTGCATCTATTGAGATGATCATATGGTTTTTATTCTTCAATTTGTTAATATGGTGTATCACATTGATTGATTTGCATATATCGAAGAATCTTTGCATCCCTGCGATATATCCCACTTGATCATGTTGTATGATCCTTTTAACGTGCTGTTGAATTCTGTTTGCTAGTATTTTGTTGAGGATTTTTGCATCTATATTCATCAGTGATATTGGTCTGTAACTGTCTTTTTTGTAGTATCTTTGTCTGGTTTTGGTATCAGGGTGATGGTGGCCTCAGAGAATGAGTTTGGGAGTGTTCCTTCCTCTGAAATTTTTTGGAAGAGTTTGAGAAGGATGGGTGTTAGCTCTTCTCTAAATGTTTGGTAGAATTCACCTGTGAAGCCATCTGGTCCTGGACTTTTGTTTGTTGGAAGATTTTTAATCACAGTTTCAATTTCTTTACTTGTGTTTGGTCTGTTCATATTTTCTTTTTCTTCCTGGTTCAGTCTTGGAAGGTTATACATTTCTAAGAATTTGTCCATTTCTTCTAGGTTGTGCATTTTATTGGCATAGAGTTGCTTCTAGTAGTCTCTTAGGATGCTTTGTATTTCTGTGGTGTCTGTTGTAACTTCTCCTTTTTCATTTCTAATTTTATTGATTTGAGTTCTCTCCCTCTTTTTCTTGTTGAGTCTGGCTAACGGTTTATCAATTTTTTTTATCTTCTCAAAGAACCAGCTTTTAGTTTATTGACCTTTGCTATTGTTTTCTTTTTTTCTATTTCATTTATATCTGCTCTGAACTTTATGATTTCTTTCCTTCTGCTAACGTTGGGTTTCATTTATTCCTCTTTCTCTAGTTCCTTTAGGTGTAAGGTTAGATTGTTTATTTGAGATTTTTCTTGTTTCTTGAGGTAGGCTTGTATAGCTATAAACTTCCTTCTTAGAACTGCTTTTGCTGCATCCCATAGGTTTCGGATCATCGTGTTTTCATTGTCATTTTTCTCTAGGTATTTTTTGATTTCCTCTTTGATTTCTTCAGTGATCTCTTGGTTATTTAGTAACGTATTGTTTAGCCTCCATGTGTTTGTGTTTTTTCCATTTTTTTTCCTGTATTTGATTTCTAATCTCATAGCATTGTGGTCAGAAAAGAAGCTTGATATGATTTCAATTTTCTTAAATTTACTTGGGTTTGATTTGTGACCCAATATGTGATGTATCCTGACGAATGTTCTGTGCGCACTTGGAAAGAGAGTTTAATCTGCTGTTTTGGGATGGAATGTCCTGTAAATATCAATTAAATCTATCTGGTCTATTGTGTCATTTAAAGCTTCTGTTTCCTTATTAATTTTCTGTTTTGATGATCTGCCCATTGGTGTAAGTGTGGTTTTAACGTCCCCCAGTATTATTGTGTTACTGTTTATTTCCTATTTTATAGCTGTTAGCATTTGCCTTATGTATTGAGATGCTCCTATGTTGGGTGCATATTTATTTATAATTGTTGTATCTTCTTCTTGGATTGATCCCTTAATCATTATGTAGTGTCCTTCCTTGTCTCTTGTAACATTCTTTATTTTAAAGTCTATTTTATCTGATATGAGTATTGCTACTCCAGCTTTCTTTTGATTTCCATTTGCATGGAATATCTTTTTCCATCCCCTCACTTTCAGTCTGTTTGTGTCCCTAAGTCTGAAGTGGGTCTCTTGTAGACAGCGTATAGATGGGTCTTGTTTTTGTATACATTCCACTAGCCTGTGTCTTTTGGTTGGAGCATTTAATCCATTCACGTTTAAGGTAATTATCGATATATATATTCCTATGACCATTTTCTTAATTGTTTTGGGTTTGTTTTTGTAGGTCCTTTTCTTCTCTTGTGTTTCCCATGTTGAGAAGTTCCTTTAGCATTTTTTGTAGAGCTGGTTTAGTGGTGCTGAATTATCTTAGCTTTTGCTTCTCTGTAAAGCTTTTGATTTCTCCGTAGAATCTGAATGAGATCCTTGCTGGGTGTAGTAATCTTAGTTGTAGGTTCTTCCCTTTCATCACTTTAAATATATCATGCCACTCCCTTCTAGCATGTAGAGGTTCTGCTGAGAAGTCAGCTCTTAACCTTATGGGAGTTCCCTTGTATATTATTTGTCATTTTTCCCTTGCTGCTTTCAATAATTTTTCATTGTCTTTAATTTTTGCCAATTGATTACTATGTGTCTAGGTGTTTTTCTCCTTGGGTTTATCCTGCATGGGACTTGCTGTGCTTCCTGGACTTGGGTGGCTATTTCCTTTCCCATGTTAGGTAAGTTTTCAACTATAATCTCTTCAAATATATTCTTGGGTCCTTTCTCTCTCTAGTCTCCTTCTGGGACTGCTATAATGCGAATCTTGTTTTGTTTAATGTTGTCCCAGAGGTCTCTTAGGCTGTCTTCATTTCTTTTCATTCTTTTTTCTTTATTCTGTTCCACAGCAGTGAATTCCACCATTATGTCTTCCAGGTCAGAGGGTCCATTCTTCTGTCTCAGTTATTCTGCTTCAGTTATTCTGCTATTGATTCTTCTAATGTAGTTTTTATTTCAGTTATTTTATTGCTCATCTCTGTTTGTTTGTTCTTTAATTCTTCCAGGTCTTTTTTAAACATTTCTTGCATCTTCTTGATTTTTACCTCTATTCTTTTCCTGAGGTCCTGGATCATGTTCACTATCATTATTCTGAATTCTTTTTCTGGAAGGTTGTCTAGGTCCACTTCATTTAGTTGTTTTTCTGGGGTTGTATCTTGTTCCTTCATCTGGTACATAGCCCTCTGCCTTTTCATTTTGTCTATCTTTCTGTGAATGTGGTTTTTGCTCCACAGGCTACAAGATTGTAGTTCTTGTTGCTTCTGCTGTCTTCCCTCTCTCTTTGCCACTCACTTATAAGGACATTTGTCATTGGATTTAGGGCTCACTCAATGAATCCATGATGATCTCATCTCAACAGTCTTACTTTAATTACATCTGCCAAGACTCTTTTTCCAGATAAGGTAAAGTTCACATGTTCTAGATGGTGGACATATATTTTGGAGGACTATTCAACTCCTTATCCTCTGGAATGTAGGTACCATTATCACTATTTTATTAAGGATGAAACTGTAGCATTTCATGTTTGACATAAAAAAATATATCATCGCTTTTCTGTGTCAAAGTCAGGTTTAAATCCTGCTTTTTTCAAACTCCAAAGCTTATTACATGAAACCCCTTTTAACGGTTCTGATCACCAATCCATTTCAGTGTGTGTTGTGTTTAGATTCAGGAGGAAGTCTCCACACCTCTGACATCAGCTAGGTATGCTAAAATTCAACTCAATTCTGACACTATCTACCTGGATGTAGCATCTGATCTTGCAGGTTAAGGGCTCAGTCCTACAAGACTGCCATCTCCCAACACACTTCAGATGCCAATCACAAGTCCATGTTGTTAACTGTGCTTCTCACTGACCTAGTATAGATTGGAGGTTGTAATGAACTCCTCCTTGTGTTTGATTAATTTGCTAGAGCAACTCACAGAACTCAGAGAAACATTTTACCTACTAGATTACTGGTTTATTGTAAAAGGATATAACTCAGGAAGAGCCAGATGAAAGAGTTTCATAAGGCAAGGTGTGTGGAAAGAGTCATGGAGTTTTCATGCCCTCTGCAGAAGGACCACTCTCTCTGTATCTGTGTGTATTCACCAAACCAGAAGCTCTCTAAACTCTGTCCTTTTGAGTTTTTTATGGAGGCTTCATTGCATAGGCATGATTGATTAATTCATTGGCCATTGATGATTGATTTAACCTCTAGCCCCTTTCCCCTCCTTGTAAGTCAGGGAGTGGGGGAGGTAGGACTGAAAATCCCTGTCTCCGGTGATAAGGATGCCTTCTACCCTCTTTTTCAAGGAAGGGTACCCTTCACATGAGAGATTTATCTCTTGTTTCAGGAGGAAAAAAGGAGAGTCAGAGTGTCCTTCTTATGCTGGCTTTTTCTCAAGTACCTTTATTTCAAAATAATCAATATGCAAAAGTAGCATACTTGGGATGATATATTCTAAACCCCTATAGCCACAATACAAAATTATTATTTTCCTAAACAGAAGAAAGCTTAAAATGTACTGTTTACCTTATTCACTTGAGTAAATAGAATTTTATTATTATTTGGTTGTTTTTTCTTTGACTATGTATCCTCTGAAATTTTGTAATCCTGAGTGATTCTTTTCTTTTGTAATTCACATTTAAATCTAGATGCTTATTTCCAAAACACTGATATTCAAAGGAGCCATTCTGAAAGACTGATTCTGTCTTTGTTTAAAAGTCTTTCTTCAACAATTTTGGTTTAACGGATAGAAAAATATATGAACTGGAAAAAGAAGGGGAAAAAATGGAGCAGGGAAAGAAACACAGTGTTAATAGTGGTCAACAAATTAAAGCTTGTTATATGATAATTACATGAAATGCAGTCAGCAAATTACATTCCAAAAAGAATGTAATTTTAGGTATGTTATCAACATATCAGTAACTGGATGATGGGTACAAAAATATTGTACTGTGTAATCAACAAAGCAAAGCATTTTTCTTGTCATTTTTTAAAAACTCCACATTTTCACAAGACTTTAGGATATAAGAAAGCTTCCCAAAGATGAGAGAAATCTACCCCATTCTTGTCCCTACCCCCACTTTTCCCATAAATGTGTTTCCATTTACAATTAATATACCAGGTATAATAAATCTCATGCCACAAACCAATTGTACAAATAAAATTATTTCCCCCATAATAAAATTAATTTCTATTTTAAACCCCAATTCCAGCAGGATTTGAAAATTTAGGTTTGGCCAATTCAAGGACTCAGTGATTTGGGAGTTCTGCCACTTGACTTACCCTGTGTTTTATTCGAAAGCCTCTTGGGAGCTATTTGATTGCTAAGGTATTGGATAGGAAGATATCTACCTGGCCCTCAGTCACTGTTCCCTTCTCCATGCTGAAATAAGCACTATTTCTTTAATAAACATTTTGTCCATCCATGTACATAACAGACAACCTAAGTTCCATCTGTTGTTTGGTCACTTATCTATAGCTACATCCTTGACCACTGGCTTCTCAACTCTGGCTCTCTCTCAAGTATGGCTTTTCTTGGGCATTCAGGTAGCACATCACTATTTTCACACTCCATTGGAGTTCAGGGATTGCTGATATGTCACAGACCCATTTCCTATGTATCTAATGTGGCCATCTCTCTTTTCTTGCTCTTAAAGCATGCTGTTCATGCAGGTATTGTGTGGAACTGGCTATCTTCCTGGTTCTCCCAGGATGTCCCCTGCTCTTACAGCCTCTGAAACTACATGGAGTTCCTGTCATCCCTCTCAATGTCTCACCCTACCGTGGTTGGAAGGCAGGCATAGGGTCCATTCTCTGATTATTTTTACTCCCATAGTTAACCTAACAAATGTTTATCTACCATGGGCCAGATAGTCTTTGATATCTGTTATGAAGGGCAAAACTATAATGTTCTGAATCCTGTAGGATTTAGGAAGGTGAATCCCAGTGGTTCAAATTTGTGTATTTCAAATTATTTTTTCCACTAAACACTATTGTCATGCCATTAGTTTCAAAAATCCAAAACCTTTGTCAAAACTCATTGGACTACACATTTAAAAAGAGGATGCTATATTTTATGTAAATAATACCTCAATAAAGTTAACTTTAAAAAGACAACAAACACTCAAATTTAGTAAATAAATCTCCATATTTATTAGTTATTTTTCTCTCAGGCAATTAGTAGAGAATACCCTTACCACTGCCTTATTTGTGGAATGTAATATTTGAGATAAGAGGATGCAGGAGAAGGGAAATCTCAAAATAATATCTTATGCTATAATATTAATAACAGTAATAATAGTGGGATGAAAACTAAACTCATAGGTTTCTACTGTGTGCCAGAAAACAGTTTCTATCAGTTAATCTTCACTATAATTCCATCAAATAAGTGTATGATTGGCTAGGTTTAGAAGATTAAGAGGGGTATGTAAAATCATTAAGCTTTTTTGTGGTGAGGAATGATTTAAAAGCAGACAGTCTAACTTCTGAGTCTTTACTCTTAACCACTACTCTATACCAATATTTAAAGCTAATTTTTCTGGTCAAAGCTACAATGATAATGCAAATGAAAATAACGATGATGAAAACATGATGATATTGTCAATTTTTAACATTGATGCCCCTCATTCTTAGTGTCTAATGTGCATTTTATCCAATTATTGCTCACAAAAGTCTTCTGACAATGTTATTGTTATTATCTCAATATTTAAAATGAGAAAACTGAGGCTCAGGGAAGATAAAAAACACACTTGAAATATACAGCTGAAAAGTATTACAAGTTAGATAGGAATCTAGGTTTGATTGGCATCAGAGCTCACTCAACCACTTTGATGTAATTCTCTCAATAGCTTGTTTTTCCTCTCTCTTTTTGAAATAAGCACATATTTCTAGTGTTATCATGTTTGGATCCCCATACTGAATAACTTAACAATATTCCATTATTGTTTTTCATTTGTGATTGTTAACTAAATAATAAGTGTCACTGCTTTTTCAAGAAAAATACATGCTGTCATCTTGTATAAAGATGGGGGCTGAGAAAATGGGAAAAAAATAGAACACAGCCCTTTCTGAACTCTGGTTTGTATCACTGTATTCAACTCCATATGCATGTTCATCTATCCATCTCTACCTCATACCTATCTCTATCAGTAGAGCTGTTCAACGTCTGTATAATTGTGTTGTGTTAAGACGCATGAAGATCGAAGGAGAAGCAAGTAGAGAAAAGTGATCACTTTTATAGCTCCCTTTTTTCTTCCTTACTACCAGTTGATAAGGAATGTTTTATAAATACTTCTGGAATCCACAAATGCACATAAACTCACAAGCAATTATTTGCTAGTCTCCCACAGGTTCTTAGTCCTTAGTGTGAAAACACATTGCTCTACAAATTCAAGAGTCTCAGGGAAAAAGGGAAATGTGAGGCTTATGAAATAACTCCAGTCATGCTGTTCAGACCCTTGCAGGGAATCCATCCTGGTAGCAAAGAAATGTTGGCCAGTGTTTGAAGGTCATAACAATGTCAGGTAAACAGGAGCCAACAACTGGATCTTTGGGTTGGACATGTATATTTGGGACTAAGAAATTAGAAAGCCCTTGAGGGTAGAATAGGGGGAAAAAAGGAAAGCCTGAGAAATCCAAGTTGAGCTTCGATGCTCTTCAGGCAGGCATGAAGCTAGAGGCAGTAGCAAAGCTTAATTTAAAAGTTGTATTTTCAGAGTTATTTTCTTTAATACTGCTTAACACTATAATTTTATTAGCCACTGGACAGAGACAAAGATGATTTCAGCAGCTCAGTGTAAACTGAACATGTTTTAGCAACTCCCATGAAAAGTCACCACATTGTAATGACATGCTGCCACATACATCATCAGAGAGAAAACTAGTTTTGTTTTAGGAAGAAAATCATGCTCACCCAAGAATATTTCATATGTACCTATTATTAGAAAGATCTCTATAGCCTCAAGGCTAAGATCCTTTTAACCCTCCAGTAGTGTTCTAAAAATTTGTAACCCTGAAAATGTTTCAACAATTTAACTTTACTTCAAAATTTGAAAACCTACAGGGATAAATGGTTTTTCCAGGGGCTGCTATTAGTATAAAAATATGTCCAGTATATAAAGAGCATATGTCCACATGTTTAAGTTAACATTATTTATTTTACATATGTTTTATATATGAAAAACAAATTCCATTCCAGAACCCAAGTGAAGCAGTGATTTGGAAAGGGGAATTTTTTAATAAATTAAAATTAAAGGTTTATCAGAGTCATTACACTTTTTCTACTTTATCAGGCTACAGCGTTGTGAAAGGAAACTATTAGGATACAGTAACTGTAAGAGTAACCAGGAGAAGTGGTTGGGGGAGTCTGAGAAATAGTGAGAAGGTGGTAAGCTCCTGTTTCTATTTACTAAGTAAACCTTTGACTGCCCAGTAGGTCCATGTATTTGACCAATAGCGGCTAGGATATATGGTTGGAACACTTAGATGAAACTGCATCAGTTCAGCATTTTTGCAACTACCAATCAAGCCATCAAATTCAACAGTGCATCCTATATGCCATTGCACAGGTGTATGCCAGTGATAAAAAAAATGCTGATAACATGACTTACCTAGGTTATGGAACATTAAACTTATGAGACCCTAGAGGCCGGGAAACAAACTGCACTTTATTGCTCTCTTGAAAGGTTTTCCTTATTTACACCTTTCTTTTCTTGCAGAATGGGGAAAAAAAAAGTGAAAGTCAACAGTCAACCAGAATGGTTTCAGGTCTGTGGAACCCCCATACCTCCTTTAAGCCTTTATAAATAAAAACATAATATGGGTAGTTCTCAAATAAAAATAGCACTTCAATTAATACTCATGAAGAAAATAGAAATATGTACCCCCATCAAATTATTGTCCTAAATTTAAGTGGCATTTTCTTCTCTGTGGAATTGCCTTTAATCATCTAATGAAAATATAGCAAATGGCATCTGGTTGCCACAGCAACATTTTTTTTTCTTACATATAGTTAGACAATTTGTTTTTCATTTCCTTGGCTTTGTTTTAATAGGATAAAAGTCTCTCTAATAAGTGCAATTTTGCAATTTCACTATCCCAGTTTCTGGGTTTGCTTCATTATAATGAATAAATTTGAAAAATGATATACATCCCAATAATGGAATATGTTCATACTTAATTACTTGGTGGTGTTATTTTGAAGACATAATGCTGCTGACAAATATAGTGGTTTCCTGCTTCATGAGGTAATTAATAGTGCTGTTTATTGTTCTATAAGTTTTCTCTTTTGTCAGACATAATTCGTTAAGTAAATTAGATGCTAAAATGCATTTGGACTTAACAGATACCAAATAATAAAGTATTAACAAGGATTTAATGATACAGAAATAGCTCTGGGAAAAAATAGTACTCTGATGCAAATAGTTGCCATGGTGAGAGCTTGAAATCACTGTGTGATTTTTTAAAAAAATATATTTTAAGAACATGTGAATTTTACTAACATTGAAAAAAACCTAGACTACACTAGATTAAAAAAAAAACACTTAGATTTATTTTTCAAAGTTTTCATGTTTCTATTTCATATCAACCATATGAATATTGACTTGCAGAAATGTTTACTTACACATATGATAACTATATCAAATGGTACAAAGCAATTCATGTGTTGCTTGGGGGATTGGACTAAATGAAATTTGTATCATTACCAAAATCAAGGCTCTATGACATATAAATATATAATTATATTGATATGATTATATGATTTAATAGATCACAAGCAGGAAAATTAACAGTGTCAAAATCAAGATTAATCATTAGAAATACCTAGAGAAATTATAAAACATAATTAAAAGTTTATCAAAATACTCAGTGTCAAAAATACAGTAGACACTCAAGAATTTGTTACATGAGAAAATAAATGCTCTAATAATGCCATTTACCAATCTTCATTCCATAATATATGTTGAATCCCGGCAATGTGTAAGTTTTTAGTAATATTTCCCTTCAATATGTAAAGTTTAAAATAGTAGAAGATATATTATCTAAACCTAATGAATTAGTATACCGGAGGGGATACAAATCCTAGTGTTAAAAAGCAACCATTACCAATAAAGAATAATAATAGACAATGGATGGCCACACATTACTTTCACAATGCAAGGCAATACTTCCTAAATCAAATGGAAACTTTGGAAAAAGTCATCTAAGAATACTGCCTTATATAGAGGAATGATTCAATGACTATGTCAAATGGGTCAAATTAAAATAAGTCCATGGATATGCTCTCATATACTGGCACTTAGAAGGTCCTGCATTTTAACTTTTTTAAAGAATCTACAGATGGGAGAAAACTCTACCTCCACACTCTTTCACATTTATTTATAAACTATTCTCTGTTTTCACTGACTAATAGATTGCTCTCAAATAATCTTGAATTACTAGTGATTGGTTCAGATACAAACAGACACACACACACAGTTTAGCTAATCTTTTAAGTAATAATGTTATTTGGTTAACATTTTCTTACTGTTTAAAATTTACTTATCACATTCTTGTCAATTAATTCATTTGATATCTATAGCAATCCTGAAAAATATCATAATTTCAATTTTACAGGTTGAGACTAAGAAGCAAAGTAGTTAAGTGTCTGAACCAAGGTAACTAAGGACTCAAACACAGGTCTTTTGATTAGAGACACCACATGCTTGCAAATCTAGCCTTTTTTTCATGTCACATAGGTTCACGTACTGTATTTTATGATTTGAACTCTAAAATGGGGAGAGGTTTGCTTTAAATTTACATATAAAATCCAGTGACCACACAAGGTGACCTGAAGAATTGGTGACACAGTTCTTGCAGGTAGCTGGGCAGATAATTTTTTTCCAAGTAGAAGAAATGCAAAAACCCTGGGAAACAAGAAGAAACAGAGCACTGTGAAATGGACTGCTTCTGAGTTTTAGGAGAATGAATCAGACAGGTTATTGTGGGAGAGGCAGATTTTGTAGAACCTCATATGCTGTGTATTCAAGTTTAATCTAAGTGAGGTGAAAAGACAATGGGGTGTTTTGAGCAGAAGTATGTCATCTGACATGCTTTAAAAGATTCACTCTGCCTGCTGTGTTAAAGAAATTAAACAAATAATTCATTTGAGAGATGAAAGAGGCTTGAATAATGAGGATAGGGTGGAAGATGTGAAAAGGGTCTGGAATCTAAGTATGTCATAAAGGTAGAGATGGTAGGGTTTATTGATTCATAAAATGTAGGATACTTGAGTAAAAGAAGAATCAAGAATAAGTCCAAGATATCTGGCCTGAGCAAATACAAAAATTGGCTATTTATTGAGACAAAAAAGAGGGTGGCAGAGGCAGATTGTGATGGGATTGAGGGCAGATTGGGGGCTTAGTTTTTAACATGTTAAGTGTGAAACACAGGTTATATATCAAAGTGGACAGTTGAGCAGGTAGCTAGATATTTGAATCTGAAGTTCAGGGAACAAGTCAGAGCTGGAAATGTAAATTTGGGTTTGTCAGTATATTGATGGCATATAAAACTATGAGATTAGATAAAATTGCCAAGGAAATAAATTTTGATTTTAAAAAATGAGAAAAAAGTTCAAGGATTAAGCCTTAGAGAGATTTGGGAGATGATGATGAACAAAGGTTTGTGACAAGGAGAAGTCATTAATAGAAAATCCTGGGGAATGTATTGCCTTGGAAATCTAGTGAAGAAACTATTTCATGGGGGGAGTGATCAAGTATGTCAAATGCTACTGACAGATAAAGTAGGGAAAGAGCTGAGAACTGATCATTGGATTGACATTCAAGGACATCACTAGAGACCTTGAAAATAACAGTTTGTTTAAAGTGGGCATTAAAATCTGACTGGACTGGCTTCAGAAAATAGTGAGAGGACAAAAACTTTCAGACAACACGTATAGAAAAAACTTTTGAGTTTTGTTCTAAGAGGAAGGCAATAAATGAAGTTGATGGTGATGACGGTAAGTAAAATCAAGAGGTTTTATAGATATGAAAGGTATTGCAGTTGAGCATATTTGTATCAGCATAATAAAGATTGAATTGAATGAGAAAATTGATGCTGTAGAATAAAGAGAGAGAGGAATTAATAATGCAACACCCACTCACATAAGAGTTTCGCCTGACACAACCATACAAATTACTACTTAAAGTTTCCAAATACACTGAGTTTTTTCACATTTTAACATTGTTCACTCCCAGTGTATTTTTTTCTCCTGTATTTTTTTTTCACTTGGTAAACACATATCTACATTTCAAGACTTAGACTAAGCATACTCTCATTTTTGTGTGCCAAGTGTCTTCAATATGCTCAATAACTCCCTATGTGTATTTCTATTAATAGTACTTATAATACTTTATTGTATTGTTTACATATTTATCTCCCTCTATGAAACAATACGCTCTTGAGAGAGAATCTTAACCATCTTAATTTTCTCCCTACTCCGTCAGACTACATTAAGCATAGTAGGTGTAGAACAAATATACTTTGATTAGATGAACTGAGACATAAATCTATGAATTGATTATTAAATAAATAAAATTCTCAAACCTCATAAACTTATAATCACAATAAATATATATTTACCCACTAAATTGCTGTAATATTGAGAGACATTTTTTGGTATCATAGAGATAAGATTTTAGTTACATATGTTTAAAAAGACAGAAATTTAATAAACAAGTGTGCATGATTTAATCAATACATAGATATCAGATAAATTTGTACTGGTATTTCAAGTTCAAGTTCACATCATCTTCCCATTTATGATTTTCTAAACCATCCTAGACTACAGTGATCTCTTTCTCCTCCAAACTTGGCAAGTACTTATAGTCTGTTTTACTCACTTGACTATTAACTATGTACTGCCTTGTGATCTTTCTTATACTGTTATATTAAATAAATTGAATTAGTTTTTTCCCTTTAGCATTTTGCATGGTTGTTCTGTGTATCCTAACCCAATTATAATATCATAGAGAATTTTAATTTATGAATCCTGTCGGCATATACTTATTGAATGCCTGTGCTATGCCAGGAACACTTCCAGGTATTGAGATAAATTTTATAAAAACAAACAAACAAAAAAATGAACTTTTCCAAGAGTTACATCCAACAGGAGATTAATGCAATAAATATACATAGCAAATGCTAAGAAAATCCAGGGGACTCATCCAAGGAAACCTCACACAAAAGGTAGGACATTTTTGTCTTAAAGGACAAGATAAAATTTTTTCAGTTGAAGAATGAAAATAAGACCATTCTTGGACAAGAGAATAGAATATACAACATGAGTGGATATTTGAGTAACTAGTAATATTTTAATATGACTAGAGCAATGTAACATTAAGCTGATTTTATTTTAATTCTCAATTTAAATTAGGTTCAATTTATCAATCCACCACCACCATTCAGCTACCTCTGCCATGACACACACAAAATAGAAAATTGTAGTTAGTTGAACTAGTTTGAGAGAAATACTTGACCTTTTAAGTAATATTCTGAAAGATTTTCTCTCACTCATAAGCTAAAATCATCACATTAGCATATTAAAATCTGATATTAAAGGATTTAACTGATGGAGTTCTCCCTTGTCTTGAGAAGAGAACCTCTTCTTTGCTGGAGTAAAGAAGAAATAATATATGCAATAGGGGAAAGAATCAGAAAACCCCACTCCTTTTTCAAGCCCAAGGCATTTGAATGAAAATTTTAAAAGTAAGTAGGTAAAGCTGTCAAAATTCAACTACTGATTTCTGCTCTCTGGACATCTATTTGGAGGATATGGATAAGTACACAAGCTAGTTAAGCATTTTCAGGCAAGACGTTGTGATGGAAGTTAATTACAAAGGTTTGAAGATAGAGGTGGTTAGCTTCTGTGGCTTAGAAGTGAATTATCAGACCACTGGAAGCCATCCCAGCCACAAATGCCAATAGAACAAGGAACACACAGGTGGACATGGAATCAAGCATCAGAGATCCCAGGGGTAACAAAGGATTCCTTTTATTTATTTTTTCTTCTCTGATTGGTGTGGCAGGACTTCCAAAACTATGTTGAACAAAAGTGGCATAGAGTGGACATCCTTGTCTTGTTCCTGATCTTAGAGGAAATGTTTTCAGTTTTTCACCATTGAGAATGTTGTTTGCTGTGTGTTTGTCATATATGACCTTTATTATGTTGAGGTAGGTTCTCTCTGTCCACTTTCTGGAGAGTTTTTATCATAAATGGGTGTTGAATTTTGTCAAAAGCTTTCTCTGCATCTATTGAGATGATCATATGGTTTTTCTTCTTCAATTTGTTAATATGGTTTATCACATTGATTGATTTGTGTATATTGAAGAATCCTTGCATCCCTGGGATAAATCCCACTTGATCATGGTGTCCGTTCCTTTTAATGTGTTGTTGGATTCTGTTTGCTAGTATTTTGCTGAAGATTTTTGCATCTGTGTTCATCAGTGATATTGGCCTGTGTTATCTTTGTCTGGTTTTGGTATCAGGGTGATGGTTGCCTCCTAGAAGGAGCTTGAGGGTTTCTCTCCCTCTGGAATTTTTGAAAGAGTTTGAGAAGGATAGGTGTTAGCTATTCTTTAAACGTTTGATAGAATTCACCTGCGAAGCCATCTGGTCCAGGACTTTTGTTTGCTGATACAGTGTATTTCTAAGTGGTCACATAACTAAGGATTCTCAATGAGGGGTTAACCACCTACTAAAAATATCAAGCTAGCACAGACTCTAAAGAAGAGAGAATTTTATGTTATTACATTAAATGGCATTATTGTAGGTAAGATTGTTCATATTTATTTATTTGTTCTTTTTTCATTTTTATTTTTGTCCAGCACCTAGTCCTGGAAATTCATATAACAAGGGCTCCATAAATGTTCATTAACAAAGCCATCACCTCACAAATTTATTTTTTTCTTTTTGGTAAGAACATTTAAGTTTTATTCTCTTAGCAAAATTCAATTATACAATACAGTGTTATCAGCTATAGTCACCATGTGTTTCATTAGATCCTCAGGCCGTATTCATCTTATAGCTGAAAGTTTGTACCATTTAACCAACCTCTCCCTATTTCCCCCACCCACTGTCCCTGGAAACCACTTTTCTACTCTCCATTTCTATGAGTTTTTCTTTTTTTGATTCCACATATAAGTTATACCATGCAATATTTGTCTTACTCTGACTTATTTCACTTAGCATAATGCCCTCAAGATCCACCCATGTTGTCAAAAATTTCCTTCTGTCTCATGGCTGGAAATATTTCATAATATACCAAAGGCATGAACTGTTGATGAATACACGTCTGGAAACAAACAAAAGGTCTTATCGCTTTTAGTGTATGCGTTTTTCTATATGTGAGTTTGCTAATAAGAGCAGAACTAATAGTTGTTGCTGTTTTAATTTGTGTTTGTTTTAATTGTGACTGTTGCTTTGTCATTCCGGTGGTCATTCCGTCTTCCACACAGTTTGTTCCACAAGGACGGCTCTTGAAGTTGAACTTTCCCTGGTATTCTTTTGTGTGGAGTGTAATGCTTCTTTTTCCTTCAAATGGAAAAGAAAAACAAAATTTTCCCCTTTGATTGAAAAAAAAATTTGTTGTACTTGAAAAAGGAGTGAAACAATTTCATTCTTGTCTTAGTTTAGACTGCTATAACAAAAATAACATAGACTTGGAGGCTTAAACAACAAAAATTCATTCTCACAGTTCTAGAGGTTGGAAAGTCCAAAATCAAGGCACTGGCAGATTTGGCCTCTGGTGAAGACCAGATTCCTGGTTCGTAGATGGTCATCTCACTGTGCCCTCACATGAAGGAAGGGGTGAGAGAGCTCTGTGGGGTCCCTCTTATAAGAGCACTAATCCCATTCATGAGAGTTGCCCTCATGACCCAACCCTCTCCCAAAAGCCTCACCTCTGAATGCCATCACATTGAGGAATAGGTTTCAATACATGAATTTTAAGGGGCACAAACATTTGGCATATGGCAATTTTGAAACCCAGATAAGCTAAAAACAAGTATCTTGTTAGCATGGCCCTCCATAAACACTCACCTATTCCCCTGATGTACTCCAATGTTATAGAATCTGGGCTTTTCCAAAAATAAGAAATATATTTTTGACTTGACCAAGAAATTAAAAGTCTCTTACTAAAAGCATTCATTTTTTGAAATGATAATTTGTACAACTTCCTGCTTATCACTCACTTATACTACCAATTTATTTGTTGTTGTTGTTATTCCCTTTGTTAACAAAAATACACTCCTCATAACATTCCTTTTAAAAAACAATTACGGTAAGCCAACACGGATACATGCTACATTCAGGTACAAAATACTAAATGCTGTATCCCTTATGATCTATAACACTGGAGACAAATTAATAAACATAAACGTATATGTGATTTTAATCATAGCTGTGATTTTCATTGTCATTTTCAGTTCTCAGAAGTGGTGGAGTTCTGCAATGGTATAGTTCCCCACCCCAACCTCCCAGAATAAGATATATATTACAGTAAGAAAATGATGTTCATTGGAATGAGGGAGAATTAAATATAATAGTAAGATTCAAGCTGGATGATGAATATACTTAAACACTTTTTCTTTGTTTGAATTTAATTGCTTTTAATTACACTCTGCCTTGCTTTATTGATCAGTGGTCCTTTGAAGTGATACTTGAAAAGAGAATTCTGAATTATTCTTTCAAGAATATCCTGATGTATATATCAACCTCGGTGAATTTGGACTTTTTTCTTTCTTTTAGAATAATAGATGTCTCACTACATTGGAAATTCAATTAAATGACATGTTAAATGCATACTGTAACTAACTGAATTCATCATGGTGTCTGATTTTTGTGGGTATCAGATAGCAAAATGAATCAAAAGTTGTAGAACAAAGGTGACATTTTTCAAAGTCTTTCCAGATGTTTCTACTTTCTTTTTGTGCTCAATTTTCACTTCAAGTTCTGATAAAAGTGCCTTATAGTTAGCTGCCTTGTTGAAAGTTTCTTGTCTTGGCACCTATTGCTCTTAAGACCATGTTTCTTTTTAAGGATAAAGATACACAATTTAATACTTGCAGTAGCATGAGAGTTGGAGCCCTTGTGATGACTTTGGATAAGAGATTAGTCTTTGTCAAAGTGTCTCCACTGTCTGAGCCTCTACATTGTAGGGGGGGGACTCCTCTTAGTCTTTAGGTCCAAGAGCCATTACATGACAGTCCATTTAATGAAAGATCACATCTTCTTCTACAACTTAACTGAGTCATAGGTATTAAACCTATATGGAATAAAATAAGTACAAACTAAATTATCCTTTTAGTTAGTCCATTGATAGTGTCTTAATCACTGCTATATAACACTTTTTTGCAAGTTTGGGAAGGATACAGAAAACATGTTCATGATAGAATGTTTAGGAAATGCAGAAAACTAAAATTGAAGGACTTTTTTTCTTTATTAAATGTAATTCTCCCTCTTAGTGGTAATGTCTATAAACTAAATTGTTTGCATATGTCTTATTTATTAATGAGCAAATTTTACAATATTATATTAATATCACATTATAATCCTATACTTTAATTCTTTTATTTTTACCTAATACATAAAGAATATTTTCCTATGTCATTGAATAGTCTCATACAACATAATATTTAATAGCTATACAGTATTACATGGTATGGTTTTATGATAATTTATTAAATCTTCTATAGGTATGCATTCAATTGTTTCAATTTTTTCAGTGAATTAAATTCTTTAATAAACATTCTTATGGAGAAAATTTTCTGTCTTTCTAATTATTTCTTTAGAATGAATCCCTAACAGATGACTCTCTGAGACAAAGTATAGTGAATACTTTTAAGACGTCCAATGCATTTTGTTAAACTATCCTCAAAAAGTATATTTTTCCAATATATACTCCCAGTAGAAAAATTTGAGAGTATCAACTACTCAAAACCCTCACAATGTTGTATGAAATTTTGAAAATTTATAAATTATTAGTGGCAAATATTATCTTTATTTCCTTGACTGCTAGGGAAGTTGAATATATCTTGGCTAAAAAGTAGTTCTTATTCTCTGTGATTTGGGACAATTGAGAAATATACCATGAGCAAATTTTATAGGTGAGAAATGGAGCCTGAGGAGTGATACAAGGCAAGGAGAGTGGAAATGTCCTGAAATTATAATTTTCTAATATTTTTGTATGGAAATCTTTTGTCAACAACAGCAAAAATGTATGAAGAAGCATAAATCAATGGTGGTTCTGTTTGAAGTCTAAGTGATGATTCTGCAGTATCTTCCAGCACCATCGTTTCTGTTCTGCATCCCCCATCCCTGAGGAGGTTCTGGAGATATCCCTGTAAAGCCCTCTCCTATGGATCAGCTGTTTTCCATGGCTGAGACACTCACACCTAATTCCTGTGTGGGGCAGCAGAGGAGGAAAAAGCTTTTCAATCAAAACTCTTTCCTGAGGAAGAAAGAGTAACTTTCAAATCAAAAACCAACGACTCTGGACTTCCCTGGGGGTGCAGTGGTTAAGAATCTGCCTGCCAATGCAGGGGACATGGGTTAGAGCCCTGGTCCGGGAAGATTACACATGCCACGGAGCAATTAAGCCCGTGCGCCACAACTACTGAAGCTCGTGCACCTACAGCCTGTGCTCTACAAGAGAAGCAACCACAATGAGAAACCCCCACACTGCAACGAAGAGTAGTCCCTGCTTGCTGCAACTGAAGAAAGCCCACGTGCAGCAACAAAGACCCCAAACAGCCAAAAATAAAAATAAATAAAATAAATTTATAAAAAAAAAAACCCAACGACTCTGATGTTAGCATCTACACATGGCTGAAAGTACAGCCTTAGGAACATTTTTGCTGTAGTTTTTGAGAGGCTCCATTTTCTTCTTTAATATTTTTAAGTTTTTAATAATGAAATAGCAATGAGAAAATTGAGTTGTAAGGAAAACTCATCAAGTAGGAATTAAAGCAGTCAGATATTCCAAACAGTTAGGGAAATTAACCCACTGACCTGTCTTATTCAAACATGAACTTTGCCAAATTAGCACTGTCTCTTGAGAATGTGTCATCAGAGATCATTTCAGGAGACACTGATCATATGACATAAGCAGAGAGAACTGTGTGTGTTTGCTTGGTTAAACCAGAGGCAAATCCCAGGGGTCTATGGGTCACATCTAAACCCACAGCCTAGTTCATGCAACCAAGTATTTGGTGGTGCAGTGTTTATGTGAAAATTAGTTCACACTACTCTAACAGATTTCACAGAAAAAAAGATAGATTTCTGACTTCTTTTTTAAAAAATTGATAATCAACTGGCTTGAATTTCCATGTAGCAAACATCAGTTGTTGCTGAGAAGGGTCTCTCATCTTTAGACAGGGCATGCCTTTCCAGTTACCACAATCCCTACTACAATCTACTGCCTCCCTGACACTGAGACATAATGTCAATTGCCATTTTTCATTTTACCCACGACTGATTTTACTTCCTTTATATTACTTCTCAGACCTTCTAGGCATCTGAGTTTATGATTCCAGGCAAATATTATTAGATCATTTACATGAATCTGGAAGGAAAATAATACAGAGTGCCCCCAAACTTGAAATGATGTATTTTGAGAATGTACCAAGACATAGGAACATTTTTCATGTATTCATTAATTAATTCATTTACTCTCTTATTTATTCATTCAATATTTATTGAAAACCAACTACATACCTGGGATTGTGCTGGTTGTTAGATAATTCAGTAAACAAGATGGCTATTGTTCTTCAAGCAGAGAAAAAAAATTACAAACTTGAAATCATATATAAAGAAAAACACAGGATACTATGAAATCATGTAAGAGAGGACATGGATCTTTTAAAATAGGGAAGCAAGTCATTCAAGTACAAACAAGATAGCCAAATTATAATCATGTGACTAAAACATGATTGATGAAAAAGAGCTGTAACAAGATAAATTATAGTAATAGATCTGAAAAATAAGAGCTGCATTGCTATAAAAAAGAGACCATTTTACTGGAGACCAAAAAAGATACTGTAGAACCAGAACTGAAGTAGAATATGTAATAATATATTCTATATAGTCTATATATTCAATATATAATGGAAGTGCATATATATGCATATGTATATATACGTGTACCTATGTATACACAATTATTATTTGGCAGGCACTGGATTAAATTCTATGATATGCATCATCTCACTTAATTCTTTTAAGAAACTTATGAGGTAGGCAGCATTATTATTCATGTCTTAGAGGTGAGTCCATTGAGGTTCAGAAAAGATAAACTTTTTTCAGCTGCACTGCACAGCATGCGGGATCTTAGTTCCCAACCAGGGATAGAACCCGTGCCCCTGCAGTTGAAGTGCAGATTTTTAACCCCTGGACTCCCAGGGAAGTCCTTAGAAAAGTTAATCTTACCCAAAGTTATATAGTAAATGGCAGGGCCAGTTCTCAAACACAAATTCTCTGATTCTAAAATATAAAAATAAAACAACTCAGTTTTCCATGACCTAGAAGGAATGTCCCTCAAGATCAGCTAGATGGCTTTGTTTAAAATCCAGACCCATCAATCAACCTTGTACCTAATTATTTGCATGCTCATGTAGCCTTATCCCAGAGAATGTGGTGCCCTAGATAGTAGACATACATTCCTGTTCATGAGAAAAACACATAGCATTGTAAATTCCAGGATTGACAGTTATTTATTTAATCACTCTTATTTTTTTCTTGGCTACATGAGTCAAAACCCCAGAGTTTAATCAACTCTGCATGGGTTGAACCACAGAGCTTTGGGGTTTGCAAAGTTTGAAAGTATTGAACTTATACTGAGTTTAGCAACAAGTTAGAGTCAAACTTTAAGTTCAACACGTGAAGAGATGGGAATCAAAGTACCATTTAATTACATACATATATATAAACACCATATCTTCTTTAACCATTTATCTGTTGAAGGATACTGAGTAGTTTCCATATATTGGTTACTTTATTTTTTTATTTTTATTTTTTATAGAAAGAAGATATTTTATTATTTCTCTCTTTTTTTAAACATCTTTATTGGGGTATAATTGCTTTACAATTGTGTGTTAGTTTCTGCTTTATAACAAAGTAAATCAGTTATACATATGTTCCCATATCTCTTCCCTCTTGCATCTCCCTCCCTCCCACCCTCCCTATCCCACCCCTCCAGGCGGTCACAAAGCACCGAGCTGATATCCCTCTGCTATGCGGCTGCTTCCCACTAGCTATCTACCTTATGTTTGTTAGTGTATACATGTCCATGCCTCTCTCTCGCTTTGTCACAGCTCACCCTTCCCCCTCCCCATATCCTCAAGTCCGTTCTCCAGCAGGTCTGTGTCTTTATTCCTGCCTTACCCCTAGGTTCTTCATGACATTTTTTTCCCTTAAATTCCATATATATGTGTTAGCATACGGTATTTGTCTTTCCCTTTCTGACTTACTTCACTCTGTATGACAGACTCTAGGCCTATCCACCTCATTACAAATAGCTCAATTTTGTTTCTTTTTATGGCTGAGTAATATTCCATTGTATATATGTGCCACATCTTCTTTATCCATTCATCCGATGATAGGCACTTAGGTTGTTTCCACCTCCAGGCTATTGTAAATAGAGCTGCAATGAACATTTTGGTACATGACTCTTTTTGAATTTTGGTTTTCTCAGGGTATATGCCCAGTAGTGGGATTGCTGGGTCATATGGTAGTTCTATTTGTAGTTTTTTAAGGAACCTCCATACTGTTCTCCATAGTGGCTGAACCAATTCACATTCCTACCAGCAGTGCAAGAGTGTTCCCTTTTCTCCACACCCTCTCCAGCATTTATTGTTTCTAGATTTTTTGATGATGGACATTTTGACTGGTGTGAGATGATATCTCATTGTAGTTTTGATTTGCATTTCTCTAATGATATATTGGTTACTTTAAATAATGCTGATTGAACATGGGAATGCCGATATCTTTTGAAGACACTAATTTTGTTTCCTTCACATATGTACCCAGGAGTGCAAATGCTGAATCATACTCAAGTTCTATTTTTAATTTTTTGAGGAGTCTTTATAATGTTTTCCATACTGGCTGCACAAAATTTACATCCCCCCGAGTGCACAAGAATTTCCTTTTCTCCACGCCCTTGCCAACACTTGTTATCTCTTGTCTTTTTAAAAATAGCTATTCTACCGGTGTAAGATAATATTTTACTTTGGCTTTGACTTACATGTTCTTATTGATTAGTGATGTTGAACACCTTTTTCATATACCTTTTGGCTATTTGTATGTTTTCCCTGGGGAAATGTCTATTCAGGTCCTTTGCCTAACTTTTAACTGGGCTGTTGTTTTCTTGCTATTGAGTTGTTTGAGTTCCTAATATATTTTGGATATTAACCCCATTTTCTCCCATTCTGTAGGTTGTCTCTTCTTTCTGCTGATTATTTCCTCTGTTGTGCAGAAACATTTTAGTTTGATGCAATCCCCTTTGTCTATTTTTGCTTTTGATGCATGTGCTTTTGGGCTCACATCCAAAAAATCATTACCCAGATCAATGTTGACAAGCTTTTCCTTATGTTTTCTTCTCACATTTTTGTGGTTTCAGGTGCTACAATTAAGCCTTTCATTCAGTTTGAGTCAATTTTTTGTATATAGATTGAGTCCAATTTTATGTTTCTGCATGTAGTAAACCAGTTTTCCCAGTACCATTAATTGAAGAGTCTATCCCTTCTGCTTTGTGTGTTCTTAGCACTTTTGTTGAAAGTCAGTTGACTGTTACAGTATGAATTTATTTCTGGGCTCTATTCGGTCCATTGGTCTATATGTCTATTGTTATATTAGTACCATATGTTTTAATTGCTGTCGTTTTGTAGTATATTTTGAAATCAGGTAGTGTGATAACCCCAACTTTGCTTTTCTGTTTGTTTGTTTTGTTTTGCTTGAGGTTGGTTTGGCTATTTGCAGTCTTTTGTGGTTCCATATGAATTTTAGGATTATTTTTTCTATTTCTGTGAAAAATGCCACTGGAATTTTGATAGGTATTGAATTGAATCTTTAGATTGCTTTGGGTTGTATGGACATTTTAACAATATTAATTTTTTCAACCCATGAACACAGGATATTTTTCCATTTATTTGTGTCTTTTCCAGTTTCTTTCATCAATGTCATAAGTTTTTAGTGCATAGATCTTTCACCTCCTTGGTTAAATTTATTCCTAAGTATTTTTTATGCTATTGTAAATGGAATGGCTTTCTTTATGTCTTTTTCAGGTAGCTCATCATTAGTGTTTAGAGACACAGCTGATTTTTGTATGTTGATTTTATATCTTTGCGTGTACTGAATTTATTAGTTTTAAACAGTGTTTTGATGGAATCTTTAGGCTTTTTCTCTATATAAAATCATGTCATCTGCAAAATGATTCGATTTTTTCTCTTTCTTTCCAATTTGGGTGTCTTTTATTCTTTTTCTTTTTCCCCCAATTGTTCTTTCTAGGCCTTCCAGTACTACTACACTGAATAGAAGTGGTGGTCGGGGGCAGGATCTGGGCAGCAAATCTTTGTCTTGTACTTGACCTTAGAGAAAAAATGCTTTTAGCTTTCTGTAATTGAGTTTGATGTTAGCCGTGAGCTTGTCATATATGGCATTTATTTGTTGAGCTGCATTCCTTCTATACCTAATTTGTTGAGAATTTTTATTATAAAAGGGTTTTGAATTTTGTCAAATGCTTTTTCTGTATCTACTGAGATGATCATATAATTTTCATCCTCCATTCTCTTAACAAGATATATCACATGTATTGATTTGTATATGCTGGACCATCTTTGCACCCCAGGGATAAATCCTCCTTGATCACGGTGTATAATTATTTTAGTGTGTTGTTGAATTTGGTTTGCTTGTATTTGTTAAGGATTTTTGTATCCATGTTCATCAGGGATATTGGTCTGTAATTTTCTTTTCTCGTAGTGCCCTCATCTGGATTTGATATAAAGGTAATACTAGTTTTGTAAAATGAGCTTGGAAGTTCCCATCTCTTCAATTTTGGGGGAGAGTGTGAAGACTGGCGCAAATTCTTTTTTACATGTTTAGTGGAATTCACCAATGAATCCCTCAGGTCCTGGAATTTCTTTGTTGGGAGGTTTTTGATGAGTGATTCACTCTCCTTGTTATGGGTCTGTTCAGATTTTCTATTTGTTCATGACTCGGTCTTGGTAGGTTGGATGTTTCTAGGAACTTATCCATTTGGTCTGGAGGTTATGTCTGTGGGGACCAGCCTGGCACTGGAGTGGCTTAGAAGCCAGTGGTCATGGTAGCCATCCTGGAGGCTGGGCAGAGCCTATCCTGAGACTAGTCTGGCATTGGGGTGGGCCCTGACGCCTAGGGCTGCTGGTGCTGGCCTGAAGCCTGGATTCATGGAAGCAGGCCTGGTGCTGGGAGGTGGGCGGTGAGGTTGGCAGCCAGGGCCCATGGGAGCTGGCCTGGAGGCTGTCTGCAGAAGCCTGGGTTTATAGGAAGAGGCCTGATGCTGGGGTGTGCTGAGAGCCTGGAGCCACAGGAGTAGGTCTAGAGGCTGGATCTGTGGGGCCTTGCCTGGTACGGGGGGAAGTCAAGAGTCTGAATCTTCAGGAGTCTATCTGGACCCTGGGACCCCAGTGACTGACCTGGTACTGGTGAGAGCCTGGTGCTGCCAGGCACTCACTATTCTCTCCATCCCCCATGGGAAGAGTGTCTCTCCACTCTGGGCTGCCCAGGCCTGAGGGAGGGGTGACACGGTACTGTAAAACCATCCTTCCTATTCTCTTCAATGTGATCTTTCTTATTTCTGTGCTCCACCCACATGTAATCATCTCTTACATGGATCCTTAGCCTTGTGAAGGTATTGTCACATGTGGATAGTTGTTCAAGTTGATGTTTCTGAGAGAGGAGGAGTGCTGGAAACCCCTATACCTTCATCTTGCTGATGTCACTACTGAGAATTCTTAAGAGTTTCAACAGTTTTAGGTATAGTTAGATTCCAGATTGTAAAGGTCCAAGTAACATTATATAAGAAAAAAATGACTTATCTGCTTAATTTTCAGATTATATGCATTTGGTTATTATTATTATTGTTATAATTATTATTTTAGATCTGTAAAGTGACATGTCTACCACAGGGGAATTTAGGTGTTTTCTTAATGTGCACTTTTTGATAAAATGTGTGTGCATAGCAGTATGCCTAGGGAAACATTATACTTTATTGATTGACTCAACTACATTGGTGTAGAAAATAAATCTTTCACAATAAGGGATATTTATTGTCCCATCTACAGAGAGCAGAACCAAAAGGATTGACAGCATTAGAATCACTTTCATGGACATTATAGAAAAGTGGGTAAAACTTTATATAAGTCCTAAAAAAAGCTTCTTGAAACTCAATTCTTTCTGATAGATATATATACATGTTTTCAAACTACTTACTATATCTGATAGAACTATAGCCTCATAAAGGATACTATTAAATTAGTATATTACCCAGATTTACTTACTAGATGAGGCATATTTTATTAAAAATATTTAAAATGCATAATTCACTTCGTCAAAGCACATAGATCTCTATGAATATCCAAATAATAAACTCCCTAAATCAAATATGTAGATAAATAATACATGTTGATACAAATAATTTCTATTATTAATTTCTTTTTTTTCTATTAATAGAATTTCACTGGTCAAAAGTATCCAGAAAAGGTGAGATATTAGGACAATAGGGCAATAAAAAATAAATAAAATATGTTCTTCTTTTATTTAGAACCATAATGTGGTCATATGAAAAATGCTGAAAGCATCTTCAGCATGGCAGTTCATAAAATCATTATGGTATATACACAGATTTATGAAGACAAGAAATAATGATAAAAAGGATATAAAAGGTGATTCGTGACTAGAGAAACATCAAGAAACAATAACGAAACCTTTAAAAAATAATCAAATAGAGGTATGAAGAGAGGCAAGAACTTGGGAAAACAGATAAAAAGGAATAAAAAGAGAAAGAGAAAAAAACGGATCTTCCTCTGCTTGGAATGATAATGACAGATATGTGATGATAGAGATTTCAAACACCATGATAAGTCTTATCAAGGATGAAAATGACATTGCACCTAATCTTATAGTAAAACTAGAGCACATGACATGTTTAAGTCCAATGAAATATGTCCTGACAGTGTTTATAAAATACTCATAAAATTGTTTATCCTGGAAGAAGCCCAGACATTGAAATGAGGATCCCAGACGTCCCCTCAACATATCAGCAAAGTTCAGATTAAAACCATTCCATGGGTTGCTATGAGAAATGAACATGTTTTGGTAACATTCTAAGACATAATATTGTTGGATATATATTTTTCCATGTGTCACTCATGTTTTTTTCAGAGAAGAATACAGAAGTAAATTTTGTGTCAGGCCCAGAACTCAGAATGTTCTCACAGAAACAAACCATTCACTTGTTGTTACTTGATTGCTATATATATATTTTTTTTTTTGTGGTACGCGGGCCTCTCACTGTTGTGGCCTCTCCCGTTGTGGAGCACAGGCTCCGGATGCGCAGGCCCAGCAGCCATGGCCCAGCTGCTCCGCGGCATGTGGGATCCTCCCGGACCGGGGCACGAGCCCGTGTCCCCTGCATCGGCAGGCGGACTCTCAACCACTGCGCCACCAGGGAAGCCCTTGATTGCTATTTTGACCAATATTATGAATGAAAAATCAAGGAACAGATTGTAAATTATGTAGATAAGAGTATTTTTTTCCATACAAATTTAATTACCTGTTTGTCAAGTTTGTGAAAAGAAATAAGGTTTTATTAAATCTTGCTGAAAAAGCCTGACCCAGGTATTTTCAAAACCTGTGTGTGTGTGTGTGTGTGTGTGTGTGTGAGAGAGAGAGACAGAGAGACAGAGAGAGGGAGAGAGAGAGAATTAAGGTTATACATGACAGAAAATTATACTTTTGCTCTTAGACCTTTTCATTCATTCCAGAATTTGTGTTATAAAAATAAACCTGTATCAGTCAGGGTTCAATCACAGAAAGGGAACTACTATAATTAGCATGGAATGCGGGATTTATTTTAGGATAAGAAGATCTATAATTACTGAAGAAACTGCAGTAATAGGGGTCAGAACCTGGGGGAGCAGAGAAAAGTCTTTGAACAGCCATCCTTGAGCACTGACACAAGTGGACAAGGGCACCTCAGCAGCCACTTGTAATCAGCTGCCAGAGTGCTTCTCAGGAGAGAGCTGGTGTAGGTGTCCTTGGGCGATGTTGCCTCTTTGTTTGGTAGTGGGCCTGGGTTTGCTGTTGTCCAGAAAAGCCCTGGTTGGAAAGAAGAGCTGAACACAGAGTAAAGGGGGGTGAGGATAAGTTGGAATTAGCCAGCCCTCTTCATCAGTCTCCCGTTACTTGTAATACATCAGATACACCTGAGGGCTCTGCTGGTCTTCCAGTTTGGACAAATATCCCAACAATTTCTCATTTGGACAACTCTACCTGAAACCATTCAGAAAAGATGGTTCTGGAAAACTTATTTCCAGCTTAGCCAAGTGGACACAATACAAAACTATCATAAAACATCATATAATAATTTGCTGCCTCAACTGTTCTCTGGTTTTCTTATTTTTTTTTCTTTTTACTGTTCCTTAAAAATTAAAAAAAATACCCCATTTATTCAACACTTCCTACATATGTCAATATGCTGGGTGCTAAGATACAATGATAAGTCATATGTAGAGATAGTCTCTGACATCCTGTAACTTAGTGTATGGTTTCATAGCTTGCTTATTTGAGTCAAATCTACAGAGTGGGTTGCCCTGCATGTGACAAACCTACCAAGAGAATGGAGCCAAGAGTCACATGTTCAAATACCTTCAGGGCCAAAGCATGTAATTAAACTATGCCAAGACTCTTGGCATAATGTAAGAAGAAGTAGAAGGTTTTGTAGGAACTCAAGAGTCTCCCTAAGCCTTCCAAGTATAAAACATAACTTCAAAATCTGCTAAAGGATAGAATAAATTGCTTTTACTTTTGTGCTAAAGAAAAAGATAGATGCAAAAATCAGCAAATTAAGATATGATTTCTTTGGACAGCATGATTAAGATTATCCATGAAGGTGTTACCGAGTCCAAGCTCATTCTGCTTGCCGCGCCACAGGCCAATGAATTGGAGATGAGGTGTTGAGGCAGGGAATACGACTTTATTTGGAAAGGCGGCAGACTGAGAAGATGGCAGACTAGTGTCTCTGAAAAACCATTTTGCCTGGGTCTGGATGCCAGTTTCTTTTATAGAATCAGAGAGAAAGTAAAGTAAAAGGGCCATCAGTCTTGCAAAACATCTCCTAGAGTGACCAGCCTAGGTGAGGGGATGTGTTAGTTTCATTTTTCTTGCAGCCATTCACAGGTGGGCAGGTTTCCCTGAGGCAGGCTATTATGTATAATTATAATAACAAAAGCAATAAAAAGCAAAGGTTAAAGTCAAAGAAACAGATCCAACATGGAGTCTGATTTAGCTCTTCCCTGTTACAAAGGGAGTTAAAAAGTGCTGCAAAGAGTAAATTGTGGCACTAGATCCATGATTGCTACGAGCCCACCAAAAGAGTGTTTCTACAAAGTGGGAAGCCTTCCCTATGTACTTCAAAGATATTTGAGCATAAGTTAAATCAATTTAGCAAATTTAGGGTGGGAAGGTACAGCAGCACACTTACTTTATTATCCTTATTTGACTGAAAAAATCATTAACTGTCCCCATTACCAAAAGTGGTATTTCCTCTACCATATGTTGAAGCATGAAATTGAGATGCGAATCTCTCTCTTTGCTTTCTCTTGTACATTTACTTTCATTCTGCCTAGTGATCAGGTCCTCCCAAGGCTAAACAAGGGGCAATGTCATAGCTTTTAAATCCATAGGCCAGCTGACAGAAACAAAAATAATTTCAAAAAGCTTCGTTCATGGATTTGCATTTTTGCTATATCTTTGACAGTTATCCAGTGCCCTGAGAGTAATAACAAAGGGGAAAGAAAAGAAATTTAAAAGGTTCCAGTTTTTTGTTTACTATGACAGGTTACTGAGTTAGGAAAATCTATTAGGATCCAAACAGGGAAGAATGGTGCCTCTTACTTATTCCATGGGGTCTTGACTAGATCTGATTCATATTCTAGTGGATTGGCCTTTTGTGGCCTGCTGAAAAGCCAAGAAAGCTTTGACAGCAAGAATGACTGTATCACAGATGAGTCTTCCTCTCATTTCCATCTCTGTTCTCCCTTGGGACTGTCTTCATTATGAGAACATCAAATGCATTAGCTTCAGGTTCTTGTTTCTTCTTGATTCCATGGTGCATGCTTTGATTGCTTCATCCCTTCTACCTGGAGTCTCAAAGTTATCCAGAGAACACTCTTTGTTCCTTTTCTCACACTGATAGTCTTGAGAAATCTATTGGTTTTATCAAATGCTTGTGAAGGAAACCTTGATACTGATGTCATTTGTCCATCAGAATCCGAAACAATCTGCCAACAACTTAAATACATTCATGCATACACACACACACACACACACACACACACACACACACACACACACACCATACACATCAGGGTGAGGGTTTCTGAAGAGCTGTGGTTAATTTATACTTACAGATGAAATTAAACTTGGACTCATGACTGGACTCTCTTCTCTGTTTTGAGAAAACATCCTTAAAAATTAATTTGGTTTGAGATAAATGTTATTTTTATAATTTTTAGGGGGTAATGAATTTCGTTACTGTTAAGAAATGCTACTAGCCAATTTTTTAAAAACTCAAGTCATGCATACAAACAGAAAAATGAAAATTTACAAAATCCTGTCATTAATAACCATCATTATGACAGTTGGTGAACGAGGTCTCAAACACTTGTCTATGACTATAGACATGCACACAAAAGGTACAATGAGGTATCTATATTTTTAAAAGTTAGCACTCACAGTTTACTTTTACTTAACTTTAAACAAATGCAAAGAAACCACATGGAATAGAAGATGTATGCCTTACTGAGTCCAGAAAAATCTTTCTTTACAAGACGTATAATTTTTAGAAAACTCTTCCAAAGATAAGGAAAATATCTTGACTTCTTTATGTGGTCGGATACCTTATAGTTTAACTTTATAGTGTCTATTGACTCTGTACTATTGGAAGATGATACCCATATTCTTCCTATTGATCTATTATATTTTATTATGTCATTTTATATTGACTATGTCATTATCAAGTTTATTAGACAAAATTGTTTGAAAATTTGTTTAACTTGGTACATAAATCATTTCAATGTCTTTCTCTGGCTTTTTACCACAATTCCCATTTTCCAATCTCATTATATTTAATATATTTTCATCATTGTCTACATTTCATCACCTGGTAATTTTTCAGAAGACAAATGCATGGGTTTGCTTGTCTTAGTCCCCAAGATCTTACAAACTTGAAAGTATTTTTCTATTGCCCTTAGAATTTAAAACCAAATTGGCTGTACATAAAACCCTTGAATCATACTTTCTTTCCTTTGAAATTCCATCTATTATTTTATCTTCTGGCTTCAGAGAAACATGAGGAACACTCCAATCCATGCTGTCCATCCAAAATAATTTACAAAAGTTTTTTTTTTTTTTCTGCTTGTACATTTAAATGATATTTTCCTTCAGATTTTATTAATTTTACCAGGGTATATCTTGGTGTGATTGTTTCTACAAATTTCTGTTAGGACACAATTGCCACATTTAACTTAATATATAGGTCTTTAAGTTAGAAACATTTTATTTTATATTTAACAGTTTTTCTTTTTCTCTTTTAGATATTATTTTCTCTTTCTTAGTAACAATGTTTATGTGAATGGAAAATCTCCTTTGTCCTCATGTAGCATCCTCCTGATCTTATCATTTGTATATCACTGTTCTTTTCAATTTTGTGTAATATGTTGTCTTTAGGCTGTTATACATATTCAATTGAGCCTTGAGTTTTGCTATTTCACTTTGCATTTCCTTTCATTGACTTCTATTCTCTTCCTGAACTTTTATAATTGTTTAGCTCTTTTTGAACATAGCTCATGCTGTCTACAATTTTTGAGACTATGGATAATATTATGGGATGTGTGCTTTTCACTCATTTTTTGCTTATGCTATTTCTCACTTAACTAAAGCTCCAGATTTTGTTCATGCAGATTTTATTTTATTCATGGGACTCATGTTGGTTTCTTTATACTTTTTAATACTCTTGTAAAGGACCAACTGCCTTCTAAGTAATAATACAGGGAGTGGCAAGCATGAGTGAGGAGAAATCTTTACTTGGATTTGTTGCCTCAAACACCCTCTCATCCAATATGTTACTTTCTTCACTCCAGGGAAGAGAACATATTTCTCCTTGGTTTTTCCTGCTCAAGAGTTCAGTGTCATTATAACAAAGCCTTTCATGTTTCAGAATCTATGGATTTCAATGTGGTCCTTACAGCCTCCTCTTCCTTAGCACTTCACTTTATCTCCTGTAGTCACACTCAGCTAAAACACTTGGCCATAGACATAGGTTTTCATGTCTTCTCTGTCATCTCACTCCTCACCTGACATTTTGTAGTATTGAGCTGAGGGACATTTCCCACCTTCATAGAGGCTTCTCCATGGCATTAGATCACCTGCTTTAAATCAAAGCATCATTGAATATGCCTTTCAGGACGGTGACACTTACTTTGCAGGAAATATGCATGCTGCTGGCCATCTGAGGTACCATGTGTAAACTCTCAGCATGCTCCTTTATCACAGTCATTACAGTATTTGGCAGATGTACTTCAAGGTTACTGGCTTAGGGCTATGGCATTTCCCTTGCTTTGTCAATTTATCTCTTTCTATCTCTCAGCCTTTTCCTTATTTATTATTTATTGTGGTATTCAAAGACACCAGTGGAGTAAAAAGTCACTACTTGATCATTAACATAAAATTACCCTAAATATTTTCAAATAGAAGACTATAACTTAAATACATATAAACTGATGAAACAAAGGCTTCTAATACAATTTAATTCAATCCACCTTTACTGGAACACACCGTGTTTCAGCTACTGGAGAAAGAAAACTATATTAAGGAATGAAATAAAGGGAAGGGCAGGTTTTACAAAAGGCCAAGATGGTCAGTTGACAGGGATAGTGACCCTGGAAAAGGCAGAAAAGTTGCAGAAAAGAAATTAATATGATAGCACGTACTGGCAAAACCAGTAGTATCTATTGCTTGCTATATTAGATTTATTGCCATGTATATCTCCAGGGAACACTGCTTGATAGGACCCAGCTAACATATGGCTTATAGGTTATGAAGTAACAAGACAACAACCTGGGAAGTGTGAAAAGGAGAGATGATAACCTTTTGTCTGAGACTGTCCTACAGGATAATTACCAGCTATTTCCAAGCCTTTGCATATACTTAGGGGTCCAGTGCAAACTTGGAGGCTGATTATGAACAATTCCCTCTCGTAAGGGTGAAGTCATCTACATCATCACAGAATGGAGTAAGCCATCAATGGTTGCAGGTAATAAAAAATAATCAACAATGGTCAAGTACTTCTAATATACAAGGTCTTGTTCAAAGCACTTAACTCATGTAATTCTCACAGCAGTCTTGTGAGAGGTCAACCCTTCTGTGGTCATCATTTTACAAATGAGGGAACTGAGAAAAGAGAGCATAATTAACTGTCAAAAGGATATTGAGTAAGAAAACAGCGAAGTTGAGATTGAAACCCAATTCTGACTAACCCCAAAGCCTTTCAATTCAGTCACCCTGTTAAGCAACTTCATCACATTTTTCCATGCTCTAGAGAAACCATCCCTTAAGCCCAGCTAGTTCTCTTTGTGGTGGGTACACGCACTTTTCAGAAAATGTAAAGTAATACATAAATAACTTTCATTCTCAACTACACCCTTAGAATACCTAGAAAGTAAATATCTGTTGCAGTATTTATATGTGGGGCGAGCTTGCAAGTCATTCGATAATTCCACATTCTGCTCTCATTCCTTTGTTCTACATTTTGTCGTATATTGTGTGCACAATCTTTTATGTCACATCTCTTGATTCAGTTTGTCTCTGAGGCCCCTCAATGAGGTCTGCTACTGAAAGACCCCTTTCCAGGAGCAGCAAGAAGCTGAGCTGTACACAGGTATTCAAATTAAGTAAGCCTTTCTTTATAAGCCTCCAAATACCAACATAATATTATTACACTATTTTTCCTGCAATTGTATGACTAGCCAAAATTTTATCAGCCAGAAAAAGTGAGAATTTCATTACATCTTTTGCTCAAAAGTAACAGCATAAAGTTAATGCTGTGTTGAATGTTGGAAATTTGGGGAATGTAAGAGAATGTTGATAAGCTCCATAAGTAGAAAATTATAAACTCCATATGTAGGAAGTTATTTATTTATGAGGGAAAAAGAAAACATCTTGTTTGGAAGGACTTGAAAGTCTTGACAGGAAATGTTAGGAGGTAGAATTTTGTACATGATTGAAACAGGCTATGTGATTAAAAAGGGCAAGAAGGGCTCAGGAGCTCTGCAAGAATCACAATATTCTTAGAGTAGACCAGTGACCACAAAGTGAGAAAGAGAGAAAAAGTCTTCTATTTTTTATTATTTGTATAATTAACATATGAATTGACATATTTGTATACACCTCTATGGCTTTTATCATGTATAGATTTGCATAATCACTGCTCTGATCAGATTATGGAACAGTTCTATCACCCCAAGAGATGCATTCTTGAAGCCCCTTTGTAATCAGACCTTTTCCCTCCTCCTAACTCCTGTGAATCATTGAGCTACTCTTTGTCATTATGGTTTTGTCTTTTGGGAACATCAGATAAATGAAATCATACAGTGTGCGACCTTTTGAGACTGGATTTTTTTCACAACCATAATGCCTTTGAGATCCAACTAAGTTGCCTGTGTCAGTAGTTTCAATCCAACTTATGGCAGAGCAATATTCTTTTGTATGGATGTATTGTACAACAGTTTTATTATCTATTCTGTCAAAAAAATTTGGGCTGTTTCAACTTGTTCTTTATATATGTATATGTGTATATATATATATAATGAACAGAATATATATATTATGAACAGAGCTGCTCAAACATATATTTTCATTTCTCTAGGGTAAATACCTTGAAGTGTTACAATGGCTCAGTTAAATGGTAAATAAATGTATGCTTAACTTTGTAAGAAATTATCAAACTAAAGTAACAATATTTTTGAAATAAAACCACCATGAGGGCCAAAAGTAGAGTGTGAAATATTAGACACCAGCACTTCTCTTGACCCAGATACCCATATGTCAGACTCTTGCCAATGGGAGACATCTGGTTGAGTGAATCTACAGGGTCACAATTTTGGGAGGTTCAGGTAATTTCTGCTTGGCTTATTCTTAGCAGAATATCTCTCAACTAAGTACAGTACTCCCTTACAGTTTGAAGAATTTGTCATTTTGACATAGCAACAAGTAGAAAAAGAGGTTCGTTCCCAGCTTCATCATTTTGGAAAAGCAATAAATTATAACAGTAGCTTCAAGCACAGTATCTCCAAAGATTGTCCAAATTTTGACTCTAACACTAAGCCTCTTACTTTTATTGGCAGCAACACTGGTTCTCATTCTAGAGCAACGTCCAGGCACATTTAGAGTTCTGTAACATTTATCAAGGGAGCACATTGGAGATCCAGCTCTGGGGCATGGTAAAGAAAACACCTTTACATGTTCATGGACATATCAGTGAGGAGGAGACTGCATTTCCTGCTAATCTGGTTGGATTTTGTACTTTAGGATATTGATAAGAAGCCACATAATTGAATTGCTCTTCAAGATGTAAACAATGAGTTGACATTAGATGATAAGCATTAATGTAAATTTTGCTATATTTTGCATTTGCTCACAATTTGGGGAGAATTATATTGCCAATAGAAAGAATGAGATACATACCTCTCACTATAACATGGAAAACTTCATCTTTTGTGTTATGAAGAAATAATTGTTAATAAGTGGGTAGATTATTGTTATTAATAATAGTCAATCCTTAAGGAGTGAAGACCACATATAGAATACACACACAAATGCATTTCGTCCTTTTGACAATCCATGACAGAGAATGCTTCTATCTTCATTTACAGTTTTTTCACGGTTTTTACATCCACTGATATAAAATCGGGAAAACAAGGCCCACAGAGATTATATAATTTCCTGAATATTGTAGAGCTAGCAAGTTGTCATACAGGAAGTTAAACCCAAACACCTTGATTCCAGAATCCAGATGTTGAACAATGATGTTATGTGACTTAAAATATGTCACTTTTTACAGACTAATCATTGTGGTAGGCAGACTCCAAATTGGCCTCCAATGATCTCTATGCCCTGTAAAGTTCCCACTGATGTTAAATCAGGACAGTCCTTTGTGATTAATAGAGTATGGCAATACTGAGAATCCATTATTTCCAAGCTAGATCACAGAAGGCATTCTGTTTTCTATTTTGGTCACCTATATCAATTGCTCTGAGGAAAGCCAGGTACCATGTTGTGAAGACACCCAAGAACTGTGAAGAGAGTTCCCCATGAAGAGGAAACAACTTGCAACACCAACTCACCCACCTTTTGAGTGAACTACCTTGGAAAGGGACCCTCCAGCCCCAGACAAGCCTTCAGGTTCCTACATCTCCGGCTTCAGCCTCAGAAAAGATCTGGAGTCAGAACTGTCCAACCAAACTGCTCATGAATTCTTGACTCACAGAAGTTGTGATAGGTAAATAATTACTGTTGTAAGTCATACATTTTGGACTAGTTTGTTAACTGGCAATAGATAACTAATATAATGACATATTTATTGTTCATTAATTCAAAACAATTTTGTTGACAATAAGTAAAAGTGTACTAAAATTTTGTTCAATTATTTTACCTTCTTCCCTACCATCTCTTATTTCAGATTCTGAGACAAAGTAGGATTACAGACATTCTATGTTCATGTATAGCGATACTCAATATTGGCAAGGTGTCAGTTCTTCCCAACTTTCTCCATAGTTTCAATGCAATCTCAATAAAAATCCCAGGAAGTTATTTTATGGACAGTGAAAAACTGATTCTAAAGTGTATATGAAAAAGAAAATAATCCAGAATAACCAACACAGTATTGAAGAACAACAACAAAGTTGGAAGACTGATGCTACCCTATTTCAAGACTTACTATAAATATAAGCCTACAGTAATCAGGACAGTATAGTATTGGTGAAAGAATAAACAAATAGATCAATGGAATGGAATACACAGCCCGGAAATATATAGAGTCAACATATCTTTGACAAAGGACCAAAGGTAATACAATGGAGCACAGACTGTTTCTTCAACAAATATCCAACTGGGCATCCACATGTAAAAAATTGAATCAAGACCCAGACTTAACAGCCTTCACAAAAATTAACTTAAATTGGATCACAGAACTGAATGTAAAATGCCAACTGATGAAATTCCTGGAAGATAAAATAGGAAAAGATCTAGAGGACCTTGAGTATGATGATGACTTTTTAGATATAACACAAAAGATACAATCCATGAAAAAAATAATTGATAAGCTAGACATCACTAAAATGAAAAACTTCTTCTCTGTGAAAGACAATATCAAGAGAATTAGAGGACAAACCACATACTGGAAGAAAATACTTGCAAAACACACGTCTGATAAAGGACTGCTAACCAAAATATACAAAGAACACTGAAAACTCAACAGTAAAAAAACAAACAACTAGACTAAAAAATGGGCCAAAGACCTTAACCGACACCTCACCAAAGAAGATATACAGATGAGAAATAAGCATATGAAAATATACTCCACATCATATTTGCTTTAAGGAAATGCAAATTAAAACAACAATGAAATACTACTATACACCAATTAGAATGCCCAAAATCTAGAATACTGACTTCAAATGCTGGTGAGGATGTGGCACAACTGGAACTCTCATTCAATGTTGGTAGGCATGCAAAATGGTAAAGCCTTTCTTGAAGATGTTTGGCAGTTTCTTACAAAATTAAACATACTCTTACCTTACAGTCCAGCAATTGTGGTCCTTCGTATTTATCCAGAGGAGCTGAAAACATCTTTACACAAAAATCTGCCCATGAATGTTTATAGCAGTCTTATTCATGACTGACAAAACCAAGAAGCAACCAATATTTTCTTTAGTGGGTGAATGGATACATAAACTGTGGTACATCCAAATGAACTATTACTCAGATTTAAAAACAAAAGAGCTATCAAGCCATTAAAGACACATAGGAAATTTAAATGTATATTAGTAAGTGAAAGAAGTCAATATGAAAAGGCTGAATACTGTATGATTCTACCTATATGACATTCTGATAAGGTTAAACTATGGAGACAATAAAAAGACCAGTAGTTGTTAGGGGCAGGGGAGGTGGAAAGTTGAATAGCCAAAACATAGTATTTTCAGAGCAGTGAAAATGTTCTGTAGGATATTGTAATGATAGATGTATTTGTTCAAACCCATAAAATGTGCAACGCCAAAGTGAACCATAAGGAAAATTATGGACTTGGGATAATTATAATTTGTTAATGTAGGTTCATCCTTGGTAAAAAAAAAAATGCCATTCTGGTAAATGATATTGATAATGAGGGAGGCTATATATGAATGATGCAGGGAGAATCAGGAAACCTTTGTACCTTCCCCTCAGTCTTGCTGCAAACCTGGAACTGCTCTTAAAAAATCAAATCTTTAAAATAAAAACTTACTTACAAAAAAGAAAAGACTACAACCCAGAACAAACCTTATATCATAAAGAATATAATTTAATTTTTTTCATATCACAAAATTACTAAAATTTCAATGCAAAGAGTTAAAAAAAATAGAAGCTCAAGCACTTTATGAAGAGTAAGTGAACGTTCAGTCAGTCAGCAGAACTACATGTGTACCAAACCAGTGGGGAGGGTAGTATAAATATTTGAGTTTTGTATGTTAGAGAAACACAAGAATAACTGGAGGAGGAATCTCTGCCCTCTAAACTGAGGACAGTTGGCAGGTTCATATTCCCTTCTGTGTTTCCTTTGAATGTTATTCTTGTCTTTCCAATAAGATTTTGAACACACTCTACTATTAACTTTTTAGATCATCTTCTAAGTTGGAGATTTTGTCTTCTAGAATCTAACATAATATCTGGAACATAATAGAAATTCAATAAATATTGTTGAAAAATAGTGAGTGAACAAATGAGTGGAAAAAATGAATGCTTTCTTATAGAAAGTTTTAAAAAAATTAACCCTCTATAGCAGATTATGTTTATCAAGAAAACAATTGCAACAATTTTTCTAGTCTCACAAGCTCTTCTATAACCATGCCATGCCCCTCACAAGAGGCAGGGCTTGGATACCTTCCCCTTGGACAAGGGCAGGTCTTTGTGACTGCCTTGACTAATAGACTATAGAGAACATGATAAATGTGACTTCTGGAGTTATGTCATGAAAAGAGTTACAATATCTTCCTTTCTCTTGGAACACTCATCCTTGAAATCCAGCTGCCATGCTGTGAGGAAGCTCAGACTACTTGGAAAGATCATACATAAATGTTCAACAACCATTTAGGGTTGTCTTTTCATCTTGTTTATGGCTTCCTTTGCTGTGCAAAAGCTTTTAAGTTTACTTAGGTCCCATTTGTTTATTTTTGTTTTTATTTTCATTACTCTAGAAGATGAATCAAAAAAGATCTTGCTGCGATGTATGTCAAAGAGTGTTCTTTCTATGTTTTCCTTTAAGAGTTTTATAGTGTCCAGTCTTACATTTAGGTCTTTAATCAATTTTCAGTTTATTTTTGCGTATGGTGTTAGGAAGTGTTCTAATTTCATTCTTTTACATGTAGCTGTCCAGTTTTCCCAGCACCACTTATTGAAGAGGCTGTCTTTTCTCCATTGTATGTTCTTGCCTCCTTTGTCATAGATTAGGTGACCATAGGTGATATCTCTGGGCTTTCTATCCTGTACCGTTGTTCTATCTTTTTTTTTTGTCCCAATACCATGCTGCCTTGATTAGTGTAGCTTTGCAGTATAGTCTGGAGTCAGGGAGCCTGATTCCTCCAGCTCTGTTTTTCTTTCTCAAGATTACTTTGGCTATTCAGGGTCTTTTGTATTTCCATACATATTGTAAAATCTTTTGCTCTAATTCTGTGAAAAATGACATTGGTAATTTGATAGGGATTGCATTGAATATGTAGAGTGCTTTGGGTAGTATAGTCATTTTCACAATAGTGATTCTTCCAATCCAAGAACACAGTATATCTCTCCATCTGTTTGTGTCATCTTTGATTTCTTTCATCAGTATTTTATAGTTTTCTGAGTACAGGTCTTTTGAGTCCTTAGGTAAGTTTCTTCCTAGGTTTTTATTCTTTTTGTTGTGATGATAAATGGGATAGTTTCCTTAATTTCTCTTCTGGTATTTTGTTGTTAGTGTATAAGAATGCAAGAGATTTCTGTGCATTAATTTTGTATCCTGCAACTTTACCAAATCCATTGATTAGCTCTAGGAGTTTTCAAGACAACCCTCAGAATGGGAGAAAATATTTGTAAATGAAGCAATGGAAAAAGGATTAATCTCCAAAATATACAAACAGCTCATGCAGCTTAATATCAAAAACACAGAAAACCCAATCAAAAAATGGGCGGAAGACCTAAATAGACATTTCTCCAAAGAAGACATACAGATGACCAAGAGGCACATGAAAAGATGCTCAACATCACTAATTGTTAGAGAAATTCAAGTCAAAACTACAGTAAGGTATCACCTCACACCAGTCAGAATGGCCATCATCAAAAAAATCTACAAAAAATGAATGCTGGAGAGGGTGTGGAGAAAAGAGAATTCCCTTGCACTGTTGGTGGGAATGTAAATTGATACAGCCACTATGGAAGACAGTGTGGAGGTTCCTTAAAAAGTTAAAAATAGAACTACCATATGACCCAGCAATACCACTACTGGGCATTTACCCTGAGAAAACTATAATTCAAAAAGACACATGTACCCCAATGTTCATTGCAGCACTATTTGCAATAGCCAGGACATGAAAACAACCTAAGAGTCCATCAATAGATGAATGGATAAAGAAGATGTGGTACATATATACAACGGAATATTACTCAGCCATGAAAAGGAACAGAATTGACTCATTTGTAGAGATGTGGATGCACATAGAGTCTGTCATACAGAGTGAGGTAGGCCACAAAGAGAAAAACAAATATCATATATTAATGCATGTATGTGGAATCTAGAAAAATGGTACAGATGAACCTAGCTCCAGGGCAGGAATAGAGATGTATATGTAGAGAACAAACGTGTGGACACAGGGAGCGAAAGGGAGGGTGGGATGAATTGGAAGATTAGGTTTGACATAAATACACTATCATGTATAAAATAGATAGCTACTGGGAACCTGTGGTATAACACAGGGAGCTCAGCTAGGTGCTCTGTGATGACCTAGATGGGTGGGATTGGGGTAGGGGGTGTGGGAGGTCCAAGGCAAAGGAGTATATGTATACATATAGCTGATTCGCTTCGTTGTATAGCAGAAAATAACACAACATTATAAAGCAATTATACTCCAGTAAAGAAAAGAAATATTAAAAGATTAAAATAAAAATGAAGTGCATTTTAAAATAAAAACAAGCAACAACAACAACAACAAAAAACACCCACTTAGGTCCTAAAGACCAATCACCACTAGCTGCCGGACATTAGAATAGGAACGTCCGCATGCAAGAGAACACCAGCACTAGCTGTTTTTTGACAGCCACTGCATAAGATATCCTGAGAGAAAACAACTTAATTGAATGTAAATCCCCCAAATTTTAAGAAATAATAATGAACTCGAGAAGCTGACATAATCTCATTACCTGCTGGGGTTTTTTTGTTTTGTTTTGTTTTTTGCATACAACACTTGCCTCTACACTAGGGCTTTGAATAACTCTTGCTATTATTTTATCATATGATCATCTAAGTTGTGTCTTATTCTTCTGTGGAGCTAATATGGTATCTGGATCATAGCAGAAGTTTAATAAATATTTGATGGATATAAATAAGGAATGACTATATGAATTAATAAAAATGAATATTTCTTTATGTTAAGATTAAAAAGTTTTTGACAGGTTGTATTTTTTTTTAATTTACTGTAGCAAATTTTGGGGTAGTTTTTTATGCAGTAATAAGTAACTGGAGCATCCTCCTATTAGTCCCAATTTGTAGTATCTCTTGAATCCCTTTAGTAAGAAATATTTTTTAAATTGCCTTTGCCATAAATTCTTTCATGAAAAAACAAAGAGAAATCAACCCTAAAGTATTTGGAGTTTGACATTGTCACTTCTTGACATTGTCACTTCTTAGTTGTGAAAATTTGGACTCTACCTAACCTCTGAAAGCCATAATTTCATGGTATAGAAAACTTAAAAAATTACCTGAAGTACAGTTTACCCCAAAATATCACTGTGTACCCCAAGTTAAGTTTATTAGATAGATAGACAGATAGATGACATAGAGATATATAATTATTTGCCAACATTTAAACTTAAGAGATTTCACCTAGATATCTAGGTGTCTGGTTTCTTTTACATGAAATGAGTAGAATTTTTTCCTTAGTTCGGCACAGGCTTGTTACTGCTTAAAGTTTCTTATATCCACTCCCTTAAATTTATACCTTCCTATGTGGGCACTTGAGTTTATGACCACGGTTCCAAATCATTGAAGCCATATTAGACATTATTTTTATTCCACTGGGAAAGTTCTCTCAACAGCTGCTACAAAAAAGAGTTATTTTTCGTTAAGTTGGTTTCCTCAGATTTGATAAAAATTACCAAACGTGGCTTTAAATTAATTAATTTTGTTATTCATTTAGTGAAAACTTTTTTCGAATATTATGTTAGGTACTCTACTGAGTATTAAGACATCACTTTGCAAATATTAGTTTGCTTCCCAAACACAAAGTCATTTTTTTTAGTAGTTCATGAATAGGACAGAATTCTCATGACAAGACTGTTGTTTCTTTTTGCTTAAAACTGAAAAATGCGCTCCAGTGGCAGAAATGAGAATTGAGCCAGGTCCGGTAGAATGTTCTGCAATGATGGAAATAGTCTATATTTGTGTGGTTCAATATGGCAGCTTTCAGCCACATGTGGCTACTGCAATTAAGGACATAAATTTTAAGTTAAGTTCAATTAAGTTCAATTTAATTTTGAATACTCACATGGCCAGACGCTATAGAATTGGACAGCACAGATCTACACTTTATTGACTTTTCTATGAACTTACATAAAAAAGCAAACCCACAATGATGCTATTGCCAGTCTCAAGTGTTCTTTTAGGATCCGGACAAAATACCAGAGACAGAATATCGATTAAAACCGATAATACGATCATAGACAAAAAATATTGGGCATTGGGTGATCATCAGTGGAAAATAAGACAATGAAATCAATCATTCATTGAGTAAAACCATCTTGCCTGACTCAATAGAGATGTTAAAAAGACCTTTTACCAAGCAAGGGCTCGCTGCCCTATATAGAAGCCAGTACCGTGGCACAGCTTTTGACAAAAGAAAAAGCTCGACTGCAAGGTCCACAGCAAGCAGAGAGGAGGCAGGACTCAAATCTCTCTCTCTGATTTGGGGCTGGGCCAAGCTTTTCTGAGTTAGAGACGGACGGGTTTGTATGTGGAAGCCCTGGCAAGACAGATTTGGAATGGAAGGACTTTAAACCAGGCCATTTATGGTAAGGTATGAAAAAGGGGTTTAACACTGGATCTTTCTGCATAATGTACCCCTCGCATCTGAAGAAGTTTTGGCTTTCGAGTTCCAGTCGTGTCTTGATCTTTGGTTTTGTTGAGGGGAGACATTCTGGTTCTGGCAATATCGCGTCAAAATTTCCTCTTCTGCGCATGCTCCAGAAACGCGCCTTGCAGTTTTGGCTCACGGTCCTTACAAGAAAATTTTGACATTCTGTTATTAAGACAGGGCCAGTTTGAACTAATCTATGATGGAACTAGTCTAAGGCCGTTTTGACCTCATCTCCTTTAGCCTTACTTTCTAGATGAGAAAACTGAGTCCTGGCCGACCTGACTTGACCACTATTACACTAGTCTGTAGAAAAACCTGGACAGAAATTCACGCCTCCTGGTTCTTGATCACTTCTCGCCATGGATGTTTTCTGCAGCTTGTAAGCATAACCCAAATGCTTTGGCCAAACTAAAATTTATCTATTTATTAATTTATTCAAACTGTGCACATAATACTTTTAAGTAGCGTAATGATACTTTGGGTATCATAATTATTTGGAACATTTCACAAAAATTTTAAAAAATGATGTGGGCGTCTGATCATTAATAAGCAAATGGTATTCTATACATACTTTTCTTTTTCGCTAGAAAAATAATCTGAGAGAAATGGAGATATGGACAACTCTGTCATATTCCAACTTCTCAGGTAAATGCAGCTTTCAAACACACTTCAACAGAATCCCAGTGATGCTGTTACCGTGGAGACAGCAAGCATTGGGAGAAGGCTTTAAGAGGAGAGTGCAGGAAGAGACACTCAGAGCCCTGTTTTACATGCAGAGCCATCATTTGACTCTATTTTATGCAGCACTGCGGCAATTTCTGATCATACAAGTGCAAAATGGTAACAGTCTTGACAACAGCTCTGTACAAAAGGTCAGGCAGCTTTTGACTGTGCTTCTTGTCTTTTTCTTTTCTTTTTTTTTTTAGAAGATGTTGGGGGTAGGAGTTAATTAATTAATTAATTAATTTTTGCTGTGTTGGGTCTTCGTTTCTGTGCGAGGGCTTTCTCTAGTTGTGGCAAGCGGGGGCCACTCTTCATCGCGGTGCGCGGGCCTCTCACCATCGCGGCCTCTCTTGTTGCGGATCACAGGCTCCAGACGCTCAGGCTCAGTAGTTGTGGCTCACGGGCCTCGTTGCTCTGGGGCATGTGGGATCCTCCCAGACCAGGGCTTGAATCCGTGTCCCCTGCATTAGCAGGCAGATTCTCAACCACTGTGCCACCAGGGAAGCCCCTCTTTTTCTTTTCTTAATCAGAGACTGTATAAGAGTAGGAGAGGTTTCCCTTTGGGTAGCCACAGAAAATACTTTAGGCACAAGGGTGTGTTGAATTTAATCAGTTCTGATACTGGTAGCTTCCAGTGTTAACCCTGAAACCCTATTACCATCATGAATGACATAATAAAACCATGGACATGTTTTGTATTTGTTAGTTTCTTCAAGGAAATTGGGAAAGAAGGAACTCAGGTAATGAATCCTTTTGTATTGGTAATGAACTTTATCTGTAAACACAATTCAGTCAATAAATATTTGTTAAGTACATTTTTTAAAATATAGGCAGAGCACCATTAGAGGAATTGTGGAAGATATAAAGACGTATCCCACTTTGCTCTGAATTTTTTTTGAAAATATCAATTTATGCATCTGACTACTCCAGACTGTGAGTCCTGATTGGAAATAATGACACTGATGTCTTCATCTTTGTAAATGCAAGGCTTGGCACAATGTCTGACACAGGGAAATTAGTCAGCGAATGTTTATCAAATGAAAGATCACTGAGATACAGTTCCTATTTTCAAGGTATTTACTATCTCGGTAAGCAATCTCTAACTGTGATTTTATCCCACTTGATGATTTTTAAGTGTGAATGATTTATGTGTGAACGGATGAGTGAAATCACCATTCAACTTATTCACGGATCCATTCATTTATTTAGTGCCTAAACTTGAAAGCTGTGTGTTCAACAAACTTTTTTTTGGTCTCCCTGATGTTCAACCAAAGTTGGCAGTGTAAAACCTCTCTTGTAAAGAAAATGCAAATAAATGGCAGCTCTAAGAGAAGAAGTGAGACAAAGCCTAGGTTTTGAAATGCACAGCACCAAGAAAATGGCACTTGGCTCATTTTTATTTCTTGCCCTGAGAAAGAATAGGCAGCTTAAATTTAGGTCTCCCAGGGCAACCAGGATATGAATTAACTCAGTACCACCTACTCAAGCTAATCTCTGCCATCAGAATCACGATGGCTTCTATGTAAGTATAATGCAATAAAAAGAAGATGGCTGCGGGGCATGGTTATAATCTGCTTTATAATTTGAAAACCTCATTTTAAAAGGTAAATTTAACTCCTGACTTGACTATTGCAGAAACTGACATCTTCTGGGAATAGGAAAAAAACCTCATCCTCACAGAGTAGTATTTCTTCATCTTGATTCTAAAAGAAACACACCTGCAAAGCAGACACTATTTTGGTTACAAGAGATCTTTAAACTTCTAATCTAATTTGTTGGTACACATCATGCATTTTAAAATAATAAAGACTATGCACACTCTGCATTTTGAGACCATATAATCTCCTTTCAAAAGTACAAAAGTTATGGAAGACACTGTCTTGAGTCAAACAAAATGCATTTCCATATAATTATAGTTCATCAATTAAAATATCAATGCTGGAAATTTTATTTATTGATTTATGTGTATTCGTTTGCAGTAAATTTTATTTGTTTACTTTTATTTATAACTCTTTGAAGAATTTCATAGACACTGGTGTTTAAATTTATTTTTAATTTATTAGAAAGACTGGAAGACATTTTCCTTTGAGTAATTGTAGATTGACAGGTTTTTTTGGTTTTTTTTTTTTTGGTAAAGCAGATGCCTGACTTTAGCTTTGATTGCAGAGGCATCCGTTTCAAAGAGGTATCCCCCTCAAAGACTGCTATCTGGGATTAAACACGTTGCCTGCCATAAGAACAGATAAGGATCCAGACCACCTCCCCACACTGAAGCTGCTTTGTTTCAGAGATCTAGGTTAACTGGTTGGTTTCAATAACTGATCATTTGGGCTACTTGGGGTTTTTTTTCTCTTTCTCCGCTTTAAATTCCTGCTCTTCTGTTTTAAATTCACCAATAAAGAGTGAGCCCAAAAAACCCTAGCTCCCACCCTACAAGCCCCAATAAAAGCAAGAACCCCAGGTCCTGGTATTCTTTCTCCCTTTACCTGTTGTGTGGCCTCAGGTGTGCTGTGTAATTTCCAGGTCTCTTAAGTAATAAACCTTTATTTTTTCAAAGTTTCCTGATGGTTATTGCAGAAGGGTGTCTTGCAATCATAATAAGAACCACAAGCGCTGATTCAACCACAGCGTTGGTTATTGATATTCTGAGACCAGCACAAAAAAGTGATACATTCTAAATGAAGCTGGAGTTTCAAATTCCCATTATCCACTTTTGTTTTCTCCTTTACCTCCGTGCCTCCCCTTGGATTTGAAATTATGTACATATATATATATATATATTTATGTAAAAACAAAAGACATAGGGCTTCCGTGGTGGCGCAGTGGTTGAGAGTCTGCCTGCCGATGCAGGGGACACGGGTTCGTGCCCCGGTCCGGGAAGATCCCACATGCCGCGGAGCGACTGGGCCCGTGAGCCATGGCCGCTGAGCCTGCGCGTTCGGAGCCTGTGCTCTGCAACGGGAGAGGCCACAACAGTGAGAGGCCCGCGTACCGCAAAAAAAAAAAAAAAAAAAAAAAAAAAAGTCATAAAGACTTGTGTTTTTATAGGGTATGTTTTATACAAATTTGTTTTTTATAAATACACATTCATTTGTATGACTATACTACATCTTGTTATACTTTTCCCAATTCATGGTAAAATGTATTTTCCCCATTTTTTACTATTACACAGTGTATTTATGGTCAGAATGTCTTAAGCTATGTGCTGTGCTATATTTTTTTATTAACAGAGTATAAGATGGCATACCTTTCTTTTTTCCTTCCTCTCCTTTCCTTTCTTTATATTTTTTTCTCTTTTACATAAAATTGCTATCAGTGAAGGTTTTAGAGTAAACACAGCAGAAGCTGACTCTGGCTGGTTAAGCAGAAAGTTTTTTAAAAAAGGATATTGGGAGGCCTGGAAAATCTTCCTGAGTCAAGTCTGTGCTTCTGGGAACAATGTCCCAACCTGCACTGCAGAACTTGCTTTACAGAGGATCCACGATCACTGCATCTGCTTTCTTGACTCTTAGAGGGAATCCTACTGTGCCACTTGTACCAGTGGACCTTCTCCACGCGTCTCCTGTGTGTCTCTCCAGGCTGCCAAGATTTCCGTGGAAATGTGGCCTCTTCTGCCACCTGGGCCTGGAGCGGGTGAGAGAGTGAGAGCAAGAGAGAGAAAGAAAATGGAAAAATGGAAGCCCCACCCAGAGCCCATGTGCTTGCATTGCTCACTTCTCAATGGAAGTTCAGTACGGGTGATTTTGATTGTTGGTTCTGAGGCCACAAGCCTGTCCTCTACATGCAAGAGGGCTGGAAGTTTGAGCTCTGACTTCTGTGTTAGTTCTATGTTAAGAAACATAAGTCGAAATATCCCTCAATGGGAAAAACTATTCAAACTTGACTGGTAGCCATGAATATGAGAGATGTTCACTCTACTGCCTAACTGACTTATAAAGAGCTAAATCACCAGTAAATAATAGCGCAGGTTTCCTCATGACTTTGCTGAACTTTGATAGTGGAAAATATTTTGACTTTTGCCAATAGTGATGAAGAAAAGGGTTATTATTATTTTTTAAACTTTGGTTAAAAACGTTAGACATTATTTTGTATATTTACATGGCAATAATATAACTTTTTCTGTGAATCTTTCTGCCTTTAGCTTTTACCCATTTTTCTAAATAATAGTTTTTGTTTGTTTGTTTTGTATTTAATGGCAGGTATTCTTTATATAGTCTGGGTATAATTTTGTTATCAGTTATATATGTTGTAATCAATTTCTCCCAGGATACTGTCTGATTTAACTTTGTTTATAATAGCTTTTGTTAGACTTAAAATTTTGATGTTAAATTTATGATGTTTTTAATAATTTTTATTTTTGTGATTTTAAGATGTCTTTAATCAAGGTGATATATTGTCTCTGATACTTTTTATCTAATAATTCAAAAAAGTAGTTTTGTTTTGGCTTACATATTTGTTTTTAATTCAACTGGAATTAACGTTATTGTTAGTGTGAAGTAAGAAAATTAATTTTTCCATGTGGTTAACCATTTGTCCTAACATCATATAATTAAATATTTCACCCTTTCATAACTGATTGGAAATGCCCACACTTCTTTTTTATTTTTCTTTTAGATTTTATTGAAAATCACTAGATGGTCCTTCCATCTCTTTTCAGTTGCCCAATTTAGCAATCCCTCAAGTTTCAACATGAACTGTACCTCCTTTGGGAAAACTTCCCTAAATACCCAAGCCAAACTGCTCTTTTCTACCTTTAGATTGTTTTAGAGTTTGACCCAGTATTGGTTACCTCTTTCCATGCTATGGGAATATAAACACAAAGCATCTAACGTAGAGGGGGATGCCCAGTAAAACTTCTTGGAGGAGGTATCATTGAGGTGAAAATTCAAGGACATGGAAAACACACTTCAGGCAAAAGGAACAGCATTCTCAGACACTTACTATGTTTGTATATTTATCCTTTTAATTTTATGTAAAAGTTCTTGAGTGAAAGAGAAAAAAATCTATAATTTCAAATATCTCCATAGCATTACCCTTAACAACTATTTAATGAATTTTTGCTAATTGATGTTCTAATTAAAACAGTCATTCCACACAATATTTTAAAGGTCATAATTCATCAGAGTACAATATCCAAAGAAAAATGTACTTAAATCCCTTTATACCAACTGGGTAATTGGACTCTGGCTAAACACAAAGCAGAACTTACCTTATTAACGAAAAAAGCGTTTTGCATATTTGTTAATTGACAGATTTCTAAATGGCTACATCCTCAGATTAAAAAAGGAAGCAGTGTATATATGTCTCTATTACATGTTACTTAATATTTACAAAGTTTTTTTCTTTTAGCTCATGAAAGTACCTGTTAAAATCATCTTCCCAGGAAACATCGTAGTTCAGGATACTGCAAAAGTAAAATAGTTTAAATCATTTGCGTCCCATACTCTTGAACCAGCATACCAGTCTTGACAGGAGATGCCAAATGGACATTTCACTAAACCTTACCTCTTTCAGTTGTAGAATGTATTTATTATGAAAGCTGCACCAGTAATTGGATGGGAAGAAGGTAAGACAGTGGCTAGTGAGAGAAATAGAAAAAAATTTAAAGGGAGAATTCACAATTAGAACTATTTAAATTTATGCTTCTAATGGAAGATACAATTACCATAAAAAGTGGAAATATGACAGCGTTCTTATACTGAATCTCTAAGGAAGAAAGATTACCTTTCTTCTTATTACTTAATGTTGAAAAAGTATATTTAGCTTGGAAAGCATCAGAATTAACTTAAATGATAAAAATGTGTTCCACCACCAAGAAGAAAGAAAATGTACCCTCTCAGCCAATATAATTCATTCATTAGCCAGGAGAAAGGGGTGTGCAGATACCTACAGTCTACCTTAAATCTACTTTTCCTAAGCAGACACTGTAACAAGGTCACATTCATTATTGTGGGAATATTATGTCTGATTTTCACACATATATTTTTTCTTAAAAAAAAAAGCTATAGATTTTTAAAGTTAGGTATGTTCTTAAGACGTGTAATTTTGGAACTCAAAATTATTGAATTCATTACAAAAATATAACAAATCACTTTCAGTCATTTTAAAGGTACATAAATGTACCCACGATTATGGGTGTTTGCATGGTGGTTATTACAATGGTTTTTATCCTTTAAAAATTGTCCTTGGGGAAACAACTTCTGAAAATGCAACATCTCATTTTCATAAGAGAATGAAGGGACAGAGTGCACACAACTACTTTTACAGCAAACCATCACCATTAGAACAAAGGAACATTGACTAACACTATAAATCAAGAGCAGTAGTGGAACAGGAATGCACAGCCTGGAAGGTTAAAAGCAATTAGTAAATAACAAAGGTGGCTTTGAGGCTATGAGGCTCACTTTTTGGCTCAGCTGGGTAATATCTGTCACCACGTCTTAGTCACGCTTTCAGCTAGAGATATTTATAGGTTGTAAATACTGTTTGTAATGCTGAGTATTCTCTTCTGTGGTGTACTTGCATTTTCACTGATTAAAGAAGGGAAAAGTCTCCAAACTAAGATAAACCCTGAGCATGGTTATCTTTCAGTAATTCAAGAGCAAAAACTGCCTTATACATTGATATATTCTCCAGGTCTATTATAATCTCTGGACAGAGTAGATTTTCAAAAACTATTTGCTAAATTAATACATCAGTGAGATATAAATAAAGAAATGAACAAATGACCACATGGGATTGAAAACTCGCCTGGTACTACAGTTCAGGAATTTGATAACAGTCCCTCAACAATTTTAGATTTGTTCATTGGTTTATCTCATTACTCTTCATTCATCTACCCAGTTAACTCAGTAGCCATTCCTTGAGTACCTACTCTTTGCCAGATGCTGTGCTATGCACCATAGATACAATGAATAAAATAATCATTAAGGAATGTTTAAAGAATTTTTAAACTACAATGTGTTGTGATAAGAATGGAATAGAGTTCAGTAGAAATTTCTGAAATGGTCCAGAAAATGGAACAACCAAATCAGTTAGATGAGGAAGGTTTGATATGGTAACCAGTATTTTTTTTGAATTTACTTTTTATTTTATATTGGAGTATAGTTGACTTACAATGTTGTGTTAGTTTCAGGTGTAGAGCAAAGTGATTCAGTTATACATATACATATAGCAACTCTTTTTTAAAAATTCTTTTCCCATATTGGCCATTACAGAGTACTGAGTAGAGTTCCCTGTGCTATACAGTAGGTCCTTGTTGATCATCTATTTTTTTTTTTTTTGTGGTACGTGGGCCTCTCACTGTTGTGGCCTCTCCCGTTGCGGAGCACAGGCTCCAGACGCGCAGGCTCAGCGGCCATGGCTCATGGGCCCAGCCGCTCCACGTCATGTGAGATCTTCCCGGACCAGGGCACGAACCTGTGTCCCCTGCATTGGCAGGCGGACTCTCAACCACTGCACCACCAGGGAAGCCCCTGCTCATCTATTTTATATATAGTAGTGTTTATATGTTAATCCCAACCTCCTAATTTATCCCTCACCCACCCACCTTTCCCCTTTGGTAACCATAAGTTTGTTTTTGAAGTCTTTGAGTCTGTTTCTGTTTTGTAAATAAATTCATTTGTATCATTTTTTTTTAGATTCCACATATGTGATATCATATGATATTTGTCTTTGTCTGACTTACTTCATTTAGTATGATTATCTCTAGGTCCATCTACGTTGCTACAAATCGCATACTCTCATTCTTTTTTTTAATGGCTGAGTAACATTCCATTGTATACATGTACCACATCTTCATTATCCATTCCTCTGTCAATGTACATTTAGGTTGCTTCCATGTCTTGGCTATTGTAAATAGTGCTGCTATAAACACAGGGGTGCATTATCTTTTTGAACTATAGTTTTGTCCGGACATATGCCCAGGAGTGGGATCGCTGGATCATATGGTAACTCTCTTTTTAGTTTTTAAAGGAACCTCCATACTGTTCTCCACAGTGGTTGTATCAATTTACATTCTCACCACCAATATAGGAGGATTCCCTTTTCTCCACACCCTCTTCAGCATTTGTTATTTGTGTTTTCCTAGAAACCAGTTTTGAGGATGGGTAAGTTTACCATGTTGATAAGCATGTGCTTTAAAATAGTAGGATATTCTTCCCAGAAAGAATAGCATGTTTGGTGCCATGGGATCCTCTGAGACCATGATGCTTTGGAAGTACAAAGTGCTAGGGACAAAGAAGTTTAGAGAGCAATGAAAATTTCAAAACATTTACAACATATCCATTCCCTTCATAACTATTCTCAACTCCCACAAAGTGTACATAAAGAATTAGTACAGGACCAACAAAAACAACAAAAGTATAAATTTCAATGGCTATTGGACAGGGCTATGCTGGAGGAGTTTGTGAGATTGCTCAGAGGTTTATAAATCTCACAGAGGTGTATTTTTATGGTAGACAGCCTTATCTGAGTCTCAAAGAAAAGATAACTCACTGAGTTCCGTGCCAGACTATTCTATCTCAGCGTGGATTCTTCACCTGTCAACATTTGGTTTCATCCAAGTACAACCTTTCTTTTTCCTGTTATGAGAAGGGGCTTCATGGTTTCTTTAAATCACAGAGAAGCATTCATTTCATGCTACAAGAAAGACATTGTACTCTTTCACTCTCGGTGGTGATAAAAACCTCATGCCATAGACTGTGTTGCCTGAGATGCCAATATCACAACTTCCACATCCTCCTATGTCCCATTGTGACTTTTTTTTAAGAGACAAATTTGAAAGTAAAACTCCAGTTCCTACAGCCTTCCTACGGGGCATTGAATTTAATCCTCATGGAAATAAAGAATTAACAGCCCTGAACCAACTGACTCCAAAGCTCACTATACTGGCTTCGAAAAGAATGCAGACTCAGAACAGACCCAGGGCCTGATGTATATGAGAAAGAAGCACAGCAGGGAGAAAGGAACGTGACCACAAGCACATTACAGTATTCTTTCTGGCTGAGCCTGGGGTATCTTTTTTTGACATACACTCAAGTAATTTCACTATTACGCATGGTTTCCAAGACTTTGTAGCTCTTGGAGAACCTGCTGACTAGTTACTGCAGAATGCTCTTATCTGATCAGCAGTGTGTTCCCTTAGAGAGTTAGAATTTGTTGTTCCGTTGTCAAAACACAGGACTGTGCATGCCAATAGGGCATGCATATGCCTGACACAATTGTCTTTTCCTTTTCTCTCTTATCAAAAATTTAATAAGGCAGACTAAATAAACCATAATGGGCCAGTACTCTGAGGACCGTATGTGTTTATTGCCTTCTGTAGGAGCTGCAGAGACCTGGTCCCTTGCGCCGGTCAATCTGCTTTTATATGTTTCAAGGAAAAGAAGAAAAGAATGTGATAAGAGGAGCTGACACCTATACCATGGTGATTAATAAGCTGACTCATTTACATTTTGACAAAACATACCGACAAAACATACCAGTAGGAGTTTTTAACATCACATTTCATTCCATTAACGCATGCTCTTCAAGCTTTTTTAAAATTCTTTTCCCTTATGGTTTATTACAGGATATGGAATATAGGTCCCCATGCTATGCAATAAGACCTTGTTGTTTATCCATCCTATATATAATTTGGTTTGCATCTGCTAACCCCAAACTCCCTATCTATCCCTCCCCCACCCTTCTTGGCAACCACAAATCTGTTCTCTATGTCAGTGAGTCTTTTTCTGTTTTGTAGGTAGGTTCATTTGTGTCATATTTTAGATTCCACATATAAATGATATCATATGGTATTTGTTTTTCTCTTTCTGATTTACTTTGCCTAGTATGATAATCTCTAGGTCAATCCATGTAGCTGCAAATGACATTATTTCATTCTTTTTTATGGCTTAGTAATTCCACTGTGTGTATATATATATATATATATATATATATATATATATATACCACATCTTCTTTAACCATTCATCTGTCAATAGACCTTTAGGTTGCTTCCACGTCTTAGCTATTGTAAATAGTGCTGCTTTGAACACTGGCATGCATGTATCTTTTGGAATTAGAGTTTTCATCTTTTCTGGTTATATGCCAAGGAATGGGATTGCTGGATCATATGACAACTTTATTTTTAGTTTTTTGAGAAACCTCCATACTGTTCTCCATAGCGGCTGCCCCAGTTTATATTCCTACAAACAGTGTAGGAATGTTCCCTTTTCTCAACACCCCTCTAGCATTTGTTATTTTTAGACTTTTTAATGATGGACATTCTGACCAGTATGAGGCATACCTCATTGTAGTTTTGATTTGCATTTCTCTAATAATTAGTGATGTTGAGCATCTTTTCATGTGCCTGTTGGCCATCTGTATGTCTTCTTTGGAGAAATGTCTATTTAGGTCTCTGCCCATTTTTTAATTGGCTTATTTTGTTGTTGTTGTTGTTGTTACTGAGTTGCATCAGACATTTTTATCCATTTGGGGCTTTAAAAATAACATACAACTTTAAGAAAACGTTCTTACAAGACACTGGTTTGTTGAAGAGTATATTTCTACTGTCTAGTCAATCAATCCGAATCCATCTGTGAAGTGAATTTTCATTTTCTTTGCTCTTTCAGATGTATAGCTTTCAGGAGATACATGAGAACCAAGAAGAAAAAAAAAAACAAATAGATGAAGAGTAAAACCAGGCTCACAATGCAATTTAGGAATAAATTAATGTGAAAATGGAAATTTGTTAACACTCATTCAGCATAATAATTTGGGGCATTTAGCAGGGGATGGAAGAAAAAAATTATTTTCCCTCTCCTCCCAGTCTCTACTGAACATATTTAGGAAGTGCATAGTTTTGGAGTTTCTCTTTTTTTCTTTCTTTTTTTAGTGTTCTTGTCATGTTTTCACAATGCAACAGGAAATATAGTGAGGAGTTGTGAAGAGTTGTCCTTCCTCTCCCCTGATTCAACAGATTTCAAGTTTCTGTTCTGGTTGTCTTAGTTTCTATCTAAATTGGTAGTTATCCACTGTCCTAACACCCTCTACATCAGGAACTAAAAAACTTTTTTGGCAAAAAAGTTGATTAAACTCATTTATTCTTAGGGTATTAAAAAACCACACACAGTTCAAAGTATTATTCTGTCAAGGGATATTTGAATTTTAACAAACACAAAAAATTCACTCAAATGGAATATTTCTAGTGGTGTATTCAAGCAGTCAGTAAAGGAACTTTGGGTGGGAAGACTCTTAGGATTTGACTCATTTCCTGTCCCCTGCAGGTTGTTTTGTCTTCCAGGAAAGCCAGCCCTGAACCAGTTTTGTGGCCAACACCATCTTTGCTCACCATTTACAGCCCAATGTTTTCTCCAAAGAACCTACCTTAACCTATTAGAAACAATGAGTGCTACAGGCTGAATTGTGTCTCTCAAAAAGATGTGTTCAAGTCCTAACACCCTAGTAACTCAGAATGTGACCTTATTTTGAAATAAGATCATTATAGGTAATAATTAGTTAAGCTAAGCTAAGTACATACTGGAGTAGGATGGGTCCTTATTCCAATGTGATTGCTGTCCTTATAAGAAGAGGAATGATGCTGTAAAGGCAAATACACTGGGGGAATGCCTTGTGAAGAGAGAGGCAGAGTTTAGAATGAAGCATCTATAAGCCAGGGAACATCTGGGACTACCAGAAGCTGGCAGAGGTAAAGGAAGCATCCTGCCCTAGAGGCTCTGAAGGGAGCATAATGCTGCCAAAAACTTGGTTTCAGATTTCTAGCTTCCAGAACTCTAAGAAAATAAACTTCTGTTCTTTTAAATCACCCAGTTTGTGGAACTTTGTTATGATAGCCCTAGAAAACTAATACAACTAGTGATTTCTTTTTGTTTGCTCTTTATCTTTTCTGTTTCTCTACTTCTATTTCCTTCTTTCCATTTATTTATTTATTTATCTATTTATTTACATATTTAGCCAACATCTAAATACGATGTTGCTCATTGACAAGGAAAAGGAGTGGGACCATGAGAAAAACAAAGTCTCTTTTTCCTTTTACATTAAAATATTGGGAAACCTGTTCAAAGTCGCATCCCCTCAGTGGGCTTCAACTATCTACAAAAACAGATTTTTTAAAACATTTACAGGCTTTAGCTTTAAAACTCTTTAAAAGAGTGCAATTCTTTAGTCAAATGAAATATTACATGGCTCCTCAAAATGTGAAATAGATTTTAAAACTGCACTTTTCTGTTTGAAGTCAGGAAGGGACCCCGAATCTAATAGTACAGCTTCTCTTTGTCATCTTCCTTCCCTAGATGGCCCACATGGTAACTCCATTGTTGCAGGTATTTTATTAGGATAATGTTTTCAATAAGAATATAGTTATATAGTTAAGAATATCTTAAGAAAACTCTATTAAGGATGAGAAAACAAAACAGTGGTTACTACTAGTCAGGGAGTATACCTGAAGACCAGAACTGTACATCATACATGGCTGTTCCAACACATATAACCTGACAAGGAGGGGAAAAAAATTGTTTTGAGTATTTGGCCATTTGGTATATCAGCTAATCTTCCTGCTGAGTAAATAGGGAAAGTCCAAATCATAAATTTACTACTAAACAGAGAAACTGATGTTTGTGGAGTGCTGAAAGTATTAATGTATTACATGTTCATACTCAGTCCTCCAGAGGTAAACATTCTCCCACATTACCGATTAAATCACTGAGGCTGTGACTCCAAATCTGTAATATGCCCACAGTCAATAGTGAGGCAGATACCAGGATTCAAAGCCAAGTCTGAAGTACACACATTGTCATGAACTGTGCTCTCACCCTGCGTGAAGAGAAGAAATCTTTTTGTGTGTGTTATTTGCTTCCATCTCTTTTAACCAACATTTTGTGAGGGTTAAATCTCTCCTAACTATGCTGGATGTGATGGACCCAGATAAGAGAAGAATGACAGCTCTTGTGAGCCATCTGCAGGAAACACCAAGCGTGGGTGGTAGATGTAAATGTCACAGCGGGTGGTGGATACAATACCTGTGTGGACAGGTGCAGATGAATTGACAACCAACTGTATTTTCTCCTCACTGCTCAGTGTTTTGTTTTCACGTTTAATCTATGAGGACAGGCATCATGTTCAGACCGTTTTGCCACTGCGGTGCTAAAGCAGCAAGCATTTCCTTCCCTCGCCCCATACTTTCACATTCTATATAAAGTTATGCTCACATGGCACTGAAATAGACATTTTTATGTTCTACAAAAATACCACTGCAAAATGGCAAAAATGCTATAACTTGAAATAGATTATATTCTAAGATTAACTTTGCCTAAAGAACAGATTTTCCCCACATATTCATTCTGAAATCTTTAAGTCCTAGAAAAACTGTCACTAATTCCCCACTCCTCTGTGATCTCAGCTGTACCCTCACCTTGACTGTCTTCTTTAGGAAAGATGTTGACCACAGGAATGCAAAGAAAATCACTTCCTACCTATGTGAACTTGGGCTATTCACCCAAACTTTTTAAATCGAGATTCCTTATATTTAAAATAGGAAAAACATTTTTAAAATTATTTTCACTTGTATTTATTTTGCTTTCTAAGTTTCCCCCTCTAAGATAAATTTCATGACAACAGGAACTTAAAAAATGACAATGGAATCATCTTGTACATACTATTATGTCAATTGATTTTACATACACATAGAGTTTTTCATGTCAGAGAAACTGACATATCAATAACAAAACTTTTTTAACACATTTCTGTCTGCCTTGTTGCATTCCATAACTTTTGGTATGTTATGTTTATATTTTAATTCCTCCTAAATTATTTGCTGGTTTCCCTTGTGATTCTTCATAGCCATTTATTATTTATGAATGTGTTGTTTCATTTCCACATATTTGTATATCTCACTTATTTTTTTCTGTTATTGACTTCTAATTTCATTCCATCATGGTTAGAGGACATAATACATACAGCAAAATTACAAGAACTGATTGGAGAAACATAGTTCTACAATAATCATTGAACATCAGTGCCTCACTTTCAACCAAGGATAGAACAATTAGAAGATCAGCAAGAAAATAGAAGATTTGAATAATATTATAAACAAACTATTCTTTTTTTATTGAAGTATAGTTGATTTAAAATGTGTTAGTTTCAGGTGTACAAAAAAGTGGTTCATATATATATATTCATATATACATATATATGAACATATATATGTGAAACATATAAAAGAACATATATATATGAACATATATATATGTTCTTTTTCAGATTCTTTTCCATTATGCATTATTACAAAATATTGAGTATAGTTCAATCTATTTTATATATTGTAGTGTGTATAAACAAACTAGTATTAACAGACATCTATAGAATATTCCACCCAACAACAGCAGAATACACATATTTCTCAGTGTACAGGGAACATTCTATAAGTTAGGCCATAAAACAAGTCACAATACATTTAAAATGATTGAAATCAAATAAAGGAATAATAAATCTTAAGGGGCAGGGTCACTGAAAGGGTGAAGTGTTTTTGCTGCTACTTCAAGTTAACATTAGTTGAACATTTACTGTACACTGACACTGCACTAGACACTGGAACAAAGATTACTAAGGCATTTGCAAACCACAGGGACCTAACATTCTAGTGGGAAGGATGAACAGAGAAACAATGAACTGCAATGCATCCTGATAACTGTGAAAAATGTCACTGCTCTGGGAGCTTATAGTCAAAACTGGCCAACTGCTAGGAAAGGCAGGTCACGATGGCAGGGAGTGAGATGAGAAGGATCAGACATAGATTTATCGAGAAAATGAGAGTTGTGGAGTCTTGATCTCAAAAAGTATGTGTTTTCTAACAGGAGAAAAGAAATTGAAATCTCACAGTTTTGGGGAATAGGGGTGAATGGACCTGCAAAGCAGTTTGAAATAACCATAGAAGGTCTTTTATGGCATTCTCCAGATTCTAGCCTTGATTCATTCATATAGGTTTCTAAGAAAAAAAAAAAGAAAATGAGAAAGCATAAGTGGCATAAATAGTAAACATTCTGAAAAGGCAAAACAAGTTTACACATTTAAAGTTCAAGGTTAGTCTGGTGTTTTTAGGGTCTGGCAATCACCAGAAACACTGAGCAGCTTGGATTCCAGGGCATATGTCAAGTGTTCAATTTGACTGAGCATGGTGTAATTTTAAGTCATAAATAATTAAGCCATGTCCTCAGCCTATGGAAGTGAGTAACATTGAACATTTCAAGGGGATTCTTTGCCATTTTCAAAGACTAAAGATACACTAATGATGATTATCAAGTGAGTTGCCACATTTCAAAATTACTCATGGAAGTGTTCCTAATTACCTGTCTTAGTGTGCAGCAAATAACAGTCTTACTAAATTAGTAATGCTCAGCATGATTTAACAACTAGCCTTGACATCTAAGTCCCTTATAACGTGTGGATGACATTTTTTGTCTTAAAACCAATGGCAGTCCACAGCCCAAGCATTTAGTTCACCAGCGACATACTCTTTTACATGAGCCTCTTGGTGATAAGTGATAAAGTTGACTCCTGTGTGAAAGTCATTCTAAAATGACTTGGGAAACAAGTGGCATGCCAATTTTTCCTGTAATTCAGAGTTGAGCCTTCAACTGTGGAAAGGTTAGAAAAAGAGAGGTCCCCTTCACTCAATGAAGAATTGCAATTACTATCTTTATATTAGCTGACAAATTAGCATCCTAAATCCTCAATTTTGTGATAAACAAAAAGTAAGACACAAAGTAAAAAACAAAGTCTCCTTTAGTAGGAAGGAAAAACTAGGAAGCCCTAGAAAAGTTTTCAAATTTAGGTTAGTTTCCCAGACAAAATGTGCTCTAGTAGAAAAGGACTGACTTTCTCGTCTTCTGAGCAGGGATGTTCTCATCTTTAGTATTTAGTCTCTGACCCCATTCCTATAATGTGCCTTTCACATTTTAGATTCCTCATCTTTAAAATAGGGGGATGATATTATCTAACTAACCATTTTATTGTCAGAATTAAATAATATTATATGAAACGGCTGTAAATGTTCAAGTGCTCTAATATCAATATTTTGGCAATTAGGCTAAAAATTCAGAAATATCAAATAAGACTATTTTTACACATTCAGTGTGTATGGAATGTTTCTGAGTAAAAGCAGTCTTGGTACCAGAAGACTGAGCACTGCAAGATGTAATATAAAATACAACACAGAGTACACAAGACATAGATAAACAGATAATAGATAAGCTATAGTATAAGAGATTATTCTAAGATTATATATGGCTTTATAAATGTGTCTCATGTCTCTTCCTCAATTTCTCTATGTATAAGTTATATGGACATATATCTTAAAAGACCTTTTACTTGAATGTATTGAACATTTAGCTCTAGCTCTGGTTCTTTTACTACTTATCTCACCCCAGGGGAAAAACACACACGTACATGCACATAAACACACACAAAAATTATTTTCTCCAAACCTCGTTTTTACATTTACAAAATATGAGACTTTGAGTAAATGATCTCTAAGATCTTTGGACACATTAGCTTTCTTTGATTTTAATTTTATCACCATCTCTTACCCTACCGCTGTCCAAATGCCTAATCATGTATTTAGATATCAATCAGGAAAGAGGGGGGAAAAAAATGGAAAGAAGGGGCTCAGGAAGAAATGGCTACAGAAAGAGAACCAGAGTTAAAGTTGTGAGAGAAGAATTGAAGCTGAAAAAGACACGTTGTTCTTAATCTCTCCTGCATCAAAAATTGAATCAAACTTCTTTATCATTAGATTAAAGAGACTATATTTTCTTATAATTCAGACTTATAGGACATTACTTAAGAATGAACTCAGTATCTACAGTAAAATTTTTTGGAAAAACATCAAAATTACTCTGAAAATTTAGATTGTAAAAGTAGAATGTCATAATTTTATTGATTTATTTTCTATTTTCAAAGTCCCCAATTATTTAAACTCTGCAAACTCAAATATAGGAGCTTTCTTGAAAATGAAGCATTGTAATGAGTAAAGCTAAAAACACTAAAGTTTAAAATTTCCTGGAAGATACCTTTCTGGCCGAGCAGATCTTGCTTAGGAATCTTGCTATGACTCTTCTGGCAGTGTTTATTGTGATATTTGTCAGTGGGGATACACTGGAAACTCTACTAACAGAGATGTAACAACTCAAAGCACTGTTTTTGCCAATTCGAAGTTTTAAATAGTGCCAAGTGTAACATAGTGGTGCTGTGACGGAGAGACTCCAAATCAGCATCACCCCATTGATGATGCTGAGCTCGAGAACTGTATGACATTTATTCTGATATGCATGGATTGTTTAGGCAACCTGTTTTGCACATGCACAGGTATTATCTATTTTATCATCAGAATTAGCCCTTTTCTTTCTCTCTCAACACAGGTATTGAGCACAAGGGTATTGCTGAGTTTGATACGCCAAAAATCCCCTCATAATGTGAGGGAAAGAAAAGCACAAGTTTGCATAATTTCTTCTTTCTCCTTCTGCAAGGTCATACTGTAGGGAAAGAAAAGATATCTAGAGTAATTATACCCAGTAGAATATAGGACGTTCTGGGGGTGTTCAGGATCTATCATAGTTTGAGGGGGAAATATTAGGAATATTAAATATATGTGTTAACGTAAAGGTTTTATTTTTTATTTTGATTATATTTAAAAATGTATTAGTACAATAATATATTTATGTGATTTATGATTAAGTATAGAAATAGCCAGCAAATATAAAAAGATGCTTGACATCACTAACCATCAGGGAATACAAATTAAAACCACAGTGAAATATCACCTCACTCCTGTCAGAATGGCTGTGATCAAAAAGAAAAAACAACAAATGTTGGTGAGGATGTGGAAAAGGGAACCCTCATGCATTGTTAGTGGGAATGTAAATTTGCACATCCACTATGGAAAACAGTATGGAGGTTCTTCAGAAAATTAAAAAGAGAGTAGAATAATGGCTGCCAGGAGCTGGGAAGTAGGGTAAATGGGCAGATGTTGGTCAAAGGGCTTAAACTTTCATTTATAAGATGAATCAGTTTTGGTGATCTAATGTACAGCATGATTATAGCTGAAGGATCTCAGGATAATAGAAGTTAAATAACTTGGTCAATGTCACAACAGTTGTGACTGAAATAGGGCTGCCTGTCTCCTAAGCAGATCTTCACAACCAGGTAATCTTAGTAAATAAAGTGGACTGAACTTCAGCCTCCATTCCACCCTTTTTCTGGGTATTCCTTTACTGAAGAATCGGGAAAGCTAACACACACATTTCACAGACTCACTTGAAGCTAGGGTTCCTGATGTGTTTTAGGTTCATTTATGCAGGTGCACTCCCATGAGATTTGGCAGACAGGATTAATGTGGAGGTCATTTAGCAGTTCTTTCCATTTTCTGCTGGCAAATACAGTGTGGAAGCATTTGGGTTTCTTGTGGCAGCAGCCAAGGACCAATCACTAGCTTCATGGGTGTCAAATCTCATGACATACACTTTGTCAGTGCAATTCTTACAGTGTGGCAAAGCTCTGGGTCCACATATCCTGTGCCAGAGCTTCCTGATACCTGGTCACAGCTCAGCAGAATTTTCCTGGGACCAGCTGTTGAGATGGCAGCAGCACCTTTCTGACTCTGGAGATGATAGCTTTTCTTTTATTTCTTGGGTCAAAAGTTTCATGATCTGTGCATCATAAGTAAGGCCTTGTCCTCTTGGAGTTAAGAGTTTCAAGGACTGCTTCCTGATGGCCAAGTTTCCAGATTGTAGGAAAAATAGCCATTCTCCTGGTGGCCCTGTTCCATGGAATTGTCCTGGAAATCACTCCTGCAAGCCCAGTCTAGAACTCAGTCTTTCAGCCATGCTAACAATTTTTATAAAAGCTCAGACCTTTCTCATTTCTGCAATTAAACATTGACTATATGGCTAGCCTAGGATATATACTGAGTTTGATTTAATATTTGTTAATTGATAGCAATTTAAATCATTATAATGGAGAACTGGATATATAGCTAGGTAATACATTTGCACAATGAACTAGAATGCAGTAATTAAAATTAAAATCTATATTTATTTATTAATATGAAACCTATTACTTACAACATAGTATTGAGTAAAAAAGAAGGCTATAAAATAGCATGCTGTGTGTGTATGTGTGTGTGCTTAGAAAAGTGTGTCCAGATAGAAAATAAAATGTGAACAATCATTTTAATATTATTTAATACTTAATAATCTTTTAGCATTACTCTTTTGGATAATTCTCACTTTCTTCCTTAGAGCTTTTTATATTACAGGAAATTTTAATGATTACCATTGCTTTAATAATAACAACAAAAAATAAAAGCTATTTACATTTTGGGCCAAAAAAATAAAAGACACCGCCACTATCTTACCTTGGATGCGTGGAATAGGTTATTCTCACTACTCTTCTTTGATTATCTCTAAACTTTCTTATGTATAATTTTATATTAGTTTAATTTTATAAGTCACCTTCAATTCTTTGGAAAGAATATGAAGTTTAAGGGCTATGACTAAAAATGAATACTTGCTATGTACTTATTTAAAAACTACCTCTTATTGTGTAGCTTCTACTTGTTGCAATATATTTATTTCATATGGTGATCTTGTCAGCTTGTTCCACACACACTGAATGTAGAATGCCTTTTTACTTCATTGCACAATTATATGCTCTTGGTATCAGAGTCAGGGTGAGGAGACATTTATAAGCCTTTAAGACGTCTTCCTCCAATTCTCTCATGTATCTGTTCACTTTTTTTTTCACCTTTTACCTACACAGTAAGCTGAGTGAAATAAATGTTAAGATCTAAGCGCTGCTGTGGGCAGAGATAGGAGAGGGAACCTGTGTGCTGACATGAAAACTTCAAGGTTTGGGTGACGTGACTTGCTAAACATGAGAATCGTTTTGTACAGAGATGTAAGTTATTTCTGGGCACTACAGATGCTAAGAGTATAAAAAGGCAATGATGCTCACTTTGTAAATATACCATCTCATGTGAACTGCCAAGATCACCAAATTTGGAGGTTCTGTGTGAGCTGCTAGTAGGAATCAGTGGGGAGCTATGTAGCCCAATTTTAGCCATTCCCATATACATACTTTACACTGTCTACTGGTATTTCAGAAAACAAAAACAAAGTACAAAGATAGCCTTGCTCCAAGTCTCAACAATTCTTAAATTTGTGATCTGGCCTAGTTCACCTAAACTATATCCATTATGCCCAAGACTCTCCCTGCCTTTCTACTATGATAAATATTCCAAGGCAGTGCTTTCAGTTCAGCTAGGTGGAAATGCAAAAATATCTGCTCCAAAGTACTATCATACATGGCTATAACTACTAACTGTTTAAGAAAATAGGGAAAATATTCTTAGGTCTTTGAGCTCTCAACTTTATCACAGACACTCTACCTCCATGCCCTTGAAGCTTTTTAAAGTACAGCACTTACAACCTTTTACTTTATTTTTTTGTAAACTTATTCATATCCATCACTGGCCTGCACACTCCTTGAGTTCATGGAACACTTTTTATGCATCTTTAGTTCTCTCCTTTTAACCCAGTCCCTGGACAATAGTTCCTAAAGCTGCAGCTGCAGTTTCAAAGATCATTTAAACTCAAGAGAATGGATACCTAATAGGGAACATCACCTGTGTTCTGATGGTGGCTAATGGTGAAATGTTAGAAGAAATGGTGGTAAGCAGAAATAGACAGTCTTTGAATCAAGAGCCTTCTTTCACCTCTCAAATCACATTACTATGTAAAAATGAGTAAAAGACTGGCTAAGGCTTAGAGCTAAATGGAATCTTTCAGTGCAGGTAATTTGTATGTCCTTCAAGAAGATCACACAAATCATCAGAGAATAATAAGTTAAAGGATATCCAGAAGCAGGTAAAATTGAAGCAGCCCCAATTTTTTCTTTCCTCCATTTTTCTTATCCCTCTACACTTTGGATATATTATTTCATATTATCTCAAGACAGCTGATAGTTTCCTCAACGACTTACATTCACACTATTTAGGTATGAATGTGGCAGATGCCATGGTACCCTATCCAATATCTATTTTTCTTTCTTTTTTTAACCAATACAAGACAAATATTACTATGAAAGACATATAACTGCCTGAAAAAGGGGAGTCTTCTAAATATAAGCAAAAAAAATGGAGTAAAATTTCCAGAAATATACTTTTTTAGCCTTTTCCTCCTTCTTATTTTTGACCTAATATACAGTCTAGATAGCTATAGTCTAGCAGTTATTTTGTACCATAAGATGACCCTCAGTATGAAAAGAACACACAAAGGATTCTGGAGCAGAAAGATAGACAGAAACTTTGTCCCTGTTGAGCCATTGTAGAGCTACCGGAAATATTTGGGAGTGAGAAAAAACAAAGAGTAAAACCTATAATTTGTTTAAACCCGCATTTTTTTGTTCAAGGTTGTGGTCTCAGTTACAGTCAAACATAGAACCTACTCAATAGTTTCAATTTCTCTTTGTCTATCCTTATTGAAAGCTAAACATAGCTACTCCCCATCATCTAGATTTTATAGCCAACATACGTTTGAATACTATTAAATTTCATCTGTTTTTCTCATTTTATTCTTATACTTCATCTATTTTATTTTATTTTTTCTACCGTGACCCAACTTAGTGATTCTTCTTGGAATCAAACTCCTCCAGTGTATTTGTAGTGTTCATGGTAATATGCCAAACCTCTCTGATGAAATAAAAAGTGTGCTTATTACCCGCTGCCATCTACTTAAACTTTGTCTTACAGTGAAAAGATAATCTGTGTGATAGAAAAAGAAAATCCTTTCCCTTTAAGTTAACTTTGTCTTTTTTCCTTCCACATAAAGCAGCCTTTTTATTCCTGTAGAGGTGTTCCTGCAAAGGCCCAGAATACAGTGCAAATATTAATTAAGACAACATTGAAAACTTCAACTCACCAATCCATTAATCGATGTATGGAATTGTAAAATGATTTGCCCAAGGTTCCAAAACAGCCTCAACTCCCAGCTCTATGCAAATACACAGGCACAAGCAATGTTCACAATTTCACGTTCCGTCTGAATGCTAAAAGCTTTGTTTCTGCCAGTCATCTCCTCACTAGTATTTAACTCATCACTTTGAAAACCACTTTGATAAGCAGATACCTTGAGCATGGAGAGAGCTATAAAAAAGGCCTAAATTTCTGTTTCAGCTTTTTAAAATTCTGTTACAGAACAGTTACTGAAATGGAGAACCTACCAACTGCTTATATGGGAATTTTCTTAGAGAAATAGGAGAATAAAATTGCATTTTTCATTTAGATTACTCAGACAAATACATGGTTATCTGTGTTCCTCTTCAGGAAAGGCAGGAAGAAAACTAGCATTGTGGCTATCTGAGGATTCATTGCTTCTTAATCCTTTGTTAATTGCCCAATATATATCTTAGTAAGAGTTTATGTACATGTCAAAACCATTTATATGATAGTTAAGTTGATTTGGAGACATCTAGCTATTAAAATAAGAATACCTCACAACATGGACGGACCTAGAGATTGTCATACTGAGTGAGGTAAGTCAGACAGAGAAAGAGAAATATTGTATGATATCGCTTATATGTGGAATCTAAAAAGAAATGATACAAATGAACTTATTTACAAAACAGAAACAGACTCACAGACTTAGAGAATGAATTTATGAATTTATGGTTACCAAAGGGGAAAGGTGGGGGGCAGGGATAAATTAAGAGGTTGAGATTAACATATACACACTACTATACATAAAATATCAATAGATGACCAACAAGGACCTACTGTATAGCACAGGGAACTCTGCTCAGTATTATGTAACAAGCTAAATGGGAAAAGAATACAAAAAAGAATAGATACATGTATATGTATAACTGAATCACTTTGCTGTACGCCTGAAACTGTCACAACATTGTTAATCAACTACACTCCAATATAAAATAAAAAGTTAAAAAAGAAAGAATATACAGTGAAGAAAAGACAGTCTCTTCAATAAGTGGTGCTGGGAAAACTGGACAGCTACATGTAAAAGAATGAGATTAGAATATCTCCTCATACCATACACAAAAATAAACACCCAAATATGTATCTTTTAAATTCTGTGATTCAGAGTAATGCTGTGCTTTAATGTTTCTTGTAGTGCATGTTTGATGGAAGTAAATCCTTTCAGATTTTGTATGTCTGCAAAAAATAATAAAGGGTGTTGATATATGAAGTGGAAAAAAATAAAATAAGAACATCTCAGGAAGCTGTCTGTATATACACAGGAAATGCACATTCTCTTTATATTCACAGAAGGTCACGTGCCCACACATTTTAAGGGTTCATCAAAGAGATGTGGCTATTTTTTTCTGTTTAAACCCATATTGCTTCAAATTATCTCGATCTTTTTTTCCCCAATTTTTCAGTCATTCTGCTATGTTTACAAACTGGAAATAAAAGAATCTCCAGTACTTTCTTCCATGTATGATCTGTTAGCAAATACACCTGGTTGGCCCACTGATGGAGAAGCCAAAAACAAAGTTTACATGTTTTTATCTAAATTCCTATAGCGTTGTGGCAGAAGAAACTGGGTTAAGATATGCAGCCTGAAATTCCTATCCCCTTGATTTTACTTAGGCCCCAATACCATTTTTTCTCTTTTCTGAATATCTAAATCACAGTCATGAACACCAAGGATCCTTTAGTAGTGACTATGGATGGAAAGGTCAAGCCTTCTATTAACCTGGTGTCACAATGTCGCCTGTACAGTTTATTCCATAGATTTGGATACAGTATTATAAGATTCTACTGCCTCAAAATACTTATTCAGCGAAGGGAAAACAATCTACCATTTACCAGTAATTGATGTTGCCAATTCTCCACATTGTCCCTACCAGCATTGATCCATCTATTCATTTTTCAGCAGGTGAATTTTGAACATCTCTTATTTCCCAGACACCATTCAAAGCTCTGAAGATACAAACATGCAAAACATGTTATCTAAGCTCAACATTTTAGGGAGCTCCTTCTATCTTAAAAAATTCTATTACTATAATTATTCTACCTCAAGTATTGGTCACGGTACCTTCCTTAGAAGAAACTTGTTTCTTTCTAAAAGAAGCAAACGCTAGAAGGTTTCCAATGTACAAAAAAGTTGCAAGAAGTGTTAAAGGAACACCCACATGTTCTTTATCTTTTATCTTTAAAGATAAAGTACCAGGTACACCAATTAGCAATATTTCCCTGCTTTTCTTTGTTTCTGTATGTATTCATATAATGCTTATTTCTCTGAAGCTTTTGAGATTGAGATGTATACATCATGTTCTTTTACCTCTAAATACTTCAGTGTATATTTCCTTAGAATAGGATATTCTCTTCCATAAATACAACACCGTTGTCATCTTAATTAAATTTAAATGTGATATAACCTATTTTCCTAGTCTATCATCAATATTTTTTTTCAGTTGAACCACTAATACTCTTTCTGTAACTGTTTTCCTTCCAATAAAGAATCTAGTCTAAGAGGCCATATTGTTGTGCCTTTTAAGCTCCTTTAATATGGAACACTCTCTTATCATTTCTTTGTCTTGTACGACACTGACAGTGTCAGACATAATCAGTAAGACAGCTCTGAATAATGCAGTATGCTGTGTTTTAATCAAGTGCCTTGCGTTTTGTGTTTGTCTGATGTTTCTTTATGTTTAGTTCAGGTTATGCAGTCCCAGCTGGAATGCTACATAAATGATATGGTGTCCTTCTCAGGCTATCACATCTGAAGGCTCGCAATGTCTATCTGCTCTCCTCCTCCCCCATTCCTAATAAGCTTTTAATTTGGAATAATTCTAGCCATACAGAAAGGTTTCAAAGATGGTACAAAGACTTCCCATATACTCTTCTACCAGAACTAAGAAATTAATGTTGGTTCTTTACTGTCAAAATAAATTACAGGCTTCTTTTAGATTTCACCAGGTTTTCTACTAATATCTTTTCTGTTCTAGGAGCTCATCCTGGACAATGCATTTAGTTTGCATGTCACCTTAACCCACACTGATGTATCAGTTTTTCAGTCTTTCCTGGATTTTCATGACTTGGACAGTTTTGAAGAGTGACCATCAAGTATGTTGCAAAACATATCTCAATTTGGGTTTTTCTCATGGGGTTTGCCTTTTATTTTTTTGTTAATTTTAATCACCCTAAGTGTCTGATTTTTCCACTATATTGTTACTATTATTTTCTTGCTACTAATAAAGAGTTTATAGGAAAACACTTCAAAACCTTGCAAATATCCTGCTTCTTCTCAAACCCCCTCTCTCCTAAATTGATGATTCTTGACTGAACCAATCTTTACATGATGGTTGGAAATAAAAACTACTATCCTCTCCAAATTTACCAGTTTGCACTTGGCATTCTACTGTAAGCAAGAGCCCTCCCTCCTCTTCCATTTTTTCTTTATCTATTTATTATTGTTATGAACTAATGGATTCACATTCTATGATGATTTTTAATTTGTTATTGTCCTTAATTATTTTGATGCTCAAAAAATTTAAGATTCATCCAGAAGCAACCCTTTCATGCTGGCTCCACAATCTTGTGGCCCACCCCCATCCACCTTAAGAATACTTCCTTACTTTATGGCATAACAAAAGAGTCCAAGCTCATTGTACCCCATTCCTTCCCAGCCCTGAAGTTAGTCATTCTCCATGGAAAAGTCCTTTCTTAAATCTTTCTTGTAACCAGCAAAGCCATGCTTCATAGTAGAAAACAAATTAGTGATGTCAAATGCATTTTTAGTGGCAATCCTTCTGTTGAGTTCAACTTGACCTACTAAATATGAATTACTAATTACATGAACATTTCAAATTCAGACAGCAGTCAGGACCTTCACTTATTTCCAGTACATTAAAACAACATTTTATACAATTAACATTTAGAAACTTGAGAATAATTATGCATATTCCAGCATCCTTTCAATACCAAAATCAACTGAACATACAGATCTCCCAGGTCAACTGTATTCTTTCTTTTACAACCATTCCTGTATGCTATCCATTACACTTCCCCATTTTTCTCATTATTCACTTTGACCCTGCCCCAAGCTTTCAGCTGCCTATGTCTAAAGCATTCTTTACTTTTTCATAGAGTACCTGGCTTCCACCTACCTTAACAAAAACCATTTCCTTTTCTTTCCCCCCATTCCCCAAAACCTTTCTGCAAATAAAGGACACAGCAATATCATGGCTCCCCATTTCCACATCCTAAAAATTACTCTTCCTCCTTTGTACATGAATCCTTCTTCTTTAAAATGTAAAATTCACTTTTTACATCACATTGTCACTGTCTCCTATTATTTATTGGTGAATGTGAACTCACATTCATCGAGTTATGTTGCCACCTAAATTTTGTTTTGCTTTCATCCCCAATTCTGTCACTATCCTATAGGAGTCCATTAGGAGTCATTCCAAGCTCTAAGTACAGTATGGCTTATAGTCTCAACTACAATTATCAATTCTGCTTCAATTTACTAATTCTTAAGAAAATAAACCTATGATCTTCTCATATTTAAATTGATTCACCTATGAAATAAACTCTTAAGCATCATTTTTTCACCACTAGTTATTTATCCTTCCAGACCTCTCCCCCTTCTCTCTCTTTCTCTCTACTCTTCCCCCCTTCCCTTTTAAACTGCTCTTCATCATTTGACACTCTCGTTTGCTTTCTCTTCCTTAGCACTCTATTATCTTTTTTTTTTTTTTTTTTTTTTTTGTGCAGTACGCGGGCCTCTCACTGTTGTGGCCTCTCCTCTTGCGGAGCATAGGCTCCGGATGCGCAGGCTCAGTGGCCATGGCTCACAGGCCCAGCCACTCCGCGGCATGTGGGATCTTCCCGAACCAGGGCACAAACCCGTGTCCCTTGCATCGGCAGGCAGACTCTCAACCACTGCGCCACCAGGGAAGCCCGCACTCTATTATCTTGTTTTTCATCCATTAGCACTATTTTTGTCTTGCTTCTTCATCTATCCAGACTTGATTTGAAATTCTACCATTTCATTTCTCTCTTACTAGCACAATAGTCACTGAATGCTGCTGCCTTTTCACCACAACTGCCCTGAAAATTTCAAACTCTGATTAAACTCAACAATCTCCATCACACCTTTCCACTATGATAGATAACGTAAAATGGCAAAACCATATAGATTGATGCCACAAATACACTACCAATCTCAGATGTGACTCAGTCCCACTTGGAAATGCTTTTACATGTTGCCATTCCACTCTTTCTCCCAGTTCCTTCAACACCTATTCCAATTTCTACTAAACTAACTTTGTCCACCACTTTGGAGCATACAAATTGTCCTTGAAATTCAGAATGGAAATAGACATTGTGAAACATTAATGTAATTAACTTTCCCCTAAACCTACAAATGTATCTTCACAAATCCTAGAGAAGGTCTTCATCCTCTTATCTCACCTCATTCCTCTTCCTGGGCTGTTGGTCATTCCCAGGAATGCTGCCTCACCTCTCTTCTGCATTTTCAGCTTCTTTCACTTGGTTGGCTCCAACCTTTCAGCCTCTAAACCTGCTGAAAGCTCTTTCATTCTAAGAACATTCTCAAGAAACTTCTGTTCTAAAAGCAGTATTCTCAGGTTTTCATCTCTTCCTAACCAAGCTTTCTAATAAATAAATAAATAAATTTTAATCTCCTTTTCCTGAACTTTAATTTACAGACTTGGCTTCTGCTTTCTAAAGTCTGTACCTAATTCTGTGCTGCAACAGCTCCTTATACGGTAACCATTGACCACCTGATTGGAAATGTATTGATTCTTGTCCTTTTTTTTTTAGACCTTGGACGCTTTTTTGAGATTTGCTGCTGTTGATTGCTCTGTCTCTGTTTTCCCTTGGTTTCTATTGCCCTTATATTTTGTGGTTCTTCTCTACCTTTCTGATCACTTTTTGTTTTTCCAATGAATTGTCAACTTAATTCTGTAAAAATTACTGTTCCACACTGATCAGTTATTAACCTTTACTTTCTTTCTTAATTTATATCTTCTTGAGTATTTTATCCAGACACGTCTATACTTCTAACTACCACACTATATTTTTGACCAAAAAGTACTTATTTTTAACCTTAATCCCTGATCCAATATTCAAAAAATTGCACCTTCTGTCTAAAAGCTATATCTACTTAACTAATCTGATAGTACACTGACTCAATATTCCCAAACCAAATTGTTTCCCCCTCTTATTTCCTCTATTTCTACTCTTTTGAATACCCTATTCTTGATAATAGAAAGTTCATGGTGACAAAAGATAATCTTTATTCTTCTTCTTATTCCCAAAGTTCAGTACTGAATCTTTCATCCATTCCTGGTATCTCTACTTCTATATACTCCTAGCATAGCTTCCGCTGCCTTAGTTTATAGGCTTGTCTCTTTACTTGTTGATACCTCAAACTTGTTATTCTAAACCAAAAATGTTATAATTTTTCTCTTTTAAAAACATTGTTTAACTCTATCACATATTGATATACATTAACATACCTTGGGCTGACCACTTAGCCTACTGAAACCAATGTAGACCTGACTGGGTGTCATCACTTTGATCCAGGCTCATCACTTATGTCCTAGAAGCAGCAGAGTACCACAATCTTGGAATGGATGCCCCATGTATGCGGAAGACCACCTCTAGTCAGCCGAGTACTTACCTAACCAGCAAGCCAAGATACCTTCAGCCAATTACCAACTGTAAGAGACTTTGCTTTCTTATAATGGGGGAGCAGGAAGGTTGTAGTCCTCTGAACTTTATATCAATAGTTCAGTGCCTACCTCGACTGTTTGATGGATTGGGTTGACTGCTTAGTAGTAAAACTTTTCATTCTGGGCTTAATCATTATCCTATTATTTTATAGGTTTCCTGTCCCCCCCAACCCTTTAATAATATTAAAGTCTAAATTCTGTAGCAGGACATTTAAGATTTGACCTTTGTTTCTCTCTTGAGATATATTTCCCAAAATCACTTTTTTAAAAATATTTATTTATTTATTTACTTATTTTATTTTTGGCTGCGTTGGGTTTTCGTTGCTGCACATGGGCTTTCTCCAGTTGTGGTGAGCCGGGGATTTTTCATCATTAGTGTATAGGAATGCTAGAGATTTCTGTGCGTTAATTTAGTATCTTGCTACTTCACCAAATTCATTGATTAGCTCTAGTAGTTTTCTGGTAGCATCTTTAGGATTCTCTATGTATAGTGTCATGTCCTCTGGAAACAGTGACAGCTTTACTTCTTCTTTTCCGATTTGGATTCCTTTTATTTCTCCTTCTTCTCTGATTGCTGTGGCTAAAACTTCCAAAACTATGTTGAATAATAGTAGTGAGAGTGGGCAACCTTGTGTTGTTCCTGATGTTAGTGGAAATGGTGTCAGTTTTTCACCATTGAGGAGGATGTTGCCTGTGGGTTTCTCACATATGGCCTTTATTATGTTGAGGCAAGTTCACTCTATGTGTACTTTCTGGAGGGTTTTTATCATAAATGGTGTTGAATTTTGCTGAAAGCTTTCTCTGCATCTATTGAGATGATCATATGGTTTTTCTCCTTCAATTTGTTAATATGGTTTATCACATTGATTGATTTGTGTATATTGAAGAATCCTTGCATTCCTGGAACAAACCCCACTTGATCATGGTGTATGATCCTTTTAATGTGCTGTTGGATTTTTTGCTAGTATTTTGTTGAGGATGTTTGCATCTATTTTCATCAGTGATATTGTCCTGTAGCTTTCTTTCTTTGTGACATCTTTGTCTGGTTTTGCTATCAGGGTGTAGGTGGCCTCGTAGAACGAGTTTGGGAGTGTTCCTCCCTCTGCTATATTAAAGCTTGTGTTTCCTTATTTATTTTCATTTTGGATGATCTGTCCATTGGTGAAAGTGGAGTGTTAAAGTCCCCTACTATGATTGTGTTCCTGTTGATTTCCCCTTTTATGGCTGTTAGCAGTTGCCCTATGTATTGATGTGCTCCTCTGTTGGGTGCACAAATATTTACAATTGTTATATCTTCTTCTTGGATTGATCCCTTGATTATTATGTAGTGTCCTTCTTTGTCTCTTGTAATAGTCTATTTTAAAGTCTATTTTGTCTGATATGAGAATTGCTACTCCAACTTTCTTTTGATTTCCATTTGCAAGGAATATCTTTTTCCATCCCCTCACTTTCAGTCTGTATGTGTCCCTAGGTCTGAAGTGGGTCTCTTGTAGACAGCATATAGATGGGTCTTGTTTTTGTATCCATTAAGCAAGACTGTGCCTTTTGGTTGGAGCATTTAATCCATTCAAGTTTAAGGTAATTATCGATATGTATGCTCCTATGACCCTTTTCTTAAATGTTTTGGGTTTGTTTTTGTAGGTCCTTTTCTTCTCTTGTGTTTCCCACTTAGAGAAGTTCCTTTAGCATTTGTTTGCTGGTGCTGAATTCTCTTAGCTTTTGCTTGTCTGTAAAACTTTCGATTTCTCCATCAAATTTGAATGAGATCCTTGCTGGGTAGAGTAATCTTGGCTGTAGGTTTTTCTCCTTCATCACTTTCAATATGTCCTGCCACTCCCATCTGGCTTGCAGAGTTTCTGCTGAAAGATCAGCTCTTAACCTTATGGGGTTTCCCTTGTGTGTTATTTGTTTTTCCCTTGCTGCTTTTAATATATTTTCTTTGTATTTAATTTTTGATAGTTTGATTAATATGTGTCTTGGCATGTTTCTCCTTGGATTTATCCTGTATGGGACTCTCTGTGCTTTCTGGACTTGATCAACTATTTCCTTTCCCATATTAGGGAAGTTTCCAACTATAATCTCTTCAAATATTTTCTCAGTCCCTTTCTTTTCCTCTTCTTCTTCTGGAACCCCTATAATTCAAATGTTGTTGCATTTAATGTTGTCCCAGAGGTCCCTGAGACTCTCCTCAATTTTTTTCCTTCTTTTTTCTTTATTCTGCTCTGCGGTAGTTACTTCCACTATTTTATCTTCCAGGTCACTCCTCCGTCTTTCTGCCTCAGTTATTATGCTATTGATGCCTTCTAGAGAATTTTTAATTTCATTTATTGTGTTGTTCATCACTGTTTGTTTGCTCTTTAGTTCTTCTAGGTCCTTGTTAAACATTTCTTGTATTTTCTCTATTCTATTTCCAAGATTTTGGAAAATTTTTACTATCATTATTCTGAATTCTTTTTCAGGTAGACTGCCTATTTCCTCTTCATTTGTTAGGTCCTTGGTGGGTTTTTTCCTTGCTCCCTCATCTGTTGTGTGTTTTTCTGTCTTCTCATTTTGCTTAACTTACTGTGTTTGGGGTCTCCATTTCACAGGCTGCAGGTTCGTAGTTCCCGTTGTTTTTGATGTCTGTCCCAAGGGCTAAATTTTGTTCAGTGGGTTGTGTAGCCTTCCTGGTGGAGGGGACTAGTGCCTGTGTTCTGGTGAATGAGGCTGGATCTTGGCTGTCTGGAGGGCAGGGCCACGTCCGGTGGTGTATTTTGGGGTGTCTGTGGCCTTATTATGATTTTAGGCAGCCTCTCTTCTAATGGATGGGGTTGTGTTCCTGTCTTGCTAGTTGTTTGGCATAGGGTGTCCAGCACTGTAGCTTGCTGGTCATTGAGTGAAGCTGGGTCTTGGCGTTGAGATGGGGATCTCTGGGAGATTTTTGCCGTTTGATATTACATGGAGCTGGGAGGTCTCTTGTGGACCAGTGTCCTGAACTTGGCTCTCCCACCTCAGAGGCACAGCCCTGATGCCTGGCTGGAGCACCAAGAGCCTGTCATCCACACAGCTCAGAATAAAAGGGAGAAATAAAAGAAAGTAAGAAAAAAAGAAGATAAAATAAAGTAAAATAAAATAAAGTTATTAAAATAAAAAATACATATTAAGAAAAAAAACGTTTTTAAAGTAAAAAAAAAAAAAAAAAAAGGAGAGCTAGAACCCTAGGACAAATGTTAAAAGGAAAGTTATGCAGACAAAATTACATACAGAAGCATACACACACACACTCACAAAAATAGAAAAAGGGGAAAAATATATATATCTTTGCTCCCAAAGTCCACCTCCTCAATTTGGAATGATTCGTTGTCTATTCAGGTATTCCACACATGCAGGGTACATCAAGTTGATTGTGGAGAGTTAATCCACTGCTCCTGAGGCTGCTGGGAGAGAGTTTCCTTTCTCTTCTTTGTTCACACAGCTCCTGGGATTCAGGTTTTGATTTGGACACGCCTCTGTGTGTAGGTCACCTGAGGGCGTCTGTTCTTTGCTCAGACAGGGTGGGGTTAAAGAAGCAGCTGTTTAGGGGGCTCTGGCTCACTCAGGCCGCAGGGAGGGAGAGGTACGGATTCGGGGCGAGCCTGCGGCAGCAGAGGTCAGCACGACATTGCACCAGCCTGAGGCATGCCGTGCGTTCTCCCGGGTAGGTTGTCCCTGGATCACGGGACCCTGGCAGTGGCGGGCTGCATAGGCTCCCAGGAGGGGAGGTGTGGATAGTGACCTGTGCTCACACACAGGCTTCTTGGTGGTGGCAGCAGCAGCCTTAGCATCTCATGCCCGTCTCTGGGGTCCGAGCTGATAGCCGCGGCTCGCGCCCGTCTCTGGAGCTCTTTTAAGTGGCGCTGTTAATCCCCTCTCCTCGCGCACCAAGAAACAAAGAAGCAAGAAAAAGTCTCTTGCCTCTTTAGCAGCTCCAGACTTGCCCGGACTCCCTCCCGTCTAGCCGTGGTGCACTAGCCTCTTCAGGCTGTGTTCATTCCGCCAACACCAGTCCCGGTGCTCTGACTGAAACCCGAGCCTCAGCTCCCAGCCCCGCCTGCCCTGGCGGGTGAGCAGACAAGCCTCTCGGGCTGGTGAGTGCTGGTTGGCACCGATCCTCTGTGCGGGAATCTCTCCGCTTTGCCCTCCACACCCCTGTTGCTGTGCTCTCCTCCGCAGTTCCGAAGCTTCCCCGCTCCGCCACCCGCAGTCTCCGCCCGCGAAGGGGCTTGCTAGTTTGTGGAAACCTTTCCTCCTTCACAGCTCCCTCCCACTGGTGCAGTCCCATCCCTATTCTTTTGTGTCTGTTTTTTCTTTTGCCCTACCCAGGTACATGGGGAGATTCTTGCGTTTTGGGAGGTCTGAGGTCTTATGCCAGCATTCATGAGGTGTTCTATAGGAGTTTTTCTACATGTAGATGTATTTCTGATGTATTTGTGGAGAGGAAGGTGATCTCAGCATCTTACTCTTCTGCCATCTTGAAGCTCCTGCCTCTGTTTAGTTTTATTTGGCTTTTTACTCTTTCATTTATTCCAAAATAGTATGATTATAAATAATCCTATTGCTACAATGACATTCTTTGCATACATCACTTCACACTTGCCTGATTGCTTCCATATAGTAAATCTGTAGAACCAGAGTTGTTTAAACAGATGATTCTGTAGAAAATTTTTATCTTTTGTATATATTATACTATTTAAGACAATGCCTATGTGTCTACAATGCCTTTTTAACAGAGTACTTTCAATTATTTTATTTGTAATTTAATTAATCTGAGAGATGAAAACGATATTTTAATACTAATTAATATGACCATAATTTTATGTCTAGAGATTAGTTGAAATTTTTATTCATATGTCTGTCAACTTTGGTTATCATATATTTGTCTCTCAAATTTTTACTCATTTATTTGTTAAACTGTACTTTCTTTTTCTGTCAGCTTTTGTGTTTTGTCCTATTCTGGCTTAGAAAAACCTTTCCAAACCCATCAGTATGATTATAAAATTATTCTTCTTAATTTTTTCTAGAATTACTTGCATAACTAAGCTCTCTAACTCATAATTCAAGCAAATAATGTACAGTTTCTTAGAAAAATATGTATTTCATCCAGATTTTCAAATTTATTACTATATGTGGATTTTAGGTATATATATATATATATGTTTTTTAATTTCTTCTGGAATATTCAACTATTCTGTTTGTTTCCAGAGTAGTTTAATATTCTAGAAGAAATTCAGAAATTCTCTGAGGAATAAACCATTGATATTTGACCCACTGAGACCTTGGATTGCTTTTCACTACAGCCTATACTGCCATATAGAAGTTAGTACTGGAGATGAAAAGCTGCCAAAACAAAAACACCAAAAATAGGTGATAGTAACTTAAGGGGCAGAAAGGAGACACTGAAGAAATAGTTATTGGAAGCTGAAAGGATGATAATGCAGGTTATCTAATGGATAGTAGTAAAACATGACTTGCAATAACTTGAAAGGAATTTTCAAGTTACAAACTTTAACCAGAAGGTAAAATGGTGGGAAAAAGAACTTTGATACCTTGTGGTGACTGATGCTACTTGCAGTTAGTAAGGTATTAAATGAATGAGATGAACTCAGAAAAGAATGGGTCAATTTGCAAGGAGAAATAGAAGAGAGAAGATTCAAACATAGAGGGACTTCAGAGAGTTGAAGAAGTAATTTCTGAATCCCAAATGACAAAACCTGATAAAAATACAACTTTGACTGGAAGGATCCAATCTATGATATTGGCTTTACACCCAACCTCTGAATGGATTACACCCAACTTTACACCCAACCCTGTACAAAATAGCTCAAGAAAAGGGAAACAAAGTATGGCTCTTCCATCAAAGCCAAAAGAGCTAAGTTGAGAAAGAAAGAAAAAAAAGGAAAATACAAGTAGAAAATTCTATATTGAACATATACACACACAGAGTCTAAAATATTTGTCTATAAAAAACTGTTGGCATGACTATAGGCACATGGAGATAACTGGACTCTGTTGAGAGATTTATGTTGCTAAAAGTACTGCCAACCTGGATTAAAAGATAGTGCAATTGTCTGAGAAGAATTACAACCACAGTTTTGTCAACCAACATTCATGCCACTGGTGAGCTAAGGAATTGCTTAACCCTCAAAGAGGTCATCGTCTCTGACGCCCAGTCTAGATGTAGCTTACAGAAACAAGAAAAAAGAAGAAATTCTCTGAGTTAAGAGGAGCCAAAGTCCAGAAAGAATGGGTTGGTGAACTTCTTCCAAGGAAGAAATGGACCCAAGTAAAGGATAATTCTCTACAGTAGCATAAGCCACTCTGGAAATATCTGCCCAGGATTTAAGACTTAATACAGATCAATGACTGCTATATCACCCTTTATTCTTCTTTATAAATTCTAGGTGTTCTCTCTTCCACAGTCTATTTTAGTTGTATGGGTTTCAATTAACTTTCCATTTTAGTTTGCCAATTTGTACATCAAGATGATTCACATGTGGAAGTACTACACATCACCCCCTGTTATTGTGATTACTGTGTACCATCTAGGGATAATGAACTAATTGATTCTAACATTGGATGGAATTTTGTTCTGTCTACTTTGGCAAGTAGGAGAGTATCTTTTGTGGGTAGGAGACAGAACCAAATCTTTGATTATTAGAATGGTGAATTCTGATAGCCATGAGTGGTGTTCAACAAATATTTTCCATTTTCCTCCTTCTAAGTACCTTCAGAAGTTAAGTGGGGTCCTGTTTTGTTTACTGCAACATGAACAGTAATAATACATAGCACTGTGGGTTAAAGTCAGTAAAACCAATATGCATGTCCACATAGCTCTTTTGTGATTGAGAAAACATGTGTTCAGATAAAGCTTCTACAGCCTGGTTCCCTTTGTGACAATGATATGCAGATGCTTCGTACCCTCTTCCATTGACCCAAATTGGACATGTATCATGAGCAAGAAAATGAGCTCTTTTTTTGCCTTAATCCACTGAGATTTGGGTGTTTGTTTTTTATTGCTACCACATAAATTTCTATTCTAAGTAAGACTGCATACAGTACAAAGCATTTTAAAAAATTATTTTAGAGTGTCCTCTTAACCTGGGTTTACTTCTATCTATGGGGGTATTCTAAAATTGCACCCAAGTATTCACATTCCTGTATATGAATGTCCTAGAACAGTGTCTGTCAAAAATAATATTGATTGCATACAGATTGATTTAAACTGAGAATGAAATCATAATGAACACTTCAGCAAAATCTACCCCTATCTCTAAGACCCTCACTTTGTACACTTTTCTTTCATCTGTATTTTGGAAAATTTTGCAGACTTGTTCAATGAGACAGAAAAGAAAATCTTAATTATTTTACTAAGCATGAGGCAAAATATATTAATATTGGTCTCTTTTTAAATATATCACACCATAAATTTTTGTTATGACCCAAATAATATGCTTTGGTAGCCTGCAGTTCAAGTCTACAGAAAAGAATCAAATTTATATATCTTTGTTTACATTGATGTTTCTGTCATTCCATTCACAATGATTCTTGCTGCCTCTCCGCTTTTTATTTTATTTTAATTTCCTTTTTACTTTTACTACTTTATTTTTAAAGTAACTTTTAAATTTACCAATACTTTTAGTTAAATTACTCCCAAGTTTCTTGTTTCAATTAATTCATTAGTATATTTATGTTATTCAAGATGTTGACCTAAAGTTATCAAGAGATTTAAACATACAGAATATTTCTCACTGAGGGTGGAAAATATAATAACAACAAACTGGGCCGGTGTGACTGATATAATGTGTTATCACCAGTCTAGAGTAAGAAAAATGAAAAAGATGGTGTATTTTGCTGTTTTTAAATTTTAAATTATTTTCATATATCTATGAAGTGGACCAGGATGGTTTAGCCAACAAAACATATTGCCATATGTTTTAAGTATCAAGACATATTACCATATGTCTTAAATTTGAATCAATTGAGCTTATTACGGTCAGGGTGTTTTTAGTTACAAGTAACCAAAACTCGATTCAAACTAGCTTTAGCTGAAAAGATTTATATATTTATTTATATCATTGAAAAGATTCAAGGGTACAAAAATATGTTGACAGGAATCAGTCTCTATCTCTTGCTATGCTTTACTCTGTATAGGCATCATTTTCAGGTAAGCTCTTTAGATATCATGGCAAAAATAGCTACCAGCACATCTAAGCTTACATTCTAATAGCTCAGCAGACACTACAGTAAGACAAAGTTCCAGCAATGGCCTGGACCGGCCCTCATGGACCCAGCTTGGCTTATGTTCATATTCTAGAACCAGCCACCAAAACCAAGGTGGTCTCCAGAACTCAGTGACCACCTTCAGCTAGGTGTTCTCTAGCTGAACTTTGTTCATGACGTCCCTCCTGGAGTGGTTTGGCCTTAATTTCAGTATATTGCCAAAGAAAAACTGGGGTCCTCTACCCAAAAAAAACTAGGTAAGAGATTTTGGGAAGGTAAAGATAACCCCTTACTGCAGAAACTTAGAGAATAAGTTAACCACTGCAAATTCACAGAGTTCTTTAATGGTAGAGCAAAGATAAATATGGCCTCTGACCCAAACACTTTCTTCTTTAGGACACAATGGTAAAACTACTTTGTATTTCATGTATGAATTCCTTATGATTATTGCTGTTGCTATAGATTTTAAATGTTTTTAATCACTCTGTTTTGGTATAAACTGATATGTAGATAAAAATATAAATATATATACATTTTTTTAGTACAAACTTTTTTTGAAAAATGCTCACATGTCGTGTAGTAAATTTAGGGTTTTTTTATGGTCATAATTGAATATAAATATCATTTAAAACAATATCTGTCAAAATGATTGGTGGGTGTTGATGGCACAAAAATAAAGCACGGCTATTAGTGTGTTATAGGTTGTTAATTAAACTGAGGGACTTTGATTAGGTTAGGATAAATGGTAATACTAGCTGTTGTCACTGGAAAGAGAAGTCTCAGCCTACTGTATAAGCATCCTGGCTCCAGCATCAAGAGAGTTACAGGAAATCAGGAGCAGTGGACCAAAGAGAAGACTTTGCTTCTTTCATACTAATTAAGAAAAGAAGTTATATAATATGTAAAATGACACCTTCCACATGATCCATTGTTAAATTCCTCACTGCAATTCCAGAGCAAACACATGGCTTAAAACATGAAAACATTTAAATCATCCTTATGTCTTAGGAAAGCTTAGGCTTCAAGTTTAAACTCAAGGTCAGTTGAAAGAACATGGTCTACTAAAGTCAAGGGTAATGCTGGAGCTAGAAGAATTAGTGCTTTTAAGGATTAATAAATAAGATTATTTATAAGAAATCCAACTAAACCTAAAAGTTGACATTTTCTTGAAAACCTTATTCTCTGGGATTAAAAGAGAGAATTTCTAACCAGTTTTTAATATTTCACCTATTGTTCAAAGAAAATTTCTTTTTTTCTGTTTCAAAGTTATCAAGAGTGAGTACAAATGTACCTCTCTTATCCATGGCTGTGAAAATCGGATGTGTGGAATTGACACATTATTTTTCACCTGGAGCAGTATATTCTAATAATCAGTGAGGTACCTAGAAGATAATAAATGACATAGTGACAGCTCACCATACAGTGGACAGTAAATATCGGAGAAACCATGATCCTAGTGTTGGCATTCACTTGGTACTGATAAAGATTTATTGCCAATCAAGAGGATTACTAAGTGCATTTTGTAAACAAGATGCTAGGTGCTGCAGCAGTAAATACAAAATAAATAAATAAAAGACAGCTTGCCCTGTTTTTTCATGCCCTGTCTAATCTGGTAGACAAGATATGCTAAACTCCACATGGTAAGGACTCTCAAAGCAACATTCCAACTAGCAAAGAAAGAAAAGAGTGTGGCCTTACTGGAGTCAGATATTGGTAATGAGGAACTCCTTGGTGGGAAAAGCTGAATTTTTTCATTTTTCTTTTTCTTTGTTTTGTTTTTAGTGGAAACATAGGTCATGTGTTAATTGAGTAGAAGAAGGAAGGGAGGTTTAGTTTTTGCAGTTGTTATCACCATGAAACAGTGCTCCCTCACCTCTTTTTTTTTGTGGGATCCTCCCGGACTGGGACACGAACCCGTGTCCCCTGCATCGGCAGGCGGACTCTCTACCACTGTGCCACCAGGGAAGCCCTTCTCTCCTGTTTTTTTTTTTCACTACTTCAGCTCCCCTAAACTCAATCTTGTAGCTAATCTAACTTCACTGTCCCTGTACAGAGAAAGAAAATTTTAAAAATTTACTGGGCACCACTGCCTCTATCCCTTTCTATGGTAAATTTCCCACAGTCAACATGCACAGTATCCATGAAGGGAGGATAGCATTTTGACTTGTGCCCAGAGTTAATCAAGCTGCACATTTGCAGTCTCCCTAAATGGTGGAAATATTTTTTCCAAACTAAAGTTTAGTGGTTTGGGAATCAAGGCCCATAGTCCTTTCTGTGTGATCTTGAGAAACATAGTTCCCTTGTCATGTTTGGTTTTCTCAATTTTAAATTTAAAAAAATTGTCAAAGATTAACTTTAAGGGTTCCCCCCCCCATTTGTTGTCATTCATCTATTTATTCAGTGAATGCTTATTGATTACCAGGTAAGGGCTATAAACAGTGTTCTAGGTTCTGGGGATACAAAACTAGCAAGGGTCTGAATGGCCATGCTCATGCTATTCATAGCCTTGTGTCAATAAAATAAATAAATAAATATCATTTTTAGTGCTGTAATGAGAAGAAATGGCATAATGAGTGCTTAAACTAGGGAGATACTTTCTCTAGGATATTCAGAGAAGGTCTATCTGAGGAAGTATCTTTTGGGTTGAAACCTGAATAAAAATAAAGGATTCAGCTGTGCATTAGAATATTATTTGAGCAGTTTCATGTTTCATCTGCAAGCATTCAAATTTTATTTCCCAAGCCCCTCACCCTTTCATCCAGATGATGTCACTCAACTGTCTGAGAACAGATAGTTTTTCTCCTTGCAGTTTTTCCATTATTATTCTTCACACACAGGGTTATGATTGCAACTCATTGTCTGTTGGACAGACTTCATACTGCATGGAGAGAGAACAATAAAATTATGACTTGGTGACAGATCTATTTTATTGCCAAGGTATGTTGTAGCTCTCCATTAATTTCATTGTTTCTCTTCTTTCTGTCTGTCATGTTACAGACAGGTGCTTTCAATGACAAGCAGACACAATGAAAAGACGCCAACTTAAAAACAAAAACAAAACAGCTTCTCAAAGATCTTTCAGATCCTGGCAGTTCAAATTTCAAAAATGTTTAAAGAACTGCCACTCGTTATGAAATTAAGGATAGGGGAATATTAATAATGATTTCTCTTGTTTGTGAAATCTTCTAAAATCTGTCCCTCCAGTCATTTTTCTTACAGGACACAACCTAATAACCGGACAGACTGTGTCGATAACCATACATCTCTGAATGAATAAATGAGAAAACTGTGCATGAAGAAAAACAAACGTAGTTTTTGTTTGTGATATCTGCACAGAACATTTGAAGGACACAGGATCAAATAATTCCATTGTGTTGGTAATTAAATAGCTCTAACAAGACAGATTTTTGGTTCCTACACAGTATGCATTATACCTTATAATGAGCAACCTGATATGCTTTTGGAAGTCCTAACCCAGAAGGAAAACAGAAAAGCTCAAACTAAATTAAAATTTAAAAAAGGAATAATTAGGAGAAGCAAAACAGAATGAGAGAAGTTACACACAGGAAAAAGGTGTAAGAAAAGGCACATTTGAAAATCTATTCTCTGAAGCATCTAAAAGAGCAATAAAATAATTAAAATCAAGAATGAAAGGAAATATGGGCTATTTGAAGTCCGCACAATCAAAATGGGAACTAAGGGTCAGTGAATGTATATGCACAATGCTGACTGAAACTCACATTAATAAATACTTATTATGTGCCAAATAAGATGCTAAGAACATCCAAATGCCTATTTTTTTATCCTTACAAATCTTTCAAATATGAATTACGACTGTCTCAGAGAATTTAGGTGACTTTCTCAAGTACTCATAGGTGGTAAAAGGTAAAAGAAAATTTTGAGAGTAATGTTCTTTATCTCTAGAGATCAGGCTTTTTCCTGTTATACACTGTTGTCTTTCAGTGAAAAATCCCTCATGTCTAAGACATGTCCAGGACAACCCAACCCCATTTAATCCTGTCACCATTTTAGAGTCAGTCAATTACTAAGTTTCTTGTGCCAGACCTAGCGGCCTCCAGGAAAGCAATTAAGAATTTGACTATAAAGTTAGTAACCCTCCTAGAGCTCATATCTAGTAGATTTACCTAGACGTCCTATCACACTTCAAGATCCTTTGGGTAACTTCAGAGGGGTGGTAAAGTGATGGTGGGGGAATAACTTAAGCTAATGTAATATATTATCTGAACAAATTATTCACTGAGAAACCAATCAGGGTTTAAAGTTATATAGAATCTGATTGATAAAATTATTTTAAAGACTTATGCTAAATATATATGGTAGAAAAAAAATTAGTTTAAATGATGACATGAGTTTAGGTTCTCTTAAACCCTTAAATCCTTCCTAGGATAAGAATAAGTTATTTGGAGAGAAGTGCACTTAAATATTTTTTAAAAGTCTTTGCAGTAGGGAAAACAAATTGTGTTGAGTTTTCACTTAAATATGCAACAGTCTGGAGATCTAATTAAATATAAAAGAAACACTCTAATAAACAATTACTCAAAACCCACACCTAACATTATATTCAATGGTGAAAATCTAAAAGTTTCTCCTCTAAGATCAAGAACACGACAAGGATGCCCACTGTTGCCACTTCTATTTAACATAGTGTTGGAAGTCCCAGGCACAGCAATCAGACAAGACAAAATAAATAAAAGGTATCTGAATTGGAAGGGAAGAAGTAAAACTGTAACTATCTGCAGATGACAGGATACTATATGTAGAAAACCCTAAAGACTCTACCAAAAAATCTATTAGAACTAATAAATAACTTCAGTGAGGTTGCAGGATACAAGATTAATTTACATAAATCTATATGCCTTTCTATACAGTAAAGAGAAATCAAGGAAAGAATCCCATTTACAATCATGTAAAAAAGAATAAAATACCTAAAAATAAATTTAACCAAGTAGGTGAAAGACATATACTCTAGAAACTATAAGACATTGATGAAGGAAATTGAAGACAAAACAAAAAAATGGAAAGATATCCTGTGTTTGTGGATTGGAAGAATTACTATTGTTAAAATGACCAAACTACTTAAAGCAATCTACAGATTTAATGTGACCCCTATCAAAATGCCCATGACATTTTCCATAGGATTAGAAAAAATAATCCTAAAATTTGAATGGAACCACAGAAGATCCCAAATAGCCAAAGCAGAGAAAAAAGAATAAAGCTGGAGACATCACACTCCATGACTTCAGCCTATACTACAAAGCTACAATAATCAAAACAGTATGGTACTGGCAAAAAACATATACACAGAACAATGGAACAGAATAGACAGCTCAGAAATGAATCCACACTTATGTGGTCAATAAACCTATGACAAAGGAGGAAATTATATACAGTGGGAAAAAGACAATCTCTTCAAAAAGTGATGTTGGGGAAACAGGACAACCACATGTAATAAAATAAAACTAGAATGTTTTCTCACACCATAGACAAAAAATAATATCAAAGTAGATTAAAGTCCTAAATTGTAAGATTTGAAACCATAAAACTCCTAGAAGAAAGCATAGGCACTACAATCTTTGACATTGGTCTTAGCAGTATTTTTTTGGCTATGTCTCCTCAGACAAGGGAAACAAAAACAAAAGTAACCAAATGGAACCTAATCAAACTTAAAAGCTTTTGCACCATGAAGGAAACCATCAACAAAATGAAAAGACAACCTACCAAATGAGAGAAGATATTTTCAAACAAGATGTCCCATCAGGGGTTAATATGCAAAATATGTAAAGAACTCATTGAACTTAATATCAAAAATAAACAAACAAGCAAAAAACAAGTAACCCAATTGAAAAATGGGCAGAGAGCCTGAATAGGCATTTTTCCAAAGAAGACATACTGATGGCCAACAGGCAACAGGACAATGCAAATCAAAACCACAATGAAATACCAATTCACAACTGTCAGAAGGGCTATCATTAAAAAGAAATACAAGTGTTGGCCAGGGTGTGGAAAGAAAAGGAGCCCTCCTGCACTGTTGATGGAGATGTAAATTGGTACAGCCACTATGGAAAACAGTATGGAGTTTCCTCAAAAATTAAAAATAGAACTACCATATGATCCAGCAATTCCACTCCTGGGTATTTATCCAAAGAAGACAAAAACACTGATTCAAAAAGACATATGTACTCCAATGGTTATAGCAGCATTGTTTAATAGCTGAGATATGGAAGCAACTTAAATGTCCACCAACAGTTGAATGGATAGAGAATACATGGAATATATATATATATATATATATATATATATATATAAAATTGGATATTGGAATATATAAATATATTCCATATTATTATCGAATATATATATTATGGAATATTAGCCACAGAAAGAATAAAATTTTGCCATTTGTGACAACATAGAACGGACCTGGAGGGTATAATGCTTAGTGAAATTAGTTAGACAGAGAAAAACAAATACTGTATGTTTTCATTTATACGTGGAATCTAAAAAGTAAAACAAATAAATGAATATAACAAAACAGAAAGACTTACAGATGTAGAGAACAAACTAGTGATTACCAGAGGGGAGAGAGTTGGGGGGGAAGGACAAGACAGTTGAACGGGATTAAGAGGTACATACTACTAGATATAAAATATATAAATTACAAGAATGTAATGTATAGCACAGGGATAATAGTCAATATTTTATAACAACTTTGTATGAATTATAACCTATAAAAATATCAAATTGCTACATTGTACGCCTGAAACTAAAATAATGTTGTAAGTCACCTATACTTCAATAAAATATTTTAAATAGTTATTTAGATCTAGCCTGTGTTTGTATGAATGTGTGTGTGTATGGCAGTAGCAAGTAGTACTTGTAATTAGGCTTATGAATAAGCACAGAATCCTTATTTAATTATTGTTTCCTTAAAAAGAATCATCTTTTTCTTTAAATTTCTTTAAATTCAACTCTCATTTTTTTAAGCACAAATAAATCTGCTTTCATTTACACTTTTATTTATAATATATTCCATTTAACTATTCTCACATAGAAGAAGTCTTTTGAGAAAGAAAGTGTGGCAGTATCTAAAGACCTTTTGTAGATCAGAATGTGTCCTTGATAATGATATGTGATAAATGATAATATCTAATAACTGCACATTAAACCATAACACTTTAAGGCATGATAGGACTGAAAATAAACTCTTCACAACATCATAGTATTTCCTGGTAATTATTTGGTAAATAATTAGGCCAAATACTTGGCAGGAGCAATAAAAGAAGATTAATCATTCATTTGGGTTACATAATCCTGCCATATAGTTTTACAGGCTTATTACATAATCCAATGAAACAGTGAATTGATCCATTCTTCAATTTCCCAGGGAACCTCATCTTTATTTATTTATTTATTCAGCTTTCTAATAAAGGAATGATTTTTTTTTTAATAGAGCTCCTGGGGTAAATACATTACGTTCTAGGTATTAGAGAATTTTAAAAATCTACATATGCTCATCCTACCGGAACAAACTGAGTTTCTTACTCATTTATGAACTCACTTGCAAGGTGAACCTCTGATTGGGGTAGTGGAGTACAATGACTGGAAAAATACTGAGGTTTGTGGGAACCCTGGCCAGGGACTGATGGACCCACACTTAGGTCTACACTGAATTTTTGCACTAGTCAAAGTGAAGTTATAGGGCTATAAACACACTGTTAATTTTACTGCAAACTGTAAATGGTGGCCAAATGATGTGTTAAAAAAAGGAAATGTTATGGAAAACAGAAAGAGGTCTTTGGGACACATTTCACTTTAGCTTTATAACAAAATTCCGAATTTTATATATTTATTTATTTATTTATTTATTTATTTATTTATTTATTCTTCTAGAGCTGAGTGGTTAAACCTGGCTATAAATCTGATTGTCTAATTACCTTTGCAAACATCTCCAGTTGCATGAAGAATAACAATTCCTGCTGGATAAAAGACGAGAATGTAAATTTTAATTCACCATCTCTATATTGCCTGAGAAGGGGGGGTGGAGTTATAAACTTTTGTGGGCTGATACATTATAATTATTTGTGAAATTTCTGCATATTTTTTTCTCTTCTACCTGGGAAATACATGTTCTTCAAACTCAGAATGGTGGCAGATACTTCTCCCAATACTCTTCTCACTTTGTCTCAGATTGTGAGGAGGACAACAATGTCCTACAGACCTTGGATGTAGAAGGCAATTTATCAATACTTGCTCAGAAATGCACTTAGACATAAAACCTTGTATAATCATAGAAAACAAACTTGTGGTTACCAAAGGGGAGAGGGAGTGGGGGAGGGACAAATTAGGGGTATGAAGTTAACAGATACAAACTACTACACATAAAATAGATAAGCAACAAGGATTTAGCACAGGGAATTATACCCAATATCTTATAATAACCTATAATCGAATATAATCAGCAAAAATACTGAATCACTGTGTTGTACAGCTGAAAGTAACACAATATTGTAAATCAACTATACTTCAGTTAAAAAAAACTTGTAGGATCATTAAAAATTTTTAGTCTTAGAGAGAATGTATGTCAAGCTAGTACCAGAAATCTTAGTACTGAATACATGCTGATTTGCTTTCCTTAGTACTGAATACATGCTAGTTTGCAAAATACATGTAATTTGCTTTCAATTACACATTAAACTCCTTAAATACAGACATTTCTTTAGTTTTGTGTGACCAGTATTTAGTGCATTCTTTCAAGACCTAATATTACTAGAATATAAGGTCTAGGAAAGAAGGATTTTTTTTTCCGTTTTGTTAAGTTTTTATTCCCAATACCTAGAATAGAGACATGTTAGGTATATAATAAATATTTTGTGACTCAACGAATAATAAAAACTGCTACTATATATTGAACACTTACTGTGTGCCTAAATAGTCTAGATATTTTACATAATAGTGTTTATTATGGTGTAAGAACAGCTATCCAATGCAGTAAGAAACTAATGCTTGGAGAAGATAAATAGCTTGTCCAAAGTCACATGGTTTGAAAATTCCAAAGCGAGATTTTAGCCCTAGTTCTGTTTGACTATGAACCCAGTGATCTTAAACAATATGATACTGCCTCAAGTATTCTATGTGCTTAATATTTATTTCCCCATTACACACCCACACTCAGCATTGTGAGTAAGATGCAAATAATTGTTTATAAAATTGCATTTATATTATACACTGGTATATTTTTATTAAAAGATTTAAGATTTTGTAGATTATCCCAGAACAGTGCTTTTCAATAGAGTAGGTATTTTAAAAACATATTTGTTCAATAAATGAATATAAAGAAAATAATTAAATGCTTAAAATGTTTGCGTCATTCTCTCGGCAGCCTTGTTCTTCTCTAGCATTGGCTATCAGTTCCCTTCTTTCAGTGGTTAGTTTGACCAATCTGGGTACATATAGCTGCAAGGAACATAGTGGCCAAATAAAATGACTTAATTAATGAAAACATAGGCTTCATGTAAGCACTCAAACATATATTCAAATATTTGAATCTTTTTATCTCTGCCATTATCAATGTATTAGCAAGTGTTGTTGTTTATAAGTTTGTTATTGCTTGGTTAGGATATGACTGAGGAAACTCCATCCATCATTAAACTTACTGAACCATGTTGAGTATAGGATGAAGAAGACTGATTTTTTTCTGATTTTTTAATAGCTATGTTTTAAATCCATCACAGAAGTTTGTATTTACCACTGGATGCCAAAGATTCACCTTTACATCAATTGACTAAAAGTGGACTGCATAAGTACTCTAAGCCATATACTAGCTAAGAGGGTTGAAATCACTATTCAAGACCAACTACTGTTTATCTTCCATGGCTGGTGGAAGAGATTATTTTCCCTGAGCATTTTTTCCTGCCAGAACAAAAGTAGCGTAGAAAGGATGAATGGCTTTTGGTAGTTAGTCATCACTGTCTATTTCATTCAAAGTCAACTTGCCAGTTACATTCCCATCATTTTTTTAACAAAAGAGTTGCCCTTGTTGTGTTAAGCTCATTCAGGTAGGATGAGGAAGCCCACTTTCAATTCCTTTCAAGAAATCATATCTTATAGGAGAATACGGCTAAAATTATGTTTGCCACACTACAATTTACTCATTATCTGCCTTTAACATAATTTGTAGAAACTATTATTAAAAAAAGTTAACTTGTAGATAAGGCATCTAGACTGAATGAAATCACCAAATATAACTTCTTAAGGAAAATAGACACCCACTACTTTGAATGCACCAGATGCTTTTTCTATAACACTGTTCTTAATCCACAAGGTACTTGACAAGGAAAGTATTATTATCTAAAATTTCTACTTGGGAAGCTTTAGAAAGGTTAGCTAAGTAAAGATCACTTAACTGGCTAGTGTTCATCAGTTACTCCATTTCCTTTCCAACTGAATCTAAAGCCCATCCTTCCTCTATTCTTCCACTCAACCTGCACAGGGAACAAAAATCACTCACATTGTTAGCCACCATGGACAACTACACTGAAGTCTCGTTCATTAGCAAACTTTCTAATTATACCTGCTTCTGAAATAGTTATGACAGAAATTGGCTTATCCATGGTGCAGTTGAAGACTCCAAAGTATTCCCAACTTGTGCCAAGGACAGTAGTAGGGTAGTATGGAAGGGTGTGGAAAATTAATCATTTTCATCAGCACAACAGTGAGGTGACTTAAGTGTTGGCTACACAAAACAATTGTATTTCCACAGCCAGAGTCCTTGGCAGCATTATTCCAAACAGAGTTTCTTGTCACAGCAGTTTCTCAAGACTGTTCAAATGCATTTACTTTTCCCTTAGGCTTATATGCAATCTTTCTGCTAGCTTGTTCTTCACTCACCTTTGTTTTCTCTGAGGGAGACAAGGAAAGATTATTCAAGAGGCTGGACTCAAGCTAAGTTGGGCAAAATCTATTGGGTATATGGTGAAGAAATGATTCATCAGGCCATTTTCTTTAATCAAAAAGATCATATCACACCTGCATCCTCATTTGGTAATACTATTAAACAGTGTTTGGGATTTCCTCTGATTTAGGCCACACCTTTGCTGATTCACTATTACAAATCTCTTCAACTGAAAATATATAGAAGGAAATGAGGGACAATAAATGCACATATAAACAAGGTGAGATTAATCATTCCCACACAAGAAAGGGTTTTAGAATTCTTCTTAACTGACTTGCACTTTTCTGAATTCCCCTTGGCTCAGAGGAAGAAAAAAATGGGTCAATGGACAAAACTCATCTTTGAAACTGACCCAGAAAGTGCCACTCTTTCTTTCTTTTTTTTTTTTAGAGATTACTTTGGAAAGGTATACTGATGAGTAAATGTGATGTTTAAAGTGTTATCACGTTCTCCCTGCCATAAAGGCTGTTGTATTAATGACAATGTGCAGCTTCAAAATAAAGTACAAATTCTTGAAAAAGATACACACAAAAACACAAAAATCTCCTGGTGATCTGGATTCAGCTTCATATACTTTCAAGGTAGTCACCATGTGTTTTCACCAGTCCAAACTAATCCCCTGGGAAAGAAGCAGCATTTGTTCAGTCCCAAGTTTCTGTATGTACACTTCCCCATCAGCCCCTTTCTATAGCTAACTCTATTTCACATGAAGACTCTGCTCAAAGATAATCCCAGCCAGAAAGTCTTCCTCAATGCCCTTCAGTGAGGAGTGGACATACCACATTTGTATTTCTGTAATACTCAAATATGTTGTTATCTTCTGTTACTGTGGGGTTTTTTTGTTTTGTTTTGTTTTGTTTTTACTATTTGTATGTTTATCTTCCTCAGATTCCTAATTATCTTGAAGATAAAATTATTTATTGCTTTTTGTGTGTACTCATAGTTTGAGTCTAGAAGATTGCATGGCCCAAATTTTGCCTGAATAAATAAGAGGTCAAACAGATTCTTGCATTCCCTAACACAAGAGAAGCAACTGGGGAAGGAAATGCTTATTCCCAACAATATACATTTTTCTGTTCTTCCTGTAATGAAGACCCTCTATAATTTGGTGGGGCCATTAGACTAAGGTCAAGCAACAGAACTTCCAGGCTGACCTATAAAACCTCTAGCATAATTCTTCTCTTCTCTCTATGCTTATCAGCCAGCTGGAGGCAAATGATCCAGTCAGAAGATGGCAGACCAACATGACTGAAGGATCCTGGCTCTCTGAATGAGTCAGTGGAAGGAGTGTGGACCCCTAAGTGACCTAATGGAAGAAGCCTGGGCTTCCTTTTTTTTTCTTTATTGGAGTATAATTGCTTTACAATGGTGTGTTAGTTTCTGCTGTATAACAAAGTGAATCTGCTATACATATACATATATCCCCATTTCTCCTCCCTCTTGTGTCTCCCTCCCATCCTCCCTATCCCACCCCTCCAGGTGGTCACAAAGCACTGTGCTCATTTCCCTGTGCCATGCGGCTGCTTCCCACTAGCTATCTATTTTACATTTGGTAGTGTATATATGTACCTGCCACTCTCTCACTTTGTCCCAGCTTACCCTTCCCCCTCTGAAGCCTGGGTTTCTTAATGACCCAATAGAATAGATCCCCACTGAGTTGAGCCATGATATGATAAAAACAAATGCTCATTGTATAAAGTATTAAAACTTGAGGGTTGTTTCAGAAATTAGACTAGCGTAATAAATTAAAAGATTTTGGGGACACTGCAACAAGATAGACAAGTGAATTTTTTATCAAACAGAAAATAATATTTTTTGCATTTCAACTTTATCTATGACATTTTCCTTGATCATTCATTCTCACTTTAAATTTTTATCTCATACTTATTTGTTACACTAATGACCTGTATGTGAAAAGTCTGATATATTGAACGAAACCAGGAAATCTGTTCAGCACAGATCCAATATTCTGTTTTAACAATCTTTGACCTCACATATACTTTCAAGTGGGCCAGGGAGGCAGAAAAGGGGGCTTGTAGATCATTATTTAATGACAGTGTCAGATTTTTTTCTACCCTGGGGTAGAGGATTCATTAGATCAAAGGAAGACGACCAAATATTATCTTCTTCACACCTGTAAACTATCCACTTGCAGTACTGTACCAGAGTCACATTGTTTTTCAATATGTTATTATTCACCTAGTTTTCTGTTTACATGTGCTTCACGTGGCTTTCTTCCAGTATGCAGGATGTGGGGCTATAGACAAATCTACTTTCTAAACTCTCAGCAACCTAATTGTGTAAGTTTCCTTCAGATATCTCTTTTCCCTTCCTTAAAGGCACGCATGTTCACTTAGCTTAAAAAAAATCTGAATTCAAGGGTTGGACTGGGAGTTTGGGGTTGGTAGATGCAAACTATTACATTTAGAATGGATAAATAACGAGATCCTACTGCATAGCACAGGGAACTATATTGAATATCTTGTGATAAACCGTAAAGGAAAAGAATATAAAAAAAGAATGTATATGTGTGTATACCTGAGTCACTTTGCTGTACAGCAGAGATTGGCACAGCATTGTAAATCAACTATATTTCAATAAAAATTTTTTTTAAAACCTGGGTTCAGTTCCTTCATTTACAAAAAAGACCTAGTTGATTATTAATAGCTTAAAACCCTCTATACAGTTTTCTTCTCATCTTGGAATAGTAGGATATATCCCTCTATAAAAGGAGGTCCCCCCTCAAACACCTCATTAGACATCACCTCATTTTTCTCACAATGGGTGAAGATGCTACTGTTAGGACTGTGTCACTGAAACAAACAGCATGAAGGTAATAAACACTGAGACTGACTGTATTGGCCAGTAACATTTCAGCACCATATGTGAGTGGGAAGGGATTTGGGTGGGTCACCCAATCAACCCAGTGCCCTACAAATACTGTTAACAGAGGCTTGCTTACTCAATCTACACACAGCACTGACCTATTTCAGACTAGAATACAGGCTCTTCTAGAAATAGATTTTAAGAAGCTACTTGGCTAAAGCAGTCTGTATCCAAAGTAGGCAGTAAAATCTGTTTTAAAAGTCCAGATTGCTAAAAGCAGAACTAGTTGCTAAGGGAAACGGCAAGGCGTATTTAAATAGATGATATATGATAGCTAGATGATAGATAGATAGATAGATAGGAGAGACAGAGAGAGAGAAAGAAGGAAGGAAGGAAAGAAGGATGAAAGGAAGGAGGGAAGGAAGGAAGGAAGGAAGGAAGGATGGAGGGAAGGAGGGAAGGAGGGAAGGAAGAGGAAGATGATGGGGGGGAGAATCTCTGTGTTTAAATGAAGTACATCGTTAGACAATTTTGAGTTGCTTAATCTAAACTCTTAGAGTTGACTTTGACCTTATTTTCTTCACAGATCAATTCTAATCTACCCAAAACCCTGAGAACCTTGCCTTTAGAATATTTTCACATATAGCCACTTACCACCTCTACCATTTTACCTTCGTCTAATCCTCCACTGTAGTTTCCCTCCATTGTAACAATAATCCCTAACTGGTAGATTTACCTCCACCCTAGACCCATGCATTCTATTTCAATTTAGCAGCCAGAGTTCTCTTGTTAAAATGTAGGTTGAATCACATAACTCCTCTGTGTAAAACTCTCCAAGGACCCCCTCTATTTGTTTCCTATTGCTACTGTAACAACTCAAAGCAATACAAATTTATCTTAATTTCTGTATGTCAGAAGTCTGACATGAGTTCTACAGAGGTTAAAATCAACGTTTCAGCTGCATTCTTTCTGGAGGCTCCAGGGAGAATCATTTTCCTTGCCTTTGCCAGTTTGTAGAGGTTGCCTGCATTCCTTGGTTTATGTTCCCCTCTTTCATCTTCAAAACACATCATCTAACACCTGCTTCCTTAGTCAAATCTCCTTACTGACTGACTTTCTTGTCCACTTATAATAGCCCTTGTAATTATACTAGGCCCACCTGGATAGCCAGGATAAGATGGAGGTGGAGATTCCCCATCTCCAGACCCTTAACTTAATCACATCTGCACATTTCCTTTTGTTATATAAGGTAACATATTCACAGCTTCCAGCAATTGGCTGTGGAAATCTTTGGGGGCCATTATTCTCTTTATGGTATTTCCCTATCTCAGTCAGATTAAAAACTTGAAATCCTTACTGTAATTCAATGGATTTGAGCCTAAAATAGTCCTGGCCTATATATGACTTGAAATATGGCAGAGGTGACATTCTAAAATGAAAAAAGGATAAACTACTCAATGCATGGTGCTAAACAAAATATGAAATTAGTGCCTATCTCATGTCAGACAAAACTGTCAATTTCAGATGTTATAAAGATTCTCTTAATAATCTTGGGAGAGGGAAGTTTTAAAAAAAAAGACACAACAAGTAATAACTACAATATGAAAGAAGGGTAAATACAACCATTTTAACTTAAAAAGTTGTGTTTCTTAAAAAGCACATAAAAAATGAAGACAAACCACAAGTTAGGAAAAGATATTTGCAACCCATATATCTGATAATTAGTATCTAGAATAAATAGAAATATCCCTATAAATCAATAGGAAAAATGAACAAAAGACATGAACACACATTTCAGAGGAAAAAACTTCTACATGGAGACATTCACCATAGATTCATAGATTCCAGGTGTATGTACCATCAACTATTCCATACAGAGACAGTACATCCTGTTAAAATAATTCCATAGGTAAGGACTCTCCTGACAAATATTGTTGGTGTGTTTTCCAGGAGGTCTGTCATTATTATCTGTACTAATAACACATTCTTTCTTTCCATGAGTAGAAGGACCATGGATCACAAAACTGTTTTAAACTATTTCCTTCCCAGTCCACCCTCTGACTTTGGTCAAATTTCTACTTTCCACGTATGTGTCACATGAATTTCCATTGTTCAACAATATATTACACAAAAGACAGAAGTCCCCTAACACCATAACAATGACCAGAATTTGAACCATTCAAATGGGATTAGGGATTTATTTTTTATAAAGTATTAAGTAGAATCATATTGTTTCACAGGTTTTTTTATATTATTCTCTTACTAGATCAGTCAGGTTTTTTCCCCTCTATTATCCAAATATACATGAATTATTTATACTTGAATCTTTTTATATGTGCTGATGGAGACATCTTTCTGTGTCATTTTTCTAAGGCCAAACTCACTTCTTATTTTGTCCCTCTGGTTTCCATAGGTATTATATTAATAATATAATATATTATATATATTATAATATATATTACATAATATAATATAATTATATTATATTGAGAGATTGAGATCAGACTCTCACTATCTTTTCTAACCTGATGGTATAAATATACTAGCCCTTTGTTGCACTACATAATTTTGATGGAGAGATTAAAGTAATGTTTGTTACACCATATATCAATTAAAATGACAGTAAAACTTTATTTCTTCCAAACAGGAAAGGCTTTCCCTATGGGTCACACATTCTGAGTTACTGAATCATGATTAGATAATCTTTTGCATATGAAATTCTGTATTCAATACTAAATGTTTTACAAACACCAGCTTCCAGATCTTATAGCACAAAGTTTTTGCCCCCCAGAACAATGACAAGGTGTTGCTTTCTTTCCCCTGTGAAATTTCAAGCAGTTGCACCACAAGGAAAGCAATTTCCCTTTTAATCTGTAGCACCAGGACATTAGAGAATAATGACAAAGCTACACTGCTCAGTGATCCTGCCACAACTAGGCTTCACATTATGCTCCCTCCCAGGCACCCTATAGCCTTGATCTTTAGCACTGTAGGTGGTTACCAATCTATAAAGACATTTGATCCCACAGTGATTAGAATATCTAATAGTCTTCCCTCTATGGGATTACAAGCTTTCTCTCAGGTCATTGATGGGTATGATTTCATTAGTCATTATTTGATTAGCCCTTTTGCTTTTAGTCTGCAAATTGCAACTGAATGATAACTGAAGTCATCTACATACCAGCTGAGCAATCACATTTTTTCCTCCAAAGTATCCAGAGAAAGTATTTATGCACAGTTTAGAAGCCAGTAGGACCCCAGTTTCCTTTGTCCAGAAAGAACAGGTCTGAAGGTTCCTCCCAGCATCAACTTTTTTTCAATGCTTGATCTGAGAGGTATAATTAAGAGTATTATTTTCTTAGAGAACAGACTTGTGGTTGCCACGAGGGAGGGTGTCGGGGAGGGATGGATTGGGTGTTTGGGATTAGCAGATGCAAACTATTATATATAGGATAGATAAACAACAAGGTCCTACTGTAGAGCACAGGGAACTCTGTGATAAACCATAATGGAAAGGAATATGAAAAAGAATGTATACATATGTATAACTGAATCACTTTGCTGTACAACAGAAAAGAACACAACATTGTAAATCAACTATACTTCAATAAAATAAAAATTTTAAAAAGAGGTATGATTGTCTTACCCTGTGGTGCCCTCCTGGACCTAGTATGGCTGTATTCCTCACTGGGATCATGGCCCATTTATGAGTACTCTTTCTATTTACTATGATCTCTTCCACTTTCAATCTATTTTGGGTTTGGACCCAAACCACCCTCCAGGCAGACAATAACAGCAGAGATGCTAAAACTTCTCAGCTCCATCCCTAGGCTTATGTTCTAGAATTTTACAAAAGCTGAGTGGGCTGCCTGTGACAGAGACTTCAGTAAATCCTGTAATAATTATTTTTGCTCAGAGTCCCATTTCAATTAAAGCTTCTTTTTGGAGATTATGAAGAGGAGCCAATAGGATTCTTCAGTTGGAAATATGATTTTTACCAAAACTCAAATAGCCATCTCCATCTCTGAGTTTCTTGCTTATGAGCAGGTTCTGTGAGAGATTTTTAACTTATTTTTTACAGTGATGAGGAATGTATTTGGGTTGTTCCAGCTCCTGTAAATCCCAGGAATTTTGTAAACTGGTTAGCTCTAAAACTTTAGCCAGATGTATCAACTACTTTCCATTAGCTATATTGATACAAATAATCCTTAAGTCCCTCAGAAAAGACAATGATTATAACTGCATCAATGTGGAGCATGAACTTGCACTTAATGAGTAGCAAGTTCAAGTCCAAACTCACTAGATAAGGCAATTTCCTTGACAAATAAAATAACACTGTGGCAAAACGGTGTATGTCTACTATGTCCATAGAATGTAAACTATGACTGGCTGGACTCCAAAATTCAAATAGAAAAGAAGGCATCCATTAGCCTACTGGTCCTCCTTACTCTGCTGTACTCTGTATATTCTCTAGCATATCAGATGTAGCTAAAACATTGGGAGGAACCACCCAGTTTAATTCTTGATCATCCCTTATTGACTCCATGAACCATCTGCCTTATGCCTTATGGCTAGACAGGACTATTAAATAAGGGGTTCGTGGGATTCAAAACTCCTGACTCAACAACTTTCTTAGCCAGAGTAATGACCTAATCACTTCCCGAGGGCTCCACCTACTAAATACCATCACATTGGGCATTAGGATTTCAACATTCAGACCTTAGCAGGAGCCATTTGTTTCATAAACTTTTCATCCTCAGTTATATTATTTAAAGGACATTTTCCAAGGAACTACATCTCATGAATTCAGATTCCATATTTATTTCCCATAAGCAAAGCTAGACAGAGAAGGTACATCCTGTGTAACACCCCTGAGGATAGGGTATTCCAGGTAGCACTTACCATTTGGTATGTTTGCCAGTAGTTCTGTCCTTAGTCTATTTACAAGCATATTTTTTGGGTCAACTGCTATGTAATCATTTCCTTACTAAGAGGTCCACAACATCATTTGTCTTGTGAGAGTCAGTGCCTCAAAATATTATTTCTCTTTTACACAAATAGCACACCAATAAAATAAAAAATGGTGCCTAAAATATCAAGCTAGGTATCACTAGTGAGAGCTAGTTTCAAACCACTTACTAACCAACAGTTACCCCTCCCCACTATTCCCTGTAATCACTATACATCTAGTCCCCATAGAGATATTTGGACTATTGGACTCCAACTTAACAGTCTTTTGTGGAGAGCAAGCTGAGATCATTTCAGAGCATGTGAATGATGAGACTTGTGGGAAGCCAACGAAACCAGGTGATAGTGAAGCAGACTCAGCTCCACCTTCTCTTAAGGACACTTGCCTAACATGTCACCAGAGATTTCTAGGAGCTCCAAGAGCAGTGTCCTTTTGGAAATTGTTCCCTTTGCACCCTCATACTTGGGTAGCAAGGAGCTACTTGGGTAGCTCCTTCTTACCCATCTAGCCTCATTTGTATGTCATCTCAAATGAGAAGGCTTCACCTCCAACTGAAGTGTGTAAAATGGTTCCACAAAACCACATATTCTTTAGCTTAGCCACACGTTTGTTTCCTTCATAACACTTATTGTATACTGTGATTACTGTATCTCTTTCTGTCTCCAATAGTGATTATTTATATTTCCCTCCAGTCTATAAACTCCTTGAAGACAATGTCAATGTTTGTACACAGTCACTGTTGAATAACAGGTGCCTGGCATAGAGTCTGGGCCATAATAAGTAGTCACTAAATATTTGATGAATGAATAATTAATGTTCCATCATTATGATGTAGTTATTTACAGAGAAAAATCTATGGGCTCCTTAGTAGAAATTTCTCATGCCATAGTTCAAGAAATGTATGAATGGAAGTTGAAGGTCCCCTTAAGTATTTTAACTAGCCTTTCATCATAACTTCTAGAGCTGTGCTGCAAAATATGGTAGCCACAATCTACACACATGTAGCTGTTTCAAATTAAATTTAAATTTAAATTAGAGATTGGTTCAAGATGGGGGAGTAGAAGGACATGCACTCCCTCCCTCTTGTGAGAGCACCAGAATCACAACTAACTGCTGAACAATCATTGACAGGAAGACACTGGAACTCACCAAAAAAGATACCCCACATCAAAAGACAAAGGAGAAGCCACACTGAGATGGTAGGAGGGGCACAATGACAATAAAATCAAATCCCATAACTGCTGGGTGGGTGACTCACAAACTGGAGAACACTTATACCACAGAAGTCCTCCCACAGGAATGAAGGTTCTGAGCCTCACATCAGGCTTCCCAACCTGAGGGCCCGGCAATGGAAGGAGGAATTCCTAGAGAATCAGACTTTGAAGGCTAGTGGGATTTGATTGCAGGATTTCAGCAGGACTGGGGGAAACAGAGACTCCACTCTTATAGGGCACACACAAAGTAGTGTGCACATTGGGACCCAGGGGAAGGAGCAATGACCCCATAGGAGACTGAACCAGACCTACCTACTAGTGTTGGAGGGTCTCCTTCAGAGACAGGGAGTGGCTGTGGCTCACCATGGGGACAAGGAAACTGGCAGTAGAAGTTCTGGGAAGTACTCCTTGGCATCAGCCCTCCCAGAGTGGGGTAGGCTAGAGTGCTAGGTCGCCTCAGGCCAAACAACCAACATGGAGGGAACCCATAAGCAGAAGAGTGGATTAAAGTTTTACTGAGCTCTGCCCACCAGAGAACAGCCAGCTCTACCTACCACCAGTCCATCCCATCAGGAAGCTTACAAAAGCCTCTTAGATAGCCTCATCCACTGGAGGGCAAAGAGGAGAAGCAAGAAGAACTACAATTCTGCCACCTGTGAAAGGAAAACCACATTCACAGAAAGATAGAGAAAATGAAAAGTCAGAGGTCTTTGTAACAGATAAAGGAAGAAGACAAAACTTCAGAAAAACAACTAAATGAAGTGGATAAGGGCAACCTTCCAGAAAAATAATTCAGAATAATGATAGTGAAGATGATCCAGGACCTCGGAAAAAGAATGGAGGCAAAGATCAAGAAGATGCAAGAAATGTTTAACAAAGACATAGAAGAAGTAAAGAACAAACAAACAGAGATGAACAATACAATAACTGAAATGAAAAATACGCTAGAAGGAACCAATAGCAGAATAACAGAGGCAGAAGAGCGGATAAGTAACCTAGAAGACAGAATGGTGGAATACACTGCCACAGAACAGAATAAAGAAAAAAAATGAAAAGAAATGAAGACAGCCTAAGAGATCTTTGGGACATTAAACACAATAACATTCACATTATAGGGGTCCCAGAAGGAGAAGACAGAGAAAGGACCTGAAAAAATATTTGAAGAGATTATACTCAAAAACTTCCCTAAAATGGGAAAGGAAATAGCCACTCAAGTCCAGGAAGCACAGAGAGTCCAGGTCAGAAAAAACCCAAGGAGAAACACATGGAGGCACATAGTAATCTAATTGACAAAAATAAAAGACAAAGTTAATTATTGAAAGCAACAAGGGAAAAATGACATAACATACAAGAAAAATTATTGAAAGCAACAAGGGAAAAACAACATAACATACAAGGGAATTCCCATAAGATCAATAGCTGATTCTCAGCAGAAACTCTCCAAGCCAGAAGGGAGTCACATGATATATTTAAAATGATGAAAGGGAAGAACCTACAACCAAGATTACTCTACATGGCAAGGATCTCATTCAGATTCAATGGAGAAATCAAAAGCTTTACAAACAAGCAAAAGCTAAGAGAATTCAGGACCACCAAACCAGCTCTGTAACAAATGCTAAAGGAACTTTTCTAACTGGGAAACACAGGAGAAGAAAAGGACCTACGAAAACAAACACATAACAATTAAGAAAATGGTAATAGGAACATACATAGTAATAATTACCTTATAGGTGAAAGGATTACGTGCTCCAACCAAAAGACAAAGACTCACTGAATGGATACAAAAAAAAGACCCATAAATATGCCATCTACAAGAGACCCACATCAGACCTAGGGACACATACAGACTGAAAGTGAGGGGAAGGAAAAAAGATATTCCATGCAAATGGAAATCAAAAGAAAGTGGGAGTAGCAATACTTATATCAGATAAAATAGACTTTAAAATAAAAAAATGTTACAAAAGACAAGGAAGGACACTACATAATGATCAAGGGATCAATCCAAGGAGAAGATATAACAATGATAAAAATATATGCACCCAACATAGGAGCACCTCAATATGTAAGGCAACTGCTAATAGCTATAAAAGAAGAAATCGACAGTAACACAATAATAGTGGGGGACTTAAACACCTCACTTACACCAAAGGACAGATCATCAAGACAGAAAATTAATAAGGAAACACAAGCTTTAAATGACACAATAGACCAGATAGATTTAATTGATATTTATAGGACATTCCATCCAAAAACAGCAGATTACACTTTCTTCTCAAGTGTACATGGAACATTCTCCAGGATAGATCACATCTTGGGTCACAAATCAGGCCTTGGTAAATTTAAGAAAATTGAAATCATATCAAACATCTTTTCCAACCACAGTTCTGTGAAATTAGAAATTAATTACAGTGAAAATAAACGTAGGAAACACAAACACATGGAGGCTAAACAGTACGTTACTAAATAACTAAGACATCATTGAAGAAATCAAAGAGGGAATCAAAAACCTACGAGAGACAAATTCCAACAAAAACACGATGATCCAAAACCTATTGGATGCAGCAAAAGCAATTCAATGAGGGAAGTTTATCGCAATACAAATCTACCTCAAGAAACAAGAAAAATCTCAAATAAACAATCTAACCTTACACCTGAAGGAACTAGAGAAAGAAGAACAAACAAAACCCAAAGTTATTAGAAGGAATGAAATCATAAAGATCAGAGAAGAAATAAATGAAATAGAGACAAAGAAAACAAGAGCAAAGATCAATAAAACTAAAATCTGGTTCTTTGAGAAGATGACCAAAATTTATAAACCTTTAGCCAGACTCATCAAGAAAAAGAGGGAGAGGACTCAAATCAATAAAATTAGGAATGAAAAAGAAGTTACAATGGACACCACAGAAATACAAAGCATCGTAAGAGACTACTACAAGCAACAATATGTCAATAAAATGGACAACCTGGAAGAAATGGACAAAGTCATAGAAAGGTATAACCTTCCAAGACTGAACTGGGAAGAAAAAGAAAATATGAACAGACCAATCACAAGTAAAGAAATTGAAACTCTGATTAAAAATCTTCCAACAAACAAAAGCCCAGGACCAGATGGCTTCACAGGCGAATTCTATCAAACATTTAGTGAAGAGCTAACACTTATTCTTCTCAAATTCTTCCAAAAACTTGCACAGGAAGGAATGCTCCCAAACTCATTCTATGAGACTACCATCACATGATACCAAAACCAGACAAAGATACTACAAAAAAAGAAAGTTACAGACCAATATCACTGATGAATACACATGCAAAAATCCTCAACAAAATACCAGCCAACAAAATCCAACAGCACATTAAAAGGATCATACACCATTACAAGTAGGATTTATCCCAGGGATGCAAGGATTCTTCGATATATGCAAATCAATCAATGTGATACACCATATTAACAAATTGAAGAATAAAAACCATATGATCATCTCAATAGATGCAGAAAAAGGTTTTGACAGAATTTAACACACATTTATGATAAAAACTCTACAGAAAGTGGGCATGCAGGGAACCTACCTCAACATAATAAAAGTCATATATGACACACAGCAAACATCATTCTCAATGGTGAAAAACTGAAAGCATTTCCTCTCAGATCAGGAACAAGACACGGATGTCCACTCTCGCCACTATCACTCAACATTGTTTTGGAAACCCAAGCCACAGCAATCAGAGAAGAAAAAGAAATAAAAAGAATACAAATTGGAAAAGAAGTAAAATGGTCACTGTTTGCAGATCACATGACACTATACACAGAGAATCCTAAATATGCCATCAGAAATCTACTAGAGCTAATCAATGAATTTGGTAAAGTTGCACGATACAAAATTAATGCACAGAAAACACTTGCATTCCTATACACTAACAATGAAAGATCAGAAGGAGAAATTAAGGAAACAATTCCATTCACCACTGCAACAAAAAGAATAAAATACCTAGGAATAAACCTACCTAGGGAGGTAAAAGACCTGTACTCATAAAACTCTAAGACACTGATGAAAGAACTCAAAGATGACACAAGCAGATGGAGAGATATACCATGTACTTGGATTGGAAGAATCAATATTGTGAAAATGACTATACTATCCAAAGCAATCTACAGATTCAATGCAATCCCTATCAACCTACCAATGGCATTTTTTACAGAACTAGAACAAAAAATCTTAAAATTCGTATGGAGACACAAAAGACCCCGAATAGCCAAAGCAGTCTTGAGGGAAAATAACAGAGCTGGGAGGAATCAGACTTCCTGACTTCAGACTATACTAGAAAGCTACAGTAATCAAGACAATATGGTACTGGCACAAAAACAGAAATAGAGATCAATAGAATAGGATAGAAAGTCCAGAGATAAACCCACACACTTATGGTCAATTAATATATGACAAAGGAGGTAAGGATATACAATGGAGAAAAGACAGTCTCTTCAATAAGTGGTGCTGGGAAAACTGGACAGCTACATGTAAAAGAATGAAATTAGAACACTCCCTAACACCATACACAAAACTAAACTCAAAATGGATTCGAGACCTAAATGTAAGACCAGACACTGTAAAACTCTTAAAGGAAAACATAGGAAGAACACTCTTTGACATACATCACAGCAAGATCTTTTTTGACCCACCTCTAAGAGTAATGGAAATAAACCCAAAAATAAACAAATGAGACCTAATGAAACTTGAAATCTTTTGCAAAGCAAAGGAAACTACAAACAAGATGAAAATACAACCCTCAGAAAGGGAGAAAATATTTGCAAATGAATCAATGGACAAAGCATTAATCTCCATAATATATAAACAGCTCTTGCAACTCAATATTAAAAAACCAAACAATCCAATCAAAAAATGGGTGGAAGATCTAAATAGATATTTCTCCAAAGAAGACATACAGATAGCCAAGAAGCACACGAAAAGCTGCTCAACATCACAAATTATTAGAGAAATGCAAATCAAAACTACAATGAGGTATCACCTCACACTAGTTAGAATGGGCATCATCAGAAAACCTTCAAACAACAAATGCTGGAGAGGGTGTGGAGGAAAGGGAACCCTCTTGCACTGTTGGTGAGAATGTTAATTGATATAGCCACTATGGAGAACTGTATGGAGATTCCTTAAAAACTATAAATAGAATTACCATATGACCCAGCAATCCTACTACTGGGCATATATGCAGAGAAAACCATATTTCAAAATGGCACATGCACCCCAATATTCATTGCAGCACTATTTACAATAGCCAGGTCATGGAAGCAACATAAATGCCCATCGACAGACGAATGGCTAAAGAAGTTGTGGTACATATATACAGTGGAATATTACTCAGCCATAAAAAAGGAATGAAATTGGGTCATTCGTAGTGACATGGATGGATCTAGCAACTGTCATACAGAGTGAAGTAAGTCATAAAGAGAAAAACAAATATTGTATATTAACGTATATATGTGGAACCTAGAAAAATGGTACAGATGAACTGATTTGCAGGGCAGATATAGAGACACAGATGTAGAGAACAAACATGTGGACACCAAGCAGGGGAAAGTGGTGGGGGGGTTGGTGGTGGTGGAGGGATGAATTGGCAGATTGTGATTGACATGTGTACACTAGCATGTATAAAATAGATAATAAGACCCTGCTGTATAATAAATAAATCAAATAAAATTCAAAAAAATTTTTAAGTTAATTAAAACCAAATATTACTAATTTAATTCCTCAGTTCCACCAGCCACATTTTAAGCTCTCTGTAGCCAGGCTAATGGCAGTCTAACATATGGCCAATGGCTGCTGTATTGGACAGTATAAAAGATCTGTCATCAGAGAAATATCTAGTGTAAATCTCTTTATAAAGACATCTTCATAACAGTGCTTTAGTGTATTGATTTAAAATTAAGAACAGAATTACCAAGGATCTTAGGCACTGGAGTGTAAGGAGATCTCTATGAGAATAACAACTGAGAAATTCAGTACTTAATTTCGAAAATGCAAAAATACTTTTGAGTTGTTTTTCTGTAGCAAGCTTCATAATACATGCTGAGTATAAGCAGTGAAAAAAAATTTTCAGGACTCCTGCCATCATGTGTCTTATAATCTAGAGAAATAAACAAATTAATACATACCCACTGTGCCTCAGTTTCCCCTTTTTAAAAATAGTACCTACTTCATGGGTTATTCTAAGCTAGTCACTTAAAATAGTGCTTGGAACATAGTAAGTATTCAATATCTCTTGGCTATTATTACTTGTGATAATGGTATTAAAATTGTGAAGTGTTGAAAGAAACAATAATGAAATGATAGAAAATAATGGCAGAGATGAAGAGGAAATAGATCATCTACTGAGGTATGGTAGTTTGAAATGGCTTCTCTGAAGAGGTGACATTCAAACTGTGACATTAATGCAGAAAGGGAGCCAAGCACTGAGATGAGGAGAAATATCTTCCAGGCAAAAGAGACCATACTTTCAAAGAAAAGGAAGAGTTTGTTATAGTGGAGGAACTGAAAAGAAGCTAATGTAGCTGGACTACAACAGCAATAAGGTTGAAAAGCAGGCAGTGAACATGGAGACGAAGAAAGTACATGGCTTTGCAGTGCCTTCCAGGCAAAGTACACGTTTTTTAAAAACATATTATTATTATTTTATTCAAAGTACACTGTTAGGTCACTGGAGAATTTACATAGAGGGAAAACAATCTGATGCACGTTTTAAAACCTATTTCTGGCTGGGTGTGGATGATTGAAAGGTACTTAGAAGGGAAGCAGAGACCACATTAGTATGTAAGTGTGTGAGTGAGGTCAATACATTTAATTGCTCTGTAGGTAGTTTGTCAGTTTTGCTGCAGTAACAACCCCCAAATCTTAGTGATTTAGAAAAACAAAGGATTTCTTGTCCATATTGAATATAGATTGCTCATTTGTTGTGACTGTGACAAATTCTACTTCCATACCATGCTGTGGGTAGGTTGCAACTTTGTTCCACAGGTCTTTAGGTAGTTTTCAACCTAAATTTGAAGTAGCAAACTCAGATGAGACATATTTATTCTCACAACACAGGGTAGAAGCAAAAGAGTAATGGAAATTCACTAGAACTCTAAAAGTTTCTGGGAAAGTTCACTTGCTTCCCATAGGTGAGAGTAAGTCACATGTCCAAACTCAACATTCATGTGGCAAAGAGATTCTGCTACCAAGAGGAAGTAGGGACCACAGACTATTGCAAAGAACTAAAGTTCCCCAAGAGAAAATCACCGCTCTCTATAAAGTCTCTGTCCTCTCTCTGGAGGTTATTTTCTTCTTTTAAGTATTTATATCTTTTGGGTTTTTTTGGCTGAAGCTTTAAGCTGAAAGTACTCTTTTCATGAAAAAAATAAGAGCCCAGAAAATCCCATCATCTCTATTTACAAACTAGTATTTAGATGATATGTTTTACAAAACAGTTTCAAATTCTCATCCTCAGAGAATATCTTAGTGATATTGAGGAATACCTTAGTGATATTTCAATGTATTACCAGTACTCCAAAATATGATAATAGCAATTAACAGAGTGGTTGATATTTACTGATGATTACTGTATAATAAGCACTTTATGTACATTATCTCAAATCTATATCAAAACCCTGCAAGGGAGATATTTTCTCACTTCTTATAATTGAGTAAACTGGGGTTTATAGAGTTCAAGTTATTTGCCCAAAGTCAAAGGTAGTTAAGGATTGAGCTGCATCAAACTCCAAGTTCAAAGCCTCTTACCTAAATTCTAACTGGCATTTCTTGTTCTCTATCTTGATATGAACAGGAACAGATGCTCTGGAGGAGAAACAAAAGTGTCGAAAAGGAATGTGCTCTTTACTTGGAGTTAATAAGTGTGCAAAATGATATATTTCACTACTATTTATTAGTTTGTTATTTTATGGTAAAGCATAAATATGCCATTTTATAATTAAGATCTCCACTATCCATTCAATATCAAGTCCCGACAAGTCAAAATAAGAAAATTGGAAACCATTTGGAATGTGGTGAAAAAAAATAATACGATTCTGATATAAAAGAATATGTGAAATTTTCAGAGTGGAATAAAATACTCTGATCTCATTGCAGAGTATGCTCCTAAATCACTCTAGGCTGGCTATCTTAAATACCACAGATTCTAAAGCATAAATAAGATATGAGTCCAATATATATATTAAATAACTGATGTTTAGATATGTCAAAACCTTGGCTCTAAATGAAACATTTTCAGCTTGCAGCAGACATTTTGCTGAATGCTGTTTACTTTATCTGAAGCTCCGTCTCTAACCTGATCATCCTGTATATTTATGCCTACAAACCACCTCCATTCCTTAAAGACACATGAGAGTTGTCAACATGAGGACACTGCTCTGCGAGCACCTGTGAATCCTGGTGACATATTATATAGGTGCCCTTAAGATCAGGTGAAGCTGAGTGTGCTTTGACTTCACGATCACCTGCTTTTGTTGGCTACCCACATGTGCCTCCTCATTCATGTGCTCTCAAATGATCTCAGCTTGCTCTCCACAGAAGAACAAAACTTGGAGTTGAAGAGTCCAAATTTCTCTGTGGCTACTGGCTGCATGGTGATCACAGGAGCAATCATGGACACAGGTATCTGTTGGTCAGCAAGAGATTTGTTATCTCATTATAATTTTTTTAAAATAGATCTTTATTAGAGTATAATTGCTTCACAATACTGTTTAGTTTCTGTTGTATGCCAAAGTGAATCAGCCATATGCATAAATATGTCCCCATATCCCCTACCTCTTGAGCCTCCCTCCCATCCTCCCTATCCCACCCTCATCGCAAAACACGAAGCTGATCTCCCTGTGCTATGCTGCAGCTTCCCACTAACTAACTATTTTACTTTCGGTAATGTATATATGCCTATGCTACTCTCACTTCGCCCCAGCTTCCCCCTCCCACCCTGTGTCCTCAAGTCCACTCTCTATGTCTACATCTTTATTCCTGCCCTGCAACTAAGTTCATCAGTACCATTTATTTTTTTTTAGGTTCCATATATATGTGTTAGCATATGGTATTTGTTTTTCTCTTTCTGACTTACCTCACTCTGTAGGACAGAAACTAGGTCAATCCACCTCACTATAAATAACAATTTTGTTTCTTTTTATGGCTAATATTCCATTGCATATATGTGCCACATCTTCTTTATCCATTCATCTGTCTATGGACATTTAGGTTGGTTCCATGTCCTGGCTATTGTAAATAGTGCTGCAATGAACATTGTGGTGCATGTCTCTTTTTGAATTATGGTTTTCTCAGGGTATATGCCCAGTAGTAGGATTGCTGGGTCATATGGTAGTTCGATTTTTAGTTTTTTAAGGAACCTCCATACTGTTCTCCATAGTGGCTGTATCAATTTACATTCCTACCAACAATGCAGGAGGGTTCCCTTTTCACCACATCCTTTCCAGCATTTATTGCTTGTAGATTTTTTGATGATGGCCATTCTGACTGGCATGAGGTGATACCTCATTGTAGTTTTGATTTGCATTTCTCTAACAATTACTGATGTTGAGCATCTTTTCATGTGCCTCTTGGCCATCTGTATGTCTTCCTTAGTGAAATGTCTATTTAGATCTTTCATCCATTTTTTAATTGGATTGTTTGTTTGTTTGATATTGAGCTCCATAAGCTCTTTGTATATTTTGGAGATTAATCCTTTGTCTGTTGTTTTATTTGTAAATATTTCCTTCCATTCTGAGGGTTGTCTTTTGATCTTGTTTATGGTTTCCTTTGCTGTGCAAAAGTTTTAAGTTTAATTAAGCCCCATATGTTTATTTTTGTTTTTATGTCTGTTACTCTAGATGATGGGTCAAAAAATATCTTGCTGTGGTTTATGTCAAAGAGTGTTTTTCCCGTGTTTTCCTCAGAGAATTTTATAGTGTCTGGTCTTACATTTAGGTCTGTAATACATTTGGAGTTTATTTTTGTGTATGGTGTTAGGTAGTGTTCTAATTTCATTCTTTTACATGTAGCTGCCCAGTTTTTCCAGCACCACTTGTTGAAGAGGCTGTATTTTCTCCATTGTATGTTCTTGCCTCCTTTGTCATAAATTATGTGACCATATGTGCATGGGTTTATCTCTGGGCTTTCTATCCTGTACCACTGATCTATATTACTGTTTCTGTGCCAGTACCATACTGTCTTGATTACTGTAGCTTTGTCATATAGTTTGAAGACAGGGAGCCTGATTCCTACAACTCCGTTTTTCTTTTTCAATATCGCTTTGGCTATTTGAGGTCTTTTGTGTTTCCATACAAATTGTAAAAATTTTTGTTCTAATTCTGTGAAAAATGCCATTGGTAGTTTGATAAGGATTGCACTGAATCTCTAGATTGCTTTGGGTAGTATAGTCATTTTCACAATATTGATTCCTCCAATCCAAGAACATGGTATATTTCTCCATCTGTTTATGTCATCTTTAATTTATTTCCTCAGTGTTTTATAGTTTTCTGAGTACAAGTCTTTTGCCCCCTTAGGCAGGTTTACTCCTAGGTATTTTATTCTTTTTGTTGTGAGGGTAAATGGGATTGTTTCCTTAATTTCTCTTTGTAAATTTTTGTTGGTGGTATACATAGAATGCCAGAGATTTCTGTGCATTAATTTTGTGTCCTGCAACTTTACCAAATTCATTGATTGCCTTTCCAAGAATTTGTCCATTTCTTCATAGTTGTCCATTTTATTGGCAGACAGTTGTTTGTTGTGGTCTCTTATAATCCTTTCTGCGGTGTCAGTTGTGATTTCTCCTTTTTCATTTCTAATTTTATTGATTTGCATCATCTCCCTTTTTTTTCTTAATGAGTCTGGGTAAGTGTTTATCAATTTTGTTTATCTTCTGAAAGAACCAACTTTTAGTTTTATTGATCTTTGCTATTGTTTTCTTAATTTCTATTTTATTTATTTCTGCTCTGATCTTTATGATTTCTTTCCTTCTACTGACTTTGGGTTTTTTTTGTTCTTCTTTCTCTAGTTGTGTTAAGTGTAGTGTTAGAATGTTTATTTGAGATTTTTCTTGTTTCTTGTGGTGAGATTGAATTGCTATAAACTTCCCTCTTAGAACTGCTTTTGCTGCATCCCATAGGTTTTGGGTCATCGTGTTTTCATTGTCATTTGTTTCTATGTACTTTTTTATTTCTTCTTTAATTTCTTCAGTTATCTCTTGGTTATTTATCAGTACACAGTTTAGCCTCCATGTATTTGGGTTTTTTACAGTTTTTTTCCTGTTATTGATTTCCAATCTCATAGCATTGTTGTCAGTAAAGATGCTTGATACAATTTCAATTTTCTTAAATTTTCCGAGGCTTGATTTGTGATGCAAGGTGTGATCTATCCTGGTGAATGTTCCATGTGCATTTGAGAAGAAAGTGTAATCTGCTGTTTTTGGGTGGAATGTTCTATAAATATTAATTAAATCTATCTAGTCTATTGTGTCATTTAAAGCTTATGTTTCCTTATTTATTTTCTGTTTGGATGACCTGTCCATTGGTGTAAGTGGGGTGTTAAAGTCCCCTACTATTATTGTGTTACTGCCGATTTCTCCTCTCATGGTTGTTAGCATTTGCCTTATGTATTGAGGTGCTCCTGTTTTGGGTACATAAACAATTATAATTGTTCTGTCTTCTTCTTGGATTGAACCTTTGATCATTATGTAGTGTCCCTCTTTATCTCTTGTAACAGTCTTTATTTGAAAGTCTATTTTATCAGATACGAGTGTTGTTACTCCAGCTTTCTTTTGATTTCCATTTGCATGGAATATCTTCTTCCATCACTTCACTTTCAGTCTGTATGTGTCTCTAGGTCTGAAGTGGGTTTCTTGTAGACAGCATATATACAGGTCTTGTTTTTGCATCCATTCAGCCAGTCTGTGTCTTTTGGTTGGGACATTTAATCCATTCACATTCAAGGTTATTACCAATATGTATGCTCCTATTACCATTTTCTTAATTGTTTAGGGTTTGTTTTTGTGGGTCTTTTTCTTCTCTTGTGTTTCCTGCCTAGAGAAGTTTCATCAGCATTTGTTGTAAAGCTGGTTTGGTGCTGAATTCTCTTAGCTTTTGCTTCTCTGAACAGCTTTTGATTTCTCTGTCAAATCTGAATGCGATCCTTGCTGGGTAGAGTAATCTTGTTTGTAGGTTTTTCTCTTTTTTTTTTTTTTTTTTTAATTTTTTTTTTTTTTTTTTTTTTTGCGGTACACGGGCCTCTCACTGTTGTGGCCTCTCCCGTTGCGGAGCACAGGCTCTGGACGCGCAGGCTCAGCGGCCATGGCTCACGGGCCCAGCCGCTCCGCGGCATGTGGGATCTTCCCAGACCGGGGCACGAACCCGTGTGCCCTGCATCGTCAGGCGGACTCTCAACCACTGCGCCACCAGGGAAGCCCAGGTTTTTCTCTTTCATCACTTTAAGGATATCCTGCCAATCCCTTCTGGCCTGCAGAGTTTCTGCTGAAAAATCAGCTGATAATCTTATGGGGATTCCTTTATATATTATTTTTTGTTTTTCCCTTGCTGCTTTTAATATTTTTTCTTTGAATTTAATTTTTGTTAGTTTGATTAATATGTGTCTTGATGTATTTTTCCTAAGGTTTATCCTGTATGGGACTCTCTGTGCTTCCTGGACTTGGATGACTATTTCCTTTCCCATGTTAAGGAAATTTTAAACTATAATCTCTTCAAATATTTTCTCAGACCCTTTCTTTTTCTCTTCTTCCTCTGGGACCCCTATAATTTGGATGTTGGTGTTTTTAGTGTCATTACAGAGGTATCTGGGAGACTGCTGAACTCCCAGGCTGGTCCCCTGCCCTCCAGGGTGCCCCCCTCCCCCTGGCTGCATTCGTCCTTGGGGCATAGGAGGGAGGCCATGGAGATCAGAAGGGACAGGTGGGAGGAGCCCTCCTGACCAGAGGAGCAGGAGAGAAGAGGAGAGCATTTGCCCCACCCACTCGAGCCCAGGAAGCCTGCTGGGCTCCCTGGTGAGGTGAGGTGCCCTGACCTCTGAGACCAGGTGTGGGAGGCACACCTGGGCCCCTTCTGTTCCTTGAGCCTAAGCCCCACCCCCCACAGCCCCCAGGTCCTTTTCCAGCCCTGTGGGTCCTGAGCATAGGTCCCATTCACTGCTCAAACTTGCCCTTGCTTAGGCCCCACCCTCCACAGCCAAGGCCTTTTCCTCCTTTTTTTTTCCTTTTCATCCTCCTCTTTTTTACTATTGTGGAACTATTATACCTTCCTATTGTTGATTCATCTATATTTTTATTTTTATATTCTTTCTAACATATATGTTAGTTTCCTAGTCTTATTTTATTTTTTTACTTTGTTATTGTTCTTGTTTTCTTTTTTTTCATGCCACCCCACTCAGTTTGTGGGATCTTGGTTCATGAGCCAAGGGTCAGGCCGAAGCTCCTACGGTGGGAGCTCCAAGTCTGAACCAGTGGACTAACAGAGAACCACAGACCCCAGGGATTATTCATTGGAGTGAGATCTCACAGTAGTCCTCATCTCAGTACCAAGACCCAGCTCTACCCAACAGCTTATACACTCCAGTGTTGGAAGCCTCAGGCCAAATGACCAGTAAGACGGGAACACAATCCCACTTATAAAAATTTTAAAAAAGTGAGATGGCAAAAAGTATGTCACAGATGAAGGAACAAGGTAAAAACCTTCAAGACCAAATAAATGAAAAGGAACTAGGCAATCTACCCGAAAAAGAATTCAGAGTAATGATAGTAAAGATGATCCAGAATCTCAGAAATAGAATGGAAGCACAGATTGAGAAAATACAAGAAATGTTTAACAAAGATCTAGAAGAACTAAAGAACAAAAAAACAGAGATGAACAACACAATAACTGAAATAAAAAATACACTAGAAGAAATCAATAACAGAATAACTGAGGCAGAAGAATGAATAAGTGAGCTGGAAGACAAAATGGTAGAAATAACTGCCAAGGAGCAGAATAAAGAAAAAAGAATGAAAAGAATTGAAGACAATCAACTGCCCCGAGTGGGTGGGGCAATTGCCCTCCACTCCTCTCCCGCTCCTCCCAGAGGGCCCCTCCCGCCTGCCTCTCTGGATCTCCCTGGCCTCAGGGGCGCAGATCCTATCTGGCTTCCACTTCTCCTCGCCCCTCATTCCCCCCATGTCCTACTGGTTCACTTAGGGGTTCCTCCCATCTCCTTGGGCATCAGGGTCCTCCACCAGTGGCAGGCAGGTTCCCTAGTTGTGGGGTGATGCTAACTCGGCATCTTCCCACACTACCATCTTGCCTCCACCCCCCCTCGTTATAATCTTTTGAACAACCCACTGAGGTGTGACTGCCCTCATTTTTCAGATGAGGATACTGAAACTCAGAGTTTACATTTCATGCCCAAGGTCAATGGACAATAACAACTAGCCCAGTGGGTTGTTCTAAGAATTATGTGTTAACAAATGTATAACTATGAACTGCACTACTGTGTATATTTAATCCCTTTTTCTGAAGAAACTAAAAAGACTGCCAGCAGTCTACTGCTACTTTAGTATACCTTACCACAAACCTACATACCTTCAACACTTTATCTTTCAAATTTACTTATCAACCTTAAAATATGATGGCTCACCTGCACATAAAAGATAGCGGTGATAAGTATGAAAACCAAGTACAGTTGTAAATACACTAATTTACCTTGAGAGAAAAAATGGTGACTTTTTGATTTCTACATTCCTACTGAATTTTGCATATAGATAACATCAGTTTTAAAGAACTGCATAGACACTTATTACCAAGTCCAAAAAAAAAGTAAGACAGATTTATCTCTGAATTTTTCAATCAGTTTCAGCCCAGGTGTAAGACAAAGTTCTTTCAGTCAATATGGTGAGAGAGAAAACAATTTAACCCATGTTTAAAATGAGCTGTGCTAACACCTCTGGGTTGTCAGAAAATCGTATGTTTGAAATTTCTCTTTATGTTCCTACTTACTTCCTTGCATCAGCAGTTTTAATATTTTCACAGTTATGGTATGAAGGAAAAATCAAATGAAGATACCTTTACTTTAATTAGGACTATTAAATGTAGGGCAGAAACCAGTCAGGAAAATCACAGATTATACTTGGAAGGTACCTATTTTTGGTTCTTATTCACCCCACAGGGCTTGCATGTGGAAGGTCCATGAAAAAGCTTCAGAGAGTTTATGGTTTCCTGAAACTTTATAAAAATATATACGCATATTTCTAAGTGTGGGTTTATAGCTTTCATTAGATTCCAGCATGGCTGGAAAATAACCAGGTTCTTGCTTTCCCCAGCACTTGTGCTAATTTAAAACATCAATTAGCATTTGTAAGATGCTAAATCCAAGATGCAAAATCCAAATGTTGGTGCCATAAATGGATATAGCAGAGATAATGTTTGGAAGAAATGCATCTACAACAAAGAAACTCAGAATTCAAAGAGACCTTAAGAATAATCTACACACCTCATATAGTCTTAACTTGAATCCCCTTTATTCATCTCCAATAGATATTTATATATCTTTTCTCTTTTTAGAAAGCTTACAGTGTGTAAATGTTTGTTGCTTTACGTAGCCATTCATTAAAAAGTTACTATAAATAATGAACACCATTTGGAGTAGCAGCTCGGAGAAATGACTCCTCAAAAGAGAATAAGAGGCTTTTTCATAACTGCTCTGGTCTTTCAAAAGTGAATCATTTCATCAGAAGAGTAAATCACTGACCAACTTCACCATCCTCTCCCATCACAAGAAATTAGGTACCATCCAATGAAGCCCCTCACTTTAAAAATGAAGAAAATCAGTATTATCCCATTTGAATGCCTTAATCCTTCAACTGAAGGCAGAATTTGACAAACAAATATCTCAAATTCCAAGTCATTTGGTGTTTTTACCATACTAAAAGACTTTAATGACTAACCCTAAGTCCTACCCAGTAACTTCTATCTATGTAAAACCCTTCAATGTCTTCCTGGTCCACTTCACATAAAATAATCATAATATATTTTTTTAAACCCCGTACTTAGCCTAGAAGGCACTGCAGAATCATGTACTTTTCCTTCTCTATGTTCATTACATGCCCCTCTACCCTAAGGCTGCTACACTCCAACTACATTAGCCGCTTTTTAGTTCCTCAAATATAACTAACTCTTTCTTTTCTTTGAATATATGGTTCTTTTCCTGGAACATGTTTCTTCTTGTTGTCTCAGTGCTGGCTCCCTTTCATCATTCTGGTCATAGATTGAAAGTCACCTCTTCTTCAGAGAAACCATCTTAGACCCCCAAACCTCAGTAGCTCTTCACAACAGCCCCTGTCCCCTGACATTTTATTCTATTATGTTATTACTTTAATAGTTTTCACCATCTTCATCACAATTTTAACACATATTCCAATAGAATAAATGGAATATTTCCACCTTGCCCATTTATCCACTATGAAGAAACATTCTATGATGAGCAGAGAAGTTGGCTGAAACTAACTTTTCCCCACAACTTACACTTAAACTGTTTAGCTAGGACATTATCTATCTACCTATCTACCAATTTATCTATTTATCTATTAATCATCTATCTAATTCTGATCAGATAACCTCAAATGAAAATCAAAATAATCAGTTTTAATATTTTTTAGTGTTGGTTGCATCATCAGGAGCCAGCAAAATTATGAGCAAGAAATGATTAAACAATAATACTCTAAGCTACCATAGTGATAATGAATGTTTAACAATATAACCGCAATAATATCCAGGACTCCTGTGGTCTACTGACTGTAAGGTTCATTTAAAACTAAGTTCACAGCAAAAAATAAATGAATAGTAAGTCCATTATTATTTGCATTTTAAATAATTAAATAAGATTTGACTTATAAGCTTCAACAAACATTTTAAAGTCCTCATTCCTTTTTTCCCAATTCTCTTTTGAGCATCTCATAAACCAAACTCCTAAAATTCCATTGCACAAGTAGTCCTGGAGCTTTCTGGTCTTTTTTTCCTAGCTTCTTCTCTATGCATAACCTTAATTTCCGCTAATTTTTTCTCTCTTCGCTAGTGCGTTCTTCTCATTATCTTTCCAGTTCACGATTTTATCACTGCATCTCTCCTAAACCCATATTTCAGTGTTATGAATGCCCAGTACAGCTTGAAAAGGGACCATTTTCCTTAGAAAGATGAGGATCAAGAAGGAGGAGAATAAATCTGATTGGGAAAGTACTGGTGATAAAGGTCAGAAAACTCTCATGGTGTTTTATTTTAGCCCTGCACAGAACTCATACTCAAAAACTATAATGACATTTGTGTTTCTGCAAAGGGCCTTCATTTTTATTCCATTGCCAGTCAGATGTGCCTTCTCTTTAAAGAATAAGTAGATTGTTAATACATTATATCCCTTACAGGCAACTGGGGAAAAAAAAGTAAACAATTGTGAAATCAAAACATGAATAAATAATTCAAGACAGTACAGACAAGAAAATAAAAGAAATTTTGGAGATAAAAAGTATAATCGTGAGCATAAAAAAATGAAACAGAATAAAATCTACTTAGGTTGCTATTAATGAGAAAAATAGTGAAATTGCATGCAGTGTCAGTTCGCCCAGGATGCATTATGGAGAAAAAAATATTAAAAGTATGGAAGAGGATTAGACATCGATGGAAGATAGACCAATGCCTCTACATATAAAGAAAATGGAGAAAATTTTGTAAAGAAATCTTAAAGATATAGCACCAAGAATTGTTCATGAATCTTCAAATTGAAAGTAAATACTGAACATGAAAATTATTAATTAACACCCAGATGTATCATAGGCAAACTTCAGAATATCAGTGATTATATAAAACATTTACTGGGCTGCAACTAGGCTATTATTATTTTTTTATCTTTTATATTTTCTAGGCTATTTTTAAAGCAATGATATATTTAAGAAGTTACTAGAACATATCTTGAAAATGCCAATAAAAGTCTCTAACAATCTAGAATTTGATACCAAGTGAAATTAACATCCAAGAATGAAAACAAAATGAAGATATGTTCAGATATAAAGACTCTTAGTTCACAACTTACAGACTAAATAACAATGAAAGCTAAATTTTCAGCAAATGTGAGCGTAGAGGGAAGAGGAGAGATACCACTGAAAATCATGAACACAGGCTAACAGAATATATTGGCAAATGTAATTAATTATAAACTGAAATAACTAATGTTTTGTGTGCAAAAAATTAAATATATTTTATTATAAATATATAAAATATAAAACTAACATTTAAACAAAAACATGAAAAATTGTTTCATTTGTATTTAAAATATGATGATGTCTGGAGGAGAAAAGAAATACTTAATGACTTTAGATTTTTGAAACAAAAATACATGGTTAATTATGAATGCTAAATATATATAATATATTGTATATAGTGGTAAATTTACATATTATATATATGTAAAAGTATGTGTGTATGTATATTTCTCTCTCTCCCTCTCTTTCTATTGAATAGAGATACAATTCACAGTTTCTAAATCAGCAGAGTGACAACAAAAGAGGTGAAGAAAATGAAGAAAAATTAATGAAACTAACAAAAGGCAGAAAAAAAGAAGCAAGGAAACAAAGGAATAAGATTGATGATAGTTGATAAAAGAAAAGGAGATAAAAGGTGCTGATAAATAATGTTGAAAATGAAAAGGTGTATATAACTACAAATATAGATTCAAAAGCCAACTCAATATGGTGAACAAATTTATGATAATACATTTGTAAGATGTCTAGAAAAGAATACTCTGATAACTTTCTGTAAATTTCTATATTACCAACATTGATTCTTGAAGAATTAGTAATTTTAAATATATCCATTAAATTAATTGTCAAAACAGTTATGTCTTCCCAACACAAAATACCAGGTTCAAATGAATTTGCAATAAATTTTGATAAGCTATTAAAGAATTCTCAATATCAACGCTGGAAGACAGTGAAGTGATGCTTTATAATTCTGTGGGAAAATGATTTTTTTTGAGAATTTTATGCAGGGGTAAGTTATCAATAAAGAATTAAGAAAAAAGATATATTCTGATGGACAAATATTCAAAAACATGTCACCTAGGCAATCTTTCTCTTAAAATATTTTTCAAGCAAGTATAAAGAACTATATAGTGAACATCCATATATCTTTCACTCAGATTTGTCACCTCTTAAACTTTCGAGTTTTTTTAAAAAAATTATTATACATTCCACTGAAATCTATACAACACTCCCCAGTCTCTTTCTTATCCCTCTTTCTTCAGGAGAGAAGAACTAGCATGGACTTATCACTCAGATGTGTGTGTGTGTATGTGTATGTGTATGTGTGTGAATAATCCTTCATATACTGTTTATCCCAAAATAATATTATTCTATGTGCTATTTAACTTATATAAATGATATACATTATTGATCCTCTGCAACTTGCCTTTTTTAATCAAACTTATATTTTTAGATTTTTCCATATTGCTACATGTACATTGTGCATGCTAGTTTTAACTGTTGTATAGTGTTCTACCCTAAGAATGTACTACAATTTACTTACATATTTTTCTCTTCATGGACATGTCAAGCATTTCTTTCCTGTACATGTCTCCTTTTATATCATAATCAGTACATACTGGATTTTCTGGAGGATGCCAAATTGCTTTCAAAAGTAAATTTACCTTTTCATACTCCCATCAGTTGTGTACGCATCTGGCACTTGGTGTTGCCGTTTTTAACTTTGTGTCAATTTGAAATGAATTGAAATGAGGGTACTTCAGTTTGCTGATCACTACTTTGATTGAGTTTTTATATCTTTAGAACTTCTAGGGGTTCCTGTGATGAATTTTCTGTTCAATACTAGAACACTTTCTTATGTAGCTATTTGAGATTGTATTTTAGCAAAATGAAACAGTAAACCTAAAGAGGTGAAATGACAGGATCCAGAAAGCACCAAGTCCTGCATGAGACAGTTGTAGAAAGGGATAACAGCTGTGGATAGTGTAGAGTAGCTGCAGGAGAATAGCTGTAGGAAAATTACCCAAAAATGTAGGAAAAATATATATATTATTATATATTTTATATTATATATATTATTATGCGTGTCTTTGCATTTCTTAAAATTATTAGGAGACATTTGAGATTTGTAAATGAAGATTAAGAAAAAAGTTAGCAATAGGTACATGGGACATTAAGCATAATTTTAAAAATATGAAAGAATTGTTAATTCAAGGAAAATCAAAAAGTTGCAAGAGAAAAGAAAGGCTTTAAAGGGCTTGGTAAAAGTAACCCAGAAGCAAATATGGTTTGACCTCATTGCTGCCCAGACCCCCACCTTAAAAACAGACAAGCAACAATGCTGTGTTGGGAGCATATGGAAAACATTAAGACCTGAACAATAGTTCAGACCTGCTCGCTCTGCCCCAATTATCCCTGTTGCCCTATGTTCTCCAGCAGAGGCCTCAGGGATACAGTCTGTTCTTTGGTGGGTGCTTCTCTGTCCCGGGTTCAGGATGAAGGTCAAGATGACCTCCAAGTGAGGGTCATGGGAGGCAATGAAGTCCTCATGTTGAGCTGGTTGTTCAGAAATAAAGACAAGGTGACAGCTCTAGTTGATACTGGGGCCAAATTTACCCTAATACTTGCTAACCCTCAGAAGTTTTCTGACCCCTTCAGCACCATCGATGGTTACAGATGGCGAATGTTTATGGTCTAAAATGTCCCTTTGATACTGCAAATTAGGTGTTTTCCCCCACGAGAATACGAGGCTTTTATCTCTTCAATACTAGAGAATGTATATATTGGGCATTGAATGTCAAACTTTGAAACCCCATCTCAGTGAATTCTGCCTCTGGTTTAGAAGGAAAACTCAGTGCTGAGGGGAAATGCCTCCTGGGAATCAGTAAGTCTACCACCCCCTTGAAGAGTGGTAACTGTCAAACAATATAAATTGCCTGGGAAGTAAAAGGAAATAGGAGGAACTACCCAAGAACTGCACTGAGTGGGTATTGTATGCTCTGCTCATCTTGCTTTCAAACAGCCTGGTATGGATGGAAAAAAATCCAGATGACCCATGGCAGATATCCACTGACTACAAAAATTTAAAAAGCAGTGGCTCCCATCCCTGCAGCTGTGTCCAACATTGCCACCATCTTAGATATATTGGTCAAGGTCCTTAGAAATATTGGTCAAGGTCCTTAGATATATTGGTCAAGGTACCATGTTGTACTGGACTTAGCAAATACTTTATTCAATATTCCCCTGGCCTCTGTGTCACAAAAGCAATTTGGCTTCACATTGGAGGGGCAACAGTGAACCTTCAAATTGCTTCCCCAAGCCTAGCTGTACAACTCCACCATATGTCATGGGTGGTAACCCAAGCTCTGTCCCTGTTCTCCTTCTCCACATCAGTAAAATGGGCCTGTTACATTGATGATATAACGATAGCACGTGAAGACTTGTGTTTGCTGCAGTTTTGCTCTACAAACTTGACTGGAACATCTATAAGGGAGAGGAGGGGTAGTGAATTTGCAGAAAATTCAAGGCCCAGGCACTGCTGCAAAGTTTGGGGGAGTTATTTGGTCAGGTGAGATGTGTATCATCCCAGAAACTGTGATTGACAAGCTGTAAGCCTATTCAACCCATGAGAATGTGAAAGAGGTGCAAACTTTTGTAGGGACTTGAAAGTTTTGGAGGACTTTTATGACCCCACGCCCCAGACACAGTGCCTCCATTCCTTATACTGCTTGGTAAAGAAAGGATATGTGTGAGACTGGGGATGATCAGAACAACACGCTGCCTTGAGGTACTAGTGAAGCAAATTAAAGCTCTGGGCACCTCTCAAGCAGGGCTACCATTTGAGTTAGATGTGTCTGTGATTCCAGAAGTTGTGGGTTTGACACTATGGCAGAGACAACAGAAGGAAAGGTTACCCCTAAGATTTTGGTCCCCAGTTCTGGAAAGAGACAGAAACACAACATACCTTCATACAGCAATAGCTCATAGTAGTGTACACAGCACTCCTACAGGTAAAGCCTCTCATGAAGGAACAGCGTAGCATGGTAAGAACTTCCTTTCCTATTAAGGGGTGGGTTGAAAGTATGTTCTACCAACCCATTTCTGCCGTGGCTTGAAATCCCACGTTCACTAAGCAGTGTGCCTGCTTTGCACTCACATATTTATACGTAGGAATGACAAAGTTCAACAACTATAGAGCAACAATTAATCATTGGGAGGTAGGGGTATTTCCTTCATTCATCTCCTGGGAAGACAGTTTGCGACATATTATATGAGGCTCCTCAGAAAGTCCAAGTGGGATTAAGAACACATTTATCTGGGGATGGGGAAGAGATAAATTAGGAGACCTGGATTAGCAGATACATACTACTATATATAAAATAGATAAACAACAAGTTCCTACTGCATAGCAAAAAAAAAAAAAAAAAAAAGTATATTTTCTGTAACAGAGGCTAAGTTGATAAACTTTTAAATAAAGCAGAAGTTTTCCTTTTTCTCTGTTTACTCTCAGATAATACACCTTCATGCACACCTTTGACTCTGCTTACAGGAAACTTGGGCAAAGACAACACCCTTTATAAAGCAAGGCAGAATGCCTGTAACTTGGGATACAACTTCCAATAATTTCAGAAGACCTAGTTATAGTACTGTTTTAAAGTTAACCATCAGAATACAGCTTACTACCACTACACTCTCAACTTCCAACTAATTTTCTGGAGGAAAAAAGGGCTTAAGAGTAATTAAGGACACATGAAACCTGGGCTTTGTCAAAGTTTGGGAAGGAAAAGCTGTTCAAAATGTTCTCATTTTGTGCGCTGGGAAAAGAGATTGGAAATGCTATTTCCGTTCTTCCTTTGAAAAAGGCATTAGAACCAGATCAATTTCTCCTTTAAAGAGAAAATTGACATTTTATTTAAATTCCTCTAGCATATGCAAAATATTTAATAACGTCTCATCATTTTTCACAAAAGAACATCTTTAAATAAACAAAAACATTCATGACAACAAAATAAAATTAGATTAAAAGCAAATAATCATTATCTATGTATGTATATGTGTATATTTATACACACACATATGGAGAAAGGCATGCACAGAAACACATACAATATTTACATGACATAATAGCATATAAAATGCAGCAATAATTAATCAAATACAAATTTCGACCAAATAGCGTTTTTTAAAAGTTGTTTAATATCAAGAAATTTGTGCATATTGACACACTGTATACAAAAAATATGTACTCTATCTCAAATAATATATTATAAAAAGACAATCTTTTTGAAAAGCTGCTAGATCACTTAGAAATTTACTAATAATGATAACACTGATGTCAAGGAAGTATGTATAAGTCTGAATAAAATTACTTTCATTAAAGTGACTATGAAAAAAGTTCTCTCTAAATTAATACATTATATATAATAGTGCATTAATAAATGTATACAACTAATTTAATCCAATAATATAATATGTTTGATTTATCTCTTCTACACTATTAAGCATCCAGATTGACAAGTTAGTAAAAATAGGAAGTCTCTTATCTACAACTATTTTTTTGAGAAATGTGGGGTCACTTGACATTTGAGTTCATGTTATTTTGATGCATTTAGGACTTTTGTTTATTTTATGTTTTTACTACTAAATTAGATCTCTTAAGGGCAAGTTACTTTGCCTTGTTTTCAACTTTTATTTATCTTTTTGATCACTGATGATTTTGTTTCTGACATTAAAGGCTGAAAAGTGACTGGTAGGGATGGGAAAATGTTTTCTTAATAATTTGATGGTCATCAAATTCACCGAAGATTCTGTTTCTCAGTAAAGTATAAAAGGTGAGAGAGATAGATGGGTCTTAGTGAAAAGATTTTCATACATCTTTTCAAGGATTTCTTACCTGCTAACTCCAGTGTGGAATAAAGCCCTCAAATATGAATCCACATAGATGAGTTAGCATTTTCTCTCTTCTGCGTGCACCAGAATAGCCATTTTAAACAAGGTTGTCTTTCAGAAACCTCAGGGTAAATATCTAGGAAGTGAATTCACACCATGACTAGTATTGTTTATTAGCCATTATTTTTTACTGCATTTTCTTCTGTTGAGAAAAAAAAAATCATTATAGCAAGATTGCCAGAATTAGCAAACAAAAATAAAGGGCACCCAGTTAATCTGAATCTCAGATAAAGGATGAAAGAAACATACTTATACTAAATATATCGTTGTTACTACTGTTTTTATGAAATTTAAATTTAACTGAATGTCTTTTATTTTATCGGGCAAACCTAATTATAAATCCCTGCATACCTCTTTTCTTGTAAAGTCTACTCACATGGTCATTATACTTTTTCATACAGATATGTCATTAGTCTCCTCAAAACACACACACACACAAACACACACACATCACACACAAAAACTAATAAAATAAATTTTGTTAGGATTTGAGGGGGATCCAAGCTCTGAATGATTTGGAAATAAACAGACAATAAGGATTAATATGTTACTACTATTACTAATAAAATGAATACCAGAGAACGTGGCTTAGTTGGACAACAGTAATGTCATTTCTAGTAGTGAACTCAAACTTACAAAAACAATTACAAGCAGCCTTGATCAATTGCAGGCTTTTCCACATGGAGATCTCAAGGCCTATGTCTTAAAAATGTGTGATTTTTGTCCAGCACTACATCCGTCAGGCTAAAATTATTTTGTAGCTATTTCAGGTTGTGCAAGCAACCTGGCTCAGGAAATGCATAAAAGATGGTGAACCTTAGATGAGTTTTTTCAAAATCAGCAGAGTGTTGCAATTTGGGGTCTGCAACTATGGTGAGCCAAATGCAAGTCCCCATTCAAGGTAAGGAGAACACTTTTATAGACAGGAAAAGGAAGTTGGGAGGGCTCTAGTAAACAAAGAGTCCACGGCTTTTCTTTGGCTGAGTCCTTGCCAGGAAAGGAGTCTTAACTTCTCTTCCCCTTGGGCTTTGCTATCATCATGAGGCATGAGAGCTCCCCCTTCTGGTCTCCCAACTCTATTAATTGGGGTTTCTGTTTATTATTTTTTTACAACGGCAACATATTCATCTAGAAAATGAGCAGGCTATGTTTCCTACATTCCTTTCTAGATCTAAGATTTGATGTCTCTAACACCCTGTCTCTTTTTACAAAGTAATGCCTGTCATCAGCAATGTCAACTTGTCATATGTTTCAACAGGCTGAAAAATATCAAACCTGCAAAACCTATTTATATGTGTGAACTGTAGTTGAAATATATCTCTATAAAAATATATGAACTAAAAAATTAATTTATGTTAGATTCATAAGAAATATCCTCTAGTATTAGTTCATTATTTGTCTTTGTATTCTTCGCTGGAACTAAGTAGAAGTCCAATAAATTTTTGCTGCATGAAAAAAAAATTAAGATAGAAGGAAGCATTTGGTATTTGGATGTCACAGGACATTTGTTGAAAGAAAGATCCTAGGGTAAATGCACCAAACTTGGAAATCCATAAAAATTAAGACCTGAAAGGTTAACATAATCATTTTATTCCAACATATTATCTCTAAAGATTCCTCCGCAAATCACCATAATTTTGGTTATGTCTCTGCTCATACCTGAATTAGTATAAATAGTAAGCTGATGTGATGAGGAGAAGTCAAAATGGAATAAAAATAGGACACCTACTGTTCACCATAAGAAGGTGTCTTTTCTCATCTTTTCATTGTTTCCATTTTAGTTCCCATTTTTTCCATTGAAAAATCACTGCATTTTTGCAAATGAGTTATAAAAGGCCAAGTTGACAATTAACAACTATATTTCTGAGCATGGAGATCAAAATCAAAGGTTTTATTTATTTATTTTCTCCTTTGAATTACTTATGAGTCTATAAGTGACATGTAATTTTTACCAGTATTAAATCCACCTGGCCAAGTAATGCTGTTACATTTTGGTGGTACTTACATGGATATGGAAAAAAATTGCTCATAGCCCTTTTGAAGTCATAAACTGAGAATGTCATATTAGTTGTGATATAATATGTGAGTAACTGAAAATATTCTTACCTAAAAAGTTTAGCATATACAAATACATATATATATATATATATAGTCAGAAAAATATCAAATTTAAAATAATGTTAGGAGTTAAATTCATACGAATCAATCTCTCAGAATTCAAAAGACACTAAGTGTTTTGAACTGAATAATTGAAAAAATCAAAATAATCCCTGCCAATATAAGGTTTAATGGAAAAAAGGCAAATCTTGGACCCACGTGTTTTATCAAAATTGCTCTTTTTCTCTCTCAAACCACATGCAAGGAATCTGCTTCTTCTCTTTCCCCATTGAGGGTGTTAATCTTTGCCTTAATACTCTTTTTATCTCCTAATCATTTATGCTCATCTCTCTCTCCCTTTTTCCATTTATTTTTAAAATTCCTATAGTTCTGCTCCCTCTCACAAGGTCCTTTTGAGTAAAAGACTCTTTCCTAAAAGTTAACCCATTGCCCTCTTTCAAAATAAATCCAGTTTCTTTCCTAGAGCTCTATCTGATCAAGTTGCAGAAAAGAACATTTTTGTCCTCCTGTTCAGGAGACCCCACAGTGGTTTGCCTTATCCCAGCCTCTGATACAAATAGGCTTACTTCTATTTAGACACAATGAAAAGATAATTAGAGTGCTATTAATTTTACAAAGGCTGTATTATTTCTCTAATTTACAGTTTAAAATTTTTACCTTTTATGTTTCTATAAAAATGATATCTTAAGCAATTTGTGCACAAATTATTTAAAAGAAGATCATTACTATTTTACAGCTAATAAGTGAGAAGAGGATGGAAATTAGAAAGAAGTCAATTGGCTGTCTCGTGCTCAGTACAACTACTATATTTCTGGTTCTAATTTGGATGACTCTCAACTGTTGTCAATATTGTCATCTGATATTTCTCTTGTCCCCTATAAATTCATTTTGGACAACAGATTTTGCTTTACCTACTTTATTTGTGTTGTCAGTTAATTAAAGACAAAGGACTTCTCAGGAAGAAAGCAACTTCTTTTATTGGCTGAACCTCCTGAGAATATAAGCCATTGCAAAGGGAATTATGGTAACAAAAATAAAGTCAATAAAAACCTGACTTTAGAAAAACCAGCTTGGTTCTCTCCACCCACAGAGAGCGTGGAACAATATAATAATGTCTGATTTCAGAAGACATGCTCATTACTTTTAATTTCTTACATTCACTATGCTTTTTTGTATTATTCATTGGAAGACTTTAATTGTATAGGGTGATGTTTCTGAGCATAACATGTGCATCTTGCTTATCTAGTGATCTCAAATACATAAACCACTGGTAGAAGTTATACTGAGTTGCCTCTCTTTTTGGGGAGGATTCCAAGAACATCTAGCATATTGTCCTATTATCAATATCCACTCAATAAATACCTGTAAAATTGATAACTAAATTAATGAAGGTCACAAGTACTTATAGAGTATATCAAATTTAAAACATAGCTCAGGACTATCATTTAAAAATTATAGTGAGTTTATGGCTTAGACACTGATCAGGTACAAGTACATAGAGTTGACTCTTGAACAACATGGAGGTTAGGGGCACCAACACCCAGCAGAGTCAAAAATCTGAGTATAACTTCTCAGTGACCCTCCATAATCTAAGTTCCACATCCATGGATTAAATCACCTGTGGATGGTGTCCTACTGTATTATTTATTGAAAAAGATCCGTGTGTAAGTGGACTCATGCAGTTCAAATTTGTGTTGTTCAAGAGGACTGTACTTAAAAAGTTCAAACTAATCCTATGAGATTTTGTAAAACCATCTGAGAATACACACCAAGAAATTCTGCTGAGATGCTTTAAAAAAAAACAGCAAAAGTATAAAACAAGTAACGTAGTCTTGTCACACTTAAAAAGAATAAAAATCAATGGGAGGTGAACTCAAATATTATAGGCCAGCAATAAATGCAATTCATATTCACGTAGTAGTTTTTCCAAGTTTCTGTGAATGTGTCTGTGTTCTAAAATAAATAGCAACCTGTTAATAATTCCTCATGTTCATTGAAAGTGTTAGCTCCTTTTCTTAGGCTTCTCAAAATGTTATATACAATCTCATAGAAAATACAGACCAAAAAAAAAATATATATATATATATATATGATCCTGCAATTGAAATACATTGCTATGATGTTCATCTTAATATATATATTTCCATATTATTAATGGAGACTGAGAAGAATTTTGACACTAGGAATTTCCCAAGGTCTTAGAACATGGATCAAGAAATATTCATTCTGATCAAAAGTTTATCATATATAGAATATTAGAAATATTTGTATTGACTTTTCCCATGTATTTCTGAGACTTCCTTGACTTGTGTGGCATCTTAACTAAAAAAATTTCAAGAAATGCACGGGTTAATGAATCTCAGACCTTAGAGGATTACAATATGATGTCCTTCAGTGTAGGAAACTTCTGTGGGTATATATTAATTTATGGAAAGCTTTGAAGAGTTTCCAATATTTTTGATTATTTTAACTCAAGTTTTATAAGTTTTTAAATTTTAAAAATATTTCATATACTATTGCCTAATCATTCATTGAAAAGCAGAAGTCTTCAATGATGAGAAAATGTTAACTTTTTAGTTATTGTTAGTGTTGGGTGCAGTCAATTCATAATATAATGCCACTCTCAGTAATGTCCTCCAAGAAAATAATTCAAGAAAGGAAAAAAGGATAATTTTTCCTCTAAATTATGGAGCAAACCATATTATGTCTTATAAGACATGTTCCTTGTCATTGGGAGCTTACAAATGAAGTAAAATATGCTAAATATTTGTTGAAATAATTAATAAATGCTAAAATAGAGGTGTTTTTTGGAAAGTCATGCCAGAAAAGAATATGCACACAGAAGCATATAAACACAGAACTTCTAGAACTGACCTTACTGGGGACAGATAGGAAGATGTAGGCTACACACTAAAGAGATTTTTATAACATCCAAAATAGTGTCAACTCTCTTTCCAGATACATAATGAAAGGATTTAAGCAGGAAAGTAGTCCACTCAAATTTACCTTTTAGAAAGATCAATGTGGTATCAAAGTGAATTACATTTAATTGAAGAGAGAAGTACTGATCATAGTTTAGGCAAAATACGATTAGGGACTGAAGTAAGAAATGTGTAGTGTGGAGATAGAGAACAATGAATTTTGAACATTAGTAGAAAGTAGAATTAACAGAAACTGTTAAAAATTTGTAAGTTGGAAGTTAATGAAAGGGATGAAAAAAACCAAAATTTTATTTTGGACGTGCAGAATTGCATAGATTTTCATGTTATTCATTCACCAAAATGAATAACTCAGGAGAAATTTTCAAATTTACAATGTCGGGGGAATCAAGCAAATGAAAGAGAATTTCAAAATTAGAAAAAAATAAATTTAAGGTGCTATAAAGTGTCTGTAAAATAGTTCCACAATAATACTATGAATAAAGATCTGATGATCAAAAGCTAATGTTAGGCTAAATTCAACACATTTTTTCTCACGCAGAAATAGCTAATTCGGGCAGGGTTTGACTCATTCCAGAAGGGCTTGCTCGTAAATCTATAGTCAGCTGGGGGCTTGGCTAGACGATAGTTGAATATAAAGACTTAAAAATCACAAATCACTCATCTTATCCTCTGTACCCTTGACAATACCTGTACCACTTCCAACATCAGGTGTATGGTGAAAGTCAAAGTCACTGGTGTTGAGTAGATGAGGAAATCTCAAGTCTTTTATTACATGGCACACCCACTAGATGTAGAAATCATTAGTGTGATGGCAGCCAATGGATATGAGGGGTGACTGGGAGACAGAGGATGAAATCCTCAATAATTGTGAATTTATTTTATAATATGTAGCAAACAAGCAAATTATCTTGTAAATAGTAGCTGAAATTGGACAAAGATGGTGAAAAATTAAAGTATCTTTTTAAAAGTAAAAGAATTATGGGTCAAAATGTTCAACTATCTTAATGTTATTACAAACTAAATATAATGTTACAATGATGAATGCATTTAAAAATAATATAAAATTTAATGTTATTAAAGGTAAAAATGAAAATTTGGCATGGTTAGTTAATATTACAGGAAATAGATATTTTATAGGATTCAAATACAGTTCTTTTATACTTAAGAAATGGCTCATGGAAATTTTCATTTCCTAGGGAAAAAATTTCTGATCCTTTCATCTGAGAAAGTAAATTTTGATTAATAAAATTAGTTACTAGTATAAAACATCTAAAAGAAAGCAATAGAAAGTACTGGCTTTTATCTGAAATCATAGTTCAAAATGAACCATAAACCCATTTTTATTAAAATCCTCAGCCTAGCTAGGTGTCCTTTTAGGAGCTATAGTGACTCCCTTGAAATAAAAATGTCTACCTTAGATTTTAGAAAAATGTCTAAATAGACATATTTATACAGGATCCTTTACTCATAAAAGATGAAGTTTGGAATGTGCTTTCAAGGGCAATTAAATACCTAAGAGTAGATGCTCCAAGATCCATTTGAAGAATTATGTATGTTGATATCCTACAAAACCTGCCTTTAATGTTACTTTTATCAGCAAGAGAATTTATGTTGACAGAATGTCTTCTATAGTTTTGTGTAGGCAAGAGAGAGGATGAGAGGAAACATCTAAAACAAAAAAAGCACACAGTGATCCATAGAGACTTATTCTTACTGACATTCATTACTTGGTATTGAGGGGTCAAGTTAAACTGACTTTAAAACTTTACTAAATCTGATCTTTGGCATATTTTTTAGTCTTACTGAACTAAGTATAAAATGGGAACTTAAAAATCTACCTCCACCGTGTTTTTATGAAAATTAAATAAGTGTATAGTCTACGTGGTAGCATAGATGCTAGCATACAAATACATTCATTCAATGTGGGTCTGGCCACCATAGGAATCCAACATGACTGGAACAGTTCTGATAGTTGTGATATTAGTGTATCCCTACATATACCAGTAAAAAATAAATTGGGTCTTTCAAATTCTCATTTGGCAATTCTAAAGGTATGTTAGAAATTCCTTTAGCCTGATACCCCACCCAGAGGTGGCTTTATACCCATGGAAAAGAAATGTGTTTGACCGTATAGTAATTATCAGATAGAAATATGCAAAAAAAACCCTTACTTCATGGTTTCAATAAGTCAGATCAATTTATATAAAATTATTTTTTGAGATTAAATTTGGTTATTTAAAAAAATTATGTTATTAAAGCATTCTTTCAGTTTAATTCAATAGGCGACCAAAATTAATTCCATTTCTTTTGAAAGCTACTCTTAAGGATGGGATAGGGAACTTTTTGATGTATTTAAATGTGAAATCACTATTTATTGAGTGTTCAATAGCCTATTTAAAAAATAATTTTATCATCTTAAACAAAAAAACAAAAAATCAAACTTTTTCTGTAATATTTATACTCAAATAAACTTCAGCCCAAACCTGAAAGGATCTGGTCATTTCTGAATTAAAGGTACCTTTATTTAAAGATGAACTGGTTATGATACTTTCAGCTTCAATTTTAGAGAAACTATGTTAAGAAAGAAGATTATGGTTGTATGGGAATGGAAAATATTTGAGAAAAAAAATAATCTGTATGGGTGTAGACATGGAACCCAAAATTCTACACACAAACCTAATATTGTTTATTAGTTTTAGCAAATTCTCTTGCAGAGTCCAAATAACAGCAAGACCATAGATGCGCTACTCTGCTTTGATATATTAGTCAAGACCTACTTTCCATCTTACGGATAGATTCTCTGAATATATGCCTCTACAATGCATGAGAAATCTTTGATGTTATATATTTCCTTTTAACCACTCAGCATTTGTGTCCTACTTTTCCCTTCAAGAAACACTAATCAAAAATAGAAAAAATTACCATAAATTAAGTGTCTTTTGTATGCGAGGAATTGTCCTAGGTAAATAATTGTCACTTCAGTTCTGAGAATGAAACTTTGTTAACCACCTATACACTGTTAATTGACAAGTGTAACCTTGATCAAGTGATTTCACAATTCAAAACCCATATCTTCTTCCATAAAATATAAATAAATAAGTAAGTAAGTAAGTAAATAACATTAGTTGAGTTTTCTAAGATTGGAAAGATGGTAAATACTAATTAGATCTTATTCATCTTTGTAGTCATGTGTTTACATACTAGAATTCACGGATTTTTTCCTATATTGAATCACTTATAAATGTTCAATATCATTATGAACATTGTTATATGCAAAATGCAAATGAATATCAGAGAAGAAATCACATGTTTTGATTATATGCTTAAACAAACAGCTAAAAAGCAACTCAGGTTATAATAAGAAATACTTAGATGAAACAGAATCTATGCTGAGTAAAATGTTTAGATTAATGTGTAAAGTCCCAAATCTAACTCAGGTGTTAACAGACTTGTGGGTGTTGTTTAGTTTTCTTTTTAGTTTGTTGTCTTTATACAATAACATGTTGAAATTATTTTTAAATATGCAAATACTAAACACAGACTTTGATTCTTAGAGTGTGTTTTGATCATATTGTCTTTATGACTTTTCTTAATTATGCCTCACATTGTTTGTCTTACTCGGTCAGGTTTTGAAAGACTTCTCCTTCCTCAGTCCTACCAAGGATAGAATATTGAAGTTATTTTCTTATATTTTACTCAATACAATGTTCACTTAAAGGACAGAAAATGAAAGCTCTTTATTATGAAATAAGCCATTTGCTGATACTATGTATGATTCTTATAGTCAACTGTGAGCATTACAACAACACAGCAAACAAGAGTGAACTTATAAATGTTGAGTCAAGTCATTAGGAGAGTAAGAACTTTATTTAGTGAGACTCTCCAGAAGAATCCTAAAGGAAGATGATATTTAAAATAATTGAATGTCCCCTACATAGCAATTGGAAAAACTCTTTAGTTGTTATATTTTTATATCTACATGTCCCTGCTTTATAAATAGATTAGAAAAATCATTTAATTTTATTTAAAATTAATTTCAATAGTCTTTATGAATATTTAGCTATTGTGGTATGATAGAGTTATGTGTAAAAACAGACATGACACAGAGGAGTAAAGAGCCTCATCAAAGCTTTTTCCATTGAAAAGATCATAGAAAACGTGTTGTTTTGCTTATTTGGTTAATTGGGGATGAATTTAATTGCTTAACTTTCATGGAATTCTGCAATTCAGTAAATAGAAGAACACATATATTTTTTGCTGGATTATGTTCACTCTTTTATTGACATAAGTGATAGATTATAAAGGAGAAATAATTCTCAATGTTTTGAGAATATATCTTGGACCAATATGTGGGAGATATATCAAAAGTCTTCTTTTGTTATTAAATATTCATGTATGTTTCATTTATCCATTTTGCACCTGTTTATTGGTCAAATATGTACACGTGGGAGTGGGTTATAACTTTCTCTAAGACCCTTCTTAATATTTGTCTTAGAATCAAATGTCAGGTGTGATAGACATGAAAAATAATTATAAATATGAGAATTTTTACTTGATAATTTAAATTTATTGCATGTGTATCATATACAATTTAGAAAAGACAGGAATATATATTCTACATTTGTCTCTCTGCTATAGTTTCACACACATGAAATTCCTATTTTTATAACTTTGAAATCATAACTATTATTATATAAGATATATTCCAAATATTTGCCATGTAATTAAGCATTATCAAAGAATAGGTTTCATGAAGATGGAGTAAACTTTCATTCGTTGTATACAACTGACAAATATTGTCAGAAAGGCAGCATTCAGGGGAGACCTTCAAGACGGCAGAGGAGTAAGACATGGAGATCACTTTCCCCCCACAAATATATCAGAAATACATCTACATGTGGAAAAACTCCTACAGAACACCTACTGAACGTTGACAGAAGACCTCAGACTTCCCAAAAAGGGAACAGACGCCCGAAGGCGACCTACATGCAGAGACAGGGCCAATCCAAAGCTGAACCCCAGGAGCTGTGTGAAGAAAGAAGAGAAAGGGAAATTTCTCTCAGCAGCCTCAGGAGCAGCAGATTAAATCTCCAAAATCAACTTGATGTACCCTGCATCTGTGGCAAGCCTGAAAAGATGACGAATCATCCCAAAATTGAGGCAGTGGACTTTGGGAGCAACTGTAGACTTAGGGTTTTCTGTATGCAACTGACTGGTTTTGGTTTTATTTTTATCTTAGTTTAATTTTTAGTATTATCATTGGTAGATTTGTTTATTGATTCGTTTGCTCTCTTCCTTTTTTTAAATATATAGATATATATACTTTATTCTTTTTCTCTTTTTGTGAGTATGTGTATGCTTCTTTGTGTGATTTTGTCAGTATAGCTTTGCTTTTACCATTTGTATTGGGGTTCTATCTGCCTTTTTTTTTTTTTGGTATAGTTTTTAGAGCTTGTTATCATCGGTGGGTTTGTTTTCTGGATTGGCTTCTCTCTTATATCTTTCTTTCTTTTTTTAAAATTAATTTGCAATTTTTTATTTTTAATAAAATTTTTAATTTTAATAATATTATTTCTTTTTATTTTCTTTCTTTCTTTCTTTCTTTCTTTCTTTCTTTCTTTCTTTCTTTCTTTCTTTCTTTCTTTCTTTCTTTCTTTCTTTCTTTCTTTCTCCCTTTTCTTCTGAGCCATGTGACTCACAGGGTCATGGTGCTCCGGCCGGGTGTCAGACCTGTGCCTCTGAGGTGGGAGAGCCAAGTTCAGGACATTGGTCCACCAGAGACCTCCTAGCTCCACTCAACAACCAGCAAGATAGAGTGTTGGACACTCTATGCCAAAAAACTAGAAAAACAGGAACACAACCCCACCCATTAGCAGAGAGGCTGCTTAAAATCATAATAAGTTCACAGACACCCCAAAACACACCATCAGACACGGACCTGCCCACCAGAAAGACAAGATCCAGGCTCATTAACCAGGACACAGGCACTGTCCCCTCCACTAGGAAGCCTACAGAACCCACTGAACCAACCTTAGCCACTGGAGGCAGACACAAAAAACAATGGGAACTACAAACCTGCAGCCTGTGAAAAGGAGACCCCAAACAGAGTAAGTTAAGCAAAATGATAAGACACAGAAACACACAGTAGATGAAGGAGCAAGGCAAAAACGCACCACACCAAACAAATGAAGAGGAAATAGGGAGTCTACCCGAAAAAGAATTCAGAGTAAAGATACTAAAGTTGATCCAAAATATTGGAAATAGAATGGAGAACATACAATAAACCTTTAACAAGGACCTGGAAGAACTACAGAACAAACAAACAATGATGAACAACACAATAAATGAAATTAAAAATTCTCTAGAAGGAATCAATAGCAGAATTAATGGAGGCAGAAAAACGGATAAGTGACCTGAAACATAAAATAGTGGAAATAACTACTTCAGAGCAGAATAAAGAGAAAAGAATGAAAAGAATTGAGGACCCTCTTACAGACCTCTGGGAAAACATTAAGGGCACCAACATTCAAATTATAGGGGTCCCAAAGAAGAAGAAAAAAAGAAAGTGACTGAGAAAATATATGAAGAGATTATAGTTGAAAACTTCCCTAATATGAGAAAGGAAATAGTCAATCAAGTCCAGGAAGCGCAGAGTCCCATACAGCATAAATCCAAGGAGAAACATGCAAAGAAACATATTAATCAAACCACCAAAATTGAATACAAAGAAAAAATATTAAACGCTGCAAGGGAAAATCAAAAACTAATATACAAGGGAATCCCCATAAGGTTAAGAGCTGATCTTTCAGCAGAAACTCTGCAAGCCAGAAGGGAGTGGCAGGACATATTTAAAGTGATGAAAGGGAAAAACCTACAACCAAGATTACTCTACCCAACAAGGATCTCATTCAGATTCGATGAAGAGATTGAAAACTTCAAAGACAAGCGAAAGCTAAGAGAATTCATCACCACCAAACCAGCTTTACAACAAATGCTATAGGAAATTCTCTAGGCAGGAAGCACCATAGAAGGAAAAGACCTACAATCACAAACCCAAAACAATGAAGAAAATGGTAATAGGAACATACATATAGATAACAACCTTAAATGTAAATGGATTAAATGCTCCAACCAAAAGATATAGACTGGCTGAATGCATACAAAAACAAGACCCATATTTATGCTGTCTACAAGAGGACCACTGCAGACCTAGGGACACATACAGACTGAAAGAGAGGGGATGGAAAAAGATATTCCATGCAAATGGAAATCAAAAGAAAGCTGGAGTAGCAATTCTCATATCAGACAAAATAGACTTTAAAATAATGACTATTACAAGCGACAAAGAAGAACACTACATAATGATCAAGGGATCAATCAAAGAAAAAGATACAACAATTGTAAGTATTTATGCACCCAACATAGGAGCACCTCAGTACATAAGGCAAATGCTAAGAGCCATAAAAGAGGAAATCAACAGTAACACAATCATAGTAGGGGACTTTAACACCCCACTTTCACCATCACCAATGGACAGATCATCAAAAGAGAAAAGAAATAAGGAAACACAAGCATTAAATGATACATTAAACAAGATGCCCTTAATTTATATTTATAGGACATTCCATCCAAAAACAACAGAATACACTTCCTTCTCAAGTGCTCATGGAACATTCTCCAGGATCATACCTTGGGTCACAAATCAAGCCTTGGTAAATTTAAGAAAATTGAAATTGTATCAAGTGTCTTTTCTGACCATAATACTATGAGACTAGATATCAATAACAGGAAAAAATCTCTAAAAATACAAACACATGAAGACTAAACAATACACTACTTAATAACCAAGAGATCACTGAAGAAATCAAAGAGGGAATCATAAAATACCTAGAAACAAATGACAATGAAAATACGACAACCCAAAACCTATGGGATGCGTCAAAAGAAGTTCTAAGATGGAAGGTTATAGCAATACAATCCTACCTCAGGAAACAAGAAATATCTCAAATCATCAACCTAACCTTACACCTAAAGCAATTAGAGAAAGAAGGACAAAAAAGCCCCCAAAGTTAGCAGAAGAGAAGAAATCATAAAGATCAGATCAGAAATAAATGAAAAAGAAATGAAGCAAATGATATCAAAGATCAATAAAACTAAAGCTGGTTCTTTGAGAAGATAAACAAAATTGATAAACCTTTTGCCAGATTTATCAAGAAAAAAAGGGAGAAGACTCAAATCAATAGAATTATAAATGAAAAAGGAGAAGTAACAACTGACACTGCAGAATTACAAAGGATCGTAAGAGATTACTACAAGCAACTCTTTGCCAATAAAATGGACAACCTGGAAGAAATGGACAAATTCTTAGAAAAGCACAATGTTCCAAGACTGAACCAGGAAAAATACAAAATATAAACAGACAAACCACCAGTACTGAAATTGAGACTGCGATTAAAACTCTTCCAACAAACAACAGTCCAGGACCAGATGGCTTCACAGGTGAATTCTATCAAACACTTAGAGAAGAGCTAACACCTTTTCTTCTTAAACTCTTCCAAAATATAGCAGAGGGAGGAAAACTCCCAAACTCATTCTATGAGGTCACCATCACCCTGATTTTAAAACCAAACAAAGATGTCACAAAGAAAGAAAACTACAGGCCAATATCACTGATGAACATAGATGCAAAAATCCTCAACAAAATACTAGCAAACAGAATCCAACAGCACATTAAGAGTATCATACACATAATCAAGTGGGGCTTATCCCTAGGATGCAAGGAGTCTTCAATATACACAAATCAATCCATGTGATAAACCATATTAACAAATTTAAGGAGAAAAACCATATGACCATCTCAATAGATGCAGAAAAAGCTTTTGACAAAATTCAACACCCATTTATGATAAAAACCCTCCAGAAAGTAAGCAGAGAGGAAATTTACCTCAACATAATAAAGGCCATATATGACAAAACACTCAGCCAACTTTGCTCTCAATGTTGAAAGACTGAAACTATTTCCTCTAAGGTCAGGAACAAGACAAGGTTGCCCACTCTCACCAGTATTATTCAACATACTTTTGACAGTTTTAGCCACAGCAATCATAGAAGAAAAGGAAATGAAATGAATCCAAATCAGAAAAGAAGAAGTAAAGCTGTCGCTCTTTGCAGATGACATGATACTATACATACAGAATCCTAACGATACCACCAAAAAACTACTAGAGCTAATCAATGAATTTGGTCAAGTTGCAGATACAAAATTAATGCACAGAAATCTCTTGTATTCCTATACACTAATGATGAAAAATCTCAAACAGAAATTAAGGAAACAATCTCATTTACCATTGCAACTAAAAGAATAAAATACCTAGGAATAAACCTACCTAGGGAAGTAAAAGATTTGTATGCAGAAAACTGTAAGACACTGATGAAAGAAATTAAAAATGATACAAACAGATGGAGAAATAGACCATGTTCTTGGATTGGAAGAATCAACATTCTGAAAATGACTATTCTGCCCAAAGCAATCTACAGATTCAGTGCAATCCCTATCAAGCTTCCAATGGCGTTTTCTACAGAACTAGAACAAAAAATTTCACCATTTGTATGGAAACACAAAAGACCCTGAATAGCCAAAGCGACCTTGAGAAATAAAAATGGAGCTGGAAGAATTAGGATCCCGGACTTCAAACTATACTACAAAGCTACAGTATTCATGAGAGTATGGTACTGGCACAAAAACAGAAATATAGATCGATGGAACAGGATAGAAAGACCAGAGATAAACCCATGCACATATGGTCACCTTATTTTTGATAAAGGAGGCAAGAATATACAATGGAGAAAAGATAGCCTCTTCAATTAGTGGTACTGGGAAAACTGGACAGCTGCATGTAAAAGAATGAAATGAGAACACTCCCTAACACCATACACAAAAATAAACTCAAAATGGATTAAAGACCTAAATGTAAGGCCAGGCACTATAAAACTCTTAGAGGAAAACAGAGGCAGAACACTCCATTACATAAATCACAGCAAGCTCCTATTTTACCCACCTCCTAGAGAAATGGAGATAAAAATAAAAATAAACAAATGGGACCTAATGAAATTTAAAAGCTTTTGCACAGCAAAGGAAGCCATAAACAAGACAAAAAGATAACATTCAGAATGGGAGAAAATATTTTCAAATGAACCTACTGACAAAAGATTAATCTCAAAAATTTACAAGCAGCTTATGCAGCTCAATATCAAAAAAACAAACAACCCAGTCCAAAAATGGGCAGAAGACCTAAATAGACATTTCTCCAAAGAAGATATACAGATTACCAACAAACACATGAAAGAATGCTCTACATCACTAACCATTAGAGAAATGCAAATCAAAACTACAAGGAGGTATCACCTCACACCTATCAGAATGGCCATCTTTAAAAAAATCTATAAGCAAGAAATGCTGTAGAGGGTGTGGAGAAAAGGGAACCCTCTTGCAGTGTTGGTGGGAATGTAAATTGATACAGCCACTATGGAGAACTCTATGCAGGCTCCTTAAAAATCTAAAAATAGAACTACCATATGACTCAGCAATCCCACTACTGGGCATATACCCTGAGAAAACCATAATTCAAAAAGAGTCATGTACCACAATGTTCATTGCAGCTCTATTTACAATAGCCAAGACATGGAACCAACCTAAGTGTCCACTGACAGATGAATGGGGAAAGTAGACGTGTCAGATATATACAATGGAATATTACTCAGCCATAAAAGGAAACGAAACTGAGTTATTTGTAGTGAGGTGGATGGACCTAGAATCTGTCAAACAGTGAAGTAGGTCAGAAAGAGAAAAATTAATACTGTATGATAACACATATATATGGAATCTAAAAAAAAAAAATGGTTCTAAAGAACCTAGGTGTAGGACAGGAATAAAGATGCAGACTTAGTGAATGGACCTGAGGACACGGTGAGGGGGAAGGGTAAGCTGGGATGAAGTGAGAGAGTGGCATGTACTTACATATACTAGCCAATGTAAAATAGATAGCTAGTGGGAAGCAGCTGCATAGCACAGGGAGATCAGCTCAGTGCTCTGTGACCACCTAGAGGGGTGGGATAGGGAGGGTGGGAGGGAGACGCAAGAGGGAGGAGATATGGGGATATTTGTATTTGTATAGCTGATTCACTTTGTTATACAGCGGAAACTAACACCCAATTGTAAAGCAATTATACTCCAATAAAGGTGTTTAAAAAAAAAAAAAAGAAAGGTAGAATTCAGATTCGTCTATTATATTTAAATGTCTTTATCTTAAGATTGATTCCTAGAAACACTGTCTAATCAGAGGCACCGGGAATTTAAAATTTTATAGATTTTGACAAATTGACCAATGAAATTTTGGTAAAGGATCTAACTCAGATATCAGCAACATAACATACTGAGCATTTACTAAGCATATTCATCTCACAGTATTATTCTTCTATAGCAATATTTTTGAGTATAATACATGTATAATAGTATTGGACAATAAAGACTCAGTATTAAAAATATAAAGATGATCAGATTCACAGTAAAACAAATATTGAATAAACATAGCCTAAATTATTTGCAGTAAATTGTGTCAAAGAGATGATGGCAAAACTCTCAATTCAGAGTTATTAATGGTATAATGAGTTGTAGGGGTCCCTGGAGTCAATGTTAGAATGATGACTTGGAAAATTGCACTGGAAATAAATGAAACTGTATCCTGCTTGACTTCAATACTAGATAAAAGAGATCTTTATCTCCTATAATAGAAAGAGAGACAGGGCAGTGGCCCCAGCATAACCCCATCGGATTGTTGTAATTCCATATCCAGAAGACAAATAATGGACACATCCTACCTGTCTTGACCCTCCATCTATATCAAAAAGCCATGTTCAAGTTATCAGTACCTATGACAAAAGACAGGTGTGCATGGATATTAAATTTCAGTGATTAGCAGACAACCAAGAATCATCAAAACTTTGAAGAAAGTCTAACAATTTTAAAGAGAAGCATCAAATTAACAAAAGAAATAACATAGGGAGGGGCAAGTTTAATAGAAAAAAAGTGCATAGAACTGAATTAATAATGTAAAAGTTCAAGGCCAGTGTTATGCTAGAATGCCAAATGCAGTTTACACTAGAATGTATGCACCTCACCAGAATGCAAGTTCTGTAAAAGCAATTAATTTTCCTGTTTTTCTCATTGATATATTCCCAGCTGACACTCAGTAAATTCTCAATAAATACTTATTGAAGTAGTACAAATCAAAGAGATGGAATGGAGAAAGATAAATTTTTTTTGAATTTTATTTAATTTATTTTTTTATACAACAGGTTCTTATTAGTTATGAGAATGTTTCTTTTAAAGACAAAAATTTCCAACATCTTTCTCCATATATTACAGGAAGGAAAAATATCTTCATGAGTCACAGAAAGAGATTCTCAGGGCCAAAACATCAAATCTTCTGAGGAATATTAATAAATTTAATGAATACAAGACTTTTGAATATTCCAATGAACAAGGACTATTAGGTATATATTTGTACCCCCAAAATACATTTTTTCAACTACTCGTGGCTCATTCCCACTCTTTCACTGTTTAGTAAAACCAGCAAATGTCACAACATGAGTCACACATTACATATTTTTTGACTAAAATGCAGTTGATTTAGAAATTAACAATGAAAAGAGAGCTCAACAAATCCATCCACTTAGAAATTTAAATGTCAACAAACATTACTACCTTTATTAAAGGGGAAAGCAAAACAGTGACTGGCGACTACGTAAAATAAAGTAAAAACAGTGCGTATCAACACCTGTGTAATGTGTCTAAATCAGAACACCTAGAAAAATATTATGACTTCAATGTGTGTGTTAGAATATAGATTTAAAATAAATTATGTAAATAACCAAGAATCTAGAATAAGAGCTAGAAGATATGGAGGAGCTATGTTAAATGGGATATTCATTCATCCAGTCATTGACGTATAATATATGCCAGCCACTAAAAAATAGTGGCTAAAAAAATGCAATGGCTACCAAAAACAGATACTCTTTCTGACTTCATTCAGCCTAGATTCTATTAAAGAAGACAAACACCGAAGAAGCAGACAATAATTATATAAACAAAAGCGTAGATAGGTGTCACAAAGAAGAATATTTGATGGGAGAGTTTTACTTTGTTGAGGAATTCGGAGAACATTTTCCTTAGGAAGTTTGGACCAGTCTGAGATCTGAAGGATGAGTAGGTGTTAACTAGGCGAAGTTGATGGGGTAGGCGTGCTGAAAGACAGGAGCCAGTCCAAAGGCACTGCAGTCCAAAGGGACATGGCACAATGCAGGAACTAAAGGAAGACCTGTGTGTCTAGAAAACAGCATGACATAAGGAGAAGCTTTAAGAAAGTTAGTGACAAGTTCATATAAGGTCTTTAGTCCATGTTTGTGACATTGTTCTTCATGTTAAAAGCAATGTGAAACCGTAGAAATGGTTTAAGCTGAGGAAGAGATGTGCTGTGGTCAGACTGCATTTTGAAAAAAGCCTTCTTGCTACACGTGGTAAATTGATTGAAGGATGGTGTTAGTCAGAGTGAACACAGAGACACGAGTTAAGAAACTGCAGTAATCCATGTGAGAAAACATAGGCAATTTTCTAGAATGACAATGAGGGAGGTAAAGCAATGTAGCCAACACTGAGGAATATTTGAGTGTTAAGATCAATGAAAGCACAAAGCAATAAAATAAAAATCAATGCAACCAACAGATTTGATCAAACACTCAAAATAATTAGAAATCAGAGATATGCACATTGAAATAATGAGAAACCACTTTTCACATATAAGATTCACAGAAATTAAATGTTTAATGATATCAACTATTGGCAAGTGTGTGACACTCTGAGAATACAAATCAATACAGCTACTCTTCAAGAGTGATTTGACAGAGTCAGTTAAAATTTAAAATGTTTATATTCTTATACTCAGCAATTCTACACCATAGTCTACCTGAGGTATATGATTGTGCATATGTCAGGGAGTCATGTATAGTATGTACATTGAAGTGTTATTTGATGATAGCAAAAAATTGAAAATAGTTTAAAGATCCATTAAAAGGAGATTGGCTGAAAAAGAGATGATAGACACACATAAATGTGATTAAGATCGAGAAATATTTTTACCAGATAAAGACCAAGTTGGGAACTATAAAACGAGTCACAAGATACACTGGGTGTTGTAGAATAAGCATAGGACTGAGAGTAACCATGCTGGGTTCTAATCCATTCTCTCTCTCTCTCTCTCTTTCTCTCTCTCTCTCTTTTTAACTCAATATTCTTTGCGTCTCCTTAGCTGTAATTTCTAATTAATTCTCAATATTTTTCTTATTAGATTTTAACCTCCAAATGCCAAAGAGTCTGTGTCTTTATCACAGCTGCATCTTCAACATCTACACCTGTACCAGGCATATTATATATAGTCAATACATGTTCATTATTAAATATATATGAATATTTACATAAATAAATGAACAAATCTATGAATGAATAATGTCACTTTTGCTGCTAACTCAGGCATACAAATACTCTCATTTCTCCTAAGATCCCATGTATAATATTAAATACTCTCATTTCTCTTAAGATCCCATGTATAATATTAAATACTAAGATTTCTTAGTGCTTTTTCTACTTTAAAATTTTATGATTCCAAGATGTTGCATAAGTTGTCTCAAAATCTTTCATCAGTTCTTTATATCATAACATGTTTTAATTCTTTTATATTTCTACACACCACAAACTCTTAATAGAGTTTGCTATATTTAAATTATGTGTACTAATCTCATATATGCTTAAACAATAAAAACTCAGATGTTTCTATATCACCTCCTTGGGATAATATTAGAACACTCTCTAACACCATATAAACTAAAAATAAACACCTAAATGTAAAACCAGATACTATAAAACTCCTAGAGGAAAACAAATATAGGTAGTACGCTATTTGACATAAATCACAGCAATATTTTTTGGATCCATCTCCTAAAGTAAAAGAAATAAAAGCAAAAATAAACAAATGGGACCTAATCAAACTTAAAAGATTTTGCACAACAAAGGAAACCATCAGCAAAATGAAAAGACAACCTGCTGAATGGGACAATATATTTGCAAAAGATATGAGCAATAAGGCATTAATAACCAACATATAAAAACAGCTCATACAACTCAATGTCAAAAAAACAAACAACCTGATTTAAAAAAATAGGCAGAAGAATTGAATAGTAATTTTTCCAAAGAGGAAATAGAGGTGGCCAACAGGAACATGAAAAGATGCTCAACATCACTAATCATCAGGGAAATGCAAATCAAAACCAAAATGAGTTATAACCTCACACCTGTCAGAATGACCATCATCAAGAAGAACACAAATAACAAATGTTGTTGAGGGTGTGGAGAAAAGGGAACCTTGGGGCACTGTGGCGGGAATGTAAACTAGTGCAGCCACTGTGGAAAACAGTATGGTGGTTTCTCAAAAAACTAAAAATAAAACTACCATATGACCCAGCAATTCCACTCCTGGGTATATATTTGAAAGAAACAAAAACACTAATTTGAAAGTTACATGCAACTCAATGTTTAAAGCAGCACTATTCACAATTGCCAAGGCATGAAAGCAACCTAAGTGTCCATCAACAGATGATTGGATAAAGAAGATGTGGTGTGTATTATGTATATATGTATATAAATACACACACTATATATAGTGGAATACTACTCAGCCATAAAAAAGAATGAAATTTTGCCATTTGCAACAACGTGGGTGGACTTGGACAGTATTATGCTAAGTGAAATAAGTCAGACAGAGAAAGACAAATATTGTATGATATCACTTGTGTGTGGAATCTAAAAACAATCAAGAAATCAGTGAATATAACAAAAAGAAGCAGACTCATAGATAGAACAAATGAGTGGTTACCAGTGGGGGGGGAGGGGCAATATAGGGGTGGAGGAGTGGGAGATACAAACTATTGGGTATAAGATAGGCTCAAGGATGTATTGTACAACATGGGGAATATAGTCAATATTTTGTAATAACTGTAAATGGAAAGTAGCCTTTAAAAATTTTATGAAAAATTTTTAAGTGTTTTAAATAAAAATACATTGTCTAATACAGTCACAGGCAAAAAAAACTCATAAGATTTTTAATAAAAATGGGCAGTGGAACATATTGTAGTGCAACTCAGAAAGATCTGAGAGGATCTGAGTCAGGATACTTTATAAAATCGACAACTGTGGTAAATGTGAATTGAGTAGATGTTTAGGTACTTTAGTTTCTCTGTTCCTTTGGGCTAATAGTACCATAAAATAAAATAGGCGAGATTTTCCCCCAAATCTATTTTATATCATAGGAATGGCAAAACTCATGTTTTCTTGTCCTAGATTGCAATCCTATAACCCTGTAACCCTATGACATCACCACAGCCCTTCATACATGATGTGGCTGAGTAGAAGCACAACAAACCAATTAGGTAGTATTTTTCAGCTACATGGCTTATTGGCACAGTCAATCTCATTTTGCACTTCATTACATAGAGACAGACTGGAGCCGGAGGGGAACACTAATTAATGTAAACTTGTTATCTGAGTCACAAACTCTGAAAACCTATTGGTTTATCCCTTTCTCTACATAATCAGCAAATAATCATTCTGAAAATATAGTTTTCCTATCACATTACACTATCATGACATTTCAAATCTCTCCAACCTTTTCTTTGAAATATTTAAATGTTTACTCCCTGATATACTTGCTCATGACACATACATATACACTCAAACAATTACATGCAGCACGTAATAAAAGTGCACAATCACTGGAAATGGAAATTAAGTAAATGAAAATCTTTAACGTCTGACAAATGTTTGTGATAAGTTATAATATTTAAAATATATTCACTTTATCTCTTTATGATATATCTCCACCCCCATATCAGAAGGATTTTTACATCCCTACCCCATTTTACTTCCAGATTGGTGATATGACTTACTTTGTTTAATGGAATGTGAATGGATGTGAAATATTCAATTTTCAAATAGAATACTTAATAGCTACTTAGTAGTGTACCTCCTTCCCTTTTCCCTCTATCGTTTCTCCATCTTCAAACCTAGAGAGGAAAAGAAGTAAAGCAGAGCCTGCAACCAAAATGTACAGTGGGCAAGAAACAAAATCAAAAAGTTGCAGTTATAAAATACTGAAATTTTGGTGGGTTTTGTTATACGGCTTTGCATCACAGCAGCTAACTAATACAGTGTTTAAATGTGACACACTATAATTCCCATTAGGAAATCAGTAAATATTTTAATGAAAATAAAGCATAATTAAAGAAAATTAAACATAATTTGTTTAAAATCTAAGCATGTATTAATTTCTAGTAGAACTAGGGAAAGAATCCTCTAACATTGATTTAATGGGTTTTTTTTTCTGTAATGTTGAGGAAGGCTAGTATTAGGTTTTCAATCAAAATATTAGTTATATTTGCCAAATAATTACTGATTATTTACCATTTTTTTCCATAAATGATCTCCTACATTGGAGATAATTTTTTTTCTATGGATAGGTTACAATTTGGTTATTTTTTTCTTTAAATGAGCAATTCCACCTCTGCAAGGGATTGGCCATGAGTTTTCTGAGATCTTAAAAATATATTTAGTTTAAGCCTAATTTAAGGAAAAAATATAAAGTTTGATTTTTGAACTGCAATATTTAGAAAGTTTGAAATTCAATTTAGAATGTAAAAATATGAATTTTTTTAAAACATCAATTAGTGTTAAAGTAAGAATAATGACATATATCATGATTTCACTAGAAGCAAGGCCCAACATTTAAAATATTCTTTTCCAAATTTCATCAGCTTCACATTATTTTTGCCAGTGTTTTGAGAATCTCATCAATTCTATGAGATCTTTAAGGTACATTTAAGAGTAAGATAAGAAATGTTATAGCTGTCAAATTAATCCCATGTCTTCCTGAAGAACCTATTCATATGTAAGTAAATTTCTCCTAAGCCTAATACCCTATCACTAATTCTAGGATATAAAAACATCTGATGTGTTACCTGTGAGCCAGTTTTCAAAACCACAAGGTTCTCTTTTCAACTTTCTTTTTCTCTTCATATTAGTGAATTTTTAGGTAAATCATTAAAGATCTATCCTTATTGTTAGATTAGATATGAATAGAATTAGAATAAATATATGGCTACTCAAAATTTCTACTCCTATGAATGAATAAGTACATAAATTCTATCTGACACTTACTGAACATCTACTAAATGTAAAGTGTTTTGCTCCAGATTGTATAAGTTTTTCTAGTTTTTAGTTTACCAAACATCCAACACAGAAGAAATTATTATCCCTTTCTTGAAGATAAAGAACCAGTTTTATAAATGTCATGGTATTTCCCAAGACTGAACACCTGGTAGAGAACAATAGCAACACAAGAAACTAGGTTTATGTGATTCTAAATGCTTTGATTTTTCCCTAATATTTTTTATTGTGAGGGTTGTAGATTATATTATTTGTTTATAATTATTTGTTCTCTCCATACCTTTGCCATTTTTACTTGCCCTATTAATTTTGAGCTTTATCATGTGACATTTTTGCTTCTAGGATCTGTCATATGTAAGTAAAAATATATGATTGGATGGTTTATCTGGAAACTCTTTTCCTCCAGACCTTTCTTATGAGAAGAGTAGCCTATAACAGAAGATATCCAATTAGCCTATGTTCCAGAATGAGAAGACCTGTGGAGTTATAAGAGCCCACATGAGCTCATCAGAGCCCTGCAGACCCCAGCTGAGCCAGGAGAACCATGGCTGACCCACAACTCTCATGTAATGCAAATTAGAAATAAATATGTTTTTGTAACCAGTTGAGATTTTAAGCTGGGTTATTATACAAATAACCTAGCAGAATTTAACTAATACATTAATTGGAATCTAAAAGTAGAGGCTAACATAAAATAAAAAGTATATAGTGTTGGCTTTAAGGCTGGGTGGCAGGTTACAAGTAAACCATTATAGGAGGATGAAAAATATTACCCCAAACTTGCAGTGATGAAATATTTGATACAGCTGTCATTATTGATAAACTGGTAGGAAGATAAAATGTATCTAAAGAAACTGTGGCTGTAGATCATGAATTGTGGGTCATTAGGTACGTTCGGTTACATGAAATGTTTAGAAAATAATTGGTCTTTTCGTAATTAGAGATGAAAGAGAAAAGAAAGGAACCAGAAATTCCATGGGTTTCAGTGTTGAAAGAGTCAATTTTTCTTATCCTCATTTTGTAAAAGATTCTCAGATTAAGACCCAGATGCTGGGCAAAGACCAGATTAAGGTCTGTTTGCGTGAAGTTGGCCCCCAATAAATCCTGTCAGACAAAATGACTTGGAAAAAGAGATCAAGTGTATGATTGTGTGGAAGTCTGGTAAGCTCAAAGTACCCTTTATTAATTCTAGCAAGAAAAGAATTGTTGATGTTGCTTTTGGTATGCAAAAATGACTGGAATAAAGTAGTTCTTTTTTTTTTTTTTTTTTTTTTTGCGGTTCGCGGGCCTCTCACTGTTGTGGCTTCTCCCGTTGCGGAGCACAGGCTCCGGACGCACAGGCTCAGCGGCCATGGCTCACGGGCCCAGCCGCTCCGCGGCACGTGGGATCCTCCCGGACCTGGACACGAATCCGCGTCCCCTCCATTGGCAGGTGGACTCTCAACCACTGCGCCACCAGGGAAGCCCCTAGTTCATTTTTTTTAAGGAAGGTCTATAATATTTGGGGGAAGGAAAGTCCCTTGTTACAGGAGTAAAGAGACATTACAACATTTGCCTGAATTGCTTCAAAAGTGATTAGAACCAGTGACTATTCCACCCTCCCCTTCCTTCCCTTTTCTGAATGGAGGGGTTCACAGGGAGTGTCACTCCTTTTTCACTCCATGTTTTGGTATATTCGGTATTTTTAGCTCATGTATCTCTGGATGACTTGTAGTTTTCGTATGGAGATTCCATGATCAAAAGGAACTCAAAACTCACTTTAGGTAGATCATGAGATCTTGTAATTTGAGTCAGATATGTCGCTGAACTTCCTGGGTGGCTTGGGGAAGATATTGAGTGTATTCCGCTCATAGGAGGGAAGCAAATATTTGTAATAAAAAAGAAGGCAGTAGTAGTAGATTATGTCATTTGTTAACAATGATCTATTTGTTCTTCCCCCTTCCCATGCTGTCTGGTAAGTGCAGTGTATTTCCCCACCATGAGAACAGAGTGGCTGGGGACCAAAATGGGAAGCCATGTAGAGCCAAGCTAACCCCAGACTGATTCCAGACGAGCCCATGAGAAGTGACAGGAACGCAGTAAGTTTACAGCAACCATGTAGCACTCATATTACACGGTAAGAAGTAAACAGATGTTCTTGTAAGAGATTGAAATTTGGACGTTGTTTTGGCCATAAGGTAAGTCTTATTCACAAATTCTCTCTCAAGCCCCTACCCATTTCACTAGACTCTGGCATTTTTTCTCTTCCTTTTTCAGACCCTGTAAATTTGTTTTTCCCCTTACTTGAATACACTGCCCATATCCTTTCCTCACAGGCACTTGTGTAAAGAGTCTTCACCTCCCAGTTTTCTTAGGAATGTTCTTCCCAATCTTTCAAATTAGACATCACCTGTTATATGCCATCATAGCACTTTACTTTTTCTTGAAACTAAAGACATTTTTATCTGTATATTTTTGGTTATATATCTATTTGAAAAATATTGATCTCTCCAACTAGACTGCAAGTTCCATGAGGGCAGGAACGGTGTCAATTTCTTTCTCTGCTACATAACCAGAATCTGAAACAGTGCTTGACACCTAGAACAAGTTCAACAAATATGTGTTGTCTAAATTAGCATACCAAATAGCGATACTAATGAATTTAAGCCAGAAAATCTGTATAACTACCTATGCCTGCATATTTTTCTTGAGGATTTTACTAATTTGTGCCCGTTCATTGTGTGAGCTTGAAATTAGAAAAGTGGTGTATTGATAATTTCCCTCAAATTCTTCTCCCACTCAGTGTTGTGTATCTCTTTGCTATGAAACATGATTTTGTCTTTATATACACACAATCTCTTGGTTCCTGATGCTTAAATTACTCTGCATAAAGCCTTTGGGACACTACAATGAGCAGTGAGATGTGATATAAATAAATCTTCTTGTGGAATTCTGTTCTGTGAGAAATATTATTAGGAGGTTTGCAGGAGAAGATTTAAATTAAATTTTACTCTCAAATGATTATTTCCTTTTTAAAATCAGACTTTTCTATTAAAAGCACACTTGAAATGTTCATTTTAGTTTATTTTGTGGTAAAGTAATGGCCCAGGGCATTTTCTAAATAAAAGTAAAATGTCTACCATGATTTTTATTCTGAAGAACATACTCCAGATATTCACAAAATGTTCTCTCCTCCTCTTTTACTGTGACACACCACAACTAAATTGTTTATCCATTATGAGCTTCAATTTTCTCCTTGGCAAAATGGTGTTGAGAGGTTTAAACACAAGCTTAGATATCAGAGAGCCATAAGTTTATTTACTGATTTCATTGCAGGTCATCTTTCTTTAGTTATTTTATCTTAAGAAAATATAATAAAAAATTTCATGCATTGTTTTTAATATTAAAATTTTACCAATATACAGAGAATGCAATCTTTGCTAATACATGGTTTACTTTTTTTTTTTTTTTTTTTTTTGCGGCACGCAGGCCTCTCACCGCCGTGGCCCCTCCTGCTGCGCAGCACAGGCTCCGGACGAGCAGGCCCAGCGGCCATGGCCCATGGGCCCAGCCGCTCTGCGGCATGTGGGATCTTCCCGGACCGGGGCACGAACCCTTGTCCTCTGCATCGGCAGGCAGACCCTCAACCACTGCGCCACTAGGAAAGCCCCTATACATGGTTTACTTTAAGTCAGTAGTTTTCCTCTATCATTTTCTAGGATCATTAGAATAACTAGGTAAGACCATTTAAATTGTGTCTAGAATCAGTACTCAATACACATTTTTCCCTCTCTTTTTCTACCAATCCAGGGTTATTTTACATAAAGGAAATTTACCATAAATACGTTTTATCTTTCAATTCCTTTTTTTCTTTAATAGCTATTTCATTGCTTATTTTTGAAGGTCTTATAAAACATGATTTGGAACATTCTGTTTGTCACACAGGTTCAATTTAGGTACCTGATCTCTAGCTTCTCTGGAGCACTAAGATCAATCCCATACATCAATCCTCCCCTGCTTGCACAATGAAACATAAATTCCACAGAAGATCAAAGTATCACACATTTATCTTTGCAGACAATCAACATATCGATATGCCTAGAAGCAAAAGATAAATTTCCCCTGTGTTTGATCAATAGACTAATAACTACAAGAGCTAAGAATGAAGGTAAAGCTTTCTCTTCTACTTTCATATCCAGCCACATTATTTGACTTGATTTCACCTGAGTCAGAGAATTCTCTCGCCTGACTATACACAACGCAAAGAACGTATTTCCTTTCATTGATTCTCGATTTCCCCATCATTAATTTCACTGACTGGGTTGCAGGCTTTCAAATTAAAGAAAAGTAAAGCTCAAACAGTGAAGTTCTGTCTGTTTAGTATTACTGAATTTCTTTATTCCTTTTTTTGGGAGGGTCGGGAAAGTGGGCAGAGCTCTTACTGTTCAAGCATTTTTTCATGATACCCAAGAGAAGAGAAGGTAAAGGTAAAAACATGCATAATAGTGAAATCCTAGTGCCTAAAACAGTGCTTGAGGATTACAGAGTAAACAATAAATGTTGATGGATTACATAAACCATGATTCATGAACAAAATAATCAATACGCAAATGCTATGTATTCACCAGTCAGTAGAGAAACATTTACTGGTGGTCTACTTATATCAAGACTGTGAAATATGCTGCAGAGAACTGAATGAAAAGTCATGGTTCTGTCCTCAAAAACCTTATAACCAGCTGGAGACCTCATGTTAATTATTATAGTGTAGATACATTAGTGCAATAGAAAAAGAGAGAATAGAGCATCTTTTACCACCTGGAGCAGTTAGGGAGCTTCTCATTTATTTATTCTCATACCCTTCATTCTCTTTCATTCTTTTATCATCTTCCCATTCATTATCATATCATACACATGGATGATACTAAAGCTAATTATCTTATTGGAGAGAGGAATTAAAACTTTTTAACGACTCTCACCTTCGATACAGATTTATAGAACTTGAACACATTTCTTATATTTATTGTAACTTAGTCCAGTCCTGATATGACTAAATAATTAAATTCTACTTGATTTTTACAGCTTGTGTGTTTATTGAGACATGTTTTTGGCATTTTAATACTATGCTCCTCATGCTTAGAATAATGTTTAGGTTTAATAAAAATGTATAAAAACTCAAAGTGTCTGTATGTACCTTATATTCCAGCGGAAGGGTATTAAAAAAAACACATAAATTTCAAAATACAGTAATAAGTTTTATGAAAGGTATAAAACAAGGTGATGCCATACAGAGGACTAGGTGGCTAATTTAAGTAGAGTCGACAAGGAAGGTCCTCAGGAAGTGACAATTGATAAGAGATGTTTTTGTTTTTTGCGGCACGCGGGCCTCTCACTGTTGTGGCCTCTCCCATTGCGGAGCACAGGCTCCGGATGCGCAGGCTCAACGGCCATGGCTCACGGGTCCAGCCGCTCCGCGGCATGTGGGATCTTCCTGGACCTGGGCACGAACCCCTGTTCCCTGCATCGGCAGGCGGACTCTCAGCCACTGCGCCACCAGGGAAGCCCGATAAGAGATGTGAAAGAGCTACTTACTTGAAGATCTTGAGATCGAGTAGTCCAAATTGAGAGAACAATTTATTTAACGGCTTTTAAAAATTAATAGACAGAAAATTCAATTAAATAGTGTCAGGAGACTAGTATGGAGAGCTCTCATGACCTGTGACCATAGCAGAGCCCAACAGGAAGATGAAAGACTCCTCTTCTTTCTGTGCAAGCACTCAGCCAGTGAGAAGCCATGGACTCTTCCCTTATGATAGCCCTCCCAACTTCCTTTTCCCCTTTACAAAAGTGTTCTTCTTCTCCTGCCATTGGGGATGGGGCCTTGCATGTGGCCTGTGCAAATATGAGCAGATCAGTTTGGGATTTTGTAGGCTAGGATAATGAGTGTGAAATTTATTTTGAATTGTGTACAGTCTTTGGCACAATGATTCTCAACAAGGTGACAGTTTTGCTCCTTAGGGGACACTTGGCAATGTGAACACATTTTTGGTTGTCACAGATGGGGGGGGGGGGTGCGTGGAGATGTTACTGGCATTTAGTGAGTTGAAGGATGATGCTAAACATTGTACAATACACAGGACAGTTTCTCACTGCAAAGAACTACCCTGCCTAAAATGTTATAGTGTCCAGGTTAAAAAAAACTGTTTTAGGAGATTGGAAATAGTTAAGTATAAAGCAATATAATCTAACTTACATTTTAATTACTCTGGATGCTTTTTGGAAATTAAGTTATAGAGCAGAGAGTGTGGATCCCAAAAGACAACAGTAGACCTTTGTTGTAGTCATAAGACACAATACACATTTGTATTGATCATATATCTTCTCTATGTAGTTTTATTTCCAAAAACATGATTTCCTTGGTGTCATACATAAACTCATATAGCAAGTCATACTTCTAACTATGTTCTGGTGCGTTTGTAGTCTCTTCATCTCTTGCCTCAAAGCCTTTCAGCTTTAACAACTTTGACAATAGAGAAGACAAGGGGTGAATCTATCATAAACAGAATATTTAACATTTCAGTGAAATCTCATATCAATCTTACCCCCAGCCCCACATCCTATTTTTTATTTATTTTGATCTCTTCAGGGTCCTAACAAATAAAACATGGCATTTCTTCCTGTGATGATTTTTATCACTAGAAGGAAGGTGAAATGTGAAAGCTGAACAATCTCTGTTAACTATTATTTATATATTATTCCTACTTAAATATTATTCACAGAAGATCAATATATAATAGTGAGATTTTTTTCTTCTTCAGTTCTAGACAATTTGATTAAGTTGCTACACATTCATACATCTTTCAGGGAAAAACAATATTTGAATTACAGCAAAAAAGAAGGGAAATAATTTTGATACTTCAGAAAACAATTCAGGCATCTAGGAATTGGGAATTTTGAACAATTTTCAAATCTGTCATGTGCTTTGGATCTAAAGCTAATGAAAACAATAGGGATCATTCCATTAGACGACCTGTGGTCACCGTTGACCACTCATATTTTAAATATAGACTTTGTAGACAGCTGTTTATTCAAATTTTACCTCTGCCACTTATAATATTTGGGCAAAATACAGTCAAAACTCTCTGAGCCAGATATATTTTTATATCAATTGGCGACGATATCAGATCTTAAAAAACAAAACAATACATAAGACATATGGTTTATGCTGTTAATATAAAACCAATGAATTAGAAGGAATTCTGTTGTTCAGATTTCCATCTAAATTTTGTGGTCATTGTTGGATTTTCATATTTTAGTGAGGCAGGCCCATTCTATTTGGCTAACTCTTCATCGATACTAGAGACAAGAATTAATTTGAATGCTGCCTGTCTCCTTCTCCTTTTTTTTTTTTTTTTTTTTTTTGCGGTACATGGGCCTCTCACTGTTGTGGCCTCTCCCGTTGCGGAGCACAGGCTTCGGACGCACAGGCTCAGCGGCCATGGCTCACAGGCCCAGCCGCTCCGCAGCATGTGGGATCCTCCCGGACCAGGGCACAAACCCGCGTCCCCTGCATTGGCAGGCGGACTGTCAACCACTGTGCCACCAGGGAAGCCCTAGTACTTTAATTATAAAAGCCAGTCTGAGCTTCTTACAGTAACACAGTATTGATTCAGAGTTTGGAGGGTAGGCAACAGTCATTCCTAAGCAAAGTTTGCAATTAAGGAAACAGAAAAGAAGAAACAGAGTGATGAGTGACAAACTGTGACCCCAATACATGAATCTAACTGCAGCTAGGGTTACATATACCAACTTAGGAGATCCATAGGTCTATACCACCATTCCTCTCTAGCCAAAAAACAGCCATCTAAATACTTCTCATTTTTGGTTCCACAAGTAAGGAATCTTGAAGTCACCACACTGTCCTAACAACAAGTAAAATGGTGAACAGAGTTAAAAATCAGTAAAGAGTTCACTTCCAAGAGCATAACCAGTTTATCAAGGTGAATAATGAAGAATAATCCTCTCATGCTTCTAGCAGGGGGAGAGAAAAAGAAACCATTTTAAATACACCAGAGCATTCTATTCTTTTTTTTTTAAAAAAAATTATTTATTTATTTATTTGGCTGCGTTGGGTCTTCGTTTCTGTGCGAGGGCTTTCTCTGGTTGCGGCGAGCAGGGGCCACTCCTCATCGCGGTGCACGGGCCTCTCACTGTCGCGGCCTCTCCTGTTGCAGAGCACAGGCTCCAGATGCGCAGGCTCAGTAGTTGTGGCTCATGGGCCCAGTTGCTCCACGGCATGTGGGATCTTCCCAGACCAGGGCTCGAACCCGTGTCCCCTGCATTGGCAGGCAGATTCTCAGCCACTGCGCCACCCGGGAAGCCTGAGCATTCTATTCTTAATGAGGCCTGCTTTTAGAGGAAACTAATTAAATAGAGCCTAACCTGCTGTGGTATTATCAGAGCCTATCTGACCTGGGAGAAGAGAAATACCCCACTCTAGCCCACTCCAGCCATCCTGTCCCACCAAATGGGGAGAAAAAGACTGAGAAACTCTTATGAAATTTATAATCCAGACAAATAAGTTCACTAAAAGACTGAGACCTACTGATATGACTATAGAATGCTACCTGTTTCCCCATATCTCACTGAAGGCCTAGTTAGAGCAGTTCCTTTTACTCTGTACACTTTGTCCACTTATCAAGGAAAAATTATAAGGCCAACTAAAAGGCAAAATACACAATTTAACAAGAGAGAGCATGCATCAGATCAGACAAAGCAGGGATGTTGGAATTATCAAACCAGGAGTTTAAAAGAACCATGATTTTTAGGCTGAGTGCTCTACGGGATAAACTAGACAACATGCAAAGCCTGATGAACAATGTAAGCAGAGTGGTGGAAATCCTAAGAACCCAAAAAAAGAAATGTTAGAGATAAAAAACAATGTAACAATGTAACAAAAATGAAGAATGCTTTTGATACTTTGTAGCCCGGACACAGCTGAGGAAAGAATGTCTGAGCTAGAGAATCCTTGGACACCAAAAGGCAAGGAGCACAAAAGCCTGAAAAAACAGAACAGAATATCCAAGCACTGTAGGACAACTACAAAAGATAGCTGTAGTCACATAATTGGGAATAACAGAAGGAGAAAAGAGACAGAGAAGAGAAGAAATATTTGAAAAAATAATGACTAAGAATTTCCTCCAAATTAATGGCAGATATTAAAGCACAGATCCTGGAAACTCAGAGAACAAGCAGGATAAATGCCAACAGAACAAAAACAGCAAAAACAAAAAGACTACTCTTGGGTATATAATTTTCAAACTATAGAAGGTGAAATATAATGAAAAAAAATCAGAAAGAAACCAGAGGAGGAAAACAACTTTCACATAGAGGAACAAAGATAGGAATTATATCTGACTTTTTTCTCAGTAGCCATGCAAGGAAGGAAAATGTCAGTTAAACACGTAAAGTGTTAAAAGAAAAAAAAAACACTACCAAGAATTCTGTACTTTATGAAATTATCCTTCAGAAGTAAAGAAGAAATAAAGACTCTCTCAGACAAACAGATGGAGAGAGGGGAGGAAATGAATGCGAAAAGCAAAAGGTATAAAGGTATAAAAGCAGGGAACATGAAAGAACATACATAGTAAGGGGATTCATTCAGAATGAAGTGGTGGGTTGCAAGTAAAATGAGAAGATGAGGACTAACCCTTGCAAACTCTGGATTTCTTTATGTACAATAAGTAATTGTTTCATATGAAATGTAAAGTGAATGCTAACAACGCACTAACATTATTTTTAAAATCTTAATATTGCAGACATCTCAAAGCAACTAAAATGCAAGAGAGGTTGTTTCAAGACATTCATTTTTTTATCAAACACATCTTTCATACTTGGATTGCAAATTTCCCAGAGTCTAAATCAGAATAAATATAAAACATTGAACACTAGAAAATTTTAACTATCTCATTTAACAATGTAAACACAATACTTACAGAGCTTTGTGAAAGAAGGCAGTGTTCTCTTTTTAAATCTGCAACCAGATGTTAGATTACTGGTCTTTGTTTCAACCACAATGACACTGGAGAGGAAGAAATTAATTGCAATTTTGATGAATGGAAAGCCTGACAAAATAATAGTTTTTAGCAGATCATTGTTTTCACTCTTTAATTTCTATCCAGCAAAGTTTTATTTCAATGGTACATCATCATAATTGCCATTTTTATAAACATCAAACTGTGCAGGTGCATTTGCAAACTCGCCCTCTGTGGCAAATAAAATGTACTCAGAAAATGTAGAATAGATTATGAAATTGCAGAATTTCTTTGAGCATATGGTGATGTGCAGAATGTCTGTATTAAAGAAAACAGAAAAATAACTGGCCCTTCCAACTGGGTAGCTAGCCATAAGCAAAGAAACTCCTAGGGTTCAATATTTGAGTTAATAATTCACTTCCACTGCATTTCACAGATTTTGGCTCTTTCTGCCATATGTGCTATGCTTTAACATTAGGTTTAGTGTGTTTATATCCTTCGAATCAACACGCAATTAGATATCAGCACTGAATTTGTCATTAGTGAACAAGTAAAATATGGGTTAAAGACATGTTGGTTCACAAATGAAACATTTTGAGGGTACCTTGGGATGCCATGGCAACACTGGTATAATTAGTGGGACATGTTATTTCCCAAAACCCATTACTTAAAATTTGAGATTAAACATAAAATTAAGTTTCTTATTCTTCAAGCATATGCATTAGTTTATTTACTTCAGGTACTACTCAAGTACCTGTAGAAATGTATATTTCTATCATTAAGACTCAGTTTTTAGCTCTTTTTCATTAATTCATATATAAATTCCAAACCCCCATCTAAAGTCTAACATGCTTATAGTTGGTGTGATTTTCTATCTAGGAAAAAAAAAACTAACAATAGATGCAAATAGCTTCAATTTTTAATAGATGTATCAGATTAGTGCATGATTCACACAAATTGGTATCATCTAGAACAATAGCTGAGAAAAAACTACAAATATAGTATTATTTTCTGGTGATCAGAAATATTTACTACCCAAAATACATTCTCATTTAGCTGTTTAATTGCTAAAATGTTACCATTATGAATTCATTCATCAATTAGTTCTTTCTTCAGAAAAGAACAGCTATGTCAACATTTACCCTTAAAGTTCTTTTTCATGGCTTTATACAATCTTAACTTTGGAAATATACTTACTAGAATTTATTTAGTCAAACCAATTTTATTCATGAACCTCCTCTCCAACCTGTTCATCAGACTGAGATTCATTTTCTCTTTAAAAATACTCTATGGCTAAGAAGACACTTCCATTGTCAGACAGCTTTTTTTATTCTTCTAGCTAAAAAAGAAAAGATTAGAAAAACAGTTTCTAATTTTGGAAAAAAATTAGCTGAATTTTGCTGTCCTGATTGGCCTCCAGAGTTACATAACATAAATCTAATTTTTTACATGGTTACTTCTGAAATATTTGAAGACATATATCATATTTCTATATAACCTTCCCTGTTCCAAACTAAATATTCTTACTTCTTCAATGATTCTTTGTATGACATAGCTTCTTGATGATCTAGTTAATGAACTCAATAGATAATGGTAACAAGTAAAACGTGAATATGTGGCATGTACTCTTACAGGAGCTGGCTGTATGGTGATGACTAAACATAGATCCTGCATTCATGGCTTTTATAACTGAGTGAGGAGAGAGAAAAAAACAAGCAGTAACCAGATGAAGAAGTTTGACTGTTGATAAAATGCAATGAGGGAAACTCTGAGAGTGCTGTGAACAGAGAATTACAAGAACTTAACTAGCTTAAAATTAGCCAGGCATATGGAAATGGAGTGTAGTGAATGACAGATGCATGTTCCAGTGAGAGGGAACACAGACAAATGACAAATTGGAAGGATATATTGGTAACTTATATCACAGAAAAAGAAGCCAATCTCCTTAAGATATAAATACTTTTCAAACTCAAAGAGGTCTATATAGGATCCTAGCACAGAAGAAAGACATTAGTGGAAAAACTGATAGAATTTGAATATGGTGTGTAGTTGAGTAAAGTGTTAATTTGCTAGTTTCATTAGGTGTACTATGGTTACGTGTGAAATTCACATTCGGGGAAATAGAGTGAAGACCACATTGGGATATTACTCTGCATTTTTTTTGCAACTTTCCTGTGATACCAAATTGGTTCAAAATAAAAAGGTAAAAATTTTTAAAGGAAACAATTACCAAAATATTTCTCAAGGAAAGTACTTTGCAAATAAATGTAAACCAAAGGCCCTTCAACATGTGAAAAGATAATCCAAATTACTCGTAGTAGAAGAAATAGAAAATAAAACTTCAGTAAGATATTTTTCACCATGACAACAGCTTGACAAAAATTTTTAAATTATAACAGCAAATTCTTAGGTCAATCTCTGAAAAAGCAGTCACTATCTGACTTTGCTTGTTAAAGAGCAAAGTGGAATAGCTTCAATATGGCAGGAGGAGTGAGACGCAGAGATCACCTTCCTCCCCACAAATACATCAGAAATACATCTACATGTGGAACAGCTCCTACAGAACATCTACTGAACGCTGGCAGAAGACCTCAGACCTCCCAAAAAGCAAGAAAGTCCCCACGTACCTGGGTAGGGCAAAAGAAAAAAGAATAAACAGAGACAAAAGGATAAGGACGGGACTTGCACCAGTGGGAGGGAGCCGTGAAGGAGGAAAGGTTTCCACACACTAGAAGCCCCTTCACGGGCGAACACTGAGGGTGGCAGAGGGGGGAAGCTTCAGAGCCACAGAGGAGAGTGCAGCAACAGGGGTGTGCAGGGCAAAGCGGAGAGATTCCCACACAGAGGATCAGGGTCGACCGGCACTCACCAGCTCGAGAGGCTTGTCGGCTCACCCGCCGGGGTGCGCGGGGGCTGGGAGCTGAGGCTCGGGGTTCAGAGCTTAGATCCCAGGAAGAGGACTGCGGTTGGCTGCGTGAGCACAGCCTGAAGGAGTTAGTGCGCCACGACTAGCCGGAAGGGAGTCCGTGAAAGTCTGGAGCTGCCGAAGAGACAAGAGATGTTTTCACTATCCACACCTCCCCTGCTGGGAGCCTGTGCAGCCCGCCACTGCCAGGTCCCCGGGATCCGGGGACAACTTCCCCAGGAGAACGCACGGCGCGCCTCAGGCTGGTTGCAACGTCACGCCGGGCTCTGCCGCCGCAGGCTCGCCCCACATCCGTACCCCTCCCTCCCCTAGGCCTGAGTGAGCCAGAGCCCCCGAATCGGCTGCTCCTTTAACCCCCTCCTGTCTAAGCAAAGAACAGATGCCCTCAGGCGAGGGCATCTACACGCAAAGGCGGGGCAAAATCCAAAGCTGAAGCCCAGGAGCTGTGAGAATAGAGAAGAGAAAGGGAAATCTCTCCCAGCAGCCTCAGGAGCAGCGGATTAAATCTCCATAATCAACTTGATGTACCTGCATCTGTAGAACACCTGAATAGACAACGAACCATCCCAAATTGAGGAGATGGACTTTGGAAGCAATGATATATATATATATATTTTTTCCCCTTTTCTCTTTTTGTGAGTGTGTATGTGTATGCTTCTGGGTGAGATTTTGTCTGTATAGCTTTGCTTTTGCCATTTCTCCTAGGGTTCTGTTTGTCGTTTTTTTCTTTTTTTCTTAATATAATTATTTTTTATTTTAATAACTTTATTTTATTTCTTCTTATTTCTTTCTCTCTTTCATTCTTTGTCTTTCTTTCTTTCTTTCTTTCTTTCTTTCTTTCTTTCTTTCTTTCTTTCTTTCTTTCTTTTTCTCCCTTTTATTCTGAGCCATGTAGATGACAGGCTCTTGGTGCTCCAGCCAGGTGTCAGGGCTGTGCCTCTGAGGTGGGAGAGCCAAGTTCAGGACACTGGTCCACAAGAGACCTCCCAGTGCCAAATAATATCAAACAGCGAAAATCTCCCAGAGATCTCCATCTCAACAGCAAGACCCAGCTCCACTCAACAACCAGCAAGCTCCAGTGCTGGACACCCTATGCCAAACAACTAACAAGAAGGAACACAACCTAATCCATTAGCAGAGAGGCTGCCTAAAATCATAATAAGGCCACAGATACCCCCAAAGCACACCACCAGACACGGCGCTGTCCTCTAGACAGCCAAAATCCAGCCTCATCCACCAGAACACAGGCACTAGTCCCCTCCACCAGGAAACCTACACAACCCACTGAACAAACCTTAGCCACTAGGGACAGACACCAACAACAACGGTAACTACAAACCTGCAGCCTGCGAAAAGGAGACCCCAAACACAGTAAGTTAGGCAACATGAGAAGACAGAGAAACACACAGAACATGAAGGAGCAAGGCAAAAACTCATCAGGGATAACAAATGAAGAGGAAATAGGCAGTCTCCCTGAAAAAGAATTCAGGATAATGATAGTAAAGATGATCCAAAATCTTGGAAATAGATTGGAGAAAATACAAGAAATGTTTAACAAGGACCTAGAAGAACTAAAGAGCAAACAAACAGTGATGAAGAGCACAGTAAATGGAATTAAATATTCCTTAGAAGGGATCAATAGCAGAATAACTGAGGCAGAAGAATGGATAAGTGACCTGGAAGATAAAATAGTGGAAATAACTACTGCAGAGCAGAATAAAGAAAAAGAAGGAAAAAAATTGAGGACAGTCTCAGAGACCTCTGGGACAACATTAAACGCACCAATATTCGAATTATAGGGGTCCTAGAAGAAGAAGAGACAAAGAAAGGGACTGAGAAAATATTTGAAGAGATTAGAGTTGAAAACTTCCCTAATATGGGAAAGGAAATAGATAATCAAGTCCAGGAAGAACAGAAAGTCCCATACAGGATAAATCCAAGGAGAAATATGCCAAGACACATATTAATCAAACTATCAAAAATTAAATACAAAGAAAAAATAGTAAAAGCAGCAAGGGAAAAACAACAAATAACACACAAGGGAATCCTCATAAGGTTAACAGCTGATCTTTCAGCAGACACTCTGCAAGCCAGAAGGGAGTCGCAGGACATATTTAAAGTGATGAAGGAGAAAAACCTACAACCAAGATTACACAGCAAGGATCCCATTCAGATTTGACATAGAAATTAAAACCTTTAAAGACAGGCAAAAGCTAAGAGAATTCAGCAACACAGAACCAGCTTTACAACAAATGCTAAAGGAACTTCTCTAGGTAGGAAACACAAGAGAAGGAAAAGACCTATATTAACAAACCCAAAACAAATAAGAAAATGGTAATAGGAACATACATATCGATAATTACCTTAAATGTAAATGAATTAAATGCTCCAACCAAAACACATAGATTGGCTGTATGGATACTAAAACAAGACCCATATATATGCTTTCTAAAAGAGACCCACTTCAGACCTAGGGATACATACAGACTGAAAGTGAGGGGATAGTAAAAGATACTCCATGCAAATGGAAATTAAAAAAAAGCTGGAGTAGCAATTCTCATATCAGACAAAATAGACTTTAAAATAAAGACTATTACAAGAGGCAAAGAAGGACACTACATAATGATCAAGGGATCAATCCAAGAAGAAGATAAACAATTGTAAATATTTATGCACCCAACATAGGAGCACCTCAATATATAAGGCAAATACTAACAGACATAAAATGGGAAATCGACAGTAACACAATCATAGTAAGGGACTTTAACACTCCACTTTCACCAATGGACAGACAATCCAAAGTGAAAATAAATAAGGAAACACAAGTTTTAAATGATACGTTAAAGAAGATGGATTTAATTTATATTTATAGGACATTCCATCCGAAAACAACAGAATACACATTCTTCTCAAATGCTCATGGAACATTCTCCAGGATACATCATATCTTGGGTCACAAATCAAGCTTTGGTAAATTTAAGAAAATTGAAATCATATCAAGTATCTTTTCTGACCACAATACTATGAGACTAGATATTAATTCCAGGAAAAAAATCTGTAAAAAATACAAACACATGGAGGCTAAACAATACACTACTTAATAACCAAGAGATCACTGAAGAAATCAAAGAGGAATCAAAAAATACCTAGAAACAAATGACAGTGAAAATACGACGACCCAAATCCTATGGGATGCAGCAAAAGCACTTGTAAGAGAGAAGTTTATAGCAATACAATCCTACCTCAGGAAACAAGAAATATCTCAAATCATCAACCTAACCTTACACCTAAAGCAATTAGAGAAAGAAGGACAAAAAAGCCCCCAAAGTTAGCAGAAGGGAAGAAATCATAAAGATCAGATCAGAAATAAATGAAAAAGAAATGAAGCAAATGATATCAAAGATCAATAAAACTAAAGCTGGTTCTTTGAGAAGATAAACAAAATTGATAAACCTTTTGCCAGATTTATCAAGAAAAAAAGGGAGAAGACTCAAATCAATAGAATTATAAATGAAAAAGGAGAAGTAACAACTGACACTGCAGAAATACAAAGGATCGTAAGAGATTACTACAAGCAACTCTTTGCCAATAAAATGGACAACCTGGAAGAAATGGACAAATTCTTAGAAATGCACAACCTTCTGAGACTAAACCAGGAAGAAATAGAAAATATGAACAGACCAATCACAAGCACAGCAATTGAAACTGTGATTAAAACTCTTCCAACAAAAAAAAGCCCAGGACCAGATGGCTTCACAAGCGAATTCTATCAAACATTTAGAGAAGAGTTAACACCTATCCTTCTCAAACTCTTACAAAACATAGCAGAGGGAGGAACACTCCCAAACTCATTTTACAAGGCCACAATCACCCTGACACCAAAACCAGACAAAGATGTCACAAAGAAAGAAAACTACAGGCCAATATCGCTGATGAACATAGATTCAAAACTCCTCAACAAAACACTAGCAAACAGAATCCAGCAGCACATTAAAAGGATCATACACCATGATCAAGTGTGGTTTATCCCAGGAATGCAAGGATTCTTCAATATACGCAAATCAACGTGGCACACCATATTAACCAATTGAAGGAGAAAAACCATAAGATCATCTCAATCGAGGCAGAGAAAGCTTTCAACAAATTTCAACACCCATTTATGATAAAAACCCTCCAGAAAGTAGGCATAGAGGGAACTTTCCTCAACATAATAAAGGCCATATATGACAAACCCACAGCCAACACTGTCCTCAATGGTGAAAAACTGAAACCATTTCCACAAATATCAGGAACAAGACAAGGTTACTCAGTCTCACCACTATTATTCAACACAATTTTCGAAGTTTTAGCCACAGCAATCAGAGAAGAAAAAGAAATAAAATGAATCCAAATCGGAAAAGAAGAAGTAAAGCTGTCACTGTTTGCAGATGACATGATACTATACATAGAGAACCCTAAAGATGCTACCAGAAAACTACTAGAGCCAATCAATTAATTTGGTAAAGTAGCAGCATACAAAATTTATGCACACAAGTCTCTTGCATTCGTATACAATAATGATGAAAAATCTGAAATTGAAATTAAGAAAACACGCCCATTTACCATTGTAACAAAAAGAATAAAATATCTAGGAATAAACCTAAGGAGAAAAAAGACCTGTATGCAGAAAATTATAAGACACTGATGAAAGAAATTAAAGATGATACAAATAGATGGAGAGATATACCATGTTCTTGGATTGGTAGGATCAACATTGTGAAAATGACTCAACTACCCAAAGCAATCTACAGATTCAATGCAAGCCCTATCAAACTACCAATGGCATTTTTCACAGAACTAGAACAAAAAATTTCACAATTTGTATGGAAACACAAAAGACCCCTAATAGCTAAAGCAATCTTGAGAAAGAAAAATGGAGCTGGAGGAATCAGGCTCCGTGACTTCAGACTATACTACAAAGCTACAGTAATCAAGAGAGCATGGTACTGGCACAAAAAGAGAACTATAGATCAATGGAACAGGATAGAAAGCCCAGAGATAAACCCACACACATATGGTCACCTTATCTTTGATAAAGGAGGCAAGAATATACAGTGGAAAAAACACAACCTGTTCAATAAGTGGTGCTAGGAAAACAGGACAGCTACATGTAAAAGAATGAAATTAGAACACTCCCTAGCACCATACACAAAAATAAGCTCAAAATGGGTCAAAGACCTAAATGTAAGGCCAGACACTGTAAAACTCTTAAAGGAAAACATAGGCAGAACACTCTATGACATAAATCACAGCAAGATCCTTTTTGACCCACCTCCTAGAGAAATGGAAATAAAAACAAAAATAAACAAATGGACCTAATGAAACTTAAAACCTTTTGCACATAAAAGGAAAGCATAAACAAGACCAAAAGACAGCCCTCAGAATGGGAGAAAATATTTGCAAACGAAGCAACTGACAAAGGATTAATCTCTGAAGTTTACAAGCAGCTCATGCAGCTCAGTATCAAAAAAACAAAAACCCCAATCCAAAAAGGGCAGAAGACCTAAATAGACATTTCTCCAAAGAAGATATGCAGATTGCCAACAAACACATGAAAGAATGATCAACATCACTAATCATTAGAGAAATGCAAATCATAACTACAAGGAGGTATCAACTCACACCAGTCAGAATGGCCATCATCAAAAACTCTACACACAATAAATGCTGGAGAGGGTGTGGAGAAAAGGGAACCCTCTTGCACTGTTGGTGGAATGTAAACTGATAGAGCCACTTTGTAAAACAATATGGAGTTTCCTTAAAAAACTGAAAATAGAACTACCGTACAACCCAGCAATCCCAGTACTGGGCATATACACTGAGAAAACCACAATTCAAAAGGAGTCATGTACCAAAGTGTTCATTGCAGCTCTATTTACAATAGCCAGAACATGGAAGCAATCTAAGTGTCCATCAGCAGATGAATGGATAAAGAAGATATGGCACATATATACAATTGAATATTACTTAGCCATAAAAAGAAATGAAATTGAGTTGTTTGTAGTGAGGTGGATGGACCTAGAGTCTGTCATACAGAGTGAAGTAAGTCAGAAGGAGAAAAACAAATACCTTATGCTAACTCATATATATGGAATCTAAAAAAAAAAAAAAAAAAAAAAAAAATTGTCCTGAAGAACATAAGGGCAAGATGGGAATAAAGACGCAGACCTACTAGAGAATGGACTTGTGGATACAGGGAGGGGGAAGGGTAAGCTGGGACAATGTGAGAGAGTGGCATGGACATATTTACACTACCAAACGTAAAATAGATTGCTAGTGGAAGCAGCCGCATAGCACAGGGAGATCAGCTCGGTGCTTTGTGACCACCTAGAGGGGTGGGATAGGGAGGGTGGGAGGGAGGGAGATGCAAGAGGGAAGAGATATGGGGACATATGTATAACTGATTCACTTTGTTAGAAAGCAGAAACCAACACACCATTGTAAGGCAATTATACTCCAATAAAGATGTTAAAAAATTTTTAAAAATAATAAATTAATTAAAAAAAAAGACCAAAGTAATGCAACCACTATGGAGAGGAATTAAATAAATTTGCGTCAAAACCACATACACGTTTACCTTATGAAAATTTATTAGAATAATGCACTGCACTTATGAGAAATGATCGTGAAGCTATATGTCCACTGGTATGAGAAAATATATGCACAAATGTGTTCACATTGGGGTCAGTTGGAAAAGGAAAATATCCGAAATTACATGCATGTCACTCATAAGAGACTGGACTGAATAAACTATGGTACATTCACATAGTGCTGTACAGTGAAGCTTAATCGAAATGAGGAAGAACCTTTACAAACTGACATTAGTATTTTTTGGCATGAATTGTTAAATGAAAAATGGAAGGAATGAAAGAATGTCTATAGGCTACTTTTTGCCTGAGATAGAAAGGGAAATAAGTGTGTGTGTGTGTGTGTGTGTGTGTGTGTGTGTGTGTGTGTGTGTGGTAATGTTTGTTTATGTTTGCAAAAATAAATTATAGAAAGATAAACTAGAAAGTAAGGAAAAATGTGGTTTCTGGAGGGTAGATGACATATGATAAGGACGAGGGATGAGAGTGTGACATTTCTTGATTTAATTTTTAAAATGGTTTCAATTTTAAACCATGTCAATATTTTGCATATTCAAAATATAAAATATATAAACAAAATAGAAAGAAAAACCAAATCTTAAAATTGACTGCAAATAGAAATTACAACATTTAACTTCATATCAAGTTGAAATCGTGAGAACACATGATTTCACATAACTTTTGAACGCTACTCTCCTCAAGGAATGTATTCTACGGGCAAAAAAAATCTTAAAAACAAAAAAACAGAAAAACAAAACTCAAGACTGAGTTATCGGTTTGTTCTTGATAAAAGCGTTGGAGGAATGATTCAAAATTGTTTTTAGTATATTGTAAATTATAGCATATGAGTATATATACTAATATTTTTGGAAACCAGCTTTCATTGCTTAAGAAGGTAAAAGTAATGTGAACTAGAGAAGGTGAGAAAGAATGCGGTGGAGTGTGATGATAATGGAAAATATTAATACAGGTTCATATTTTGTAAAAATATTTTTCTACAACTGTTCACTAAAAAGACTTAGAAATAATGACACTTCAGTATCATAAGCACGTTTAGGTCTTAAATATTGCTTCTGAAACACCATTCCCTAATGAAAGAAACCAGGCTGCTTGTAGAAATGAATGATTCCAGGTTTAGGCAGATAAAGTATAAAGTGAACTTAGAACACTTAATGCCTGAAAACAAGGACACAGGAGCTAGTGTGATGGTACTTCCACAAACTAAATGTGGGACAATTTGAGCAGTAAAATGAATAGTGAATAATAACAGAAACAGATCATAACACATGGAATTGAAAAATTCATAGACCTACAGTGACACTAGAAAAAATGATGATGATGATAACCATATTAGAAAACAAGAGAGGAAAAGAAGGAAAACTTTCCTTTATAGAAAAATTCTGACTAATAATTGTAGAAGACATGATAGAATGGGAAAACGACCATTTTATTGATATAAGCCCCAAAGTAATGATTAATTCAGGTAAAGGTCATCAAAGGATGCTAAAACATTTTGATGAACCATTTTTGAGGAACTGAATATTTACATACCCTCTTGCAAAAAGGAAAAAAAGACTATCTTTTACAATTTCTATTGACCCTCTCCCCAACCAAGTATCAAATTAAGCATTACCAATTTTGTGAAACTGAATTTACATGCCTCCCGAATTGATGCAATAAAATATTCAAACAACAGCTTTGTAATATTCTTTCCAAAAGCGTTTAATCTAAATCTGATAATGACAAAACAAATGGATAAATATAGAATGCAAGATATTCTGCAAGATAAGTGGCATAAACTCCATAAAAAATTATATACCTTGAAATTAAAAAAAAAGAAAAGGTAGAGGGGCTGTCTTAGATTTAAAACAACTAAGAAAGCATACAAATCAAATGCATCAACTTTTACTGGATCTTCGATTTTAAAAGCCCCACTATATCACTCCTTTACCTTTTCTATGGGTTTAAAATTTTCAGGAGAGGGCTTCCCTGGTGGCGCAGTGGTTGAGAGTCCGCCTGCCGATGCAGCGGATGCGGGTTCGTGCCCCGGTCCGGGAGGATCCCACATGCTGCGGAGCGGCTGGGCCCGTGAGCCATGGCCACTGAGCCTGCGTGTCCGGAGCCTGTGCTCCGCAGTGGGAGAAGCCACAACGGTGAGAGGCTCGCGTACCGCAAAAAAAAAAAATTCAGGAGAAAAAAATAAAAATGAAAAATAAATAAACTGAACTGAGATTAGGATGACCCTTAAGCACATGGCAGAGGGAAATAAACATGTGTCTGAATGAATGAAGGGATAAACATATGAAGTGCAAAATCACCTCATCTGTATTTTAGTTGCCACCATAACAATAGTGTTTGAGTGTATTCACATTGACAGCACTTTGACACTTCTGGTTCACTGTAATTTTAAAGATGAATTAATGTTTCCAAATTTGTGATGATATTCACTCATCTGACTAGCTGTCTTTAGAGGATGTGTTGTATTTGTGTACATAGAGTCCTTTTCACCTACCAATTCCTCTTTGGGATGCTTGCTCAATCTTGCACCTAAGAAGTTCGAGTTCATTGGAAATCATAGTTTTCAAACTCTGTGACTTAAGAGTGGACACTTTATTGAGGGTAGTAAAATTATTGTATTCACTCTCCCTGGAGTCCATAGTGGCCAGCCAAGAGACAGGCATACAAACTAAACAGATCAGAGTGCTTCTCTAGGAGTTTACGTGCAATCTCAGATCAAGGGAATCTTTTTTTTTCCTTCAAACATTGCTAAATTGGAAGGATGCATGCTTCAACTTTCTGGGCTGATGATACCCACCACAAATCCAAGATCTCCAAGGCATAAAAAATAAGCAGTGAGAAAGAAACAAAGAGGGGAAGGGAGGTCCAGCAACACAGGTAGACAGAGGGGGAGAGAGAGAGAGAGAGAGAGAGAGAGAGAGAGATAACATGGTTCTAATGACATTTTTTACCTTTCAGATGTCTTTAAGGCGAGTTCCACTCCTTGATGGTGCAGTTTTTGGAAAATCCCCTTCTTGGTTAAAGCTAGCTGAGTTAGCTTTTAGTTATAAACAACTGGAAAAAATCCTGATGCACAGTTGAAGACAGTGAATATTGTTCATGTAGTTTCAATATATCACCCCACATGCTAAACATTTATCCAGTAAACTAACATACTCTATTAAAATAAGAAAGTAATAATACTAACTCATTAATTTAGATGTCCTTAAGATTTTTTCTTAATTTTCACTGAAGTTAAGCAACACTATCAATTAATGAAAGTTCCAAATGTAGACGATATGAATCCACATATGGATACATTATTTATAATCTTATGTACTGTATGGTGCATATTTAATTTAGAGGCCAACGGAGTTATATGGATTTATTTGTAGCTGGTCTATTTTTGCCTTTGTTCTTTTGTGCTCTCTTGTGTACCAGAAAAACGAACAATTTGGTCTAAGTGGCTAGATGGTGGTTTAACTGCTATCATATTTACCTTTGCATTTCTTAAGAGGAACAGAGGTGGAGGAATGCCAAGTAAATTAAAAGCTGTATATTGAGTTTATAACAGAGTAATACTGTTTCAAACCCCCTGTACTGATGTACAGTACCATCTACAACTACAATAAGAAAATAGAATATAAACAGAGATTGTCAGAGTTTAAACTCTGTTTCTTTTCTGTATTGATGACTAATCTCTTTTGATCTGTCATTACCAATACATCCTCTGAGGTTGTGGTACATTAGGTACCCTCAAGTGAGTGAATTTAAAGCACTTGAAAACCCCACATTATTAAGTCAGTCAACACTTCTTTAGTGCCTATTGTGAGTCATGTGCTATGTTGGCAACTGGAAAATCAGAATAAAAAAAAGCCTCATACTATACTAGTGGTATAAACTGGTAAGCATAAGTAAATATGGACTGGAGAAGTATAAACAAGCAATATTTCAGATGGAAAATAAGGTCAAAACCAAAACCATTTAAATTCCTCATGGTTCTGCTCTTCTGTGACATTGAATCTTTTTTTTCTCCTTTTGTTTGAAGAGAGAGAGAAAGTGGTATGAGCACCTGGAAGCAATTTGCAGATAAATTCAATCATTTGGGGATGTATTCTTGCATCGTTTGCCCTTTTATAAAGGACAAAGAAAGACAAAAAAGAAAAAGAAAACATGCAGGGAAGGATCTTTTGAAATACCTAGATGTCAAAATCATTATATGTTTTGGAAATATTAAACCATACAGAAATATCCCCATCTATAATTTGCTCTAACAGTTGCAATTTAGGAAATTGGAAGGAAATATGATCTAAAATTGAATACTAAAGGTAAAATTAAGACTTACTCTTAAGGAACTATTATGGGGTGAAATGTTCTCTCAAAAGTTCTCTAGAAGTCTTAATCCTCAGTACTTCAGAAGGACACGTGGTTACAAGAGGGTTTCCTAGACAGACCTATTTTCCCAAAACAATAGGTGAAACTGCCTTTTAATTGTGGCTTGTCAATATGCTTCAAACAGTCCTTGGAGAGAACAAAAATCCCATAAAGAATTTCTTCTCCAGATGAAAGTTAGGAATACTACTAAAACTAAATAATCAAAACAGTGAACATTTATTGAGCCTTTATTATTTGCTGGGCACCATATTGAGTGCTTAACCTTATTTATGATTTCACTAATTCCCAGAACTATTTTATGAAGTTGGTGCAATGGTTCTTGTTATACATAAAACAAACATAGATATAACACAGATAAAAACAAAGTTAGCAAGGTTAAGCAATTTGCTCCAAGGCACAGAGCTAAATTTGCTACAGCAGGTGTCTTTACCCATGTTCTTCTAACATCTATGAACTCTAGCTTCAGGGATGGGGTTTTGGCAAGAACTGATTAATTCCCCTGCCCTAAAATAGGTATCAGGTATTTTACTAGAGATGAGGAGTAATCCTTTAATTAAGACAAGTACAATAAGATTAAAAGGGAAGATGGTGGTTCACATACTTGGCAAATTTTACCACGCAAGCAGAGCTTTACAGGATTTTGTTTTAAAGTTAAGAATTCTGTGCAATAAAAATCTGTTTTTTCTTTTTTGTTTTGTTTTGTTTTTTGTTTTCTGTCATAGTCCACAGGGCTTATTGTGGGTTTTGGTTCCATTCTCTCTATTTAGGTTGCTGTCACTCATGCTATTGAGACTGTTTCCCAAAAAAGTAATTTAGGACACTGTCTATTTCATAATAAAAGTAGAACTTCAGCTGTTTGTATATAGTCCATACTTTCATTTGTAAGCAGAGGAAAAACAAAAAAGTGTAAGTGGGGGAGCAAAAACAGCCAAGAGTTTTAATGTGGTAAATATAAAATAATATGTAAGAACTATCATATTACTTACATGTCACAGTATTGAATATTGATTGTTAATAGGAAGGAAGTGGGATTAACTGAATGTCAAAAGTTTCAAATTAGTCTTTTAAGAGAACTTCCTCATGCAAGGGTGTAAGCAATTGGAATGGTTTGCCAAAGGAGTTCACAGAATTTCACACTTTCAGTATGGTAAAACAAACAAACAAAACACCAACAAACACAAATCTTCAACATGTCCTTATTTTGAATTATTTTCTATTTTATTATAGCTTGCTAGAGAAATTCCATTGAAAAACTCCCAACTAGGATAACTGAAGAAATGGAGAAAATTGAAGTGACCAGACATTCGCCAGGATAGCTGGGGAGCTTATAGTGCAAACATAGGTCAGATGGGAAAAGAGAGCAACCAACAGTCACTCATACTCATGGAGATAAAAGAGAAGGCTGTGAAAGCAGGACTAACTCTCCTTAATTAGAAAAGAAACTTAAGTAAGCACAGGCTTTTATTTTTTTCTAAATGGGAAAGGGGATGCCAAAGATAATTGTTTTGTCATCAAGGCAAGATCAAATTGTTGACCCTCTAATTATATTGGGAAAAATAACAACGGATCTTACTGATGGCCTTCCTAATTCTGGAGCTCAGAAATCAAATTACAATGGGAGATATTATGCTTACAGTCTAATTTGCCCAGAGTTCATTATATTGGAGGCTTACAGAGAGCTTTGTGACTAATTACTTTGCATTGTCTACTTCCTCAACATTACAGCTGATATCATCTAAGTATAATCAAATCAGATCAATGTCAAATCAATGATCTGATAGAACCAAGAGTGAATTTAAAGCATAGCTGAGCCTGAACAAGTTTAAACATGCATACACTTACTTGTGATCTGTAACTTTAAATAAGATTTTGAGTTTTTCTGGAATTACCGCGTTGTGCATAGTATACTCAAGTTTGCAGAAAAATATAGTTCCTTATTCTCTGAAAATGACATATTATCTTCATGCGTACCTCTAGCCACTGTTGGGTAAGAAGAGTAAAAAGGAATCAAAGTTAATTTTTTTGAGAGGGGAGGGTCAAGTCTGGTTTAATTTTATAATTTGAGATATACTTTGAGGAGGTTAGTTTCTTGGAGTGTTTAGGTGATGAGTTTCCCTAGGATAAGAACCCAGTGCTTTAGATTATCTTTGCTCCTGCTACAGTTCCCTTTAGTGTCTGCTGGTATGAAGGGGTTGAATACACACATGCCGTCAAATGAAGAGAGTCTCAAAACTGACTGAATTGTGTTCTGCTGTTCCCTGGACCAGACTCCTAAAGTGTGACTGGCCCATCCTGGGGCCTCTGCTGGTGTCAGTTTTTCATATTTATCTGCTTGGTCAGGGTGGGTCTTTGGCTGTTTGGCCTCCATCTCAACTCTTACTGCTGCTGTCCCTTGGCTCCAGGTCTGGCAGTGAGGTCCATAGACCCCATCCACGTGGTCTACTCTTCAGCCCTTACCTATAAGATCCCCATTACCCCTCTGGAGAGCCCCCTCTTCTGCCAACCTCCTAAGCCAGATGTTGAACTAACTCCCATGCCACTATCCCTCCTAAAAGAAAATGGACACATTCACACTATATAGGAATAAAGGAAGCTACACTCAGGCTCTTTTCCATGTAACAATGTCATGTCATGCCACTGAGTTTACACTAATGGAAAACCCATATCACTAACCCCTTTGGTACATCAATATTGTCTCCCAGGGTTTCATATTGGTTAAAGGGAAAAGCGCCCTGCTTTCAGTGGTCCCTCCATTTAACAGATACATGTCACCCTCTCTGGGATGGCATTCTTATCCCTTGCTCTTTCACTCTATTCTAGGGTGTTAACCTCATGAGCTAGTTGTAAGCATAGGTTTCTTATCTATACAATATGACATTATGATCTGGTTCCAGAATTGGTTCATGATATGCTGAGAGAATTTAGAAAATCTTCCATCTCTTTTTCAGTCCTGGATTACAAGCTTTTCTGTTTGTTGCAAGATGATTTGGGGGAATTCTAGTAGCTGAATAGCAATTCTTTATTACTCTTTACATGTCACCCATAACAATTCTGTACATGTCTCACCCAGTCCCTAATGGGGTTATCCGTGGTAGTAGGAGAGTGTCTCAAGATTACTAGGGAGAAGGTCTGTAGACAAAATGAAAAATAGAAAGACATATTAATAATTTCAAAAATATTAATTCTTTGTGTTGTCTAATTTCCATTTTCCCCCTTCCCCTCTCCAAGCAGATCTATTTTCTTCACTTTGCTGCCCTGATTGGGCCCATCAGGAGGCTAACTACATGCTACATCATTTATACGCTCTTGCTCTCCAATGTCCAATTCCTTTAGGCCAATGGATGGTACCAAAGGGAGATTAGAGAGGAAAGGGAGAGAGATGTCTATTTGTTCTCCCTTCACCTGCCTTGTTTCACTATGGCTGCCAAGGTCTCCAATCCCTATGGTCAGGGATCCATTAGGTTAACTTTCTTCCTTGACTCCAGTTACAGCTGTCCTTCCCTCTTTGATATTTCCAGTCTAGAAGGGAAATGTTTTCCCCCTGTGGCTAGGTCCTTGGTGTCTCACCATCATCTGTTGGCTCCTTTAACTCTGCCTACCCCGTTCTAAATAGTCCCCCCACTAATCACAGTTCAGTTAAACCTTTCTGAATATTCCCATCTTACTGAAAGCCTTACTGGTACCTTTAAATCTTTAAATTATCAATTGAAATAGTTCATTTATTATTTTGACAACTATGTATGCTGAGCATCAATCCCTGTGCTGAGAATAAAACCACCAGGTGGGAACAAAAGGAAAAGTCCTTGATCTCATGGAGCTTATCACCTAATGAAGGACACAGACAATCAACAGTAAGTTTATTATGATGAAGTGGTAATAATTGCTATAAAGAAGAATAAAGAAGGAATGGGGTGGGTAAGAAGGTGATGGTGAGGGGAGTGAAATTTTTGAAGAGTAGTCAGAGAAACCTTCACTGCTCACTGATAGAGTGATGAATGAAGAGAATAAGGGAATAATATGGGCTGAATTATGTCCTCCCAACATTCATGGGACCCTAACCTTAATGTGACTGTATTTGGAGATAGGTCCCTTAAGGAAGTAATTAAGGTTAAATGAGACCATAAATGTGGGGTCCTAATACAATAGGAGTGACATCCTTATAAGAAGAGACATCAGGAGTGCACTGAGAAAGGCCATGTGAAGACATAAAGAGAATGTAGCAGTCTACAAGCCAAGGAGAGAATCTTCAAGAGAAGCCAACTGTGTCAATATCTTGATCTTGGACTTCCAGCTGCCAGAATCATAAGAAAATAAATTTCTTTATTGTTGTTTAAACCACCCCATCTATGGCATTTTGTTATGACAGCTCTAGAACACGAATACAAGGAACAAACCACAGGATATATAAAATAAGACCATATCAGGCAAAAGGAATGGCAAGGGTAACAGCCTGGAGGCAGGAAGATCCTTGGCAGATTCAAAGGAAGAGTAAAGGGGTAATGTTCCTATAGCAGAGTAGATAAGGGAGAGGTTATCAGGAGATAAGGTAAGAGAAGTAATGGAGGTCCAGATCTTTAATAGCCAGATTCCGTACGCAAGGAAGCTCTGATAGCCGAGATGGGAATAGAGGAGGAAGAATAGGAGGAACGTGATCAATGGGAGAGCAACTGCAATAGCTCAATGAGACACATGTGGCTTGGATAAGGAGGTTAAGGGTGGAGATGGTAAGAAGTGGTTAAATTTTAGATTATCTTGAAAGTAAAGCTAATAGAGATTTTTGTTTGTTCGTTTATGTTTGTTTATTTGATTAGATGTGTATTGTGATGGGAAGAAAGTTGTCAGGGATGAATGCCCAAGTCTTTGTCCTGAGCAACCAACACACAACATGTACACTTACTAAGATGACAAGACAACGGGAAGAATCTAGTGTTTGGATGTGGGCATGGTTAGCTTGAATTGTGTATCGGTATCCAAGTGCAGATGCAAAGTAGACAGTTAGTTGGAAATATGAAGCTGAAATTCAGGGTAGTGCATGGGGGGAGGTGAAGTAGAAAGTATTTATGTGAAGCACTACCCTGATATACAGTGAATGCAGCAAAGATAAATCAGACCTTGCACCTGTCTTCAAAAAAACATATGATTTTAGTAGAGAATACACATTTAGTAAAGTATTGACGATTCTATGAAAAAGTTGCCACGAGGGGGAAGAGTGTATTATGACCACAGAAATTTTCTTGGAATTGTTTGCATGTCTCATATATTCAGTTCCTGAATTGTTTTAACAAAATACAGTTGATAAAAATGTGCAATATTTGTACTTTTAATACCTATTCATTTGTTTTTCCATTATATACCTTGTCTGCTCATCCATTATTGGTTAAAAAAGAACATTTAAAATATAACATCAACTAAACTGTTCCATGCTGAAATTTTATATCACTTTTTTAAGACCTTTATAATGTCTATATATAGTAATTACACCTACTGCATGACAATAGCCAATTAAACTAAGCTAAGATGATATAATATTCTATACAGAAAATTGTCTACAAAGTATGGGAGGGAGTCATAAAGCGGGAAGATTGGTGGTAAGAATGTGATGAACAGAATGTAAGAAATACTTTCAAACTCCTAAATGCTGGCTAAACTAAAACTGTATTTACCTTTGAGTTACATGAAGAACTCTAACTAGGTTTTCAATTAATTACATTTAAGGAGATTCAGATATCTGAGATCTAATTTTACTTCCAGCAGTGATCATTACCTAAACTTTAGTTTTTTTGCCCCGGTTTTTATCCTACCCATGCCCATCCTCCTTCACCGGACAGGTGTGAAATTTGCAGACCTTAACAACAGTTAATCTACAACTGGTCAGTTTAACCAAGCAAAGTAAAAACTTTTCTAGTTTGAATATTTCTTATCATTTTGAAAATTATATAACTTAAATTTCTAAAATTATGATGCTGCATGTATTTGACAGTAGGTATATTAGTTGCAGCCTACCTAAGAGCAAAGCCTGATACAAGGACAGAGGTACAGGTAAATTATTTGGAAAGCTCTCTGCAAAATCAGGAGAGAAGGGTCAGAAAAACGAAGCCAGGGAAGGAGGATTTAGGATGTGTTTAGGGAACTGGTATGGGCACCAGGGTCTTGATTCTCCCAGTATCTCAGAGAATTTAGGATTGTTCTAAAATTGTCTTCAAGACAGCAAAGGGCTGAGACATCGTTCCAAGGGAATGTGACATGTGTCATCAAAAGCCTACACTAGCTGTCAAAATTCAACCCTTTGTTTCATGATTCTGCTGCAAAAATAAAACTATCCTCTAGAATCACAGGAATACAAAGGATTCACAGTGAACTGGAAAAAAATAAAATCCTCTCTAACATGGGTCTTCCAGCCTCTGGTCTTGCCCAACTAAAATTGAGTTTGAACAATTCCAAAGTTAACTCAGAAGATCATCAACATTCCTAGAGCTTTGCATATTTCACTGTGCCACCCTAAACATGTCACTGATGATGACTGTCCTCCTGATCTAACTTCAGCATCTCAGGAATTGCAAGCAGATATTTCAAGACAGGGTTATTGGAGAAGTATGATAGCTAGCTCTCAGATAGGCAGTTGACATTGTCTGCCACGAAATAGGTCTCACCGTATTTGTCTGTTTAATATTTAAGTATACAAATTTAGCAAGGTAGAATTAGTAACAAAAAATATACTTGCATTTACAACAGATAAAATTTGATGCCAACACAAGAAGTATTTACTTCTTGACTTGAAGAGTCTACTCATATTTTAAGCCACTATCTTTTCCCTGTGTCATTTTCATGGATATTTTGATAGCTCTAAATCTAAATACAGATAATCCTATATGACAGATCCCAAATAAACTTAAAAGCCTCAATAGTTAAAGTTTCTCTTACCATTATAAATAGATGCATTCTCTGTTCATTATCCCTTCCAAGTCCCATATTAGCTTCCACCAGACATGTATATTTCAAATAAAGCTAAAGTAAAATTCTAGACAGTTATCTGCAGAAAGGATGAGCAAGCTTATTTATGATTCATTTGCCTTTTTAATCTAGGCTCTTCATTGGAAGCCTCTGATACTGACAGTTTGAAGAGATAAATAGGCCAACTATGGTCATTACACAGAGATCTACTCAAGCGCATCAGAATATTCTCGTCTCCTCTTTTAATTTACATAATTTCTAAATGTGCTAAGAATGGAAAGCATTGTTCATCGATGGCAGTTTTTACTACAGAAAAATCAGCAACATAAAACACATTGTGGCTTAACCAACGTTGAGAAAGTGATTGCTATAAGTGTTTTTTCATATCTCCCTTGTCAGAAACTTTTAGTTTGAATGCAGCTGTTTTCATCAAATGTTCTATCACAGGAACATTTACAAGTGGTCCTAGCAGGCCACTCTCTGAGGATCAGATTTTATATCAAAGTTTCAGGGGATGCATGTATCTTTTCAAATTAATGTTTTTGGGGTTTTTTTGGATATATACCCAGGAGTGGAATTGCTGGATCACATGGTAGTTTTATTTTTAGTTTTTTGAGGAACCTCCATACTGTTTTCCATAGTGGCTGCATCAATTTACATTCCCACCAACAATGTACAAGTGTTCCCTTTTCTCTATATCCTTGCCAATGTTTGTTACTTGTGTTCTTTTTGATGATAACCGTTCTGACAGGTATGAAATGATATCTCATTATTATTTTGATTTGCATTTCCCTGATGGTTAGTGTTGTCGAGCATCTTTTCATGTGACTGTTGACCATCGGCATGTCTTCTTTGGAAAACTGTCTATTCAGTTCCTCTGCCCATTTTTTAATTGGGTTGTTTGGTTTTTTGATGGTGAGTTGTATGAGCTATTTACATATGTTGGCTATCAATCCCTTATCAGTCATATCATTTGCAAATATTTTCTCCCATTCACTAGGTTGTTTTTTCTTTTGTTCCATGGTTTCCTTTGTTGTGCAAAAGATTTACATTTGATTAGATCCCATTTATTTATTTTTGTTTTTATTTCCTTGGATTTAGGAGACAGATTCACAAAAATAGATTCATGCACCCTAATGTTCATAGCAGCATTATTTACAGTTTCCAAGATATGAAACAACTTAAATGTCCATCAATATATGAATGGATAAAGAAGATGTGGTAATATATACACACAATGGAATACTACTCAGCCATAAAGAGAATGAAATTCTACCATTTTGCAGTAACATAAATGGACTTGGAGGGCATTATGCTAAGTGAAAAAAGTCAGACAGAGAAAGACAAATACTGTATGATATGACTTATATGTGGAATCTGAAAAATACAACAAACTAGTGAATATAACAAAAAAGAAGTAAACTCACTGATATAGAGAACAAACTAGTGGTGACCAGTGGGGAGAAGGAGTAGATGGGAAACAGAGGGGTGGGGGAGTGGAAAGTACAAACTATTGGCTGCAAGATAGGCTCAAGGATATATTGTACTACATGGGGAATGTAACCAATATTGAGTAATAACTGTAAATGGAATGTAACACTTAAAATTGAATAAAATTTTTAAAAATAAATAACAATTAATAAAAAAGATTGGAATGGTAGTTCCTAGGGAAGAGGAAATATTTTGGGCTGGTGCAACAACCAGTGGGTGAGTGTTCATTATAGAGATAAAAACCTAACTTGATTATTTCCCAGATAAAAAGTGATCCAAATGACAAATAGGAATAGCAGAGGAAAAACAGCTTGGGAAAGACAATGTTTTTTACTGTGCAGAATCAGGAAACAAGATGCTTTCACCTAAAAGGGATATAAGGTGAGGAGAAAGAAAGAGAGAAAAGAAAGGAGAGAGAGAGAATGGAGAAAAGGAGAGAGAAGGAGAGAGGATGAGATGGAAGTTATAAGAGAATGAAAGAATAAGAGAAAAATGAGGGAGTGAAAAAAAGAGTTAAAAAGGAAGGGAGAAAATGAAGAGATGGGTACAGGCAGGAAGGAGGGGAGGATGCCAGACCTGTGCCTACATTCAGACCCTTAGGGTGCCCCGTGATGCAGGAGATAGGCAACAGCAGCCAAGTTTCCTCCCTTTAATAATATTAATGCATAATAGCTGTATGTTATCAGATGCTACTTAAATATGTCATCAAGAGAAAATGCTAGCCTAACTCAGGTTACATCTAATCTCTTTGGAAAATGTTTTCTCCAAAGTGGCTTAGAAAAAAGGATTGGTCTCAAATAGGGAAAGCTCTCTAGGTTTTATATCTCCTCTTTTAACTATTTAAAAACCAGAGAGGTAATCTTAAATTCTCTCTCCTTAAGGGGTCCCTATTAAGGGCTATGAGGATAGGCTTTAAAGAGACATTAAGTATGGGTATTATCAGAGCTTCTAAAAAACAAGGAAATGACTCCTATACATTTAAATAAGAATGTTTGGTAACAACATTGAATGGTTCAGTGGAATGTGCATAAATGTTCAAGTCTAAATTATCTGGGTTCTTTGTGATATACAGTAGGTCCTTATTAGTTATCTATTTTATATATAGTAGTATGTATATGTCAATCCCAGTCTTCAAAGAACACTACTCAATACTCTGTAACGGCCTATATGGGAAAATAATCTAAAAAATAGTGGATATATGTATACGTATAACTGATTCACTTTGCTGTACACCTGAAACTAACACAACATTGTAAATCAACTGTACTCCAATAAAAATTTAAGAAAAAAAAAAGAAAGACTAAAGATATCTTGAAAACAAATTGTCTGGGTTCTTTTTTTGGCTTGCTGTCTGGGGGAACTTGAAGAAACAAGGCTTTTTCACCTCTAATTTCTGCATCAATGAAATAGAGTTAATACCACTAATTTCAGAGATGCTGTGGGGACTTATGATGTAAGCCTACCACATGGTCCAGCCTCCAAGCTTCAGCCTCCAGGAGTGGTTTAGCTCCATCAATGTGCAAGTTGAATATTGCTCTATATTTATCTATTTGAGTTACAAGATATTTATCAAAAACTATCTAAGTTCAAATCACCATGCTAGGTGCTAGAAAGTGGTTTTGCAGACTTCACCTGGATAAATATAAAATCTTTTATGTTATTTTATGCTTTGGAGTGAGAGGTAGGACTTAATAAATGATGCTTTATACCTTAGAAATTTCTCTGCTCGTAGATTTTATTATCTCTTCTGTTCACTAGCCAAATTGTCATGACCTGAATTGTGAGAGAGCTGTAGTTTAATTCACACTGCTCTGTATATATTTAAACACCTGTCTTTTCCCATAAAGTATAAACTATTTTAGGGCTGGGCCTCTGTGTTACAGTTCTTTAAATTTCCTGCAATACCAAGAATATTATGCTACATGTAGAGAAATTTTTGATAAAGTACTAGGGAGTTCTTACTAATTCCATCTGGAATTAGAAAACCAGAGAATTTATTATTACGCACTCTCTTGGACAGTTATATCTGAATTTGGGAACAATCATTAACTAACTCAAAAAAGTCTTATTTATGGCTTTAGTTCCAATTTATTACTCAAGTGCATTTCACTCTGCCTCCTTGTAATATACCAAATCACAAAGAAAGCATGTATTCCAACTTCTTCAAGTCCAATTGCAATTGACAAATGTTTCTTCAGATCATGAAAGAGCTATACACAGAAAAATGAAAATTTCTGGAAATACTGGAAGGCAGATAGTTTCTAGAGGACGTTGTCCTGTCTTACAGAGGAACAAATATTGGAAATGTTAGAAAGTTCAAATATATGCTAGTCGAAACAAAGCTACAGACAATCTATTACATTTATGAATTATAAATATATATTATAGGCTTCAATTTGTTCATGAAAGTTTTATAATGTATATTTAAATTGCACTTAATAAACAAAATTGCAAATTAAAATTCTTTTCTTTTTTATTAAGATATATAAAATTACATTGGATATTTTGTTCACTTTTTTGCTATTTGCAAAAAAAAGAAAAATCTTTTTAATTAAAAATATTAAAGTAAGTTTGTGGTGTTTAAGCTAGTATTGTTTTTTACTGATACATAATTTAATAATTACCTTCACGTAAGAAATTAAAAAACAGAAAATCTTAATTTAATATATTTTAATACTTATTTATATTTTAATCTCTTGTTTCTTAATTTGCATTATAGACACTTTATGTTTCCTCTGATAATTTGCCTGTCATTGTTTTTTAAGTTCAGTGGTGGCATAAGCAAAAATGTATTAAAAACACTGGAAATGGAGTTCAGGAATCTTTGCTTTGAAATCAACTCTGTTGGTGATAAGACCAAATCATGTGACCTTGGGGAATTTCTGTCTACACTGAGCAGTTTCCTCATCTGTTAACATATCAGAAAGAGTGAGAGAGCTCTGTGGGGTCACTTTTACAAAGGCATTATTATTGTTTTTATTATTATTTATTATTATTGACTCTTGTTTCTTGCATTACCAAATGTGTGACTGAGCCTCAGATATAATTTATGATCATTAGTCAATTTAAAACGATTGACAGAATATAACAGTTCAGTAAGATTAATGATTGTAATAGTGTAACTCTAGATATGGGCAGAAGCAACAAGAGGGAAAAATTTCCAAGACCATAGTAGACTAGTAAGACAGGTGGTCCAGAGGTTTCTGGCTACTGTTAACAGGGATTAGTCTGGTGATAGTACACTGAGAGTCTATCAATGAAATCATGCCTAACCTGGGAATGAGCATTTCTAGCACCATGGGGCAAACTGGTCACAAAATGCCTCCCAAATCTTGGTCGAAATTAAGACCGGAAAGGAAGGGATTGTAAAATAAACAATGTTACCCACCATCCAGTTCTACAAGAATCAAGTCATTAGCCACTGCAGTTGCTGACCTACAATACACCCTGAAAGGAATTCAGGGTGAAGATCAGGAAGAAATACTGTGTTCTCTGGGGAAACTGGCAGAACCCTTCCTAACTAAGAGGCATAGTTAGATTTTTTCTGAAGAAATTTTTTATGAACCTGGATTCTTGCATTTCCCGTACTTAGAAAAGCACTAAATTCATTAATTAAAACGTCTGTTCCTTGTGGGTAGCAGCAACCTTCTACTGAGATGTGTGTTTGATTGCAGGTACCCTTTTCTCCAAAATCATATTGATACTGACATTCCTCTCTTACCCTTTGGCAACTGTTCTCAGAGCTCTCTGAGAGACTGTCTCCTGGGTTATAATCCTCAGTTTGGCTCAAATAAAATTTTCTATTTCTTTCTTAGATTAATTAATTAGATTAATTAATTTTTTCTGTTGACAAAAATCTACCAGAAATTGAAGGGATAGAGAAACAGTTCAAAAATGCAATAAAGAAACAATCAGATAAACACACAATATGTGAGAATCTATAAAACAAATTTAATTCTCCAACAAATAAAAATTTAAGTTGAGGGGAGGAGTAGTATTATAGAGAGAATAAAGGGAACTTAAACAGCTTTAATAACCAAACGTAGTGTTTGGACTTTGTTTGGAAATTGATTTGAACCAAGCAAGTGTAAAATAAATTCTATGAGTCAGTTGGGACCATTGAAATATGGGCTTGATGTTACACGGTAGTAAGTAATATTAATTTTTTTAAAGATTGATATTGTCATGTTGGTTAACAAATAAAAGAAAAGTCTACACCAGTATAAAGTCTTTATGAAAAAGTGGAAATATATGAAAATATGAGACAGTATACTGTCTGGGATTGATTGAAAATACTCTAGCATTTAAAAAAAAAGTTGGGAGGGAGGGATACAGGATACAGACTGGCAAAAAGTTTATACTTGTTGTAGCATAATGAAGTATACAATATTTCATGATAGTATTATTTCTGTTTTTATATTTTGATAATTTCATTTACAAAAGGTTATGTTTGCTAAATGGCCCTAGGGAAATCTCACACACGATTTGCTAATAGTATAAATTTAAGATAACCTATGGTGAAAATTGTCATTCTACTAATACTCTACACAAGCTGGATGTCTCAAGCTAATATTAAGCTAAATTATATAATTTACATATCAGCAACCCTTTGGAATAAGCCATATTATTTATAGAAACTGTCAAAATAAATAAATATACAATCATATTCATAATTTCATTCTTAAAAGTCACGTATATTTAACCTTGGCTTGCCTTGTAATGTGTACCCCAATTATAAATAATCCTTAATTTTATAGATGAAAAATTATAGATATTGATAAAAATATGGATATGACTAATTGATAGAACTTCTCATTGATAATGTATATGCAAATCTATCTAAAAGCTCCTTTTTAGAGAGCCATGGTATGTACTAATTACTGTGATAAAATCTTTAACAAAGATAATGATTTAACACTGTGCATCCTCCCAAATTTTAAAATTTATTTGACAATGGAATTCATTTTTCTCATGGCATGTGCAACACATATGTGCAAATATGTGCATGTAGTTGATGTGTACTCTTCAGAATTTTTACTCAACCAATAAATATGATTTAAACTAATATATTAGTATTAAGAAATCTTTATTGTGTCACTTAAGTCTCATCAGGTAGACTAGCTTGAATGGCTTTACTTAAAAATCAACTAAAATAGAAGTCACTGTCTTTTCAAGATTTAATATTCAGTCATATCAAATAATTGTTACATTACTAATATATAAATTAAAATAAGAAAACTAGGGACATAAAAATAGAAAAACAAAATATATACTGTCTCATTTTAGATTCATGTTTTATATTTTTATTCACATGATATGAACTGTTTGGTAATTACATTCTGTTCCATTTGATGGGTGAAGAATTTAAAGAAATCTGCTGAGATGTCAGCATATTACATAAGAAAATGAGGAATCATAAAGATGCATAGGCAGAATGGCAATATAGGTAAAGTAGTGAATGAAAATATTTTTAATCATTAAAGGGGTAGGAGTCAAGCAAGCAACAATTGAATAGTTAAAAGAAAAGAGAGATAATTGGAAAGCCTACATAAAGGTATATAATAGTAATCTCATGGGCCCTAGTAATAGGATTAACACAGGGAATAATAATAAAAATTAAAAATAAAATAAAATAAAATAATGAAATTTAATTAGTGACATTAATTAGTGATATCACATAAATAGATCCACAGATCCCAATGATACTTCAATCATAATGGAGTTCAGTAGAAGAATCCTATGGAGATTAGATCAATATCCAGACATTCACCAAATTTATCAAGTATCTGGGCTCTGAAATATGCTCACTTTCTTACCTTGGGTAAGACATTTACCCTCTGAAATATGTAATATCTAGGTTTAAGACTAGTATCTATTACAGAGTTGTAGTCAAGATTAAAGGGAATAAAGTATGTTTTATGTATACCCAAAACATATTAACAATGAAAAATGTCATTGGTTATTATGATCATAAATATTATTGTTTATCATCCATGCTTTATATTGAAGACACAGGATTATTGAAGCAGTTCTTTAACACCTAGTAGATACCCAGTGGAGCAAGGGCTATATAAAAGTGAATTATTTTTAGATTAGATTACTGAAAACTTTCAAGCTTGCTTGCACATTCACACATTCTTTAACAAAATTGAGAAATAGCCTATTTTCTCTTCTCTAGTCCCAAAGCAGAATCCTCATGGAAAGTGGGCAGAGTAAATGAATACTTTTTTGAGTTGGGTGTGTTTATGAATAGGAGAGTAATTGATGCTCCTGAGTCATAACTGGAATAGGCTGGGCCTCTGTTTTCAATTATTTGAATCACTCTCCCCAGGGAAGTCACTAGGCTACACTGGGTGTAAAAGTTTATGGAGCAAAAAAGATGAAGAAGGGATTCATTGTTAATGCATGCCTACTAGAGATAAAGTGGTGTCATTAAAATTGAAGCTTTTTACAGTCATAATTTATCAAGGCTTATCCATGATAAAAACCAACATTTTCACTTGAGTTTATTTCCTACTCATCTAGTTGGAGAGCCCTTGTAAGTGTCCATTTCTGGAGCATCTCTGATGCAGGAAAATGATGTTGAGGACATTGGGCTGTATTAGCATCCATATGAAACTCATTTTAATTTTATTAAAGTAAGCCACTCAGGCAATCTTTCTTTCTTCTTACATTAACATTACACTAAGAATATATCAAAAAGATTAAACAGCATATACATATTTGTAAAAAGAATAGTTAGCTTAAAATATTTCAATTTGCTTCTGTGTGTGTGTGTGTGTCTGTGTGTGTGTGTGCTTGGATCTATGTTACATCAACGAGATTTGGACCAAAAACATGCAATTTTTAAAATCAGATATTCGATGTGTTTTGTCCCCAAATTGGATCACTGCCCAGTTTTTTTCTTTGCATGACAATATTTCTTATTACTCAGTCTTTCCTAATGCACAGTGCTCACTTTCAAAGGGAAATATTTCTTACAGTTTTATCAGTCATGTCTATGTTTTGTCAATGGATATTAAAACCAAGAGTTGCAAAGTGTAATTCTTGGTCCCCACCTCACAATTCTAACTACATTCAATAGAAATGTCACACTATTCAACTGAGATTTGTTATCATTTAGATGTTGGAAACAGAATTTCAGATTGGTATCGATACTGAGGACCATTCAAAGCATAAAAAAAATAAAACTTTATTTTGCCATCTTTATTGTATAGAACTGAAAGTCTCTTGAGAACCCATCTTATTGCTGGTTCCAGAGAGAAAGTTTTACAGTTGTCTCATCTGATTATCAGATACAAGAAAATGAGGGTGCTGCATATTGACTATTCTCTTACTGTGTTAGTTTCCTATACTGTCTACAAATTATAACAGACTTTGCAGCTTAGAACAACATCCATTTATTATCACATAGTTTCTCTAGGTCAGAAATCCAGGCAGGCTCAACAGGGTCCTCTGCTCAGAGTCTCCCCAGGCCAAATGCAAAGGGTTGGATGGGCTAGTCCTTTCCACATTATCTGGAGAAGAATCGTCTTCCACACTCATTTTTGTTGTTGGCAGAATGCAGTTCCCTGCATCAGTTGGACTAAGGTCCCATTTCCTTACCTGCTGTCAGTTGGGGGCAGTGAGGTGGATGTGGGGCTCTCCCCTGCTCCTGAAGGCCAAATACATTTCTTTTAACATTGCTCTTTTTATCTTCAAAGCCAGCAATGGTACATCAATTTCTTTTTGCACTTCAATTCTCCCTAACTTCCTCTTCTATCTCTGAGTTTAAGAACTTGTGTGATTAAATTAGACCTAGTTGAATAATCTCCTTTCTGTCATATAAGTAAAGGGTATTCAACGGATGAGAGATTTTTTAAAACATCATTCAGGTAACCAGAGTCTCTATACACCTACCCTAGACTTGCGAGAATATACATTTTATCAGAATATACAATGGTTAAAATGTGTATGCTCTGCACATAAATGTACATATAAAATGTAGGCTTTGGAATCAACTAAGCCCAGGTTCAAGTTTAAGCTTAATTATTCAATAATTAGGTGATTTTTTGAGTCTCAGTTTTTTTAACCTCTAAAACTCAATTATTACCAATTTTATAGGGCTGTTGAATTGATTACATGAGATAAAGCATGGCAGTTAATACAGTAATTAATATAGAGGGAGCCCTAAAAGAATGATTCCCACATTATGTAGAAATTTTATCATTATAAAGAGTATTTATTCAGCAACTCTCCCTAGCAGAGTCCATCCCATCCTTTGGTTCACTTATTTCTCTCCTAAAATGCCTTCTGTCCTCAAGCATGCACAAAAAGATGCCTAAAATATCTCTTTGCCATGTACTCCTCCAAATTTTTCAAGAATTCCAGTGCAACCCTACACATCTATAAACAGCGTGTATCATTTGTAATAAGCAGTATGCATGTCTTGCCATCTAATTTTAAAATTCACATCCCACATTTTCCTGAATCGAAATTAGGGTGTCTTGATTACACTAAATCTTTAGTGTCAGGTATGTGATATTGAAACTGAGCAGGACCCTGCAGGGCCTTCCCAGGGACAGATCCCTGGTGTCCCCTGTCTGCCTCTTGTTTGTAAAGCTTTTCAGCTTTAGCCTCCTGGGGCTTCCCTGAGTTCCAAAGAGCACATTTAATCAGAGAAGTAAGAAAATGCAGAAACAAAGGAAAACATTCATGCAAGACAAAATGATAATAGTTTAGCCATAACATAAAAAGTCAAGGACTTTTAGTTCCTCCTCAGAGGCTACAGATAATATCCCTAGCCATATCCTTGAGTTGTTTTGCAGATAATAAAATCCCCACCAGGTGGAAAAAGTTAACTGCATGCTGACCACCAGCATGTAGACCCGAGACCTGTTGGAACCAGGAGGTTGATGATGTTGACTCCCAAAATACCACCCAGTTACCTAACCACCAACCAATCAGAAGAATGTCCACAAGTTGATCAGGCACCCTGTGGCCCTCTTCCTCACCTTGCCTTTAAAAAACTTTCCCTGAAAGCCATCAGTGGGTTCAGGTCTTTTGAGCATGAGCTGCTCATTCTCCTTGCTTGGCCCCAGGTTGGATGTCTTGCAATAAATGCTGTACTCTCCTTCACCATGACTTGGTGTCAGTAGACTGGCTTTACTGCAAGCAGGCAAGTGGACCCAAGTTTGGTTTGGTAACAATATCTCACCTATCATTAGGACAGTTGTCTATAAACTCCCATTCATTAGCAATTAAAATCTTGTCCAATAAGGAGTTGAATTGGGGAAATTTTATTTACAAAATGGTTTTTCCTTCCCAAAGGAATGGAAGGAAAACCATCAGCACCTTTCACTCATCCCCTATTCAATTCATTTCTGCATCTGGAACAAAGTAATAGAAGAAAGTGCCATTAATACAAATGCACTGTAAATCTTGATTTTCAAATACTAACTCCTGACCTCACAGGGATCATTTATTCAGCACCAGGGATCTCTCTCCTTCTCCATAGATATTCTCTATTCTTCCTGATAACTATTCACTTCATTCCTGAGAACCACAATTACATTTCCTATTGCAGTCGTGATTATACAGAGTATTTTAAGCTGCCAATTTAATCCAAATGTTTATTAAACTCTTTCTGGGGAAAGAAAATTAAATTATTTTAGTAAAACTAGACCTTTATTAGTACACCAGTAAGCATGCAATGTTTATTACAGCTCAGAGATTTCAGCAAATGTCTTTTAACTGAACTTGTTTTGTAGCTGTCCCCTAACAATTTTGTTAAATTCAGTGGTAATTAGCAATTAGGCACCTACATGAACTGGGATGAACATTACTGAATGATAGGTGCGTGAGCTGTGTGGAAATACTGACAATGAGGTAAGGAAATGTGAATAGACTGATGAAAATGATGTTTACTTCCTGTGATCTCATCCATACCCATAGGTTTTAATACTATCCATAAGCCAATAACTCTTAAGTTCTTATTCTTGGCAAGCTTTCTATGAGTTTCAAGCTACTTGCAATCTCCTCTTTAATGTCTAATAAGCATCTCAAGTTTTATGTACAAGTAGTAACACAAATACTTTCTTCACTACATACTCACCTCTAGTCTTCCTCATCTCAAAAACATAACAAATAACACATCAACATAATTGTCTGATTGAAAACCTGTGAAAACTGGTAGATTTTTAAAGAACCACAAAACAGCAAGTTATTTTCTTGAAATTATTCTGGCTTTTTGGTACATAAATGGATACTACCTAAGTCAGATATCCTGTATAGTATATTACTGTTAATTTTTCTTGCATATCACCCTATTTAAGAAATAATCCTAGAATTTGATTGTTTTGTGCTAATGAACTTGCAATGATTTCAAAATTAATTAGCAAAATTATTTTCTTAATATCTAAAGTACAATTCTCTCTAGGAAAATATTCTATATATTTTTGTTTGATGATAATATGAAACAAATTTCTAAATAAATACAATTTCACTCTGTGTATTAACAACAAATATAGGACAAAATGTAAAAAAACATATACCATTTATAATAGTACAAAAATATTATAAACCTAGGAATAAATTTAACAAATGATGTAAAAGATTTCTACACAGAAACCCATAAAAGTTGTGTTTCATAAAATGCAAGATTTATCAGATTTATTAGGCAGAAGATAATATTTTGAATTTGACACTCTCCCCCATAGATTTAGTTCAATTTCAATCAAAATCCAATAAGAATTTGGGGAAATTTGACGAGGTAAAACTAAAGTTTATTTGGGAATATAAGTGGTCAATAAGAACCAAATATTTATTTTGAAAGGATAAGATGAGAAGACTTCCTTTACTGAATGCCAAGACTAATTATAAAGCTATAATAAATATGGCAATACACATTGGCATAAGAATAAAGAGATAAACACTCAGATACATACTCACATATAAGTGGACCCTTGAATGTATTACTGCAGAGTGATAGACAAATAATAAAAGTTCTCAATAAAAGTTGCTGGAAAATTACCTACATGGGAAAAAAAGTGGAACGTAATCCTACTTCAGATTTTTTGAGAAAAAATTGTGATTCGCTTTCAAGAGATGTGTAAAATAATGTTAATGTGAAAAATATGTATTTTAGGAGATTATTTAGTAAAACATGCTTTTGACTACAGGATAGGCAAAACCTTTTTTAAAAATAAGCACAAAGAATATTTTTAAACTTAATGAGAAAAGATAATAAGCTGGGCTACATTAAAATTAAAAACTTGAATTCATCAAGAGACTCCTGCCAAGAGAATGAAAATGCAAGCCACAGAGTGGGAGAAATTATTTGCAACAAATATAGCTCACAAGCTACACATACACACACACACACAATGTATACATATAAAACATACATATATATGTATATATTCCACATATCTATAATATGTAAGTATAAATATCCCACAAATGAATTTAAAATAAAGAAAACCAGTAGGAAAATGAATAAGATTTAAACTAGTATTTTAAAAAATGTGCATTGGTATTTATAGCTCTACAATATGTTTGTAACAACATAAACTGGAAGCAACACAAAAGTTCATTAGTAAGGGAATGAATAAATAGAATATTCACATATAGATATAATACATCAGGGTAAAGGAGTGAACTACCACTAGATGCAACAATACAGATAACTCTAAGAAACATATTTAGTGAAAAAAGAAAGTACAAGACCATTTTAAAATTCAAACATAAGCAAAATTAAGCAATTTTTTTAACATGCATAAAGTGGTGTGATGGTAAATTGGCTCTTCAGAAAACAAAAAGTCATGATTTTTAGTTTATACTGATTTTTGTGGTGTAAATACTGCCATCATGGCTGATTTTCTAACTAGCAACATTGCAGATCTGAAAGTGAAATTGGGAAAACGTGCAAATAATAGGCTCTTTGGCACCAATACTCAGTGGTCCCCGCATATCACTGCATTCACAGGTGATATAGCAATTAAATATTTCTACAAAGCAAAATGCAAACCTTTAAAAAGTGTTCATTTTTTCAAAAAGTTAAAAAAATGATTTTCAGACACATATACAATGAAAACATGAGAAAGATTTTATTCAGTTCATTAATGAAGGAGGGAACTGATCAGATGGTAAACTTGGTTCAAACAAGAATTAGAAGAAAAATGATTATAAGTCCACTGTAAAAGGCATTCTAAAATAGTCTACTTAGTTAGCAACAAAAATGATTAATGACCTACAGGACAGTACATAACTTTTGGAGTTATTTTTCTACTAGATAGAAATTATTTGCAATTCTATTGGATAAGATCTACAAGCTTAACAGGTAATTTATGAGTGTGTGATCATTTATTTAATAGCAACATCAACCACAGTTACATTTTTCTAGAGCGTTAAGTCATTTGTTGCAGAAGTTTCAATATAAATTTGAAAGAATATACTGTCCACATTTCTGCTTTATTTCCAAGTTGTAAATAATTGTTCTTAATGACCCTGCCAATTTGATAATATATAGTCTCCAAAGGTTATTCTTGATCACAAAAATGATAGTCCCTCCTAGAGAAAGGGAAATAAAAACAAAAATAAACAAATGGGACCTAATGAAACTTAAAAACTTTTGCACAGCAAAGGAAACCATAAACAAGACAAAAAGACAACCCTCAGAATGGGAGAAAATATTTGCAAATGAAGCAACTGACAAAGGATTAATCTCCAAAATTTACAAGCAGCTCCTGCAGCTCAATATCAAAAAAACAAACAACCTAATCCAAAATCGGGCAGAAGACCTAAATAGACATTTCTCCAAAGAAGATACACCGATTGCCAACAAACACATGAAAGGATGCTCGACATCAGTAATCATTAGAGAAATGCAAATCAAAACTACAAGGAGGTATAACCTCACACCAGTCAGAATGGCCATCAACAAAAACTCTAGAAGCAATAAGTGCTGGAGAGGGTGTGGAGACTCTTGCACTCTTGCACTATTGGTGGGAATGTAAATTGATACAGCCACTATGGAGAATAGTATAGAAGTTCCTTAAAAAACTAAAAATAGAACTACAATACGACTCAGCAATCCCACTACTGGGCATATACGTTGAGAAAACCATAATTCAAAAAGTGTCATGTACCAAAATGTTCATTGCAGCTCTATTTACAATAGCCAGGACATGGAAGCAACCTAAGTGTCCATCAACAGATGAATGGATAAAGAAGATGTGGCACATATATACAATTGAATATTACTCAGTCATAAAAAGAAACAAAATTGAGTTATTTGTAGTGAGGTGGATGGGCCTAGAGTCTGTCATACAGAGTGAAGTAAGTCAGAAAGAGAAAAACAAATATGCTAACACATATACATGGAATCTAAGGGGAAAAAAAGGTCATGAAGAACCTAGGGGAAAGACGGGAATAAAGACACAGACCTACTAGAGAATGGACTTGAGGATATGGGGAGGGGGAAGGGTAAGCTGTGACAAAGTGAGAGAGTGTCATGGACATATACACACTACCAAACGTAAAACAGATAGCTAGTGGGAAGCAGCCGCATAGCACAGGGAGATCAGCTGGGTGCTTTGTGACCACCTAGAGAGGTGGGATAGGGAGGGTGGGAGGGAGGGAGATGCAAGAGGGAAGAGATATGGGAACATATGTATATGTATAACAGATTCACTTTGTTATAAAGCAGAAACTAACACACCATTGTAAAGCAATTATACTCCAATAAAGATGTTAAAAAAAAAAAAGATAGTCCCAATAGTCTTTGGCTTAATTATTTACATAGGGCTACAAGAAGTGTTAATTAACCATATAAACCTCTTTGAGTATACAGTATTGAGCACATTCTGAAGCAAGAGAATTAACTTCTGTCTCAAAATTTCGTCAAGGAATCTCAAATTGTATAATGTGAAAGCCTTTATTATTATCTCTTTCATCTTGAGGCTAACCAAGAAGAAAAATTCTCTCCACTATATTTCTCCTATAGTGCTTTTTTTTTTTTTTTTTTTTTTTTTGCGGTACGCGGGCCTCTCACTGTTGTGGCCTCTGCCGTTGCAGAGCACAGGCTCCGGACGCGCAGGCTCAGCGGCCATGGCTCACGGGCCTAGCCTCTCCGAGGCATGTGGGATCTTCCCGGACCGGGGCACGAACCCGCGTCCCCTGCATCGGCAGGCAGACTCCCAACCACTGCGCCACCAGGGAAGCGCTCCTACAGTGCTTTTTGACTTCAGTGATTTTCTCTCTCCTCTTTTCAACTGAAAGTATCAAACTAGTCTGATTCAACCAAGGGTTCTTCTTACTACTACGAACTTTCAATCTTATATAAGAAGGTTTCTGAGCTAGCAGTTTCTGACTCTCTTTCTTTCTCGAAAGACTAATATCATCAGTGCTCAAACTCTGGACTCAAGAACTCTCTACAACTCCTAAAAATATCTGAAAAACTTAAAGTGTTTCTGGTGGGTTTATCTCTAAACGTTTACTGTATTAGCCATTTTAAATATTTTTTACTAATTTATTTAAAAATAACAATAATAAATCCATAACATATTAATGTCTAAACACGATTTATTTATTAAACTGTATTTTCCAAAATAAAATTGTGAGAAGAATGGGATTATTTTATACTTTAATATCTCCTTAATAAAATAGATCTCCTTAATAAAATATATATCAGCATTCAACCTGTCAAGTTTATGTAGAACATCTATCCTCACTAGATATGTAGTTAGAAAAACAAAGAGTATTTTGAATAGCTTTTTTAGATCATTGTAGATATTTTCCTTTGATACTACTTCAAAAACATGATATGTTATTTCTAAAGGTTATTTGCAATGTGGAATTTGATCTCATATCAGTAAATTTTTCATACTGTTTCTTTAAAATCCATTGATGTATTCTGTCTTTTGAATGGATCTTTTCTCTGTCCTTCCTTTTATAAGATCTTCCATTGGTCATTTGGAAAATATTAGTTCACTGGATTATACAGATCTTCCAAATGTAAACACAACTGATCATATGATATCAGAAATTGTATTAGTTAATATCACCAGTGATCTCATCAGAAAAATCTCTTACTACTAGCAAGTTCTTAAGATCATGGTGACAGATACAAGTTTTCCAAAATTATAAGTTTTGTTTGAAAGCTCAAAAATTTTTAATAACAAGTGCTGTCAGTTTTTCCTTGACTTAATAGATGTACGTATTCACTTTTAAGAAAATATGTGCTAAATATCCAAATCTGAATAAATATGTCTATCATTCTGTCAAGTAAAAATGGACAATGATGGGATTACGGAGACAGCAGTAGGTACAGCTAGTAAGAGGATAGTAATATTACTGAGAATATACTGAGTCAATGTCTGAATATGCATGTATTTACATACAAAAGCTACTACCTTAAAAATTCTAGCAATCATAACAACATTTTCCATTAGCTGTCTGAAAAATATTCTCATCAAATATCATGCAACATCTAGACAGATCCACTATATTCCCATAAAAAGTGAGAATAAAAAAGCCTATAATGTCTTAATATTATTATGAAAATAGTTTTGACCTCATAGACAGCACACTTTTGAGAAATACTGAGCATGATTAAAGTATTAGAAATTTAGTTTATCTCCTGGAAATGTTGGAATATTTAATTTATATACATTTATTTATGAACTAATTAAAATATTCTTATTTTAAGAGGTATTTTAATCTAATTTATTAATACTTTTAAACATAGAAAAAATGTTTCACATTCATACAAGGAGCTATAAAGACCCTTTCTATTTACAGATGACAGACCTACAGAAAGCTTAGAGATTACCCTAGTCAA